>NC_090649.1:104432213-106875520 GCF_040937935.1 Hyperolius riggenbachi
GGTTCACCTTTTAATGCCTCTACTATATAACCATGAGAGATGTATTTTTCTTTATATTGGCCCAAACTTCTCTAGATGTTCTGTATTGAATTGAATTCATTTTCGGTATGAAAGTGTTTGATCTTTCATAAACGATAGCCATTTCCCTAAGCCAATCTGAAAATTAGAGATGGTCCAGACTCCTCCAGTTTTTGGCAATTAGCTTTCTCAAATAAAAAGTGCCCACCTCTTTTAAGAAGGTGCATTCTCTACTTTCCTTCTGCTCTGTTATGCCAAATATTGTGTTAATTACAGACAGGTTGAAATTCATGTCTATCACTTGTTTTCCAAGATCCATTAATTTTTTCCAAAAAGGAGAAACCAACGGGCAACTCCACCACATATGTATTTCTGACCCCCCAGTCCGTCCGCATCTCCAGCAAACATCGCCCAGCCCTGAGCTAAATTTACCTGCCCGTTCTGGCGTTAAGTACCACCTGGATACCACCTTGAATTGCATCCACTGTACGTCTGAATCAGGGCTCATCCATATAGTGGACCAAATTATTGGCCATTTTTCTCTCAATTAAGTTTTTAAGTTAAGTTCCCATTTTTTACAGTAAGGCGGGAGATCACATTGATTGGTGATTTTTAAAGAGTCATACAGTGAAGACAATATTTGAGGTGGTCTTTAATTAGGAAGGAGACATTTTTCAAGTAAGTTCACAACCTTCCTAATGGGCATATTTTTATCCACATAGCTCTTAACCTGGGTAAACCACCAGGTAGTATTTGCTCGTGATTCCTCCATCAGTCCGGTGATCCCCAGGTCCTTATCCCCATAAATATGAATTAAGCGTGTGTCTGTATTCAATCCATTTTGGGAGAACCATGATGCTGAAGATGCAGGCGGAAACCTCAGGTTATGATTTAATGATGTAATGGGTGAAAGGCGTACGAGAGAGAACGGCGCCGGAGACTTGGGCGCAGGACACAGCCAGTATATGGCTAATCCTGCTGCCGCACAAGTCCGGGCCGTCTTAATTACTATTCCCCCTCCAGGCCGACATGGATAGTGGGGGAATGAAATAATTCGGCTTCCAGCAATAGCTGGAAGCCGAATTATTGTTTTAAAAGCAACTTCAGATCCGTCTTCTGACGGCGCTGAAGTTACTCCATGTGCCTGCGATAGCCGTAGTTCCTATTACGGCCTATGGTGGCGCCGGCTGCGCCCAAGTCTCCTGCGCTGCTGCGCCCAAGTCTCCAGCGCTGGATTTACCGTGTTCGGGTGAAAGGCCTACCCCTGTCTGCCATTTTTTTATTTGGATATAAAGACTTCCCAAAGTGGGTTTTATTAACCCCCTTGCCGTTCCAATTATGTCGGCAAGGGGGCGGCGCAGCACATTTTTTAAATTTCTTTTTAAAAATTCATGTAGCTAGCCTAGCGCTAGCTACATGATAGCCGCTGACAAGCGGCATCCCCCTACCTACTCCGATCGCCGGCGGCGATCTTTGCAAGCAGGAAATCCCGTTTAGAATGGGATTTCCTGCTCGGCTTCCCCGTTGCCTTGGCAACATCATTGACATCGGGACGTCAGAGGGAATCCCGATCCACCCCTCAGCGCTGCCTGGCACTGATTGACCAGGCTGCACAAGGGGTCTGGAGGGGGGGGCGGCACGGCGGGTAGCGGTGAATCGACCGTGAGCGGCGGCGATCGAGATATGCACGCAGCTAGCAAAGTGCTAGCTGCGTGCAATAAAAAAAATTGTGAAAATCGGCCCAGTGGGGCCTGAGAAATCCTCCTGCGCAGGTTACCCCGAGCTGAGCTCGGGATAACCGGCAAGGAGGTTAAGGGGTGTGATGGCCTCCTCCAAATTTATGTACATGGGCGAGATGCCAAGCAAATAACAGATTAAAATGTATCTCTTCTTTGTCTAATTTGCTCCATAATTTTTTACCTGACCTCATCGAGTATTCCAGTTTCCAATCAATAACTCTTGTTAAATGTATGCTGTTGTAGTATGCTAGAATGTCTGGGGCTGCCATCCCACCCCTTGTTTTATCTCTGCAAATTATATTGTAACTTATTCTGCGTGAGGTTCTGGCCCAGATAAAATCCTGGAAGAGTCTGTTCCACCCTCTGAACCATAAGCTCGGGAGGGCAATCAGAACGCACTGCATGGGAAACAACATTTTTGGCAAGATACACATCTATATTATTGAAATTCTGTCTAACGGGTTAAAGTAAGGTTGATTCCATCCTTTAAGTTTTGTTTTTTTTTGCTCTCTTCCATCACATTTTTATAATTGTAATCATATAGTTTTATTGCATCACAACAAAGTTTTACCCCCAAATATTTTGTTACTTTAGCCCAAGCAAATTTATTATACTCCTGCACCCTTGTTCTTGTTTCTTGTGAGCAACCGAGATTTAAAATTACGGATTTATGCATGTTTATCTTAAAATTTGAACTAGCTCCAAAGCTGTTTAAAATTTTCTCACATCTATACAAGGACTCCACTGGGTCTCTTAGTACCAACAGGAGGTCATCTGCATACGCCATTGTTTTCATTTCATCGCCTTGTACAGTTATTCCCTTTATTTTTGCATCACTCTGAATGAAATGAATCAAAGGCTCAATGCATAGGTTAAAGAGTCCGGGTGACAGCCCTGTCGCACCCCATTAGGCAGTGTAAAGTACAATGTCTTTAATATGCACGTGTACCACTATTTGTACAATTCTATGTTATTGCAACAGCAGATTTGTGTTTTTGTTTTGTTTAGACTTTTGCTGCAATTTGTATTTTATGTAATTTTGACATAAAAATAAAGTATAGAAACATATAAGCATATTTTTCCCCGTATCTTATATTTTTAAACAGATCTGTTTAAGTTATGATTAAAATTATTTCTAAAAATATCCCAATATGTTTTCCTACCAGAACTCAACCCCTTTATCCTTTATATAGAACCTATTAAAAACTGCTCTGAGGTCTGAGGAAGTTATTATAATACTAGGCTAAGTAGAAATCTGTATATTTTCCTTTAGGTCACAAAGTTCAGCAATGCAGAGCTATCATTTCTCACATTAAACTACTAATGCCATTTCCACACTTGTAATTAATTTATAATGATGTTCTAATTTATCTTAGTTAAATGAACACCATTGCCTGAGCTAATTTTAACTGCAAAATGCATTGCTTTAATACAGAGAAGTGTTATGTAATAATTGTATCAAGGATAACCACGTAATAAATTAAAAGTACTCAGAGCTATATTTTAACTATGTGTGTGTATAATGTTTTTTTCTTTTAAAACATATGCAGACATATCAACATTTTATTGCTATTAAATTAGTCTATACAAATGAAGCAGCTCTTCAAGCAGCAGGAATCCCAGTACCTGGAATTTTTTGGAAAAGGAACCACTTAAATTGGGATTATACTCCCAAAACTAAAATTTCACTAATTACTCTTAATTACATAAAAGAACATTTGAAAGCATTCCCAAGTATTCCCTGTGTGTAAAATTGTTTATTTTCACTGCAGAGAGCAGTAGAATTTTGCTTATCTCTGGTCAAAGGTAAGAATCTCCCCATGCCTGTGTCTTCCCTCTGCCCCCGCCTTTTCTGCTGAAGTGAGCTGTTGCTAGAGTGATGTGTCTATTCAGCAGAGAGAGGAGGTCAGAGTGGAGACACATGCAGAAAGTTTTAGCTGGCAATTATTGCATTTGCTGCTGACCAGAGATGAGCAAGCTTCTACTGTTCTCTGCAGTGAAGGTAACACACACAGGGAATGCTTGGGGGTACTTTCAAATGTTCTTTAGTACAACTAAGAGTAGTTACTGAAATTTTAGTTTTAGTAGTATAATCCAACTTGAATTCAAATGAATGGGGATTCCAGAGCCATGCCAAAAAAACAGATATTCTAAAAAGATCAAAAACAGTTGATGCACCATCCACAGCCTTGCGCTCATTGCATATCTGGCAGTGAAACCTTGGTTGGATCATCTAGGTGTAGCAATCTTCTTCTTAAATTCATCATTCTAGAGGCATTTTAGTGGGCATACTGCTAGGGTTTTGGATAGTTTTTCAATGATAAGTGCAGTGTAAGTGTTAGACACTAGGGTCCATATGTAAGATACCCTTTCCACTGATTTGTCTCCTAAGTAATATTTTTGCAACTAAAATGCATTTTAAACCACTAGCAAGCAAGAAAATACTCAAAATAATTTTGTTAGTAGTTTTTCAACTACTTTTTGGTACTTTTTCAATTGCAAAGTGCTGAAAAGTTATTTTAAAGAGAAGATGAAAAATAATCTCCTAGGAAAAAACATAGGAGAAAAAGTCAATTGCATATGGTCCTAGGAGTGTTATGCTTTGTTCACAGTATTTAGTGCTGGGGTATTATGTTACGTTTTTATGGGGAATATCATTTTGCATAAGAAGAGACTTATAAATCAAACACATGAAACATGTCATGTGCTTCTCCACAAATTCTCCATCAAGAGCGTTTTTGTAGGAGAACGTGATCTTGTCAATTCAGAAAACACAGAAACACAAAGCTATGATTATGTTCATATTTGTGATAAGTATTAAGTGTCATGTGATTTTTTTTTACTAACTTTGTAAGGCCATACCTGTGTTGTAAACCTGTGGTTCTGGATGCATATTTGGCTCAAAAGAAAAAAAATAATAATTTGCATGACTCCACCCACTCCTCCACAGTCAAGCCAGCGCCATCTGTAATATTATAGCTCTTTTATTAGTTTAAAATAGCATGACAAGCATCTTCTTCACCAGGAGCGTACTGCGCAGGCCCAGTATGGTCTGCGACTGCACAGTACGCTCCTGGTGACATCAACGGGGGCGAGGACATAGCAACGCAGGCGCAGTGGTTTTCAGACTTTAAAGTCTGAAATTCCTGAAGTGAACCAGAGGCGGGGCTGGAGCATCGGTGAGTGGCTGCGCAGGCACAGGATGTCTGCGGGGGACCATTAGAAGCCCCGGGTAAGCTCAACTCATTTTCCCCCGAGCCCCCTAGAGTACCCCTTTAACATCAGATCATCTTTACCCATGTATTAAAACATTGCCTAAAAGATTGCTGTGTCACAATTTGTACTTGGCAAACTAGTTATTCAATCATTCATTCATTGTCATGCAGTATTATGGTTCCATTATTTGGTGAACAAACACAGTTTGTCAAATATGTGTCCTCCTAGACCTGTTCTGATATGTTAGCTCTGTAGAAGGTGAATTGAACGGTTGGTGGCAATGCATTTTGGCTTTTTTATTAGATGATGTAGTATATATTGGCTCTGCAATGCTTTTTCATTAAAAAGCCCAATGTGTAACCTTCCCCTGAAGCTTTCTTGGACACACCCAACCTCACATCTGATGTAATTTTGGAATCAGCTGTGAGCTCCCAACTCACCATCTTTTGCTAAAGCAGATCGTTTCTCTGAGTGAAGACACCCAGTACCCAAACTACCTGTTTTCAGCACTTTAGGCCCATTCACACTACAAATCGCGAAAGCGCGGGTGATCTTACCACAATTAGCGCAGTAAAATCACTGCTCACATTTCCACGATTTAGAGCGATCGGTCTCAGCACTTTGTTAAACACTGTACCGCAATCGCTCCAGAATCGTGGCAAAATGCTGCATGTAATGCATTTTGCGATTGGCGCTAATTGCAAATTGCCAGCAATCTGTGCCAATCACGACAGTAAGATCACAGCCATATACATTAAATTGCACTAGCGGTTTAAAAACTGGCGATTACAGGAATCACCCACTAATCGCTCAAGTGCGAACGGGCCCTAAGTGTTGTAGTGGGTTTAACACAAAAGTGATCTGTTCTTGGTTGAAGAAACTAAGCTGGTTATGTAGAGTGATGCAAACCTTAACTTCACTGTAGAAGGCTTGAACCGGGAGATCCTTGCCATTAGTAAAGGAACTGAAAGATCGTCAACCCATCTTTTCTCATACTTGGATTCT
The DNA here is from genome assembly GCF_040937935.1 of Hyperolius riggenbachi. Classification (NCBI taxonomy): domain Eukaryota; kingdom Metazoa; phylum Chordata; class Amphibia; order Anura; family Hyperoliidae; genus Hyperolius; species Hyperolius riggenbachi. The sequence goes on from NC_090649.1 coordinate 104,438,192, forward strand.
TTAATTGTCGGAGAGGATGGTGAAGAGGGGGCCTAGAAAGAAGGAAAATTGCTGCTTTTAATGTCAGCCTTTAACAAAAAAGGATAGAAGCGTAGCTTTATTCTTCAAAGCATTATAGAAATATATGTAAAGATACCATGCTACGATAATGCATTTCTTTATTCAAAATTAACTTTTGATAACAGCAGGCTGAACAGTAGGTGGAGAAGGTTTTCTCTAGGATCAAGGAATAATATTAGACCATGAGAAACCAAGCTTAAAGATATCAATCCCACCAAAGTTGTGTCACATTATACTAATTGAGATTAAATAAACAAATTAATAAAGCAATAACACAGTTCACAGAAGTCTTAAATGAATATTTTGTATATAAAATGTAGTAGAAATATACCCGTTAAAGAGATTTTGTGGTCAATTTAAAGGGGAACTGAAGTAAGAGGTATACGGAGGCTGCCATATTTATTTCCTTTTGATCAATACCAGTTGCCTGGCAGGCCTGCTGGTCTAATCCTCTGCAGTAGTATCTGAATAACACTAGAAACCAGCATGCAGCTTGTCTTGTCAGATCTGACTTTAAAGTCTGAAACACCTTATCTGCTGCATGCTTGTTCAGGGGCTATGGCTAATAATATTAGAGGCAGAGCATCAGCAGGGCTGCCAGGCAACTGGTATTGCTTAAAAGGAAATAAACATGGCAGCCTCCATATACCTCTCTCTTTAATTCCCCTTTAAGTTTTCTTAAAGGCAACCTGAGATTAACCTTGGGTAAAGAAAGGCATACTTAATGAAGCAGAGTAAAGTTTCAGGGTCCTATAGAGGCTTTCAGAACCAAACAGGTTCATTAGAACCCAATGCAATCAAAAAAGAGGATCCAGAGAGCACAGCAATAGTCTGTGAAATACTAATACCCCCCCCCCCCCCCACACACACACACACACTCACACACTGTGCGAGCCTGGGGATATAAAGACATGGCATATCATAACATGAGAAAAAGGATCTCACAACGCACCAGTGAGTCAGAAAATATAAAATTCACCTTTATTACACGCTTATGAAAGTGATACAAAATCACAAACATCATCACAAAACAAAATGCAACAAGGGGAACAAGATAAAACGAGGGCGGGCTGCTTAGCGTACACGGGCGGTGGGAGGCAGCAAGAATAAAATAAATATGTATATGGGGGAAATAGTAATCAATAAATATATTTCAAATAAGTACAATTGATGATCATAACTATTTATCTAGGGCAGGTATAAATAGGCTTGAGTTGCAGAAATATAATGTGAAGAAAGCTATAAGTAAACTTGCAAAATTACATTGACAAATCAATCAATACCATATTCAATACAAAAGTGCTGCGTGCTTAATCCATACGATCCATATGCCAAATCCTCCGTGAATCCATGCCAGGGAATTGGTACAAGATATATGTTCAAAATCATACAGAAAGACACAGGGTCACGTCAAACAAATAAAGTGCACTTTATTTGTCCTCAGCTTAGGGCAACACAATTTTTGCAAAGTTTTGTCTAATGCCTGTGGTTCTGTAATTCTGCATAGTCTTGAAATTCCAGAGGATGTAATTATTATTATTGTAGTGGAAATGTATAATGGAAATATGAAAATGAATACAATTTTCTTGCACTGTGCTCTGCAGATGAAGCACAAATGCAAAGTAAACAAGCCTAGTCATACTGCGGGAGCCGAGAAGTGGAGTATTCAGGATGTTTACATTTTAAGCAGCCTTCTTATGAAGTGCTTGAAGGAATTGTTGTCATCAGACCAGCTACTTATGCTGGAGTGCTTACGTAAACGTGAAGCATGAAGAATACTTTTAAGAAATAACAGACCAGAGCTGACTAATTGTACAGTAATAAGTGGCAATGAATTCAGTTCAGCAATTTCAGCGTAGTTACTACTTTTCTGAGATTGCCTGTGATGTGTAAGCAGATTTATGCTTTATTTATTGATTTATTTTATGTTAATAAATATTACACTACCTCAACATATGTGAAACACTCCTTACGTTGTACCTAATTGTTGGACAATTTAACCACTTGAGGACCCACCCTTTACCCCCCCTTAAGGACCAGCGCTGTTTGTTGTGATCTGTGCTGGGTGGGCTCTGCAGCCCCCAGCACAGATCAGGGTGCACGCAGAGCGATCAGATCGCCCCCCTTTTTTCCCCCCTATGGGGATGATGTGCAGGGGGGGTCTGATCGCTCCTGCCTGCAGGCATGTTGCGGGGGGGCACCTCAAAGCCCCCCTCCGCGGCGACATTCTCCCCCTCCCTCTCCTACCTTTCCCCCCCAGTGATCCGGGCTGCACAGGACGCTATCCGTCCTGTGCAGCCAGTGACAGGACGTCCCCTGTCACATGGCGGTGATCCCCGGCCGCTAATTGGCCGGGGATCGCCGATCTGCCTTACGGCGCTGCTGCGCAGCAGCGGCGTACAATGTAAACAAAGCGGATTATTTCCGCTTGTGTTTACATTTAGCCTGCGAGCCGCCATCGGCGGCCCGCAGGCTATTCACGGAGCCCCCCGCCGTGAATTGACAGGAAGCAGCCGCTCGCGCGAGCGGCTGCTTCCTGATTAATCAGCTGGTCCTGCAGCTGCCACTTTGCCGACGCACGGTATAAGCGTGCGGTCGGCAAGTGGTTAAAGAGAACCTCAATGAAATATAGAAAATTGAAATAAATTAGAATACCCATTTTTACCTAAATTATCCTAGATTCTGCATCAGAAAGGCTTCTTGTATCTATATATTGCTGAATATTGGTAGTAACCCTGCCCACCCACTGATATTTAGCTTAGGCAATTAATTCATGCAGCCTTCTGCCCCGGAGCATTCTAAGAGAATAGGTGATCTTCTTGCTCATATCACAGAGGGAAAAAAATCCATAGTGATTCACCTTGCCAGTAGTAAAGATGCTGGCATCACTGATAAATTTAAGAATGTGAATTAGGTGACATAAGATTTAGCAAAAGGCAAACATTTACTATATATTTTTTCAAAGAACATTGTTCAGAATAAAGAGTTTTATACAATATGTTTCTCAAAACCACCTCAAGGGAAATGGAGCAAACCTGGTGCAGAAATGGAACAGGTATTCTGAGCCACTTATCAATATCTCAATCAATATCAATATCTGGCCATCTTCCCTACCTTTACACCAGTTCTGCCCCTTTATTCCTCAATTAATCTTGTCCAGTACTGTAAATAGGTCTAAGTGCTGGATGGTTTCTTGTTCAGCTAAACTTAAAAGTTTCCCTGTCTTGTCTATTGTGCCCAACTGGTTATAGTTCCATTATATGTCATTGTATAGTTGTCATACGACTTTAGAACTGTCAAGAAATAAGTGTAGGAAAAAAAGGTCATTCAGTTGTCCGGTCCGCTAATGAATATTAATTTGGATATTTCCAATGCTCAGAAGAACAGAGTTTTAATTATTTTTACAAATCACATTTAATTAAAGGAAAAAGTCATTTTTAATCATTAATTTCCTGAAGCAGGGCACAGTATAGGATTAACGAAGGCTTTGGCACTTACATGTCAATTCAAGGACAGCTCCTGGATTTGACGGTGCACAAAATTCAAGTACACTACAATTACTCAGAGCAAATGAATATGCAATATATACCATAACAATATAATTATATGAATAATTCTATCCACAGCAAGGACAATCACAGTGTCCTCTAAAACATGATCAGGAATTACATATCAAGAGAGTTTTTTGTATGTTTACATAAAATCGTATCTTCTTAACTCATAACTTACAGTGAGTGCCTTAAGCTGATATTAACCTAGAAGATAATGGACTTTACAATATTTATTGCAATAAAGATCAAGCCATTCTGTAGGGAAGCTAATGGTACTTTTTGACAGACACATATCTTGCTGCTATACAGGCTTTTGAAATCCTTGCATAACTTACATATGTATAATGAGACTGTAACATTTCCTGTGTTCATGTCCTTTATGTTTACATTGAATCTGCTAGTCATATAAAGAGCTCACACTAACAAAATTACCATATATTCCGGCGTATAAGACGACTGGGCGTAGAAGACGACCCCCCAACTTTTACAATTAAAATATAGAGTTTGGGATATACTCTCCGTATAAGACTACCCCTCTTCTAGCACACACCAAATAATAAAAAGAAAACATTATATACTGGTGCTATGTATGAACAGATACTGGTGCTGTCCTGTATGTGGTACCCACTATATAACAGTATATAGGCGATTGACTGGTTGGATTGGTCAACTCTCCCTCTCCCTAAGTGGATTGCTCAGCTCTCCCTGTATGGAAGAATAAATCACACTGTGCTCATAAAACATGCCTCTTTCACCCGTCTGGCCCACCCTTGTATCCTATTTACCCCCTCCTCTGCCTTTCAGATCTCGCACATGTGCGCCTGCACCGCTTTACTACAGTCCTCAGCAGCGAGATCTGAGAGTCACAGGATAAGGGCGTATCACCCGGCATCAATGACACCCAGCGTATAAGACAACCCCTGACTTTACAGAAGATTTTCATGGGTTACAAAGTAGTCTTATACGCCAGAATGTACAGTAGTTAACCATACACTGGAGTAGGATTTGGATTCTGGGCACACAACTATGTAGAAAACCAAATTTCCTGATACTGAGCTGTACCCTCACCCATCTGTTGTTAACTCCTACCACCACCATCAGTGATTCTACAGTTCTCACAAAAATTCCACCATGGACTTCAAATATACATAGCAATAGGGATAGCCAAATGCTTTCGCAGACGAACAGTCTTCGGTGAATAATGACCACTCCTCAATTGTTTTTTATAGCAAATTTTCTTATCCACAGTTTGTGTTCACATTTAATTTAACATTCAAGTCAAAGGCCACCAAATTGAGCAAAGCTAATAGCAAGTTCATAGCGAAGCCCCCATACTTGCTAGAATCATCAAATATGCAGGGTATGTTAAGGAGAACAGTGGCAACAAGAAGAAAAATAATTTTCTAAAAGACCTTGTAGTATTTGGAAAAATCGACTATAAAGTTTATAAATGCAGTTAAATGACAGGTAAAGTATCAACATATTGGTAGTGTAAATTTACATTTTCAAAAGAAAGAGCAGTGAATTTAATGCTGGGTTTTCCAGGTGGTCAGTACGTAATGACCATTGTAAACGCAGTGGAAATGGCAATGCTTTGGCCAGGGATTGCTGTAGGAGGAGTAGGGCAAACAGACCCTGCAGAAAATACCAGAGCTAAGGGCATCAGTGTCTAGATAGTATCATCAGTGGATGGAGTGCATAGAGTGGCAGAATTTTGGAGTGAAAAAAACATCTGGAACAGCTGGAGCTGCCTAGTGCCATACTCTGAATGTTTTTCAAGTTGCCATTATTTTAAGTGTCATCTTTTTTAATATTAAGTATACATAATGTGGGTTATTTTAATTTTTTAGAGACACTAGTGTTAGTTTTTGATAGTACACACAGACTGCCAGATTACTTCCTTATTAATTTTAATGGTCACTTGACAATCCTCATTTTTTCATACCGTGTTTGATGTGTTTCCATTTAAATGTAAACCACTATCAAAAAGAGGCGATGAAGTCCCACTGCTATGGTCACTTGGTGGATCTGGAGAGCCTAAAAAAGGAAAAGAGAGTATTAAACTAACAAGCTGATGTTTAATTATTATTTACATCTTGCTGTCATTGATGGAGTCTTAGCACAGATCAATCTAAGTAATGCTCATTCACTACTTAAAGCGGACCTCTAGCATAAATTGTACATTCCACGGGTCTTTTAATAGGAAGGTATCCACAAACTTTCACTGTGTAGCCCTGCCCCCTGCAGAAAAATGCCATGGTGTTTTCTCTATCTTCAGTACTTTATAGTCAGTGTTTAAATTTGATGGAGGGGCTGGATAAGGCAGCAGATTTGCATAATGTTTGGCCTTGAAGCGTAAAATGAGGTTGGGATGCCTAGTGACCTTACATTTTACAACTGTCTACTTCATTGTTTTGAGTATATATTAAAACAAGGTCTGCTACAAGAAAGGGTGAATGTTGAACAAGTCCCCCTGTATGCAGACAGTGCAGGCAGTGCAACCTGGGAACAGCACACTTATTTTACAGACGGGGAGGCAACTGCATACCTGGCAGCCAGAGACTCTGATACCGGGAGTAATTACTGCCTGTTTTTTTTTTTCATTAAGTAATATCAACAGCAGTGCAGTATTAACAATTAGTTCTGAGAGGAAGCATGCTCTTATTTGTGCAAACCTTACACTGAAGCCAGGAGCATACATACAATGCTTCAGAGCCCCAAAGTATATACCAGATCCCCCACCATTTTATCTTTTTGTCTGGCCTGCATATCGGGCAGAAGTCCTCTTCTCCCTGCTGTCTCTTTCGCCAGCCATTGCAACCCTGAATGCTGAGTTAGGTGCACAGAGTATGCTACAGCATAACTCATCAAGCACTCAGTGCTGATTTGTCCTCAGCAGTCACAGTGTGTTTTCTCTATGACTGCAGATGCTGGAGGAGTCATAGCAAAAAGCTGCTGTGATGGCTGAGAACAGATCGGTGCTGAATGGTTGGTGAGTTATGCTGCAGCACTCTCCTCGTGCCTAACTCTGCATTCGGGGGTGAAATGGCCAAGGAAGGAGCTGGCACGCAGAGGAAGATTCCACCTTATCCCCAGGCCAGAAGACAAATAGAGCCAGACACAACCCACAAGTCATAGTTTGCCCACCCCTGGGCTAGACTTTGGACTTTGGCCTATTGTGATCCTGCATAGCTGTTAATATCATCTCCATAACATCAGCAAGAATTGTTAACCTGTAAGAGAGGTCCCTCGTAGCGGAAAAAAAAAATAATTTTGGATCCTACTACACATTGGAAAAGTTCCTCAAATTTCCTTTGAGAGGAATAAAAAAAAAAAGTAACAATCATTGTTTTTTTTTTCCAGAAAACATAAATGCACATAAGTACATTTAAAAAACAAAAATAAACAAAGACTACTTTTCAGAGACATGAAAAGGAATTTTACGACCCCCCCCCCCCCCACTCTGTAAATGCCTCCCATTGCCATGGTCTTGGAATTTAGATCCTTTTTTTTGCTAATTTGAGTGTCTAACTTTATTTGCAAACTAATAATACTGCACAGCAACCTTCTCTCCACTCTTGTATGGGTATGTGCCATTTATGGACATTATTACTATCACTATGTGAAGTGCATGTTTGCATGTAATTTGCCATAAAGCAGTGATCAGCAGTGCCAACTGTCTCCTCCATTTCTCATCTTGTAGATCATCTAGTTTGGTCAGAGCATGCTGGATGAGTGCTGGTGAAGGTACAAGGTGGCTTAAAGCGGACCCAAACCAAACATTTTTTTTTTAATAAAAAATATTTAGTTGCACCACTCTGACATATACAAAGATAGATAAACACTTTTTTAAGCATATGAGCATTTCAGTCCATGATTTTCATCTTTCTCTTTTCATTACTAGGGTTATACTGGGGGCAGCCATTAGCAATTCCTCCATTGCCAGACACCACCTTCTCCACCAGTTTGCCGGATTTTGTCCTGGCAATTTGAAAGGAAGGGAGGGGTTCTTCCAATAAATGTAAAATATTTTATATTTGTCATCATGCAGCTGAAAAAAAGGCTGCTATTTATTATTATAATTTAGAAAATAAATTTTATTTCAGAAATCTTGTATTTTTAATTAGGGTCCACTTTAACACTTATTCCCCACTCAGCATACCACATCATAGCTGTATTGCCTGTCAACATACTTTGCTACTCTTTTTGTTATCAATAATAATGTTAACATTTGCATAGCACATTTCTTCTTTCAGACTCAAATTGCTTGCTTGAGTGCAGCAGCCACTAAGGGCATGCCCAGTAGACCATCCTGCAGTGTTCAAGAGTTTTGCCCAAGAGCTCCTTACTGAACATGTACTGGCTTACTGAATAGGAAGCGCTGAGATTCAAACCCTGGTCGCCTATGTTATGCCTTCAACCAGTACATTATCCAGGTTTTGAAATTTATCAGTAATACAGGTAAATGTTTTTGCTTTTATCAAGGCTACAACCGGATTAAATGTAATGTTTCCAGGTTGGACTGGTGCTTAGAATGATTACTCGCTACCTGTTTAACTACTTGCTGATCGCAATACTCTGATGGGCGTGGATGCGGTGGCAGCCCCAGGACCGCCTAATGCAGAGTGGCTAAAAGTCCTTGGGGTGTGGTTTGCGGGCGATCGTGCGCGCTGATGCGCGCACATCCCCGCTCTGATAGCTCCACTCTGCCTTCAGTCTCACAGCAGCGATCACTGCTGGGAGACTGTTAGACAGTGAAAATGCCGTCTTTTATTGCTGTACAGCGCTGCGATCTAAGGCAGTGCTGTACTGGGGACAGCCGTGTGACACAGCTGTCCCCTCCAGAAGCTGGGAAGTGATCAGCTGTCATAGGCTGAAGCCTATGACAGCTGATCATGCTAATTAGCTGGCGGGGGGATTAAAAAAAAATATTTATTTAAAGAAATAATAAAACAAATATGTATATAAAAAATAAACATCTGGGGAGAAATCAGACCCCACCAACAGAAAGCTCTGTTGGTGGGGAGAAAAGGGGGGGGATCACTTGTGTGCTGAGTTGGATGGCCCTGCAATGAGGCCTTAAAGCTGCAGTGGCCTATTAAGTGAAAATGGCCTGGTCTTTAAGGGGGTTTAACACTGCGGTCCTCAAGAGGTTAAAGGTGGCCACTAACTGTCCAATTTCTAGCGAAAAATCGTTCGAGCGATCAGAAATTCTGATCGGACGAAAAATCGTTCACTACACCATTAACTAACCAATCTTTGCTTCCTATCTATCACGACCACCAAGAAAATCCAAATTTTCGTTAGACGAAAATTCATTGGGGCGACATTTTTTTCACTCGTTCATAATCGATTGTGTCCACCAATGGAGATTATTTACAACCAATCCGAGCAGAATTTCTGATCGCTCTAACGATTTTTTGCTAGAAATTGGACCGTTAGTGGCCAGCTTAAGGCTACTGCACTTATGACAGACACTTTGGATTTCCTATACACTATGCCCCTGTGTATGTTATTTTCCCCACCGATGCGTTGTTACACTTTATGCCATGATATTAGTGAAATCTTACCTAGTGGGATCTTAAGAAATGAAGGTGCTTCCTTGAAATAGTAGACTGTAATGGTGACTTCATCTCCAGCATTCCGTAATAAATGGACCTGGTGTGAATCCGGCAAACATGAAAGAGAATGAAGTTCCAAATATAACTCAACAGAGTCTAAATATTCACTAAAGTTCAATATGCTTGTCATCAGGAATCAAAGCTAAAAAGAGCAAGTAGAAATGCACAAAGCTACATCACAAATAAGTTAAACAACATAAACTGTGCATGTTCAACATAATTTATATAGTATCACAATCAATGAAGCATTTATATTGTTGTAAACATATTTCTCCAAGGATCCTGATAATAGAAGGACAAAGAATAAAAATGTAACATCCAAACATTCATTTCAGCCTTCTAAAGAATGGGGCAGGTTTTTTATCCCTTTTTTTGTCTATTGATGCGAATAGGCATGGGGTTTTGAGTAGTAATCTACTCGAATTCGAAATTCCAATGAAATCTAATGACCTCACCTGTGACCGCGGGATGGGAGGTTATCTTACCCAGAAGTCTTTGGGCTGCCTGCATTCCATTACGCATGATAGGCATAATGATAGTTGTGTTGCATTACTCACTGACACACTTCCTCTTTCAAACCGGAAGGAGGAAGCACAGAAGTGAGTGGTGGAATGCGGCTTTCATTATGCCTATCGCGCGTAATGAAACACAGATGGCACAAAGACTTCTGGGTAAATTAAAGCCCCCCCCCCCCCATCCCACGGTCACAGGTGAAGTCATTATACTTCATTTGAATTTCGAATCTGAGTAGAGTACTACTCGAAAGCCCATTCCTGGATGCGAATGTGTCTTGCTTTCTGTCTTATGGATCATTGCTGCAATGAATAGGAAGTGGCTAAATTCTTCCAATGCTAATAGGAACAGCAAATAAACCCTGATAAAAGTCATTACATATTCTTCAGACTGTTAAAAAAAAGTGTTTTCTTGAGGGTAGGTTGTTGTTTGTTTTTCACTGACTGCTGTAACGAACGGTGGAGCACAGAGAGGATCTGATTACCGGTGATCTGCAGTATCACTGGGAATACAGATGTATACCAGATTATAAGTGATCTGCAGTATCACCGATAATCCGATTTTCCAGCTAACCTCTGTACTAGAGTAGAGTGTAGTGTTTGGTGTAACAGTAACACTAAGAGGACTGAGCCTCAGTGCAGTGGGGAGTACTGCATGGCTTCCTTCCGAAGACCTGAACTCTCCAAGGCGGGAGGAGTCAGGCTGCGAGTAGGAAGGTAAGTCTGAGAGTGACACTCAGGAGAACGTGTCACTAACAGGACGGGGAACCGCCTCCAATAGTAAGGTTGGTTCTCGAGGTCAGACAAGCCAGATCGTAACACACGGACAGATAAAGTACAAATTCAGAAGGCAGAGGCGGTGTCTAGATACAGGCAGAGTTCGGCAACAGGGTATCAGAAATATCGAGGTACAAGATCAAGAGGCAGAAGCAGAGTCTAAGGACGAGCCGGGGTTTGGCAACAGAGTATCAGAATAGCAAGGTACAAGATCAGAATACAAGAGGATGGTCAGGCAGGCAGAAGGTCATAACAGATAATCACAATCAAACTAGTACTTTAAGCTATCAACAGAATCTAGCAAAGTGTAGGATTACAGCTCCAGCTGGTCCCGGCACACTTAAGGATCTGACTACGGGTCTGAGTGCTCCCACGTATGTGTTCGCAATGCCAGACAAAGAGCAAGTGAACAGCCAGCAGTATATATACACAAGGACCTCTCCAGGACCTCCCTAATTGCTGGACCAATGAGAGTAGTGGAAAATGTCAGCTGACCCGCCTGGTCAGCTGACTCCCTTCTGGCTGTTATTTAAGCTCTGCCTCTGTGCGCGCGCGCGTGTCACTCTGAATCTAGGTGGACTATCAGTCCCAGCCACACCAGTACTGTTTTGCAATGTATCCAGTGAACTGAGTCCGGGAGCCGCCTCCAATGCGGCTTCCGCCGTTCCCAAAGCGGATTCCGCCGTTCCCAATGCGGATTCCGCCGCTCTGCCTATGCGGCATGCGGCGTTTTTTCCGCGTTGTGACGCCATGCTGGACGCGGAAACAGCCGCCTCACCTTGAGAGGCAGCGGCTTTTCCGCGTTTCATCACAACTGCATTGTAGATGGAGAAATTAATTCCTTGTCTTTTTGATGGCACAAGATCTAATTGTTCTACACACTGTTCAAAACTAACGCATTGGCTGGAGACTGGAGTTCTACTTTAGTTCTCTCCCAAAATTATTTCAAACTCAATACTCCTCATTTATAACTGTAAAAAGGGCATTCATTTTAAAAGAAAATCTTCCATTACTGCTAATATTAATCAAAGTTGGACTTATTCTGAGGAACATAGGACAATTTATTTTCTCTTGTAATAACGCGTCTCTCACTGATGGATTTGCACAGATTTTTTTTTATGGTTTAACTGGTAATTTTAATAATGTGGTAACAGTTCTTCATGCAAAAATAGTTATTTGCTATATTTTTTTTAAGTTTTAATATTCTGATTGTACAACCCTTTTTACAATTTGCTATAGTAGGGTCTCAGTTATCTGGCACCAATGAGGATTGATGGATGCTGGATAAGTGTGCTTTCTGGTTGTTTGAGACTCAATTTTAAATATAAGCCTAGCTAATACAGTATTACACCCCACTCTACATACACACCATGACTCTGTATTAAGCCATTGAACCTAGTCTTTAAAGGACCTCTGGCATGAAAATCGTAACATTTCAAATACATGTAAACATATACAAATAAGAAGTACATTTCTTCCAGAGTAAAATGAACCATAAATCCCTTTTCTCCAATGTTGCTGTCACTTACAGTAAGTAGTAGAAATATGACATTACCAACAGATTTTGGACTAGTCCATGTTTTCATGGGGCGTTCTCAAGGTTTTCTTTATTTTCAAAAGCACTTAGTGAATGGCAGTTGCTCCGTCCACCTATCAAAAAAGTGTACAGCGAGCAGGGAGGCTGGCCAGCATTTTTGTATAAATCTTTTTCAGGGAGTGTCTTTATAAAGAATGAAGGCCATGCTGAGAATCTCCTATGGAGAGTTGGACTAGCCCAAAACCTGTCGGTAATGTCGTATTTTTACTACCTACTGTAAGTAACAGCAACGTACGATTTATGGCTCATTTTATTCAGGAAGAAATGAACTTCTTATTTGTATGTGTTTTAAATTTTAAGATTTTTGTGACAGTTCCTCTTTAAGCACAGCAGAGACCACAAACAGCCTAAGAAGTTGGCCTTCACCACTGTGAGTACTGCTGGCGATTTGTGCTTGTTGTTTAAGACTGCTGGTTAGTTGAGTTCCGGTTAAACGGGACTCTACTGTTTATTCCTGTATTACAAGTTCTCAATAAAGAAAAAAAATCTATTTCACCTTCAACCCTGCCCTGTGAAAAAATAGCTTTAATGGTGGCTACATGATTTTCAATACCTCTTGATTTTCAATCCTTCTATGACAGGGGTGGGCAAACATTTTGATTCATGGACCACATAGTGATCTTGACTGAGGGGTTGTACCAGCGTAGGTAGGCTATGCACTCATCCCCCTCTATCCTGGAAACCAAATGTACCCCTGTATAAGTTAGCCGCCCCCCTTTCAGGTAGCTTCCCACCCCCAGTATAGGTAGGCAGTTGTGTCCCTAGTATTTAGTAGCCCCCTTCCGCAGTATAGGTAGCAAGGTGTGCCACAGTATAAGCAGCACTCTCCCCAATTTAAGTCGCCAGGTTAGCCCTAGTACTAGCAGCCCCCTCCCCAGTTTAAGTTGATCGGTGTGCCCCAGTAGTAGATGATCCAGAAGTACACATAATGCAGCAGTGTTTCCCCATAAAATACACATAATTTTGCAGCGTGTCCCTCAAAATACACATAACTTCTGCAGCTGTCAGTGAGCTATGAACAGTGAACTGGTCAGTTCACATACAAGGGTCAAGATGCACTCAATCTAGCCCTGCATCGGTGGACCAGACAAGACATGTAAATGGGCCAGGAACGGCCCGTGGGCCATCCATTGCCCACCCCTGCTTTATGATAGTTATTCGTCACTCTATGGGCGTGACTCATCAGGGGCTCTCTGAGTGAGTGAGTGAGCCCCTGATGAGTCACGCCCATAGAGTGACGAAACGCGTAGGGCGGAGCTTCTGAACACGCACGCTTGAGAGGATACACATAGACGGAAGCAGCCGGCGCAACAGGGAGGAAGCCTGGAGAGCGGTATGCGGCTGTTTGAGACATGCCTTATTTTCTCTAATATCTGGTACGCATATATGTATTAGGGATTTTAACATTATTAAAGAAGGTTTTTACGCTATGTGGAGGCGGATGTCCTTATGTCTTGTAGAGTAAACCGACAGTGATTGTTGATGTGCCTGTACTCAAGCTTACATTTGGTGAGCAGGGAAACGAAGGGGGGGGGGGGGGGGTGTGACCCCCAATCTGCATGTGGTGACAGAAATTCCTTGCACAGTGTGTTTTGATTACACAGGGTGTACTTGTGCTTAAAGGTTCATGCGCTATGTGCACACGTCTCTCTCTCCCATTTAGGTCTCTGAACAGGTGACAACACTGAATGGAAATAAGTGGATGCGCTGCTGTTTCTAAAGGAGTGGGATACATGCCCAAAGTCCCGGGGAAAAATCTGGATGTGACGCAAAGCAGCGTTTTGAGGGCAGAAATCACATTGAATGCTAAATTGCAGGCCTAAAGTGCTTTAAAACATCTTGCATGTGTATACATCAATCAGGAAGTGTAATTAGAGTTCTGCTTCACACTGACACACCAAACTCACTGTGTAACGCACCACAAACAGCTGTTTGCGTAGTGACGGCTGTGCTGGACTGGTGCGCACCGTGGCGAGAGTGTAGGCCGTGGTGGTTTTCAAGCCCATATGGTCGCCGGGCTGTGGTAGCTCAATGATAGAACAACAGTGACAGTCCAGCTGATCAAATTTGGTCTGACCACAATGAAGCAACGACCTTATTATCTTCTTGTATGTAGGTAGGCAAAGGTAGGAGTCCCAGTATAGGTAGGTAGGCATAGGTAGGTGCCTCAGTAGTTAGCTAGGTATAGGTAGGAGACCCAGTATAGGTAGTTAGGCATAGGTAGAAGTCCCAGTATAGGTAGGTAGGCATAGGTAGGTCCCCTAGTATAGGTAGGTAGGTAGGTGTCCCCATATAGGTAAGTAGGTGCCCCAGTAGTTAGGTAGGCATAGGTAGGAGTCCCAGTATAGGTAGGTAGGCATAGGTAGGAGTCTCAGTATAGGTATGTAGGCATAGGTAGGTGCCTCAGTAGTTAGCTAGGCATAGGTAGGAGACCCAGTATAGGTAGGTAGGCATCGGTAGGAGTCCCAGTATAGGTAGGTAGGCATAGGTAGGTCCCCTAGTATAGGTAGGTAGGTAGGTGTCCCCGTATAGGTAAGCAGGTGCCCCAATAGTTAGGTAGGCATAGGTAGGTGTCCCAATATAGATAGTTAGGCAGGGCCTGGCTGGCACAGTAATAACAATTACCAAGGTCCAGCTGCAACAGATAGGGCTGTATAATGTCAGTGAGCAACACACACACACAAAAACCACATCAGGAGAACATTAGCTCTCAAAAGAGCTGTTGAGGGGTGCTATAAAAGCAATAACAATCAGCCAGGAGCAAGCCAAGAACCTAACTAATCTTTCCCTAGGAGAAAAAAATCTGCAGCAGCTCTCCCTAGTCTGTCTATTGGCAGCAGGCACATGAGTGAGTGTCATGGCCAGTGAGCCTGCCTTATATAAGGGGGGGGGGGTGGGGCTCCAGGGCTTAGTGTAGTCTGAATGGCTACAATGTGCCTGCTGACTGTGATGCAGAGGGTCAAAGTTGACCCTCATAGTGCATTATGGAGCGAATCTAACTTCCGCAAAAGTTCGCCTGGTGCACTGCAGGCGAACGCGAACCACCAAAGTTCGCCTGGAACCGTTCGCCCCATCTCTATTAGTTACACACTTAAATCACATATACTGTATTGTACATGTACGGGTCAAACAAAAATTGCATTGGCATGTGATTCACAAAGCAATTTATGTGCATTTTAGAATCCCATAGAAAGTTCAATTTTTAGGCATACCGTATTTGAATTGCATGCATTTTGCATACATTTGGAGATGCAAAGGTATGCATTTTTGCATGTGTTTTTGCATGCATTTTTATATAAAACTAATCTAGTGGGGTAATTTTTCTCTCTTCTGAAAAAGGCATTTCAATAAAAATGCAGACTGCAAACGCACAAAAACACACACATAAGATGCAAACGAAAAAACGCAGAGAAAAATGCAGAATCACACATGCCAGAAAATGCATTTTTGTATGGACAAGTGTGCCCTCAGCCTAAGATAAAAACTTAGTTATTTGACTGGAGCATGGTGTACTTCCAGCTAAAAGCGTATTGTAATTAGCTCTATCTATTACCACTAGTTGCAAGCTCACTCTGCTGTTATTGCTTATCTAAGGCAACAAACCACTATTGTTCAAAATAGCAATTTATTTGACAAAGACAACACATTTTATGGGCCTTATTCAGGTCAAATAAAGGGCCTCAGTAGAACTCAATCAATAGCTCTGGCCAATACTGTTGTTCATCACCCTCCTATGAGGGTTTTACTAAGCAGTGCCTTTCTAATGGTTGGTTAATTATTGTGAATGCAACCAACACCAAGGAGCTGCATACGCAAATGAGGATGGGAGTTCCACACACGTGCAGATGGTTAGAAACCCAGGTTTGGGAGTATCCAGTCTACTATATCCATACATATTGATCTTATAATTATTTACTACACCATACTGGCCTCCTGGTGTTTTCTGGTGTGGTTTTATTGATTTCTTTAGTTTTTGAACCAAATCACTCTAGGAGTTGATGGATGCAGTATGGTGTTGCAACAAAGTACTCTTTGATAGAGCCACAGTGGAGATAAGTAAGAGTAGTCTCTATGGGCCTGATTCACAAAGCGGTGCTAGCAGTTAGCACGCTGGTGAAAAGCCCTTCATCAAGCCTAAACTCAGTTTAGGCATGATAAGTTTAGGCGTGAAAAGTTTAGGTGTGATAAGTTTAGGCATGATAAGTTTAGGCGTGATAAGTTTAAGCGTGATAAGTTTAGGCGTGTTAAGTTTAATCACCAACTGGGTTAACACCGCAGTGCACAGCTGATCAAAAGTTTTGCGCTAGCAAAGTCTGGTGCACTTCGCATAGAGTTTAATGGTGCTGCTTTGCGTGTTGGACTTTGCATGCAATCTAAACTTATCTAAACTTATCATGCCTAAACTTATCATGCCTAAACTTATCATGCCTAAACTTATCATGCCTAAACTGGCTTTTCACCAGCATGGTGCAATGGTTATCATGCCTAAAGTCTCTAACTGGGTTAGCACCGCTTTGTAAATTGAGCCCTATGTATCCATCTATAGGAAAAAGCTAAATTGAGTTTAGCAATGTAGAACAAAATAGCTATGGAAATGTACATGTTAATATTCTTAACAAATATGTCTTTATTGCTTACCTTATCATACCACTGAGTAAGAGACTCTTATTTTAGATTGGCATGAGGTACCGTCCACTTAGTTAATCAGTGCTTGTTTCATTTTTTTTTCCTGACCCACCACTTAAAAACACAGTGTTTTCTTGCTAATAGCTATGTTACTAAAGCCTTCACACTACATTTAATTATCAAAAATTGAACACGTATCATTGGCTAATCAGAGGGAATCATTTCCTCATGCTTCGGAATATGTTACCTACCAAAACTTGTTAAAGAGACACTGAAGCGAGACTAAATCTCGCTTCAGGTCTTATATATAGCAGGGGCACATGTGCCCCTGCTAAAACGCCGCTATCCCGCGGCTTAACGGGGGTCCCTTCACCCCCAACCCACCCCCCGCAAAAGTTGGTCGTAAAATGGTCGTAGGGAAAACTCTTCCTGGAGGCAGGGCTAACGGCTGCAGCCCTGCCTCCCAGCGCGTCTATCAGACGCGCATCGCCGCCTCTCCCCCGCCCCTCTCAGTGAAGGAAGACTGAGAGGGGCGGGGGAGAGGCGGAGATACGCGTCTGACAGACGCGCATGGGGCAGGGCTGCGGCGGTTAGCCCTGCCCCAACCAGGAAGCGCTCCCCCGCTGCACGGAGGGGGTTTGGGGGGACAGGGACCCCCGTTAAGCCGCGCTATAGTGGCGTTTTAGCAGGGGCACGCATGCCCCTGCTAGCTATGAGGTCTGAAGCGAGATCTATTCTCGCTTCAGACTCTCTTTAAATGCTTAATTAAAATGTTGAAACAGGATAGTATTTTGGTGTTCTAGATCTTGTTGCAGCAAAAATGTTTCTATTTTAGGAACCTTAAAAATATTAATGAGTAGTGATTAATAAATGTTAATATGGCAACTCAAAGATGTTCCACACATTAAGAGGATAACCTTATGTTCACTTAAATATTAGAAAGCTAATCACCTAGTAGATTAGTAAGGCAGAAAAATGCAAAATATATTATTTGTTTAGTCTTTTTTCAAGTAATAATCAAAATCAATGTTCATCTACATTCTTGAACAAGGTAGTTAATTATCCTAAAAACATGCGGAACAACTTTTGATAATTTCTGCTTATTATTATTTATAGCAACAAACAAATCTTGTTTACATTTATGATAATAAGGCACCAAACAGTATATATATATATATATATATATATATATATACACTGGCAAGTGTTGGTTGGCTGCTTGCTTCCCAAAAAAGTCACACCTGGCATTCACAAACTGAAAAAGGTTTATTAGGGTCCCACCTTCTAATGCTCTTAAACCACTTATCAGCCATGCAAGCTGAAATAGCCAGAGCGTGGACTGCGTCTGGCTTTGCACCCTGAGTAATACCAGCCCTCATGGTCCATGATGTGGGTGGGGCTTTGGAATAGAGATGGCCCAAACATCTGATTTTGTGTTCGCGAACCGTGAATGCGAACTTCCGCAAAAGTTCAAGTTTGTGTGAACCAGGCAAACTGCCATAGACTTTAATGGGCAGGCAAATTTTAAAACATACTAGGACTATTTCTGGTCACAAAAGTGATGGAAAAGTTGTTTCAAGGGTTCTAACACCTGGAGGGGTGCATTCCAGAGTGGGATACATGCCAAAAGTCCCTCAAAAAATTACGTATTTGATGCAGAGTAGGGTTATAATCCCTAAAGGGCAGAAATCACATTACATTCCTAAATTGGAGGCATAAAGTGCTTTAAAACAACTTGCGTGCATATATGTAATTTCAGCGAGGAGCAAACTAACAACAGCCTAACTAATGTTTTCCCTATCTCCAACAATGTCTCTACCTTTCTCTCACTACAGCAGCAGCAGCAGGCTTAGAACATGGCTGGCGCTGCTGCATTGTTATAGGGGGGCGGGGGTCTGTGGGGGAGTGAAGTCTAATTGGCTGCCATGTGTCTTCTGACTGTGATGTAGAGGGTCAAAGTTTAGCCTAATGATGAGGTATAGGGGACTCTATGTGTTTGCGTCCCACCGCAGACGCGAACAGCTGATATCTGCTGGGAACTGTTCTCCAGCGAACCATTTGGGCCATCTCTACTTTGGAATAGAGGGGTAGCAAAGCCTTCCCCTCTCACCTAAAGCCCTTGTCCGCACCATGGACAATGGACTCTTCCCAACCTCTGGTACACAAGTGGAGGTGGGGGCCCTAGGAGTGTTCATTGTTGAATCTGGGAGTCCCCTTTAACAAGCATGTTTAAAGATGCTTTGCCAAAGCATACTATACTTTATTATAGTGAGTTCTGGTGGTGGAGAGCAACATGTGCAGCATTATTCCCTGAAGATCCTCAATCAAGGAGAATCCTTAGATGATATTGGCATAGGACTTTTTTGAAGATAATGGCATTAAAACATTAAAGGTAAGTATGTATGGTTAATTAGGGACATCCATGGACGTTTTTCATAGTTATGTATTTTTTTCTATTTTAACTCTATGTGGAAATGGGTAAGGGGTACATTAGTATCCCTGTACTAATTTCACCTTGGGGGCAGGCATCTGGCAGTTCTCTTGTTAAATAGAGGAAGAAAGCGTTCATGCAAAGTCTTGTACAGGCACAGTGCGGCTGCATTTGTACACAGAGGGTAGCGCAACCACAAGAGCAAATACAAGTTCTTGTAAACTATTCTGAGACTTCTCTCTACTAAGGTAAGTATCTAATGTTAATTAAAAATATCCCTTCATGTTCTCCTTAAAATGCCCTAAAATATAGAATGAAAAAAAGTAAATATCTTGTTATGTGTCCTTTTTTTATCTATTGCACATTTTTTACATTTTTAATGTAGGAACTTGTTCTGTGACCTGAAATTATAATAAAGTTATGATTAAAATAGCAAGAGCAATAAGGTGAACCATACCAAAGAGGCTTCCTGTACTTTCATATCCAAGGTTAGCTCAGACCATAAGAATAGCTGTGGCTAGACAGATCAGAAGAAATACACAAATTCCTTCCTGCTCTTATTAAAATAATGTTCAGGACCTTTGCCTGGAATCTTAGATTATTTATTTAATGAAATATATTTTAACTAAAAGGCTAGGCAAATGTTAAATTAAATTGAATAAATTACTGGAAAAATGAACCTCCATTCTTTTATTATTTTTTTTACTGACTGAAGATATTTAACTCCATCTTTTTATAAAAGCACAAATTGATGAGTTCAAACTAAGTTAAATCTTTGCCATAAGGTGCTGAAATCTGCATGCTATCAGAGAGAGAAATTAGTGTGGGGAAATTATATTTATGAAAAGCAGCTATCAGCCTAACAATTTATGATGCCTAAGCTATACCATTTGATGCAGAGAGCAGAGAGCAGGGAGGTGATTTGTAAAGTTGTTGGTATGTGCCTGCTTCCAGCCAAGATCATTGACTAGTGGTATTTTGTATCTTCATGCCAATGTCTCGTAAAAGCAACTAGATCATTATCTAATTTTGTAAAGCTGTGACTTTGCAGCACTAACTGAGTGAAGATCTAATTACTGCCATAATAGACGATTATGGTTTGGACGTGACTTAAAAAAAATGAAGACTTCCAAATCTTCAAAGTCAGTAGAGTTGAAGAACAAATTACTAGGTATGGTCAAACATGGCAGTTTCCGGTTATGCTGAAATTTTCCGCAATGTTGATTACCACTTCTGGGGATTTCCAATTTCCATTTTATAATTTCTGAGTTGTCTTTTTGATGTAATTTTTTGCATTCTCTGATTGGCCAAATACTTCTGAGTTGACTCTGAGAATGCACAATTTTACCGCAGTAATCGCAATACCATGGAAATTTTAGGTCAATCACGAGACTCTGGGGTACTTGTTAGTATCTTAGTCTTGTGATTGGTCTAAAATTACTGTGGCAATCAGATTTTTGTGGAAAAATTCTGCATACTCAGATTGGTCCACTGCTTCTAAGTTTTGTGATTGGGTAAAGATTTAGGGCCCGTTTCCACTGTTGCGACGCGATTTCGCCGGCATCCCGACACTTGTAAAAACGCATGCGGATGCGTTTCCGCATGCGTTTTCACCCGCGATTTCGCATGCGATTTCGCATGGCACCTAACCATGACTCTGCCAGGGCAAAATAACATTGAAAAAGGTGCGAAATCGCACGCGAATCGCGGGTAAAAACGCATGCAAAAAACGCATGCGTTTTTCCTATTAAATACATTAGCGGCGATTCGCATGGATTCCCGACGCAGGCGAATTCTGTGGGTCCCGTCGTGCAGATTTGGCCCGCCGCCAAATCGCTCCCGCACGCCGCACATATGGAACCAGCCCGGCCACTTCAATGTACCAAGCGAATCCGCATGTCGGCGCCGCATGCGGATTCGCTATGGTGGAAACGAGCCCTAACGAGTTGCAAAAATGTGGTAGTTTCATGGAAATCAGATTTCGGATTGGAAATGCGAAAAAATTAAAATCCACGGAATCTGAATGAACATCCGTACTAGCACTAAGGTCTGTTGCTATGGAGAGGGGAAAAAGGGAAAAACAGCGTGTCACACAACAGAGCGGGCTGGGAGAGAACAAGACCCTCGACTGAGTTGATCTGCCTTGTTGAGAAGGTGTGTGTGTGTGTGTGGGGGGGGGGGGCTGTTGCAGCTTTATATAACACACCTCCACATTTGCATTAAGTACTTCATAGATAGATATTAAAAAAAACAAGGAAATTAACCGATAATCAAATACTTTATAAAATAAGATGGTCAAGTAAGACCTGAACTTTACAAAGAAAAAAAATCAGATAGAGCTAAGCATACCATCAAAATATGTTCTATCCTTGTATAGCTTTCTTATGAGTTTAATTTATTATTATCCAAATTCACATTTTTAGAACCTGTAAATAGAAGTAGCATTACCTCCTTACCTCTTACATCAAATTATCAGGAAGCTCTGTGAAGTCTCAGCTTCTCATTTGCTCTTTACACTCATTCCAAGCCAACCATGTCTTGTCAAATGCTATACTTTTGTTATGAAATCTGGTAAAGGAGTATTCTTTACTATGGGTACCATCTACAGTTTTAATCACTGTTGTCATTAAACCTACTTAAAAAAGTAGGTTTAATGTTTTATTGTCTCTGCTCAATGACACAGTCTTTCCAAGTAACAAATCTAAAATACATGAACTATTAAACTTATTTTTTATCTACCCCCTGCACTCAGAAGCCATTCTCTGACAGGAAAGAGTTGCGTGCCTTTTATTCCTTATCAGTGAGGGAGGGATACGCTTGTCCAACCTGGTCCCCAACTGGAGAAAAACTGTTACTTACATATCTGAACATTAACTCTTTCAGACAGAAAAAGAAAAAAAAATAAAGCCTAGTTATTTTTATGCTTGGCAGTGTACATGCACATGTCTATCTCATCATGTCACATGTCACCTCAGGTGCACTTCATTATTAAGGATTAAAAAAACCTGCAATAAATTATTATGGCATGCACACGTGCGCACGCACGCACACACACACACACACACGCACAAAATTGTATTTTATGTTTTATTTTTTCTGAATTATCCTGAAGAACAAAGATTACTTCAAAGAAATTAATTGTGAAAATTTGATCTCTTTTACTTTATAATGCTTTATATTAATCTATATCTGGGTGCCTCTTCAAAATTGTATTGTTGCTCTAACTGTATTCTTCTTTCCTTGACAGCCTCAGGATCTTGCTTGCTTGCTAATTTGCATTTAGTTTTTGGATTCTTTCAAAATGTGTCATGCTTTTCAATGAACAGTGAACAATAAATCAGAGGCATTAAACATAAACATACTTTCAGATGTTCTTTTTTCTATTGTCTCTTCTTTACTTTTAAATTTAGTCTTTGGAGTATTTAGAAATTATATTATCAAACATATCAAACTATATCCTATTATTAAAATTATGAAATCAAGTCATGAATAGATGGAACGAGCTTGATATTAGTTAGCTCAGACATGTATATGCTCAGTAAAAAATGATTTAAAGACTGCTACTTATTTAGATCTCTCCAAGTCACATTTCATTATTAAGAAACTCAGTAATAATAGAAAAGGATAGATGCCTCTAAAGGTAAAGAAATAAAGTTAAAACCTATGTCTAAAAAAACTTCAAATCATATGATGGTAGAACCTTTTTCATCATCTGGAACTAATATGTTTTTTCACAGGTTTCTCAAATACTACATTTTTGTATTTTATTTTCAAGAAATAAGGTCTAAAATGATCTCTACTCTAACTGAAGAAAATAAGGTCAAATCAGGCTCAGCTTTCTAAAAGCAAAAGATACAAATTATTTTAATTGGAATAGTGCACTTCGAACATGAAAAAGATTTGGTACTAAGTGTGATATTATTTTTATATGCGCCAACACATTTTGCCCTTGCCACTTTATAGCTTACTCCGAATTGGAGCTACCTTCTACATCACATTCTTGAACTGTTGTCTGCTGCTTACAGCATAGTTTTTTTCACATTTTATTACACATTCCTGAAATAGTATTTGCAAATGAAACATAGCAAAAGATGAGGTGCTCAAATATAACAAAACAATTAAAAACTGTTGAAAATGGAAAGACATAGGGCCATATGTAGTTCACTTTTTCACCTAAGTTTTCTCCCAGGTGATATGTACACAACTTATAAAGAAAATGCCTTTTACAACACCAGCAAGAAAACAAATACTTAAACCAATTTTGACAGTATTTTATCACCTACTTTTTGGTACTTTTTCCATTGCAAAATGCTAAAGAAAAAATGTAAATTGAAGATGAAAAATTATCTCCTAGGAGAAAACTCAGGAGAAAAATGAATTGCATATGGCCCATGTTGTCTTACCTCTGTGGAGATCAGGCCAACCTACATGGGAAAAGGGGTTTATATGAAGCACTGAAAGAAAAAAGGTTTCAGGGGAAGGGAGGCACTTTCTCGAGCATGCCGCCTGAAATGGCAATAGGATCATGAGTGCCTCAGTGTAGGAACACGTTTTTCCATACTGAGCTGACTGATCCCTATGGAAGTAAGCCAACACTTAAACTGCTATTCAAAAGTTTTTTAATAATTATGTTTTACTCTTAGATTTACCTTGGTTGGGAGGTCATAAGAATTTGCACCTTGCTACACTGCCTACCCTTCCTCCTACTACCTCCTACTTCTCCCTACAGCATCCCTGAGGCCTAATCTTTGATGCAGATGAAGGGTTACAGTGCTCACTGCTATTGTAGCAGAGGTCATCTGCTATCTCCCCTGGCTCATTTGCACTGCCTGTGTAAGTGAAACACATACATCCTGCACACTAGTGAAATTCTAAAAGATGTTTTCCCCACTTTGTACACTAACAGGTGACCATGGAATAATTAGTAGCAAGGAAATTTAACAAATATAAAAATAAATTAACCTACAGCACTTGCAAGCCTCTAAATAAATTGGTAGTTAATGGATTAAAAGAGATAAAAGGAAAATACAGAAAAGTTATGCAACAAGAATCTATATGTCCCTGATACGACCACTGAACAATAACCAGACATTGTGAAGAGTAATGTAAAATGGGCCTTAGAAAATCTTTCTACAGAAAATAATGGAATTCCAGCTGAATTGTTTAAAATCCTTCCTGATGGTGATGCTGGCATATTAAAAAAAAAAAAAGGCAACAAACACAGAAAACAGAGGGCCTCTGGATTGAAAAAGTAACCTTCATACTCTGACTCCAAAAAGAAGACAATACAAAAAATTGGCCAGATACGGAAAAAGTGTTTCAACAACTGCACCTTTCCACATGCCACCCAATAAATGGTCAAAGTCCTACAAACTTTCTTTTCTAAATGTACAAGACCTAATTTTTCAGACAAAGAAAGTGTCCTAGAGCTATCTTTTATGTTAAGAAACATTTAAATTCTTCTCTTATATATTACTTAAATGCTTTCAAAATATTGCATAAAGCTGGATTGTGGCAAAAGGATGTAATTTCATCCTTAAACAATCGATCATCTCATCCGTTAGAAGTTTCTAGATGAAGTTATATAAATGTAACACACTGATTTAGGTCTAATTTGTCTTTCCAGGATTATTCCAAAGTTAAAAAAGGTGAAGTAAGTTCCCCCTTAGAACCATAAAAGTGTCCATGTAAGATTTTGTATACAAGACATTTGATTCCCCAGAGGTTGTCAAGGTTGTCAGGAGATCAATACTACATATTTTCTTCTTCATTTTAAACAATGCAGTAAAAAAGGCACCTTTATTCATTGCTTATAGGAATGTAGTGTTCTCATGCTTACTGAGGAAACGTTTAAGGCTTACCTGTCACTATATACATTATTAATGGGGACTTCTTTATTTAACAAATAAATGTAAGTTGGCTGGCATATTTTTAGCAGCAGGTTGGTCATTGTGAGCCTCTGAATAAAAATGTGTATCCTCAAATAAATCCTAGCGTGTTCATAAAACCTCTTTATAATCTGAAAGAGTTGAATATGGAAATTCTTAAAAAAATAATCAAATGCAGATATGATCTGCGAGTTGTGATCAAAATGGTTAATTAAGGAGGATCAAGTGTTTGAGTGGCTTTAAGAAAAAAAAATGTTTGCAAATATTTACCACAATTTGCTGCGCACAACAGCTACCTATATTCCATTGGAAAAAAATAAAAAAATATTCTTACATTTTGCTTTTGCAAAAATAATATTTGAAAAAATGGTTATTCTTCAGGAGCTGGGGTATAGCCTGTTGAGCTGTTTAATGCCTTTTATATTGAAATAGGTTTGAAGATTTACAATGAGATTGAGATCCAGTATCTTTTGTTTGTCATTTTCCTGTTATTATAAACTGCTCCTTTGCCATTATGGATATATGAAAGATACCTAAAGCATTACCTGGATAAAGCTCACCATCTTTTTGATCTTTTTCCATTCCACTCTTTGACATCTTGCTGCCTATGAATGTCATTCTACTTATGCTCTCCTTTTTTCTTAATGTCCAGCACACTGTGGCAGGGAGCACTTTGCGCATGTGCATGCCATAATCATGGCATCATGCGTATAGTGCTCACGGTTACGCACTGGACAAGCATGCAGCTAGACAAGCACCTGAGCACTGAAGCTGGACTGTGGCAACCTGGAAGAGGCTGCCGGGGAGCTTTAGGTAAGAAAGGAGGAAAACACAGGAGATCAGGGTGAGCGGTGGCCATCAGGACAACTCCCCATACATGCCTGCTTCCCCCATTTCTCCTTATGTTTTCAGCTCTGGTATATTTTAAGTTCTGCGTCAATATCTCCAAAGTCCTCCCCTTCCTTACTCAGGGGCACCTGAAACTCTTGCTCCATGCCCTTATTATCCCTTGCTGAGACTATTGCAACATTATCTGGCTAGATTCTCCCCACTACAACCAATATGTCATTGTGCAGCAAGATTTAGATACATTTTCTGCCACTCTTAATCTGCTGCCGCTATATTCCAGCCAGTCTCTCCAATGACATCCAGTCCATATACAGGAAGAGCACAACTACTATTATTTGCTTTCAAAGTACTATATGACTTACATCCTGCCTACATCTTTGACCTCATACAGTACTGATCAAATACAACCCAAGCCAACCCTGCATTTCACTACTGATCTATTAGTATTATTTACTGTATTTATGAAACACCAACATATTACACAGTGCTGAACAATAGATACATAGGAAGACAGACAGCAAAGTATAAGGTCCAAGATAAAAGATAATGCAATGGTGTTTAAGATTTAGGGACCGCCTAGTTCAAGTCCACATCAGTCCGCAAGAAGGGTACCCAATGAAGGAAGAGCATGATCAAGTTCAAGATCATGATCATGATCAAGAGGCTTACAATCTAAAGGGAGGGGATAGGGACACACAAGGTACGAGCTGCATAATAGGTGCTCAACAGAGCACGTTCTGGCTTTGATGTGATGGAGAAGGGGGGGAGGGGATCTTAAAGAGGTGCATTTTGAGGGCTTGCTTGAAGCTGTTGAAGGATGGGGCATTCCTGACTGGTGGTAGAAATGAGTTCCTGAGACTGGGGGCAACTCTTGACAAGTGCTGCAGTCTTTCGTGGGAGTGAGATCTACTAATGTCCTTATCCATAACCACTTCACATTGACCGCACATTCAAAGATTCATTTTTCTTCATGTTATAAGACCCACATCCCTTTAAAATGTGTGCTTTAAAATTAGCAACCTACACCTAAAATGTATGTTTTAAAATCACCTACCTACACTCCTTATTTATTAATATTAATAAAGTATTACAAAACACCTTTTTGATAAAATAAGTAGTTGTATTTATATGATAATAACCAATTAACTGGACTTTGTAAGGAAGAATTTAAGAAAAAAATCATTCCATATTCCTCTTAACTGCAGCCAAAAAAGTAGGATACAATTATAGGCTAAAATGTGTCAATTATGGGACACTGCTGACTGCACTGTCATTATAGCTGCTTTGAAACTATGAACTTGTGCACTGATCCCTTCATATATTATATTTCACTCAACAAAGCACAGCAGTCACACTCTTTTCAAATCATCAATACCACTGCACCAAGGCTGAACTCTGCTTTAAAACTAAATACTTTAAGAGTTTTATGGAGTTGTAGATGTCACCCAGGAGGTAAGATTCAATTTAAGTTTCCATTAAAGGTTACAAGATGTATATATTGCAGATCATTGCAGCAGCATGAATTGAAAGGGCTAATATACTGTAGACTTCCAACTTTACATTTAAAAACGTTTCTTACAGATAACCCGTGCATATAACAATGATTCTAAAATTAAATATAAGAACCTTCAGAGGCATAAGACTGGCATCTGGAGGTAATATGTGTAGCAGGGATGAGCAGAAACTACGGCAGTGCGAATTTATGCATCGTAGTTCGCATCTACGCATCATAGTTCGTAGGTGATGTTTCAAAACTACGCTTACGAATTTATGCGTAGCGAAGTACCGCTATGTGTAGCTTATGCCCACTATGCGTAGTTAACATGTGTATTGCGTAGTAAATTACGAATGCATTACTCACGTCTAATTTTCTGTGTGCAATTGTATGCTTACAAATTTACTCATTGGAAAGGGGAATGTACGCAGAGTTGTTGAGTTCCCGGTATAAGCAATTAACCATTTAAGCCCAACTCATTCTCGTCCAGTTGGGCTGCGCGCATTCCTGTGGGCCGTGCGCGCTCCCAATGCCAGCCGTTAGCCCAGCGATCAATGAAAGGGATTATAGATCCCTTTCACTGATCGAAGCCCCTCGCAGAAAAGCTGACAGCGTCTCTTCAGACGCTGCGGTTTTTCTGAGCTCAAAAAGTTCCCTGTCTTCATTCTTCTTCCTGGGAGCAAGATCGATTGCTCCCAGGACTTTTTGACTGAATAGTAAAACTACACCCACAACCACTTTCTATTAAATTAATTCATTTTTAACATATAAGATTAGCTGTTTCCCTCCCACATCAAAAATTACCCAAATAACATTTTTAATAAAAAAAAATAAAAAATTACAATAATAAAAAAAAACATAAATAGTTGCCTAAGGGTGTGAACTTTTCAAATATGCATGTCAAATAAGTATCTTAATATAATTTTTTAAATTATGAGCTTGTAAATAGTGATGGACGCAAATTGAAAAAATGCACCTTTATTTCCAAATAAAATATCGGTGCTATACATTGTGATAGAGACATAATTTAAATACAGGGACAAATGGGCAAATAAAATACATGCATTTTAATCATGGTAGCATGTATTAATTTAAAAGTATAATTTCTTTCTTAACATTTCTTTCTTAATATTCCTGTTAGAATTATAATAAATTAATTCTCAGCAAAATGTATCACCCAAAGAAAGCCTAATTGGTGGCGGAAAAACAAGATATAGATCAATTAATTGTGATGAGTAGTGATAAAGTTATTGGCAAATGAATGGGAGGTGAATGTTGCTCAGATGCAGAAAAAAAAACAACCCTTCCAACTTAAGTGGTTAAAGAGGAATTAATACGTAAAATTGTTTGCATACGGGCATAATCATCCGCATACACTACGCTTCGTACTGCGCGTAATTGTGTATTTTAACGCGTAGTCTACAAAATGCATACAAAGCGAATATTTGATTTCAAAGCTATAGTTTGGCGAAGCGTAGTTATGTAAAGCTACACGTAGTTCCAGCGTAGCGATGTTGGCTGACTACGACCATCCCTGATAGTGCTTAGCAGTGAAAAAAAAGTGCCACTAAATTTGGGGCCATTATTTGCAATGCCAAACACAAACTTGGGGGGGGGGGAGCCTAGCATTCTAAATTAGATCAGGACTTATTATAATCTGTACACTATCACTAAACTGTATACTATCCATATTATTAATCTTACCAAAATTGTAGAAAATAACTGGGCTCCACAGATAATTTCAAAAACAAAATAGGGGATCGCAGCTTGTATAGAGTCACCCTCTCCAACTGAAACAAATTAAAAGTTCACTTGCTGCGCATACACAGTCCAATCTTCTGCGAAGATATGACACCCTATAATGAGAGCGAGAGAAAGGCGCACATAGTGCTCAGCACTGTCTATATACTATATCAGGGGTCCCCAAACGTTTTGGGTTGAGGGCCGGGTCAACATACTTCAGACTGCTGGGGGCCGGGACATACATAAAATGATGTAGAAGTCTTTGCGGGCAAGGCAGTGAAGCATACCCACGGGACAACTTGCAGTCCAGTTGGACAGCAGTGTCACCTGATGTGGAATTTGATTGGAAACCAGTGAATTACTGCTTTCTGGCTTCCATGTGGAAGGGTGGTGCCAGCACTGCTACTCTATATGCAGACCACCAATACTTAAAGATGTAGCTGACCGCATCTATAAGTTATACATTTTGTGTGTGGGGGGCAGGTAAAAAAGCCTCAGGGGGCCGCATTCGGCCCATGGGCCTTAGTTTGAGGACCACTGTAATATATGATCAGCACCTCGTTCTGCACCCCAGAGGGATGTGCCTTCACCAATGGGATCACACAGAACTTCCCCCCTCTGTGAATCAACTCACCGACTGACGTCTTGGTTCTTAGCATGTTGATTAATACTGCACATAAAACGACCATCCTCCGGTATAGCCTTCCACAGACTTTGTCTTAATAAAAGGTACCAGTAAAACAAGGCAATCCTCACTGCAACAAACTTCAAAGTCCCTGGTAGAGATGGCCTGAACCTCCGATCTTAGGTTCACAAACCGGGTTTTGCGAACCTCCCACGAAAGTTTGGTTTGTGCAAACTTTCTCAAACCACAATAGACTTCAATGGGGAGGAGAACTTTGAAAACTAGAAAAATTTATGCTGGCCACAAAAGTGATGAAAAAGATGTTTCAAGGGGTCTAACACCTGGAGGGGGGCATGGCGGAGTGGGATAGATGCCAAAAGTCCCAGGGAAAAATCTGGATTGGACACAAAGCAGCGTTTAAGGGCAGAAATCACATTGAATGCTAAATTGCAGGCCTAAAGTGCTTTAAAACATCTTGCATGCGTATACATCAATCAGGGAGTGTAATTAGAGTACTGCTTCACACTTACACACCAAACTCACTGTGTAACGCACCGCAAACCACTGTTTGCATTGTGACGGCCGTGCTGGACTGGTGCGCACCATGGCGAGATTGCTCTTCCTCACACAGTGATGTCAGGTCATGTCTGACTGCCTTATCAACTTTCGATGGTTCTTTCTCTACCATTGTTAAAGATTACATCTATTTTTTTAAATACTTGTTCTGCTTGCTGTTCAGTACCTGCATCGAGAATCTTTTGTGGAAGGCAAGTCTGCCATTGCGAGTGACCACAGGTAATGGCCGGGGAATCCTGGTTCGATTCTGGTCCGGAGTGGGATCTAATAAATGGCTACCACCACCACACATCCAAGGAAGGCAGCAGGCACGCTGTGGGCAAAGGGGCAGGAACGGCTACCACACGCTCAAGGAAGGCAGCAGGCATGGCATGCACCTCCCGAGGTATTGACCAAAATAACAATACAGGAGGAATTTCGAGGCCCTGCTGTATATGAGATGAATCAACTTTAAATCCTTTAACGAGAATCTGTTATGGAGGGCAAGTCTGCCATTGTGACCACGTGTAATGGGTTTGATTCTGGTCCGGAATTTGAGCCTGAGAAACGGCTACCACCACACATCCAAGGAATACAGCAGGCATGGCATGCACGTCCCGAGGTAGTGACCCCGAGGGGAAGTCTGCCATCCATTCAAGTAAAAGGTATGCACTGACTGGCAGGTATAATACAATGTGCAGTCAAAGATGCAGTGAAAGGTATGCAGTGACTGCAAACAGCTGACAGGCACAGTGACACTGCGTGCGCTCAACTCACGTACGTAGGTGGATGCACTGTGAACAACAGGTAGGTAGGTATATGCAGTAATGGGTATTACAATGTGCACCTGTCACACACAGACAGGTAGCGGACAGGCACAGTGACACTGCGTGTGCTCACGTAGGTAGGTGGGTGCACCGTGAACAACAGGTAGGTAGGTGTATGCAGTGATGGGTATTACAATGTGCACCTGGCACACACAGACAGGTAGCAGACAGGCACAGTGACACTGCATGCGCTCACATAGGTAGGTGGGTGCACTGTGAACAACAGGTAGGTAGGTATATGCAGTAATGAGTATTACAATGTGCACCTGTCACACACAGACAGGTAGCCGACAGGCACAGTGACACTGCGTGCGCTCAGCTAACATAGGTAGGTGGGTGCACTGTGAACAGATAGGTATATGCAGTGTGTATTACAATGTGCACCTGGCACACACACAGGTAGTCACTGAATGTGCTGGGCCTGGCAGTGGCACACACACAGTATGAGTTATCAAGGCTGTCTATGCAACACAAGTGTCAGACACACACAAAAAAATAGATCACAAGAACAAGATTAGCTCTCGAAAGAGCTGTTGTGGGGTGCCATTTTAGCAATAAGAATCAGCAAGGAGCAAGCTAACAAGCCTACAAGAACCTAACTAATCTTTCCTTATGAGAGTCTGCAGCAGCAGCAGCAGCTGTCCCTTCTCTATTTACTGCAGGCACACGAGTGAGTAAAATGGCCGGTGGTGCCTGCCTTTTATAAGGGGGGAGTGGCTCCAGGAGGGAGTGTAGCCTGATTGGCTACAATGTGCCTGCTGACTGTGATGTAGAGGGTCAAAGTTGACCCTAATGGTGCACTATGGGGGCGAACCGAACTTCCGGAAATGTTTGCAGTTCTCCGCGATCGCGAACCCCGGAAGTTTTCCGGGAACCGTTTCGCCGGCGAACCGTTCGGGCCATCTCTAGTCGCTGGCCGCGGACACAGGGAGATACGTCCTCACTGGGTATGCCTTCTCTTCCGGATTGTCAGCGTGCTGCCTGGCTCCTCCTGGCGGAGCCAGGCAGCATGCTGACAATGCTGTCCCCTAATTACTGTAATTGTAATCTTCCTTGCGACTTCTTGCCGCTGTGGCTCCTAGAAACCTCTTTGAGACTCGGCTGGCCAAAAAAGTAGGTTAAACAGAAGTTGTTTCCATATTAGCTAGCTACATCAGTTGGCCACTTCACACAATGGCCAGGCAGATCCCGACGTGACCAACTTAACTTTGTATAAGTTGTCAGTAGTTTGCATATGAAATAGAAAGCAGTAATTTTTGTATAAATACAAGGACTTGAAAATATACTTTACACTATCTAAAGTAACATATTTAACAATAAGCATTCCTCTCTGTTTTCTGTTACCAGTTTTGGTAGGGTAAAACTGATTGCTGAGTTTATCGACAAATATATTTATCCAAACAAAAGAAGACTCTCCATACATGGAAAGAACAGCCAATCTATAAAAAAGTATACTGTTTAATAGTTATAGTCTCATTTCATAATAAGCTATATTGCCAAAATAACAGTAAACTTAGCATGTGCAGACAGCGCACAATGCACATTAAGTTTACTGGAATTTATGCAACAAGTTGCACTAATTGCTTAACCTGTGTTGCCTCTTAAACAAGCTATGCACATTTTGCAGTATAAAGGAAGTTACAAAATTGCACAAGTCCTGTTAAACGT
The DNA here is from genome assembly GCF_040937935.1 of Hyperolius riggenbachi. Taxonomy (NCBI): domain Eukaryota; kingdom Metazoa; phylum Chordata; class Amphibia; order Anura; family Hyperoliidae; genus Hyperolius; species Hyperolius riggenbachi. Next base: position 104,471,017 of record NC_090649.1, read on the forward strand.
TTACGTGCACTGTCTGCACACGTTCAGTGTACAGTTTTTTGTAAATATACCCCTGCGTGTGTAAAAAAGAGAAAAAGACATTAAAAAAGGTGTGGCCATGTTACTGAGTTATGTATAGCATCATAGGTTCATATTCAACAAAGCACTGTCATAGATCAAAACCTGTCGCCACACATTATCTAAACAGTTTTTTTTCCAATGGATACATTTCTATTTATCGATTTAAAGGGAACCAGAGAGGAATGCATTTTTAAAATAGAAAAAGATTTTATACATACCTGGGGCTTCTTCCAGCCCCATAAGCCTGGATGACTCCCAAGCCGCCATCCTCCACTTCCTGGATCCGCCGGTACCGGGCCCGTCACTTCCGGCAGACGTGGCCAATTGTCCGCATCACAGGGGCTCCCTACATACCCGTACGCATGCGGCTGCGCAGTAGGCAGCCACACGCGTACCTGTATGGAGGGAGCCCCCTTTGATGCTGAGAATTGGCCGCGTCTGCCGGCCGACTGGCCGACTGGCGGTAATGACGGGACCCGGTATCGGTGGATCCAGGCAGCGGAGGACGGCGGCGTGGGAGTGATCCGTGCGTATGGGGCTGGAGGAAGCCCCAGGTATGTATACTTGATCCTCTCTGGTTCCCTTTAAATAAATAACTCATTAAACATAACCATCATAAAATGTTTACGGTTCACAGCTCTTCTTGCTCAGGTTATATGGTATATTTGAAATATTATAAAAAAAATAGATTACAAGATTAACAGAAGGATTTGGGGGTTGCTATACTTATCTCCTTTCACATAATCTTAGTTGACTGACTGTTGTTCTGATGTGGATGAGGCTGTAGTGGCTTAGTAGGAGCTTAAAATGTTATCAATAATAATCCATACTTGCTCGCCAGATGATGGGTTGAAACAACTACAGGAACAGATGGGGCCCAATGACCACTTAGCACCAGGCCAATGACTACAATTGGAGCAATCACTTTCACTAGATACATTTTTCAACCAGTCGCTGGTTAGTCCTCTTCCATTAAAGATTAGACTAGTAAACATTAGTGTTATTAGTGGACACAGCACCACAAGAATGCTCAGATGCAGATTTAGTACACAAATTACTTAGCGGGGCTTGCAAACCAGAGATTAAAAGAGAAAGTCTTAATTATACATTCTGTATTTATGGAATCAATTATTCTTGTGATTAAAGCTTTCACTGAAGGCTATTGTTGACTATATCTTTTTGTATAACATTCTCAGTTTAAATCAACTAGTTTCATGAAAGACATATTTAAAAGTTACCTTGAGTCAAATTTGACGTAGTGGCCACTAAAGTAAAGTCCTTTTCACCCTTGTTGTGGTACTTGTATTTAAAAACAAGTCCTAAAAAGTATTTTGGCAACTTTTTATCCTGGTAATAGAGTTCAACTGAAACCATGCACCTGTCCACCCACTAGATCATACCCAGGCTCTGCATTAGAGCAGAATCTTACTTGTAAGGAGGTATCTAAAGGAAGGCATGGATTCTTTGTGGGCACGACCCACCCATATAATTATAAGTAAGCTCAACCTGTCAAAGCTCTGTGCAATTTTACTTTTTAAAATGAATGTTGCAGATGAAGCAGTGAGGCTGTAAATAAGGGATCCTTATACTTATTAGACACAGACCTATATTCAAATAAATGTTACTCCTGAGTTTTCTTCTATAAGATATTTGTTTTTCATCTTCTAGTAGGTTAACACATATTATGAAAGCTATTTGAGTATTTTCTTGCTTGCTTGTGGCTTAAAGGTGATTTTAATGAAAAAGGCTTGAAGATATCACCTAGGTAAAAACTCAGATGAAAAAGTTAATTGAATAGGGAGCATGGGCCCTTCTACATTTGACCCGATCCAATTCACATTTTCTCCAACTTTTTCTACTTTACTCTAAAAAAACAAGATTTCAGAAATAAAATCTATTTTCTAAATTATAATAATAAATAGCAGCCTTTTTTCAGCTGAAAGATGACAACTATAAATTATTTTACATTTATTGGAGGAACCCCTCCCTTCCTTTCATATTGCCGGGACAGAAACCGGCAAACTGGTGGAGAAGGTGGTGTCCAGCAAAGGAGGAATTGCTAATGGCTGCCACCTGTATAATCCTAGTTATCAAAAGAAAAGGGTGAAAAGCATGCACTAAAATGCTCATAGGCTTGAAGGAGTGTTTATTTATTTTTGTATGTGTCAGAGGGGTACAACTAATTATTTTGAATTAAAAAAAAATGTTTGGTTTGGGTCCGCTTTAAGCACCAGCAAGCAAGGCAATACTCAGAATAATTTTGATAGTACCTTTTCACCTACTTTTTGGTAATTTTTCAGTTGCAGAGTACTGAAAAGTTATTTAAAACAGAGTAATTGCAGATGGGCCTGGGGCCCATATGTAATTACTTTGTTTCTCCTGAGTTTTATTTTAGGTGATATGTTCACACCTTGGGCCATATGCAATTCACTTTTTTTACCTGAGTTTTCTCCTAGGTGATACTTTAACACCTTGTAAATAAAATATATTTAAAATTACCAGCAAGCAAGAACATACTAAAAATAATTTAGATAATAATTTTTTAACTACTGTTTGGTACTTTTTCAAATACAAAATGCTGAAAAGTTGTTTTAAATACAAGATGGAAAATTATGTCCTAGGAGATATCTTAGGAGAAAAAGTTAATTGCATATGGGACTTTGTCAATAAAATGCCCTTAACCTCTTGAGGACCGTGGGCTTAAACCCCCTAGTGACCAGGCAATTTTGTTCAAAATTGGCCACTGCAGCTTTAAGGCCAAGCTGCAGGACCGCACAACACAGCACACAAATGATTCCCCCCCCCTTTTGTCCCCACCAATAGAGCTCTCTATTGGTGGGGTCTGATCGCCCCTGCAGTGTTTGGTTTTTTTTATATAAATATTTATTTTTATTTTTTTTAATTAAATTTCTGTATTTTTTTATGTGTCTTATTCCCTCCATCCCTCCCACCCCCCAGGCAGCCAATAACGGCGATCGGCTGTCATAGGCTTCAGCCTATGAGAGCTGATCGCTCTCTTGCCCTCCAGGGGGACAGCCATGTCACACGGCTGTCCCCAGTACAGCACTGCTGCCGATCGCAGCGCTGTACAAAGCAATTAAGCGGCGGTTTCGCCGTTACAGTCTCCCAAGCGGCAATCACCGCTCGGAGACTGAAGGCGGAGCTCCGCTCCGCCCACCAAGTAGGAGATGCGCGCGCAGCGTGCGCGCGATCTCCTGCAAATGCAAGCCCCAGGACTTTAAGCCAATCGGCGGTAGGCGGTCCTGGGGCTGCCGCCGCGGCCACGCCCATCGGCGTGTAGCCGTCGGCAAGTGGTTAAATCACTTATAAACGAAAAAATACTCAAAATAATTTTTTAAGTACTTTTTCACCTACTCTGTGGAACTTTTTATCAATTGCAAAGTCCTGAAAAGTCATTTTAAACAGAAGATGAAAAAGTATCTCCTAGGAGAAGGCTTAGAAGGAAAAGTTAATTTCATATGGGCCAGGTTGTTTTGCAATCCACAGAGCTTGATATTGGAAGTACAAGTAGTCCCAGGCTCAATAAATAGAAATAATAGTCAAAAAATGTTAAGCCAATAGCCTATATAAATAAACTAATCAAAAATAAAATCTGAACTGGTATGAATAAGGAGTTCAAGGAACATAAAGAAAACATTTGTGAACCATAAACTCTTGGCATTGCCATCTGCTGTATCCATTTATTACTAAACATAGCTTCATGTTCACTAAACCCACTACATTAACTTCTTGGAAGAGGCATAAAAAGGTCAGGCTAACTTAATTTAGAGGGAAGCGGTTGTCAGTTACGTCATTAGTCAGCAAATACTATGCTCTATTTTATTTGTTAGGAAAAGCACCCCAGGGAGTTTTAAAATCAGACTAGACTGCATGCATTGAGAGTTCTGAGAAGATCATGCTGAGTTTTGTTTCTTTGATGCATACTTGGAAATATCTGTAATGCTAACTGTTTGGGGTTTTATACATAGATCACAAAGGGAGCTGCATGAAGTAAACACTTCCACAATCATTTCAGCATGTAACAATAAGTAAATAATTTAAAAAAAAATAAAATTAAAAAATATCATGTTTAAACTACACTAACGTGAGAGCTATGGGCCTGATCCAATCAACTTTTTCTCCAAGTCTTCTACTAGGTAATATTTTTACATCTTCTCAATAAAATGACTTTTAAGCCACCAGCAAGTATGAAAATAATCAGAATAATTTTTTTTTTGGGTACTTGTGTAGAGTTTTGAAAATTTATTTTAAACAGAAAATGAAAAATTATCTCATAGGAGAACACTTAGGAGAAAAAGTGAACTGAATCAGGCCATATAAGATTTTAGTTTACTGTAGTACTATCAGTTAAAAGATTATTCCTTATTAGTCAGTATATATTGCTGCACCTTGTATGTGCAAAAAGTCTTTGTAAGCTGTATTCTCTTCTGTGTAGCAATATAATTTATTCCACAGAAAAGATTAAGGATGGCAAAGGCTTTTTATTCCCTTCATGTAATGTTTGGTTACCTTAAATAAAAAGTAGATGAACGGTAGTCACGTTGTACCCAATTTATATAATAGCTGTCATTCACTTTATTATTTGTACAATCCAATGAAGAAACTTGGCAAAGATTTAATTGACTTAAAAACATGTAGAAGTAGAAAAAACTGTTAACCAGGTTGATATTTCACTGGTAGTTATTTAAACAGAGACAGCTAAAGCCTTGTCTACCTGTTAGTCTAAACTCAGCAGAAGCAGCTGGTCGTGGCCATCTCAGATGCCAATCTAGCATGTGTACTGCAATCTCAATGCATCACTAAAAGATCCAGAGTACAGGATCATTTTGGTCAGCAGCATTGTTCCTCCCGTTACCCCATCCACTGGACACACCTCTGATGTGGACCACACAATTGTCCAACCTCTCTCCTCCATAGCCACAAAACACTACAGCCTAGGGATGCATCTGTACAGCTCTCCGCATTAAACTATCACCTGAGGGATTGAGTCCAGATCCCTGTGTGACACTCATTGTGTGTGCATACGAACCCTTTCAGGCTGACTTATCTAGGTAGGTGCAAAAGATTACTGAGGCAAAAAGGAAAACAGGTGTCCATAGAAACTAGTTAAGGTTTGGTTATTGTAAATAAAAGGAGGGGGCTGCTGACTATTTACCCTGGGAAACAGCTTAGTTTTCATTCCATTATTTTTCACCTTTATTGGTAGAAAATTAGCTTCAAAAAAATTACACAGCCATAATTGCCCTGCATTTTTTTAAAAAGGCCCCAATTTATGAATTTTAATGCAGAAAATTACATTTCAATAATAAGTATATGCAACATTCAGAGTGCATCCAGTGTGATGTGTTCCAAAGGACAACAGTAGCTCAACGCATTACCATTTTATATTCTTTTATTTTGTAAAAATACTATGAATTTATTTGAATCAGCTTTTCAAGGGGGCAAGTGACATACCTTTCCTAAACACCCCCTCTGTGGACACTCATGGTTTTGTTGAGAAAAGAGCATGGGTGGATAAGATGATGGGAGACAAGAATGATTAGAAAAAAACATGTACTGATGGAGGTGAAGGGGGTGGAGAGGAAGTATGGGGAATTTAAAAACATCAATGCAGTAACTATATAGAGCCACAAGAGGGGAGGAGAAAGCAGTGGGGCCCAAGAGTGTAAAAAGAAAGAAATGGACAAAATCTAATGGTGCAATGTATCCTTTTGTTCAGACTGACATTATTAAAGCATAAACCTTGCATTTGTACAACTGAGATGGAGTCATACAGTATATCTGTGACATACTTACATTAGGTGAGAATGATCACTAAAACAATTCTTTGTTAAAAGCAGCCGTGCACAATATAGGTAGTATTATAGTAACAAGCGTGAAATAAAAAAAAAATATAGCTGAAATAAAAAAAAAAATAAGAATAATAAAATGCAAAAAAAGAAAATGAACACAGATTAGTGCAAAATACTTACAACTTACCACTTCTTCATGAGTTGCATTCTCAACATTAATCCCATTAACCTGCAATTACAAAAACTCTTTTGTTTATAATAATTGCACTTTATAGGCTTGATTACTCATTGAACAAAGATACGAGGATATTGAATTATTTCCTAAATGGGCTGACATCACTGAGCTGGGAATAAATGCTCATTTAGAGACAAGAGGCCTGACGCATTTCCAAGAATAAAAACATGCACTTGGTCAGAGTAAAATATCAGCCTGCATTGTGCATACTTCACTAGGTCATTTAATTTGCTAATTAACGTTGGTGATCTCTATATTAAGTAAGGCATAACTGGTGAAATTTGCAACAATGTTTTTGCCATGGAAATCACTAGAAGAGAAAAGTTCATAAAATACAGTTTATTTTCACAAAACTGGACATGTTTGGGTATATACTGTATCTCATACCCCCCTGACTTCAATGCCCTATGTGAAATGATCATTTTCATAAATCTGTAGCATACTGTATTACTTTAATCCTATATTTCTGAAAATATGTTATTTTAGCAGTAATGTTGGTTCCTTAAGCAATGCAGTGCTGTTTTAGGTGTACTTATGAATGATTTCTGTTGTTTTGGGTGTGCCTTCTTCAGCACCACAAATGACTTGGAACCTACTGTTTCACTGACCTTAATATGCTTTTTGTTATTTTAGATTTTATTACTATTTTGTTCTTATTTAAAAAAAAAAAACCATTTTATCAATAACTGAAAAAACTGCACATTCAAGTACTTTTAACCCTTATTTTTATGCAGCCTGGTATTTCTAGAATGGCTGAACAATCAAGAATAGGGCTTTGCAACTGGAACAACACTGGCCTACATAGTTCTTTACACTGGAGGGTATTCTGCAAGAAGGGGTCAGAAACCCCCCCCCCCCCCACCACCACCACCTTGCAAAGCAGAGCAAAAATATATTTTAGTAGAAGTTTCTACACCTCCAGTTGAGTAAACAAGTAGTAAGCAACCCTTCTAGTCTGAACCCATCTATCCTATTACCTCTGCAGCTGTCTTTTATGACTTTTTGATCTGCTAATGCTGCAATTAGTTTCTATTTTATGCCTCAAACTCAACTGATGTAATGAATCTGGTAGTTGTCTAATGAGAGGCAGTTTGGCATATATTAACACTTTTGCAGTTAATAACTTTTCTAGAAAACAAATGGAAAACAATGGAATTTCCTGGAGTTCTCTAGGTCAGTGTTTCCCAACCTTTTCCGGCCCGGGGAACACTGTCTGACCAAATTTTTCTCCGGGGAACGGCGCGCGCGCGCGGTGGGGGCGATGCGGCCCCCGGTTGTTTGCGCGACCTAGTGGACAGTGCCGCTATGGGGGGGGGGGGCTGGGGTGCGGCTGCATAGCTGGCATAGTTGCCCCAGTGTAGGGAGTTTAGTTGCCTCAGTATAGTGCCCCAGTATAGCCAGTATAGTGCCCCAGTATAGCCAGTATAGTACCCCAGTATAGCCCCCCAGTATAGCCAGTATTGTGCCCCAGTATAGCTAGTATAGTGCCCCAGAATAGTGCCCCAGTATAGCCAGTTTAGTGCCCCAGTATAGTGCCCCAGTATAGCCAGTATAGTGCCCCAGTATAGCCAGTATAGTACCCCAGTATAGCCCCCCAGTATAGCCAGTATTGTGCCCCAGTATAGCTAGTATAGTGCCCCAGAATAGTGCCCCAGTATAGCCAGTTTAGTGCCCCAGTATAGCCAGTATAGTGCCCCAGTATAGCCCCCCAGTATAGCTAGTATAGTGCCCCAGTATAGCCAGAATAGTGCCCCAGTATAGCTAGAATAGTGCCCCAGTATAGCCAGTTTAGTGCCCCAGGATAGCCAGTATAGTACCCCAGAATAGTGCCCCAGTATAGCCAGTTTAGTGCCTCCCGCCCGTCCCCGCGGCCGCCGCTGTTATTACCTTGTTAACAGCGGCCGCTCTCCCCTCTCCGGCGCATGTATATTCAAGCAGCGTATCTCCGGCTGCTCTGTGTGATGCACTGATGCGGAAGAAAGGAGGGCAGCGGCTTCCTGTAACGGCGATATGTATCGCCGTTACTATGGTAACCGAGCCCTGCCTCCTTCCGCATCAGTGCATCACACAGAGCAGCCGGAGATACGCTGCTAGCATATACATGGTCTGGAGAGGGGAGAGCGGCCGCTGCTAAGGTAATAACAGCGGCGGCCGCAGGGACGGGCGGGAGGGGGGATAAGAGCACGGCACACCAGGCAACGTTCCGCGGCACACTAGTGTGCCGCGGAACAGCGGTTGGGAAACACTGCTCTAGGTACATCACCGTATTTGTTTTGATGGTCAGAAATGTTTTTCTATGTCATCTGAATATTGATATTTAACTTAAAAGCTCTTGAATAAAAGATAAGTGACAGGTAATGGGTGAAAAATAGCGGCAAATGGTAGGACAGCGCTGACAAGCGGTTAGGACTGTTAGTATTGTCTGGTACCAATTCTGCAGGTTTAAGTACAATTACCTGATTTCTACAATAAGAAATCGCTTGTTCCTTGGTAAAAGGAAGTGTAGGTGCTTTAAGATCACTTTAGTAGCTATTACTTGCTCCCAGGTTGAGATTTAAAGTTTGACTACAACATGTAGCATTTTAAATTTTTTCTTGTGACTCGGGAGTCAAATTCATGAACTCATGCTTCACAGGCAAAGGCAGTACCCCTGGACACCCGCAGTATTTTTTTTTTTACATATGCACTGATACTTTGTGTATATATATATATATATATATATATATATATATATATATATATATATATATATATATATATATATATTGTTTATTCATTTTAGAAACTACAAGGAAAAGTCTAGGCACCTACCTGCATTAGTGCATCTCCAGTGAAAAGTAACCCACTCTGATCAGCTGGAGACAAACAAAATCAACACCCTCTAAGTAAAAGTTATAATAATAATAATAATAATAATGTATTTTTAACTGAATTACATGTACAAAAGATACAGATTGTAGTGCATTAATACATCATGAAACGAATATAAGTATTAATACAATGAGGTTTACCTGGTTGGTCCTTAAAGATTTTAGATATAACTACAGGCACTTTATGCTGTGCTCCACCCTAGAAAGAAAGTTGTGTCTCCGGTTAGTAAATATCAGCATACATTTTAGTATTATTATTTACAGATCAGCAATAAATAAATAAAATAATCTGCAGTACGGTAAATGGTTCAGTCCCAAACTTACAGGACAGATGATCAGTTCTCAGATCCTTTCGGCACTCAAAAAAGTACTGTCTCCTGGCAAAGAGTGTATGCAAGTTGAGTTCCCATGGTGTCCATCTGCCTTCTTGAGGAAGTCTTTAGAGATTTAACACTGTATACTGGGAGTTAACACCCTAACACTTTATTTATTCAAGTGCATATTTATTACTTTTAGTCATCTTTGGCAGATCTAAGCTCTGGGACAACATCTGGGAGTTTAATGACCAAACTAAAAGCCTGCTTAATAAATCCCGTATCGTCAGCCAGAGCCGACAGAGCGATATGGACAGATGCTGCTGTGAGTCAACCCGTGTATTTATTTTTTTTGCCAGAGGACAGTACTTGTGGTCAGGGCCGGCCCGCTCATGAGGCGGGGTGAAACTTTTGCCTCAGGCGGCAAATTTCCAGGGGCGGCACCCGCCCGTCCGTGGGTGCGGGGAGCCGGCCCGCCGAGCTGGAGGGGTAGCTGGCAGGACGGGGGTATTGGGCCAGCGGCGGGGAGGGGGGTCGGACCCCCCCCTCCCTCGCCTGGGTCCCCCGTCCTCCGCTCCCCTCCAGCCTAAATAGAAGCAGCCGTATGTGTAAGAGGCACGGGCGGGGAGACACTCACCTCCTCCTCGCTCCAGCGTGCGCTCCACTGACATCACTTCCTGCAGGAAGTGACGTCAGTGGAGCGCACGCTGGGAAGAGGTGAGCGTCCTCCCCGCCCGTGCCTCTTACACATACGGCTGCTTCTATTTAGGCTGGAGGGGAGCGGAGGACGGGGGACCCAGGCGAGGGAGGGGTCCGACCCCCCTCCCCGCCGCTGGCCCAATACCCCCGTCCTGCCAGCTACCCTTCCAGCTCGGCTGCCCCCCCCCCCCCCCGAGGGGGGGGGGGGGGGGCGGCGGTGACAATTTTTTAAAAATTTGCCTCAGGCGGCAAAAAGTCTAGGGCCGGCCCTGCTTGTGGTCAGCAATGGTGTCAGTGCCTTGAAAAGAAGAGGTAACGTAGCCCCACTCCCAAACCTCCATTACATCACACCTTGCCTATTGCACATAAGAATGACAGTTCACTGGACTTTCAATTATGACTGTGGTAGGAATTAGATTGTGTGCTCCTCTTGAGAGGGTGAGCGAAGCAACTATGGACTAAGTTTTCCTCTTCACAAGAAGTGGTAGAGGACAGAGGAGTTTCTGAAATGTGGGATACAACAGGACAATGACAAAGGATAAAGTAACAAGTGTCTGGTAACCGCTAGTAAGAAGCATGCCCAGAGGGGTTAACAGTTAGGAACTGTGTCTAAGGCCTTTTTTAACCCAGCAATCAAAACCCAAACTATAGTTTAGTCCATATTCCATATTCTTGGATTGTCATAGACAATTGACACCTAATAGATACTATAAACACGACACCCTGGCAGAAAGGTATTGCTACTAATTAAAAACAAATTCAGGTTAATGCTTACCTTAATGCTTAGACCTAGTCCTCCAACAGGGTCTCTGTGAAGTGTAACAGTTCTGCGCTTTAAAAAATTGGAAAATAAATAAAATTCAGGTTAGTATTGATATATGTACAGGAATATGTCAGAAGACTTACATTTTCTAAGGTTGAAAAACAGTACAGTAAAGTAAAGTCGAGTGGAGAACAAAAAAAAATAAAAGTTAATATTTTTTTAATTGTATTCAGTTAGGTGGCAAGGAGCATTACACTGGTGATGGGCACAACACAGGCGGCAGGTAGGCTGTGAAATGGTGTGTCGTCAAGAGTGACAGCAGGGAGCAAAAAATTCCTCAGCCAATAGTCAAGCTAATAGTATTTATCTGTTCTGTTCAACTGGGGCACTCCGTTTTTACTCTCATATATATGTTTTATATACATATAGTATGACACAAACATGAGTACACCTTTCACATTATTTGTAAATATTTTATTGTATGGGCAGCAGGGTGGAGAAATGGATAGCACTCTCGCCTTGCAGCACTGGATCCCCAGTTTGAATCCCAGCCAGGGCACTATCTGCACGGAGTTTGTATGTTGTCTGCGTGGGTTTCTTCTGGGCACTCTGTTTTCCTCCACCATCCCAAAAACACACAGAAAAGTTAACTGGCTTCCCTCTAAAATTGGCCCTAGACAATGTGTAGAGATTGTGTAGAGATAGAGAATATGTAGAGATTAGATTGTGAGCCCCTCTGAGGGACAGTTACTGTAAGTGACAAGACAATATACCCTGCACAGCCCTGCGGAAGATGTTGGCACTATATAAATAATAATAATAATTATATGTTTTCATGAGACAGCACTGGAGATATGACACACTGATACAATGTAAGGAAGTCAATGTACAGCTTGTATATTTGCTGCCCCATCAAAATAACGCAACACACAGCCAAATGTGAGTCTGAGTGAAGAATGCCAAATTTCTGTCCAATTAGATATTTGCCCTTCCCAGGGTCATGTTACTTGTTAGTATTACAAGGTCTCAGGAGTGAGTGGGGAGCAGGTGTGTTAAATTTGGTGTTATCGCGCTCACACTCTCTCATACACGCGTCGCTATACATAAAGATTGCCTACGCTATAAGAAGATTGCCAACACCCTAACTTGCTTCTTTATTTCCCCTCAGACTTAACTAATGTACAGAAGCAAAAAAGGACAACCCAGCATGCCCTGTAACTTCCTTTGTGCGGCAACGTACCAAAGACGAGTCAGGTAAACTGGGGAATGATCATTTATAAACAAGAAAAGTAATAGAGATTTTAACTTTTGGATTGCCTGATTAGCATCCTTATTGTTTACCAGATAAAAATAAAGAATTGATTTTTGATTTTAAGCCCGGCAGTTACACTTTAAGGCAGGGCTGGAAAATAACGGTGTGTACACAAAATATTGACAGTTTGGCTTTAATTTTTACATTTTTCACTAGAGCTGTACTCACTTTTGTTATCAGGGGCTTAGACGTTAATGGCTGTGTATTCACACCTGAGACCTTGTAACACTAACAAGTAAGATGACCCCAGGAAGGGAAAATATCTGATTGGACAGAATTTTGCCATTCTTCATTTAGACTCACTTTTGGCTGTGTGTTGAGTTATTTTGATGGGACAGCACATTTACACTGTTATAGTAGATGTGCAAAGACTACTTTACATTGTAGCAAAGTGTAATATCCTCAGTGCATGTCCTATGTATGTATGTGTCTTTGTAGAAACTACTAGTCTATAATTTTTTTCCCTTTTATAATATTCACCTGGAGTTCAACTATAAGCTTTATTTGTATTGTCATTTTTTAAGTGAAGGGAATGACATCTATTTCAAAATTGTCCCTTTTGTTTATACTTTTAGTTTTTTTAAGGCTCTTAATTGCTAAATTGGGGTCAAATGAGCAGAGCATTGGGGAATAAATGAAATGTACTTATTTGTTAATGGTTCGAGATACAAGTGTGATCTGAGGTCATTTTTGGCAATTACTTTTTTCATTGTTAAAAACCGTGTAATCATCTGAGGTAATTGTAATAATTTTTGTACGTGCTGTGAACGTAACCCATTGCTATATATTTATACAGAGTCAGACAAAGTACTTGTGATTTGGGCTGTTATTATCAGCATAATCATTATATATTTCTTTGTATTTTTTACAGGCCACAGAATCTTGTATAGAAATTGACCAAAAAAAAACCCCAAAAGCATTACTTTAAAATATACATGCAAACAAAAATGTATAAGAAAAATGCCCTAAATGCAAAAGTGTTTATTATATAAAATGTTTGCTTTGAGGCACAATAAATTGTTAGGCATAGACAAGCATTTTGCAAATTTTATTACAAAATTTCACGAACATGAAATTTGTGGCAATTCCCATTGACTTTAATGGCAGGCGGACATCAAAAACCTCCAGGGCATCCCTGTAGCCAGAATTTCTTTATAAAGGTGTACACAAACCTGGACAGTGCCCTCATCAAGTATCAAAGATGACAGTTACTCAAAAAATATGTTTTTTTAGGCAGAGGCTTTGTTTCATGCATTCATGCCAAAAATAACATATAGGCACATATGCAATTAACGTTTTCTCCTGGATTATCTCTTAGGAGATTTCCTCTTTTCATCTTACCTAAACTAACTTTTCAGCATTTTACAAGTGAAAAGGGTACCCAAAGGTTGGTGAAAAAGTACTATGAAATTTATGTTGAGTATTTTATTGCTTGCTTGTGGCTTGAAAGGCATTTTAGTTGTGAATATATCACCATGGAGATAACTCAGGAGAAGAAGTGAATTGTATCAGGGCCATCATAATATCTCACTTTCTCAATTTAAGGTCTTTAGAATGACCGCCATATTTACCTGCCTAAAAATTGTTATGTGCAGTCACTGTGTGAGATGCCTAAAATTTTATTTCATCGATTGTATGCTTAAATCTTTCTGCTTTAATAACACATTAGTTACACCCAGGCAATGTAACATGGGCCATGGAAAAAGGTGGCTCGACAGCCTAACATTTGACTTCCACTATATGAGAGGCCTGAAATATCAGGCATTGTATATTAAAGTATTAAATGTTTACTAATTTTTAAAAAGAAAATTGTCATGTGCCAGGCAAATAACTTCTCAGAGTCCAATGTATGTAGGACTAAATTATATACTGGGTGCTAAAGATGGTGCAGGATATCTGTCCCTGTGGCCAAGGCAGGCATTAGGCCTGCTGTAACAGGCACATTTTTACAATTGTAAATAATTTATTACATTAAAATTTTTTTTATTACTGACAGGCGCCAAGCAAATTTTGCATAACCCAGTGTAATTAGGAACCACTGATATACTGGATGCTGAAGGTAGTCCAAGATTGTTTTCCTTGTGACTAATTGTCTGTTGATACAGTATACAGAAGGATTTTGATCTTTCAGCAGCACACACACACAGAAGTATTTCCACACTAATGAAACTTTTTGAGCTGTTCTAGCTACACTAGAAGTGGCCGGGCGCGGTGTCTAGCTGACCCCGGGTGTTGTCTGTGATGATTTGCTCAGCTGCCTGTGCAGGCAGGCAGCTTTTTGACTATTGTGTAGGTTTGCATGCTGCAGGACTCTGGAAAGAAGAGCTTCTGTCAGTTTTGCAGCTTGTGCTTGCAGAGGAATTTGCATACGTTGTCATGCAAATTGCCTGGCCACATTCATTGGAGGTGTGTACTATAAGTACTATGTCTTTCCCACAATGCTGGGCTGTTCATAAGGATTTTGTCCTATGTAACACTCCTGGTGGGGTGTCAGCCTTACTCTCTGTTTGAAGATCAGTTTAGAGTAATTCCTGAATCTGCGCTAGGCAGGTTTTCCCTAGTGCAGTTAGGATTGTTTATCTGTTTGTTTGTTCTGTTGCTATTGTCCTGTCCCAACGGTGGCCGACAGGAAATGGTTCTGATCTCTGTTCTTGGAGTATAGCTGGTGCAGCGGTTGCTACCAGCTATCTCTTCTGATCTGTCTCTTTGGATCGCGCTAGCCACTTTTCTCTAGCGCTGTGGATCCTTCTGTTCTGTCTCCTGGGATCGCGCTAGCCACTTTTCGCTAGCGCTGTGGATCCTTCTGTTCTGTCTCCTGGGATCGCGATAGCCACTTTTCGCTAGTGCTGTGGATCCTTCTGTTCTGCTACTCTGTACCTGGATCGCGCTAGCCACTTTTGCTAGTGCTGTGGATCCTATCTCTCGCTTGTCCCTGTATTCGTGTCACTGTCTTGTCTGCTATGCTTGCTGGAGGCTCGGTGAGGTAACCGTTAAGCAAGCGCTCGCGTCCTCTGTTTCATGTTTGTCTGTTAATGGTTAGTTAGGCGTGCTTGTCTCTATTGTGCTTATCACGTGGAGACCGCGCATAACTGCGTGCACTGTTGCGAATGAGTGCGGTGTTCGCGGTTAGCTAGCGTTTGTCATTTTCCGTATCTCCTCATTGTATTATTTGCTGTGCCTTTGCTAACCTCGTATTCTGTCCTGATCTGCCTTGTGTCACGTCTGGCGATCGCACCTCTCGCGATCGCGTTCCTGTTTCATATTTGCTGTTGTGTGTGCACTGTCACGGGGTGGCAACTAGGTTGGCGCACACACATACAACCTGTCCCTTTGCTCGTTCTCATTCGCAATCGCCTCTCTTGCGATTGCGTTCTGCGCTTCGTACAATTCCTGTCTGGCATTTGTGGAGGTACAGAGGATTGGTTCCTCTGCACTCCCCAGTGCCATCTGCCGACAGGAATTTTCCCTCTACGGGTGCGTAGCACCTTTTGCTGGGTGCCTGCAAATATACGCTTGTGGAGGATTTCCGCCGTGTCAGCGCAGGCGTTGTGCGCTGATCACGGAGAAAGTTCCACAATCATTACATTGTCATACTCTGCCGTTTGCCTCCTCTGCCTTGAAACCTTTCTATGCTTCCTACCTTTTCCTCCCTCTCTGAGGCTCTGTCTTTCCCTCTGAACTCTTCTCCTCCTGTTCCTCCCTTATGAGCACCCATGACACATCCATTGGCACATCCTCATCATCCTTATCTCTTAAAGTTTCAAGTTCACAGTAGGCTGCAACATCAAGGACATTACACATTGTGGTGACCCGGGGACTGTTGTGTTTTTTTTTTCTTTTTTTTTTTCTTCAATAGAGTTTTTATTGATAATATCAATCATGAGTTGAAACAAACAATCAGTACAATACTGTAAATGAACTGGTAACATCTTACATTTTGTATCCTAAATAGCTCACAGACATATAGCATACAAAGTGTTCTCACTACTTTGGTTTGCCTTCTCAGAAACTGGATTGGATTATGAAGTTGGTGCAAGATGAGGCGTTTGTTGTGCACTCTTAAGCATACCTCTTATGTTTGCTACGTGAAAGCTTATTTTCTAATAGAGTAGGAGGACCGATGGATGGTGACCTCCTGTGTTCTTGTAGTTATATGGGCCTTGAGGGAGGGGTTGATGTTGATCTGGGGGTGGGGTTAGGTGGGTAGGGTAGTGAGTAAGCTTAATGCTGGTTTAGTTTCAGGTTAGACTTATACTCTGTTGACTTTTCATGACCACTCTGGGTGGAACAGAGTATACTATATTAGTTAATGGGACTGATTTCCCTGGTCTATGTGGGGAGGGGGGAAGATAGGAGGAAGAGTGGGGTTTGTTAGCTATTGCTGTATCTGCTTTGGGCCGGTTACATGGGTATTTTGCCCTGGATTTTCGTTCGTGTGTACTTTCACGATTTCTATTAATAATTAAAGGTTGAGTTCTGAGGTCATCTCTGCACCAAGTTCTACTGAGAAGAGTCATATATTACGTTTACTGAGGCTAATTTGGCATGTAACTACTACATAATAGAGTTGGGCCGAACGGTTCGCCGGCGAACCTGGTTCGCGCGAACCTAGGTGGTTCGCGTGCGGGTACCGCACGCGAACTTTATTGCGGAAAAGTTCGCCCCATTGCGGTTCGCCCCATAATGCACTGAGGGTCAACTTTGACCCTCTACATCACAGTCAGCAGGCCCAGTGTAGCCAATTAGGCTACACTAGCCCCTGGAGCCCCACCCCCCCTTATATAGGCAGGCAGCGGCGGCCGTGGCCACTCGTGTGCCTGCATTAGTTAGAGTAGGGCGAGCTACTGCAGTCTCTCATAGGGAAAGATTAGTTAGCCTTAGCTTGTCCCTGGCTGCATACCTGTTCATTGATCCTGCCACTGCATACCTGTTCATTGATCCTGCCACTGCATACCTGTTCATTGATCCTGCCACTGCATACCTGTTCAGTGATCCTGCCACTGCATACCTGTTCATTGATCCTGCCACTGCATACCTGTTCATTGATCCTGCCACTGCATACCTGTTCATTGATCCTGCCACTGCATACCTGTTCATTGATCCTGCCACTGCATACCTGTTCAGTGATCCTGCCACTGCATACCTGTTCATTGATCCTGCCACTGCATACCTGTTCATTGATCCTGCCACTGCATACCTGTTCATTGATCCTGCCACTGCATACCTGTTCAGTGATCCTGCCACTGCATACCTGTTCATTGATCCTGCCACTGCATACCTGTTCATTGATCCTGCCACTGCATACCTGTTCATTGATCCTGCCACTGCATACCTGTTCAGTGATCCTGCCACTGCATACCTGTTCATTGATCCTGCCACTGCATACCTGTTCTGTGAACCCACCACTGCATACCTGTTCTGTTCAGTGGACCCGCCACTGTATACCTGTTTAGTGAACCCGCCACTGCATACCTGTTCTGTTCAGTGGACCCGCCACTGTATACCTGTTCAGTGGACCCGCCACTGCATACCTGTTCTGTTCAGTGAACCCGCCACTGCATACCTGTTCTGTTCAGTGGACCCGCCACTGTATACCTGTTTAGTGAACCCGCCACTGCATACCTGTTCTGTTCAGTGGACCCGCCACTGTATACCTGTTCAGTGGACCCGCCACTGCATACCTGTTCTGTTCAGTGAACCCGCCACTGCATACCTGTTCTGTTCAGTGGAGTTTGGTGTGTCAGTGTGAAGCAGTACCTTAATTACACTCCCTGATTGATGTATACACATGCAAGATGTTTTAAAGCACTTTAGGCCTGTCATTTAGCATTCAATGTGATTTCTGCCCTTAAAACGCTGCTTTGCGTCAAATCCAGATTTTTCCCGGTGACTTTTGGCGTGTATCCCACTCCGCCATGCCCCCCTCCAGGTGTTAGACCCCTTGAAACATCTTTTCCATCACTTTTGTGGCCAGCATAATTTTTTTTTTTTTCAAAGTTCGCATCCCCATTGAAGTCTATTGCGGTTCGCGAACTTTAACGCGAACCGAACCTTCCGCGAAAGTTCGCGAACCCGGTTCGCGAACCTAAAATCGGAGGTTCGGCCCAACTCTACTACATAACAGTGTAGGAATTGCCTTACTACGTATAACATATAACATCATAAGTTTAAACAGTCAAGCTCAAACTCAAGTACCACCTGTAGGGGTAAGGGATGTGGAGGAGGGGACAGAGTGTAAAAACATTTACTCAGTGCTGGTTAATTGAGTGTTACTTTTATGGGATCGTTGTTGGATTCACTTTTTATTGGTAGCTCCAATGGGAAGGAAGCTCAAAGCTAAATTTATGGTGTGTGACCCCTACTCGAAGGCTTTGTTCTAACCTCAAGTTGTTTTGTACTAGGTTCTTGAGGACTGTTGTGTTTTTGCGTTGCTTTTGTTCATCAATGCCTGGGGAAATAGCTCCTTTGAGCAATCTGATTCATGTGGAGAGGCTGCTGTGGTGGTTGAGGTGGTGTTGCAGTTGACCACAGGAGAGGAGAGTGAAGATAATGATAACCTCAATTAGGTTCCAGTCGATTGCAGTACACCAACAGGCAATCAAACAAGTAAGCAAAGGGTTTATTCTCTTAAAGTTCTTACTTAGTTGCCCTGGAAGAATACTACCCACAATGCATAGGTCTTCAATCAGTGACATATACCCCACATTTTCAAAACACTCAAGTCCTGTAATTTCATTACACACTGAGTTATTGGAGCAATATAAGTTAGAAAGTCTTTGACAAATCTAACATTGTAAAAGGTTAATGGGGAATTTTAATTTTCCTTCTAGGTCTCATTCAGCCCTGAATAAGAAAATTATTAACCATATATTCATTGCAGCAATCAAGTCTATTGTCTTAGGCTTCAATCTCCGCGTATCTCTTCACTCTGGCTTCAGGGCGGCTTTTATATAAGCATGCAGGATGAAATCGTGAAGGTTATTCTCTCTCGTTTTTGCTAAGTTTCATGCTACAAGACCGTCACACATTATGCTAAAGAGAGCCTTGTAAATAGATCTATAGCTTTATATAATATGGCTAGGGAAATAAACCACTTTTTTTGAACACTTTAATGAGTAGTCTCATTAACAACAGTCATCAAACATTATTGCACATAATGGAAAGCCGTCAAGTCTTTAATTTATAACAAAAGCTTGCCAGGGCATACAGGAACAGGCTTTGGTGGTATGCAGTATGTAATAAATACAGGGTTCAAAACAGATGTGATGTGTATTGATGAGTGTCCAGATTCAATGCAATCAAAGTTTATCTTATTCTTAATCATTTTTGGTTCTAAATTATATTATGGTGTATATATGAAGAACATGATGTGGGTACTCTTCATAAGTATCTATATATATAATAGACTAAGTGCCTCAACCTTCAAACAAGAAGAAGAAGTACTTTGCATGAGAAAATGTATGCGTGCTCAAACACCAAGTTTAAGGCCTCTTTTCCACGGACTGTTGAGCTGTGTGCTCAGCGAGCAGTTACCAGGCAGCAGTGAGCAGATACCAGGCAGCAACAAGCAGTTACCAGGCAGCAGCAAGCAGTTATCAGTCAGCAGTGAGCAGATACCAGGCAGCAACAAGCAGTTACCAGGCAGCAGCAAGCAGTTACCAGGCAGCAGTGAGCAGTTACCAGGCAGCAGTGAGCAGTTGTGAGAGTTTGAGAGCCATTTCACTGCCTATTCACAGTCCATGGAAAAGAGGCCTTACCCTAGCAAGTCTGACATTGCAAATCTGGCCTAATTGGCTATTCATGAGGCAATGCTCATGCAAATGCATGCACAAACCAATACCACAAAGCAGTCACCCTGCTACATGCTACATTAGCACTATCCGGCTTAGTGCACACCAGAGCGGTTCGGCAGCGTTTTGCGATCCACTTGCGGCTGCGGATACGCTTGGGTAATGTATTTCAATGGGCTGGTGCACACCAGAGCGGGAGGCGTTTTGCTGAAACACATACTCCCGAGGTGAGGCATTTTTTGGATTGCGGAGGCGTTTCTGCCTCCAATGTAAAGTATAGGGAAAACGCAAACCGCTCTGAAAAACGGCAGTTCAGAGCGGTTTTGCAGGCGTTTTTGTTACAGAAGCTGTTCAGTAACAGCTTTACTGTAACAATATATGAAATCTACTACACCAAAAACGCTTTACAAAACCGCAAAATGCTAGGTGAAATGCTACAGAAAAATAAGAAAAAGCGTTTCAAAATCTGCTAGCATTTTGCGGATCTGCTAGCAGTTTTTGGTGTGCTCCAGGCCTCCAGGAGCACCACGGGGAGGATTCCCAATGCCCCCTTTTTATACAACTGGGGGACCGCAGGGTCCCAGGCTCTCTCACTGCCTGGAAACCACAGCGGCACCCCGGAGGGGAAGGCTGGGTGGCGTGGACGACCCCCTCCCCAAGTGTGGCCAGCGCCGGGGAGAGCCATCTGCACCCACCTCCCAATATTAAAAACAGGCACTTACCTTAACGTCCATTGCGTTCTGCTACATGTGCATTAATTTGGGGGCACCACATGAGAAAGGAGAGAAGCATGGGTCACCCCGAGCTTTAGAGCTCAGGGCTGGCTCACATACAGCACTCCAGAGGGGGGGGGGGAGGATAGGCGCACTCACTCCAGGGTTCACACCACTGGAGCAAGCCATCCACCACCTGCCTCCAAAGGATACAAACTGCACAAAATGCTTTCCATGAGAAAATTAATGCGCATGTAGCAGAACCCAATGGACGTTAAGGTAAGTGGCTGTTTTTAATATTAGGAGGTGGGTGCGGACGGCTCTCCCCAGCGCTGGCCACGCTTGTGGGGGGGGGGGGGGGGGCGGCTGTGGTTCCCAGGCAGCGAGAGAGCACTTTGCAGTATTGGTTTTTTGACCCTGCATAGTTTGGCATGCGAAAGCAAATGCATATTTGCATGAGCATTGCCTCATGAATAGCCAATTAGGCCGGATTTGCAAAGCCAGACTTGCTAGGGTTAAACTTGGTGTTTGAGCACGCATACATTTTCTCATGGAAAGCCTACTTCTTCTTGCTTCAAGGTTGAGGCACGTACTCTATTAGATAGATAGATGCGGCGTATGCTACGACGCGGGTTGGCTAGTGTTCTATATTTCTATAGGTTTCTACTGTATATAGCAAAAGATTTCTATATAGTTTTAAAAGGGTATATGTTATATGAGCAGGGGGAAGGGGGGTTAGGCTCGACTTAAACTTAAATAGTGCCCCTACATTTTGTTCCCATGATTCTTGAGAGGGACATGAAGATTCTCTTTGGGTATCTTCCTGAAAGGCAAGGTTTCCGCTTGACATCCATATTTAGCAGAAAGGGTTACTTTAAAATGTGCCTCATCTTAGAGGTTATGCTGCAAACAAAAACTTAAGCTACACAAATCAAAAACAAAAATGAGACCTTACTATGCTGAAACGCTCTCTAAAAGTTCTATTTATCCTAATAGAAGAGAACAACTTAATAGCTTCGTTAGAATCACAAATAAAGCTGGTAAACAATTTTTTTTGATGGGGATAAACTGCAATCATTCCAAAAAACACATAAAACAGTATACATTACAGTATACAAACAGTAGACATTATAGAAGAGAAAAAGGAAAAAACGGCTAAAAATAACCTAGCCCTGGTCCATGACTATAGCCCCATGGCAACAACCATTAAAAAAGCAGTGAGTAAGAATCTCAATATCCTACAGTCTGATGCAGATCTGAACCCGATCTTGCATGAATCCCCCTTACTGTCATACAGGTCTAGCAAATGACTAAGAGACATCCTGGTACAGGCTGATCCAGTAAACAAACAAATATGAAAAATCTTCATTTACTTTTTCAGATAGGAAGGGCTTCTATAAATGCTACAAATGTAATGTGTGCAACTCACTAATCACTGGTAAATATTTCTCTGATCCTAGGAGTGGAAAGAAATACTATCTTAAAGACTATTACAACTGTAATACAGAGTATTGTACATATATATTGCGGTGCCCTTGTGGATTGACATACATGGGGAAGACCACGAATGCCTTTAAGGTATGCTTCCAACATCACAGGAGTGATATCCAACTAGCTATTGAGGCACTAGCGAAAGGTAAAACCTTGGACGTCACCAAGCCAGTGACAGTCCATTTTGCCAACATGGGGCATCGCACTATTGACCTAAAAGGGCTAGTGATTGACTGTGTTAGGAAACCCCGGAGGGGTGGTGATAGGGACAGACTATTGCTACAGAGAGAGGCATATTGGATATATACTCTTGATACCGTCTCTCCCAAAGGGCTGAATCAATATAACTCATTGAACTGTTTCCTGGGTGAAAGATGACCTGATGCAGTGGACAATTTGATCACTTGTCCAAATGATCCAATTGGATAGGGGTTCAGCTTGGCCGGTTTGTTGTGGGCTAAACTGTGGAATCTCTAATCTGACTATGTATTTGGAAGGGGTCGCTCTTACCAGTATAATTATGCGACACTGTCTGTTTGGGACTTTGTATGTCACTTATTTTTGACAACCTCTTTTTCTTTTCTCTTCCTGTTGTTCTTGTCTATTTTACTTCTCAGCTTTTTCCTTTCTTTTTTCCCCTTTCTTCTTTTCTTTTCTCTCCTCTTGCCAATGCCCATTGTAGTGCACTTGTTTGCAGGGACTTCTGGCAATGTCCAGATTTATATGCTAGTGTAGCAGAGTTTAAATATGCTTAGATCAGAACTGTATGTTAGTCGTGCTTCAGTGGATTGGTGCTGTTTGGACTGGTGCCCATGGGGTGGTGCTCCCCCCTTTTTTGCATGTGCCAGGGCTGTATTTGTGCATCTTGTGCGCTATATTGGTCCAGGCACTCAGGTGCTGGCACTGCGCCAGTGTGCGTAGCATTTTGCTAAATTTTTGTGGCCACGTCGTATGGTGTTTGTGCTGGGAGCATCACACACGGTCGCCATGACAACCGTGTGATGCGACAGAATTGACGGCGCAGGAAAGCCATAATTGGCCAGTGGCGCCTTAGCCCATGCCCACTGCATGATGTCGTTATGACAGTGGGATGGACTGGGCAGTTCACGATTGCGTCAAAGTTGACGCATAGGACGCGACCACGTATGCTGTATGGTTGGCATGGTTACGCTTGTGGGAAGCACCCGTCGGATAGCGGAAGTGACATTACAGGTCCCTCCGTGTGGCGGAAGTGATTTGGTTGCTGTGACAACCTGGACACAGAGCGCACGGTAACGGCTGGATTAGCCGTGGCGCGAATTCACAGACCTATCAGGTTTGAACGGGGCGGTTCTCCGCCCCTGCCAGCGTTGACTGACACAGGAGGGGAGCGAGCACTACCTGGATGGGCACCACTGATCGGCATCACTGACGTAAGTGGCACAGGTGCCAAGCAGACATGATACTAAGGGTTGTATGCATATCCACGAAATGTAATATAGTATGCATGATGGCTTGTATTACTAAGTCCAGCAGCAATGCTGACACATAGAGCAGGGGGCGGTGGGGGGAGTTTCCTCTTTGATTGTCATGGGTGGCTTTCCACCCCATAGAGTATAAAGTTACTGTGCACTAGTAGGTGTGTTGTTTGTTTGCACTATCTGAGGAAGGGGACCCGCTGTGGCCCCGAAACTATTGTCATGTTCATTGTGCTGATGAAGCAATAAAAGCGAAGTATTCTGCATTTGAATCGGTGTGCCAACCTGGACTCTTTGCTTGATATTGTAACTTTGGATGCCAGGGCTCAGCATCCACAGGTTTCAGCACCCGGACCGTGAGTAAGCTGTGCCACCTCTGCAACACATTTGCAAAACAGTATACAGTGGGATGCGAAAGTTTTGGCAACCTTGTTAATTGTCATGATTTTCCTGTATAAATCGTTGGTTGTTATGATAAAAAATGTCAGTTAAATATATCATATAGGAGACACACACAGTGATATTTGAGAGGTGAAACAAAGTTTATTGTATTTACAGAAAGTGTGCAATAATTGTTTAAACAAAATTAGGCAGGTTCATAAATTTGAGCACCACAAAAAAGAAATGAAATGAATATTTAGTAGATCCTCCTTTTGCAGAAATTACAGCCTCCTAACCCTAACTGTAGTTTCCAATGAGAGTCTGGAATCTGGTTGAAGGTGTTGTGGACCATTCCTCTTTACAAAACATCTCTAGTTCATTCGGGTTTGATGGCTTCCGAGCATGGACAACTCTCTTTAACTTACACCAAAGATTTTCAATTATATTCAGGTCTGGGGACTGAGATGGCCATTCCAGAACGTTGTACTTGTTCCTCTGCATGAATGCCTTAGTGGATTTTGAGCAGTGTTTAGGGTCATTGTCTTGTTGAAAGATGTAGCCCTGGCACAGCTTCAGCTTTGTCACTGATTCCTGGATATTGGACTCCAGAATCTGCTGATACTGAGTGGAATCCATGTGTCCCTTAACTTTGACAAGATTCCCAGTCACTGCACTAGCCACACAGCCCCACAGCTAGAGATGGGCCGAACCTCCGATTTTAGGTTCGCGAACCTACCGCGAAAGTTCAGTTCACGCAAACTTTCGCGAACCGCAATAGACTTCAGTGGGGAGTCAATTATGCTGGCCAGAAAAATAATGCACACGATGTTTCAAGGGGTCTAATACCTGGACGGAGACATGGTTGAGTGGGATGCACGTCAAAAGTCTCAATAAAAAAAACTAAATTTGACGCAAACCAGTGTTTTAAGGTCAGAAATCACATTGGATGTTGAATTGCAGGCCTAAACTGCTTTACAACATCTTGCATGCGTATACAGTGGCTTGCAAAAGTATTCGGCACCCTTAAGGTTTTCCACATTTTGTCACATTACTGCCACAAACATGAATCAATTTTATTGGAATTCTTCGTGAAAGACCAATACAAAGTGGTGTACACTTGAGAAGTGGAATGAAAATCATACATGATTCCAAACATTTTTTACAAATCAACTGCAAAGTGGGGTGTGCGTAATTATTTAGCCCCCTGAGTCAATACTTTGTAGAACCACTTTTTGCTGCAATTACAGCTGCCAGTCTTTTAGGGTATGTCTCTACCAGCTTTGCAACATCTAGAGACTGAAATCCTTGCCCATTCTTCTTTGCAAAAAAGCTCCAGCTCAGTCAGATTAGATGGACAGTGTTTGTGAACACCAGTTTTCAGATCTTGCCACAGATTCTTGATTGGATTTACTGTAGATCTGAACTTTGACCGGGCCATTCTAACACATGGATATGTTTTGTTTTAAACCATTCCATTGTTGCCCTGACTTTATGTTTAGTCTGGTTGACCTGCTGGAAGGTGAACCTCTGCCCCTCTTGCAGACTCCAGGAGGTTTTCTTCTAAGATTGCCCCGTATTTGGCTCCATCCATCTTCCCATTAACTTTGACCAGTCTCTGTCCCTGCTGAAGAGAAGCACCAACAGAGCATGATGCTGCCACCACCATATTTGACAGTGGGGATGGTGTGTTCAGAGTGATGTGCAGTGTTAGTTTTCTGCCACACACAGCGCTTTGCATTTTGGCCAAAAAGTTCCATTTTGGTCTCATTCAACCAAAGCACCTTCTTCCGCATGTTTGCTGTGTCCCCCACATGGCTTGTGGCAAACTGCAAACGGGACTTTTTATGTTTTTCTGTTAACAATGGCTTTCTTCTTACCAGTCTTCCATAAGAGCCAACTTTGTGCAGTGCATGACTAATAGTTGTCCTATGGACAGATTCCCCCACCTGAGCTGTAGATCTCTGCAGCTCGTCCAGAGACACCATGGGCCTCTTGACTGCATTTCTGATTAGCGCTCTCTTTGTTTGGTCTGTGAGTTTAGGTGGACGGCCTTGTCTTGGTAGGTTTCAGTTGTGCCATACTCCTTCCATTTCTGAATGATCGCTTGAACAGTGCTCCGGGGGATGTTCAAGGCTTTGGAAATCTTTTTGTAGCCCAAGCCGGCTTTAAATTTCTCAATAACTTTATCCCTGACCTGTCTGGTGTGTTCTTTGGACTTCATGGTGTTGTTGCTCCCAAGATTCTCTTAGACAACCTCTGAGGCCGTCACAGAGCAGCTGTATTTGTACTGACATTAGATTACACACAGGTGCACTCTATTTAGTCATTAGCACTCATCAGGCAATGTCTGTGGGCAACTGACTGCACTCAGACCAAAGGGGGCTGAATAATTACGCACACCCCACTTTGAAGTTATTGATTTGTAAAAAATGTTTGGTATCATGTATGATTTTCGTTCCACTTCTCACGTGTACACTACTTTGTATTGGTCTTTCACGTGGAATTCCAATAAAATTGATTCATGTTTGTGGCAGTAATGTGACAAAATGTGGAAAACTTCAAGAGGGGCGAATAACTTTGCAAGCCACTGTGTATATATATATATATATATATAGATATAGATATAGATACAGATATAGATATATATATATATAGAGATATAGAGATATAGAGATATATATAGATATAGAGATAGATATATAGAGATAGAGATAGATATAGATATAGATATAGATATAGATATAGATATAAGCTTACATTATGCCATCTTGCTCTGCTTTGAGTTGAAGAATTCTGCCAGCAGAAAGGCTCTCTTTTCCCTATACAGTAGTGTGGGAATACCTTAGTCCATGTTTTATGGACTAAATGGCAAAACTTTTCATAGAGAAAACCACCCTTTCAATCTAACTAACACCTAATTTATTCCTTCTACACTCAGGGTTAGAAAAAATATGCTTGAATGTTAGGTTATGCGTTCTAGTACATGTCATATGAGGGTATTTTCATGAACCCATGGATAGCTTTGGTTGATTCCTCTCCTCAATATCTGCTGAGGTTTAGCTGTAGGTACTTGGGAATAAGGACGTCTGAGTACACCTAGGCACAGTAGGATGCCATATTAGAAATTAGGTCTTGTAGTGGTAACAACATATCATTATTACAATGTCTTTACATCCAGGGCAGGACCTACCATGAAGCCACTTGAATCACATCATTCAGGTGGCAAAATCTAGGGGGTGGCATTTGGATGAACAGTTTAGGCCACCTTGCACCTGCCTCCTCTACGCATTCCTGCCCCCCTTCCCAACAAGCACACTACCCTCCTCATTCATGAATCCCCTAATCCCTATCTTTATTCATCCGGTGGCACTTGCTACCAAATCGCGTGCCAAAGCTACCCCTCTGACTGACCATGGTGATTGTCCGCTGGTGATGGGGTTTATATGGCGCTTACATGAGGTATGAGGCATATATAATGGCGATGGGTAGATATACAGTATATGTCAGAATGTCCGTGGGGGGAACATCCACCAAAGTTTGCTTCAGGCAGCAGAAAGTCTAGAACCGGCCTTGCTTATATGTGATACATTTCTGAGCTGGCTTTTTGTTAGATGTACAGTTTTTATAATTACAACCGACTGTCTGACATTAATATGTTATAAACAAGTAATTGTTTTGACAAAAAAATCACAACAATAAAAGTTAAAAATGGAAACAAAAATGAGGAAAAACCCTAAACTCCTGTCAGTATAATCCAATTATCATGCTTGGTGCTGGAACCAATCTAAAGTAAAGCATACAGGTTAGATTAGCTAAAAAAAAATAAAAAAATTAAAAAACTGTATTAATTCTGTCATTACAGTTAACGATATCATTTTAGAAACATACTACAGTATAAAGCATAAGTAAAAGGGGAGAAAGAGAATCCTTCAGTATTATCAGCCTCCAGTGACGTTATGCACAACTGCACATGCATAGAGAAATGTGTAATCTATAAAAGTAGAACGCCCAAAAATACCAACACAGTTCTATTGCTGATGATTTATAAATATATCCGACTCAAGAGCAATTCTGCAGTATGGGAATAAATCCCAAGAAATGGCAATGTAATTCCACAAATAAAGCAAGGTGCTGTACCATAGCATTTGCTTATGGTAATAAGTCATTCCAGAATCCCAGATGGATAAACTTAAATCCAATGTGAAAACCAATGCTGGTCATCAAACAACATAGTGAGGTGCCGTTCTCTTTGTCTGTAGACATGACTCAGTTTCCACATATAGGGCAGTCAAATGATTAAGACACAATCTTCTCACAGCAATTAAAAGTTTATTCTGATGGGACCTTATTATGCCAACTGAATAATTGCCGCTCCCATTGTTTATGGAAAATTACCTGTAGCTTAACCTTCTCTACTCACTCTACTCTGCTCCATCTGCTGAAACAAAAATTCAACTACTTACTGCACAGTGTGCAGTATAACTACGCCTTGCAGGACTTCATCTGAAGTCCCTGGGATGTAGATATTAGTCTATTGCCGCCGTGCACCGACGCTCACTCCCATGTGTGTTCTTGCCGCCGATCGTTAGAGGGGAGATAAATGAATGGGTGTAACGAATGGGGAATTATCTCTGTGGTCAGCGCACAAGATGTGCGCTGACACTGCGGAAATCCTCCACAAGCGTTTAAATAACAGAACCCAGCTTTGGTGCAATGCACCTGTAGAGAGGAATTCCCACCAGCAGATGGAGCAGTGGAGTGCAGAGGAATAAACCCTCTGCACTACCACAGATGCCACCTGGAAATTGTACGAGATGAAACAATACAGGGCAAGATAGCCCCTAGAGAGAGAGTGAGCACAGAGACAGAATGTATGTATGTCCACCAATCCAGTCGCCACCCGGCGACGGTTGACATACCACACCGAAAACCAAAATGAGAAAGCAATCGCCAGAATGGCGATTGCTAATAGAGACACAAGACTGAATAAGACAGAGCGTGACTGAGTAGGGAAGACACAGCAAAGAACCACAATCTGAAAGTCAAAGAAAATAACAAACGAACTACCTAAACACGGTCCCCGCACAAAAAGCGCAACAGAGACAAGCGCGTTAACGGCACGGTCACCGCAAAAAAAGTGCAGCAGTGACAAAACGCACCAACCCTAACTAACACATGAACCTAACAATGACGACAGACAAATAACGCAAACGCTTGCTTATCGGTTGCCTGCCACCAGACAACAGCAAGCGTTCGTGCTGGACAAGACAGACTAAAGGAGTAACCAGTAGCAACCGCAGCTAAGGTTATACTCCAAGACAGACAAAGGAGATCCACCGCCTCTACCGCCAGGGCGAATGCGATCTAGGAATGAGACCAAACGATTTACTGCCAGCCGCCGCAGGCGACAGTGCAATCGCAGGGACCAGACAAAACAGCACAGGAATAAACAGTACAAATAATACAAAGCCTGACTGCACTATAGAGAATGCAAGATGCACTCCCCAATAATTAACTACACTAGAATATTCGCAAACAATCAGCAGAGGGGCTGAAACTCAAGGTAAGTCCAGCAGAACCAAACCTTTATGACCAGCAGGGAATTCGGGGAGGAAATGATATTTATACTGCAAGCCTTCAAAGGAAGCAGATAAGCAATTTGCATGACAAGTGGATGCAAATCCTTCAGCAGAACAGCAGCTCTGAAACTTACAGAATGAAGACAGATCTCCTTTCCAGGGACCTGCAGCATACAGACCTAAATTTTTTTTCAAAAAGCTGCCTGCCTGTGCAGACAGCAGAGCAGATCATTACAGTGGGAACCCAGTTCACATTAATTAATCTAAGTCCCCGTGTCAATGATCAGCGACATAAATAAAATGCCTGCGGTCATTGTAATTATGGAAGTAGCACGTCCAGAGATGGAACAGGGTCCTCCAGCTCCCAAGGCTGAGACACCAAAGTGCACCCCTCCATCCCTCCCACCCCAGCCATCACACACTGATTGCTGTTAGACTAAGAGGCGCCCCAGAGCCCCCAACACCTTAATCACTAGTTTATTATTACTTTTTAATATGTATGTCAAGATTATATTACTGTTATTTTTGAAAAATGTTTTTAAGTGATGGATGCAAAACTGAAAAAATGCACAATTATTTCCAAATAAAATACTGGCACCATACTTTGTACTAGGAAAATATTTTAAATGTTTTTAATAACCAGGATAAATGGCTAAATAAAATGTCTGGGTTTTATCAACAGTAGAATGTACTATTTTAAAACTATAATGGCCAAAAACTGAGAAATAATGTTTTGTTTCCATTTTTTTCTTATCAGGTGTTTCTAATGTTTTTTGACAAATCTGACAAGATTAGCTGCATGCTTGTTTCCGGTGTGATTCAGACACTACTGCAGCCAAAGGGACAAACATGGCTGCCAGGCAACTGATATTGCTTACAAGGAAATAAATATGGCAGCCTCCATATATGTTACTCACATCCGTTGTCCTTCAAGGCCCAAGAAAAGATAATAACCCTACCATACACTGTGCCTGTAAATTCTGGTTCTGGGAAAGGCCAGTATAACACACACACACCACATATACACACACATATACACGCACACATATACATATACACACACACACACACACACACACACACACACACACACACACACACACACACACACACACACACACACACACACACACACACACATCCCTTCCTGATACCTAAGCTTGAGCTTCTACCCCCAACAATTAATCAACTAAATCTAAACTCCCCCCACTACCCCCTCTAAAGGAAGTGGAGGATTAGTTGACATGTATGCTAAGCTCTTTGCCATCCAACCTGGCCTCCCCCTTGTGTTTCCCTGAATTAGGGATGATCAATGAGATGCAAATTCTTCTGAAATTATGCAAATGTTTATGCAAATGTATGCAGTTTGAAAATGGACCAATCAATTTAAACCCAGTTTTAAATTGATTGGTCCATTTTCGAAATGCATACATTTGCATCAGCTCAGAAGTATTTGCATATCCTTGATCATCCCTCCTCTGAATGACTGCCAATTTGGTCCAGACAGTGGTGACCGGGAGCACTGCTTTACTATAGGGTGTCCCTACATATAAAATACATCTAAATACATAAAATACATACATCTGTCCTTGGCCAAAATCAGCTCCGGATTTACATCATAGGAGCCTATAGGCACAGATGTCCTGGCACCCTAGACTTCGCCCTCCATGAATCTACAAACCCCCGCTGAACTGCACCACAGGTTAGTGTTGGGCGAACAGTGTTCGCCACTGTTCGGGTTCTGCAGAACATCACCCTGTTCGGGTGATGTTCGAGTTCGGCCGAACACCTGATGGTGTTCGGCCTTTTAAGTTCAGGTTCGCCCCGAACTACTAATTGGCCGCCGAACAGGGCCGAACAGGGCCCCTGTTCGGCCGAACAGGGCCCTGTTCGGCCGAATACTGCCCCCCTATGGGGTCGCAGGCATAAGGGGGGAGCATGCCCCGATCGTGGGGGGGGTCGGAAATTCCCCCCACCCCCTCCGCTAGCGCTCCCCCCTCTGCCCGCTTCATCATACAAAAGTTTCAGGAAGTACCGGTCCGGTGGTAGTGGGTGGCTGGCAGTGGGCGGCACTGTGAAGTGAGTGACTGAGGAGGAGGAGTCCGGAAGAGTGACGCGTTGAGGGAAGCCGGGCAGCGGGCGGTTCAGCAGTAGTACGGTACTACTGCTGAACCGCCCGCTGCCCGGCCTCCCTCAACGCGTCACTCTCCGGACTCCTCCTCCTCAGTCACTCACTTCACAGTGCCGCCCACTGCCAGCCACCCACTACCACCGGACCGGTACTTCCTGAAACTTTTGTATGGGGAAGCGGGCAGAGGGGGGAGCGCTAGCGGAGGGGGTGGGGGGAATTTCCGACCCCCCCGCGATCGGGGCATGCTCCCCCCTTATGCCTGCGACCCCATAGGGCCCCCAAAAGCGGGATGTTCGGGGAGTTTGGGGTTCGGCCCGAACATGCCGAACATTGCGGCCATGTTCGGCGAACTTTCCCGAACCCGAACATCCAGGTGTTCGCCCAACACTACCACAGGTGTGCTGGCTGTCCCAGCTGTCACTTCTCCCTGACTTCCCTTACCCGTCATAGGTAGCTACAGGTGCCCCTTAGCTTTAGGTAGCCAGAAATACCCTCAATATTAAGTAACTAGAGGTGCTCCCTACTGAAGGGAGACCTCCTCAATGGAATGCCGAGAGCTGGGTGAGTAACCTCATTTACAATCAACTTGAGACTCTGCATAAGGAGGGAAGGAGGCACTAAGGGAGTGGATTTAGCCGCCTTTCCATCATCAGGCGCCAGTAGGCACATGCCTACAGTGCCTTATGGTAAATCCAGCCCTGGCCAAAATATCAAACACAGGTCACAGATCACCTGTAAATAAGCAAAGAATCTCAGCTATAACTAGAGCTGATAATTTACAAAAAAACAATGTAATTGTTAAAATCATTCAGTTCAATTTGTAGGCAGCAGAGCAGGATCATCCACCAAGCAACCTAGGCAGGTGCTTGAAGCCTAGTGGGTGGCAAAGGGCCTACCTACCTTCCATCTTCTTTGACCCTCTCCACTTCAGCTTACCAAAGGGTGCACAAGGGGGAGGGCAATTCCTACTACTTTGCCTAGGGCCCCATTACATTCTAATCCTTCTCTGGCTGTCAGCCTCTTTTGTATTGTCTTGTCCAGAATATTTATGTAACAGAGCACTAAGCATAGTCTATTTCCTCTGTGCCATACATATTTTACAGGTCTGTCCAATGTAAGGAGTAACTAACTCTGACAAGGTATTTTAATCCTGCATAATAAGATCAATAGGTAACAGTGATATAAGATGTCGGTTTGAGAAAACGGTAGGCTTCACAAGCTTGTATTATTCTCCCACACTAAGTGATATTTCTTTACCGTTGGGCTAATTTATGATAAACTAAAACTTTCAATATTCCATTTTCTGCATTAACTGGAGAAATAAGGCAGAAGGGGACATTCAAATTGGTAATGTAAGCCAACAAAAGATATACAGAGAACTATTATGAAAATTAAGAATAAGATGAAGTAGAAGAAAATGTTCCTAAGATGTAGCTGAATTAGTAATGCATGGTTGTAATTTTAAAATGAAGCTGCCTTGCCAACTTCACAAACAATATGTGACTACTTCAAGCTGTATCTGGGTAGTAATAAGAGATACAGCAATCATATAATATTAATGCAGCAAAATATTTGGATATGGGTTCATAATTAATGCAGTATTCACTTGACATATGAAAAGTGACTAATTTCCCCAGTCTATAATTGCATATCGTTATCCATTATTGGTCTAGTGCATGCTAGGGAATTGGTGAAGGGACTGAAAAGCAATAATGCAACTGTGCTCACATAATGAAAAAACGTTACCAATATGCAACAGATAAAGAAGCATACTCGCTTTCTCTCTCTCATATAAGTCCTTTTGCTTTGTGTTTGGACTCCGAGCACCTCTCATGGGCGTGCTTTTAAGACTTTTAAGACTTTGTTGGAAAAAGTCTTCCAACAAAGTCATGCTATGACCCCTCTGGAGGAGCCTTTTGCAATGGCCATGCGTGTCACTTCCTCTTCCTGCTTCATTCAGTGATGCACTTCTCTAACTGAGAAGACAGCGGTGACCTGGAAGTTAAAACATAGCCAAGATGGCAGCCGCAATTTTTAAATTGAAATTGAACAAAAACTATTTGGTGTAGAACGGCGGCGATTCAGGCATCAAATGAAAGAGGAGAGCACAAGCTATAGAAAGGTTTGCATCTTTACGTACTTTGCAGTATTGGTCGTAGACTTAAAGGCATGCCGATGAGAAGTACTCGGAGTCCCTTTGAGGCAAAGAAGACTTTACCAATGGAGATGAGCCAAAAACTGTCTAAACATACGCAAATGGCTAGAAATGTAAACAGTGGATAGAGATGGCTCAAACCTCCAATTTTCGGTTTGCGAACCTCGAACTTCCGAAAAAGTTTGTGAACCTGCAAACTTTTTGAACCGCAATAGACTTCAATGGTCAGGCGAACTTGAAAAACTACAAACACTGTTTCTGGCCACAAAAGTGATGGAAAAGATGTTTCAAGGGTCCCTGTCACTACCTAACCTGGGGGGCACCTGTCACTTCCTAATCTGGGGGTCCCTGTCACTTCCTAACATGGGGGGCGCCTGTCACTACCTAACTGGGGGTCCCTGTCACTTCCTAATCTGGGGGGCACCTGTCACTTCCTAACCTAGGGGTCCCTGTCACTACCTAACTGGACTTGGGGTCCCTGTCACTACCTAACTGTGGGTCCCTGTCACTACCTAACTGGGGTTCCCTGTCACTACCTAAAATGGGGGGCACCTGTCACCTCCTAACCTGGGGGGCGCCTGTCACTACCTAACATTTACTTCAACCAGCCAAGCACAGCCCAGCATCACCGCCAGCCAGGTCACAGCATCACCGCCAGCCAACCCGGCCACAGCATCACTGCCAGCCAGCCCAGCCACAGCATCACCGCCAGCCCAGGCACAGCATCACCGCAAGGCCTTTAAGTCCACACATCATCCCCAATCCAGCCAAAAACAGTATTGCCAGGCCAGCCAGGCACAGCAGCTAGTAAAGGAGAATTGAGAAGCCAGGTGAGAGGTGTCTACCATATTAAGGGGGCATTCTGCCTATTTATGTGAAATGCTGTCTATTTATGTGCCTCATGACTGCTGAATTTGTCTTGTTGGGGGCCTCATGATTGATGAATTTGTCTTGTTGGGGGCCTCATGATTTTTTGGGGGCCTCAAGATTGCTGAATATGTCTTGTTGGGGGCCTCATGATTTGTTGGGGGCCTCATGATTGCTGAATTTGTCTTTTTGGGGGCATCATGATTGCTGAATATGTCTTGTTGCGGACCTTATGATTTGTTGGGGCCTCATGATTGCTGCATTTGTCTTGTTGGGGGCATCATGATTGCTGAATGCGTCTTGTTGGGGGCCTCATCAAGATGGCCACTGTGATGCCAGCAAGCCATCTAGGGTTAGGGTTAGCTACACTAAGGGGAGGGGAAACTGAAGCAGTTCACTTTCTGGACTGCTCACTCGCTACTGTTTTGGTGATTAAAAAAATTATCTGGACAGGCAGATAATGTTTCCTTACCATGGAATATAATAGCCGAATGCAAAAAAACCTGCTAAATTAAAACATTTGGAGGACTGAAATGCTGATTGATATAAATGGCAATCTATAATGCATTCTACCCAAAGGGTACCATTGATTTAAATATTCTTGAAATTGTGTGTAGATCAATTGGCCATTCTTGAGTGCAAAACACAGTTTAATAGCCTCACTGTAACGATTGGTGTCAGCACAGAGAGAATCTGATTATTGGTGATCTGCAGTATCACCAACAATACAGATATATACCCGATTGTTGATGATCTGCAGAATCACCAATAATACAAGTATGACTAACCTCTGGACACCTGATAAAGTGTAAGTGTTTTGGTGCAACAGTAGGTTGTCTCCCGTGGGGCGGGAGACGCAGTTAACAATGAGCATGGACCACCTGAGGAGCAGGTGGCCCTTGGCTGGGTGTGAACTATCTCCTAGGAAAGAGGATAGAGATAACCTGCGAGCCAGTGATCCCTTGCAATACTGGGAATCAGACTATACTGCAGCCAAAGGACACCTAAGGGAGAGAGCCCCTGACTGGACTTCCGAGAGGCCTCTCTGAGGAACAGGAGGTCTCTGCAGCTACCTGACACTTGGCTGGGTAGTGTCACAGGTAGTACAGACAGACTGAACACTCAAGGTATGAGTGACAGCCAGAAGGGTCGGCCAGGCCAGGTCGGCAAGACACGAGCAGATAAGGTACAGAGACAGAAGGCTGATTCGGTAACCAGGTACAGGCAGGGTTTGGCAACAGGTAGGCAGATATGCATAGGTACCGAATCAGAAAGCAGGAGAGAGGTCTAGAGAGCAAATGGTCATAACAGATAAAGCAGAAGCCTAGTCTAGAGTGTGAGGTCCGTGGTCTAAACACCCAGGAATTGGTCTAAAGTATAACACAGCAATGACACAGTATTCCTAAGTTGGGTGTGACAGCCGCCCCGCCGCCAGACCGCGTGGCGGCATCTCCGCAATCCTTTACACTCACAGACAGGTCCACATGCTGGCTGGCTGTTAAAGAGGAACTCCAGTGAAAATAATGTAATGAAAAAGTGCTTAACTTTTACAATAATTTAGTCAGTGATTGTCTATTGTAAAATCTTTCCTCTCCCAGATTTACATTCTGACATTTATCACATGGTGACATCTTTATTGCTGGCAGGTGGTGTCTGTGGAAGGAGATGCTGCTTTCTTTGTCAGTTGGAAACAGCTGTTATTTCCCACAATGCAACAATGCTCCCACAGTATATTGTCAGCAACCTGGTGCTGACATCACACTGTGGGAGGGGTTTCACCACAATATCAGCAATACAGAGCCCCTGATGATCCATTTGAGAAAAGGTAAAGATTTCTCATGGGAAAGGGGGCATCAGCTACTGATTGGGATGAAGTTCAATCCTTGGTTACGGTTTCTTTTTAAGTTACTGCTCCTGACACTATTGCAGCTCCTCCTATTTTTGCTGTTGTTTAACCTCCCTGCCGTTCTAATTATTTGCTGCGCACGGCAGGGAGGGTGTTTTTTTGCATTTTTTTTTTTTTAGCATGTAGCTAGCCTAGCGCTAGCTACATGCTTCCCCCCTCCTTGCGGCGTCCCCCCGTATGCGCCGATCGCCGTCGGCGCATATGCCCATCCGGAAATCCCGTTCTGAACGGGATTTCCATGAGGGCTTCCCCGTCGCCATGGCAATGGGCGCGATGACGTCACCGACGTCATCGACGTCGTGACGTCAGAGGGAGTCCCGATCCACCCCTCAGCGCTGCCTGGCACTGATTGGCCAGGCAGCGCACGGGTCTCAGGGGGGGCACCCTCTGATGCGGCGGGTAGCGGCGGATCGTCGCGGAGCAGCGGCAATCGTAAGTGACGCGCAGCTAGCAAAGTGCTAGCTGCGTGTATAAAAAAAAAATATGCAAATCGGCCCAGCAGGGCCTGAGGAATCCTCCTTGGCAGGTTACCCCGAGCTGAGCTCGGGATAACCGGCAAGGAGGTTAACAGAAGAAAGAGATAAAATAGAAATAAAAGAGTAAACAAAATTTAAAGTTGCCTATTTAAATAAACTACACATGTAAAAGTAAAAAATATAAATAAAAAGAAACCATTATAAAATTATAAAACTTTTGTCAAAAAGTAGATTGGTTCATATTGTTAATAGATGTAGCCCAAGCCATGACAGTTTCCTGTCTGTGAACTTTCTTGTGGGAGATAACAGTTTCCAACTGCCAAGCATGCAGTATCTCCCTCTGTGCATATAGCTCTCAGTAATAAGCATAAATTAACCACTTGAGGACAGCAGTGTTAAACCCCCGTAGTGACCAGGCCAGTTTTAGTAAAATAGGCCACTGCAGCTTTAAGACAAAGCTGCAGGGCCGTACAACACAGCACACAAGTGATCCCCCCCTTTTCTCCCCACCAACAGAGCTCTCTGTTGGTGGGGTCTGGTGGGGATGTCTTTTTTTTTAAAATAAATATTTATTGCTTTATTTTTTTATTATAAATATTGTTTTTTTTTTATTATGTCCCCCTCCCTCTCTCCCTGTAGCCGGCCAATCATGGCGATCAGCTGTCATAGGCTTCTGCCTATCAGAGCCGATCGCACTCTAATGTCCCGGGGGACAGCCGTGTCGCACGGCTGTCCCCAGTACAGTGCTGCCGCACCGTGCGTGTGATCTCCTGCTAGCCCCATAGACCGCCATTTATGCCAATCGGCGTGGAGCGGTCCTGGGGCTGCCACACTGCTCACGCCAATTGGCGTGGAGCAGTCGGCAAGTAGTTATAACCGCTTTTGTGGCTTTTGTGACTAATAGAAAGCCTTATATATTCCTCAAAAAAGCAGGGCATTGTTTAAATTAATATAACAAAGCAGGTGTATGATTTTAGCAGCTAAATACATAGTCTACAAAATACCAATTTGTTCTCAATCAGGATGGTACCATTTATTGGCCAACTAAAAAGAATAAGAATAAGCAAGCTTTTGGCCTTGCAGCCTTCGTCGGGCTAAAATCCTGTTAGCTTGCAGGCTGATAGTACAGACAGTTTTATACATGCAACATCAAAAGGGAAAACATAGATTTTTTTCAAGCACAAATACATGTCATTAAGATAAGAATCCTTGTTTGTATAAAGCTGTCTTTGCTATCAGCCTACAAGCAAACAGAATGTAAGCCCGACGAAGGCTGCAAGGCCGAAAGCTTGCTTATTCTTATTCTTTTTAGATAGCCAATAAATGGTATCATCCTGATTTAAAACTTCTTGCTTTTACTGATGGCTAACTCGGTACAACACTCTACTGCTACAATTTGTTCTCTTCACTGATACTCAAAATACTGTCAATGTTGAAGGGGTTAACGCTAGTGTTTTATTGCCTCAGTGGTGTCTATTCATCAAATTAGCACATTCCATGATTAAACAAAAAAGCTGTATTTTTGTGTCCTGGTAGCTTTATTTACTTAAGGTTTCTGTTAATTAAGGAGGTTGGCAAGACAGTACTTGTTATATGTGGGCAGATCTGAACTGCACTTGTTTATGCATTTACGACAGCTCAAAGGCTATGGTAAAAATCCAGCGGTAAGTGAGGTAAACAGAGTTTGTGACATTTTAAAGAACTGACTAAAGCAGCTATTTACTTCAATCAAGAGGTAATTACTGACCAAAACTACTGAAAGTGATGTTTCCATGGCAACCGCTCTAACAAATGAG
Source organism: Hyperolius riggenbachi (assembly GCF_040937935.1). Classification (NCBI taxonomy): domain Eukaryota; kingdom Metazoa; phylum Chordata; class Amphibia; order Anura; family Hyperoliidae; genus Hyperolius; species Hyperolius riggenbachi. The sequence goes on from NC_090649.1 coordinate 104,509,825, forward strand.
CAGAGCAAGAAAGAGTAAACCTTAAAGCACCCCTGAAGCCTTTCAAAAATAAAAAGTTAGATATTTGCATCGGTAGTGGGAAGCCTCTCCAAAATCTTCTTGTATCTTCTTACACCTCACTGCTCCAGCCAAGGGCCCCTCTAAACTTATACATACCAAAGAGCTGCAGTGGATATAACTGGCTACCTTGTGTGTCTCTCATAATAGGTATATTAACTGGTCAAAAAGCCCAAAGCTTCTATTGAGAATAATTCATTGATATTAGATTGGCTCAAGTCGAATAAGTTTAATCAGTATTATGATTTTGTTATTTTGATAAGTTCCTTCTGGCCACACTCCCAGCTGTGGATAAGCGCAACATGCACTACAAGTGCCTATGTAATATGAGTTAGGCTATTTGCGCAACCCACTCTACATTACTGGCATAAGTACTGCCTGCACTACCTGCACATGACTTTTAAAAAATTGCAATAACAGTCATTCAGCAAATTATTTATAGAATAATGTATGTTCTGAAATGCGGCTACAACGATAATAAATTTGGTTACACCAATTCAGAATAACGTATATATGTTTGACATGAGATGCGGCCACAATGAGCGCATCTAAAAATTAGTTATATTAGCAGGTGCCTAAATTCAGTTGTATCAGTTAATTCAGTTATATCAGTTCAAAATAACATATGTGTTTGACATGAAATGCGGTGAAGATTAGGCTTCAACATGGGTGATTAAGGTTAGGAAGACGGGGGTTTAGGTATGATAAGGAGTGGGGTCTTATGATTAGGCACCACCAAGTGGGGTCTTATGGGGTCTTAGGTTTAGGCACCACCAGGGGGGCTTGGGGCTAGATACAACCAAGGCGGGTCTTAGGGTTAGGCACAATCCGGGATGGGGGTCACAGGGTTAAGCACCATTGGGGTAGGTCTTAGGGTTAGGCACCACCAGGGGGGGTCTTAGGGTTAGGCAGTATCACCAGGGGAGTATCTTAGGGTTAGGCACCTCCGGGGAGAGGTAGTTAGGTCATAGTAATTAGATCATAGTAATCACTTTACTCAGCTATATCATTTTTCTTGGCTATATCACTTTTCTCGGCTATATCATATCACTTTTTTCTGCTATATCTGGTGCTCTTTTATAACCAAAATTCCTTTTCTCGGCTATATCCAGCGCCCCTTTATAACCAAACTAAATTTTCTTGGCTCTACCTGGCACTCATTTTTCTTGGCTATATCCGGTGCCCTTTTATAACCAAATTTACGTTTCTCGGCTGCATCAGGCGCCCTTTTTTCCAGGCACCCTTTTCAAATGAATGCATTATTCAACCCCATCAATAAGAAAACAGGAAAAGGAAAACTGAAAAGCACTGCCTGAAACCCCAGCTCAATGCTTCTCTTTTTGAAATGATACAATTAATATTTTTTTTTTGTAGGACTCAAGTCAAAACACATGGGAAGGTCAGAAGATCTGCAGGCACTTTGGTAAGCTACCTCAGTCACTTGTGTGTACATCCTAATTATAAACTACCTACTGACGCGCAAACTCCAAACATATAATGTCCAGGCCAGGAAGTGAACCTGAAATGTCACTACTGAAAAGTGAGAGCGCCTGCCACTAAACCACCATGCTTACCATTTATCCCAAGTTTTAATAATTGTGTGCATCCATCATTGCAACGTGTTCTACCATAAATATTTTAGCACTTCACCATAAGGGATGATCTTGTCTGTCATGTTCTTCTTGACATTTTCCTTCTTCTCTTCCCTTCTGTAGATTTATGAAACTCTCCCTCCATGATTGTATGATTTCTGATCCATGTATGAGGATTGTCCCTTGCTTACTATGGTTATATGTTTAGAAGGCATGCTTTGTCCTTCCTTATTGACTTTAAAACTTTAGATTTCCTTCCATATTCTTGCTAAAATCCAACCAAACTTTGGACTATTTCCTTCACTATTTTGCTCTTTATAAGTTATATAGTCTTCCAGAATTCTGGAAGATAAATATAGCTTCCACTTTTCCTTTTTTTTTCTTCCTGACTTCCTTTTTTAATCTCATCACTCCACCAGGCAGTTATTTTATCTTATTTCTGATTTAACTTTTTCCACAAATGTCTTCTGCAGCTATAAGCACACTCCCTTTAACCCCCTTGGCATTATGATTCTCTACAGATTATAGGGTCTAAAAGAAGTACAATTTTTTTTGAATGCTTTTAGATCCTAAAACCTGGAAAATTCATGCTGCTAGGGAGATCTGGAGCAGCCCAGCATTCACTCACCTCCCTGGGATCCGGTGCTGCAGTTTTCCCTCTGTCCTATGGGTGGCACTGAACCCTATAGTGAGACTGTGTGAGGCAATCACACCAGGGGGAAGCAGAGCCACGGAGGAAAGGAAGAAGAATGATGGCCGATGTCAGGATCCACTGGGAGGTGAGTTAAAACGCCCGCTGCGAACTATACTCTGCAGTAATCTCCCGGCGGCTACCACAAGTTCAGCTTGGGGATAATGCTCCTGGCATGTTCTTTCCACCCCGAGCTAAACTCGTGATTACCGCTAAGGAGGTTAGAGTAAAACTGAATCTAGAAAGAAAAAGTCAGATACTTGTCTATGGAGAGCGAAGGCTCTGAAACAGGGGCGTAGCAATAGGGTGTGCAGAGGTTGCGACCGCATTGGGGCCCTTGGGCCAGAGGGGCCCTGTAGGGCCCTCCCTGAACTTCAGTATCAGCTCTCTATTGGTCCTGTGTTCATAATAATCCCTTCTATAGATACTTTGAATAGTGGTAATCACTAACAGACTGTCCCCCATCCCCTTCTTGCACCTCTGACACTGTAGTTGCCATTGGCAGGTTTTGGTGCACCATATCAATTGTTATGTATAGAGTGCTTGGGGGGCCCCAATGTAAAACTTGCATCGGGGCCCACAGCTCCTTAGCTACGCCACTGCTCTGAAAGAAATGTTTCTCAGTCCGCTCTCTGTGTCCCGGTTCAAGTGCTGTCCCCCATTTGAATTTGCCACATCCAGGAGCCATCATAGAGTGAAGGCTGTGTATCCTATAGAGCCTTCCCTTGTCCCTTCTCGGACCCCTCATTCCAGCACTGTCACCCACATTTAATGTATTCGACCAAGTGGTCAAGTATGCCTTCCGTGACCCTTGGAAGGCTTCAGGAGGACTTGTGTCCCCCCAGTGCTCCTGAAGACAGGTGGTTCCTCAAGGGGGATCTTGAATGGGGAACACCGCTAAAACCAGGACACCTGGAGCAGACAGAGAAGGCTCTATACAATCCAGAGCCTTCCCTCTCCACACGTAAGTATCTGACTTTTTTCTAGCTTCAAATTTTGCTTTAAATGTTTCCCAGATCATTTCTAAGCCCCAAATCTAAAAAACTAAAATTTTCTTTGGATTTAATACATCATTTCTATTTTTTTTTTCTTCAGAAGGTAGGGATGTAATGACTTGTCACTACTTCTTGTCTGGATGGCATTCTCAAGTATTTTTCATCTATTACCAAATAATGGTTGTTATTTATTTCTACGTATCTTTTCACACAAGAATCAGTAATGTAATTTCATATATTTGTGCCAGTAACGATTTGGCCTGTGATTAAGTTTAGTTTACTTTCTGCATCTTCTCTTGTGTATCTGTGTACTGAGTCACCGAATGACTTGCTAGACACACTTGCAATACTTCATTGTCATTATATTTGTATGCTCTCCAAACTTTCTTAGCATCTTTCCTGCTCTTTGTGTGCCTTCTCAAGAGTATGACAGAATCCTGTCCTTCATTTATCTTTTTCTGTAACGTTTAGAATGTTTGATTCATTAGCATCCACATTATTTTCATTGTACAAGGTTTCATGTGGTGTTCATTCAAACTCTAAGTAAAACAAAGACTTTCATCAACGTATTCTCAACTTGTAATGCTACTTTAAAATGTGTCACAACCCATGCCATATTTAGCTTCATTTTTCTTCGACACCCCAGAATAGAGAAGTGTATGGTTTCTGCCCATTCTACAAACATCTTGACCTTTCTTTTGTCTTTCTGTGACAAAAATATTTCCAGTTGTCTCCTTTGAAATGTCATCACTTTGTCTTGCTGTTTCTCATTACTGCCCCTAATATAGCATGTGCTTCTCAATATCCTATTTCCATACCAGCTCATAACCAGTGAAATCCCGTGTTTTGCTTTTGGATACAACTTTTAATGATCCGGCTTGTGATAATTGAGGTCGGAAGGATATAAGTAAGAGGAGTTAGTGTAGCTGAGCAGTGTAGCTTAGATAGACAGCTTGGGGGGGGGGGGGGGGGAGGTTCACAAGACAAGCAGGTTTAGTATTTTTTTTTCCCCTGAATTGTGTCCTCTAAACTTAGGCGTGTTTTTGGTCAGGTGCATCTTATAGTCTGAAAAATATGATACCTCCTGTGTAGTCTACTCCTCAATCTCTTTCTCCTCTCCTGCATCTCGTTTGTTTACTGTGATCAATGGGATTCTCTGTCCTCCATTTTGAAAATGGCCATTACCGCATAACAGCTTCCTGGTCAGCACGCTGTTAAACCGTAATATCGTCCCCTTGAGCCATAGGAAAACATGGACATTACCTTGCTCATCAGTTGTCCTTTCAGCTCTAACTGACAGCATTTCACGTATTTCAGTACTGACAAAATCTAGTCAGAACTGGAAGGAATCATTGTAAGAAGAAATTGGGGAGCTTCTCAGAGGAACTGATGGCGAGGTAAGTATACAGTATTCATTTGCAGGTACATCATTTATTGTTTATTTTAAATTATTTTACTCGGTTCAGGTTCATTTTAAGATATAGGCTAGATTTTCAGTCTTAATAACATGGACATGAGGATAGATAGAATGTGCATGGGTGTTTCTATGCTTGATACTCTGTCGCTGGGTAAATCAAGCTCTGTATCCGACGTTTCTATTTTTCATTTTAACAAGTCTGCTGTGTACAGGAGCTGCAGAGTTATAATCAACCTGGTGGCAATATAACATCTCCTACTGCTCTTTATTCAGCTCCGACTTCTTGAGCGCACCACTAGCAGATGGATAATTGTCCATAAGCAAGCAACAAATTTAAATGGTCATTTTTTTTTTTTTCCTTATTTGCTCATTAAATTGAAACTTGAGGTTGGCAGAAAGTGCAGGCGGTTATCATTAAAGTGATATTCTACTTTTTTTTTTATAGAAAAGCAATTCCCGCAGTTCAGATCCAAACATTACAAGAAACTTTGTAAACCATTATTATAGATTTCTTACACTGATTGCATCTGCAGAGACAGCTACAATCTTGCTATATGATTAGCAGCAATGCTTTGCATACTATGTGTGGAGGTTCGCTAATAACTGCGATTATGATGCAATGCATTCTTTTATGTGTGCCCAGTTAACATCTTTAGTTGTAACCCCAAGTCAGGCTCGGGCTGGAAATCCACAGCTCAGAGCGGCTACCCTGAGTCAGTCAGGAGGTATGTGCAGTGCCTGCGCACAGCAGGCATTCCTAACTCACCTCTCCCGGGATTCAGACGCTGGCAGCCATCCTTCTTCTGGTCCTCGGAGGCTCTTGATCTCTCTGGTAAGATTGCAGTCTGTTGTCATGATGACAGACAGCAATCTCACTATAGGGTTAGAGCGCCACCTGAACGACGGAGGGAGAATTGCAGCAAAGGATCCAGGGGAGGTTAGTTATATGCAGGTCTGCAGCAGATCTACCTAACAGTATGATTTTTTCCTGCTTTTTAGTGTCTAAAAGCTTGTGAAAAAATGACACTGCTTTTAGATTCTAAAATGTGGAAGTAATCATACTACTAGGGAGGTTAACCATGCAAAAATATAGGGGTTAATGGGGTGTATGGCCTCTTTCTCCAACTGTTAACAGCTAATTATTTGGAAGGTGAGTAGGAGTTGCTTCAGCATTTTACATCACAGGAGCCTATAGGCACATATGTCCTGGCACCCTAGACTTTGCCCTCCATGAACCTACAAAGCCATGCCGAACAGCACCACAAGTATGCTAGCTGTCTCAGCTGTCACTTCTCTCTTACTTCCCTTGCCTGTCATAGGTAGCTACAGGTGCCTCTTAGTATTAGGCACCAGAGCTATCTTCAATATTAAGTAGCTAGAGGTGCCCCCAAGATTTAGGTAGCTAGATTGAAGGCAGATCTGGTCAGGGAAATGCCGAGACCCGGGTGAGCGACCTCTTATTTGCACTTGGGTAGGGTCGTAAGCCACCTTTTCATCATCCGGCGCCTGTAGGCATTTGCCTACAGTACCTTATGGTAAATCCAGCCCTGCCCATAAGGGAGCATTCAATTTGCAGAGTTTGTGGTTGTAAAAGTGCTGCAAGCTTAAATTTGCATGCCTTTTTTCATACGCAAAAACGCAACCGTATAGTAAAAACGTAGCATATGCAAAACTGTGGATTTTGTAACAAAAATCAAAAATTTTGTGGGGGAAAAAACCCAATAATGATAGTTATGTAGAGACACCCTGAACACAGTTCACTATTAATCAGACAGAGCACTTACATTGGAACTTTGCTCAGTCCCGCTGACACAGACTACGTCTTGCTTCTGTATGCTCAGCGCATCCTTCGTGAGTCTCAGACGTACATCACAGGCATTTTCTGAAGCGTCATTATACAGTTGGGCAAAACCAGTTTTAGTCTGTAAACAAAGAAGACAGAATTGATCAGTAAATATTTGAAATCAGAGGTTGTTTAGAAGTCACCTGGGATCACTGTAGACCAGAAGTGACCCTGGAAGACTCCCTAAAGTCTATAAAAAATAATCAATAGGTATTGTGTCACCTTCTTAAAACAGAAAGCAATTAGCGAGGCCAGATTTTTACTTTTTCTGCCCGTAGGCCAAGTATGTTGGGGCTCCCTGTCCATGTGCAGCAGTGCGCCTCCCATTCCACAAGTAGCCCCCATTTCATGTGTAACATTCCTAGAGCTGCAGCCCCTTTCTTTCATGGAAAGTTCCCTTGGGCATCAGCCTTTCTTTTCACATGTTGCTCCCCATTTGCAGCCTTCTCTGTCATATGTAGTAGCCCCTATTTCACATCCAGGTGCCCTCTTGAGCTGCAGCCGCCCAGGGCCCATATCTTCGTGGTCTTTCCAGAAATCCTGTCCTGCCCTGCAAGTGATCGCTTCTACTTTTCTGAAATGTAAATCCATAAGGCTTGGAGCAGACTAATTTGAATCGTGTACATTTTGCTGCATAGCCTAAAACGCACACAAAGTTGCACTTCATTTCAAGTCAATGGGCCAACTTGCAAATCGCAGGTCTCTGATTTGCATTGTACCAGTTTAAAAATGCACAGAATGTTGGATCTTGCATGCAATTCATATACAATGCTTTCCTATGGGAATGTATGCATTTTTTACAAAAGATTTATTGTAGTGTACTTTTCCCCATCAAAAAAGGCAGATTTTTTTTAACCCTTTAGCAGCCAATTTATTTTTAAACACTTGAGGATCGCAGTGTTAACTACCCCCCCCCCCCCCCTCTGCACAACTCAGCACACATTAATTATATTAATTACGCTGAATCAGTAATCTACCTTGCGCACAGCTGTTGCTTGATGTTTGGGACTTATCAGTGCAAGATATGGATATGCATGATTGTGTATAAGTAGTGATATTGGGTGCCTAGTAATGTCACGGTGACCCAACATGATTACAAGTTTATATAAGGAGTTAAAATGAGCCTAAAAAATGTACTAAAGTAGTATAAATCCCATTATCCAGAACTCAGTTACCAGAAGTCTCAAGCAACTAGAAAAATAACCCTGGCCTTGCAGGATGCATAAATCTACTTTTACACCTCTTTTTATAGAGTAGTAAACATCTGTTACATTAAGTTAAGCCTGTCCTTTGTCCTAATTTGTTTTTAATTATTGTATTTCAACATTACTACAGTGTTTATGGTAAGTGTGTGGGGTGTAGTACAGTTATGGTAAGTATATAGTGTGGGGTATAGTACAGTTTTTTAGCTAGGCCATTTTACAATTCACTGTCAAGCAACTAGAAACTACACTTATACGGCATCAGCCAATCCCCGTTGGTGCTGCCGAATAATGAGGGGTTTTCTGTATTCTCCAAATAATGCAAACTGGGTATTGCATTTTGGGCAAGGGCAAGTAATATCCTGCAATTACCCACTGTTTGAAAAGATAATACTGTACTTTACAGTGTTTTAAGTGCAGAATAGATATTTTTCATTTCTTTTACTAAGCATTTCATCCCTGGTCGTTCTAAGTGTCCATATTTTAACTTGCTGCGTAGTTTTAACCCTCCTGGCGGTTAATTGTTTTTGCCAAAAAGGCAAAAATCCTTTTTTTTTTTTATTTTTTTTTTGTTTCATGTAAAGCTACCAGAGTGGTAGCTACATGAAACACCACTAGAGGGCGCATGTGTCCCTCTAGTGCGATCGTCGCCGGCATCAATAGCAAACAGGGGAACGCGTATATAACGCGTTCCCCTGTTTGGCTTCTCCTGTCGCCATGGCGCCGATCGGAATGACGTCATGGACGTCAGCCGACGTCCTGACGTCAGACGCCTCCGATCCAGCCCATAACGCTGCCCGGAACTCATTGGTCCGGGCAGCGCAGGGCTCTGGCGGGGGGGTGGGGCCTCTTGCGCCGCTGCGTGCGGGCGATCGCCGCAGAGCGGCGGCGATCAAGCTGTACGCGCGGCTAGCAAAGTGCTAGCTGCGCGTACAGCATTTTAAATGAAGAAAATCGCGTCACCAGGGGCTGAGATATCTTCCTGCGTGGCATAGCCCGAGCTTAGCTCGGGCTTACCGCCAGGAAGGGGACTTGCAATCCTTATTTAGATCATGATAAATTATAACCAAAGTTTAAACAATATATATGCTATTAGTGTAATTGGTAACTTATGTGCGCCCACAGCAAACCTATAGGTGCCATTATAAAGCCAGACCATGCTGTCTCCAGACATTATATTGCTATATGCTGCAGCCATGGCAGCTGTTAGAAAGTTTTCATGACATACAGGAGTTATATTAATAAAAAAGAGGAAATTAAGAAAGTAATTGAATATGAGGAATTGGTTACAACCTACACAGGAATAATAGAGATGGATATTGGAAATGAACTGGTAACAAAGGAAAAAATGATGTATGTTACAACACCATAGTCTGTATCCTTACATACTTCTCTGCAGCGCTGCATTGCTGGAAATGCCACCAAGGCCCTGGCCTTGGGCGGCAACTGGCTGGACATGGAAGAGGGTTTGCTGCATATGGAAGAAGAGGCTGCAAATGGAATACAGAGGTCGCAAATAAGGTGCAACATAGGAAATAGGGAGCTGCTGCCAAGGGACCTGTATAGAACTGAAGGAGACTTCTGTACATGAATGTTAGACATGGAAGAGGGGGCTGCACAAGGAATTGGAGGGGGTTGCTTGCTTTAAGTAAGTTGGCCTAGGGCAGAAAAAGTACAGCCTTGCTTCTCTGCAGGGATGTTCCTGCATAACATGCATTGGGAGTCGTACAGAACAGTGTTATGCTGCACAGCTGTTTCCTAAGAGGATGGAGGGCTTCGCTACATTGGGGGAGATAGTGCTTAGTGATGGGGGTCACTTGATGTGGAAGAGGGGATAAATGAGGGGGAGGAATCCTATACTGGTCACTTTTCTATGGGAGGTGGTGGAGGGCTACTATACTGGCCACATTTACTGGGCGTGTTTTACTGGTCAAACATGCTAAAACGTGATGGGGTGTGTATATTGACCACACTTGTTTTTGGTGTGGGGGTGTATACAGCCCATATTAGTTATGTGATGGTGGGGGGGGGTGCAGGTTGACTAAAGGGGAGTGGTAAGGGTTTCCCACATTGCAGATGTCTTGGGAAAGTAGGTCTTGTACTGCATATCATGTGATTGTTATATCTACAGTGCTGGGGACTGCGTAAAATGTACACTTAAAGTAGTCTGAAACTCTGACACAACATTCAATAAAAATGTGTTTTCCTACTTTTATTACTCATACAGTTACCATATTTGCTTTTGTGCAGAAGTAATATTGTCTATTTATAAACTACAAGTTTCCAAAGTATAGTTTATCTTACCCTGAAAGCTGCCATTGCATTTTATGCCAACTGCTTTTTAGTATACATTAACATCTTCTAGTGAGCTGTCCTGAACTATGTGTGTGCCTGAAGCAGAGACAGCTTCTCAGAGAGTGTTTTTTACTTGTTACACACAAATGTATCAACATTGGAATGCAAAAAAAGATTGTTGTCTCCAGTCTGGATGTGGATTTGAAGCTGAACAGCCTTTGCATAGCAGGACAAAGTGCTTTGTTTAACCATTTCAGTGATGTTCTGCCACAATTTTTTTCTGGGATAGTAGCTTTAAAGCTGTAAGGGATCTTTTAGAGCAAAGGAGAAATGTTGACTTTCAGACCACTTTAAGCCAAATACTATTATTAAATAGGCACTGCAACTATTGACATGCAGTAAATTATTCAGGATACAAACTTGTATGATAATTTTTCCTGGTTTCATCATCACAAACAATTCATATATTTTTATACGGCTGTAAATCTGTATGTAGCCCACCCTCCCAGAGATCTCACAGCCTAGGCTGTTTAGCTATGCAGAATTCTCCTCCCAGAGCATTCAGGGAGACCAGGCATAATTTTCCCTTTCTTTGGAATTTTAAGAAACAAAGTGTAAAGCCCAGTGGCTCTCTGACCTTCCTTCAGTCTCAATACCCCAATCTCCTCCGCAGTCTTTACCCTATGTGGCATGTCCCAACTCAATCGAGGGATGACTGAACAGGTCCTCCCAGCAATTGGTTACACCCAGGTCTTGTGTGTGCTGAGTACTGAGACTTTGAGGATGTGACAGTACCACCAGAACCACAGGAGACAATACAGGCAGATTAATTTAAGGCAGTCCGAATTTGCAACCAGCAATCAGATTCACAAGGCTCATAAAGTAATCGCACATCCAATAACAGTCCTGGAATAATACACAGTAGATTAGATAATCATGATACCAGAGGATAAGGCAAGAGCAGATTGGATACATTTCCAAGGTCAGTCCAGGCAGCAATCTAAGAACAGGGTCAAAGCTCAGGAAAAAGGTTGTGTTCAAGGTAATCCACAAAACCTGTAGTCTGGGCCTGCAGTACTCACTTTCCCCACTAGATAAACATCTGAGAGAATAAGATGAGGGAAGAACCATGCACCCCTGTCTATAGTGGCTGTGAGCTTTTGGGGACACTATGTAAGCTCAACCCAGAACCTGGCTGTATGGGCAGTCTCCCTGAGGATGCAGACTGGCTGTGGGATCGATCGGAAGGTTAGTTCTTTACATAAAGACTTGGTAGAGCTGTATCTGACAGGGCTAAATATGTTGCCTCCTGTGATACATTTCAAAATATAAATCAGGGTGAGGAAAGATTTTGCAATGAGCAAATACTAACTAAACATTTTATAAATGCATAGTTATAAGTAAAAAAATAACTAATTGTATTAAGGTACACCCTAAGTGAAAACAAACTAATGAAATAAACAACTGTATCTATCATCCTTCTCCTAAGAATGTCTTTTTAAGATATTACATAGTTACATAGTTACATAGTTATTTTGGTTGAAAAAAGACATACGTCCATCAAGTTCAACCAGTTTTATTTTATATTTAAATCTACTTTTTAAGTTTTTACTGTTTTATTGTTTTTGCTCAATTACACATTCATTGAAGTATGCCAGAGCTAAAATCTATGAACTATTGACCCTTTTTATCTCTTTCCGAATCTCCAAAGCCATTTTCTGCTAAGAAAGTGTTTTATAGATGTAATTTTTTATCACTGCGGGTCACACTGTAGTCTTTCTCAGCCCCGACCCAGACAGGACCTGCCAATTACACACCTGATGTTTAACTCTTTCAGACAGAGAAAGAAAAAAAAGAACACAGCATAGTTATTTGTGTGCTTGGCACTGTGCATACACATGTCTATCTCATCATGTCACGTCACCTCAGGTATAATTTAATTATGTTGTTTTCGCTACAGTTCCTCTTTAACATGGCAAATCAGGTGAAAAATGAATACAGCCACTTTCAGTAATAAAAATGTAGTCTGAGATGTAAAGCCACAAACATTGCTAGATAATAAAGACATATGCCTCTTTATTTAACCTCCTTGCCGGTTATCCCGAGCTCAGCTCGGGGTAACCTGCGCAGGAGGATTTCTCAGGCCCCGCTGGGCCGATTTGCATAATTTTTTTTCCTACACGCAGCTAGCACTTTGCTAGCTGCGTGTAGTACGCGATCGTCGCCGCTCGCCGCCGATTCGCCGCTACCTGCCGAGCCGCCCCCCGCCCCAGACCCCTGCGCAGCCTGGCCAATCAGTGCCAGGCAGCGCTGAGGGGCGGTTAAGGATTCCCTGTGACGTCCTGATGTCCATGACGTCGGTGACGTCATCCCGCCCCGTCGCCATGGCGATCGGGGAAGCCCTGCAGGAAAACCCGTTCTCAACAGGATTTCCTGCAAACTCTGATCGCCGAAGGCGATCGGAGTGGGTGGGGGGATGCTGCCGCCAAGCGGCTATCATGTAGCGAGCCCTGGGCTCGCTACATGATTTAAAAAAAAAAAAAAAAAAGTGCGGCGCTGCCTCCTTGCCGGATTTTTTAGACCGACAAGGAGGTTAAAGACTTCCAGGTAAGATATAATCCACAGACCCACAATCAACACATTTTTAACAAAGAGTCCTTAATTATAACACACATACACATACAAACAGCCCTGTGTTTAAGAGAAACCTGGAAGTTATCTACTAAACATTACAGAAATGTGGAGTAAAGTAAACTCATTAACCACTTGAGGACCGCAGTGGTTAACCCCCCCTACCGACCATGCTGTTTTTTGTTGCGATGGGCTGTGCAGGCTTTTCAGCAGGGGTGGTCGTAGTCAGCCAACTTCGCTACGCTGGAACTACGCGTAGTTTTGCGCAATTATGCTTCGCCAAACTAGGGCTTCGAAATCAAATATTCGCTTTGTATGCATTCCGTAGAATACGCGTTAAAATACGCAATTCCGCATAGTGGAAAGCGTAGTGTATGCGGATGCTTATGCCCGTATGCAGAAAATTGTACGCATTAATTCTTCTTTTATTGCTTCTATGTGTACATTCCCTTTCCAATGCGTAAATTTGTAAGCATGCAACCGCACGTGGAAAATTAGCCGTGAGTAACGCATTCATAGTTCAATACGCAATACACATGTTAACTACGCATAGCGGGTGTAAGCTACGCGTAGCGTTACTTCACTACGCGTACATTCGTAAGCGTAGTTTTGAACATCACCTACAAACTACGATGCGTAGATGCAAACTACGATGCGTAAATTCGCACTGGTGTAGTTTCTGCTCATCCCTGCTTTTCAGCCTCCTGCACAACCCAGCTATGGAGCCCAGCGATCGGACTCACCTCCTTTTTTTGTCCTTTAGGGGACATGCCGCCGGAGGTGTCCAATCGCTGTGGCATCGGTGTTTTTTTTTTTTTTTTTCAGCCTGTATAGGCTGTTTCACACTAACACCTGCATGTCTATACTACGAATGTAGCCCTTTTATTAGTAATTACAATGTTTTTTTACTTATTTAGAGGTCCAAGAAGGCTAACCCAATGTTGTTAAAGTTTTAGCCACTGAACTTAGGTTTATTTAAGGTTCAAAGAGTGTTTGGTTAATGGTGTCAACTGACTGAAATTACTCTTAACCCATTAGCAGCTTCAAAGGAATTATCTCGTTTGAGATGAGTGCACTGCTTTTGACCTCAGCCAGCAGATCTCCCTGTGCTGTAAATTTTTGGAATGCTTTGATGTCTTTCTGCTAGCAGAAGATATTAAAACTGAAAGCAGAAGTCCTCTGTTATTGTCTCACACTGCCCCCTGGTGACAAGTAGCTATAAATACACTTTACAGCAGTACTAGTTCATTTCAAGGAAATGTAACAAATAGGAAATAAACAATGAGCTAAAATAAATTGGCCTGGAGCACTTCCAAGCCTCTAAATACATTGACTGCTAAAGGGCTAATATAAGAGTTAATATGAAGAATGGGTTACAACTTGAAGTCAAACACTTGCATACCTATGTATACATAACTTAAACTTGTACTACTAACCTCAAAAAATTAAACAAACAGAAAAATGTAACCATCCATGTATGTGCATGTTAATGTTAAGCTACCACACATTCAATAACAGTCCTTTTACAGTCAGCTACTGCATATTTATAGGCAATAAAATACTTTTTCATAATTTTTCTTTTTTCTTAATATAATTATGCGGGTGAGATGTAACACATTAAAATACCTCTGGAGCCACATTTGCACTGGAACATTTTGGAAATGTGTCCTTTCATTACAAAAGTGCTTTACTTTTCTATCTGTCATCTCCATATGACCTTTATGATACGCAATGCCTTCTATTCACGCATCATTTTCTTTTAACAATTACTACAGTTTAAGAGCTGAACAGTAATTACGTATCATGTATATGAATTTTTAATAAGTTATTGTAATTTTCAATACTTATTTTCTTTGGTCATTTATTTTTAAAGCAAACCTGTCAGATTAAAGTGTAACTGCAGAGACATATAAGTAGTATTGCTCATACCGAGTAGTATACTGAGTAGCTACGAGTACGTAGCTACTCGGAATCTAAATTTAAATTACACATCCCTGACTGCGGGAGGGGGGGGGGCTTAACTTACGCATGCCACCTGGATGCACATACCATTTTAGGCTAGTCACCGACCGTTTGTCACTTGATAAATAGTGACTAGCACAAAAGGTCATGCTCACCATAAGCCTATAGTAGTCAATAACAGTCAGTAACTGGGATACTCCCAAAGTTGAGCTTGGTTTTACACCTTTTCTGCTGTGTTCTTCTTTTAGAGGGCACTTGATTAGTTGCAACCAGCCACAAATGTTTCGCTCATGACAAGCCTGTTGTATTCATCTCAGTGCTATACATGGGATACTCCCGAATTGAGCAGGCTGTCTGCCACCTTTTTATCACATGTTGTTGCTTTGGCATATGGCTCACCCATATGGGGGTTCCCAGGGGGTCCAGACCTGTGGGTGACCCCTAACTATGAACCTTCTCTTCCTCTGATACATGGGACTAGACAGATCAGGTGTTTTTGTGGCTACACATGTTATGGGTGTAAAGATCATGATGGCCACACTTGTTTTATGACCCTTGTGAGATGGGCCCAAAGAGAATGAAGGGCAACCAGGGAAGGCAAGGGAAGGGGTATGAACATTGGGGGGGGGCATAAAAGTTTTGTTGGGGGGCTCATAAATTGTAGCTATGCCACAAAGTAGTGGGTAATCAGACAAGGTTGGACAGACAGCATAAGCCCAAGAAGCCAGGATGAATAACAATATAAGACTAGAGGAGATACAGATATGCAGTGCAGCATAGATCATGTAACCATGAGGCCTAAGAGGCTCTAAGAGGAAACACCACAGAAAACACTGCTTTTAAAGCAAGGAAAGTGAAAGAGAGATTGTGATTGCTTATTACTTGTCAATACAGAACATATGAAATATTTCTTCCCACAGATGTTTTCATAGGTGAGCCACATACGCAAAAGACAATGTGAAATTTATGTTATGTATAAGAGAGGGAAACAAGTACATTGATGGTGATAAATGATTCTGAATGTCATTATTAATTCAACATTTGATAATTATATATGGGAGTGGTGGCATAAGGGTAAGGCGATGTATTTCCAAACATTTCATATTTCTGTCTGGGGTTTTGAGACTACAATGAACATGACAGAATCAATCATAACTGATTAGCTGCTGACATACGGAGCGTAAAGTAATTAAAAAAGACATTAGCGCTTGTTTTCTAATGATTAAGATCATGTAGATTGCATACCAACTGGTAAATACTACGGCTGGAAACTATTGCCATTAACTGTTCTAGTAAATCCAGACCCCAGAGCTTTTCAATGAGTATTGTAATGTTCATTCTGCAAGTCAAGACGCAGAATAATAATACAAAGGTCTTGTTTTTACAGTTTTTGCATAATAAAACAGATGTTCTGAGTTAGAAACTTTTCCTAACGAAAAGTACAGAATCCAGAGCTGGGGAACATGGACAGAAGTACAGCCATGGCAGACAGTGTGGCTGCTGAGAGTCCCAGGGGCGTTTTTGGCTTCATCTTAGTAAAGGAGCCCTGGCTCTAATATTAAAGGATAAATGAGGCGGATAAAAAAAAGTTTGACTCACCTGGGGCTTCTTCTAGCCCCTCGTAGTCTCTTTGTCTCTCGGTGCAGCTGTGTAGTTAGCTGTTCACTCCATAATGGTCCACAACCTGGCCGGGTTGGCTTCTCCTACACATGCATGAGTGTGCAAACGTGCCGCATGTGGTCATGCTTCAGTCTCATTTCAAGAACCATGTGTATTGTTCAGGTAGTGAAGCACAATGTTGGTCAGCTTAGTCATCTTGGGAATATCATCCTACAAACCTAAGGAGCTAAAAAAGCTAGGCGTAGTATGCTAATAAAAGAAAACTGTAAAAAAATAATAAATACAATCAAAAGATAATTACTCTTTGGTACAAAAAAGCACAATACTGAGCTGAGTAGTTTATCTCATCACCTTAGGTGTAAAGCTTTGCACTCATCTGCCATCATTTTGTATGTCATCTTCAAACACCCCCCAAATATAAAATCCCTAACTGTTTGAAACAAGCAATGTTGATGTAAAGAACTCACCTGCTGGCTCCAGCGATGTCCCGTTCTCAGCAGACTCGCGCACGCGTCCTGGCACTTTCTCTTCTATGCGAAACACTTCCTCTGGTTCTGCCCCCAGCGTCCATGGCAACCAGGACGCTTGGGGAGTCCCTGGTGACATCACTGGACGGGCGTCTGCCGGCAGACGCTCGTCCTATACACTTAGATGCCGGAGAGTTTAGTGTCAGCTGACACGCTGTCAGCTGACACTTTGATCAGAGCCTGCCGTTGATTGCTTGCTGTGGCTTGGGGCCGGCCTTGGCCAGGCTCTAAGTGTATTTAAACCCTCGTTTCACATTCAGTCCTTGCCCGTGATAGCAATCAGTACACTGATATTAGTGGGAACTTTGTCACTCTGTGATAAACTATTATTGTATTTCAATGCAACTTTGATTAAACAATTATTGTATTTCAATGCAACTGCCTGACTGACTTTAGATTTGACCTTAGCTTTACTGACCACTCTCTTGCCTAGTCCTTTGTACCTCAGCCATCTGATCTCCCGTGTATGACCCTAGCCTGTTATTGACCTAGCCTTTGTCTCCTCCTTTGTACTTCAGCCATCTAATCTCCCGTGTATGACCCTAGCCTTTTAGCGACCCAGCCTTTGTCTCCTCCTTTGTACCTCAGCCATCTGATCTCACGTGTATGACCCTAGCTTATTTTTTTTACTACGTTTTATCTAGACCTCTGTGAATACGTCTAGAACACAGCGTGATAGTTGACACATCAAAGAAAGATGTTCAACTCTCAAAAGCAAGCTTGTTCTAACCTGGGTCGCTTAGGTAACTTAAAGAACACCGGAAGTGAGAGGGATATGGAGGCTGCCATCTTTATGTCCTTTAATAAAATACCAGTTGTCTGGTGTCCTGTTGATCTTTTATGCATCAGTACTGTCTGAATCACACACCACAAGCATGTGCCAAATCCAGGCAAACTTCAGTCAAATATCTGATGTACATTTTTGTTCAGGATTTAAGGCTAAAAGTATTAGAGGCAGAGGATTAGCAGGACAGCCAGGCAATGTGCATTGTTTAAGAGGAAATATATATGGCAGCCTCCATATCCCTCTCACTTCAGGTGTCCTTTTATGTTAGAAATAGTTGTAACTGAACTCCAGTTCCTGGAGGAGACAAGCAATCCTACAAGAATGGACTTTATTAAAAATCATTAGCTATTAGACATTAAGTTTTTAACCTTCGTTTGGGCCATATCAGACCATACAGATTGTTTCTGATAGATGTATACAGCAATTGCAGTCTTTTGCATGCATATGCCATAGAAACCTTTTTTTACGCAGACAGAAAACTTTATTGAATGGACAGACTTTATCAATTACTCGAGTCAGTGGCGTAGCTAAGGAGTTGTGGGCCCTGATGCAAGTTTTACAACGGGGCCCCCCAAGCACTCTATACATAGCAATTGATAAGGCGCACCAAAACCTGCCAATGGCAACTACAGTGTCAGAGGTGCAAGAAGGGGATGGGGAACTGTTTGTTAATGATTACCACTATTCAAATGATCTATAGAAGTGATTATCATGAGCACAGGACCAATAGAGAGCTAATACTGTAGTTGAGGGAGGGACCTTTGGGGCCCCTCTGACCCAAGGGCCCCGATGCGGTGGCTACCTCTGCAACCCTTATTGCTACACCACTGATCGAGTATCCACATACCGAAATGCTCATAATGTACTGCGGATTCTCTCAGAGAAAGAGCTTATAGAGTATGCCCATGAAGTAACACTTGTCTGAAGTTTTTCCTTCAAGATGTCCTAACTCCTAAGTAATGAAAGAGCAGGTACTTAGAGCTCAGCAGTTTCATCTGTATACTTTAGTGTTCTCTACCTACAGCTGCAGCTGAGAATGGCAAGAATCTTAATAACCAGCTTTGCTACAGGCTAGGTAGACAAACATTACATTACAGGCCCCTCATTTTTCATCTGAATTGTTTTCCTGCATTCTGAAGTCCCAAGTTTAGAACTGGAAAGGCTTAAAGCCGAACTGAAGGCTCATCAATATTAAACCTACAGTAGCTTTTACCTATTGCGAATGCCTGTTTGAGGTGCTAAAAAAAAAAATAAACTACAGGTAATCACTGCAAACCTTAAACTGTAAAATTGGAGTCATGTGATCCATGGTGCAGCTGCTTCTTGGAAGAGGTATGAACAGGGATAGGGAGAGGATGGTGGCAATATCTTTTAATACTGAGGGATTAGAAGAGTACTGCCCCTTTACCCATCACAGTGCACATTTCTACTTTTTGATCTATGTATTTGCTCTTGGCTCCATAATCATATGCCGTCTACTTTAGGTAAGACACTGGTACTTAACGCAGCAGGAAATAATATGTCACTACATTACTACTGAATCTCCAGTAAAATGTTGTAACAAATGGGGAATTGTTTCCGTGGTCAGCGCACTGGACGCGCGCCGACACTACGGAAATCCTCCACAAGCGTGTAAATTGGAAGAACCCAGCTATGGTGCTATGCACCTGTAGAGGGAGATTCCCACCGGCAGATGGAGCTGTGGAGTGCAGACGAACACAGCCTCTGCACTGCCACGGACGCCAGATGGGAATTGTACGAGTTGAAGCAATGCAGGGCAAGATTGCCCTTAAAGAGAGAGAGAACACAGAGACAGGATGTATGTGTGTCCACCAATCTAGTCGCCACCCTGCGACGGTGAACACACAACAACGGAAATGAAGTGGGAACGCAATCGCCAGAGTGGCGATTGCTAATAGTGACACAAGACCGAGCAGGACAGAGCATGAGTAGCAAAAGGCAGAGCAAGCAACAACAATAAGAACCACAAGGAAAATAACAAACGCTAACTAAACGCGAACACCGCACTCATTCGCAATAGCGAACGCGTTTAGGCACGATCACCGCGTGTTAGGCACCCAGTGATAAGCGTGCCACCCTAACTAACCAATGTAACACAAACACGAAATAGAGAACTATAAGGGAAGACGCCGAGAGCCCAGTATAGTGTAGTATGTACTGTAAATTGGGTATGGAAGGTAAGTATAGGTAGGTTATACTCACAAACAAGGGTTACCGTCCAGGTAACCACTATGAAGGCAGGTGAGGAGATTAGACCTGCCCCCACTCAGGATTAAGAAGTTGCTCTCTGTAGATCGGGAAAAAAGAAGAATTCCCCTCCACCAGGGGTGGAAACAACTGCAAAAGTAGTACAGAGGCGCCAACAGGGTAAAAACAATATTTCTTTAAAATGGATAAAATTAAGTAGGTAGCGGTGGACTTACCCCTCCAAAACAGACACAAAAATTGCTGTTTTAAGCAAAAATCAGTTTATTTACATACTCCGAACAAGGTGCAATGCGTTTCGCGGGTATATCCCACTTCCTCAGTCAATAAATAGGAGCATATAACCAATGTGGTCCGGTACTTAGCCTGGCGCCTCTGTCCGCCAGGCTATGTACCGGACCGCATTGGTGATATGCTCCTATTTATTGCCTGAGGAAGTGGGATATACCCGCGAAACGCGTTGCACCTTGTTCAGAGTATGTAAATAAACTGATTTTTGCTTAAAACAGCAATTTTTGTGTCTGTTTTGGAGGGGTAAGTCCACCGCTACCTACTTCATTTTATCCATTTTAAAGAAATATTGTTTTTACCCTGTTGGCGCCTCTGTACTACTTTTGACGAAATAGAGAACGTGAACGCTTGCTAAATGGTTACCTCACCGAGCCTACAGCAAGCGTTCGTACAAGACAAGACAAACAGATGGGGCTACCAGTAGCAACCGATGCTCTGGTTAGCACCCCTAAGGCAGAATACAATCCAGACAGATGGAGCAGCCAGTAGCAACTGCAGCTCTGGCCTACACTTCCTGACAGACAGAACGATTTCCTGTCGACCGCCGCTGGTGACAAGACAATCGAGACAGAGAGACAGAACAAGGCAATACAGATAATACAACCTGACTGCACTAGAAGGGATGCCTAGTGCAGTCCCCAGGAATTACTCTAAGATAATCTTTAGCAAACAAGCAAGGCTGATTCTCCAGGAGAGTTTAGCAGGAACAAACCTTCATGACCAGCAAGGGATTCTGGGAGAACAAGGTATTTATACTGCAAGCCTTCAAAGGAGGCAGGTAGGCAATTTGTATGACTAGTGAATGCAAATTCCTCAGCAGAGCTACTCTGAAACTTGCAAAGAAAAGACAGGTCTCTTTTCCAGAGACCTGCAGCCCTCAGACTTAAAGAATGGACAAACAGCTGTCTGCAGACAGCTGAGCAGATCATTACAAATGTAGTGCATGTAAAATGTATGAAATTGGATTCACACTGTACTAAAAAAGGTTCTGTTTAGCAGAACGAAACAAAACAGATCTGCACGGATGCGAATGGGACCTCTGCAAATAAATAGGATCTGTTCACATCAGTCTGCTTGGAACAGATCAGTTCAGTCCATTTCGTGGAAAGTGGAAAGCAAATATTGGCAGTGTGCAATATTTGCAAGATGACTGGACAAGGGAGATGCCAACAGAATCATTAGAAACCTATGAGAACAAACAGTGTCTGTTCTTACTAGGCTAGTTACCATGTATGTTTTACAAATTACTCACCTGCTGCCATCCATTTGGGTCATTTGCCACTGCTGGAATCCCTCGCTTGGTTGCTCTGCACGGAAGAGGAGCCGCTATACAAATCATAGCCCTAGCAGAAATATCTGGCTTCCCATTGGCTTGCAACAGACCAATGGGAATCTTCCCTCTCCAGGGATGATTCTTATTGGTTCCGTAAGTGGTGGACTAATGAAAATCCTCCCTGGTGCTCAGGTAGGATTCCCATTGATCTTTTGCAATCCAATGGGAGCCTAATGGGAGCTTGATGCTTCTTTTGGGGGTATGATCTGTAAACCAGCAAATCTTTTATGCAGAGGAGCCAAGTGGAGATGCCAGCAGTGGCGGAGGACCCAAATAGCCAGCAGCAGGTGAAGTGGATGGGAGGCAAGGCAAATGGAACCAGAAGCACAACAAAGATTATATGAACAACATGCACTGACATGATGGATGCGCAACAGAACCTTCACAGATCCGCTGTTATCGCTGCATATGAACAGTGTAAACCTGGCCTTACCAACCAAAAGATTTCTACTTTGTACAGTCCATTCTGCACTTTCAGTATCCGATTCCCAACAACATAGCACCTCCTTCTCTAGATGGAAAGTTTCTGGCACTGGAGGAGAAGCTTCATTATCTAGCTAATCATGATGGACTATCGTATATTTTGATAGTTTGGCGTAATTTGTGGAGAATAATATGTGTCCGTAATATGTTGAGAATGGATGTGACCACTCTATTCAAAAAACCCCATACACACTCTCAATATCACCTTTAAAAATGGTCATTGATCTTTATTGCACTATTGTGGATAAATACACTGCTGGGCCATACCCGAGTAATGTGTCAATGGAGAAAGGGAGGAGGGACCAGGGATCAGTGCATAAGGGAGATCACAATGGGCATATTTGTGGTTCTGCATATTTGGTGATCCTCTACGGCAATGTGGTGGAGTAGCTGTAAACATATTAGATTTCACGATTGTCTCGACCCAGGGTTATCTAGCATGTGAGTTGCTGTTGCTGAAGCAAAATCTAAGTATTCATTCAGCAGTTGGGGAGGTAAGGGGAGTGCCAGGGTATGATTAGAAAGTTGCACTGAATTTAGATGTTAGGTAGAAGTAATTGCGATTCTAGTATTATGGGAATGGGTTAGAGATAACTCCAGTCATGTCTGTAGCGCAAACGTTGAACAGTTCTGCCTGGGTTCTGCAAAGGAAATCCTTGGAAAGCTTTTTGAATACTTTTCAAACCATTCTAGCAGGGTCCAGTAAGAGGTAATGCCAAAAACTGCCCAGTGAAACATGAAATCCTCCGTTTACAACCAGGCCCATATAGCGATGGTAGTCACGGATATTTGTAAGGAGCTAGAGTTGTTGTGAACTGAGTGAATGATTTGTTGTGGAAGAGAAATGTCAATCAGAGTGACATTCTCATATTGATTGCTTCAGCCACTTTGCATCTTTTCCATGCTGCTGCTCGACAATCTCCAATTTACTCATTCAGGTTAGGACAGGATAGTACACAGGCCAGTGTCCTAGAACGTTTTTGCCCTCAAAGACAGGTCAGGACAGGACAGTAAACAGCCTGGTGTCCTAGAACATTTTTGCCTACAAAGACAGGTCAGGACAGGACAGCAAACAGGTCGGTGTCCTAGAACATTTCTCCTTCAAAGACAGGACAGGTCAGGACAGCAAACAGGGCAGTGTCCTTTCTTTTCTGCCTTTAAAGTGGACCCAAATTAAAAATACAAGATTTCAGAAATAAAATCTATTTTCTAACTTATAATAATAAATAGCAGCCTTTTTTCAGCTGCATGATGACAAATCTAACATATTTTACATTTAGTGGAGAAACCCCTCCCTTCCTTCCTTTCATATTGCCGGGACAGAATACGGCAAACTGGTGGAGTAGATGGTGTCCAGCAAAGGAGGAATTGAATTTGCTAATAGCTGCCACCTGTATAACCCTAGTTATGAAAAGAAAAGGGTGAAAAGTATGCACTGAAATGCTCATAGGCTTGAAGGAGTGTTTATCTTTGTATGTGTCAGAGTGGTGCAACTAAATATTTTGAATTAAAAAAAGTTTGGTTTGGGTCCGCTTTAAAGGAACAATCTATTCCTTCATTAATATAGGGACTGACTCCTCACTTTCCAAGAATAAATCAACACCAAATTTCTCATTTTTTCCATTCACCAGAATAAGGACTGTTGGGAGACGAGATGTGGAACTTTCAAATTTTGCTTTGCAGAGAATTAGAACTCCTCTTATTCTGGAAAACAAAGGAACCACAAAAACGAATCAAGTGAACCTGAGAAGGGTGCCACTGCATTATTTATACTTACCTGGGGCTTCCTCCAGCCCCATGTAGTCCGTGGCTCCCTCACCATACCCCTGGCTCCCCCATTCTTTGTGGGTAGCCACTAGTATTTTTTTTATTCAGTCAGGGGCAGTTATCCTCTTCTTCACTTGCGTAGCGTGGCGGGGCATGCCCCCTGTTGCATTCCCGCAGCCGGGAGCATTCTGCGCTTGAGAGTTATTGGTTTGTTTAAAAACTAGGGTTTTTTTAACGAGCTGGGAGGCAGTTTACAATTTTTTTCAATTAATTTTGAAGTTACAAAATATTGTAACTTTTTTTTTCAATTCATTTTAATTTGCTTATAAAAGTAGACATATTTATGTGATTTTACCACTGACGGAGAGCCCTATTTGTCACAAAAATAATTATGTTCAGATGGACATTATAAAGATTATAAAATGTTCAAAACTTTAATGATCCAACCATTAGTTGGTTAAAGTTATCCAAAATCTTACATTCCTAAATCATAGACTTTTCTCTTTCAAATACATCTTAAGATCTTTATTCTCATGCTCACCATGCATAATAAGAATAATATTCTATTATTGTGTCAGATATAAGTAATTAACTAATCAGGTGATAATTTACCTATTTTATAATTTCCATTCAAATATATTTTTGGTATTTCACTAGAAAGTGTTAAAACACATATTACTCATAAACATCTCTGATTGCAAATGTCTTTAAGATGACACTGGTATTTTATAATCCAGTTATTGAAATGTAGACATTTCACATCAAATACAGTCTCTTCCTCAATCCCTTCGGTCTTATTTGTTTGAAGAATGTTGAAAATGTGGCCCCACACAAGCTATAATAAGCATGTGTTGCTATAAAGGTGATCCTTTCTTGGAATGTTGATACATCTACCAATAATATATCTGGCCAGTTAAAAGCAAACCCAAGAATGAACATCTCCCTGTTATTTGCTGGACTTCCACACAGAGAAGTTCAGCTATGCCCACTCCCACCCAGTATTGTGCTCTTTGCATTATGGCCACACCCCCCATTCTCTTCATCTGCTTTATACATGATCTCTGCAACATTGCAGAGACCAAACAAAAGACTCTTGTGTGCTTTACTTTAAAGTGAACCTAAAGCCGATAAAAAAAAATGAGATTAACTCACCTGGGGCCTCCCTCAGCCCCCTGCAGCCGATCGGTGCCCTCGCAGCTCCGCTCCGATGTCCCAGGACCCCCCGGCGAGCACTTCCGGTTTTGCCGTCACCGGCCGACAGGCATGGGAACGCGAGTGATTGTTCGCGTTCCCAGCCTGTATATCGCCCCCTATGCTGCTATTGCGGCCTCCGCAATAGCAGCATAGGGGGCGATATACAGGCTGGGAACGCGAACAATCACTCGCGTTCCCATGCCTGTCGGCCGGTGACGGCGAAACCGGAAGTGCTCGCCGGCGGGTCCTGGGACATCGGAGCGGAGCTGCGAGGGCACGATCGGCTGCAGGGGGCTGAGGGAGGCCCCAGGTGAGTTAATCTCATTTTTTTATCGGCTTTAGGTTCACTTTAAAGAACTCTTACCACCATTACTTTTTAGAGACATTTCAGGTTCATATTAAATTGGCATAATAGTAAAACATTTTTATCGGGCGAGATGAGTGTTCTTCGGAGCCAGAGCCCAGGGTCGGGCCGAGGCAGAGGCAAGTTAGGCTCCAGTCTCAGTGTGCAATGTAGGAGGGGGCGCACAACTTACTCAGCTATCATTCCCCTATTGTGTTTAAAGCAGAGAGAAATAAGAAAAGGGGATACATGGCAGTTACTGCAAGCCAGATACCTAGAGCTTAAGGTGTTGGGGGCCCTGGGACGCCTCTTAGTCTAATAGCAATCTGTGTGAGATTGCTGAGGTGGGAGGGATGGAGGGGTGCACTTTGTCATCTCAGCCTTGGGTGCTGCCTTGGGGGAGCCTTCTGTCATGCTGTCCCTATAATTTTAAATGCCTTGCCACACCCAAGCAAGACAGCTCCAACTCTGGGTAAACGCCTCCAATTAAAGCTTCAGGTTTGCCATCCCTGCCCCCACTCCACATTATTAGCGACACAGACTGAGGCACAATGACCCATAGGAGGCAGAGTCCAATTGCGCAGCAAGATGGTGTGGACTGGTTGCATCTCTTAGCACGCTCCTAGGTGCAGTTGACTGCATATGAAATGTGCATCTCCATGGAGACCTGCCGTTGTCTTACTATTTTATAAAATGCAATAGCAATGGTTGGCTTTGTAAAAGCTGCAAAAAGGTGACATTGGGTGAGAAAAAAAATGTACCTTTTGCAGCTGGTTCCAGCTTTTACAATGAAAATAATTGCTATTTGCATTACAACGATGGGTCTTCATGGAGACACATTTTTAGTATGTGGCCAATCACAACTATAGGCATGCTAGGATATACGATCAGCCCGCATCATGGAAGTCCAACTACCACACCAATGGCAGCAAGGGGGCAATTCTTCTAATACGCACCCATTTCAGGGTTCACTGGCGACACTGTGAGCCGCTGTCAATTTCAAAGCATACGTAATGGGGCAGAACTAGCAATTTGAACTACCAGACTCATTGCCACACTATTGATCTACAGCACTATCGGCAAACTAAGGGATGGTAAGAAACTTTGGCTTCAGTAGAACAGAGTACATTACCTCTAAAAACTGTAATACATGCATGAATTTGGCTGCAACCAATGTGATATTGTTTGCTTACAATAACAATGGCAGGAATGATGTCACTGTGCGGTCACTTTCGAGGTGGAGTACCGGGGATTAGTGTTGTATTTAAAGTGGATCAGAGATAAAAACTTTTACTCATTGCGTAATTGTGTTCCTTTCATATAGTTTATAGGGCATTTCTCAAGCCAAATACTTTTTTGTTTTTTTTTAATACTCTAATTTCTATAAACGAAACAAACCTCACCCACAGCTTCTCCAGAGAGCCTTGGCACTCTCAGCCTTAGTAGCAAGGGTTTATGGGAGCTCAGTCTGGGCAGGAGGAGGAGGAGGTTACTAGCCAGAGATTTCAGAGGCAGAGGGTAGGAGGGAGTAGGAGAGGGGAGGGAAGTGAAGTTTTTCCAGGCTGAGGGCTAGAGATACAGATCAGCTTGCCTGTGTGTAATGTAACAAACAGAACATGGCTGCCCTCATTGCATCACAGGAATAAATAATCAAACCGTTGAAGTCGTTTGCAGCTAGATTTGCTGAGTAAACTATCTAAACTTTAGATAAGATATATAGACAAGTTACTTGTTATAGTAAGTTTTTCATCTCGGATCCGCTTTAACTCACTGTACATAAACCTGCCCTATATGCCACATGCCTTGATAAAGGGAGCAGCTCCCAAAACAATTGTTGGATTCACTGAGCATCTTGGCACAATAAAAGGCGTATTATACTTTGCAAATCAGTGTGCAGATAACCTTTATTTCTAAGATCAACACAGTACGTACTTAACTCCCAATTCCAAATCTTGTGGTCCCCACTTTTCCAGATGTGCAAGATTCTGGTTCTTGTTAAAAACCTTGCTTTTCTCTTATAGCCTCTGTGGGGGTGAAACAACTTTGTATTCTAAGATTCTTTCAGATATCTACAACAATGAACAGAAGCCATGAATGTTAAGGGAGTAACCAAGTGTGGCTTCTAAGCAATCAGATTAAAATGTATCTCAATTAATTATTAGTGTATTCCCAGCAAGCTTAGTGCCTGCTTTCCATGCAAATCAAGAGCAATTGCATGGCTAATGCACAGGTCGTATTCTTAATAAATGAGGCATTGAAATGCAAGGAGCCTGGAAATATACAGGGTACAATAGTTAAGTGTTTGTTTGAAATTTATTACATTAATTGGTTCTCTATTCCTTGTTTGGCTCAGGATATCATGCCTAGAGAAAGTCTACAAGATGTTTATTAAGTGGTGTAGGGGATTTTTTAAATTGACATTTTAATGGTAATCCATCTGTCTATGTCCTTCTGTATTGTTTCCACCGCACTACCCTCTAGATTGTAAGCTCGCAAGAGCAGGGACCAGAGGCGTATCTAGAGGGGTGCAGGCATAACTCATGCCATGAGTGCCACAGCACCATGGGAGCCATGCCTGCCCCTGTGCTGCGCCACCATGCCTGCCCCTGTGCTGCGCCACATTGCCTGCCCCTGTGCTGCGCCGCCATGCTTGCCCCGTGCCTCCCTGTCATTTAGACCTCAAACCAGATTAATTGTGTTATCTGGGGAACATGACTACTTAATTTATGTATGTAAGGCACTTGTGGCTTAGCATTAGAAAAGAGGGCAGAGAGGGAATAAGTAGAGATATATCCAAGAAAGTAATTTCAGAAATACACAAGCAACCATAACACATGTATGCGAGAAAAGATTCTGTTTTTAGAGGGTAGTTAATCCACACATTAACTACTGTATGTATGTATTTGTACTTGTATTGCTGGATGTCATGATTGTACAGTGACTTGAACTTCTCATGTATATAAGTTCCCCAATATTTGTTTTGTACCCTGTTCCGCACTAAGAAAGATGTTGGTGTTGTATATATATATATATATATATAATGCATATGTATATGTAAGTATATGTATATATATTAACTGATAGGGTATGTATTTGGCTGGTTATGGCTTCGCCCACTTTTTCTAAACCTAATATACACACATTCATCTGCAGCTTTGGATCTCATAGTTATCTCTGGTGAAAGTCTATAGACAATCCCGTACATAAAATATATTTGAAGGTGAATGAACATTTTTGAATTTGCAGAGCAGCAATTTGCCGTTCAAGAGAGCTCTTTAATTATAAAATTGGCAGCCAAACTGTGGGCAGAAAATAAGTGCCCTGGTTTATAGCTGCCCCATGTGTGCTTAAACTGTGATTTATCTAATTCTAGAGCATCCATCTGCTTTTTGCTGTAGCAGAGATGTGATGCAGTGTAGTAAGTACCCAATAATTTGTTGGGGCCGCTCATGTAAATCATGATTTTATATTACAGCGAGTGTAATATTGAATGACTATATAGCAATAATACAATAACGTTAATGAAAAGTTTGACTTCTGTGACATGGTGCAATAATGGGGAGACGTTTTGAATCGGGATGATACCATTTATTGGCTAGTAGAAACCGCAAGATTCACATTCACAGGTATGTGTAATTGCTTAGTTTGCCGTTCTGCTCAGGGTTCCTTTAACCACTTGAGGACCACAGTGGTAAACCCCCCTAAAGACCAGGCTAATTTTTACTAAAATGGCCACTGCAGCATTAAGGCCAAGCTGCAAGGCCGCACGACACAGCACAGGAGTGATCCCCCCCCCCTTTTCTCCCCACCAACAGAGCTCTCTGTTGGTGGGGTCTGATCGCCCCCCAGTTGTTTATTTTTTTTAAATAAATATTTACATGAGTGTTTTTGTTTGTCCTTCTACTATTTGTCTTTTTTTTTTTTTTTACAAACCCCTCCCTCCCCCCAGCCGGCCAATCCTGGCGATCGGCTGTCATAGGCTTCTGCCTATGAGAGCCGATCACTCTCTTGTCCCTTAGGGGGACAGCCGTGTCACACCGCTGTCCCCAGTACAGTGCTGCTGCTGATCCCAGTGCTGTACTGTGTAAATAGATGGCGATCAAGCCGTCTAACAGTCTCCCGAGCGGCGATAGCTGAAGACGGGGCGGAGCTCCGCCCCCGAGAAGAAGATGCGCACACAGCCTGCGAGCGATCTCCTTCAGTAGCCGGCTCCAGGACCTGATGCCAATTGGCGTTAGGCGGTCCTGGGGCTGCCGCAACCACGCCCATTGGTGTAGGGCAGTCTTGAAGTAGTTAAAACAGGGATCTGCAAACTTGGCTCTCCAGCTGTTAAAGCGGAATGAAACCCAGCATTTCTTCTTTGCTCTAATAGATTATTTACAGCATATTATACACCACCACCATTTTTTTTTTACTAGAACAGCACTCAAAGGGTTAAACACAGGACTTACAAGCTTCCTGCTGGGAAAGCTCCATCCAAACTGGAGATAATGTTATCTAGTGTTTACAGTCCTCACTTGATACAATTAAGTAGACATTTCTCTGTCACTGCAGACTCTCCTGAACACACTCAGACACTCATAAAGCATTTCTGCTTACATTAGAAGATGAAATAAAGCAGTAATGAATAAAATGCAAAGTCAGCTCTCAGAGCAAAAAAAGTGTACTTTGGGAACTTGTAATTTCTAAATGAATAATAATACTTATGCACAAAAGCAAATATGATAACCGTATGGCATATAAAAAGTAAGAAAACGAAAAAAAATGTTTTGAATATTATGTCAGGGTTTTATACCGCTAACTACAAGTCCCACAATCCATTTGCCTTTATGAATCATGACCGTGGCTGTCAGACTCCTGCAATGCATTGTGGGACTTGTAGTCCCTTAACAGCTGGCGAGCCAAGTTTGCAGATCACTGCTTTAAAATGTTCTATCAAATGTAAATGCAGTAAAAACCCCATTATCTGACACCAACAGGGATTGTCTGATGCTGGATAAGTGTTGTTTATTTCTGTATTTAAAAAAGTGTAAAAGTAGATGTATGCATTTTTCTGGTTCCTTGAGACTTCTGGATACCTGAGTTCTGGATAACGGGGGTTTTACTGTACAAATGTGCCTGAACTGGGGCTTTAACTAAACTACTGCTTTTGATTAATATTATTACAGTTTTAATAAGTATCTGTTTGTGAAATATTTTAGAGCACTTTGCATTCATTAATAAAGTGGTTTTTGCATATACTCCAGATTTACCAATAGCCACTTATCTCATTTTTTCCTTTGAACCAGCATGTGTCGTTGGTGTGCCGAGATTATGATTACTGTGTGAGTGGAAGATAATTAGCCAACAGCTGAGTTCTGACCCTATTTTTTTTTTTATTACAAACACACAATGTTCTTTTATTTTACAGTGTCATCAGTATGATTCTGAAGGTTTAAGGTTTGGGGAAATAGTTAAAGATAAACCTGAAAATGAAGTTTTCTAACTAAATTACACTGGAAACCAACATTTCTTCATTCATTTAAAAATGTAAAGAGGACCAAGGTTGTAGAAATGTAATGTAAACTTCTGTTTTAGTTATGCAAGAATTGGCGAGCGCCATGGTTAGGCCATGGCTGCCGAGCTGGAGGCCATGGTAAGGCAGGTGAGGGTAGCCAAAGAGCTCTGGAAACTCTTTTGGCAGATGCCGCCATGGCAGTTTTGCTTGGGGGGGGCGGAGTTTCAGATGTATAATGATTTACGGGCGAGTGGCGAGCGGGTCAGTTACTAACCCGGACACCCAACGATTCTTGCATAACTAAAACAGAGGAAGCGTCACATTTTAGTTTCTCTCTGGCCCCTTTCACACTGGTGCGGTGCATCACCCTGTTTTGCCACAGGGTAACTGTACGCCAATGAAAGTCTATGGGCATTTCATACTTGGCGCTGTGATGTGTACCGAAGTGATGTGTGCGAATTTGATGCATGGGCAACAGTGTGTTGTCTGGCAACATGCGCAGTGACATGCGGCAACCGGAAGTCATGTAAGTCTATGGCAAGAGAGAGATTTAAAAAATGTTTGGCGTTCGTGTTGCAGTGCGCATGCACAGAAGCTTATTTTTTCAATACACTAATTTCAGCCACAGGAAGTCCTCAAAGTAGACCTGTTTTTGTTGTAGTGAATTTTTAGCTGTATAGCCTTATACACACACCAGATAAAACTCGCCCAAAGCAGCCAATAACCCCCTCTGTCGAGAATCTAAGGTGTGTATAGCAGCCCCTGATGTCCCTCGACACCTCAGCTAGGGACCAGTCTGGTAGATCAAATAGGTAGAGCGCCGGCAGAGAGCATTGTTCTCCCCACTTACAATACCCTCCGTGTGACATCACTCCCATGCTGCTCTGTTGGACCTCCTACCCAACATCACAACAGTGTTGGCTCTGCAATGTCACTTGAGGGATCAAGTCCCAATTCCTGCTGATTTACATGCCTTGAATATGTCTACAAGGCTTATTCTTTAGTAACACTTTAAAGAGGAACTTCAGCCTAAACAAACATACTGTCATTAAGTTACATTAGTTATGTTAATTAAAATAGATAGGTAATATAATCTCTTACCCACACTGTTTTACAAGAACAGGCAAATGTTTGATTTCATGATGGCAGCCATGTTTTTGGTTGAAAGGAGGTGACAGGGAGCACGAGACACAGTTCCAACTGTCCTGTGTCTGAGCACCTCTCCCAGTTGCAAGGAAATGTGAATAACAACATAGGCAATCCCATCATGCTCTGCACAGCATCAGGGAAAAAAAGCCTGGGCTTTTTTTCTTTGATGGGTGGGGCTTAGATAAAAATGCAGCTAAAAATGATGCTTTGGTAAAAAAAACAAAGTTGTGATGCTGTGAAACTGTTAAAGAAACACGACGCCTTTTCAGTTCTGCTGAGTAGATTTTTAGTCCAGAGGTTCAATTTAAAGGGCAAATGAAGCAAGAGGGATATGGAGGTTGCCATATTTATTTCCTATCAAACAATATCAGTTGCCTGACATCCTACTGATCTTCCATACATCATTCAGTACAACAGAGTAACCAAGCAGCTCGGGGTGACCCAAAACCACTAGGAAAGTATAGGGTACTAAAGAGACCGAAAAGCCCTCCTACTAAAAAGCAATGCTTAGTGTGATTCGCCTTCTTAAAACAGAAGGTACTTGCGATAATTCAGCTTTAAGTGAACATCTGTGGTCACCCACAATGCACTGCTACTGAAAATGCTAATTATCTCTTTATGCCCCTGAAGCCAGGCTTGCATCCAGAACCACTGGTGTATAGCGAGCCTATAGCTTTAAATTTTTTACAGAGCCACATCAACTCCACATGCAGACAGCCTGTTTCAGACTTTTGGTCCTCAGGAGGCATTGCTTTGACTCTACGGAATAAGGCTTGGACCACCAGTGCAACAAAGTAACCAAGCAGGTTGGGGTGACCCAAAACCACTAGGAAAGTATAGGGGACTAAAGGAGACCAAAAAGCCCTCCTACTAAAAAAGCAATACGTAGTGGGGTTTGCCTTCTTAAAACAGAAGGTATTTGCAATATTTCAGTTTTAAGTGTGTAACTGTGGTTACCCACAATGCACACTGCTGAATATGCAAATTATCTCTGTATGTCCCTGAAGCTAGGCTTTCATCCAGAACCGCCGGCATATAGCAATAGCAAGCCTATATCTTTACATTTTACAGAGCCACATCAACCCTCACATGCAGACAGCCTGTTTCAGACATGGCATGGCAGGGATTGCTGTGGCTCTATGGGATAGGGCGTGGACCAGGGCTTCTTGGTTACTCTGTTGTTCTGGTCCAAGCCCCGTCCCATAGAACCATAGCAATCCTTGCCATGCACTGAGGAGGACCAACACTTGAGGCAGGCAATAGGGCAACCAACCACTTGAGGCAGATGGAGACAATTAGCCCAAGTTCACTCGGAGTGTCCCAATGGGACTGGATACGGTCATTATCTTAGGTCAAAAACAACTGGATGTCACAAAGGCATCCACCATGTGACCCCAGAAGAAACTCCTCCAGCCGCTCCATCTCTTTAGGGTACTCAAGAATTAAGAATGTACAGTGATCTATGCTGTAAGTCCATGCGTATTATTACCACTAGCAGTTTGCTGGAACAAAATCTAGCATGGCAAGGCAGGCTACACAAAGGATTATAGTAATCTCCTGACATGGATCTGCCATCTGAACACATGTAAACATTTGGAAAATATTTCGGTCACGTTACTCTGGCATCATTTGAAGTAGAATACGAGAAACTATTAATAGCATTAGAGTGTCAATGAACTGTGTGAGTCATTGCAACAGTGTGTGTGCTGCAGGCATCCTTGATAGCAAACCCACTGCGAGAAAAGTATATCTTTGTACTGCTGCTAACAGAAACATTGGTCACATTGTGTCTTACTATCAAGACTCCCACAGATACACAAAGCAATATACTGTTTCTGTAGACAAGCCAGGCAGATGAGATAAATGGCTGTATGTAAATGTGCTTACACGGCCTGAAATAACACAGTAGGAGGAAAGTACTGTACAAAAACAGCTAAAGGCTTCCAGTGATTTATATATTTTTACGAGCAGAACCTACAGTAGGTTTTTTTTAATTGAAACAAGGGAACTGTTAGAGCAAACCACAGTGGGACTGACCATGATTTCTATTGCCAACTGCTGTTATGTGCAGGCAGCAGCTCAAAAAGCTTTTACATATGTAGTGCCTTTAAAGAGACACTAAAGCGATAAAAGTATGATATCATGAATTGGTTGTGTAGTACAGATAATTACTAGAACATTAGTAGCAAAGAAAATATTCTCATATTTTTATTTTCAGTTATACTGTATAGTGTATTATAACATTGCATCATTCTTTAATATTTGCAGTTTACACGCTTCTCAGCATTCTAAATGATTTTTTCAGAGCAGTCTTGTGAACTATTGACCTGTCCTCTGGCAGAGAAAAAGAAAATTCTTCACTGACAGCTGAGATAATAAACTTCAGAAGACTGTCCTCTCTGTGACTTTGACAGTCGTGGAGCTCAATGGCTCTTTTGCATAGATAACAACTGGAGTTTCTTAACTCTTCCTGCACTGGAAACAATTCGACTTTTGTCTCTGATCTAATGCTTTATTTCTTAGCTGTACTACACATATAAATCAATGGCCTCAATTCACTAAGATCATGCTGGAGATAATAAGGCAAAAGAAAACTTACCACCACACAGTGAGAGAGTTATCTTATCTCTTCATTCCTTAACCACTTGAGGACCGTGGGCTTTAACCCCCTTAAAGTGAACCGAGCACCTTTTTTTCACTCAGGACATTTCTATAGCACATGAAAAATGTATGCCGACTATCTGTTTCATTATTAAAATAAACTTTAATTTTACCTTGTATTTTACGTTTAAAGTTGTTAAATTGGCCTGTTTGAGCAGACCTGCCGACCGTCCCCATCCGCAGAAAGTTCAGTAACCTCTAATTGTTTTATTGCGCTAATTACCAAGAGGTAAACCATGCCTTTCATCAGCAAAGAGGGTGAATAATTAGGAGTGTGTTTTCAAAGCCATGCTTTGAAAACACACTCCTAATTATTCACCCTCTTTGCTGGGCCGTCCCCATCCGCAGAAAGTTCAGTAACCTCTAATTGTTTTATTGCGCTAATTACCAAGAGGTAAACCATGCCTTTCATCAGCAAAGAGGGTGAATAATTAGGAGTGTGTTTTCAAAGCCATGCTTTGAAAACACACTCCTAATTATTCACCCTCTTTGCTGATGAAAGGCATGGTTTACCTCTTGGTAATTAGCGCAATAAAACAATTAGAGGTTACTGAACTTTCTGCGGATGTAGACGGTCGGCAGGTCTGCTCAAACAGGCCAATTTAACAACTTTGAATGTAAAATACAAGGTAAAATTAAAGTTTATTTTAATAATGAAACAGATAGTCGGCATACATTTTTCATGTGCTATAGAAATGTCCTGAGTGAAAAAAAGGTGCTCGGTTCACTTTAAGGACTAGGCACTTTTTTTCCATTCAGACCACTGCAGCTTTCACGGTTTATTGCTTGCTCATACAACCTACCACCTAAATGAATTTTACCTCCTTTTCTTGTCACTAATACAGCTTTCTTTTGGTGCTATTTGATTGCTGCTGCGATTTTTACTTTTTATTATATTCATCAAAAAAGACATGCATTTTGGCAAAAAAATGATTTTTTTTACTTTCTGTGCTGACATTTTTCAAATAAAGTAAAATTTCTGTATACATGCAGCACGAAAAATGTGGACAAACATGTTTTTGATGAAAAAAAAACCCATTCAGCCTATATTTATTGGTTTGGGTAAAAGTTATAGCATTTACAAACTATGGTGCAAAAAGTGAATGTTCCCATTTTCAAGCATCTCTGACTTTTCTGACCCCCTGTCATGTTTCATGAGGGGCTAGAATTCCAGGATAGTATAAATACCCCCCAAATGACCCCATTTTGGAAAGAAGACATCCCAAAGTATTCACTGAGAGGCATAGTGAGTTCATGGAAGATATTATTTTTTGTCACAAGTAAACGGAAAATGACACTTTGTGACAAAAAAAAAAAAGTTTCCATTTCTTCTAACTTGCGACAAAAAAAATGAAATCTGCCACGGACTCACCATGCCCCTCTCTGAATACCTTGAAGTGTCTACTTTCCAAAATGGGGTCATTTGTGGGGTGTGTTTACTGTCCTGGCATTTTGGGGGGTGCCTAATTGTAAGCACCCCTGTAAAGTCTAAAGGTGATCATTGGACTTTGGACCCCTTAGCGCAGTTAGGCTGCAAAAAAGTGCCACACATGTGGTATTGCCGTACTCAGGAGAAGTAGTACAATGTGTTTTGAGGTGTATTTTTACACATACCCATGCTGGGTGGGAGAAATATCTCTGTAAATGACAATTTCTTGATTTTTTTTCCACACAAATGTCCATTTACAGAGAGATTTCTCCCACCCAGCATGGGTATGTGTAAAAATACACCCCAAAACACATTGTACTACTTCTCCCGAGTACGGCGATACCACATGTGTGGCACTTTTTTGCACCCTAACTGTGCTAAGGGGCCCAAAGTCCAATGAGTACCTTTAGGATTTCACAGGTCATTTTGCGGAATTTGATTTCCAGACTACTCCTCACGGTTTAGGGCCCCTAAAATGCCAGGGCAGTATAGGAACCCTGCAAATTACCCCATTTTAGAAAGAAGACACCCCAAGGTATTCAGTTAGGAGTATGGTGAGTTCATAGAAGATTTTATTTTTTGTCACAAGTTAGCGGAAATTGATTTGTATTGTTTTTTTTTCACAAAGTGTCACTTTCCGCTAACTTGTGACAAAAGGCTGCAGCCTGCCCTTG
The DNA here is from genome assembly GCF_040937935.1 of Hyperolius riggenbachi. Taxonomy (NCBI): domain Eukaryota; kingdom Metazoa; phylum Chordata; class Amphibia; order Anura; family Hyperoliidae; genus Hyperolius; species Hyperolius riggenbachi. Next base: position 104,546,491 of record NC_090649.1, read on the forward strand.
TGGTCCCTTGGACACTGGGACCACCAGGGCAGGAGGCAGCCTGTATAATACACTTTGTAAACATTACAAAGTGCATTATACACTTTGTATGCGGCGATCGTCGGGTTAACATCCCGCCGGCGCTTCCGGATGTTGCGGCGGGTGAGCGGAGAAAGGCACTTTTATAAAATTCACTGAAATCAACATGTGGACAGTGCAATACATCTATTATGTAAGTAGAGCCTGTAGTTATCTACTTATATATGTAATTTTTGTTATCTGGCATAGTATGGCTGACAGCTCCTCTTTAAAGGACAACTGTCCACAAAAAAAGTAAAAATTTGAAATACATACTATTATTTTTATAATTTTTGTATTTATATAACACCAACATCTTCCGTAGCGCTGTACATAGTACAAAACAAATATAGTAAAAACCCCCATTATCCAGAACTCAATTAACCAGAAGCTTCAAGCAACCAGAAAAAAATTCTGGCTTGCAAAATGCATAAATCTATTTTTACACTTCATTATACAGTAATTAACCTCTGTTACATTAAATTAAGTCTGTCCTTTGTACTAATTTGTTTGTAATTACTATATTTTTTTTTGTATTAAAACTTTTTATTGAAAAATAACAAATCAATATAAGAAAAGACAATAAGCAGTACACTTCAAAGTTGAAAGGTAGCATGATCTAGTAATGATGAAAAATAACCGCTATTCTTATACAAATAGACAGCATTAATATCAGGTGTGTAGGGTCAATTAGTTGGTACTGTATGTATAAGTAAATCCGCCCGGCTGAGAGGGTGGAATCTCACTACCAGAAGCTTGGAGTTAATGCGAATAGAAAGTAGCGGCTGAGTTATTGCTTATCCATGGATATGCAAGTATACTGCATCAGGTAGACACATAAAAGACAGAAGAAAGAAATAAAATATAGAGCGAGAAAAGGGAGATTAGAGAGATAGGAAGTGGTAGGAAGGGGGAGGGAGGGAAGTAGGTGGGGATTTAATCCATGATACTCAACAGGTATTTATTGATGGAGAAGACTATAGAGATAGAGGTAATATCTGTTAGGTCATTCTATCATCAGTTTCGCACTGTCTGAGTCTCTAAAGTCGTACCATACTGCCCATTTGGCTGTGAATGCTTCCATCTTTTCATGTGCACTGTAATATAGATCGTCCAGCCTGCATAGATTATTAAGCTCAGAGAACACCTGTAGCATGGTTGGGGTGCTTGGACTCTTCCAATTTCTAGCAATGAGAAGTCTGGCTATGATCAGGAGGGAGCTGGAAAGACACTTCTTGACCCTAGAGATTTTTCCGGGTATTAGGTTTAGCAGAGCCACTTGTGGAGTAAAGGGGAGCCTGGTTAGATATAGGGATTCATCTAAGTCATATACTTTTTTCCAGAAGGGTTTAATAAGAGAGCACTGCCACCAAATATGGATATATGTACCTACTTCAGAGTTACATCGCCAGCACATGTTAGATTCATCTGCTTTGTATTTGGCCACCTGTATCGGGCATCTATACCAACGTGCAAAAATCTTATAGTTACGTTCTTGGAAAGATGTTGCAATGGAGGATTTGTGCAACAGAATAAAAATATTCTCCCACTTTTCTCCCTCCAGCTCATAGCCAAAGTCCCTCTCCCACTTGGATGTTAAATGTTCCAATTGGGAATTGCTTATTGAACAAATTAAATCAGAATAGATTACTGAGATTTTGTGTTCTGTGGAGATTGAGGTTGAGCATAAGGATTCAAATGAGGTAAGTGGTCTATGGAGGTTAGACTTAGGGGTCAGTGAGGAGTAGAATCCCTTAATCTGTCTCCACAAGAACCAGCCAATATTCGGCTGGAGATCGGGGTTTCCCATCACATTTCTCTCCAACAGTGTGGTATTGTTAACAATATGTCTAATTTGAGGCCAGAAGGCTCTATTCCAACCCAGAACTGAGGGTGCTTCCATTCCTAGTGCAAATTGAGGGTTGTCCAAGAGAGATGTGAGGGGGCTGGGTATTGTGGAGATTCCATAACGCGTTCTAATAGAGTCCCACCTCTTCAATAGAATTTGGGGAGCATAGGAGATCGCCTCTCCGTCGGGCCTGGCAGATGTTGGAATCCACAATAACGCTCTGGGGTCTACATCTGAAAAGGCAGAGTCCAGAACAACCCATTGCTTAGTTTCCCTTCTTTGGAACCAATCGAGGATCTGAGTCAAGAGAGTTGCATAATAATAGGTACGAATGTCAGGCAAGGCCAATCCGCCCCGTCCCTTAGGGCGACTAAGCAGTTTATAGTTAGTTCTGTGTGCTCTCCCATTCCATACAAATTTCATAAATCCTGTGTGCAATTTAGCCAGAAAGGAGCTTGGAAGCCAAACCGGTATGGCTTGCATAACGAATAAGAGTTTAGGCATGACATCCATTTTGAGCACATTAATTCTGCCAGACCAGGACAAGTGAAGCGATCTCCACCCATCCAGATCTTTAAAGATTTTGGAAACCAAGGGGGGGGAAATTCAGGCTAAAGAGGTCATCGAGGTTGCGTGACAGGTGTACCCCCAAATATTTGATTTTGTCCTTTTGCCATCGGAAAGGAAAGGAGTTAGACAGGTTCTGCACTACCTCCGGAGCTAGTGAAATGTTGAGAACCTCAGTTTTGTTGAGATTAATCTTAAAATTACTCATGTGGCCAAATTCTGTCATTTCTCGAAGAATATTGGGAAATGCTACATGGGGGTTAGATATATATAGTAAAAGATCATCGGCAAAAAGGTCCAGTTTTATGTGAAGGTTACCCACCTTTATTCCCTTAATTGATGCATTATTTCGTAAAGCAACTGCAAGATGCTCCATGCAAATGACATATAAAAGGGGGGACAAGGGGCAGCCCTGTCTCGTCCCATTGTGAATCTGGAAGGCATCCGACAGGGTTCCATTGAGCTTAACTCTGGCTGAGGTAGATTCATAGAGTGCCATAGTTCTCTGTATGAATTTTGGTCCAAGCCCCATCTGAGATAGAGAGCCTTCAAGAAATTGCCAGTGAACCCTGTCGAATGCCTTCTCTGCATCCACCGAGACTATGCATAATGGAGATTTAGTCTTATGTGCTTTATGTATTAGTGATACTGTTTTAAGTACATTATCTCTGGCCTCTCTCTTAATTATAAAACCAGATTGGTCATTGTGGATGATCGAGGGGAGTATTGGTTTTAGACGATCGGCTAAGATTTTCGAGTAGAACTTGAGATCTAGATTGATCAAGGAGATTGGCCTGTAATTGGTACATTGGGACGGGTCTTTGTCTGGTTTGGGGATTACTGTAATGTGTGTGGTAAGTGTTTGCGTCGGAAAGGATTGGGTTTTGGAAATAGAGTTAAATGCTTCAAGCATTATAGGGGCTAGTTGGTTTCTAAATTTCTTATAAAAAGTACTTGTGAACCCGTCAGGGCCTGGACTCTTACCTGATTTTGAAGAGCTAATACTGGCTAATAATTCAAGGAGGGAAAAATCTTTGTCCAAGTCTTCGACCAGTTCTAGAGGGACGGTTGGGATCTTTGTTTTATCTATATAGGATGTAATTTTAGATTTCAGATCAGTGGGTTGCATATCATGAAATTTGCCTTTTATGTTATATAGCGCCTCATAGTATTCACGGAATGCATTGGCTATCTCTGAGGTCTTATGTAGTTTGGTTCCATTATGATGTGTGATAGAAAAGATCTGTGAGTTATTGAGTTTAGGATGTAGGTATCTAGCAAGCAGACGCCCACATTTACCTTCGTGCTCATACATGAGACCCTTAAATCTAACCCTATCTGAAAGGGATTTTTCATCTAGAAGGGACAATAATGACTGCGTTTTATTAGAAAGATTGAGCTCTACTTGGGGTGAGGTAGATGCTTTAAGAGCATCCTCCAGATCTGAAATTTGCTGGATGAGCAGTGAGATTTGAGCCCCCCTTTCTCTTTTTAATCTAGCCCCATGGGAGATGAGAATGCTCCGGAGCACACATTTAAGGGCTTCCCATTTTGTGCTATGGGCGGTATCATCATTTTGGTGATCTGTAGAGAAATTATCAATGGCTCGCTTGATGTCTAGGACGCAAGTAGCGTCTCGTAGGATATTATCATTAAGTCTCCATGGGAGAGAAGCACCTATGCGTGAATCAATGGAGAAAGTGCAGTGTATGGGAGCGTGGTCCGACCACAGCCTATTACCCATATTCACCCTTAGGTTTCTGTCCAGTAGGGGTTGTGATAGGAAGACATAGTCAATCCGACTGTGAGACTTGTGGACATGAGAGTAAAAGGAATAATTTCGTTCCTTTGGGTGGAGAAATCTCCAAGAGTCAGCCAGAGATAGGGATTGTAATTTATGTTTTGCTTGTTGAAGAGCAGACTTAGGTAGAGAAGATCTCTGTGTAGAAGAGTCTAGGGTGGGGTTAATGCATAGATTAAAGTCTCCACAGAGAATAATGTAACCTTCCGCAAATTGGGCTAGTTTATTAAAATAGGAGGTGAGTTTTTGCACTTGGTTGCGGTTTGGTAAGTATAAGTTGGCTATTGTGTATTTGGTTGTACCTATTTGGATATTAATAAAGATAAATCTGCCTTGGGTGTCTTTAAGTTCATTTATGAAGGTAGAGTTTAGGTTCTTGTGGAGGCCAATAGAAACGCCCTTGGATTTTCCATCAGGGTTGGGGCTGTGATACCATCGGTTATACCAATTAGTTTTGATAAGTGGGATCGAGTTTGACCTAAAATGTGTTTCCTGGAGTGCTATTATGGAGGATTTACGTTTATGGAGGTAGTACAGAACCTGGGAGCGTTTTTGAGGAACATTAAAACCATTTACATTGTAGGACGTGACTGTTATGTCAGCCATCTATTTGATCCATAGAGATAACACATGAGAACCAGAGTATGCAAAACAATGGCCATGGAGTCCCCACCTACAACAGGATAAAAAGGAGATAGAGATGAAAAGAAAGAGAGGAAAAGAGACATACAGAGGAACAAGACACAGAATAGGTTAAACCTATGTATGATTGATTGGTAATCAGGAGTAACACCAGCTGTATTCTGGGTGGCAATTATTGCACCCAGGGTTACAGCCCTGATTATTGGGGCGTGGAGGCACATCTCGAGCAGGAGAGGAGCTGCCAGCCATACACCTATGTAGTCATATAATATAATAATAGTGGGGATATATTCCCTACAGGGGGCCTCTATTAATGCCCAATTTCATTCCAACAAGTTATAGTGCTACACTATGCATGGAACAAATCTACAGTTAAGGCAAAACTAATACATCTATCTGTCGAACTGTAAGTGAAACCATAGGCGAATTAAAGCTGTAAACCTCATATAAAGATAATAACATTATTAACTAACAGAGAGAAACATCTATTAAAATTTAGCAGTATTATATTGTGCAGACATTTAGGTGTTTTACTTAAGTAACCTGTCTGGATAGTTTACAGGGACTAGAAATAATCAAAGCTCCTGTCTTTGTGTATCACATATATTGTGCATTATAGACGTATCCCCTTATATTGAGAACATGCAAGTCCAATGGCTAGAAATAGAGCGAATCATTATGAACAGCGTAGATTATTGGAGGGTTCCAGTAAAGAGATCTATTGCAATGGGGACCTTCGCAGGCGAGAGGTAGGGCGTCTGTCCACCATTTCCCACCTATCTTTTGGAGGACTAGAAGAAGCAGGTAAATGTAGTGGCCAATCAGGGAGCTTGATAGGAGGGAAATCAAAAATAGATCTTATTTTCCTTAGATCATGGGGAGAGTGGAAAACAGCGGATTTCCCTTCATGTTTGATGAAAAGAGCAAATGGATAACCCCAACGATATGGTATTTCCTTGTCTCTTAGAGCTTCCAGTAAGGGACGGATGGCTTTCCGTAACTGGAGTGTGAGGCTGGAAAGGTCTGCTAGTAGTTGTATTTTGGCCCCATCAAAGTCAATGTCCCCTTGTTGCCTTGCTGCATTCATGATCTCCTCTTTCTCCTTATAGTAGTGGACTCTGCAGATGATGTCCCTGGGTCTCTGAGGATCAGAGGAGGGGGGTCCTAGGGCGCGGTGTGCCCTATCAATTTCTATTTTGTGGTCTTGGGGAGCTTTCAAAATCTGATTAAAGATGCCCTCTAGAGTGGCTGGAATGTCCTCTTGGCGTGTAGCTTCAGGCACCCCCCTGACTCTTATATTGTTGCGCCTGCTTCTATTTTCCATGTCATCCATTTTAAGAATGACAGAGGCAATGTTCTGAGCATTATTGTCAATGGCCTCCTGCTGCTTATCTAATCGTTCTTCTAGTGAGTCCTGTCGCTTTTCTACCCCCTCCACCCTAGAGACAATGTGACTCACCTCCTGCTTGAAATCAGTCATTTCTCTTTTGTAGGCCGACTCCATGCGTATTATCAAGCGCTCGAAGTCCTGCTTTGTTGGGAGGGAGCGTACATAATCATGCAGCTCTACCTCCATGTAAGAATCTGCACCATCAGAAGCTGTCGGCGATGGAGGGGCTGAACCGGCCTTACGGTTACCTCTGACCGATGGATGTTGATCCGGTGGAGACTGGCGGGAGGTGTGGGAGTCTGCGATGGAGGGGGAGCGTTGCTGTGGGTTCTCGTTGTGAAGAAGTAGAGGCGAGCCTGGTGCGTGTGCGGCCTGGTTGGATGTCGCAGCCATCTTGGAGTGAACTGGCGCGGGAGACCGTTGCGGAGAGGCAACTTGGTATGTATTGTCACCTGTCGGCGAAATGCCCGTCTGGGAGTTAAGAGAGTCTTGCGGGGTTTCAGGTGAGTTTCCTCGCTGTATCGTGGTGTTTTGTTGGTGTTGTGGAAGCGGTGAGGCGTCTGAGGCCTGTGAGCTCATGGCCGCCATGTCAGGTCCCTAGGCTTCTGCGAGACGTCTCTCCAGCGGTCTTAGGAAGCGGGTAATTCTGGACTAATTGTGCCGGGAGGGAGTCTGCTTGTTCCTCTTCTTCTTAGATGATCCCATGTGAGGGGAATTGTGCGGGAATATAGCTTTTGGATGCTGTAGAAGAGTGCAGCAGCGGGAGCTCCAGAAACTTACGTCCTTACTCCGCCATGTGCAAGCCACGCCGTAATTCCTATATTTAAACATTGATGCAGTGTTTATGTAAATATTCAGTGTGGGGTATAGAACTGTTTTAAACTAGGCCTATTTTTAGCATTGACTACCAGAAACTATACTTAGCATAGCACAGATACATAAGACGTAAATGTTTTTTTATGATAAATTACAGCACAAAATGAAACACTAGGAAAAGGTCCCTGTCCTTGCAGGCTTACACTCTAGAGCACAGGTGTCAAACTCCAGGCCTGGAGGGCCAGATCCATGCCAGTGTTTAGGATGGACTGAGAAAGAGAGGAATGTGTTCTACCTGATGGACCACACCTTTCATGATTCAGATCCCTTAATTAATTTGATGGTGTTGTATCAAAAATGTGTGAGGACCTTGGCTCTCGAAGGACCAGTTTGACATCCCTGATCTAGAGGGTAGTGGGTTGGAGACACAGGGTTATTAGATGAGGCAGTAAGCCTCCAATGCTATCTATAGCAAATTATACACTTGTCTGAAGAGGTGTGTTTTGAGAGTACATTTGAAGGATTCCAAGCTCAAAGCATGAGGTACTGGCTGGGGGAGAGCATTCCAAAGGAGAGGTGATGCTCCTGGAGGAGGAAGTGACCAAGCTAGAGGACCAGACGGTCTCCTGTGAAGAGCAAGGGTTCTGGTATCTGGAGATGGTGGCAACTTATGTAGAGCTTTGTATGATAAGGCGAGGAGTTAACTTCGATCCTTTTAGTAATGAGGTTATCAGCAGAGTTCAGGAGGAACTGAAGAGGTACTACTCTTGGTTTTGGTAGACCATAGAGTAGGGTGTTACAGTAGACAAGAAAAGACATGATTAGAGCCTGTACACGCATTTTAGTAGCCTCTTGTGTAAGGAAGGAATGAATTCTAGAAATGTTTTCAAGATAGAAGTAGCAGGGGGTAGTCAATATGTTAATAAAAAATGTATGTTTCTCATAGAATAAAATGCCCTATAAATAACTTTTTCTTGTTTTTACACACAGTCGTTTGTAAAAAGGTGACAGATCAGGATCTATACAGAGATGCCAACCAACATCCTTTTTTTAATTTGCACACTATTTTTGCAGTCTTTTATAAATAAAGAATTACCCGAGAATCCCCTGTGAGGAGATGGACTAGTCCACAACCTGTCAGATATTTAATACCAACTGTAAGTGACAGTGACAAAGGGAAAAAAAGTAATGTATTGTGCATCTTGCTCTGGGATAAATATACATCTTGCATACCATATATGCATTTTAAATTTTACAATTTTTCACAATTGCTATCATGGTTGCCATCAAGCATAATTTATATCTTTTTAGCGACTGAAATGGAAAGGTACTTTATTGTAATATACAACAACATTTGCTTATAAAACAGCTTGAGTAGCACCAATGTGCATTATATCAAATTAAACTAGTACAGAGCTATACTTAAAGGGGTTAACATTACAAATGTTACTCTTATTCTAAGTCCAGTCTGATTAAATCTAATAAAAGCATTTCCTTACATTTTCTAAAAGTCCAGCTTTCATAAAAATACAGCATACTTTGGGTTAGAGCAGGGCTGTCCAACTCCAGTCCTTTTTGGCACAGCTCATATTAACAAGGAACTGTAACCAAGAATTGAACTTTATCCCAATCAGTAGCTGATACCCCCTTTCCCATGCAAAATATATTCCTTTTCTCAAACAGATCTTGGGGGGGGGGGTGTTGTGTGGCTGATGTTTTGGTGAAACCCTTCCCACAGTGTGACGTCAGACTCATGACCATGGTCCCGACAATTTGCTGTCTGTGAACTTCAGTGCATTGTGGGAAATAATGCTTTTTTCAACTGCCAAGCAAGCAATATCACCCTCTGTGGTTAGAACTCTCAGTAATGAACATTTCGTACAGATCACCTGGCAGAACTTAGAATGTCACCACCAGTGATAGATTTCAGAATGTAAATCAGGGAGAGGAAAGATTTTACATCAGGCAAACACTGACTAAATAATCTATAAATGAATATTGTAAACAATAAGCAATTTTATTCATTGTGTTATTTTCACCGCAGTTCCTCTTTAATTGTCGGGACTGAGTCAGTAAAGGTGCAACTAACCAAGTTGAGCACATTTCCCATCCTAAGCACTGGCATGGATGTGGCCCTTGAAGACTGGGGTCGGACAGATCTGGGTTAGAGGAAGGTGATATTTTGAGCAAAAGTTACAACAAACAAACAGAAAGCAATAGGGATGGTATCACTGAAAATGGCATTCAGTACACTTTCTTGGTTGCCATTAAAATCTTTAGATTTTTTTTTTTTAGATAGCGCACTAACCCAGAACATGCATACAAAACAAATATTCTGAGTCCACTTGCAAAAAGCTTGCGAAGGAAATGTAAAAAAAAAAAAAAAGGACATGTAGTGACAGCATACATATGAAATAGGCACCGGGAAACTTGGGCGCAGGTTACAGACGATATATGGTTTATCCTGCTTCTGCACAAGTCCCGGCGGCGTTAATTACTGTCCACGTGGACGGTAGGGAATGATGTAATTCGACTTTCAGCAATTCCTCTAATGCATTTTACAGTGTTTGGCCTTTGCATCAGGTAGTGTCATAAATAATGTACAATTTCTTTCAAAGTATCAGCAGCAGAGGTGTTGCCAACTCATCATTTTATCAACTCACAAATGTGTGGCTAGTTAGACTCAGTCTAGGAATGGATTGTATGTAATTAACCACTAAACCTGCATAATGTAGACATATCAGTAATTGAGGGGATGAGCTGCCTGTCAACACTGAGTAGTAGCATGAAAATAGGAGGGCAGGTGCATTGCACATGAGGGCAAGCTGTTATCCAACACCAGCAAAACTAAGCAAAACTCTCTCTTAGTATAGTTTATACAAAGCAATAATACAATACAATAACATTAATAAAGCGTTTTTCTCCCATAGGACTCAAAGCGCCTAGCTATGTCTCAGATCAATACAGGGTTGCAGGCTGAACTGTGTTACAGAGGAAATACTGTAGTCAGGTGTTCGTAAATACCAGACTAAACAGGTGGCTTTTCAGTTCAGACTTAAAGAAGAACTTTAATTGAGGATTAAACGTCATGCCAATCAGTAGCTGATACTTCCTTTCCCACAGGAGCTCTCCTCCTTTTCTCAAATAGAGCATTGGGGAGTGGGGGGGGGGGGGGGGGCTGTATGGCTGACATTGTGGTAAAACCCCTGCCACAGGGTGATGTCATGGACCATGGTCCTGACAGTTTGCAGTCTGTGAACCTCATTGCACTGTGGGAAATGACAGCCCTTTCCAACAGTTTGGTGTCTGTGAACCTCATTGCATTGTAGGAAATAACAGCTTTTTTCAACTGCCAAGCAAACAGTATCCCCCTCTGTGCATAGAACTCTCAGTAACAAATGTTCTGTACAGATCATCTGACAGGACTAGAGATGTCTCCATCTGTGATGAATTCCAGAATGTAAATCAGGGAGAAGAAAGATTTTATGATGGGAAATAACTGAATAAATAATCTATAAAGGAATGTTGTAAAAAATGTTATTTATTATATTTGCACTACAGTTCTTCTTTAAATGCTTCCGAGGATGGAGATTTCCTGATTGAGTCTGGCAGGGAGTTCCAAAGTGTAGGGGCAGCATGACAGAAGACTCTGGCTTCAAAAGTTTTTTGAGATGAACTCTGGGGGTGACCAAGTTATCCGATCATTTTGATCTAAGTGTGAGGCCTGCTGGATACACCGCCTCACTTCAGTTCCTATGCCCCACCTTGTGTGACGCGTCCCCGGTCAGCTGAGGGATGACAAATGTGTCAACCCAACTACTGGTTCCACCCAGGCCTTGATATGCACAAGGTATAGAAACTAGAGTGGGCAAGGTGGAGGTACCAATAAGACCACACTGGACAATACAGGCATAGGACAGATTAGGTAGCAACTGGTAAACTGATGAGCAGAAGTAGTAAGCCAATCCTGAGACAACCCAGGGTTATATACAAGGTACTGTATTTTTCACCGTATAAGATGCTCTGGAATATAAGATGCACCTAGGTTTAGAGGGCAAAAACTAGGGAAAAATATATAAACTAAACCTGGTGTGTTCATATTTCAGGAATGTCTTGTACATGACCTTCCCCAAATGGTGTTCTCGTGTCCCCATGTCTCCTCCTGTGTCCACATGTCTCCCCTCCACCCCCAAGTGTCCTCCTGTCACCCGCAAGTGTCCCCCTATAACCTCCAGGTGTCCTGCTGTCACCCCACAGGTGTCCTTCTGTCTCCCACATGTGTCCTCCTGTCACCCCCATGTATCCTCTCTGTCACCTCCATGTGTCCTCCTGTCACCCCCATTTGTCCTCCTGCCCCTCCAAGTGTCCTGTTGTCTCCTCCAGGTGTCCTGCTGTCACCCCCATGTGTCCTTCCGTCAAATCTATGTGTCCCCCTGTCTCCCCCAAGTGTCCTCCTGTCTCCCCCAGGTGTCCCCTGTCTCCCCAAGTGTCCTCCTGACTACCCCAAGTTTCCTTTTGTAGGCCCTATGTGTCCTCCTCTCTCCCTGAAGTGCCCTCTGGTCCCCCCCCCCCTGCTTGTCTCTACCCCCTACTCCTGTCGCCGGGTCTCCCCCCCCCCCATGTGAGAAGCGGCAGAAGCGTACCTCCTCCATCATGCCCGCAGCGATTGAAGACATCCGGCTCCTGTGTGCGGCTTCCTCTAGTGCCGGCTTCTAATGACACGTCATTGATAATGCATCATTAGAAGCCGGCATTAGAGGAAGCCGCACACAGAAGCTGGATGTCTTCAATCGCCGCAGGCATGATGGAGGAGGTAAGCTTCTGCCGCTTCTAACACGGGGGATCCGGCAACACGATGAGGGGGTAGGGGCAAGTGGGGGGGGGGGGGGACTCAGCCATGGCAGGCACACAGGCAGGGAATCCCAGATGACAGTGGGTTGGTGGTTCGTATCGGCGGGCGTTCGTAATTCGGGGATTCCCTCCCTTTGCCGTATAAGACACCTGAACTTTTTCTCCCCATTTTTTGGGAAGAAAAAGTGCGTCTTATACAGCGAAAAATATGGTAAATCAAAGTTGCACAGTACAGAATCACAGAGTGTTAGCTAGTCCAGTAACAATCCAGGTTCATACATGGTAGATCAGAATATTGCGGTACAAGGGAGTGGGTAATGCAAGGTCAATATAATCCAAGGTCAATACAAGCAGCAGTCAAAGGAGAGGTCAATAACAGGCAAGATGTAAAACACAGGAATCCAATATACTAAGAGAGCACCCAGCAGTACCTAATGGCAATTAATGCTATAACGGGCAATGCACAACTGACATAGCATGCTTTAAAGAGAAACTCCAACCAAGAATTGAACTTTATCCCAATCAGTAGCTGATACCCCCTTTTACATGAGAAATAGAATGATTTTCACAAACAGACCATCAGGGGGCGCTGTGTGACTAATTTTGTGCTGAAACCCCTCCTACAAGAGGCTCTGAATACCGCGGTACTCCTGGCAAACTGCCACAATGTAACAATGTTCACAGACAGGAAATGGCTGTTTACAGCTGTCTAACAGCTAGAAACAGCTAAATAACCTGCCCACAGTAACAATGTCACCATGTAATAAATGTCAGAATGTGAATCTGGGAGAGAAAAGATTTTACAATGAGCAAACACTGACTAAATCATTTATACATAATTATTGTAAAAATGAAGCACTTTTTTATTACATTATTTTCACTGGAGTTCCTCTTTAAATACAGTCATTCATCCAATCAGTGGCTGGCCACAATCACTCACCCAATTCTAGTGATTAGTCAACTCACCTCCTTCTCTGCTGCCATCTGAGTGCATAGAATGCTCGCTTCATCATGCACATTCGTCCCCTGACAGCTCAAGAGTGTTCATGCAGACACACTGGAAAGAGAGCCGGGGTCACCGCATGCGTGAAGTGCAGGAACCATGGGCGTAACAATAGACCCTGCAAGGGATGCAGCCGCAGGAAGGTGCAGAAGCCACAGGGGGCCCTGTCCTGAGAGACCACTAAGGGCAAGGAGAGAAAAAAAACGTTCTTCTCTGTGCACAATTGTTTTAATGATTGCATCTGCTCAGCCACTGATAAGGAATCATACAAAGTTTTGCAGACAAATATTTGTAGACAATCCCTATTCAGTGTTCAGCAGGGTCTTGTGTACAGCCCTGTTCTACCCACAGCCTTTCTACCTCTCCCCAAGTGCTGTGTTTTTAGTGATTCATGAGGAGTCTGGGCACGGAGGAAAAAAGCGTTCTATTTGCTGCACAATTGTTCTAATGACTGCATGGAGGGTGGGTGCTTGGCTGGGGTTGGCGAAGGGGGCCCCATCCAAATTTTCACAAGGGGACCAGTGATTTCTAGTTACGCCCCAGGCAGGGACCCGGCCAACTCCTAGAGGAGCTGGCTGCATTGCTGGTTTCTGACGCTAAGATTGTGGGAGGTGTGATGTGTCAGCTCCCTACAGCACATCCCGTAGTCATTATTATTATTATTATTTAGTACTTATATAGCACCGACATTTTACGCAGTGCTGTACTTAGTATATATTGTCTTGTCACTTAACTGTCCCCCAGAGGGGCTCACAATCATCTAATCCCTACCGATACGCGTGAGCTTTTTAACCACTTAAGGACTGCAGTCATAAAACCCCTTAAGGACCAGAGCCTTTTTTTCCATTCGGACCACTGCAGCTTTCACGGTTTATTGCTCAGTCATACAACCTACCACCTAAATGAATTTTACCTCCTTTTCTTGTCACTAATACAGCTTTCTTTCGGTGCTATTTGATTGCTGCTGCGAGTTTTACTTTTTATTATATTCATCAAAAAAGACATGAATTTTGTCAAAAAAATTACTTTTTAACTTTCTGTGCTGACATTTTTCAAATAAAGTAAATAAAGTAAAATTTCCTATACATTTGAGCGCGAAAGTTATTCTGCTACATGTCTTTGATAAAAAAAAAACATTCAGTGTATATTTATTGGTTTGGGTAAAAGTTATAGCGTTTACAAACTATGGTGCCAAAAGTGAATTTTCCCATTTTCAAGCATCTCTGACTTTTCTGCGCACCTGTCAGGTTTCATGAGGGGCTAAAATTCCAGGATAGTACAAATACCCCCCAAATGACCCCATTTTGGAAAGAAGACATCCCAAAGTATTCAGTGAGAGGCATGGTGAGTTCATAGAAGATTTTATTTTTTGTCACAAGTTAGCGGAAAATGACACTTTGTAACAAAAAAAAAACAAAAAAAAAAGTTTCCATGTCTTCTAACTTGCGACAAAAAAAAATGAAATCTGCCACGGACTCACTATGCTACTCTCTGAATACCTTGAAGTGTCTACTTTCCAAAATGGGGTCATTTGTGGGGTGTGTTCACTGTCCTGGCATTTTGGGAGGTGCCTAATTGTAAGCACCCCTGTAAAGCCTAAAGATGCTCATTGGACTTTGGGCCCCTTAGCGCAGTTAGGCTGCAAAAAAGTGCCACACATGTGGTATTGCCGTACTCAGGAGAAGTAGTATAATGTGTTTTGGGGTGTATTTTTACACATACCCATGCTGGGTGGGAGAAATATCTCCGTAAATGACAATTGTTTTATTTTTTTTACACACAATTGTCAATTTATAGAGATATTTCTCCCACTCAGCATGTGTATGTGGAAAAATACACCCCAAAACACATTATACTACTTCTCCTGAGTACGGCGATACCACATGTGTGGCACTTTTTTGCACCCTAACTGCGCTAAGGGGCCCAAAGTCCAATGAGTACCTTTAGGATTTCACAGGTCATTTTGAGAAATTTCGTTTCAAGACTGCTCCTCACGGTTTAGGGCCCCTAAAATGCCAGGACAGTATAGGAATCCCACAAATTACCCCATTTTAGAAAGAAGACACCCCAAGGTATTCTATTAGGAGGATGGTGAGTTCATAGAAGATTTTTTTTTTTTGTCACAAGTTAGCGGAAATTGATTTTAATTGTTTTTTTTCACAAAGTGTCATTTTCTGCTAACTTGTGACAAAAATAAAATCTTCTATGAACTCACCATACTCCTAACGGAATACCTTGGGGTGTCTTCTTTCTAAAATGGGGTCATTTGTGGGGTTCCTATACTGCCCTGGCATTTTAGGGGCCCTAAACCGTGAGGAGTAGTCTTGAAACCAAATGTCGCAAAATGACCTGTGAAATCCTAAAGGTACTCATTGGACTTTGGGCCCCTTAGCGCACTTAGGGTGCAAAAAAGTGCCACACATGTGGTACCGCCGTACTCAGGAGAAGTAGTATAATGTGTTTTGGGGTGTATTTTTACACATACAGATGCTAGGTGGGAGAAATATCTCTGTAAATGACAATTATTTGATTTTTTTTACACACAATTGTCCATTTACAGAGAGATTTCTCCCACCCAGCATGGGTATGTGTAAAAATACACCACAAAACACATTATACTACTTCTCCTGAGTATGGCGATACTACATGTGTGACACTTTTTTGCAGCCTAGGTGCGCTAAGGGGCCCAACGTCCTATTCACAGGTCATTTTGAGGCATTTGTTTTCTAGACTACTCCCCACGGTTTAGGGCCCCTAAAATGCCAGGGCAGTATAGGAACCCCACAAGTGACCCCATTTTAGAAAGACGACACCCCAAGGTATTCCGTTAGGGGTATGGTGAGTTCATAGAAGATTTTATTTTTTGTCACAAGTTAGTGAAAAATGACACTTTGTGAAAAAAACAATAAAAATCCAATTTCCGCTAACTTTTGACAAAAAATAAAATCTTCTATGAACTCATCATACACCTAACAGAATACCTTGGGGTGTCTTCTTTCTAAAATGGGGTCACTTGTGGGGTTCCTATACTGCCCTGGCATTTTACGGGCCCAAAACTGTGAGTAGTCTGGAAACCAAATTTCTCAAAATGACTGTTCAGGGGTATAAGCATCTGCAAATTTTGATGACAGGTGGTCTATGAGGGGGAAAATTTTGTGGAAACGGTCATAAGCAGGGTGGCCTCTTAGATGACAGGATGTATTGGGCCTGATCTGATGGATAGGAGTGCTAGGGGGGTGACAGGAGGTGATTGATGGGTGTCTCAGGGGGCGGTTAGAGGGGAAAATAGATGCAATCAATGCACTGGGGAGGTGATCGGAAGGGGGTCTGAGGGGGATCTGAGGGTTTGGCCGAGTGATCAGGAGCCCACACGGGGCAAATTAGGGCCTGATCTGATGGGTAGGTGTGCTAGGGGGTGACAGGAGGTGATTTATGGGTGTCTCAAGGTGTGATTAGAGGGGGGAAATAGATGCAAGCAATGCACTAGCGAGGTGATCAGGGCTGGGGTCTGAGGGCGTTCTGAGGTGTGGGCGGGTGATTGGGTGCCCGCAAGGGGCAGATTAGGGTCTAATCTGATGGGTAACAGTGACAGGTGGTGATAGGGGGTGATTGATGGGTAATTAGTGGGTGTTTAGAGGAGAGAAGAGATGTAAACACTGCACTTGGGAGGTGATCTGATGTCGGATCTGCGGGAGATCTATTGGTGTGGGTGGGTGATCAGATTGCCCGCAAGGGGCAGGTTAGGGGCTGATTGATGGGTGGCAGTGACAGGGGGTGATTGATGGGTGGCAGTGACAGGGGGTGATTGATGGGTGATTGACAGGTGATCAGTGGGTTATTACAGATGTAAATATTGCACTGGCGAATTGATAAGGGGGGGGGGGGGTCTGAGGGCAATCTGAGCGTGTGGGCGGGTGATTGGGTGCCCGCAAGGGGCAGATTAGGGTCTAATCTGATGGGTAACAGTGACAGGTGGTGATAGGGGGTGATTGATGGGTGATTAGTGGGTGTTTAGAGGAGAGAATAGATGTAAACACTGCGCTTGGGAGGTGATCTGATGTCGGATCTGCGGGCGATCTATTGGTGTGGGTGGGTGATCAGATTGCCCGCAAGGGGCAGGTTAGGGGCTGATTGATGGGTGGCAGTGACAGGGGGTGATTGATGGGTGGCAGTGACAGGGGGTGATTGACAGGTGATCAGTGGGTTATTACAGGGAAGAACGGATGTAAATAATGCACTGGTGAATCGATAAGGGGGGGTTTGAGGGCAATCTGAGCGTGTGGGCGGGCGATTGGGTGCCCGCAAGGGTCTAATCTGATGGGTAACAGTGACAGGTGGTGATAGGGGGTGATTGATGGGTGATTGATGGGTAATTCGTGGGTGTTTAGAGGAGAGAATAGATGTAAATGATGGATTTGGGAGGTGATCTGATGTCGGATCTGCGGGCGATCTATTGGTGTGGGTGGGTGATCAGATTGCCCGCAAGGGGCAGGTTAGGGGCTGATTGATGGGTGGCAGTGACAGGGGGTGATTGATGGGTGGCAGTGACAGGGGGTGATTGACAGGTGATCAGTGGGTTATTACAGGGAAGAACGGATGTAAATAATGCACTGGCGAATCGATAAGGGGGGGGTTGAGGGCAATCTGAGCGTGTGGGCGGGCGATTGGGTGCCCGCAAGGGTCTAATCTGATGGGTAACAGTGACAGGTGGTGATAGGGGGTGATTGATGGGTGATTGATGGGTAATTAGTGGGTGTTTAGAGGAGAGAATAGATGTAAACGATGGATTTGGGAGGTGATCTGATGTCGGATCTGCGGGCGATCTATTGGTGTGGGTGGGTGATCAGATTGCCCGCAAGGGGCAGGTTAGGGGCTGATTGATGGGTGGCAGTGACAGGGGGTGATTGACGGGTGATTGACGGGTGATTGATGGGTGATTGACGGGTGATTGACAGGTGATCAGGGGGGATAGATGCATACAGTACACAGGGGGGGGGAGGGTCTGGGGGGGTCTGGGGAGAATCTGAGGGGTGGGGGGGTGATCAGGAGGGAGCAGGGTGCAGTTTAGGGACTAAAAAAAAAAATAGCGTTGACAGATAGTGACAGGGAGTGATTGATGGGTGATTAGGGGGGTGATTGTGTGCAAATGGTGGTCTGGGGGGTGGGCAGGGGGGGGTCTGAGGGGTACTGTGGGCGATCAGGGGGCAGGGGGGGGCAGATCAGTGTGTTTGGGTGCAGACTAGGGTGGCTGCAGCCTGCCCTGGTGGTCCCTCGGACACTGGGACCACCAGGGCAGGAGGCAGCCTGTACAATACACTTTGTAAACATTACAAAGCGTATTATACGCTTCCTATCCGGGGATCGTCGGGTTAACAACCCGCCGGCGCTTCCGATTGGCCGGCGGGTTGACGTCGCGGGTGGGCGGAGCCTATTGCCGGTGGATGCGCGCGCATCCCAGCGCGCGATCCCCGGCCAGAGAGTGCCCCAGGACCTGACGCCAATCTGCGTTACGTGGTCCTGGGGCTGCCACTTTGCCGCCGCCAATATGAAGTAGGCGGTCGGCAAGTGGTTAATGCTGTGTATCCACTGATGTGACAATAAACAGAGACTTTTTTTTCACCCAACCACCGGTGTAGCGGAATCCCTTTTTACTTTTTTAATCCCTACCATAGTCTTATGTCTATGTATGTATCGTGTAGTGTATGTATCGTAGTCTTGGGCCAATTTTACTGGGAGGCAAATTGCAAGGCAAGAGCACCAACCACTAAGCCACCATGCTGCCCATCACCAATGTACCACACAAAGCAGATGGAAAAGTAGTTGCTGGGAAGGGGGGCGACGTGGGTAATCAAAATAATGGATTGAAAATGATTAATTATAATTTGTATTACTCTCATCTGCCTTGTGTAATTATATGTGCACAGGGCCGGGCCGAGGCAGAGGCTGCAGAGGCTTCAGCCTCAGGGGGCAGTGTAGAAGGGGGCGCACAATTCATTCAGCTGTCATTCCCAATTGTGTTTGAAGCAGAAAGAAATAAGAAAAGGGGATACATGACAGTGACTGCAAGACAGATAACTAGAGATTAAGGTGTTGGGGAGGTTGGGGGCCCTGGGGCACCTATTAGTCTAATAGCAATCAGTGTGTGAAGGCTGGGGTGGGAGGGATGGAGGGGCGCACTTTGCTGTCTCAGCCTTGGGTGCTGAAGGACCTTGTCCCGTCTCTGTATGTGCATATCCTCATTGGTACCACGGCATTGCAAAGCACTGCAAAAAATGTTGGTGCTAGTGATGGTCAAGTAGATGTAAATAACTTCGAGTTGATGCAAATGTATGCACATTTATGCAGCTTGAAAATGAACCAATTAAATCCTGCTGAGGTAAAATTCGAGCATAAATTTGCATACAATTTGCATAATATTTTGCATCTATTTGACCATCACTGGTCAAATAGATGCACATTGGTGCTTTATAAATGAATATCAATAATAAAATCTAAACACAACAAACTAAATTCACTAAGAATGTGAGATAATTTGCGAGGTATTTAAAATGATAACAATGTTTCTCCTCAGAAATGCATCTCAATGTTCCTAGCAGCTTTCCCATCACTTCCTGAACAGCTGTTAGTCGATTTATTGTTCCTTCACAGCTGGAAAGAAAATAACTGCCACCACAAACTGCTGTTTTTGAATACAAAGTAATTCTAGCAGGAGATTAAATTCACTAAGAATTTGAGGTATTTAAAATTATAATTTTTCTTTTTCTTTCCACGCCGTGTGCAATTTGCTTAGAATACAAAAGTAAAAGTGCACTTATTTTATCTCCAGCTGGAGAGTGGAGATAAAATTAAATGCCAGCTGTGTGTGATGTGATAAAGTGACAGTAAGCAGTTAGGAAAAGTGAGTTATCTGAATTTAAAGCCATTTCAAAAAGAAAAGTCATTAAAATTCCAAATACCTCAGAGAATACCTTCAGTTCTTTGTGAGTTGCGCTGATTATGCAGAAAGAAAGTGGTTATGAATTCAGTTACCTCACATTGATGACTAAGCACAGTGTATATTATATTGAATCCCAGCTAAAAGAAAAAAAAAGACAAAGAAAAAAAAGAAAGAAGAGAGGAAAAAAAGTGTGTTGCTAGTACTGACTTGCTTTTTGTGGAGGACGGGGCTAAAATATAACTTTTAACCGAAAACCCCTAAAAAGAGGGCAGGAACTGCCCACTTCTTAGCAGTTTACTTTTTAAAGTTTTATTTTATCCCTATCCTCCTCAGAGGTTTGTTTCTTGTAGATGTGGCCTTCTCTTTACTTCCTGGCAGCTATACCCCCCTTCTCCACACACTACCTGGGCCTTGTCATCTCTTTCTGTTTTCAGTGGTCCTAATAGACAAAACATAGGTGGTTCATGCAGGGACGGATCTAGAACAAGTTGCCCCAAGTTGCGCCTGGGGCAAGGTCAGGTTTTGGCGCCTAAACTGCCATTCCTCATCCACATTTTGCAGCCTTTTTAAGAATTTAACAAACTGCGCCTGGGGCAAGAGACCCGCTTGCCCCCCCCCTAGATCCGTCCCTGGGTTCATGTATGTACACACACTATGTGACATGAGTTAATGCAAGACGAGGTTACAGGAAATAGAGATGATCCTGGCAGGTGGTTGCAATGATCGGTGTTAGTAAGCAGAGAGAATCTGATTATTGGCGATCTGCAGTATCACCAATAATGCAGATGTCACTCAATTATTGATGATCTGCAGAATCACCAATAATGCAAGTGTAACTAACCTCTGGATACTGTAGCAGAAGGAATAACAATCAACATATGCAATATACAAGACTGTGGAAATATCCACCACACTGTGATTCCTCAGAAGTGTGGTTACCTCTGAATGGGAACTCCATGTGTGAGATCCTCGGCCCAAGTGATGATTGGGATCTCAGCACCTGGCAGTAATCGTCTGCTAGGGCAGGCGTCTCGGAGAGGCAAGCCTCAGAGATATCCCACCAGTGGGAGACGTTCCACTGGGGAAAAGAGAAAGGTCAGACAGGCAGAGGTTCGGCAACAGAGAGACGGTAGCAGTACAAGAACAGAAGGCTGATTCAGAGTCCGTTAAACAGGCAGGGTCGGCAACTAAGAATCAGATAGAGTAGTCAGGGATAGCCAAAGTCAAGACACAGATAAATATGCAATACAATCCTAGACTGAGGTTTGATGTCCTTGATATCAACACCAGGGAACTGAGCTAAGGTCTGAGCGTTTACACCTAAGTATTCACGACAGCAGACAGTGAGCAAATGACATCTGTGGGCTTAAATGCTTAAGCCCAGTTCCACCAGCCCACCCAGGGGGCTGGAGCTGAAGTCAGCATGTGATTGGCTGGCTAAGGTCAGCTGATCGCCGGATCAGCTGACCTGTCTCCTCAGAGAATAAAGCTCCTGCTGCCTCGCGCGCATGCGCATGACCTTCTGCCTCTGAATCACTGAGAGACCAGGTCCCTGGTCAGCGCACGCCCGCAAACGGAAGTCCGCTGGCTGAGCAGCGGGACCCGCCGCCATCCTGTCAGCCGCAGCGGCGCCCGCCCTGCTCTGTGCCGGCAGCTCCGTGAGAATTTCGGAAACCGCCGGCTGGGATGCGGAGGCCGCCGCCATGCTGCCCTGCGCGGCGGCGGCTCCACTATTGCTCACAGTGGTCAAAGGTGAGGCATCAAGCATGGTTTGAAGATGAGGATTCCCCTACTCAGATATGGAAACAGACAGTTGGGGTTTTGCGAATAATGTAATAGTCTTAAACATGCCAGCAGCAGATCCACACTTAATTAATTCTATCTGGGCTTTATGTATTTTTGTGAAGTTTCTAATTCATTTAGATTATAATTAATGATAAACAAAAAAATATCCTTAACCCTTTGGGGACCGGCTGCCTAACCCCCCTTAAGGACCAAGCAAATTTACATGCGGGGGGGGGGGGGAGGATTTGGGTGGGTCAGGCAGCCGGATCCCCAGTATTGATAGGTGGGCATAGTGTCCCTGCGTAGCCCATTGTCCCCCGTATTAGCAGCAACCTTTACTTACCTCCGAGGATCCAGCGATGAGCAGCTGTGGACACCTCCCCTCCGGCCGGCATCCCTACTCATACTGCGTTAAAGGGACTCCGAGCTCACCCTGAAAAGGAAAATAGTACTCACCCGGGGCTTTCTCCAGCCCAGCGCTGGTCGGGAGGTCCCACAATGGCGTCCTGGCTCCTCTCCTAGGCCGAGTGTCGGGCTCCTTCTTCCTGGTATGACGCAGCTGACGTCACGGCGCCGGTCGCCCCGCGTCATCACGGCGGCCGGCGTGAAAGTACTGCGTATGCGTGATTAAAGAGCGCATACGCAGTACTTTCACGCCGGCCGCCGTGATGACGCGGGGCAACTGGCGCCGTGACGTCAGCCGCATCATACCAAGAAGAAGGAGCCCAACACTCGGCCGAGTGTCGCCGGGCTGCCGCCGGTCAGCCATTCTGGATCGGGGCCTAGGAGAGGAGCCAGGACGCCGTCGTGGGACCTCCCGACCAGCGCTGGGCTGGAGAAAGCCCCGGGTGAGTACTATTTTCCTTTTCAGGGTGAGCTCGGAGTCCCTTTAAGTTCCAGGTCATGGCTTGATGACGTCATCAAGCCAGGACAAGACACTTACCTCAAAGCGACCAGGGATGCCAGCCAGGGGAGCACCAATCGCCAGGGGAACGTCAGGAAGGTGAGTGGATCCTCTTCATCCCCTCCTACCGCCACTGAAGTAATAGTAATCACTACGATCTGCCGGCGATCGTAGTGATCGCATGATCAGGAGCCAATCGCGATGGCTCCTGATCACTGAGGAGAGATGTCAGCTGTCATATGACAGCTTAGTCTCCCCTGTCGGGGGCGCAAGATCGTGTCAGGAGCGGAAAAAGCAGGCGGCGTAAATCCTATGCCGCATCAGGCTTAAGGTGGCCACATACCATATGATTTTTAAAATATCTATTCAATTAAAGAATTGAATCTGCCTGATTGTAACATTTCAAAATTATGACCAATGTACCATACATATATCTTCACTTTTTCCCCAATTATGATAAAAAAATTAATGGAAACTCTGAGAAAATTGCTAGGGTGTGTATATTAATAAATTGACAAACTCGCACCATACAATCTTTAGAAAAATTGAAGAAAAATTTCCAGCTTCCTGGATCGATAAAAAAAAAAAAAAAAAACTGGAAATCTGATCGGATTTTTCAGTCAAATGAAAAAAAAGTTTTTGATTTTTTTTTGGGGAGATCCAATCATAGGTATTGAATTGCCGTAGAATCGGATCATTTTATTGTATCGTGTGTGGGCACCTTAAGACAGCCACAAGTGCGGCATAGGATTTACATTACGCGGTCCCCAAAAGGTTAAGATAGTTAGTTTCCCCCAGAAAGGGAGAAATTTGAGTTATTCAATCGCCAAATATTAAATGTAGCTGCTGTTGAACTGAATTTGCTGTTACATTTTCTAATCTGAACTTTCTAGTTTCTAGTTTTCTTTTTTACCTCATAACTAGTTCTAATATACCAGTATGTTCAAAGAAAAATGAGGCAGTTCCAAACGAACCATTTCATTTGTGTGCCTCTGGCGCTTGCGGGTAATGTGGGTGCCACCATATGCGCCTATGCGAATAGCCAGGATTAGAGGCTATTACGGTTAATTTAGGTGCTAGAGGCACTCAATAAAATAGTGGAAACTGGGGCTGCCTGCTATACAAGTGCAGCCAGAAGTAACAGGCGCAATCCTGTGTAGCTACAATTTGCATTGCAGACAATTAGGGTTAGGCATTAGTGGTAGAGGGGGTCTTTAGGGTTAGGCGTTGTCCGGGGATCCTTAGAATTAGGCATCAGTGGGGGGTCTTTATGGTTAGACATCAGCAGGGGGATCCTTATGGTTAGGCATCAGCTGGGGCTTTAGGCTTCATGTGAGATAAGGTCAGTAATGACTCCTGAATTTGATTCAGGAAATTTGTTGCAAAATAACATGGAAAATGCAGTATTCTTTACTAGCCAGTAAACCAGAATAGATGCATTACGATTGGATGCTATGGTTTAATGCACTTCAAGTATTGCTTTTTGCAATGCAAATCTAATGGTTAGGTAATCACCTTCCTATGTTGCAGTTTTAAATAGCACAAATATTACAATGACTGCGTCTCTTTCAGAGTGAACGATGCGCTGTGATTGGATGCTACGGCTTACTGCATTTTAAAAATTGCTTTTTGCTTTTTACTGAGTAAGTGTAATGGTCAGGTAATCACCTTTTCCTGACTCCAATGCTGCAGTTTTAAATAGCACAACGATCACAATTGTTGCTTATCATTCTGAGCCATGTCAGAGTTTTCTTGCTAGAGAAACAATAATGACAGTTATCACTACTCTGACAAGTGGAAACAACAGAGAGATGTTGCATGTATCGGATTAATATCATAGTCATTTTCTCTGACATTTGGACATTTCCCTTTTACTTCTACAGATAACACTGGCGGTCACCAGTCATGGGGCTCTTTATAGATGGATCTTGCTAGTGAGCGTGAAAATATTCATTTTGTCTTTCTGTACATTAGAGGGCATTTTCTGGCTCTGCCATGACAGGGTAGTAACATGATAAAACCATGGAAAATAGGATTATGACTCTATTGTGACACATAGGGTCCTTCATACT
Source organism: Hyperolius riggenbachi (assembly GCF_040937935.1). Taxonomy (NCBI): domain Eukaryota; kingdom Metazoa; phylum Chordata; class Amphibia; order Anura; family Hyperoliidae; genus Hyperolius; species Hyperolius riggenbachi. Next base: position 104,571,165 of record NC_090649.1, read on the forward strand.
GGCGCGGTGTGGCATTTTGACGTAGCCTAAAGCTAGGGCAATGAAATTCTTTGGGGTAGTTCACATAGCATGCAATGTGCCGTAAGTACTCTCATGCGAGCAAATACCTACATTACTGTGTGGCTCCTGCAGCGGACCAGAAGTTGTGTAAGTCTACGGTGACGTGTGTTTTTTAAAATGACCATCTCAAGTTTTACACATTGCATGCGGATGTGTATTTTAGCAATACGCTTCCATGCACATCACCGATTCGGCCACAGGAAATGAGCGTCACTTCCTACTTGGCCTGCTGCCAGATGGGGATTACTGCATACTAATGCGGTAATCCCTGAAGGCCTGTTTTTGGGGGTGCAGTACTCGGACTTTACTGCTACCACCAATATGCAGTGTGAAACCGGCCTCAGGGTCATAGAACTGATATGCTGACATTTGATATCTGATATTTAATATGCGGATGGATTACTGCAATCTCCAGATATTGAAAACTAAAAATGGAAAATCACAAAATTTGATTTATTTCATATGATAATAATGTGTACAAACCTTTAACAAGAACCCAAGGTGTAATGATTGTCAAAAAGTTAATACTTACCTTAGGAGAGGGAGGCCTCTGCACCCTCCAGAGGCTTCCTTCGTTGTATTCCAAGCCTACACTGCTGCCCACGATCCTCCTTAAGAACGAGGCTGCGCTCCTCTTCTGGCAGGAGCTGGCCATGCTGCACCCGTGTGAGCCCAGCTGCACCTGCACAGTAGCAAAGAGCCGCTTGTGTTTGAAGAGGAGCACGGCCCGATCAGATTACTGACAAGCCCTTGTCGGTAATCTTTAGAGGGTCCGTGAGTGGCCCAGAGGATGCCATGGGAATATTCTGTAGGGTCCAGAGGCCTCCCTCTTCTTAAGTAAGTATGGGATTTTTTTACCAATGAAATTTGGCTCCCATCTTCTGGACACTTATCGTTTGCATTTCAATCCATAGATTATGGTTCTTTCACTTTGTGTCTTGTAAGTTCATTTTGTTAATCACTATACATTGTCACTATAACATACTGTATTTCATTGTGTACCATTTCTGTATTATGTACCAATGTCTATATTTTTATGTATACTAATGTCTGGAAGGTCATGGCTTTACTCAAAGGTGGTAGCACTGTTGAGTAAACTGCAAGACTACAATGGGGAACGGTGGGAGGGAGTAGTCTTGGGACTACCTGGCTATACTAAAAGGGGAGGGGGGGTTGGGAACTACATCTAAATATTGATGGTGGGGAGGAGTGCAGATAAGCAAAATTATACCAGTAACTTGTTACAGATCTCTTTGATTGATGGTGAAACTATTGATTTATTTCACTTATGTCACTTTGTACTTCATTTAGCACATTCATTCTGTTTGCTTTTTCAATAGTGTCGCTCATCACAAGCTGTTTTTCCTGATCACGAGGTCGGATTCCGAATTTGTGATCACCTCTTGATCACGGATTCAGTTCCGAATGCACTGGTGATCATGGTGCAAATCCGGCACGTGTTCACGGATTTAGCCGTGATCACGGGCCGTGATTATTACCTGAAAACCTGCCGACATTAGCGGTTAATAGCAAAGCCCCCTTTACATGCTATAAACACCAAATTTGCAGAATATATTAAGTAGAACAGTGGGAACAAGGGGAAATTTTATTTTTCGAAAAGACCTTATCATTTTTGAGAAAATTGATTAAAAAATTTCAAAGGAAAAAAGTATACATTAAAATGCGGTAAATGACAGTTAATGTATTTATATGTATACTTTTTCCTTTGCAACTTCCCTTGAAACTTTAAAATTGATTTTCTTTAAAACTATAAGGTCTTTTTGAAAAAAAAAATCCCTCTTGTTCTCACTGTTCTTCTTAACATATCATGCTAAAGTCGGCGGGTTTGGGCGGGTTTTTAATCACAAATACTTTTTTCATTTGAAACTTTAAAATTGATTTTCTCAAAAACGAAAAGTTCTTTCAGATTTTTTTTACATTGTAGCAACTTCTCACCTGTATAATCCATGCAATTTTGGTGATTATAGCGTGTATGGGGGCTTTGCTATTAACGTTAAAGTCAAATTCGTGATCACGGTCGTGATCCCGGATTCTACATGCTATCACGGCTAAAATCTGAGTCACAATCGGAATTCTGTTTCAAATCTGGGTCATGATCATGGCGCATCCAGATTTCGATACTGCCGTGACCGGATTTACCCAAATATGTGGTCGGAGGTATCTGAGCAATGCTGTTTTTCATACAAAGTCAACAATGTGTATGTGGCCATTTTATAAAGCAAACGATGCTACGTATATTTTCCACTACTTTTAAAAAAAAATTACTATTCATACTGAATGAAAAGTTATTAATAATAAGTGAGGTGCTCAATACTATTGTCCTGGCACTTATATTGGACTGAGGAACTTAGTTTGTACCTGCAAACGCATTTCCTGTTTATAATAAAGCGTGTTTGTCACATGTGACTGTTGTTTCTGAGGTAAACCACCTCACTTATTTATATTTTATCTTTTCTTTTTTTAACCTAATTTTATCCATACCTGGGTGCTTCTTTACCCCTTTTGTGTCATTAATAATAAACTCATGTGAAAAAAAAGGAGGCAAACACATAAAATTGTTTCATGTCCTTGAAGTTATAGTAAAAAAAAAAAATAAGGAAGTCCCTGTAATCAAATGACAGCAAAGCAGTAAGTGCTGCATGACAACAGGGCATTGAGGAAAAGAAGACAACCTATAGATTACTGTGTTTTAGGTCAGCCATTAATGGAACAATTCGAAGACGACATGACATAGAAACCGTAACACAAATCCAATAAGACTATAATAACAATAACACAATTCCCTTTACTGCACAAATGCATTACAAAAAATAATGAGAGCCCTGTTCATGTTAATTGAGTTTGAAAGGATGTTAACATTTCCATTATTCCATTTGTGATTGCAGGCTTTCAACAGTTTGTCTAAAAGAAAATGCAGCCAAAATGACGTTTGAATTATAGATGCAAATGCCATTCATTTAATGAAACTCTAGATTTTTTCATTTTCCCTGGACACAGCAGCACAATGTAATCTTCTGGTTTATAGAATAATTATGGGCTCATGTCAAAAACCACAACTGTAACTTTTCAGGCTGCTGATATTTCATTCCGCAATGGGATTGTGTTTTCATTGTGATGAGAAAATATTTTGAAAGTAACACCGTACTTGGTTTGATTTATTTTTATATCTTGCTTTTTTCTGTTCTGCAATTCCGGGAATGAGTGGGACAATGAGCGCCACGGTATTACAGAGAAACCGTAACCAAGTATTGAACTTCATACCAAACAGTAGCTGATCGGAGCAGTGCTTTTTGGCGCTGCTAGATTTGGGCGCAGCCAGCGCCGCTATAGACTACGATAGGAATCAGTCTATAGCGGTGCTCAGTGAGTAATCTCGGTGCCGTCAGAAGACCGAGTCGAGGTTGCTTAAAAATCATAATAATTCGGCCTCCAGCAATAGCTGGAAGCCGAATTATTTCATTCCATACCATCCATGTCGGCCTGGAGGGGGAATAGTAATTAACACGGCCCGGACTTGTGCAGAAGCAGGATCAGCCATATACCGGCTGTATCCTGCGCCCAAGTCTACCGGCACTGATTTCAAATGTACTCGTAGCTGATACCCACTTTCTCATGAGAAAGCTATTCCTTTTCTCAAACGGATCATCAGGGGGATCAGTATGGCTGATTTTGTGGTGAAACCCCTCCCCCAGTGTGATGTCAGTGCCTCACAGCACTGAGGTACTGAGGTACTGAATCACACCGTGGGAGCCTTGTTGCATTGTGGGAAATAACAGCTGTTTCTAACTGCCAAAAATGCAAGCAGCATCTCCTCCCAGTGGCATCACCTGCCAGCAGTAAAAATGTCACCATGTGATAAATGTCAGAATGTAAATCTAGGAGAGGAAAGATTTTACAATGGGAAACACTGACTAAATCATTTATACATAATTATTGTACAAATGAAGCACTTTTTATTACATTATTTTCACTGGAGTTCCTCTTCAAGCTGGAAAATTAAAAAAAATGACTTATAATGACTTTTATGTCAATATTATGTGGTGGCTGGATGGTGTACTGGTTAAGGGCTCTGCCTCTGACACGGGAGACCAGGGTTCGAATCTTGGCTCTGCCTGTTCAGTAAGCCAGTAATTCAGTAAGGAGTTCATTGGGCAAGTCTCCCTAACACTGCTACTGCCTACTGAGTGCGCTCTAGTGGCTGCCTCACAAGCGCTTTGAGTCCGACAGGAGAAAGGCGCTATACAAATACTGCCATTATTATTATTATTATTTATTTTTTCAAGTTTATAAGTCTACAGATCAATACCATTATTAAAATGATATGCATAAAGCCTTGTTTTTAGAACTGTACAATTAAAGTGTACCCAAGCCGAAGCCTGGGTACAAAATTATATACGTACTTAAAGAGAGGGAAGCTTCAGAATGCTATTGAGGTTCCCTCTCTTTTTTAATGTCCCCCATCACTGAGCAATGCATTGACGCTAATCACATCGGGGCCGCGCAGCTCTTCTCCCTCTATTGTGGCTGCATGAGCCCACACGCACATGTGCAGTAAGCTGGAGCCGAGGGCTCTGTTCTACTGCACATGCGCAGCCGGGCTCATGTGTCTACTGCGCAGCCATGCTGCAAGATGAGAAGGAGCATGGCCCTTATCTGGAGGGGAGTTGTGCTTAGTGACAGGGGACATCTGAGTAGAGAGGGAAGCCTCAATAGGATCCTGAGGCTTCCCTCTCTGAAAGGGGAACTGAAGTAAGAGGTATACGGAGGCTGCCATATTTATTTCCTTTTAATCAATACTAGTTGCCTGGCAGCCCTGCTGGTCTATTTCTCTGCAGTAGTATGGTGAATAACACCAGAAACAAGCATGCAGCTAGTCTTGCCAGATCTGACTTTAAAGTCTGAAACACCTTATCTGCTGCATGCTTGTTTAGGGGCTATGGCTAATAGTATTAGAGGCAGAGGATCAGCAGGGCTGCCAGGCAACTGGTATTGCTTAAAAGGAAATAAACATGGCAGCCTCCATATACCTCTCTCTTCAGTTCCCCTTTAAGGTGAGTATCTGATTTTGATCCTGAGCTTTGGCTCAGGATCCCTTTAAAACAGGTAGCAAAGTTTATATAGAATAATTGAACTTTGGATTTTTTACTTATTTGCTTCCCCTAAATTGTATTTGTATATTCGTTTTTGAAAGGGAATGTGTGATATACCTTTATTTTGTCTCTTTGAGGGTCCATTCCTCATATATCCCCACTTTCTGCCTATGAACTTTCTAGCTTTCTACAGAGGCTGGAATATTTAAGGAATGGCACTTCACACAGACAAAGTAAAGGTATTTGTATGTTCCCATCAGTATGGTTAGCTACATGGCTTTAATTTGTCTTTGTGAAAACTCATTCCTCAGATATTCATGAGTCAGTTCAACTTAGTTGTTGCTTCGTATTTAGTCTGCAATTATTTGCAGAGTGACTCATAGCTGTGAGCTCCCAAAGAATACATTTCCAACCACTAATCAGGATGGGAGAGGCGAGGGGTACATCAATTCAGTGTAATACACAGTAAAAAAAAGATTACCAGAAAACAGAGATGTCAAGCATCCAGATACAGATAAGAAGCTCTGCCTTGATTCTGTGCTCTGCACTGGCTATGAATGCTATTTAGATGTTATTCAAAAAAACGGAGTGCCCAATCATCTTGTTCTCCTTATAACTTCTCCCGCCAGAAGACACATTGTTATGCACCCTATTGTTATCCCGCCTCTTCCATCCATAGCAACAGAATGTTGTGATCTGTCTGTATAACACTTTGGCCCGTATGCAATTCACTTTTTCTCCTGAGATTTCTCCCAGAAGATCATTTTTTAACTTCTTTTTAAAATAACTTTTCAGTACTTTTCAATTGAAAGAGTACTAAAAAGTAGCTGAAAAAGTACTGTCAAAATTATTCTAAGTGTTTTCTCGCTTGCTGGTGGTTTAAAAGGCATTTTATTGACAACTGTGAAAATATCACCTAGGAGAAAACTCAGGTGAAAAAAATGAATTGCATATGGCCTTTGTCCTCAATGGTTAACTGAAGGATCAAGTCTCAATCTATGCTGGTACAAATTATACGGTTCAATCTAATTCACTTTCACCTAAGTGTTCTCCAAGGGATAATTTGTCATGTACTGTTTAGAATAACCTTACAGCACCCTGCAATTAAAAAAGTGCCCAAAAGTAAATGAAATAGTTCTATCAAACTATTCTGAGTATGTTCTTGCTTGCTAGTGGCTTAAAGAGAACCCGAGGTGGGTTTGAAGAATATTATCTGCATACAGAGGCTGGATCTGCCTATACAGCCCAGCCTCTGTTGCTATCCCAAACCCCCCTAAGGTCCCCCTGTACTCTGCAATCCCTCATAAATCACAGCCACGCTGCTGACAAACAGCTTGTCAGAGCTGGCTGTGTTTATCTCTATAGTGTCAGTCTGCTGCTCTCCCCGCCTCCTGCAGAACTCCAGTCCCCGCCTGCATCCCTTCCCTCCCTGCTGATTGGAGGGAAGGGACGGAGGCAGGGACCGGAGCTATGCAGGAGGCAGGGGAGCAGCTGAGACTGACACTACAGATGTAAACAGAGCCTCACAGCACGGCTGTGATTTATGAGGGATTGCAGAGTGCAGGGGGACCTTAGTGGGGTTTGGGATAGCAACAGAGGCTGGGCTGTATAGGCAGATCCAGCCTCTGTATGCAGATAACAATCTTTAAACACACCTCGGGTTCTCTTTAAAAGGCATTGCATTGGTTAGAATGTGAACATCTGGATGGAAGAGATGTACGTAAGCTGAGCACCACCTCTTCTTCGCACATCTTTAAGTCAAGCAGTGAATTGCTAGCTCATGATGGAGAACTGACACAATCATTTTTTCAACCACTGTTTGTGCACACCTTTAGGTGATATTTCTTTATGCATTAAAGGACAACTATGAAAGTTAACTAAAATTCTAAATGCCACATATATTTCCAGTAATTAATATCAAATAGCAATACAAAGGTTTTTTGTTTGTTTTTTCTCCATCTTTTCATGTTTTATGTGAAGAAAATGACATTTACAGAGAACAGTTTACACTGTGGGCATTACTATGGAGGAATGTGTCCAGCACATCCAGCATACAGAAACAATCTTAACTGGCTCTAATACTGTGAGTAAAATGTGTTCAGAATGAGAATGCAGAAATATAGCTTTAAATGTGTGTAAATAATAATCAGCTGCAGCTCTGTCTGTGTGCTCCTGTATCTCTCACTGCCATTCAGTCTAAAGTGAACAATTTACAGCCAGGTTACAGTTCAGCTCTGCTTCACCCTGATGCCGACACAAAATGTTTACAAACAGCTGGTAAACAATGCAATTTTTTTGCACAGGCTGTGCTGAGAGACCTCTGAAAAGCTTTCTAGTGTTGCTGGCTAAAAGCTCTATAGGTATGTGGGGTCTACAAAAGCAGTTTCTTTGATAATTGATCTTTAATGTAGCAACATCTGTGGCTGTTTTGATGTGATGACCAGAGTTTCACTTTCATTTTCTCCTTTTTGCTGCTATGACATTTTGTTGTGAGTATTTGGACCACAGATGATCATAAATAATACCTGGATTGCTTGCTGTTCCAGCAAGTTACACTTTTTAGATTTGCTTTGTGTTTGATTTGAGATGAATGTGTGAACTTCAGTGGGGATGTAGAAGTTATAAGATAAATTCCATGTATTAAAAATAGATCTACCTCCTCCATACTTCTCCTCATGTATTGAAGTGTGTGTCATATATCAGCTGAATCAAAAAATTGCATTATGATAAAATCTATAAATATTATTAAATTCATTAATATGACAGTGTCCATTACAAGTTAATATAGTGAAATCTACACTATTATTTCAATCCCACATCACTTCTCCTACTTGCAGGTGCAGAGCTTGTCAATCAGCAGTTAAATGTCATCCACATACATGTTATTCTCATCAGAACAGCATCTGTCTAGCTGTCAATCTTTCTGAGTGTCTTTACACATTTCCTTCTATTAGCCGTATGCCTGAGATTCAAGTAAACATTCATTTAATGACTGTGGTTGAAAAAAATGATTGTGTCAGTTCTCCATCATGAGCTAGTAATTCACTGCTTGACTTAAAGATGTGCGAAGAAGAGGTGGATTCTCAGCTTACGTACTTCTCTTCCATCCAGATGTTCACATTCTTCTCAAAACCATCTATGCCAATAAAACTATAGAATGTGTCTTCTTCTTTATAGAGGTACAATTGTAAAGTGTTTCTGTGTTCCTGTAAGCCAACAATGGGCCCTTTCCCACTAGTGGCATTTTGCGATCCAAAGGTACTTATTTTATTAAAGCCAATTTACTTAGAGGCTTGCAAGTGTTTCGGGCCAATTTATTTTAGTACTTTTTTATTTCTTATTTGTTACATTTCCCTGCTTCTAATTAGTACTGCTGCAATGTGTATTTATGGCCATTTGTCACTAGGGAGCAGTGTGAAACAATAACAGAGGACTTCTGCTTTCAGTTTCTATATTTTCTGCTAGTAGAGAGAGATCAAAGCATTCCAGAAATTTACAACACAACAAGTTCTGCTGACTGAGGTCAAAAGCAGTGCACTTATCTCAAATGAGATAACTCTAATTGAAGCTGCTAATTGGCTAAAAAGTAATGACATTTTCATTAATTAGTGCAGTATTTATGTGACACAATATTTACCAATCACAATTGTCATGCCTGCTGCACTTTTCATGCACTTGAGCTCCTATACTTTGCATAGTAGTGCAGGAAAATCCCCTAACAACTGCACTGCAATGTGTTCCGGGAATTCAAAATATTTTACAGCTTTACAGCTTTACAGCTTTTTTTTCTCCTGTTGCAGATGTAAACCCAAATGCCATACACCCAATTGACAGTCATGGAAATTAGAAAGAAGCATAACCGCAGCGCAATTTTGATCAGGCAGTTTTAGCCTGGATAGTGATTACAACATTGTATATAATTACATTTTTAAAGGGAACCTGAAGTGGGAGAGGTATGACACAGTATTTCCTTTTAAACCATACAAATTACCTGGCTGCACTTCTGATTTTCTGCTTGTAATATTTTTAGTCATAGACTCTAAACATGCATGCAGATCAGATGTTTCTGACTGAAGTCTGACTAGATTAGCCACATGCTTGTTTCAGGTGTGTAATTCAGGCACCACTGATGGTATAAAGATCACCAGGACTGCCAAGCAACTGATATAGTTTAAAAGGAAATAAATATGGCCGCCACTATATTCCTCTCACTTCAGGTTCCCGTTAAAGGATAAGGAAAAAAAACAGCGTATCTCAAACACGTTGCACATTGGTTTGCCTCTTGGAATATTTTATCTAACTGTTGTAAAAGCAAAAATAAAATGTTAGCATTGGAAACACAAGGGTCAGATGCCAAACCTATAAAGGATAGCGTTTAATCCATATCCTGATGCAAAACTCTTATCAAGACAAGAATGGCTCATGAATAAAAATAATGGGATTGGTGGGGAGATTGAAAGCTGTGCCAGCTACTTGCTTACAAATTTGACACAAGAAATGTAATTCAAAGGTTACAAAAGCGAGTATAAGGTTAGAATAAAGTATTAAAGTAAAAGGGAAATCTCTGGGGTGGTGGATTTAAATAGAATCCAGGAGCTGAAGTGGGGTTCACTTTCTTTTTAGCCAGCCTGATGCTCGTACTACGAGACTAGTATATAACATGAAAGGTTTGTTACAAAGCACATCAGACACACACAACCGGGTGAAATTCTGGACAGCTCACATAGAAATTCTTGTATACTGTCTAGCACCATTTCTTTCAGCCATTGTAGTAAGTCTGTAATTTCCTCATTCCAGCATATCGTACACGTTACCAAAGCAGGAAAAATGTCATTCATTACCGGTACTTAGAAGTCTCTTTATGGATATACTGTATCTTCTAAAGACCGTTTTATTTTTTGGGTAGACAGAATAGAGAACATTTACAAACCCTACCAGTTTGACAATACAAAGTCACAGCTGGAAAGAATTCTACTAATTTTGTTTCTGGATAACAGGTTTTAACTTGAGGATCAGGAAGAAAATATGGTAGAAGTTCTCCCTTACTCTAAAAAATGAAGTGTGGTCCGGTGTTAGTCGAGGAATGCAGACATCAAACCAACAAGCGTTGATTCCAGTGATACCTTTAATGACCCACTGTACATGTTTATTGCAAGCTTTTGAAACTTTAAGTTTTTCCTTCAGGCTTTCTACAATACTAGGTCAGAACCGTACCTGTCCATTTCTGTATAAAGGCTGAAGAAGAAACCTAAAGTAAACCAGAGATGTTAAACTGTAAAGATTTGATACTTACCCGGTGCTACCTCCAGCCCCATAAGCTCATCTGAGTCCCACGCCGTCCTCCCTCGATAAGCCACGGTAAAAGGCTCAGTCGCGTCAGTCTGGGTCTTCTGCGCATGCACAGCAGGTCCACATATGCGCAGTAGACACAGACTGGATGCGACTGAGCCTATTACCGGGGCTGATCACAGCTGAACGGCAGGGACTCAGACAAGCTTATGGGGCTGGAGGAAGCCCCAGGTAAGTATCAAATCTTTACAGTTAAAAGTCTCTGGTACACTTTAAGGTTTTGAAAGCTTGCAATAAGCCATGTACAGTTACACATTAAAGATATTATCGGAATCAACGCTTGTTGGTTGGATGTCTAAAAAAGAAAGAGGATTTTATTATTTTTATTTATATCTCTTGCTGACATTTACTTACTTGTTATGTCAGGAAGTGATGGTATCAATAAAAACCTGAGGAAAAATATAACATTATAAATTACTAGTAAAAAGGCCCGCCCGTTAAAAAACAGGCACTAGGCCACAGCCGCTACCCCCCGCAATGCGCACACATACGCGTCCCGCTTGCTCGTTCCCCACCACTGTCTGAAGTACATGCACACAGGGAGCTGCTTGCTTGGCAGTTGGAAAAAGCTGTTATTTCCCACAATGCAATGAAAACCTCTGTGAACCACACACAGCAAACTGTCAAATCCGGTCCTGTGTCCTAACTGCTCTGGTTGTGCACATGCTCAGTACAAAAAAAGCCAGGGACACACAACCCTTCAGTTGATGACACAGGGACAGTTGCATCTTATTGTATAGGATAATATTTTTCAATCGAAAGCTAAAATAAAACTAAAACTTTCATTGAAACATTGAACTGTGTAATCTACAACTGTTGAAAATAACCTTTACTTTTCACTTTGCAGTCAGTTCAGTGACTTCCCAGACATTGCAGGTGATTCAAAGCCTGCTTAAAGAAAACCTGAACTAAAAATTAAAAGTCAAAATAAGCATTCACAAGTCATACTTACCTCCCACGTAGTTTACTCCTCAGTCTCTTTCTCCTCTCCAGTGTCCTGTTTGTTCACCGTGATCAAGGGAATTTTCCGTCCATTTTGAAAATGGCCATTACCCATAACAGCTTTCTGGTCAGCACACAGTTAAACTGTAACATCGCCCACTTGAGCCATAGGGAAACATGGACATTATCTGGTACATCAGTTTTCCTCTCAGCTATAACTGACAGCAACTGAAATTTTATTGACAGCAACTGATATATTTCAGTTCTGACAAAATATTGTCAGAACTGGAAGGGATTATTGTCAGAAGAAAATGGTGAGCTTCTGAAAGGAACTGATGGCAAGGTAACTATGTAATGTTCATTTGAAGTTACCTCATGTGTTTATTTTAAATATTTTTACTCAGGGATTTAAGGGATACCCGAAGTGACATGTGACATAATGAGATAGACGTGTATGTGCAGTGCCTAGCACACAAATAACTATGCTGTTTGCCTTTTTTTCTTTCTCTGTCTGAAAGAGTTAAATATCAGGTATGTAAGTGGCTGACTCAGTCCTGACTCAGACAGGAAGTGACTACAGTGTACGATTTTCCCTGAAATGTCACATTAGGACTATGATGCATAGTTGTGAATTACAATATGTAATTACACATAGGCGTAATTTCTGCTCATCACTACTCTGTATAGCGCTGTGGATATGTGTACCAGAACCTTGTCACTGCACTTCTTCTACAATGGCTATCCCTCCTCACCCCTTGCCATGTTATTTACCATATTATACATTAACAGCCTTCTGTTCTGTTGCAGGAAGGTTCACAGACTCATCGTGGTTCACTTATTCTGTACTTAGACGGCCCTAATTCTCACCATTAATAATAATGTAACTGCATTGCTTTATCTAATTATCTGTGAACACATCAAGGCTGTGGGTGAACGTCGAGCTGTTCTTTAACCTAAGTGAAAAATGACTGCAGATATTAGGGAGACACAATGCTAAAAGACAGAAATAAAAGTGGGTCATTTAGAGGTTTGTATATTCAAGAACCTATCAGGGCAACAATGTTACTAAATTAAAGCTGACATTTTAATTTACTTTAGCTAGAAGAACGGCGTAAGAGGTACCCATTATACAAATATATAATGTGTACTTTTGATATATTAACCAACCTACACATCAAGGCAAAGCTAAATGTGACTGTGAATTCCAGCAAATTTGCAACGAGTTTTGGTATTTTTTTTAAGCATCTGTTCTCACTGTGCATACTGGGTTGTAATTTCTAAGCAATGTGCAGCACTTAGTACTGAGGATATTGATTTACATGACCTTTTCTAATTCAGTCCATTCCTTTAAAGGAGTACTGTAGCCCCCCTCCCCCCCCCCCCCCCCCCCAAAAAAAAGTTTAACTTACCTGGTGCTTCTTCCATTCCCCGCAGACATCCTGCCGGGACAAAACAATTCGTGGCTTGCATCAATAAAGTCACAAAAAAATGGAAGTGAGCCGCGTCGGTCGACTGCTGCAAGGAGTACAGTGTATGGTTGAAGCCCCAGGTAAGTTAAACTTTTTTTTCCGGGGGGGGGGGGGGGTACAGTACTCCCATCTGCTGCTTTGATTTAATTAATTAAATAAATACAGTAAATGACAGTGGTGTCACACACACACACACACACATAAATGGTTGAGCTTAGTGCATATTCTTGGTTGAAGTGTGTCATGTGATGCCCTCTAACAGCCCAGTGGTGTTCTGACAACTGAACCATGGGAAAGCACTTCTACAAAGCTGGAAGAAGCCTTATACTAACATCAGTGTCGGCACTACCATAAAGACAAAGGAGGAAATTGCTCCAGGCCCGCAAAGCCTGTCTTCATCCACCACTGGCTACATCTTCTCTATGACCTGTGGCATGATATTACGTAATAACACATGCCAGGCCAGGTCATGGAGGAGAGGCACCCCTGTGTAGATAAAGTCTGGGAGTGCATGAAGCCATGGACTGACAGAGAAGTGTGCCCAATGGGACAGGTGAGACGCTACTCTGCCAAAGACTCTGCAGGGGCCCCAGGGAGCACAGATAAGTTGGGGGTTGAGGGAAGAGACTGCAGCCGGCTCAGGAGGTAAATTTGGCTGCAACAAAGGGCCCTTCATGCTGTTTCTGGTTTGGGTGTCTGTCAGGGATGCCCCCAGATTTATTTTGACTGGGGCCCATTTTTATACCGGCCCTGGCTAACATCAATCACTCTGCACGAATTCAGAAGCCAGAGTGTAATCAGATGTAGAGAAACATAGGAGATAAACTGCTGAAAACACACCCATCCCATAGAAACCAAAGGACTGTTTTTAGTAAACAGACAGTGGGGGTACAGCAGTAAGCAGCTTTAATGGTCGAATGTTTGTGGGTTTTTTTTTGCTTTTGAGTTCAGGTGCACATTAGGGTGACTCAATAAGCATATGAGCCATCAGTGGACCATATATATATATATATATATATATATATATATATATATATATATATATATATATATATATATATATACCTGTGGACCATATATATATATATACCTGAGAAAGATGGAGACCCTGAAAAATTTTGAGCATGGCTAGGATATAGATAAACATAAGTTTATATGCCAGTGGAGTGCCTCCTTGTATTTCTGGAGAGAAGTGAACCAAGACAATCCATGGCTCGAGAAAACACAGAGGAGACAAGACACCAGGAGCCAATAGCGGATTATGTTATAACACATCAGAGGGCAATACAAAAGCTTGGCAGATAAGCTTTTTGACCCTAAGGTTGTATGACGGACAAGGGGACAGGATTTGCGCTATGCGTATGGAGGAAAAAAGTTTTTGTCATCTATTTAGAAAGGGGTCTTTCACAGTGACAGTGGTGAAAATCTGGAATATGGATCAGGATGTAGTTATGGCAAACTCTATATCTGCATTTAAAGAGAGCTTGGATTGAAGGGCATCCACAGCTATAATTATTAGGTAAGTCCCAGAAGAGTTGATCCAGGGATTCATCTGACTGCTATCTGGAGTCAGGAAGGAATTTTTCCCTTTTAAGGCTAATTGGCCCTGGCCTCGTAGGGTTTTTCACCTTCCCCTGGATCAATTGAGATATGTGCAGGTTCAGGTTGGTGTTTTTTTTTTTTTTTAATTTATCATTATTTTTATTTATTTTCTTCTGGTTGGACTTAAAGGGCAGATGCTTTTTTTCAACCAAACTACATACCTATGTGACCAGGATAAGATATCTAAAGAAAATCACTCATATTTTTTCAGGTTGCATAAGAACTGCAACCACCATTAAGGATTACAGAGAAATTCCCACCCCCGCTAGGGTGTGTGAGGGTCCTCGAAGGTTGCACTCAACAGAGGTGACGTAATAAGTAAAGTTTGGTAGATGGAGGCACTCAAAAATTATAAAATAATTAAAAATGGTTAAAAAGAAGTGGTATAGTTGGCTTACCTCCCCTGTATATTTCAAAGTAGCCAATATAACTCAATTGAAATTTTCAAGAAGGGTCAGACAACACACTTTTCGGGCATTTCCCTATTCATTAGGTCTATAAAAATCACAAAAAGCACCTTGTGCCCAGCGATAGTTAGACTTGAGTACCTCAGACACAAGGACTATGGAGCTCAAGTCTAACTATCACTGGCCAGAAGGCATTTTTGGTGATTTTTATAGACCTGATGAGGCAGGAAGTCTCCTGATCCCACTTTGTGCAAAAAAAATTGTATATTGGCTGCTTTGAAATCCACAGGATAGGTAAGCCAATTATACCATTCTTTTTTTAAAGAATTTTTAATTATTTTATTATATTTCTGCACCTCCATACAGAGGCGTATCTACAGGGGTGCAGTTAGGGCACGTGCTATGGGTGCCACTTACTAGTGCGTTCTGCAGCATCCCTGGTGTTCTCCATACAGATTCTATTTTTTTTATCTGGGGACTGTAACGATCGGTGGGCGCAGAGAGTATCTGATTACCGATGATCTGCAGTATCACCGGAAATACAGATATATACCAGATTATAAGTGATCTGCAGTCTCACCGATAATCCGATATACAAACTAACCTCTGTTTACCTGAGAAGAGTGTAGTGTTTGGTGTAACAGTAACACTTAGAGGACAAGGCCTCAATGCAGCAAGGAGTACTGCACAGATTCCTTCCGCAGACCTGAGCTCTCCAAGACGGGAGGAGTCAGACTGACAGTAGGAAGGTATATCTGAAAGTGACCCTCAGGAGGAAGGATCGCTAACAGAGCGAGGAACCGCCTCTAACGGTAAGGTCGGTTCTCGAGGTCGGACAAGCCAGGTCGTACACACACGGACAGATAAAGTACAAGATCAGGAGGCAAAGGCGGAGTCAAAGTACAGGCAGGGTTCAGCAACGAGGTATCAGATATATCGGGGTACAAAATCAGGAGGCAGAAACAGAGTCAAGGAACGAGCCGGGGTTCGGCAACAGAGTATCAGAAATATCGAGGTACAAGATCAGAGTTCAGGAGGATAGTCAAAGCAGGCAAAAGTCATAACATATAATCACAATCAAACTAGTACTTTAGCTATCAACAGAATCTAGCTAAGTGTAGGATTACAGCTCCAGCTGGTCCCGGCACACTTAAGGATCTGACTACAGGTCTGAGTGCTCCCACATATGTGATCGCACGCCAGACAAAGAGCAAGTGAACAACCAGCAGTATATATACTCTAGGACCTTTCCAGGACCTCCCTAATTGCTGGTCCAATGAGAGCAGTGGAATTTGTCAGCTGACCCAGCTGGTCAGCCGACACCCTTCTAACTGCTATTTAAACTCTGCCTCTGTGCTCGCGCGCGTGTAAGTCTGAATCCTGGTGGACTATCAGTCCCAGCCACACCAGTACTGTCATGCAATGTATCTAGTGCGGGGGCCGCCTCTGATGCGGATTCCGCCGTTACCAATGCGGATTCCGCCGCACTGCCCATGCGGCATGCGGCGTTTTTTCCGCGTTGTGACGCCATGCTGGACGCGGAAACAGCCGCCTCACCTCGAGAGACGGCGGCTTTTCCGCGTTTCCTCACAGGGACATTGTGTTGCCTGGTTACATTTTTTGGGGGGACAAGCTGCCTGTTACTTTGGGAATACGTATAGGCTGCCCTATTTCAATACTTTTTAAAAAATGTATATACGCCATACTTCACCTCAACTTGGACAAAAGTTTAACTGGAACTAAAAATTTCAAGGTTGAACCCTCCCTTTTCACAGGGGTCAGATTTTAGTATTTGTCACAAGCGCTGTTTTCCCTAGATACACCTATGTCTCCATTTACTAATTGTTCCTTGTTTTTTTAATTGGCTTCATATACTACCTCACAGATAATATTATTTATAAATGGCGATAAATGACTAATCAATGGAAAAACATCTAGGTGCTTTTATAATAGGTTAAAACCACTTAACGACCGCCTAACGCCCATAGGCGTCGGCGGGTCGTTAGTGGTATAGCATGGAAACGGCCGCTCGATCGAGCGGCCTTTCCATGCTAGTTCACGGAGACTGTCTCCGTGAACAGTGTGCGAGCCGCCGATCGCGGCTCGCACGCATAATGTAAACATCCGGGGAAGAAATCCCCGCTGTTTACATCACACGGCGCTGCTGCGCAGCAGCGCCGTGACGTAGATCGGCGATCCCCGGCCTCTGATTGGCCGGGGATCGCCGGCATCTGATAGGCAGAAGCCTATCCTATCCGGCGCAGGACGGAACTCCGTCCTGCGCCGCTCACAGGGTAAGGGAGAGGGAGGGAAAGCCGGGGAGGGCGGAAAGCGCTGCGGAGGGGGGCTTTGAAGAGCCCCCCCCCCCCCGGAAAGTGCGGGCTGCCGGCGGCGATCAGACCCCCCCAGCAGGACATCCCCCTAGTGGGGAAAAAGGGGGGAAGTCTGATCGCCCTGGCTATTTCCTGATCGGTGCTGCGGGCTGGAGAGTCCACGCAGCACCGATCAGAAGAAAATCACGTGGTCCTTAAGTGGTTTACCTTGTTGCCGCATGGTCTCTTTAAACTGTAACTATTATTTGAAACTGCTATTAGCCATAATATTTATTCTTCCATGCCAGAAATGACTTCATCCAGCAATCAGCACCTGCTGCCATTAGAACTCTGTCACAAAGAAACAATTGATTTTTAAATCATGTTTGGTATTTAAGTAAGTGAAGCATATAAAATGTACAGCACAGGCCAGATCGATATATGGAAAGTGTTCCATTTTGCATGACTACACCCTTTAAGAGTCCATTTTGGATGGGACTTAAGTGAATTATGTGATTCTTGTTTTGGCTATAAATATAGCCTTGTATAACATTATGTTCTGGCCACATAGAGGGCCTTTGTTGCAATAAAGGTCATGAGTTTGTGAAGGAGTAATTAAAAGTCAGTTCCTAATGTACAATCCACAGGCAGCCTCGGTTTTACCAATATATTCCAGTGAGATAATGACTAAAAATAAATGTTCTCTCACAATAACCTCTCATAATACCTGGGCTAGTTAGATAAATATGGCCCTGCTTCAAGTAAAGGAAGGTTTAAAGGAAAACTCCAGGAGGTGTTAAAGAAAAACATCTGCCCAGTTATATCAATTAAATACTGTTTTCACATGCTTTGAAAATGCTGAAAATAGTAATTCCACTGCTGAAATCACTGTACAGTGCTAAACTGAGATAAGTGGACTGTTTTCATACTCTTGTTTTGTTTAAACTGAGAAACCCTTTCTCTCAGGCATCCTTCCTTGGTGTTCAACGATAACCCATTTGTCCTTGGAGCTGTATGGAAGTGATTCGTTTGTGCTTTTAAAACGTTGTAGGTAGGGAACACACTAGCTGCAATTGTTTGCGTTTTGCCATGGATGGTAAGAGGTCAAGTCAGCACCATCCAGTAGTAATAAAGCTCTTTTATTGATAAGCCTGATACAGGTTAATACAGTTTGAGAAAGGTCTGCGGACCGAAACAGCGTTGCTGTCGATGTAATGCTTGCTATATCCTTTTATCAATAAAAGAGCTTTATTACTACTGGATGGTGCTGGCTTGACTGCTGATACAAGACGTTGGAGTGTCGGAGTATGCAGAGACACTGCGGGTCCTAGCACATCCTCCTTTTTCCTTCCATGGGTGCTTGCTTCACACTGCTTTACTTATGGATGGTAAAAGGCACATGATTCCACAGGCTACTGAAGTCAATAGCCTCGCTCGGGAAACGCTCATTGTGACCATTTGTTCGCGTTTTGCATTTGTGATTTTCCTTGTGTTTTTAAATTGCACAGCTGTCTGCTTTTTCTCACACAATTTGCACATTCGCAATTACTGTACATGCCACCATAAATGAAAAATCGCAGAATGAATGAGGCAAAATGTTAGTGAAAAAACCCTCTGAGACCCAGGAATCACAGGGGAACATAGCCCTGCAAGGGTGTTCCTTACCTAAGAGTATTCCTACTTTAACATCTATGGACACTATGGTCATCCAAGTGTCATTTAAACAGTTTTGTGTCTGGATGCCGCATTGTTTCATTGTGTTCTTCCATATGTGCTGCTCTAGCATCCTTATCTTACTTTTCCAGTGTACTCTTCCTACGCACCAGGCACCCGTCTCTTGGTCCAACTTCCCCTAAAAAGGGGGCCAACTGTTAAATATGAGAGAGAGAGAAAGAGAGAGAGAGAGAGAGAGAGAGAGAGAGAGAGAGAGAGAACTAGTTTGGCATCAGAGTGGTGGAAACCTGGTGAGTAATACGGAAAAGCTCCATGCTGACCATCTTAGTCAGGAGGAAACATGGTCTCCCATCCCTGCCAATATTCATCCTTAAGCCTCCAATCTTTGTTACCCAATAGAAAATAAAAATGGTCATTGTACACTGGAGAGTGCAGCCAAAAGGTTGACTCCAGCCCATGATAGTAGTAAACTGAATGCGGATCCTAGTCTTGTAGGGACCTCTCCAAGTGCAGCTCCAACTATGAGGATTTCATCAAGGAACACTAGTGAAACAAATGAAGTGCTCTATGGGGAAGTGTGCTTTAGTGTTTTTTATCCTATTGGCGCCTCTGTTATCCTATTATCTATGGGGAAGTGATCTTCGAAAATGTGTATGTGCAAATTATTGCGGAATCTTTCTCATTGAAAAGGGTTTGTTTGTTTTCTTACCATAGAGAGCACCATTTGTTTCTTGCCAATCTCCGTCACCAACCACCATGGCTGCCTGGGCATGTCAATCTGTTGATCTACTCCATGATCTATGTTTATAGAAACTGTTGTCTGAGAGTGGACAAAATACATCTGTATTGAGTGTGGAGACCTCTAAATGACTTCTGTGAAAGCAACTAGTAAAATATACTATTGTATTAATTTCTATGATTAAGAAAGCCCTGTAATTACTTTGGTGTTGCACTCAGGAGCATAACAAAACCCCGCCGCCACCAGGGGGCCCACGGGCTAAGGGTTCCAGTGGCAAGGAGTAACAGCATTTTACATTACCTTTTTCGAGCGGCACAAAACATCCTCTTCACTTCTTTCTTCTCTGTGGCCGCTTTACAGTCTATCACCTTGGGGCTCTTGACGCATGTCATGTTGTAACGTTTGTGTAATTATTTCCGTGGTCAGCGCACAGGGCGTGCGCTGACACAACGGAAATCCTCCACAAGCGTGTAATTATATAGGACCCAACTATGGTGCTATGCACCTGTAGAGGGAGATTCCCACCGGCAGATGGAGCTGTGGAGTACAGACGGCCACAGCCTCTGTGTAACGGAAAATCCGCAACGCCAGATGGATTGTGGAAATATGGTCGCATCCAGTCCGGCAAGCGGACCTTCCAATGCGGGATGCGGAAATTCGTCCGCATCCGCTGCGCAAACCCGTCCGCGCACTCTGCTTCAAACTCACTAGCATTCTGCTCACCAGGGCTCTGCCATCTTGCCTCTAGGGGGCGTGCGCGCACGACAGACATGCCTTTATACTCTTAGAAAGCGTGTCAGATGACCTGGAGGTCAGCTGACATTTTAGCCTGCTCTGATTGGTTGCTGTCTGGGGTGGAGACTTCTCTCCCAGGCAGTATAAAGGAAGTGCTTTTCAGTCACACTTCGTCTGTATTTGCGATACCCTGTGTCAGCACTCAGACCTAGTCAGCCTTGTCTCTGATATTGTGTTATATATTGGTTTATCGCCAATATATACACATATTGTACTGTTTGATTTATCGTGTATGATTCTGTGCCTGTCTTGACTACTCTTCTGCTTCCTGTTTCTGTACTTCGCCAGCCCGTACCGTTATCGACTATTGGCTTGGTTTCCGACTATTCTATTGTCTCACGTTTCTGTACTGCTGCCGCCTGATCTGTTGCCGAACCTCATTTTGTCTGACCTTTCTCCCTTCAGTGGAACGCCTCCCACACAAGTGTCTGAGGCTTCCGTATTTACTAAACTGGATCTGAGAGGGACCTATAACTTAATTCGTATCAGGGAAGAAGACAAATGGAAGACGGCATTCAACAAGCCCAAGGGGCATTACGAATACTTGGTCATACCCTTTGGGTTGTGTAACGCTCCTGCGGTTTTTCAGGAGTTTGTGAACGAGATCTTTAGGGAGGTACTGGGTCATTTCGTGATTGTGTATTTAGATGACATTTTGATATTTCTTAAAAATCTCACTGATCATCGCCAACATGTCAAGTATGTGTTTCAAAAACTCAGGCAGAATCAATTATTCTCAAAATTTGAAAAATGTGTTTTTGAGACGAAAGAGATATCCTTTCTGGGATATATTATCTCCACGACAGGCTTATCCATGGATCCCAGGAAGGTCTCTGCTTTGAGGGATTGGCCACAACCCTTTGGGCTTAAAGCACTGCAGCGATTCCTGGGATTCGCAAATTATTATAGGAAATTCATCAAGGGTTTCTCGTCTGTGGTGACTCCACTTACCAATTTGACGAAAAAAGGGGCTGATGCCACTCATTGGTCAGAGGAAGCTTGTGCGGCTTTTTCTTTTTTGAAAAAAGCATTCTGTTTTGCCCCTATACTACGTCATTTGGATGTGGCTTACCCATTCATAGTAGAGGTAGATGCCTCGGAGGTTGGAGTTGGAGCAGTGTTGTCCCAGCGCTCAGGTCCTCAAGGTAAACTTCATCCCTGTGCCTTTTTCTCTAGACAATTCTCTCCAGCCCAGAGGAATTATCATGTGGGAAACAGGGAATTGTTGGCCATCAAACTTGCTTTTGAGGAGTGGCGCCACTGGTTGGAGGGGGCGGAGCATGTAATAACTGTATACACAGATCATAAAAATTTGCAGTATTTAGTGCATTGGAGAGGGTACGGTCTAGAGGAAAGGTCCTGGGTCAAAGCAGGTGATTTACATGCTGATAATCTTAGGAGACAGTTCCATGAGCTCCATCCTGACAGGCCAGGTGGGACGTGTCCAGAGTCCACGCCTAGAGGGAGGGGTACTGTAACGAAAAATCCGCAACGCCGGATGGATTGCGGAAATATGGTCGCATCCAGTCCGGCAAGCAGACCTTCCAACGCGGGATGCGAAAATTCGTCCGCATCCGCTGCGCAAACCCGTTCAAGCACTCTGCTCCAAACTCACCAGCATGCTGCTCACCAGGGCTCTGCCATCTTGCCTCTAGGGGGCGTGCGCGCACGACAGACACGCCTTTATACTCTTAGAAAGCTTGTCAGCTGACCTAGAGGTCAGCTGACATTTTAGCCTGCTCTGATTGGTTGCTGTCTGGGGTGGAGACTTCTCTCCCAGGCAGTATATAAGGAAGTGCTTTTCAGTCACACTTCGTCTGTGTTTGCGATACCCTGTGTCAGCACTCAGACTTAGTCAGCCTTGTCTCTGATATTGTGTTATATATTGGTTTATCGCCATTATATACACATATTATACTGTTTGATGTATCGTGTATGATTCTGCGCCTGTCTTGACTACTCTTCTGTTTCCTGATTCTGTACTTCGCCAGCCCGTACCGTTATTGACTATTGGCTTGGTTTCCGACTATTCTCTTGTTTCACGTTTCTGTACTGCTGCTGCCTGATCTGTTGCCGAACCTCATTTTGTCTGACCTTTCTCCCTTTAGTGGAACATCTCCCACTGTAGGGTTCTATTAGAGGCTTGCCTCTTCGAGATGACCGCCACTAGCAAACCCTTGCTGCTAGAGGCCGAGAATCCTCCACTTCGTCCTTTGGAGGATCTCACACACGGGGTTCCCATTAAAAGGTAACCACACCTCTGAGGAATTACAGTGTGGTGGATATTTCCACAGACTTGAATTTACGCTGTATATTATTATTGTTGTCTGCTGTTCCAGCTTGCTGGAGGTTGTATCTCTGTGCCCTATAGAGATACTCTATTGTACCAAGCACCCTCTTGCATACGATTGTATCGCGTCACGCTATACTTGCATTATTGGTGATTCTGCAGATCACCATATAATCAGGTATAGCATCTGTATTATTGGTGATACTGCAGATCACCAATAATCAGAATATCTGTGCTTGCTGACACCAATCGTTACACTCTGTACTGCCACAGATGCCAGATGGGAATTACACGAGTTGAAGCAATGCAGGGCAAGATAGCCCTTAAAGAGAGAGAGCACAGAGACAGACTGAACGCGTGTCCACCAATCCAGTCGCCACCCTAGGACGGTGAACACACACCAGCGGAAACAAAGCAAGAAAGCAATCGCAAGAGTGGCGATAGCCAAAAGTGACAAAAGACCGAGCAGGACAGAGCACGAGAGTAGCAAAGGCACAGCAAGCAAGAACAATAAGGAAAATAACAAACGCTAACTAAATTCGAACACCGCACTCATTCGCAACAGCGAACGCGTTTCTGCACGATCACTGCACGTTAGGCTCCCAGTGATAAGCGTGCCACCCTAACTGACCAATGACACATAAACACGAAATAGAGAACGCAAACGCTTGCTAATTGGTTAACTCACCGAGCCTACAGCAAGCGTTCGTACAAGACAAGACAGAGAGAAGGAGTAGCCAGCAGCAACCGCAGCTCTGGCCTACACTCCCAGACAGAGTTCAGAAGGAACCACCGCTGCTACCACTAGAGCGAATGCGATCCATACAGACAAACAGATGGGGCTACCAGTAGCAGCCGCTGCTCTGGTTAGCACCTGTGATGAAGCTAATGGCAGCTGCGGCGAGTGACACCGCCGCTGCAGCTGCCTCCATGTCGCCGCTCGTTCCTCCAGCGGAGGTGGTCTGGGGGACGTCGGCTGCGGCGAACAGTTCCGCCGCCGCAGCCGCCTTCGTGCCCTTGCCCGTCCTCTCGGCGTGTAGGATGCCGAGGACGGGCTTTCTCCTGCTCACAGGGTCGCTGTCTTGCGAGGGCGCGCACACAGACAGGACCTTTATTCTAGGAAGAGTGGCGTCAGCTGACCTGCTGGTCAACTGACATCAGAGGAGTCCCACGGCGCCCAGGATTGGCTGATCCAGGAGGGGCGTGCCAGTGGGTCTCCTCTGCTTCTTAAGCCTTCGGGCTTCAGTCAATAGTTGTCTGTTGTTGTGAATACTTGCGTGTTAGCGCTCAGACCTTAGGCTAGATCCCTGGTGTTGATGCTAATGATTTCACACCTAGTCCAGGATATTGCTACTTGCTATTGTTATTTGTTAGACTAGTTCCCGGGTGTTGATGCCAAGGACTTCACACCTAGACTAGGATATTGCTTACTGTATTGATCTCCTGTGTATGACTCTTAGCTTTTACTCTGATTCTGATCCTGCTTTCTGATCCTGTACTTTTGCCTATCTGCCTACCTGTTGCTGAACCTCTGCCTGATTACCGATTACTCTCTTGTCTCACGATTCTGTACCGATACTTACCTCTGGCGGTTGCCGAACCTTGCCTGCCTGACCATTCTACTCACCAGTGGGCCCTCGCCACTGGTGAGGTGCCAGCTATGCCAGCTCCTCTGGTGAAGCAGTTCTACTAGGCTGCAGTACAGTCTGAATCACCCGCCCCTCCGGTGTTCTCTTGCCTGCAGTACACTCTGAATCACCCGCTCCTCGGGAGATTCAGCCTCTTTCAGTATTGTTTCTCCAGCTTGCTGGAGCTTGTGCTTTAGTGCACGCTCAGTGTACTGATAGTACCTCACCAGCCCCTCTGGTGAGGTCTCATTCACTATTAAAGTTACGGTTGCACCTAATCACTACTCACTCAGCTCTGTGTCTGCTAGACATATTGAGCACCTGGGTGCT
The DNA here is from genome assembly GCF_040937935.1 of Hyperolius riggenbachi. Classification (NCBI taxonomy): domain Eukaryota; kingdom Metazoa; phylum Chordata; class Amphibia; order Anura; family Hyperoliidae; genus Hyperolius; species Hyperolius riggenbachi. The sequence goes on from NC_090649.1 coordinate 104,595,873, forward strand.
CCTATATTCTGAAATCTCCCCAAACAACCTCCCCTCCAGCCCTTAATGGAGTCACTTTAATTGTGAGGGCTTTTGAAGTATAGCAGGCATTGAATTGCCTACAAGGAGCTGCGCCACTCCCCCCAGTCTGTATGGAAGCCTCCTTCTTCTATCCACTCTTGTTAGAAAATGACAGGTACCCACAGTTTTGTTCTATGTCCCTGGACAAAAAAAATGCATGCAGGGGATGCACAATGCAAAAAAAGAGGTAGCTTATTGATGTGATTACAGCTCTTGGCCAGGAGATACAATTACATCAATGGGGTCTCATGAAAAAATTGCAGGATCCTGCGGTTCTGTGCCACAGGGGGGTAGAAAAGAAAGGCCTCCATATAGGAGGGGGGCTATGGGACCCCCCCCCCCCCCCCCAAAGCCCACACAATTAATGAATATGCCTTAGGGGAAGGTTTGATTAAGAATTTTTCCAAATTTAGTGCCAAGTTCACTTTAAATGCATCTATCCCGCTCAAGTTATTTCAGAAGAGCAAGGCTTTTCAATCAGCCCATGCACACATGCCCATTTGCACCCATTCATCTCCAACAGCACAGTAATTAAAAACAAAGGTAACAAAGAATAGCTTTCTAGCGATGCCCGTGAACAGATTTCAGATGCATGATCAGCCTTTCCATTTCATTATCATCTATAGAGTTCATCTGTTGTTTCCCAACAATACGCGCACTAAACAAATGGAGGATGAAGGCATTCTACCCATTGACTTTGCCTGCTCATTCCTTTCAATGTACGTCTGTTTTAGGAAACGGCTGAACAGTTTATACAAAATGATGGAGCTGCAAGGTTACTTTGGCGGTAATAAGATACTCAGTTTTGTGTTGTAACATTATGGCGTCTGGGATTCCTGTCTCCTTTTGTTACCGTTTTCAAGGAAATAAAAAAAACAATTGCCCCGGATGAATACAGCCGAGCCGTGCTGCATGAGAGTAGAAGGATTTGAAATGGTCAGAAAAATTCTGAACAACAAACTACTAGAGATGTGCGTCTATTTATAGAAAGCGCAGCCTAAGGTTACACGAGGCAATGCAGAAGCATAAGCAGGCTTTAAACTCTTTAAACTTAATAATACAACATTAGAATATTATAGAATATTAGAGCAGCATATCCTTTGGTAATGTTTCTCATAAATGTTTCTCAATTATGCCTGTTTATTGTAAAAATTGTTCTCCATCTCCGTACCAGTAGGGCTCAGTATCCTATCTGCATTTATAATGTATTTATACATAGCGTGTATCTCATCTGTACTAAAGTGTTTATTATATTTATGGGATTTATTTTTATACTGTAGATCAAAGAGTGTCAATACTTATTGTACTTTCTTACAGCCTTGGAGAATAAATGAATTAAAGGATAACTGTACTTTTTTTGTAGAATGTACTTGTGCAGAAAAATTCAATTTAACTCTGCAATGATGATTACACAGTTTTTATGCAGTGAAAGCAGAGCTAGGATGGATGGCTCATACCAGTCTTGACGATGGATTTCAAAGATTTGCTTTGTTAAGAGGTTACCTACGCTGTCTCTCTTCACCCATAGGGAGTCTAGATGGTCTGTTTTAGGAGATAAGGATCAGAAAACGCTGTGCGTGCTCTCTGAGATCAGCCAATCTGCATAATAACAGCCCTTCCACCATCAGGATCAGATTTGTTAATAGACTCTATGACGTTTCAATTAGGCTGGAGTTCTATAAAAGTGAAAAGTATAATTATATATTCAGGTAGTTCCCGGTTAACAAACGAGATAGGTAGGTTCGTTCTTAACCCCTATCTTTTCTTAAGTCGGAACACTGTGCCATCTCTGTCCCCTGTACCTCCTCTGTGCCCCCATGTGCCTCCAGTGTCTCCCTCTGTGTCACATCTACCCTCTGTACCTGCTTACACAAGTGTAAAAGCCATTTTTTCTTTGAATTTTTTAAAACTGATTTTCTCAAAAACTCAAAAATCTCAAAAAGTCCAATTTAAAAAAAAATGTTGACTTGTTCCCATGGAAACACAGAATCCATGCTGTTTGTATCGGTGGGTGGTTCATAAGTCGGGCATTCACAAGTCGGGTACTACCTGTATATATATATATATATATATATATATAAATCACAGCCGCGCTGCTGACACGCAGTGTGTCACAGTGGGCTGTGTTTACCTCTGTACTGTCAGTCTGCGTGCTCCCCCGCCTCCTGCTAGCTCCGGTCCCCGCCTGCATCCCTTCCCTCCCCGCTGATTGGAGAGAAGGGATGCGGGCAGGGACCGGAGCTATGCAGGAGGCGGGGGAGCACGCAGACTGACAGTACAGATGTAAACACAGCCCACACAGCGTGGCTGTGATTTATGAGGGATAGCAGAGTACAGGGGGAATTTAGGTGGGATCTGGATAGCACAGAGGCTGGGCAATATAAGCAGACTCACCCTCTGTATGTGGATAGCATTGTCAGAACCCCACCTCGGGTTCTCTTTAAGGGCTCTGCCTTTGACATGGGAGACCAGGGTTTGAATCCTGGCTAGGGTCAGTACCTATTCAGTAAGGAGTTCAAGGCAAGACTCCCTAACACTGTAGGGTGGCCTCTTGACTTGAGCAAGTCCCAGTGGCTGCAGCTCTTGAGCGCTTTGAGTCCAACAGGAGAAAAGCACTATACAAATGTTCGGATTATTATTATTATAAACGCCTTCAGAAAATCTAAAAACCGTAGCACCTTAATATGAAATCACTGAGTTTTTGAGTCGTAGACCCGTATGCAATTCCCTTTTGTGTTTTCTCTTAGGTGATATTTTCAAACTCATCAAAACCAGCAAGCAAGAAAATACTCAAAATAATTTTGGTAGTACTTTTTCACCTGCTTTTAGGTACTTTTTCAATTGTAAAATGCTTATAAGTTACTTTAAAGAGAATATGAAAATTATCTCCAAGGAGATAACTCAGGGGGGAAGTTAATTGCATTTGGGCCATAGTGAGAGTTTCCTTCTCATCCTCTAGAAGTAAAAGCAAACCTGAATACAAAAATTAAAAACAGCACCCCAACACACACCAAACTATGTAAGCTATGTAAGGTGTCAGCAGTAAAGAGAACTTCCTTTATTCTTATTTTTCTATATTTTATATTTTTATCACAGCTTTGGAAACATCTGAATGGCCTTACATAGTCAGCCTTTTACCAGTAATGCACTGAGTGGCCCCAGCATGAGTCATGTTGCCCAGCAGTGGGTCAGTATGGTCATGTGGGGGTCGGGGTGCATATGTAGGATATGTATATATGTCTTGAAATCTTACATTTTTACAATCTGCAGGACAGCTTAGCAATTGGCACAGTTCAGATGGAAATAAATATGGCCTCCTCCATATCCTGGTACAGTCATACTGGATTGCTTCATACAGTGCACAGACTGGACTGTCCTACACTGTAAACATGCTGGTCTGTCTCACACTGCACACATAGGGTTTGATTCACTAAGACAAATAGCATGCCTTATCAAAGTTAACATGCCTTATCAGAGTAGCATAGTGAACTTATTCCTGTTAATTGGCAATGACGAGAGCTCCACTCGTCCTGTCCTGAGCCCCTGCAGGTTCGTATTGCTCGCTATGCTACTCTGATCAGGGGCAAACGCAGGATTTTTAAGGTGGGGGTTCCTGAAAGGTCCAGAAGCACGTATGTCCCGAGTGCTTCCGAATACAGGTGGCTCCATACTGCCCATGCACAAAAGTGCGCTGGCGTATTACGGAGCTGCCTATCTTTGGAAGTACTCAAGGACACTAGTGTTTCTGAGGGCTTCTGGTAGCAGCAAATGTGAACGGGGTACAGCGCTGGAACAACTCCCCAAGAGAGGAACAGGAGATAGACTTAGTTTGGACAATTCAGTGGAATATGCTACATAGTGTCACATAGAGCAAGCGATACCCATATGATGCAGGGATATATGCATCTGCGGAAGATGTCGGCGCTACATAAATACTAAATAATAATATTTTGCCTCACCAGGATTGCACTTTTATTTAGCTTTCCTGTAAGACAAGAACACACAGTCAGCTCTAGGGGAAGAGGGAAACAAAGGTGAATGAGGGAGGGCTGGTGCACACCAAGAGTGCTTCTGAGCGTTTTTCAAATCAACAGTGATTTGAAAAGCGCTTGGCTAATGTTACCCTATGTGGGTGTTCCCACAGCAGCGTTGTGATTTTTTCAAAATCTCAGGTATACTGCATGTAGCATGTTTTTGAGCAATTCATTCAAAAATCGCTCTGAAAATCACTTCACAAAATCACACTCACAAATTGCTAGCGATTGCTATTGTCATTTTGGCGTTGCACTAGCCCAGAGAGAGGAGTGGAGAAATTGAGAATAGCCTGAGATGGAGCAGAGAACGTATCTGTATTGAAGTCCCACATCACACAGGCTACTTGCCTGTAATCGGACTCCTGTCCCTGTCAGTCTCTCACACAAGTCAGAAAGAAGCCCTCCTGGAGTCTAGGGACTGTCAAAAACTTTTCAGCTTGTTATGCACACCTTATGCACACATGCAGTCATTATAACAATGGGCAGAAACCAGACAGATGTTTGCCCACAGACCCTGAGTCCAGGCAAGCTCTGCATCATGCTGTGCATATTTACCAGCTTGCCTGCACTCTAATTTCATCATGTCTGACACTTCTGTGCTGTGGAGAGTCCAGGACTCCATAATCAACATTCTCTCTGCAGGCTGCATCTTCTTGTGAGGGTTGTGAGGGAAGCTCGGCTGCCTCTCTCATTCTATTAGCTGGAGGGAGGCACCAGAAGTAAGAAGGGAGGGAGAATGAGGCTGTTTATATTATGCGGGCTTCCCTGGCTGAATACACAGCTCAGTGCAGGGGGGAGGTTCCAGACACCCGGAATAGCCCCCTGAGTTCGCCAGTGCTGATAAAGCGTGTTAACTTTGATAAGACTTGCTAACTTTGATAAGACATGCTAACTTTTATAAGACATGCTATTTGTCTTAGTGAATCAAACCCATACTGTCTTACAGTGTACACTAACACTGGAGTATCTCACTGTGCACAAATGTTAAAATACTTGAAATCTATACTGTACACATTCTGGGCTGTCCTACACTGTACACTCACTGACCTTTCTCACACTGCATACACACTATGCTATCTTACAGTGTACACTCAGATTGGGCTGTCTCATATTGTGCGCACACTGGCCTGTCTCACACTGTCCACACACACTGAGCTGTCTTCCACTGCTCATACAGTGTACTGATTCAAACTGGACTGCCTTACGCTACCTATACACTCATTTGACTACTTCATACTGTGCATCCACATAAAATGGACCATCTCACAGCCAGAATAGGCTAATGTTATAGGGGTGTGTTGAGGTTTTGCATCAGGGAGGTTTTAAGCTTGGTGTGTGTGTGTGTGTGTGTGCATAGCGGGAAGCCATGGCACCTGCAATTTTGTCAGGTGCCTCCCTCTTCCCAGATTTCCCTTCATTGCTGCAAATCACAGCTTTAATGTGTGTGTGTGAGTGTGTATGTGTGTGTGTGTGTGTGTGTGTGTGTGTGTGTGTGTGTGTGTGTGTGTGTGTGTGTGTGTGTGTGTGTGTGTGTGTGTGTGTGTGTGTTACAGGGGATTTAGCATTAGGGACAACAAGTGAAACACTAACAATAACATGTTGCAAAATTAGAACAACAGGCTTCCAGTAACTACTTTACCAATTTACTACTCATGGAGGTTTACCCTCGCTGAATCCGACCATATGTACAACCCCACAGCATCAGTCAGCAATACTGCTATGTCCGACTCCATGTTTTAGGGGATGCATCAGAAAGAGACTTTCTGCTGACAGTTAAGAAAATCACAAGTGGTTGTGTTTGGTGTGTAACATTTATGGTCTGCATTAGTGTTGATCGAACAGTGCTCGCAAGGTGCTAAGCCACTCTGTTAGGTCTCCTCCCCTCTCTTATTGGCGCCTTTGCAGACAGCCAATAAGCTGCGACGATGCTTTTTCCACAGCTATGGTCACACAGCCTAGCTGGCTGTGACCATACCTGTGATTGGCCGAGCGGGTCACGTGTTCAGGTATATAAATACCCGAACGCGCGGCTGTCTCTGCCATTCGCATTGGGGTTTAGCTTGGGGTAGGTAGGGGGACAGATCTAGCGGTTAGGTGCCAGCACAGCCAGCCAGGCCAGCCACAGTGCCCCAGCCTCACCACCACTGCCAGCAGCAGCCACAGAGCCCCAGCCTCACCCACTGCCAGCAGGGACTGCCAGCAGCCACTGTGCCCCAGCCTCACCACTGACAGCAGCCACAGTGCCCATAAAAAACACAGTTTATTGCATTTTGCTTATTGTTGGAAAAAAAACAGTACTGTCAGTGCCAGCTGGGAACAGTTGTACCCATAAATATAATTGGCTCACTGCTCTGCAAACATGAGTCCCTGCTTTTATTCTGAGCCTAAGATCTATGTGTAATATCTCTATGTTTTTCAGGCCTGCAAAGCAGGCATGCTCGGGTCCCCATTGACTTTCATTAGGCTCGGTGTTCGGCCGAATATCCCGAACATCTGGACCATGTTCGGTCGAGCCGACCCGAGCCTGAATACTTGGATGTTCGATCAACACTAGTCTGCATCTTTACAGTTAGTCAGTGGGTCAGGTCTGACTCACTACACATTTTACTCTTCTTCTTTTTCTAGCTACCAACTTACCATCTTATCTCTTCAACTGCTAAATGCTAATAGGTGAGGCAGAGCATTTTTTATTATTCTCCCACTAATAACTAGTCCAAAGAGCTGTACATTTACTGCAACATTAGAAAAATTCAATAAAATATAAAAAAGTAGTGTAAGATAAGACTTACATTAAAAACAGCTGTCAGGTAAATAACACAATAACAGCTCAAAAATACACTCTGTACTCTCTTAAAATATAAAATGATGTCTGTTTAATTTGCGTTTCTATTTATTTTCAGTTTTATGCAGCTACTCTTCACATTAACCAATTCAAATGTTCCCAGCAGAGCTACTGCAACAGATTGTAAGAAGACGAAAACCAAATTACCAGGTACATTCCCTGAGGACCTATTTATTAAAATTGAAACAGTAAATAATAGACTTTCCAAAGTATTCATCAAGCTTTCAACAGACTTTCCAACGTATTCTGAATTTGCAATGTTCTATTCCTTCAGTAAGTGGAAAACATAGCTGTCCTTATCTGTGAACTCATTCTTTCTTGCATGGTAATTGCTAAGAGATTCCAGCATAAGGCTAAAGAGGCAACAGGCTGCAATGGCACACAAATGGCATTGATTAGTACTGCGACAGGCAATGGTAGAAACAGCCAAATGATTGATATCAGGAAAATGGAGGTATACTCAGAAATGCCATTTTCCAATTCCGTAGAAATTCGGATTGCCGAAAATGCCGATTATCAATTCCGTAATCTGATTTTTGTCATATTGTTAATAAAGTTAGTTAAAGTAAACCGATAAAAATGTTAAAAAAGTTATACCTGGGGCTTCCTCCAGCCTGTTCAGGCTAATCAGTCCATCACTGTCCTCCTCCGCCACCTGGATCTTCTTCTATGGGTCCCAGTAATTTGACCTGTCAGGGCGTAGTGCACATGTGTGGCCCAGGAAGTGTGCACAGCGACTGTGTCAACAGGCCCCACCTGGCTGTATTACTGGACCCATAGCGGAAGATCCAGGCTGTGGAGAAGAATGGCGAGGGACCAATTAGCCTGAAGGAGACTGGAGGAAGCCCCAGGTATGTATAACTTTTTTAATTATATCATCTCAGGTACACTTGAGATCAGAGCTGAACTCAGATCTTCCTCTCTGCTCTAAAATGTAAGCAACAGCATACTAACCTTTAAAGAAAAATATTTCTATGCTACAGCTGATACACACAATGAATCTGGAGTGTGTCTACTTCTTGCTTTCATGGAAGCAGGCATATTGTTAACATCCTGTGTACCAATTAGCTACTCTGCTGGGGCAGCCAGCTGACACAGCTACAAGACATATGCAGTTTTAGGTGTTGTAGTTTTAGAAGGTTTTAGTTTTAGAAGCTTGCAACGAGCACATTGTATTAGTCAAGTCAGTGCATACCTTTCACTTTATCCCCCCCCCCCCCCCCCCCGCCGATATGGACAAAACAGGTAGGGGCAGGAGCAGACCCAGAGGCAGGCCACCCAGCAGGTCTGTTCGAGGTCATGCTGATGTGATTTCGTGCGGCCCTGGCCCAAAGTACAGTGCTCATAAGAAGGCACGTCCCATCAACTCCCAAGATTGTCAAGACGTGGTTGACTATTTAACACAGAACACCTCATCTTCTGCAGCCACCAGCGCTACTACAAGCACCACATCCGCTGCATTTGACACTTCGCAGGAGTTATTTAGTGGGGAAATCACTGATGCACAGCCATTCTTGTTACAACAAGATGAAGGTGCTAAGCAAGCTACACCACCTCATATGTTAGGCGACACTATGGATGTAACATGTGAGGAGGAGGATGATGAAGTACCTGCTGTTGGTGCAGTTTATGAGGTGTCTGAGGCAAGCGAAGCTGGGGAGGATGATTATGATGATATGGATGCTACGTGGGTTCCCAATAGAAGAGATGAACAGGGGGACAGTTCAGAGGGGGAGTCAGAGAGAAGTAGGAGGAGATGAGTTGCTGAAAGAATCAGGGGAGCTCGTCATCAGTAACAGCGGGTGGCAGTGTCCGGCTCCATGTATCGCAACCTATCGACAGCCAGCCAACATGCCCTTCAACGTCAGCTGCTGAGGCCACCATAGTGCCCACACCCTAGGGGGGCTCAGCGGTTTAGAAATGTTTTAATGTGTCTGCCATAGATCAGAGCAATGCCTTCTGTGGCCGCAATAGCAGCATAGGGGGCGATCTACAGGCTGGGAACGCGAGCAATCACTCACATTCCCATGCCTGTCGGCCGGTGATGGCCGAACCGGAAGTATTCACCGGCGGGTCATGGACCATCGGAGCGGAGCTGCGAGGGCACCGATCGGCTGCAGGGGGCTGAGGGAAGCCCCAGGTGAGTTCGTCTCATTTTTTTTGCCTGGCTTTAGGTTCACTTTAAGGAAGTGAACTTTAAAAGGACACTGAAGGGGGGGTCGGGGGAAAATGATTTGAAGTTACCCAGGGCTTCTAATGGTCCCCCACAGACATCCTGTGCCCGCGCAGCCACTCCTCAATGCTCCGGCCCGCCTCTGGTTCACTTCTGGAATTTCAGACTTTAAAGTCTGAAAACCACTGCGCCTGCATTGCCGTGTCCTCACTCCTGCTGATGGCACCAGGAGAGTACTGCGCAGGCCCAGTATGGTCTGTGCCTGCGCCGTGCACTCCTGGTGACATCAGAGGAAGCGAGGACACGGCAACACAGGCGCAGTGGTTTTCAGACTTTAAAGTCTGAAATTCCAGAAGTGACTCGGAGGTGGGGCCAGAGCATCGGTGAGTGGCACAGGATGCCTTCATGGGAACCATTAGAAGCCCCGGATAACTTCAACTCATTTTCCCCCGATCCCCCTACAGTATCCCTTTAAGCTGTTAACAAGGTGGCATAGAACGCTTGATAGATTGGCTTCAATATATCCGAGTGTAAGTGATAGATGTTGCAGAGGTTGTGGGGCAAAAGGCACATTATTGCATTTAGTATGGGAGTGTCCTATAATTTTGAGTTTGGGGAAAAAGTTTTGAATGCATTAATAAGATTATTGATTCTTGTGTTAATTGGGATCCATCTACAGTGTTATTGCATGATACGTTGAATTTTATTAATAGTTATAATAGATTGTTGGTTCCCCAATTATTAATAGCCGATTAAAGCTTGATTCCAGTTAAGTGGAAATGTCAGGATCCTCCAACCCTTAAAGGGACTCCGAGCAGTGCAAAAACTATGGAAAGATGCATATCATTTTAAAGCTCTCTGTCTCCTCTTTCCAATGATGTATAAACCACCGCCCTACGCCTTTTAGTTTTCGCTATTTTCGCGATTGAAATTGCCGCGGCCGCGATTTCAATCGCAAAAATAGAGAAAACTAAAAGGCGTAGGGCGGCGGTTTATATATCATTGGAAAGAGGAGAAAAAGAGCTTTAAAATGATATCCATCTTTCCATAGTTACTTGTATTATACAGGACGACACTTTCCCCAGTGTCAGCAGCTCCATTCAGCAGAATGGAGCTGCTGACTTTAGGAAAAAGTCGCCCTGTGTAATACAATGTAACTATGGAAAGGTGGATATCATTTTAAAGCTCTCTTTCTCCTCTTTCTGGCGACACCTAAATCGTCGCCCTACACCTTTTAGTTTTCTCTATTTTTGCGATTGAACTCGCGGCCATGGCAATTTCAATCGCGAAAATAGCGAAAACGAAAAGGCTTAGGGCGGCGGTTTATATATCATTGGAAAGAGGAGAAAGAGAGCTTTAAAATGATATGCATCTTCCCATAGTTTCTACACTGCTCGGAGTCCCTTTAAGCCCCATCTACACGGAGCGAGGTTTCCACTATGTGCCTTATCAATCGAGCCGCTGATGCGGCTCGATTGATAAGATCCGACAGGTCGGATCTCGCCACCGCCGATTCCCTGCTCGTTCCCCATGAGGGGACAATGGCAGGGAATCGAGCGGAAGATAAGCGGCGCTGGCGGGGATGAGCGGGGGATCGAATCCGACGCACGCGCGGGCGAGCCGGGACACGCGGGGATGCGGAAGAGGCGATCCGGCAGGTTAATCAACCTCTTAAGAGATTGTGTTGGTAAAGTCAATGTTTTGAAGGAGGTGGAAAATCAGATTGCTCTTCAGCAGGATAAATTGGGTTTTTTTATAAGTGGAATAGATGGTTTGAGTTTCAAAACTCATCTGAGTATGGAATTATAATGAGGATGTAGGGGAGGAGTTGTTGGGGAAAATATGGAATTGTTATTTCAGTTAGGAGGAATAGTGTTAGTAGTGGGGAAGGATGATTTTTCTTGTTGGATTTTTGTTATTATATGAGATTCTTAATGTATAGGATTGTGGGGGGAGGATAGAATGGGAAGGTTTTTTTTTTTGTTTGTTTGTTTGTTTGTTTGTTTGTTTTTTATCTGAGTTTGGATTTGAAAAATGTAAAAGAAAATGGGGAAAGAGTGCTGTATTCTATTTTCGATTATTGTATTGCATTTCTTTTTTCCTCCTCTTCAATAAATTGTATAGAAAAAAATGAATATGTAACTGTACTTGGTGTATTTATGTAATTAATAAACTGAAATAATTGAGTGTTTGCAGCAAAATAAAGTGTGGTAAGTAAGTTGTAAGTAGCACTGTGGTGTTTAGTGGTAATTGTAATGCTAAACAGCAAATGATGATCACATGAGATATTGATAGATGTACAGAGATGGAAAATGGTGATAAATGTCACAGTGGAAAATGTAGTTCTATGAAAATGTCAAACGATTAGAAATTAATTATTGAGTTAAAAGTTGACATGCAGGAAAGGTTTTCTACCCAACAAACTTTTCCAACATATACAATTTTATCTTTGTCCTCGAAATGACTGCAATCTCAAACATGTGTGTTAAATCTAAAAATGTCTTCAAAACTTTCAATCAACCAAAAATTTGGATCAGATTGGTTGAATTGAATCAAAATAAAAAAAATGTAACGTGTGTGGCCACCTTAGCAGTTTATAGAAAATCCCTTATCCACCAAGAACAAGTACGAAAAGCAGAACGATGAGTAAAAATCGTATGTGTTCTCCATCTTGTTCCAGGTGAGTGATTGAGAACATGAACATGACTGTTTCTGGACATAAGCAACACAAGGAGCAAAATAGAGTTATTTTGTTTGAGATAAGTGCACTGCTTTTGAATCTCAGTTGGCAGAACTCATTGTGCTGTTATTATCTTGTAATGCTTTGATGTCTCTCTACTAGCGGAAAATATAGAAACTGAAAGCAAAAGTCCTCTATTATTGACTTGCACTGCCCTCTAGTGACAAGTGGCCATAAATACACTTCACACTATTTGGTAGCGAGCAAATGTAATAAATAAAAAAATTAGGTGCTAAAATAAACTGGCCTGGAGTACTTGCAAGCCTCTAAATAAATTGTCTGCTAAAGAGTTAAATAAAGACAAATGTTGCAATAAAATTAATGGAACTCTAATACATGTCACATTCAATCATGTGAGCGCATGCCTAGTTTTGCGTCATCCAGCGCACCCCAAGGAAGACAAACCTCGCGGTGCTTTGCTGCTGTAGCTGTCTCGTGTTTTCTTTTCACATCTATTTAGTTTAAATATTCAGCTGCAAATACATCCCGGTATTCCCAATATTATCTCCATTACTTCAGTAGAGAGATTGAAAACACAGGCAGTTTCATATAAATTATTCTTCCCACCTCAGAAAGGCCCGAGTTTTTATAATGCCATAATATATTTGCAAATTACTTTTGTGCCACAGTGCTATAGGAAGGCTCAGCTTAGATTACTGCCTTTTTATCTATTACCATGCTGAAATACCAATAATAAAAATGTCAAGATATGCCAGGCTATGCAGGTGCTTTTACATATTCTCTGTCAGTTACATCATTCCTCTAACAGACCATATATTATAGCACAAAAGCAGAACACTCCTAATCAGTCCATTCATGTAAAATGAGTGTATAGTATGGGAAACAGATTTTAGCAAGTGTTTATCTTGGACTATTCGTGTAACCTTTGCCTGGCAGCGGTTTTCTATACGAGTCTCACATTTTCACATGACTGCTCTGTTTCTGTGCTCATGTAACATGTACAATTTAGCAAGTGCCCTGTGTGGGATGTCTGTCAGTGCAGATGATCAGCTGAAACTGTCCACATCTAGATACACTATAAATTAGCTAAGGACTGATTTTTTAACCATTTCAGGCCGTGGGGATTTTTCACCTCCCATTCATTCGCTAATAACTTTATCACTACTTATCACAATTTATTGATCTATATCTTGTTTTTTCCGCCACTAATTAGGCTTTCTTTGGGTGGTACATTTTGCTAAGAATTATTTATTTCTAAATGCATTTTAGCAGGATTAATAAGAAAAAAATTGAAAAAATTCATTATTTCTCAGTTTTCGGCCATTATAGCTTTAAAATAATCCACGCTACCATAATTAAAACCTATGTATTTTATTTGCCCGTTTGTCTCGGTTATTATACCATTTAAATGTTGTCCCTATCACAATGTACATACATTTTTCTGCGGGGGAGAGTTCCATGTTCCCGTTCACTGATCCCAGGGCTACCAGGGGACACCACGGGGGCACGGGGGACACCACGGGGGCACGGGAGTGCAGTAGAGCAGCCGTCTGGACATGAGCTTCACGTCCGGGCGGCCGAAATGGTTAAAGGACCACTATTGCAAAAATGTGTTAAGCCTGGGACACTAAAAATCTCAAAACCCTATCACAATCGCTAGCGTTTTGTGTAAGCACTTTGCAGGCGATTGCAACTGTGATTTCAGGTGATTTGTAAAGAGCGTCAGTAGTGTCATAGAGTTTGCAATTAATGATTCTCAATTTGAGTGGTGGATTGAAATGCACTGTGCTTCTGGGTAGTTCCAACTCTTTAATTTCACATGCAAATCGCTTACATTTACGATTTATGCGTGCTTTGCAGTGGTGCTTGGATAATTTTTGTGATCACGGAATAGCCTTGATTTACTACCATTTTTCCCCTATTCGACCGCCGAATCTGAATTCGTGATCGATTCTGGATCACGGAAACCAGCGACGGAAATTCAGTGATTGAAAATATTCAGAATTTGGTTACGCCCGTGATCGCGGTTGAAATCCGAGATTATGTTGTGATTGGCGGGAATGGATAGAATTTACATCCCTGGGCCAATCAGAGGCCTCTAGCCAGGCCCTAGCAACCAATCATAGGAGGGGAGGCTCTGCCCTCCTCTCCTGCATATATAAAGTGGGGGGCATTTCCAGAGCTCTGTCCTTGCTAGACTCTGTGGCACTGAGAAGATCATCTCCAGGCCATATTGTACATCAGCAAGAGCGTTTTAAGTCCTTACATTGCCCTTATACTATATCTGATACTTGTATTCAACTAGCTATCAGTGAGCGATTACTTAAGTCAGCCCCACACTTGCTGTGACATCCATCCATGAACATCCACCCGCCAGGTGCCATTGGGACTCACCTTCACCTCTGTGATTGCTTAAAGTGTATTTCCCTGTTTAAAACCACGTATTACCAATTAACAGTTGCATTTAAAGTGTTGATTTAACTGTAAAATCCATTTTCTCAATTGGAATTTTGTTTAACCACTTAATGACAAGCTGACTTATAAAAACGTCCTGCTAGAGCCTCTTATTGGCTCCAGGACGTTTTTATAAGGCAGACAGTGCTGCTGTGCGCGTGCACGTGCATGCTCCAGCGTGTGCACGTGCGCGCTCCTGCGCGTGCACATGAAAATAGTGAAAAAAAAAACACCAAAGAAAAAATACACCTTTATTTCCAAATACTATATTGTCACCATACTTTGTACTAGGGACATAATTAAAATATTGTTATAACCAGGACAAATAGGCAGCTAAAATGTGTGGGTTTTATGTACAGTAGCAGTGTTTATATTAAAATTATAAGGGATGACATTTTCCTTTTTTTTCCTTGTACTTCCCTTTAAAATGCATAGAAAATAAAGTAATTAATGAAAACAAATATCAACCCCAAAAAGCCCAATTGGTGGTGAAAAAAACAAGATATAGATCATTTCATTGTGATTAGTAGTGATTAAGCTATTGGCAAATGAAAGGGATGAGGACTGAAAGGTGAAAATTACTCTTGTCCGTTGGGGTAAAAACGCCTTTGGGTGAAGTGGTTAAGTTATAGCCCCTTATCCCCTTAATGATCCATGCAATTTGGGGGATTGTAGCATGGATGGGGGCTTTAACAATAGCTTAAATGCTTTTCTGTGATCACGGCCGTGAATTTCCGTGATTGCCTCATTCGCGGAAAAAACCTGAGTCGAATTTGTAAGTCCGTTTCAAATCCAAAAATTAATCACGGAATTTAAAAAATGTTTTTTCAATCAAGGATGAATAATCGAATCCGTGATTGGGGGGTATCCAAGCAGCACTGGTGCTTTGCCTACGCTCCTATACTTTGAACATCAAAAAGAAAAAAGGCTGGTCTGGCACTGTAGCTTTAATAAATATCAGCAGGTGTACAGTGATGGAAACAATAGTGTAACAAAAAGTGATACACAAATGTAAGCAGGTACTTATCGTGCTGCTGCTGGGGTGAGGGAGACGTCTGTGGGCGCCAGATGGGCGCCAGTCTAGTTATGCCCCTGTCCCTAATGTAAATATAAATCTACTGACCAGCTGAAATCTGTTATAAATTTGACCTCTATGCAGGCTGGGACTCGGGTCCTGTCCAATTAGGTATTGACAATAACTAGATGATGCCTGAATGACAAGGTGAAAAATGAGACGACCCAGTGAAAAATGACAAGTAAACTATTCCAAATGCAATACACTGTTAATAATCAAATAATATATATGTGTTTATAAAGGTCCAAGAACAGAACCGATCATGGAAGGATATGTGAAAAAGTTTTTGATATGGTCATTGAACCAGGAATTGTTAGACAATGAATAAATGCTGTTCGGTGAAAATAGAGAGAATGTCTAAGTAAAACTGCAAAATGGTGAGAAAACATCATACATTTACTGAACCGGTGTGAGCCAGGCTGCAGGAGTCAGAGATGAGGCCCGGACTATGGACTGCATCTCCCAGCATGCATCGCAGCGCATGTACACATGATCCCACCGGGAATTACAAATTCTGGCAGAAGCTGTTGGTCAGGTGAAAAAAATGGGGCATGTTGTACATGCTGGGGCCAGAGGAGCAGCAGCTCGTAGATAACAAATAGTGCTCCCACCAGTCCTCGCACCCCCATGGGCACACACCATAACAAATCTCTCTTATGAGGAGGTTCATTTTTTTTTCTTAAAGAGACTCTGTAACAAAAATGGGTACTCACCTCGAGAGGGGGAAGCCTCAGGGTCCCAATGAGGCTTCCCCCTCCCCTGTAGCTGCAGGCAATCCAGCGCTGGCTCCCCCGAAGTCTCCTGCAATCCACGCTCGACAAGCCTGACAAGGCTTGCTATATTTACCTTCCCTGGCTCCAGCAGGGGGCGCTGTTGTGGCTCTTAGCACGGAGATAGGCGGAAATAACCGATCTCCATTGGGTCCGCTCTACTACACAGGCGCAGGAGACTTGCGCCTGCACAGTAGAGCGGCCCGACAGCGATCAGCTATTTCCACCGATCTCCGAGCAGAGAGCCGATACTACGCCTGCGCTGGAGCCGGGAAGGTAAATATTTACATCCCTGCGATTTCGGGAGCTTTTTCGCCGCTGCCATTGAACACAGGAGGACGGGGGAAGCCTCGATAGGATCCGGAGACTTCCCCCACTCGAGGTGAGTACCTCCCAAAGGAACTTTTTCTCGTTACAGGTTTTCTTTCAGGGATGAGCAGAAACTATGCCAGTGCGAATTTACGCATTGTAGTTCGCATCTACGCATCGTAGTTCGTAGGTGAAGTTTCAAAACTATGCTTACGGATTTAAGTACTGTTGCGCGTAGCTTACACCCACTATGCGTAGTTAACATGTGTATTGCGTAGTGAAGTATGAATGCGTTACTCGCATCTAATTTTCCATTGTATGCTTACAAATTTACGCATTGGAAAGGCGAATGTACGCATAGAAGAGTTCCCAGTATAAGCATTTAACAGGGAATTAATGTGTAAAATGTTCTGCATACGGGCATAAGCATCCGCATACACTATGCTTCCCACTACGCTTAATTGCATGTTTTAACACGTAGTCTACAAAATGCATACGAAGCGAATATTTGATTTCGAAGCAGTAGATTGGCGAAGCGTAATTGCGCAAAACTACGCGTAGTTCCAGCATAGCAAAGTTGCCTGATTATGACCATCCCTGTTTTCTTTAAATGCAGTGTTCAGTTAGCTTTAATGACATGATTATAGACTCTATAAAATGCTGTGGAAAAGGTCAGTGCTATAGAAATGTATTATAACAATGAAAATTGCTTGAGCTTCTGTTCCACAGACTGTCCTTGTGTCAAAACAACTCTCATTATTAAACCCTTTTGAACTCTTCCCTAACAATGTCAGATTTGATTAGACATTTTTTTAAAAAAAAAATAAGATTTTTAAGTATAAACAAACACATCACAATAAAAACTGGTCTAGTAAACAAGGTTAAGTGTGTGAACAAGGTTAAGTGGTAACAATTGGAAATGGAATTAACCAGGCATTAAAATGAAAAACAATTGAAAAAAAAATTGCCAGAAAGCGTCAAAGTGATATTTTATGCATTTATTTTTCTATGTAATCTAGAATTAGCAATTGAAGTTAATTTTTCCATCAGCAATTTATAGCACTTGGACTGTGCAAAACAGTTCAGAGCAGCGCTGATACTACACTTAGTCATATTTGCAAGTTATGCCAGAGGTTTCAGCATCACTTTCAGCAATAATTTAAATCTGAACTGAACTGAATACTAAAAAAAACAGCGTGTTTCACTTACCTGTGGCTTCTGCCAGACCCTTGTAGCCTTCATGTCCCGCGCCGGTCCTCCATGATCTTCCGTTCCCCCGTCGCCAGCTACTTTAGTTGCCGTCCACTTGTAAGTCGCGTTCCCATTAAGAAAAATACGCATGGCTCGGGGCACGCAGGCACAGTTGCCGCGTCAATGGTAATAAAACTAGCTGGCGGCGGGAGAACGGAGGATTGTGGAGGACTGGCGGGGCACAGGAAGGCTGCAAGGGGCTGGCAGAAGCCCCAGGTAAATGAAACACTTTTTTTTTTAGTATTCAGTTCCACTTTAAGGCAGCAAAGCTGTACTTCAATCAGGACCACTCTCCTTATTTCTGAGAAAAGATGCAGCTGCATTCATAAGAACTATAACATATCTCTATAATATTTTTATTTAGGCAACAATGATGATCATTACATAAGCCTGCCATATTTATTTCCTTTTAAACTACCTGGCTGACATGTTGATCATTTGCTTCTTATACTTTTAGCTAAGCAATCCAAAACAATCATGCAGATCATTATCCTTACTCCAGAGCAGCGCTCCAACCATAAATCCTCTATGTGTAGACTGTAACCACCACCAGGAACACCCTAAAGTATCCACACTCACCAGATTTGGTGGGCCAGTAATTATAGTGGCCTTAAAAATGCCTTTGGGGTACTTGCCAGGCTCCCCTCGCCTTATGGCTATTGCCAATCAAACAGACTCTCTTGCCTCCTTCTTGGGTCAGACCCAGGGGGGGAACATCTTTCACTGCTCGCTATAATCTGCATGTCGGTGGACACTGCAGCTGCAGGGGGGTGGTTGTCACCCCCCCACATGCTGAGACCCAAGGTGGGCTTCTCCCAGCGCTACCCCTATCGAACGCCACTGATTCAGACACTACTCATGCATAAATGATCAGCATGCCAGGCAACTGGTATTGTTTACATAAAAAGAAAGATCAGAGTGTGTTGTCCAAATGTCCATATAATACTTATCAGCCTAAAAGGAAATCTTTAAAACGTTCTCTGTAGACCGTATATAGTCGCTTTCTTCTGTCTTCTTTAAATTCAGTTTTCCTCAAAATCAAACAAAAACAACATCATAGTGCAGACAGTTGTAACAGTGATGGAGTGGATCCACTCCCCAGTGTAATCACTAGTGATTGTTATCGGGTCACTCGCCTTCAGTTCGTGCAAAGATCCTAACATACTCTCCAGTAATGGCTAGCACGCTATCCCTTTATGATAGCTGCCCTGACTCACAGACAGCAACTACATCTTAGCATCACCTGGACTTTCTGCTCACAGCCACCTCCAACTCCGTGTCCGCCGTGGATACCCTCAAAGCAATTCTGAGAGAGATCTTTGCGCAAAACACCACTCTTAGGGCTTGATTCACAAAGCGGTGATAACTCAGTTATCACGCCTAAAAGACTTTAGGCGTGATAAGCCGTGCAAAGCTGAGTTATCACCGATTTTTGCTGCTCTTCGCGCGAAGCTTTGCGCGCGGAAAATTCACGCGAGTTTCTTCTTATCATGCCTAAAGTTAGTTTAGGCGTGATAAGGGGCTTTTCACAGGCGTGCAAACACTTTGCACCGCTTTGTGAATCAAGCCCCTAGTATTGAGCATACATGCATGGCCAGAGCAACACCAACACTTGTAGCATCTGCCACTATCAAACAATACAGGTATCAGTGCGCTCACTCTTAGACACTGCTGTTCACTCTGACAGAATGAAAGATTCTTTTGGCCATATATGCAAAGGATAGTGAACATTATATTACTCGCCAGTGCAGAGGTCTAAAGAAAAAATGTCCAAACAAGCCAACACAAGCTCCTCTGAATAACATTTAACCACCTTAGCGGTATGGACGAGCTCAGCTCGTCCATTACCGCCAGAGGGTGCCGCTCAGGCCCTGCTGGGCCGATTTTGATGAAATAAAAAGCAGCACACGCAGCCGGCACTTTGCCAGCCGCGTGTGCTGCCTGATCGCCGCCGCTCTGCAGCGATCCGCCGCGAGCAGCGGCGAAAGAGGATCCCCCAGCCGCCTGAGCCCTGCGCAGCCGGAACAAATAGTTCCGGCCAGCGCTAAGGGCTGGATCGTAGGCGGCTGACGTCAGGACGTCGGCTGACGTCCATGACGTCACTCCGCTCGTCGCTATGGCGACGAAGTAAGCAAAACACGGAAGGCCGCTCATTGCGGCCTTCCGTGTTACTTCTGGCCGCCGGAGGCGATCAGAAGAACGCCTCCGGAGCGCCCTCTAGTGGGCTTTCATGCAGCCAACTTTCAGTTGGCTGCATGAAATAGTTTTTTTTTTAATTTAAAAAAACCCTCCCGCAGCCACCCTGGCGATCTTAATAGAACGCCAGGGTGGTTTTTAAACAACTTATTATTTCGAGATGGTTTCTATTGACTTTCTTCAGCTGGAAACATGCAAGGGTGGATATGAATACATCCTAGGTGTGATATATCATTTTTAGAATCAGAATCAAAATATTTTATTTCGCCAAGCATGACTGGGTCATGGCCAGAATTGGGTTTGACACAATACATAGCTCATTAGAGGCAAAAGGTACTTAGGTACATAGATGGCACTTAGCATGCAGTTACAGGAGCGAAGGAAGATAGCTAAGGCAAAAACGACAAAAATACATCAGGAACGTGACAGTAATACATCGTACGCAAGCATACATTCTGTAGCAATATGCATCCTTCAAGCACTGCTGACCTCTACAAAAGGTGCAGGAAAAAGTCTAATCAGTTTAAATATGTTGTCCGTTTGCCTGGTTGCTTTTACAAGATTTGCTCAAGCATATGCCACAAAGAACAAATCAGCAAAGATTGTTCACCATCATCCTCAAGTCTATTCATACAAAGATGTGATTTAAAAAAGCAAAAAAAACAAAAACAAAATGGGGTTGCAGACACAACTTGCACAAGTAGACCTCATTCGGAACTTTGGCACCCAAGAGACTTGATGAGAACCTGTGGTAAATGTAACAACAATCTGCAACAAACGAACAATAAACTGCAAGACGTGGTGCCTTCAAGGCACACCTACCAGACCGTTGCAATTCTGCGGCTCCTAGAGCACCTCTGGACCCCATACCCCCATAAAGTACTGGACCAACTTGTACGAGTACTTTTCCATTAGGAAGTGGCAGAGCCGGTTCTTCTGGCTCTGCCTCACTATGTCCATCTCCGTCCTGCCTCAGCCCACTTATTTACATAATGACCACCCTCTGAGCCTGCTCCCTGCCCAAGCTCCATTTACTGTGTTGTGTTGGAGCAGAGTGGCATGCTCGTGCATGTGGCGTGCTCGGTGCGCCTCAGTACAGGAAAGCTGTGACCCTGAAGGAGTTGAAAAAGTTGCACTCATCTTGGGGACATGATACCTAATTTAAAGAGAAACCATAACCAAGAATTGAACTTCATCCCAATCAGTAGCTGATACCCCCTTTTACATGAGAAATCTATTTCTTTTCACAAACAGATCATCAGGGGGCTCTGTATGGCTGATATTGTGGTGAAACCCCTCCCACAAGAAACTCTGAGGACTATAGTCCTGGCAGTTTCCTGTCTGTGAACCTCATTTCATTGTGGGAAATAGCTGTTTCCAACTGCCAAAAAAGCAAGCAGCAGCTACATCACCTGACAGCAGTACAAAGGTCACCATGTGATAAATGTCAGAATGTAAATCAAGGATTTAAAAGATTTTACAATGGGCAAACACTGACTAAATCATTTATATATATAATTATTGTGAACATTATTTTCACTGGAGTTCCTCTTTAAGAGAGGAAAAAAACAGTAAAAGAGAGGTGGTGGAGCGGCGATAAGAGTAGTAATTTGGTTCAAATTCAGTTTCAGTTTTGCTTGAAAAGGGAATAACTATGGCAGCCTCCATATCCCTCCCACTTCAGTTGTTCTTTAAAAAAAAAGACTTCTAGCTGCAGGAATTTCATTTTCCCTGAAGAGGTAGTATGTTGGCACTCTGCTTGCTAAGATATCCAATACTTACACTTACTTTAGATTTGTGTCTGGCATTTGGCCATAATGAAAAAGGTCAAGATTCATAAGATTATATTAAATGGGAACATTAGCACAACTTTAATCTTCCATATTCACGCTTCTCCCATTTAAGGTATAACAAACTAAAATACCTTTTTTTTGAACACCTGCCTGGGTGCTCTTTTTCATTTGAAGTGTTTATCAGTCTTTAAAAAGATAATTAATTTGTTACTAAGTGACACAGCTGGCAGACAATGAACCTCCCCAATGCATTGTGGGTGACCTTGTCATATACTTCAACATCTCCCACAACAAAAAGGTTGTCCTCCTCCGAATGTCTCCCTTGTAAAGCTCTGACAGTTCAGACATTTCTTACAGCCGCTCGCTAAGCAAGCATTAGAAATGCAGGCGATTATTTCGATTAAGAATAGCAACTAAAGATACCCTGTAACTGTCTCACTGTTTATCAAAGGAAAGGTTATACGCGCACGGCGAGGGGTCCTACCCTGCAGTGTTATCATTCATTGTGACTGAATGCAAGGAACGACACGGTATAGGAATTACCATTCTACAAGAGAGCATTGACTTTATAATAAGGACTGAAGTGAACAGTAACAGTGGAACACAAGATAATGAGACATTCTTATTTATGAAATGTGTCCCCAAGATCAATGAGGAAGGCCGATCCTGTCAATCAGACCAACATTTTACCTACTACTGTTACAGATACATTTATGAGGAATCCACAAGAAAACAGTCAGTGGCTACTGAAGACTAATGAGTGTCCTATTCAATCCCCTTAAAATAGCATCGCACAATCTCCCAGGTACACCTGGCAGAGTGGTCAGAGTCTTGGGAGGTGGATCTAGTCAGCATTCTTGTTCCCGGTGTCAGGATTCAGCCAGCTGAAGCAATTTAGCCAATTGTTTTTTTCTCTTTTTTAAAGACAGATCTGTGCAAATGACTGAAATCTGACAGCCATTGTAGAGAATTGGGGTAATTTTATTAAGTGCCATTTCACAGTAGTACTATGCAGGGTCATGGTGTTAGCAGCTTCAGGTGATTCAAGCAATATGCTGATGACATTGGTTTTATCATTATATATTTATAGAACTTATTCAACATGAGTTTACAGAGTACATTGATAGGTTACTAATTGCTCCACAGAGAAGGTCACAATCTAAACCCTGCCATAACCACAGCCTAATATTCCTAAACATCTTCTAAGGCCAATTTTGTGGGAGGAAATCAGTAATTTTTTTTGGGGGGGATGTGGGAGCAAAGCCATGTAAGCGCAAGGAGAATAAAATTGGGGATAGTAGCACAGCCCCGATATGAACCCAGGAGCCTAGCACTGCAAGGTAAGAGTGGAAATAACTCCACCACTATCCCTGGATGTCTCAAGTTGCCCAAAAAATTACACTGTCATACTGAGATGTTTGACATACGTGGCTCCAGCTTCCATAGTGGAACATTAGGCCATTCGCTAGTGGCCAACAAAGCAGGGACTGGGAAGGTGACAGCAATTTTATGGTCAATACAGTACTAAACTTTAAGAGACCCCGTGTTCATTTTTTTCCATAATTGACCTAGAAACATTCCAGCCAATAGGGGCAAGCCCACTTATATCAGCGATTCATAGCCTAACGTAGAAGTTTGCAGTAACATTTCACATGTACATAACACTTTTTTAAAAACATTTTTATTAAACAAATATTCCATATAGGTAAATGCGGATGAAATTGTATGCTTGTTATTTTCATTTATCATTAATATAGTCCTTACATTGTATTTCACAATACTTTATAGAATAAATAAAGGATTCATATCACTACTAAGGATGCTCATTTGGATTCTGCAGAGTTTAAATGTCTGCATAGCTGATTGGAAATCGGAAAACTCAGAAGCATTAAATCATAGAGAATGCAGAATGCAGATTACCAGTGTAATTATAGACCAATCACAAGATTCCATTTTTAACATTTCCGATTTTCCAAATTACGTTTATCTGTCATTTATTTTGCACTTTCTGATGCATAAAACGACAAAAACAATACTCCTTGGAAATCTGAAATACAGAAATCGGAAAACCAGAAAATTGTGAATCATAAAACGGAAAACTGGAAAAAAACAGAAACTGGCACTGACAACATTTTTTGAATTTATGTGAAATCGGAAATGGACATTTCTGACCATCCCTAACGACTACAACACGTGGAGGATCCCTGGAAGATGCTGAAAAATAGCAGTTGTATGTGTCAGGAATGATTGTCTTAGGAGAAACAAAATTTACAACTTTAAACTCATGATGACTGGCAATACTTTGCAAAATCGTAATGTTCCAGAAAAAGCTACACAGAGGCAAGAGACTACAGGAAATATTCCACCCTCCCCATCTCTCCTGTTCTTTTGGCAATCACCGATCCTGAAACAAAGCACTGTCCACAGCCCCAGCAGAGAATTGTACATTTCATTGTGCGCAAAACAGATGCAAGACAACTACCTACAGACATGGTGCTGGTATCACACACTTAGCAGGTGTATAATAACAATATAAACATAAGCGAGCATTGCTCCACCTCGGGAATTTATGTTGGCCAGATGGAACAGACACTCAGCCAGCAGCAGATAAACTCTCACAGGTTATTATTAGCAGCCGTATTATGGAGGACTCTCCTGTTGCACACTTCTGGAGTTGATCACATGATAGAGAACAAGAATGTCACCATATTTATGGAGAATAAAAGGCTCAGACCACAGCTGTTCACATTATAAATTGCAAGCGCAAGCACTGAGCGCTTTTGTGAGCGGTTTTAAAAACGATTTTCCACATGTTTTTTGAGCGATTAGCGATTTTTGAAAGCACTTTTGTAAACGCTTTTGTTTGGAGATTATCTCGTTTTTTTTTTGGTTTTTTTTACAGACAATCAGGAACTGAACTCTTTTACCTGGAACTGAATCTCTTTAATGTAATTTGTTTTCAAAAACGCTCACTAAAATCACTTATCCAAGCGCTTTCCAAATCTTTTTGCAATTTTCCTATACCTTCCATTGAAGCGCAAACGCTCTGAAAATGATGCAGGAGCCGCGTTTGCGATTGGATAGAAAGCTCATCTTTCATGTAAGAACACTCACATAAAAATACATTTTAAAGCTCTTTTGAAAATTGGCAGTGCTTTAAAAAAAATCTAAAATCGCTCACAGTGTGAAAAAGCCTTAAATAAAATAGACGAGATCTTGTCCTTATTTGTAAAAAATGGTTTAAGTGACAAAAATGTAAAGGGTACCTGAAGTAAAAATACAAAGATGCTTAGAGAGCTCTGAGCTATATAGCTCAGAGCTCTGTGGTCCGTGCAGGACGCTAAGTCCCGCCGGCTCTCGCTGCCCTCCCCGCCTCTCCCACATGTCACCTATATACATGCTGGCACCCATGGGTGCCAGCATGTATATGGGTGACAGGTGTGGGCGGAGTGGACGGCGGGAGCCGGCGGGGACTTAGCGTAAGTGTATGCAGCGGCCGGCGGGTGAGCGGCGAGAGACGTCGGGTGTGGTGGAGCTACAAAGTAACAAAGTTGTTACATTGTAACAACTTTGTTACATTGTAACTGATTAGCCAATTTCCGAGGATATTGCGTGGGAACTGGCTTTTAAAGGGACAGGTAAGTATTAATGGTTAATTAAGAACATTAAAGGACTTTTTTTCGTAGTTATGTTTTTTGTTCAATTACAATACTTTTTCTATGTGTTTGTGTGTTTATTTACTTTTAACTCAGGGTGCAGAGCCCCACGCGGCCGGTGCTCCGCATTCTGGCTATCCCAGCCTGCATGGGGGACAAGGGGTTAAAGAGGTCTGGGAGGGGGGACCCCACATCGTTTTTTTTATATTTCCCACACTCAGAACGAAGTAAGTAAAACTCTTCCCACTTGGGGGAATCTATGAAAATAAAACACTATTGTTACCTGTGCAAAAAAAACCTGACATTTTCCGCATTTAAAAGACATTTTTGCCCTTGAAACTTAAAAATCGATTTTCTCAAAAACTATAAGGTCTTTTTGAAAAAAAAAAATTCCTCTTATTCCCACTGATCCCCTTAATATACCCTGGGAATTTGGTGTTCCTAAATTTTAAGCAGGCTTTGCTATTAACCGTTAAAATCGGCGGGTTTTTAAATGTATATATTTTTCCTTTGAAACTTTAACATCGATTTTCTCAAAAACTATAAGGTCTTTTTGAAAAAAAAAATTTTCCTCTTATTCCTTCTGATCTCCTTAATATATTCTCTAAATTTGAGGCTCTAAGCAATTAAGGGGGCTTTGCTATTAACCCTTAAAGTCGGCGGCTACCTAACATTGATCCATGCGTCAACTTTTCCGCTTGGGAACATGGCCTTATGCATTAATTGCTAGTAGGAAATTACGCGTAAGGCAATTACGTAACAACCTGCATTACGGTATTCTTACGCGTAATTGCGTAAGGGCTATGCGTAATTACAGACATGAACCGTAAATAAATGTCTACGTCGTAAGCGTAATGCGTAATAGCGTAAAATTACGCGTAATGATCCGTAAGCGTAGTTTTTTCAATTACGCCCAGCACTGCCATAATCTATAAAGTCTCCTGCAATGCATTGCCCTTTATTGTTCCCCACCTGCCCTCCTGGCACTGAAGGTCCTGTTCACAGCACCAGCTGGTTTGGAGTGGAGTGTGCATGTTATTCAGTCCATGCAAATTCATGGATCACACCCCCAAACGGCTATGCAGAACAGCTGTGACCAAGTAGCGTCCTGGACATGCATGTTTTAGATACATTCGGAAAAGCTTATGCCCAGAATAGTCTCGGCAATTATTATTTAGTATTTATATAGCGCCAACATTGTTCGCAGCGCTATAAAGAGTATATAGTCATGTCACTAACTGTCCCTTGGAGGACCTCACAATCTAGTCTCCGCCACAATCATATGTCTATGTATGTATCATGTAGTGTATGTATTGTAGTCTAGGGCCAATTTTTTAGGGGGAAGCCAATTAACTTATCTGTATGTTTTTTGATGTGGAAGTAAACTGGAGTGCCCACAGGAAACCCACACAGACAGGGTGAGAACATACAAACACCTTACAGTTGTTGACCTTGCTAAAATTTGAACCAGGGACCGAGTGCTGCAAGGCAAGAGCACTAACCATTTTGCCACCATGCTACACACAGCCACGCACAATAAGAGGGCACAAAGATCTACAGCGTATATGTCCTTAAAGGACTACTGTAGGGGGTCGGGGGAAAATGAGTTGAATTTACCCGGGGCTTCTAATGGTCCCCAACAGACGCCCTGTGCCCATGAAGCCACTCACCGATGCTCCAGCCCAGCCTCTAGTTCACTTCTGGAATTTCAGACTTTAATGTCTGAAAACCACTGCGCCTGATGGTCTGTGCCTGCGCAGTACGCTCCTGGTGACATCAGCGGGAGCGAGGACACGGCAACGCAGGCGCAGTGGTTTTCAGACTTTAAAGTCTGAAATTCCAGAAATGAACTGGAGGCGGGGCCAGAGCATTGGTGACTGGCTGTGCAGGCGCAGGATGTCTGCTGGGGACCATTAGAAGCCCCAGGTAACTTCAACTTATTTTCCCCCGACCCCCCTACAGTATTCCTTTAAGATCTCATTGAAGCTAAGAATGGGGCTATATTGGCAGCACCATGGGAAGGACACACACAAAGCTCCTAGAGGTATCTAAAGACCTTATAGACAGGGCTGGATTTCTGTGAAGGCCACAAAGGCCCAGGCCTTGGGTGGCTGCAGCCCAAAGGGGCAGCTGCCGGGGCGTAGCAATAGGGGGTGCAGAGGTTGCGACCGCATCAGGGCCCTTGGGCCAGAGGGGCCCCGTGGGGCCCTCCCTCAACTGCAGAATTAGCTTTCTATTGGTCCTGTACTCATAATAATGACTTCTATAGATACTTTGAATACTAATAATCATTAACAAACTGCTCCCCATCCCCTTCTTGTACCTCTGACACTGTAGTTGCAATTGGCAGGTTTTGGTGCACCGTATCTATTGTTATGTATAGAGTGCTTAGGGGCCCCAATGTAAAACTTGCATCGGGGCCCACAGCTCCTTAGCTACGCCACTGGGCAGCTGCACATGGGAAAGGGGTTGCTGCATATGGTGGAGGAGACTGCAAAACACTGAATAACACATGGAAGAGGGGTGCTGCTGCCCAAAGGATCTGTACATGAAGGAAAGGGTCTGCTGTTCATTAACATTATATATGGATGAGGGGGCTGCACATGAAATGGGGGACACTGCTGCACATAGAATAGGACCAACAAGAAAGTTGGCCTAGGGGCGCCAAATGTATAAATCCTGCCTTGCTTATAGATTATGGAAGTATGTATAACTTTGAGGGGTCTTTCACACTGGGCCGGTGCAACCCACCGCTGCCCAATGAAAGTCTAAGGGGCCATTTATACCGACACATTGTGGCGTAATGCGACAGAAGTGACGTTTTCACCGCACCCCTGATGCAAGGATAGATTTACGTTACCACGCAGTTTTGCAACAACCTGCAGTGACTTGGGGTGGACCGGAAGTCGTGTAAGTCTATAGCAATGCATGTGCGTGTGAAAACCCGCTGCACGTTTTACGCATCATGCATGCGCGGAAGTGTATTTTTAGCAATACGCTTCAGCGCACATGATCACTTCGGCCATAGGAAGGGAGCGTCACTTCCTGCTTGGCCGGCTGCCAGATGGGGATTACTGCATGCTTACACCGCATTTGGTAATGCTGAAAACAGCTGAGTTTACAGAGCATTTAGGAAAATGTCAATTCTTCAACGCTGTTACCACATGGCAAGTGGAAATTACAGAGCAGTGAGGTCAATTACCGACTTGTGCAATAAACACCTCCCACACATGTCACCATCACCAAATGTTAATTCATGAAGATCAGAGCATGCGGTAATGCCCAGGAACATGTTTGCTAATTACCGGCAGCTCTTAACTGTTGAAAACCAGCTTTGAATGCCTTGTGGATATTCCGTGATTGACAGGAGCAGAGAGCCAATAGGAACAGCCTCTGTCTCCTGCAAGTCCCTGTAATAGGACACAATGCCTTCTCCAGAGGGTTCAACTTTTCTACTCCCCAGGCAGCGAGCAGAGAAATTGGAACAAAAGAGGTTTCCCTGTGGCACTTTGGCTGTTTAACCCCTTAGGTTCCTGTTTGAAGATGCAGAGGAGCTAGTGGGGAAATCATCAAAGCATGGCATGTGTAATGTCTCTTGAAGTCCTTTTAAGCTGTGGCAATTAAATATGATGTTAAGAAAAACTAACAGACAGATTCAGAGCGAGCAGAGGCAGCATAACAAATATGTACATTCTAAAGGGATGTGGGGATGCCTCTAACTATTGAAATGCTGTCACTGCATGGAACAGCTTGTCACAACACATAGACAGCTCCACACTCTTCTGTTGTTACAGAACAGGCTTTTGTGAATTAAAGCATAGCATTTTGGTAAATTACCGAACTTCTGCAGCACCTGTGAAAATATTGATGAATTAGCAAAAAAAAAGTCTAAAATACCGAATGCCGTACAGCCTTTAATGAATTGAGGCCAATGTGTTTACTTGCATTGTGAGGGCACTTTTCTGTAGCTCTTCAGCAGCACTTCCAAGTCATATTCAATAAAAAATGTTCCCCCTTCCAGTCTATGGATCTTCAGTGAGACTGCTGACCACTAAGCAGCGAAGACAAGAAACTGTGCTAATGCAAATTATTAACTAAGCTATCCCTGCAGTTTTACAGCTATTTTTATTAAGTATTAAGTGGAAGAGTTAATGCAGGCCTGTGATAAGGATGGCTGAGAGAGCTAAATTGCAAAAGGAGATCTGCATTTTTATGGTCTGACAGTCCATAAGCAGTTTAAAATATTTCCACAACCTTTCCAAGTGCTTCCAACATCTGCAAATGAGCATATTGCTTAGAGAGTGCTTATTAAATTTGCACTTCAGAGGACTGTTTAGGATAAGAGTTAGTGACTAAGCACAGTGTGAGCTGATGACTTTGCAAGGTTCTCACTTTCACACTGAACTTTCTGTAAGTTTTGAAAGTGTGTAGTGTTTCCCATCTGTTATACTTAAATATTGTTAAAACATTAATAGAGATATGCTGAATTAAAAGTTCTGATACATTTACAACTATTATTGCACCTAGTTTTCAAATGTTATCTACAAAAAGCTATAATTTGCTTATATACAGGTAGTTCCCAATTAACGTACGAGAAAGGTACTGTAAATTCATTCTTAACCTACATAGGTCAATAAGTCAAAACAATGTGCCATCTTAGTTCACTGTACCTCTTCTATAACCCACCTGTGCCTCCAGTGCCCCCCTCTGTATCACCTCTGTTCCCCATTTCTTCAGTGTCCCCCTTGGTGTCACCTCTGTCACCCAACTGTGTCACCCCTGTTCCCCTGTGCCCTCAGTGTACTGCAGAAAAAAAATGTTTTTTCTTTAAATTTTTTAAAATGTATTTTCTCAAAAACTACAAGGTCTTTTTTCTAAAAAATAAAATAAAAACATTTTTAAACTTGTTCCTACAGAATCAAATTTCAAAATTTTGGATCATTCATATTAACATATAGTTAGTAAGTCAGGTATTCGTGAGTCAGGATCTACCTGTACTTTCAGAGGTGCTAACCAATTTTTGGGGGGAAAACGCCCCTGAACTCTGGAAACAAAAGCAATGTTGGAGGTCTCTTCTCAAAGACATTTTCATTCATGTCTTTTGTTTGCATTTCTCCAGCTGCTTTCAAAGAATAGTGACCATTTTCACTGCAAGCATCTATAGTGGAGAAATGTGAATGTGAGAGGTTTTGATTGACTGCTTAAGCTTACACTGTAATCAATTCCCCTCAACGAGTGAGAGATAACCCTTCAGTGTATGAATGAGCTTTGTAGAAGATATCATTTTCAGAACTCACAGAATGCATAGCAGCAGCTCCCATAAACCACAGTGAAGCTTGGAGCACTAATGGCACAGTCTAAAGCTGCAGAGGAGACGTGGGTGGGGGGGGGGGGGGTGGTCTTACCTGCAGGCCTCTGAGATTTTACAGTTTTTCAAGGCAAAAGTCGGAGGGTGGGCTTATCCACACAGTGCACAGTGGCTTATCTGCGTGTATATATGGTATATAGTTTTGCGGCGTAGAAAAGGTAGGCATAGGCAAGGCATTGAGTACAGAGACGTTTAGTTCAGGTTGTAAGGTTAGCAAAGAAGATCTTTGCATTTGAATTTGCTGCTATCTGTGACTTACATAGCTTAGCTCAGTTTACTTTTCTTTGGAACAGTACTCTGTTTGGATCCCCCAGAGCCTTCTGGGATCCTTCTTGAGTCCACCACTGGTTGCTGGAACCCTCTTCTTTTATATTGCCACACTCCTGTTCATGAATTAACGTGGCTGCACTGTGTACTGATGGCCCATTCCTGCACAGTAGCATTGAGCCACTGTGGAAAAAGCCATGATTATACACTGACTGGAGCTTGGCCCAGTGCTGGGCCGAAATTACGCATTAGCGTAATTACGCATCGTAATTCACTACAAATGCACCGTAAGCGTTACGTGTAAGGTTACGGTATTACGCGTAATTAATTACGCGTAGACCGTAGGTTACGTTATTACGCGTAACAAATTACGCGTAAGACAGTAAACTCCCATTGAAATTACACAGTCTATATATTAATATTATACGGGAGCGTAATATTACGCTCCCGTATAATATAAAAATGCCACCGACTTTAAGGGTTAATAGCAAAGCCCCCTTAAGTGCTAAGAGCCTCAAATTTGGAGAATATATTAAGGAGATCAGAAGGAATACGAGGAAAATTTTTTTTTCAAAAAGACCTTATAGTTTTTGAGAAAATCGATGTTAAAGTTTCAAAGGAAAAATATATACATTTAAAAACCCGCCGACTTTAACGGTTAATAGCAAAGCCTGCTTAAAATTTAGGAACACCAAATTCACAGGGTATATTAAGGGGATCAGTGGGAATAAGAGGAAAACATTTTTTCAAAAAGACCTTATAGTTTTTGAGAAAATCGATTTTTTGGTTTCAAGGGCAAAAATGTCTTTTAAATGCGGAAAATGTCAGGTTTTTTTTGCACAGGTAACAATAGTGTTTTATTTTCATAGATTCCCCCAAGTGGGAAGAGTTTTACTTACTTCGTTCTGAGTGTGGGAAATATTTAAAAAAAACGACGTAGGGTCCCCCCTCCCAGACCTCTTTAACCCCTTGTCCCCCATGCAGACTGGGATAGCCAGAATGCGGAGCACCGGCCGCGTGGGGCTCCGCACCCTGACTATACCAGCCCGCATGGTCCATGGATTGGGGGGTCTCGGAAGGGGAGGGGCAGCCAAGCTTTCCCCTCCCCCTCCGAGCCCTTGTCCAATCCAAGGACAAGGGGCTCTTCTCCACCTCCGATGGGCGGTGGAGGTGGAGGCCGCGATTTCCTGGGGGGAAGTTCATGGTGGCATCTGGGAGTCCCCTTTAAAAAGGGGTCCCCCAGATGCCCACCCCCCCTCCCAGGAGAAATGAGTATAGAGGTACTTGTACCCCTTACCCATTTCCTTTAAGAGTTAAAAGTAAATAAACACACAAACACATAGAAAAAGTATTTTAATTGAACAAAAAACTTAACCACGAAAAAAGTCCTTTAATATTCTTAATTAACCATTAATACTTACCTGTCCCTTTAAAAGCCAGTTCCCACGCAATATCCTCGGAAATATACTAATCAGTTACAATGTAACAAAGTTGTTACAATGTAACAACTTTGTTACTTTGTAACACCACCGCACCCGACGTCACTTGCCGCTCACCCGCCGGCCGCCGCATACACTTACGCTAAGTCCCCGCCGGCTCCCGCCGTCCACCCCGACCACACGTGTCACCCATATACATGCTGGCACCAATGGGTGCCAGCATGTATATAGGTGACATGTGGGAGAGGCGGGGAGGGCAGCGGAGCCGGCGAGGACTTAGCGTCCTAAACCCGACAGAGCTCTGAGCTATATAGCTCAGAGCTCTCGAAAGCATCTTTGTATTTTGGCTCCAAGGAGCCCCATTGCTCCTTAGCAGACCAATGGGGTTCCTTCTGATTTGAAGGAACCCCATTGGTCTGCTAAGGACCAATGGGGCTCCTTGGAG
Organism: Hyperolius riggenbachi; assembly: GCF_040937935.1. Classification (NCBI taxonomy): domain Eukaryota; kingdom Metazoa; phylum Chordata; class Amphibia; order Anura; family Hyperoliidae; genus Hyperolius; species Hyperolius riggenbachi. Next base: position 104,628,706 of record NC_090649.1, read on the forward strand.
CCAAAATACAAAGATGCTTTAGAGAGCTCTGAGCTATATAGCTCAGAGCTCTGTCGGGTCCGTGCAGCGCAGACGCGTATGCGGCGGCGGCGAGTGACGTCGGGTGCGGCGTAGTTACAATGTAACAAAGTTGTTACATTGTAATAACTTTGTTACATTGTAACTGATAGAACATTTCCGAGGCTATTTCGAGGGATCATTTATTTAAAGGGACAGGTAAGTATTCATGGTTAATTAAGAATATTAAAGGACTTTTTTCGTGGTTATGTTTTTTGTTCAATTAAAATACTTTTTCTATGTGTTTGTGTGTTTATTTACTTTTAACTCTTAAAGGAAATGGGTAAGGGGTACAAGTACCTCTATACTCATTTCTCCTTGGAGGGGGGGTGGGCAATTGGGGGACCCCTTTTTAAAGGGGACTCCCAGATGCCACCATGAACCCCCTCCCCAGGAAATCGCGGCCTCCACCTCCACCGCCCATCGGAGGTGGAGAAGAGCCCCTTGTCCTTGGATTGGACAAGGGCTCGGAGGGGGAGGGGAAAGCTTGGCTGCCCCTCCCCTTCCGAGACCCCCCAATCCATGGACCATGCGGGCTGGTATAGTCAGGGTGCGGAGCTCCACGCGGCCGGTGCTCCGCATTCTGGCTATCCCAGTCTGCATGGGGGACAAGGGGTTAAAGAGGTCTGGGAGGGGGGACCCCACGTCGTTTTTTTTTAATATTTCCCACACTCAGAACGAAGTAAGTAAAACTCTTCCCACTTGGGGGAATCTATGAAAATAAAACACTATTGTTACCTGTGCAAAAAAAACTGACATTTTCCGCATTTAAAAGACATTTTTGCCCTTGAAACTTAAAAATCGATTTTCTCAAAAACTATAAGGTCTTTTTGAAAAAAAGTTTTTTCCTCTTATTCCCACTGATCCCCTTAATATATCCTGTGAATTTGGTGTTCCTAAATTTTAAGCAGGCTTTGCTATTAACCGTTAAAGTCGGCGGGTTTTTAAATGTATAAATTTTTCCTTTGAAACTTTAAAATCGATTTTCTCAAAAACTATAAGGTCTTTTTGAAAAAAAAAATTTTTCCTCGTATTCCTTCTGATCTCCTTAATATATTCTCCAAATTTGAGGCTCTTAGCACTTAAGGGGGCTTTGCTATTAACACTTAAAGTCGGCGGCTACCTAACATTGATCCATGCGTCAACTTTTCCGCTTGGCAGCATGACCTTACGCATTAATTGCTAGTAGGATTTTACGCGTAAGCCTATAACGTAACAACCTGAATTACATTATTCTTACGCGTAATTGCGTAAGGGCTATGCGTAATTACAGACATGTACCGTAATTCAATGTCTACGCCGTAAGCATAATTCCGTAATGCGTAATAGCGTAAAATTACGCGTAATGATCCGTAAGCGTAGCTTTTTCCATTACGCCCAGCACTGGCTTGGCCACACTAACCTAATTATCAACAAATTCTTGTCAGATAGGTTTAGAGGGTCCCGGTGATGGAACAGCAAGCTCAAGAGGAATGGTGGAAGCCTCTGGATTATCCAGACACTCTCTCTACTGAGGTAAGCCTCTAACCTTTTCTCCAGTTTTGCCTTCAGGTTCAGTTTAAGAACACATGCCATATGATTCCTTACTGAGGCAGCCAATCAGGAATCAGGATTGCCTCTATCAATAATCTAGTGTGTATAGCCCAGGGATGGTCGTAGTCATCCAACTTTGCTACGCTGGAACTACACGTAGTTTTACGCAATTACGCTTTGCCAAACTACGGCTACGAAATCAAATATTCGTATACATTTCGTAATCTACGCGTTAAATTACTCAATTACGCGTACTGTGAAGCGTAGTGTATGCGGATGCTTATGCCCATATGCGGAAACATTTCCTCATGATTTCCTCTTTTTAATTGCGAGTACTGGGAAATCTTATGCGTGCATTCCCCTTTCCAATGCGTAATTTTGTAAGCATACAATCGTACGCGGAAAAATAGACGCGAGTAAGGCATTTGTAGTTCACATCGCAATACACATGTTAACTACACGTAGCGGGCGTAAACTATGCGTAGCGGTACTTCGTTACGTGTAAATTCGTAAGCGTACTTTTCAAACTTCGCCTAAGAACTATGATGCGTAGATGCGAACTACGATGCGTAAATTCGCATGGACGTAATTTCTGCTTATCCCTGGTATAGCAGCCCTTGACTCCACCTTAAGATGTGAGAAATCCATACTGGTGGATCATCTCAGCCAAGCGCAGGTCAACCCTATTCCTCCTGTTCCATGCTGCCCTGTCGTGCGCCCCACCATTGGCCTGTCTTCTCTCTCCATAGCAACAGAACATGTCATTAGCCTCTACAGCACTCGGCCTTGAACTGTTGTCTAAAGGTGGGCACTAATGGTCCAATTTCTAGTGAAAAATCGTTAGGAGCGATCAGAAATTCTGATCGAAGTTGATGGACACAATCAATTATAAAATCAGTCGCCCGATTGGATTTTCGTCGAATCAAAATTTGGATTTTCTTGTTGGTGTTGATAGATAGAAAGCAAAGATTGGTTCGTTGATGGTTTAGTGAACTATTTAATTTCCGATCAGAATTTTCGATCGCTCGAATGATTTTTCGCTAGAAATTGGATTGTTAGTGGCCACCTTCAGGGATTGAGCCCTGATCCCTACAGGCAACAGTAATTGTACATGTGAAAGCAACTTTACTCTACTTATCATGGCTCATTCAGATCACATGAGATGGCTGGCAAAAGTGGAAGTTTAAAAGAAGTTAAACTTTATAAACAAGACATTTCTTATAAGCATAGATTATGAATGGTATTCCTCTTCAATGCCCAATTCAAGGGCAGTGCACAGAGTTCTCCTGTCAGTGAATAATATGTGGACGGTATGACTCACATGAGCTGAGCATCTAGCAGTGTGTTGTATGAGATGTGCATAACACTACGGCAGATTTTTATGTAAATACCTCTACATCTATTGAAATAGCTATCTGAAGGAACTGCTTTGCTTAAATACATTTAAGAGACATGTCATAGAAAACAGCAAGTGCGTAGAACAGAATATTAAAGCCACTGCACATTACAGCAATATTGCCTACTCAAGGCCAAAATTAAGAGGGACAATGAATGAATATTAAGTGACACTGGTGACAGCAAAACACATTATTACCTCTTAGTAGCTGAACATATAAAAGTGAAATATTGAGGCTACATCAAGTGGCTCGTAAACAAAATAAATAGCCTAAGATTAGGGAGAAAATCTATAAAACCGCAAAAATAACTTTCTTTCATTATTTTTTTTAGCTGTATGATAATTGTACAGACGATTTTATGGTCTCTTCCAGCTTCCTTGCTTTCCACTACAAAAGTTTAATACAGATAACAAAACTATATATGAAAACAGGGTATTCTGGTACTTAAAACTGCCATTGCCTGATATTAGTTCTGGCACTGCCTGATATGAGTGATGCCATTGCCTGATATTATTGATGCCATAGCCGGATATCAGTGATGCCATTGCTTGATATAAGTAATGCCATTGCCTGATATACGTGATGCCATTGCCTGATATACGTGATGCCATTGCCTGATATAAGTAATGCCATTGCCTGATATAAGTAATGCCATTGCCTGATATACGTGATGCCATTGCCTGATATGAGTGATGCCATGGCTTGATATTAGTAATACCAAGGCCTGATATTAGTGATGCCATTGCCTGATATTAGTGATGGCATTGCTAGTGATGGCATTGCCTGAAATAAGTTGCCTGATATAAGTAATGCCATTGCCTGATATTAGCAATGCCATGGCCTGATATTAGTGATGCCATTGCCTTATATGAGTAATGCTATTGCCTGATATTAGCAATGCCATTGCCTGATATGAGTGATACAATTGTCTGATATTAGTAATGCCATGTTCTGATATTAGTAATGCCATGTTCTGATATTAGTGATGCCGTTGCCTGATATGAGTGAGGCCGTAGCCTGATATGTGGAACTTGGCACGTGTTACGTGGCACTTGCCATGTGTCATTTGCCACGTGTCACGTGTGTCATGAGGCACTTGGCAAGTGGCACTTGGCACTTGCCACGTGGCACTTGCAAAGTGTCACGTGACACGTGCCAAGTGCCGAGTGACAGTCAGACAGCAGAGGAGAAGACACTAGTGCACACTAACTGTCACACTGGCACTGCTCACAGCACAGCAGTTCTGTAGAAAGCTAACACAGTAGTACTGCTACACTAACAACTACTAGAAATGACTGCAGTACTACAGTACTAACTACACAATAACACAGTAATCCTATCCCTTAATCCCTAACCTAACCTATACCTAAGGCTAATAGCTGGCCAGCAGGCAGCAGCTGGCGTGGTCTGTGCACAGCACACACACAGACACATAGAAGCTGCCTACAGGCAGCACACACTCTGACTGTCACACAAATGACATCAAGCTAATTAATGATTTAACAATAGTGTAGCGATAGTGAAGGGGTTAATCACTGAACAGTTTTCGGTTTATCACTGTGTACAGCCCTTGCTAGGCCCAGCAGCAGCACTGGAGCACACACTCTGACTGTCATACAATTACATCAATCAAGCTTATTAACGATTTAACAATAGTGTAGTGATAGTAGTGAAGGGGTTAGTCACTGAACAGCTTTAGGTTTATAACTGTGTACAGCCCTTGCTAGGCCACCAGCACTGGAGCATGTCTCTCAGTGAGCATTCAGCAAGCTAAGACGATATGTCGCATCATGGCAGCCCTCCTTATTATACAGGGGGGCTGGCCTGTGTTCCTTTCTGTGATTGGGTGCCAGGGTTTAGGCTGGGAGCCCTCTGATAGGCTCAATGAGGTCAGGTGGGGCTGGCCAGGGTTCCCCTCTGTGATTGGTTGCTAGGGCTTCTGCTGGGAGCCCTCTGATTGGCTCCAGGACATCATCTCCTTAGTTAAAGTATTTTGGATCCGGATATCCACGGATATCCGCGTAATGCGCCCAAATATCCACAGATAGTTATCCGGATTTGAAAAAGAATCTGGAATCCAAATCCGACTCGGATAGCTGAAAAAAGTTTGGATATCCGGGTTACAGGATATTCGGAATCCGAATGAGCACCACTGCACACAGGTACCGTGAGCAGGTGCAGTGACTTGTATATAATATAACACTGCTTGAGGTCACGTAGGTAGGTGCACTGAACAGGTAGGTATGCAGTGATTGGTATTACAACTGTGCAGCTGTCACACACACAGGTACCGTGAACAGGTGCAGCGACTGACTGGTATATAACACTGCATACGCTCACATAGGTAGGTAGGTGCACTGAACAGGTGGGTATGCAGTGATTGGTATTACAAATGTGCAGCTGTCACACACACGGGTAGTCACCGAATGTGCTAGCCCTGGCGGTAGCACAGTAGGAATTACCAAGGGGCCAAGGTCCAGCAGTTGTGACTGACTGACAGGGCTGCTTATGCAACACAAGTGTCTGTGGGACACACACACAAAAAAAAATAGATCACAAGAACAACATTAGCTCTCAAAAGAGCTGTTGAGGATGAGGAGTGCTCTTTAGTAATAAGTATCAGCAAGAAGGAGCAACCTAACAAGCCTAACACAAGAGCCTAACTAAGCTTTCCCTATGTCAGCAGGTTCTCTACCTTCTCTAATTACTGCAGCCACACGAGTGAGTGAAAAGGCTGATGCTGCCTGCATTTTATAATGGGGGGGGGGTGCTCCAGGAGGGAGTGTAGCCTGATTAGCTACCCTGTGTCTGCTGACTGTGATGTAGAGGGTCAAAGTTGACCCTAAAGATGTAGTATAGGGGGCAGGTCGAACTCGCATAAAGTTCGAGGTTCACCGCGAACGCCAACCACCGAAGTTTGCATGAATAAGTTTGCGGTTGAACCGTTCAGGCCATCTCTACTGGCTGGTACATACATTTTAGTTCCAAACGCTGGGAAATCAGGGAACTGATAGACTTGTGACTGCCAGCAGCTAAACTAGGCAGTATAAATCCACACTTACACATATCTTTTTGGTTGAAGGTTGAGGGACCAAAATGAATAGAGTCACTATCTCAGGACAATTTTTTATATTATAAAGCTGTTGTGAGCAACAATATAGTGTTTTCTAAAATACTGAAAAATGTTATCTCAACAGCCATTTCATAGGGGGCGACTTAACCTCTTGAGGACTGCAGGGCTAAATCCCCCTAGTGACCAGGCCATTTTTAGTGAAATTGGCCACTGCAGCTTTAAGGCCAAGCTGCAGGGTCGCACAACTCAGCACACAAGTGATCCCCCCCCCCTTTCTCCCCACCAACAGAGCTCTCTGTTGGTGGGGTCTGATGGCTCCCCCCATGTTTATTTTTATACATATTATTGTTCGTGTTTTGAAAAAAAAACACTGTTTCCTTAAATCCCTTCCCTCCCTCCCTCCCCACACCCAGCCAATTACTGCGATCGGCTCTCATAGGCTTCTGCCTATGAGAGCCGATCACTCTCTGTCCCCCAGGGGACAGCCGTGTCACACGGCTGTCCCCAGTGCAGCGCTGCTGCTGATCGCAGCGCTGCACAGTGTAAATAGACAGCGATCACCGCGTCTAACAGTCTCCCGAGCGGCAATAGCTGCTCGGAAACTGAAGAGGGGGCGGAGCTCCACCCTCCGAGCAAGAGGTGCGCGCGCAGCGTGCGCGCGATTTTATGCAAATTACAGCCCCAGGACTTTACGCCAATCGGCGTTAGGCGGTCCTGGGGCTGCCGCCGTGGCCACGCCCACCGGCGTGACGCGGTCGGGAAAAGGTTAAGGTGCATACAGCCGTACACACCTTTGATGGATGTCGCCCGTCGGGGATGAGGACCTGATCCCCTTGGGCGACGGCGCTGGGCCGGGCTGCACACATGCTTGACAGCTGAGTAAATGACAACGCGTTCTGCTGCAATGCAGGAGGGTGAGGCAGGGGGACAACAGAGGGAGGACAAGTGGAGAAAAGGGACGACAAATGGCGCATGCATGACATAATGCTGGGGGCAGGGGAGCGGCGCAAACAATGGGACTGATGGGAGATCGGCATCACTGGGGGTGTAAAAATCTGCCAGACTGATTGCCCTTGGGGGAGATAATCACACATGCCTGTTTATTGGCTAACTTAAGTCAGGCGTGTGGGCCTTTATAAGGATAGATTAAAAATTGATTAACATTTAGTTTGCATCATGTGACTGATTGCTATGGGCATTTGTTCAAGTGTTTCTCCAGTATTCTTTTCACTTCTCCTTGCTAATCAGCTCCACCGTCTATTAGTCTAGCACCTAGGTTCTCAACGTGTGGTACGCGTACCCTAGGGGGTACTTCTGAATGTTCCAGTAGGTACTCGGTCTTGATGTACTTAACTGAGAATAACTAATTTAGAGTTTTTTAGAAAATGATAAATCTTATTTAACCTCCTTAGCGGTAACCCCGTGTGTGACACGGGGTAAGCCGCCGGAGGGTGCCGCTCAGGCCCTGCTGGGCCGATTTACTTAATTTTTTTTTTGCTGGACGCAGCTAGCACTTTGCTAGCTGCGCCAGCACCCCGATCGCCGCCGCCGCGCGCCCGATCGCCGCTATCCGGTGCGGCGCGCGCCCCCCCCCCCCCCAGACCCCGAGCGCTGCCTGGCCAATCAGTGCCAGGCAGCGCCGAGGGGTGGATCGGGTCTCCCAATGACGTCCCGACGTCGCTGACGTCGGTGACGTCATCCCGCCCCGTCGCCATGGCGACGGGGGAAGCCCTCCAGGAAATCCCGTTCTTTGAACGGGATTTCCTGATCGCCTATCGCCGGAGGCGATCGGCGGGGCTGGGGGGATGCCGCTGAGCAGCGGCTATCATGTAGCGAGCCCTCGGCTCGCTACATGATAAAAAAAAAAAAAAATTTAAAAAAAACTGTTGCGCTTCCCCCTGGCGGTATTTTTCATACCGCCAAGGGGGTTAAACACCAAATTAGTATTTTAGCTAATTAAAAGCAATAGTAAATGCTTGGACATTGTTTAGAACCAATAATTATGCACTACAATTAAATATATATTTGTCAAGGGGTACTTGTGATAATGTTTACTATGCTAGGGGGTACTTGGTGAGTAAAGGGCTTTAAAAGGGGTACATACCAATAAAATGTTGAGAAACACTGGTCTAGCACATCAGCCTTTACGTTTTGACAGTCGCTGTCTTTGATATGCATAGTTAAATCTGATTCATAAACGCAAAACAAAGAATAACACATGTGAGCAGTCAGGGGAAAAGAAACTAGTAGCTAATCCCTGAACAATAAAAATTGAAAAGCCTGGATTAGGAAGTTTGGGGGATTATGTTAAATTTAGGGCAAAGAAACATGTTTCATGTCTAATGGACATCATAGCTAACCTTTAACACTGTCACTGCGGTAAGATGAAGTGATCATATCCTCTAACCTCTTGTACATTCTTAGAAATGTCAGATAGTACTTTTTAAAGATGAATTCTGGAAGGTTTCCCAGTTCGCCGTATGCTCAAGTCTCTGTCTTTTGGGAAACTTCCATGTGTTAAAATGTGCAGCTTGTGCAGACAGCAATTGTTACATGTGTGCAGACAGCAATTGTTACATGTGTGCAGACAGCAATTGTTACATGTGTGCAGACAGCAATTGTTACATGTGTGCAGACAGCAATTGTTACATGTGTGCAGACAGCAATTGTTACATGTGTGCAGACAGCAATTGTTACATGTGTGCAGACAGCAATTGTTACATGTGTGCAGACAGCAATTGTTACATGTGTGCAGGCAGCAATTGTTGATGGGGTGGTGATATTTGGAAATTTTGGTTTAATTTTGCTAAATATAGACATAGGAGTGCGTGTTCGGGGTTACAGAATATCTTAAAGGACACCCGAGGCAAAAATAAACAAATGAAATAATCGATTGTATCTATCTTTCTTCACCTAAAAATGACGAATGTGCTTGTACACGGAGGGTAATAAATATTTTCTTTAGCATGTGTGTGTGAGCATGTATCTGTACAGTGTTTGCATAGCTCCCAACTGTCCCTCTTTTGGAGTGACAGTCCCTTTGGGAGCCCAGTGCCTCTATCCGTCTTTCTACCGCATTCGTCCCTCTTTCAGGACTCATGTACAGATCTATGTAAATATATTTATTTTTCTACTGAAAAAGTGTCTTTAAGATATGTTAAATGTTATTCCCATCCTTTAACCACTTCAGGGGATTTTTCACCTTATGCATCGGAGCAATTTTCACCTCCCATTCATTTGCTAATAACTTTATCACTACTTATCACAATTTATTGATCTATATCTTGTTTTTTCCACCACTAATTAGGCTTTCTGTGGGTGGTATATTTTGCAAAGAGCCACTTTACCGTAAATGCATTTTAACAGGATTAATAAGAAAAAAATTGAAAAAAATTTATTATTTCTCAGTTTTTGGCTATTATAGCTTTAAAATAATCCACGCTACTATAAATAAAACCTATGTATTTTATTTGCCCGTATGTCTCGGTTATTATACCATTTACATTTTGTCCCTATCACAATGTATGGCGCCAATATTTTATTTGGAAATAAAGGTGCATTGTTTCCGTTTTGCGTTCATCACTATTTACAAGCTTATAATTTAAAAAATGTTTGTAGTATACCCCCTTCAAATGCATATTTAAAAAGTTCAGACCCTTAGGTAACTATTTATGTCTTTTTTTTTTTTTATTGTAATTTTTTTTTTCTATTAAATATTTTATTTGGGGAATATTTTGGTGTGGGACATAAACAGTAAATTTTTAATGTTGCTTTATGTGTAAATTGTAATGTGAAAAATTTGTAGATGTAGTTGTACTATTTGGCCACAAGATGGCCACCTTCATTTTTGTTTACCCTCCTTGAACTTCTCGCTAAGCGGAAGTACAAGGGGGATGCGGAAATCTGTCCGGGCAGAACAACTGAAGCCTCACAGGTGAGAGCTTCGGTTTTTCTGCGGGGGAAAGGGATCGGTGATCGGGAACCATGTTCCCTTTTACTGATCCCAGGGCTACCGGGGGACACAGCGGGGAAGCGGGGGCGCACCCACGGGGGGGAGCGCGCCCAAGCGCGGGAGCGCTGCAGAGCTGCCGCCCAGACGTGAGCTTCACGTCTGGGCGGCGGAAATGGTTAAATTGATATATTTCTTATTTTCAATTCTTAATGTGAAGGAAAATGAAGCAGGATAGAAAGGATCAGTGTGGGTTGAATTATAAAACATGTTTTTCCTATGAAATTTTTATGTTATGTGTGACTGGGGGAATGTCGGGGGCGTGATTAGGGGTGTGTCAGTGGTGTGGCTTAAGTGTCCTTCTTTTTTATCTCAAAATATTGGGAGGTATGTGTGTGTGTGTGTGTGTGTGTGTGTGTCTGTGTGTGTGTGCGTGCGTGCGTGCGTGCGTGTGTGCGTGCGTGTGTGTTTTTAGTAGTGAACTGCCTATTTGAAAGGGGGTAACAGGGATGGAGTACATTTAAAAGTGCTGCAAGCAAAAATGGTTCATACACTGTTGTCTAATCAGGGGATGATTCAGTCGATGATTTATCGACCCATACGGCTGATTAAAGTTCTGTCTAGGTGTGTGGGACCTATATGGGGATAGCCACACCACGTTCAAGCAGTTACGAGTGAGCGTTGGGGGATGGGCTAAGACCCCCCAGTGTTACATAGGCTCAACACTATTAGAACGATTCAATAATAGACAGTGATCTGTTTGCTTTTTTATTGATTACAGCGACATATTTACGAAGTATAGCCCTGTACCAACATTTTAATTTATCTAATAAAAGTACCTCTTTTATCTTCTTATATATGTACTGACAGGGCCTGTCTTTGATTAGACAACAGTGTATGAACCTTTTTCCCTGGTACCCATTCGGAAAGTGTGCAAACAAAAATGGGCATGAGATATTGCCAACAGTAGAATATAGGGTATATAACGATTTTCCTACAACACAGTACAATATTACCGATGTTCTACTATCAGCCTATCTTACCCTATTTTCACACTAACTTTTCCTACATCTATGCTTATCACTAACCTCTCCCCTACCTAGGCCTAACATTAACCCCCCTCCATGTATGTCCAACGGTGACCACTAACGATCCAATCTTTTTCATCCAATCTTACCATTTTGATGTAATATAAGAGAACTGCCTATAGTATCCATTCAATACATTCGCTCAATTTACCCTTATACTACATAGATTTGGTAAAATTGGATGAAAAAGATTGGATCACTAATGGCCACCTAAACCTCACCCCATAGCAGAATCTGAGCTCCTCTACAACTCCACCACCACTGCAGTTGGTAATTCTCCTGTGTAAAATGGGCAGTACAGCTGCTATGAATAATTATTGGAGACAAATCGTCATTATTTAAATTGCTGCTTTTTAGAAAGTACAGATGGTAAATAGGAGTGTTGTGCCCGAATTTACCAGGCCACACCAATAAATCTGATGAGTCGCTAAAATTGCATTGACAGTATAGTGGTGCCCAAATTTCCTCACACTATTATTGATGAGCCTAACAGGATGTAATCTCTGCCTCAGGCACTACCAGGCCATGTCCCAGCACTGGTTACAGCCTATGAATACATCTATAAATGATAGTAGAACGCATCATTTTCCTTGTAAACTATCTATTTATGTTTACATTCAGTACAGTTACTCTAAGACTGTGTGTTTCATATCATGTTGAGGAGACTTTTCTGCACAGGGTAAGGAGAACACATACTATCTCAGCAGTGCCTGATGTCCTTCAAATTCTTGTTTTTCTCAAAAAAAAAAAAAAACAAACAAACAAATACCCTATTTAATTGCTGTTTACATTAAAGAGACTCTGTAATAAAAAAAAGGTTCCCAAGTGGGGTACTCACCTCGGTAGGGGGAAGCCTCTGGCTCCTATCGAGGCTTCCCCCATCCTCCTGTGTCTCTCGGTGGTCTCGGTGCAAAAATATGTAGTAGATACAGAGGCGCTAGCAGAATAAAATAAGGAAACAATAAAATAGTAAAATCAAGGGGGTAAGGGTGGACTTACCTCCCCAGAATCAAAAACCACAACCACTGTAAATGGTTAAGACAAATTTAATTGATACTCCAAGTAAAACAATTGCAACACGTTTCGTGGACCTCATGTCCGCTTCCTCAGGCAAAATACAAAAAGTAGTAGTTCAGAAGTTGTTCATACAAGTGTAGCGCCTCTGTAATAAAAAAAAAGGTTCCCAAGTGTGGTACTCACCTCGGTAGGGGGAAGCCTCTGGCTTCAATCGAGGCTTCCCCCATCCTCCTGTGTCTCTCTGTGGTCTCGGTGTAAAAATATGTAGTAGATACAGAGGCGCTAGCAGAATAAAATAAGGAAACAATAAAATAGTAAAATCAAGGGGGTAAGGGTGGACTTACCTCCCCAGAATCAAAAACCACAACCACTGTAAATGGTTAAGACAAGTTTAATTGATACTCCAAGTAAAACAATTGCAACGTGTTTCGCGGATCTCATGTCCGCTTCCTCAGGCAAAATACAAAAAGGAGTAGCTCAGAAGTTGTGCATACGAGTGTAGCGCCACTGTAATAAAAAAAAAAAAAGGTTCCCAAGTGGGGTACTCACCTTGGTAGGGGGGAAGCCTCTGGCTCCAATCGAGGCTTCCCCCGTCCTCCTGTGTCTCTCGGTAGTCTCGATGCAAAAATAGGTGTAAATAGCCGATCTCAGTCGGGTCCATTCTACTTGGCAGGTGCAGGAGCCTTGCGCCTGCGCAGTAGAGCAGACCCGACCGGGATCAGCTATTTCCACATATTTCCGCTACTGCGCCTGCGCTGGAGTCGGGAAGGTAAATATTTACATCCCCACCATTTTGTGAGCTCTATCGCTGCCGCCGTGGGACAGAGGAGGACGGGGAAGCCTCGATAGGATCCAGAGGCTTCACCCTCCCAAGGTGAGTACCCCCCAGGGGAATTTTTTTATCAATATAGATCCTCTTTAATGTAACTCTATCAGTTATCACTTTTAAACTAAAATGAATAAAATACAGGATCAATCATGTACCCAATTTTTATCAATAGAGATCGGGGATAGGATGTAGTATCTCAGAAGAATAATTCAGAATGAAGCCATATATCCTCTAGAGACAAGCAAATGAGATCAACAATTTTGAGGGCACAAAAGTAATTGCTGCAGATGAAAAGCTACAATATGATGTCAATTAGAGAGGAACAAAGGTCATCTATGCAAAAATGTCATCTATGCACATAGATTACTAATGATAAAACTTCAAATTTAATTGCCATTCTTTAAAAAGTTCACAATGTTCCATGAACTCATTCGGCATTAAAGGCTCAAAAAATGCTCTTGGGCCCAGAATGGTAAAGAGGTGGAGAGTAATTGTACATTTCGTGCCATCATTGGCACTTTTTCAAGACCTTAAAGACTTGAAAAAGTGCCAATAGGAGCACAAACTCTACATCGACCCGTTACCTCCGTATCCTCCGGGGCTTGGGAAGATTTTTCATACTTTTAGATGTCGTGTGCTGAATAAATCCGTGGGATATTATGAACTTTTTAAAGTAAAGTTTTGGTAAAGTTTTAGTATAGGTTCCTTTGTTCTTATCCTAACTGTTATAAAACTATATATTTCTCCCCCTGGGACCACATACAGGATAATGTATACATGTCATACATACATACATGTACATACATACATGTCAATGATCGACCACACTTTCGCAGACAGTTTAGCTTAACAAACTCTGATGTATTGAATCCTGGCGCCAGGCTCGGTTCTAGACGTTTTGCTGTCTGAGGCAAACTTGTGAGGATGTGCCCCTCTGCCCCGATTTGCAATGATCACAGAGCACCCGACAATTTAATGTTCTCACATGACATGCTGCAGCTCAACACAATAGCACGCTGGCTGGCTGTGAGTCTGTGACAAACAAACTGCTCACCCTCAGCCACTCCCTTCCTCCTCAGGACTGTACACACAGTACAAAAATGCTGCCCCAGAAATCTCTGCGCCTGATGCAAATGTTTCACATTGCTTCATGGGAGAACCGGCCTTGCCTGGCGCTTTTATGCCCGCCTCGTGGCAGTCCTTGGCAATCGTGTGCATATTTACATCTTAATAACTCCCTCTTGCCTTTATCTTCTGTCTCCGTTGCCCAGAAGCTGTATATCTGTGTTGGCTGTGTAAGCCTAATGTTACGGAAATGATAATGAAATCTGTATTAAGGTGTGCAGATAAATGTGAAACCATACTACAGGGAAAATGGTTCAAGTCTGCAAGAGTTCAGTGTTTTTCTTCTGTAATTGTACTATATATATATATATATATATATATATATATATATATATATATATACTGTACATATAACGCACACCACACACACACACAGACAACATACAAACAACACACACTCACGCGCGTGCACACAAAGGCATATGATTCAACAGAGTTCATTTTTATTATTCAGTTAGAAGAGTTTTCGTCAATAGCAAGTGTAGCGCCTCAGTGACACTGAGGCGCTACACCTACTATTGACAAAATTCTGTTTTGTCCCCACTTGTATTGCCTGATGAAGCGGGCTGGGCCTGCGAAATGCGTTGCACTGTTTTTGGGGTACCGTATAATGAATGTATTGATTTCTATGAAGACAGGATCTCGTGTCTGCTTTGCTTTTGGGAGGCAAGCCCACCACTTCCTCCAAACAATTTTTTTAAATTTTATTGACTTTTATCCTGCTGGCGCCTCTGTTCTACATACAAATACTCTGTGTCCACTCCTGGTGGAGGGGAGTGCTACCCCCTTTCTTGGTTCTTTACTACAGAGAGAGACTTCTTAATCCTGAGTGAGGACAGGTCTAATCTCTTCACCTGCCTATTGAGTGGTTGCCTGAATGGTAACCCATGTTTGTGAGTATAAATTCTCTCACTAAACCACTTACATATTGTGTTTAACATACTACACGATATTGGGCTCTCGTTTTTTTCTATTTTATTGTTTGTATGTATGTACAGATTTTACGTTATCAAAGATATTATCGTTTCTATGTGTAAAAGGGTGTTTCTTAAAGAGAACCCGAGGTGGGGTTCTGAAAATGAAATTCGCATACAGAAGCTCGGTCTGCCTATACAGCCCAGCCTCTGTTGCTATCCAGGTCCCCCCTAAGCCCCCCCCCCTGTGCTCTGCGATCACCCATAAATCACAGCCGCGCAACGTGTCACAGCGGGCTGTGTTTACCTCTGTACTGTCAGTCTGCTGCTCCCCCCCCCCCGCCTCCTGCATAGCTCCGGTCCCCGCCCACGTCCTTTCCCTCCCCGCTGATTGGAGGGAAGGGAGGGGGGAGGCGGGGGGGGGCAGCGAGACTGACAATACAGAGGTAAACACAGCCCGCACAGCGCGGCTGTGATTTATGGGGTATTGCAGAGCGCAGGGGGAACTTAGGGGGGATTGAAATAGCAACAGAGGCTGGACAGTATAGGCAGACCCAGCCTCTGTACGTGGATTGCATTGTCAGAACCCCGCTTCGGGTTCTCTTTAAGGGGGAGTGGTTAGGGTTAGGCACAACCAGGGAAGGTGGTTAGGATTAGGCACCACCCAGGGGGTGGTTAGGGTAGGCAACACCAGGAGGGTGGTTAGGGTTAGGCACCGGGGGGGAGGTGTTGCCAGGCCCTTTTTTTCCTGGCACCCTTTTCATCCACGCAGTAGGACTTCTCAGTGGTATAAGATCAGTGATCTTCAGGAAGCCATTGCTACTTCTGCTTCTCCCTCTTGTATCCCTTCCTCTCCAGCAATCAGTGAGTATATTAGGTTAGAGTTTGGCTATATGACTGGCAGAGCCATACAAGCTAGAGATGTCACTGTTTAATAATTAGGCTGCAAAATGTGTTTGTTAATTAAAAAGCACATTCCTGACCCCATGGTAACCTGTATCACAATAATAAGAAAAACTCTGTATAAACATACTATGGTACATATGTAATCGTGATACTTTGCTTCTGAATGACCTGGAAAGCCTCATTCATAAAAATGGGGCTACATGGGTGGGCAGTGTATCTAATTGGTTTTACGCCAGGTTGTTGTTAGTAAAAAAATAATAATAATAATAATAATAATAATGTTAGGTGTATGTTTGTTTCTATAATAATTTAGGCAGTAAATGCATAGTATATACAGGGTTGTGTGTGGCGGTTTTTCTGCCATTATCTTTCCTCTCTTTCAGGTGCTGAAGTGAAAGCTGTTTCTAGGGCTATCTCTGCTCACCTGTAATTGGCCGGCAGCCAAAAGTGTGGGAAGTCGTCTATCCAATCCTGGAGGGTCAAAGGGCACTATAAATAGTGCTGTCAGTCAGGGCTGTCATCACTCTCTGAGGTGCAGCCTGAAGATTTGGTTCCCACCCCCCCCCCTTCCCCCCCCCCTCCCCCCTTCCCCCCCCCCCCCTCCCTTTGTCGCGGGTACAATTTATTGGTGGTTTGTGTTAAGTTCGGGTTCTCCGGGCCTTTCTTGTTTCTTTTCTATCCTGCTTGAGCTGCACCATGTGGCTATTGTCCATGGTTAGTTTGGGTAAAGTCACCCACGGATGTGGGAGGGCTCTTGTTTATGGTATTTCCATAATTTATTCTACTATGCACAGCTTGTTATTTAATTCAAGAAGTTAATGTTTATTGAAGTTTATACTGTTCATTAAAGTATAATAAAAGGAAAGAAACAAAGTTATAATTTATTTATCCCACCAGTAAAATTGCCTGCGGCCATTTTCTTCCACACGTTGTTTGTGTTTATTTATAAGGTTACGTTTTTAGAGTATTCCTTTTGTATGCATTTGCCTCCCATGGAATGTGTTTATTCAGCCAGCATTAGGAAATATTTAGCAATCCTGTCAGGAATTGTTATAGGTACTCAATATTTCAGAGCATTGCTGTTTAACTGTCATGCATGAGTGCTACAGCAGTCAGATCTCTTGATGAAACTATTTGACAGCTGAATCAATCTTATGTGACAGGAAAACAAAGTTTCCCATTTAATGAATTGTTTTAGGACAGAATTATCTGGCAGCTAAAGGAGCGTTTTAATTTTTTTTTTCCGCTCTCTTTACTTGTAATGCTCTGCTGTGATCTGTTTCCCTGTCTTTCCCCCAACTTAAAGTGGACCTGAACTATTGCACAGGACAGAAGAAAAACAATGAGGAATACACACTGTATGTATTAAGAGAGTTTAAGCTGTGTAATTCACCCTCATCTGTGACTGATCAAAAGTGTAATTTGGTCTCTCAGCTATGCCAGCTCAGGAATCTAAGCAGCCCTGTAGGTCTGCCTCCATGGGCGTCTATCAGTGGTGGATCACCGCCTCTCCCCGCCCCTCTCAGTGAAGGAAGACTGAGAGGGGCAGGGGAGAGGCGGCGATCAACGCTGATAGACGCGCTGAGAGGCAGGGCTGCGGCCATTAGGCCTGCCTCAACAGGAAGCCCCCCAAATCCCCTCTGTGGTGTCGGGGGATCGCTTCCTGTTGAAGCAGGGCTAATGGCCGCAGCCCTGCCTCTCAGCGCATCTATCAGCACTGATCGCCACCTCTCCCCGCCCCTCTCAGTCTTCCTTCACTGGGAGGGGCGGGGAGAGGCGGAGATCCGCCGCTGATAGACGCGCATGGAGGCAGAGCTACAGCCGAAAGCTCAGCCTCCATGAGCAGCAAAATCTATGACCAAGTTGGTCATGGATTTTGCAGGGGGGGGGATTTGGGGGGTAAAGACCCCACGTTCTGCCGCGGGATAGCAGCGTTTTAGCAGGGTCAAACATGCCCCTGTTAAATATAAGGTAAAAAGCGAGTTTTAATCTCGCTTCAGAGTCTCTTTAAAGGCTATAATTCTGTTGCTCATCTTTTAGAGCAGAGAGGAAGTTCTGAGGTCAGGTCCGCTTTGACATGAGCACAAGATTGCAGCGCTGGAGATCAGTGTAGGAGCTCCTGTCTCTTTGACAGGTGATGTCACCGCAGCTTGTGCACTTTGCCTATTGTGGGGACCTTTCTGTCTAATCTCTGCATGCAGTGCTGAGGGGGCTAGCCCTGAGTAGCTTGTGACTAGTCTGTGGTGAGGACCTTCATGTCCGGTGTTCTCCCCAGGCTATTTTAGCCGAGTGCTTCACCCGGCTAGTTTTGATGAGCACCCGGCTGTTATCAGCTCACCTCCTCCTATTCTGTAAGCTGAATTGCACACAGAAGCACCGGCCGTGCATTCTCTCATCTCGCCCCACCCAGCTACTTTTTCATGCCACCCGACTACAATTTCTGACACCCAGCTGGAAAAAAATTCTGTGGAAAACACATGTAGTTAAATGTGGTTAAAGGACAGATTGAATATCTACCCTTACACCTGCAGTAGTGTGCTTTGTTGCCAACACTAGGCTGATCAGCAACTTCATAAATAAACATTTGCTTGTTATACTGTAACATATAGCCCCTCTGCCTGACATTTTTTTTATAGTTGAGGTCCTTTAAATTTCTAGCTGTTTTAAACGTTTTATTTTAATGCATTTCTTTTTTTGGGAGTGGTGGGGGGCATTATCAAAAGCTATGATTAAGGACGGTTAGTCCGAAACATGTCAGCTTTATGATGCCTGCTTAGTCTGTATTTTGATATGCCCACAATAAAGGTTATCTTCAACTGATGAGTGCGGACCTTCTCCTGCGTGTTGTACCCTTGGTCTTGCTAACCAGGTCGGGCACTGCAGTCGAAGTGGTGGAGTGGAGCGGTATTCATCTTGTTCCTGCAAAAGCTCTGTACACACGCTAGATAACAACTTAGAAACTGGCATATTTATTGCAGTCCTTTTGGTCCAGTGGTCAACTGGTTGTATAACTTCAATGTCACTTGAGGGTTCGTATCACAATCCAACATGCTTCGTATGTATGTATGGAGTTTAATACATTTCCTGCAAACTGCTTAACAGTAGCCCAGTGTTTAACCCTCAGCACAACCTCAACCTTTTTAAGGATGCGTGACCCTAACATATATTCCAGTGTATTGCTGCTGACAATCTTCCTAATCATACTTAAAGTGATACTGACGTGAAAATAAACTTATGAGATAGGGAATTGTTTGGTATGGATAATTAATAAAACATTAGTAGCAAAGAAAAGAGTCTCATATTTTTATTTTCAGCTATTTAGCTTTACTTATAACATTGCATCACTCTGTCATATTTGCAGTTTAGAACCCACACTCTGTATTTTAAGTTACAAAACCGAGCAGAGCTAATAATCCTTTGAACTTTCCTGCAGTAAAACCTTATCTCAAGCTGTTTTTCACTGTTTGTTTAAAGGGACCCTGAGCAGTACAAATAAATGAGATCAGGATTTACCTGGGGCTGCTTCAGCTCACTGTAGGCCAAGAGGTCCCCCGGCACCCTACTGGCTCCTCTCCAGGTCCCGCTGCAGAATTCACTACCGGCGACACCCGGGCCGAGTGTCGGCCTGACACTTCCTTAACGGTGATGCTACGCGTCATCATGCCGCCCGCTATGCGTCATCACGCTGGCCTGACAGTACTGCACACATGCAGTTCAGAGTTAGAAAAACCCGCATGCGCAGTACTGTCACGCCGGCCGGTGGCAGTCGGCGTGATGACGTGCAGCATCACCGTTAAGGAAGTGTTGGCCCGGGTGTTGCCAGTAGTAAATTCTGCAGCGGGACCAGGAGAGGAGCCAAGAGGACGCCGGGGGACCTAGCAGCCTACGGTGGGCTGGAGGAAGCCCCAGGTAAGTCCCAATTTCATTTATTTTTACTGCTCAGGGTCCCTTTCAGCTATCTAGAAAACAAGACAAAGTTCAACTAAGTTAATTAGTAGCTTGGATAAGATTTTTTTTGCAAAAATAACAACTCAAGTGTTTTAACTCTTCCTGCACTGGGAAACAATATGAGGTTTATTTCTTTGCTAATAATGTTTTATTTGTTATCTGTACTACACATACAATTCACTATATCACAAGTTTATTTTTGCTTCAGATTTGCTTTAAGCCACTTACAACATGGACACAGAGCATTTTCACATGCTTTAAAGCATTTTTTACAACTGACTTATTTGATCAACTGTTTATTCAAATGTCAATTCTCAAAGCCTGTTAATGCATGAGCAGCTTAAAACAATGACTTACAAAGTAAATTACTAACTTGTGAAGTAAATGCTTCATAATCATAAAAAGTAATTCACAAACCAAGACAGATGCAGTATTACAGGTGATATGTTTGGCATTTTATCTCCAGCCTGAAGCTGTCAGTAAGATAACAGTCATTTGTGAAGTAATGGGAAATGATTAGGAATGAGAATATAGGAGAGGGAGAGGGAGAGGGTGAGGGAGAGAGAGAGAGAGAGAGAGAGAGAGAGAGAGAGAGAGAGAGAGAGAGAGAGAGAGAGAGAGAGATGGAAACACAGAGAAGCAGAGATGGAGTCCCCTCTCTCTATGGTCCCTTAACCCCCAACTCCTCCCCCAATGTTAAGACTCCCAGGGTCATATAACAATTCCCTCCTCTAATTGCAAATGCGACCACATTGACTCCCCCCACCAACATATATATATATATACACACACACACACCATATACATTTTAGTCACAATTTCCCCCTGTCCTGCAACAAGTATGGCCATCAAAACAAGAGCGGCCCCCAATCCCTCCTGCCTTGCATGGCTCGCTCCTTCCAACACATACAACACATACCAAGTGCAACCACCACCCTTCCCCCATAATAACTGAATTCATCTTTTCCTGAGCCCTACCACAAATGTGGGCCACATATCTCCCAAATCCCCATAACAAGTCTAGTCAGCATATTTTCCTCTCATCCCATGACAAGTGAGTACAACATATCCGAGGTTTGGAATAATGGCAATCCTCAAGATGAACACTTTCCTTAGACTGCTTAACCTGTTTCAAAATCTACCCATACCCGAAATCCTATCTAGGCAATATGCAAACCAAGATTTCCCCATATATATTTGGGGAAACAAAAAACCAAGCATGAAATTCAATATGCTAACCATGCCGTAAGAAGTTGGTGGCATGGGGTTGCCTGACACATCTCCAAATACCAGACCAGACCTGTTTAAGGTCATTAACTGGATGGAATAACCTGCCCCTAAAGATTGGGTGCGAATTGAAAAACTTTCTTGCCATCTCTTTCTTCTATCAAAACAAAACCTGTTTTGGTTCTTAACCTCTCAAGGGAAGAGAATGTGTCTGGGTCATCCTTTAATAGGTCCCTACCTTTAAAGCTTTTGACTTCAGCTGTAAAAATACTATTTGTCAAGCTATGGAAGCTTACTTGCCCCTCTACTGGGCAACAGGAATTTCCCACCAGTCTTAGATAGAAACTTCTTAAAAGGTTGGAAAACCTAGACTTTTTGAACACAGGAGAGATTCTGTCTTCTGCTCAAGTCAAAAACTACACAACACCTAATGACCTACCTAAATAGCAATATTTTCAATTTTATTTAGACATTACATACTTTCTCTAAAATCTAAATGACTTTTCAGCTCAACTACTACACCTCTTAAAGAAAAACTCATTTCCACTAATCCAAAAAACATATGTTAGCATGGTCCAAAGCTCTATTGCAGGCCTACAACCCCAAGGATCTGCTACCGTACCAGGGGAGGTAGAGCCAAATCTTGCACACAAATCTCACCAAACAGCAGCACAGCACCAGAAGAATGTTTTTCTCAATACCTAGTGGTCAGCTCAGCTAGCGCCTGGTCACATGAGCAGAACTTTAAATTCCAGACCCTCTGGTACAGGACTTCAGACACAATTATTAGACTTGCCCCAGACATTCCAAACCAATGCTGAGGATGTGATGGCAATGACGAATCATTACTCCATCTTACCTGGACATGTCCCTTGCTATGGCTCTGCTGGCTAGAGGTCCAAAAACAAATGCACATGATATATGGATCCCTTATCCCATTTGAGTCGAATACTTTCCCGCTAAACAATTGTACAGGATTGCATAAGTGTTACAAAAGCTTGGTCTTACCACATCTGATTAAAGGACAACTGAAGTGAGAGGGATATGGAGGCTGCCATATTAATTTTCTTCTAAGCAGTAAAACTAATACTTGCGCCTCAAACAGTTCAAACTCTATATTGACCTTTAATAAAACCACCTCATACAGTTATAAAACAATAAAATTGATAATAAAATGATGAAATATATATAGACTCGCTGCAAATACACATCCAGATACTGATCCCACTCAGAGAACACACATACACACACCACTTCCTATACGATCTCGTATCGCAGCATCCAATAGTGCACTATTGAGCCTATAATTACCAATCTTAAATAGAAAATATTCTGTTGGATCCTTCAGATTTATTTGTTAATCTTCCATCTACTTATGTCTCTTATAAAATTAAATCATAAAAACAGTCCAAAGCCCCAAAATGTTTGCAGCAACGGAAAAAATCCTTTAAATAGCAGCAGCATTCATTTTACTCCCAAAGAGCACTTTGTTATCCGCAGAAGCGGGCACATTTTATATAGCAGCAATAGTTTCCCTCACGGAGAGCCCTCCGTAGTCTGTAGCAGCATAAAAAGCCTGGTAATTATAGGCTCAATAGTGCACTATTGGATGCTGCGATACAAGATCATATAGGAAATAGTGTTTGTATGTGTGTTCTCTGAGTGGGATCAGTATCTGGATGTGTATTTGCAGTGAGTCTATGGGCCTGATTCACAAAGCGGTGCTAACAGTTAGCACCCTGGTGAAAAGCCCTTTATCATGCCTAAACTCAGTTTAGGCATGATAAGTTTAGGTGTGATAAGTTTAGGTGTGATAAGTTTAGGCATGATAAGTTTAGGTGTGATAAGTTTAGGTGTGATAAGTTTAAGCGACAACTGCGTTAGCACCACAGTCCACAGCTGATCAAAAGTTTTACGCTAGCAAAGACTGGTGCACTTCGTATAAAGTTTAATGGCGCTGCTTTGCGTGCGGGACTTTGCAAGTGATCTAAACTTATCTAAACTTAGCATGCCTAAACTTATCACACCTAAACTTATCATGCCTAAACTTATCACACCTAAACTGGCTTTTCACCAGCGTGGTGCAATGGTTATCATGCCTAAAGTCTCTAACTGGGTTAGCACCGCTTTGTGAATCGAGCCCTATATATTTTTCATCATGTTATTATTCATTTTATCGTTTTATAACTGTATGAGACGGTTTTATTAAATATAGAGGTCAATATAGAGTTTGAACTGTTTGAGGCGCAACTATTAGTTTTACTGCTTTCATTTTACTACGGTGGGGATGAGAGTTAACCCCTTCTATACTTCTGCTGCCTAACAGACTTTGGGCCTGATTCACAAAGCAGTGCTAACAGTTAGCATGCTGGTGAAAAGCCCTTTATCACGCCTAAACTCAGTTTAGGCATGATAAGTTTAGGTGTGATAAGTTTAGGCATGATAAGTTTAGGCGTGATAAGTTTAGGCGTGATAAGTTTATGCGCCAACTGGGTTAGCACCACAGTGCACAGCTGATCAAAAGTTTTGCGCTAGCAAAGTCAGGTGCACTTCGCATAAAGTTCAATGGTGCTGCTTTGCATGCGGGACTTTGCAAGCGATCTAAACTTATCTAAACTTATCATGCCTAAACTTATCACACCTAAACTTATCACGCCTAAACTTATCACGCCTAAACTGGCTTTTCACCAGCGTGGTGCAATGGTTATCATGCCTAAAGTCTCTAACTGGGTTAGCACCGCTTTGTGAATCAGGCCCTATATCTATTTATCTAGTGCTACAACTGAATTACTGTTAATTTCCTTCTAAGCTATACCAATTGCCTGGCTATCCTTCTGAGCCTCTGCAGCAGCCTAGTTCAGTACAGATTGAAGCAGTGCCAGTCTGTTAGTTGATAGTCCACAAAGTAGTATGTTACAATAGTCCAGATGAGATATTATAAGAGCATGTATTGGTAGAGCATGAATGGCATTGGTAGAAATCGGAATTTCCATGAAATCTGCATTTCCAATCACCTAGTCAGCAGGCAGCTGCAGAAATCAGTGAAAAGTAGAAAGGACCCATAGCTGGCACATATGAATTGCTTGTACTCCCCTAGCTGTTCTGCATTCAGAGGCAAACAGAAGCCACTGGAATGAACACCGGAAGGGAGCACATGGAGTGCAAGATGATTGAATGGGCTCCCTGGCCCTCTACCCTTTCTAGTCATTCTAAAACCTCATCTAGAAAAAGGGGAGAGTTATTAAATCACATATTTTTGATATTTTACCAATTCAGTGGCACAAATCCATTAGATTGTCGCTTACAAATTGTTGCAAACTAATGATGTAGATTGCCAGTATGAAGGTCTGACAGCAACCAACAAAGGTCCACACTACACACATTCATTCTCTCAAATAAAACCAATTTCTATTCTTCACATATTTTTTTTCTTACAAATTTAAATCAATACACTTCACAGTATAATAACATGCTAATGACATCAAAGCTGGCTTCTAATTCTCAGGAACTGCAATTTGGATTTAAATACCAAACCAATCTTTAAAATGCTACATGAAAAAGACTCATAGGTCTTAAAAATACTGCATGATGTACAACGTTTTGTATATTGAAATAAAACAATGGTTATTTGGTAAAATGCCAGTAGTACGGAATTCAGTAACACAATTTAATAATAACATGTTCTTTATGGGCCTACCTAATCCCTCTACCTAGTGTTTCCATCTCCCCTCCCCTTAGATTGTAAGCCTCGGGCAGGGTGCTTCCTTCCCCCTGTATTCTACACGATCGTGTGCTCCTTTCCTATGACAACCTCGTACTTGTATTGCTGGGCCTACCCAACCAGCCCCAAATCACATGATCATGCATTTTGTACCCCGTTTGCCTTGCATAACGTTGTATAATCTTGTTGAGTTACATCTGTCCTCCTTTGTATCATTGTATATATTTATTGCTCAGTGCTGCATAACATGTTGGAGCTTTATAAATACAATAAATAATAATAATAAAAATAATGGATCTGAGTCCATAATCCCATTGGTGTTGTTGGACTTGAACACATGGTTATTCCTCAGGATTTAGATGAATGAATTTGTGGATCTAACTCCTCCTTCAATTCTGCAGTTTATCTGTATACAGAAGCGCTGAACATCAATTGAATGTTTGAATGCACTATTTTGACTTTCAAATCTGTCTCCATTAGGATCTTAACGACTCCTCATAAGGATCTAACGTGGCTTATTGCAAATCCATTTAAGACTCCATTTAGCTCACAGGCAGCATTTCCCTAATTTAACAGAGAGAGTGATTGACTTGCCTAAACTTGTGGGGATTTTCTGGAATGATGCCCCATGTATAGTTATCACGCAAACCTTTTTTCAACATTTTAGTTCAAATTAATTTTGCATGCATCTCTTTTATGTAGTTTCTATATTATATATTTCATATTTATTTATGTATTTATTTAACTATAGTATTCTTCAGTAGGTACTTTTAGAAGGCAAGGGGTTGCTCATTGCAGTACTTCCATGTGAACATTTCCCTATCCATTGCCAATGATTGCACTGCTCAGTGGGCTGGCAGTCCCACATTTATCAAACTAATGTGTGGTGGCTGGACAGTTTGATGGCTGGTAATTACATGTTTAATAGCATTGTTTATGTACACATGAGCAGTGTGTGTGTGTTAGAAGTGGTTTTTACTGTTTTCTTTTAGAAAAAATAAAAAAAAAGAATAGTGTAAGCTCTCCAGCCTTATTAACCCCTTGCAGGCAAATCAGTTACTTTGGGCAAATAGCCCAATTGGTATATTGGGTGCTGCCATAGACCTCAATTTAAATTGCAGCTATGGTGACACTGACTGTATAATTTGGGCACTAGAGATGCCAGAGTTTCGCTATTAGACAGCTGAACTCCTGACTACCATAGGAGGTCAGCAAGCAGCAGTGCACTCTGAATACCGTCAGAGACAGCGACAGCGGCGCTCAGAGCTCAGCTATCCTGTAGCAAAACTCCAAATATTTGCAGAGGTCTGTAAGTGGCACCCAGGGTACAGCTATTATGTAGCCAAACTTCAAATATCTGCTGAGGTCTGTAAGTGGCGCCCAGAGTACAGCTATCATGTAGCCAAACTCCAAATATCTGCTGAGGTCTGTAAGTGGCACCCAGGGTACAGCTATCATGTAGCCAAACTCCAAATATCTGCTGAGGTCTGTAAGTGGCACCCAGGGTACAGCTATCATGTAGCCAAAGTCCAAATATCTGCTGAGGACTGAAAGTGGCACCCAGGGTACAGCTATCATGTAGCCAAACTCCAAATATCTGCTGAGGTCTGTAAGTGGCACCCAGGGTACAGCTATTATGTAGCCAAACTCCAAATATCTGCTGAGGTCTGTAAGTGGCACCTAGGGTACAGCTATCATGTAGCCAAACTCCAAATATCTGCTGAGGTCTGTAAGTGGGGCCCAAGGTACAGCTATCATGTAGCCAAACTCCAAATATCTGCTAAGGTCTGCAAGTGTCACCCAGGGTACAGCTATCATGTAGCCAAACTCCAAATATCTGCTGAGGTCTGTAAGTGTCACCCAGGGTACAGCTATCATGTAGCCAAACTCCAAATATCTGCTGAGGTCTGTAAGTGGCACCCAGGGTACAGCTATTATGTAGCCAAAGTCCAAATATCTGTTGAGGTCTGTAAGTGGCACCCAGGGTACAGCTATTATGTGGCTAAAGTCCAAATATCTGCTGAGGTCTGTAAGTGGCACCTAGGGTACAGCTATCATGTAGCCAAACTCTAAATATCTGCTGAGGTCTGTAAGTGGTGCCCAGGGTACAGCTATCATGTAGCCAAACTCCAAATATCTGCTGAGGTCTGTAAGCGGCGCCCAGAGTACAGCTATCATGTAGCCAAACTCCAATTATCTGCTGAGGTCTGTAAGTGGCACCCAGGGTACAGCTATTATGTAGCCAAAGTCCAAATATCTGCTGAGGTCTGTAAGTGGCACCTAGGGTACAGCTATCATGTAGCCAAACTCCAAATATCTGCTGAGGTCTGTAAGTGGCGCCCAGGGTACAGCTATCATGTAGCCAAACTCCAAATATCTGCTGAGGTCTGTAAGTGGCACCCAGGGTACAGCTATCATGTAGCCAAACTCCAAATATCTGTAGAGATCTGTAAGTGGTGCACAGAGCTCAGCTATCATGTAGCCAGACTCCAAATATCTGCTGAGGTCTGTAAGTGGCGCCCAGGGTACAGCTATCATGTAGCCAAACTCCAAATATCTGCTGAGGACTGTAAGTGGCGCCCAGGGTACAGCTATCATGTAGCCAAACTCCAAATATCTGCTGAGGTCTGTAAGTGGCACCCAGGGTACAGCTATAATGTAGCCAAACTCCAAATATCTGCTGAGGTCTGTAAGTGGCACCCAGGGTACAGCTATCATGTAGCCAAACTCCAAATATCTGCTGAGGTCTGTAAGTGGCACCCAGGGTACAGCTATCATGTTGCCAAACTCCAAATATCTGCTGAGGACTGTAAGTGGCACCCAGGGTACAGCTATCATGTAGCCAAACTCCAAATATCTGCTGAGGTTTGTAAGTGGCACCCAGGGTACAGCTATAAAGTAGCCATAACAGCAGCACTCAGACCCGAACTCTCATCCAAGAAATCCAGTCCTGATGACAGGAAGTGTGCAAGGCAAAGAAGAGACTACTGGGAATAATGAGCTGAACTCTCATACAAGTTTATCAATTCTTGGGATGTTTTTTTACTCAAGCAAAAACAATTACAATGTGGATCTATTTTACTAGTACAAATACACAACCCACAGGACCTTTAGAAGTGCGTATAGTCTGCATTTAACCTATTGTGTCTGTCTAGGGGACTTTTTATTCTGGGGGGTGGGGGGGGGGATGTTTGTGAAGAGTAGTTCCAGAAGTGACTTTCTGTTTAGAGAGGACCCCTTAGTGCACACCTCCTTTTAGGAAAACTTAGCGACATATAGCTGTCACCTCCCAGTCATTGATTAATCTGGGAATCTGGGAGAGGGGAGGGGTTCAGTGAAGAAAATGAGGAAGGAAAGAAGCCTATATCCTAACGCTCTTAGTGCCTGAAAGACAATATATTACAAAAAAACAGAAGCGCAACTTCCACATGCAGATAATTGGAATTCTTAATATGTAATGTACTGTGTTGCTTGCCAATTTTTTGCCAGTCATTTTTACATTGAAAATGCTATGCTAAAATATTCATGAAAATAGATGTCACATGTCTCTTTTCACAGTGGGTGTGGGCTGGGAGCAAGACATGGGGGGATGGAGTCATGACAGCAATCCCCAGCAACCTTTGCGCCCACGGCTAGGAAATAAAAAAACAATTGCCAGGGCCTGATTTCAGACAGGGGGCAGGGATTTTAAGCCCGTATGTGGAATACAGACACTGGGGGTGGATTATTAATACTTTATTATGTGTGATTGAATATATCTTGGCAACTTATTAGGTTTAAAGCAAACTGTAATTTATAATTTAGGAACTCTTTAAAGTGTACCCGTCCGAGGCTAACCTCAGGTAAAAAATAAACATACTTACCTCACATACAGTACATGACTGTAATGGTAGCAGAATACCAGAAGATTTGTTTAGTTGTCCTTTCAATTTCCCACCTAAACTCAACACAAATCAGTGTGGTGATAGCTCTCATAAGGGTTAGCTACTGTTACGCGTGCTAGTTTATCAACGTGCCCTAATTCTGGCTCCATGCACGCTACGCGCGCTAATGGCAGCGTAGCATGAGTAATCAGGCACAGTCAGGGGAGCAGCACAGCGAATGCTAGTAACTTAGAGGGATACTGTAGGGGGGTCGGGGGAAAATGAGTTGAAGTTACCCGGGGCTTCTAATGGTCCCCCACAGACATCCTGTGCCCGCGCAGCCACTCCCCAATGCTCCAGCCCCACCTCTGGTTCACTTCTGGAATTTCAGACTTTAAAGTCTGAAAACCACTGCGCCTCCGTTGCCGTGTCCTCGCTCCCGCTGATGTCACCAGGAGCGTACTGCATAGGCCCAGTATGGTCTGTGCCTGCGCCGTGCGCTCCTGGTGACATCAGGGGAAGCGAGGACACTGCAAAGCAGGCGCAGTGGTTTTCAGACTTTAAAGTCTGAAATTCCAGAAGTGAACCGGAGGCGGGGCCGGAGCATCGGTGAGTGGCTGCGCAGGCACAGGATGTCTGCGGGGGACCATTAGAAGCCCCGGGTAAGTTCAACTCCTTTTCGCCCGACCCCCCTACAGTATCCCTTTAATGCCCACTCCACTCATCCAGCCCTGAGCACCTTCAGGTCCAGTCACATTAAAGCACATGATCCCCGCACTCTGACTGGCCCAATAGGTTGTCTATCAAGCGCTAACTCGGGCTTTTACGCTGTGCTATCCTTAGTGAATCAACCCTATACTGCTTTAAAAAACAGCATCAGCCTACGTTCAAATGATGCCAATACTAGCTTAGGTCTGCTTAATAATGGAGTAGTACGCTAAATCATCTTGGCACAAGAGAACAGCTGGAGTGGAGAACAAGCCGCAGAAGAGGACACAGAATCAGGGAACAAGGACACGAATCCCTGTGACTGCACAGAAATGTCTGTTACCTAAAGCAACCAGACTAAACAATGCCTCCGAACATCTGGCCCTGCAATAAACTGTCTCATGAACTAAATGTCACAGGTGCTGCTGCGCTCTGCTTTCAGAGAGATATGTCTCAGCAGAATATATTTAACTGAACCTAGCAGCCTCAAAGTGGATGTGTCCTTTTAAAACCTTAAAGGGAACTTGAACTGAGTAAAATTATTGAAAATAAACACATGATGTAGCTGCAAATGAATATTACACACTTGCCTCGCCGTCAATTTCTCTCAGAAGCTCACCATTTTCTTTTGACTAACAATGATCGCTTCCAGTTCTGACAAGATTTTGTCAGAACTGAAATATATCAGAAAGGCTGTAGATACACTGTGAGTGCTTTCTGAGGGCTCTTTCACATTAGGGCAGATTTTCTGCGTTTCAACGCAAAGGATAAAGTTTGCGTTACCCAAGGTGAAATGAAAGTCCATAGACTTTCATTTTAGCTTTCACATATAACGCAGCCTTTTTGTGCGTTGCGTTCCACTGCACCCAGGCGCAGTTTTTTGGCCAATGCTAGCTTTATGCGTTACAATGTTAGTCAATGTAAAACGCACACTATGCGCGTTTTTAATCCGTTAACGCAGGCGATCAGTCCCAGAATGCAACAGAGGAACAATGTAGAAAGTTGACAACTAAAAGAAAAAAAAAATTACCTGCGTTTTTCTATGTGCAGTAACGCATTGAAAACGGATTAAAAACGCACACTCACTGCAGTGCAACGCATATCAAAACGCAGTAAAAGGCATACAACAAAACGTATGCTTTGAGCGTTCTCCAACGCAAGCTCTGATGTGAAAGAGCCCTTAGCGCTTTCTGAACTTTTTTTTTTATTTTTAAACATTCCTATTGACATTTTTAAAAAATTGTGATTGCAGCAATTTTACCACGCTTTGACTGTGACTTTAATGTAAGTCAATAAGAGCGTTTAAAAAAAGAAAAAAAACGCTCAGAAAGCACTAAGGGTCTAATAAGCTCCCAGAAATTGCTCACAGTGTGTCTACAGCCTTACTGTCAGTTATATATCAGTTGCTGTCAGTTATAACTGAAAGGACAACTGAAGTGCAAGGTAATGTCCATATTTACCTATGGCTCAAGTGGGCGATGCTACAGTTTAAAAAAGAAGTGTCGCGAAAATCGTAAAATTTAAAACACATACAAATAAGAAGTACATTTCTTCCACAGTAAAATGAGCCATACATTACTTGTCCCCTATGTTGCTGTCACTTGCAGTAGGTAGTAGAAGTCAGACATTACCGACAGGTTTTGGGTTAGTCCAACTCTTCATGTGGGATTCTCAGCATGGCCTTTATTCTTTATAAAGACATTCTCTGAAAAAGATTTATACAAAGATGCTAGCCAGCCACCCTGCTCTCTGCACACTTTTTTGGCAGTTGGAAGGAGCAACTGCCATTCACTAAGTGCTTTTAAAAATAAAGAAACCCCTGAGAACTCCCCATGAGAAGATGGGCTAGTCCAAAATCTGTCAGATTTCTGCAATGTCAGATTTCAACTACTTACTGTGACAGCAACATAGGAGAAAAGTAATTTATGACTCATTTTACTCTGGCAGAAACTGACTTCTTATTTGTATATGTTTACATGTATTTTAAATTTTAAGTCCTTTAAAGGACTACTCCAGCGGAAAAAGTAAACAGTTAAAACCGTCAGGTTCGATCTCCTCATGGGGGATTCTCTGGGTTTTCTTTAATTTCAACAGCATTTCCTGAACAGCAGTTTAACTGTCAAAATAGTAAGATACCAGCCAGCCTCCCTACTCACTTTCACACTATTTTGGCAGTGAGACTTTGCACTGCCGTTCAGGAAATGCTTTTGAAAACAAAGAAAACCCAGAGAATCCCTCAGTGAGGAAATGTCCAGTCCAAAACCTGTTGGTTCTGTCAGATTGCTTACTTTTTTCGTTCAAGTGGTCCTTTAACAGTGTGCTGACCCAGAAGCTGTTAGGCTCCATTTACACTTAATCAGTTAGTACATGTATTTTGTTTCTTCTCCATAGCAGTGCATTGTGAAAAAAATTTCAGTTAAAACGTATCTAGTGGTAACTGAGCCATAGGAAAACATGGACATTACTTTGAAAATCAGTTGTCCTTTCAATTATAACGAAAGCAACTGATTAAAGCGGAATATAACCCTGCATTTCAACTTTGCTCTAAAATATTATTTACAGCATATTATATGCAAAAAGCATTTTTTTTTACTAGACCAGCATTGGAAGGGTTAAACACAGAGGTTTAAAGTTCCATGGAGAGATATGCAGAAGTTCAGATAGATACATTCTATTTAGTTACATGTATCTATTGATAAATGTTACACACTCTTTGGCTGTCCTCCAAGCTCCTTCTCAGTCAGCGAGATGAGTCACATTCAACACTTAGATACATTTATGTAAACAAAATGTATCTATTTCAGCTTCGGATGCATCTGCAGAAATCTCCAGGAACTTTAAAGCCCTGTGTAACCCTTCCAATGCTGGTCTAGTAAAAAAAAAAAATGCTGGTTGCATATAATATACTGTAAATAATGTTTTAGAGCAAAGTTGAAATGCAGGGTTATATTCCACTTTAAGTGTAAATGGGGCCTTACAGGGCCATTTTAAAATGGAGGATAGAGAATTCCATTGATCACAGTGGACAAACAGGACACAGGAGAGGAGAAAGAGGTTGAGGAGTAGACTACACGGGAAGTAAGTATGGCCTGTGCATATTTATTTTACATTTTCCTTTTCAGTTCAGGTTTGCTTTTAAGGCACTGAATAGTAAAAGCACAGAGAAATCTCGGGGAAATTTAAAGCAAGGTTATTCTGTTTAAAGGAGAGAAAAAATAAGCTTTATACAGCCCTTACTATGAAATCAATAAGAGAACTCTCCACTGCAAAGGCACTGCTGTGCACTCAGCGATCAGACATGATCAAACATGATATGAAAGGATTATTTTTCTCAGACAGTCCCCGTTACTGTATTTCTTTGTACCGTCTCATTCATTCAAGGATTTGTAAATTAATTTCCTGTATCCAATCTGATAAAAAGCGCGTATTGAATTGGTAATACTTTCTCCATGGCGTTTTATGCTTTACAGTGGGAGATAAGATTACAAATAGGAAACAGTGTTAAAAAAAAGTCATCTTAAGCAAAAGTAAGGCTTTTCTTAAAAAAAAAAAAAAAATAGTGTGTACCTAGTGGTTAATTTATTCGCAGGAGCCTTGTGCGCACCAATTTAGCTGCAGCTGGCAATGAAGCTATCGATTCCTCATTTGTACACTCAGCCTCACTGTTTATTAATGTGTACGGAGAGAAACTTAGCACAGATAAGATAATCACAACGTTATTTTATATACAATATTGAAAGTCCAACTCCCGGCACAAATTGTTTTCCTAGCTCTGGGTAGACACACAGAGACAAAGCTTGTTTTATCTGCATAACGTAAGATGTACTCTTCCAAAGAGTAAAAAATAAGAAACTGGAAAAATGCAAAGACGCTCTCAGAATACAGGCAACACTGCCAAGGAGAAAGAGTAATGAGAGCATTACTGATCCAATTAAATGGAAAGTTGTTCAGATAGGCTACATACCCAACTGAAAACAAACTTATGAGATACTTAATTGTATGTGTAGTATGGATGGTAAATAGAACATTAGTAACTAAGTCCTACATGTTTATTTTCAGTTTAACCACTTCCTGACCCATTATGTGAAAATAAGTCACTGCGCTCTCTTCCCTACTAAATCCTATATAACTCTGTTTATTTATTTCTGATCTGATAATAATTTGCTACAAAGTTGAAAAGGAATGACAGCAAACCCCCCCCCCCCCCCCTTTTCCCCTTTCACCCAGGGAATTCAATGGCAGGGCGAATACATAAATAAGTGTAAAATAAACAATCCAGGGGAAGACAGGTGTAACAAGTGAGTAGGATATAAAATATGTTACTAATACATTATGAAAACATATGAACTGTTTAAATAAACAGGAGAGAAAAACAAATAAAATGTTTGGGTTTAATGTAAAATAAAACTGTTTGCATTAAAGCTATAATGTATGGAAGTGGATAAATTATGTATTTTTTCACTTTTTTCCTTATTTTCCTTTCAAAATGTATAGACAATAAGGCAATAACTAAACACTAATAGCTAAAAAAAAAAAAAAAGCCTAATATGTTCTAGAAAAAAATATAAAAATCAATTCGTTGAGATAATTATTGATAAGTTAATCAGGGCTGAGACTGTGAAAATGGCCATGGAAGGGAAGTGGTTAAGAGCCAATTTTTTAAGACTGCATTCTAAACAGCTATGACAGTCTGAAATCTGCTTCATAATGACCCATTGAACTTTTCAGCTCTAAAATGTTATCAGCAGTGCCAGATAAAAGTGGTTCCGCTTCCAGGGCCGGCCTTAGGTTTCACAGCGCCCTGAGCGGAACCTGATTTTTGCCCCCCCCCCCTTCATCCTTTCCCCATGTGCATATACACACACGCACGCGCGTATACACACACACAAGCCTATATGCAATACCCCTCTTCTCCGGAGATATCTCCTAGGACAGTGGTTCCCAACCTTTTTGACGTTGTGACACATCACGCCTAATGCTCAGATCTCCGTGACATGTCACGTATGTATAATAGAAAAGTACTATTAATAACCACGAACAAATGGAAAGAGCGCATTATCCTGAATACACTTAAAAATGAAGGCTAGAACCTTTCAGGAATATTAATAAAAACAATCAGTGGAACAGTTAGCCGCCCCCCCCCCCCCCATTTAGAATGATAGCACAGCACCGACAATTTGCACCACGCATTATAGCTGCAGTGCCCCCCCCCCCCCCAAGAAAAAAAATGCCCTCAGACTCAGTATAGATAGGTAGCCAGGTATAGGTGCCCCCAGTATAGGATCTCATGTATAGGTGCACTCAATATAGGTTGCCAAGCATAGGTTCCCGCCAGTATAGGAAGTCGGTTTAAGGTCTCCATCCCCCCCATAGGTAGCCAAGCGTAGGTGCCTCGAGTATAGGTAGCCAGGAGTAGGTGCCCTCTCTCAGTATAGGTAGCCAGCTATAGGTGTCCCCAGTATAGGAAGTCAGGTGTTGGAGCCCTCAGTATAGGTAGCCAGCTATAGGTATCCCCAGTATAGGAAGTCAGGTGTTGGAGCCCTCAGTATAGGTAGCAAGCTATAGGTGCCCTCAGTATAGGAAATTAGGTGTAGGTGCCCTCAGTATAGGCAACCAGCTATAGGCGCCCCCTTGGAAGCAGGCGCCCTGAGCGACCGCTCCGGTCGCTCATATCAAAGGCCGGCTATGTCCGCTTCTTTTTACTTTTCAGGACCAGAGGCTATATTTGACAAGCTGTTTGATAGCTTAATGTGCAAGCATAAGAACACTTTTTTAAGTACTTGCAGTGCAAGAAAACTCTGAACTGACTTGAAACAACTTCTTTGTGTGACTAGCACTAGATGTAGTTATGTTTATCTCAACATATCACATGTAACTTCAGGTACACTTTAACACAAACTTGTTTAAATTCAGTAGGTATGCAGAGACCTTAGACCTTACTTTTAGCATAAGCTAAGAAATTGCACTTACAAAATGTTAGAAAATAACCTGTGCAGCTATTGCCTAATATATCTATTTAGTTTTTACTTTTTTTTCTACTTATAAATAAAATATTTTTGTTGTAAATTGAGAATTTACTGTTATTTACTTTTTTTCTTAGTCAATATTTATTGTATTCTACCTTAGCAGAAAATGTATGAATATAATGAGTGTTACCGAGTTTAATGGATCCACTGTTCTCAGAAAGGCACAGCTGCCAATATTCTAAAAATTCAATCCACTCACAGCTATTGATCAGGCTTAGCATCCATTGTGTGTAGCATTGTACAATATGTATGATTTAATGTCACAACATGAATATGTGTCCTCCATGTGAATTTGATAGATTCGAGGAAACTGGTGAGTCAACCCAAAATTCCAAGCACAAAAGAAAAAAGAAGTCCTGCTAGTCCCAAATAACATAACATATTTGTAGTCATAGCATGATTTATTTTTCTTGCAGTAATTTGTTGATTTCAGCAGGTCTGATGGTCCATAATGTGCCCGATAAAGTATTGGATGCTAATTTCCTTGAAGTCATTGAGATATCTCTAATAGAGATGGCCCGAACGGTTCCCGGTGAACTTCGGTGGTTCTCGATCGTGGCGAACCGCAAACTTTTCTGGAAGTTCCATTCGCCCCCATAGTGCATCATTAGGGTCAACTTTGACCCTCTACATCACAGTCAGCAGGCACATTGTAGCCAATCAGGCTACACACCCTCCTGGAGCCCCTCTCCCCTTATAAAAGGCTGGCAGCGTCAGCCTTTTCACTCATTTATGTGCCTGCAGTAATTAGAGAAGGGAGAGCTGCTGCAGACTCACATAGGGAAAGCTTAGTTAGGCTCTTGCAGGCTTGGTAACTTGCTCCTTGCTGATTCTTATTGCTAAAAAAGCACCCCTCAACATCTCTTTTGAGAGCTAATCTTGTTCTTGTGATCTTTTTGTGTGTGTGTGTGTGTGTGTGTGTGTGTGTGTGTGTGTGTGTGTGTGTGGCCCACTTGCATATAAAGCCCTGTGAGTCAGTCGCAGCTGGCCTTTGGCCCCTTGGTGGTAATTCCTACTGTGCCACTGCCAGGCCCAGCACATTCAGTGACTACCTGTGTGTGTGACAGGCTACAGCTGCACATTTGTAATAGCAATCCCTTCATACCTGTTCACTGCACCTGTGTGACTGCACGCTGTTTAGTATACCAGTCCATGCATACCTGTTAACTGCACCTGTGTAACAGCCCATTGTTGTACCAGCAGTCACTGCAACCTGTTCACTGCACCTGTGGAACCGTACATTGTATTAGTCAAGTCAGTGCATACCTTTCACTTCATCCCCCCCAATATGGACAAAACAGGCAGAGCCAGTGGCAGGCCACCTGGCAGGTCTGTTGGAGGTCACGCTGTCGTGATTTCGTGCAGCCCTCGACCAAAGTACAGTGTTCAGAAGAAGGAACGTGCCATCAACCCCCAATATAGTCATGACTATTTAACACAAAACACCTCATCTTCCTCAGCTTCCGCACGGAAGCGTGACATATCTTCCTCCTCCTGCTCTGATTCTGGCACCTCACTTAACACTCCGTCGGCAGCCATCACCAAAGTGCCATCATCCCAGGGCTCAGCGGTGTGGACATTTTTTTGTGTATCTGCCTCAGATGAAAGCATTGCCATTTGTACTCTCTGCCACCGAAAATTGAGCCGTGGAAAGACCAAGACCCGCGTAGGGACAACTACCTTACGAAGGCACATGAAGTCAAAGCACAAACTGCAATGGGATGACCACCTGAGATAAAGCAGCACACAAAAGAAAAGCCACACACCGCAGTGGAAGATACCAGGCCGCAATTATTTCTCAAAAAAGGTGATACCTAAACTGTACCGTGATGTTGAAAGGCAAGTGGAGACATCTCTGGCACACAGCGTTGGATCAAGGGTCCATCTGACCACGGATACCTGGTCTGCAAAGCACGGTCAGGCCTGCCCGAAGACTAAGTCAGTCCCCACACACAGCATCTCTGCCTGCACACCGCGTGACTGCCTGCCCCAAGACTAAGTCGGTCCCCACACAGCATCTCTGCCTGCAGGCCGCTTGACTGCCTTCTCCGCCACCACCAACAGGGTCCAGGACTCCAGGTGGATTCCGGAATTTTTAAGGCCGCTGCTAGCAGCGGCAGCTATAATAATTTTTCTGGTGCGTATACATGCCTGCCTAATTTTTCTGGCTGCACTGCAGCTGCAACAATAAAACAAAAGGCATGTACATGTGTCAATTCCCCTTCGTGATTGTTACCTTGCCGCAGTGAAGGGGCTTGCGTATCACAATAAAGCAATGACCGCCGGCTATATGAGTGTCTTGGGGGGGGGCACACCCAAGATAATAAAGTCGTTGCTTCATTGTGGACAGACCAAATTCAATCAGCTGGACACTCAGTCACTGTTGTTCTGTCATTCAGCTACCTCAGCCCGGCGACCATATGGGCTTGAAAACCGCTATTGCATGCACTCTGGCCATGGTGCACACCAGTCCAGCACGGCCGCCACTACACAAACAGCTATTTGCGGTGCGTTACTCAGTGAGCTTAGTATGTCAGTGTGAAGCAGTACACTAATTACACTCCCTGATTGATGTATACACATGCAAGATGTTTTAAAGCACTTTAGGCATCCAATTTAGCATGCAATGTTATTTCTGCCCTTAAAACGTTGCTGTGCATCAAATCCGGATTTTTCCCGTGGACTGTTGGCATGTATCCCACTTCGCCATGCCCCCCTCAAGGTGTTAGACCCCTTGAAACATCTTTTCCATCATCTTTCTGGCCATCACAAATGTTTCTAGTTTTCAAAGTTCACCTTCCCATTGAAGTCTATCGCGGTTCGCAAAAGTTCGTGAATCTTTGCGAAAGTTCATGAACCGGTTTGCAAACCTAAAATCGTAGGTTCGGGCCATCTCTAATCTCTAACAGGGCAATGCTGAAGACAAGCAGTCAATAAGTCCAGCACAATATTAAGATGTAACCCACTTTTGTAAATAAGAGTTACAATATGTTTCCAGAAAGCTTGTCTGATGGTTTATGTGTTATCTTGGCAGCAACATCTCAGCATTATTTAGTTGGTCTCTAAACTTCAGGGTTAATCAAGTAATCTCAATATTCAGACGCCTGGTATCTCTACCTATTTTGCTCCTTATTTTCTGATGTAGTATAACATCAACCCTACCCCTTGTTCTGTCCTTAAAGTGACATTGAAGTGAAAAAAAAAACGTACGATATAATGAATTGTATGTGTAGTACGGATAATTAATAAAACAATAGTAGCAAAGAAAAGAGTCTCATATTTTTATTTTGAATTATAAAACTTTTTTTTTATAACATTGCATCATTCTCTAATACAGTATTTGGAGTTTACAAATTACATTCTGTATTTTAAATGATGACACAGAGCACAAAAGTTCAAAGCGTCATTAGCTCTGCAGTAAAACCTTAAACAAACAAGAAACAGCGAGAGACAGGTTGAGATAAGTGCTTCAGAAAACAGGACTGTAGCCGACTCAAGTTGGGTCGGAGTGCTCAGAGAAGCTCTTATGCAAAGATAACAACTGAAACTTCGTAACTCTTTCTGTTCTGCTACTTAGATCTAGGCTGTGTTCCTTTTTTCTCACTGTAAGGATTAGGAATCCAGGGCTATAAAATATAGATACACATGTCTATACAGTATATAGTACCAGTGATACTTAGAACTTGCCCGTTTTCCTTTATTTTTTCACTGTGAGGGTTAATAATCCAGGGTTATAAATCACAGTTTTTCTACAGTTAGTGAAGTCAAACTGCAGTATCTCTAAAAGGGGTTGATTCACGAAAAGGCGGTAATACTGCCATACACAGACAGCTCTTGGCTGTATTACCCCTATTTCTATCTGCATGTACCACTAGTTATGCTATTAGCATGACTTATGGTACTTGCATAGCATGCCTGTTGTTTCAGTAACACATGTTACAAATGGTAATGCTTATTAGTAACACACGTTACAGTAACAAATGCCGCACTACGCAAGTATTGCGGATGGCACTAATGGCGCAGCTCGCAGTACTTGCAGTGGAAATAAGTGTAATACTGCCGTGCACTGTCTGTGCATGGCAGTTTACCGCAATATACACCCCAAAACTAACTTAAAAAATAAACAATTTGTAAGGCATAAGTAAAGTCAAAGCACAAAAAACAAAAATCCCTTTCCAAGGTCTATGGCCAGCTGACTTATTATTATACTTGAGAGAAAAAAGAAAAATGATCCAAGAAGTTCTCACATCTAAAACATACAGAATACCAAGAAAACTAGATAAATACATTTAGAGAAATCTCTCTCTAGATAAATTTAGAGAACATTTGTGGGAGGGAAAAGAACACACATTCAGCCACCGGACAATCATGCATACATTTAGACGATCATGCACACAAATTACCATAGGTCAAACATTCATTTAACCAAAAAACCTGCTATCAGGATTACATTAGTTCTCAGAGAAAGTGAAAAAAAGCGGCAAAACAATCCTTCCCCATATCGTGCCACTATTTCAAATAGAACGAGTCTGCATAGAAATTGCAACATCTCATTAAAAGTACTTCATTTGCAGAAAAACGGCTTCAGTAGATTGCAAACTGCGAACATATCAAATCGAAATGCTAAGAGCAATCCATAGGCATAGCCTTTCATACAAGTGGAATACACCAAATGGTAGATTTGTAAATCCAAGTCAGGAAGTACGCCAGGTTAGGCTCCTTATACAGCAACCAAACGTTCATTGGCATTGGTTAGAACTCAGGTATTTGGAGAGAGATCCTTCAGGTGATCTAGAAATGTGTTGCAATTGCAATCATGCAGTGCCCCTATACATGCATGTAGGACATAGTGCAGATGATAAATGTGCAAAGACCAGCATTTAAAGGCAACTCACATATTCAGTATCCATATTGATCACTGTATTTCTACACATAAAATTTTGCAACACACACGAAGGTGCACATCTATTGATTTAAGGGTGGTGTTACAGCAGTTAAACAAAGAACTGGAACAGATGTACTGTATATTTGGTGCTACAATGAGTCCGCCAGAGAAATATCTCTTGTGCAGAAGTCCACTACAACATATGTCCCAACATATGGCCAGATGAATGTTTAGTGGTATAAGTAATCTACCTGAGACATCTCTCTGTGCAAGAGTCCATTTCACAATTAGTTGAATATCACACAGATTGTTTGCACTTTCTCCAAATGTATACCAAAAAAGTTCTTCAATAAAAGTTCTTGCAGCTGTATAATGAGATGTCTAGGTCATCCACATGAGAGTGAATTGTAAGTGAATTGGTGGAGTGTCCCTCCACAAAGTCTTCACAAAGACTACTAGTTTCGCTGATAATTAACCAGCATCATCAGGACATGCCCACTAGCTTTTTCACAGCTGCACATAAGCATCCGATCTGCATGCTCTTTCTTAAACAGTGACTGAATGTGTTAGAGGCCGAATATCAGAACTCACATTTCTGCTGTGGTGAAATCATTCTATTTTCATCTTTAGAACTTTGCAAAAAACAGCCTTCCAAAAAAGGACTTGTAATGCCTACAACTGATACAGAATACTGCTGCTAGACTGTTAACTAACCAACCTTGTCACTACCAGATAACAGCGGTCCTGCACTCCCTTCACTGGCTGCCTATAAAATGGAGGATCCTATTCAAGATCGGCCTACTAACATTTAATTCACCACTAAATCTGGGCCCCAGATACATTAAAGAAATGTTACAGCTACGTAGCAATCCCTGCAATCTCAGATCCACAGGTTCTAATATAATCTACTCATATCCAGATTCCACCTGAAAACTTTTGGTCATAGAGCCTTCTATGATGCTGCTCCTACATTATGGAACTCCTCACCTCAGCAGATCAGGACAGCTCCATCTCTAGACGTGTTTAAATCTAGACTGAAAACCCACCTGTTCAGTCAGGCATTTGCAGAAATATAATTTTGTTGTGTTAATACCTTATCGTACTGCCAATTACTGAATTGGAGAGAGACTAAGCATTTTGAGTCCTATGAGAGAAAAGCACTACAGAAATGTTATTGTTGTCGCTAACATCAGCACAGAAGTCAGGTATTGTTTATCAGATATTAAAGATGGCAGCCTCCATATTCCTTTCACTTCAGGGTCTCTTTAATAACAGTAGATGTGACCAGGGCAAGACTTGAGGTAAAATCTCCCTCCTGACAGAGGTTTCAGTTCCTACCCTTTTACGGTCACAGCTGAATAAAACAAAAGTGACTGGAGCTCATTTTTAAAACATGGAATCACAATTCACATCTGCTGCCCAAATGTTCTTGAAACGGCTTCTGCTTGGCAGAAGTTGAGGGTCTAATTCCCACCAGCAAATGTCACATTTGGAATTTTTGATCCTGGCAAAACAAAAAAACTTTTGACAGTTCGTTTTTAATACATTCATTAAGTTTAGCTGTCTACAAGTTACCTTTTGTCATTTCATCTATGTTTATTATTCCGTAGTGCTAATTGCCATTGTGTTTATAGGTCAGCGGCTGGCACAACAACACTGTGTCTCCAGGATTCAGATAAAAAGCTACTGAAATTCCTTTATTGTCAGCTAGATTTGTAGCTGCCAGCTCAGCAAGATCATCTTTTTTTTGTCAAATAGGGAACATTTCTGAGCAAATTCGTTAGTCCAGTTCAAACAGATATATATTCTAATGAGGGACCTAATAAAAATCATTTTTCCGACCTCTGCCTGTGTCAACTGAGGAACCGATCTATAATGATAAAAATAGATTGTTTCATATATTCCGTAATGTATTCAACCGCATTGTGTAAGCACACTGGGGTACATGGTTGTCAAACATTAAATCAAAGACTCCCCTTTCTCAGCAATACAAACTAATGCTATCCAAAATGTTATCCAACTGCTTATGCAATTTTTTTGTAACATTTTTTATTTTGATTTGAATCCCTGTTACTTTTTCGTATTAAACCACTTCAGCCCACAGGGTTGTTCATTTTTTGCATCTGAGCAACTTTAACCTCCCATTCATTTGCCAATAACTTTATCACTACTCATCACAATGAATTGATCTATATCTTGTTTTTTCCGCCATCAATTAGGTTTTCTTTGGGTGGTACATTTTGCTAAGAATTATTTTATTCTAAATCAATTTTAACAAGAATATTAAGAAAGAAATTGAAAAAATGCATTATTTCTTAGATTTGGCCATTATAGTTTAAAAATTAATACATGCTACTGTAATTAAAACTCATGTATTTTATTTGCCCATTTGTCCCACGTATTACACCATTTAAATTATGTTCCTATCACAATGTATGGCACCAATATTTTATTTGGAAATAAAGGTACATTTTTTTCAATTTGCGTCCATCACTATTTACAAGCCTATAATTTTAATAATATATTAATATACTCCTTTGACATGCATATTTAAAAAGTTCAGTCCCTTAGGTAACTATTTATGTTGGGGTTTTTTTTATTGTAATTTTTTAAATTTTTTTTTTATAAAAAATGTTATTTGGGTAATTTTTGGTGTGAGAGGTAAACAGCTAATTTTAAATGTAAAATAATGTATTTATTTAATAAAAAAATGGATGTGGGTGTAGTTTTACTATTTGTCAGTCAAAAATTCCTGGGAGCGATCGATCTCGCTTCCAGGAACAAGAATGAAGATGGGAAACTTTTTTTACTTAGAAAAACCGCAGCCTCTGATAAGAGGCTGTCGGGTTTTCTGTGGGGGACTTTGATCAATGAATGGGATCTATAATCCCATTCATTGATCGCTGGGCTAACGGCCGACGGCGGGAGCGCACATGGGAGCATGTGTGGGAGCGCACGCGGGAGCACGCACGGGAGCACGCGGTGCTGGCGGGAGCATGCGCAGCCTGTCTGAATGAGAATGTTTGTTAAGATAGGCTTAAGTGGTTAAAGTACACTTGAACTGAATAATAATAAAAAAAAGGGATGTACGTCAGTAGTTGGAAGCCTCTAATTAGTGGAGAAAAAAAGGAAGGGAAGGTGGTTACAAGAGTTGCTTGAGGCTGGGTTCACATATGACATAGCGTGAAAAAGTAGCATTTTAGGATGGTGCATTTTGCATCATTACTGCGTTTTTAGTGCGTTTGCATTTTTTTTAGGCAGATGTGTTTTTCATGCAGTGCATTTTAATGCGTTTGCGGTTCGCTAATGGAAAACGCATATGCGTTTTGTATGCGTTTTTTTAAATGTATGCAAATCACTAGGGAGACAACAGGAATCGGAAACACATCACAGATCTTTAATGCATGAAAAACACAATGCATATGCGTTACCATAGACTTTCATTATGTGTGTTTTGGCAGCCAGCCTGCATATTATGCAACACTACCAGCGTCTGCAGAACGCTTACTGTAGGTCGCAAGTGCAACGCTGGTGCTTCTGCATCCCATAGACTAACAATGCTGCATAAAATGCAGCGTTTCCCGCTCCGCAAGTGTTTCTGCCATTTGTGCACCCGGCCTTACTGATCGAAGAGAGATCCAAACATAAATACTCAAGGGGATGCACAGGATGCTTAGGCACAGGATGAAACTGCATTGCTTTCAGGGCAAAATCCTCACCTGGATCCTCACTTTCACCTTTACTGGAATGAATAAATAAGGAAACCTACATCTTCATTTAGAGTAGATTGGTTATAAACACAACATGTTCTGTGGTATGTTCACTTCCTTAGGTGTACCCCTGAAGAAGGGGACATACTCAAAAGACATGCTTTGTATATGACCACTCTATAATAAATCCAAGTTGAATTTGCCATTAGAGTGACTTCTTGTTTATTTATTCTTAGAGCATGAAACCTAAAAAAATTGTTAAAATTTAACCATTTAAGGACCGCAGTGATTGAAATCTACGTCCTGTTTTGGTGGGCTTTTGGCTGGCAGGGCGTAGATCTCAATCACTGTCCGCAGCATGCATCCGCCGTTTCCGCCGCTCCCTGCCGATCGCGCCGCTCAAACCCGACGATTCTCGCCGCATCTCACAGGCTCTGCCTGTCTCTATGACGGCAGAGTCATGTGAGCCGGTCAGGAGCCGATTTCATTGGCTCCTGGCCCTATCTTTCAATGTAAGCTGTTCCCATAGGCTTACATTGATAGACATGGTCAGGAGCCAATGAAAGCGGCTACTGACCGGCTCACATGACTCTGCCGTCATAGAGACGGCAGAGTCTATGTCCTGGGGGTCCCGGCGAGCGGCGATGACGGCGGTTGCGGCGGGTATGTGCTGCGATTCGTCGGGATTCTGTCGAGATTGGACCAGTGGTCTCTGGTCCTTAAGTGCCCAGAGACCGCTGGTCCTTAAGTGGTTAAACAGTGTAAAATCCCGTTCTCCAGAATGTAGGAAAAAGATACAACTAAGTGTAGTATAACATTCATATGAATCAATATACGTTGCACACAGTGT
Source organism: Hyperolius riggenbachi (assembly GCF_040937935.1). Classification (NCBI taxonomy): domain Eukaryota; kingdom Metazoa; phylum Chordata; class Amphibia; order Anura; family Hyperoliidae; genus Hyperolius; species Hyperolius riggenbachi. The sequence continues at coordinate 104,673,532 of NC_090649.1, forward strand.
TCCAAATCTTGTACATATACAAGACTACATATCAGTTGAGAGATCTATACTAAACCCCCCCACTCCCCCCCCCCTTCCCCTCCCCTTTCCCCCCTTCATTCCTGATCAGAGAGAGTCCTTAGTTTCCGTCTGAGATATCTAATTTACCCAAAGAGCCCAGCAAGTGTTCCGTGAGATACCATTTTGTGTACTTAAAGTGTTCCATCAAGTCTTTGATTTCCTGTTGAGTATAAGACGTTAAAATAAACGGTTTCCATTTTTTTAAAAAAAAAGACTTTGTTTTCTTGTCTTTGTGGTTTATTGCATCAAATCTATCCAGATGGTGTAGATGCATAAGCTCCTCTTTTACATCCCAGATTGTTGAAGTACTTGGATATATCCATTTATTAAAGATCACTTTTCGAGCTGCGATTATGACCAGATGGACTAATTTGCTCATACCCTTTGTAGTTGCCTGTGTTTCCCCTTCTACCCCTGTCTGCATTTCCTCATAATCAAACAGCATCATTCAAGGGTTTGGTTTCAATTGGATCTTGCACATTTGTTTGACATATAGGGCCTGATTCACAAAGCGGTGCAAACACTTTGCACGCCTGTGAAAAGCCCTTTATCACGCCTAAACTTAGTTTAGGCGTGATCAAAAATAACTTGTGCGCAGCGCCCATTAAGCCGTATGAGACTTTGCGCGCGCCTGCATGTTTGCGCACGCAAAACTTTGCACGCGGGAGCTTCGCGTGATCAGCAGCACAAAGCGGTGATAACTCTGCTAGTGCAAAGGTTATCACGCCTAAAGTCTTTTAGGCGTGATAACTGAGTTATCACCGCTTTGTGAATCAGGCCCATTGTATACATTTCTGCCAGAAACCTGAAATTACTGAACAACTCCAAATACAGTGAAATATATCCACAGACAAGAGCATTTGGGACACTTTGGTTCATAATATGATGGGGAATTTTTTTAGATGGGATTCTCGACAGTTTTCCCCAATTATTAATTTCTGGACTACCTTGTATCCCTCAAGGATCTTATTTGGAAGGTCATTTATCGATATTTGTTTAGACCAGCCCGCAAAGTTATTGGCTGCTTTTCTAGGGGCTGATAATAGTTAAAGGTCAGATTGGATAGTGGACAGGGATATTTTGGGTACATGGGGGGCAAGGAACTCATCTAGGCTGTTTAGGGTAGCTATCTTTTTGAACTGTACACCCTTACTGTCAACAAAGGATCTCAATTGGCCATAATATGAAAAGTGATTTTGGGGGATGTGAAAGGTTCATGTAATTTTATGTTTATGTTTTACCCATAACTTGGTCCTACTTACAAATCATACCCACCTTTTAAAGCTGACCTGACCTCTTGCACAGGACAGAAGGGAAACACAAAGAGATGAACCCTGTGTGTATTTAGAGAGTTGAGCCTGTTTTCCCCTCATCTGTGACTAATCATGAGTGTAATTTGATCTCTCAGCTGTGTCAGCTGGTTCCCTCGGCAGAGAAGCTAATTTGTAAACACAAGATGTTAACCCTATGTCTGCTTCTGGGAATGCAGCAAGTAGACACACCGTAGATTTATTGCAGGATTTGTATCGGCTGTACCAAAGAAATATTTTTTCTAAACGTTATTATGCTGTTGCTTATCTTTTATAGCAGAGAGGAAGTTCTGAGTTCAGGTCCGCATTCACTTGCCACTGTTTACTGCCGCTAAGGGTCTCTGCACAGTAGACAGGCATTTTATCACTGTGAACAAGCAGCCTATGTTCCATACACTACTAATCAATGCCCTCTAGTGGTGGAAGTGTGCAGCAGAAGACAAACAGCAACAGAACTCCAAGCAAACGCAAGGCCTGGGGAGCTGGAATGCAGGAAATTCCCTGAACAGATACTAGAGAGCGTATATATACACAGAGGGAGCTCCTACACATCAGGATAGATTAGTTCCAATGTAATTATAAGAGAACACATATCCTTTAACTATTTCCCCGGTGTTTCACTTTAACGCCATAAAACAATAATGAATCGCAGTGATGTCCTTCAAGGAAAAATCTATTCAACTGGTTATACCAGATACATCAAGGTCAAGCACATAGCAGTGATTGCAGCCGATTGGTGTGAAGAAAGCCGTGTTTTTACAACAGATGCTGAAACATTTATTAAAACCTATCTTGCAGCGGTTTCATCTCGGTGGTCCTTGAACTAACTTTATAACCGAGGCGAGGGAAACAAAGTTGGGGCCTGCGCCGGCTCTCAGCGGTGTCACCTTGCCCATCTGCTGTGTCAGCCTTGACAGGAATTTGGATAATGACAAAAAGCTGTCATATCTGATAGCTTTTTCCGCTGCCTTCATTTCAGATCGTCGGTAATCATTATGGCATCTTGGATTAGGACAACAGCCTTTCTCAGAGGCGGTCATGAAATATTTACCGAGCATTATTTATGCTTTCCTTGAAGCTAGGTTAAACGCTGCTGTCTGAATGTGAGTGCTGGATGGGATAATGAATAATTAGAGAATAATATTTCAGGAGCAAGTCATGAATCTGCAGAAGGAAGGTGTGGTGTGAAATGTATAATTCTCTGGGGGTAAAGGTGCCTGTAGACATGAAGATGTCTTGTTCACTTCACAATGTTTCTGTATTAACTCGAGCAGTGGGTGGCTGAAGCAAACCTGTCACTTGCTCCACCGAAATACAAAAATGTCAGCACTGCACAGAGACAAATGCCACTGTGCTTTCACTTTTTTGTCTAAATTGGAATATTGCTATTGTGTTCAGTAATGACTGATGACAAATAGACTGGAACTAGGTCCCCTGTATCCGGTTCCAGGGTGTGGGGGTCACCTGATGCCGAATATATGTGATTGCCTGTTGCCTGAGCAACCAGTTGAAAAAGCACAAACCTCCCCCCACGTGCGCGATAGAATTCTCATCGAGCCTCCAGCGACATCCTGCAGCTCCTACTGGGCTGCTGGTGGCTTGCTGGCATCCTCCATGCAGGGCCAGTGCTTCCATAGAGGCAAAGGGGGCAATTGCCCCAGGGCCCCGGACCCTATGGGGCCCCAAAGGTGCCCCTCCAGCTATGGTAACCCATGACAGTGGCAAGAAGGGAGGGTTGACAGGGCCCCCAAGTTACTCTTGCCCCAGGGCCCCATTGTTGCTAGAACCGGTTCTGCTTCCATGTATGACTCCGAAAGCCGCCAGGAGCCTGCTAGGCGCTACAGGGCATTGCTGGAGGCTTGGTGAGTATTTTGTGTCCGACAACCCCCTCCTCACCCCCCCCCCCCCCCCCCCCAAAAACAAAAACAGTTCCACTTATCCCCACCGACATGCCGGTTAGTTGAGACTGGATGCTTATTAGGATCCTGTGGAATTGACATTTCCGTATTTCCACAGTAATCCAGTTTACAGCAACTCCGTAATTTTAGCCCAATCACAGAACTCGGAAGCATTGGCCCAATCAGAGAATGTAGAATTTTCCGCAAAAATGGGATTACCGCAGTAATTTTAGACCAATCACAAGTTTCCGTTTTTCCGTTTTTCCGTTTTTTCAAATGTCCAATTTTCCCATTTTTTGATGCAAAAAATGACAAAATACTCCTTGTAAATTATAAAATCAGAAAAAACGTAAAATCAGAAATTGGAAAATGGTAACCGGAAAAACATAAAATCGAAATTTTCTCGGAACTGGAAATGGGTGATTTAGACCATTCCTAGTCCTGATAACAAAGACTTTGCTGTATATTTACAAGTTACAGCAGCTGTGCATCAAGCCATGCTTTGTTTGTATCCACTACACACAGCCAGGCAGGACAGAAATGAACAAGTCTAGGAACAGCATAGATAGATCCCATGCAATCATGCAGTATCACAGCAGTGTCATAGTAATATCACAGTGCCATATACAGGCCAGAAGCATGAACACCACATTTCCAATATATCTGGCTGCTTTTAAATGAAATCTTGAAACACTTTTGGTGTGTGTAAAGATTACTAATTTTGGAGCAGACTTTTTTCTATTTTGTACCTTTAAGTATCCCCTAGGTGTTTGTTGTGATTAGTGTTGGGCGAACAGTGTTCGCCACTGTTCGGGTTCTGCAGAACATCACCCTGTTCGGGTGATGTTCGCATTCGGCCGAACACCTGATGGTGTTCGGCCTTTTAAGTTCGGGTTCGCCCCGAACTTCTAATGGCCGCCGAACAGGGCCGAACAGGGCCCCTGTTCGGCCGAACAGGGCCCTGTTCGGCCGAATACTGCCCCCCTATGGGGTCGCAGGCATAAGGGGGGAGCATGCCCCGATCGCGGGGGGGGGTCGGAAATTCCCCCCACCCCCTCCGCTAGCGCTCCCCCCTCTGCCCGCTTCCCCATACAAAAGTTTAAGCAAAGTACCTGTAGTGGATGGCCTGGCAGTGGGCGGCACTGTGGAGTGAGGAGGAGGAGTCCGGAGAGTGACGAGTTGAGGGAGGCCGGGCAGCGGGCGTGAGGTCAGAGAAAGGGCGGAAGTACCACAAGGGTACTTCCGCTGAACCGCCCGCTGCCCGGCCTCCCTCAACTCGTCACTCTCCGGACTCCTCCTCCTCACTCCACAGTGCCGCCCACTGCCAGGCCATCCACTACAGGTACTTTGCTTAAACTTTTGTATGGGGAAGCGGGCAGAGGGGGGAGCGCTAGCGGAGGGGGTGGGGGGAATTTCCGACCCCCCCCGCGATCGGGGCATGCTCCCCCCTTATGCCTGCGACCCCATATGGCCCCCAAAAGCTGGATGTTCGGAAAGTTCGGGGTTCGGCCCGAACATGCCGAACATCTCGGCCATGTTCGGCGAACTTTCCCGAACCCGAACATCCAGGTGTTCGCCCATCACTAGTTGTGATATGTGCTTGAAGAGATCCCTCTTTGGGATTGGAAGCAAGATGCAGGTGCCATGAAAGGTTGGCACTGCCAGAGGCGCCCAAACAAATATGGACGGTTCTGCGACGGGGCTGTTGGGGGGTCCGGTTAAGGTTAGGCTTGTGGGGGGGGGGGGGGGGTTTAAGATTAGATGTTGGAGAGGTAGTGTTCAAGGTTAGGTATGGTGGGGACAGGGGGTGGTTAGGGTTAGGCATCGGGAGGATGGTTAAAGTTGAGTCTGAAAGGGAGGTTGCTAAGGTTAGGAATCTGTGTGAGAATAGGGTTAGGTTTAGATGTAGTAAAATATCAGCATCATTTACCGGTATTTTACTATCGTAATTTGCACTGCAAAATAGAATATTGGTAAATTTACTGATATTCTACTAGCGGCTATTTCGGGACACCCAAATGTTCGGGTGCTGTTTTGTCATGTATGCTTGAGATTACCCTTCCCTTCATAGTTAAACTGCACTACACAAATAGCCTGCTTTGTTAAAGAGAATCTGTACTCTAAGATTGTTTACAAACAAAAGACATAACATGTGATAGGCTCAGATAATCAGAGTCTGTGACTCATACAGAACTTGCAGGAGGCCTGGAAAAAGTGTGTATATCTTCTATCCAATCACAAGTAGAGCTGCACATTCCAGCCTGAGTGCCTGAGCCTGACAGAGCCGACAGAGGAAAGAAGATTAGATCATATAACAGAGATAATACAGCCACTGTGCAACTAGGAAATGCTGCAGTTAGACAGAGCACATTAGAACAGGTATAGGAACATATAAGATAGAAGAAATAAGGCTGAAAATTTTGTTACAGAGTCTCTTTAAGGTTATCAGTCTTCATGTATGTTGTTATTGTTGCCGCTAACAGACCTGAGTGCTGCTATTTGGCTACAGTGAAATTAAAACTGGTTGCTTAATTTCTGGGCACACAATCATCTAGCCCCTCCAAAGAACTTTTGCCATGATACTAACATGGTCTGTCAGGTTGGGAGTTTCCATGTTGCTGACAGTCACTCAATTAATACAAATGACAGACAAAAATAACTAACCAGATCTTCTGCTTTCTGCAGCTGATTACCCATTCATGAAGAGGAAATACCTGGACTGGCAGAAACACACTGCCACAGACTTCTGGCTAAAAAACAAATGCAGTTTCTGCTCACAGTCAGGCCTCTCGCACACTACTTGCGATTCCGATTTTTTTATACGATGCAATTTTTGATTCCGATTAAAAAACATAGCAGCTTGCAGTACTATTTTTAGTGGAATCAAATATCGGATTGTATGAAAAATTGGAATCGCATGTAGTGTGCAAGAGGCCTCATTTTTATTAAAGTGACAATAAAGCAAAACAAAAAAAACAACTTATGATATATTGAATTGTATGTGTAGTACGGGTAATTAATAGAACATTAGTAGCAAAGAAAAGACATTTATAACATTGCATCATTCTGTCATATTTGCAATGACAAACCACACTGTATTTTAAAGTATGAAACAGAGCAGAGCTAATGACCCTTTGAACTTCCCTGCAGTAAAACCTTATCTGAAGCTGCCTCTCACTGTTTCTTTGATGTATAAGTGATTAGGAAAATAGGACTGTCTCCAACCCGCAATGGGAGAGCTTAGCTTTTGCATAGATAACAACTTACATTTCTTAACTCTTCATGTACTGAAAACAATATGAGACTCTGCTCTTTGCAACTAATGTCCTATTTCTTAGCTGTACTACACATACCATTCTATAAGTTTATTTTCACTGCAGACTCACTTTAATATACACTGTGCAGTAGTTGACTGCAAACTGTTATGGAAAAAAAATTTGATTACAATCAATTGCAAAAATACTTGTGCGGCACTAATGTGTAGCAATGTTTTGTGAGAGCGGATGTTCACTTTAATAGCAGATATCTAAGTAAATCCACCTAGGTTTGTTGTATCATTAATGATATCCCCACTGGAGATGCTTTGATATCCTTGGATATGCCTTAGTAAGTCAGGCCCACAGTGAGTTTGCTAGGGATTTGCAGATTTAGCAAATTTTGCTTCGCTGTCATGTCGGAGCGAGAATACTTTGAAATCAATGAGGAAGGCAAAATTAGTAAGGTTTTTTTTTTATTATTATTATTTTGCTTTTAACAGTTAGAAGGGCTCTAGTACAGTAAAATACTTTGTGCACACAAACTCACTTGTGATTATATATACTATAAATATTAAATAATAATAGTAGTGACCTGTTTCAGGGCAGGGAGACACATTGTATCTCATGTTCAGCACTATCAGTCTCATGTTAGTGTTAAAGGGGAACTTCAGACTAAACAAACATACTGTCATTAAGTTACATTAGTTATGTTAATCAGAATAGATAGGTAATATGATTTTTTACCCACACTGTTTTAAAAGAACAGGCAAATGTTTGTGATGCATGGGGGCTGCCATCTTTGTCATGGGGGCAGCCATCTTTTGGTTGAAATGAGGTGACAGGGAGCAGGAGACACAGTTCCAACTGTCCTGTGTCCTGATTACCCTTCCCAGCTGCACACACTAGGCTTCAAATGTCAAATTCAAAATGTAAAAAAAAAATGCACCAAAACAGCAGAACGAGAACAACAACATCAGAAATCCCATCATGCTTTGCACAGCATCAGTGGAAAAATGCCCGGGCAGTTTTCTTCTGTGCAGCTAAAAATGAGGCTTGTATAAGAGAAACAAAGTTCTGATGCTGTGAAACTGTTAAAGAAACACTAAGCCTTTTCAGTGCTGCTGAGTCGATTTTTAGTCTGGAGGTTCACTTTAAATACAGGGAAGCAACTTGATAAATACTGTTTTAATAGGTTTTTTTTTTTAGTTAAAAAGGAATTGTAGTGAAAATAGCAAAACAAATTGCTTATTATTATTTATTTTTTTGCTATATTAATTTATAAAGGATTCAGGCAGAGAAGTCTTTGTCTGTAGTGCTATCAGTTGATTTCTGTGGATTTTTTGTTTTTTTTATACAGAGGGTTCTGAAGCCAGTGCAAAATAATACCTGGTCTAGAACAGTCTGGGAGGAGGATTCCACATAGCTAAACAGCCAAGGCTAAACATCACTGGAAGAGCAGAGCTACACACCAAAATACAGCAATATTTAGATAAGGGAAGTATTTCTGTTAGAACCACCAGAATAATTCATGTAAAATTGGGTATCCTGAACAGGAAACCCTGGCATGTGGTGACCTGACGAACAAGAAACCAAATACAATTAGTGATTATTATAATTTGCTAATTACGATTCCGTAAAATTTTCCGTAAATGTTTGCATTTATGCCAATACATTATTACAATTTGTAAATGTAATTGATTTTGTGTAATCCATTCGTAATTCCACATAATTAACGCATCATTTTTGTGTAATTTTGTGTTGACTTTAGCAGTTATAAGCATTTTTAAAATCAATTTTCTCAAAAACTACAAGGTATTTTAAAAAATATTTACCCACTATTCTCCTTAACATATGGAGCAATTTTGGTGACAGCAGCATGTATGGGAGCTTTGCAATTTACGCAAAAATAACGCGAAAATGTGAAATTATAGTTCCTGCTTACAATTACAGATGGCATTAATTATGATTTTTCCCAAAATTTTGCATTATGATTTTGCAAATTTCAATGCAAAATTATGACTATGCGAAGTGTGTGCTTATTACAAAATACAATATCATTGCCAGCAACACAGTCCATTTTTTGACTTGCAACAATCACATAGCGTTTTGACACTTAGCTGTACAGACATCTAATGCTGGGCATACACGGATACAACTAATAAAATTATGCACCGGATCGTGCCGCTGGCTCAATGCCGGCGCATCCCCGCTCGTCCGCGCGTGCGCGCGGATCAATTCCTGCTCGGGATCGAGCGGGGAATCTATCCGGCAGGTCATCAGACCTGTCGGATATTATCAATTGAGCCATCAGCGGCTTGATTCTGTGTATGCCCAGCATTATGCTGGGAATACACCATACAATTTTATGTTAGATTTTCTGTTAGATTTATCTGCCAGATAGATAATTTCCAACATGTTGGAAATTATCTATCTAACCATCTATCTGCAGAGCAATTAGGCATTGTTCTACTCAGTAGGAGATAACAAGAAGACAATGCACCAGAGATAATGACCAGTCTCTACAGAAAATAATCTAATTACAGTAAAGGTGGCCATACACTGGTTGATGTGCCATTAGATCGACCAGCTGACAGATCCCTATCTGATCGAATCTGATCAGATAGGGATCGTATGGCTGCCTTTACTGCAAACAGATTGTGAATCGATTTCAGCCTGAAACCGATCACAATCTGTTCAGCTGCTCCTGCCGCCTGTCCCCCCCCCCCCCGTATACATTACCTGAGGCTGGCTCCCGGGCGTCTTCTCCGCACTGCACCGCACCGCTGTTCTTGCTCCATCCCGGCGCTTCCTGTGTTACTCCGTGACCAGAAAGTTCAAATAGAGCGCCCTCTATTTCAACTTCCTGGTCACCGGAGTGACACAGGAAGTATACGCGTACACTGGGACATGCGGAAATGCGGTGCAGCGAGGAGAAGAGGACCCCGGAGCCAGCTTCAGGTAATGTATACATGCTCGGATCGGGCCCGAATCGTACGCCGCAAGCGACGCGCTCCTACCGCCGGGCGATCGAGGGTAATTTCCCGCACGGCGCGATCGACGGACCGATCCGATTTCGGGAGGGAATCGGATCGGCGGGTGCGTTTAGCGCAAGCGATTGGCAGCAGATTCGATCCCAGGATCGGATCTGCTGTCGAAACGGCCGTGAATCGAGCCAGTGTATGGCCTGCTTTAATCTAACAGAAAAATCTAACAGAAAAATCTAACAGAAAATTGTTTGGTGTATTCCCAGCATTAAAAAACTTTTTAAAACAGTGTGCATAAATTAGTGCAATCTCCATGAGGATAAAGCCTCGTGCACACGCTTGATTTCCTAGAACGACGGGTCCGTCAGACCCTCCCGCTGGGCGGGCGTTCCAGCGACAGTACAGCGTGTGTACAGTCTGTCTGCAGACTGATAAGGCTGCCTTAAGGATCGCTTTAACAATGAATGGTTAGGTCCCTGTGTGTTACCAGTCTTATCACAGAACAAAAGTAATTCTATTTTAGCTTCATGGCAATCTGTTTCAAAACTAGTCAGAATAGCAACAAGAACTTCTAAAAACAGTGAAGATAAAATAGAGTTATTCTACTGCAGAGACCACACAAACAGCAGGATGTCTGTGTATAAAATTTTTTAAAAATAATACATTGTAAGAAAAAAATATTTTAAAAACCTTTAAAAAAAAAACAAAAACAAAAAAGTTCCAGAAACTGTGAGGATAAATTAGTGTAGCCCCACTGTACATATCAGCAAACAGAGCAACACAGTAAAGATGTAAATGGCAGCTTAACTTAATTATAGGGACATCTATCATTTAAAGACAGTTGGAAGGTGTTGCAAATGTGTACATTTATATTTTACATATGTGCAGAATTCTGGAAAAACTGTGAGCCAATTATAGGGGCAGTAGCCATGCACATGTACTCTACTGCTGCTATGGATGAAAGGAGGAGTAATATGACATGTATGATAGTTTTACAAAATAAAGGCATACTGCAGATTACAATGGAAAAGGTTATTTTTGATAACATCAAAGCTGTACTCCAGGCAGATACAAAGAATCAATATTTAATCTAACCTGTGTTCCACTGTATTGTACACTGCACAAAAGACGGATGATACACAGACTGGGTGTGCTCTAGAAAATGGGGCACAAAACATGAATCCTGACACTCCCCTGAACACACAGCCCTAAGTAAAGTGAAGCTTAATCTTTGTTTTTCACATCGGATATCCTTTAAAGATTAAGCTTTACTTTCCTTGGGGCTTCTTCCGGCCACTAGAAATCTATCTGATCCAGTGGTGTAGTTCGGTTGTCCTCCAAGGTGCCACTGTCACCTCCGCAAGATGCGCTGACCCCTGCTGGATCATGGGCTTCTTCACATTTGCAGGATCTCTGCATGCCCACTGCATGCCCACTGCATGCCCACTGCATGCCCACTGCATGCCTCTTGTGATCATGCAGTGACTGGATGGTGCAAGTGTTAAGGGATCTGCTTTTGACACAGGAGACCAGGGTTCGAATCTCGGCTCTGCCTGTTCAGTAAGCCAGCACCTATTCAGTAGGAGACCCTAGGCAAGTCTCCCTAACACTGCTACTGCCTATAGAGCGTGTCCTTGTGGCTGCAGCTCTTGCGCTTTGAGTCCGCCAGGAGAAAAGCGCAATATAAATGTTATTTGACCAAGTCTCTCTAGCAGCAGGGAGGATTTTCATAGGTGTACCATGAACCAATGAGATTACCCCCTGTTGCTAAGGAGGATACCCATACCCATACCCATGCTGCGTGCCACTTGTGCACTTTGTAAACTACGTGAGCACAGAACGCTCCCAACCATGGGAGCGCGATCAGGAGAGGCATGCGGCATGCCTGCACATGTGCAGGAGCTGGTGACATGGCTGGGGTTGGTGACCTGACGGAGGTGACCGTAGCTCAGGTACAAAAACACATATTTAACGAAGAAGAGCGAAGCCACTGAATCCTAATGAGGGCTCCCACGGTGTCCTCCAGTCCTCCATTTGCTCTCTCAGACCCTCCAAAGCTAACCGACAAGGGCTTGTCGGTAATGTGATTGGTGCTGTGCTCTTCTTCAAGCATGGCAGTATTGCACTTGTGCAAGTATTCCCACGCCTGCACAGGAAGTAGCATGCACAGATAGCCCGGATCAGCTGGAAGGTCCACAAGCAGCAATGGGGAACTAGAAAATAGCCTCATTAGGATCTAGAGGCTTCCGTCTGCTTGGGTATGCATGTGTTTCTGAATTTAGCTACGGCTCAGGTTCTCTTTAAGAACAGATGGAACTTTCTTTCCATGTTGATTTTTTTTTTCATTTTGATAAGACTAAAATTGTCAAAAAAGAGAGTTACAATTATTATTTTAGTAAATTCTGAAGCTCATCAGAGTTGGAAGCAAACCATTATTACTACCAGCTAATATCAGCGCTGCATATAAACCGCTCCTTGGATGAGCCTAACAGCCGTGAGTCATTTATACTTCATCAGTAATAAAGTGGCTGAAGTGAAAACAACAAATTGTATTTCAGTTCAATGGGCACAAATGACTTCCAGTGACAGACCTTTGATGTTAAGTCCAATAATCTTAAACATTCTGTTAACTCTGCCTTGTCTCTTTCATCAGTCCCCAAGAGATGAAAGCAGATGGAATTATTACAAGAAACCCTACTGATATTGTAAAAAAGACAAGGTAGATGCTGAGTAGATCACAACAACTGACAGATGAAAACATTCCCAGGGAGATAAACCACAAATAGGACTTTGTAATGTGTTGCATTTATCAAGTGTTGTTCTGTTGATGACATTTCTGTTCTGTGTAGGGGGTCTTACCTACATATCAATATGTTTCAAGTGCTATTTTTTATTTAGGTAGATGTATAAAAAACTTGACTCCTGAAAAACTTTTTTGATCCTATTATTAAATAGTGATGAACACAGTTTTCGCATAGTCATAATTTCGTATCATAATTTGCAATTATGAAATACAAAATTTTAATGTAACATTTTCGGAAAAGTCGTAATTAATTTCATTTGTAAACGTTATCTCGAAACATAATTTTGCATTGTTTTTGGCGTAAATTTATGCGGAATTTAGCGATCAATAGCAAAGCCACCATGCATACCATAGTCACCAAAATTGCTATGTACATTAAGGAGAAGAGTGGGAACAAGTCAAAAAAATAATATTTCACAAACTTAGAAAAGTTTGAAAATCGATTTTAAAAAATGCCAAGAAAAAATGTTTTTTAAAAAAACCATGACAATTTAAAAAACATTTTTCCTTTGCATTTTTAAAATCGATTTTCTTTTTGAAAAATTCTCCTTAACACACTTAGCAATTTTGGTGACAATAGCATGTGGACTTTTGCTATTAATCGCTAAAGTCAGCACAAAATTACACAGAAATTATGCGAAATATTGAATGGATTACTCAGAATCATTTAAATGTCCAAATCGTAATTACGGATGGCCATAATTTGCATGAAATTTTTCATATTCCTATTTCATATTTTCACATACTGTTGAACCAGACATTTCTGTTGATAGTGGAGAGCATATAAAACACACTGGAACAGCACTTAATGCCATAAGTTCAGAGTGATATGTTAAGTTGACAAGAAAGTCTCTGAGATTCCACATCAAGCATGTTTAGAGGTACCGTGACAAACGTAGAATTCTTCTTATTGAATGTACCATCACCTCACCTCTAGAAGGGGACACTCACCCTAACGATATGACCCTCTGTGAGATTGGGTCTGCAACGTTTGCAGGGACATTGAAGTGGTCTGAAACTCAGCATTTCTTCCTTGCTCTAAAATATTCTTTACAGCTTTAAAGCTACTAGAACAGACAACATTTTTTTTAATAAATGTTAGCACTAGTGGTGCTCAGCAGAGCTCGAATATTCGAGCTCTTTTTCAGCTATTCGAGCTCGGTATTCGAGCTCCGAATAGCTGGAGCTATTCGAATGGGCTATCCGAGTACACTCGAATAGCCCATTCACTATTCGAGCTATTCGAGCAAACCGGCGCTATTCGAGCTCGGTACCGAGCTCGAATAGCGTCATAGCCCAGATTGATGTCCTTAGAGCCAATCAGAGGGCTCCCAGGCCCTCTGACGGCAGCCAATCACAGAGGGGGACCCTGGCCAGCCCCTACCCTATAAATAGCGGCCGCCATGTTACGTTTCTCCGTCCTTGCCTGATACTTGTACAGAGAGAGAGTTGCTCCTTTGTGCTTTGGCTTAGCAAGTGCTCTATTGTGGTCATTTACCTAGCGTTTTTGCTCACCTACACCTGCCATATACACCTATATTGTTGTTAGTTAGATAGACATTGTATTTTAGTTAGTAGCTTGTGTGTTACATTAGAGAACTGCAGGCAGCTGCTGCAAGCTTACAGGTTTAGGCCTCAGGGGGGCCTTGCCTCTGTGGGCAGCTGTCCTCTGTTTATTTCTCTCATCTATACCAGTATTTCTGCTGTCCTTTACTAATAGTATTGTAGTTATACTGTACTAGGAGTAGGACACTCACTGACTGTCACTGTTTATAGGCTACTAGCTAGCTCCTGCGTGTGTGCACTCACTCACTGTCTGTGTGTACACACACTCTATTTCCTTCTGATTACTGATTGATTATTGTTAGTTGTACTTACTTACTACTTACTCTTACTGTACCCGTAGGGACACTCACTGTCACTGTTCATATAGGCTACTAGCTCCTGCGTGTGCGCACTCACTGTCTGAGTGTACACACACAACACACACTCTATTTCCTTCTGATCGCTGATTGATTATTGTAATTAGTTAGTTCTATTTACTGTTATTACTTACTCTTACTGTACTAGGAGTCTAGGACACTCAGTCACTGTGTTCATAGGCTACTAGCTCCTGCGTGCGTGCACTCACTGTCTGAGTGTACACACACCCACACTCCATTTCCTTCTGATCGCTGATTGATTATTGTAATTAGTTAGTTCTACTTACTGTTATTACTTACTCTTACTGTACTAGGAGTCTAGGACACTCAGTCACTGTGTTCATAGGCTACTAGCTCCTGCGTGCGTGCACTCACTGTCTGAGTGTACACACACCCACACTCCATTTCCTTCTGATCGCTGATTGATTATTGTAATTAGTTAGTTCTACTTACTGGTGTTACTACTTACTCTTACTGTACTAGGAGTCTAGGACACTCAGTCACTGTGTTCATAGGCTACTAGCTCCTGCGTGCGTGCACTCACTGTCTGAGTGTACACACACCCACACTCCATTTCCTTCTGATCGCTGATTGATTATTGTAATTAGTTAGTTCTACTTACTGTTATTACTTACTCTTACTGTACTAGGAGTCTAGGACACTCAGTCACTGTGTTCATAGGCTACTAGCTCCTGCCTGCGTGCACTCACTGTCTGAGTGTACACACACCCACACTCCATTTCCTTCTGATCGCTGATTGATTATTGTAATTAGTTAGTTCTACTTACTGGTGTTACTACTTACTCTTACTGTACTAGGAGTCTAGGACACTCAGTCACTGTGTTCATAGGCTACTAGCTCCTGCGTGCGTGCACTCACTGTCTGAGTGTACACACACCCACACTCCATTTCCTTCTGATCGCTGATTGATTATTGTAATTAGTTAGTTCTACTTACTGTTATTACTTACTCTTACTGTACTAGGAGTCTAGGACACTCAGTCACTGTGTTCATAGGCTACTAGCTCCTGCCTGCGTGCACTCACTGTCTGAGTGTACACACACCCACACTCCATTTCCTTCTGATCGCTGATTGATTATTGTAATTAGTTAGTTCTACTTACTGTTACTACTTACTCTTACTGTACTAGGAGTCTAGGACACTCAGTCACTGTGTTCATAGGCTACTAGCTCCTGCCTGCGTGCACTCACTGTCTGAGTGTACACACACCCACACTCCATTTCCTTCTGATCGCTGATTGATTATTGTAATTAGTTAGTTCTACTTACTGTTACTACTTACTCTTACTGTACTAGGAGTCTAGGACACTCAGTCACTGTGTTCATAGGCTACTAGCTCCTGCGTGCGTGCACTCACTGTCTGAGTGTACACACACCCACACTCCATTTCCTTCTGATCGCTGATTGATTATTGTAATTAGTTAGTTCTACTTACTGTTATTACTTACTCTTACTGTACTAGGAGTCTAGGACACTCAGTCACTGTGTTCATAGGCTACTAGCTCCTGCCTGCGTGCACTCACTGTCTGAGTGTACACACACCCACACTCCATTTCCTTCTGATCGCTGATTGATTATTGTAATTAGTTAGTTCTACTTACTGGTGTTACTACTTACTCTTACTGTACTAGGAGTCTAGGACACTCAGTCACTGTGTTCATAGGCTACTAGCTCCTGCGTGCGTGCACTCACTGTCTGAGTGTACACACACCCACACTCCATTTCCTTCTGATCGCTGATTGATTATTGTAATTAGTTAGTTCTACTTACTGTTATTACTTACTCTTACTGTACTAGGAGTCTAGGACACTCAGTCACTGTGTTCATAGGCTACTAGCTCCTGCCTGCGTGCACTCACTGTCTGAGTGTACACACACCCACACTCCATTTCCTTCTGATCGCTGATTGATTATTGTAATTAGTTAGTTCTACTTACTGTTACTACTTACTTTTACTGTACTAGGAGTCTAGGACACTCAGTCACTGTGTTCATAGGCTACTAGCTCCTGCCTGCGTGCACTCACTGTCTGAGTGTACACACACCCACACTCCATTTCCTTCTGATCGCTGATTGATTATTGTAATTAGTTAGTTCTACTTACTGGTGTTACTACTTACTCTTACTGTACTAGGAGTCTAGGACACTCAGTCACTGTGTTCATAGGCTACTAGCTCCTGCCTGCGTGCACTCACTGTCTGAGTGTACACACACCCACACTCCATTTCCTTCTGATCGCTGATTGATTATTGTAATTAGTTAGTTCTACTTACTGTTACTACTTACTCTTACTGTACTAGGAGTCTAGGACACTCAGTCACTGTGTTCATAGGCTACTAGCTCCTGCCTGCGTGCACTCACTGTCTGAATGTACACACACCCACACTCCATTTCCTTCTGATCGCTGATTGATTATTGTAATTAGTTAGTTCTACTTACTGTTACTACTTACTCTTACTGTACTAGGAGTCTAGGACACTCAGTCACTGTGTTCATAGGCTACTAGCTCCTGCCTGCGTGCACTCACTGTCTGAGTGTACACACACCCACACTCCATTTCCTTCTGATCGCTGATTGATTATTGTAATTAGTTAGTTCTACTTACTGGTGTTACTACTTACTCTTACTGTACTAGGAGTCTAGGACACTCAGTCACTGTGTTCATAGGCTACTAGCTCCTGCCTGCGTGCACTCACTGTCTGAGTGTACACACACTAAATTTACTTGTGATTACTACTGATTATTGTAACTGCTAGTTGTACTTCCTGACTGTTACTACTTACTTACTGTACTAGGGGACACTCACTCAGTCACCTCACCAACCAACCCACTCCATTAAAGTACCCCACTTTTCATCCGCCCTTTTAAAAAAGTTTTGTCTATACGCCCAAAACATTGAAGATGTCTGGAAGTGGCAGCCAGCGCGGTTTGGGCAAGGGGAAGGGCAGCAAGGGAATCAGGAGGAGAGGGAGCAGCATTGTGGCAAGCCGCGGCCGCGGGCGCGCCACCATGCACAGTTCCGCAGCAGCAGCGTCAGTGGCTAACATTCCTCCCATAGCCACTGGCCGTGGACGCCTTGGGCGCCGCCCAGCAGGAGCATCTGCAACTCACGCTGCAGAGACACAGCAGCAGCAGCGTGTAGCACCTGCTCCGATTTTCCTCCAGCCGGGTCGGAAACGTCCCATTGAGGAAAAGGATGCAGACACTGTGGTGCAACTCATGACGGAGGATGAGCAGCCCGCCATCAGCTCTGCATCCGAGGCCTCCACCCTCACCACCACCACCACCACCACCACCCCTGTTCGCAGCAGCCGCCCAGCAGGGTCTGGGGAGGAGGCCAGTTCACCGTCAGTCGCCGACCTGTCATTCAGCACTCTTTTGACCCCAGGCATGATGAGTCAATTGTCTGCTGTTGTTGGCGATTTTGAGGAGGAGATGCTGATGGGCACTTTGGGGGATGAGGGATTGGACAGCAAGACTGTGGCGACAGTCAAGCAGCCCATCCATGCATCAGGAGAGGAGTTTGGGGGGTCATCATCCCAGCAGGACATGTTTCAGGAGGGGGAGGATGATGGTGATGACCCGGTGACAGACAGAGACTGGGTGCCACCACCTCCAGGGGATGTCGTCCTCAGCAGCTCGGAGGAGGAGGAGGATGCGCTTGTGGGCCTTGCAAGGAGGCGCATCATTGCAAGCATTGGCAGCGTCCCACAGCCTGCTGGTGTCTCAGGCTCAGCAGCAGCAGCAGCATCAGCCAGTACCACCACCAGCCGCACCCAAGCCCCCCCCCCAACCACCACAGGGAGACAGGCAGCAGCGCTTCCATGCCGTAGGGGGATGTTTCTGTCACCAATCTGGCGCTTTTTCACCATGCCCACTGTGTACAGCAAGTACGCCACTTGCAACCACTGTCAGCGGAAGTTGAGCAGAGGTGCAGACCCCTTAAAGTTCAGCACCAGCTCGCTCATCAACCACCTTGCGGCTAAACATTTCCACCAGCATGAGGAGTTCCAGAGGCTGAAGGCATCTGGTGCTGGCAGTGGCACCACACCCATCACTGCACAGCCTTCAGCAGCAGCAGCAGCAACAGCAGCCACCCGCCCTCCTGCTCCTCCAGCAGCACCAGCAGGAGTGCGGAAACGCACTGCTCCTCCCCCCTCTGCAACTCCTGCCGCCGACACTGAGGCCTGTTCTGGCAGCCAGTCCTCAGTGGCCTCCTCCGCTGTGTCTGCTGATTCCCGTGTCAGCAAAAGGCCAGGCCAGAGCCTTTTGAGCGAGTCCTTCCAGGGGGGGGTTAGGGCTCTGCCTCCCAGCAGCCGTTGCGTGCGGCAGCTGAACGGCTTGCTGGCACGGGCCATGTGCTCCCAACTCCTGCCGTACACGCTCGTGCAGGAGGGGAGCGACATGCGGGCGCTGCTTGCTTGCGCAGCCCCAGACTGGCAGCTCCCCAGCAGACACTTCTTCGCCCGCAAGGCCATTCCTGCACTGCACCGCTTTGTGATGGCCAATGTGGAGCGAGGGCTGGAGCACGCGGTTGGTGAAAGGGTCCACGTCACCATGGACTCCTGGAGCAGCCGCTTCGGGACAGGCCGCTACCTGTCCTTCACTGTCCACTGGGTCAGCTTGGTGGAAGGGGGTGAGGATGGGAGAGCAGCAGCGGGCACAGCAGCAGCAGCAGCAACACAGTGGGTGGTGCCACCCCGCAGGGTCAGGGGAACTGCAGCGGGTTCCTCCGATCCTCTGCCATCCTCCGCCACACCTGGCCAAACCCCCCGCCTCAGCAGCAGCGTGAAGGCCCGCCACTGCCAAGCGCTGCTGCACTTGGTCAGCCTTGGCAAGACCAAGCTGACGGCAGCCCACGTGTTGGCCAAACTCCAGGAGCAGGAGAGGATTTGGCTGACCCCCAGAGGCCTCAGAGTCGGAGAGGTGGTGTCAGACAATGGGGCCAATCTGGTTGCTGCCATAGACAGGGGAAGCCTGACCCACATCCCCTGTCTTGCCCACGTGCTGAACCTGGTGGTGCAGAAGTTCCTGCGCACCTACCAGGGGATGGGCGAACTGCTGGAAACGGCAAGGAATGTTGTGCGTCACTTCCGGCGCTCGGCTGCAGCCTGTGCGAGCCTGGAAGACGTGCAAAAGGAGCTGGATCTGCCACGCCATCGGCTGATCCTTGACGTTCCGACCCGCTGGAACTCCACCCTGGCGATGTTGGAGCGTCTGGTTGAACAGAGGCACGCTGTCAAACAGTACCTTGCCCTGGCCACTGTTTCCGCAGCTCAGAGAAGGGACAAGACCAGCAACATCCCGTCCATCGTCCCCGATGATGACTGGAGGCACATGCAGCAGGTGTGCTTTGTGCTGGCTCCCTTCCTGCAGGCCACAAACATGGTGAGCAGGGACCATGCTATGGTCTGCGAGTGGGTGCCCCTGGTTTCTCTGCTGAACAGGGCCCTCGATGCTTTGCTGGAACAGGGAGCGGCAGCCTTGGACCAGCAGGAGCGGCAACCAGCTGCGCAGTCCACCTCTGAGGGGGAGGAGGAGGAGGACTTGGTGGAGGTCCCTGACCTGGCTGCTGATGAGGGGGATCAGCACAGCGCAGCTGAGTTGGTGCGGGGGTGGAGAGAGGATGAGGCGGCAGAGGAGGAGGATGAGGACAGCACTGACGTCGATGTGCCAGCAGACGTGGCCCGCCTCTTCCCAATGGCAGCGCACATGCTGACGTGCCTGCGCAGGGACCCCAGGGTGATCCAGATGAAGCAGAGGGAGGACATCTGGATCAGCATGATGTTGGACCCACGCCTCAAGGGGAAGTTGAGCCAGTTCCTGCCGCCTGCAGGAGGAGACCCAGCGCAACAAATAAGGAGCTTGCAGCAGGCCCTTGTTGAGCGCTTGGAGGAAGCCTTCCCCCAGCCTTCCACCCCCACTGTCCAGCAGCCAGCACAGAGGCAGCAGCAGGTGCCTGCATCCAGCAGCAGCAAGCGCCCCACAGACCTGCTGTCTCTCAGCCACGAGCTCTACAGGACTGTAGAGGCTCCGGCAGCAGTGACTAGAGAGGAGATGCATGCAGCAGCATCCTCCTCCGGTCACAGCCAGCGCCTGACCCGCATGGTGGCTGACTACATGGGGTCGTACAGCGGGCTTGACAGCGATGCCCCTGTTGATCCCATGGAGTATTGGGTCAAGCGCATGGAGATCTGGAGCGAGCTAGCGCAGTACGCCCTGGAAGTGCTGTCCTGCCCCCCTTCCAGCGTGCTGTCCGAGCGCTGCTTCAGTGCAGCTGGTGGCGTGGTCACCGAGAAACGCTCACGTCTGTCTCACAAGTCTGTGGACAGACTGACGTTTCTGAAGATGAACCAGGCATGGGTGGAAGGCGAGTTCCTGGCCCCTGTTGTCGGCGAGAGGGGGACATGAACTGGCTGCCGGAACCATCGTTAATGTGCCTTACCACCCTTTACCACCTCCTGGCTCCTGCTCACTAAGCCAGCCTGGTTCACTTTGACTATTACGTCGCCTGCAGCCACACATTTTACACCTACAGTGGGCTGCTGTGTACTGCCCTTCTGCTGTCTGTCTGTGTTTCCCACTGCCAGGGTACACAGAATTACCTTCTTCTGCTGCCACTCTGCCACCAGCTATTACGTCAAACAATAGCTATATTGGTTGCAAAACCAAAACCAAACAAACCATTAAAAAAAAAAAAGGTTTAATTTTTCTGAGGTGCCCGGGTTGAAAACTGTGTTGTTCCAGTTGTGTATTGGACACAATGTGGGCTGCACGACCGCTGTCTGGGACCTCCTGTTGTGTTTATTTACAGCCCTGGTATCACCGCTAGGTACCAGGGCTATTATGTCACGCTGCCTGCCTGCTGCCACACTCACACTACTCCTCCATTCCTCCTGCTGCTGCTGTCTGTCTGTGTTTCCCACTGCCAGGGTACACAGAATTACCTTCTGCTGCCACACTGCCACCAGCTATTACGTCAAACAATAGCTGCTCACATAATTACTCCTCCATTCCTCCTCCTGCTGCTGCTGCTGTCTGTCTGTGTTTCCCACCGCCAGGGTACACAGATTTACCTTCTGCTGCCACTCTGCCACCAGCTATTACGTTAAAAAATAGCTATATATCTGTGTAATTGGTTGTAAAACCAAAACTACGAAACCATTACAAAAAAAGGTTTAATTTTTCTGAGGTGCCCGGGTTGAAAACTGTGTTGTCCCAGTTGTGTATTGGACACAATGTGGGCTGCACGACCGCTGTCTGGGACCTCCTGTTGTGTTTATTTACAGCCCTGGTATCACCGCTAGGTACCAGGGCTATTATGTCACGCTGCCTGCCTCATTGACTGCATGCTGCCACACACTCATCCTCCTCATCCTGCTGCTGAATTTACCTCCTGCTGTCTGTGTGTTTCCACTGCCAGGGAGCACATACAATGGCGCTTCCAACATGCGTGCGCCACCAGCTATTTGTTGTTACGCTCAAAAATAGCTGCATTTCTTTAAAAAAAAAAAAATGAAAAGAGAAATAAGTGAAGAAGAAGACGATATAGAAGAAGATGAAGAAGAAGAAGATGAAGAAGAAGATGAAGAAGAAGAAGAAGAAGAAGAAGAAGAAGAAGAAGAAGAAGAAGAAGAAGAAGAAGAAGAAGAAGAAGAAGAAGAAGAAGAAGAAGAAGAAGAAGAAGAAGAAGAAGAAGAAGAAGAAGAAGAAGTAGAAGAAGAAGAAGAAGAAGAAGAAGAAGATGAAGAAGATGAAGATGAAGAAGATGAAGATGAAGAAGATGAAGAAGATGAAGAAGATGAAGATGAAGAAGATGAAGAAGAAGATGAAGAAGATGAAGATGAAGAAGATGAAGAAGATGAAGAAGATGAAGATGAAGAAGATGAAGAAGATGAAGAAGAAGATGAAGAAGATGAAGATGAAGAAGATGAAGAAGATGAAGAAGAAGATGAAGAAGATGAAGATGAAGAAGATGAAGAAGATGAAGAAGAAGATGAAGATGAAGAAGATGAAGAAGATGAAGAAGAAGATGAAGAAGATGAAGAAGAAGATGAAGAAGATGAAGATGAAGAAGATGAAGATGAAGAAGATGAAGAAGATGAAGAAGAAGATGAAGAAGATGAAGATGAAGAAGATGAAGAAGATGAAGAAGAAGATGAAGATGAAGAAGATGAAGAAGATGAAGAAGAAGATGAAGAAGATGAAGATGAAGAAGATGAAGAAGATGAAGATGAAGAAGAAGAAGAAGAAGATGAAGAAGAAGAAGATGAAGAAGAAGAAGAAGATATAGAAGAAGAAGAAGAAGATATAGAAGATAAAGAAGAAGAAGAAGAAGTATATACAGTACTGAACAAATTTCTGGACACAACTTCTCTTTTCAACTTTTTTTTTTTTAAAGGAACATCCCCACATAATCACTTGCTGTTGTTACTTGGAAAAAAATATGTTTCTTGCATCATTCACCCTCAAAACAAGTGTTGGGAAGCTTTTTAAGGCCAATTCGAATAGTCAGCTCGAATAATGAGCTCGAATACCGACTCGAATAGTGAGCACGAAGTCCGAGGTCGAATCGAATAGTAAAATTTATTCGACTCGAATATTCGACTGACCTCGAATAATTTACTATTCGAATTCGACCAAACTCGAATTTTAAAAAGGGGTATTTGAGCACCACTAGTTAGCACTTGTCTAGGATGCAGGGCATGCATTTTTCAGTCTGACAGAGGCAGTGTATACCTGTGCGATTAACCATTTGCAACATGTGTTTAGGGACGCGCAGCCTTTCCCCCACCTTTTTTTAACTTTGTAACTATGTAACTGTCAGGTTAGCTGCTCCCAGCCCCTCCTCCTGAGTTTCCTGTTTGCATAATAAGTAGTAGCAGATTTGCATATGATTTGCATCTGAATTGAATGCAAAGTGTGCAGAAAATCTATTTAGGTGCTTCACACTGAGCTGGTGGTCATTTCAGATGCAGCCTTAGTGGTATGCGCTGGCGTTCTCCTCGCTGTTCAACAAAATGTAAGTTACACATTTTTTTGCTTAGCTGCTCCCAAGGTTTTAAATTTAGGTTAGGTCACTTGGCCGGAGGTTTGCCTCACCATGGCGCAAGTGTCTAGTATAATATACTTTGCATGCAAACCTTATTGGAAGCTAAAGTTCCTCCTAGTTTAACAAATGTTAGCACTTGTCTAGGATGCAGGGCGACAGAGGCGGTGTATGCTTGTGCGATTAACCATTCAATTGCAACATGTGTTTAGGGACGCGCAGCCTTTCCCCCCACCTTTTGATATATTTCGTTGACAAGAAAGTCTCTGAGATTTCACATCAAGCATGTTTAGAGGTACGGTGACAAACGTAGAATTCTTATTATTGAATGACTAGGTCATTAGGTTGCAGGGTCATTAAAGTGGTCTGAAACTCAGCATTTCTTCCTTGCTCTAAAATATTCCTTACAGCTTTAAAGCTACTAGAACAGACAAAAAAAAGTGGCAGAACAGCATTCAAACAGTTAAACACAGCATTTTGTCCTGAACAGAAAGCCCCTTCAGCTTTAGATCTGAGTCCAGAGTGAAGATAAAATTATCTTTGTTTACATTCCTCAGTTGTTACATTGTGTGTAACAACTGAAAAGGAGCTTTCTGTGCTTCAAGCATACACACAGTTTAGATTAGCTCACTAGATTGTAATTTACAGTATAATGAAAAGCAGCTTGAATAAAATGCAATGGCAGCTTTCAGAGCAGATAAACTGTACTTTAGGTACTTGTAATTTGTAAAAGGACAATACAGTGGGATGCGAAAGTATGGGCAACCTTGTTAATTGTCATGATTTTCCAGTATGAATCTTTGGTTGTTACGATAAAAAAGTCAGTTAAATATATCATACTAGTGACCTTAGCCCGTTTAAGAATGGTCTAGGTCTGTCTGCACGCGCCTGCCGCGCACCTGTGTGCACCCACCCATTGCGCACGCGTGCATCCGCCGCACACGTGCGTGCGCACCCGCCACACACCCGGCCGCCCGCTCACACGCCCGCGTGGCTCCATCCCTGTCATCCTGCCTGTGTGAGGCTGGGTCCATGCTGCGCACATGCACAGTGGCAAAAAACTCGGACCCAGCTACACAGACAGTTGTACGCTGTACGCAGGGACAGTTGCCTATTATTATATAGGATAGGAGACCCACACAGTGATATTTGAGAAGTGAAATTAAGTTTATTGGATTTACAGAATGTGTTCAATAATTGTTTAAAAAAATTAACGCAGGTGCATAAATGTGGGCATACAGAAGTCTGTCTCAGAGCTGTCTGTTTCCACAGTTAGGAACATATTGAGGAAATGGAAGACCACAGGCTCAGTTCAAGTTAGGACTCGAAGTGGCAGACCAAGAAAAATCTTGAATAGACAGAAGCGTCGAATGGTGAGAACAGTCAGAGTCAACCCACAGACCAGCACAAAAGACCTACAACATCATCTTGCTGCAGATGGAGTCACTGTGCATCGTTCAACCATTCAGCGCACTTTACACAAGGAGATGCTGTATGCGAGAGTGATGCAGAGGAAGTCTTTTCTCCACCCACAGCACAAACAGAGAGGAGGTATGCTAAAGCACATTTGGACAAGCCAGCTTCATTTTGGAATAAGGTGCTGTGGATTGATGAAACTAAAATTTAATTATTTGGGCAAAACAAGGGATGTTATGCATGGAGGAAAAAGAACACAGCATTCCAAGAAAAACACCTGCTACCTACAGTAAAATATGGTGGTGGTTCCATCATGCTGTGGAGCTGTGTGGCCAGTGCAGGGACTGGGAATCTTGACAAAGTTGGGGGATGCATGGATTCCACTCAGTATAAGCAAATTCTGGAGACCAATGTCCAGGAATCAGTGACAAAGCTGAAGCTGCACCGGGGCTGGATCTTTCAACAAGACAATGACCCTAAACACTGCTCAAAATCCACTAAGGCATTCATGCCTAGGAACAAGTACAACATTCTGTATTGGCCATCTCAGTCTCCAGACCTGAATATAATTGAAAATCTGTGGTGTGAGTTAAAGAGAGCTGTCCATGCACGGAAGCCATTAAACCTGAATGAACTCGAGATGTTTTGTAAAGAGGAATCGTCCAAAATACCTTCAACCAGAATCTCAACTCTCATTGGAACCTACAGGAAGCGTTTAGAGGCTGTAATTTCTGCAAAGGCAGGATCTACTGAATATTGATTTAATTTCTTTTTTGTGGTGCCCAAATTGATGCACCTGCCTAATTTTGTTTAAACAATTATTGCACACTTTCTGTAAATCCCAAAAAACTTAAAGAGGAACTGTAACCTCCTATTGTACTCAGCACCAGTGTGTACATCATGCCCACTTTATAGGGGAAAAACAAGTATCTCCTAGTAAAATAATATAAATTTACTTAGTTTCTGTAGCTTTAACCAGTAAGCCACGCCCACCACACTAGCTGCCTCCGCGGATGTATAATAATTAGCCTACTCTCAGTGCCTTCTGGGTAGTGACGTTTAGAAACGTCACAAGCTCTCTCCTGGTGTTTGGAAAAAAAAAGTCTCCTTCAACAAGAGACAGGCAGCAGAGTGAGCCGGCCACGCCCCCAAATCTCGTGCAGTGCCAGCAGCTTTCAGGAGAGTGAGCAGCGTGTATCTAGCAGCCTGCTCACTCATCCACTGTCCTCCTCACTATTTCTCTCCCACAGGCATGACAGGTAACAGGAGGTAATCTCCAACATCTGATAAAATGTATATAGTGTGAAAACGCTGCCTGTCTGATGCATCTGGGGGAGGGGGAGAGAGGTCTGACTTCTTAGCCTGAACTTTTTTTACTTTGAGTTCAGAAACAAAGCAGAGAGCAGTGCAGACTCAGTGACAGGCTGCCAGCATGCTTTACACTGCTGTGTCTCCTGTGCTTTGCTTAGAACGTAGTAAAAGTGCAGAGCTAGAAGTCAGACCTCTCCAGCTGTCCCTTATTTATGCCTTAAAGGAGTCCTCAAGGGAATTGAAGGAAAATAAGTGCTACTTACCCGGGACTTTGTCCAGCCACAAGCTCCCAGCATGTCCCTTGGTGCAGCTCTGCGGTGAGCCGTTCGCTTGTGAAGCTTTCCGGTCCCCGGCGATGACGTCAGGCCGACCAGGAGGTACTGCACCTGCGTGAGGGGTGCTGTCAATCACCGCCACGAGGACCGGAGCATACTGCAGAGGCGCAGAACTACTACGCCTGCGCAGTACGCTCCGGCCCACGTGGCAGTGATAGCGACGCTCACGCAGGTGCAGTACAGGCTGACCTCCTGGTCAGCCTTCGTCCTGGTCAGCCTGGACGAAGCCCCGGGTAAGTGGCACTTATTTTCCTCATATCCCTTGATGACTCCTTTAAAGAGAACCTGAACTGAAAATAAAAAGTAAAAATAACCATACACAGATCATACTTACCTCCTGTATACTCCTCAATCTCTTTCTCCTCTCCTGCGTCCCATTTGTCCACTGTGATCAATTAAATTCTCCATCCTCCATTTTAAAAACGGCCATTACCCCTTAACAGCTTCCTGGTCAGCACACTGTTAAACTGTAATATCACACCCCTTGAGCCATAGGGAAACATGGACATTACCTTGCACATTCAGTTGTAACTGACAACTGCTGATATATAACTGACAGCAACTGGTATATTTCAGTTCTGACAAAATATTGTCAGAACTGGAAGGCATCATTGTAAGAAGAAAATGGTGAGCTTCTGAGAGGAACTGACGGTGAGGTTAGTATGTAATATTCATTTGCAGCTACGTCATGTGTTTATTTTGACACAGAATTGGACTGTGAGCTCCTCTAAGGACAGTCAGTGACATGACTATGTACTCTGTAAAGTTCAGCAGAAGATGTTAGTGCTATATAACTACATAATAATATGGTAGATCATTACATTATGACTATGGTAGGATTAGACTGTGAGCTCCTCTGAGGACAGTCAGAGACATGACTATGTACCCTGTAATGTGCTGCAGAAGATGTCAGTGCTATATAAACACATAATAATAATAATATGGTAGGACATTACACTATGACTATGGTAGGATTAGATTGTGAGCTCCTCTGAGGACAGTCAGCGACATGAATATGTACTCTGTACAGTGCTGCAGATGATGTCAGATGAGTGTGCTCTTCAGGGCCCATTCACACTGGGGCGATTCGTAGGCGGTTTCTGCGGATTAAAGTGCTTGTGTAATCCCAATCGCTCAAAAATCATGAAAATGTAGTCAAAAATATGCGTTTGCTGCAAAAAAAATAAAAAAATCACAGCCGCAAAACGCTAGCGCTAATTGCCAGCATTTTGTGATCCCCAGTGTGAATGGGCCCAATCTGTCCTACTTTGATGGCTGGCTCTGCAGACTGCTCCAGCATCACTACAGTACAAAGCTCTTGGGGATTTGGGGTGAAAAGGCTGGAGGCAGGGTGCTGTACTCAAGACCCTGCAGAATACTGATAAGGGACTGTCTACGAATCTTTTTATTTCTTATCAGTGGACGAGCAGATGCAGTCATTAGCACAATTGTACAGGGGGGAGAAAGCTTATAATCAAATCAGATTAAAATCACGCCGCCAAGTGCATGCCTGATTGACAACGCAACCAATTTCAGGCTGATATTTGGGCACATGAGTCAATTGGAAATGCTGCAAATTGGCTATCGTGGTTGGTCGGGTGCATGGTGGTAAAAGGCAAGCGATATCGGGGTGAGTGACGAAACTCCTGGCGTTATGTGTGTATGTGTATTTACACATTACCTGTCCTGTGTCCCAGTGACCGCCCTCTTCTGAATCCGCTGCTACACTTCCCATACTTGCTGCCGGCACATATCTCGCTGGCGTGCGTGTGCGACGTTACGCTGGCCGGCATTTACGGCCAGCGTAACGTCGCACACGCACGCCAGCGAGATATGTGCCGGGAGGAGCGGTGGAAGACAGATACAGGACAGGTAATGTATAAATACACATACATGTACATACATTTATACACAGAGGAACAGCGGCGGGCTCTGCCGATTTCTAGGAGATTTCATGCTGAAATTGATCAGGAATCGGACTGTGGTGTATGAGCAGCTGACAGATCTCTCTCTAATCAGATTCGATTAGAGAGAGATTTGTCTCTTGGTCGAATCTGCCCATCATTGCCTGATGTATGGCTAGCTTTAGTTTTCAGTCTCTCAAGACATGGAAAAGAAACTTTTTTTTCCTGGACTGCCAGAAAATTTACAATGCCTTTGTAGACAGCTCTGTGCTTCAGGGCCCTTTTCCACTGCAAAACGCAACTGCAAATGCATTTGCGTGTTCCCAATTTTGATGTTCGTTTTGTGCGTTTGCAGTCTCCGTTTTTCTGATTGGCAAATGGCAAGTGTTGTCTTGAAAATAGATATTGGTGGTTAAATCAATACATAACGCAAAACACATTTCTATGCGTTTTTCATGCATTCCTATACTTTACATTGAAACACAAAACGCATCATAATCGCACAGACATGGGTTTGCGTTTTTAAAAACCGTAATGCAGCAGTGGAAAAGGCCACCCAAGATTCTTATTTTAAACAAGCTGCACTTCAGAATCAGCAAACGCATGCGTTTTGCGTTTCTGGCAAAAACGCAGCTAGTGGCCCTTATGCTGTAATGCCAGTGGTTTGAAACGCCTCTGCTATTCAGCTATATTACAATACACTAATCAGCATCTCCAGCTCATTCCCTGTCTGCTTCTGTTTACACATGTGCATATTATACTTCCTTCCTGGGCTTCTGCAAATTATGTCAGTTAGGAAAAAAAAAGGTTGGGGAAGGAGGGTGTAACAACCTTCACTGTGGGCGTGTTTTCAACTGCTGGGATAAAGCAAAAAAAAAAAACTTGCTACTCCTGCCAGTAGTAAACAGGGATCCTCCCAGGCTGCCCATGGCATTTTTACAGCACCTTGCTGACAGGGTTACGAGATTTATTAGTCAATCCTTCTTATCTATATACTTAAATCACTGTCTTATACTGCTTTTTAAGGAATATTTATTCCTCCTTACAGTTCCTCTTTAATTTCACTTCTCAAATACCACTGTGAGTGTCTCCTATATGATATATTTAACTGACATTTTTATCATAACAACCAATGATTTATACAGGAAAATCATGACGATTAACAAGGTTGCCCAAACTTTCGCATCCCACTGTATTACTTGTGCATAAAAAGCAAATATGGTAACTATATGGGTAATGAAAAGTAGGAAAACACATTTTTATTGAATGTTATGTCAGAGTTTCATACCACTTTAAAGGCCACCATCTGAATGTCACAATCCTGCCACCACAATAGTACCCTCTGTACTTGTTCGACATATAACACCTCAAAGATAAAAAACGCATCTGCATGTTGGGCTACAATGAATTGGTGGCAGACTGTTAGTTTGGGTGCCTGCATAGCCCTTCATGGATGATTGTTTATTCATCTTCTTAAACAATTCTGGGACCAGTCTCTCTAATATTTGGAACTTTCATTAAATAGCCACATTTTGCTGGTTGAATTGTGACCTTTGGATTATACTCTGGTGATGTCCCTTGCAAGTATTGTTCCAGGGTGGAATATGGTGATACTACATATTTTTGTCAAGATTATTCTTGACCATTTTAAAGAGGAACGGTAGCCAAGGATTGAACTTCATCCCAATCAGAAGCCGATATAGCCTTTCCAATGAGAAATCTTTACCTTTTCTCAAACAGATCTTTAGGGGGTTCTGCGTGGCTAATATTGTAGTGAAACCCCTCAACACTTTGGGAGCCTTGTTGCATTGAGGGAAATAATGACTGTTTCTAACTGCCAAAAAAGCAGCATCTCCTTTTACAGACATCACCTGCCAGCTGTAAAGATGTCACTATGTGATAAATGTCAGAATGTAAATCAGGGAGAGATTTTACAATGGGCAAACACTGACTAACAGTGGTGCTCAAATACCCCTTTTCAAAATTCGAGTTAGGTCGAATTCGAATAGTAAATTATTCGAGGTCAGTCGAATATTCGAGTCGAATAATTTTTACTATTCAATTCGACCTCGGAATTCGAGCTTACTATTCGAGTCGGTATTCGAGCTCATTATTCGAGCTGACTATTCGAAATGGCCTTAAATAGCTTCCAACACTTGTTTTGAGGGTGAATGATGCAAGAAACCTCTTTTTTTCCAAGTAACAACAGCAAGTGATTATGTGGGGATGTTCCTTTAAAAAAAAAAAGTTGAAAAGAGAAGTTGTGTCCAGAAATTTGTTCAGTACTGTATATACTTCTTCTTCTTCTTCTTTATCTTCTATATCTTCTTCTTCTTCTTCTTCTTCTATATCTTCTTCTTCTATATCTTCTTCTTCTATATCTTCTTCTATATCTTCTTCTTCTTTTATATTGTCTTCTTCTTCTTCTTCATCTTCTTCATCATCATCTTCTTCTTCTTCATCTTCTTTTTCTTCATCTTCTTCATCTTCTTCATCTTCTTCATCTTCTTCTTCATCTTCTTCATCTTCTTCATCTTCTTCTTCTTCATCTTCTTCATCTTCTTCATCTTCTTCATCTTCTTCTTCTTCTTCATCTTCTTCTTCTTCATCTTCTTCATCTTCTTCTTCATCTTCTTCATCTTCTTCATCTTCTTCTTCATCTTCTTCATCTTCTTCATCTTCATCTTCATCTTCTTCTTCTTCTTCTTCATCTTCTTCTTCTTCATCATCTTCTTCTTCTTCTTCATCATCTTCTTCGTCTTCATCTTCTTCATCTTCATCTTCTTCATCTTCTTCATCTTCTTCTTCTTCATCTTCTTCATCTTCTTCTTCATCTTCTTCATCTTCTTCATCTTCATCTTCATCTTCTTCTTCTTCTTCTTCATCTTCTTCTTCTTCTTCATCTTCTTCTTCTTCTTCATCATCTTCTTCGTCTTCATCTTCTTCATCTTCATCTTCTTCATCTTCTTCATCTTCTTCTTCTTCATCATCTTCATCTTCTTCTTCTTCTTCTTCATCTTCTTCTTCTTCTTCATCTTCTTCATCTTCATCTTCTTCATCTTCTTCATCTTCTTCTTCTTCTTCTTCTTCTCCTTCTTCTTCTTCTCCTTCTTCTTCTTCTTCTTCTTCTTCTTCTTCTTCTTCTTCTTCTTCTTCTTCTTCTTCTTCTTCTTCTTCTTCTTCTTCTTCTTCTTCTTCTTCTTCTTCTTCTTCTTCTTCTTCTTCTTCTTCTTCTTCTTCTTCTTCTTCTTCTTCTTCTTCTTCTTCTTCTTCTTCTTCTTCTTCTTCTTCTTCTTCTTCTCCTTCTTCTTCTTCTTCTTCTTCTTCTTCTTCTTCTTCTTCTTCTTCTTCTTCTTCTTCTTCTTCTTCTTCTTCTTCTTCTTCTTCTTCTTCTTCTTCTTCTTCTTCTTCTTCAATATCGTCTTCTTCTTCACTTATTTCTCTTTTCAAATTTTTTTTTTTAAAGAAATGCAGCTATTTTTGAGCGTAACAAATAGCTGGTGGCGCACGCATGTTGGAAGCGCCATTGTATGTGCTCCCTGGCAGTGGAAACACACAGACAGCAGGAGGTAAATTCAGCAGCAGGAGGAGGAGGATGAGTGTGTGGCAGCAGGCAGTCAATGAGGCAGGCAGCGTGACATAATAGCCCTGGTACCTAGCGGTGATACCAGGGCTGTAAATAAACACAGCAGGCAGGAGGTCCCAGACAGCGGTCGTGCAGCCCACATTGTGTCCAATACACAACTGGGACAACACAGTTTTCAACCCGGGCACCTCAGAAAAATTAAACCTTTTTTTTTTTTTGGTTTTTTTTGTTTTGTTTTTACAACAAATTACACAGATATAGCTATTTTTTGACGTAATATCTGGTGGCAGAGTGGCAGCAGAAGGTAAATCTGTGTACCCTGGCAGTGGGAAACACAGACAGACAGACAGCAGCAGCAGCAGCAGGAGGAATGGAGGAGTAATTATGTGTGCAGCTATTGTTTGACGTAATAGCTGGTGGCAGACTGGCAGCAGAAGGTAATTCTGTGTACCCTGGCAGTGGGAAACACAGACAGACAGCAGCAGCAGGAGGAATGGAGGAGTAGTGTGAGTGTGGCAGCAGGCAGGCAGCGTGACATAATAGCCCTGGTACCTAGCGGTGATACCAGGCCGTAAATGAACACAACAGGAGGTCCCAGACAGCGGTCGTGCAGCCCACATCGTGTCCAATACACAACTGGGACAACACAGTTTTCAACCCGGGCACCTCAGAAAAATTAAACCTTTTTTTTTTGGTTTTTTTGGTTTTGTTTTTACAACCAATTACACAGATATAGCTATTTTTTGACGTAATAGCTGGTGGCAGAGTGGCAGCAGAAGGTAAATCTGTGTACCCTGGCAGTGGGAAACACAGACAGACAGCAGCAGCAGCAGGAGGAATGGAGTAGTAATGTGAGCAGCTATTGTTTGACGTAATAGCTGGTGGCAGAGTGGCAGCAGAAGCTAATTCTGTGTACCCTGGCAGTGGGAAACACAGACAGACAGCAGCATCAGCAGGAGGAATGGAGGAGTAGTGTGAGTGTGGCAGCAGGTAGGCAGCGTGACATAATAGCCCTGGTACCTAGCGGTGATACCAGGCCGTAAATGAACACAACAGGAGGTCCCAGACAGCGGTCGTGCAGCCCACATTGTGTCCAATACACAACTGGGACAACACAGTTTTCAACCCGGGCACCTCAGAAAAATTAAACCTTTTTTTTTTGGGTTATTTTTGTTTTGTTTTTACAACCAATTACACAGATATAGCTATTTTTTGACGTAATAGCTGGTGGCAGAGTGGCAGCAGAAGGTAAATCTGTGTACCCTGGCAGTGGGAAACACAGACAGACAGCAGCAGCAGCAGGAGGAATGGAGGAGTAATGTGAGCAGCTATTGTTTGACGTAATAGCTGGTGGCAGAGTGGCAGCAGAAGCTAATTCTGTGTACCCTGGCAGTGGGAAACACAGACAGACAGCAGCATCAGCAGGAGGAATGGAGGAGTAGTGTGAGTGTGGCAGCAGGTAAGCAGCGTGACATAATAGCCCTGGTACCTAGCGGTGATACCAGGCCGTAAATGAACACAACAGGAGGTCCCAGACAGCGGTCGTGCAGCCCACATCGTGTCCAATACACAACTGGGACAACACAGTTTTCAACCCGGGCACCTCAGAAAAATTAAACCTTTTTTTTTTTTAATGGTTTTTTGGTTTTGTTTGTAAAACAAATTACACAGATATATAGCTATTGTTTGACGTAATAGCTGGTGGCAGAGTGGCAGCAGAAGGTAAATCTGTGTACCCTGGCAGTGGGAAACACAGACAGACAGCAGAAGGGCAGTACACAGCAGCCCACTGTAGGTGTAAAATGTGTGGCTGCAGGCGACGTAATAGTCAAAGTGAACCAGGCTGGCTCAGTGAGCAGGAGCCAGGAGGTGGTAAAGGGTGGTAAGGCACATTAACGATGGTTCTTAGCCAGTTCATGTCCCCCTCTCGCCGACAACAGGGGCCAGGAACTCGCCTTCCACCCACGCCTGGTTCATCTTGAGAAACGTCAGTCTGTCCACAGACTTGTGAGACAGACGTGAGCGTTTCTCGGTGACCACACCACCAGCTGCACTGAAGCAGCGCTCGGACAGCACGCTGGAAGGGGGGCAGGACAGCACTTCCAGGGCGTACTGCGCCAGCTCGCTCCAGATCTCCAGGCGCTTGACCCAATACTCCATGGGATCAACAGGGGCATCGCTGTCAAGCCCGCTGTAGGACCCCATGTAGTCAGCCACCATGCGGGTCAGGCGCTGGCTGTGACCGGTGGAGGATGCTGCTGCATGCACCTCCTCTCTAGTCACTGCTGCCAGGGCCTCTACAGTCCTGTAGAGCTCATGGCTGAGAGACAGCAGGTCTGTGGGGCGCTTGCTGCTGGATGCAGGCACCTGCTGCTGCCTCTGTGCTGGCTGCTGGACAGTGGGGGTGGAAGGCTGGGGGAAGGCTTCCTCCAAGCGCTCAACAAGGGCCTGCTGCAAGCTCCTTATTTGTTGCGCTGGGTCTCCTCCTGCAGGCGGCAGGAACTGGCTCAACTTCCCCTTGAGGCGTGGGTCCAACATCATGCTGATCCAGATGTCCTCCCTCTGCTTCATCTGGATCACCCTGGGGTCTCTGCGCAGGCACGTCAGCATGTGCGCTGCCATTGGGAAGAGGCGGGCCACGTCTGCTGGCACATCGACGGCAGTGCTGCTGTCCTCATCCTCCTCCTCTGCCTCGTCAGCCTCATCCTCTCTCCACCCCCGCACCAACTCAGCTGCACTGTGCTGCTCCCCCTCATCACCAGCAAGGTCAGGGACCTCCACCAAGTCCTCCTCCTCCTCCCCCTCAGAGGTGGACTGTGCAGCTGCTTGCCGCTCCTGCTGGTCCAAGGCTGCCGCTCCCTGTTCCAGCAAAGCATCGAAGGGCCCTGTTCAGCAGACAAACCAGGGGCACCCACTCGCAGACCATAGCATGGTCCCTGCTCACCATGTTAGTGGCCTGCAGAAAGGGAGCCAGCACTAAGCACACCTGCTGCATGTGCCTCCAGTCATCATCGGGGACGATGGACGGGATGTTGCTGGTCTTGTCCCTTCTCTGAGCGGCGGAAACAGTGGCCAGGGCAAGGTACTGGTTGACAGCGTGCTTCTGTTCAACCAGACGCTCCAACATCGCCAGGGTGGAGTTCCAGCGAGTCGGAACGTCAAGGATCAGCCGATGGCGTGGCAGATCCAGCTCCTTTTGCACGTCTTCCAGGCTCGCACAGGCTGCAGCCGAGCGCCGGAAGTGACGCACAACGTTCCTTGCCGTTTCCAGCAGTTCGCCCATCCCCTGGTAGGTGCGCAAGAACTTCTGCACCACCAGGTTTAGCACGTGGGCAAGACAGGGGATGTGGGTCAGGTTTCCCCTGTCTATTGCGGCAACCAGATTGGCCCCATTGTCGGCCACCACCTCTCCGACTCTGAGGCCTCTGGGGGTCAGCCAAATCCTCTCCTGCTCCTGGAGTTTGGCCAACACATGGGTTGCCATCAGCTTGGTCTTCCCAAGGCTGACCAAGTGCAGCAGCGCTTGGCAGTGGCGGGCCTTCACGCTGCTGCTGAGGCGGGGGGTTTGGCCAGGTGTGCCGGAGGATGGCAGAGGATCGGAGGAACCTGCTGCAGTTCCCCTGACCCTGCGGGGTGGCACCACCCACTGTGTTGCTGCTGCTGCTGTGCCCGCTGCTGCTCTCCCATCCTCACCCCCTTCCACCAGGCTGACCCAGTGGACAGTGAAGGACAGGTAGCGGCCTGTCCCGAAGCGGCTGCTCCAGGAGTCCATGGTGACGTGGACCCTTTCACCAACCGTGTGCTCCAGCCCTCGCTCCACATTGGCCATCACAAAGCGGTGCAGTGCAGGAATGGCCTTGCGGGAGAAAAAGTGTCTGCTGGGGAGCTGCCAGTCTGGGGCTGCGCAAGCAAGCAGCGCACGAATGTCGCTCCCCTCCTGCACGAGCGTGTACGGCAGGAGTTGGGAGCACATGGCCCGTGCCAGCAAGCCGTTCAGCTGCCGCACGCGACGGCTGCTGGGAGGCAGAGCCCTAACCACCCCCTGGAAGGACTCGCTCAA
The DNA here is from genome assembly GCF_040937935.1 of Hyperolius riggenbachi. NCBI lineage: Eukaryota > Metazoa > Chordata > Amphibia > Anura > Hyperoliidae > Hyperolius > Hyperolius riggenbachi. Next base: position 104,709,445 of record NC_090649.1, read on the forward strand.
AAGGCTCTGGCGTGGCCTTTTGCTGGCACGGGAATCAGCAGACACAGCGGAGGAGGCCACTGAGGACTGGCTGCCAGAACAGGCCTCAGTGTCGGCGGCAGGAGTTGCAGAGGGGGGAGGAGCAGTGCGTTTCCGCACTCCTGCTGGTGCTGCTGGAGGAGCAGGAGGGCGGGTGGCTGCTGTTGCTGCTGCTGCTGAAGGCTGTGCAGTGATGGGTGTGGTGCCACTGCCAGCACCAGATGCCTTCAGTCTCTGGAACTCCTCATGCTGGTGGAAATGTTTCGCAGCAAGGTGGTTGATGAGCGAGCTGGTGCTGAACTTTAAGGGGTCTGCACCTCTGCTCAACTTCCGCTGACAGTGGTTGCAAGTGGCGTACTTGCTGTACACAGTGGGCATGGTGAAATATCGCCAGATTGGTGACAGAAACATCCCCCTACGGCATGGAAGCGCTGCTGCCTGTCTCCCTGTGGTGGTTGGGGGGGGGGCTTGGGGGGCTTGGGTGCGGCTGGTGGTGGTACTGGCAGATGCTGCTGCTGCTGAGCCTGAGACACCAGCAGGCTGTGGGACCTGCCTACTGCTGCTGCCAATGCTTGCAATGATGCGCCTCCTTGCAAGGCCCACAAGAGCATCCTCCTCCTCCTCCTCAGAGCTGCTGAGGACGACATCCCCTGGAGGTGGTGGCACCCAGTCTCTGTCTGTCACCGGGTCATCATCATCCTCCCCCTCCTGAAACATGTCCTGCTGGGATGAGGACCCCCCAAACTCCTCTCCTGATGCATGGATGGGCTGCTTGACTGTCGCCACAGTCTTGCTGTCCAATCCCTCATCCCCCAAAGTGCCCATCAGCATCTCCTCCTCAAAATCGCCAACAACAGCAGACAATTGACTCATGATGCCTGGGGTCAAAAGACTGCTGAATGACAGGTCGCCAACTGACGGTGAACTGGCCTCCTCCCCAGGCCCTGCTGGGCGGCTGCTGCGAACAGGGGTGGTGGTGAGGGTGGAGGCCTCGGATGCAGAGCTGATGGCGGGCTGCTCATCCTCCGTCATGAGTTGCACCACAGTGTCTGCATGCTTTTCCTCAATGGGACGTTTCCGACCCGGCTGGAGGAAAATCGGAGCAGGTGCTACACGCTGCTGCTGCTGTGTCTCTGCAGCGTGAGTTGCAGATGCTCCTGCTGGGCGGCGCCCAAGGCGTCCACGGCCAGTGGCTATGGGAGGAATGTTAGCCACTGACGCTGCTGCTGCTGCTGCGGAACTGTGCATGGTGGCGCGGCCGCGGCCTGCCACAATGCTGCTCCCTCTCCTCCTGATTCCCTTGCTGCCCTTCCCCTTGCCCAAACCGCGCTGGCTGCCACTTCCAGACATCTTCGATGTTTTGGGCGTATAGACAAAAGTTTTTTAAAAGGGCGGGTGAAAAGTGGGGTACTTTAATGGAGTGGGTTGGTGGGCGAGGTGACTGAGTGAGTGTCCCTAGTACAGTAAGTAAGTAGTAACAGTCAGGAAGTACAACTAGCAGTTACAATAATCAGTAGTAATCACAAGTAAATTTAGTGTGTGTACACTACAGACAGTGAGTGCACGCACGCACGCGCAAACACGCGCAGGAGCTAGCCTATGAACAGTGACTGAGTGAGTGTCCCTAGTACAGTAAGTAAGTAAGTAGTAACAGTCAGTAAGTACAAATAACTAATTACAATAATGAATCAGTTATCAGAAGGAAATAGAGTGTGTGTAGTGTGTGTACACAGACAGTGAGTGCACACACGCAGGAGCTAGTAGCCTATGAACAGTGACTGAGTGTCCTAGACTCCTAGTACAGTAAGTAGTAACAGTAAGTACAACTAACTAATTACAATAATCAATTACAATAATCAATCAGTTATCAGAAGGAAATAGAGTGTGTGTAGTGTGTACACAGAAAGTGAGTGCACACACGCAGGAGCTAGTAGCCTATGAACAGTGACTGAGTGTCCTAGACTCCTAGTACAGTAAGAGTAAGTAGTAACAGTAAGTACAAACAACTAACTAATTACAATAATCAATCAGTTATCAGAAGGAAATAGAGTGTGTGTAGTGTGTGTACACAGACAGTGAGTGCACACACGCAGGAGCTAGTAGACTATGAACAGTGACTGAGTGTCCTAGACTCCTAGTACAGTAAGAGTAAGTAGTAACAGTAAGTACAACTAACTAATTACAATAATCAATCAGTTATCAGAAGGAAATAGAGTGTGTGTAGTGTGTGTACACAGACAGTGAGTGCACACACGCAGGAGCTAGTAGCCTATGAACAGTGACTGAGTGTCCTAGACTCCTAGTACAGTAAGAGTAAGTAGTAACAGTAAGTACAAACAACTAACTAATTACAATAATCAATCAGTTATCAGAAGGAAATAGAGTGTGTGTAGTGTGTACACAGACAGTGAGTGCACACACGCAGGAGCTAGTAGCCTATGAACAGTGACTGAGTGTCCTAGACTCCTAGTACAGTAAGTAGTAACAGTAAGTACAACTAACTAATTACAATAATCAATTACAATAATCAATCAGTTATCAGAAGGAAATAGAGTGTGTGTAGTGTGTACACAGAAAGTGAGTGCACACACGCAGGAGCAGCTAGTAGCCTATGAACAGTGACAGTGAGTGTCCTAGTACAGTTACAGTATATAACTACAATACTAATACAATCAGTAGTAAAGGACAGCAGAAATATATAGAATAGAGAGAAATAAACAGAGGACAGGAGGACAGCTGCCCACACAGGCAAGGCCCTGAGGCCTAAAGCTGTAAGCCTGCAGCAGCTGGCCTGTCTCTATGTAACACAAATGCTACTAACTAAAATACAATGTCTAACTAACTAACAACAATATAGGTGTGTATAGGAGGTGTATGTGAGCAAAAACGCTAGGTAAATGACCACAATAGAGCTCTTGCTAAGCCAAAGCACAAAGGAGCAACTCTCTCTCTGTACAAGTCTCAGGCAAGCACGGAGAAACGTAACATGGCGGCCGCTATTTATAGGGTAGGGGCTGGCCAGGGTCCCCCTCTGTGATTGGCTGCCGTCAGAGGGCCTGGGAGCCCTCTGATTGGCTCTAAGGACATCAATCTGGGCTATGACGCTATTCGAGCTCGGTACCGAGCTCGAATAGCGCCGTTTGCTCGAATAGCTCGAATAGTGAATGGGCTATTCGAGTGTACGCGAATAGCCCATTCGAATAGCTACAGCTATTCGGAGCTCGAATACCGAGCTCGAATAGCTGGAAAAGAGCTCGAATATTCGAGCTACTCGAATATTCGAGCTCTGCTGAGCACCACTGCTGACTAAATCATTTATAAATAATTATTGTAAAAATTAAGCACTTTTTTCATTAGGTTATTTTCACTGTAGTTCCTCTTTGACCACTTGCCGACCGGCCGCTGCCGATGGACGGCGGCAAAGTGGACGCCGAAAGGACTGCAATACGCCCAAGGGCATTGCGTCCTTTCGGCATGCCCGGGGAGCGATCGCTTCACTGGTGACGCGCGTTTTCCCGGCAACTGGCTCCGCCCACCCACGACGACAACCCGCCGGCCGTTCGGAAACGCCGGCGGGTTGTTAACCCCACGATGCCGCATACAAAGTGTATAATACTCTTTGTAATGTATACAAAGTGTTTTATACACGCTGCCTCCTGCCCTGCTGGTCCCAGTGTCCGAGGGACCACCAGGGCAGGCTGCAGCCACCCTAGTCTGCACCAAACACACTGATCCTACTCCCCCTTCCCTCTGATCGCCCACAGCACCCCTCAGACCCCCCCCCCCCCTGCCCACCCCTCAGACCCCTGTTTACACCCAATCACTCCCCTAATCACCCATCAATCACTCTCTGTCACTATCTGTCCGACGCATTTTTTTTAGTTTAGGTCCTAACTGCCCCCTGGGGGCTCCTGATCACCCCCACCCCTCAGATTCTCCCCTTGTGTACTGTATGCATCTATTCCCTTGCAATAACCCACTGATCACTGTCAATCACCTGTCAATCACCCATCAATCACCCCCTGTCACTGCCACCCATCAATAACCCCCTAACCTGCCCCTTGCGGGCAATCTGATCGCCCACCCACACCATCAGATCGCCCGCAGACCCGACATCAGATCACCTCCCAAGTGCATTGTTTACATCTGTTCTCTCCTCTAAACACCCACTAATTACCCATCAATCACCCATCAATCACCCCCTATTACGACCTGTCACTTTTACCCATCAGATTAGACCCTAATATGCCCCTTGTGGGCACCTAATCAACCGCTCACATGCTCAGATTGCCCTCAGAACCCCCCTTATCAATTCGCCAGTGCATTATTTACATCTGTTCTTCCCTGTAATAACCCACTGATCACCTGTCAATCACCTGTCAATCACCCCCTGTCACCCCCTGTCACTGCCACCCATCAATCAGCCCCTAACCTGCCCCTTGCAGGCAATCTGATCACCCACCCACACCATCAGATCGCCCGCAGACCCGACGTCAGATCACCTCCCAAGTGCATTGTTTACATCTGTTCTCTCCTCTAAACACCCACTAATTACCCATCAATCACCCATCAATCACCCCCTATCACCACCTGTCACTGTTACCCATCAGATTAGACCACAATCTGCCCCTTGTGGGCACCTAATCAACCGCCCACACGCTCAGATTGCCCTCAGCCCCCCTCTCCCCCCTATCAATTCGCCAGTGCATTATTTACATCTGTTCTTCCCTGTAATAACCCACTGATCACCTGTAAATCACCTGGCAATCACCCATCAATCACCCCCTGTCACCCCCTGTCACTGCCACCCATCAATCAGCCCCTAACCTGCCCCTTGCGGGCAATCTGATCACCCACCCACACCATCAGATCGCCCGCAGACCCGACGTCAGATCACCTCCCAAGTGCATTGTTTACATCTGTTCTCTCCTCTAAACACCCACTAATTACCCATCAATCACCCATCAATCACCCCCTGTCACCACCTGTCACTGCTACCCATCAGATCAGACCCCTATCTGCCCCTAGGGCACTTAATCACCCGCCTACACCCTCAGAACGCCCTCAGACCCCAGCCCTGATCACCTCACCAGTGCATTGCTTGCATCTATTCCCCCCTCTAATCACACCTTGAGACACCCATCAATCACCTCCTGTCACCACCTGTCACCCCCTAGCACACCTACCCATCAGATCAGGCCCTAATTTGCCCCGTATGGGCTCCTGATCACTCGGCCAAACCCTCAGATCCCCCTCAGACCCCCTTCCAATCACCTCCCCACTCCCCAGTGCATTGATTGCATCTATTTTCCCCTCTAATCACCCCCTGAGACATCCATCAATCACCTCCTGTCACCCACTAGCACTCCTATCCATCAGATGAGGCCCAATACAACCTGTCATCTAAGAGGCCACCCTGCTTACGACCGGTTCCACAAAATTCGCCCCCTCATAGACCACCTGTCATCAAAATGTGCAGATGCTTATACCCCTGAACAGTCATTTTGAGGCATTTGGTTTCCAGACTACTCCTCACGGTTTTGGGCCCCTAAAATGCCAGGGCAGTATAGGAACCCCACAAGTTACCCCATTTTAGAAAAAAAGACACCTCAAGGTATTCCATTAGGTGTATGATGAGTTCATAGAAGATTTTATTTCTTGTCAAAAGTTTGCGGAAATTGATTTTTTATTTTTTTCACAAAGTGTCATTTTCCACTAACTTGTGACAAAAAAATAAAACCTTCTATGAACTCACCATACACCTAATGGAATACCTTGGGGTGTCTTTTTTCTAATATGGGGTCACTTGTGGGGTTCCTATACTGCCCTGGCATTTTAGGGGCCCTAAACTGTGAGTAGTCTAGAAACCAAATGCCTCAAAACGACCCGTGAATGGGCCCCTTAGCGCACCTAGGCTGCAAAAAAGTGTCACACATGTGGTATCGCCGTACTCAGGAGAAGTAGTATAATGTGTTTTGGGGTGTATTTTTACACATACCCATGCTGGGTGGGAGAAATATCTCTGTAAATGACAATTTTTTGATTTTTTTTACACACTTGTCCATTTACAGAGATATTTCTCCCACCTAGCATGGGTATGTGTAAAAATAAACTGCCCATGCGGAAATTGATTTTTATTGTTTTTTTTTTTCACAAAGTGTCAATTTCCGCTAACTTATGACAAAAAAAATTTTTCTATGAACTCACCATACTCCTAACAGAATACCTTGTGGTGTTGTCATTCTAAAATGGGGTCACTTGTGGGGTTCCTAAACTGCCCTGGCATTTTAGGGGCCCTAAACCGTGAGGCATAGTCTTGAAACTAAATGTCTCAAAACAACCTGTGAAATCCTAAAGGTACTCATTGGACTTTTGGCCCCTTAGCGCAGTTAGGGTGCAAAAAAGTGCCACACATGTGGTATCGCTGTACTCAAGAGAAGTAGTATAATGTGTTTTGGGGTGTATTTTTACACATACCCATGCTGGGTGGGAGAAATCTCCCTGTAAATGGACAATTGTGTGTAAAAAAAATCAAAACATTGTCATTTACAGAGATATTTCTCCCACCCAGCATGGGTATGTGTAAAAATACACCCCAAAACACATTATACTACTTCTCCTGAGTACGGAAATACCACATGTGTGGCAGTTTTTTGCAGCCTAACTGTGCTAAGGGGCCCAAAGTCCAATGAGCACCTTTAGGCTTTACAGGGGTGCTTACAATTTAGCACCCCCCAAAATGCCAGGACAGTAAACACACCCCACAAATTACCCCATTTTGGAAAGTAGACACTTCAAGGTATTCAGAGAGGGGCATGGTGATTCCATGGCAGATTTCATTTTTTTTTTTGTCACAAGTTAGCAGAAATGGAAACTTTTTTTTTTGTCTCAAAGTGTCATTTTACACTAACTTGTGACAGAAAATAAAATCTTCTATGAACTCACCATGCCTCTCAGTGAATACTTTGGGATGTCTTCTTTCCAAAACGGGGTCATTTGGGGGGTATTTATACTATCCTCAAATTTTAGCACCTCGTGAAACATGACAGGAGGTCAGAAAAGTCGGAGATGCTTCAAAATGGGAAAATTAACTTTTTGCACCATAGTTTGTAAACGCTATAACTTTTACCCAAACCAATAAATATTTTTTATCAAAGACATGTAGCACAATACATTTGGACAAAAATGTATACAGAAATTTTACTTTATTTGACAAATTTTATCACAGAAAGTTAAAAAAATAATTTTTTGGACAAAATTCATATCTTTTTTGATGAATATAATAAAAACTAAAAATCGCAGCAGCAATCAAATAGCACCAAAAGAAAGCTGTATTAGTGACAAGAAAAGGAGGGAAAATTCATTTAGCTAGTAGGTTGTATAACCGAGCAATAAACCGTTAAATCTGCAGTGGTCTAAATGGAAAAAAAGGCTCGGGTCCTTAAGGGGTAGAAAGACTGTGGTCCTCGAGTGGTTAAGACAGGATTGTACATATGTTTTTTTCTGATGTTTTGGACTTTTTTGTTCTATAATTTGTTGAGCTATGTAGACTCTTTTTTTTATCATAGAACATGTGGGTATGACTTTGGTCAATTTACTTAGGTATGTGCTAGTTTTTAAAGAGAACTTACAAATTTTACGATTTGTATTATAAATGGTTTGCTTTAGATGAATAAAGCCTGTTGGTCCGCTTGATTACTTTAAGAGTATCCTCATTACTTTATTTGCTGAATTTCAATTCAGTAAGTGAGAAAGGCCCAATCCACCCTGAGATCAAACTTGATAATCTTGCTTGCTCATCCCTTGTTCCAGGGCAGGGCCGAGGCAGAGGCAAGAGAAGCTCCAGCCTCAGGGCTCAGTGTAGGAGGGGGCGCACAACTCACTCAGCTATCATTCAACTATTGTGTTTGTAGCAGAGAGAAATAAGAAAAGGGGATACAAGGCAGTGACTGAAAGCCAAATAACTAGAGATTAAGGAGTTGGGGGGTTGGGGTTCCTGGGGCACCTCTTAATCAAATAGCAATTAGTGTGTAATGGCTGGGCTAGGGGGGATGGAGGGGCGCACTTTGGTGACTCAGCCTTGGGTGCCAGAGGACCTTGTCCCTGCTCTGCCTTGTTCTGATATATGTTGCATAAGTCTTGCGTGAGAGTGGAGTTCTCTTTAAAGCCTCTCTGCTTCAGGACTTCAGTTATTCTTTAAGGAAACTTGTAAGAAAAAAACTGTCCCTGGGAGTACTTAGGGGAGGAAGAAGGCTCTGGATCGTATTAATGAGTCTTCCCCCATTCTTCTCAGCAGTTTTAATCCAACACTGGCACCTCTGGAAAAATTAGCACCACAATATTGAAATGAGAGCGCTTCATGCCGGCGCAGAAGCTGCTTGCTGCTCGGGCTCCGACGGAAATAGCTGAGCCTGATCGGGTTTGCTCTACTGCACAGGCATGAACCATGTGCACCTGCACAGTAGAGCGGACCAATTTAGACTTGTCTATTTCCTCTGGAGCCCGAGCAGATAGCAGCTACTCTGCCTGTGCGAGACAACACTGTGCGGGATCCAGCGGTGGAACCTGTACACACCTGCCGGATCCATCAACAACTCCTTGACTGTGGACTTAATGGGGGGGCATTGCTGCATTGGGGGTGCTAAGGAGGATGAGGGAAGCCTCATCAGTATCCAGAAGCTTCCCTCCCCAGAGGTAAGTACCCTCTAGGGGCATTGTTTTTCATTACAGGTACTGTTTAAGTCAGATTGGTGACTGCATGTTAGTAAGAAATATACAATGTAGGTGTAGGAAGAAGAGGTAACTTATTTGCTTTATCCGAAGACTGGCTTGTACTGCAGCGGGATGCCAGTTGGAGCTCTGTGCCAAGTTTTGATTAAAGAGATGTGATTAAGAGGCAGCCTTCGTTCCACCGATATAGCATATTGATGCAATTCAGCAGGCTATTTGGAGTGCCTCATCTATAAAAAATAAATTTACCATCTAATCCGCCGCTCAGAGATATTTTAAGCCGTGTTTCATACTAAACGTTACACAAATCTGAACCTTCATTACATGGCTGGAATATGCCACCTAACATCGAGAGCCAGTAAATCTGAGCTCAGGAGAAAAAAAACGTTTGGTGGTGGTGGAATCATTCGTAATTAGACCTTGTCATCGAGAATGCTTAAGTGATTTTTAGAGGAGATATGAACATGATTAAATAAAACAACGCAGTCAGATAATAAGCCCATCTGTGCAATTTTGGAAAGGTCTCAAAAGCAACATATGAGAATGAATCATTGTTTTAAAAACATTTATATTTGTGATGAGATACTCAGAGCCTTATGCCAATAGCAATAGATGCTTGAGTGCCTGAAACAGCATATGATGATTGTAAGTTGGAGATTGTAAAGGCCAACTTCGCTCATAACCAACGTTTCAGTTCTGTACGGCTGCCAGCGGGCTGAGTTACATACTGGCGACTACGGAGGAGTCCGCAATTTCCGTTTTGTGACAATTGGCAAATTCTGTTTCACATAAAATTTCAGCTGTAAAAGTCAATATGAAATAGTAGACTTCTTAAGCAGTCTTTACGCACAGACAGCGGTGCTGAAAAGCTGGGAACTGCATCATTTGCATACCAAATATGGAGATCAGACATTTCTCATGATAGTTAGCTTTAGGGGCTCTTCAGGCACCCCTTGGCTAAACCACATACTAAAATCCTAAATGCAGGCCCTGGCATGTGCCTAACCCTAAACTTACCCCAATACCCAAGAGTAAACTAATCGGCTTGCCCTACAAGTAACCAAGAGCTCTTAATATAATCTTTTTATGACATTCCAAGGTCACATTTTTTAAAGCGTCAGTTAATTTACTCATACCTTTTTTGGGTTGTGAAAGTAAAACTTAAGAACATCCACCCTGACCAGTATAAGACCGGATATACGCTATTTATTGTTCAAAAGTACTAGAGGGGCGGAGCATGAAATTTGGGCGCCTGTGGCTAATGGATGATGTGGGCGCCCCATAGGCGCTAATGCAAATATTGTCTATAAGGCACCCAACGCAGAAAATTGGGTGCAAAATAATTATCATTTTGAAAGTTACAATGTTCTAGTTTTTGAATGTTTTAATGTTTAGTACTTATAAATTATTCATTTTGAAAGCTATTGTTTTGAAATGTATCACTTTCAATATTATAAGGTTCGGAATGGCTATACGATGACCAAGCTCTGGCACCCAATTTACACTCCTGACATCCTAAGTGTTAGCTAGTGGGATAAAGCTTTGATATTATTGTGCATTCCAGCCTCGATTAGCACCCTATTCAACAGTAGGAATGCTCATTCGGATTCTGCAGAAATGAAAATGTCTGAATTTCTGATCAGAAATCTGCATTTCCTAATTGCACTCGGAAATCGGAAAAACGGAAATCGGATTTCTGAAGAAATACCGCATTACTGCAACTCGGTTCTTTTAGCCCAATCATAGAACTTGGAAGCCTTGGACCAAATAGAGAATGCAGAGTCAACTCGGAAGTATTTAGCAAATCAGAAAATGCAAAAATTGCCAAAGAAAATACTTCTTGGAAAACAGAAGTCGGAAATTGGATTTGTGTAGAAATACTGCATTGCTACAGTTCAGTGATTTTAGCCCAATCACAGAACTTGGAAGCATTGGACCAATCAGAGTGGTACAGAGTCAACTCAAAAGTATTTGGCCAATCAAAGATTGCAAAAAATGACCAAAAAAAAAACTCATCGGAAATCAGAAATCCCTGAAATTGGTTATCAGCATTAGCAGAGATCAGAATTGTTCACAAAATCGCAAATCAGCATCTCCAACCATCCCTATTCAGTATCATCCATTCATCACAGATCCTTGGGGAAAATCAGCTCTACTGTGTGACTCAAGATAAGAGTAGACTTATACCAATGACAGATACTCTTTTATGTTTACTCAAATATACTCTTTTAGGACCTGTTTCCACTACACGCAGATTGGATGCAGAATGGATGCAGAAAAACTGACTCCAATGAATGCCTATGATCTGCATCAAAAATCTGCATCAGAAAAATCGCGTTTCGTTTAAACAGGCCCATAGGCATTCATTGGAGTCAGTTTTTCTGCATCCATTCTGCATCCAATCTGTGTGTAGTGGAAACAGGCCCTTTCTTGGTTCACCTGTTTGAGCAATTCTAAAATGAGTAGTTATCGTAGAAGACTAAAGGGACAGGCCCTGTTCTATTTACCTTTAACGCACATTGTAAAGCTGCAAGTTGCAATATTCCTCAATTTGTATTGAGACCGAGTACAGAGATTTAGCGATCAATAAACATTGTGCCTTATCTTAGCCTGATATTTCCATACTTTATCTGCTCCTGATCTTACCCACTGTACCGAACTGAAGTCTCGCTCTAATGCTCTTCATTGTGTTATCAATGTTTCTTTCATCAAAACTTTTATTATATAGTCATTTTTCTTACTTAAAAATGGAATGATACGTTTTGTTGAACTATAATAGTTCATGCTGACCAGTTCTGCGGAATACTTACTTCGGGAACATAAACACACATCTGCAAGGTGAAAAGGATCATTCCATCCTTATGTGTCCTCTTTATTTGCAGGTTAAAACACCTTCTAAGCATTAACCCCATTAGATGTAATGATGATGATTCACTCAGGGCGAAATGCAGTGAAGATCCGTTATGCTCTCATCTAATTAGGTACAGAGGAATTAGAAACTTTTTATACACGAGATTGATTGTTTGATGTTAATACTGTGAAGCTTCACTGCTCTTCACTGAACATTACGGAGGAGAAAATGGAAGAAGTGTTCTGTCACTCATAATTTTCAAATTTAGCAAAATATACAAAACACACTACAGAGGACTTTAAAGGGTACTTAAAGTAAATGTAACATGGGCCCTGATTCGGAAAAGCATTATGTGTGTTTGCACAGAACGCATGCAAATTATTCCGGCAAGTAACGGAACATGTGTTGCGCAAATAGCGCCACTTACTTATTTACGCAATGCATGCATTGCTTGTATAACACACGTTATGTAAATAGAATAATGTCCCTTATACTGACAATATTTCACAGAGGTACCCAGTGTATTGTTTGCCTAGCTAAAATACTCCCTTTTTTGCCTGAGGGTGCGTCCCGCAAAACTTGTCACATTTTGGAGTTTTATTAATTGATAAATAAAAATTGTTTTTGGAATTGACTGGTTGGGTCATCCACTAGGAGGTAAGTTCACTACTTACTTTTTTATACAATTTTTTAATACATTTTACACCTTTGTTACACTTTGTTACACTACTATTTGTTGCACTAGCAATGCTCACATTGCATGCATAACACAAGTTACACATTTTTGTGCTAAGCACAATTAGCTATTTGCATACATGTAGGTAAAATTTACATGTGCTGTGTAGAATTTTACCAGTCTTTTTGCGAATCAGGACCATGATGAGCTATGGGATAAAGGGTCTCAGTAACCTTACAGAACATTGGTCCATGCATGTGCAGAAGACTCAGACTGGACCCATAAAAACTTTTGTTCTTTATGGGGCTGGAGGAAGCCCCAGGTAAGTATTGATTCTTTAGATATTATGATCTCTGGTACACTTTAAATGGTGCTTCTTCCTGTCAGTCCCTTTACTGCTTGCCCATGAAACAAAATAGTACAGGTCAAGCTTCTAACTCCAAAGTACAAACTCCAAAGTACTTTCCAACCTGACTCCTCTAGATACCATCTCACATGCAGCCTATACTCTGCTAATGATCCCCTTCTACTTCTCATTTAATTTTGTCACTTTCTAACCTTGACATGAACAGATTAGCATAGAAATATTCCCAGAACTACCACTGTTTGCATACAGTGAGCCATCTAACCTGAGAAATCTCATCGTTGGGAGCTTTCTTCTCCCATTAATAGCATATTTCTTTGTAGAAAAAAAAGTGCAAAACCTGCCATCACAAACTATGTTCAGATACCCTACCAGCACCAGACACACACATCTGAGGTTTATATTTATGTGCATCACTGAATGTGGAATATTTAGTTAAAGAGACACTGAAGTCTCTTAGTTTACATAATTTTCTGATTAAATCCTTTTCAGCATTAATTTCTAAGCAGATTTGCCTCATTCCCGCGGCAGAACAAGTGATTTATAGCAGAGAAATAGTCCAGTTCCTGGGCTCGCAGATTCCTTTCTTCTGGCAGAGTAGAGGAAGAACTTTGCACAATAGCTCTGCCTCCTCTCCAGTCAATCTCCGCCTCTCCCCACCCCTCTCAGTCTTCTTGAGAAGGTTTGGGAGAGGTGGAGATTGGCAGAAATTGGATGGATAGGAGGCAGAGCTACTGCGAAAAGCTCTGCCTCTCCCGGGCAGCTAAATCTGCGACCTGAAAAGTCGTGGAACTTTGCAGGTTTATTTCTCTGCTATAAATAACCCGTTCTGCCGATGGAATGCGGCGAATCTGCTTAGAATTTGATGCTGAAGAGGACTTAACTTAAGCATAAAATCAGTGCCACTTTAGTGTCTCTTTAAGTGCATGAAATGTCCAAATGGTGATCTGTGTATTGGGGAATCCCAAACAAAGCAGACACTGCATAAAAGAATCAGCATGTACTATATCACAGTGGGGGGAAAAAAGAGCTTAGGGACCTTCAAAATGTAATAGTGTTGGAGAACTTCTCAACTTGGAAGTATGAGTCCTAGATCAATTATTATCAATATAATATTTTCTATCCACTCTATTCTCCTATACATTGTGTGGTAGTAGTCATTCAATAACACTTTCTGTGTACATGAGCAGCCTGAGGACTTCACAATTCTCCAAAGAATAATCGTATTATGTAGTTGTTTAGATACTTGAGCATACATGCTTCTTATTGAACCTGTTTTCAAACATCTCTACTGCCATTAATGCAGTTGTATACTGATTGGGTCCACTTTCACTATGAAATGCAGTTTCGTGGTCTGGTCTGGTCATGAAATTAATAAATCTTAGATATTATTTTCAAATGAAGTTAGATTCTATGGGACTAAATGGTTATCAGTGTTATGAGTGAAATAGTTTCTACTGTCTCAATACAGTAAAGGCCCGTTTCCACTAGGGCTGTTTGTGCCCAATTTCACGTACATATATACAGATCCGGAATCTCAGCCTATTAATAATAATACTGTAGCCTACTTCCAAATTCTGACACACTGCTTCAGGGTTCTGGGCAACACATCTGAATCCCCATAGCTTTCCATGGCACACCTACAGGGATTCAGATGCGTAATCGGTGTGTACAAGTGGAGGCATCAGTCTCGGAGATGGGCAGCTGGCCCTAGAGGTAGTCTGCCCTAAGCTTGTGCATGTGCCATACATTTGTGTACTGTTTTGATCCAACTCTGTATTATGCAGTTAGTATAAAAGATTTCAACGGCATCTATGGCAAATTGCGGAAATTGGTACAGTAGCAGTAATGCTGCAATTATGCTGCACAGATGCTTCACTAAGACATCTAAGGACCCCTCTAAGTATAATAGAAGCACATTTTTAATCATTATCTCCTGAAGCACATAATTACAAATCTGTGATTAAGGATGTAAATAACAGCCTGCCTTTTGAAAAAAACTGATCCCAGGCAAATTTCACCTAATATGGGACAAATAGAAGGCAGTTAGGACAATCTTTCATTAACTGAACTGATTCGTCTGTAACTTGATAATCTACATTCTTTTCTCCATGATGTCAGGTATATGTTAATAATATAGAATAGGGATGATCAATGAGGTGCAAATATTTCTGAGCTCATGCTGGGTTATGTAAATGTGTATGCAAATTTATACAGTTCAAAAATGGACCAATCAAGTCCCACCAAGGTTTAAATTGATTGGTCCATTTTCACACTGCATATTTTTGCATAAAAATTGACATAATCCTGCATGACCTTAGAAATATTTGCATCTCATTGATCATCCCTGATATGGAACATAGTACCCTACTGCACATCGTGACTGTGCTCCTCTTCAGACATAAGCGAGAATATGGCCACGTCTGCGCAGTAGCATGGAGCCTGCTTAAAGAAGAGTGTGGCCGTGAGCTTAAAATCCATCTAGAGCTTGGGGGGGTGCTTAACAATGAAGGACCAGAGGACAGTGTGGGAAGCCTGTAGAGCACTGTTTATCAACCTGTGCCTTGGGTATTTTTCGCTGCTCGCTGACCCACTCTGTCTCCCTCCCCACTTCTCTGCCTCTGCTCCATGTATAGTTAGAGCAGGGCTAAAAAAATGGCTGCCACAAACGCAGACATCGGTGGCCATTTTTTTGTCGCACTGCTCTAACTATACACGGAGCGGAGGCAGAGAAGCGGGGAGGGAGAAGGCGCTGGAATGCATGGAGCTAGTGAATGAGCAACTGCCAGCACATGCTACTGGGGGAACCTACGCATGGCTACTTATACTGGGGGCACCCTATGCTTGGCTACCTATACCGTGGGCACCTACACCTGGCTACTTATACTGGGGGCACCTTATGCTTGGCTACCTATACCGTGGGCACCTACGTCTGGCTACTTATACTGGGGGCACCTATGCTTGGATACCTATACCGTGGGCACCTACACCTGGCTACTTATACTGGGGGCACCTATGCTTGGCTACCTATACCGTGGGCACCTACACCTGGCTACTTATACTGGGGGAACCTATGCCTTGCTACGTCTATGTGCCTCTGACAAAGCAGGGAGACCTGTTAAATGGCTGTCAGGCCATCCCTTTACTCTTTTGTGTTGTAACCTGATTTGTACCGGATGGATTAAAAATACTGGAGCATTTCACACTGGTGCCCAATTTTTTCCTCTACCTCTGTGCTTTTGACTGCATCTTCAACCATACCTCCCAACATTTGAAAATGAGAAAGTGGGACACTTAGGCCACACCCCTGCCATTCCCCCAGCCACACCCCTGACACACCCCTAGTCATGCATACAATATATATATATATATATATATATATGTAGATATATATATATATATATATATACCTATATATATATATATATATATATATATATATATATTAAACCTGCTATGGTGCCCATGGGTGAGGAGGCAAAAAAAGGATCGAGGCGCCATTCATTCTCGCTTACCGGGCATCTGGTCTGACGTCACAGGAAGTAGATTGAAGCAAGATGCCCGGTACTCGAGAATGAATGGTAAGACTCCCCGCTCCGCTGCGCTCTTAATCTCTGCGTACAGGGGACACTGGGGGTCACATTTGGAGGGAGGGAGGGACAATCTTATCCCAGACCCGCATCCCACACACCACAGCCGCCGGCTGGCGCCTCAATCCTTTTTTTGCACATCTGACCCCCCAGTCACCCGGGACACTGGGGGGTCATAATGGGATCGCGGGAGAGCCCCCCCAAATTGGTACAGTCCCGACGAAAACGGGACTGTTGGGGTGTATGCCTTCAACTGTGAGCATAGTGTGATACCAGTGTCCATATGCTGGGCTGTACCAGTAAGCATTGAGTAGCGACATTTTGCTGTCTTGTGGTGTATGGTCTATCTATCTATCCATCTGCCTATTGATCTATCTGTCACTTCTTCAGTCACTTCTACCCACAGTAATTCTGTAATATTATTACTCGATTACAAAACCAGAGAATATGATCTAAAGACATTAAAGTGATGGGAAGGAAATGCAATCTGGTTCTCTAATATCATAGTTCTATCCTAAGGTATCACACTTATGTACTGAGGTTTATGTGGGTTATGAAGGTTATGGCATTCTCTAAAAAGTTTCTCATATGAAATCCCAAATCAAAGTCCTATCATTGAGGCTGAGATTAAAGTAAAGTCATGAAAGAGATATGGAGGTCACAATTGCTGACTTCCTTCTGAAAGAGCTAGTTGCCAGGCTCTAATATATTTTCTACTGCTATCATCATTTCAGTCTCTCAGCCAGAACAGGTATCTGAAAAGGATTAGGATGGCAGGATAGCAGTTTTTGCCCCCTGCTGATGATCACCTGGCATTTTAGTAAGATTTGGTGGGGGCTAGCATCCACGAGGCCCCTAGACTCTCTCCAACTGCCTAGGTTTGCCTTGCGGATAATCCAGCTCTGACAGGTATGCAGATTTAGGAACAAATAAACAGTCAGAATGAGAAAACATTTTTTCCCCTGGAGAAATGGCATAACTGCCATAAAACAGAAAAGCAGAACAAAACCAACATGGAAGCTGACAGGTTTCAAGCTGTTTTTCTCTGGAAGGAAGAGCTAAGCTACATACTTGTGATTGTTACACATCGGTGATCAGGAAACGATCCATCGAGGGACCAAAGCTGTACAGACACATCTCTAGCTTTCAGGCTAGTGATGGGATCTCTTGCTCTGGAGAGGGCTTTCCATGCTCACGTGAGTGAAAACTAGATTGCGATCAGGCATGCTTGGGTATCGGGGGTCATTAGGATCCAACGTGTGTGTGTGTGTGTGTGTGTGTGTGTGTGTGTGTGTGTGTGTGTGTGTGTGTGTGTGTGTGTGTGTGTGTGTGTGTTTGTCACTAAAGGATTGACGTGAAATGGGGCCCTAGGCAAGATAGAAGTCCTGTGCGCGCGCTAAGTCCCATAGGCTTTAATGGTAGCAGAACAGCATTCAAACAGTTAAACACAACACTCTTCAGTGCAAAGCTCCTTGCATCATTGTTCAGCTTCTGGCAGCATCCAAATAGGTGATAACATTATCTTTTGTTTACATTCCTTTGTCAGATACATTAGGCAAACTGCCAAAACTGAGCTGTACTGAGCTGATAAGTGATCACTAGATAGATTTTAATATATTAATACAGCAGCTATGCAATGAAATGTAGCTTTCAGAGCAGATAAACTGTACTTTGGGAATTTGCAATTTGTAGACAAACAATATCACTTGTGCACAAAAGCAAATATGATAACTGTATATGTAATAAAAAAGTAGGAAAACACATTTATGGAATGTTATGTCAGAGTTTTATGCCAATTTAATGTGACAACATAAGTCTTAAGTGTGTGGAGTAGCTTATATTTTTGTTAGGCGGTTTGAGTGGCTTAGGTAAAGAATAAGAAAAGGCAAGATTAGTATCAAGCTTCAAGTGGCTTAGGCCTGTGTCAGATTTTACTGCTGATGTTCATGTGAAACATGCTGATCTTTCTTTTTGTAATTGTTGATGGAACTCCAGCACAGTACTGTTCTTGCAGCGCTAGCTTTGAACATACCAGTCATATTCTTTAGCCATCTGCTGAAGCTCTGGCCAGAAATTGTGAAGAGTCGAGACAATAAAAATCACTTGGAGATCAAGTAGAGTCTGCAGCCTCTAGTGAGACACCACCCTTGAGAACAGTATTTCTGTGTTCTTCCTCCAAATGTGCTCTGTAAAAACGGTGTGTCTATTCAGACTGATAAGAAGCTCCAGCATTAAAGAGACACTGAAGCGAAAAAAAAATGATGATATTATGATTTGTATGTGTAGTACAGCTAAGAAATAAAACATTAAGATCAGATACATCAGTCTAATTGGTTCGAGTACAGGAAGAGTTAAGAAACTCCAGTTGTTATCTCTATGCAAAAAAGCCATTAAACTCTACGACTTTCAAAGTCGTGGAGAGGGCTGTTATCTGACTTTTATTATCTCAACTGTTTTCTTTTTCTCTGCAAGAGGAGAGGTCATTAGTTCACAGACTGCTCTGAAAGAATCATTTTGAATGCTGGTGTTGTGTTATCTGCACATATTAGAGAATGATGCAATGTTAGAAAAAACATTATATACCTGAAAATAAAAAATATGAGAATATTTTCTTTGCTGCTAATCTTCTAGTCATTATTCATAGTACACAACCAATTCATTATATCATATTTTTTTTTTCGCTTCAGTGTTTCTTTAAGTGGTGCAGCTTTTGTCTACTGAGATAGATGAAGATGGAGATACTAGCAGTTAAAAGTGTACCTGTAGCAACAAAGTGTCCTAAATGGTATTTATCTAGGTAGAGCAGGGGTCTCAAACTCGCGGCCCGCGGGCCATTTGCGGCCCTCGATACAATATTTTGTGGCCCTCGCCGGCAAAAGCTTCCTTATAGTTTGCTTCAGTGCTCCCAAGTAATCCGCCGCATCCCCGCCGTTAAACGAGGGCTGCAGAGCCCCCAAATCGCCCGGTTGGCAATCCGCCGGCATTTCCTGGAAGGGGCAGAGCTTTCAGCTTCAGCTCTGCCCCTCCACACGTCAATCGCCGCACGGATCGCCGCCTCTCCCCACCCCTCTCTGTGAAGGAAGAGTGAGAGGGGCGGGCAGAGGCGGCGATGCACCGCGATTGTGAAATTCCTTATGCGGCCCAGCCTCATCCTGACTTTGCTTCCTGCGGCCCCCAGGTAAATTGAGTTTGAGACCCCTGAGGTAGAGGGAAGCCTCTGGATGCGCTGAGACATTCCAAACCTTGACACAGACGACTTGCTCCTGCGCAGTAACTCAGAGGAGAACAGGCTTGGCTTTGTTTGCCAAGCCCAACTGATGGCTCTTTGCTACAGCACAGACGTGAGCCGTCCTGCACCTGTGCAGTGTGACCACGCTTGTTCTTGTACAGAAGTGCAGAGGCAAACTTCTGGGGTCCCAGCGCTGGATAAGCCCAGCGGAGGAAGACAGATGAAGTCTGTGGAGGATGTCTGAGGCAAGTATCTCATTTTTTCCCCTAATTTTTTTAATAGGGCCCCCCTGCAAAAATGATATCATGGGGCCCCCTTGGTCCCCATCAGGTTCACATGATTGGGAGCCAGCGGATGCCGGATGGCAGCATCGTGTGTTCTGCTGTAAAGCAGCAATTAGAAGCAGGAAAAAATTACAGACCCTCCCAATACTCACTACTCTGCATGGTGGGAGGAGGCGACGGGGACAGTTTTTGTGAGCAAACGGGAGTTCGTGTGCATGGTTGTAGCAATCACCTCTGCAGTATCGCAGGGGGGCCCAGAGGCTTTGGGTGCCCCTCCTCCCTCCCCCCAATGGCTAGTGCAGCCAATTAGCAAAGAAACCTCCCCATTCACTCACAAATATCGTGTGCAGGAGCATGTGTAATAATTTTTGCTTCCAGAGGCTGCTTCACAGCAGAACACTCTCTGCTGCCATTCGCCAGCTCCCAATCCTTTGGGGTTTGGGACAAAGGGGGCCCGTGCTATCATTTTTGCAGGGGGGCCTATTAAGTCTAGTTACGCCCCTGGCCATGTGCATGCAGAATGAGAGCGGGTTACGATACTTATGTTGCTGGGATACACACGCCGCTGTTACTATGAGATGGAAAGCGCTGTACCAGGAAGTAAGAACAGGCAGTGTGTGGACCTCAGCAATGTAAGTATCGTAACTCACCGTGCGTTCACCCCCCGGCTGGCTACCTATACTGAAGGCACCTATACCTGGCTACCTATACTGGGGGCACCTATACTTGGCTAATTATACTGGGAGCACCTTTACCTGGCTACCTATACTGGGGCAAGTATACCATGCCACCTATACTGGGGGTACCTATACCAGGCTACCTATACTTGGGGAACCTATATCTGACTACTTATATTGAGGCACCTGTACCTGGTTACCTATACTGGGGGTACCTATTCCTGGCTACCTATACTGGGGCAAGTATACCATGCCACCTATACTGGGGGCACCTATACCAGACTACCTATACGGGGGGCACCTATACCAGGCTACTTATACTGAGGCACCTGTACCTGGTTACCTATACTGGGGGCACCTATACCTGGCTACCTATACTGGGGCAAGTATACCATGCCACCTATACTGGGGGCACCTATACCAGGCTACCTATACTGGGGGCACCTATACCTGGCTACTTATACTGAGGCACCTGTACCTGGTTACCTATACTGGGGGCACCTATACCTGGCTACCTATCCTGGGAGCACCTATACCTGGCTGCCTATACTGGGGCAAGTATACCATGCCACCTATACTGGGGGCACCTATACCAGGCTACCTATACTGGGGGTACCTATACCTGGCTACTTATACTGAGGCACCTGTACCTGGTTACCTATACTGGGGGCACCTATACCTGGCTACCTATACTGGGGCAAGTATACCATTCCACCTATACTGGGGGCACCTATACCAGGCTACCTATACTGGGGGCACCTTTTGCCATGGTGAAGCGTGCCACAGAAGCCGCCCTGTCTGAATATCGTTGATATCTGCTGATCACGTTGCTAAGGTATACTAATACCAGGCTACCTTTACTGGGGCATCTATGCCAGACTATACTGGGGGCACCTATACCTGTCTACCTACTCTGGGGAACCTATACCTGGCTACCTATACAGGCGGCACTTATACCTGGCTAAATATCCTGCCTGGCATGCCTTTTGCAGGGGGTCTAGTGTTTTCTAGTTACGATCCTGGGAGTGTTTTGAGATCACCAACAATCTCTGGATGGATATCTCTAATCACAATAGTAAATCACAATAACTCTGCAAACAAAAGCAATAAAATAAAATTGCTTCAAAAATCGCTCTTAAATCTGCTGTATAAAATGCTAGCAAAAACGTTAAATGGTTGTGACTGCGATTGACGGTCTGTAGTGGGTGCCCACTGCCCAGCCAAAGTGTCTTGTGTGTTGATGAACAGGAAGAATTGATGTGCATGCCAAGCTCTGTATGTACTAAAAGGCATGTGTAGTAAGGACAAATAAACTTTGATCTCTTGATTTTAAACTAATCGGTATGTAATCGTATTTTATGAAGCTCCAAGGGTCTGCAACCACTTCAGCTTTTCATTTGGAAATGTAGATCATCCTGCTTTACATTAGCTGGCATATATAGGAATACTCTGATCTGCTGGCCTAAGGGTTGAGCTGACATTACATCTTTGAACCGCAGATCTGTATTCTGTCAGCCTACCAGAATATAGAACTAATTGCTCAAAAGTCTAACCTGTCACCCGGGCTGCAGCAGTAATGTTATATTCACAAATGCGCGTGATAACACCTCTTTATATCAAATGAAGCTCCATCTGTGTGTGAGCCACATTCCTGCTATTGCCAGCTCTTAATTAGTAACAGTCACAAACTTTAACAAGTGTTTGCTGTCTTTCGCTGACATAACTTTTATGATGTTTTCATTTAATTAGTAAAGTTATATCTTGAAAACAAACTTTTGCAGATTTGATCACTGTGTTTGCAGTTCACCGTTTTTAGTAATATTGAATACATTCCATACTAGGGATGGTCGGAAATGCTGATTACCGATTTCCTCTGAAAAGGGTTTTTTGTCATTTTATTAGTAAAGTTATGTTATTTTTAAAAAAAGTTGTGTTTTTGAATCCATTATATTTTGCATATTTCTGCTATTATGCAGACATCCTTGATACACTACCCAATTCTCTTGGCCAAATACTTCAGGGGATTATGAAATGCTCGTGAATAGCGACTATTCCGTGATCAGGGGGTCATGATGAGCATCACTAGTGCTGGTAAACTAAAGTGAATGGGTACTGAGATTAAAAAAAAACATATATACACCTAAGGAGTAGGCTCTGGGTCCTATAGAACCTTCCTGCTCCTCTCATGGATCCCTTATTCCAGCGCTGGCTCCCTCGGTAGCAGTATTTGACCAAATTGGTCAAAAACTGCTTACCGTCGCTGAAAGAGGCTTTGGAAGTCTTCGGGAGCCCGTACTGCGCTTGTACAAGCATGCTCTCTCAAGCGACGCAGTACAGAGCCGCCCATCTTCGGGAGCACACGGCTACCGAAGACTTCCAAAGCCTCCCTCGGCAGAGGATTTAAACGGGGGGCTTAACTGAGGGACCGGGAAAGGTGCGGGAAGGCTCTATCGGATCCAGAGCCTTCCCTCTCCTTAGATAAGAATATGGTTTATTTTTATTTTTTTAAAGCTTCCCATTAGCTTTAACAAACTGACAAGCTAATTGATTTGTAGCTACTACATTTGAAATTTAAATATAAAGTCAAATGTAAAGTTCATCTCTAATAGAGAACAAAAGAATTGCCATTGGCAGTTATATAAATCTTAGTAATAGCGTCACCTCCTTCTCTTCGTATATATAGTTCTGTTGCATCAACAAGGAGAACGAGGTCAGAGTGTACAGTATTGCAAAAGTGTTATTTTAAAGAAACATTATGTGGTCCAACAGAGACTTGAGTTTGATTTCACAGAGAACCCCTCTATCAGCAAAACCAAAAAGAAACTTTATTAGAAAACTTATCACTGCTATTTTTGGATATGGCAGAAGATTATTGTGAAACAGATTATTCAGAAACTGAAGCAGAATTCAGACAAATAAGAACAGGGATTCTAAACCAGTCACCTGCAGAGGATTTACAAGCTTGCATTTCCAAGATAGAGAATAAAAGTCATGATACCTATTCAGTAACAAATTTAAAAAAGAAAAAAATGAGACATTTGTAAGCGACTTATTGGATTATAAGGTAGGCTGAATCTTCTCTTGGAAGAATGAATATGAGCATAAAAGAAGGCATTAGAAAAAGAACTGGAATAAAATGAAATCGATGATGATGTCCCTACTATTAGAGCCCAAACAGGTTCTCGCCAAATAATAAGGGAGACCAACACTTCATCTGATGAGGAGACCCCAGTAGGGCTGGGGAGCGGGCACTTTGCAGGGATAAAAAAAACACAAAAAGAATTAAAGAAAACACAGGTTAGGCCTCAGAATAAGAAATACGTCGTTTTCAAAGACAAGCCAACAAACATGTAGAAAATGAAAACTATTCAATATTACTGTTGTGGAATTGGATGAAGCGTGCATTGAAGAATTAAAGGGCCATTCCAGTGAAAAAAGTAAGCAGTTAAAATCTGGCAGAACCAAAAGGTTTTGGACTAGTCTATCTCCTCATGGGGGATTCTCGTGGTTTTCTTTGTATTTAAAAGCATTTCCTGCATGGCATTTTAACTGCCAAAATGGTAAGATTTCAGACAGCCTCGTTTGCATACTATCTTGGCTGTTAGACTTAGCAACTGCCATTCAGGAAATGCTCTTAAAAACCAATAAAACCCTCAGAATCCCCCATGAGGAGATGGACCAGTCCAAAACCTGTTGGTTCTGTCAGATTTTACCTGCCTAATTTCTTTGCTGGAGTGGTCTTTTAAATAAAGATTTACATTTTTGCACTTCAGCAGACGTTTCAAGTTGGCGCAGGAGCTAAAGGATGTTACTTTTTTTTTCTTTTTAATTAAAAAATGGAAACTGTATTGATGATACTTATCTACAATATGTTGAGATCCCTTCACTGCTTAAAGAACACTATATGCTGGAATTTACAAACTTTGAAACAGTGGTGCTCAGCAGAGCTCGAATATTCGAGTAGCTCGAATATTCGAGCTCTTTTCCAGCTATTCGAGCTCGGTATTCGAGCTCCGAATAGCTGTAGCTATTCGAATGGGCTATTCGAGTACACTCGAATAGCCCATTCACTATTCGAGCTATTCGAGCAAACGGCGCTATTCGAGCTCGGTACCGAGCTCGAATAGCGTCATAGCCCAGATTGATGTCCTTAGAGCCAATCAGAGGGCTCCCAGGCCCTCTGACGGCAGCCAATCACAGAGGGGGACCCTGGCCAGCCCCTACCCTATAAATAGCGGCCGCCATGTTCCGTTTCTCCGTGCTTGCCTGAGACTTGTACAGAGAGAGAGTTGCTCCTTTGTGCTTTGGCTTAGCAAGAGCTCTATTGTGGTCATTTACCTAGCGTTTTTGCTCACATACACCTCCTATACACACCTATATTGTTGTTAGTTAGTTAGACATTGTATTTTAGTTAGTAGCTTTTGTGTTACATAGAGACAGGCCAGCTGCTGCAGGCTTACAGCTTTAGGCCTCAGGGCCTTGCCTGTGTGGGCAGCTGTCCTCCTGTCCTCTGTTTATTTCTCTCTATTCTATACCAGTATTTCTGCTGTCCTTTACTACTGATTGTATTAGTATTGTAGTTATATACTGTAACTGTACTAGGACACTCACTGTCACTGTTCATAGGCTACTAGCTGCTCCTGCGTGTGTGCACTCACTTTCTGTGTACACACTACACACACTCTATTTCCTTCTGATAACTGATTGATTATTGTAATTGATTATTGTAATTCGTTAGTTGTACTTACTGTTACTACTTACTGTACTAGGAGTCTAGGACACTCAGTCACTGTTCATAGGCTACTAGCTCCTGCGTGTGTGCACTCACTGTCTGTGTACACACTACACACACTCTATTTCCTTCTGATAACTGATTGATTATTGTAATTAGTTAGTTGTACTTACTGTTACTACTTACTGTACTAGGAGTCTAGGACACTCAGTCACTGTTCATAGGCTACTAGCTCCTGCGTGTGTGCACTCACTGTCTGTGTACACACTACACACACTCTATTTCCTTCTGATAACTGATTGCTTATTGTAATTAGTTAGTTGTTTGTACTTACTGTTACTACTTACTCTTACTGTACTAGGAGTCTAGGACACTCAGTCACTGTTCATAGGCTACTAGCTCCTGCGTGTGTGCACTCACTGTCTGTGTACACACACTACACACACTTTATTTCCTTCTGATAACTGATTGCTTATTGTAATTAGTTAGTTGTACTTACTGTTACTACTTACTCTTACTGTACTAGGAGTCTAGGACACTCAGTCACTGTTCATAGTCTACTAGCTCCTGCGTGTGTGCACTCACTGTCTGTGTACACACTACACACACTCTATTTCCTTCTGATAACTGATTGATTATTGTAATTAGTTAGTTGTACTTACTGTTACTACTTACTCTTACTGTACTAGGAGTCTAGGACACTCAGTCACTGTTCATAGGCTACTAGCTCCTGCGTGTGTGCA
Source organism: Hyperolius riggenbachi (assembly GCF_040937935.1). NCBI lineage: Eukaryota > Metazoa > Chordata > Amphibia > Anura > Hyperoliidae > Hyperolius > Hyperolius riggenbachi. The sequence goes on from NC_090649.1 coordinate 104,735,339, forward strand.
CTCACTGTCTGTGTACACACACTCTATTTCCTTCTGATAACTGATTCATTATTGTAATTAGTTAGTTGTACTTACTGACTGTTACTACTTACTTACTTACTGTACTAGGGACACTCACTCAGTCACTGTTCATAGGCTAGCTCCTGCGCGTGTTTGCGCGTGCGTGCACTCACTGTCTGTAGTGTACACACACTAAATTTACTTGTGATTACTACTGATTATTGTAACTGCTAGTTGTACTTCCTGACTGTTACTACTTACTTACTGTACTAGGGACACTCACTCAGTCACCTCACCCACCAACCCACTCCATTAAAGTACCCCACTTTTCACCCGCCCTTTTAAAAAACTTTTGTCTATACGCCCAAAACATCGAAGATGTCTGGAAGTGGCAGCCAGCGCGGTTTGGGCAAGGGGAAGGGCAGCAAGGGAATCAGGAGGAGAGGGAGCAGCATTGTGGCAGGCCGCGGCCGCGCCACCATGCACAGTTCCGCAGCAGCAGCAGCAGCGTCAGTGGCTAACATTCCTCCCATAGCCACTGGCCGTGGACGCATTGGGCGCCGCCCAGCAGGAGCATCTGCAACTCACGCTGCAGAGACACAGCAGCAGCAGCGTGTAGCACCTGCTCCGATTTTCCTCCAGCCGGGTCGGAAACGTCCCATTGAGGAAAAGCATGCAGACACTGTGGTGCAACACATGACGGAGGATGAGCAGCCCGCCATCAGCTCTGCATCCGAGGCCTCCACCCTCACCACCACCACCACCACCCCTGTTCGCAGCAGCCGCCCAGCAGGGTCTGGGGAGGAGGCCAGTTCACCGTCACAAGTTGGCGACCTGTCACTCAGCAGTATTTTTACCCCCGGCACCATCAGGGTATTGTCTGCTGTTGTTGGCGATTTTGAGGAGGAGATGCTGATGGGCACTTTGGGGGATGAGGGATTGGACAGCAAGACTGTGGCGACAGTCAAGCAGCCCATCCATGCATCAGGAGAGGAGTTTGGGGGGTCATCATCCCAGCAGGACATGTTTCAGGAGGGGGAGGATGATGATGACCCGGTGACAGACAGAGACTGGGTGCCACCACCTCCAGGGGATGTCGTCCTCAGCAGCTCTGAGGAGGAGGAGGAGGATGCTCTTGTGGGCCTTGCAAGGAGGCGCATCATTGCAAGCATTGGCAGCAGCAGTAGGCAGATCCCACAGCCTGCTGGTGTCTCAGGCTCAGCAGCAGCAGCAGCAGCATCTGCCAGTACCACCACCAGCCGCACCCAAGCCCCCCAAGCCCCCCCCCCAACCACCACAGGGAGACAGGCAGCAGCGCTTCCATGCCGTAGGGGGATGTTTCTGTCACCAATCTGGCGATATTTCACCATGCCCACTGTGTACAGCAAGTACGCCACTTGCAACCACTGTCAGCGGAAGTTGAGCAGAGGTGCAGACCCCTTAAAGTTCAGCACCAGCTCGCTCATCAACCACCTTGCTGCGAAACATTTCCACCAGCATGAGGAGTTCCAGAGGCTGAAGGCATCTGGTGCTGGCAGTGGCACCACACCCATCACTGCACAGCCTTCAGCAGCAGCAGCAACAGCAGCCACCCGCCCTCCTGCTCCTCCAGCAGCACCAGCAGGAGTGCGGAAACGCACTGCTCCTCCCCCCTCTGCAACTCCTGCTGCCGACACTGAGGCCTGTTCTGGCAGCCAGTCCTCAGTGGCCTCCTCCGCTGTGTCTGCTGATTCCCGTGCCAGCAAAAGGACACGCCAGAGCCTTTTGAGCGAGTCCTTCCAGGGGATGGTTAGGGCTCTGCCTCCCAGCAGCCGTCGCGTGCGGCAGCTGAACGGCTTGCTGGCACGGGCCATGTGCTCCCAACTCCTGCCGTACACGCTCGTGCAGGAGGGGAGCGACATTCGTGCGCTGCTTGCTTGCGCAGCCCCAGACTGGCTGCTCCCCAGCAGACACTTTTTCTCCCGCAAGGCCATTCCTGCACTGCACCACTTTGTGATGGCCAATGTGGAGCGAGGGCTGGAGCACGCGGTTGGTGAAAGGGTCCACGTCACCATGGACTCCTGGAGCAGCCGCTTCGGGACAGGCCGCTACCTGTCCTTCACTGTCCACTGGGTCAGCTTGGTGGAAGGGGGTGAGGATGGGAGAGCAGCAGCGGGCACAGCAGCAGCAGCAACACAGTGGGTGGTGCCACCCCGCAGGGTCAGGGGAACTGCAGCAGGTTCCTCCGATCCTCTGCCATCCTCCGGCACACCTGGCCAAACCCCCCGCCTCAGCAGCAGCGTGAAGGCCCGCCACTGCCAAGCGCTGCTGCACTTGGTCCGCCTTGGGAAGACCAAGCTGACGGCAACCCATGTGTTGGCCAAACTCCAGGAGCAGGAGAGGATTTGGCTGACCCCCAGAGGCCTCAGAGTCGGAGAGGTGGTGGCCGACAATGGGGCCAATCTGGTTGCCGCAATAGACAGGGGAAACCTGACCCACATCCCCTGTCTTGTCCACGTGCTGAACCTGGTGGTGCAGAAGTTCTTGCGCACCTACCAGGGGATGGGCGAACTGCTGGAAACGGCAAGGAACGTTGTGCGTCACTTCCGGCGCTCGGCTGCAGCCTGTGCGAGCCTGGAAGACGTGCAAAAGGAGCTGGATCTGCCACGCCATCGGCTGATCCTTGACGTTCCGACTCGCTGGAACTCCACCCTGGCGATGTTGGAGCGTCTGGTTGAACAGAAGCACGCTGTCAACCAGTACCTTGCCCTGGCCACTGTTTCCGCCGCTCAGAGAAGGGACAAGACCAGCAACGTCCCGTCCATCGTCCCCGATGATGACTGGAGGCACATGCAGCAGGTGTGCTTAGTGCTGGCTCCCTTTCTGCAGGCCACTAACATGGTGAGCAGGGACCATGCTATGGTCTGCGAGTGGGTGCCCCTGGTTTGTCTGCTGAACAGGGCCCTCGATGCTTTGCTGGAACAGGGAGCGGCAGCCTTGGACCAGCAGGAGCGGCAAGCAGCTGCACAGTCCACCTCTGAGGGGGAGGAGGAGGAGGACTTGGTGGAGGTCCCTGACCTTGCTGGTGATGAGGGGGAGCAGCACAGTGCAGCTGAGTTGGTGCGGGGGTGGAGAGAGGATGAGGCTGACGAGGCAGAGGAGGAGGATGAGGACAGCAGCACTGCCGTCGATGTGCCAGCAGACGTGGCCCGCCTCTTCCCAATGGCAGCGCACATGCTGACGTGCCTGCGCAGAGACCCCAGGGTGATCCAGATGAAGCAGAGGGAGGACATCTGGATCAGCATGATGTTGGACGCACGCCTCAAGGGGAAGTTGAGCCAGTTCCTGCCGCCTGCAGGAGGAGACCCAGTGCAACAAATAAGGAGCTTGCAGCAGGCCCTTGTTGAGCTCTTGGAGGAAGCCTTCCCCCAGCCTTCCACCCCCACTGTCCAGCAGCCAGCACAGAGGCAGCAGCAGGTGCCTGCATCCAGCAGCAAGCGCCCCACAGACCTGCTGTCTCTCAGCCATGAGCTCTACAGGACTGTAGAGGCTCCGGCAGCAGTGACTAGAGAGGAGGTGCATGCAGCAGCATCCTCCACCGGTCACAGCCAGCGCCTGACCCGCATGGTGGCTGACTACATGGGGTCCTACAGCGGGCTTGACAGCGATGCCCCTGTTGATCCCATGGAGTATTGGGTCAAGCGCCTGGAGATCTGGAGCGAGCTGGCGCAGTACGCCCTGGAAGTGCTGTCCTGCCCCCCTTCCAGCGTGCTGTCCGAGCGCTGCTTCAGTGCAGCTGGTGGTGTGGTCACCGAGAAACGCTCATGTCTGTCTCACAAGTCTGTGGACAGACTGACGTTTCTCAAGATGAACCAGGCGTGGGTGGAAGGCGAGTTCCTGGCCCCTGTTGTCGGCGAGAGGGGGACATGAACTGGCTAAGAACCATCGTTAATGTGCCTTACCACCCTTTACCACCTCCTGGCTCCTGCTCACTAAGCCAGCCTGGTTCACTTTTACTATTACGTCGCCTGCAGCCACACATTTTACACCTACAGTGGGCTGCTGTGTACTGCCCTTCTGCTGTCTGTCTGTGTTTCCCACTGCCAGGGTACACAGAATTACCTTCTGCTGCCAGTCTGCCACCAGCTATTACGTCAAACAATAGCTGCACACATAATTACTCCTCCATTCCTCCTGCTGCTGCTGCTGTCTGTCTGTCTGTGTTTCCCACTGCCAGGGTACACAGATTTACCTTCTGCTGCCACTCTGCCACCAGCTATTACGTCAAAAAATAGCTATATCTGTGTAATTGGTTGTAAAAACAAAACAAAACAAAACAAAAAAAAAAAGGTTTAATTTTTCTGAGGTGCCCGGGTTGAAAACTGTGTTGTCCCAGTTGTGTATTGGACACGATGTGGGCTGCACGACCGCTGTCTGGGACCTCCTGTTGTGTTCATTTACGGCCTGGTATCACCGCTAGGTACCAGGGCTATTATGTCACGCTGCCTACCTGCTGCCACACTCACACTACTCCTCCATTCCTCCTGCTGATGCTGCTGTCTGTCTGTGTTTCCCACTGCCAGGGTACACAGAATTAGCTTCTGCTGCCACTCTGCCACCAGCTATTACATCAAACAATAGCTGCTCACATTACTCCTCCATTCCTCCTGCTGCTGCTGCTGTCTGTCTGTGTTTCCCACTGCCAGGGTACACAGATTTACCTTCTGCTGCCACTCTGCCACCAGCTATTACGTCAAACAATAGCTGCACACATAATTACTCCTCCATTCCTCCTGCTGCTGCTGCTGTCTGTCTGTCTGTGTTTCCCACTGCCAGGGTACACAGATTTACCTTCTGCTGCCACTCTGCCACCAGCTATTACGTCAAAAAATAGCTATATCTGTGTAATTGGTTGTAAAAACAAAAAAAAACAAAAAAAAGTTTAATTTTTCTGAGGTGCCCGGGTTGAAAACTGTGTTGTCCCAGTTGTGTATTGGACACAATGTGGGCTGCACGACCGCTGTCTGGGACCTCCTGCCTGCTGTGTTTATTTACAGCCCTGGTATCACCGCTAGGTACCAGGGCTATTATGTCACGCTGCCTGCCTCATTGACTGCCTGCTGCCACACACTCATCCTCCTCCTCCTGCTGCTGAATTTACCTCCTGCTGTCTGTGTGTTTCCACTGCCAGGGAGCACATACAATGGCGCTTCCAACATGCGTGCGCCACCAGCTATTTGTTACGCTCAAAAATAGCTGCATTTCTTTAAAAAAAAAATTTGAAAAGAGAAATAAGTGAAGAAGAAGACGATATTGAAGAAGAAGAAGATGAAGAAGAAGAAGAAGAAGAAGAAGAAGAAGAAGAAGAAGAAGAAGAAGAAGAAGATGATGAAGAAGATGAAGAAGATGAAGATGAAGAAGATGAAGAAGATGAAGAAGAAGAAGATGAAGAAGAAGAAGATGAAGAAGAAGAAGATGAAGATGATGAAGAAGAAGAAGATGAAGAAGATGAAGAAGATGAAGATGAAGAAGATGAAGAAGATGAAGATGAAGAAGATGAAGAAGAAGAAGATGAAGAAGAAGAAGATGAAGATGAAGAAGAAGATGAAGAAGATGAAGAAGATGAAGAAGAAGATGAAGAAGATGAAGAAGAAGATGAAGAAGATGAAGAAGATGAAGAAGAAGAAGATGATGAAGAAGAAGAAGATGAAGAAGATGAAGATGAAGAAGATGAAGAAGAAGAAGATGAAGAAGATGAAGAAGATGAAGAAGAAGATGAAGAAGATGAAGAAGAAGATGAAGAAGATGAAGAAAAAGAAGATGAAGAAGAAGAAGATGATGATGAAGAAGATGAAGAAGATGATGAAGAAGAAGAAGACAATATAAAAGAAGAAGAAGATATAGAAGAAGATATAGAAGAAGAAGATACAGAAGAAGAAAATATAGAAGAAGAAGAAGAAGAAGATATAGAAGATAAAGAAGAAGAAGAAGAAGAAGAAGTATATACAGTACTGAACAAATTTCTGGACACAACTTCTCTTTTCAACTTTTTTTTTTTAAAGGAACATCCCCACATAATCACTTGCTGTTGTTACTTGGAAAAAAAAGAGGTTTCTTGCATCATTCACCCTCAAAACAAGTGTTGGAAGCTATTTAAGGCCATTTCGAATAGTCAGCTCGAATAATGAGCTCGAATACCGACTCGAATAGTGAGCTCGAATTCCGAGGTCGAATCGAATAGTAAAAATTATTCGACTCGAATATTCGACTGACCTCGAATAATTTACTATTCGAATTCGACCTAACTCGAATTTTGAAAAGGGGTATTTGAGCACCACTGCTTTGAAAGACCCGTAGGACTCCCAGGAGTTTACCACCCAAATATTGCACTAAACTAAATCCTCCACTCATCAACACCCTTGGGGGGGGGGGGGGGGAATCGAATTTAACCCTACTCCAACACCAGAAGGTACTGCTAAAGGTGGCCACTAATGATCCAATCTTTTTCACCCAATCTTACCATTTCTATGTAATATAACGTACTGCCCACAGTATCCATTCAAAATATTCACTCATTTTACTCTTCTACTACAGAGATTTGATAAGATTGGATGAAAAAGATTGGATCATTAGTGGTCACCTTAAGGCCTCTTGCACACTGCATGCGATTCCGATTCAGACTCCGCTTTTTAATCAGTTTTTACATCCGATTCAGATTCAGATTTGCAGTTTCCTCCCTGCACACTGCAAATCGGAATCTGAATCGGATGTAAAAACAGATTAAAAAGCGGAATCTGAATCGGAATTGCTTGCAGTGTGCAAGAGGCCTTAGGCTTGTTTTGGTGATATCAATTTAACTCCATACTATTTTATGTAGTATGTATTCTAACTTTCTTCTTCCCATAACAACATTATGCCATCCATTTAAACAGAAAAAGTTAAGCCTACATGTAAAAAAAAGTTCAGGAAAAATCACATATTTTGCGCCCAAAAGTCTAACAGCTGATCACCACTTTTATAGTGACTTATCTCTAAATGTGAGCATAGGATACATCCCCTAGCAACCATGATTTAAAAAATAGTGACTTTGTATAAAAATATATTAACAAGTGCCAAGCTATGCAAAAAAAGAATATATTTTTCCAACTGAGCAGAAATCATGATGTTAGTTGAAATTTAATGAAGAGCTCCCTCAAAAACAGACATAAAGTGGGAGGGGTACTGTCACTATTAACAAGCATGATCAGCACACAGTTCCCCTTCATCTCACAAACTGGGGAAAAATCTAGAGCAGGCTTTCTCAACCAGGGTTCCCTGGAACCCCAGGGCTCCTTGAGGACTCTGCAGGGGTTCCTTGGCATTTTACCCCAATGTGGAGGAAGTATAATAGAGCACATTATAATGGGGGTACTGTAAAAAGAAGCACTAAATTGGGGGTCAGAATAATAATGAGCACGGTATAATGAGTGGCAGTGTAATAGGAGGCAGTGAAATAAACAGCCGCACATACATTTAAAGACCATGCCTCCTGACAAATAAATGCAGGGGTTTCTCGAGACCAAAAAATTGTTTGCAAGGGCTCCTTGAGATCCAAAAGTTATTTGCAGGGTTCCTCCAGTTTAAAAAGGTTGAGAAAGGCTGATCTAGAGCTTCACTTTAGCTTTACCTCAGGAAAACAGAATAAAGCACTCATTTACAAACAACCCTCCTATTACACAGACAAACTAGTTTGTTTTGGACTTATCAAAAACTGAGAATGCATGTCTGTGGGCAATAAAACAGTCTAGAAGTAGGGAGTAATAACCAGACAAGATAAGAACTCGGATACAAACCCAGGCCAAAAATAGAGTGCTAGCTATGGGGTTTGGAATAAATGAATCCATATTTATTAAAAGAGATCAGCCCATGATTATAGAGAGAACTTTCTCTACCTATTGGTGACACCGTGTGCAGGACTGTACCCTTCAACCAGCAGAGGGCTGCCCACTACTCTGGGATTGACCTTCAGTACTCCATCTTATATGCAGATTGCATTTGATGTGTGGACTGTGTGGGACTTCCACCTCCAGCTAGCAGAGGTCATTCTGCTGCCTAAGACTCTTACAAACAGATGACACACCCATGTTTCCGCATATAGAGGAACTGCCCTCCCTCCAGCAGCAAGAACATAATCAGTCTTCGTAGTGCACTGAACTCTAGTCTTTTTGTGTTTTTCTCCTGTAATCTTTAATGCACTATTTTTTTCTTCCCAAAAAATGATAATTTTAGTCTATCGCCTGTTCAAAGTATTTACAGCAATAAATCCAGCTCTGGTCGCTACCATAGAAATCTTGGTTATTAGCATAGAGCAGGGGTACCCATACGAATGGGCACCTCTGGCATAGAGTAGAGCAAAGGGTTCAACAAAAGTTGTTCTGTATAACTGTGTCTTTTCAGGCTTTATTTAACCTTTTCGGGACCGGCCACCTACCCCCCCTTAAGGACCAGGCATTTTTGGCGGGAAGGGGGTGCGCGCGTTTGGGGGGGTCAGGCGGCCGGATCCCGTGTGTGGCTGCCGGGCATTGTGTCCCCCCTTGGTGGCCTGGGCCCCCCCTTCTGCCAGCAGCCTTCACTTACCTTCCAGGCTCCAGCGATGAGCCGCACGGGACCCTCTTCTCCGGCCGGCATCTCCGCTTCATCTGACGAGCAGTTCCGGGTCGCGGCTTGATGACGTCATCAAGCCGGGACCCGGCGCTGACGTCAGATGAAGCGGAGATGCCGGCCAGAGCGGAGGGGGCGCCGATCGTCGCTGGAACGGCAGGGAGGTGAGTGGATCCTCTTCTTTCCCCCCCTGCCGCCGCAGCTGTCAAACAGATCACTACGATCCGACGGCGATCGTAGTGATCGTGTGATCAGCAGCCATACGCGATGGCTGCTGATCACTCGGGGGAGATGTCGGCTGTCATATGACAGCTTAATCTCCCCCTCCGGGTGCGCACGATCGCGTCGGGAGCGGAAATTTCGGGCCGGCGTAGATCCTACGCCGCATCAGGCTAGAACAGCCACAAGTGCGGCGTAGGATCTCATGCACATGGTCCCGAAAAGGTTAAACTTCGAGCTGCATGGTGAAAGTTTCCACTTCCCTGCAGTGTGAAAAGTCATTTTTTGTGGCTTCATCATAACTGTATAAAACAGAAAAGGTTGAAGCACAACCCAATAGTTTAAAAATGATATTTCTAAAAAGATAATATGATGATAAATTATTACAAAAAGTAAAAAAAAAAATCCTTCGTAAAAATAGAATGTCTTTACTGGGGCAAAAAAGTAGGCCTCCCCAAAATGATCTCTTCATGCATTTTACTCACATTACTCACCTATAGCAGACACTATACAGAGGCTTTACAGCATATAGAAACTGGCATATATTAAAAGAGGATCCAATTTTAGGAGACACATTTAAATATACTGCATATCATTAAGACAGTGAAAGAATTTGAAGGATCATTTATCAGAAGTTAAAAATAAGTGTTGTAGTGGCTGAAAAGTGTAATGGTTAAGGGCTCTGCCTCTGACACAGGAGACCTGGGTACGAATATTGGCTCTGCCTGTTCAGTAAGCCTGCACCTATTCAGTAGGAGATCTTGGGCAAGTCTCCCTAACACTGCTACTGCCGAGCGCATCCTAGTGGCTGCAGCTCTGGCGATTTGAGTCCGCCAGGAGAAAAGCACGATATAAATGTTCTGTGTTTGTAGTGGTTATCTCTCTTGCCTTGCAGCACTGGGACTCTAGTTTGAATCCCAGCCAGGACACTATCTGCACAGAGTTTGTATGCTCTCCCTGTGTCTGCGTGGGTTTCCTCTGAGCACTCTGGTTTCCTCCCTCATCCCCAAAAAACATACAGATAGGTTAATTGGTTTCCGGCTAAATTGGCCGTAGACTATGATACATACACTACACAATACATACATAGACATATGACTCTGGTAGGGACTAGATTGTGAACCCCTCTGAGGGACAGTGCTGTGGAAGATGTCGATGCTTTATAAATAATAATAATAATAATAATAATAATAAAGTGTATCTGAGCGCCCTTAGACTGGTCAAGCAGAGGAAGAACTATAGGAAGCAACTCTTGTGGGAAATGTACAATGTGAGTTGAAACTAGAGGGAAATTCTATCTAAATGGATAATTTATTAACTACAGAAATGCAGAGTCAGTTTTTGTTATATTCTATCCCTGCAAGTAAATATATGATGTATATAAGGGAAAACACATGCATGCTTAAAATAGTAACCAGGAACATTGTAGATTTATTTACTAAGAAAAAAGCTAAAAGAGGAAGGGGAATAGTATTTAACCCCACCGGGAATTTAAAGGACAACTGGGTGAGCCGTCATTGCCAACTGACCGGCAGCATTATAATACATGCGCCCCATGTGTGCATCTGCACACAATATGCAGTAATCACAGATTTAGAGCTAAAAGTCAAACCTTTGGCCTACTCCATAGAATTTTAAATGCCCTGAAAATGTCCCTTTGCTAGCTGTTGAAATAATTTGTCAGGATCTCCCCTGTAGCAAGTGCTGTTGGCTGCAGAGAAGCTGCAACCGAGCAGTTTTGATTTCTCTGCCTGCATTTGGTTGTTTGGTTTTGTTTGCATTTGCAATAAGTCTCATTGCCATTTGCAATCACTCTGCAGTTTAGAGCAGCTCAGGATGTGGTCATGAATCCACCTATGGCCTGCTGCAGTTGATCTGCAGCCAGACAGCCCTGGATTTCCTAACTGCATGTTGTTGCATAATATTGCATGTATTTGTTATGAGAGGTCTTTCCACTCACAGTTAGCTTGCAGCTTTCAGTCAGACTAGGATTGAGTAATTACCATTCAGCTGTGTGGGCATTTGCATGCCTGTTTTAATTGGCTCATGTTCATAGAAAAACATGCTCCTCCTTTCTGATCTTGCCCATCATAGCTTTCAGCTCTGTCTTGGCTGGTTGCTCGGTCATTCATGTGAATTTTATATTGCATTGTTTAATCTTGTTTTTCCTGCTTGGACGTTCGCTGTACCCGTCCCCCACTGGTACAGTGAAGTCCTTCCGATCCTGATAGCTTGGGTTCTGCCATCACCACGTTGGTGACTGGTAGCATTCCTGCTAGTCCTGTTCCTGTGGACGTAACTGTAGGCTGCGGTTGCTATTAGTTACGCTCCTTCTTGTTTGTCTTGTACATGCCAGTGTAGATGTTTGTTATTGCTGGGGCAGCAATTAGATTGGCAAACAATCCTCCTGTCTGTCTGAATGCTTGCCGTCGCTGGGGCAGCGACTACATTGGCAAGCATTCCTTCTAGTCTTGTGGACGTGACTGTAGCAGCAGTTGCTATTGGTTACGCTCCTTACAGTTTGTCTTGTCTGTGTGAATGCTTGCCGTCATTGGGGCAGCGACTAGATTGGCAAGCATTCCGTCTGTCTGTTGTCTGTCTGTGTTACTCAGAGTGGTGTGCATCAGATGCTCAGTGCTGCAGTCGCACTGTGCAACCATTGTGTCTTGTTTATTTGTGGTGGTTATCGAAAGCTCAGAGCGGCAGTCGCTCTGAGCAATCTTGTGCTCTTGTCCATAGCTCCTAGTGTGATCTGTGTAACTTCCTCCACAGGAGCATTTCGCTCTACTACCTAATATCACCCAACTGCATAGTCTTAGTGGCTCTTGGTGGTAGGTCTGCTTTGTAAGTCAGCTTCTATGCCTTGCTCGAATAAGTCCTAATTAAGGTCAGCTAGTGGTGTGCCAGGCAGTGACAGTTTAGGTGTTAGCTCGTGGTGTGCCAGGTAGGAACAGCTAGATGAAGAGCGAGACCTCTAGCCTGGGGCATACACGCTGACTCCGAAAGTTATACCACCAAGCCTTACACAATTACATTCAGTGGGCTTGATTCACTAAGACAAATAGCGTGCCTTATCAGAGTTAACATGCCTTATCAAAGTTAACACATCTTATCAGAGTTAACACACCTTGTCAGAGTAGCACAGCGAGCACTACAAACTTATGCCTGCTAATTGGCAATGACGAGAGCTCCACTCATCCTGCCCTGAGCCCCTGTGGGTCCAATTACTTTAAAGGACAATATCCCCGCACTTTGATTGGCCCAATAGGCTGCCTGTCAAGATTCCTGTCAAGTGACAGGCAGCCTATTGGGCCAATCAAAGTGCAGGGATAATGTCCTTTAAAGTGATTGGACCTGCAGGAGCTCAGGGCAGGGCGTTTGGAACTCTCGTCATTGTCAGTTAGCAGGCATACGTTCGTAATGCTCACTATGCTACTCTGATAAGGCTTGTTAACTCTGATAAGATGTGTTAACTCTGATAAGGCATGCTATTTGTCTTAGTGATCAAGCCCATGGCGTGATGTCAGGGGCAAGCTGGAGCTTTGACATGGAGCTCAATGATAAAGTATGGGGTGCCCTGAATGCAGGCAGAAGCTGACTACCTTATGGGGTTAATTAATTCAGCTTTGTTCATTACATCAAATTTAACCATTAGAAATAGAATGTTATATATGCGTGTGCGGCAAAATATATAACACACATCGATCCAATTGTATTACGTAACCTACTGCTGGGAACACATTGGAGAGTCAAGTTTGACCTCCAGTTGTTTTATAATTACTATGCTTTAGCTGTTATTATTAACTATGGTTTTATAATTGCATTATAAGCAATTAATGTTTTGTTGGAAGCAATTTAGGAGAGAAGGCATGCATTGTCTTACTGATGCCATACTTACAGTTCAGAGTGCTCCTTCAAGCAGAATAAATGCGGAAATTAACAGTTCTAATAAATAAAACTATACTCCAATGCAAGCGGCATGAGATCATGATACATGCGGACGCACGTCTTGCGGCCTATTCTTTTGTAGAACACTAGTGGTTACATTTAAACATCTCAGGTTATTGCAGATAGAATACAAAATGAGCATAAGTTATATCTATGATGACAAGTCTTTTTTATGAAGCGCATTTGTGTCATCGGTAGTTTTCTCTAATGGCGTGGGACACGTTAATATCACTAGGCAGATTATACAGGTGATCATTTTTTATCTTCTGTTTAAATCGTATCCGAGATGAAAAACTAACTATAATAAGTAACTTAAAGTGTTTTTTTAACCCCCTACCAGACTAATAAACCACTTGTGTCCAGGGATGAGCAGAAACTACGCCAGTGCGAATTTACGCATCGTAGGTCGCATCTACGCATCGTAGTTTGTAGGTGAAGTCTCAAAACTATGCTTACAAATTTACGCGTAGCGAAGTACTGCTACGCGTAGCTTACACCCATTATGCATAGTTAACAAGTGTATTGCGTAGTGAACTACGAATGCGTTACTCGCGTCTAATTTTCCGCGTGCGATTGTATGCTCACAAATTTACGCATTGGAAAGGGCAATGTACACATAGAAGAGTTCCCGGTATAAGCATTTAAAGATGAATTAATGCGTAAAATTTTCTGCATGCGTGCATAAGCATCCGCATACACTATGCGAAGCGTAATTGCGTACAACTTTGCGTAATTCCAACGTTGCGAAGTTGGCTGACTACGACCATCCCTGCTTGTGTCACCTAAACTTGCCGTTAAGATTCGTGGACACCTGTAACAGGAAACAGGGAACACCAAGAGCCCCAAAAGTGCAATTCGTACTGGACAAGGTGTACCAATGCTCGGAGCCTTGCAAATAAAATAGGCGAACTAGAGTTTATTCTGAATGACAAAGGCTATGACATTGTGGGAATAACTGAGACATGGATGGATGAAAGCCATGACTGGATAGCTAATTTAAAAGGATACAATGTGTTTAGGAGGGATAGAACAGGGAAAAAAGGTGGAGGGGTTTGTCTCTTTGTTAAGAATTCTCTTACAGCTGTCCTCAACGATGAGATGGAGGAAGATTGCAAAGATGTGGAGTCCGTTTGGGTAAATATTCATGGTGGAAATAAAAGTTGCCAATTGCTTATTGGGGTATGCTACAGGCCACCTCTTATTAATGAAGCTGCAGAACTGCGATTACTACAGCAGATTGAAAAAGCTGCAGGTAAAAATGAGGTCATAATTATGGGCGACTTCAACTTTCCAGACATTGACTGGAGTATTGAGGCTACCCATTCTGGTAAAAGCAGCAGATTTCTGGCAGCACTACAGGACAATTACTTGACTCAAATGGTAACTGAACCAACTAGGGGGCATGCGTTACTGGATCTGATCATTTCTAATAGACCAGATAATGTATCAAATGTGCAGGTTCAAGAACATTTGGGAAATAGTGATCACAACATGATAACGTTTGATCTGGTGACTGATAGGCCACGGGGCAGCGGGACCACTAAAACTATGAGTTTTAGAAAAGCAAAGTTCACTCAAATTAGGCAGGCACTAAGTTTGGTGAACTGGGATAATGTACTACAAGGGGAAGACACTGAAGGGAAATGGCAAGCTTTTAAACTTATACTCAATCAATACTGTAGTATGTATATCCCTTATGGAAACAAAATGTCTAGGAATAAAAAAAGGCCTCTATGGATGAATAGAAAGGTTAAAGATAAAATGAAGAGGAAAAAGAATGCCTATAAGGTCTTAAAACAGGAGGGGACCGAGGCTGCACTAAGCAATTATAAGGAGTGCAATAAAAATTGTAAAAAAGAAATTAGGCAGGCAAAGATTGAAGCTGAAAAACAAATCGCTAAGGATATCAAATCTAACCCAAAAAAGTTTTACAAGTACATTAACTCTAAAAAAAGAAAGGTTGACTGTATAGGACTCCTAAAGGATGAGGATGGGAACTCAATGGTGGATGACCAAGGTAAGGCAGAGTTATTAAATGCTTTCTTTGCTTCTGTCTTCACAAAAGAAACAGCACTGTTGCAAACTACAGAGGCAGAAGAGTCTCAATCTTCTAACTGTAATATTAAATACTTAACGCAGGAAGAAGTGAAGGCAAGACTAAATAAATTAAAAATAGACAAGGCACCTGGCCCGGATGGCATGCATCCTCGGGTCCTAAGGGAATTAAGTTCAGTTATAGATAAACCCCTTTATCTTATCTTTTGTGACTCTCTTGCAACTGGCAGAGTCCCAGTGGATTGGCGTACAGCCCACGTTTTCCCATTATTTAAGAAGGGCAAAAAATCTGATCCAGGAAATTATAGACCTGTAAGTTTAACATCAGTTGTATGCAAACTATTTGAGGGGTTACTAAGCGATACTATACATGACTTCATAGTAGAAAATAATCTTATTTCTCAGCATCAACATGGGTTTACTAAAGACAGGTCCTGTTTGACTAACATGCTCAGCTTTTATGAGGTAGTGAATGCTAATATGGATATTGGGAATGCTGTAGATGTGATATACTTGGACTTTGCAAAGGCCTTCGACACTGTTCCCCACAAAAGTCTGGTGCAAAAGTTGAGGATGCAAGGACTGGGGAAGAGTCTGTGTTCATGGATAGGGAACTGGCTAATGGACAGAAAACAAAGAGTTGTGGTCAATGGATCGTACTCAAAATGGGAGACTGTTAGCAGTGGGGTCCCACAGGGGTCTGTTCTGGGTCCAGTGCTCTTCAATTTATTTATTAATGACCTAGTAGATGCAGTAGTGAGCAATGTTGCTATTTTTGCAGATGATACAAAATTGTGCAGAATCATCAACTCTCAGGAAGATAGTGTCATATTGCAACAGGATCTGGATAGGATGGCTATATGGGCACATACATGGCAGATGAAATTCAATGTTGACAAATGTAAGGTCCTGCATTTTGGACGTACTAATGGTCTAGCACCATACAAAATAAATGGGATACAGTTGGGGACATCAAACTTGGAGAAGGACTTAGGAGTACTCATTGACAACAAGTTAAATAATCGTACTCAATGCCAAGCAGCTGCAGCTAAAGCTAACAAAATTTTGGGATGCATTAAAAGGGAAATAAAAACTCGAGATGCTAGCATAATATTGCCCCTGTTTAACTCTCTAGTAAGGCCACATCTGGAATATGGAATTCAGTTCTGGGCACCACATTACAAAAAAGATATTGCAGTTTTAGAGCAGGTGCAGAGACGAGCAACAAAATTGATGCGTGGGATGGAAGGTCTCACTTATCGAGAAAGGTTAGATAAACTGGGTTTATTTAGTCTAGAGAAAAGACGCCTTAGAGGGGATCTAATTAACATGTATAAATACATCAGAGGGCAATATAATACCTTGGCGGATGAGCTTTTTGTCCCTAGGCCTTCTCAAAGGACTAGAGGACATGATCTGCGCATGGAGGAAAAACATTTTAACCATTTATTTAGGAAAGGGTTCTTTACAGTAAGAGTGATTAAGATGTGGAATGCATTGCCACAGGAAGTCGTTATGGCAAACTCTATACCTGCATTTAAAGGGGGCTTAGATGCTTTCCTTGCGTTGAAAGACATCCATGGCTACAATTACTAGGTAATGCCTAATGATGTTGATCCAGGGATTTTATCTGATTGCCATCTGGAGTCAGGAAGGAATTTTTCCCTTTAGGGGCTAATTGGACCATGCCTTGTAAGGGTTTTTTCGCCTTCCTTTGGATCAACAGGGATATGTGAGGGAGCAGGCTGGTGTTGTACTTTATACTGGTTGAACTCGATGGACGTATGTCTTTTTTCAACCAAAATAACTATGTAACTATGTAAGGTGGCAATAAGTTTGTATTGCTAGATACTCATAAGTCAGGGTCACCAGCAGGCAACCACTGTAAAGGCAGGTGGGGAGATTGTCCTGACCCCACTCAGGATTAAGAAGTCGCTCTCTGTAGACAGGAAGAAAGGGTAGCAACCCTCCACCAAGGGTGGACTCAAAATTGTATACAATGAACAGAGGCGCCAAAAGTATAAGATTAGATTAAATGAGCTTAAAAAACAACTTAAATGGCAAAATTGAAGGAGGAAGTGGTGGTCTTACCTCCCTCAAGCAGACACGACAACGACTGCGATTCAGACAGTCAAACACATTTATTAGGAACTCCAAAAAGAAATGCAACGCATTTCGCAGGCTCAACCCTGCTTCATCAGGCAATATAGGGAGGAGTATCAAACAATCTGCACAAGGATTCAAGTTAAGCACCTCTGTGACAACAGTAAAATTGAAAATTGCGCAAAAGGTGGATCAGTGCATAACCAGGCCGCCTTAATTCATTTTTGGTCAGCTGCTTCCACTTAACCATTCGGAGGCGGCCTGGTGATGCACTGATCCACCTTTTGCGCAATTTTCAATTTTACTTGGTGGCGCACCCAGGCTATGCATATGCATAGGTAAGGATTTAATTAGTGTTAGGTCCCCTCCCATTGAGGATAACTTCTTCGCAGTGGGAGGGACGAGTACTTAACAAGTTGCATGCAAGCTGTTACAGGAAACCAACATCCTCCAGTGGTAGACAGGTCATGTGTATGCTAGGTGTGTATTTTACCCCACAAGTGGGGCTTGTACTTTCTTGCAGGTAGGCACTTATATGTTTTTAAGTAGCACTGCTAATTTCCTTGCCATGTTATCCTTTTAACTGGGACGAGCCAAGTAATGTATTTTAAAGGTGTTTTACAATTGTGGCAGTTGTCATGTAAAAATTAGGAAGGGGAAAACGTTAAAAAATGCATAATTTTTGCATTTACGCCTAATTTTCTTTCATTAAATGCCAGTGAAATTAAAAAATACTTGGAAAAAAATATTACCAGAAGAAAGCCTAGTTTGTCCTGAAAAAAAACGATGTATATATCAGTTTGATGGCATAAGTAATAAAAAGTGATTGCTGTATCAATAGTGATATGGCAAAATTGTCAGGAATTTTAAAGTGGTTAAGTAGGAAGTGCCCCACTATAGCAGTGAGTGAAACAATAATAGCTGGTGAACACTATAAAACAACCTTCTACCTTCCCTTCATTCATCAAACAGGCTCTCTTTTCTGTATATATTTTGATGAACTGTTTTGCTCTATTTCATCAGCGCAGAAGAATCTCAGGGGTGGAAGCTGGTCATGTGGTCTGTGATCAGCGTGCTTAGCAGTGAATGTGATATCTCTGAATATACAGGGGAATAAACACTGGGGAGTAAAAGAGAATATCCCACAGCTTTTAGCATTAATTCCAGGCCTTAAAAGATGATTTGGAGTCCAGAAGAAATAAAGTGTTTATATTTTTCTCTAGTCACATATTCCGCCGAAAAGTCTTCTGCCTAAACAATTTCGGGAACACACACACAAAAATGCATATTCCACAAAATGTGTGCGATTTACCTTCTCTACACAATATTTCCTCTTCAGCGCGGGGATAAGGAGATGAAGATTATCATTAACATTTGCAGGTCTGCTCTGCGGAAGGCTTGAGCAGGCTCCATTCTGTAACAGTGATTTCAATGGGATTACATTTGATCCAGGCTTCCTATTCTAATGCTATGCATAAAAACACACATCACAGCGGGTTAGCTGTCACCGGGGTGCTAAAAATACAATGCGCTCCAACGCCGATGACATCAATAGCCTGTTTAGTGAGGTGACAATTATTATAAATATTACATGATGCCAAATACACTTTTCTAAATAAATATCCGTCACTTAGTAAAATATACTTCATAGGTGGCGTGCAAAGAGGAGCGCGGTCTCTGCGCTTGACATAAATGTTTTTATTTATTGAGAACGTTATCCCAAGAAAATATTAAAAAGAAAACACTGCAGGAAATGCAATCATTTGGGAGATGCCGGCAAAATGTTACTCTATAGACTGGAAAATATTATAAGACCAGATACTGTTCATAAAGGTAACAATAAACAAGTGTTAGCGTGTATGTGTGCGTATGTTTATTGTATTTATAAAGCGCCAACATCTAATGCAGCAATGGGCAATAAATAGGGATACAAACTATGTAAACAAGGGGTGACAGACAGAGAGGTAGCAAACAGTTATATAAACACAAGGTTATACATGCAAACAGGGTATAAGATGCAAGATCGTGTGATTTAACAGAGACCCAGCAATTGAAGTCCAAGTTAGTCCATAGGAAAGGTGCCATTGGTGGTGTTGCAAGAGAAAAGGTTCTTGGGTGAGACAGTTAAAGTGTAGTAGATGGGGAGTAGGCCATTTTACAGAAGTGTGTTTTGAGGGCGTACTTGAAGGTGTTGAAGGAAAAGGCAAGTCTGAGGGGGGGTGAGAGGCAGTTCGACAGGGTGTGGGCGGCTCTCGAGAAGTCGTGTAGGCATGGCATGGGAGTGAGAAATGCGTTCCACCTTCCCTCCATTAATCAAAGAAAAGGAAACTTTTTTCTGGTTATATTTTGATGAAATGTTTTGCAATAGTTCATCAGCGTAGAAGAATTTAAAGGGTGGAAGCTGGTCATGTTTACTGTGATCATCGTGCTTAGCAGTAAATGTGATATCTCTGCTGTATTCATGAAAGGAAAGATTGCTGGAGAGGAATATACATGGACATAAACACCATGAAATAAAAGGAGGGTACGTATCTTTATATGGGTGGGGACAGTGGTGTCTCCAGCTTCAAATTTTGATGGGGGGGGGCACAAAGGGGCCCTTAGGGGATAAGATTAAGGCTAACTAGTACAGCGATGATTTTTTTTTGCTAATATAAGTGTCATCCATAACTAAAGATTAAGGTGTTTGGGGGTTGGGGGCCCTGGGGCATCTTAGTCTAATAGCAATCAGTGTGTGACGGCTGGGGTGGGAGGGATGGAGGGGCGCACTTTGGTGTCTCAGCCTTGGGTGCTGGAGGACCTTGTCCCGGCTCTGGACACAAGCAGGACCTAGCATCAACAAAGATATTTATGATAGTACTCAATGGCCACAAAGCTAAAGTGTTTTTTTATTAATCTCATTTTTTATGCATATTACTCACTTTTTGTTTTAGTAAAGAAGTACTTAAAATATTCACTGACCTTAAAAAAACAATCAAGGAAGAAAATCTTGTTACTTCCAATTGTCATAATTAGTCTTAATAGATTCTTTTCACATCCTGTTCCCCGTCTCTTCCTGACTCCCTCAGAGCTGAGCCATCTCGTTTGTCGATAATATATTGCGCGGCTTTTATCCTTTGGATGAAACTTAATTAGAATTTATTTTTTTTCTCCTGTTCAGACTAATTAACCAATTATAGGTCTTAACAATCACGCTGCAGTATAAGACAATAGTGTGACACACGTTAGAGCGTCAAAGCTGTCAGTGTCTCTAATATAATAACAGTTAATAAGGGGATAAAACTTGCCGTGAAGCTAAATTACAAATAAAATGAGATGAGAAGTGAGAGGTAATTGGAAATGACTTTGTATGGTGGTTTTACTGTAATAGAAGATGCAAAAACGTTCCTTGTGGTGCATTAACGCATTATTATAAATAATTCTTAAAGTGAACATCCGGACTAAAAATCGACTCAGCAGCACTGAAAAGTCTTTGTGTTTCTTTAACAGTTTCACAGGATCAGAACTTTGTTTCTCTTATACAAACCTCATTTTTAGCTGCACAGAAGAAGACTGCCCGGGCTTTTTTCCCCTGATGCTGTGCAAAGCATGATGGGATTTTGTTGTTCTCTTTCTGCTGTTTTGGTGCAATTTTTTTTTTTTTTACATTTTTAATTTCACATTTGAAGCTTAGCGTGTGCAGCTGGGAGGGGTAATCAGGACACAGGATAGTTGGAACTGTGTCTCCTGCTCCTTGTCACCTCCTTTCAACCAAAAAGATGGCTGCCCCCATGACAAAGATGGCAGCCCTCATGAATCACAAACAATTTGCCTGTTCTTATAAAACAGGGTGGGTAAGAGATTATATTACCTATCTATTCTAATTAACATAACTAATGTAACTTGATGACAGTATGTTTGTTTAGGCCGAAGTTCCCCTTTAATGCTAGCCTGAAGTGAATGTTACAGTAAATGCCTAAGTGAAATATGCCCTGGATAGATTATGGAAAGCTCTCCTGAATCACCTTTTTCCTCAGTACATTATGTTAAAATCAGCATCCCATATAGTTGTAGTTCTGTTGAGGCCCCAAAGCCAAACGTTGCTCCTCCCATCCCCATCTACAGTGATGCAGTTTCCGGCCTGCTTAGCCCTTCTTCCTGCTGGGAATGGGAGGAGCAATATTCAAAACTTCCTCCTTACAGTTGAGTCAAATGCTCCTTTTCAAAGTGGGCTCCTGGACAAATGTGACAGCATTTAAAGATAAATGTAAGGAGAACTTTTCAAAAATTTGTACGGGCACATTTCATATGGAGATTTGACTTTAGGTATACTTTAAAGAATACCTGAACTAGGGGAAATATGTACCTAGTCCTCTTTTCCCCAGGGGAAGGGGGTGCTAAACTGTGTAAAAGGTGCCAGTCACAAGCACCACCCAGCTGCAATATTACATGCAGTCAATTTTGCAGCGTTTGGTAACACCGCATGTGTCACGTTTAACATGCAGCGGCGTTACCCACTGGCCAAAAAAGCCCCATGTTGTGTCTGAGGATGACAACTGTGGTGCTCAGAACTAACTCCATGGGGGGCCTGCCTTTCCACCTCCCATACCAAGTGCTAGCGAGTACCTGGCCAGTGAACAACAGCAGCTGACAGGCAGTAAATTGACTACCTTCAGCTGCTCTTGGAAAAGAGGCCTCAACTCAGTAGTGAGTAGCTTCTGGATTGTCCAGAGGCTTTCAGGATACATTTACAGCTCACAAAGCATTCAATGCTTTGAGGAATGGAGTCATGCACAAGTACCTTAGTTCTACCGGGCATTTATGGACCTTAAGTATCTTTTTTGTTTGCTCAGTTCAGTTGGCAGTAGTTGAAATCTTTGGTGTTTGTGTCCTGTTATTCTTGCCAGGGCATAGATTTCAGGTATTCTCGCCTCGTGGAACCACCATTCTCACCATTTGCTTTGCTTTGACATTGCTTCAACCCAATCGCTCTGCTGTAAGAATGGCAGCAGAGCTTCATCTGCTGGTTTAGGAGCTGTCTCACTGGCTCCTGACCCAGTGATCACTTTGAGCCAATCAAAGTGATCACAGCTCGTTTTGGGGAGAAAAAAAGTATTTGGTCCTTTAGTCACCCCAGCCCCCCAAGCCTCCTTGAAATATTTCTTTCATGTGGGTACACTGTATGGTAGTCTCAGTTTCTAAAAACATTAAGGCTGGTTTTACATTATGAATTGGTGCTAGCGTACCATCTGGAATTTGTGCGCTTGCAGTCACTTCCTGCTTCGGGTATGTTGAAGTGCATGAAAACGTATTGTATAAATACACTTCCACACATGCGTGCCGTGACATCACAACGCCAACATTTTAAAAAACCCTGCGTCACCATCGACTAACATGACTTCTGGGCCAATGCAGATCGCCGAAGGTCGTTGCAGGAGCCGCACGGTAACATAGGTATGCACTAGCGTTAAATCAGGCACTTCTGGTGCAGCGTACCACAATGAGGGTAGTATGACCTTCCCCATAGACTTTCATTAGGCTGTGGTAGCAGTGCGGCAATTTGTCACATTGTGCCATTGTGAACGGGCCCTAAAGAACACCTTAACTGAGAGCGATATAGAGGATGCCATATTTACTTCCTCTTTATCAATACCAGTTGACTGGTTGTCCTGCTGACTCTCTGCCTCTGATACTTTTATCCATAAACGCCGAACAAGCATGCAGATCAGGTGTTTGACTAAAGTCTGTCCAGATGAACTGCATGCTTGTTTCAGGTGTGTGATCCAGATATTTCTGCAGCCAAAGAGATCAGCAGGACTTTCGCCAGGCTACCGGTATTGTTTAAAAGAAAACAAATATGCCAGTCTTCATCATATCCTTCTCAGTTCACGTGTCCTTTAAAACATGAGGTACTTAATACTAAGCACTTAGTATTGAGTGCCTCTTGTATTTACGTTTTAGGCACCAAAACTTGGCCTGGGGAAGTCATTCTTAAGCAATCACAATTTATAATAATTCCACTTTAATTGGACATTATTTTGTGGTTATGGAAGTGAATACAGGTGGTCTTTAGCATCTATGTCTTGATTCAGTGTGGTCTGAGCTGAGGACCCTGGATCTTTAAAGTGGTCTGAAACTTTGACATAACATTCAATAACAATATGTTTTTCTACTTTTTACTATTCATAATTATCATCAAGTAATATTGTCTGTCTACAAAATTACAAGTTTCCGAGCTTTTGCCCTGAAAGCTGCCATTGCATTTTATTCCAACTGCTTTTTATTATATATTCAAATCTTCTAATGCGCTGTTCTGAACTGTATGTGTGCCTGAAGCATAGACAGCTTCTCGGAAAGTGTTTTTTACTTGTTACACACAAATGTATCAACATTGGAATGTAAACAAAAATACTGTTATCTCCAGTGTGGATGCAGACTTGAAGCTGAATAACAGGACAAAATGCTTTGTTTAACCATTTCAGTGATGTTCTACTACAATTTTTTTCTGGGATAGCAGCTTTAAAACTGCGAGGAATCTTTTAGAGCAAAGTAAAAATACTGACTTTCAGACCGATTTAAGAGTTGAGGCTGTACACTAATGCAAGGCTGTATACTAACCTATGCCCTTTAGTAAAGATTGTATGATGCCATGCATGAAAATGGTATTTTAGCATTCAGTGTGATAGACATTCACAGACATATGTCTAGCCACCTGAGGACATGCCTCTCTTATGCCAGACAGGGCAATTATATTCTTGCTGAGCAAGTGGCATGGTAAAATACAGCGCAAGAAGACTTCTGGAAATTGTGTTTCATAACAAAACAGTTACTAAAAAAAATGCATACATTTTCCGATAATAAGTCACAGCTCACAGCTCTGCAAAAATAGCACTTCCATAAATACAGGTAAAATCTTAGGAAATTTTTAATAAACGTGTGCTATTAATTACTGCTTAGCATGAGGGCAAGGCAATATAAATAAAGCAAATGTGTTCATGAGTTATACTCTGCAGAAAAGAATATTAATAATGTTCTCTACATGTCAGGGGAAAAAATAGCAAATTTCTGTCAAGAATAATTAATACTCTATATTTTTGAAGGAGACCTGGTATGGTTCCATTGCTCACTCCTCTTTGAACATGCTACTGGTCTGTCTATTTTCCTGGACATCTACCTCTGAATGACTGACCAATAGCAAGTACTGTATGCTGATGGGAGGATCTGACGGCATTGGCTGCATGCTAGATTACTAAGGGCAACTGCTAAGGGCTCAAAAAAATCTTCCAAAGACTATCCTAACTTATGGAAGACAATTAAAGACTATTACTTATTTGCTGCAGGCTTACCACTGAAATACCTCATGTTTTACCTCACTCTATGCATTTACCTCATGTTTTACCTCGTGTTTTACCTCATGTTCGGAAATGGAGAAAAATCTTTCAGAATTGATAAAAGAAGAGGAAAATACCTCATGAGGTATTTTACCTAAAAAAAATAGTTACCTCACATAGCTACCAGAATTAAGCCCAATATCCTGTAATGTATACATTTACATACTTAAAATTTACAATAGCAAAAGATTACACCCATAAGTTCAAGTTTGATGCTCGACCACTTCGGTACCAGCGGTCTCTGGTTCACGTCGCACAGATTCATGGCTACGGCAGATCACACTGCTCTCCCATCAATGACGTTCATTCGCTCTGCTGTCACGATGACAATGAGATTGTCTCACAGTGATCACAGGGTTAGGAGCCAATGAAATTGGCTCCAGATAGGCTCACGGAGTTCTGATGTCATACCTACAGCAGGGCAACTGAGCTGTAGCGGCAGAAGAGCAGCACAATCAGCGGAAGCAGCAAGTGCACGTGGCAGGGAAGTTGAAATGTATGCCCTGGCAGGAATAACAGCTCCCAAACAGGGCGTAGATTTCAACTAACGCAGCCCAGAAGCGGTTAAAGTGTATCCAAGGAGAACCTTAGGTCAAAAACAAACACACTTACTTATCAAGAGGGAAACATCTGAGTCTAGATGCTTCCCACATCATCCTCCAAAAGTCTGATGCCGTTGCAGATCCCTCCCCCCCCTCCCAGAAATATCCAACAAGAGCTTGTCAGATTGAAGATGAGGGCGCACTCCTCTTCATAAAAGAGGGCGGTCATACTGCACCAGCACAAGTACAGTATAAACACGTCTGCGTAGTAAGCTGAAGCTGCTCCATAGTCCTGCACAGGCTCGGCCGTGTTTGTATGGAGCACTCAGTAGAATTAACATTTTTTTTTAACGTTTTGGTCTTTACAATATTTTAGCCGTATAACTTATAAACATTCTCTGTAGCTGGTTAGCTAACTAGCCAATTTGAAAGTAATTTAAACTCAGGCAGTAGAAATAAATCCTATTCTGTCAGTCCATTTACAGTCTTTCTGTGATGTACAGTTTTAGAAGGGAAAATGCTGTTTTGAGCGATCTTCAAAAGCATATTAAAATTTTAATTCATTAATAAAATTAATTAATTTTAGCGTTCTCCTTTAAAAATAATTACATATTTTACATTAATGCCTCATAATACCTAATTTATTTGCACACTGAAAGAAGGTGTGGCTTGTACTTCGCAGAAGTTCGCATTCGCTGTTCTTGAACGGAAAATTCTATGTTCTCAACCTCTCTATTGTCCACCAATATCACTAAAAATGTAAAGTAAAATGCACTATACATTACTTTTTCCCTATGTTGCTGTCACTTACAGTAGGTAGTAAAAATCTGAAAAGGATTTGACTAGTCTATCTTCTCATGGGGGAGTCTCCGGAATTTCTTTCTTTTCAAAAGCACTTCCTGAATGGCAGTTGCTGAGTCCAACTGCAAAATAATGTGCAAATGAGAAGAAAGCTTAAACAAAAACTTTGTATAAATCCTTTCCAAGAAGTGCTCTTAATCCTCTTCGATGAGATGGACTAGTCCAAAGTGAGTCAGCATTGTCGGATTTTTACAATCTACTGTAAGTGACGGCTACATAGGGTAATTACATGAGGTGTAATAAGGGAAGAAATACAGAGAGGATAGTGAGATAAGAGGCACAGATAAGAGTAAGGGCTCGTTTCCACTAGTGCGGTGCGGAATCGCCTGCATTGCACCGTGGATGAAATCGCATGCGGGTGCAATTCCGCATGCATTTTTGCCGCGATTCCGCATAGGTAAGGGTATATGCAAATTTAACCATGTCACTGCCTGTGTAAATTAACATGAATACCTATGCGAAATCGCATAATTTGCGTCAAAAACCACATGCTCAACCCGCATGCGATTTCCCAATTAAAATACATTAGCGGCGATTCGCGTGCATTCCTCTTGCACGCGAAATCTGACGGCTCTGCCATACATATTTCAGTCGCACACAAAAACGCTCCCGCAGACGCACAAGTGGAAACAGCCCCATCCACTTGCATTGCCTATGTGCATCCGCATGCGAACACCGCATGCGGATTCGCTATAGTGGAAACGGGCCCTTAGTCGTAATGAGGCATGAGGCAAATATAGGAGTGAGTTGTAATGAGGCATGAGGCAAATATAGGAGTGAGTTGTAATGAAGCATGAGGTAGAGTTGCACTGAATTATAATGCAGCAAGAGCTATGGAGTGGATTCATGTATAATGAGGCTGTTATAAGGCATGAGGTAAAGGTTGCTCTGCTTCTAAGGTATAATCAGGCAAGATGTACAGATAGGAGTGAGCTTTAATGACACACGAGGTACAATTGCACTGAGGTATAATTAATAATGCTAGTGGTACAGATAGGAATCAGCTGAAATGAGGCATGAGGTATAGTTGCACTTAAATGTAATTAGGGATATAGATGTTGAGAACATAGCATTTTCTGTTCACGAACGGCGAACGCGAACTTCCACAAATGTTCGCGAACAGGCAAATCTGGCGAACTGTCATAGACTTCAATGGGCAGGCGAATTTTAAAACCTACAAAGACTGTTTCTGGCAACAAAAGTGATGGAAAACTTGTTTTAAAGCGTCTAACACCTGTATAGGGGAATGCTAGAGCGTGATCCATGCCGAAAGTATCACCAAAAATTACGGAGTTGACGCAAAATTGGGTTTGAATCCCTAAGGGGCAGAAATCACACTATGCACAGCTCTGGGTCTCAGTGGGCTATGGAGTGTCACATACAGAGAAATGCAATAATACTATCAGAATACAGTAGAGTAATAATGCACTGGAGTGGTTCTGTGCCTGCAACTTAATGAGGTAACAGCAGTAGTGTGCACACAGCTCTGGGTGTCAGTGGGCTGTGCAGTGTCACCCAAACAAAAACAAACAAAAACACATCAGACCAATGAGCTAGCCCTCAAAAGGCTGATTGGGATGCTTTCACAGCAAGTGAGGAACAAGAACACAGGCCTAGCTAATACTTTCCCTACCTATCTGCAGAAAGTCTGACCCTGCTCTCACTAACAGTCAGCAACCAGAAGAGAATGAATCCAATATGGCCACTGCAACTGCTTTTTGATAGGAGGGTGGGGGGTCCAGGGGGGGGTGCTAGCTGATTGGCTGCCCTGTGTCTGCTGACTGTGAGGTAAGGGGTCAAAGTTTAGCTCAATGATGATGTATAGGGGGCGGGTCGAACACACCAAATGTTCGCTGCGGAGGTTCGCAGAATACTGCTCTCTGGCAATCAGTTCGGGCCATCTCTAATAAGGGATGCATTACTGAGAGGATAATTAGGCTAGGAGGTACAGATAGGAGTGGGTTGTAAAGAGGCATGGGGTAAAAATAGGAGTGAGCTGTAATGAGGCAGGAGTTAAAGATAGGAATGAACTGAAATGAGGCATGAGGTACAGTTGCTTTGTGATATAATGAGGCATGAGGTACAGTCACGCTGATGTATACTGTAATGAGGCATGGGGTATAGTTGCTCTATGGTATAATGAGGCGTGAGGTATAGTTGCTTTGTGATATAATGAGGCATGAGGTACAGTCACGCTGATCTATACTGTAATGAGGCATGAGGTATAGTTGCTCTATGGTATAATGAGGCGTAAGGTACAGTTGCTTTGTGATATAATGAGGCTTGAGGTACAGTTGCTTTGTGATATAATGAGGCATGAGGTACAGACACGCTGATGTATACTGTAATGAGGCATGAGGTATAGTTGCTTTATGGTATAATGAGGCGTGAGGTACAGTTGCTTGGTGATATAATGAGGCTTGAGGTACAGTCACACTGAGGTATACTGTAATGAGGCATGAGGTATAGTTGCTCTATGGTATAATGAGGCGTGAGGTATAGTTGCTTTGTGATATAATGAGGCATGAGGTACAGTCACGCTGAGGTATACTGTAATGAGGCATGAGGTATAGTTGCTCTATGGTATAATGAGGCGTGAGGTATAGTTGCTTTGTGATATAATGAGGCATGAGGTACAGTCAGTCACGCTGAGGTATACTGTAATGAAGCGTGAGGTATAGTTGCTCTATGGTATAATGAGGCATGAAGTATAGTTGCTTTGTGATATAATGAGGCATGAGGTAGAGTCACGCTGAGGTATACTGTAATGAGGCATGAGGTACAGACACGCTGATGTATACTGTAATGAGGCATGAGGTATAGTTGCTTTATGGTATAATGAGGCGTGAGGTACAGTTGCTTTGTGATATAATGAGGCTTGAGGTACAGTCACGCTGAGGTATACTGTAATGAGGCATGAGGTATAGTTGCTCTATGGTATAATGAGGCGTGAGGTATAGTTGCTCTGTGGTATAATGAGGCATGAGGTACAGTCACACTGAGGTATACTGTAAAGAGGCATGAGGTATAGTTGCTCTATGGTATAATGAGGCGTGAGGTACAGTTGCTTTGTGATATAATGAGGCATGAGGTACAGTCACGCTGAGGTATACTGTAATGAGGCATGAGGTATAGTTGCTCTATGGTATAATGAGGCGTGAGATATAGTTGCTTTGTGATATAATGAGGCATGAGGTACAGTCACGCTGATGTATACTGTAATGAGGCATGAGGTATAGTTGCTCTATAATATAATGAGGCATGAGGTACAGTTGCTTTGTGATATAATGAGGCATGAGGTACAGTCACGCTGATGTATACTGTAATGAGGCATGAGGTATAGTTGCTCTATAATATAATGAGGCATGAGGTACAGTTGCTTTGTGATATAATGAGGCATGAGGTACAGTCACGCTGATGTATACTGTAATGAGGCATGAGGTATAGTTGCTCTATAATATAATGAGGCGTGAGGTATAGTTGCTTTGTGATATAATGAGGCATGAGGTACAGTCACGCTGAGGTATACTGTAATGAGGCAAGAGGTATAGTTGCTCTATGGTATAATGAGGCGTGAGGTATAGTTGCTCTATGGTATAATGAGGCATGAGGTACAGTCACGCTGAGGTATACTGTAAAGAGGCATGAGGTATAGTTGCTCTATGGTATAATGAGGCATGAGGTATAGTTGCTTTGTGATATAATGAGGCATGAGGTACAGTCACGCTGAGGTATACTGTAATGAGGCATTTATTCTCAGAGAACAAACAGCAGCTGTATCTGTTTTGTAATGATTTATTGAATTGGTCTTTAAATCATAAAACATGTATTTGTAATGAAGCTCCCTGAATATGTAACATTCACACCCTGGTAAACAACGACTTGACTTCAGTGAAGCATTACAAAGCAGATACGCTCGGCTCAAACGCTGTCTATGGAATATGTGTCTCTGGACCTATTCACTGCAGGCCACCGTATATTATTTATAATATCCTGATTCTAGGCGGAACTTTGTTGTGTTGGTCTCGTTGTCTAATAAATATCAATGTAAACAGATGACGGTCTGGGGAAATCGCTTTAATGAAGAGAAAGCATTTGCCATTTTTTTTATTGACACGTTTTGTCGGCTGTCACTTCTAATTAATGATATTTCCGCTCAGTCTGCATCTGCCAAAGGGGGATTTCAATCATGCCGCGTTCTGTCTAACAAGTTTGGAAATACTGCTGCCTCTTATGCTGATGTGAATGCGTTGCTATGATGTCAGGGCAGTATACTGGGCATTAAGGCCACATAATAGAAAGAATCCATTCTCATTAGCATAGGCACACATCTTCAATGCAGTTTTCTACTTCTTCCTATGGTCTCTGCAGCCAATCTCTGTTTGATGGTCTTAACAGTGATAAGTCAATGGCTCCAGTTCCCTGCAGAAGTACAATGTCCAGGCTGGATGACAGCAGGACTGTCTGGAGTGCAGGGATGATCACAGATATGCAAATTGTTCTGAGTTAATGCAAATTTATGCACATTTTTATGCAAACCTGGGTTTAAATTGATTGGTCCATTTTCAAACCGCATACATTTGCATAAAATTTGCATAATTTCAGAAACATGTGCATCTCATTGATCATCCCTACTGGAGTGTTATACACGGGGCTCTGATACATTCAAAGCTCTTCTCATAGTTTTACTCTCACGTTATCTTGCTCCGACCTGACATTTCGAATACATTTCTTTACAGTGGTCCTGAACTCTTGCACAGAACAGAAGGAAAACACAGAGAAATGCACCCGGTCTGTATTTAGATAGTTTAGCCGGTCTAATTTCCCTTCATCTGTGTCTAATCACAAGTTGTAATTTGATCTCTCCCCTTCGTCACCTGACTGCAATGGCAGAGAGGGCAGATAATCTCATTTGAAAGCACAGGATGTTAACAATATGTTTGGTTTCATGAAAGCAAGAAGTAGAAACACTGCAGAAGTATTTTAGGATTTACATTAGCTATAACAAAGAAATGATTTTCTTTAAAGTTTATTATGCTGTTGCACATCTTTAAGAGTGTAGAGGAAGTTCTGAGTTCAGGTCCTCTTTAAAGCAAACCAGAA
Source organism: Hyperolius riggenbachi (assembly GCF_040937935.1). NCBI lineage: Eukaryota > Metazoa > Chordata > Amphibia > Anura > Hyperoliidae > Hyperolius > Hyperolius riggenbachi. The sequence goes on from NC_090649.1 coordinate 104,766,159, forward strand.
GAGAAAAAACCCTTTTGATAAAATGAATTGAATGTGTATAGGATATTAGTAACAAAGAAGAGAGTCTCTATTTTCTCTATTTTACGGACCATAAGAAACACTTACATTTAGAGGGTAATATCCAGGGGAAAAAAATTATATACTAAACCTGGTGCTTCCTTGGTGGAGGAGTGGCTTGTGGAGCCCCAAACACCCCCCCCCCCCCCCTGTCCCAGTGACAAGAGGGAGGGATTAGACTGCAAGCTTATAGTGTGCTGCAGCCAAGATCAGTGTCACTCACCACCTGCCTCCACATTCATAAAAGTTTCTACAGCAAATTTTTTTAACCCTTTTTATTTCAATGCCATATTCACAAAAAGAACATAACAGTTTCCTTGAGATAATAAGCAATTATCCCCCGAGTGTGTGTCTCACAGTTTACATTCAGCTCTCTCCACATCATGCAGAAAGACTCTACAATATGCAGTAGTGTGTAACACATTGTCATTTGTTATGTAAAACATCTCCAGCTTGTAAATGCTTCTGTCCCTCCCTGCTTGAAAGCTAATGCCCTGCCCTGATCCAGGCCCGTATTTACCTCACAGGAGCTTCTAGGCACATTTGTCCTGGCATCTTAGATTTTGCCCTCCATCAAACTGCACTGCAGGTGGGCTGGCTGGCCCAGCTGTCACTTCTCCCTACTTCCTTTGCCCATCATAGCTACAAGTGCCCCTTAGTATTAGGTAGCCAAAGGTACCCTCAATATTAAGTAGCTAGAGGTGCCCTTAACTGAGGGGAGATCTTGCCAGTGGAATACCGAGAGCTGAGTGAGTAACCTCTCATTCACACTCTCAGGACTCTGCATAGGGAAGGAAAGAGGATCTCGGGAGGGGAGTGAGACACCTTTCCATCATCAGGCGCCTGTAGGCATGTGCCTACTGTGCCTTATGGTAAATCCGGCCCTGCCCTGATCAATTCCCTGGTCACTGTAGTGACAGCGGCGATGTCCTGCTGCAATCAGCTCTCCTCCCTTCCTCCCTTTCATGCACTAATGTGTTGAAGTGAGCTCAGCCTGGCTGTGCTCGTCTCCCCTTGCTCCCTCCCTCAGATAACCATGTGCCATGTGCTGCAGGGAGGTCAGCGGTGTCACTCACCCGTCACCTCTGCACTCCGTGTCTGTGTACTGTAATTATGCACCAGGGGATGTTCTTGAAGTGAAGTGTAGCCTCCCCTCACGTTGTGTTACAGGTAGGTCAGCGGTGTCACTCACTTCTTCTGTGTCTGGGGAGTGGCGGCTGTACGCGTTATGCACTGGTGGATGTTCTTGTGTCATGTGGTGTAGCTATGAGGGTCCCTCGCTTGATGAGGTCATCAAGCAGGACTCTATGCTACACCACAGAAGAATGTCCACCAGTGCATAACACCTAACTCTTACTGGACTGGAAAAAAAAACTTTTTTCTTTGCTACTAATGTTCTATTTCTTAGCTGTACTACACGTACAATTCATTATCTTATATACGTTTATTTTCGCTTCAGGTTTGCTTTAATTATTGAGGAAAACATGCACAAAATTAATGAAAATCTCTGTAGGGGCTCAACAAAATTTTAAATTTGTTTTTAGTTCCAGAATATACATCAAAATGGTGGCCATGACAAGCTTCATTCCAATGTGTATGCAGCCGGTGCACAATGCACGGGTCCATGCAGCTGCAGCAGGGATCAGGTCATGTGGCCACTACGACTGGCAGGTGACTATTAGACAGCGATTTCAATTATCGGTAACCGGGCACCCAGGCGATGAGCTGGGCACCAGATGTTGCAAAAATCGTAACATTTAAAATAGGTATACACACACACAAATAAGAAGTACCTTTCTTCCAGAGTAAAATGAGCCATAAATTACTTGTCTCCCATGTTGCTGTCACTTACAGTAGGGAATATAAATCTCAGTACAATGTCCACAGCGCTATAAAAGTTAAATGCTTTTATTTGATTGATTCACAATAAATGAACAGTTGCAACCATTGATCCTAGGCTAAAATTAACATCTTCCCCTATAAATCTCACAGATCCAACATGGTGGGTTCTCAGGGTTTTCTTTATTTTCAAAAGCACTCAGTGAATGGCAGTTGGTCTGTCCAACTGCCAAAAAGTGTGCAGTGAGCAGGGAGGCTGGCTAGCGACTTTGTATAAATCCTATTCATGGATTGTCTGTATAAACAATAAAGGCCATCATGCTGTGAATCCCCGATGAAGAGAAGGACTAGTCCAAAACCTGTTGGTTCTGTCAGATTTCTACTACCTACTATAAGTGACAGCAACATGAGATAAAAGTAATTTATGGCTCATTTTACTCTTGAAGAAACATACTTCTTATTTATATGTGTTTACGTGTATTTTACAATTTCTCGCGATAGTGGTTCTTTAACCATTTCAGCCCGCAGGTATTTTTCACGTCACGGACGAGAGGAATTTTCACCTTTCAGCGCTTCTCCCTTTCACTCCCCAATAACTTTATCAGTACAAATTACAACGAAATGATCTATACCTTGTTTTTTCAGCCACCAATTAGGCTTTCTTTGGGTGGTACATTATGCTAAGAATTAGTTTATTCTAAATGCATTATAATGGAAATAATAAGAAAAAAATGGAAAAAAACATTATTTTTCAGTTTTCAGCCATTACAGTTTTAAAATAATTCATGCTACCATAATTAAAATCCACCCATTTTATTTGCCCATTTGTCCCGTTATTGCAACATTAAAATTATACCCCTAGTGTAATGTATGGGGACAATATTTTATTTAGAAAAAAAGGTGCATTTTTTCAGTTTTACATCCATCACTAATTTTTAGCCCGTTATTTATTAATGATATGCCCTCTTGACATAGTACTATGTCAATTGTCTTTTAATAAAACCTAAAGAGCATAATACTGGATGGTGCCGGACTGAACTTCATTGCTCTTGACATAGATAAAAATTTATTTTTATTCCCCAAAGTCAGTAGGTGTATTTTACTATTTGGCCACAAGATGTCCCTGCTAAGTAAAAATACTATTAGCGTACAATGTACACTAAATAGGATACAATGTGTCATTACATTGTAACTAGGGAAGTGACGCCTCCAATCACAGTGGTGGCGGGGAGATTCATGAATGGGAAATGTTCCGATTCATAAATTTAATGATCGGGCGGCGGAAATCACGGCGGGAGGTAGCGCGGCGGCTTCATTTACAAACAAAAACAAAAACAGTGTTTATTCTAGGTGGACATGCTCGGATTGGCACAGGGGATTTTTGTCCCCTGCAGAAAATCCCCTCTGCTAGCGGCAACAGCGCGATTGCGGGCATCTGCCCGCCGACTGCCCAGACTTCAGGGACGTGACGAGTGCGTCCCTGCGGCTCTAGCCGCTGCCGCTGTGGACGTGACGCTCACGTCCACACCTCCAAAATGGTTAACATACATCACATATATTACCTAAGTACCTACTGTATGTACACCTAGCTTCACTCATCCTAGCTCCAGGGGGATCTAATTTCGATCATACAAACCCATAGATTCCTTCCTTTCCATGTACTTAAAAAAAAAAAAAAACAACTGTGCCTCTTCTCTAAAAAGTGTTGGAACTGAATCTAGATTCAGATTGATCCACCATGTGCACATACACATACATATGATCAGAGCAGAACCATCCACCAGGCGACCTAGCCAGGTACCTGGGGCCTAGTGGGTGTCAAGGGGCCCACCTGCCACCTTCTCTGAGCTCTCTCTACTTCAGCTTACCAAAAGGAACACAAGAGGGCACCAAATACTACCTTGCCTAGGGCCCCATTACATCTTAACCCATCTCTGCATACACTCATACACCTACACACACTTAAAACCTCTCCTACCCAATTCATCCATCTTCAATCCTCCCACAGACCCATCATTTATCTTTCTTTATACAGTTTATTCTAAATTTATTCTTTTACCTTAGGTCTCCCCTTCACCTATCTGCTCCATGGTCCACCTGCTGTTGTCAACTCTTACTGCCTTTTCCCATACCTCTCCAGCCATTTTGAATAGTGCGCTTCAATTTTTACACAAACGCAATCATCTTCCTGCATGATTTTTGGTGCGATCGCATCTGGTTCCCGATGGTTCATGGCGAAATTGCAGCAAGTGGAAAAAGCAGGTTGAACTATCGCATGCAAGTGGCAACAAAGGAGCAGGGCGATAGCATGGGCAGTAACCCATATTGACGCGACTGAGCCAATTACCGGTGCTGATCGCGGCTGAACGGCAAACCGCTTGAGGACGGCGAGGGCTCACACGTGCTTATGGAACTGGAGGTATAAAATCTTTAGCGTTCCTCAGCTCTGGTTTCCTTTAAAGGCAAAATAATAAGTAAAAGTAAGGTGTGATAGTGGCTACAAGCTTCTCTTGCTAGTAATATAGCTGACTGCAGATACCACTGTCGCTAGCTGGAATGCAAGTCGTAGCTACACATCACTTTCATGAAGGGATTTGCAGATAAATGAATCTAATATGCTACATCTGTGTCACTGCTGGCACAAGGCATCGCTGAATCCCTGGTGCTAATAATTCAGCACAGAACTGCTAGACATCAGCTGCTTAAACACTCCAATAGAATAATAATAACAACAATAATAATAAGTATGATGATTATTATGTACAGCTCTCTGGTACTTTTTTTTCACAGGGCTTTAGAGAAAACACTGGATAAGTGACATCATTTACAGAGGAGCTCTCAATCTAATGTCCTGACTCTGGAACTCATTTGTGGAAAGACAGGTAATCGAACAATATGTTATTGCTATATGGAAGGAAACCAGAGCAGCCAGAGAAAACCCACGCTAGCCACTTTGCCAAAAAGTCTTCTGTTTATTTCTGTGGCACAGAGCCTATCAGACTAAGCTGCAGCAGTGTGTATCATAGCTATTAGATTCTATTATCAGCTCTCCCTGACAGAGATCCTTAACTATGAATCAGTTTAACTGGGCTCCTCAGTAGTGATGCTCATTTGGGTGCTGGCTCTAAAGTCAATATGCGCAGGGTGTTGCTGGGCTCAACTTTTATACAGCCAAGCTCTGGTCATCAGAATTAGGTAAAGTATGGAGCACCAGGGCTCTGCTGCTATATAGCTGAGTACTGGATAGCTACGCCAGGGGTCAGCTATTATAAAGTAAAGCTTTGAATGCTGCAATAAGGTTAAAAGGTAGGGGGTTAGTGTTAGAGAAAGGGTAGGAGGAGGATAGAGTTCATAGTCATCAGCGCTGCGTAATATGTTAGCGCTTTATAAATACAATAAATAATAATCATAATAATAATAATAATAGTCAGGGGGTTGTGGAATTAGGAAGGGAATTTATTTGGTATAGAGTGCTAGACTTATACTTAGGGGTTTGCTTTGGGAGGGGGGTTAGGGATAGGCATTTAGGAAGGGGTTTGCTCAGGGACCAGGCTGTGAGTTAGACATATAGATAGGGGGTTGCTTTAGAAGGGGGGTTAGGGTTAGGCATTTAGGAACGGAATTTCTTTGGTATGGAGGGCTAAGCTTATAGACTTCCAGTTAGGGGGTTGCTTTGGGAGGGGGTTAGGGCTAGGCATTTATGAAGGATTTTGCGCAGCTTAGAGTGTGCATTGGGAGGGGATTTGCATTTGGAGGTTAGGGCTAGGCCTTTAGGAAGGGGTTTGTTCTGGGATGTGGTTGTGAAAGTTAGGTTTATAGTAGGTTTATGGATAGGGAGTTGCATTGAGGGGAAGGGGGGATTAGGGCTAGGCATTTAGTAAGGTGTTTGCTCAGGTATGGGGGATTAGAGTTAGGCCATGTAGATGGTGGTTTGCATTGGGAGGGGGGATAGGGCTAGGCATTTAGGAAGGGCTTTGCTCAGGGATGGGGCAGTAGGTTAGACATATAGATAGGGCTTTGCATTTGGAGGGGGGTTAGGGCTAGGCATTTAGGGAGGGGTTTGTTTAGCGATGGAGGTAAGGGTTAGATGTATTGATAGGGATTTGCATTGGGAGGGGGGCTAGGGCTAGACATTTAGGAAGGGGTTTACTCCGGGATGAAGGTTAGTCATTAGGCAAGCTGATAGTAGAGTATTGGTAATATAAAATTACTGCTATTCAACCTATCGGCAACACCCCACACCCAGTTTATTGCATTGCTACATTAGATGTATACCCTTACCTATAAAGACATGCAAAGTTACTAGTTACAACTAATTAGCTATAGATGATTAGGCATACAGACCCGTACCTGCCCCAAGATCCTATTCACCTATGAGCCATACCCCTGGTAAACCGTATGTGATGTTCTGTAGTGAAATAGAACATTTCCTGTTAAATTTGCCTATATGATTACTAGGGTGATACATGGTATTGGACTCAAGTATTAATGTTTATAGTGAACTGGAGATAATATTCCCATTTGCATAATTCCATAAGCAATCATTTGGGTCATGCATTGTTATTAATTACATAAAAGTTAATTAATTAAAGAGGGTAAAGCGACTTAATACAAGCTGGCAGAAGCAGATAAATCACAGAGAGCGCAGCCTGCTTCCTTATCGCTCTGCATTGGAGCTGGAAAAAGTGCATCATTTAATATTCAGTCTATTCTCAATAAATGAAGACTATGCGAGGACAGCCGTTACGAGTTGCTTGAGAATGTAATTGTGTTTTGTTTCTTCATCAACTTGACTTTGTAATTCATGTATCGCAGGATGTGTAAGGGAAAAGCGTCTGTATTGCTCATGTCAATTAATCAACTTGAAATATTTCTTTCATTTCCTAAACCAAACCAGGAATCTGGTTGTTAAACGGAAAACGCACAGTCTCTGCGATCAGACACTGGTGATATTTGAAGCTTTGTTTTACAACTTAAAGTGAAACTGTTATGCTGGGAATACACCATACGTTTTTAGCCCCGATAGATGGGTTCAATAGATAATTTCCGACATGTCTGATATTCCTTTCCGATCGTTTCTTGGCTCGATTTCTCATAGAAGTGAATGGAAAAAAAGATAAGAAAAAATAGCGTAAGATAAGAGAATCGAGCGCAGAATCGAGCGGAAAAAACGGTCGGGTGGAAAATCGAGCGGAAAAACATATCATACGTACCCAGCATTAGACAAACACATTTTCCTAATCCTTCGTGGCTGAGCTTGTTCTTATTATTGTTGTCTTCGACTTTGTGATTAGCCACATGAGCTGTCAAACTGAGCTTGCCAATGATAAGGAGGGTGGGACATGATATCCAGTGCTGTGAATGCACACATACTGCTCTTCACTTGTTATTTTCGGTTTTATAATGTTTTTATTATTATTATTATTGCTCCTCAGTCAGCTGCCACCCAAGGCCCGGCCTTTGTGGCCTTCCCAGAAGTCCGTCCCTTGGCCGATCTCCTTGCTTCTCATAATGACTGTCACATGACAGGCAGTGGTGGGAAATAAATGGAGATAGGCTGCCATGTATGTGCCCATATAGCCATCCTATCCAGATCCTGTTGCAATATGTCACTATCTTCCTGAGAGTTGATGATTCTGCACTATTTTGTATCATCTGCAAAAATAGCAACATTGCTTTCTACTGCATCTACTAGGTAATAATAAATAAATTGAAGAGCACTGGACCCAGAACAGACCCCTGTGGGACCCCACTGCTAACAGTCTCCCTGTAATGATCTGCTCAGCTGCCTGTGCAGGCAGGCAGCTTTTTGACCATTGTTTAGGTTTGCATGCTACAGGACTCTGGAAAGAAGAGCTTCTGTCAGTTTTGCAGCTTGTGCTTGCAGAGGAATTTGCATACGTTGTCATGCAAATTGCCTGGCCACATTCATTGGAGGCGTGTACTATAAGTACTATGTGTTTCCCACAATGCTTGGCTGGTCATAAGGAGTCTTCCTGTGAAACACTCTGGAGAGTGTCAGCCTTACTCTCTGTTTGAAGATCAGCTTAGAGTAATTCCTGGAAAACTGCACTAGGCAGGTTTCCTTAGTGCAGTTAGGATTGCTTATCTGTTTGTTTGTTCTGTTGCTATTGTCCTGTCCCAGCGGTGGTCGACAGGACATGGTTCTGATCTCTGTTCTTGGAGTATAGCTGGTGCAGCGGTTGCTACCAGCTATCTCTTCTGATCTGTCTCACTTGGATCGCGCTGGCATCTTGCGCTAGCACCGTGGTTCCTTCTGTTCTGTCTTCTTGGATCACGCTAGCCACTTTCCGCTAGTGCTGTGGATCCTTCTGTTCTGCTACTCTGTACCTGGATCGCGCTAGCCACTTTCACTAGTGCTGTGGATCCTTCGGTTCTGCTACTCTGTCTGCCTGGATCGCACTCGCCTAGCGCTAGTGCTGTGGATCCTTCTGTTCTGTCTTCCTGGATCGCGCTAGCCACTTTCGCTAGTGCTGTGGATCCTATCTCTCGCTTTTTCCTGTTTTCGTGTGTCTGTCTTGTCTGCTACGAACGCTTGCTGGAGGCTCGGTGAGGTAACCGTTAAGCAAGCGCTCGCATTCTCTGTTTCATGTTTGTCTGTCAATGGTTAGTTAGGCGTGCTTGTCTATATTGTGCTTATCAAGTGGAGACCACGCACGAACGCGTGCACTGTTGCGAATGAGTGCGGTGTTCGCGTTCAGTTAGCGTTTGTTATTTTCCTTGTTATTCTCATTGTATTATTTGCTGTGCCTTTGCTGACCTCGTATTCTGTTCTGATCTGCCTTGTGTCACGTCTGGCGATCGCACCTCTCGCGATCGCGTTCCAGGTACTAGGTTGGCGCACACACATACAACCTGTCCCTTTGCTCATTCTCATTCGCCTCTCTTGCGATTGCGTTCTGCGCTTCGTACAATTCCTGTCTGGCATTTGTGGAGGTACAGAGGATTGGTTCCTCTGCACTCCCCAGCGCCATCTGCCGACAGGAATTTCCCTCTACGGGTGCGTAGCACCTTTTTCCTGAGTTCCTGCAATTATACGCTTGTGGAGGATTTCCGCCGTGTCAGCGCACACGTTGTGCGCTGATCACGGAGGAAGTTCCACAATCGTTACACTCCCATTTTGAGTATGATCCATTGACCACAACTCTTTGTTTTCTGTCCATTAGCCAGTTCCCTATTCATGCACACAGACTCTTCCCCAGTCCTTGCATCCTCAACTTTTGCACCAGACTTTTGTGGGGAACAGTGTCGAAGGCCTTTGCAAAGTCTAAGTATATCACATCTACAGCATTCCCAATATCCACATTAGCGTTCACTACCTCATAAAAGCTGAGCATGTTAGTCAAACAGGACCTGTCTTTAGTAAACCCATGTTGATGCTGAGAAATAAGATTATTTTCTACTATGAAGTCATGTATAGTATCTCTTAATAACCCTTCAAATAGTTTGCATACAACGGATGTTAAAGAGAAACTCCAACCAAGAATTGAACTTTTTCCCAATCAGTAGCTGATACCCCATTTTACATGAGAAAGACAATGATTTTCACAAACAGACCATCAGGGGGCGCTGTGTGACTGATTTTGTGCTGAAACCCCTCCCACAAGAGGCTCTGAAGACCGCGGTACTGCTGGCAAACTGCTACAATGTAACAATGTTCAGAGACAGGAAATAGCTGTTATTAGCTGTCTAACAGACAGAGCAGCTAGAAACAGCTAAATAACCTGCCCACAGTAACAATGTCTCCATGTAATAAATGTCAGAATGTTAATCTGGGAGAGGAAAGATTTTACAATGAGCAAACACTGACTAAATCATTTATACATAATTATGGTAAAAAATGAAGCACTTTTTTTACTACATTATTTTCACTGGAGTTCCTCTTTAAGCTTACAGGTCTACAATTTCCTGGAACTGACTTTTTGCCCTTCTTAAATAATGGGAAAATGTGGGCTTTACGCCAATCCACTGGGACTCTGCCAGTTGAAAGAGAGTCACAAAAGATAAGGTAAAGGGGTTTAGCTATAAATAAACTTAATTCCCTTAGGACCCGAGGATGCATGCCATCCGGGCCAGGTGCCTTGTCTATTTTAAATTTATTTAGTCTTGTCTTCACTTCTTCCTGCGTTAAGTATTTTATATTTTAATTGGAAGATTGAGACTCTTCTGCATCTGTAATTTGCAACAGTGATGTTTCCCTTGTGAAGACAGAAGCAAAGAAAGCATTTAGTAACTCTGCCTTACCTTGGTCATCCACCATTGAGTTCCCACCTTCATCCTTTAGGAGTCCAATACAGTCAACCTTTCTTTTTTTTAGAGTTGATACACTTGTAAAACTTCTTTGGGTTAGATTTGATATCCCTAGCAATTTGATTTTCAGCTTCAATCTTTGCCAGGCTAATTTATTTTTTACAACTTTTATTACTTTATTTTTTATGCATTTTCTATGCTTTATTTTCTATGCATTTTCTATGCAAATCCCCAACCAAAAAATAAAAAATACACTATTTCTCCAATTCCATCCCTGAATGTTTTAAAATAAGCAATGCTACTATAAATAAATCCCACCTATTTTATCTGCGTACTAGTCTCGGCTATCACAACATTTAAATTATTTTCCTAGCACAATGTATGGCGCCAATACCGTATATACTCGCATATAAGCCGAATTTTTTACCCCAAAAAATGTGCTCAAAAGTCCCCCCTTCGGCTTATATGCGAGTCATGTACTTGGTCCACACATCCCAGCTGTTTCCGTGCCCGCAGATGGCGTCTGCGGTAATAACAACTGTCCCGCGGGCATGCTGTTGCTACACTAGAGCAGAGTGGAGAGAGAAGCATGTTGTGCGCACTGGGAATCCCCGCTGTGCCCTGTGTCTGTGCCTGCCCCCACTCGCAACATGGTGTTGAGTGTGCAGCTATAGGATAACTGACCTGAAGCATACCGTGCGCACTACGGAACTCTGTGCCCTGTATCTGTGCCCGATTGCGGCAATGAGATAACTGACCTGTGTCCCCGTTGGCAGGAGCAGGGATTGAAGCATACCATGCGCACTACGGAACCCCGCTGTGTTGGGTGTCTGTGCTCGCCCCCTCGTGATATGATGTGGAGCATGTAGCAATAGGACGGCTGACCAGTGTCCCCCCATTGTCGCAGGAGCGGAGCGGAGAACAACAACATCATGTGTTTCGCCAGGGATCCCCGTACCTCTCTGATGGGCTGGCCGTGTCTCATATCTATGACGCCATCTAGTGGCGTCATGAGGCACAATAACAGAGACGCACGGAGAAACTAAAGAGGGATTCTCGGCACTCCATTGCTCTCTCCACCGCAACCATCACAACGGGGACACAGGTCAGTCATCCTATTGCCCCACACGCCGAGCACAGTGGGGATCCCCAGTACACACGGTATGCTTCTATCTCTGCTTCTGTCACAACGGGGACACGGGTCAGTTATCCTATTGTCACATGCCGCACATCATGTTGCAAGGGCAGACACAGGGCACGGATCCACAGCACCACATGGCATGCTTCTCTCCCCACTCTGCTCCACTGTAGCCACACGGGACACAGGTCAGTTGTCTGACGCACTCCACACCCCACACCATGTTGCAAGGGGGGCTGCCTGGCATAGACACTGACACAGAACACAGCAGGGGTACCAGTGCTGCAAGGCATGCTTCTCTCACTATTTACACTTTCCTGATTAATTAAGGTGAAGAGCTGCAGAAAGATTAGCTAGGAGTTAAAAATAAATACTTCCAAAAACAGGCAATGACTGATTAAAAGCTGCTGCCCTCTCTATGTATCAGGAGGATCTTTACTACCTGAGCCTGCATCATAACTTTGCCTTATGGCATCTGTTCCCCTGCTATTTACATCATCTGGCTATTTATGCTGTGCCCCTTGACTATTTACCCTATACTGGGGAGGGGGCTATACTGGGGAGGAGGCTTATATGCGAGTCAATGCCCTATTCCTGATTTCTGAGGTAAAAGTTGGGGGGTCGGCTTATATGCGGGTCGGCTTATATGCGAGTATATACGGTATATTATTTTAAAATAAAAGTGTATTTTTTTCTGTTTGGGGTTTTGTTTTGTGTCCTGTCAATTGTAAGCCCTTATGTTCTAAAATAACAGTAATATACCCTCATGACAAACATATTAAAAAAGCTAATATCGTAAGGAAACTATTTATGGAATTTTTTTTACTGTTTGTTTGTTTTTTAACTTCTGCTTTGTAACTGGGGTGGAGGCTTTGGAAGGGATTGATTATATTATTTTGTATTATTATTTTTAATTAAAATATGTGGTGTATGTAATTTAACTTTTTGCCACTAGATGGTGATATAAACACTCCCTGGATTACCAGGAAGTGTTTGATTTTTATTCACAATCTTTATTATGAATGGACATGGCCCCTGAAGGGGGTCATGTCCATTTATTACACGCACTGCGATTGGTACAGGGAAGCCATGCTTCCCTTCCCCAACCGCTGACATGGAAAACTGCTAAGGTGCACAGAGCCACAGAACCCGTGCATCCGCTCAAACACTAGACACGGATACGCGTCTAGATAGACTTGAGCGGTGCCTATCTAGATGAGAATACTCGTCCAGATAGGCTGAACTGGTTAATCCATCTCTGGCCATTTAGTTAGAGGGAGACCGGGAGGGGTGGTCCAGCAGTGGTTGGGGAGGGGGAAACTAGGGTGAGGTACCTGTCCTTGCAAGCGTACTGTCTAGAGGAATTTACAGTGAAGCAATGTAAGCAATGTAAGTTTATCATAGTTACATAGTTATTTGGGTTGAAAAAAGACATATGTCCATCGAGTTCATCACATAAGAATGAGCGAGGGCTGTTTCTCAAAATGCTAAACCGTCAACGCGTGTGGGAGGATGATGGGCTACAGAAAAAGGCTTAACTCACCTATGTTGCCACCGTTTGCTGATGTGTTGAATGCTGCTCTTCATCTTTCTGACACTTTCACCTTCATAGAAGAAGTTTTGGTTGAGAAGACAGAAGTGTCGGGAACAGAGAGAGGAGCATGCAACGCATCGGCAAGAAGCAGCGACATAGGTGAGTTATCCCCTTTGCCCTAGCCCTACTGCAACCTAATAGATCAGTAGGACTGGTGTTGTTTAAAAGGGAATACATATGGCAGCTTCCATATTCTTCTTACTTCAGTTGTCCTTGGTACACACATCCAATCTTGATTGGCCAATTTTAGCACTTCCATGGAATGTGAGAGCTTACTTATGCAATCAATTCAAAGTATTAAAAATCTGCAGGCCCTCATACTACACGCAAGTGGTAAAATTGGTTACCGTATATCCTTGGCTATAAGTCGAGAAATTTAGGACTGACTCACTGTATAAAAGTGTGTGTGTGGGGGGGGGGGTCGCCTTATACTCGAGTAGTCCTAAAGTTCTCCACTTATAGCTGGTGTGTGTGTGTGTGGGGGGGGGGGTCTCGCTCTTCCTCCTGGCTGTGCTGCAATTTCCTGGGTGTGCTAAGATTTCCGTCTCCCTCCCACCCACCATCATCCAAAGGGAGCCTCTGCATCTATTTCCCCCTTCGTGCTGTGTAATCCTATGCAGCGTGATTAGCGCAGCAGAAGCTGTCACTTATCATCAGCAGGCGCACCGCCCTCCATTCACTCGCGCTGATGCGTAGCCCTGCCTCCCGATGTCAGAAGACGGAGCTACGCTAAGCATGGAGATCAGTGGCAGCGCGAGTGAAGGGAGAAGAGAGGACGGTGCGCCCGCTGATGGTGAGTGATGGCTTCTGCTTGGCTTATCACTCTGCATAGGATTACACAGCACGAGGGGGGGAATACAAGCAGAGGCTCCCTTTGGAGGATGGTGGGAGGGAGGGGGGCGGGAAATACAAGCAGAGGCTCCCATTGGTGATGGTGGGTGGGGGGAAATACATGCAGAGGCTACCATGGGTGATGATGGGTGGGGGGAAATACAAGCAGAGGCTCCCATGGGTGATGGTGGGTGGGGGGAAATACATGCAGAGGCTCCCATTGGTGATGGGGGGGGGGGGATACAAGCAGAGGCTCCCATGGGTGATGGTGGGTGGGGGGAAATACAAGCAGAGGCTCCCATGGGTGATGGTGGGTGGGGGGAAATACATGCAGAGGCTCCCATGGGTGATGGTGGGTGGGGGAAAATGCAGACAGATGGCTCCCATGGGTGATGGTGGGTGGGGGGAAATGCAGACAGACGGCTCCCATGGGTGATGGTGGGTGGGAGGGAGTTACAAGCAGAGGGCTAATGGCTGCACGTGTGTCCTGGAGGAGTTATTTGCTGTACTTGGGGGCCAGGAGGGGTTATTGCCCCAAGTACAGCTATTAAACTTTGCTGGGTAGACTTATACATGAATAATTGAAAAATTCCAGCTTTTGAGGGTCAAATATTGGGGTCGACTTATACACGGTGTCGACTTGTATCCGAGTATATACGGTAATCGAAATTGGATGTGTGTATGCACCTTTACAGAGAAGGATATTCAAATTTCTTTCACACTAGACCATCTTCCTTACAATGGTTTATTTGGGATTTATATTATTTGATCTTTTATTCATGTATTGTGGAATGTGGATGCCTTACAAGATAGCCATAATGTTTCTCTGCTAAATTGGTTCTGTTGATCCATGAAACTGTGGATCAGGATTGTTGATGTAATTGGATGCTACAAATAATGTATTTTTTGGCTGCTGGAAAGATGCTTCTAACATTGGATCATGACTGCCAAAAATCTGCACGGGAATAAAAGAGTTACAATTTCTAAACTGCTACCGTTTTGCTACCTACAAAACAATGCCGAACTACTATGAAGGCTAAATATCCTTGGTTCTAAATGCTAATAATAACTAGGAATATTACTTCAAGCTACTGTATTTTGTTTTGTTCGATATAACTTTAGTGATTTCATTAAATGCTATGCATGATTGTACTCATCATATTTGTGTATTGGAAGCTTGTGAAAAGTTATGTACTCACCTTAACTCTGTATACAGAGGTGTATCTAGGGCAGGGGTCTCAAACTCGCGGCCCGCGGGCCATTTGCGGCCCTCGATACAATATTTTGTGGCCCTCGCCGGCAAAAGTTTCCTTATAGTTCACTTCAGTGCTCCCAAGTAATCCGCCGCATCCACGGGCTGCAGAGCCCCCAAATCGCCCGGGGGGCAATCCGCCGGCATTTCCTGGAAGGGGCAGAGCTTTCAGCTTCAGCTCTGCCCCTCCTGACGTCAATCCTGACGGATCGCCGCCTCTCCCCGCCCCTCTCTATGAAGGAAGAGTGAGAGGGGCGGGCAGAGGTGGCGATGCGCCGCGATTGTGAAATTCCTTATGCGGCCCAGCCTCATCCTGACTTTGCCTCCTGCGGCCCCCAGGTAAATTGAGTTTCAGACCCCTGATCTAGGGTATGTCACAAAGAAGTTGCATGGTATGCACTAATTACCAGCACCTCTCCCTTTCCCTAGGAGGTTTTGGTCCATGTAAAATTGCTTACATGTTAACAGGGGCACAGGGGCACAGGGTGTGGATGCCCTCATGCCCCTAGGAAAGGGAAGTAGTACAGGAAGCACCACAAGCATGCATACTTTTTTATCCACTTAAAGGAATACTATCGATGTATGCATTTATTTTTAAATGCTGTATGTTGTAACACACATTAGGACAAGTACTAGGAGCAATTTGATTCCTTACACAGCTGTTCCTCTCAGCTGTAAAATCCTCTGTCAGTTTTGGATACAAAATGTATCTAAATACTCAGGCTCACAGAGGGCTAGACCATGTCTCTGCACATGGGGAGTTGCTATCAACTCCTCAGTTTATAGTTTAATTATCACCTTGCTGAAATAATCTTATTGATATGGTGGTAAGGAGTTAAAGATTCTAGCAATGTGTGTTTATTATATTTGCTTCTCTTGATTGATAAAGATACTAATAATGCTAATTGTAAACAGTGGTCTGCCCCTCTCAGCAGCTTGTAAATTGCATGCAGCCTGGAGTGAATCATCACAAGCAGGCAGCAAGGCAACCAGTCTGAGTGTAAACACAGACTAGTGTTATAGCTAGTTATATTGCAGCAATATTACAGCTCATTTAGTTACCTATTACCACCTCAGATCAGCCTGTTTCTCCTCATGTCTCCTGCATGCTGTGAGTGACACAGTGAAATATATTTGTGAGCTGTGTGAGAAATGAATTTTTAAGCAGGGATAGAGGGAGAGAGGGAGAGAAGACCTGGGTGAATAAATAAAGTGCCCTAGCACTAGTGGTAATGTGTACACTAATATAGAGTATTAAAAAAAAAGTTGTTTCAATCGATAGTATCCCTTTAACAATAACAAGGAGATAAGACTCATCTATAATGCTGCAGTCCCGGCTATGAGTAAAACGTGTGTGTGTGTGTGTGTTGGTGTGTTGGTGTGTTGGTGTGTTGGTGTGTGTGTGTGTGTGTGTGTGTGTTTGTGTGTGTCTCTATGCCTCCCTCTCTGTGTGCCTGCTGTGTCGTATCTCTCTCTATATAGAGTTCCTTTACTAAATACTAAAAAATGAAGCAGACCACTCAGAATCCTCCATTTTACATTGCAGTCTTTAGTAACACTCCACTTATTGACAGCTGAGGCCCGATGATAATTGCTAACACACTTCACAGTTGTTATCACTTGCATTCCTCTCTGTGAATTAACATCCTGTCTTTAAGTTTAGGATTAATTTGTTAATTTAAGGATGCAATTGTTAACTTTAGGAAGCAATCCTTAACTTAAGGACAGATTCGATTGCATGAGGTAAAGTGCTTAGCAAATGCTAAATGGTTATCACCATGGTGAGTACAGTGAAAACAGCTTATTAAAGACAGGTGATAATCTTAGTGAATTGTGGCCTATGTTTATGACAACTTTCTACTAGAACTTCAATAACTATACAGAAGTTTGCTTCAGCAGGAATGCATAAAAAAAACAGCTAAATGGACAAAAAAATGACACCACACAGACATAACTTGTTACTCCTCCACGGTTTGTATAAGGCTGACTGTGATAAATCTGATATATCCCAGCTGTGCACCTCCCGCAATACAATATGATCTTTGGGTACATTGTTGGTACAGCTCTGTTCTCATGTGTGACATGTTGGATTATATTGACTCCATAGATTGAATCTGAGGTGCAGGAGCAGGAAGATATTAAATCTGTAAGAAATACATTATTTATAGGACCTGATACTGTTGTTTACAAAGTATAAATGGAAGATAAAATGAAAACAAAATCACTGGAGACAGCAGGCGCTGCAATGCTTTTGCCACTTATTTACCAGCTGGGGCTGCTACAATCACTGCTGAGCTGGCGGGGGCATCCTAAAGGATACCTGGTCCTGTGTCACAAAATCACAAGCGTAAAATTTTGTAAGCATCATGCAAACAACTGGAGAAAGGGAGTGGTCAGCGCATGTTACCAATTTATGTAAATTTGAAATAGAGACCAGCTCATTGCAGTAGAATGCTCTGCATCACATTATATTCAGCCCAAATGAAAATGCTGGCCCTGCTAACATGGAAATTCCTTTTCTACTGAATGCTAGTGTGTTACTATTTCTTGGGCTGCTATAAAGGCTGTTATAGGGACCAAAGACTGGGGGCCTGGACAGTGACAGTGGCGTAACTACATTAGGCCAACCACCCCCACCCCCCCTTCCTGAGATCTGGAGGCTGTGCCCCACCCAACCACTAGAGAGGGAGAGTACAGGGTCTGGGAAGGGTCTGGTCATGTACATAATGTAACGTTATAAATTACCTGCTACCATCAGCGATACAGGTCCCTCTTCACTTCCTCTTCAGTTTGCAAGTGCAGTGCAGCCAGCCAATCGCCATGCAGCTTCAGTCCCATGACATTTGACAGGGATGAAAGCCGCATGGTGATTGGCTGGCTGCATGGCATTTGCAAACTGAAGAGAAAGTGAAGAGGGACCAGTATCACCACTGGAGCAGGTTATGTATAACACTTCACTCCGCTGATGGTCTACATTAAATACCTACAGGACTGCCCCCCTAGCTCCTTAACACCCCCCCCCCCCAAAGGGATTGCAGATACCTACTTTACTTGTCATCATCAGATTTCCCCTTGTGCGGGTGCACCTATACCTGGCAAGGACAGGGATACAAGAGCTGTCACAGAGGGGGACAAGAGGTGACATAGGGGGGCGTAGGGGGGAGAAAAGAGGCACAGGTGGAACAAAGGTGACACAGAGCGGGACAAAAGAGGCACAAACTGAGGTGACACAGAGCAGGACAAAAGAGACACAGGGAGAACAGTGGGGGGACAAAAGAGAATGGATTCAGGTTAAAGAGACTCTGAAGCCTCCTTAAAATCAAGTTTTTATTTTAAAAAGCTCTTAAGCATGTTTGCCCTAACTAAAATGCTGCATCCCCCCAGCTGAAAAATTAAACTAATCCCCTTAAACTCCCCGGGGCACACTGCGGGCTCCTTCCGTGAGAGGCAGAGCTTTTGGCTGTAGCTCTGCCTCTACAAACGTCCATCTGCGGCGGATCTCCAACTCTCCACGCCCCTCTCAGTCTTCTTTCACTGAAAGGGCGGGGGAGAGGCAGAGATACCCGTGGATTGACGCGCATGGAGGCAGAGCTGCAGCTGAAAGCTCTGCCTCCCGGGGCACCAAAATCCACGAACAAGAAAGTCATGGATTTTGCAGGGGGGAGTTAGGGGGTATTTACTTAGATTTCAGCCACGGGGATGCAGCGTTTTAGTTAGGGCAAACATACTTAAGAGGTTTTTAAAATAAAAACTTGATTTTGAGGAGGCTTCAGAGTCTCTTTAAGAGTGGACATACAGTCCCTATCTCATTTGTTAAAGTGTAACTGTCGGGCATAAAATAAAAAATCAATTCTTTATTTTTATCTGGTAAACAAGTAATAAGGATACTAACCAGACAATCCAAAAGTTAAAATCCTTATTACTTTTCTTGTTGATAAATGATCATTCCCCAGTTTACCTGACTCTTATTTGGTACACATAAAATTTGGTACACAAAAAGGAAGTTGCAGGGCATGCTGGGGTGTCCTTTTTCCCTTCTCTACTTCCCCTCAGACTTAACTAATGCAGCCCGATTGGCTAAAGCCTCTTTCCCTCCTGTTTTCCCCTCCCACACCTCTGTTCCTCTCTGACTGGCCAATATTTCTCTTGCTGAGACAATGCACTTCTATATAGAAGGGCGGGCAAATCAGGCAGAGGAGAGTAGGGCAGGAAATGACATCAGGATTGGCTTCAAAATAGCCAAACTTAAAATGGTAAATGCTAAGAAGCATTTTCTCTTTTTTTGCTGTAGAAAAAGCACTAAAATCAAAACGTGGACATTACAATACATATGTTATGTAAGTAGAGCAGGTATTTATCTACTTATATATGTGTTTTTTTTTTCTGAGATAGTATGGCTGACAGCTCCTCCTTAACCAGGGACTACATGTATTTTGCTAGTATTCGGCTCCACCCACATCATGTCTCATTTTATCGCCACAGCACGCTTTGCCGCTCCCTTCGGGGGGTTTAAATTCTGGTCTGCTGGGGCCACCAAAATCTTAGCTGCGCCACTGTATAGATGCTTTGAGTCTACGCTTCTAAAGGAGGTCATGCATTTCTTATTTTATTTCAAGGACTACAGTGAGTCCTTTTTAGATATTTGATGTAAATAAAGCTCTCTTTTGAATCAATTTATTCCTCTGAGGATTCTTCATTGACTCCACAGAAGGTCCAGTTTAATGACTTATACTTTCCCAAATATATATAGTGCCTGTATCTTACTACAGAGTAATGGATTGACATACTGGAACTGTGCCTCAATAACGCCCCAAAGCCAAGGTCAACATTTCCACCCCATTATCACATATTATAAGGAAAGGGAGTTCAATATTGCTGTAAAAAAACAGTGCAATGTGTCTGAGAGATAAATAAGTATAAGCATTGGCAACATGTTGTGTAGACCAGCTGAAAACGTTTGCTGTGTGCATTATGTGCAAGAAGCGGAGTTCAGCCAAAGTCTTCAGTCTTTTTTTTTGTTTTGTTTACGAGATCTCAATACAACTGATTATACAGGTTACCTATATTTACATTTTTCCAAAATGCCCTGAAAGCATCCCTCATTATGCTCTGTCTACCCTGTGCATTGCAGTGCAGAAGGTGGACTCATCACTTCATCATTTTTCAGTGTAGCAAGTCCTTGCCTACAAAATAATGTAGCTTTTCCAACAAAGCCAGGAGGCAAAAGTGCTGTATTCAGTGATTTCAGCTTCTTAAATCAAAATCATGCATTTTCATTGAACCCCGGCAATCCACAGAACAACGATGGCCAGCAGAATGTGGTAACCTATAGCAACCAGCCAGTTCTATCCGATCACCAGGTTAAAGCGATCATAGCAGTGGGAGACAATTGCAGAAAGGTTGCTTTGCCCTGCACACTGTGCACATTGCATATTAAATATTACTGATGCCTATAATGGGACATATTCAG
Organism: Hyperolius riggenbachi; assembly: GCF_040937935.1. Classification (NCBI taxonomy): domain Eukaryota; kingdom Metazoa; phylum Chordata; class Amphibia; order Anura; family Hyperoliidae; genus Hyperolius; species Hyperolius riggenbachi. The sequence continues at coordinate 104,786,611 of NC_090649.1, forward strand.
GATACATATTTAACATTAATGAGAAGTTTCTAATGAGCATAATACCAAATGAAAATTGCCTTGAGCAAAGTTATCAGCTACTCCAAATTGTCTGATTTTACTTTTCGGAATTTACATTTTAGTTTTCTTTGATTTTAACCTTCCCCAAAACACGCACAGTGAGGCCCCTTACCCACATAACACGATTTCTTCCACGTTTGCGGGAATGCATTGTGACGTGATCCATAGATACATCAGAAGTGCATTTGCTGATGCGTTCAAGTGGGGAACGGGCCTTATACTCATGCAGAGATATAGACACCACACACTCAGTCACCACTGAAACACACACACACACACACATACACACACATACATACATGCACTTGCACATACACACGTGCCCCTCCCTCCTCATTTAATGATTTGTACTCTCTCCAAACCTCAAGGTTCCATGACCAGCCAACGACATTCCCCAAACTCCCATCTCCCTCATTAGCTGAGGAAGGAGACCGGCAATCCAGAACTAGACCATTTGAAAAAGACCGCTAAATTCTGAGAACTTTTGAGCAAATGTCAGTAGTTTTGACATAAAGAGGAACTGTAACTAAGGATTGAACTTCTACCCAACCAGTAGCTGACACCCCCTTTCCCATGAGAAATCTTTACATTTTCTCAACTAGATCATTAGAGAGGTCTGTATCGCTGATATTGTAATTAATCCCTCCCCCTCCCCCCACCAGAGTGTGGTTTTCGTTCTGTGAACCTTGTTGCATTGTGGAAAATAACAGTTGTTCCCAACTGCCAAACATCCGGTATTCCTCTCTGTGTCTGTCCATATGTATAGCTAAAAACAAAAAAACTTTTAACCTATCACATTGTTAGGGGGTGTGGTTAAAGGGAACCTGAAGCGAGTAAAATTATTTAAAATAAGCACATGACATAGCTGCAAATGAATATTACACACTTACCTCTCTGTCAGTTCCTCTCAGAAATTCACCATTTTCTTCTTACAGTGATCCCTTCCAGTTCTGACAATATTTTGTCAGAACTGAAACATACCACTGGTTGTCAGTTATACATCAGCAGCTGTCAGTTACAACTGAATGTGCAAGGCAATGTCCATGTTTCCCTATGGCTCAAGTGGGTGATATTACAGTTTAACAGTCTGCTGACCAGGAAGCTGTTATGGGGTAATGGCCATTTTCAAAACAGAGGACGGAGTATTCCATTGATCACAGTGGACAAACAGGGTGCAGGAGAGGAGAAAGAGATTGAGTAGTAGACTAAACAGGAGGTAAGTATGACCTGTGTATGGTTATTTTGACTTTTCATTTTCAGTTCAGGTTCTCTTTAAAGATAATGGCAGTTGGTGCTGTCTAGTTTTCATGTCTGCCAATAGTAAAGATGATTATGTTCTGGCTGATTGTGGATCAAACAACAGGGACAAATCACATGGCACATATCAACCATTTTTTGATCTCTCTTCTATTTTTAACTTCTCATTTTGCAATGTATTGATTTATTTTTATCCCCTACCATTACTTTTTGGAAAAGGTTCTCTTTAAGCTTTGTACACACTCTAGATGGTTCTCTAACAATGCAGCCAGTCGGGGCCCCTTTGTGAAAATCTAGCATGTGTACAGTACCCCCCCGCCCTCCCCCCCATCTCTCCCCCCATCTCCCTTCCCCCTCCACAGTGGCGTAGCTAAAGAGTTGTGGGCCCCGATGCAAGTTTTACATGGGGCCCCCCCAAGCACTCTATACATAACAATTGATACAGCGCACCAAAACCTGCCAAGGACAACCCCAGTGTCAGAGGTGCAAGAAGGGGATGGGGAACAGTGTGTTAAGGATTACTACTATTCAAAGCATCTATAGAAGTGATTATTACCAGCACAGGACCAATAGAGAGCTAATACTGTGATAGAGGGTGGACCCTTCGGGGCCCCTCTGGCCCAAGGGCCCCGATGCGGTCGCTACCTCTGCACCCCCTATTGCTACGCCCCTGCCCCTCCATCTCCATCCCCCTACTATACTTCAGCAAGCAATCAACCTGGCAAATCATCCCAGCCAAGTGCATGTTGTCCTCCTACTCACCCCACCACTCCATGCTTCTCCATCTCCATCATGCGCTGTGTCAGGTGCCCTCCTCCAGCTCCATTACAACGGAATGTCTCACTAGCCTGTAGTATGTACAGATACCGCCCCAAACTGTCAACTGAAAGATTGAGTCCTGATCCCCGTCAGACAACAGTCCTCATATGTGTGTGAGGCTTTAGGTCTACCTTCACAGTAATGCTAGATTTTACTGTGAAGATTTGAATATCCTCCTGTTAGATTTTCTGATAGATTTACCTGCCAGATAGATAATTTCCAACGTGTTGGAAATTATCTATCTAACCATCTATCTGGAGAGTATGAAAATTGCGAGCAGACCAGTTTACTGCACCACTCCTGGTTCAGGAGGAGGGCTCAACCAGGCTAATAGGAATTCCGTTACATATAGACACCCTGGACGGCCCTTCATGTGCTTAGAAAAACCTTTATTAGTACAAAATAGACAGATCACACAGCAGCTGGGTTCCCCTATTCAAATCTTAAAATCGATAGCAATGACAGAACTGGAGGGAGCGCTCCTTCCCAATGATCTCCACCTCTCACTATCAGGTTATTGCAGCCTAAAGGTCGCCCAGCCTAAGCCTATGCCAACCCTGGCTGCCACCGATATAGTGAGTGTGTAGGTGGACCCACCACCGACGCACACCCTGAGGCCTCAGTTAAGCAGCAGCTACACTAAATGACACTGCACTTCAAACGTCCCTGGACGACTGTCCGTTGGTATTACAGACCACTCTATATGATACAACCATCTCCCAAATTGCTTGTTTTCTTTTAATCAGCATAAGACTCTTTCATGCACTATTTCCTTTCTTGCACAAGAGATGATAATGTACATCAAGATGTGTGGCAACAGTCCTCCATCAACAAGTATTGCATGCTAATCCCCGCAGGGCCATATAGTGTAACTCACGGCTCCCTGGGTATTGTGTTTCAGGGGAGGATTGTCACGTCCCTTGGCCGCTATCTTGTCCGGTTTGTCACGCTGCCTGATCCACAAGTCTCCAGCTCCTAAGAGCGAGCCTCTGTTACTGCTGGACCGGCCGGCGCGTGCATTCTTCCTTCCGTATGCGGCTCCTGGTCATGACGTGGGAAACATCCTCCAGCGTCCGGGGTCACGTGAGCGCTCACTGCAGTTCTGGCTCCTCCCGCTGACGCGTTTCGCCCCGCCCATGGGGCTTTGTCAAAGCAATGAAGAGTTGCACCGTATGATTTAGGTAGTCCTTTTATTTAAAATCTCAGGGGGTTGGACCAATCAGCGCATCATCTAGTGGAATAAACTCTATACCACAATTTTAATAATATCGGCATATATACATCCCTACACTTGTGCAGCGCTCGCTTGACACACAAAAAACTGAATCTTCCCTTATTGGTACTCCAAGCCCAGGGACCGAACTTCTTAGGCCGATCAATTGGGACTGATTCCTCTGTGCTTAAAGGGGAACACTTCCGATTGGCGAAACGCTATTTCATATTGCCTTTGCAGGGGTATACCGCACTTCTATAGAATCCTACAAGAAGTATGCTAGGTTCAAGTCCGTGTTCAGACCCTGAGGAATTCTTGTTCCCAATGTATAGATCCAAGTAGCTTCAATCTTGTAGAGATCATTCTCAATATCTCCACCTCTATTTGGGACTTTTTGTTTAATTATTCCTTTGAAATGAAGGCCAGTAGGTCTCCCTCCATGAAAGTCTTGGAAATGTTGACCTAGAGGACTTTCCTTATCTGCCTCCTCAATATTGGTAAGGTGTTCACCTATGCGTTTTCCAAGTTTTCTTTTCGTTTTTCCGATGTAGAGTAGACCACAGGGACACTCAATGCAGTAAACAACTCTTTCAGTAGAACATGTTATCAAATCCCTGATCTCATAAGATTTAGTATTGTTTGCATTTCTGAAAACCTTTGTTCTTTCAGCATAACAACAGACCCTGCAATTAGACAAGACAAGACAAGACAAATAACATTTATATTGCGCTTTTCTCCTGGCGGACTCAAAGCGCCAGAGCTGCAGCCACTAGGACGCGCTCTATTGGCAGTAGCAGTGTTAGGGAGACTTGCCCAAGGTCTCCTACTGAATAGGTGCTGGCTTACTGAACAGGTAGAGCCGAGATTCGAACCCAGGTCTCCTGCGTCAGAGGCAGAGCCCTTAACCATTACACCATCCAGCCACAACTGAACATTCCCCTGCTTCTTGGGTAATCACTGAGCCACGTTTCTTTTTTTTTACTATTATACTCCGATCTTACCAATTGATTCTTAAGGTTAGGGGCTCTTTTTGCAGTCATGTGTGGTCTTTCTCCTATAATAGATCGTAATCTATTATCTAACATCATCACATGCCAATGCTTTTGCAAGAGTTCTTGTAGGCTGGACCAGTGTGAGCCAAAGGTGGTCACAAATCTTAGGGGTTCCCACCTCTTATTGTTTTTATCTGTCTTGGACCCTGTTCTGATTTTATCTAACCATCTATCTGCCTAGCAATTAAGCATTGTTCTCCTCAGCAGGAGATAACCAGAAGACAATGCACCACAGATAATGACCAGTCTCTACTAGTACTCTAAGGTGCGTACACACGCACTACGGAAGCCAACGACGGGTCCGACAGACACTCCCGCTGGGATCCGCTCGGATTGTTCAGGAACAGCCTTATCAGTCCGCCGACAGTGCGTACACATGCACTACAGTTGGCTTAAAGTCCGCCCAGCAGGAGGGTCTGACGGACCCGTCATTGGCTTCCGTAGTGCGTGTGTACGCACCTTTACAAAAAATAATCTAACCGTAAAATCTAGCAGAAAAATCTAACAAAAAATTGTATGGTGTGTACTAGGCATTACCCAATATCAGAACCTAGTAGTGGGAGTGACAGAGGATATTTTCAAGAAGGTAGAAATTTAAGTTAAATGCGAAAATGAATTATAAACATTAGTGTACTTATACTCAACTGTGTTTAACTTCATTAACCATCTTAGCGGTATGGACGAGCTCAGCTCGTCCATCACCGCCGATGGCTGCCGCTCAGGCCCTGCTGGGCCGATTTTGTTCAAATAAAAAGCAGCACACGCAGCCGGCACTTTTCCAGCCGCGTGTGCTGCCCGATCGAGGGTCCCCCCAGCCGCCTGAGCCCTGCGCAGCCGGAACAAATAGTTCCGGCCAGCGCTAAGGGCTGGATCGGAGGCGGCTGACGTCAGGACGTCGGCTGACGTCCATGACGTCACTCCGCTCGTCGCCATGGCGACGAAGTAAGCAAAACACGGAAGGCCGCTCATTGCGGCCTTCCGTGTTACTTCTGGCTGCCGGAGGCGATCGGAAGAACGCCTCCGGAGCGCCCTCTAGTGGGCTTTAATGCAGCCAACTTTCAGTTGGCTGCATGAAATAGTTTTTTTTTTATTTAAAAAAAACCCTCCTGCAGCCGCCCTGGCAATCTTAATAGAACGCCAGGGTGGTTAAGCTTCTGTTCGATAATAAAATATACTTGTATCTGTTTCAACATACAAATTGATATCCTACCACTATTTAGATTGCAAACATTAATCAGCAACAACCTGTTCCCCATACTCTGTTTGTAGATGTTATCAGTACTTGACTAGAGGCATACTAATGAGTGCAGAGAGTCAATTTATTACTTTGGAGGCAATAGGAAAAGATTCAGGCAAACCATTGAAGCAAAGACCATTACACTTTGCTGCTTCTCCAATATACAAGTATAATATAAGCACAGTGTAACAGCTTACTATACATTCAAAAGTTGAAATAGCTGTATGTTATAAAAGGGGTTAAGATAAACAATGTGTGTATTGAACCATTGAACAGGCTTCATTTTCACTGATTAAAGACCTTCCAGCTCTTGCCCTTTCTTAAAAGACAACTAAAGTGAGAAGTGAGAAAAATACGGAGGCTGCCATGTTTTCTTCCTTTTAAACAATACTAGTTGCCTGGCAGCCCTGCTGACCCCTTTGCCTGAAATAGTGTCTGAATACCACCAGTAACAAGCATGCAGCTAAGCTTGTCAGATCTGACAATTATGTCAGAAACCCCTGATCTGCATATGCTTGTGTAGGATCTATGGCTAAAAATATTAGAGTCAGAGGATCAGCAGGATAGCCAGGCAACTGGTATTGTTTAAAAGAAAATAAATATGGCAGCCTCCGTATCCCTCTCACTTAAGTTGTCTATTAAGGACCAAACATTTTCTTTTTCTTGTCCTATGTGATCATTGTGATTCGTGCACAAAGCTCTGCTGTCATCAGACAGCTGATTGTAGAGGCAGCGGAAGTGCAATCAGGGAAGGAGGATATTAAAAATGGCGCCCTGCAAGAGATAAGTGTTTCCAAATGGAACAGATTTCAACACGCTGAATCCAGATCCAGTTAAGTTATTTTAAGCACACCGAATTTAAAGTACAAAAACACTTTCTTACTTGAGTAAATGCAACAGTCAAACAGTTTGCATAGTTTGGTGACTTTAAACTTTAGAACTTGCTAACTCTTCCAGTAAATGTAAATACATTAAAAACATTCGTATTTTAAGAAGTTGATTCAATAACAAGGTGTTAACCGGTCTAACATGCTGTAACAGTTTTGAGCCCCGTGCTTTTAAAGACATTGTTGTGCTTTAAACTCAGTTTCATGTGATTAGTTATTGATAGTACAAGAAATTGCTGCTCTAGCATAAGAACATGCATATTTTTTAAAGACCCAGATTCATGGTTTTAAAGGCATGTTGAATTGGACATATCAAAATGTGTAATGCACATATTTTCTTTTACATTGAACATAAACTGTTTTTTATACGACTTCAATTTCATTACTTGGCTGGCTGGATTTGCACAGCTGTTTTCCAGTGCCAATGACAGGATGCTGCATGCCTGAGAAAACAGCAGGTCTCTGACACGCTCAAACTCCTCCCCTTATCCAATCATCACCCTTGTGATGTAGTAAGGGAGTGGCTGAGATGGACACCTTCTAGCCTTTCTCTCTGAGCATAGAGTTGACCCTGTCCAGAATCTTTCTGTATTCCATAGAGGGGAGGAGTTGGGCGGGATCAGGTGATTGCTGTGGCAGGACAAAGCAACTCCACTCTCCTTTCAGCTCTATATTTTGTGAAAATAGGTGATGTGACTGACTTTTCCAAAGAGAATTCTCTAAAAGACTGCATTAAATATGAAAATGATGTGTGTGAGATATGCCATAGACTCCTATTCAATATTAATAACGAGGAAACATTCGGAAGGGTGAACAAGGGTTTCAAGGCATGAATGTCAACATTATATATGAATATTTTAGTCCAATGAAAACGTCAGGGACACCTCCACAAAAACTGGGGATTGTTGCCTATAGAATTTATAGGATGCAACATTTTATCTTTACAGATTAAGGAATTGTGATTGGATTATATGGGTTAATCAGGACAACCACCCTACTAATATTAACAGCAATCAGTCAACTCTGTTGGGTATCATTAACATAGCTCCCAACTGTCCCTCTTTTGGAGAGACAGTCCCTCTTTGGGAGCCATGTCCCTCTGTCCCTCTTTCCTCCTCATGTGTCCCTCTGTCCCTCTTTCCTCCTCATGTGTCCCTCTTTCAGGACTTTGACCCTCTTTCTATGTAACTATGTATATGTCTTTACTAAAAAAAAATGTGTTTGATTGACTGTAAACTTTATTTCCATCCTTTAATTTGCTATATTACTAATTTTAAAATGTTAATATGATGGGAAATGAACCAGGATTGAAAGGACCAGTGTGGTTTGAATTATAAAACAACACATTTTTCTTATGAAATCTTTATGGTATGCGTGACTAGGGGTGTGATGGGGGTGTGGTAGGGGCGTAGCTTAAGTGTCCCTCTTTCTCATCTCAAAAAGTTGGGAGGTATGTCAATAATGTTACAATTTTCAAGAACATTATATATATATATATATAATCTATTTCAGCTTAGCTACTGCCATTGCTTGCAGGGGATAAAACAAATCTAAGAAACTAAACTTAAAAGCAACAACAATAGCAGCTTTAGTCGGTGCCAGGACCAGGAGAAAGCAGAATGTTGCAAAGTCTACGAATCTATAGCATCCAAACACCTTCTAATCCATGTTAGGCAGAGTGTAAAAAAAGATAATTTCTAATTGGATGTCCTAAACCTCTGCATTGTGGACTTCCTGTATACACTTTGCACTGAGTACACTGATACATGTTGAATTACGTTCAAGAAGGGTTCAGTTATCTCCCCAAAAGTCATTTTATAATACTTATAGATGAGGTCTGGTGAGCCAAGTCACTTGCTGGATTACCTTTTAAGGACCTTAGAACTTCCCACCTTGATCTGACATCAGTTTCATGAGTTTTGAGCATTACTCATCTCTGTGTGGTTCCACACTTTTACCTTTACTCTCCACTGCATGAAATAAATGAAAAATCTTGGAGGATGCGTCCCAGTGGGAATGCTGATGGTAGATATGTCAGCCTGGCAGGAACTCAAGGACAGAGGGATATATGTATGTATATATATATATATATATATATATATATATAACCAATCAGACTATTGCTTCATTTAGCAGCTGAAACCTGGTCGGTTGCTCTGGATTCCATTTCAGCTTCAGTTAAATCATCTCCAGAAATGTCATAATGAAGGACTTTAAAAAGATGTAAATAATCACTATACTGTTCCTTTCTACAATCTGATGGGAGTTCCTTGCATTAGATTCTGGAGAGGAACACTATGCAATTTCCTATCACATGGGACAGGTTGAAACGATAACTTACAGCATGTCCAACCTGCTCCTGATGAATAATGGGATTAATTTTGAGCAGTAGTAATTTGAAAATTATTAATTGGGAGCAGATCGGACATTATGGAAAGTATTACTTAGACACGTCGATCTGAAATTGCATAGTGAGTACCTAGCATAAAAAACTAGAACATGCTACTTTTAGGTTGGACTTGCACTTAAAACACTCAAAGTGATACAAAATTCTATTCTAATTTCATTTTTTCCCCCTAAGAAACTTTTTTTTTTTACATTAAGAGCTTGCTTAAAAATTCCGGTTACGTCAAACAGTTGTGCTGCTAAGACTCAGGTAGCATTTTACCTCTGTTATAAAGACTTAAAGCCCTCAGGAACGTTCAAAGCACAAGACTCAAAAGGGGACTTGAAACACAATACTAGTTTGGCTGGCTGCAGAGATACAGAATACCAATTAATTCTAGAAGTCCAAGCCTCTCATCATCAGCTTAGGACTTATCTCTGGAAAGTAGGTATGCAGGTAAATCTCTGAACTAACTGTGTGCTTCAAAAGCTATCTAGATCCCTCTGACAGCTGAACAAGCCCGTATCACTCATTTTAAGCATTAGAAACACATAGGAAATATTTAAGGTAATCACATTGTGCTTATCAGTGAGTGCTGATTCATTTCAGGGATCATAAGAAGTGACCAAACAGCAGCAGAAAATCTAGAGAGCAATAGGAAGAGTACTTGCCCAAGTTGGTACGAATAAGCTGACCGGGCGATCTAGTTGGGGTGGCAGCTGCTTCCCCGCAGCATTCATCTCCCATGCAGTTGGATTCCGGTATGAGTGGATCTTGTATCAGTCATTTATTCCGAATGCCGAGCACTGATAAGCAGCAGAGTAGCAGGAGTAAGGAACTTATCAGTATAGATGCACCTTTTCCCCGAAGCTAACTAATCCATCACAGGACAGGAGAAGGAGTGTATGCATGTGTGTGTGTGAGAACAGCAGCCAACAGCAATATCAGCAGCAGGGACTCTACAACGTTATCACATCCACAGAGTTCCCCACTGCTTCCCCTCTCTCCCCTCCCTCCCAGTACAGCTCAGCCTCCTTCTCTCACTCTGCTGCTGCTCACTGTCATTCGGTTACATGTTCCTCCACCTGCTGGCTCGCACACACGCTCTTCCACTAGTAATCGCTTACCCCTGTGTTATTAGTCTATTCCCACATTCATCGCCTCGCAGCCTGGCCATTGTCTGAAGGCCAGGGAGGCGGTTAGGGGGTTAATCTGGCATTGAATTCTGCATGCTTTACTTTTCTCTGAATGCTCAAGTGAGACGCATCAGGGTCGTATTAGTGATGGTTGCTAGGAATCAGTGGCTATGTGAAATTACTGACTTATACATAATAAAAGTTTCATGGCTTATGCATAAGAATGCTTTTTTGTTATTGTTGCAGGGATGATTATCAGCACTTAGCATTTTTTTCTGTTATGCTGCTGCTATTGGATATACGGGGAGGGTATGCAGAGCCCCGATCACAGTACAGGCAGGGGCATAGCAATAGGGGTTGCAGAGGTAGCAACCGCATCGAGGCCCTTGGACCAGAAGGGCCCCAAAGGGCCCTCCCTCAACTACAGTATTAGCTCTCTATTGGTCCTGTGCTCATAATAATCACTTCCATAAATACATTGAATAGTGGTAATCATTAACAGACTGTTCCCCATCTCCTTCTTGTACCTCTGTCACTGTAGTTGCCATTGGCAGGTATTGGTGCGCCGTATCAATTGTTATGTATAGAGTGCTTGGGGGGCCCATTGTTAAACTTGCATCGGGGCCCACAACTTCTTATCTACGCCACTGAGTACAGGAGACAGAGGCTCACAGCTATTGGTCTGCATGCTTCTGACAACTTCAGAAAGCATCTCACCCGTCACCCTAAGCTCCATACGCTAACAATAAGGTTATGCATTGCTACTTATAAAACAGACAGGCATTTTAAAGGACACCTGAAGTGAGAGGAATATGGAGGCTGACACATTTATGTGATTTTAATCAATGCAGGTTGTTTAGCAGTCCTGTTGATCCTCTGCCTCAGCGTAATTAAAGGGGAGCACCCCTTGCAACTGCAGGGTAGTCCAGAGCTGTAAGGGTCCTTAACTACTACTTCACTCTGATAAAGGGGTCAATCCTTCAGATCAGGTGTATTTGTGGCAATCCTTATTATGAGTGTGAAGATTCTGATGGCCACACTTGTTTTATGACTCCTGCGAGATAGGCCCCCAAGCAGTGAGGGTTAGTGTTGGGCGAACAGTGTTCGCCACTGTTCGGGTTCTGCAGAACATCACCCTGTTCGGGTGATGTTCGAGTTCGGCCGAACACCTGATGGTGTTCGGCCTTTTAAGTTCGGGTTCGCCCCGAACTACTAAATGGCCGCGAACAGGGCCGAACAGGGCCCCTGTTCGGCCGAACAGGGCCCTGTTCGGCCGAATACTGCCCCCCTATGGGGTCGCAAGCATAAGGGGGAGCATGCCCCAATCGCGGGGGGGTCGGAAATTCCCCCCACCCCCTCCGCTAGCGCTCCCCCCTCTGCCCGCTACCCCATACAAAAGTTTAATGAAGTAAAACAGTACCGGTCCGGTGGTAGTGGGTGGCTGGCAGTGGGCGGCACTGTTTAGTGAGTGACTGAGGAGGAGGAGTCTGGAGAGTGACGCGTTGAGGGAGGGAGGGCAGCGGGCGGTTCAGCAGTAGTACCGTACTACTGCTGAACCGCCCGCTGCCCGGCCTCCCTCAACGCGTCACTCTCCAGACTCCTCCTCCTCAGTCACTCACTAAACAGTGCCGCCCACTGCCAGCCACCCACTACCACCGGACCGGTACTGTTTTACTTCATTAAACTTTTGTATGGGGAAGCGGGCAGAGGGGGGAGCGCTAGCGGAGGGGGTGGGGGGAATTTCCGCCCCCCCCCCCCCCGCGATCGGGGCATGCTCCCCCCTTATGCCTGCGATCCCATAGGGCCCCCAAAAGCGGGATGTTCGGGGAGTTCGGGGTTCGGCCCGAACATGCCGAACATCGCGGCCATGTTCGGCGAACTTTCCCGAACCCGAACATCCAGGTGTTCGCCCAACACTAGTGAGGGTCACCAGGGGTTAGCAAGGGAAAGGGTATAAACATTGAGGTGAGCCACCAAAGTTTTGCTGGGGGGGGGGGGGCACTTGGCATGATTTGTAATTACGCCTCTGCTCTGCCTCTAATACTTTTAGCCATAGACCCTGAACAAGCATCCAGATCAGATGTTCTGATAAAAATCTCGCAAGGTTAGCTGCATCCGTGTTTTGGGTCAAACACTGCTGAGGCCAGGATGATCAGTAGGACTTTCAGGCAACTGGTATTGTTTAAAAGGAAATAAATATGGCAGCCTCCGTGGGTCTCTCGCTACAGGTGCCCTATAAGTAGTGAAAGGCAAATGCAAAACACATCGCTTCTAAGCATAAATGTTTAGAGGGTATATGCAGTGTCGGACTGGGAAGTGGAAAGCCTCGGGAGATCCACTTGCTGGCCAAGCAGCAGTAATCAGGTGTTGCTGCTCACAGTGAAGGCTTGCTGCAGGTTGGGAGTGAAAACAGGGTTACTACTGCTTGGCCAGCAGGTGGATATCCTCCGTTTTTCCACCTCCCAGTCCGACACTGGGTATATGAGATGACATTGTGCAGCATGCATATCCATTTCCCTGGCATTTGAAGTGTTGAAGAAGAAATTTGTGTGCTGGCTTATAATGAAGTGAGAGATATATGGAGGCTGCCATATTTATTTCCTGTTAAACAATAGGGCCACATTAGATCAGGTATAGGAACTTATAGGATAGAAGAAATAAGGCTGAAAATTTTGTTACAGAGTCTCTTCAAGAGTGAATTGGATATTTGTTTTCTTTAAATTACTATTATAATTATAATAATATAATAATAATAATTATTATTATTATTATTAACAATAATATTCATTATTATTTTATTATAATAATAATAATAATAATAATAATAATAATAATAATAATAATAATAATAATGTAACGATCAGTGTAACACAGAGAGGATCTGATTACCGGTGATCTGCAGTATCACTGGAAATACAGATATATACCCGATTATTGATGATCTGCAGTATCACCGATAATCAGATATACAAGCTAACCTCTGGACACCTGAGTAAAGTGTTTGGTGCAAACAGTAATAATGAGAGGACTGGCCTCAGAGCAGTAAGGAGTACTGCCCAATTCCTTCTGGACTCTCCCGGAGGGAGGAGTCAGGCTGAGAGAAGGAGTGACAGACGAGAGTGACACTCTAAAGGAAGTGTCACTATCAGGACTGGGAACCGCCTCTAACAGTAAGGTCGGTTCTCAAGGACGGACAGATCAGGTCGTAACCACACGGACAGACAAGGTACAGATACAGAAGGCAAAGGCGGAGTCTAAAGTACAGGCAGGGTTCGGCAACAGGGTATCAGAAATATCGGGATACAAAATCAGAAGGCAGATGCAGAGTCTAAGGACAAGCCGGGGTTCGGCAACAGAGTAACAGAATGACAAAGTACAGGATCAGAGTTCAGGAGAATTGTCAGGCAGGCAGAAGGTCATAACAGATAATCACAGTCAAACTAGTACTTTAAGCTATCAACAGAATCTAGCTAAGTGTAGGATTACAGCTCCAGCTGGTCCCGGCACACTTAAGGATCTGACTAAGGTCTGAGTGCTACCACGTTGTGTTCGCAACGCCAGACAACCAGCAACTGAACAGCCGGCAGTATATATACACAGGCATCATCCCAGCACCTTCCTAAGTGCTGGACCAATCAGGAGTGGAGCCAGAGTCAGCTGACCAGCCTGGTCAGCTGACTAATTTCTGGGTGTCATAAAATCCCTGCCTCAGTGCGCGCGCGCGTCACCCTAAACCTAGAGGGATTATGAGTCCCAGCCACACCAGCACTGTCTCTGCCAGCTGCGGGAGCCGTCGCACTGCACGCGGCGGCTTCTCCGCGTTCGCTGCAGTTCTCACGGCATGCGACGGCTTCTCCATGCTGCGCCGCCATGCCGGATGCGGAAGCAGCCGATCTGCTCTGAGAGCAAGCGGCTGCCTTTCCGTGTTTTCTCACAAATAATAATTTATTATAAGTTCTACAATCACTGCATCATTTTCTCTTATTTTGATGAATTGTCATTTCCTTTAAAATTATGTTCTAAAAAAAAAATGATTTCATTTGGAAATATTTTCAACAGTCCCCAAAAACTACCTCAAATTCCAGTGTATAAGACGACCAAACTTTTCCAGTTAAAATAAAAATGTTGGGATATACGCGCCCTATTTGTATACTGTACTGTATGTACTGATGCTATACTGTATAAACAGGTACAGGTACTGGTGCTGTATTGTATGTGGTACCCAGTATACAACAAACAACCAATCACAGCAAGCAATGTACCTTACTGATGATTAGCATACGGTGGGGATGCGGCTGTGGACATTTTTGAGCTCCCCCACCATATGCGGCAAGCACAGATTCTTCGGTCTGGCTCGGAAGTTTCAGCACCCGCCCTATAAAATGACACCCAGCGTATAAGACGACCCCTGACTTTTGAGAAGATTTTCCTGAGTTAAAAAGTCTTATACGCCAGAATATACAGTATGTCTCTTGAGTTCAATACTTGCACCTATTAAAAGTCAAACTACAGAAATGAATCACTTTTGCAGCCATCACATATTTTTTCCCAGATACGCAATTTACCGAAAAAAAAACAGGAGCCAAGACATAAACAAAAACCTTACCTTGCTGACTAACTTAAGCTGAAACACCTTCCTAGGGGTGTAAACCTAGTGTTTGTCCCAAATGATGCAACAGAATGAAAAACATTATTTTACAGCAGAAACTCCAAAGACCTTTTTGTTCATTGCAGCACAGAAATGTGTTCTTAGAGCAGGACTCCATAGATTGCCCAAATTACACTTTTTATTTTACCCAACACTTGTGTCAGAAAGAACACAAACTCCCAAGATGGAATTACGGTACTAGAGTGGCAATACAGAGTAGAGAAAAATGTGGGACATTATATTATTATTATTATTTAGTATATATATATATATATATATATACATATATATATATATATATATATATATATATATATAGCGCCGACATCTTCCACAGCGCTGTACAGAGTATATTGTCTTGTCACTTAAATGTCCCTCTGAGGGGCTCACAATCTAATCCCTACTATAGTCCTATGTCTATATTGTGTAGTGTATGTATTGTAGTCTAGGGCCAATTTAGGGGGAAGCCAATTAACTTATTTGTATGTTTTGGGGATGTGGGAGGAACCCGGCGTACCCGGAGGAAACCCACACAGACACGGGGAGAACATACAAACTCCGAGAGCGCTAACCACTACGCCCCCATGCTATATATACTAATGACCTTAGCACGTTTAAAAAAGGGCTAGAACCGTCACCACCGTCACCTGCCAGCGCACGTGCGCACGCCCCGCCCATCTGCCGCACGCACCCACACATCCACCCGGCTGTCCTGCTCCCTGTCCAAAGGGAGTCCCTGTGGCACATGCGCAGTAGCGCAAATGCAGGACCACACAAACACACAGACACGGGATGCAGAGACACAGGGGTTTTATACGGATATTATTTGGATACGCACACCATCTATCACTTTACCAGACACTCTCCTTGCAACTGGCACATTGTTTTAAATAATACATATACATTTTTTCTACATAAATAATATGGCACTACCAGATACGAGTAAATACTGGTTAATTTGTCAAGTTTTAACAGATTGTTCAGAAAACATTTACCGTATACTCAATTCACAGAGGGTTTGTTAATATGATGAGGAATACACACAAGGTAATACCTCCACACCAGTGAAGAGCTCCAGTCTAACGCACAATTACCTGATGTAGTGGACTTTATTGGCCGTGAAATGTATTGTACGTGCTAATAAATTTGTTATTGTCTTCGATCAATCTGTCGCCTTGTATTTCCTCCACTCGAATGATGGCGAGGGGTTTCCACATCTTTAATCATTTCAACTTCATTCAGATATGATAGGTGTAAACTTTACCCAAGGCTTTCTGCTTTTACTCCCTCTCAAGAAGCTATTTTGTAGCTATTTACTGAGCCATCTGTGCAGCTTTCTTTGGCACTTGACTATTTCATTTGGAAATATGTCAGCATCATCCCATTGATGACTGGACACCCAGAGAGCTGGTGAGCAACACACGAAGCACTAGAGGAAAACAGAAAATAAATTGTGTCACCTGTGCAGTGTGGCAGATGTCAGGTAACCCAGAACCGCTAGGAGAGAGTATATCAAGCTTATGTTTTTTTTAGATACTTTTCTCCTAGTTGTTCTGGGTAAACATGAGCTATCTGGGAACTCTGTAATACTGGTCCATGCCCAATCCCGTAGAGCCATATCAATCCATGCCATGCATTGATGAAGACCGTAAAGTCCAAAACAGCTGTATGCTGTAACGGTTGGGTGTAGCAACTCAGATGTCTGATTATATGGTGATCTGCAGAATCACCAA
This sequence comes from Hyperolius riggenbachi, assembly GCF_040937935.1. Classification (NCBI taxonomy): domain Eukaryota; kingdom Metazoa; phylum Chordata; class Amphibia; order Anura; family Hyperoliidae; genus Hyperolius; species Hyperolius riggenbachi. The sequence continues at coordinate 104,803,039 of NC_090649.1, forward strand.
TAATGCAGATGCTATACCCGATTATGTGGTGATCTGCAGAATCACCAATAATACCGGTATAGCTACAAGGATGCAAGTGTGTAGTGCTTGGTGCAACCGTAACTCAATCATTTAGCTGAACGTTACCAGAGGAGCTGGTAAGGTACTATCAGTACTGGAGACTGTATAGTTTGGATAGGCCTTTCCAGGGGGGCTGAGAAGGCACCCACAGAAACAGTACAATAACAAGGAAATCAGTAGAAACCTCTCCAGAAGAGCTGGAGGACACTTGCAGTAATGATAACTGGATAGTTTGGCAAAGCCTTACCAGGGAAGCTGGTAAGGCACTATCAGTTTAAGTGACAATCTAATGTGAGCAGACCTTTGCAGAGGGGCTGCAAAGGTATTAGCAGAAGTCGTGACTGTATAGTTTCACTAAACCTTACCAGAGGAGCTGGCAAGGTACTATTAGTCACTAAAGGAGGAGTAGCGATACCACACCAGAGGGCTGGTGGTTAAATAGCACACCTCACCAGTGGCGAGGGCCCACTGGTGAGTAGAATGATCAGACTGGCTAGTTCGGTAACAGGGAGACAGTATCAGTACAGAAATCGGAAGGCAGAAGAGTAATCAGTAATCAGGCAAGGGGTTCAGCAACTTTAGGCAGATAGGCAAAAGTACAGAAATGTAAAGCAATAGCGAAGTCAGAGGTTAAGCCAGAATCATACACAGGTAATCAATAACAATAATAATTCCTAGTCTGGTGTGAAGTCCTTGGTTTCAACACCTGGATACTAATCTAAGGTCTGAGCGCTAACACGTAAGTATTCACGACAGCAGACGCCGACTGGATGGCAAACGAAGGCTTATGAGGAAGAGGGAGACTCTCAGCCACTCCCACCTCAGATTTCCACCAATCCGAGTGGCGAGAGTCGTCCCTGACGTCAGCCGACCAGCAGGTCAGCTGACGCGCCTTCTGTTAGCATAAAGGTCCTGTCTCCGCACGCGCCCGCGCGAGACAGACCCCCTGTGAGCTGCAGACAAGACCGTTCCCAGCGTACTAGACGCCAACGGAACGGAGAACACTTGAGAGCCAGGGAGGGAGGCGGCTGCAGACACCCCCTGCGTGTCAGCAGCCGCCGATTCACAAGTTGTTACATATGCATGTTGGATTGATGTGGCTCTGTAAAATTTATAAGCTATTGGCTCACTATACAATTTGCATATTTAGGAGAGAATATTCATGGGAAACCGTACTTGCTCACTTAAAGTGTACCTGAGGTGAACCTCGGGTCAAAAGTGAAATACTTACCTAAGAAGAGGAGGCCTCTGGATTCTGTAGAGGCTTCCCACACCATCCTCCAGTCCAATGTTGCCAAGTGCAGAACCCCCAAACTAATCTGACAAGCTCTTGTCTGATTCCCCGCTTACGACTGCACTCCTCTTCAAGCACGAGCGTAGCTATACTGCATCTACGTGAGCACGACCACTCCAGTGCAGTAATCAGAAGCCGCTCATGCACAAGCAGCTCTGTGCTACTGCGCAGGTGCGGCTTTGGTAGCGTGGTTACAGCACGGCAATGCTCCTGCATACAGAGCAGCACAGTCAGGATGTACAGGAGAACCCCAGCAGTGACGAAGGACTGGAGGATGGTATGGGAAGCCTCTGGAGGATCCAGAGGCTTCAATTTCCTTAGGTAAGTATTTAACTTTGACCCAAGGTTCCCTTGGGCTCTCTTCAAAGCAGAATTATTGCAGACACCTTCTGTTTTAAGAAAGCAAAAATATGTTTAGTACCAACACAAAAAATGAGAGCTAATCTTCCCTATAATAAAAAAAATATAGTGTTAAAATCCTGACAGCAATTTTACCCATTTATTTTCCCCTTCTCCTGTAGGCAAAGCAAAAGGTAAAGATATTTTTTTCTGGAGTTTAAAGAGGAACATTAACCAAAGATTAAACTTCATTCCAGTAGCTGATACCCCCTTTCTCAAGGGAATTCTTTACCTTTTCTCAAATAGATCATCAGGGGTCTTGTGTGGCTGATATTGTGGTGAAACCCCTCCCACAGTGTGATGTCATGTCCATGGTCCTGACAGTTTGCTGTCTGTGAACCTCATTGCATTGTGGGAAATAATGGATTTTTCCAAAAGCAAAGCAAGCAATATCTTCCCCTGTGCATAGAGCTCTCAGTAACGAATATTCCGTACAGATCACCAGGCAGAACTAAATAAATCACTACCAGTAATACATTTCAGATTACAAATTAGGGAGAGGTAGGATTTTACAACGGGCAAACACTGAATAATCTATAAATATATATTTTAAAAAATAAGCAATTGTATTTGTTATATTATATTGATTACAGTTCCTCTTTAACTTGAATACAACTGGGGAACCAAAGGATTGGAACTACAGGCCCTGAAACACTGATTATTTTACAGCAGGAACAATTTAGCCAATAAAAAATAGCTATTACATTTTTGCAATAACATCATTATATAAACATAGTATGAATGGGATTAGATTCCTTACTGTGGCAATAGAGTATTGTACCATTTTAACTATCCGTTAAAGCAGAAACTTAAGGATAATAATACCATTTATTGACTTACTCAATAGAGTGAAAGGTGAGCTTTTAAAGCAATTTTATATTCCTTTTCTAACATGAAAAAAAAACAGAAAAGGTTTTGAAATATTGCTTTTTTCCTCTATTCATATAACCAATAATGCTTACAAAATGTGTTTCAACTTTAGGATAATTTTTTTTTCTTTCTATTTTCTTTTTGTTCCGATAAAAAAAAACATTGTACGTCTAGTCGTAAAGGTAGTGTCAGCCTTCTACTGGGAGTTTAAGTAATGTGACATTAATCCAAATGTAAGTATTACACTGCAGTGGGGAACAATTATGCAAAGGTGAAGAGCATATAGAGTTCTGCCAACATTTTAAAATGTCCAGTATTAAAACAAGGTAAAATACTGTGAAAGAGTAAACATTCAGGCATGCAAGTGACAGTTTCTCTCTAGTCATAATCTAGTCAGACTATATCATAATCTTCACTGAGGCCTTGGTTTACACTGCAAACCACAATTTGCAATTGGCAGAACACTGTATTACTGTAAGGCTTGGTGGTGTATTCTCCACAGTCAGCATGCAACGCATGAGCTGACGTGGAGGAGGTACACACACTAGCACAAGGAAACAGGCTATCCCTAGTATAGTGGAGGGGAGGACTGACTCCAACAGGAGATTGTGGCGCACAGAGCCGGTGCAGATCTGACAGCCACAAACAATGCTTTCGCTATAACGTCTCAGCGCAAAGTAGCGCTGAGCGCACAAACCAGAACTGAGGAGATCAGGACAGGTAAACAGAATGAACGCTTGCTAAACTAGCCACTACTTAGTGACAGCAAGCGTCCACAATAACACAGACTGGAATGAGGCAGTCAATGCGTTGCGGCGATGGCGTGCCTCACAAAGACAGGACAGGATAGTCAGGAAATAGCAGGATCAAGATAGATGAACGTAACACAGACAAATATACAATAAGTATGTATTCCTAGCATATTACAATTACAGCTATCAATGAAACTATTTGTAACGTCTGACTAACATATGTATATATCGGCAATGAACCGATATATGACATATGTAGGAACGCTGACTAGGACTGGAGTAATACAGGGAACAGGACTCAGAAGGATTCGCTATCTCTTCGCAGAGATGAACGCAATCCACAAACGGTAACAGAACAGGATTCAGAAGGATTCGTTATCTCTTCGCAGAGATGAACGCAATCCACAAACAGTAACAGAACAGGATTCAGAAGGATTCGTTATCTCTTCGCAGAGATGAACGCAATCCACAAACGGTAACAGGACAGGATTCAGAAGGATTTGTTATCTCCTCGCAGAGATGAACGCAATCCACGAACAGGACCAGGAGCAGGATACTAGCTCAGCACGGGTGCTCACGGTACGCGCAAACTACCAAAACGTGCTGGAAAGCTGACTAACTGCACACAGGATATAAACAGTTCGTGTACGTATACATCAGCGACACTGATGTATCAACGTAACACGAATACAAGGAAAATAATAAACGTGCTGGTATGCATATATATGGGCAATGAACCAATATATGATGCAAAACCAGCAAAGTATCTTTTAGAACAAGAAACACGATCGGGGGCTGAAGCGACAGCAAGACAAGCTTAAACTGAAGCTATGAAAACCCAAGGAAACCCTGCAGGAAGCAGATCTTTATACTGAGGTCATCCAATGGGAGCAGACATGCAGATTCCCACACAGGTGAATGATAATCAGTCACAAGCTGACAGCAGGGAAAGACAGACAAAGCTATGCAGCTTGCATGGAAAGACATCAGAACTGCCTGAGCTGCAGCACTACTACTTCCAGCAACACCTGCTGCAGCAGCGATCATTACAATTACCATACAATTGCACATATTTCCACTGTATTTGTGATTTAACTTACTAAAGCATAGCTGTCTTTGTGGGTGACACTGCATATAGATACAGCCCACAGACAGTTGCCAGCCAGACCAGCTGGGATTTGTAGTCCCACCACTGGCAGCACACTCTATTATACCAGTGCATACCTTCCTATTGTACCTGTGTGACAGCACACTCTATTATACCAGTGCATACCTTTCCTCTGTACCTGTGTGACAGCACACTGTATTATACCACTTTGTGATTACACACACTGTCTACCACTATTGAATATTGTTAGTAGTACTGCATACCCCCAATATGGTAAAAATAACAGGCAGAGGCAGGCCACCTCACAGGTATTTTCGAGGTTGTGCTGGTGTGATTTTGTGTGGCCCTCGACCAAAGTACAGTTTTCAGAAGGCACGTACCCCCAACCCCCAAAATTCTGAGGACGTGGTTCACTGGCTTAAACAGCGCACCACATCTTCTACAGCTTCCGCTCAGAACATCCATGATGCACCGTCCTGCTCTGCTTCTGGTTTCCCACAAAAAATTAACACTACCAGTAGCAACACAGCTGCTCCACTTGATGTGTCAGAGGAGTTATTCACACATGATGCATTTAGTGATACACTTAGGGTCATCCAGCCAAAACGCCCTTCAACACCTGCTGTTGCCACCACCCGAATGCCGACATTCCAAAGCTCACCAGTGGGGCATTTTTTTTGTTTGTGTGCCTCTGATACCAGCAATGCCATCTGCAACCTCTGCCCAAGAGTCATGGGAAGCCCAACACCTAAATAGGGACAACTTTTTTTGTTTGTTTTTAATAAATAAATTTGTATTTCTTACTTTGTTGCACTCGGCAGGTAGTAGCTCTGGAATAACCACACAGTTATCAAAGTGACATATCAGGAAAAAAAAATTGTAGAATTTTATAAGTAACTTCAATTTTCAATTAATCAAAAAAACAAACGGACGTATTTTTCAATTTTCATCAACATGGCCTGCACGCTCACCAATGTGCGCAAGAGCACAGCTAATCACTACACAAACAGCTGTTTGCGGTGCGTTACACAGTGAGTTTGGTCTGTCAGTGTGAAGCAGTACACTATTTACACCAGAGTTGCCCACGCTTTTTCAGCTTGCAAGCTACTTTTAAAAATTAGCAACTCCAGGTGTTAGACCCCTTGAAACATCTTTCCCATCACTTTTGTGGCCAGAAACAGTGTTTGTAGTTTTTAAAGTTGCCCTGCCTATTGAAGTCGATTGCGGTTCGCCGAGTTCGCTTATTCGCCGGTTCGCGGACTTTTGCGGACGTTCACGTCCGTGAACAAAAAATCTGAGGTTCGAGCCATCTCTGTTCTTCTTCAGTGTTCTGCTAAAGTAATATACTGACTCTATTTTGAATCCACAGGCATAACAATAGCCCCCTTGACCTCTGCCATCACATGGGGGCCCAGGAGCTGAGGGGGGTCCTGTGCCTATCTACTGCAGAGCGGCCTAACAGTAGATCATGATAGCATAGACCTGTGACAAGGACAGAAGCCGCATGGTTGGCTGGCTGCATGGCACAAATTGAATAGGAATTGGAAAGGACCTGTTACCTGTATCACGGTAGGAGCTGGTAATGTATAATACTCTGCTGCCACGTAGCATGTTCAGGACTGTGCCCCTCTAGTTCCCAGCATGTCCCCCACCTCCCCATGATGGAGGTTGGAGGTCCAACAGATCCCTGTGGTCCGTCCCAATGTAGTTACTGCTCTGCTTGTATCTTTCTTGTGGAGATTGGGCAGAGTGTCCACATTTTAAATAAGCTTATCAAAGTTTGATGGTCAGGAATAGAGGGTCAAAATCAGCATTGCTGGAGACCTTGAGGAATAGATAACAAATAAGAAGCACAATGTGCTTATCAGTGTTTGCTTTTCTGGTGCACTAGTCCTTTAATTGTACTATCATCTCTAAAAGGTTAAGAGAACCTTGAAAAAGTGAAAAGAAAAAAAGATCAGAAGAAAGCTTCATAAACAAACTGCCCACAAAGAGACATTCATGGGCAATAAAAATGCTATGAATATTATCTTTCCTGAACACATAGGAAAGTATGCCTAATGAGCCGATTCAACAGTATCTAATAGCTAGCCTAGATGTTCTGTTATTGTTTATGAACCAAGTAATGGGCCCTCCATTGATCATAAGAGACAGGAAAGACCACTTATAAAGGCCACTTGGTGATTTATTGTAGCGTGCCCTAAATGGTCTCCAACTGTTGTTTGTTTGAAAGTCAAGTCTGTGTTCTAAATTATCCATTTTATTACCAGATCCAGATTCTACCTTTTTTATACGTGCTGGTTAATTAAAGGAAGTCTGAAGTGACAAGAGTATGGATGCTTCCACTTTTATACCCTTTAAAAAATACTAGCTGTGTTTCTGATATTTCCATTTCAACTGATTTATTTATGCACCAGCTTAAACCACACTAGTATGGCCGTGGAGTAGAGTGAAAGCAGAACATCTAGTCTTCCTACTGCTAAAACAAGCTATCGGAGGTGCCCAAAGATATAGTCTAATCTCTAAATTGTACTGTATAGGAGTAGATAAGTCTTACCTCCGTAAAAGAACAAACCACATTGGTAAATATAACGGTTTAATGATGCACAATAAGACAACTCGTTTCACAGGTGCCAGCCCGCTTCCTCAGGTCAATAACAAGTTTGCAGCAGTCACGGGTATAGGTGCCTCTCTAGCCTTCCTACTGTCTCCTTCTCTAGTCTCCCTACTGCTTCTAAAAGTCCACTGGGTAATTGCACACCACCTCAGAAGTGCTGGATTAGTATATTCGTGCAAAGAAGATCCAGAGAATCCGCACACTCTTAATGAACCAAGTTCAATGTTTTAATTCCAAAAAAGTGACACATGCCATTCCATAAACCAACGATTCGTTTCGGGGCCCCGTGGGGTCCCCTTTGTCAAGGTAACAAAACACAGAATGGTGACATTGTGTGAAGCAGCCTAACTGCTTATAAGCAATCCCAGAACAATAGCCACTCCCATAGTACATTCAAATTTGCTGCTGCAAGAGATAATTAGCATATGTACACAAAGCCTCAAATACTAATGCATTAAACATCTGCTGGACATCAGGGGAAAACATTTCCCCCCTAAAGTGTAAACAGGCGCAATTACCAATTGCTGGCTCCCCCATGTCGTCCCTCGGCTCGTCATGTTGCTAGGATTCCCAAACCCGCACTCTGTTCCAACCGTTAGGGCAGAAATCCCGCCTCTCCACATCCCTACTGCTTCTAGGCCAGCGTTTCGGAAGGTATTCCAAGTAAAGTATCAACAAATCAGCAGTCATATGAGAAACATTTACCAAGAAGAAGTTAGCCATGGTAGTTTTGGGGCTGGCACAGTATTTCAGGTATCTGGTTTGGGTTTTTTTCCTGCATTTGGTGTTCACCCTTTCATCATTTACCCTACGATAGCCTCTACCCTTCACAAAATTCCTAAAACTCAGCCCTAAACAGCCCACCTTAACAAAACCTACTTCATTAACCTCCCTAGCCTTCTGGATGAGCTGAGCTCGTCCAGAGACGCCGGAGGTCACGCTGGGCCGATTTGAATAATTTTTTTAAAAAAACATGCAGCAAGCACTTTGCTTGCTGCGTGTCCTACCCGATTGCCGCCGCTCGCTACCGATCCACTGCTACCCACCGCGATACAGCCCCCCCCCCCCCGAGACCCCATGCGCTGCCTGGCCAATTAGTGCCAGGCAGCACTGAGGGGTGGATAGGGACTCCCTGTGACGTCACTCTGCTCATCACCATGGCACCAAGGGAAGCCCTGAAGGAAATCCCATTTAGAAGGGATTCCCGGACGGGTCTTCGCGCCAGCGGCGATCGGAGGGCAAGGAGGGATTCGGCAGGGAGGGGGGAATCATGTAGCTAGCTACATGATCAATAAAAATGCACAAAAAAACCTTCCCGCGGCCGCAGGGAGTCAGAACACCAGGCAGGTTAAACCTCATCTTAAAGGAGTGCTACAAACAGTAAACTACATATGTATGCATATAATATGTACTTTTCTCCCACAGTAAAATTAACTATACATTATTTTTCCCATGTCACTATCACTTACAGTAGGTAGAAAAATTATGACATTTCTGACAGGTTTCAGACTAGCCCAAAAATACAAATATATGTGTATATCTAAATAGTTGAGAGAAACAAAATTAACATTTTGCACTGGAGTAGCCAAAGTTCTGACTTATACCAAGTAGAGATGATGTGACAGAGACGGAAATAAGAAGTTCATGCATGGAAGCCTACCAACGTGCCAGAATCTAAGCTATTCTGCAAAAAAAAAAAAAAAAAAAAAAAAAAAGTGAGCAATGGTTTCTTATCAGCAAAGACATAATACAAAAAATAGTTGTTTTGTTTTTGTTTGTTTTTGCTGCTATTTCTGCTAAAGCAGATGAAACAAGTCACTAAATGTAACTTGAAGCAAACCTGACACTCTGTGTAGATGTAGAAATAAGGGGTGACACCTCATCACCCAGGGTGGATAAGCAATTTGCAGATATTTGAGGTGCCAAGAAGAAGAAAATACACTAAAATCTGTTAAAAATGGGAAGTAGGGGTGGACTTACCTCCCAAGAGGTGACACAAATCATGTATTTCAAGTCAACCAAAAACTCTGCTTTGCAATGCATTTCACAGTTAGAACTCGCTTCATCAGGCAATAAAAGAGTCAATTTATTGAGGTCTCTTTGTGCCTTTCCACTACTGTACTATATGTGAAGAGTAATAAAGATCTTTAGGGTAACAGTAAGCATCAGAAGCAGAAGGTACCTCTACATTACGGTACCTAACTCAGAGAAAAACTTTTAATACAGTCTAGAAAGTAAATTCATGGTCAATTTTTTTTTTCCCTATAATTAGGCCATTATCTATGCACAGAATGGGTCTAACATGTCTCCATATTCTTCCTATTTTGCAACACTCAGCCTTACCCAGGGAGATTTGCACTGGAAGCAGATCAAGAGTAAGACCTTAGGATTAAAATTAAGTTTGAAAAATAATTGTTTTCAGTTGCGTGTCCTGTCGCTCAGAAATTGCTCCAATGTCTTTCCTGAAATTAGCCAGAGAGGCACAGGAGTGAGATATTAATTGGAAATCTAGTTCCATGAATATAATTATATTAAAAATGCATAGAATCTCTCATCTATATTAGCGTTCTATAGAGCACCGCACAGCTGCCTACTTCAGAACATTCCGAAGTTCTTGCCAAAAACACAACATGGGACAATGAGGAAACTCTTGAGCTGAAGCTTTTTGTTTTGTTTTTTTATACTAAGCTTACAATGGAGCTAATCCAACACAGTGTGAGGAAAGTAGTCCTTTTCTGTTTTTAAAAGTCCTTGAGTTACTGTTCTTCTGCGTTTCTGTTAGTCTTTTACAACTTTACTACCGCAGTCTCTTCTTATAATGATACTCATAAATTTCATACCTCTTCCTAGCGCTGTTGACGAACTTGAAGTCGCGCTGTATATCATGCAAGTCTGCCACAGTAGCAATATAATGTTTCTCCCGTTTTCTTCTTCGCTCGCAATTAAAAGCAGAAGTCTGCACTAGAAGCTATTTTATGATGACCGCTGAATGTTTTCCTGGTCCCCATAACTTCATCACTTCGCTTCTCATCCGCCATATCATTTGGACTTTAAGGCAGCAAATAAAAAAACAAAAACAAAGGAATAATGGTTTTCTTAGGGCCACTGGAGAATAAAAATCAAAAGTTGTAAAGCTACTCTGCAGTGCTGCACTCTTAAAAATCATTGCATTGTATGATTGTTGTAAATTAAGATGATCCCCCCACATCTAAAGGGCAGTCCCGGTAAAAGTGTTTCCCGACGACTGTGTTTAGTGTCCGAGCTTTTTTCTATGTGTGTTATGAACTGCTTTGCTTGTTAAAGGAATACCGAGGTGAAAGTAGAATTGTATCTATGCTCCTAAAAATGTTTTGTTTTTTGTTTTTTAATCCTGCGGTTTTATTTTCTGTGTATCACCTAAGAAAAGAATCGTTCATTTGATTTTTTCATATGAATATGCTGTCTTTTCATTGTCGTATGCTGACACAATCTTTCAGTGTCCTAGAAGCTAAAATGTATGAATTCTTGACCATTTTTATCTATCCCCTGCTCTCAGAAGCTTTATTTTGGTGCCCATGCTTGTGACCACATTTTTAAGGCACTTGTATTGAACTGAAGAAGCAGGCCAGGACCCGTGAAACACATTGGGCTTGATTCACAAAGCGGTGCTAACCTAGTTAGCACACCTAAAGACTTTTGGGCGTGATAAGCATTGCACTAAGTAGGTTAGTACCGCTTTGAAAACTGACGTGCAATGTTTTGCGCGCAAAGTCCGGTGTGCGCGAAACGTCGCATAGGGTTTACTGGCGTTGCACGCGTAAACTTTGCTAACTGTTAGCACACTGGTGAAAAGCCCATTATCAGGCCTAAACTCAGTTTAGGTGTGATAAAATAAACTCGCGCGCAAAGTTTAGCGCGTAAAGTTTTACGCGCAAAACTTGTGATAATGGTCTTTTCACCAGCGTGCTAACAGTTAGCACAGCTTTGTGAATCAAGCCCATTGTCTTTTAAATTGGGCTTGAATAAACTGTATCTTATAAAGCCACCTTCTCTGGTTAATGCATCTGAAGTGGTAAGATACTACACAGTTACATAGTTATTTGGGTTGAAAAAAGACATACGTCCATCGAGTTCATCCACTTTATTATTTATGTTTATATATTACTGATTCCACAGGCGCCTCCACCTCCCTGCTCTTTTTATGGCTTGGATTTCTTATCAATAAGGGTTACGCTATAGTAGTTTCCAGACTGGGAAGAAACTGTCACTTGCATACCTAAATATTATCTTCATCAGGCAGAAAAGAAAAACAGGAAAACAGCCTAGTTATTTGTATGCTTAGCACTGTTCATACTCATGTCTATCTCATCATGTCACCGGGTATTCCTTAATGTCAAATACATCACTTTTTTAAGATCTGGTGAGGAGTCCCTTACCAGCCATTTACTGTAGCACAGACCTCCAGAGCTGCAGGCTGCAGTGAGAACAGGATACACTGTCAATGCACTGCTTCCTGGGGACTGAGGCAGTTGTAAGTACCAAAAGCAGAGTCTGCAGTTAATATCTTCACACGGCCTGCTTCAGGTAAGGATAATACATTTTGAATCAAGTTTTTCAGCTCCTGAAGTGTCATTCGACACAGAAGTGTAACAGCTGGACCCTTCAGTACTAAACTACCAGCTGGAGTACATGGGACCGGTCTTTGCAACCCACCCTATACAGTATAGGTGTGTTTATTTTACACAGTATTATGAAACGGTGTAATGGTCATTCTTAGCAATTACCAGCTTCAGAAAGAGGACTAAAGTAAACCTGAAGCAAAAATAACTGTGACAAAAACGTATTTTGTAAACATTAAAATTGTATTTAAATATTAAAATCTACATAAAAAAAAAAAAAAGAAATTAACTTCTGAACTTGTTTTCTGCACTCAGACACATTTTTTTCTCAGCTACACGTGTTTTTTGCAAGTCTAAAAAGTTATGAGTGGCAGCTGGCATTAAAACAAACAATCCCAGGCTGGCATTCAGTGTCCTGCATCCACCGTCAACAAGCTCCACCCAACGTGTTTCATTCCACCGGACTCATCAGGAGCCCCTTATGAGTCCCATGGAACGAAACGCGTTGGTCAGAGCTTGTTGTCGGTGGATGCAGGACGCTGAATGCCGGCTAGAGATTGTTTGTTTTAAAGCGCATATGATCTTAACAAGCGCATATGATCTTAACAAATATGATATTATTATAATATTTTTTTTTTTGCCAATGAATAAAACTGTTTTAAGTCTAGTGGCTGTTGATATCAGAGAGGTATATCAGAGGGGAGCCTCAGGTTTGGAAGGAGGGAAACAGATGAAGAGTAGAAATGCTGTGTATTATTGAACGATTTTGCTGGTCTGTCATTGGACAGCAAGCTTATCTGGTGAGTGGTTAGCTTGCATGTTGGTGAAGGAGTAAGAACGTCACTGGCGGTGTGTGCAGTGCTCAGACACACAAAACACCAGTTGTGGCAATATCTAGTGTCTGTGACAATAATACACTATGAGTGATTGACTTTGTTTTTTCTGAGGGGATAAGACGGACTAATGGATATTTAAAGGGACAACTCTATTTGACATCAAGAGACATTTATCTGCAGATCATTTTTGATTGGGATTGCCTACACACCATAGAACTCTACTACTTGGTTAGTCTAACTTCCAAAATAATGTGGGAATGAGTAGGGAAGCTGGTTGGCATCTTTGTGTAGATCCTTTCCAGGGAGTGCTTTTTCAAAGAATAAAGGTAATACTAATAATCTCACATGAGGTGATGGACAAGTCTGTCAAATTTGTCTGCTTTATACTACCAACTATAAAGGTGTTGATATGCTTAACAATTTTCCCATTCAATTCCCTGCAGATTCCATCAATCTGCAAGGAATTGATTCCCCCAGAATGTCAAATCTATCGACTTTAGGTTGATTTTGACCAAAAACGATCAAAAGTATCGTTTGGACCTGACAGAAGATTAGAGTCGATTGAGATCGGGGCAGATGCAGTGATAGATCAACAGCCCAACGCTGCAGTTTTATTGATTTACTACGGGAATCTATTGAAAATCGATGTGCAGAGTGTGTACCTGAGGTAAGTATCCTATGGGGTACTTACCTCAGGAGGTGGAAGCCTCTGGACCCTAGTGAGGCTTCTCCTGTCCTTCTCTACCCCTCCATTCCAGCGCCGTCAGAAACAGAGAATCCACTGACAAGGTTTTTGGCAATGCTGAGCGCTAATGATCAAAGCAATCCTGTGTGAGCCTGTGTGATCCTCGGACAGGCACAGTAGCAATTTTTCATCTGGCTCAGGCGGAAATGGCCAAGCACGATCGGATCTGTGCCAGCGCAGTAGAGTGTATCCTATCAGGCTCGGCTATTTCTGCCTGAGCCCAAAGGAAAGCCGCTACTGTAGGAGGATCATACAGGCTCACACAGGATTGTTATGATCCTAGACCTTTGGCGGTTGACAGCTTTAGAACGGAGGGACAGAGGAGGATGAGGGAAACCTAATTAGGATCCAGAGGTCTTTTCTTCTTTAAGTTTTAACTTTAGTTGGGCTTTAAAGTGGATCTGAACTCAGAACTTCTTCTCTGCTCTAAAAGATAAGCAACATCACAATAACCTTTAAAAAAAGATTTACATGTTACAGCTGATACCAATCCTGCAATAAATCTGCAGTGTGTCTACTTCCTGCTTCCATGGAAGCAGACATATTGTTAAAGAACCACTATCACGAAAAAAAAGTTCAAGACAGTTCAAATCTGACAGAACCGACAGGTTTCGGACCAGTCCATCTCCTCAAGAGGGATTGTCAGGGTTTTCTTTTTCTTCAACAGCATTTCCTGATCAGCAGTTTAACTGCCAAAATAGTAAGATACCAGCCAGCCTCCCTATTCAATTGCACACTATTTTGTCAGTTAGACTTTGCAACTGCTGTTCAGGAAATGCTGTAAAAAACAAAGAAAACCCTGAGAATCCCCCATGAGGAGATGGGCAGGCCCAAAACCTGTCGGTTCTGTCAGATTTTAACTGCCTACCTTTTTCGCGATAGTGGTCCTTTAACAATTTGTGTTTACCAATTAGATCTCTGCTGTGGCAGCCAGCTGACACAGCTGAGGGATCAAATTACAATTAGTGCTTGATCATAGATTAGGGATAATCAGGCAGGCTAAACCCGCTAAATACATACAGGGTGGATTTCTATACGTTTTCCTTCTTCCCTGTGCAAGAGTTCAGCTCCACTTTAATACACACGATCGGCACGGTAATGTTGGCGCCACACCCTGACCCATTCTTCTCATGTCAAAAAGTTGCAAAACATGATGAAACCCCATTCTCCAACCAGAAGCAATTAGGTAGAAGATTCAGAAAAAGCAGTCTTGATATAAAATGATTGAACTCACTAGACTGAATAATGTGGCCATGCAAGATTTGTGACAAGTTCAGCATTACAGTAGCGAGTGTGAAATAGGCTTCCTTGTAGTTGCGCTAAAGTGGAGTCCTCGAGAGAGACAACTTTCTCCCTGCTTGAAGCCGGATGATTATGCTCCGAACACAACCGCTACCTCAGCTTATCACACTCCACCAAATCTCATCCTAGTCTAGTTATAGCCCGATCTTTGTCAGGAAGAGGGGGGTTCACTATTGACAGGCACGTCAACATTACAGCAACTATAGAGATGGCAACACTCTTAAGTTTCAGGAGAGAACAAATTAGCAGTCACAATTCATCATCAGCTGTATCAGGGCTACACAGCGAAATCATATCCGTGATAGTTAGAAAAGTCCAACTTTCCGGTTTGTTGTTGAGGAATGCGGAGCTCAGCTGCCTGACAACCTAGGTAATCACTCTGTAATTGGCATTCGCTCCTTTTAAGCCTATAATTCACAGCCTGCTGGATGCTGAGGACACATACACAGGATGTTGCTGCTTTATTTGTAGAACACTGGATACCTTCCTACATAATGCATGATACGGCTTCCTACAGTAGTTAAACCTCAATTTACTCCAATATGATGTCTTATTATGCTTTAACCATGATCCACAAGTGCAAGAAAATGTACGGTATGCAGGGAAATTGTCTGTAAAGCTGCTAGTCGCATGCAAATGAAACATGACCTTGAAGTTGAATAACACATTTTATTGAGAAGAATAACCCACCTACACTCGTTTATAAGTATACTACAACCAAGAGATTTCTGACCGAACGCAAGGACACTGTTACAGACTGGATTCTGTTATACTGATTGCAGGAGTCCAAGAAGCTAATTGAATTTTGCAATATGGGGTAATGCCCTTTGGCAGTCAGGTTGTTATTCATTATCATAATGAAGGGTCGCTCACCCGGACTACTAAGAGGAGGTTGTTACTTTGGTGGTAAAATAATTCTGTGTAGCGATGTATGGGGATTTAGCAACGGTAATAAAGTGCATTGGATACATATATACAGTGAGATTTGAAAGTTTGGGCAACCTTGTTAATTGTCATGATTTTCCTGTATAAATCGTTGGTTATTATGATAAAAAAAGTCAGTTAAATATATCATATAGTAGACACACACAGTGATATATGAGAAGTGAAATGAAGTTTATTGTATTTACAGGGTGCGCAATAATTGTTTAAATAAAACTGGGCAGGTGCATAAATGTGGGCACTGTTGTCATTTTATCGATTCCAAAACCTTTAGAACTAATTATTGGAACTCAAATTGGCTTGGTAAGCTCGGTGACCTGGCCCTGACCTATATACACAGGTGAATCCAATCCAATTATGAGAAAAAGTTTTTAAGGGGGTCAATTGTAAAAAAGCAGCCGCATGTTCTGGCAGCAAGGCGGCTGATTCCGCGTCTGATGCGGCGGTTTGTCCGTGTCAGCAGGCGTCTGGTTTGTCTGGAGCTGGTGGTGCCCATGGGCAGAGTGGCGTGGGGGCCGCCGCATGTTCTGACGGCAAAGCGGCGGATTCCGCGTTCAATGCGGGGGGTTCCCCGCAACAACATGCGTCTGGGTTAGCTGGACCTAGTAGTGCACACAGATGGAGAGCTATGCGCGCGCGCGCCGCTAGCCAGGCTGTTTATGCCAATAGGAGGAAGATCAGCTGATCGGGACGGTCAGCTGATTCCTGCTCGGCTATTGATTGGTTGATGGGAGCTGGGCGGCGCTGTGGGGTGCTTTACTATATATATCTCTTGCTGTTCAGTTGCTGGTTGTCTGGCGTTGCGAATGCTTATGTGTTAGCACTCAGACCTTAGTCAGATCTTCCAGTGTGGTGGAACCAGGAGGACCTGGGAATCCACACTTAGCCAGTTACTGTATATCATCTGTGTTATTCTCTAGCATAGTTCCAGGGTGTTGAGATCACGGCCCTCACACCCCAGACTAGGAATACTGTATATCATCTGTGTTATTCTCTAGCATAGTTCCAGGGTGTTGAGATCACAGCCCTCACACCCCAGACTAGGAATACTGTATATCATCTGTGTTATTCTCTAGCATAGTTCCAGGGTGTTGAGATCACGGCCCTCACACCCCAGACTAGGAATACTGTATACCATCTGTGTTATTCTCTAGCATAGTTCCAGGGTGTTGAGATTACGGACCTCACACCTCAGACTAGGCCTTGTTTTGATATCTGTTATGACCTGTAGCTTTCCTGACTCTCTGATTTGGTACTGGAGCTGGGCGGCGCTGTGGGGTGCTTTACTATATATATCTCTTGCTGTTCAGTTGCTGGTTGTCTGGCGTTGCGAATGCTTATGTGTTAGCACTCAGACCTTAGTCAGATCTTCCAGTGTGGTGGAACCAGGAGGACCTGGGAATCCACACTTAGCCAGTTACTGTATATCATCCAGACTAGGAATACTGTATATCATCTGTGTTATTCTCTAGCATAGTTCCAGGGTGTTGAGATCACGGCCCTCACACCCCAGACTAGGAATACTGTATACCATCTGTGTTATTCTCTAGCATAGTTCCAGGTTGTTGAGATCACGGCCCTCACACCCCAGACTAGGAATACTGTATATCATCTGTGTTATTCTCTAGCATAGTTCCAGGGTGTTGAGATCACGGCCCTCACACCCCAGACTAGGAATACTGTATACCATCTGTGTTATTCTCTAGCATAGTTCCAGGGTGTTGAGATTACGGACCTCACACCTCAGACTAGGCCTTGTTTTGATATCTGTTATGACCTGTAGCTTTCCTGACTATTCTTCTGATCTCTGATTTGGTACTTTGCATATCTGATACTCTGTTGCCGACCCGGCCTGTCTGACCTTCTGGCTGTCACCCTCCGCAGGGTGTCTTGCCTTTCCGCAGGGGTCCCCTGCTCTTCAGAGGGGATACTGCTCCTTATCAGGCAGGGACTCCCTCTCCAGGTGTCCTTGACTGCAGTAGAGTCTTCTCTACTTATTGGACCACCTGCTACCCCGGTTGTCCAAAGGTTACTGTTGCACCAAAACACTTACACACTCAGGTGTCTAGAGGTTAGACATATTTGATTATTGGCGATTCTGCAGATCCCCAATAATCAGGTGTATCTGTATTCTTGGGGATACTGCGGATCGCCAAGAATCAGATTCTCTCTCTGGTTGCTGACACCTATCGTTACAGAATGCCAGACCAAAACAATATGGACGCACTTAGCACTCGTCTGGACACACTCACCACCTAGGTGGAAAATCTCATCAGAGTGATGGACGGTCAGCAGGCCCAGATCTCTGCCTTATCTGGGTCACTACAAGTCCTTCAGACGACTGTAAATTCAGTGCGATCCCCTCCAGTCACAGACTTGAGAATGTCTGTACCTGAAAAGTTTTCTGGCCATGGATCTGACTTTCAGAATTTTAAGAATCGTGTAATGTCATATTTTGAATTGAGGCCTAATTTGTCAGGGACAGAGGCACAGAGAATTACTTTTATTAAGACTTTACTCTCAGGGGATGCTCAAACCTGGGTGTATAATTTACCAACAGGGCATGAAGCACTTAGGTCAGTTGAAGAGTTCTTCAAGTCCATGGCCATAATTTATGACAACCCAGACATTGCTTCTACCTCTGAGGGAAACTAAAAACCTTGCGTCAAGGCAAGGATCCAGTGGAGGTTTATGCGGCTGAGTTCAGGAAGTGGTCAGTGGGGGGCTTTTGCACTACTGGATTGTTTCTTATCGGGGTTATCAGACGCAGTTTCTGGACTGATGTTGGGATACCCTGAACCTAAAACACTTGAGGAAGCAATCACTCTAGCAGTACGTGTTGATCGGCGGTTACGATACCAAAAGCAAACCCGTGGTAGGGACAGGGTTAGATATGTCTCTTATGCCACTTCTCCACCTGCCTCACCGCCACCTGAGCCAATGCAGATTGGTCACTCCAAATTAACTCGTTCAGAGAGGAATCGTAGGAAAACTGAGCAGCTTTGTCTATACTGTGCAGAGGAGGGTCATATAGTGCGGAATTGTCCCAAGAAGTCGGGAAACGCTGCCGCCTAGGTGTAGTTAGAGGTAATACCCTGGGCGCGCAGTCTTTAGCTCTACATAACGATCGTCTGTTACTCCCTTGTTCGGTTATATGGGAGGGTCAGACTGCTTCCACGGAAGCCTTTATTGATTCTGGTTCAGCAGCTCATTTTATCGATTACGAGTTTGCAAAGAAATTGGGTACACCCATGCTTCCCTTGAATCAACCTATCTTGGTCACTGCGGTAGATGACTCTCCTCTGCAGAGTAAACGCCCCTTGTCCCGCACTCCTAATGTGCATATCAAGATTGGGGTATTACATGGGGAGAGTCTGCAATTTCTGGTCTTGCATATGGCAACCTCTACCGTCATTCTTGGCATGCCCTGGTTACAAATTCACTCACCTCAGATAGACTGGGGGTCAGGTCAGCTAACTAGCTGGTCATCCCATTGCGATCATCATTGTTTAGCGAAAGTAACCATGGGTAATACCAACATTCAGGTTGGAGGTGTACCGAGACAATACGCAGAATTTGCAGATGTCTTTTGCTCAAAGTCTGCATACAAACTTCCCCCTCATCGCGCCTTTGATTGTCCTATTGCTCTGAGATCTGGTTGTATGCCGCCCAGGGGTCATCTTTATAACCTATCTTCGCCGGAGAAACTATCTATGCAGGAATACATCAGGGAAAACTTGGCGAAAGGGTTCATACGTCCCTCTCGGTCACCAGCAGGGGCAGGGGTTTTTTTTGTCAAGAAAAAGGACGGAGGTCTCCGCCCTTGTATTGATTACAGAGGGCTGAATAAGATCACTATAAAAAAATGCTACCCTTTACCATTGATTGACAATTTGTTCACACAGGTGACCAACACCAAGATTTTTTCCAAGCTAGATCTCAGGGGTGCATACAATCTGGTTCGCATCAGAGATGGTGACGAATGGAAGACGGCCTTTAACACACCCGATGGGCATTACGAATACTTGGTGATGCCCTTCGGGTTGTGTAATGCGCCGGCCGTCTTCCAGGAGTTAATTAATGAGGTGTTCAGGGAAGTGTTGGGCAAGTTTGTTTTGGTATACTTGGACGATATACTAATCTTTTCGTCCAATCTTGCTGAACATCGCAGGCATGTCAGATGGGTATTAGAGAGGTTACGACAGAATCAGCTGTATGCCAAACTAGAGAAATGCCTCTTTGAGGTAGAGTCAGTAGCCTTCCTGGGTTACATCATCTCCACTTCTGGTCTTTCAATGGACCCAGGGAAGGTTTCCGCTGTCCTGGAGTGGCCTCAGCCCGTGGGGCTGAAGGCACTCCAGAGGTTCCTAGGGTTTGCCAATTACTACAGAAGGTTTATTAAGGGCTACTCTACCATCATCTCTCCTCTCACCAGTCTCACCATAAAAGGGGCTGATACTCATCATTGGTCACCTGAGGCTCATACGGCCTTCTCGACTTTAAAGAAACTGTTTTGTTCTGCCCCAATACTTAGAAATGTTGATGTCACCTTTCCTTTCATCGTGGAGGTTGATGCCTCGGAGGTGGGGGTAGGAGCAGTGTTGTCACAGAGGTCAGGATTGCAGGGCAAGCTGCACCCATGTGCTTACTTTTCTCGCAGATGTTCACCTGCCGAGAAAAATTATGACATCGGCAACTAGGAGCTCCTGGCCATCAAGTTAGCTTTTGAGGAATGGCGACACTGGCTGGAGGGTGCAGAACATGTTATCACGGTTTACACAGACCACAAGAATTTGGAGTATATCGAGTGGGCTAAGAGACTCAGCCCTCGCCAGGTCCGGTGGTCCCTGTTTTTTCTCCCCCCCCCCCCCTGTGTTGGTGGATGACCAACCAGAGTATGAGATTGAAAAGATTCTGGATTCTCGCCTGGTGCAGAATTCCGTGCAGTATCTGGTTCACTGGAAGGGATATGGCATAGAGGAGGTATCTTGGGTGCCAGATTGCCGCATGCATGCAGAGGATTTGAAGAAAGAGTTCCATGATTTACATCCTGGAAAGCCTGGTGGAAGGTGTCCTGAAAAGCCGCCGCATGTTCTGGCAGCAAGGCGGCTGATTCCGCGTCTGATGCGGCGATTTGTCCGCGTCAGCAGGCGTCTGGTTTGTCTGGAGCTGGTGGTGCCTATGGGCAGAGTGGCGTGGGGGCTGCCGCATGTTCTGACGGCAAAGCGGCGGATTCCGCGTTCAGTGCGGCTGGTTCCCCGCAACAACATGCGTTTGGGTTAGCTGGACCTAGTAGTGCACACAGATGGAGAGCTACGCGCGCGCGCGCCGCTAGCCATGCTCTTTATGCCAATAGGAGGAAGATCAGCTGATCGGGACGGTCAGCTGATTCCTGCTCGGCTATTGATTGGTTGATGGGAGCTGGGCGGCGCTGTGGGGTGCTTTACTATATATATCTCTTGCTGTTCAGTTGCTGGTTGTCTGGCGTTGCGAATGCTTATGTGTTAGCACTCAGACCTTAGTCAGATCTTCCAGTGTGGTGGAACCAGGAGGACCTGGGAATCCACACTTAGCCAGTTACTGTATATCATCTGTGTTATTCTCTAGCATAGTTCCAAGGTGTTGAGATCACGGTCCTCACCCCCCAGACTAGGAATACTGTATATCATCTGTGTTATTCTCTAGCATAGTTCCAGGGTGTTGAGATCACGGCCCTCACACCCCAGACTAGGAATACTGTATACCATCTGTGTTATTCTCGAGGGTGTTGAGATCACGGCCCTCACACCCCAGACTAGGAATACTGTATACCATCTGTGTTATTCTCTAGCATAGTTCCAGGGTGTTGAGATCACGGCCCTCACACCCCAGACTAGGAATACTGTATACAATCTGTGTTATTCTCTAGCATAGTTCCAGGGTGTTGAGATCACGGACCTCACACCTCAGACTAGGCCTTGTTTTGATATCTGTTATGACCTGTAGCTTTCCTGACTATTCTTCTGATCTCTGATTTGGTACTTTGCATATCTGATACTCTGTTGCCGACCCGGCCTGTCTGACCTTCTGGCTGTCACCCTCCGCAGGGTGTCCAGCCTTTCCGCAGGGGTCCCCTGCTCTTCAGAGGGGACACTGCTCCTTATCAGTCAGGGACTCCCTCTCCAGGTGTCCTTGACTGCAGTAGGGTCTTCTCTACTTATTGGACCACCTGCTACCCCGGTGGTCCAAAGGTTACTGTTGCACCAAAACACTTACACACTCAAGTGTCTAGAGGTTAGACATATTTGATTATTGGCGATTCTGCAGATCCCCAATAATCAGGTATATCTGTATTCTTGGGGATACTGCGGATCGCCAAGAATCAGATTCTCTCTCTGGTCGCTGACACCTATCGTTACACTCCTCTTTTAATTTTCTTTGAAGAGTAGCAAAATGGGGGTCTCAAAACAACTCTCAAATGACCTGAAGACAAAGATTGTTCCTCATCATGGTTTCACCTCTGTATACAGAGTTAAGGTGCAAGTGTGTACATAACTTTTCACAAGCTTCCAATACACAAATATGATGTTAGTACAATCATGCATAGCATTCAAAGAAATCACTAAAGTTATATCGAACAAAACAAAATACAGCAGCTTGAAGTAATATTCCTAGTTATTATTAGCATTTAGAACCAAGGATATTTAGCCTTCATAGTAGTTCGGCATTGTTTTGTAGGTAGCAAAACGGTAGCAGTTTAGAAATTGTAACTCTTTTATTGCCGTACAGATTTTTGGCAGTCATGATCCAATGTTAGAAGCATCTTTCCAGCAGCCAAAAATACATTATTTGTAGCATCCAATTACATCAACAATCCTGATCCACAGTTTCATGGATCAACAGATCCAATTTAGCAGAGAAACATTATGGCTATCTTGTAAGGCATCCACATTCCACAATACATGAATAAAAGATCAAATAATATAAATCACAAATAAACCATTGTGAGGAAGATGGTCTAGTGTGAAAGAAATCTGAATATCCTTCTCTGTAAAGGTGCATACACACATCCAATTTCGATTACCGTATATACTCGGATACAAGTCAACCCCGTGTATAAGTCGACCCCAATATTTGACCCTCAAAAGCTGGAATTTTCCAATTATTCATGTAAAAGTCTACCCAGCAAAGTTTAATAGCTGTACTTGGGGCAATAACCCCTCCTGGCCCCCAAGTACAGCAAATAACTCCTCTAGGACACACATGCAGCCATTAGCCCTCTGCTTGTATTTCCGTCTGTCTGCATTTCCCCCACCCACCATCACCCATGGGAGCCGTCTGTCTGCATTTTCTCCCACCCACCATCACCCATGGGAGCCTCTGCTTGTATTTCCCCCCACCCACCATCACCCATGGGAGCCTCTTCTTGTATTTCCCCCCACCCACCATCACCCATGGGAGCCTCTGCATGTATTTCCCCCCACCCACCATCACCAATGGGAGCCTCTGCATGTATTTCCCCCCACCTACCATCACCAATGGGAGCCTCTGCTTGTATTTCCCCCCACCCACCATCACCCATGGGAGCCTCTGCAAGTCTGCATGTATTTCCCCCCACCCACCATCACCCATGGGAGCCTCTGCTTGTATTTCCCGTCCTCCTTCCTCCCACCATCATCCAAAGGGAGCCTCTGCTTGTATTTCCCCCCTCGCGCTGTGTAATCCTATGCAGAGTGATAAGCCCAGCAGAAGCCATCACTCACCATCAGCGGGCGCACCATCCTCTCATCTCCCTTCGCTCGCGCTGCTGCTGATCTCCATGCTTAGCGTAGCCAAGGGGCAATCCACCGGCATTTCCTGGAAGGGGCAGAGCTTTCAGCTTCAGCTCTGCCTCTACTGACGTCAATCGTGGCGCATCGCCGCCTCTGCCTGCCCCTCTCACTCTTCCTTCACAGAGAGGGGCGGGGAGAGGCGGCGATCCGTGCGGTGATTTACGTCAGGAGGGGCAGAGCTGAAGCTGAAAAGGAAATGCCGGCGGATTGCCCCCCGGGCGATTTGGGGGCTCTGCAGCCCTCGTTTAGCGGCGGGGATGCGACGGATTACTTGGGAGCACTGAAGCGGACTATAAGGAAGCTTTTGCCGGCGTGGGCCACAAAATATTGTATCGAGGGCCGCAAATGGCCCGCAGGTCGCGAGTTTGAGACCCCTGGTTTAGGGGAAGGATACAGAAAGCTGTCTCAGATTTCGGCTGTCTGTTTCCCCAGTTAGGAACACATTGAGGAAATGGAAAACCACAGGCTCAGTTCAAGCTAAGGCTTGAAGTGGCAGACCAAGAAAAATCTCGGTTAAAGGGAAGCACAAACAAAGCCACTTGAGGTATGCTAAAGCACATTTGGACCAGTCAACTTCAATTTGGAATAAGGTGCTGTGGACTGATAAAACTAAAATTGAGTTATTTGGGCATAACAAGGGGCATTATGCATGGAGGAAAAACACAGCATTCCAAGAAAAACACCTGCTACCTACAGTAAAATATGGTGGTGGCTCCATCATGCTGTGGGGCTGTGTGGCCAGCGCAGGGACTGGGAATCTTATCAAAGTTGAGGGACGCATGGATTCCACTCAGTATCAACAGATCCTGAAGACCGCAACAAATTTTATCAACAGAAGTTGGCGCTAAGGAAACTGAGTCCACTAAGCTGCAAGGGGTGAGCAGCACAAACCGAATTTTTATGCAATTCTATGCAAAGAGCCCCGTCACTGTTTTCCTGTTGTGTGCTGCAGCCTCTCTGTATTTGTACATTTCTTATGGAGTCTGGGGACAGCTATTTCCCACAATTCAACAAGCTTCACAGACCGGGAACTGCCAGGAGTACCATTGTCCTCAGAGTTTCTTGTGGAGGGGTTTCACCACAATATCAGCCATACAGAGCCCCCTGATGATCCGTTTGTGAAAAAGAATAGATTTCTCATGTAAAAGGGTCATGTAAAATCAGCTACTGATTGGGATGAAGTTCAATTCTTGGTCACGGTTTCTCTTTAAAGTGGACTTTATTAGTCATCATAACTGTCACTATAAAAACTTATCTGCTGAATGCGCGTTCAGGGTCTATAACTAAAAGTATTAGAGGGAGAAAATCAGCAGGATAGTGAGGCAACTGGTATGTTGTTTCAAAGAATATAAATATTGCAGCCTCCGTATGCCTCTCATTACAGTTTTTTTTTAAGTTTTTTTAAGTTCCCTCATCTCAACCTTGACATTACTCAAGTCTGAGTCAAGTCTGTAAGACCTACCAAAATTCTTTTCTATAGGGTTCCATGATTCTTAGTTATGCCACTGCAATAAGGGAAGATGACTTGTTTGATGAGACTCATGGTGTCTTTTATAATCCTGCTTCTGCTTTATCATTTATACTGCCCATTTAACACATTTATATTTGTCTTTTGCTCTATTGTAATTCATGGTCCTCTGTGATCACATATTTTTTAAAAAAGGACGTTTTGTCCATCCTATTATGATATGTATAATCATATCAAAAGGTAATGTATTTAAGTGAAGGTGCATTTAAGCAATTATAAGTCCAATTAAAATGAGGCATCAGATGTAACATTCTATGGGATGAAAGCAGATTTCGCTTCACCATGAAAAAAAGAAAGGCTTCAATGAAAACTGTTCACAGAGTGAAAACGGGGGAAAGTTCTTGCATGGGAAAACATACTGAAGATTAATAGGCATTATTTAAATGATAATTGGATGAGAATTTGTGTTTGCGCAAAGCCTTCTGTGATAGATGTACAGAACACGGATGATACGCAAAGAAACAAGGATTCCAAATTAGGCAGAAAGATATTAAAAAACTGGAATGCTTAACTCAGAAAAACCAAAGCTATAATTTCAGACTGACAAAAAATGAAGCATTATTGGTGCATGAGAAAGTACAATGGGACATCTAATGAAAAGCAGAGGTCTATCATCCCATAGCAGTAAATTATTTTATATATTTATTTAGCTGTGACATCTTTCACAGTGCTCAATCTCGTCACTAACTGTCCCTCAGATAGGATCACAGTCGAATACCTACTATAGTCACAGGCCCGGAGCAGATTTACATCACAGGAGCCTAAAGTCACACATGTTCTGGCACCCTAGATTTCATCCTTCACAACTCCACAAAGCCCCGGTGAACTGCACTGCAAGTGTGCTGACTTTCCCCTCCCCTCTACCTTCCATGACTGGTGTAGGTAGCCACAAGGGCCCCTTATTATTAGGTAGCCAGAGGTACCCTCAGTATTTAGTAGAAAGAAGTGCTGCCCCAACCAAGTATTAGGTAGCTAGAGGTGCCCCCAACTGAAGGGGGATCTCCGCAGTGGAATGTCGAAACCCGGGTGAGTAACCTCTCATTTGCGCGCTGCTCAGGACTCTGCATAGGGAAGGAGGGAGGGAGGCACTGGGGGAGGGGAGTGAGCTGCTTTTCCCTCATCGGGCACCTGTAGGCATGCGCCTACAGAGCTTTATGGTAAAACTGGACCTGCATAGTCATTATTGCAGTGTCTAAGTTTTGTTGAAAGTCAGTTTAAGAATAGAGATGGCGATCGCGGCAAACCGGGAACTTTTCCGAAAGTTCGGTTCGCCCCCATAGTGCATCATGAGGGTCAACTTTGACCCTCTACATCACCAATTAGGCTACACTCCCTCCTGGAGCCCCACACCCCCTTATTAAAGTCAGGCAGCATCAGGCATTGGGCTCACTCGTGTGTCTGCAGTAATTACAGAAGAGAAAGCTGCTGCAGACTCTCATAGGGAAAGCTTAGTTAGGCTCTTGTAGGCTTCTTACCTTGCTCCTTGCTGATTCTTATTGCTAAAAAAGCACCCCACAACAGCTCTTTTGAGAGCTAATCTTTTTCTTGTGATCTATTTTTTTTTTTTTTTGTGTGTGACTCACTTGCATTATATACAGCCCTGTCAGTCAGTGTCACTGTGCCTGTCTAGTACCTGTCTGTGTGTGACAGGTGCACATTGTAATACCCATCACTGCATATACCTATTACCTGTTGTTCACTTCAGTGCACCCACCTACCTACGTGAGCGCACTCAGTGTCACTGAGCCTGTCCGGTACCTGTCCGGTACCTGTCTCTGTGTGACAGGTGCACATTGTAATACCCATCACTGCATATACCTGTTGTTCACTTCAGTGCACCCACCTACCTACGTGAGTGCATGCAGTGTCACTGTGACTGTCCGGTACCTGTCTGTGTGTGACAGGTGCACATTGTAATACCCATCACTGATTATACCTACTACCTGTTGTTCACTTCAGTGCACCCACCTACCCACCTATGTGAGCGCACGCAGTGTGATATACCACTCCATGACTGCACATTGTATTAGTCAAGTCAGTGCATACGTTTCACTTCATCCTCCCCAATATGGACAAAACAAAAGGCAGAGGCAGCCACCTGGCAGGTCTCTTTCGAGGTCGCGCTGTCATGATTTCGTGCAGCCCTCGACCAAAGTACAGTGTTCAGAAAAAGGCACGTGCCATCAACCCCCAATATTGTCAGGACGTAGTTGACTATTTAACACAGAGCACCTCATCTTTCTCAGCTTCCGCATGGAAGCGTGGCATACCTTCCTCCTCCTGCTCTGATTCTGGCACCCCACTTAACACTCAGTCGGCCGCCACCACCAAAGTGCCGTCACCCCAGGGCTCAGCGGTGTGGACATTTTTTTGTGTGTCTGCCTCAGATGAGAGCAATGCCATCTGTACTCTCTGCCACCAAAAATTGAGCCGTGGAAACACCAAGACCCGGGTAGGGACAACTACCTTACAAAGGCACATGATTACAAAGCACAAACTGCAATGGGATGACCACCTGAGGGAAAGCAGCACACAAAAGCAAATCCACACACTGCAGTGGAAGATATGCAATTATTTCTCAAAGAAGGCGATACCCAAACTGTGCCGTGATGTTGAAAGGCAAGTGGCATCATCTCTGGCACACAGCGTTGGGTCAAGGGTCCATCTGATCACGTGGTCTGCAAAGCACGGTCAGGCCTGCCCGAAGACTAAGTCAGTCCCCACACACAGCATCTCTGCCTGCACACCGTGTGAGTGACTTCCTGCCCCAAGACTAAGTCGCTCCCCACACAGCACCTCTGCCTGCAGGCCGCTTGACTGCCTTCTCCGCCACCACCAACAGGGTCCAGGACTCCAGGCGGATTCCTGAATTTTTAAGGCCGCTGCTAGCAGCGGCCACTATAATAATTTTTCTGGTGCGTGTACATTCCTGCCTAATTTTTCTGCCTGCACTGCGGCTGCAACAACAAAACAAAAGGCATGTACATGTGCCAATTCCCCTTCATGATCATTACCTTGCCATGGTGAAGGGGCTTGCGTATCACAATGAAGCAATGACCGCCGGCTATATGAGTGTCTCGGGTGGGGGCACACCCACGATAATAAGGTTGTTGCGTCTTTGTGGACAGACCAAATTTGATCAGCTGGACAGTCACTGTTGTTCTATTATTAAGCTACCACAGCCCGGCGACTATATGGGCTTGAAAACCGCCACGGCCAGCACTCTCGCCATGGTGCGCACCAGTCCAGCATGGCCGTCACTACACAAACAGCTGTGTGCAGGACGTTACACAGTGAGTTTGGTCTGTCAGTGTGAAGCAGTACTCTAATTACACTCCCTGATTGATCTATACACATGCAAGATGTTTTAAAGCACTTTAGGCCTGCAATTTAGCATTCAATGTGATTTCTGCCCTTAAAACGCTGCTTTGCGTCAAATCCAGATTTTTCCCCGGGACTTTTGGCTTGTATCCCACTCCGCCATGCCCCCCTCCAGGTGTTAGACCCCTTGAAACATCTTTTCCATCACTTTTGTGGCCAGCATAAGTGTTTCTAGTTTTCAAAGTTCGCCTTCCCATTGAAATCTATTGCGGTTCGCGAAAGTTCGCGCGAACCGAACTTTCGCAGAAGTTCACGAACCCGGTTCGTGAACCGAAAATAGGAGGTTCAGGCAATCTGTATTTAAGAAGCCCTGAATCAGGAAGAAAACGTATTGCTTGAAGCCTATGGTGGGCTAGGTTACCTGCTCCTAAGTGTGCTGCTGCTGCTTGGTGTCCTTGGGGTCCTCCCCGTTCCCAATACCCGGTCCTCTAAACTCTGCACCCATTTGGACGTTCCTCCAAATGGCACAGAGCAATTCTGACCTACACAGGCACAAATTCCAGACTGTGCCTGAGCAGTGAAAGAAAGCTTTCACTTGCTTTCATTGTACTTGAGTGATGTGGAACTTGAGAAAATGTATTTGACTGGAACATGCTTTTAAATATTAAAAGGACTTGGGATTGGCAACTGAGGGGCAGTCATGTAAAAAAGGCACCTGGAAAAAAGGGCGTGGGGGATTGCTGCTAGTAGAATATCGGTAAAATAGCCGATATTCTACTACTTTATTCCACCAATAGTAAAATATTGGTAAATTTTACCAATATTTTGCTATGTCTTAAACTAACCCTACCCTCACACCGAACCCTCCCTCTACCGATGCCTAACCCTAAGACCTCCCTCTACTGATGACTATCCCTAAGACCTCCGTCTACTGATGCCTAACCCTATGACCTCCCTCTACTGATGCCTAACCCTATGACCTCCCTCTACTGATGCCTAACCCTATGACCTCCCTCTACTGATCACTATCCCTAAGACTTCCCTCTACTGATGCCTAACCCTATGACCTCCTTCTACCGATGCCTAACCCTTAACCCTCCCTCTACCGATGCCTAACCCCTAACCCTTCCTCCACCTATGCCTGGCCCTCAAACCCCAACGTGGTGCTAACACTTCTCACATGTGTCCTCTCTCTATTGATGCCTAATTCTAACCAAACCCTCCTGCCAATGCCTAACCCTAACCAACCCCCGACTAATGCCTATCTCTAACACCCCTCCTTCCCCTCTCCAATGCCCAACCCTAACCAAACCACCACTAATGCTTGACCTTAATCCTTACCTCTGCCAGAAACCCACCAATATATGTGTCACCTTTGCCATATAAAAAAACTATACATATCAGGAACCAGGGAATAGGCACCCTATACTAATAAAAAATAGTGGGCACTGGGCACCGGGGCTATGCAAACTGCGTCTGAAAATTGTGGGTGCCCTAGCTTCAAATTACCTCTAGCACCTTCTTTACACCTGACCTCCCACTAACAGAAACTGTTTCTTGCCACCTAACCCTAAGGCCCCGTTCAGACTGCAGACCGCAGACCGCAACGCATGCGGACCGCAACGCATACGAACGCACGCCATCCGCGTTCGTATGCGTTGCGTGGCTGATCCCATCACTGAAAAGTGAATGGGACAGCCATGCGTTTTTACAAAAAATGCGTGCAGCATGCGTTTCCGGACCGCACAGGTCCGGAACGCATGCAGTGTGAACATCAGACATTGCACTCTATGCAATGTCTGATGTCGTGAGTGTCGGCCACCTGCACGCGTTTCCAAAACGCGGCTGGAAACGCGTGCAGTGTGAACGGGGCCTACCTCTCTTCTAATGGTACCTCTTCCTGTCACCTGACTTCAACAACTAGAACTAACCTGCCTTTATACAGTTAATAATCTCTTAAGATTACAAAATCATGCTATATTATTATTTTTGTTTTTCACTTTTAGATTTCTAGCTTCATTTTTTATATTGCAGTAAAAAGTTGTTTTCAGCAAAACATTTCACGTAGACCTAAATTTGCATGGAAACTTGCTGATTTTCTTTGCATGAAATTTATGATTTTATTCAGGTTTCATGAGTTTTTAATTTCATGCTGTGTTCACAGCAAGGGTCTGGAGCATCATCATTATTGTTATTATTATTTGTACATAGAGTACAAAGAGCTTCCATAGCAGCGGACAATTAAAGTGATACAAGCAAGAGGTATGCAGGTAATACACAAAAAATGACCACATCTAGTAGGGCAATTATGTAGAAAAAAATAGCAAAAAATAGCAAGGCGTGTGCCACCAGATTAGGATCCAGTAGATGAGAGAGCCCTGCCCATTTTTTTTATAATCCATGATGATAAGATGTAAAAACAAGTCAAAGTGAATCTGTAGGCTGTATTCATAGTGCCCATAATTAAATAGTTATCAAAGTTGAAAAAAGTCATACATCCATCAAGTTCAACCTGAGCCACACACCACCTCAATCCAGATGAAAGAAAACCACAAGGATAGGAACTATTTCCCTGACTGGATGATGGTATCATCTTCTTATATAATCTTTCCTAATATTTTACTATAACCTAACCCAGGCCCCCCAACTGTCCCGGATTCGGCGGGATGGTCACGGGTTGCGGGAGGGGCCCAGCTTTCCCACGGCACCTCCTCTTGTGTCCCGGCCAGCAGAGGAGGGAATGTAGAAAGATTGAGGCACCAGCCGCGGACAGCCGCTGAAGTGTAATGCAGGGAGGGGGGCCGACATCACTCCTCCCTCCCTCCCTCTCCATCATGTGACCCCCTCTTACGTCCCCTTACTAATGCAGAGAACTTGCGCAGCGGGCGTTTAGTTTACCTTTCCATTCCGGTGACAGGCTTCTTTCTACTTCCTGTTTCCCATGATGTGAAACAGGAAGTAGCCGGCCGCCGGAATGGAAAGGTAAACTAAATGCCCACTGTGCAAGTTCTCTGCATTAGTAAGGGGATGCAAGAGGGGGTCGCATGATGGAGAGGGAGGGATGGAGGAATGATGTCAGCCCCCCTCCCTGCATTACACTTCAGTGGCTGACCGCGGCTGGTGC
Source organism: Hyperolius riggenbachi (assembly GCF_040937935.1). Taxonomy (NCBI): domain Eukaryota; kingdom Metazoa; phylum Chordata; class Amphibia; order Anura; family Hyperoliidae; genus Hyperolius; species Hyperolius riggenbachi. The sequence continues at coordinate 104,834,346 of NC_090649.1, forward strand.
CTCGTTCTTTCTTCATTCCCTCCTCTGTCCACTGGCACCCTTCAATTCACCCCCCCCCCCCACAGAGCAGCATACTCCTCCCTCCACATTCCCCAGAGTGGCACCCTCCCCACCCACCCAGAGTGGCACTTTCCTACCCACCCACTCCTACCCCCCAGAGTGGCACCCTTCTCCCCAACCAACCAGAGGGCACCCTTCTCTCCCCCCAGAGTTTCACCCTCCTCCCCACCCACCCAGAGTGGCACCCTCCTACCCACCCACTCCTACCCACCCAGAGTGGCACCCTTCTCCCCACTCAACTAGAGTGGCACCCTCCACTCCCCCCAGAGTGGCACCCTCCTCCCCACCCACCCAGAGTGGCACCCTCGTACCCAACTGCTCCTACCCACCCAGAGTGGCACCCTCCTACCCACCCACTCCTACCCACCCAGAGTGGCACCCTTCTCCCCACCAAACCAGAGTGGCACCCTCCTACCCACCCAGAGTGGCACTATTCTTCCCACCCAACCAGAGTGGCACCCTTCTCTCCCCACCCAGAGTGGCACCCTCCTCCCCACTCGGAGTGGTGCTCTCATCTCCCCCCAGAGTGGCACCCTCCTTCCCACCCTCGTCATGCCCATTGTCACCATCTCTCAAAATCTAGGGTGTGGCTTAAGCCCATGCAGGGTGTGTGGCTTAAGTGTCCCTATTTCTCATCTTCCAAAGTTGGGAGATATGCCTAACCTAACCTTTTACTATAACCTAAGCCTCACATGAGCCCTCCCTCTCAAAGCCTAACCCTAACCGTTCCCTCCTGGCTATGCCCAACCCTAAGAATCCCTGGCAATGCCAAACCTTAAGACCCCCTTGCCCACCAGTGATGCCTAACCCTAAGGCCCTCCTGGCAATTCCTAACCTAAAAAACCACTGCCAATGCCTAAATCCAAGAACCCCCCCTCCCCCCACAATGCCTAAGACTAAGGCCCCCATGGACACCCAACACGAAGGCCCCGGTGGTGCTTAACCCTAAACACCCCCACCCCCTTCCTCTGTGCATTTTCCACCCCCAGTCATTTCCCCCCTTTATCATTTACAGTCTTTCACCTACTACCTATACCTCAACAGTATACGTTTCCCATTACAACAGCCTGCTCCGCCCCTCTCACCTTCTATCCGAACTCACTGTGTGCATCCTTTTTCAGCTATCTTTCCATACCACTCACTGTTTCCACCCATCCTACTCATGTTTTCCAACCTGTACAAAGTTCAGTGGGCATACATTTTCAGTGCAGGTTTGTAGGCGGGTGGGCGGTGGTGGCTTAGTGTGGACATGTAGGCAGTGGCTTAGTCCTCTTTCTTTGGATGAGGGGGTTCTGGCTTAGTGCGGGCTTGTGGGCGGTGGCTTAATGCTCTGGCTTTGGGCGGCAGCTTAGTGTGGACTGATGAGTAGCGCAGGTACAGCTGTGTCAATTATGTGCGTGCAACAGCCGTGCATAATTACAACTGTCGTTTAGATATATAGATAACATACTATTGGATTGACGATAAACTGCTGCAGCAGTCAGATGGTGCACATCTCTCCATCACTTTGCCAGAAAGTAGTGTCTCAAGTTCTCACTATTGCAAGCTACATTATCTTATTGCACCACCTATAACTGAAAGAGACTTTGTAACAACATTTTCAGTCTTATTTCTTCTATACTATAAGTTCCTATACCTGTTGTAATGTGGTCTGTGTTAATGCAGTCTTTTCTAGTTGCACAGTGGCTGTGTTATCTCTGTTATTGTAAGGAATAGCGGAGATGCCGCCGCTGAGTCAAGCGGCATAGCAGCTATCTCCGCGTGTCAGCCTGTGGCCTCTGCCGCGCGGTTACATGCTCAGGTTATGCCTGGTCCTTCCATTGCTCACAGGCTAAGAGCTACGCGCGCGTGAGCAGAGCGACAGGACCTTTATGCAGCTAAGAGGGGAGTCAGCTGATCATGCGGTCAGCTGACTCCAGCTAGCATCCGGATTGGCTGAGTGACTGGGGTGGCGCTGTGGAGCATGTTGAGTATATATAGAGCAGGTCTGTCAGTAGCTCCGCGTCTGCTGTTGCGAATGCTATAGTGTGTTAGCGCTCAGACCCCAGTCAGATCCCAAAGTGTGCTAGAACCGTCCGGAGCCGGGGATCCACACTTAGCTAGATTCTGTTGATAGCTTTAAAGTACTAGTGCATTGTTTATTTGTTATGACCTTTTGCCTGCTCTGACTTTTCTTCCATTTGTCGATTCTGTACCTCAGCCTATCTGATTCACGTTGCCGACCCTGCCTGTCCCTGACGCTGAATCAGTCTTCCGCTCCTGTACTGTATCTGTCCGCTCGTTGCTAACTCTGCCTGTCTGACCTCGCTACCCGCATCAGTGGGCTCTGCCACTGGTGAGGGAATCTAGTTTTCTACACCAATCTCTCAGGTGTAGAATACTGCTGCTTAGTCTGTGATACCCGCCCTTCAGGTATCCACAGGCTGCAGTACTATCTGCGTCACTTGCTCCTAGGCTGCAGTGCTGTCTGCGTCACTTGCTCCTAGGCTGCAGTACGGTCTGTGTCACTTGCTCTTAGGCTGCAGTACTGTCTGTGTCACTTGCTCCTAGGCTGCAGTACTGTCTGTATCAACTACTCCTAGGCTGTAATACAGTCTGTTCCACCTGTTCCTCAGGGGATCCTTAGTCCAGCATTACTGGGAAATCACTCTTTGTACTGTGCACCAAACACTACCCGGTTGCAGTACAGTCTGAATCACTTGCTCCACAGGTGATCAGTTGTACAGCACTATTGTATTTCTTCTCTTTGTTGTGGTACATAATTACCCCTTGGCTGCAGCACGGTCTGTCTCATTCACCCATAAGGTGAGCGCTGACTGCAGCACACTCGGGGTCACCCGCTCCTCGGGTGAACTCTCTCATCCGTATTACTGTTACACCAAACACTATCTCTCATTGCTTGTCCAGTGTCAGGCTATACTAGTATTATTGGTGATTCTGCAGATCGCCATATAATCAGGTATAGCATCTGCATTATTGGTGATACTGTAGATCACCAATAATCAGAGATCTCTGTGTGCTGACACCAATCGTTACCGTTATATGATCTAATCTTTTCTCTTCTGTCGGCTGAGGCTGGAATGTGTGGAATGTGCTGCACTGCTTGTCATTGGCAGAAGCTATACACACCCTCTCCAAGCACTGTATGAGTCAGAGACTGAGCTACTCTCAAGCCTATCACACTCTAGTTAGATGCCATGTCTTTTGTTTGTAAAAAGTTTTGAATCAGGATGATACCATTTATTGGCTAACTTAGAGATGGATAAACAGTGAGCTTTCGACTTATAAAAAGCCTTCGTCGGACTGGTTCCTGACCAAAACTGAAAAACACAGCTTATTTACACTGACATACAGAGGAGAAACATTCTTTGCAAACATAAATGTAATTAGATGCCTTAACTGTTACTGAGGAGGCTTTCCCAGGCATCCTATCTAAATTGATAAGATCAATAGAATCCTCAACATGACATAAAGCAGACTCTGGTGATGGGGAGACATCGTAAATTCCTAATTCCAATTGTAACTGGCCTGGTTACATGCACCATTAATTCTAAGCTTAAAAGAATTGTGGCATTTAAAGCCAGCACCTGAAAGCAAATAAAATGAATAGTGACAGTGTTTTCAGTTTTGGTCAGGAACCAGTCCGACGAAGGCTTTTTATAAGTCGAAAGCTCACTGTTTATCCATCTCTAAGTTAGCCAATAAATGGTATCATCCTGATTCAAAACTTCTTGCTTTCACTCATGGCTAACACGGTACAACACTTTACTGCTTCTATTTTGTTTGTAAACACTGCCTAAAAATGGCAATTACAAGCCAGGATAGCAGCAGGGAGTGGCAGGAACAGCACAGAGGGGCACAGGAGAACATAAGAAATAGAATGGTATTCTTTTTATTGTAAGAATTTTAGAGTACAGATTCTCTTGAACACAGTTTGCTCTACATCTGACAACAATGTGTTTCAGTGTAGTGCACAGCCACCACACTCCCCCTAGTGTGAATAATGTGTAATTGAAAAACTGCATGCATCTGCTCTCCATGGTGCTGGTTCTTGTTTGAAGACTGACTCCAGGCACAAAAGTTGTCCTAGATCTGGGTAATCAATTGCAGAGCTTGTTTTTGCATGTTTCTCCCTGATTGAGTAATATCAAACCATTTTTAAAGTACATGGTCAGCAGCCTAAACCCTATTACTATCTCCTGAATCGCTCACTGTTACTGTTGCAGGTTGAACAAGATTTTGAGACAGGATCCTTACCTCCAGGTGCCTTATATCGCACACAATCTAAATATCAGTACTATAGTTACTAAGCTGACATATTTAGATATGTGCAGCCAGTGGCGTAGCAATAGGTGATGCAGAGGTTGTGACTGCACTGAGCCCCTGGACCAGAGGGGCCCACTGGTTGCCTCCTTCTTCCATCTAATTAGCTTTTCATTGGTGCTATGCTGGAAATAAACACCTTTATATGTACTTTGCATAGTAGTAATCCTTAACAAACGGTTTCCTTTCTTTAAAGTGAATCTGTAAAAATAAAACAAAAACATAAAAAAGAGCCCCCGAGGGGTATTTACCTCAGAAGGTGGAAGCTTTTGGATCCTAATCGGGCTTCCCCATTATCTTCACCCTCTAGGATCCAGCGCTGGCAGCCTCCAAAAAAACAGCTGACAAGCTTGTTAGCTGTTGTGTCGGCGCAGTAGCGGCTGCGATTTTTACCTACTGTGCTCCTGCACAGGCACAGTAGCGGCTTTCCGATGGGCTCCGGTGGCAGTAGAGGAGCTTGATTGGGTCCACTCTACTGCGCAGGCACTGCACCCACATCCCGTCCTTAAGATGGGGAAGAAAGACAAACAGAATCTATCCTGGTGCAGAGTTTATGGGTGTGTCACTTTAGTGATGTGAGATGACACTATACACAAATAAAAAAACAGACTTAAAGTCCATACACACGTTGGATTTTTTTAACCTCTTGCCGACCAGGGGATTTTTCAGTGATCGGTGCTGCGTGGGCTCTACAGCCCGCAGCACCAATCAGGAGTGCAGCAGGGCGATCAGACTACCCCCCTTTTTTCCCCACTAGGGGGATGTCCTGCTGGGGGGGTCTGATCGCCGCCGGCTGCATTTGCTTAGCGGGGGGGGGGCTCTTCAAAGCCCCCCTCCGTAGCGTTCTCCGCCGTCTCGCCCGCTCCCTCCCTCTCCCTCCCCCTGTGAGCTGCGCAGGACGGATTTCTGTCCTGCGCATTGAAGGATAGGCTTCAGCCTATCATATGCTGGCGATCCCCGGCCAATCAGAGGCCGGGGATCGCCGGTCTGCCTTACGGCGCTGCTGCGCAGCAGCGCCGTATGATATAAACAGCGGGGATTTCTTCCCCGCCTATTTACATTTTGCCGGCGATCCGTGATCAGCGGCTCTCTGGCTGTTCACGGAGACACCCTCCGTGAACTGACATGGAAAGGCCGCTCGATCGAGCGGCCATTTCCATGGTAACCCACAGACGACCAGTTTACGCCAATCGACGTTAGCTGGTCGTCAAGAGGTTAAACGACTCGTCGTTTGAACGTCCCGTCGTTCAGTCGTCCGGACATCAAATCGGGCGTGTGTAAAGTCCGTCGTTCAGCTGATAAGACTGGTCTTGAGACTTATCAGTCTTATCAGCCGAACAACGGACTGTACACAGGCCCAATTTGATGTCCGGACGACTGAACAACGGGACGTCCAAATGACGGGTCCAATCCAACATGTGTATGGACCTTAACTTATGCAGTTACCAAACATGGCAGTCTCCACCCAGTCATACTCCATCTATTCATATTAAATTTACAGTGGGATGCGAAAGTTTGGGCAACCTTGTTAATCATCATGATTTTCCTGTATAGATTGTTGGTTGTTACGATAAAAAATGTCAGTTAAACATATCATATAGGAGACACACAGTGATATTTGAGAAGTGAAATTAAGTTTATTAGATTTACAGAAAGTGTGCAATAATTGTTGAAACAAAATTAGGCAGGTGCATAAATTTGGGGACTGTTATCATTTTATTGATTCCAAAACCTTTAAAGCTAATTATTGGAACTCAAATTGGCTTGGTAAGCTTGGTGACCCCTGACCTACATACACAGGTGAATCCAATTATGAGAAAGAATATTTAAGGGGTCAATTGTAAGTTTCCCTCCTCTTTTAATTTTCTCTGAAGAGTAGCAACATGGGGGTCTCAAAACAACTCTCACATGACCTGAAGACAAAGATTGTTCACCATCATGGTTTAGGGAGAAGGATACAGAAAGCTGACTCAGAGATTTCAGCTGTCTGTTTCCACAGTTAGGAACATACTGAGAAAATGTAAGACCACAGGCTCAGTTCAAGTTAAGGCTCGAAGTGGAAGACCAAGAAAAATCTCGGATAAACACAAGTGATGAATGGTCAGAGTCAACCCACAGACCAGTACTAAAGACCTACAACATCATCTTGCTGCAGATGGATTCACTGTGCATCGTTCAACCATTCGGCACACTTTACACAAGGAGATGCTGTATGCGAGAGTGATGCAGAGGAAGCCTTTTCTCCGCCCACAGCACAAACAGAGCCGCTTGAGGTATGCTAAAGTACATTTGGACAAGCCAGTTTAATTTTAGAATAAGGTGCTGTGGACTGATGAAACTAAAATTGTGTTATTTCGGTATAACAAGGGGCGTTATGTATAGAGGAAAAACAACACAGCATTCCAAGAAAAACACCTGCTACCTACAGTAAAATATGGTGGTGGTTCCATCGTGCTGTGGGGCTGTGTGGCCAGTGCAGGGACTGGGAATCTTGTCACAGTTGAGGGACGCAAGGATTCCACTCAGTATCAGCAGAATCTGGAGACCTATGTCCAGAAATCAGTGGCAAAGCTGAAGCTGCGCCCGGGGCTGGATCTTTCAACAAGACAACCCTAAACAGTGCTCAAAATCCACTAAGCCATTCATGCAGGGGAACAAGTACAATGTTCTGGAATGGCCATCTCAGTCCCCAGACCTCAATATAATTGAAAATCTGTGGTGTGAGTTAGAGAGAGCTGTCCATGCTCAGAAGCCATCAAACCTGAGTGAACTAGAGGTGTTTTGTAAAGAGGAATGGTCCAAAATACCTTTAACCAGAATCCAGACTCTCATTGGAACCTACAGGAAGCGTTTAGAGGCTGTAATTTCTGCAAAAGGAGGAGCTACTAAATATTGATTTTATTTCTTTATTAAGAATTTTGTTTTTGTTTAAACAATTATTGCACACTTTCTGTAAATCCAATAACCTTCATTTTACTTCTCAAATATCTCAAATATTTTTTATCGTAATAACCAACAATCTATACAGGAAAATTGTGATGATTAACAAGGTTGCCCAAACTTTTGCATCCCACTGTAGTTGCAGTGATAGTTATGTATTAACTGTGTATTTCAAACTATTCTGGGACAGAATAGGAAACTGAGTTAGAAAAAGCAGATGTAATAAAGAAGACATTAGGCTGTATGTATCTAAGAGGAGCTGCATACCAGAACGTTCCAGCAATCTTAGCATCATTAACTAATTGCCTATCTCAGCAGGAAGGAGGTTTGTGACTGAAAACAAACACAGTAAAGGAAACAATTGACAGTGCAGGAAGGAGTAGGGGTCCTGTGCTGCTGTGGCATAAAGTGGAAGATTAGCTTTCCTTCTCACAGATTACAGAAAGTTTTGGAGATGTAAGCAGCACTAGTGTGGGTGTAATTTACTGCAATGTACCACACATTGCTGAATTCATGTGTTTCACAGTTTTCCTCAGCAATGCCTGCTAAATATTTGAGTAATTTAGCTCTAAGTTGGTTTCTGAGGTAATGCCTCAGAGACGAGAGTGGCTCTCAAACATGGGATTGGTCCATAAAGTGGCGTATATCACTGTGGATGGGTCAACTTTTGACAACAAAATTTTGGGTGAAAAGTGGGTTGTGGGGGTGGCCTATACACAGGTGATATAATATGCCATGGGTGACATGTGCGAGGGCCCTCTTATGCAAAGTGTGCATTGGAGTGTACGTAAGCATGTATATCTGTCCTCACTGGAGCTCTAGTGGCTAGTTCAGAAAATGCATGGGACACTAGAGGATGCAATCTGGAGCAAAAACAGGTAGCTAAAGATGCTGAAGCATGCTCCGCAGCAAACTCTGCACCCACCAGCACGCTCCAGTGCACCCTCTGCATGGGGAGGGCTGCTGTGGCACATTGGGGGGAAGGGGGCAGCCAATCAGTGGGTCATAAATTTTGGCCTATTTCTTAGGCAAAAGGTGTATGTGTGGTTGGCATGTGTGTGGGAGAGCTTATCCGCACGTAGATATACAGTATATGGTAGGTATCAGAAAATTTGAGTTAGGTATAATTTTTAGAGGGGCAAGCGGAGTAGCTAGAATTAAGGTATACCACCCAACTTTTTGAGATAAGAAAGAGGGGCACTTTCAGACACGCCCATGCCACACCCCTCCCCATGTTTATCACAAAGAATTCATAATCGAAAGATGTCGTTTTATTATTCAAACCACACTGGTAATTTTTATCATTGGTTTTTCTTTATTTGAAAATAAGTATATCAAGTATATCAATTTAATTATTGGGAATAAAGTTCAGAGTCAGCTAAACACTTTTTTTTCAGTAAAAAAATACATATATTATTATAAATACTGTAGCGGACATCAGGACTGGGTTCTGGATGGGAGATATGTTTCCCCATTATTTGGGCTGTGGTCCCTTTAAGAGCTGTATGTGAACCTGGGAAGGAGTCTAGGTATTGTTTTGCAGCAAGCCAGTTGCTGCCATTGTTAGTTTTTTTCAGGGCCGGACTCTGGAATGGGAGGGAAGGAATGGTGGGCCTTTCCATTCCACCCAGGTGCACACCTGGCTTTCTGTGAAGCAGAGAGAAGCTCTGCTAAATTTGTATATAGAGGCAGAACAGGTGCAGTATGATGGAGGTTGATGTGCATGAAGCATGCAGAATGATGGAGGTTGATGTGCATGAAGCATGTGTGCTGCTGACCTCCTGTCGAGTGTGTTTGGAGGCACTGCTGAGAGCCAAACCATACTGTGGACTGCTGATTTGGATGGTTGTGGCCTAAGGAACTGGACTGTATTGCATAAATTGAGCTTTACTAATGCCAAGGACTCCAAAGTTGAATGTAAGCCTTTCGCGTACTTTTCAATTCATGCTGAAGCAAAGCTGTTTGATTTACTTCTGCCAATAAAATGACTTTTGTTTTATGAAGCTGTGTACTGCATGGTGACTGTGACCCCTCTAAACTTTACAATAAATATATTAACACAGATCTTTACATCAGTCCAGAAAGAGGGACAAATGAGGAAGAAAGAGGTACAGCGGGATTTGGTTCCCAAAGAGGGACTGTCCCTCCAAAAGAGGGACATTTGGTAGCTACCCGTGTTTCCCTGAAAATAAGACAGTGTCTTGTATTATTTTTTGCTCCATGTTGTGCTAGGGCTAGTGTTGGGCGAACATCTAGATGTTCGGGTTCGGGCCGAACAGGCCGAACATGGCCGCGATGTTCGGGTGTTCGACCCGAACTCCGAACATAATGGAAGTCAATGGGGACCCGAACTTTTGTGCTTTGTAAAGCCTCCTTACATGCTACATTCCCCAAATTTACAGGGTATGTGCACCTTGGGAGTGGGTACAAGAGGAAAAAAAATTTAGCAAAAAGAGCTTATAGTTTTTGAGAAAATTGATTGTAAAGTTTCAAAGGAAAAATTGTCTTTTAAATGCTGAAAATGTCATGTTTCTTTGCACAGGTAACATGGTTTTTACCGCCAGGCAGTCATAAATGTAATAAAGATAAGAGGTTCAATAAACAGGGACCGGTAATGCTAACCCAGCAGCAGCAGCAGCACACGTGATGGAACAGGAGGAGGCGCAGGAGGAGAAGGCCACGCTTTTTGAGACACAACAACCCAGGCCTTGCATGAGGACAAGAAGCGTGCGGATAGCATGCTTTTTACCGCCATGCAGTCATAAATGTAATAAAGATAAGAGGTTCAATAAACAGGGACCGGTAACGCTAACCCAGCAGCAGCACAGAGCACACGTGATGGAACAGGAGGAGGCGCAGGAGGAGAAGGCCACGCTTTTTGAGACACAACAACCCAGGCCTTGCATGAGGACAAGAAGCGTGCGGATATAGCAGCAATGCTTTTTGCCGCCATGCAGTCATAAATGTAATAAAGAGAAGAGGTTCCATAAACAGGGACCGGTAACGCTAACCCAGCAGCAGCACAGAGCACACGTGATGGAACAGGAGGAGGCGCTGGAGGAGAAGGCCACGCTTTGAGACACAACAACCCAGGCCTTGCATGAGGACAAAAAGCGTGCGGATATAGCAATGCTTTTTGCCGCCATGCAGTCATAAATGTAATACAGATGAGAGGTTCAATAAACAGAGACTGGAAACGCTAACCCAGCAGCAGCACACATGATGGAACAGGAGGAGGCGCAGGAGGAGAAGGCCACGCTTTTTGAGACGCAACCCAGGCCTTGCATGAGGACAAAAAGCGTGCGGATATAGCAATGCTTTTTGCCGCCATGCAGTCATAAATGTAATACAGATGAGAGGTTCAATAAACAGGGACTGGAAATGCTAACCCAGCAGCAGCAGACGTGATGGAACAGGAGCAGGCGCAGGAGGAGAAGGCCAAGCTTTTTGAGACACAACAACACAGGCCTTGCATGAGGACAAAAAGCGTGCGGATATAGCAATGCTTTTTGCCGCCATGCAGTCATAAATGTAATACAGATGAGAGGTTCAATAAACAGACTGGAAACGCTAACCCAGCAGCAGCACACATGATGGAACAGGAGGAGGCGCAGGAGGAGAAGGCCACGCTTTTTGAGACGCAACCCAGGCCTTGCATGAGGACAAAAAGCGTGCGGATATAGCAATGCTTTTTGCCGCCATGCAGTCATAAATGTAATACAGATGAGAGGTTCAATAAACAGGGACTGGAAATGCTAACCCAGCAGCAGCAGACGTGATGGAACAGGAGCAGGCGCAGGAGGAGAAGGCCAAGCTTTTTGAGACACAACAACACAGGCCTTGCATGAGGACAAAAAGCGTGCGGATATAGCAATGCTTTTTGCCGCCATGCAGTCATAAGTGTAATACAGATGAGAGGTTCAATAAACAGGGACCGGAAACGCTAAACCATCCCAGATGTTCATTGGTCATGTTACTTGGTTGGGGTCCTGGAGTGTTGCGTAGTCGTTTCCAATCCAGGATTGATTCATTTTAATTTGAGTCAGACGGTCTGCATTTTCTGTGGAGAGGCGGATACGCCGATCTGTGACGATGCCTCCGGCAGCACTGAAACAGCGTTCCGACATAACGCTCGCTGCCGGGCAAGCCAGCACCTCTATTGCGTACATTGCCAGTTCGTGCCAGGTGTCTAGCTTCGATACCCAATAGTTGAAGGGTGCAGATGGATTGTTAGACACAGCTACGTCATCTGACATGTAGTCCTTGACCATCTTCTCCAGGCGATCGGTGTTGGAGGTGGATCTGCACGCTTGCTGTTCAGTGGGCTGCTGCTGCATGGGTGTCAGAAAATTTTCCCACTCCAAGGACACTGCCGATACCATTCCCTTTTGGGTACTAGCTGCGGCTTGCGTTGTTTGCTGCCCTCCTGGTCGTCCTGGGTTTGCGGAAGTCAGTCTGTCTGCGTACAACTGGCTAGAGGAGGGGGAGGATGTCAATCTCCTCTCTAAAGTCTCCACAAGGGCCTGCTGGTATTCTTCCATTTTGACCTGTCTGACTCTTTCTTCAAGCAGTTTTGGAACATTGTGTTTGTACCGTGGATCCAGAAGGGTATAAACCCAGTAATTGGTGTTGTCCAGAATGCGCACAATGCGTGGGTCACGTTCAATGCAGTCTAGCATGAATTGAGCCATGTGTGCCAGAGTCCCACCAGAATCCTCATCATCCTCTTGTGAGCGTTGTGATAGTTGTTGTGATGCATCATAGTCGTCACCTTCCTCCTGGTCTGCTTCTGCTGACCATTCGCGTTGAATTGTGGAAGTCCAACGTGCACCGCTCTGGCCCTCGTCAGTGGTGGCATGAAACTCCTGCTCCAACTCCAGCTGTTCCTCCTCCTCTTCTTCGTCATAGCTGCTGGGGCCAGCGTTCCCTGAGGCGGATGGCCTGATGTTGGTACCATCACGCTGATCGTTTTCTCCTTCAGATTCCCCCAGTTGCATCATGACAGCTGTTTCCTTGATTTTTAACATCGACCTCTTCAGTAAACACAGCAGTGGTATGGTAATGCTGACTGAAGAGTTGTCACTGCTCACAAGCAACGTGGATTGCTCAAAATTTTGGAGGACTTGGCAGAGGTCCAACATGTTGGCCCAATCGGATCCACAGAAGCTTGGCAGCTGGCCGGATGCGCCTCGGTACTGCGCCGTCATGTACTGGACCACTGCACTCTTCTGCTCGCAAAAGCGGGCTAGCATGTGCAGCGTAGAATTCCAGCGCGTAGGGACATCACACAGCAAGCGATGGTGGGGGAGATTGAAGCGCTCCTGCATCTTGGCGAGTGCCCCCGAAGCAGTACTGGAAGTTCTACAATGTTTGGCCACTCGACGCACCTTCAACAGAAGATCGGCCACGCCTGGGTATGTCCTCAGGAACCGCTGAACTACTAGGTTCATCACGTGCGCCAGGCAAGGGATGTGTGTCAGCTTAGCCAACCTTAAAGCGCGAATGAGATTACTCCCATTATCACACACAACCATGCCCGGTGTTAGGTCCAGCGGTGCCAGCCACAAATCCGTCTGTTCCTTTATTCCCTTCCAAATTTCCTCCCCTGTGTGCTGCTTATCCCCAAGGCAGATTAGCTTCAGCAACGCTTGCTGACGCATGCCAACAGCTGTGCTGCACTGCTTCCACGATCCTACTGCTGCTGGGTTAGCGTTTCCGGATGAGGTACAGCTTTGAGATGCGTTGGAGGAGAAGGAGTCAGAGAGGTAGGTGCTGCTGTTATCCAGTGTGAGGGACGGCGGTGCAGCTGTTTGTGGCGTGGGCAACACCCGTGCCGTAGCAGGTGAGGAATCGCTGCCAGGCTCCACAAGGTTCATCCAGTGCGCGGTAAGGGAGATGTATCGACCCTGGCCGAACGCACTCGTCCAGGTGTCAGTGGTGAGGTGAACCTTGCAGGCAACGGCATTCTTCAAGCTTCGGGTTATTTTGCTGACCACGTGCTCATGCAACTCAGGCACTGCAGAGCGTGCAAAGTGGTAGCGGCTGGGAACCACGTAACGTGGGATGGCCACTGACATCATGCCCTTGAAGCTGTTTGTCTCCACCAATCGATATGGCAGCATTTCGCAGGCCAGAAGCTTGGCTATGCTGGCTGTTACTGCCACGGCCCGGGGGTCATTTGCTGGCAATTTCCTCTTGCGCTCAAACATCTCCGACACAGACAACTGAACCGTAGCGCTGCACACGGAAGGGCTGTTGGTTGTTGTGTTTGAAGAACACTGGGAGACCTCAAGAGCACTACTCCGGAAAGTGACAGTGTCAGCGTCGTCTGATGTTTGTGAATGTTGTGAACCACGCAATGGCTGGGCTACTGCTGCTGCTGAGGCGGGTCTGGTGAACCCAAGGGAGGCAGTGTTGTTTCTGGTACCCTGTCCTGACGCGTTTGCCCAAAGAGTGGGATGTTTGGATAGCATGTGACGGCTCATGCTGGTGGTGGAGAGGTTGTTAATACTTTTCCCCCTGCTCAGGCGGGTCTTGCACACCTTGCAAATCGCCATGGTAACATCCTCAGTGCAGTCTTCAAAGAAAGCCCAGACTTTGGAGCACCTGCCTCCTTGCTGGCAATTTCTGTTTGCTCCTCTTTTGCCTCTCACTTGAACTTCCACGCTTGTGGTGCCTGAAATTGCGCGCCGCCTACCTTGTGGCACAAGGCGAGCTCGTGCAGCAGTGGGTTCTTCAACAGACTCATCTGTGCTGCTGCTACGACGGCGATGTTCTCGTTCACAAACAAAATCTGGGTCTCTGTCCACATTGTCCATACCCTCCTCTTCCATCTCCTCAAACTCGTCATATGTCATTGTGGGCCTCCGCCGTGGAGTAGAGCTCCCCACAACAACCTCTGCGCAGCACACTCCAACGTCGTCTTCCAGATCTTGTCGGCCGACCTCCTGCAATTGCAACCCCTCCTGCCCAAATTGCTCTGGGATTTGGGTTTCCGAGTCCTCTTCGGACTCGCCTTGTATTTCAGTGCGCGGTGCATTTCCCACAGTTAACGGTTGTGAATCCAGGCACAACATTTCTGGCTGTTCCTCCATTGACCTTTGAAAGGTGGAAGTTTGTTGGGCTGGGAATAGCTCCTGCGAATACCCCATTGTGTCCTGAGGTAATTCATCGGACTGGTTATCTGGCAGTTGTGTGCGTGGTGTCGCTGCCGGTTGTGTCAGCTTTGTGCCCACTGGCTCCTTGTAACTGGCTGAGGACTCGGACCTCGTGCGTGATGTGCTGGTGCTGCTTAACCCACTGCTGGACGCTTGAGAGGTCATCCAAGTAATTATCTGGTCCTGTTCTTTTGGATTTGTGAGGGTTGTTGTCCTGGACAACATGGGCGGTATTGAGTGGGTTTTCTTGGGTGCTCCCCTGTGGCCTGTACGTGAACCGTCAGGGGAAACACCTCTTCCCTTGCCCCTCCCTCTTTCACCGGATTTCTTCCTCATTTCACTTATCCTTACAGTACACGCTGACTGGCAGCAGTACAGTGGCAGTACAGAAATGCTATACAGTACCACTATTCCCAGCAGCGACACAGAGCACAATGCTATACAGTGACGGGTGAGTGGTGTACCACTATTCCCAGCAGCGACACAGAGCACAATGCTATACAGTGGCGGGTGAGCGGTGTACCACTATTCCCAGCAGACACAGAACAGTACACAGAATGCTATATAGTGTGGCTGAACGAGCGGTGTACTACTGTTCCCAGCAGACACAGAACAGTACACAGAATGCTATATAGTGTGGCTGAACGAGCGGTGTACCACTATTCCCAGCAGACACAGAACAGTACACAGAATGCTATATAGTGTGGCTGAACGAGCGGTGTACTACTGTTCCCAGCAGACACAGAACAGTACACAGAATGCTATATAGTGTGGCTGAACGAGCGGTGTACTACTGTTCCCAGCAGACACAGAACAGTACACAGAATGCTATATAGTGTGTCTGAACGAGCGGTGTACTACTGTTCCCAGCAGACACAGAACAGTACACAGAATGCTATATAGTGTGGCTGAACGAGCGGTGTACCACTATTCCCAGCAGACACAGAACAGTACACAGAATGCTATATAGTGTGGCTGAACGAGCGGTGTACTACTGTTCCCAGCAGACACAGAACAGTACACAGAATGCTATATAGTGTGGCTGAACGAGCGGTGTACCACTATTCCCAGCAGACACAGAACAGTACACAGAATGCTATATAGTGTGGCTGAACGAGCGGTGTACTACTGTTCCCAGCAGACACAGAACAGTACACAGAATGCTATATAGTGTGGCTGAACGAGCGGTGTACCACTATTCCCAGCAGACACAGAACAGTACACAGAATGCTATATAGTGTGGCTGAACGAGCGGTGTACTACTGTTCCCAGCAGACACAGAACAGTACACAGAATGCTATATAGTGTGGCTGAACGAGCGGTGTACTACTGTTCCCAGCAGACACAGAACAGTACACAGAATGCTATATAGTGTGGCTGAACGAGCGGTGTACTACTGTTCCCAGCAGACACAGAACAGTACACAGAATGCTATATAGTGTGTCTGAACGAGCGGTGTACTACTGTTCCCAGCAGACACAGAACAGTACACAGAATGCTATATAGTGTGGCTGAACGAGCGGTGTACCACTATTCCCAGCAGACACAGAACAGTACACAGAATGCTATATAGTGTGGCTGAACGAGCGGTGTACTACTGTTCCCAGCAGACACAGAACAGTACACAGAATGCTATATAGTGTGGCTGAACGAGCGGTGTACTACTGTTCCCAGCAGACACAGAACAGTACACAGAATGCTATATAGTGTGGCTGAACGAGCGGTGTACTACTGTTCCCAGCAGACACAGAACAGTACACAGAATGCTATATAGTGTGGCTGAACGAGCGGTGTACCACTATTCCCAGCAGACACAGAACAGTACACAGAATGCTATATAGTGTGGCTGAACGAGCGGTGTACTACTGTTCCCAGCAGACACAGAACAGTACACAGAATGCTATATAGTGTGGCTGAACGAGCGGTGTACCACTATTCCCAGCAGACACAGAACAGTACACAGAATGCTATATAGTGTGGCTGAACGAGCGGTGTACCACTATTCCCAGCAGACACAGAACAGTACACAGAATGCTATATAGTGTGGCTGAACGAGCGGTGTACTACTGTTCCCAGCAGACACAGAACAGTACACAGAATGCTATATAGTGTGGCTGAACGAGCGGTGTACTACTGTTCCCAGCAGACACAGAACAGTACACAGAATGCTATATAGTGTGGCTGAACGAGCGGTGTACCACTATTCCCAGCAGACACAGAACAGTACACAGAATGCTATATAGTGTGGCTGAACGAGCGGTGTACTACTGTTCCCAGCAGACACAGAACAGTACACAGAATGCTATATAGTGTGGCTGAACGAGCGGTGTACTACTGTTCCCAGCAGACACAGAACAGTACACAGAATGCTATATAGTGTGGCTGAACGAGCGGTGTACTACTGTTCCCAGCAGACACAGAACAGTACACAGAATGCTATATAGTGTGGCTGAACGAGCGGTGTACTACTGTTCCCAGCAGACACAGAACAGTACACAGAATGCTATATAGTGTGGCTGAGCGAGGTACACAGTGGCAGTAAACAATGCTATATATAGTGTGGCTGAGCGAGCGGTGTACTACTGTTCCCAGCTGCGACACACAATGACTGGGGGGAACCCTGGCTAGCGTGGCTGGAGCGCGAACTACCCTGCCTGCCTACCCAAAGCTAAACCCACAGACAAATGGCGGAGATATGACGTGGTTCGGGTATTTATTTACCCGAACCACGTGACCGTTCGGCCAATCAGAGCGCGTTCGGGTCCGAACCACGTGACCCGTTCGGCCAATCACAGCGCTAGCCGAACGTTCGGGGAACGTTCGGCCATGCGCTCTTAGTTCGGCCATGTGGCCGAACGGTTTGGCCGAGCACCGTCAGGTGTTCGGCCGAACTCGAACATCACCCGAACAGGGTGATGTTCTGCAGAACCCGAACAGTGGCGAACACTGTTCGCCCAACACTAGCTAGGGCTTATTTTCAGTGGATGTCTTACATTTCTATATACACACAAGTTCCTGTGCTGTGTGTCCTCTTGCCTTCCCCACTGTACCACCTCTTCCTCAGCTGGATCCCCCTCTTGTGTGCCCCTGTGTCCCCCTTGTACCTTTAGTGTCCTCCTGGTGTCCCCCTCTGTACCCGTATCCTCCTCTATCCCCAAACTCCTGTGTCCCACGCAACCCTATGTCTTCTTGGTGTCCCCTGTGTCCTCCGATGTCCCCCTGCATCCTCCTCTTACCCCTAGCTGCATGTTGTGCTGTCCTCTGTGTCTTGCGATGGCCCACTTATCCTCTTTTTCCGCCAGCTCCATGCTGCTGTGTCCCTGAGCTTCAGCCTATGGGGAAGAAGTACGGCAACTTGTGTTTTTACTGAAGCTGATGGTCTCACGAGCGGTACGGTACCATGGCTCTGTTATTGGGCCAATCACTGCACTTGCTGAGTAGCAGCGAGTGCAGTGATTGGCCTAATGACGGAGCCATGGTCCTGCCCGTGAGCTTATCGGCTCCAGTAGAAACACAAGTCGCCGTACTTTTTTTTCCCTTACTGCCGCTAGCGCTTACTTTCATGGTAGGGCTTATATTTCAAGCATGCTCAAAATTCCTACTAGGGCTTACTTTCAGAAGATGACTTAATTTTAGGGAAAGAGGGTATGTAAAGGTGTTCATTTACAGTGCAAATTTTGCCAGACAATCACATTTTCAATAAAATCATTCAGAGCGAACAAAAAGATATTTCATCAATTCTCAACAACATTAAAGAGTCCAAATGATTACTCATCAAAATCAAAATAAGTTGCAATCATATCTATGAAAAACATCTATCATGCTGATCGACAGCTTCTTTAAAGGAGTTATCAGGGATTTTCTAACAAAATAAGTGCTACTTACCCAGGGCTTCAGAGCATACTGGGCAGCAGTACGCTCCAGTCCACGTGGCAGTGATTGACAGCGCCGTTCGCGCAGGTGCAATACAGGCCGACCTCCAGGTCGGCCTGACGTCATCACCGCGGACTGGGAGGCAGAGGCATCGAATGGCTGCGGGCAGAGCTGCGGCAAGGGACATGCTGGGAGCTTGGGGCTGGACGAAGCCCCAGGTAAGCAGCACTTATTTTGTTAGAAAATCCCTGATAACTCCTTTAAGAAAACACTCAATAATATGATCAGTCAGAATCTTTTGGGCTCACCAGCTTTTCTGTTTTTTTGCAATATTACCTGAATATTCTTATCAAAAAGCTTAGGATGATGAGACATAGAGATGATTTTTCTCAATGACAAATATGAAAACTTTAGCACTCAGTCAAGCATGAATTCAAATCTACACTTACATTTCCCTAGCTCCTTTCAATAATGGAGCCAAAACTTGGGTTAGAATTTTCAAAGGCACCCTTGGCCCAATGTTAAGGAACAAGGGACTATTCCACACATTCCTGTTCTGAAATAAATTCTTGAGGTTAATAGAATGCAGTGTATTAAGGAGCTATGTGGTCATTAAAGGAATACTGTAGGGGGAAAAATAGTTGAAGTTACCCGGGGCTTCGGCCTGCGCAGCCACTCACCAATTATCCGGTTCACTTCTGGAATTTCAACTTTAAAGTCGGAAAACCACGGCACCTACGCAGCTGCGTCCTCGCTCCCGCTGATGTCACCAGGGGCATACTGCGCAGGCGCAGACCGTACTTGACCTGTGCAATACACTCCTGGTGACATCAGTGGGAGTAAGGGCATGGCCACGCAGGCGCAGTGGTTTTCCGACTTTAAAGTCTGAGGCGGGGACAGGAGCATCAGTGAGTGGCTGTGCGGACACAGGACGTCTGCAGGGGGCCATTAGAAGCCCCAGGTAAGTTCAACTCTTTTTCCCTCTACCCCCCTACAGTACTCCTTTAAAGGAACACTATCAATGACCAAGTGTTCTTAAATGACTATGTACAAATAATGTTGACGTAACTGTGTAAGCATTTTCCTACTTTTCATATTACGTATCAGAGGCAAAAGCTGTAATTCGTTGTGTGTAGGTTGTAGCTGCAGTGTAACAAATCATTAGCAAAGGGGAATCTGTGCTTTGTGAGAAATGCTACACAGCCAGTTCTGGTTTCTGCATATCTCAGAAGACTACAGAAAACTACAAAGTATTTTTCGTTGAAAACCAAAAAAAAAAACCTTTAGTAAGAAAATCCTGCCTTGGTATCAGGTTTCACAAACAATTTCAAATCGCTAAGGATATCAAATCTAACCCAAAAAAGTTTTACAAGTACATTAATCTAAAAAAAGAAAGGTTGACTGTATAGGACTCCTAAAGGATGAGGATGGGAACTCAATGGTGGATGA
This sequence comes from Hyperolius riggenbachi, assembly GCF_040937935.1. Taxonomy (NCBI): domain Eukaryota; kingdom Metazoa; phylum Chordata; class Amphibia; order Anura; family Hyperoliidae; genus Hyperolius; species Hyperolius riggenbachi. The sequence continues at coordinate 104,854,148 of NC_090649.1, forward strand.
CCAAGGTAAGGCAGAGTTAAAATGCTTTCTTTGCTTCTGTCTTCACAAAAGAAACATCACTGTTGCAAACTACAGAGGCGGAAGAGTCTCAATCTTCTAACTGTAATATTAAATACTTAACGCAGGAAGAAGTGAAGGCAAGACTAAATAAATTAAAAATAGACAAGGCACCTGGCCCGGATGGCATGCATCCTCGGGTCCTAAGGGAATTAAGTTCAGTTATAGATAAACCCCTTTATCTTATCTTTTGTGACTCTCTTGCAACTGGCAGAGTCCCAGTGGATTGGCGTACAGCCCACGTTTTCCCATTATTTAAGAAGGGCAAAAAATCTGATCCAGGAAATTATAGACCTGTAAGTTTAACATCAGTTGTATGCAAACTATTTGAGGGGTTACTAAGAGATACTATACATGACTTCATAGTAGAAAATAATCTTATTTCTCAGCATCAACATGGGTTTACTAAAGACAGGTCCTGTTTGACTAACATGCTCAGCTTTTATGAGGTAGTAAATGCTAATATGGATATTGGGAATGCTGTAGATGTGATATACTTGGACTTTGCAAAGGCCTTCGAAACTGTTCCCCACAAAAGTCTGGTGCAAAAGTTGAGGATGCAAGGACTGGGGAAGAGTCTGTGTTCATGGATAGGGAACTGGCTAATGGACAGAAAACAAAGAGTTGTGGTCAATGGATCGTACTCAAAATGGGAGACTGTTAGCAGTGGGGTCCCACAGGGGTCTGTTCTGGGTCCAGTGCTCTTCGATTTATTTATTAATGACCTAGTAGATGCAGTAGTGAGCAATGTTGCTATTTTTGCAGATAATACAAAATTGTGCAGAATCATCAACTCTCAGGAAGATAGTGTCATATTGCAACAGGATCTGGATAGGATGGCTATATGAGCACATACATGGCAGATGAAATTCAATGTTGACAAATGTAAGGTCATGCATTTTGGACGTACTAATGGTCTAGCACCATACAAAATAAATGGGATACAGTTGGGGACATCAAACTTGGAGAAGGACTTAGGAGTACTCATTGACAACAAGTTAAATAATCGTACTCAATGCCAAGCAGCTGCAGCTAAAGCTAACAAAATTTTGGGATGCATTAAAAGGGAAATAAAAACTCGAGATGCTAGCATAATATTGCCCCTGTTTAACTCTCTAGTAAGGCCACATCTGGAATATGGAATTCAGTTCTGGGCACCACATTACAAAAAAGATATTGCAGTTTTAGAGCAGGTGCAGAGACGAGCAACAAAATTGATGCATGGGATGGAAGGTCTCACTTATCGAGAAAGGTTAGATAAACTGGGTTTATTTAGTCTAGAGAAAAGACGCCTTAGAGGGGATCTAATTAACATGTATAAATACATCAGAGGGCAATATAATACCTTGGCAGATGAGCTTTTTGTCCCTAGGCCTTCTCAAAGGACTAGAGGACATGATCTGTGCATGGAGGAAAAACGTTTTAGCCATTTATTTAGGAAAGGGTTCTTTACAGTTAGAGTGATTAAGATGTGGAATGCATTGCCACAGGAAGTCGTTATGGCAAACTCTATACCTGCATTTAAAGGGGGCTTAGATGCTTTCCTTGCGTTGAAAGACATCCATGGCTACAATTGCTAGGTAATGCCTAATGATGTTGATCCAGGGATTTTACCTGATTGCCATCTGGAGTCGGGAAGGAATTTTTCCCTTTTGGGGCTAATTGGACCATGCCTTGTAATGGTTTTTTCGCCTTCCTCTGGATCAACAGGGATATGTGAGGGAGCAGGCTGGTGTTGTACTTTTTACTGGTTGAACTCGATGGACGTATGTCTTTTTTCAACCAAAATAACTATGTAACTATGCTGCATATAACAAGCAGGGCAGGGGTATAACTAGACTTAATAGGGCCCCCCTGCAAAAATGATAGAATGGGCCCCCCCCTGGACCCATACCCCATGAGGGTCACACGATTGGGAGCGGGTGAATGGCAACAAGGAGCCTTCTGCTGTAAAAAAACGTCTGGAAGCAGGAAAACATTACAGATACTCCTGCTATTTGCTAATCTGCTTGGCGAGAGGAGGTGGCAGTTTCGGTTGGGAAGAGGTAGGGGAAGGGGCCCCCAAAGCCTCCTGGCCCCCCTGCGATGGCAGGGGTTGCAGGGGTGATTGCTATTCCCATGATAACAAAATATATTTCCTCTGCTCTCAGTGCATTATTCTCCTCAGACAGCTTATTCAGAGAGACAAGCAGCTGCAGCTTAACCTAGTGAGACCTTTCATCTGCTAAAGGTATAAAGTACACACAGATGTAGGGAGAAGGATTCCCCCTCCCCTCATGATTCACTGGTCCATTACCTTGGCCTGTCATTGAATTGTGAAAGGAATTTAATAACATTAAAGGAAGAAATAAACAGGGAAATATACAGCACTACTTAGGAACACTTGATAAACTATTCCCATCCCAGTTTAACCCATTCGCGTTCTGTCGTTTTCACTTGAGCAATGTTCACCTCTCATTCGTTAGCCTATAACTTTATCACTACTTATCACAATGAACTGATCTATATCTTGTTTTGTTTTTTCCGCCACCAATTAGGCTTTCTTTGGGGGGTACATTTTGCTAAGAGCCACTTTACTGTAAATGTATTTTAACAGGAAGAATAAGAAAAAAACAGAAAAAATGCATTATTTCTCAGTTTTCAGCCATTATAGTTTTAAAATAATACATGCCTCCATAATTAAAACTCACGCATTGCATTTACCCATATGTCCCGGTTATTACACCGTTAAAATTATGTCCCTATCACAATGTATGGCGACAATATTTTATTTGGAAATAAAGGTGCATTTTTCCCATTTTGCATCTATCACTATTTACAAGATTAAAATAAAAAAAAATATAGAAATATTTCATCTTTACATTGATATTTAAAAAGTTTAGACCCTTAGGTAAATATTTACATGTTTTTTTTTTTTATTGTAATGTTTTTTTTTATATATTAAACATTTTATTTGGGTAGTTTTGGGAGGGTGGGATGTAAACAATAGATTTATAATGTAAATGTGTGTTGAGTTTTATTATTTTTACTTTTAGTTGTAGTTTTACTTTTTAGCCACAAGATGACGGCCATGAGTTTGTTTACATGAGGTCACTCAAAGCGTAACGCTTAGAGAGACGCATGGGGGACGCTACAGCCAGAAAAAGCGAAGCTTCCGAGAGAAGCTGTCGCTTTTTCAGCGGGGGAGAGGAATCAGTGATCGGGCACCATAGCCCGATTCACTGATTGCCTGGCTAACGAACCGCGGCCGGGAGCGCGCGTGCAAGCTCGCGATCGGCTGCGGGAGCGCACATGGTTCCTGGACGTAGTTTCTACGTCCAGGAACTAAAATAGGTTAAAAAACATGTTAAACGATAGTGTTCCTTCAATACAAAACAACTAGATTAGAAGCTCTACCCATAAACAGCTAGATTTTATTACAGCTGTGTATGCTTGGGAGGGAGGGGTTGTCAGAGGAAGACCCCTTTACTGACAATGTTGAAAGCCATGTAGTTTAGTTATAGCTCATAGGGGCCACACCCTTGCTGTTTTTTTTTCCCCTCAGGCAATTTCCATGGCTGCATTTGTGGTTAATAACTTGTAACTGTGGTTAATAACTGTGGTTAATAACTGTAACTATGGCAAAAAAAACGTATTTTCTTACATTTTTGTTTGAAAAATATTCATATTTGAAAATGTACTGGGGATTGCTGTGATATTTTTCTCCATGATATGTACAGAACACATGCTTATAAAGCAGAGTAGTCTGCCATTTGAGGCAATCATTGCAGACATTGCCTCGGGCATAGGAGCCTGAAGTTATGACTGCTAAGCTAATAATAAATGCATGATGTGCGGTAGATCAGGGCTTATTGCGGCTTTTGTAAATCAGGCCTATTGACTGTCAACAATGCACAACTTCTGAATGTGAATAAAGGAATTGTTGACATTAGCTTTAAAGTGTAACTACATAACTTCTGCATCCTCGATAAACTTATATTGAGGAACAACATCATTTCAGTATAAAGCTTGTTAATTTGTTTTTGGTACCCACAAAACTAATTTATGTAGGCTACAATCTTCCCATTCACAAGACTTGGGGTGGAGGTGACAAAAGGTGCCTTGCCTGGAGCACCAAGTGCATGCACAGAAAAGCCCGACTTGACGCAACTGATGGAGGATTAGCGGGGCTGATAGCAAGTGAATGCAGACACCTGGGAGGATGGCGAAGGGGGCAGTGGCGTAGCAATAGAGATTGCCGAGGTAGCGACTGCATTGGGGCCCTTGCGTCAGAGGGGCCCGCCCTCAAGCCAGTGGTGTAGCTAAGGAGTTGTGGGCCCCGATGCAAGTTTTACAATGGGGCCCCCCAACTCCAAGCACTCTATACATAACAATTGATACGGTGCACCAAAACCTGCCAATGGCAACTACAGTGACAGTGGTGCAAGGAGGGGATTGGGAACAGTTTGTTAATGATTACCACTATTCAAAGTATCTATAGAAGGGATTGTTATAAGCACAGGACCAATAGACGGCTAAAACTGTAGTTGAGGGAAGGCCCTTCGGGGCCTCTCTAGCCCAAGGGCCCTGATGCAGTCGCAACCTCTGCAACCCCTGTTGCTACACCCCTGCCTTAAGCACAATATTAGCTCTCTATTGGCCCTGTGCTGGTAATAATCACTCGTACAGATGTTTTGAATAGCAGTAATCCTTAACAAACTGTTTCCCATCCCCTTCTTGCACCTCTGACACTGTGGAAATCCTTGGCAGGTTTTTGTGTGCCGTATCAATTGTTATGTATTGAGTGCATGGGGGACCCCATGTAAAACTTGCACCGGAGCCCATAGCTTCTTAGCTACGCCACTGGAGGGGGGCAATGGTGATCCTTGGGCTGGAGGAAGCCCCAGGTAAGTATTAATTCTTTAAACCCCCTAGTCTTATGTTAGCTTTAAGGTTCTTTACTCTGTTCCCCATGACCCCATCAACTCAGGCTCAAGTTGCCAGACATTAGCCTCAAAATCATATTGACTTCTAAAGGATCTGCAAAAAGGAGTGGGCCAAAATCCCTCCTGAGATGTGCGCAAACCTAGTGGCCGACTACAAGAAACGTCTGACTTCTGTGATTGCCAACAAGGATTTTGCCACCAAGTACTAAGCCATCTTTTGATAGGGGATCAAACACTAATTTGACTCAATACATTGCACGTCAAGCTCTGACTTTGAGCAACTGGGTTTTTGAGGGGGGTGGGGGGTTGTTAATCTGTCTCTCGCAGCTACAATAAACCTACTATTACAATTATAGACTGATCATTTCTTTGTCGGAGGCAAACAAGTAGAATTAGTAGGGGATCAAATACTTCTTTGTCTCACTGTGGCTATATCATTGCTGTGACTGCCTGGGTCTCCTGCTTTAACAGCTGCCTAAACCTCTCTCCCAGTTAATTGATTGGTAGGGGAGTGTCTTAAGGTGCCCATTAACGGTACAATTTTTTCAAACGATGCGATCTTTCGACGCACTTTTTAAGAGTGAAAGTAACAATCGAGAAGCTAATTCTCGATTGTTCTTATAAACAGGTCGATTAGGACATTTTCTCTTTTCAGATACGATCATAAAATCCAACTTTCAGATTGACAGAATTTTCAGTTCCAATCGACCAAAGAATCATTTGACATTGATTTATACCAAAAAACTTTGCTGTTTTATGAGCAATTTGATAGTAAATATTGTGTCGAAAGATTGCATCTGATGAAAATATGGAACCATTAAGGGGCACCTTTAGCAGTCGATGTGGAGGGTGTGGCAAACTAGGAACTCAAGAGGGTTTGCTGGGACATGCTGCTGGAGGTTAAGGGAGGGGGTGGAGTTGGGACAATGCTAACCAGAGCAGAAGTGGCTCCAAGTGCTTCAGGCTCCATGGATGTTCCACCAGATGGTGGAGTCACATGGTCCCAACTAAAAGGCCCACAGCACTGAGTGTGAAAGGGCTTGTGGAGGTCGGGGAGTGCACAGCTAGGTTAGCCAGGAAGGGAGGGAAAATATAGATTAAAAAATCCTGGAAATGGGACTCTAAAGCTATAATCATATTTTATTAGATGGTGGTGATTGACTTTGCCCGTCTAATTACATTTATAATGGGATATTGCCTGTCACTGTTTATCATGTGTGATCTCAACTGATTTCAAAGAAGCTCTTCAGAATTGTTTCTATTATGCAGCAAAACGATGATTTCCTTCTGTTGGCACTAATTCCTGGCTTATCATAGCTTTTGTGCTCCCAGCTATTCCTTTACAAATGTAACTTTGACTTATGTCAGACGAAAAAAACACGGACTTGGCTACTTGCCTGTTAATAGCAGAGTGCGTTCTGAAGGCCAGATCCTTAAATAGAAAGAAGCGCTATAATGGATTTAATGTGCTCTACAAAGCTGAGCCGGGAACAGATAAAGCTTCATCCATTTTAAACAGTTTTGTTTTGCATGCTGGAGATACGTGTCAGAGTACAAAGACTGGTGCGCCGGAGAAGATGGACTTGATGCTGGAATACGGCGTCCTGTATACTTTACCTCGTTAGCGCATAACTAGGCATGCAAAATAATGACATGTGCCAAATCCAGAACACCCCATAGCAACTACCGTTTAAATGAATAAATAATAAGAGTCTGTAAATCATCCGCAATCATTTTGGTAAGATGATACCAGGCATTGTTCCCTTAGCAGCATTTAATGAGACGAGAGTTTTCTATTTTTATTTTTTTAAGGCTATTTGAATTGCAGGAAATAGAACTATAGAAACTAGAAACTGTAGACTTTTTTTTTTCTTTATGCATGCAAACCATAGGCTTCAAGGAATCCTGAACTGAGAGGGATATGGAGGCTGCCATATTTATTTCCTTTTAAAAAACAGGTTCTCGTTTCAGGACATGGATTCTATATTCTAATTAGTGCTACAGCAGGTTTTAGGATGTAGGTTTTAGGATGTAGAAGCCCATTAAAAATCACTGGCCGCTGCCACGCGCGCTCCCGCGTGTGCACGTGATTGTGCACACTCGTGATCGTGCATGGTGCTGTGCTAAAGTAAGGGAATGATTGTTACTAGCAAATAGCAACAATCATTCAGTAAAGTTAGGCAAAAAAAAAGTTATATATTACCCAAAGAAAGCCTAGATTGTACTAAAAAAAAAAAAATACAAATCACTAAGATGTTATAAGCAATTAAAAAGTTACTGCTGTATCAATGCCAAACAGCTGTGTCACAAATGTCAGGAACTTTAAGGGTTAAAAACCGTGGAACGTGAACTAGTTAAGCAATGCGAATTGCCTGGCTGCACAGCTGATCCTTTGCCCCTAATGCTTTTAGCCATAGACCCTGAACCTTACCTCCCAACTTTTTGAGCTAGGAAAGAGGGACAATTTTAAGACACGCCCCTGCCACACCTCTGCTCATGCAACTCCACAGCTTTAGTTATGTAAAATACAAAGAATTCTTGACCAAAAGGTGCATCCTCACATTTAAAAATACAACGGCCCTTTCTATTGTAACAATTTTTCTATGATTTTAACAGTACAAAGTAATATACCAATTTAGAGGATTGGAATAATGTCTAGCACTACATAAACAGGTTTTTAGAGGGAAAATGCATATATTTACACAAACCTGCTCATCAGTTCTAAAAGAGAAGTACATAAGAAGGAAAGAGGGACAGAGAGATCTGGTTTTAAAAAAGGAACTATCACTGTGTAAAAAGTGGTAGTTGGGAACCATGTATGCAGGGCCAGATTTGTACTTTCCAGCGCCCTAGGCCGGCTGTCACCAACTCCCCCCCCCCCCCCTCCCCCATTCTGTCCAACTCTGACTAGTGATCACTGGGTTACATGGGCTCTTGTCTGTTTTGATGCTTTGCACCCCCTCCCCCCCCCCCTTGTTCAACAAAGAAGCAGTGCATGCTCTGGCCACTCCATGTAATTTTGCACTCCAGCCTGGATGCACAGCAGCCGATAGTGTTCTAGACTTGCATAATTCAGAAATGATGCTCATATATCAGCAGCACTTGTCAAGTACGCATACCCATAACACTCCCAGCCTCGGCTGCTGTACACATGCATACAGGAGTGCGAAATTGCAAGAAGCCTGAGAGGACAGAGTATGCACTGCTTCTTTGTCCTCTGTGCGACTTGCTGCAGTCAGAGCTACAAAGAGGGGGCAGTGCAGTGCAAAGCAGAGAAGCCCATCCAAAACAGAGAACAGGTAAGTAGAAGAATCCGACACTACACACGCTGGCATAGATGTAGTGTAATGCTAGGTACACACGATGCAATTCTGACAGATTTACTGTCAGATCGATTATTTCCAATGTCTGATCTGATTTCCGATCAATTTTTTAACCGATTTTCTATTCATTTCTAGAAAAAATCATTCAGAAAATCTATCGGGAAGCAGATCAGACATGTTGGAAATAGTCAATCTGACAGTAAATCTGTCAGAAAATTGCATCATGCATACCTAGCATAAGCTCAGGTGTACTTTACATAGTGACAATTTAGCACTTGGGGCAAGTTAAGACAGATCTTAATCCGTCAGCAGGAAGTTTTTACGTTTTGTAATAGAATGATAATATTTATTGGCTAGCCAAAAGAAAACAGTGAGCCTTTGGCTAATGAGCCATCTTCAGACTTCACTACTGTTCCTGTATACAAGATGTTAGGAGACACAACTATATATACACTATATATACAGTCAGCAGGAGATGCATACATTGTTTTGTAAATATAAATAAATGTAATACAGTTGTCATTCTGTTTCAAAACATCCTGCTTTCACTGATGGCTAACACAGTTAGAGATGAGCGTAATGACGTAATTACGATTTCGCGAAATTTCGCGTAATTAGTGTAATTACGATTATGGCCGTAAGTACATAATCGTAATGAAGAAGGATTTTGCGAAATTTTGCGTAAGCGTAATTTTCGCATTACAGTGGGTATTACGAAATTAATGCGTATGGTCATGCTCCCAAGCGGAAAAGTTGACGCATGGATCAATGTTAGGTAGCCGCCGACTTTAAGGGTTAATAGCAAAGCCCCCTTAAATGCTAAGAGCCTCAAATTTGGAGAATATATTAAGGAGATCAGAAGGAATAAGAGGAAAATTTTTTTTTTCAAAAAGACCTTAGAGTTTTTCAGAAAATCGATGTTAAAGTTTCAAAGGAAAAATGTATACATTTAAAAACCCGCCGACTTTAACGGTTAATAGCAAAGCCTGCTTAAAGTTTAGGAACACCAAATTCCCAGGGTATATTAAGGGGATCAGTGGGAATAAGAGGAACAACATTTTTTCAAAAAGACCTTATAGTTTTTGAGAAAATCGATTTTTAAGTTTCAAGGGCGAAAATGTCTTTCAAATGCGGAAAATGTCAGTTTTTTTTGCACAGGTAACAATAGTGTATTATTTTCATAGATTCCCCCAAGTGGGAAGAGTTTTACTTACTTCGTTCTGAGTGTGGGAAATATAAAAAAAAAACGACGTGGGGTTCCCCCTCCCAGACCTCTTTAACCCCTTGTCCCCCATGCAGGCTGGGATAGCCAGAATGCGGAGCACCGGCCGCATGGGGCTCCGCACCCTTACTATACCAGCCCGCATGGTCCATAGATTGGGGGGTCTCGGAAGGGGAGGGGCAGCCAAGCTTTCCCCTCCCCCTCCGAGCCCTTGTCCAATCCAAGGACAAGGGGCTCTTCTCCACCTCCGATGGGCGGTGAAGGTGGAGGCCGCGATTTCCTGGGGGGGTTCATGGTGGCATCTGGGAGTCCCCTTTAAAAAGGGGTCCCCCAGATGCCCACCCCCCCTCCCAGGAGAAATGAGTATAGAGGTACTTGTACCCCTTACCCATTTCCTTTAAGAGTTAAAAGTAAATAAACACACAAACACATAGAAAAAGTATTTTAATTGAACAAAAAACATAACCACGAAAAAAGTCCTTTAATATTCTTAATTAACCATTAATACTTACCTGTCCCTTTAAATAAATGATCCCTCGCAATAGCCTCGGAAATGTTCTATCAGTTACAATGTAACAAAGTTATTACAATGTAACAACTTTGTTACATTGTAACTACGCCGCACCCGACGCCACTCGCCGCTTAGCAGACCAATGGGGTTCCTTCTGATTTAAAGGAACCCCATTGGTCTGCTAAGGACCAATGGGGCTCCTTGGAGCCCAAATACAAAGATGCTTAGAGAGCTCTGAGCTATATAGCTCAGAGCTCTGTCGGGTCCGTGCAGGAGGCTAAGTCCCTGCCGGCTCCCGCTGCCTTCCCCGCCTCTCCCATGTGGGTGACAGATGTGGGTGGGGTGGACAGCGGGGGCCGGCGGAGACTTAGCGTCCTGCACGGACGCGTAAGTGTATGCGGCGGCTGAGCGGCGAGTGACGTCGGGTGCGGCGTAGTTACAATGTAACAAAGTTGTTACATTGTAATAACTTTGTTACATTGTAACTGATAGAACATTTCCGAGGCTATTGCGAGGGATCATTTATTTAAAGGGACAGGTAAGTATTAATGGTTAATTAAGAATATTAAAGGACTTTTTTCGTGGTTATGTTTTTTGTTCAATTAAAATACTTTTTCTATGTGTTTGTGTGTTTATTTACTTTTAACTCTTAAAGGAAATGGGTAAGGGGTACAAGTACCTCTATACTCATTTCTCCTGGGAGGGGGGGTGGGCATCTGGGGGACCCCTTTTTAAAGGGGACTCCCAGATGCCACCATGAACCCCCCCCCCCCCCCAGGAAATCGCGGCCTCCACCTCCACCGCCCATCGGAGGTGGAGAAGAGCCCCTTGTCCTTGGATTGGACAAGGGCTCGGAGGGGGAGGGGAAAGCTTGGCTGCCCCTCCCCTTCCGAGACCCCCCAATCCATGGACCATGCGGGCTGGTATAGTCAGGGTGCGGAGCCCCACACGGCCGGTGCTCCGCATTCTGGCTATCCCAGCCTGCATGGGGGACAAGGGGTTAAAGAGGTCTGGGAGGGGGGACCCCACATCGTTTTTTTTTTATATTTCCCACACTCAGAACGAAGTAAGTAAAACTCTTCCCACTTGGGGGAATCTATGAAAATAATAAACTATTGTTACCTGTGCAAAAAAAACGGACATTTTCCGCATTTGAAAGACATTTTCGCCCTTGAAACTTAAAAATCGATTTTCTCAAAAACTATAAGGTCTTTTTGAAAAAAAAAAAAAATCTTCTTATTCCCACTGATCCCCTTACTATACCCTGGTGTTCCTAAACTTTAAGCAGGCTTTGCTAATAACCGTTAAAGTCGGCGGGTTTTTAAATGTATACATTTTTCCTTTGAAACTTTAACATCGATTTTCTGAAAAACTATAAGGTCTTTTTGAAAAAAAAAATTTCCTCTTATTCCTTTTGATCTCCTTAATATATTCTCCAAATTTGAGGCTCTTAGCATTTAAGGGGGCTTTGCTATTAACCCTTAAAGTCGGCGGCTTTTTTATACGGGAGCGTTACGGTTTAATGCGAAATTACGGTATGAACGAAACGCGAAATTACGCGTTGAAAATTACGCTTACGGTATTTTCAATTACGATTTTAATGGCAATTACGCTACCGTAATTTCGCATCGTAATCGCAAATTTCGCATGCGTAATTATAGTAATGCGAAATTACGAAAATGCTTTGCTGCTTCTAAAACATGTCAGGAACAAGTTAAACTTTAGCACAGAGAATGTTGCTGTCATTCCCTAGGAAAGTAAAGCAAACAAACCATAAATTTAACAGGTCTCAGGTCTTTAACAACTCTGGCCAGGTAATAAACATCAGTCAGGGGAAGAGGTCAGCTGATAATTCCTGTCCATGAATGCGTGCTGCATAAAGAAACTAATCTGAACTCAAAAGTTCTACTACTTGAGCCCATATATTTTTCTTCTCACAGCAGCTTGTATGTCCCCACTCAGTAACTAAGGACAAGATCCTCAGATGACAACAGATGCTGACTGTCATCACACACACTCTGTAGTGAGAGAGTTGCAGGGATCTCTGGAATTCAGGCAGAATAGAGCAAAGCAGAAGTGATTTACTTTGACATGTGACCTCTTATCTCTCCAAGTCCTGCGCCCTGCTGATTTATCGCCCTAGGCCATGACCTAATCTGGCCCTGCATGTATGATTAAGCTATATATTGGATCAGGGAACGTGAGCAGAGCATAGATGTCACAGATCAGCCCTCACCAGCTCACAATACACAAGGCCGGAATTACACATTTTCTTCCCCTAGGCCAAGTATGTTGGAGTTCCTCATCCATGTGCAGCAGTGCTTCTCCCATTCCACATGTAGTCCCCCCCCCCCCCCTGTGTATCATCCATGTACTGCAGCCTCTCTCTTTCATGCACAGCTCTCTTGGGTATCAGCTTCCCTTTGCTCTCCATTTGCATCCTTCTCTTTTATATGTAGGAACCCCTTTTTCCCATCCAGGTGCCCTCTTGGGCTGCTGCCACCCAAGGCCTGGGCCTTTGTAGCCTTTCCAGAAACCCGGCCCTGACAGTACATGAAGAGATCCCAATACCAGAGCCTTAATGAAAGTGCTCATATTTCCCTCCTGCTGTGGCCACAGGTTGTTACAGAAATACAAGTCTCTCTATAAGGCTGCTGCTGAGTAGGGATGGTCAGAAATGCCGATTTCGGGTTTCACACAAAATTACTGATTTCCAAGAATTCAGTTTACCAATTCCACGAATGTCCACAGAAATCCAAATTTCCGATACCGATTACAGATTGCCGCTGAAAGAGGTTTTTTTGTCTTTGGTGGTTGTTCTTTTTTTTTATTTTATTTTTGTTAATAAAGTCATGTAATTTAATAGAAAAAAAAAGTTGTGTTTTGGGAATCTGTTATATTTTGTGTATGTACACTGCTGCGTGAACATCCTTGATACACTACCGAAATCCCTGATTGGCCAAATACTTCCGAATTGGAAGCATTGGTAAGTCTATTTCCGATCGGAAACTCGGAAATATGTATTCCACAGAAATTTTCCGACCATCCCTACTGCTGAGACATTTACATTTTAAAATGAGCTTAGAAGAAGCTGAATGTCTGCGAAGTCACTACTGCAGCCAAAAGGATCAGTAGGACTGCCAGGCAACTGGCATTGTTTAAAAGGAAGCCAATATTGCAACTGCCACATGCCTCTATCACAGGGTCACTTTAAAGGAAACCTGAAGTAAAAGTTGGTGCAGCTTCATTAAGAATATGGCTACAGTGTATGCACCCTTACCATTCTCCCTAGAGTGCTATTTTTCAAAAATTAGGCTGTAGGAATTTGTTCTATAGCTTTCTACTCTCCTCTTGTACTTTCTAGTACAGTAGTGTAGCCACACTCCCACTCAGCAACATATACTAACCTTGCATTGAAAGAGAGGTTGGCTTATAGTCATTGTTGAAAGGAAAGCCCAGCCCTCCCTATCCACCCACCTGTTATGTCGCCAGCCTCCTAGTGGGTGGGCATGGCTACACAGTTAATAGCTACAATGCAGAGCTGTTTATAGTCATGTGGATAGGTGAGACTTTGGTCATGGTCACTTTAGCAGTAATGTTCCACTGCTCTTTTAAAGATTTTTTTTCAGCTAAGGGAGGAAGCTAAGACTTTATACTATTAATTATTCTTTGGGCATTTTCAAAAACAATGCATTCAAAAAATGTCAAACATTCAAAGTCCTGCATTGGGAAGCATTTTGAAGCATCTCTAAATAGTGAGAAAGTCCGTAAGAGTAAATGTAAAGTACTTCAAAATCATGGGCGGCGCCAGGGGGTGGTTTGGGGTGCTGAAGCACCCCTAAAATTGTCCAAGCACCCCGAAAGCACCCCCCAGCATAAAATGATAAACGGTAAATGGTAAAATGTGGTCCGAAGCCCTGCTCTGGAGACCTCAAGTCTGCAGTGCAGGGCTTCGGGCGCCATTTTCACGTAGCCCTGCTCTCAGCGCGGGAGTTTCAGTTCAGGAAGTCGGGACGTTGGTGGCTGGCTGCAGAGAATCATGGGAGCTGCGCGCTGGACAGAGGCCGGGACAGAAGGTCTTCTCTCTTCTGCAGGTGAGTAAATGGGTTTTTTTTACATTTATTAACAGGTGTATATTCTGGGTAATCTGCTGCCAACATTGTGTATTTTCTGGGCAAATCTGCCACATAATTTTTTTTGGTCAAATCTGCCGACATGATTGGACGTATTTTTTGGGCAAATCTGTCACATGATTGAACGTGTTTTCTGGTCAAATCTGCCACATGATTGAACGTATTTTCTGGGCAAATCTGCCGACATGATTGAACGTGTTTTTTGGGCAAATCTGTCGACATGATTAAACGTGTTTTCTGGCCAAATTTGCCGACATTATTGAATGTGTTTTCTGGGAAAATCTGCCGACATGATTGAACGTGTTTTCTGGGCAAATCTGCCAACATGATTGAACTTATTTTCTGGGCAAATCTGCAGACATGATTGAATGTATTCTCTGGTCAAATCTGCCGACATGATTGAATCTATTTTCTGGGCAGATCTGCTCACATTACATGTATTTTCTTGAGAAAACCTGCACAATTATGTGAATTTTCTGGGAAATAGGTTACCAAAACTTGGGACCACTGTCTTTGCATTGCACTTTTAAATTACAGTTAGCTCCGCCTTCATCCGGCAATGGCCACACCCATTTTTGCCCGCCACGGAATATAGCCACACCCATTTTTGCAGCGGCCATCAGCTACCCCAGAAGTTGGTCCAGCACCTGCATAGCACCCAACAAAAAAATCCTGGAGCCGCCACTGTTCAAAATCCTTTCCAAATCTATGCAGGGCATTTCGAAGAATTTTTGGAAGGTCTATGTTGGTCTTTTTTACCAGAAGGTAGCGATAGCTCCAGGTCCCAAACATTTCCATAAAATGCAAGTTCTCTGCAAAGGCACATGGGCAGAAGACAGGAGAGCCCTGAGGCTTCCAAGTGAAGACATTATAGGGACCTTGGAGGTAGGATTGATGGGAGATGAGTATTATATCTAGCTGGGTGCCACATTTTTGGAATAGCAAGATGATAAAAGCCTACCTAGAAATCTGTGAATGCTAGTGAAGTAGAGTAGTGAAGTAGTAGTGATGGCAACATGTGCAGGTCAGCAGGACTGATCTCTGAAACATGCCTTGACACACCCGATAAGCCATAAACTGACAATACAATGCAATGTAGAAGAGTCTAAATAGTTAATTGCCTTGGCTCTTCCTCCTGCAGTCTGTGCCACTCCCAGCATGCACGTAGGTGAAGATGTGGGCATGAATTTCCACCAACCATGTTCCATTGATGATTTTCCACTCCCCCAGCAACAATGTCAGGCAGGCTCTGTGCTAGTCTAGTTCTGGAGCCTTTGACTTCTCAACCCTCAGTTGTGACAACGGCTTGCTCTTGACCTGTCTTGATCTCCACCTGCTTTGGACATTGGCTTCTCCTGACTACAATTATTGCTGCCTGCCCCAGACTCAGGCTTACCTTCAATAACGTTGTTCTCAGATTACTCTGTCACCACCAGAGTATCAGCCTGCTCTCAGTCCACCAACACTCCTTGGGTACTGTTCTTCTTAGCACTGGTAGGCCAATACCAGGAACCATAACCTGGTGGCTGCTAGGCAGAAAGTTAGTTTAATGCCTGCTAGGGGGGGATGCTTCACATCATTAGCGGGATGTTGTGGTGAAGATCCATAACTGCTTGGGCTCCACGCCTGACCGCCCATGTTCTATCACCTGCTTCTCTAGTGTGTGTGTGTGTGTGTGTGTGTGTGTGTGTGTGTGTGTGTGTGTGTGTGTGTGTGTGTGTGTGTGTGTGTGTGTGTGTGTGTGTGTGTGTGTGTGTGTGTGTGTGTGTGTGTGGCCGGGGTAGGGGGGTTATGGGGGACCACAGAACTTCTTGCCTCGAGTGACAAAAAGGCAAGAAACAGCCCAGGTCTGTTGTAATGCTGAGCCTGTAATCCCCCCACTGGGATCTCTGCTGTCTATGCACCTCTTTTATGTGGTCTATATTTACTTGTATCTTCTAACTCCAGTAAAAACGATTTACTGGTACTTCTTTGATCCAACCTTACTGTCTAAAACTTACAGTAGGTAAAAGTAAAATAAGGTAGAGAGAGAGGAGGAGATATAGTTTAACAAACCCCCTGCAGGAGTTTGATGTAGAAAAATATTAGAAGTGAAAGCAGAGTTCCCAGGCCATGTGAAAATACTGAACTACATGTCAAGTGCCTTTATACAGGTCACTGACTCAGAGTCACATCTAATATTCCTATAAACTATCACAGGGGTTGCATAATGCTAGATTACCTGCACATTTACTTATGTACTTACCAATGAAATTAAAAATAAAAAGAATGTAACATGCATGTAATTTGCCAACAGTGATGATTTAAAAATGTGACTTATAACCTTCACCCAGGAGGAAAAAAATACCATCAGCCTCAGACCTGGGACAAGGCCCTCCAGCATCCAAGGCTGAGACACCAAAGTGTGCCCCTCCATCCCTCCCACCCCAGCCGTCACACACTGATTGCTATTAGACTAAAAGGCGCCCAGGGCCCCCAACACCTTAATCTCTAGTCATCTGGCTTGCAGTCTCTGCCATGTATCCCCTTTTCTTATTTCTCTCTGCTTCAAACACAATAGTGGAATGATAGCTGAGTGAGTTGTGCGCCCCTCCTACACTGCGAGCTGAGGCTGGAGCCTCTCTCGCCTCTGCCTCGGCCCCTCCCTGATCAGCCTCGCACTGGTGGGGAGTTTGTTTCCACTGGTTGCTCTTTAAAGGGGCACTACAGCGAAAAACTGTAAAATTTAAAATATGTGCAAACCTATACAGATAAGCAGTACATTTTTTCCAGAGTAAAATGAGCCATACATTACTTTTCTCCTACGTTGCTGTCACTTACAGTAGGTTGTAGAAATCTGACAGAAGTGAAAGGTTTTGGACTAGTCCATCTCTTTATAGGGGATTCTCAGGGATATATTTACTTTCAAAAGCACTTAGTGAATGGCAGTTGCTCTGTCCAACAGCCAAAAAACTGTGTAGCGAGCAGGGAAGCTGGCCAGCATCATTGTTTAAATCATTTTTCGGGAATATCTTTATAAACAATAAAAACCTTGCTGAGAATCCCCTATGAAGAGATGGACTAGTCCAAAACCTGTCACTTCTGTCAGATTTCTACTGCCTATTGTAAGTGACAGCATTATAGGAGAACATTAATTTATGGCTCATTTTACTCTGGAAGTAATGTACTTCTTATTTGTATATGTTTGCAGATATTTTAAATTTGAGTTTTTCGCTGTAGTGCCCCTTTAATGTAAGAGTGAGGTTATAATAGGCGATAGCGGTAACATTACAGATATTCTACTACTTTTGGTGCACAAAGCAAAATTTTGGCTTTACTGTCTGGCAAAACATCCAAGCGCTGGTTTTACATGAGTGCCCCTACCCCCCCAGAACTGTGTATGTGAAATAACACGCTGCTGAGCAACAAAACCCATTGCCCAAGGAAAGTGAGCCAGACTGAGGGTTGCTCTCCTACATTTAACCCATGCAGCCCACCTATACCTCTTTATACACTGCTCTGTCCCAGGCGGTGATGTCAGCAGTGTTACCACCCTGAGAAACACTGCCTTTCTTACATATACAGTAGAGTCTCATTTTCTGGCAGCAATGGGGATGGGTTGATGCCCCATATGTGTGTTTTCTGGTTTCTTGAGACTGAGTATTAATGGGCCTAGTAATACAGTACAATTCCCCACATGAGCTCTGTATTAAATGTTAAAATACAGTAATTGTAAGTATGTTAACCTTGGAAGAGCCATAGAACCCAGTCTTTCAGTACAGTAGAGCCCACAAAAAGCCTACGAAGTTGACCTTCACCACTATGAGCACTACCGGCGATTTGTGCTGGTTGGATGAGAGAGACTTCTGGTCAGCTGAGTTCTGGATAACTGATACTCTACTGTATATAGGCATTATGAAGGGGGTTTGTGTTAGGAAGGGAGGGGGGGGTAGGGTTAAGGTTAGGCCTCAGGGTTCTGTTTGAGAGTAGAGTTGGGCTTAACTGTTGTCAAATATTGGTAACATTTACCGATATTTTACTATTGAAAATGACTACTGTAATTAGTAGAATATCAGTAAATATACCAATATCCTACGAGTGTCTATTTCCTGAGGACCAAATTTCCCCAAGTTGAAACTATATGCAGGATTCTTATTTGGAATAGTAAAGATTCTGCACATATAAGATGCAGTGCAGAGAAAATAGGAGCTGCTATATATGGATAGTGGATGGGTGTTACATATGGAGGCGGGGAGGTGAGGCATGTGCAGCTCAGAACTAGTGGCCTGGGAGGAGGTTTATAAATCAGGACCTGAGCTCTGCTGTTGTGCCTGGGAGTCAGGGGAGGTACACTTGCAAGATTATTGGATCAGAAACAATCACTTTAATTTTCACAAGGTGAGCTTCACCCCGTTATTGTCTTAGCTAATTACTAAGGGATCTGTGGGAGTGTCTGCACCTTCAAGGGCTGAGCAGAGCGGCGCTGGCATAATGGAATGGGTAAGGATAAGCTTGTACAATCTTGTATATCTTCCATGCTTTATGAGATGGATTGTATATTCAGAAATGCTTGCTATTCTTCCTTATCTATTGTTCTAGAAGCGGGGGACTCCGACTGTCTGCTATGCAGAAAAATTATACAAATCCTGCTTTGAATATAAATGTTTTATTTGCGTGGAAAGGCGATAACTGGTACGACGTGCAACAAGTATAACTTAAGTCTGATGCAAAATCCAAGCTAAGCGAATGATCCTTGCGCTCTCGATACATTTTGAATCAAAGGGAAAAAAAAGTCAGAAATGATGCACACATTTAGGCAGCAGCGTTATTGGAATACATATGAGATCTTCTATCCTGGGCAAAACTACAGCTTAGAAACGTTATCTGTTATTATTTAATATTCTTTTAAACTCTTCCCACAATAGCACGGCGGCAGTACATCAGTTTGGAGGAGGAAGAGATCTCAGTTTGAAACATAATTGCACTCTCTCTTCCTTTCTTTCCCATAAGATAGTGAACAAGTAAGTACATTACCTGCTATATAATAACAAGCAGGGCTAAATTTAGCTGTAGGCAGTGTAGGCTTGTGCCGACAGGCGGCCCGTGTGTGACAGGCGGCCCACTGGCTGCTTCTCTCCCTCCCCTCTGCAGAATGTGAGCAGAGAGTTAATAGTATCAATAGAGTCACCATGTCCAACATGCAGGGACAACAGCTTCTCTCCTCTGCAGCATGTCCAACGTTATCTCCTTGGTGGTTACAGCATCATCATGTGAAGCAATGGTATGTGCTGGCACGTCACAGTAAAGAGACGTCACTGTTACCAAGGAGTTGACGCTGGGTGCGCTGCAGAGCAGTGAAGTTGTCATTACTGGCATGTTGAGCCTGGTGAGTCTTCTTATGCTATTAACATTCCACATGCATTCTGCAGAGGGGAGGGAGCTGACTGTGTGGCCAGCCATTTGGCTATCTAACTTCGGCATGGGGATACCCAATTACTGGTAGCTCATCTGGCTAGCTAAATGGGGGAGGATGATGCCTAATACTCGGGGTACATGCTGCCATCTAACTATGGGAAGAGGATACCTAATACTGGGGCTCATTTGGCTATTTAAACTAGGGAGTGACTAGGGGGTATATCTAACTATCTAAACTGGAGAAGAGACTGCCTAACACTGGGTCTACATCTGGCTAGCAATACTGAGGGAAGGGGGAGCCAGACTAATACTGGTGGAACATCGGTCTAGGTATACTGGGGATGAGCCAGCCAGGGCCGGCGCTACCATAGAGGCAAAGGAGGCAGCTGCCCCAGGGCCCCAGAGCTTGTAGGGGCCCCCAGTGGCTACAAGAGGAAAAAAAATTCAAATCGCCTTATAGTTTTTGAGAAAATTGATTTTAAAGTTTCAAAGGATAAAAAATACACATTTAAAACCTGCCGACTTTAATGGTTAATAGCAAATCCACCTTAAATGTTAGAAACCCTAAATTTGCAGGATATGTTAAGGAGATCATTAGGAATAAGAGGAAAAAACAATTTTTCAAAAAGACCGTATAGTTTTTGAGAAAATCGATTTTAAAGTTTCGAAGGAAAAAAGTATACTTTTAAATGCGGTAAATGTAACTTTTAGTAGCAAACCTGGTAGTGTAATTTTACATGCATCAAACGAAAGCGCAATAAATTTCCTGACGGGGTTTCCAGGGGGTCTATACGCAGCCGCAGCACTTTGGCCAGGGATCGCTATACAGCCGCAATATGGCTGTATGAAGATCCCTGGCATTTTTTCCTATTTTCCCAAATTTTTTTTATGTTTAGAGTGGGAATTTTTTTTTAAAAAAATTATGTGGGGTCCCCCCTCCTGAAACTTTTTAACCCCTTGTCCCCCATGCAGGCTGGGATAGCCAGAATGTGGAGCTCCGACCGATTGGGACTTCACACCCTGACTATACCAGCTGCAAAAAAGGTCCCTTAATGCCGATTTTTGTTCCGGGGTATATGAAAGAAAGAAAGAAAAAAAGAAAGAAAGAAAGAAAGAAAGAAAGAAAGAAATACAGTGAAGGCAAGTGTTTCTATCTCTCATTATAATAATTGTATATGATTGTAACATTTCCACTGTGCCAGGTACATGTATGGAAAACATGCTGTTGTGATTAAAAGAAGAGAGCTTTAAACACATTCACTTCATTGAAAATTGTTGGTGTCACAATATTTTTCAAATCCACACTTATTAACTCAAAATGTATCTGTCCTTATATATGACTTAACTCATGATTTATCTCTCCTTAGCTGACCTAACTCAATGATGACAGTTGCTACAGTAATGAAAATTACTAATGGTAACGCTCGTTCATAACATACATTACCGTAGCAAAAATATATACTGTATACAATATAGTCAATATTTTAACCACTTGACCACTGCAAGGTTTTTCCACTTTAGGACCAGAGCAATTTTCACCTGTCAGTGCTTCTCCCATTCTTTTGCCAATAACGTAATCACCACTAATCACAACAAAATGATCTATATCTTGTTTTTTTCTCCACAGATTAGGCTTTCTTTGGGAAATACATTGTGCTAAGAATTATTTTATTCTAAATGCAATTTAATGGGAATAATAAGAAGAAGTGGGAAAAAATGTTATTTCTCAGTTTTCGGATATTATAGTTTTAAAATAATATGTGCTACTGTAAGTAAAACCTAGACATTTTATTTGCCCATTTGTCCCGGTTGTTTCAACATTGAAAACATTTCCCTAGTACAATTTATGGCTCCAATATTTTATTTGGAAATAAAGGTGCATTGTTTTCAGTTTTGCACCCATCATTAATCACAAGCCAATAAATTAAAACATAACAGTAATATACCCTCTTGACATACATATTAAAAAATGTTCAGTCCCTTAGGTAACTATTTATGTATTTTTTTTATTGTCTTTTTTTTAATCCAGAAAATGTATTTGGGTACTATGGGAGAGTGTGGGAGGGAATGAGTTAATTTTAAATGTAAGTGTGGGTCTTTTTATTAAAATAAATGTTTGTAGATGTAATTTTACTATTTGGTCACAAGATGTCCTCACGCATTATTTCCTATTAGCGTACTATAAGTACTCTAATAGGAAGTAATGAAGTACGTGTTTACTTCCTAGTTACAAATGATCATGGTATCTCATTGATGCCGGTGATCATTTAAACTGGGACTTAGATTAATGAATGGGAAGTGCGTTCCTATTCATTCATTTCCCCACTAAACGGGCTGTGACGAGTACCCACGTGGGAGTGAGCTGCGGCAGCCCACCGCTGAAGACGAATATTTACATCCCTGGGACTTCAAGTAAAGTTTATCAGGACGTGATTATACTGCAACTGCTGCAGTAAGTGGTTAAACAACCAGCAAGTAAGAAAATAGTCAAAATAACTTTGATAGTACTTTTCCGCCTACTTTCTGATACTTTTTCATGTGCAGAGTGCTGAAAAGGTAATTTAAAGAGAAGGTGAAAAATTATCTCCTACAAGTAAAATCAGGAGAAAAGGTTAATTGCATTAGGGCCCTTATCTGTAAATCTTGTGAATTATATCTCTGTGTTTATCTCATGCATTAGCTATGCTTACAGTTAGAGAAAACCTGAAGCAAAAAACTTATGAAATAATGAATTGTATGTGTAGTAAGGATAAGTAATAGAACATCATTTGCAAAGAAAAGAGTCTCATGTTTTTATTTCCATTTTGTATAGCTTTAAAAAAAATATATATTGCATCATTCTGTCACAGTTGCAGTTTTATTTTATTTATTTATTTGTTTGCAGTTTTAAAAGCACACTCTGTCTTTTAAGCTATAAAACAAAGCAGAAATGATGACCCTTGAAACTTTCCTGCAGTTAAACCTTATCTCAAGCTGTCTCTCACTGTTTCTTGGTTGTTTAAGTGCTTCAAAAAACAGGACTATATTCGAACCAGTGGGTTGAAGAGCTCAGAGAAGCTCTTTTGCGAAGATAACTACTGAAGTTTCTTAACTCTTTCTGTTCTAGAAAACAATATGAGACTCTTTTCTTTGCTACTAATGTTCTATTTCTTAGCTGTACTACAGATATAATTCATTACCTTATAAGTTTATTTTCACTTCAGGTTTGCTTTAAGGTGAAAAATAAGTAAGCTTTGTGAATCAACTCAATAGTAAAACTATGATATTTTTCTTGGTACGCACTGCAATGAAAGATATCAATAATAGCTTCTTCTTCTTCTTTTGTAGAGAAATTACATATATTCTGAGCTCTTGAGAAAGGGTTAGCTATCCACCTATAATTTTCAATTTCCACTGTTAGAGAGAAATATTTCTCAAAGAGACAATCAGCAGCATGATATGCTTAATTATAGCCGCCCGTATATCCAAGCGTACGGTTATGTCATTTTACACGAGTTATGTGGTCAGTCTGAAAAGTTCCCAGTTTCAACTATTCTTTTAAAAGCGAGCATTTTTTTGTTCTCTTTGAATGCTGAGATTTTCTCATTGGCAGTGAACAGCATGGTGTTTTTACCCAGTCGTGCCAGATTTAGCGAGTTCAGTTTCCTGAATACATCAGCAAGGCATGCAGTGCCCCGTAAATTTCTGTCATTTGACACAAAATCAATAAATCTCTGCAGTTTGTCTTGTGTACTTTGATTACTTGCCTTAGTGCTGGCCTCACTCGGAAACATCACAATTTCATTTTGTAATCCAAGTACTCCTACCAACTCTTTTCTTTCAATAAGTCGGGGGACTTCTTTATAAAATTGCAGGCAATCACGGTAACTGCCCATATCATGGCAAAGTTGTCTTGGATTCAATACACTTAGATTTCACATAAATGACAATTAACCTCCACTGAATGAAAATATTTGTCAGTTCAGTAGATATGATGTTCACAGCCAAACTCTCCCAGAAATAGGCACTGGCTACTTATCCAAAAGGGAAGGCAACTTACTTAAAGGACAACTGAAGTGAAAGGGATGTGGAGGCTGCCATATTTATTTCCTGTTAAACAATACCGGTTGCCTGGCAGCCCTACTGATCAATTTAGTTGCATCAGTGTCTGAATCACACCAGAAACAAGCATGCAGTTAATCCTGTCAGATCTTACAATGTCAGAAACACCTGATCTACATATGCTTGTTCAAGGTCTATATCTAAAAGTGTTACAGGCAGTGAACCAGCAGGACAGCAAGGCAATGTACATTGATTAAAAGGGAAAAATATATGGCAGCCTCCATATCCCTCGAACTTCAGTTGCTCTTTAACTACTTGAAGACCGCCCCACGCCAATGGGCGTGGCCACGGCGGCAGTCCCAGGACCGCCTAACTCCAATTGGCGTCAAGTTCCGGGGCTGGGATTTGCAGGAGATCGTGTGCAGGGTGCGCACACAACTCCTGCTCGGGGGGCGGAGCTCCACCCCGACTTCAGTCTCCGCTCGGGAGACTGTTAGACGGCGAGATCGCCATCTATTTACATAGTGCAGCGCTGCACTGGGGACAGCCGTGTGCCACGGCTGTCCCCCTGGGGGACAAGAGAGCGATCGGCTCTCATAGGCAGAAGCCTATGACAGCTGATCGCCGTGATTGGCCGGCTGGGGGCAGGGAGGGGATTAGGAAATAGAAAAAAAAAGAGAACTGGTAAAAAACAAAACAAAAACAACAACATAAATATTTTTTTTTTTTTAAAATAAACACAATGGGGGCGATCAGACCCCACCAACAGAGAGCTCTGTTGGTGGGGAGAAAAGGGGGGGGGGGGTCACTTGTGTGCTGTGTTGTGCAGTCCTGCAGCTTGGCCTTAAAGCTGCAGTTGCCAATTAAGTAAAAAGCAGCCTGGTCTTTAGGTGGGTTTACCACTGTGGTCCTCAAGTGGTTAAAGAGGAACCTTAGCAAAAAGGGGGAAAAAATCAATACATTGCATAGTGAGAAGTTAAAAAATAGAAGCGAGATCAAGAAAATATTGCTATTCTCCATGTCGTTATCTTTACTACTGGCAGACATGAAAACAAACAGACAGCACCAACTGCCATTATTTATAACCACACCCACTAACATTGCAATAGGCTCAAAGGTTTTTTTTTAATACAGTTGGAAGCGAAAGTTTGGGCAACCTTGTTAATCGTCATGATTTTCCTGTATAAATTGTTGGTTGTTACAATAAAAAATGTCAGTTAAATATATAATATAGGAGACACGCACAGCGATATTTGAGAAGTGAAATGAAGTTTATTAGATTTAAAGAAAGTGTGCAATAATTGTTTAAACAAAATTAGGCAGGAGCATAAATGTAGGCACTGTTGTCATTTTATTGATTTCAAAACCTTTAGAACTAATTATTGGAACTCAAAGTGGCTTGGTAAGCTCGGTGACCCCTGACCTACATACACAGATGAATCCAATTATGAGAAAGAGTATTTAAGGCGGTCACTTGTAAGTTTCCCTCCTCTTTTAATTTTCTCTGAAGAGTAGCAACATGGGGGTCTCAAAACAACTCTCAAATGGCCTGAAGACAAATACTGTTCACCATCATGGTTTAGGGGAAGGACACAGAAAGCTGTCTCAGAGATTTCAGCTGCCTGTGTCCAAAGTTAGGAACATATTGAGGAAATGGAAGACCACAGGCTCAGTTCAAGTTAAGGCTCGAGGTGGCAGACCAAGAAAAATCTCGGATAGACAGAAGCGACGAATGGTGAGAACAGTCAGAGTCAACCCACAGACCAGCACAAAAGACCTACAACATCATCTTGCTGCAGATGGAGTAACTGTGCATTGTTCAACCATTTGGTGCACTTTACACAAGGAGATGCTGGATGAAAGTGATGCATATGATGTACGAGAGTGATGCAGAGGAAGCCTTTTCTCCGCCCAACAGCACAAACAGAGCTGCTTGAGGTATGCTAAAGCACATTTGGACAAGCCAGCTTCATTTTGGAATAAGGTGCTTTGAACTAATGAATCTAAAATTTAGTTATTTGGGCATAACAAGGGGCGTTATGCATGGAGGAAAAAGAACACAGCATTCCAAGAAAAACACCTGCTACCTACAGTAAAATAAGGTGGTGGTTCCGTCATGCTGTGGGGCTGTGTGGCCAGTGCAGGGACTGGGAATCTTGTCAAAGTTGAGGGACGCATGGATTCCACTCAGTATCAGCAGATTCTGGAGATCAATGTCCAGGAATCAGAGACAAAGCTGAAGCTGCGCCGGGGCTGGATCTTTCAATAAGACAACGACCTTAAACACTGCTTAAAATCCACTAAGGCATTCATGCAGAGGAACTAGTACAATGTTCTGGAATGGCCATCTCAGTCCCCAGACCGGAATATAATTGAAAACCTGTGGTGTGAGTTAAAGAGAGCTGTCCATGCCTGGAAGCCATCAAACCTGAATGTACTAGAGATGTTTTGTAAAGAGAAATGGTCCACAATACCTTCAACTAGAATCCAGACTCTCATTGGAACCTACAGGAAGCGTTTAGAGGCTGTAGTTTCTGCAAAAGGAGGATCTAATAATATTGATTTCATTTCATTTTTGTGGTGCCCAAATTTATGCACCTGCCTAATCTAGTTTAAACAATTATTGCACACTTTCTGTAAATCCTTAAAAACTTCATTTCACTTCTCAAATATCCCTGTGTGTCTCCTATATGATATATTTAACTGACATTTTTTATTGTAACAACCAACGATTTATACAGGAAAATCATGACGATTAACAAGGTTGCCCAAACTATCGCATCCCACTGTAGATACACATATGCACAGAGTGAGATGGTTGCTCCACAGTTGGAAAAAGCCATTATTTCCCACAATGCAACAAGTCTCACAGACAGGAAACTGTCAGGACCTATGTGGGAGGGGTTTCACCACAATATCAGCCTAACTCCCCCCCCCCCCCCCCCCCCGATTATCTATTCAAGAAAAGGTAAAGATTGCTCATGGGAAAGGGGGTACCAGCTACTGATTGAGATGAAGTTCAATCCTTGGTTACGGTTCCTCTTTAAAGTGTACCCAAGCTGTAAAAAAGATCAATGAGAAAATACTTATGTAAGAAGATGGAAGCCTCTGGATCCTATTGAGACTTCCCATGCTGTCCTCCAGTCCCTGGTTGCTGCTCTCAGACAATGCTCACCAAAAAGGGCCATGCTCCTCTTCAGACATGAGTGTGCCCGCACTGCACCCACACGAGCACGTCCGTGCCTGAGCAGTAAGCCAAAGCTGCTCATGCATGAGCGGCTCCATGCTGCTGCACAGGCATGGCCAAGTCTGCGCGGGTGCAGCGCGGGTGCAGCGCGGGTGCATTGCGGGTGCAGCGCAGCTGCGCTCATGCCAGAAGAGGAGCACGTCTCTGATAATAAGCAGGATCTCAGCAAGCAGCAGGGGGCTAGAGGACTGGGTGGGAAACCTCTAGAGGATCCCACTTTTTAGATACCGTGAGTATTTGTTTTGTACATTTATGTACACCTCGGGTTCTCTTTAACTCTTGTGCATTAACTCGGAACCCTCAGCACAAATGGTGATGCACCTTTTTCCCGTCTAGGCCATTAATGGAGAAAAATATGTCAACTTTTTCAAAGATATCAGCTCCTGCAGTTGCTGATTTCAGATCATCACAGGTCAAAATGACTTCTAACATTCCTCCACTGCAAATGTAGCGAACAAAAGCTAATAGCACACTAAGCCACTGACATCAGTGCTCTCATCCATCAGCAAGGTTAAATATGCGGATACTTTGAGCTTGGCAATGAGCTGATTTAAAAAGTCACCCGCACAAAGTATAATTCTTTTTATAGTGTCACTGGAAAGTGGCACCTCTTCAATTTCTGCAGCTTCCTTTGTGCCATATGTGATTTTACATATATTCCTAGCACAGGTCTGTATTAAAGGCAACCAGAGACCTAATAAAAAAAGTTTTATACATACCTGAGGCTTCTTCCAGCCCCATGCGCACGGATCGCCCCCCCATGCCGTCGTCCTCCGCTGCCAGCAGTTCCGGAATCAAGTCCCTTAGTTTGGTGAGTCGCGGGCAGTCTGTGCAAGAGAAGTCGCCGGAGAGATACGTAGAGAGCGTACTTCATCTTGCGCAGACTAGTCGCAACTGGCAGAACTAACAGGACCCGATACTGGAGCTGCTGGCAGCGGAGGACCGCGGCGTGCGGGCGATCCGTGCCCATGGGACTAGAGGAAGCCCCAGGTATGTATAAAAAATTTATTTTTAGGTCTCTGGTACACTTTGAAATATCAGCAATTGTATAGGCCTCTTATTTGGTTATGCAGTAGCTGATGTTAAAGTGACACTTAAGTCTCTGTAAAAAAATGAGTTTTACTCACCTGGGGCTTCCAGCAGCCCCCTGCAGCTGTATTGTGCCCACGCCGACTCCATCAGATGCTCCTGGCCCCGCCAGCAGCCACTTCCGGTTTCGGCGACAAGAGCCGACAGGCCGGGAACGCGAGTGATTCTTCGCGTTCCCGGCCACAATAGCGCGCTCTATGCTGCTTTAGCATATACCATATAGCAGCATAGAGGGTGCTATTGTGGCCAGGAATGCGAAGAATCACTCGCGCTCCCGGCTTGTCGGCTCCTGTCACTGAAACCGGAAGTGGCTGCCGGCGGGGCCAGGAGCACCTGATGGAGTCGGTGTGGGCGAAGCCCCAGGTGAGTAAAACTCATTTTTTTAAAGAGACTTAAGTGACCCTTTAAGGGATGCTTTTGTTTTTATTATATTTTTTTGCCACTCAGTTTTCAGGTAAACTTTTAATAGGTTTTCTAAAATGAAAGTACTTTATGTGTTACTAGAATTTGTAGTTTGCTACAGCGAATGAGTTTGTGTGTCACTAGAGTTTGCAGTTCTTTACATTGAATGAGTTCACAAACACATATTGAGGATGGGACTTGCAGGTTCATGAATCTGCCTGTCTATATGAATGCTTGATTGCAGGTTGACCTTTTGCCTGCCGACCTGCACAGCACTATGGCAATTCCAGCTACTTCAGCATACCTCCTTCCTTTAGGGCATGAGCCCACTGATGCAGTTGTATCTGCTTCTGTCCGCTTTTCAGCATCTCTAACATTGATCCTTAACTAAAAAGCGGACACAACTGCATCAGTGAGCTTAGGCCCTAAGCCTTAACACTGAAGATGGATCATGGACAGATCTTCCAGCATGACAATTATTATTACTAGCCGACCCGCGGCGTAGCATACGCCGCATAAGAGGGTAAAGGGCAGGAAGGGGGTATTGGGCACAGCGGCGGGGAGGGGGATTGGACCCCCCCTCACCTGAGTCCCCCATGTGCACTCCCCCTCCAGCTTAAGCTCAGCAGGACACCCCCCCGCCCCCTCACCTGGGTCCCCCATGTGCGCTCCCCCTTCTGCTTAAGCACAGTAGCAGCCGCACCTATTAGTAAGAGGCAGCGGGCGGGGATGACTCACCTCTTCCGTGTTCCATCGTGCGTTCCACTGTCGTCACTTCCTGCAATGCCGCACACTGTATTGGTGTAATTTGCCTTTTTAAAACAGAAGAAAAAATGCAACAATTCAGCTATTAGTGAACTTTTGTGGTTACCCACAATGCACTGCTACTAAATATGCAAATTACCCCTTTTCCCCCTTGGTAAGCCAAGCAAGCATCCAGAGCCACTGGTGTATAGCAAGCATATAGCTTTAAATTTTACACAGTCTTATCAAACCCACATGTAGACAGCCTGTTTCAGACTTTTGGTCCTCATCTGTACATGGCAAGGATTGATACAGCTGTATGAGATAGGGCTTGGACCAGTACAAGAGAGTAACCAAGCAGCTCAGGGTGACCCAAACCACTCGGAATGTATAGGTGGATATAAGGGGCCAAAAAGACCGTCTACTAAAAAAAATTAAAGCTTGGTGTAATTTGCCTTCTTAAAACAGATGAAAATCTGCATTAATTCAGCTATAAGTGAACATTTGTGATTACCCACAATGCACTGCTACTAAATATGCAAATTATTCCTTTTCACCCTTGGTAAGTCAAGCAAGCCTATAGCTTTAAAGAAAACCTGAACTGAAAATTAAAAGTCAAAATAAGCACACACAAGTCATACTTACCTCCCGTCTAGTCTACTCCTCATCGTCTTTCTTCTCTCCTG
The DNA here is from genome assembly GCF_040937935.1 of Hyperolius riggenbachi. Classification (NCBI taxonomy): domain Eukaryota; kingdom Metazoa; phylum Chordata; class Amphibia; order Anura; family Hyperoliidae; genus Hyperolius; species Hyperolius riggenbachi. The sequence continues at coordinate 104,883,922 of NC_090649.1, forward strand.
TGTCCTATTTGTTCACTGTGATCAAGGGAATTTTCCGTCCTCCATTTTGAAAATAGCCATTACCCATAACAGCTTTCTGGTCAGCACACAGTTAAACTGTAACATCGCCCACTTGAGCCATAGGGAAACATGGACATTACCTGGCACATCAGTTTTCCTCTCAGCTATAACTGACAGCAACTGATATATTTCAGATCTGACAAAATATTGTCAGAACTGTAAGGGATTATTGTCAGAAGCAAATGGTGAGCTTCTGAGAGGAACTGATGGCAAGGTAACTATGTAATGTTCATTTGAAGTTACCTCAGGTGTTTAGTTTAAATATTTTTACTCAGTACAGGTTCTCTTTAAGTTTTACACAGTCATATCAAACCCACATGTGACAGCCTATTTCAGACCTTTGGTCCTCATCAGTACATAGCAGGGATTGATAAGGCTGTATGAGATAGGGCTTGGACCAGTACAACAGAGTATCAAAGAGACCAAAAAGCCCTCCTACTAAAAAAAAGCAAAGCTTGGTGTAATGTTCCTTCTTAAAACAGAAGCAAATCTGCAATATTTCAGCTATAAGTGAACATTTGTGGTTATCCACAATGCACTGCTACTGAATATGCAAATTATCCCTCTTCACCCTTGGTTTGATATGACACTACTTCTTCTTCTTGCTTGGACCAGCCCCTTCTTCTTGCTTGGACCGGCCCTGGGGGCAGGGCGCTACTTCTTCTTCTTGCTTGAAGTTTGAGGCACTTACTCTATTATATATATAGATTATTATTTATTGTATTTATAAAGCGCCAACATATTACGCGGTGCTGGACATTAGTTTAGGTTACAGACAATATTTAGGGGTGACAAACAGCAATATGACAATACAGGAATACAAGAAAGACCAGATCATGCAGCACAGTATGAGTACAAGGTAATGCTTAGTCAGTCACTGGATGGAGCATGGAGATTAGGCAAGTTAGGTTCACTCAAATGCCTAGTATGGGTGCACAGTAATGGAGGTGCATGATCAGGTAGAACACAAAAGGAGCAGGACCCTGCCCAAATGCTTACAATCTAGAGGATTGACCCAAACAGATTGATTGTCTAGACTAGACGCACATTGGGGTCATGGAGTGGCCTAGCCAGTCTCAAGACCTCAATACTGTAAAATTCTGGAGAGGGAGCTAACGCTACAAGTTGCAAAGTGGCAGCCAAGAAACCTTAAAGAGAACCCGAGGTGTGTTTAAAGAATGTTATCTGCATACAGAGGCTGGATCTGCCTATACAGCCCAGCCTCTGTTGCTATCGCAAACCCCACTAATGTCCCCCTGCACTCTGCAATCCCTCATAAATCACAGCCGTGCTGTGAGGCTGTGTTTACATCTGTAGTGTCAGTCTCAGCTGCTCCCCTCGTCTCCTGCATAGCTCCGGTCCCTGCCCCCGTCCCTTCCCTCCAATCAGCAGGGAGGGAAGGGATGCAGGCGGGGACTGGAGTTCTGCAGGAGGCGGGGAGAGCAGCAGACTGACACTATAGAGATAAACACAGCCAGCTCTGACAAGCTGTTTGTCAGCAGCGTGGCTGTGATTTATGAGGAGTTGCAGAGTGCAGGGGGACCTTAGGGGGGTTTGGGATAGCAACAGAGGCTGGGCTGTATAGGCAGATCCAGCCTCTGTATGCAGATAATATTCTTCAAACCCACCTCGGGTTCTCTTTAAGGAATTAGAAAGCTTTTGTAAACAGGTGTGAGTCAAAATCCCTCCTGAGATGACTGCTAACCTAGTGGCCAACTACAAGAAACATCTTACCTATGTGTGTGATAAAAAAGGTTTTGCCTCCAAGTACTGAGTCATGTTTTGCTTGGGGATCAAATACTGATTTTACTCAAAGACATTCCAATCAGTTTATAACTTTTGTCATGTGTTTTTTTCCGGGTTATTTGTTGAAACCATGCTTGACTGACGACCGGGCTTTAATCTCCCAACTGAGAAATCCTCTAAAAGGAAAAATTCAAAGCTTGTTGTGGATTCCTTTGCTCACCCTAGCACCTGTCTCTGGGAGAAGATTAAAAACTGCCTACAACCTACAGATCAGCTGCCACAACCAAGGCTGTACGAAGATTGCAGGACCAATGTAGAATGATATCAGCTTTCAAGTTGAAAATGAATAAAAAAAAAGATTTAGAAAATAACGGACAGAATAATATATAGTCAATGAGATGTTACAATTCTGGCTCCAATTGACACTTCATTTAAATTGTATGGAACGTTCTCATTTATGCATTTGTGGATTCCTGTTTGGAGCATCTGGTCAGAAGGACACATTAGGGAGCAAGCCAGCCAGACAGGTGAGTGGTGAGTGCACCCATCTGCTGCTAATGCTCTGCAGAGGCCCCAGGGGAGAAGAATTAGCTGGGCGGGGAGACCTGAGGGTCCCATTCAGGGGCGTAACAATAGACCCTGCAAGGGATGCAGCCGCAGGGGGGCCCAGAAGCCACAGGTGTCTCAGTCCTTAGACACTGACAACTTAGGGAAAGGAGAGAAAAAGCCTTATGCTCTCTGCACAATTGTTCTAATGACTGCATCTGCTTAGCCACTGATGAGAATTCATACAAGGTTTTGCAGACAACGATTTGTAGACATTCCCTATTCAGTGTTCAGCAGGGTCTTGTCTACAACTCTTCCACTCCCAGCCTTTCTACACCTCCCCAAGTACTGTGTTCTGTAGTGATGCTTGAGGAGTCTGGGCACGGAGAGAAAAAGCTTTCTATTCTCTGCAGGTTTGAGGTTCAGCGGGAGGGGGCCCCATCCAAAGTTTCGCAGGGGGCCCAGTGATTTCTAGTTACGCCCCTGGTCCCATCAATGGCTGTAGGCTCCAGGCATATATACCATCATTCTGTGTCTCTCTTATTCCCCCTCTCCCTTATGAAAACATCTGAGGGGAAGTGCTGAGCCCAGGAAGACGACAAGGGGCCAGAAAGACTTCAGGGGGCTGGAAGGAGCCCCAGGTTTTTTTTACTTTAGGTTTACTTTAAGATGCTATTTTAGTTTCCTACTTGACTAGATACAGTGCCTCGTTGATCAGAAAGCAATGTGGAGCTGATGTAGTACATTTGTGCAGTGGCGTAGCTAAGGAGCTGTGGGCCCCGATGCAAGTTTTACATTGGGGCCCCCCAAGCACTCTATACATAACAATTGATTTGGCGCACCAAAACCTGCCAATGGCAACTACAGTGTCAGAGGTGCAAGAAGGGGATGGGGAACAGCTTGTTAATGATTACCACTATTCAAAGTATCTATAGAAGTGATTACTATAAACACAGGACCAATACAGAGCTAATACTGTAGTTGAGGGAGGGCCCTTCGGGGCCCCTCAAGCCCAAGGGCCCCGATGCGGTCGCTACCTCTGCACCCCCTATTGCTACGCCCCTGCATTTGTGTTATAAGTATGCTTATCCCTACAGAAGAGGCATATGTTTTGTCATAATATGGAAACATATTGAAAGCTCTTTAGGTTATATATAACAATTATTAGTTCAGGGGGCCATTTCTTATAGATTGATAGAACAATAAGAAGTGATTTCTGTTAACGTAAATTGACTTCTGTGCCTGATAAATAGTCATTTTTCCTGGATGTGATTATTCCATTAGTGATTTTACTATTATTAGTGTAGTAGTCCATCTCTTTATAGTGGAACTATTCAGGGAGGGATACGATTTTCTTCCCAGTTTTGTGCCGTTTTATGTTGTGTGTAGGTGACTTTATTGCAGTGTTGGATGAGAACGAAGACAAATATTCACCATCAGGGAAATCTAAGTGTTCATATAGGCTCTCTCCTTTTGCCCTTTTTAATGACATCGGTTTGTTTGGTAGATTAATGGAGATTACTTTACCACATACAAAAAAGCCTAATCCAGTTATTCAGCTACACGGAGATTACTGTCAGCAGTGGATATGGCTCAGATCTCCCTTGGGCTGGCTCCCATGGTGGCACAAATAGAATATATACTGTTCTCTGTCTTCAGTCACGCTGTATTAATGGGAAATAGCTACTGTGTTGAAATTACTTCTGAATTCAAAATAACAAAAATAATTCATTTTGTGTGTCTCATTTTGAATTCAGATCAGGAAAGGCTAGTGTCTTTTGTAAAAAAATCTTTTAAATTGAATGAGTTATGTTAATAAATTCATTATATAAGGAGCATTACATGGTAAATACACCTATAGCTTTCATATTTTTATTCTAATAATCCTTAAAGGGAACCTTTAAGTGTTTCACTTACCTGGGGCTTCTGCCAGCCCCCTGCAGCGGCCCTGTGCCCGCGCCATCCTGGAACAATGCTCTGGTCCCCCGCGGCTAAGTTTAGTTTTCTAGCCAGTCGCCGAGCCATTGCACCATTGCGGCCCTGGCTGCGTGCATCCTTGCTGGCGCTCATATTGCTATCGCTGTCCTGCGCATGCGCAGAGAGATAAATCTCGTACTGCGAATGCACAGGACAGTGTCAGCAACATGAGCAAAAGCGAGGACGCGCGCAGCCAGGGTCGCACAGGTGCAGTGGCTCAGAAAATAAAAACTTAGCCACTGCAGGATGCCGCAGGCACAGGACGGCTGCAGGGGGCTGGTAGAAGCCCCATGTAAGTGAAACAATTTTGTTGTTGTTGTTTTTTTAGTTTCGTTAACGTTCCCTTGCAGCCTACTTCTTCCATGTTGGAAAACTAAAGTCTGAATATTCCAGCCACCTAATGGCCCAAAGATAAACACAGGTTACCTTCTTGCTGCTCACTGACATAGAGAAAGCCAGGATCTCTTTGGCTTTCTAATGGCTATAAGCCTTAGAGGTTTTTTGTTTTTTTGGTTTTTTTTTTGGAATGCAGTTTTTTAGCACTTCACAGCTATACACTACAGCAGGGGTATAATTACAAATCATGGTGTCTTATAATAACATCTTGATTCCCCCCACTACATACCCCCCTCCCCCTTTCCCCTGGGGCCCCACACCTAACCTTAACCTTCCCCCAACGCCAATGCGCTGCAATTACGAGAATGTTAGGGCACTGCTATGTTAGGGTGCTTCTATACATTGGGCAGTGCGGGCGCCCAAATTCACAATATAGCTGCAATTTACTGTATAACGGTGGCACCCAAGTTTCTACTGATAGAGGGCATCCAAATTTCATGCTTCACAGAATTTCTCCTGAAGAGAAGAGAAGTGTCTAAAGCAAACAACAGTATGATTGGAATCCTCTCTGTAAGGGGAATGCAGGCATTGTTTTTCTTTGCAATACACTTTCTAACTTGAGGTACACTTTAACCAGTTAATGGCAAACTGGAAGGGATCACTGTAAGAAGAAAATAGCGAGCTTCTGAGAGGAACTGAAGGCAAGGTAAGTATGTAATATTCATTTGCAGGTGCATCATGTGCTTATTTTAAATAATTTTACTCGCTTCAGGTTCCCTTTAAGGCAGAAGAAGTGGAGGTCCTTGAAGCAGGAGTGGCAATGATGGGGGTCAAGGCTCTTTGCAATTTTTTTTATAAAGTTGTGCTTTAAGCTCAAACATAAGAAATGTTAGTTAGACTCAAATAATCTATCAAAGTGAACTGACCTCAGTAAAGTAAAATCTGGTTTCCCTGGCATCCTGTACTGTAGATCAATCATATCAGTCAATGTTGCTCTTTGTATTACCTGAAAGGTCAACTGTCACAAAAAGACTCCATTTATGTTATCTATGGGTATTGTAACAATCAGGGTACATTTTAATCCTGAAGTTACAGGTGAAGCAACAATTAACAGCACTAAGCTTATTTGGATATGTGTTTGCTGCTGTAATTCCACTCTAAATATTGTGAAGCCCACCAAGTATATTTTCACACTGATATTTTGATACTCGCTGACAGCGGCATACTGTGTATACTTTTATTTTATTATAGCTCTTACTCTGAGGCATATTCTTAAAATGCCAATGCTTTGTCATTATATTTATAAAGATGTAGACTCATTCAATCATTTATTGGGTCATTGTCACAAGAAATTGTAAAATAAAAATTAAAAAATATGAAGACCTGTCAAAAACTGATTGAAATGTGTTAGAAAGCTGTTAGCAGACAAGAAGAGCTTGTTTCATTGGGCATGCCCATGGCTTTCATGTTATGTAGGGACACAGACTCCCACGTTTCCCCACTAAGCATCTAGTTGGCTTCCGGATGGAGATATGGAAGCTGACCTAAAGTGGTCTGAAACTCAGCATTTCTTCTTTGCGCCAAAAGATTCCTTACAGCATTAAACCTACTAGTACAAGCAAAAATATATACTGCACTGAAACACTCCTTTACCTTAAAGAGACTCCGTAACAAAAATTGCATCCTGTTTTTTATCATCCTACAAGTTCCAAAAGCTATTCTAATGTGTTCTGGCTAACTGCAGCACTTTCTACTATCACTGTCTCTGTAATAAATCAATGTATCTTTCCCCTGTCAGACTTGTCGGCCTGTGTCTGGAAGGCTGCCAAGTTCTTCAGTGTTGTGGTTCTGCTATGAGCTCCCCCTTCCAGGCCCCTCTCTGCACACTGCCTGTGTGTTATTTAGATTAGAGCAGCTTCTCTCTTCTCTTTTACAAGCTGGATAAATTGTCCTCTGAGCTGGCTGGGATTTCACATACTGTAGAATTACAGACAAGGGCAAAGCTGTTTGCAGGAAGAAAAGAGCAGCCTGAAACTTCAGTGCATGAGAACAGGGGGAAAGAAACACACAAATGATCTCTTGAGATTCAAAAGGAAGCCTGTGTAAGGCCTCCCTCACCCCCACTGTGTACCCTGATCTGTCTATCACCGTGGATTAAAAGGTATCTTCTATTGCAATGATTAGTGCCTCACCTGCTCTTTTCTCCAATACTTGCTACTATTGCCTCTGAGTGCACAATCAGGCATGAAATACGTTATCCGGTCAACCCAGCAACTTCTCTGACCGGCATCTAGTGCTAGTCTGCTCTCCTCCACAATTTGTTCAAATATGGTAACTGCATTGGTGATAAAAAGTAGAAATCCTCGCGGCGGAGACCAGTGAGCGAATGCTCTCACTGTGCTCAGCTCCGCAGATGTCAGAGAACACCGGGAAGCCTAAGGACAAATGCCGGCCATTACCTACAGCACTGTGAGGTACATGGATAAGCCTAAGGACCAACACCAGTCAGTGCATACAGCTCTCGGAGGTACGTGTCGGGAGACACACAGCGGCAAAAACTGCTCTGCTCATCCCGTTCTTGCGGGCGCAGGGGGGGGTGCACATGACAAAAGATCAGAGGTCATTTATTCATACCATGACTCGTGTATAAGCCTAGACCCCTACTTTTGAGCTTTTTTCCCCAAAAACTCGGGTTATACTCAAGTATATACGGTATATGCTGTTGGACTCCCTGCTTAGTAGTTTATAGAGAGGGAAGGACAGAAGTGGATGTGCAAGTGGCACCCTGCTGTGAAGTGCTATAGTGAAGTCCATAAACGTCAGGGACAGCTATAAAAGCTTTAGATTTCCATCTGAAATAATCAGTAGCAATTGTTTGGTCCAGAGGTGTCAAACTCACATGAGGGGCAAAAATCTAGAACATAGTGTAAGTCCTGGGCCAAATTAACATTTGAGAAGTCTCAAACTAATTGGGAAAACTATAGCAAATATGGAGGGTTGCCCCTCGCCCTTCTTCAGAGTAGCCCATTGGAGAAGTTTTAATAAGTACCTACTCCACTGCTACTTTGAGTCTCCTCTGATGCTCTTGACAGCCACTTTCTCTATCCTGCATACCTCTGGCTCCTGAGGCATGTCATGTGATCAGGAGAAGGAGGTATGACTGCCAGGAAGAACAGGAGAAGAGACATGATGGATCGCTGGAGCAGGTAAATATTACACTGCTTTAAAGGACTATTCTGTTATATGTGGAGAGGGTGCCGGAGGGGAAAGCTGTGTAGATGTGTATGTGTGTTTTATAAGCCACATGAGGGAGTTTGGATCCCAAGAGATGGTCCCATGTTAATTTCGATGGGGGGTTCTGTGGGTTGTTGCTGCACCCTGACTCAAACTGACAATGTTTCAAGCAGAAACCCTGTCACTAGTGTTCTCCTCTGGATGGGAAGGGAGTGTGTGGTCATTCTTTTATTGCTTACAATGATGCAGATTTCAAGGTCTTGAGAGCCATATAAAATGACAAGGAGGGCTGCATTCAGCCTGCAGGCCTCATGTTTGTCTGACACCTGTGGTTTCGACCATGGAAAATCTAAAATGTGTCTGTAGCTTTAGTATAGGCAACCACACAGAGGCAAGCTCAGTTGTATAGCAGAAGGAACGGAGTAGAAAGCTCGCATGGTGCTGAAGCTGCTCAGTTCAGATATGGTTTCTCCATGGAGACAGAGCAGTAGAATGGGCACAATATAACACTTTACTTACTTAATGGAAGTAGAGGCAATTACAAAAAAAACAGACATTATTACACCTCCTGAACAAACACGGTTTAGAAGTGGTTCCTGAGGTTTAGCTTTCACTGAATAGGCCTAAGGGATGCCTGGGACTAGCAGAACCCTAGAGCCACAGTGATCTGCTTCCACGCATCTAAATTACCTCCAAATAGTTGTAGTAAGGTGTAGTATGTCCCTAAATGACCTTTCATCCATGCATAATGTAGCAAGTACTGAAGTTCCCATTCAGATGTGGATTAGGGATAATGAGTGATTCTAGTGCCACATTCTATTTCAAATGGCAAAATGAAGAGGATTTAGCTGAAAACATTTAGCTGAGGAAAGTGAAGCTGCTGCAGGCAAGGTTCAGATGGGCTAGAAAAAGAGAAGAAAGGAAAATTGTCTAGAAAATGTGAGGAATACATTTATACAGTGGCTTGCAAAAGTATTCGGCCCCCTTGAAGTTTTCCACATTTTGTCATATTACTGCCACAAACATGAATCATTTTTATTGGAATTCCATGTGAAAGATCAATACAAAGTTGTGTACACGTGAGAAGTGGAACGAAAATCATACATGATTCCAAACATTTAAAAAAAAAACCCCAAAAAACTGCAAAGTGGGGTGTGCGTAATTATTCAGCCCCCTGAGTCAATACTTTGTAGTACCACCTTTTGCTGCAATTACAGCTGCCAGTCTTTTAGGGTATCTCTCTACCAGCTTTGCACATCTAGAGACTGAAATCCTTGCCCATTCTTCTTTGCAAAACAGCTCCAGCTCAGTCAGATTAGATGGACAGCGTTTATGAACAGCAGTTTTCAGATCTTGCCACAGATTTTTGATTGGATTTAGATCTGGACTTTGACTGGACAATTCTAACACATGGATATGTTTTGTTTTCAACCATTCCATTGTTGCCCTGCCTTTATGTTTAGGGTCGTTGTCCTGCTGGAAGGTGAACCTCCGCCCCAGTCTCAAGTCTTTTGCAGTCTCCAAGAGGTTTTCTTCCAAGATTGCCCTGTATTTGGCTCCATCCATCTTACCATCAACTCTGACCAGCTTCCCTGTCCCTGCTGAAGAGAAGCACCCCCAGAGCATGATACTGCCACCACCATATTTGACAGTGGGGATGGTGTGTTCAGAGTGATGTGCAGTGTTAGCTTTCCGCCACACATAGCGTTTTGCATTTTGGCCAAAAAGTTCCATTTTGGTCTCATCTGACCAGAGGACCTTCTTCCACATGTTTGCTGTGTCCCCCATTTGGCTTATGGCAAACTGCAAACGGGACTTCTTATGCTGTTCTGTTAACAATGGCTTTCTTCTTGCCACTCTTCCATAATGGCCAACTTTGTGCAGTGCACGACTAAAAGTTGTCCTATGGACAGATTCCTCCACCTGAGCTGTAGATCTCTGCAGCTCGTCCAGAGTCACCATGGGCCTCTTGACTGCATTTCTGATCAGCGCTCTTCTTGTTCGGCCTGTGAGTTTAGGTGGATGGCCTTGTCTTGGTAGGTTTACAGTTGTGCCATACTCCTTCCATTTCTGAATGATCGCTTGAACAGTGCTCCGTGGGATGTTCAATGCTGTGGAAATCTTTTTATAGCCTAAGCCTGCTTTAAATTTCTCAATAACTTTACCCCTGACCTGTCTGGTGTGTTCTTTGGACTTCATGGTGTTGTTGCTCCCAATATTCTCTTAGACAACCTCTGAAGCCGTCACAGAACAGTTGTATTTGTACTGACATTAGATTACACACAGGTGCACTCTATTTAGTCATTAGCACTCATCAGGCAATGTCTATGGGCAACTGACTGCACTTAGACCAAAGGGGGCTGAATAATTACGCACACCCCACTTTGCAGTTATGTATTTGTAAAAAATGTTTAGAATCATGTATGATTTTCGTTCCACTTCTCATGTGTGCACCACTTTGTATTGGTCTTTCACGTGGAATTCCAATAGAATTGATTCATGTTTGTGACAGTAATGTGACAAAATGTGGAAAACTTAAAGGGGGCCGAATACTTTTGCAAGCCACTGTAGAATTGTATTTTGCTATATGAGGAAACAGTGACGTAGCAATAGGGGATGCAGAAGTTGTGACCGCACTGGGGCCCCTCCACCAGATAGGCCCCCCAGGGGCCCTCCTTCATCCATGTTATTAGCTTTTCATTGGTACTATGCTGGTAATAAATACCTCTATATGTGCATTGAATAGTGGTAATCCCTAAAGTGAATGGGAATCAATTAAAAAAAATTTAAATAAAAAAATTAGGCAGATACTTACCTAAGGAGAGGGTAGGCTCTGGGTCCTATAGAGCTTTCCCTTTCCCGGTCCCCATTCCAGTGCTTGCTCCCTGTAGCAGTATTTGACTAATTTGGTCAAGTACTGCTCTCTCTCTCTGCCCCAAAGGAGGCTTTGGAAATCTTCAGGAGCCTCCCAAAGACAGACCACTCAATACTGCGCACATGCGAGTGCTCTTTCTCGCACACTGCGCAGTATGGAGTCGTCTGTCTTCGGGAGGACTTGACTCCCAAAGACTTCCAAAGTCCCCCGCTATTGACGTGCAATACATTGTATTTCCACAGCAAAGCCAAGTATTGAAAAGCCTGTGTTGAAAGACCGATTACTCTCATACTGTTTATGTTTATATCTATAGCCAACTTTAATCTCCTGAAAATATATTTTGATTCAACCAAGGTATCATTTATCTCTCCGTACGTGCGGGCTGTTGTCATTGCACCATTCCGATATTTGGACAAATGACTCCCGCATACTGATCAGATGCTTCACTAAACAAAAATTCAAACACAATAGCAGGCTAATTTCTTACCGCTGTCATTTTTGTGCTTTAGGCACTGGTTCCTTATATATCTGAAAAATGACATTCATCTTCTGAATTATTATAGCCTCAGAGTCAGCGGTAACAACTAATAAAAACTCATCTATAATGCTACAAGTTCTAAAGCGTGTTAATTTATGTTTGTCTTAGGCCCCGGAGAAAGTGCTACCATACATCTTTCAGTTGTTGAAAACGTAGTCCGTGCATTTTGTGGATGTTTGTCTGATTTCACTGGGTCAACGGATCATCTGTCAGCTGTCATATGTGGTCACACAAATAAATTACAAGTATTTAGAGGTTTCAACGCACATCAGGGTTGACAAGATGGTACATCCGTTGCTTGCCGCTGGCGTGGTTGGAGGATTTCAGTGGTCACATTTTATTATTGATATGCCGGAGACGCTATGTCTGATGGCTTGTGCTTCGGCTGATCCTGATTCTATGTGAAGTGAAGATTTGTTACAGATTAAATTATTCCGCAAAGAACTTTTGAAATCTCCCTGGTCCTTACCTTCCCAGGAAACGGTAACCTTGTAGCGCTAAAAGTGATTTAACACTTTAATGCTTAATTTGACTCTTTTTTTTGAGTTTTTCCAGATAAAACGACAAGATAGATGAAATTTATTTTTGTTAGCTCTATCCTACATAGCCTTGGTCTGCTAGCTTTACCTCTCCGGTGGGAATCTTTATCTTTCCAATTTTTTTTTCTTTTCATTTTATTTATGTGAAAGATTCGGTAATCATTTAGTGACCGAGCACAGAAATATTCCACTAAATGAAAATGGCTATTGTGACACGGTCGAATTTCACAATATAAATTATGAATTGTAGATATTATATATTATTCATATTATTGCGCACAAGTAAATATTCAATAAAACATGGATGACATTAATGTGGATTCTGACCTGAGCAAACTCATTAAGGTGTTTATCGCCCTTGATGTCTATGATACCTTCAGCCATTGCTTTTTTTTTCTTTTCTTAAACCAAATGTAAAAGTGGAGAGAAGTCTACTGAGATACGCAGGTCGCTGCTGGGTGGGAGTAGCCTCTCCTTCTTGCTCCCCTCCTGCCATTTAAAGCCATGCGCAGGTCATGTTATCCACCGCATTATACTTACAGGTAGGGATGATCGAAATGAGCAAATTCCGTTCCGCCGGAATTGCAGAATTCCGCCAGCGGTAAATTCCGTCGCCATTACACTTCAAGCGGAAAAATTAAAGTAATCGCAAATGAAACCTTGTTTATGCTAAATGGTAACCCATGGGACCTAGTGGCTGTTACCCCGCTCATTTTTTTTTTTTTCTTTTTTTTTTTTTTTGTTGTTTTTGCAGCAGGAGATGTCGCTTAAGCCAAGGGACCTAGCGGTGGTCCCATGGCGGTCATTTTAGCGGCATGGGAGGTGTCGCTTTAAGCCATGGGACCTAGCGGTGGTCCCATGGCGGTCATTTTGGCACCGCAGTAGGTGTGGCTTTAAGCAGACATAACATGGAAGCAGGAAGTTTTTAAATCAGGATGATTCTATTTATTAATGGCTAACCTTAGAAGAACTTTAAAAGTCTCTCCTTGCTCACATTAAGCTAAATAATGTGCAAATACTCCCTGTTTTAAAAAGGCACATTTATATTTAGTATTGGATTTGTTTTCTCTCTTATAGAAACAAAGCTTTCAGGTTGCCTTTAGTACTTTCCGTAATACTAATTGTTCTGGTTCACCATGCTTTAACCTCCCTAGTGGTTTGATTACTTCCGGATTTTAGAGTCTTAAAGCGGTGCAATTTTTTTAGACCCTAAAAGCAGGGGGAAAAAATCATACCGTTGGATAGATTTGCGACAGCCCCGTACTTACTCACCTTCCCTAGATCCAGCACTGCAATTTTCCCTCCATCCATTGAATGCGCTCTACCTCTATAGTGAGATCGCTGTCTGTCGTCATGACAACAGACGCCAATCTCACCAGAGGGATTGAGAGTCTTGAGAGCCTTGAGAGTCTGTAGCAATAGGCAACAGCACAGTGATGCATTTATACTTTGTTGGGTTACTGAACTGTCACCCTAGTGATCGCATCCAGGCAGGCGGTAGTCATTTCAGGTGTCAATAGATCTTAAGACCAAGTATAGGTAACATAAGAGGTTAATTGGCTTGGTAGGGGTTAAAACTTCAATGCATAAAAAAAAGTTTTATTTTTGAATGTGACACTGTCACTTTCATTAAAGCTAATGGGAACCCGTTTTTTTTTTTTTTAAGTCAGATACTCACCTAAGGAGAGGGAGACTCTGGGTCCCATAGAGCATTCCCTCTGCTCTCCCGGTGCCCGCTGTTGTCCTAGCTCCCCCGTAGCGGTATTCAACCGTTTTGGTCAAATACCGCTGTCTCCCGGTCGAAGGGAGGCTTCGGAAATGCTTCGGGAGCCCAAGTGCTCCCGACGACAGGCCGCTCTACACTGCGCACGCGCGTGTGTCCTCTATGACGCACTCACGTGTGCGCCGCCTGTCTTCGGGAGGACTCGGCTCCTGAAGAATTCCGAAGTCCCCGCGGTTGCGGATGCGAACGGGGGAGACATCATTAAATCTAGGGTTACATTAGCTTTAACTTTTATAAAAAATAAAAAAACTTTTTTACTGTTTCACTTGTAAAAGGGGGGACGCATGTGCACGTGCGGGGCAGTAGTTAGTGCAGGACGTGAGCCTCATGTGTAGGAACCACCAGGAGTAAAGTGGAGATGAATGAGTCTCACATCCAAAAACCAGAAGTGGTTACATTTCACCTCACTCTGACTTAATTCTTAAATGTATCAATGATGCCAGTATCTTTACTGCTGGCAAGGTGAATCAGTGTGGGATTTTTTTTTTACCATATTGTGTAGTCCACAAAAACATCAGCAGATCTCCCAGAATGCTCTGAGGCAGAAGACTGCGTGACATCATAGCTTAACATCATTGTGATGGTGGATTTACATATCAATATACAGCATTGTATAAATATAAGAAGCATTTCTGATGCTGAAACCAGGAAATGACAGTAAAATGGGATAGATTCCAGAATAGTTTATCACATTCTACTACTATTTTGTTAGAGTTCCTCTTTAAGAAGTACCAATTTGATGTTTAGCCTCCAATACCTGTAACAAACATGCTGCATAGGATGGGCGGGATGCGGGAAAGGAAGAGTTAACACTGTTCAGATAATAAATATTGTGCAGACATTTCTACAGTCTACAAATTAACACCGTTAATTTTAACTGCAACCTTTAGAAAAGTACAGCAAAAATGTTAATTTCTATAAACAAGCTAATTGACACAAATATGATTTAATCTAATCTAAGATTGTTGATACCCAAATGAAACACACGGGGGCTCTGGGGGCATCTGCATTCATTAATCACATTGCATTAAGCAATATTTTCCTTTAACATAACAGAAAATAAGCTGGTTGATAACAGACACATTTGGGCAGCTTCCGGTGTGTTTGAATACACAGAAAACATTCATTGATGTGTAGCAAAGGTGCAAACACCAAAAACTTGTCCTCAGACATTTACAAAGCAATGGCTGTTAAAGGACCACCATTGCGACAAAAAAAAGTAGGCAGTTCAAATCTGAGCGAACCAACAGTTTTTGAGCCAGTCCATCTCCTCATGGTGGATTCTCAGGGTTTTCTTTGTTTTCAACAGCATTTCCTGAACAGCAGTTTAACTGCCAAGATAGAAAGATACCAGCCAGCTTCCCTGCTCACTTGAACACTATTTTGTCGGTTAGACTTTGCAACTGCTGTTCAGGAAATGCTATTGAAAACAAAGAAAGCCCTGAGAATCCCCCATGAAGAGATGGACAGGCCCAAAACCTGTCGGTTCTGTCAGATTTGAACTACCTACTTTTTTTTCTGCGATAGTGATCCTTTAACAGCCATTGCTTTGTAAATGTCTGAGGAAGTTTTTGGTGTTTGCACCTTTGCTACACTTCAATTAATTATTACATTATTTTATTAGTTTAAGTGCCTACTTTTTTCGCATTAGTGGTCCTTTAAAGTGAGTGTTTACCATTTAAAAAATAAAAAAGTCGGATACTCACCTAAGGAGAGGGAAGGCTCGGTCCTAATGAGCCTTCCCTCTCCTCTCCCGGCGTCCGGTCCCGCGCAGGATCCCCCGTGGCAGTATTCGACCAGTTCGGTCAAATACTGCCACTTCCGCATGCCGAAGGGAGCTTTCGGAAGTCTTCGGGAGCACTCGGGCTCCCGATGACGCGGCCGCTCCATACTACGCATGCGTGAGCGCCCTCTATGACGCACTCGCGCATGCGTAGTATGGAGTGGCCCGTCTTCGGAAGCCCGAGTGCTCCCGAAGACCTCCGAAGTCCCTGCGGCGGTGGACGCGAACGGGGGAGCCAGCGCAGCACCGAGGGCACCGCCGGGAGAGGAGAGGGAAGGCTCATTAGGACCGAGCCTTCCCTCTCCTTAGGTGAGTAACTGACTTTTTTATTTTTAATGTGGTACCCATTGGCTTTAAGGAATTCAGTAAGGCTACATTCACAGTTGGTGTTACATTGCATCCCCTGTCTTACACAAAGCAGAATTGCAGCTACACTGGTACAGCTGAGATGAACTCTGACACAATAATTAGTTGTATTCAAATCCAATGTCCCATAAATTTCCATTCAGAAAAACAATAAGAAAAAAAAACACATTGTTTAAAGCACTGATCTGCTGAAGTCATAATATATATAGGGATATATATGATTAAATATCAATTGTCCAACAAGACAATTACCCAAAACATACATTGAAAACAGTCCAACAGTTCTTTAAGGATTCCAATACCAAGATCCTGGAGTGTCCCGCACAGAGCCCAGACCTCAATCCTATTGAGAATATGTTGCGGATGCTCAAAGTGAATGTCCATGCTTGGAGACCATGCAATTTGGAACAGCTAGAACAGTTTGCAATGGAATAGCATACAGAGGCACCAGTAGAGTAAAAGTAGTACCAAATTAAAATAAATAAAATGTGGGTGGTGAGGGTGGACTTACCTACCCAACAACAAACACAACCACTGATTAAAGTATAGTATAAATAATGTTAAATTTAATTAGTACTCCGAGTAAAACCAAGGTTTTAAGATATATAGACAAGTTACTTGTTATAGTTAGTTTTTCATCTCGGATCCGCTTTAAGTCCGGGGAAGGGGTGGAGATGAGGTGGTTAATTGTGGCCTCAACGTACATACTGTATATATTATGGAGGGCTCTTTTCTCTACTGAACTCTAGGACACAAGCATATCTGTATTAGTATGTCAGGATATGCAAATTTAAATCTATTTGCATCTTAAAATGTAGGTCATCAGTGTTTATTTGGAGGTATTCATGCAGGTGGTCATAAACAGATATACATCTCTAGCTAGCCTTACAGAAGTTACACCAGAGAACATTGATTTCTTTGATGAGCAATAAAGGCAGGGCAATCAAATTTCATGGGTCCCTGGCATATTTATTATCATTGTCGGTATTATACACAGACCTACCAGGTATGTGCTACAGTGTCAGTTTGTGCAAAAGAGCATTAGTGTTACAAGTATAATCTATATATATAAAATCGGATGTATGTGTGTGTGTGTGTGTGTGTATGTGTGTATGTGCCGCAATCACTTGAAAACGGCTTGACCAATTTGAACGAAACTTGGTACACAGATCCCTTACTACCTGGGATGATATGTTCTAGGGGTCTGGCGCCCTCCATGCACACCTGGGCGGAGCTACAAACAGCAAATCAGATTTCACACATTCACGTCAATGGAAGTGGAGCTACAAACAGCCAATCAAATTTCAGCCATTCATTTTGAATGTAAAAATGTAAACTGCACCCATTGTTAATGGCAGGGTTCTCAAACTTGGCACACTTGGTCACCGGGTGTATGAGATTAAGATTCAGGAAAGTGGGTGGAGCCTACAATAGCCAATTAAAATTCACCTATTGATTTTCAAGGGGGGTATTGAAACTGCTGCCATTCTTACACTGTTTATGGCAGAGGCCTCAAACTTGCACCAGTCAGTCATTGGGTGACTGGGGTTCAAATTTACAAAAAGGAGCGGCGCCACAAACAGCCAATCAGATTTCCTTGCTGGATAAACAGCTTCCATTCACACATTTTTGATGCCAGGAACCAGAAAGCTTACAAACTTGGTCATTGAGTGACTGTGTGTCAAGGTTATACAAATTGGGTGGAGCCAAAACACATTTCACTGGTCAAATATAAACTGCAGCCATTCTTACACTGTTAATGGCAGGGTTCTCAAACTTTGCACAGTTGGTCACTGGGTGACTGGGATTAATATTCAGGAAAATGGGTGGAGGCTACAACAGCCAATCAAAATTCACCTGTTGATTTTCATGGGGAATATTTAAATTGCTGCCATTCTTACACTGTAATAGCAGATGCCTCAAACCTGGTACAGTTGGTCACTGGGTGACTGGGGTTCAAATTCAGAAAGGGGGCAAAGCCACAAATAGCCAATCAGATTTGTTTAATTTCAATGGGAATATACAAACTATTGATACCACGGACCTCAAAGCTCATAAACTTGATAATGGAGTGACTGTATGTCAACATTAGAAAAAGTGAGCGGTGCCAACTAGTGTTGGGCGAACATCTAGATGTTCGGGTTCGGGCCGAACAGGCCGAACATGGCCGCGATGTTCGGGTGTTCGACCCGAACTCCGAACATAATGGAAGTCAATGGGGACCCGAACTTTTGTGGTTTGTAAAGCCTCCTTACATGCTACATACCCCAAATTTACAGGGTATGTGCACCTTGGGAGTGGGTACAAGAGGAAAAAAATTTTAGCAAAAAGAGCTTATAGTTTTTGAGAAAATCGATTTTAAAGTTTCAAAGGGAAAACTGTCTTTTAAATGCGGGAAATGTCTGTTTTCTTTGCACAGGTAACATGCTTTTTGTCGGCATGCAGTCATAAATGTAATACATATAAGAGGTTCCAGGAAAAGGGACCGGTAATGCTAACCCAGCAGCAGCACACGTGATGGAACAGGAGGAGGGTGGCGCAGGAGGAGAAGGCCACGCTTTGAGACACAACAACCCAGGCCTTGCATGAGGACAAGAAGCGTGCGGATAGCATGCTTTGTACCACCATGCAGTCATAAATGTAATAAAGATAAGTGGTTCAATAAACAGGGACCACGCGGCAACGCTAACCCAGCAGCAGCACACGTGATGGAACAGGAGGAGGCGCAGGAGGAGAAGGCCACGCTTTGTGAGACACAACAACCCAGGCCTTGCATGAGGACAAAAAGCGTGCGGATAGCATGCTTTGTACCGCCATGTAGTCATAAATGTAATAAAGATAAGAGGTTCAATAAACAGGGACCACGCGGCAACGCTAACCCAGCAGCAGCAGCAGCAGCAGCACACGTGATGGAACAGGAGGAGGCGCAGGAGGAGAAGGCCACGCTTTGTGAGACACAACAACCCAGGCCTTGCATGAGGACAAAAAGCGTGCGGATAGCATGCTTTGTACCGCCATGTAGTCATAAATGTAATAAAGATAAGAGGTTCCATAAACAGGGACCGGCAACGGTAACCCAGCAGCAGCAGCAGCAGCAGCAGCACACGTGATGGAACAGGAGGAGGCGCAGGAGGAGAAGGCCACGCTTTGTGAGACACAACAACCCAGGCCTTGCATGAGGACAAAAAGCGTGCGGATAGCATGCTTTGTACCGCCATGTAGTCATAAATGTAATAAAGATAAGAGGTTCCATAAACAGGGACCGGCAACGGTAACCCAGCAGCAGCAGCAGCAGCAGCAGCACACGTGATGGAACAGGAGGAGGCGCAGGAGGAGAAGGCCACGCTTTGTGAGACACAACAACCCAGGCCTTGCATGAGGACAAAAAGCGTGCGGATATAGCAGCAATGCTTTTTGCCGCCATGCAGTCATAAATGTAATACAGATGAGAGGTTCAATAAACAGGGACCGGAAACGCTAAACCATCCCAGATGTTCATCGGTCATGTTACTTGGTTGGGGTCCAGGAGTGTTGCGTAGTCGTTTCCAATCCAGGATTGATTCATTTTAATTTGAGTCAGACGGTCTGCATTTTCTGTGGAGAGGCGGATACGCCGATCTGTGATGATGCCTCCGGCAGCACTGAAACAGCGTTCCGACATAACGCTGGCTGCCGGGCAAGCCAGCACCTCTATTGCGTACATTGCCAGTTCGTGCCAGGTGTCTAGCTTCATGCCCGGTTTCAGGTCCAGCGGTGCCAGCCACAAATCCGTCTGTTCCTTTATTCCCCTCCAAATTTCCTCCCCTGTGTGCTGCTTATCCCCAAGGCAGATCAGCTTCAGCAACGCTTGCTGACGCATGCCAACAGCTGTGCTGCACTGCTTCCACGATCCTACTGCTGCTGGTGCTGGGTTAGCATTTCCGGATGAGGTACAGCTTTGAGATGCGTTGGAGGAGAAGGAGTCAGAGAGGTAGGTGCTGCTGTTGTTATCCAGCTGTTTGCGGCGTGGGCAACACCCGCGCCGTAGCAGGTGAGGAATCGCTGCCAGGCTCCACAAGGTTCACCCAGTGCGCGGTAAGGGAGATGTATCGACCCTGGCCGAACGCACTCGTCCAGGTGTCAGTGGTGAGGTGAACCTTGCAGGCAACGGCATTCTTCAAGCTTCGGGTTATTTAGCTGACCACGTGCTCATGCAACTCAGGCACTGCAGAGCGCGCAAAGTGGTAGCGGCTGGGAACCACGTAACGTGGGATGGCCACTGACATCATGCCCTTGAAGCTGTTTGTCTCCACCACTCGATATGGCAGCATTTCGCAGGCCAGAAGCTTGGCTATGCTGGCTGGCTGTTACTGCCACGGCCCGGGGGTCATTTGCTGGCAATTTCCTCTTGTGCTCAAACATCTCAGAGACAGACAACTCAACCGTAGCGCTGCACACCGAAGGGCTGTTGGTTGTTGTGTTTGATGAACACTGGGAGACCTCAAGAGCACTAGTCCGGAAAGTGACAGTGTCAGCATCGTCTGATGTTTGTGAATGTTGTGAACCACGCAATGGCTGGGCTACTGCTGCTGCTGAGGCGGGTCTGGTGGTGAGTCTGGTGAACCCAAGGGAGGCAGTGTTGCTGGTGGTACCCTGTCCTGCCGCGTTTGCCCACAGAGTGGGATGTTTGGATAGAATGTGGCGGCTCATGCTGGTGGTGGAGAGGTTGTTAATACTTTTCCCCCTGCTCAGGCGGGTCTTGCACACCTTGCAAATCGCCATGGTAACATCCTCAGTGCAGTCTTCAAAGAAAGCCCAGACTTTAACTGGCTGAGGACTCGGACCTCGTGCGTGATGTGCTGGTGCTGCTTAACCCACTGCTGGACGCTTGAGAGGTCATCCAAGTAATTATCTGGTCCTGTTCTTTTGGATCTGTGAGGGTTGTTGTCCTGGACAACATGGGCAGTATTGAGTGGGTTTTCTTGGGTGCTCCCCTGTGGCCTGTACGTGAACCGTCAGGGAAAACACCTCTTCCCTTGCCCCTCCCTCTTTCACCGGATTTCTTCCTCATTTCACTTATCCTTAAAGTACACGCTGACTGGCAGCAGTACAGTGGCAGTACAGAAATGCTATACAGTGGTGGGTGAGCGGTGTACCACTATTGTCAGCAGTGACACAGAGCACAATGCTATACAGTGGCGGGTGAGCGGTGTACTACTGTTCCCAGCAGACACAGAGTGGAAGTAAACACAATGCTATATAGTGTGGCTGAGCCGTGTACACAGAGTGGCATTAAACACAATGCTATATAGTCTGCTATATAGTCACCCCGAACAGGGTGATGTTCTGCAGAACCCAAACAGTGGCAAACACTGTTCGCCCAACACTACTGGGAGGGAACGCAGATTTTAGTACCTAAACACACGATACAACATGTTTTCCGGGGTCGGACTCTGAGGCACATACAGATGGTCCCGATCATCATCCTCATCATACAACTCTTCTCCTGAGTCTGACCCACCCACCACCTCTGCCACCCCAACATCCCCAGACACAGACCCCTCATCGTCCTCAACATTAACTTGGGATGCTGGCCTGAGCCAGACCTCCTCCTCCACATCAGGCCCCATCATCTCCTCAATGGCAGCCCTCATTAATCGCTCTGGCGACGGACTGATGGACACAACGTTCTCCTCCGGGGAGGGCTGCTGCTGACCACTGGCTGCTGGGGTGGATGTTATAGCTTGCGTGGGGCGTTGGCTGTTGCTGTTGTTGGGAGTGCTGCTCACAGCGGAGGTCTCTGGGGAACTCATGTTGAGCTCATATAGTGGTTGACGGTGAGTGGAGTATTACTGATCCCAGCAATATACACACTGACTGGCAGAGTACGCAATGCTATATAGTGTGGCTGAGCGGTGTACACAGAGTGGCAGTAAACACAATGCTATATAGTCTGGCTGAGCGAGCGGTGTACTACTGTTCCCAGCAGAATCAGAGTGGCAGTAAACAATGGTATATAGTCTGGCTGAGCGGTGTACACAGAGTGTCAGTAAACAATGGTATATAGTCTGGCTGAGCGAGCGGTGTACTACTGTTCCCAGCAGAATCAGAGTGGCAGTAAACAATGGTATATAGTCTGGCTGAGCGAGCGGTGTACTACTGTTCCCAGCAGAATCAGAGTGGCAGTAAACAATGGTATATAGTCTGGCTGAGCGGTGTACACAGAGTGTCAGTAAACAATGGTATATAGTCTGGCTGAGCGAGCGGTGTACTACTGTTCCCAGCAGAATCAGAGTGGCAGTAAACAATGGTATATAGTCTGGCTGAGCGGTGTACACAGAGTGTCAGTAAACAATGGTATATAGTCTGGCTGAGCGGTGTACACACAATGCTATATAGTCTGCTATATAGTGTCAGTAAACAATGGTATATAGTCTGGCTGAGCGAGCGGTGTACTACTGTTCCCAGCAGAATCAGAGTGGCAGTAAACAATGGTATATAGTCTGGCTGAGCGGTGTACACAGAGTTTCAGTAAACAATGGTATATAGTCTGGCTGAGCGGTGTACACAGAGTGTCAGTAAACAATGGTATATAGTCTGGCTGAGCGGTGTACACAGAGTGGCAGTAAACACAATGCTATATAGTCTGGCTGAGCGAGCGGTGTACTACTGTTCCCAGCAGAATCAGAGTGGCAGTAAACAATGGTATATAGTCTGGCTGAGCGGTGTACACAGAGTGTCAGTAAACAATGGTATATAGTCTGGCTGAGCGGTGTACACAGAGTGTCAGTAAACAATGGTATATAGTCTGGCTGAGCGGTGTACACAGAGTGGCAGTAAACACAATGCTATATACTCTGGCTGAGCGAGCGGTGTACTACTGTTCCCAGCAGACACAGAACAGTAAACAGAATGCTATATAGTGTGGCTGAGCGAGCGGTGTACCACTATTCCCAGCAGACACAGAACAGTAAACAGAATGCTATATAGTGTGGCTGAGCGAGCGGTGTACCACTATTCCCAGCAGACACAGAACAGTAAACAGAATGCTATATAGTGTGGCTGAGCGAGCGGTGTACCACTATTCCAAACAGACACAGAACAGTGAACAGAATGCTATATAGTGTGGCTGAGCGAGCGGTGTACCACTATTCCCAGCAGACACAGAGTGGCAGTAAACAGAATGCTATATAGTGTGGCTGAGCGAGGTACACAGAGTGGCAGTAAACAGAATGCTATATAGTGTGGCTGAGCAAGCGGTGTACTACTATTCCCAGCAGACACAGAGTGGCAGTAAACAGAATGCTATATAGTGTGGCTGAGCAAGGTACACAGAGTGGCAGTAAACAGAATGCTATATAGTGTGGCTGAGCAAGCGGTGTACTACTGTTCCCAGCAGTGACACAATGACAGGGGGGACCCTGGCTAGCGTGGCTGGAGCGCGAACTACCCTGCCTGCCTACCCAAAGCTAAACCCACAGACAAATGGCGGAGATATGACGTGGTTCGGGTATTTATTTACCCGAACCACGTGACCGTTCGGCCAATCAGAGCGCGTTCGGGTCCGAACCACGTGACCCGTTCGGCCAATCACAGCGCTAGCCGAACGTTCGGGGAACGTTCGGCCATGCGCTCTTAGTTCGGCCATGTGGCCGAACGGTTTGGCCGAGCACCGTCAGGTGTTCGGCCGAACTCGAACATCACCCGAACAGGGTGATGTTCTGCAGAACCCGAACAGTGGCGAACACTGTTCGCCCAACACTAGTGCCAACAACTACATTTTTTACATGGGAAAATATAAACTGCAACCATTCTTACACTGTTAATGGCAGGGATCCCAAACTTGACACAGTTGGCCACTAGGTGACTGGGATTAATATTTAGAAAGTGGTTGAAGCCTACAGCAGCAAATCAAAATTCACCTATTGATTTTTCAAAGGGAATATTTACATTGCTACCATTCTTACACTGTTAATGGCAGAGGCCTCAAACCTGATACAGTCAGTCATTGGGTGACTGGGGTCCAAAGGGGGTGAAGCCACAAGCAGTCAATCAGATTTGTTAGATTAATTTCTGCCATTCTGCCATTGGCAGGGTTCTCAAACTTGATACAGTTGGTCACTGGGTGACTGGGATTAATATTCAGGAAAGTGGGTGGAGCCTAAAACAGCAAATCAAAATTCACCTATTGATTTCCAAGGGGAATATTTACATTGCTGCCATTCTTACACTCTTAATTGCAGATGCCTCAAATCTGGTACAGTTAGTCACTGGGAGACTGGGGTGTACATTCTGTAAAGGGGGTGGCCACAAACAGCCAAACAGATTTGTTTAATTTAAATGGAAAAATGCAATTTATTGATGCCAAGGACCCCAAAGCTCATAAACTTGGTCACTGAGTGACTGCATGTCAAGGTTACAGACAGTGGGTGGAGCCAAAAACAACTAACTTTTACATGGGAAAATATAAACTGCAGCCATTCTTACACTGTTAATAGCAGGGTTCTCAAACTTAACACAGTTGGTCATCGGGTGACTGGGATTATTATTCAAAAAAGCAGGTGGAGCATGCAACAGTCCATCAAAATTCACCTATTGATTTAAAACTGCTGCCATTCTTACACTGTTAATGGCAGAGGCCTCAAACCTGCTACAGTCAGTCATTAAGTGACTGGGGTTAAAATTCACTAATGGAGCAGAGCCACAAACAGCCAATCCGATTTCATTGCTGGATAAACTGCTTCCATTCACACAATTTTGATGCCAGGAACCCGAAAGCTTACAAACTTGGTCATTGAGTTACTGTGTGTTAAGGTTACAAAAACTGAGTGGAGTCAAAAACAGATTTCCCTGGGAAAATGTATACTGCAGCCCTTCTTCACTGTTAATGGCAGGGTTCATAAACTTTGCACAATTGGTCACTGGGTGACTGGGATTCATATTCGGAAAAGTAGGTGGAGCCTACAACAGCCAATCAAAATTTGCCTGTTGATTTTCAAGGGGAATATTTAATTTGCTGCCATTCTTCCACTGGTAATGGCACAAGCCTCAAACTTGCTACAGTTGGTTATTGGGTCACTGGGGTTCAAATTCAGAAAATAGGGCAGAGCCACAAACAGCCAATCAAATTTGTTTTCTTTTACTGGGAAAATACAAATTATTGATGCCAAGGAGCCCAAAGCTCCTCGGTCATTGAGTGACACTGTTAATTGCAGGGTTCTCAAACTTTGCCCAGATGGTCACTGGGTCACTGAGGTGAATATTCAGGGAAGTGGGTGGAGCCTATAATAGCCAATCAAAATTCACCTGTTGATTTTCAAGGGGAATATTTAAATTGCTGCCATTTTTACACTGTTAATAGCAGATGCCTCCAACCTGCTACAGTTGGTCATTGGGTGACTGGGGTTCAATTGCTGGAGTGGGACAGAGTCACAAACAGCCAATCTGATTTGTTTAATTTCTATGGGAATATACAAATTATTGATGCCAAAGCTCACAAACTTGGTCATTGAGTAATTGTGTGTTTGGGTTAGAAAAGGTGGGCGGAGCCAACACCAGCCAAATACATACCCGGGCAACACAGGGTCATCAGCTAGTGCAGTCTAAAAGGAAAAAGATGGTTTAGACTGAAATGTATATCTAAAGTTTGTATACAATATTGAATTTACTTTGCATTGTTATTGTAGATTACACTGTTGCATTATACTGTATCCTGAGAAAAGTCAACAAACTAAATATACAGTATATTTACCAAAGTGTTTGGTAACATTGATCACATCATCCAGGACTCAGAGCTGGATCCAATTTTAGCCAGACCAGTAAGCTATTTCAGGAATAAAGACCTGTTCACCGACTATTGGTTACAGCCAATATGCCTGTGCCTGGATTTGATTTTTTTACCCCTTTAGCAGCCAATTTATTTGGAGGCTTGTAAGTGCTACAGGTTAATTTATTTTAGCACTTTTTTTTATTTCCCTGCTTCTAATTAGTACTGCTGTAATGTGTATTTATGGCCACATGTCAATAGGGGGCAGTGTGACACAATAGGAGGACTTCTGCTTTCAGTTTCTATGTTTTCTGCTAGAGAGAGAGATCAAAGCATTCCAAGAATTTATAGTACAACTAATTACTGTGACTGAAGTCAAAAGCAGTGCACTTATTTGAAACAAGATAACTCTATTGAAGCTGCTAATGGTAAAATAAAGATTGGGCATTTTGATTTTCAGTGAGCAGACCTTTCTTCTTGAAATATACTGTATCTACTTATAACTTTACAAAAAAAAAACCAACACAGGTGAAGTTATAAGTTATATGTGGTTGAATTATACAATGATGTAGGGATGAGCTTTCATTTCCGTGGCATTCTGATTTCCAAGTTCCTGATCGGAAATTGGCTTTCCGCAGCTGAAATTGGTATGTGAAAATCAGTACGCAGAAGTTGGAATTCTGCAGACTACCGCATTGCTAAGACTTGGGAATTTTAGGCCAATTACAAGACTTGAAAGTTCTGGACCAATTAGAGAATCAAAAAATGTAAACAGGTAGATTTGCGCCCACTCAATATAAAATGAATTCAATTGGCTGCAGTCAGTGATAAATGGGGTTACTCACACCCCCACCATTCAAGCATTCATAAAGTTTTAAAAATCACTCATGCGCCTATATATACCATCACATACACAGTTTTATTCAATTCATAAATTCAAATTCATATATATTACAGTAATATGCAAGCAAACACTAGCCAACTTTCTCAGTCCCACCTCCCTATGGTAAACAGTCTGGCACACGCCACAACATATACCTATAGATTGATTCGCTGAGTAAACTTCGTTTTCTAGCATAAAATTGCACCAATCCCTATAGCACCTTTCCAATGTTAAAAAGTGTTTTTGCACCTTAAAATGGCAATAATAGCCTTTCTTGTTCAAAAATCAATAAAATAAAAATAACAATAACGTCCTGTGAGCTCACAAAGGTATAATTCATAAATCCAACAGGAAAAAGTTCATGTTAAATAGCTTGGATCTCGTCTTGCAAAGCTATAGGCATACAATTTCATATACATCCACCAGGAGTAAAGTGGCTAATTCCGCATTCCTTGGTATGCAAATTAGATCTTGCAGGATTTTGTATAAGCAGATTGCATTTGCACAGACCTCTAGAAACAAATAGCGTCCTGCAGAACTTTACAAAAGCAGAACTTTTCAAAAACAGATAATGTCCTGGCTAAGTCCGCATTCCTTGGTATGCAAATTAGATCTTCTAGGATTTTATATAGGCAGATTGCATTTGCACAGACCTCTAGAAACAAATAGCGTCCTGCAGAACTTTACAAAAGCAAAACTTTTCAAAACTTTTCAAAAACAGATAACGTCCTGCAGACTTTTCAAACTTCCATTTCTTTGCATAACATTCAAGCAAAATAGCGTGCTGCGGGTCCAAAGGACAGTTCAAATAACTCACGCAGCTTAAGGGGTAGATAACTGATTCCTTTATGCTTACGGTTCCGCTATGTCTTCTGGCAGCATGAGCCCCGGCCGGTGGCTCCCGTGTTAACCTGACGTCTGCCGCGGATGTTAAGCACTTTGCTGAAAAATCGTTCCTCAGATTCAATCTGGAACTGTAGAGGTGACGTCACCACTCCGACAACCCAATGCCCAAAACATTATCTGTTTTTGAAAAGTTCTGCTTTTGTAAAGTTCTGCAGGACGCTATTTGTTTCTAGAGGTCTGTGCAAATGCAATCTGCTTATACAAAATCCTGCAAGATCTAATTTGCATACCAAGGAATGCGGAATTAGCCACTTTACTCCTGGTGGATGTATATGAAATTGTATGCCTAAAGCTTTGCAAGACGAGATCCAAGCTATTTAACATGAACTTTTTCCTGTTGGATTTATGAATTATACCTTTGTGAGCTCACAGGACGTTATTTTTATTTTTATTTTATTGATTTTTGAACAAGAAAGGCTATTATTGCCATTTTAAGGTGCAAAAACACTTTTTAACATTGGAAAGGTGCTATAGGGATTGGTGCAATTTTATGCTAGAAAACGAAGTTTACTCAGCGAATCAATCTATAGGTATATGTTGTGGCGTGTGCCAGACTGTTTACCATAGGGAGGTGGGACTGAGAAAGTTGGCTAGTGTTTGCTTGCATATTAATGTAATATATATGAATTTGAATTTATGAATTGAATAAAACTGTATATGTGATGGTATATATAGGCGCATGAGTGATTTTTAAAACAATTAGAGAATCAGTATTTGACCAAGAAAACCAGAATACCACAGAATTTTTAGGTCAATCAGGCCAATCAGAGAATGCAGAAGTTTACCGCGGGTGCCAAATGGAAATGCATATTGCGCATAATGGCATACATCCACAAAAAAACAGTGGAGTCTGCAAAAAGCTATTTTTTCACAATTAACCAGTATATCTACGCTCCTGAAAACTTGCGGATCAGGGATGTAGATGTGCGTCTCTTGGCACTCTTAAGCAATGCTACCTGCCTCTACCCTACGAGTTAATTGGGCTATTTACATTCTCATCTAATTCCAATAACCAAAAGGTTAAAAAATTGCACTCCTCAGCACAGCAACTGAGATGGCAACTAAATATAAACAAAGTAATGTCACCAGTTAATTCAGATAAGGGCAGGGTGCGCTTGCTCGCAAAGATCACTTATATCCTGCAATCCAAAAAGGTTCCAACAGAGCAGCGCTCCAATCCAAGTATCCTTATGTCCACACAATAAGAAAATAGATCACTCTATAAAAACAGACAGTACATAGCTCAATACTGTATAGGTAGAAAACACCCTGTGATCACTTCAAGACAGAAGAGGTGGTGCCTACATCGGGAACACTTAAAGAGACACTGAAGCGAAAAAAAATATATGATATAATGTTCTGGTTGTGTACTATAAATAATTACTAGAAGATTAGCAGCAAAGAAAATATTCTCATATTTTTATTTTCAGGTATATAGTGTTTTTCTAACATTGCATCATTCTATAATATGTGCAGATTACACAACACTCAGCATTCAAAATGAGTCTTTCAGAGCAGTCTGTGAAATAATGAACTCTCCTATAGCAGAGGAAAAGTAAACAGTTCAATTACAGTTGAGATAATAAAAGTCAGATAACAGCCCTCTCCACGACCGACTAAGTTAGTCGGAGAGCTTAATAGCTTTTTTGCATAGAGATAACAACTGGAGTTTCTCAACTCTTCCTGTACTGGAAACAATTAGACTGATGTATCTGATTTTAATGTTTTTTTTCTTAGCTGTACTACACATACAAATCATAATATCATCATTTTTTTTTTCGCTTCAGTGTCTCTTTAATGGGGTACACTCCACCAAGTGGGAAACACTCACCATATCCCCCTTGGTATAGTAGCGTATCAGCCCTCTTATGATCTGAGTGTGGAAACCTTAAAACCAAATCCTTTAAAAGACAAGAGCCGAAACTTCCATAGTGTAAAACTAAGAAGTTTTAAATCAGGATGATACCATTTATTGGCTAACTAAAAATGAATAACAATAAACAAGCTTTCGGCCTTGCAGCCTTTGTCGGGCTTACATCCTGTTAGGATGTAACAGGATGTAAGCCCGACGAAGGCTGCAAGGCCGAAAGCTTGTTTATTCTTATTCATTTTTAGTTTGCCAATAAATGGTATCATCCTGATTTAAAAACTTCTTGCTTTTACTGATGCAAATTTGGACAGAGGTGCCAGGCAGGTTAAAATGATCTAAAAACAACTAAAAAGGAGGAGTACATGTGGACTTACCTCCTGAAATGATGGACAATCGAGATTGTTCAAATCGCAAATAACAATTTATTTTGGCACTCCGCAACGCGTTTCGCAGGTATAACCCGCTTCATCAGGCAAGGAGTGCAAGCTCAAAGAGGTCCAATAGTGGCAATGGCGCATTGCCACTATTGGACCTTTTTGAGCTTGCACTCCTTGCCTGATGAAGCGGGTTATACCTGCGAAACGCGTTGCGGAGTGCCAAAATAAATTGTTATTTGCGATTTGAACAATCTCGATTGTCCATCATTTCAGGAGGTAAGTCCACCTGTACTCCTCCTTTTTAGTTGTTTTTAGATTATTTTAACCTGCCTGGCGCCTCTGTCCAAATTTGCACAGTAGATAGTCCACCTTGGGTGGAGGGGACTGTCCCCTTCTTTCTATTTACAGAGAGCGACTTCTTAAACCTGAGTGGGGTCAGGTTCTAATACTCCCCACCTGCATTTCAAGTGGTTGCCTATGTGGTAACCCGTGTTTGTGAGTATATCCACATCTGTTAATTATTTCGCAAACAATTGTTAGACTTACTGCACTATATTGGGCTCTCGGTTTTACTTTTTGTTTCAAGTGCATTGCTTTTACTGATGGCTAACCCGGTACAATACCCTACTGCCACTACATAGTGTAAAACTGTAAACCTTTTAATTGCTAAAACCCACACTAAAATATGCATACCAAATATAGAAAAACAGAGCGCTTATCTGATGGTAACAGCACCTGCCACAGTCGGATCCCGCTGCACGCCTTCAGTAATTACTCCCCTCGTCTCGCTTCCTGGATTGCGTCCTGCATGACTCCAAGCTCCACCCTTTTCAAAGTATTTGGTTTTAAGATTTTCACCCCCAGATCATAGGAGGGCTGGTACGCTACTATACCAAGGTGGGACACGGTGAGTGTAACCCACTTGGGCGAGTGTACCCTATTAAGTGTTCCCGGTGTAGGCACCACCTCTTCTGTCCTGACGTAATAACGGGGTGTTTTATACCTATACAGTATTGCGCAATGCACTGTCTGTTTTTATAGGGTGATCCATTTTCTTATTATGTGGACATACGGATACTTGGATTGGAGCACTGCTCTGTTGGAACCAATTTACATTCTCATGCAATCAAAACTGCACATAGTTCATGGGCACATAGACAAAGTCAGAGGGTGGAGAAACACAAGAAAGAGAATGGTGAATACATTAAAGTGAATCTCCAGACTAAAAATCTACTCAGCAGCACTGAAAAGGCTTGGTGTTTCTTTAACAGTTTCACAGCATCAGAACCTTGTTTTTCTTACCCATGCCTTATTTTTAGCTGCACAGAAGCTAAGCTCCACCCCATCAAAGAAATGCCCAGGCATTTTTCCCCTGATGTGCAAAGCCTGATGGAATTTCTGATGTTGTTGTTCTCATTGCCTAGCGCGCACAGCTGGGAGGGTGATCAGGACACAGGAGAGTTGGAGCTATGTCTTATGCTCCCTGTCACTTCCTTTCAACCAAAAAGATGGCTGCCCCCATGAAATCACAAACATTTGCCTGTTATTTTAAAACAGGGTGGGTAAGAGATTCTATTACCAATGTATTTTAATTAACATAACTTATGTAACTTAATGACAGTATGTTTGTTTAGGCTAAAGTTTCTCTTTAAGTACTCACAAGGCCCCCTATGTGCCAGGCCCCCATGGCTGCTATGGCTATTGCATTGTTAATTGTTGTTTTATTTAAATTGTATTGTTATACCTTGTATTCTGTTGTACAGCACCACGGAAGATGCTGGGGCTATATAAATCAGTAGTAGTAATGATAACTGCTCAGTCCACAAAAAATTAAATACAAAATCTTTAGTATTACCATACAAAACAAGCCAAACAAACAATATCTTCAACAGTCAGCAGAGCTGCGAGCGCCTATTCCCTAGTCTGGCGGCTTTATATTCATTTTTTAACAGAGTTTTAAATGTCACAAATTTAGAGTCCTGAAATATGTATGTGAATGTAACTAAAAAGGTTAATCATATTGGATTTCCATAAATGTCATTATGTGGATTTATGGGTTGCTAAATAAGATATTTATTTGGTATTTGACAGTTGGAGTGTGAACTGTCAGGAACTATA
Organism: Hyperolius riggenbachi; assembly: GCF_040937935.1. Taxonomy (NCBI): domain Eukaryota; kingdom Metazoa; phylum Chordata; class Amphibia; order Anura; family Hyperoliidae; genus Hyperolius; species Hyperolius riggenbachi. Next base: position 104,915,604 of record NC_090649.1, read on the forward strand.
ATTCCTAATGAATTTTGAGTTGTCTTATTAATAAATGAATGCTTAAGAGGAACATCAGGAATTTAAATGAAAGCACTCTAAGCAGCTTATCGTATTAGACATCTTCCTATTTCAAAATGAGTAGAAAAATGAGACATTTTGTACACAGGACCATATTAATGTGAAGGTCAGTCTTTCTATTTTAGAACCATTTAATACAGAAAAAGATAAATGAAAAGCCTTTTAGAAATAGAAAGTTTGTGGTGAAACTCTAGACAAAGAACTTGTGCAGTTTGCACGGTGTTAGGAGGGCTTAAAGTTAACCTTAACCGAAAGGCAAAAAAAGAGTTTAATTTACCGGGAGCTTCCACCAGCCCCCTGCAGCCGTCCTGTGCCTGTGCCGGAAGAGCTAAAGAAAAAGACCCATAGAAAGCAGCACCACTCCAAAATATTATTTCAAAAATATAATATACAGTCATCTTTATTACAAAAATAAATATATATATATATATATATATATATATATACACACTCACCTAAAGGATTTTCGGGAACACCTGTTCAATTTCTCATTAATGCAATTATCTACTTAACCAATCACATGGCAGTTGCTTCAATGCATTTAGGGGTGTGGTCCTGGTCAGGACAGTCTCCTGAACTCCAAACTGAATGTCAGAATGGGAAAGAAAGGTGATTTAAAGAGAAACTCCGACCAATAATTGAACTTTATCCCAATCAGTAGCTAATAACCCCTTTTACATGAGAAATCTATCCTTTTTCACAAACAGACCATCAAGGGGTGCTGTATGACATGTGGTGAAACCCCTCCCACAAGAAACTCTGAGGACTGTGGTACTCCTGGCGGTTTCCTGTCTGTGAACCTTGTTGCATTGTGGGAAATAGCTGTTTACAGCTGTTTCCAACTGCCAAAAAAGCATGCAGCAGCTACATCACCTGCCAACAGTAAAAATGTCACGATGTAATAAATATCAGAATGTAAATTAGGGATTTAAAAGATTTTACAATGGGTAAACACTGACTAAATCATTTATACATAATTATTGTAAAAATGAAGCACTTTTTTATTAAATTATTTTAACTGGAGTTCCTCTTTAAGCAATTTTGAGCGTGGCATGGTTGTTGGTGCCAGACGGGCCGGTATGAGCATTTCACAATCTGCTCAGTTACTGGGATTTTCATGCACAACCATTTCCAGGGTTTACAAAGAATGGTGTGAAAAGGGGAAAACATCCAGTATTCGGCAGTCCTGTGGAAGAAAATGCCTTGTTGATGCTAGAGGTCAGAGGAGAATAGGATGACTGATTCAAGCTGATAGAAGAGCAACGTTGACTGAAATAACTCGTTACAACCGAGGTATGCAGCAAAGCATTTGTGAAGCCACAACATGCACAACCTTGAGGCGGATGGGCTACAACTAGTGGTGCTCAAATACCCCTTTTTAAAATTCGAGTTTGGTCGAATTCGAATAGTAAATTATTCGAGGTCAGTCGAATATTCGAGTCGAATAAATTTTACTATTCGATTCGACCTCGGACTTCGAGCTCACTATTCGAGTCGGTATTCGAGCTCATTATTCGAGCTGACTATTCGAATTGGCCTTAAATAGCTTCCAACACTTGTTTTGAGGGTGAATGATGCAAGAAACATCTTTTTTTCCAAGTAACAACAGCAAGTGATTATGTGGGGATGTTCCTTTAAAAAAAAAAAGGTGAAAAGAGAAGTTGTGTCCAGAATTTTGTTCAGTACTGTATATACTTCTTCTTCTTCTTCTTCTTCTTTATCTTCTTCTTCTTCTTCTATATCTTCTTCTTCTATGTCTTCTTCTTCTATATCTTCTTCTATATCTTCTTCTTCTTTTATATTGTCTTCTTCTTCTTCTTCATCTTCTTCTTCTTCATCTTCTTCTTCATCTTCTTCTTCTTCTTCTTCTTCTTCTTCTTCTTCTTCTTCTTCTTCTTCTTCTTCTTCTTCTTCTTCTTCTTCTTCTTCTTCTTCTTCTTCTTCTTCTTCTTCTTCTTCTTCATCTTCTTCTTCTTCTTCATCTTCTTCATCTTCTTCTATATCGTCTTCTTCTTCACTTATTTCTCTTTTCATTTTTTTTTTTAAAGAAATGCAGCTATTTTTGAGCGTAACAAATAGCTGGTGGCGCACGCATGTTGGAAGCGCCATTGTATGTGCTCCCTGGCAGTGGAAACACACAGACAGCAGGAGGTAAATTCAGCAGCAGGAGGAGGAGGATAAGTGTGTGGCAGCAGGCAGTCAATGAGGCAGGCAGCGTGACATAATAGCCCTGGTACCTAGCGGTGATACCAGGGCTGTAAATAAACACAACAGGAGGTCCCAGACAGCGGTCGTGCAGCCCACATCGTGTCCAATACACAACTGGGACAACACAGTTTTCAACCCGGGCACCTCAGAAAAATTAAACCTTTTTTTTTTAATGGTTTTGTAGTTTTGGTTTTACAACCAATTACACAGATATATCTATTTTTTGATGTAATAGCTGGTGGCAGAGTGGCAGCAGAAGGTAAATCTGTGTACCCTGGCGTTGGGAAACACAGACAGACAGCAGCAGCAGGAGGAATGGAGGAGTAATTATGTGAGCAGCTATTGTTTGACGTAATAGCTGGTGGCAGAGTGGCAGCAGAAGGTAATTCTGTGTACCCTGGCAGTGGGAAACACAGACAGACAGCAGCAGCAGGAGGAGGAATGGAGGAGCAGTGTGAGTGTGGCAGCAGGTAGGCAGCGTGACATAATAGCCCTGGTACCTAGCGGTGATACCAGGGCTGTAAATAAACACAACAGGAGGTCCCAGACAGCGGTCGTGCAGCCCACATCGTGTCCAATACACAACTGGGACAACACAGTTTTCAACCCGGGCACCTCAGAAAAATTAAACCTTTTTTTGTAATGGTTTTGTAGTTTTGGTTTTACAACCAATTACACAGATATAGCTATTTTTTCACGTAATAGCTGGTGGCAGAGTGGCAGCAGAAGGTAAATCTGTGTACCCTGGCAGTGGGAAACACAGACAGACAGCAGCAGCAGCAGCAGGAGGAATGGAGGAGTAATTATGTGTGCAGCTATTGTTTGACGTAATAGCTGGTGGCAGACTGGCAGCAGAAGGTAATTCTGTGTACCCTGGCAGTGGGAAACACAGACAGACAGCAGCAGCAGCAGGAGGAATGGAGGAGTAATGTGAGCAGCTATTGTTTGACGTAATAGCTGGTGGCAGCAGAAGGTAAATCTGTGTACCCTGGCAGTGGGAAACACAGACAGACAGCAGCAGCAGCAGGAGGAATGGAGGAGTAGTGTGAGTGTGGCAGCAGGCAGGCAGCGAGACATAATAGCCCTGGTACCTAGCGGTGATACCAGGGCGTAAATAAACACAACAGGAGGTCCCAGACAGCGGTCGTGCAGCCCACGTCGTGTCCAATACACAACTGGGACAACACAGTTTTTAACCCGGGCACCTCAGAAAAAATTAAACCTTTTTTTTGTAATGGTTTTTTTGTTTTGTTTTTAACACAAATTACACAGATATATAGCTATTGTTTGATGTAATAGCTGGTGGCAGAGTGGCAGCAGAAGGTAATTCTGTGTACCCTGGCAGTGGGAAACACAGACAGACAGCAGCAGCAGGAGGAGGAATGGAGGAGCAGTGTGAGTGTGGCAGCAGGTAGGCAGCGTGACATAATAGCCCTGGTACCTAGCGGTGATACCAGGGCTGTAAATAAACACAACAGGAGGTCCCAGACAGCGGTCGTGCAGCCCACATCGTGTCCAATACACAACTGGGACAACACAGTTTTCACCTCAGAAAATTTAAACCTTTTTTTTTTTTAATGGTTTTTTGGTTTTGGTTTTACAACCAATATAGCTATTGTTTGACGTAATAGCTGGTGGCAGAGTGGCAGCAGAATTTAATTCTGTGTACCCTGGCAGTGGGAAACACAGACAGACAGCAGAAGGGCAGTACACAGCAGCCCACTGTAGGTGTAAAATGTGTGGCTGCAGGCGACCTAATAGTCAAAGTGAACCAGGCTTGCTTAGTGAGCAGGAGCCAGGAGGTGGTAAAGGGTGGTAAGGCACATTAATGATGGTTCTAAGTTCCGGCAGCCAGTTCATGTCCCCCTCTCGCCGACAACAGGGGCCAGGAACTCGCCTTCCACCCATGCCTGGTTCATCTTGAGAAACGTCAGTCTGTCCACAGACTTGTGAGACAGACGTGAGCGTTTCTCGGTGACCACGCCACCAGCTGCACTGAAGCAGCGCTCGGACAGCACGCTGGAAGGGGGGCAGGACAGCACTTCCAGGGCGTACTGCGCCAGCTCGCTCTAGATCTCCAGGCGCTTGACCCAATACTCCATGGGATCAACAGGGGCATCGCTGTCAAGCCCGCTGTAGGACCCCATGTAGTCAGCCACCATGCGGGTCAGGCGCTGGCTGTGACCGGAGGAGGATGCTGCTGCATCATGCACCTCCTCTCTAGTCACTGCTGCCGGAGCCTCTACAGTCCTGTAGAGCTCGTGGCTGAGAGACAGCATGTCTGTGGGGCGCTTGCTGCTGCTGGATGCAGGCACCTGCTGCTGCCTCTGTGCTGGCTGCTGGACAGTGGGGGTGGAAGGCTGGGGGAAGGCTTCCTCCAAGCGCTCAACAAGGGCCTGCTGCAAGCTCCTTATTTGTTGCGCTGGGTCTCCTCCTGCAGGCGGCAGGAACTGGCTCAACTTCCCCTTGAGGCGTGGGTCCAACATCATGCTGATCCAGATGTCCTCCCTCTGCTTCATCTGGATCACCCTGGGGTCCTTGCGCAGGCACGCCAGCATGTGCGCTGCCATTGGGAAGAGGCGGGCCACGTGTGCTGGCACATCGATGGCAGTGCTGTCCTCATCCTCCTCCTCTGCCTCGTCAGCCTCATCCTCTCTCCACCCCCGCACCAACTCAGCTGCACTGTGCTGCTCCCCCTCATCAGCAGCAAGGTCAGGGACCTCCACCAAGTCCTCCTCCTCCTCCCCCTCAGAGGTGGACTGTGCAGCTGCTTGCCGCTCCTGCTGGTCCAAGGCTGCCGCTCCCTGTTCCAGCAAAGCATCGAGGGCCCTGTTCAGCAGACAAACCAGGGGCACCCACTCGCAGACCATAGCATGGTCCCTGCTCACCATGTTGGTGGCCTGCAGAAAGGGAGCCAGCACTAAGCACACCTGCTGCATGTGCCTCCAGTCATCATCGGGGACGATGGACGGGATGTTGCTGGTCTTGTCCCTTCTCTGAGCGGCGGAAACAGTGGCCAGGGCAAGGTACTGGTTGACAGCGTGCCTCTGTTCAACCAGACGCTCCAACATCGCCAGGGTGGAGTTCCAGTGAGTTGTAACGTCAAGGATCAGCCGATGGCGTAGCAGATCCAGCTCCTTTTGCACGTCTTCCAGGCTCGCACAGGCTGCAGCCGAGCGCCGGAAGTGACGCACAACGTTCCTTGCCGTTTCCAGCAGTTCGCCCATCCCCTGGTAGGTGCGCAGGAACTTCTGCACCACCAGAATCAGCACGTGGGCAAGACAGGGGATGTGGGTCAGGTTTCCCCTGTCAATTGCAGCAACCAGATTGGCCCCATTGTCGGCCACCACCTCTCCGACTCTGAGGCCTCTGGGGGTCAGCCAAATCCTCTCCTGCTCCTGGAGTTTGGTCAACACATGGGCTGCCGTCAGCTTGGTCTTGCCAAGGCTGACCAAGTGCAGCAGCGCTTGGCAGTGGCGGGCCTTCACGCTGCTGCTGAGGCGGGGGGTTTGGCCATGTGTGCCGGAGGATGGCAGAGGATCGGAGGAACCTGCTGCAGTTCCCCTGACCCTGCGGGGTGGCACCACCCACTGTGTTGCTGCTGCTGCTGCTGTGCCCGCTGCTGCTCTCCCATCCTCACCCCCTTCCACCAAGCTGACCCAGTGGACAGTGAAGGACAGGTAGCGGCCTGTCCCGAAGTGGCTGCTCCAGGAGTCCATGGTGACATGGACCCTTTCACCAACCGCGTGCTCCAGCCATCGCTCCACATTGGCCATCACAAAGCGGTGCAGTGCAGGAATGGCCTTGCGGGAGAAAAAGTGTCTGCTGGGGAGCTGCCAGTCTGGGGCTGCACAAGCAAGCAGCGCCCGCATGTCGCTCCCCTCCTGCACGAGCGTGTACGGCAGGAGTTGGGAGCACATGGCCCGTGCCAGCAAGCCGTTCAGCTGCCGCACGCGACGGCTGCTGGGAGGCAGAGCCCTAACCACCCCCTGGAAGGACTCGCTCAAAAGGCTCTGGCGTGGCCTTTTGCTGGCACGGGAATCAGCAGACACAGCAGAGGAGGCCACTGAGGACTGGCTGCCAGAACAGGCCTCAGTGTCGGCGGCAGGAGTTGCAGAGGGGGGAGGAGCAGTGCGTTTCCGCACTCCTGCTGGTGCTGCTGGAGGAGCAGGAGGGCGGGTGGCTGCTGTTGCTGCTGCTGCTGCTGCTGAAGGCTGTGCAGTGATGGGTGTGGTGCCACTGCCAGCACCAGATGCCTTCAGCCTCTGGAACTCCTCATGCTGGTGGAAATGTTTCGCAGCAAGGTGGTTGATGAGCGAGCTGGTGCTGAACTTTAAGGGGTCTGCACCTCTGCTCAACTTCCGCTGACAGTGGTTGCAAGTGGCGTACTTGCTGTACACAGTGGGCATGGTGAAAAATCGCCAGATTGGTGACAAAAACATCCCCCTACGGCATGGAAGCGCTGCTGCCTGTCTCCCTGTGGTGGTTGGGGGGGGGGGGGCTTGGGTGCGGCTGGTGGTGGTACTGGCAGATGCTGCTGCTGCTGCTGCTGAGCCTGAGACACCAGCAGGCTGTGGGACCTGCCTACTGCTGCCAATGCTTGCAATGATGCGCCTCCTTGCAAGGCCCACAAGCGCATCCTCCTCCTCCTCCGAGCTGCTGAGGACGACATCCCCTGGAGGTGGTGGCACCCAGTCTCTGTCTGTCACAGGGTCATCACCATCATCCTCCCCCTCCTGAAACATGTCCTGCTGGGATGATGACCCCCCAAACTCCTCTCCTGATGCATGGATGGGCTGCTTGACTGTCGCCACAGTCTTGCTGTCCAATCCCTCATCCCCCAAAGTGCCCATCAGCATCTCCTCCTCAAAATCGCCAACAACAGCAGACAATACCCTAATGGTGCCTGGGGTAAAAATACTGCTGAGTGACAGGTCGCCAACTTGTGACGGTGAACTGGCCTCCTCCTCCCCCCCAGGCCCTGCTGGGCGGCTGCTGCGAACAGGGGTGGTGGTGGTGGTGGTGGTGGTGAGGGTGGAGGCCTCGGATGCAGAGCTGATGGCGGGCTGCTCATCCTCCGTCATCAGTTGCACCACAGTGTCTGCATCCTTTTCCTCAATGGGACGTTTCCGACCCGGCTGGAGGAAAATCGGAGCAGGTGCTACACGCTGCTGCTGCTGTGTCTCTGCAGCGTGAGTTGCAGATGCTCCTGCTGGGCGGCGCCCAAGGCGTCCACGGCCAGTGGCTATGGGAGGAATGTTAGCCACTGACGCTGCTGCTGCGGAACTGTGCATGGTGGCGCGGCCGCGGCCTGCCGCAATGCTGCTCCCTCTCCTCCTGATTCCCTTGCTGCCCTTCCCCTTGCCCAAACTGCGCTGGCTGCCACTTCCAGACATCTTCGATGTTTTGGGCGTATAGACAAAAGTTTTTTAAAAGGGCGGGTGAAAAGTGGGGTACTTTAATGGAGTGGGTTGGTGGGTGAGGTGACTGAGTGAGTGTCCCTAGTACAGTAAGTAAGTAGTAACAGTCAGGAAGTACAACTAGCAGTTACAATAATCAGTAGTAATCACAAGTAAATTTAGTGTGTGTACACTACAGACAGTGAGTGCACGCACGCGCAAACACGCGCAGGAGCTAGCCTATGAACAGTGACTGAGTGAGTGTCCCTAGTACAGTAAGTAAGTAGTAACAGTCAGTAAGTACAACTAACTAATTACAATAATCAATCAGTAATCAGAAGGAAATAGAGTGTGTGTAGTGTGTACACAGACAGTGAGTGCACACACGCAGGAGCTAGTAGCCTATGAACAGTGACTGAGTGTCCTAGACTCCTAGTACAGTAAGAGTAAGTAGTAACAGTAAGTACAACTAACTAATTACAATAATCAATCAGTAATCAAAAGGAAATAGAGTGTGTGTTGTGTGTACACAGACAGTGAGTGCACACATGCAGGAGCTAGTAGCCTATGAACAGTGACTGAGTGTCCTAGACTCCTAGTACAGTAAGAGAGTAAATAGTAACAGTAAGTACAACTAACTAATTACAATAATCAATCAGTAATCAGAAGGAAATAGAGTGTGTGTAGTGTGTACACAGACAGTGAGTGCACACACGCAGGAGCTAGTAGCCTATGAACAGTGACTGAGTGTCCTAGACTCCTAGTACAGTAAGAGTAAGTAGTAACAGTAAGTACAACTAACTAATTACAATAATCAATCAGTAATCAAAAGGAAATCGAGTGTGTGTTGTGTGTACACAGACAGTGAGTGCAAACACGCAGGAGCTAGTAGCCTATGAACAGTGACTGAGTGTCCTAGACTCCTAGTACAGTAAGAGAGTAAGTAGTAACAGTAAGTACAACTAACTAATTACAATAATCAATCAGTAATCAGAAGGAAATAGAGTGTGTGTAGTGTGTACACAGACAGTGAGTGCACACACGCAGGAGCTAGTAGCCTATGAACAGTGACTGAGTGTCCTAGACTCCTAGTACAGTAAGAGTAAGTAGTAACAGTAAGTACAACTAACTAATTACAATAATCAATCAGTAATCAAAAGGAAATAGAGTGTGTGTTGTGTGTACACAGACAGTGAGTGCACACACGCAGGAGCTAGTAGCCTATGAACAGTGACTGAGTGTCCTAGAGACTCCTAGTACAGTAAGAGTAAGTAGTAACAGTAAGTACAACTAACTAATTACAATAATCAATCAGTAATCAAAAGGAAATAGAGTGTGTGTTGTGTGTACACAGACAGTGAGTGCACACACGCAGGAGCTAGTAGCCTATGAACAGTGACTGAGTGTCCTAGACTCCAAGTACAGTAAGAGTAAGTAGTAACAGTAAGTACAACTAACTAATTACAATAATCAATCAGTAATCAGAAGGAAATAGAGTGTGTGTAGTGTGTACACAGACTGTGAGTGCACACACGCAGGAGCTAGTAGCCTATGAACAGTGACTGAGTGTCCTAGACTCCTAGTACAGTAAGAGTAAGTAGTAACAGTAAGTACAACTAACTAATTACAATAATCAATCAGTAATCAAAAGGAAATAGAGTGTGTGTTGTGTGTACACAGACAGTGAGTGCACACACGCAGGAGCTAGTAGCCTATGAACAGTGACTGAGTGTCCTAGAGACTCCTAGTACAGTAAGAGTAAGTAGTAACAGTAAGTACAACTAACTAATTACAATAATCAATCAGTAATCAAAAGGAAATAGAGTGTGTGTTGTGTGTACACAGACAGTGAGTGCACACACGCAGGAGCTAGTAGCCTATGAACAGTGACTGAGTGTCCTAGACTCCAAGTACAGTAAGAGTAAGTAGTAACAGTAAGTACAACTAATTACAATAATCAATCAGTAATCAGAAGGAAATAGAGTGTGTGTGTACAGTACACAGACAGTGAGTGCACACACGCAGGAACTAGTAGCCTTAGCCTATGAACAGTGACAGTGAGTGTCCTAGTACAGTATAACTACAATACTAAATACAGAATCAATCAGTAGTAAAGGACAGCAGAAATACTGGTATAGATGAGAGAAATATACTAACAGAGGACAGGAGAGAACAGCTGTCCACACAGGCAGGCCCTGAGGCCTAAAGCTGTGTAAGCTTGCCTGCAGCAGCTGTCTCTGTCTATGTAACACAAAAGCTACTAACTAAAATACAATGTCTATCTAACTAACAACAATATAGGTGTATATAGGAGGTGTATGTGAGCAAAAACGCTAGGTAAATGACCACAATAGAGCTCTTGCTAGGCCAAAGCACAAAGGAGCAACTCTCTCTCTGTACAAGTCTCAGGCAAGCACGGAGAAACCTAACATGGCGGCCGCTATTTATAGGGTAGGGGCTGGCCAGGGTCCCCCTCTGTGATTGGCTGCCGTCAGAGGGCCTGGGAGCCCTCTGATTGGCTCTAAGGACATCAATCTGGGCTATGACGCTATTCGAGCTCGGTACCGAGCTCGAATAGCGCCGTTTGCTCGAATAGCTCGAATAGTGAATGGGCTATTCGAGTGTACTCGAATAGCCCATTCGAATAGCTACAGCTATTCGGAGCTCGAATACCGAGCTCGAATACCTGAGAAAGAGCTCGAATATTCGAGCTACTCGAATATTCGAGCTCTGCTGAGCACCACTGGCTACAACAGCAGAAGACCTCACCAGGTACCACTCATTTACACTACAAATAGGATAAAGAGGCTACAATTTGCAAGAGCTCACCAAAATTGGACAGTTGAAAAATGTTGCCTGGTCTGATGAGTCTTGATAGAGTCAGAATTTGGCGTAAGCAGAATGAGAACATGGATCCATCATGCCTTTCTACCACTGTGCAGGCTGGTGGTGGTAGTGTAATAGTGTGGGGGATGCTTTCTTGGCACACTTTAGGCCCCTTAGTGCCAATTGGGAATCATTTAAATGCCATGGGCTACCTGAGCATTGCTTCTGACCATGTCCATCCCTTCATGACCACCATGTACCCATCCTCTGATGGCTACTGCCAGCAGGATAATGCACCATGTCACAAAGCTCGAATCATTTAAAATTGGTTTCTTGAACATGACAATGAGTTCACTGTACTAAAATGACCCCCACAGTCATCAGATCTCAACCCAATAGAGCATCTTTGGGATGTGATGGAACGGGAGCTTCCTTCCCTGGATTTGCATCCCACAAATCTCCATCAACTGCTAGATGCTATCCTATCAATATGGGCCAACATTTCTAAAGAATCAGGGATGGTCGTAGTCAGCCAACTTTGCTACGTTGGAACTACAAGTAGTTTTACGCAATTACGCTTCGCCAAATTACAGCTTTGAAATCAAATATTCTCTTTGTATCCATTTCGTAGACTACGCATTAAAATACGCAATTACGCGTAGTGTGAAGCGTAGTGTATGCGGATGCTTATGCACGTATGCAGAAAATGTTACGTATTAATTCCGCTTCAAACTCTTCTATGCGTACATTCCCCTTTCCAATGCGTAAATTTGTAAGCATGCAATCGCACGCGGAATATTAGACGCGAGTAACGCATTCATAGTTCACTACGCAATACACATGTTAGCTACGCATAGTGGGCAATTGGGCATAAGCACTGGCGTAGTTTCTGCTCATCCCTGTAAAGAATGCTCTCAGCACCATGTTGAATCAATGCCACGTAGAATTAAGGCAGTTCTGAAGGCGAAAGGGCGTCAAACACCGTATTAGTAGGGTGTTTCTAATAATCCTTTAGGTGAGTGTATATGTAACTTTGGTAGCACAAAAAATTAAAAACAATTGAAACAGACCATATCGTCCTAAATCCCTTTGCTGATAACAATCATGTCCATACAAATAGATATAATAAATATGACAATTAACATACCATAATTGCACCCAATACAAAGGTGGTGCACATAGAAACCAATCATAAATGAACCAGCCTAATAGGTTCCAATAGTAACACACAGGTGGATGAACCCAGTTTCAGTAAAGTGCTATAACAAGTGATCAGCACGTACCCTTGAAAAAATACATGTAGTGAGGTAATGACAACATCCATGTATAGTAAAATAAAGTGCTATAGTGCAAAGAAAAACTGACAATCCTGTGAAAACTATGTATCAAACTGCATATAAACAAGCACATACAGCCTAGGAGCAGCCTATATAGATAAAGTGCACAGAGAATGGAGAGCGTGTTAGTAGATACTTAGCCCAGGATGGGTGACCAGAGATGGCTCGAACCTCCGATTTTTGGTTTGCGAACCTCGACCGCGAACCTCAGCAAAAAGTTTGGTTCATGCGAACTTTCGTGAACCGAAATAGGCTTCAATGGGGAAGCGAACTTTGAAAACTAGAAGCATTTTTGCTGGCCACAAAAGTGATGGAAAAGATGTTTCAAGGGGTCTAACATCTGAGTTTTTGCATGGAGGAGTGGGATACACGCCAAAAGTCCTGGGGAAAAATCTGAATTCGACGCACAGCAGCGTTTTAAGGTCAAAAATCACATTGCATGCTAAATTGGAGGCCTAGTGCTCTAAAACATCTTGCATGTGTATACATCATTTAGGGAGTGTAATTAGAGTACTGCTTCACACTGACAGACCAAACTCACTGTGTAACGCACCGTAAACAGCTGTTTGTGTAGTGACGGCCGTGCTGGACTGGTGCGCGCCATGCCGAGAGTGCAGGCCATGGCGGTTTTCAAGCCCATATGGTCGCCGGGCTGAGATAGCTCAATAACAGAACAACAGTGACTGTCCAGCTGAATTTGGTCTGCAGTGATTGGTATTACAAATGTGCAGCTGTCACACACACAGGTACCGTGAACAGGTGCAGCGACTAATGGTATATAAAACTGTGTGCACTCACGTAAGTAGGTAGGTGCACTGAACAGGTGGGTATTCAGTGATTGGTATTACAAATGTGCAGCTGTCACACACACAGGTAGTCACTGAATGTGCTGGGCCTGGCAGTGGCACAGTAGGAATTACCAAGGGGCCAAGGTCCAGCAGCTACGACTGACTGACACACGCACACACAAAAAATAGATCACAAGAACAACATTAGCTCTCAAAAGAGCTGTTGAGGATGAGGAGTGCTTTTTAGCAATAAGTATCAGCAAGAAGGAGCAACCTAACAAGCCTAACACAAGAGCCTAACTAAGCTATGTCAGCAGGTTCTCTACCTTCTCTAATTACTGCAGCCACACGAGTGAGTGAAATGGCTGATGCTGCCTGCGTTTTATAAGGGGGGGGGGCTCCAGGAGGGAGTGTAGCCTGATTGGCTACCCTGTGTCTGCTGACTGTGATGTAGAGAGTCAAAGTTGACCCTAATGATGTAGTATAGAGGGCAGGTCAAACTCGCATATCGAACGCGAACCAGCAAAGTTTGTACGAATAAGTTCGTGTGCGAACCGTTTGGGCCATTTCTACAAAGGAGTGACTGGGATCCCCTCAAGCCAGTCCCACTAGTTCCGCGGGCGTCACCGTTTCATTTTCTGCTGACTTCTGCTGAGTTGGCGGGCCACTGCACCTGTGCGGCTCTGGCCGTGCAAGTCCTGGTTCCTGTCACCCAGAGCTATGGGAATGTGAACAAGACACGTGCGACCAGGGCACAGGATCGTTGAGGACCGGCACGGGCACAGGAAGGCTGCAGGGGGCTGGTAGAAGCCCCAGGTGAGTGAAACTCTTTTTTTTACCTTTTGGTTTAGGTTCACTTTAAAGCCAGTTCTAGAATGTTTTGTTTTAACACATTCACACACGCTTTCTCCCTATAGATAAACACCAGTCCCCCTGCAAAGATAAAACCCATCGACATGCCTAATGATGGCCCTGAACTTTACCTTACTTGGCCAGGACTCTCCTCTCGTGTCTGCTTGATGTTGACATATTATGTTAATATTGTTATTAAGAGTCAGCCAAACCCAGAATGCAACAAAGCAAATTCTAGTATTTAAACCCTAAACTCTATTCATTTAAGGCTGTTGCATTGCCACACAGCCATGGTGTGTGTCAACATTGCTGCCCAACCTAAGCCTGCCTGTGTGCCTGTCATGTCTGCCCCATTTGGGTCGTGTTCGTCAGTCAGTCTGTTTGTTGGCCCTCACTACTATCTGCCTGTTATTGTCAGTCTGTCAGTTTGATCCCTGCAAGTCCCTGTCACTACCTGTTTGCCCTGTTTACCAGTCTGGGTCTCAGTAGAGCCCCATCAGTGGAGCCCTGTTGTTATAATTTAAGTAGGCCTCAGGTATTTGGCCTGAGTTTTATGTAAAAGGCTTGTCCGCAGAGTATGCCTTTAAAATAAATAGAGTTTCTTGTGATGCAGGCAGAAGCATCTCAGTGTCTGCGTGAAGCAGATGATACATGCAGATACTGAGAACATGTTCCTGAAAGAAGGCCACAGGCCTACACTGACCTCAACATGTACACCACAGGAACAATCAACATAGGCCATGTTTACCAAAATACCACATTCCATTAAGTAAGGGAAAAGTGACATTAAATATTAATCGAGTAGGTGGGTACCGTGACACCATGAGGGGTCTAAGCCAATAGTCCGGTCTGGGGGATGGCAAAGATGAGGTCACATTTAACTCTTTCCTAGTCGGTATTAAAGAGCCGGACGAACTAAAGGAGCTCATTCTGATTCTGATTCCTGCTCTGCTTCCTACGTCATGCTATCTAGATGCTGACTGGGACCTCTAAGTATTTCCATTCTATATGTAATCTGATCTAATGTATGCTGTACATAGGTAGTCTAGAGTAACATAGTCTAGAAAGAAAGTAACTGACTAACACTCAGGAGGAAGGTTAGTCAAGAGCTGTAACGCCAAGAACTTAAACATGAGGATCTGCGTTGCTAGGATATGATGAACTGTATCTGTACATTTGTGTAGTGAATAAACTCCTTAAATACTGAAGAAGCCTGAGAAAAGTCTATCTCCTGCTTGCTGTGTTGAGAGTCAAGTTATCTCACAGTCTGTGAGACGCAACTATAAGAAGTTGCTGGTGCCGGAACAGTTAAGGTGATTTATAACAGTGGTGCCAATAAACCCTTCACTGTCTAGCAAAACAGACAGACAGGGGCCAGGGGCCGAAGTTTTCAAGATATTCCACAGCGAAACAAGCGGAGTAGACGCGGACTGGAAAGCTTATCAAGCTGATAAGTGGTGTGCGTGAGCCAGCACACGAGCTGCAATTCGAGGAAACCAGCGGCGAAACTCTTGGACGTTAAACTTAAGCTGCAAGTGCACATGCAGTTAAAAGCCTAAACAGGGTCGGGAGGAACGCTCCGAGGCGGGCTTGCAACTGCCACAGAGGAGATCGATCCACTGAGCCAGCCAGTGTGGGGACAGAGAAATTACGCTCAGGAGTTCCGGGGGTCCAATTCAGAAGTTTCGTGGAAAAGTTGCAAAGGCTGGGCGAATTGGCAGGCGTACAAAGTCCGGGATCAGGCAAGTACGATTTACGTTGTTATATTGCATTATCTTTATTGTTTATGTTTATTGTCGGTGTTCTGTGCAGCTGCTGGAGGCTGCGTACGTCTTCTCCCTCCCGTGAGTGGTGGGAGGGGGGGTAAGGTGGGGTGCAGCTTCGGTGTAAAGCGTACATAGTACGGGCTTCAATGTTCCTGTGTTGCATGTTATAGCTGACATAGTGAGTATATATATATGTTTGTCTGTTCACAGGCAGGAATTTTTTTTTAGCTGGACAGATGTTTACTGGGTTTTTTCTTTCTCTTAGCGTTCTGTTAGTAGGTTGTATACAAGTGATTTTTTTTTTCTCTCTCTCTCTTCCCTTTGGTTTGTTAGCAATAGTATGTTACGGTCTGACCAGTGTACTGATAGTCTAAGAGTGATGCCAGCTGGGTTTCAGTTCAGATGTGTGCGTAGTGTCCCCCGCTGAAGGGGGGCTGCAGTTTACAGTGGATGGGGGAGAGAGAGGCGGGTAGAGAAAGCGTAGAGGAATGCAAGGGAGAGACGCAGTTCAAGTTTTGAGCTGTGTGTCTTTAGCAGTTGTAGGGTGAATAGCACTGGTTAGCTGTGGGAGGTATGTTTTTTTTTCTTCTTCTTCGGTGAGCTGGGTAGACAGGAATGCACAGCCCACGTCTCTGGGTCGCTTTGAAGGTATGAAACAGTTTATAGCCACAGCTGAGATAGTGGGTGAGGTGCTACTGTACTTTTTTTTGGTCATCATGTTTTTCCCTTCTGTCCGTAAGGGTGTTTGTGAGATGTTCTGCAGAGTAGAGCCTGTAGTTCAGAGAGTGTATGTAGCGGAATGCTGATTTTCTGCAATGTGTATGGATGCTATATGTAACTAGGCATGAAATGTTTGTTCTGTTGATTTTGTTTTTTCTCCTAATGTGTATAGGATTAAGAGGTTGCTATGGGAGATTGTATAGCAGTCATCTTAGCTGTTCCAGGGACACTCGGACTGGGCCTCTGCAGTTCAAAATTTCTTCCTACACCCACTGGTCATCTGGATGGGGATGACAACTTTAGGCGTCATTATCCAGGTGAGGTTGTGTGTTAAAATCACGTAAAACAAATTAACCTGGTCAAGAGATTGGTGCCTCATAAACAATCTCATGAACCAATATTTTCAAATTAAGGGATATACAGGGTTACGGGTATAGGTGTAGCAGTACCTGTGATGGAGCTGATTGTATAAAGGCGCTCTTTTAGAAGGCACCTGGCACTGCTCCGTTGTGTAACAGAAAAACGAGTTTCACTTTTCTGTGGTCATGCAAGTTTGTGAGTGATACGCAAGTGACGCATATGCTGAGCATGTGGTATAGAGGGACTTAGAAGTAGGGCATCCCCAGAGAGCCTGGTTACAGGAAGACCAAGAGGTCTTGCCCTCTCTCCCAGGAATAACCGCCTAGAGCAGAGAAGTTGTGTGAGCACGAACATCGAAGAGTGAGACATAAAGAAACCTGGTACTGCTGGGTTCAGAAGTTGGGATCTGCGGATCAAGCCATTTTAGGGGGCATTGTTATAATTTAAGTAGGCCTCAGTTATTTGGCCTGAGTTTTATGTAAAAGGCTTGTCCGCAGATTATGCCTTTAAAATAAATAGAGTTTCTTGTGATGCAGGCAGAAGCATCTCAGTGTCTGCGTGAAGCAGATGATACACGCAGATACTGATAACATGTTCCTGAAAGAAGGCCACAGGCCTACACTGACCTCAACATGTACACCACAAGAACAATCAACATAGGCCATGTTTACCAAAATACCACATTCCAGTAAGTAAGGGTAAACTGACATTAAATATTAATCGAGTAGGTGGGTACCATGACACCACGAGGGGTTTAAGCCAAAAGTCCAGTCTGGGGGATGGCAAAGATGAGGTCACATTTAACTCTTTCCTAGTCGGTATTAAAGAGCCGGACGAGCTGAAGGAGCTCATTCTGATTCTGATTCCTGCTCTGCTTCCTACTTCATGCTATCTAGATGCTGACTGGGACCTCTAAGTATTTCCATTCTATATGTAATCTGATCTAATGTATGCTGTACATAGGTAGTCTAGAGTAACGTAGTCTAGAAAGAAGGTAACTGAGCAACACTCAGGAGGAAGGTTAGTCAAGAGCTGTAACGCCAAGAGCTTAAACATGAGGATCTGCGTTGCTAGGATATGATGAACTGTATCTGTATATTTGTGTAGTGAATAAACTCCTTAAATACTGAAGAAGTCTGAGAAAAGTCTATCTCCTGCTTACTGTGTTGAGAGTCAAGTTATCTCACATTCTGTGAGACACAACTATAAGAAGTTGCTGGTGCCGGAACAGTTAAGGTGATTTATAACACCTGTCAGTACAGCCTAGTCTATATGGCCCCTTCAGTACAGCCCTGTCAGCACGGCCCTGTCTATCCCTTCCAGGCTGTCTCTTCCAGGCTGGACGCTCCAGTACTTTGGTACTTATCCAGCGTCCCCTGCCCAGTACTCCGGGACTTATCCAGCCTGTCCCTGTATACCCTGTTCAGTCCAGCTTGTCCCTTCCTTCCTGTCCTGTCCAGTCCATTACATCCAGTCCGTCCTGTCCAGTCCTTTCCATCCAGCCTGTTTTTCTTGTCACTGGTGTGCTAGTCCTGGAGGTTGTGACCTGGCAAGCATTAGGCAGCAAAGTAGTCCGTCACCCATTAGGGGTAACGGCCCATCATCCCTTGGTGAAGCTGGTGAAGACCCGCTGGTGAAGACCCGTGCTTGCTTAGACTCCATGCCCTGGGACTGGCCGTATCCCTAACCAGTGACAAGATCAATAGAATAGACAATCATTTTAATTGCCCATTGAAAAAGTTGATTTGTGAATGCACTGAATATGAAGTGGGTGCTCCATTAGGGGTAAGGATGTTTGAAACAGCAACAATATGGCATAACTGACTGAATCAAAATTGTTCTTTGAGTGGGAAATCTCTTTTTCTCTTAGTTGCTGGAAAGGATATACCTTGTCCCATTTAAACAAGCAGAACATTTCACAAATGCTTTTTGTGTTAAATAATTCTGTAAGTATGAGCACAAAATCTGGCTTATGGTGCAATGGTGTGGTGACAGAAGGTTTTTATGATAGCTCATATCTGATTTTCAAGCTCTTCTAAAGTTTGATGGAAAAGATAGTTTGAAGCTACATAATTGGTCCAGGTGATGAGTCCAGATGTTATTAGTTAATACGTTCTTAGATCGAGGTGGGCTACAATGGAGAAATCGTTGATTTGTTGACAGAATTTGGCTCAAAAACCTAGCAAGAGCATGTGAGAGACCAGCTTCCTGAGAGCTTCATGATAAATCACCCATCTATATTTAAATAGAACCTGAGGTGGAAAGATAATTTTAAAAATCAAACTACCTGAACCAGGTCTTCGCCCTGAGTCCAATGATCTGCTCCACTCCATCCCTTGTTACTCAGTTTGTCAACTGGGTCGCAGAAAAGTTTTCTTCTTTTCCAACATGGCTTCAAACCCAGGGGTCATGATTCTGCTGTAACTCAGGTTATACAGAGCTCTCGCTAATAGCTGTGCAGTGGCACCGAAAGGCAGGGAAGGGGCGGAGAGATGTAAGGAGCTAGTAGCCTATGAACAGTTACGCGTAGTGTGAAGCGTAGTGTATGCGAATGCTTATGCACGTATGCAGAAAATGTTACGTATTAATTCCGCTTCAAACTCTTCTATGCGTACATTCCCCTTTCCAATGCGTAAATTTGTAAGCATGCAATCGCACGCGGAATATTAGACGCGAGTAACGCATTCATAGTTCACTACGCAATACACATGTTAGCTACGCATAGTGGGCAATTGGGCATAAGCACTGGCGTAGTTTCTGCTCATCCCTGTAAAGAATGCTCTCAGCACCATGTTGAATCAATGCCACGTAGAATTAAGGCAGTTCTGAAGGCGAAAGGGCGTCAAACACCGTATTAGTAGGGTGTTTCTAATAATCCTTTAGGTGAGTGTATATGTAACTTTGGTAGCACAAAAAATTAAAAACAATTGAAACAGACCATATCGTCCTAAATCCCTTTGCTGATAACAATCATGTCCATACAAATAGATATAATAAATATGACAATTAACATACCATAATTGCACCCAATACAAAGGTGGTGCACATAGAAACCAATCATAAATGAACCAGCCTAATAGGTTCCAATAGTAACACACAGGTGGATGAACCCAGTTTCAGTAAAGTGCTATAACAAGTGATCAGCACGTACCCTTGAAAAAATACATGTAGTGAGGTAATGACAACATCCATGTATAGTAAAATAAAGTGCTATAGTGCAAAGAAAAACTGACAATCCTGTGAAAACTATGTATCAAACTGCATATAAACAAGCACATACAGCCTAGGAGCAGCCTATATAGATAAAGTGCACAGAGAATGGAGAGCGTGTTAGTAGATACTTAGCCCAGGATGGGTGACCAGAGATGGCTCGAACCTCCGATTTTTGGTTTGCGAACCTCGACCACGAACCTCAGCAAAAAGTTTGGTTCATGCGAACTTTCGTGAACCGAAATAGGCTTCAATGGGGAAGCGAACTTTGAAAACTAGAAGCATTTTTGCTGGCCACAAAAGTGATGGAAAAGATGTTTCAAGGGGTCTAACATCTGAGTTTTTGCATGGAGGAGTGGGATACACGCCAAAAGTCCTGGGGAAAAATCTGAATTCGACGCACAGCAGCGTTTTAAGGTCAGAAATCACATTGCATGCTAAATTGGAGGCCTAGTGCTCTAAAACATCTTGCATGTGTATACATCATTTAGGGAGTGTAATTAGAGTACTGCTTCACACTGACAGACCAAACTCACTGTGTAACGCACCGTAAACAGCTGTTTGTGTAGTGACGGCCGTGCTGGACTGGTGCGCGCCATGCCGAGAGTGCAGGCCATGGCGGTTTTCAAGCCCATATGGTCGCCGGGCTGAGATAGCTCAATAACAGAACAACAGTGACTGTCCAGCTGAATTTGGTCTGCAGTGATTGGTATTACAAATGTGCAGCTGTCACACACACAGGTACCGTGAACAGGTGCAGCGACTAATGGTATATAAAACTGCGTGCACTCACGTAAGTAGGTAGGTGCACTGAACAGGTGGGTATTCAGTGATTGGTATTACAAATGTGCAGCTGTCACACACACAGGTAGTCACTGAATGTGCTGGGCCTGGCAGTGGCACAGTAGGAATTACCAAGGGGCCAAGGTCCAGCAGCTACGACTGACTGACACACGCACACACAAAAAATAGATCACAAGAACAACATTAGCTCTCAAAAGAGCTGTTGAGGATGAGGAGTGCTTTTTAGCAATAAGTATCAGCAAGAAGGAGCAACCTAACAAGCCTAACACAAGAGCCTAACTAAGCTATGTCAGCAGGTTCTCTACCTTCTCTAATTACTGCAGCCACACGAGTGAGTGAAATGGCTGATGCTGCCTGCGTTTTATAAGGGGGGGGGGGCTCCAGGAGGGAGTGTAGCCTGATTGGCTACCCTGTGTCTGCTGACTGTGATGTAGAGAGTCAAAGTTGACCCTAATGATGTAGTATAGAGGGCAGGTCAAACTCGCATATCGAACGCGAACCAGCAAAGTTTGTACGAATAAGTTCGTGTGCGAACCGTTTGGGCCATTTCTACAAAGGAGTGACTGGGATCCCCTCAAGCCAGTCCCACTAGTTCCGCGGGCGTCACCGTTTCATTTTCTGCTGACTTCTGCTGAGTTGGCGGGCCACTGCACCTGTGCGGCTCTGGCCGTGCAAGTCCTGGTTCCTGTCACCCAGAGCTATGGGAATGTGAACAAGACACGTGCGACCAGGGCACAGGATCGTTGAGGACCGGCACGGGCACAGGAAGGCTGCAGGGGGCTGGTAGAAGCCCCAGGTGAGTGAAACTCTTTTTTTTACCTTTTGGTTTAGGTTCACTTTAAAGCCAGTTCTAGAATGTTTTGTTTTAACACATTCACACACGCTTTCTCCCTATAGATAAACACCAGTCCCCCTGCAAAGATAAAACCCATCGACATGCCTAATGATGGCCGTGAACTTTACCTTACTTGGCCAGGACTCTCCTCTCGTGTCTGCTTGATGTTGACATATTATGTTAATATTGTTATTAAGAGTCAGCCAAACCCAGAATGCAACAAAGCAAATTCTAGTATTTAAACCCTAAACTCTATTCATTTAAGGCTGTTGCATTGCCACACAGCCATGGTGTGTGTCAACATTGCTGCCCAACCTAAGCCTGCCTGTGTGCCTGTCATGTCTGCCCCATTTGGGTCGTGTTCGTCAGTCAGTCTGTTTGTTGGCCCTCACTACTATCTGCCTGTTATTGTCAGTCTGTCAGTTTGATCCCTGCAAGTCCCTGTCACTACCTGTCTGCCCTGTTTACCAGTCTGGGTCTCAGTAGAGCCCCATCAGTGGAGCCCTGTTGTTATAATTTAAGTAGGCCTCGGGTATTTGGCCTGAGTTTTATGTAAAAGGCTTGTCCGCAGAGTATGCCTTTAAAATAAATAGAGTTTCTTGTGATGCAGGCAGAAGCATCTCAGTGTCTGCGTGAAGCAGATGATACATGCAGATACTGAGAACATGTTCCTGAAAGAAGGCCACAGGCCTACACTGACCTCAACATGTACACCACAGGAACAATCAACATAGGCCATGTTTACCAAAATACCACATTCCATTAAGTAAGGGAAAAGTGACATTAAATATTAATCGAGTAGGTGGGTACCGTGACACCATGAGGGGTCTAAGCCAATAGTCCGGTCTGGGGGATGGCAAAGATGAGGTCACATTTAACTCTTTCCTAGTCGGTATTAAAGAGCCGGACGAACTAAAGGAGCTCATTCTGATTCTGATTCCTGCTCTGCTTCCTACGTCATGCTATCTAGATGCTGACTGGGACCTCTAAGTATTTCCATTCTATATGTAATCTGATCTAATGTATGCTGTACATAGGTAGTCTAGAGTAACATAGTCTAGAAAGAAAGTAACTGACTAACACTCAGGAGGAAGGTTAGTCAAGAGCTGTAACGCCAAGAACTTAAACATGAGGATCTGCGTTGCTAGGATATGATGAACTGTATCTGTACATTTGTGTAGTGAATAAACTCCTTAAATACTGAAGAAGCCTGAGAAAAGTCTATCTCCTGCTTGCTGTGTTGAGAGTCAAGTTATCTCACAGTCTGTGAGACGCAACTATAAGAAGTTGCTGGTGCCGGAACAGTTAAGGTGATTTATAACAGTGGTGCCGATAAACCCTTCACTGTCTAGCAAAACAGACAGACAGGGGCCAGGGGCCGAAGTTTTCAAGATATTCCACAGCGAAACAAGCGGAGTAGACGCGGACTGGAAAGCTTATCAAGCTGATAAGTGGTGTGCGTGAGCCAGCACACGAGCTGCAATTCGAGGAAACCAGCGGCGAAACTCTTGGACGTTAAACTTAAGCTGCAAGTGCACATGCAGTTAAAAGCCTAAACAGGGTCGGGAGGAACGCTCCGAGGCGGGCTCGCAACTGCCACAGAGGAGATCGATCCACTGAGCCAGCCAGTGTGGGGACAGAGAAATTACGCTCAGGAGTTCCGGGGGTCCAATCAGAAGTTTCGTGGAAAAGTTGCAAAGGCTGGGCGAATTGGCAGGCGTACAAAGTCCGGGATCAGGCAAGTACGATTTACGTTGTTATATTGCATTATCTTTATTGTTTATGTTTATTGTCGGTGTTCTGTGCAGCTGCTGGAGGCTGCGTACGTCTTCTCCCTCCCGTGAGTGGTGGGAGGGGGGGTAAGGTGGGGTGCAGCTTCGGTGTAAAGCGTACATAGTACGGGCTTCAATGTTCCTGTGTTGCATGTTATAGCTGACATAGTGAGTATATATATATGTTTGTCTGTTCACAGGCAGGAATTTTTTTTTAGCTGGACAGATGTTTACTGGGTTTTTTCTTTCTCTTAGCGTTCTGTTAGTAGGTTGTATACAAGTGATTTTTTTTTTCTCTCTCTCTCTTCCCTTTGGTTTGTTAGCAATAGTATGTTACGGTCTGACCAGTGTACTGATAGTCTAAGAGTGATGCCAGCTGGGTTTCAGTTCAGATGTGTGCGTAGTGTCCCCCGCTGAAGGGGGGCTGCAGTTTACAGTGGATGGGGGAGAGAGAGGCGGGTAGAGAAAGCGTAGAGGAATGCAAGGGAGAGACGCAGTTCAAGTTTTGAGCTGTGTGTCTTTAGCAGTTGTAGGGTGAATAGCACTGGTTAGCTGTGGGAGGTATGTTTTTTTTTCTTCTTCTTCGGTGAGCTGGGTAGACAGGAATGCACAGCCCACGTCTCTGGGTCGCTTTGAAGGTATGAAACAGTTTATAGCCACAGCTGAGATAGTGGGTGAGGTGCTACTGTACTTTTTTTTGGTCATCATGTTTTTCCCTTCTGTCCGTAAGGGTGTTTGTGAGATGTTCTGCAGAGTAGAGCCTGTAGTTCAGAGAGTGTATGTAGCGGAATGCTGATTTTCTGCAATGTGTATGGATGCTATATGTAACTAGGCATGAAATGTTTGTTCTGTTGATTTTGTTTTTTCTCCTAATGTGTATAGGATTAAGAGGTTGCTATGGGAGATTGTATAGCAGTCATCTTAGCTGTTCCAGGGACACTCGGACTGGGCCTCTGCAGTTCAAAATTTCTTCCTACACCCACTGGTCATCTGGATGGGGATGACAACTTTAGGCGTCATTATCCAGGTGAGGTTGTGTGTTAAAATCACGTAAAACAAATTAACCTGGTCAAGAGATTGGTGCCTCATAAACAATCTCATGAACCAATATTTTCAAATTAAGGGATATACAGGGTTACGGGTATAGGTGTAGCAGTACCTGTGATGGAGCTGATTGTATAAAGGCGCTCTTTTAGAAGGCACCTGGCACTGCTCCGTTGTGTAACAGAAAAACGAGTTTCACTTTTCTGTGGTCATGCAAGTTTGTGAGTGATACGCAAGTGACGCATATGCTGAGCATGTGGTATAGAGGGACTTAGAAGTAGGGCATCCCCAGAGAGCCTGGTTACAGGAAGACCAAGAGGTCTTGCCCTCTCTCCCAGGAATAACCGCCTAGAGCAGAGAAGTTGTGTGAGCACGAACATCGAAGAGTGAGACATAAAGAAACCTGGTACTGCTGGGTTCAGAAGTTGGGATCTGCGGATCAAGCTATTTTAGGGGGCATTGTTATAATTTAAGTAGGCCTCAGTTATTTGGCCTGAGTTTTATGTAAAAGGCTTGTCCGCAGATTATGCCTTTAAAATAAATAGAGTTTCTTGTGATGCAGGCAGAAGCATCTCAGTGTCTGCGTGAAGCAGATGATACACGCAGATACTGATAACATGTTCCTGAAAGAAGGCCACAGGCCTACACTGACCTCAACATGTACACCACAAGAACAATCAACATAGGCCATGTTTACCAAAATACCACATTCCAGTAAGTAAGGGAAAACTGACATTAAATATTAATCGAGTAGGTGGGTACCATGACACCACGAGGGGTTTAAGCCAAAAGTCCAGTCTGGGGGATGGCAAAGATGAGGTCACATTTAACTCTTTCCTAGTCGGTATTAAAGAGCCGGACGAGCTGAAGGAGCTCATTCTGATTCTGATTCCTGCTCTGCTTCCTACTTCATGCTATCTAGATGCTGACTGGGACCTCTAAGTATTTCCATTCTATATGTAATCTGATCTAATGTATGCTGTACATAGGTAGTCTAGAGTAACGTAGTCTAGAAAGAAGGTAACTGAGCAACACTCAGGAGGAAGGTTAGTCAAGAGCTGTAACGCCAAGAGCTTAAACATGAGGATCTGCGTTGCTAGGATATGATGAACTGTATCTGTATATTTGTGTAGTGAATAAACTCCTTAAATACTGAAGAAGTCTGAGAAAAGTCTATCTCCTGCTTACTGTGTTGAGAGTCAAGTTATCTCACATTCTGTGAGACACAACTATAAGAAGTTGCTGGTGCCGGAACAGTTAAGGTGATTTATAACACCTGTCAGTACAGCCTAGTCTATATGGCCCCTTCAGTACAGCCCTGTCAGCACGGCCCTGTCTATCCCTTCCAGGCTGTCTCTTCCAGGCTGGACGCTCCAGTACTTTGGTACTTATCCAGCGTCCCCTGCCCAGTACTCCGGGACTTATCCAGCCTGTCCCTGTATACCCTGTTCAGTCCAGCTTGTCCCTTCCTTCCTGTCCTGTCCAGTCCATTACATCCAGTCCGTCCTGTCCAGTCCTTTCCATCCAGCCTGTTTTTCTTGTCACTGGTGTGCTAGTCCTGGAGGTTGTGACCTGGCAAGCATTAGGCAGCAAAGTAGTCCGTCACCCATTAGGGGTAACGGCCCATCATCCCTTGGTGAAGCTGGTGAAGACCCGCTGGTGAAGACCCGTGCTTGCTTAGACTCCATGCCCTGGGACTGGCCGTATCCCTAACCAGTGACAAGATCAATAGAATAGACAATCATTTTAATTGCCCATTGAAAAAGTTGATTTGTGAATGCACTGAATATGAAGTGGGTGCTCCATTAGGGGTAAGGATGTTTGAAACAGCAACAATATGGCATAACTGACTGAATCAAAATTGTTCTTTGAGTGGGAAATCTCTTTTTCTCTTAGTTGCTGGAAAGGATATACCTTGTCCCATTTAAACAAGCAGAACATTTTACAAATGCTTTTTGTGTTAAATAATTCTGTAAGTATGAGCACAAAATCTGGCTTATGGTGCAATGGTGTGGTGACAGAAGGTTTTTATGATAGCTCATATCTGATTTTCAAGCTCTTCTAAAGTTTGATGGAAAAGATAGTTTGAAGCTACATAATTGGTCCAGGTGATGAGTCCAGATGTTATTAGTTAATACGTTCTTAGATCGAGGTGGGCTACAATGGAGAAATCGTTGATTTGTTGACAGAATTTGGCTCAAAAACCTAGCAAGAGCATGTGAGAGACCAGCTTCCTGAGAGCTTCATGATAAATCACCCATCTATATTTAAATAGAACCTGAGGTGGAAAGATAATTTTAAAAATCAAACTACCTGAACCAGGTCTTCGCCCTGAGTCCAATGATCTGCTCCACTCCATCCCTTGTTACTCAGTTTGTCAACTGGGTCGCAGAAAAGTTTTCTTCTTTTCCAACATGGCTTCAAACCCAGGGGTCATGATTCTGCTGTAACTCAGGTTATACAGAGCTCTCGCTAATAGCTGTGCAGTGGCACCGAAAGGCAGGGAAGGGGCGGAGAGATGTAAGGATGGGATGGAGAGAAGTGCAGAAGGGGTGTTCCTAGCACCGGAGGGGACATTCTGCAAGAGTGCTTTTCCTGCAAAGGATGCCTATTCTTTGTCCTAGCCAGCAACAAGCTGCGTGTCTGCAATTTCAGAGGGGCACAGAGAGCAGAGCAGAGAGAACAAAGAGGCATGTCAATGAGCAAGGAACATACCTCTGGTCCCATTTGTAATATAACATGTGCTTCAGGTATACTTTAAGACAAAATAAAATTGAATGTGCAGGTGTGAGTGTAAAATATAAAATATTAGCCTTTCACTACAGCATATCTTTATATTGTAATTTCTGAGATTGTCTGTAAAATCTTTGGTTGGGGTTATGCATGTTAAGCTGCAAAGTGAAATTCTATTTTTGTTGAAGAGAACTCGCTGTTTTAAATTTTGTCCAGAATCTGGCTCAAAATGTATTGCAAAAATTAAAGACAAATATTTTTGCAGCTTGATTTCATTGTTTTCATGCGCATATAAAACAGAGTACACAGAGTACTGCTGCCAAGACAGCAGAGAAAAGCAATTCAATCTTCAAGAAAAATGATGACTAAGAGTCTCTAGCAGGCATAAACAAAAAGTATATGGTAAATCGACAAAAAAAAAAAAGTCTAACCAGACAGCAATGCAATGCTGTTAGTATCCTACACTCTAAAGAGGAAGCTAGTATCAAAGAAAAAATAATCTGGTTGATATCAATACTATAAAAGAACTAAGAACAAGCACAACTAGGTATCACCAATTACAATATTTTATTAAAGTACACTAATACTCAAAAAGACCAAGGGCATTACCTAAGGGTCCAAAAAGACTTGTAACAATTTGGTACACGGTCGCTGGCATATAGGATTCTGGCATAACTATATTAATGTTTTATATGCATTATGGCAAATACAGATAATTATTCAGTAAGTAGACTTTCTACCTAACAGATGATATGAATTATTTCTATGGTCTCAAAATCCCTGTTGGTGTGTTTCATGGTCAATAGATGACCTATTTTCTCAGAGGACTAAAAGCAAATAAATGGGGATACCAGCAAGCAAAGCAGGCAATTTAGGTGTCATACACACCATAGGTGACAATGTAACTAGACATTAATACCGGTTATGGCCAGTAATTTGGGCGTCACAGATTCCGATGTAATAACTCATGCTAGTGGCAGTGAATGCAGCAGTTGCAGAAGTTACGGGAATGGATTTCGGTTACACAGTAGCCAAACTCCTGATAGAGGCAGTGACTGGGGAGAAAGCACCAGAGATCAGCTACATAGTAGCCAAAATCGGGGTAGCGGTGGTAATGGCTGTGAATATGGTTGGTGATGGAGTTTAGCTACTCAGTAGCCAATCTCCAGGTAGTGGCAATGACTATGGTTATCGGTAATAAGTAGAAGTGGTGTTAGTGGTTAGTGATGCAGTGGCTGGATGGTATAATGGTTAAGGGCTCTGCCTCTGATGCAGGAGACCAGGGTTCGAATCTCAGCTCTGCCTGTTCAGTAAGCCAGCACCTATTCAGTAGGAGACCTTAGGCAAGTCTCCCTAACACTGCTACTGCCTATAGAGCATGTCCTAGTGGCTACAGCTCTGGTGCTTTGAGTCTGCCAGGAGAAAAGCGTGATATAAATGTTATTTGTCTGTCTAGTGTTAAGATGCACATTACCAGTACAATTTTTCCTTGAGATTAAATCTTTCGGTGCAATTTTTGCTGATCAAATCGTATAGAAAACTGTGCCATGTGTGGTGCAAATTGATGTGAAACGATTCTTCAGTTGTTTGGAAAAAGAAAAAAATATTGATCCGAAAGTTGGATTTTACAATCGAATTGGAATGTAAAACCTTCATAAATTGTTCCGCTAATAGGAATAAAATGATAATTGCCTTCCGATTAGTTTCGATTATTCAAATTGTGTTGAAAGATCGAATCTGAAGGAAAAATTGTACTGTTAAGGGCACCTTTAGTCAAAGATAGGACGGAGGTTAACATTAGGTATAGGTAGCGGGTAGGTTAGTATTAGGCATAGAAAAGTGGGGGGAGGGGTAGTGTGAGGATAGGGTAATATAAGGTTGTGGTAGAATATCGGTTCAATTACCAAGATTCTACAATCGGGACGGGAACAGGTGATTGTAGAATATCAGTAACATTACCGATACTTTTCTATCAGCAAGATCTCATGCCTGAAGTAACTAACAGTGCTCAGTGCTTTTTAAATGAATGCCCAACAAGACATCTTTTGGACAATTCATGGCGACAATCCCTACTGTGTGATGCCCGGAGAACAGCACTTCAGGTGTGTGAAACCTGGCCACAAGCCAGTGCCAAGTCTCGGCTGGACTGCTCACACATTCCTGGAAACGTCCACTTTTCAAATAACGAGACGGCACACCACTGGCTGCAAATCAATTGCCGTGTATTGCGGAACAAGTACACATGCATGGCCACAACCAAAGAATGTATGCAGTTTTCATCCGTAAATAAACAGGACTCAGATCAACATCTGGGATAAAGCCCTGAATGTGCCATAAGCACAGTGTATGCAAATGCCATACCTAAACCAGTGATCGCCTGTGACGAGGATGGATCTAGAGGAACAAGGAAGCTGTCTAGAACCATAAGGAATGCAGATAGTTAGACCTACTGTCACTTCTAGAAACTTTTGTCTGACTGCAGACTGAAACGGGAAATTATATTTAAACCCAATGGCAGCTTCAAATGTATTGCTTGGTTTGAAAGCTGCTTGTGCAGTGGCAGCCTCTATCGGCATATCTCGTTTGGCTGCCTAGTGCAGCCAAATATTGCGTGGCAGTAAGAAGTTATATTTACCTGTTCCTGATGGCTTCTCCTCTTCCTCCCCTGGCAGCTCTGAACTACCGTCAGGTCTTCTGGGTCCCGATCACATCCGATCACATGAGCGTGATTCAGGAGACCATCCCTCTTCCACCAGCAGGTGGTGCTGTAAAGCTAACACAGTCTTCTGGATACCGATCGCATGTTATATCATGTGATCGGAATCGAGAAGAGCTGCCAAGAGTACATCGCCGCCGCGGTGGAGGAAGGAAAAGCCGATCTAGCCAGACAGGTATATATGAGCGCTCCCTGCTGCCACTCCTACCCTGCAGCCACATGCCCTGCTGAGCCTGCCAGGCTGGGGAAACAGCAGGAAAAATTCAGTCCTGCAACCAAAAAATGTTTTACTTTATTTGGCTGCTAAAGGGTTAATATTAAATTGCACACATTCTTGTGCAGCGCCAATATAAGTTTATGGCAATTTTTTAAAACTTGCGTTAAATGAGTGTGAAATTTTCTTTTAAAGAGCTGTGTCATGTAAAGGTTTCTCAACTTCGAGAACAGTTGAGTTAGTCCATCCTGACACAAAAATAAACGTAGAAACATGGGTCCCTATTTAAGGAGGTTATTTGTGTAAACAGAGACATAAAAGACACAACCGCCGGTGAAATGAATGACAGTCAGTGATCGCTATTTCTAGGACCCTCTTATGTAAATGACTGGAAATTTTTGTAGGGCAAGAATATTCTTTACATCAAAACACATCACACAGGATGCTAAAAATAAAGAAAGGGGAGTGTTTCTTCTTCTCCTTGCCTTTTTAGCTTTCATGTTGCCAAACACAAGTTTTTGATCAATTATAAAAAGCACATAAATAAAAAATGATGTGCTGACACGTAAAAAGGAAATAAATGCAAAGAAGAATATGTGCGCATTATGCCATAAAAAAGCACAGATGATGCCTCTGAGCTAAGAAAATAATGATACAGTAATGATATAGAAATATATATATATATATATATATATATATATAGCATATGCAGTATATATGTTTTCCTTCATTCACACACATACGTACATTACACAAAGGCTGCCAAGCTGTCAACAGTCAACACTCTAGGTGAAAATAGCAACAATACGCACGGAATGCAAGTTATAATTTACAGAGATTATGACAGAAATGTGGGAGGTGGCGTGTCTGACTGACTTAAGAAAAGCAGAATTAAAGTTAAATAAACACACCAAACTTCCAGTGGTAAACATATGTAAAGTCCTACTTCAGGACTGCATATACCGGTAGCATAACTGCATTTTAACAAAAATAAATTAAATAAACATCTTAAAGGGAACCTAAACTGAGAGGGATATGGATGTTTCCTTTTAAACAATACAATTTGCTTGGCAGTCCTACTGATCTCTTTGGCTACAGTAGTGGCTGAATCACACACCTGAAACAAGTATGCAGCTAATCCAGTCTGACTTCAGTCAGAGCTCCTAATCTGCATGCTTGTTCAGGGGCTGTGGCTAAAAGTATTAGAAACACAGGATTAGCAGGGGAGTCAGGCAACTGGTATTATTTTAATAGGAAAAAACAATACCCTTCTCAGTTTAGATTCCCTTTACAGGACATCCGATGTGACATGCAACATGATGAGATAGACGTGTATGCACGGTAGCAAGCACACAAATAACTAGGTGGTGTTCATTTTTTTCTTTCTATGCCTGAAATAGTTAAAATCAGTTATGCAAGTGACAGATTCTGTCCAGGTCGGGAATAAAGCGTAATCCCTCAGTGATAAGGAATTGCAGCAATAAAACACTTACCTTGCAGTAAATGGCATCTGAGAGCAGAAAAGGGTTAATAAGGGTCAATAGTTCATAGATTTTGACTCTGGCATACTTCAATGGTTGTGTGTGTCATTGAGAAGAGGTCATGAAACAGTACAAACTTTAAAAGTAGATTTAAATATAGAATAAAACTGTGGGATAGCTAAAAAAAAAAAAAGTCATTTTAAGAAAAAGAAGGACAGGTACAATTGTTTATCTCATTAGTTTATTTTCACCTCAGATGCCCTTTAATTATATTGAAAAACAATTTTTTTCTCAATAAATGAAATGCTGCAGGTTTTCCTCATGATCCTTATACCGTGTGGCCAGCTTAGTGGACAGCTGGCCATTTAAAACACAGGTTATAAAAAGCATGCCTGAAAGAGAATCTGTACTGAGTAAAAATATTTAAAATAAACACATGAGGTAACTTCAAATGAACATTACATAGTTACCTTGCCATCAGTTCCTCTCAGAAACTCACCATTTTCTTCTGACAATAATCCCTTCCAGTTCTGACAATATTTTGTCAGATCTGAAATATACCAGTTGCTGTCAGTAAAATATCAGTTGCTGTCAGTTATAGCTGAGAGGAAAACTGATGTACAAGGTAATGTCCATGTTTCCCTATGGCTCAAGTGGGCGATGTTACAGTTTAACTGACCAGAAAGCTGTTATGGTAATGGCCATTTTCAAAATGGAGGACGGAAATTCCCTTGATCACAGTGAACAAATAGGACGCCGGCAGGAGAAAGACACTGAGGAGTAGACAACATGGAAGGTAAGTATGACTTGTGTATGCTTATTTTGACTTAATTTTCAGTTCATGTTTTCTAGAAGTGAGGAATATGAAGACTGCCATATTTATTTCCTTTTGAACAATACCAGTTGTCTGGCAGTCCTCCTGATCTATTTGGCTGCAGTAGTATCTGAAGAACGCCAGAAACAAGCATGCAGCTAATCTTATCAGATCTGACAATAATGTCAGAAATACCTGATCTGCTGCATGCTTGTTCAGGGGCTATGGCTAAAAGTATTAGAGGCAGAGGATCAGGAGGACAGCCAGGTAACTAGTATTGCTTAAAAGAAAATAAATATGGCAGCCTCTATATACCTCTCATTACAGTTGTCTTTTAAAAAATACAAATTGCCTGGCTGTCCTGCTGAGCCCCGGTCTATAAAGAGAACCTAA
Source organism: Hyperolius riggenbachi (assembly GCF_040937935.1). Taxonomy (NCBI): domain Eukaryota; kingdom Metazoa; phylum Chordata; class Amphibia; order Anura; family Hyperoliidae; genus Hyperolius; species Hyperolius riggenbachi. The sequence goes on from NC_090649.1 coordinate 104,947,936, forward strand.
GGCGGGGTTCTAACAACGCAATCCACATACAGAGTCTGGGTCTGCCTATACAGCCCACCCTCTGTTGCTATTTAAATCCCCCCTAAATTCCCCCTGCGCTCTGCAATCCCCCAATAAATCACAGCCGGGCTGTGTGGGCTGTGTTTACATCTGTCCTGTCAGTCTGCCGCTCCCCCTGCCTCCTGCAGAGCTCCGGTCCCCGCCCGCGTCCCTTCCCTCCAATCAGCAGCAAGGGAAGGGACGCAGGCGGGGACCGGAGCTCTGCAGGAGGCGGGGAGAGCGGCAGACTGACAGGACAGATGTAAACACAGCCCTCTCTGACACGCTGTGTGTCGGCAGTGCGGCTATGATTTATGGCTGATTAAAAAGCGCAGGAGGGGGCTTAGGGGGGATTGAAATGGCAACAGAGGCTGGGCTGTATAGGCAGACCCAGCCTCTGTATGTGGATTGTATTGTTAGAACTTCACCTCGGGTTCTCTTTACAAATGACTTTGATGAGAGGCGCCAGCAGAATAAAAACAATAATTAAAAGTTTTAAAATATGCTGGGGAGGCAGTGGTGGACTTACCTCCGAAAGCAGACTAGACTACTTGTCTGACATAGTGTCCACCCTTGGTGGAAGGGGGACCCGACCCACCCCTACCTTTCTTCTATCTACGGAGAGCGACTTCTTAAGCCTGAGTGCGGACAGGTCTAATCTCCTCACCTGCATTCACAGTGGTTGCCTCAGCGGTAACCCTTGTTTGTGAGTATAACCTTCTCACATTACATTATTCACTATTGTCCTGAGCATCCTACACCATATTGGGCTCTTGGTGTCTTTTTCTTATCTTTACAAATGTTAGCCATACATCCTGAATTAGAATGCAGATCAGGTGCTCTCACTGACATCACACTGGGGCAGCCTTGTTGCATTGTGGGAAATAACAGATGTTTCCTGCCAAAAAAGCAACCAGCAGCTCCTTCCACTGACATCACCTGCCAGCAGTAAAAATGACACCATATGATAAATGTCAGAATGCAAATCAGAGAGAGGAAAGATTTTACAATGGGCAAACACTGACTAAATCATTTATTGTAAAAATTAAGCACTCTTGTTCATTACAGTATTTTCACAGAAGTTCCTCTTTAAGATATAAATTTGCTTAACCACGATACTGTTTCTGTCGATTTGCTCTGCCCCATAGGCAGCATTATTATCTCCAGCCCAGCCAGCAGGGTTAAAGTGTACCGCAGCGCAGGGAACCTCAGGTCCAAAACTGGATGCTTACCTAAGAAGAGGGAAGGCTGGTATAGCCAGAATGCGGAGCAGGGAGTGCGTGGAGCTCCAACCCTGAGCTATATGATATGGGGGTCTCTGGAAGAGAGAAGCCCCTTGTTAAAGGGGACCTCCCAATGCCACCACGACCCCCCCTCCAGGGCTTACTCCCACAGGCAAGAGGGTCAGGGCCAGATTTGTACTCTTTACCACCCAAGGCCACTGTCACCAGCTGCCCTATTTCAGTATAGGTAGCAAGATGACCCCTCCCCCCTTCCTTCCAGTATAGGTAGCCAGATGACCCCCCCTTTTCCTCTAGTATAGGTAGCCTGATGACTCCTCCCCAGTATAGGTAGCCAGATGACCCCCCACCCCCTTCCCTCTAGTATAGGTAGCCTGATGACTCCCCCCAGTATAGGTAGCCAGATGACCCTCCCCCCTATCCCTCCAGTATAGGTAGCCAGATGACCCCCCCCCTTTCCCTCCAGTATAGGTAGCCAGATGACCCCTGCCCCCTTTCCCTCCAGTATAGGCAGCCAGATGACCCCTGCCCCCTTTCCCTCCAGTATAGGTAGCCAGATGACCCCTGCCCCCTTTCCCTCCAGTATAGGTAGTCAGATGACTCCTCCCCTCTTTCCCTCCAGTATAGGTAGCCAGATGACTCCCTTAATCCCTCCTTTTCCCACCCCCCTTCAGTATAGATAGCCAGCTCGCCTTCACACTGCTGCACTCATCAGTGTCACTCATTTCTCCACACCTCTCCAGTGCAGAAGCTTCCTCTTCCTTTCCATCTCCAATGCTGCCCAAGTCTATAGCAGCTGGCCGCAATGCAAATGTGCACAGAGAGCAAGGTGGCTGCTGCACAGGCGGCTAGCAGCAGAGTACCACGGTCAGGCACTCGCCTAATCTCCCTGCATTGCAGCATTTGCAAGCTTGTTAAGCCGGCTGCATTGGTGCTCTTGCTTCTGTGGTGCTCTAGGCAATGGTCTAGGTGGCCTTGGCCTAAATCTGGCCCTGATGGGGGTACAGTGTTCTCCCCAGGGCCAATCAGGGGGGCGGGCCGCCCGGCTGTTTTTAAACCCCGCCCGCCTGTTGTCATTGGCCCACCTAGCTAGGAAAAAAAACAGCCAAAGCAGAAGCGTCCGACCGCGCTACACTACATCATGCCGACAGCTGCAGTCTGCATGCATGCCTTCTGCCCTCCTAGTCAGTCCTCTGGCTGCCCTCATCTCTACCTCCGTCTGTAGCCTGCATAACTATGCAGATAGGCAGCAGTGGGTGTGGCTGCGGGCAGGCTGGAGGGGCTCGCTTATCACGGATTCTGTCTGGCATTCTTTCTCTAGGCTCCGGTGAAACTTTTAGAGCTGCCAGGCTTCCTTACGTTGAAAACAGGCCTGTGTAACAGCTCAGCCAATCGCTGCGCTCTTAGCATGGCTTGGGGAGTGGCTTATGCAGTGCTGTGACACACGTGGAGGCAGCTGGCGGCAAATGATAGATCAAGGAGGGAGCCGGGGCAACGCGCACGGAACAGCCAGGCAGAGAGAACCAGCTACAAATACAGGTTAGCTTAATGTGAAGTCTGCCTGGCTGGAATGTTAGGAATTTCTTTTCACTTACTGAGTGGTTGCGCTGGCAGTGTGGATTCACACCCCTTCCCCCTCCCTCCCCCTTACTCCTCAAGATGACCCGGTGTGTGTGGATTGCAGATCTCGGAGTCTACCAGACAGGACACTGGCCAGCTGCATACCGAGGGGACTCTGCTTGTCCTGTCACAAGGCTTTGTTACATAGCCTGATAGCAGTGTGCAGGTGATCATCTGAGATAACATACGTGGTGGCTGTCACCTGTGTGTTTTTTTTATTAATCCAGCTTTTTGCTGCCTATTTTGGATCAATATCTATGATCATTTATGATAATTGAATTACCCCTGCCATCAGGTAACTGACTATCCACAGAAGAGCTTACAATCTAATTCATGCCTTTATGCCACTTACTCTCCAGGAAGGATCTTACCATCTAGTCCCTGCTGTTCTGTCACTAACTATCCACAGAGGATCTTACCATCTAGTCCCTGCTGTTCTGTCACTAACTATCCACAGAGGATCTTACCATCTAGTCCCTGCTGTTCTGTCACTAACTATCCACAGAGGATCTTACCATCTAATCCCTGCTGTGATGACACTAACTATCCACAAACTATTTTACAATCTAATCGCTGCCGTTGTGTCCCTAATGGTTGGTACACACAATGAGATTTTCTGGCAGATTTACTGCCAGATTGATTATTTCCAGCATGTTCTGATTTCCAATCGATTTTTCATTCAATCCTAGGGAAAATTGGGCATGTTGGAAATAATTGATCTGGCAGTAAATCTGCCAGAACATCGCATGGTGTGTACCAGGCATAACTATCCACAGAGGAGTTTACAATCTGATCCCAGCCATTATGTCACTAACTACAAACAGAGAAGCTTACAATCTAATCCCTGCTGTGATGTCACTAACTATCCATAGAGGACCTTACAATCTAATCCCTGCTGTGATGTCACTAACTATCCACAGAGGAGTTTGCAATCTAAACCCTACCGTAATGTTACTAACTGTACTCAGAAGATCTTACAATCTAATCTTTACCGTCAATCATGTTGCTGGGGGAACCTGAGCACCATCATCTGAAACAATTTCTCCCTAATGCCTGGTACAAATGATGCAATTTTCTGACAGATTTACCATCAGATCGACTATTTCCAACACGTCCAATCTTATTTCTGATCAAATTTCTGCTCTGTTTCTCATAGAAGTGAACGGAAAATCGATTGAAAATCAGATTTAACATGTTGCAAATAATCGATCTGACAGTAAATCTGTCAGAAAATTGCATTGTGTGTACCTATCAGGTACATCGGCTTGTCTCCTCCTCCACCTATGCTGTAAGCAGAGTTGCACTGGTCCGGCATTCCCCTGTCACACCCCACCCGGCTACTTTTTCATGCCACCCGGCTGGAAAAAATTCCTGGGGAGAACACTGGGGTAGTTACCCGCACCTCCTCCTCGGCACTCGAGGTGGTGTTGAGCCCCTTGCCTATAATATGGGCAAGGGCTTTGGGGGAGAGGGGGAGACTGTGCTGCCACTCTCTTCCAGAGCCCCCCACATATAGCTCAGGGTGTGGAGCACTAGACACTCCAGGCTCCGAATTCTGGGTATACCAGCCTGCATGGGTGACAAGGGGATTTATTTTATGCAAATAATAGGTATATTTACCAGGTATCCTTATACAACAGTATTGTGGCTGTACAGCAATCCCCGGCAAAAGCACTGCAACTTGCCCCAGGGTTTCATGTTAAACCCCAGCAGCAAATTCACAGCTTTTACTGGTGATATACTGTATGTAAAGTTCCCCATTAATGGTACAATTTTTTTACCAAATGTGATCGTTTGAAGCGATTTTAATGATGGATTTGTATAAAAAATTAGCTGTTTATGTATGCAATCGATAAGGAACGATTCTTTTGGTGATTGCTCAATAGGATAAAATCGATCCAAAAGTTGGATTTTATGATGAACAATTGATAATTGCTTTAAAATTAGTTACAATCTTTTCAACTGAGATCGCATTTGGTGAAAAAATTGTACCATTAATGAGCACCTTAAAGCTGCAAGCTGCGACAATCTCAAAAACTACAAGTCTTTTTGCCTAGCATACCTAGCAAATATAGTGATTAGCCTGCATGGGGGCTTTTGGTGGAGGCAGGAAATTTGGGCGCATGAGGCAGGTGGACAAAAAGGGCGCTGCCATTCACTCCCATAATAAATATCGTTTAATGGGCGCCCAACAGGAAAAAAGGGCGCCGGACACAAATAACTTTTTAAAAGCGGCGCCCGGAGACTTTTAATGTTTTATAACTGCTACTCATGATTACACATTATTTAATGATTTATAATTTTTTAAACATTATTTTTAAACGAAAAATAGTACAATATTTCTTTAAAACGTTATTTTTAAACGAAAAACAGCACAATATTTTTTTAAGACGTTATTAATGCTTATAAGTATCCAAGGAAGTCTCGCTACACCAAAAGGTAGGGTGAAGTAGAAAAATCTTTATTTTTTATCCATCTTAATCCATCATCAGTGTACAGATAAAAAGTTATTAATGCTTATCACAGGGGGGTCTTAGGTTTAGGCACCACCAGGGTGGTCTTAGGTTTAGGCACCACCAGGGGGGTCTTAGGTTTAGGCACCACCAGGGGGGTCTTAGGTTTAGGCACCACCAGGGGGGTCTTAGGTTTAGGCACCACCAGGGGGGTCTTAGGTTTAGGCACCACCAGGGGGGTCTTAGGTTTAGGCACCACCAGGGGGTCTAGGGGTTAGGGGTATGTACAGGGAGAATTCTGTGTGAGAGTAGGGTTAGGTATAGTTTTAGTAAAATTCTTATTAATCTTTTATAAAATGTTATTATACATTTCACTTTTTAAACAGGGAAGATTAACGTTTTTTCAATTGCCGATTTCATACACATTATTTAATGATTTATAACTTTATAAAACATTATTTTTAAACAAAATATAGCACAATTTTTTTTAACTGTTATTCATGCTTATCGTTTAAAACCCTGCGCCCTTTTTTCCCGACGCCCTTTTTTAACGTACGCGCTTTTGGTAACCTCTTAAGCCAGTGCCACTGACTTCAAAGCAATTTGCAAAACTTTTGCTTAAAATTTGAGGAAATTCTCACAAGACTGCTGAAGGTGTTCTCAGTCTGCTGTCCTATTTCAAGAGTTTTGTTCTAGAAAAAAGTATTCTTTTGATGGAGTATAACAGGTAGATGAATCAGGACTGATAGGGTAGACCGAAGGCTTACAGCCTTCCTAAATGTGAATCTGTTCTCAAAATACCACTTAGCAGTCCAGAAAATAAATTCCCTAAACAGGACGGTGATAATAGAAGATAATTTCTGTCCATAAAATGTTCTCAGCAAACAATTTGATATCAGCAGTTGGAGTTGCTTAGTTACTCCTTTGCCAGCACTTACCCAATATTCACTGTGCTTAAAGCAAACCTGGCAGCTGGCACAATATCGCACTCTTGGTATCACATTGATGCAGGCACCATAGGGTGCCCGCTTGTGTTCTCATTACTTTGAAACATGCCGTCCAAGTCCCAGATCTCATAATTTCAGTCTGCCTCTCATGGTAAAAACTTACATTTCTTCAGAGCCCATTTTGCAGAGCAAGTCCTGCAAAGTTCTTAAGAATGCAGATTATGCAGTATTCTAAATAGGGTTGATTTAATGATGTTCTTTAGGCTGGTGATGATTGGAGAACATAGGTGGCATGTAAAAAGGCACCTGGAAAAAAGGGCGCCAGATGAAGCTGATAAACGTGATTTCATTTATAAAAGGTCACCGGATGTAGCAGATGAATGTGCTTTTGTTTACAAAAAGGTACCTGTTTGTAGCCGATGACCATGATTCTGTCTACAAAAGGCGCCAGATGTAGCTGCTATTAGAATATAACCCTAAACTTAACCCCCAATTGTGGCACCTAAACTACTCAGATGCCCAACCTTAACCTCCACACACCGCGCTGCCTAACCTTACCCCCCCTGACACCTAACCTTAACCCTCCATGGTGGTGCTTAATCTTACTCCCCCCATGGTGGTGCCTAACCTTAACCCCTCATGGTGGTGCCTAACTTTACCACCTCCCAATGGTGGTACCTATCCTTAAATGCCCATGGTGGTGCCTAATGTTAACCCCCCATAGAGGTGCCTAACCTTAACCCCCTATAGAGGTGCCTAATCTTAAATCCCCTCGTCACCTAACTACAACCCCCATCCCCCCATGGTGGGGATCCATCTGAAAATGGCACCTGCGAATAATGGCGCACGGTGTTGCCGCTAATCCGTTTGCCGCTTATCGCTATTTAACATTAAAGCCTTATTGTTATTTAGCGTTAAAGCCTTATCGTTATTTAGCGCTAACACACAGGACCCTCTCTGTACCTATCCCTAACCCCTAAACCTTCCCTGATGGTGCCTAACCCTAACTACCCCCCCGGTGGTGCCTAACTCTAAGACCCCCCTGGTAGTGCCTAACCCTAAGACCCCCCTGGTGGTGCCTAATTCTAACCACCCCCCTGGTGGTGCCTAACACTAACCACCCCCCTGGTGGTGCCTAACCCTAAGACCCCCGATGGTGCCTAATCCTAAGACCCCCCCAGTGGTGCCTAACCCTAACCTTGAGAGTGTTACATTAAATCCATTCACCGTTTTGCAGTTAAATAACGTCTGCAGTTTGGCTTATGTTGGGCGCTATTGATAAATAACGTTACTGTGGGCAATAACATCTGCTGTTTGGCAAATAAACGGCACTATTGATAAATAACGTTAGTGTGTGCCTTTTTTACTTCTTTTTTCCCTGTACGCCATTATTATGTAGTACTAATGATAAATAGCGATAAGCGTATCTTTTTAATGTGCTCTATTTTTATTATTCACTGATACCCCATGGTGGTGCCTAACCTCAATCCCACATCCCCACATGGTGGTACCTAAACTTCACCCCCACGGCGATGCCTAACCTTAACTCCCCATGGGGTGTCTATCTTTACCCCCCCATGGTAACACCTAACCTTATCTCCTCATGGTGATGCCTAACCTTACCCCCCATAGAGGTGCCTAACCGTAAGCCCCCCCCCCCCCCAGTGGCCAACCTTTACCCCCCATGGTAGTGCCTAACCTTAACCTCCCCCCCCCCTACCTAACTTTAACCCCCCATGGTGGTGCCTAACCTTTTCACCGCTTATGGTCGCTAATTGCGGCCAATAACATGGAAGTCTATGGCAGCATTTTCAACTGATACCCATAGGTGACCCTTTAAATCTGGTTTTAGTAAAGATTGCTAACAGTTAAGAGAACATATATCATCCCATCAAGTGGTATTAAATATTATCTTTCCATTTCTGTTCGCAGCCTGCTCATTACTTTTGAAATTAATACATGCTACTGTAATTAAAACCCATGTATTTTATTTGCCCATTTGTCCCGGTTATTACACTGTTTAAATTATGTCCCTATAACAATGTATGACGCCGATATTTATTTGGAAATAAAGGTGCGTTTTTTCAGTTTTGCGTCCATCAATTATTCAAGTCCATAATTTAAAAAATAACAGTAATATACTACAGTAATATATGTGTATACAGTAATAATATGTGGGAGGTAAGGGACTAATTTTAATAGTGAAAACATTTCATTATCTGGAAATGTTTATTTCCAGATGTAATTTTACTATTTGGCCACAAGATGCCCTCTGAGCTTACTTCTGCAAGCGTAGTATTATTACACAAACGGAAGTAAGGCGTAGAAGGGGCAGAAGAAGATTTATGAAAGACGGAGCCGTCTCGCTGACTGTGTCAGTCTTTCATACGGGGGCGTAGATCAATGAATGGGAACTGTGTTTCCATTCATTGATCCCTGGGCTAACGGAATGCGGCAGGAGTGTGCACTGGAACGCACGCGATCGCGTGCCCGGCTCAACGGCAGCAGGGCAGGCTATCTGGACAGATATATCCATCCAGATAGACCTAAGTGGTTAAACATTTAAAGGACAACTGAAGCAACAGGGATATGGAGACTGCCTTATTTATTTCCTTTTAAGCAATACCAGTTGCCTGGCAGTTCTGCTAATTCTCTGCATCTAATGCTTTTAGTCCTAGACCCTGAACAAGCATGCAGCAGGTCAGGGGTTTCTGACATTATTGCCAGATCTGACAAGAATAGCCACATGCTTGTTTCTGGTATAATTCAGACACTACTGCAGCCAAATAGATCCGCAGGACTGTCGGGCAACTGGTATTGTTTAAAAGGAAATAAATATCAAAGCCTCCATATCCCTCTCATTACAGTTGTTCTTTAAAAAAGCAGATTTATTGTTTTGTCTCAGCTGAATGATACAGTCTGTCTCTGTGTCTCAGAGTGCTCAAATATATGAACTGCTGACCTTTATCTACCCTCTCCTGCCAGAGAACTGGGCTTCCTAGAGCAAAGTATTTTATGGCTGTAATTCCCATATCAGTAGTCTGAATGGGTCCCGACTGGAGAAAAACTGCCAGTTGCATTGCCGAATATTAACCCTTTAAGGAAGAGAAAGAAGAAAAGTAACACAGCATATTTATATGTGTGCTATGCACTGTACATACACATGTCTATCTCATCATGTCACTTAAGGTTTTCTTGAAAGCAGCAGGGATAGTCATACTATCCCAGGAAAAAACAAAGCACATAAATAAGTAGATAGTGAGGAGTAGGAATGTGGAAGGAGTGATGACAAGCTTCCTTCTTGTTGGCAATGGCAAAAATAGAGCCAGGCTGACAGATGAGATTTATTACAGCAGAAACCTTTCTGAATAGATTGGAGTGCTCGCAATGCAGGGTAAGGTTGCAGGCTGCTTATTAACCTATTTTGGTTCCTGGACGTAGAAACTACGTCCAGGAACCATGCATGCTCCCGCGGCCAATCGCGCGCGTGCATGCGCGCTCCCGGCCCGCGATTCGTTAGCCAGGCAATCAGTGAATCGGGCTATGGTGCCCGATCACTGATTCCTCTCCCCCGCTGAAAAAGAGACAGCTTCTCTCGGAAGCTGCGCCTTTTCTGGCTGTTACCTCCCCCATGTGTCGCTCTAAGCGTATGTTACGCTTAGAGTGAAGTGACATCATGTAAACAAACTCATGGCCGCCATCTTGTGGCCAAAAAGTAATACTACAACTAAAAGTGAAAAAAATTTAAACTCAACACACATTTACATTATAATCCTATTGTTTACATCCCACCCTCCCAAAACTACCCAAATAAAATGTTTAATATAAAAAAAAAAACATTACAATAAAAAAAAAACATGTAAATATTTACCTAAGGGTCTAAACTTTTTAAATATCAATGTAAAGATGATATATTTCTATATTTTTTTATTTTAAACTTGTAAATAGTGATAGATGCAAAACGGAAAAAATGCACCTTTATTTCCAAATAAAATATTGTCGCCATACATTGTGATAGGGACATAATTTTAACGGTGTAATAACCGGGAAATATGGGCAAATACAATACGTGAGTTTTAATTATGGAGGCATGTATTATTTTAAAACTATAATGGCTGAAAACTGAGAAATAATGATTTTTTTCCGTTTTTTTCTTATTCTTCCTGTTAAAATGCATTTACAGTAAAGTGGCTCTTAGCAAAATGTACCCCCCAAAGAAAGCCTAATTGGTGGCGGAAAAAACAAGATATAGATCAGTTCATTGTGATAAGTAGTGATAAAGTTATAGGCTAATGAATGGGAGGTGAACATTTCTCAAGTGAAAACGACAGAACGCGAATGGGTTAAACACAGAGTGGTGGGTAAACGGATTTTGATTTCGTGACTGGCAATCCCTCTTTAAAGTGTGACTGTCAGGCATAAAATCAAAAATCAATTCTTTATTTTTATCTGGTAAACAAGTAAGAAGGATGCTAACCAGGCAATCCAAAGTTAAAAATCACTCTTATTTCTCCATAAAAGATCATTTCCCAGTTTCCCTGGCTCTTATGTGGTACAATTGCCGCACAAAAAAAGGTGCAGGGCATGCTGGGTAAAGTTTTCTTTTTTTTCTTATTTACTTTCCCCTCAGACAAAACTAATGCAGCCTGATTGGCTAAAGCTTCTTTCCCTCCCATTTTCCCTTCCCACACCTCTGTTCTTTTCTAAATGGCCAATATTTCTCAAGCTTAGACAATGCACTTCCTACTGCAGAGCTGGGTGGGAGTGTCTGAAGACTGGGTGGAGGGAGGGCAATGATACACAGACAGAGTAAGGGAGGAAATGATGTCAAGATTAGCTTCAAGATAGACAGAGTCAAAATGGAAAATCCTAGGAAGGATTTTCTATTTTTTAACTATAGAAAAAGCACTAAAATGTGGGCAGTGCAATCCATATTTTATGTAAGTAGAGCATTTATCTACTTGTATATGTGTTTTTTTTCTGAGATAGTATGGCTGACAGGCAGCTCCTCTTTAATGCAAAAATTGAGCCCATACCATATAGCACCTTTGTCTCCTATGGAAGATAAAACAGAGAAACCGAGAGCCCAATATAGTGTAGTATGTATTGGATCAGGGAGAATTAGTGTGGAGTAAGTATTATACTTACAAACATGGGTTACCATTTAGGCAACCACTATATAGGCAGGTGGGGAGATTAGACCTGTCCCCACTCAGGATTAAGATGTCGCTCTCTGAAGAAGGAAAGGAGGGTTTGTCACCCTTCCAACCACCAAGGGTGGATATCTTGACAAGTAGATGTACAGAGGCACCAAAAGGATAAAATATGCTAAAATGTTTAAAATATTCGGGTGGCGGCGATGGACCGGCCACTCAGAAATAGACTCGATGCTGTCGCTTAAGATAAAGACAATTTATTCACCTACTCCATGAACAGAACCGCAACGCGTTTCACGGGTATATTCCCGCTTCCTCAGGCAATAAACAGATAGGAGTACACAGTATAGTCTCAAGGTCACAAATAGCGCCTCTGTCACAGAGTAGGTGAATAAATTGTCTTTATCTTAAGCGACAGCATCGAGTCTATTTCTGAGTGGCCGGTCCACCGCCGCCACCCGAATATTTTAAACATTTTAGCATATTTTATCCTTTTGGCGCCTTTGTACATCTATTTGTCTCCTATGCTTTCCATGTGGCTTTTTTGATGAGGTGGGGTGTGAGTGGGATCACAGGAGGTGTCAGCAAGGCCAGTGACCATACCTAGGTTGCCATGTACGTGTACTGACTTTGCTGCTAGGGAATGATGGAATCCTGCTATATATTCAGGTGGCGGCGGTGGACCAGCCACTCAGAAATAGACTCGATGCTGTCGCTTAAGATAAAGACAATTTATTCACCTACTCCATGAACAGAACCGCAACGCGTTTCACGGGCATATTCCCGCTTCCTCAGGCAATAAACAGATAGGAGTACACAGTATAGTCTCAAGGTCATGAATAGCGCCTTCTGTTCATGGAGTAGGTGAATAAATTGTCTTTATCTTAAGCGACAGCATCGAGTCTATTTCTGAGTGGCCGGTCCACCGCCGCCACCCGAATATTTTAAACATTTTAGCATATTTTATCCTTTTGGCGCCTCTGTACATCTATTTGTCTCCTATGCTTTCCATGTGGTTTTTTTGATGAGGTAGGGTGTGAGTGGGATCACAGGAGGTGTCAGCAAGGCCAGTGACCATAGCTAGGTTGCCATGTACGTGTACTGACTTTGCTGCTAGGGAATGATGGAATCCTGCTTTATAAAACCACAACTCCTTTCCAGAAAACACCAACTAATTTTCTGCATTTATATCACTAAGGATTTCATTTTACTTTAAATAAAAGCATATATCAATTACATAAAAAATAAATATGCAACAAAATGTATCAAACAAAGCGCCGCAATCATATTTAGCAAGCTTAGTAAATGAATGCCCATGCTAAGACTGGATCTCCTGCTATGGAACAATCCCATCAATTATATATATATACATCTAAATATGCACATTACATTTCCAGAGATTCATCAGCACTAGAAATTGGAAAGCTCTCAGTAAATGGAAACATGCTTAATAGGAATGGGGAAGATGCTGTGTGGGGACAATGATAGCACTTTGTCAATTTAGGTCTATAGCTTTCCAGTAATAAGCTTTAGATAACTTGCAGCCAGAAGTGCAGAGCACTAATGTATTGTGGCTAATGCTCAGCATATTGTTAAATGCTTTTTGGAGAGTATTCAATACAAGTTGCAGCATTTTCCCAGGATGCTGAGCAGAAGGAACAGGAAGGTGCTGAGTGGTAGTAATGCTGCCTTTTTATTGGCTCAGGGCAAGAACTTTACAGAATCATATTGACTCCTTGGTGATCTATCATTTTTTGGCAGTGGCAGGAGCACCCAAAAAGCCCTTTTGCTGACCAATTAGCTTTGTAACTAGGTCTGCGTACTGTTAATAAATATTAATGTGGCACCTGACACCACGTATCCCTCTGTTTTTAGACAGCGACATTTGCTTATGGGCATAGTAGACTGCATTTGTCATGCTGGAACAGTAGTGTTAATGCATAGGAAGTGAGGTGGCATGGGGCAAGGGCAAAGACGTAAAAAGGCACTTAAAGGGCTCGATTCACAAAGCGGTGCAAAGTGTTAGCACCATGGTGAAAAGGCCCCTATCACGCCTAAAGTCACTTTAGGCATGATAAGAAGAAACTCGCGCGAAGTTGCCGCACGTACGCGCGTACGCGCGTAAGTGCGCGCGCAACACCCGACGCTTCGCGCGAAGCTCCCATTAAGCCCTATGGGACTTTGCGCGCGCTCTCACGCGCGTACGCGCGAACTTCGCGCGAAGAGCAGGAAAAATCGGTGATAACTCAGTGGTGAAAAGGTCATCACGCCTAAAGTCTTTTAGGCGTGATAACTGGGTTATCACCGCTTTGTGAATCGAGGCCCAAGGGACATTCCTTTTTAGTTTTCGGATGCCATAAATATACAGAGAAGGTTGGTGCTTCCAACACCCTTCATATGGGCCAAACGTTTTATAAGGAGTGGCCGAATACCCAGAGCTCTTGATTTGCTACTTAAAGAGGAACTCCAGTGAAAATAATGTAATAAAAAAGTGTTTATTTTTTACAATAAATATGTATACATGATTTAGTCAGTGTTTGCTCATTGTAAAATCTTTCCTCTCCCTGATTTACATTCTGATATTTATCACATGATGACATTTTTACTGCTGGCAGTTGAGGTCACTGGAAGGAGATGCTGCTTGCTTTTTTGGCAGTTGGAAACAGCTGTTATTTCCCACAATGCAACAAGGCTCCCACAGTGTGAAGTCAGGACCTTAGAGCTATGAGGTGCTGACATCACATGTGGGAGGGGGTTCATCACAAAAACAGCCATACAGAGTCCCCTGATGATTCGTTTGAGAAAAGGAAAAGATTTCTCATGGGAAATGGGGTATCAGCTACTGATTCGGATGAAGTTCAATTCTTGGTTACAGTTTCTCTTTAAGTCCATAGGAAGTAATAAGAGAAGCCTGTCACTCCCAGTGTAATGTTTCATTGCTGCAGATAGCAGCTGACGTTTCAGGACTCACATGTCCCTTCATCAGGGCATAAGAGGTCTATCCAACAATATCACTCGGGAAAAAGTCCATGCAGCCAGGCATACACTCACTAGCAAGCAATGTGTACTCTTAGGCTGCTGCTACATACTGATCAGTGCGTACTTTTGTTAGTAATGGCCTCCTTTGTCAGTCTATGTGTTCTGTTCCCCCCTTCTCCACTGTTTCTCTGCTATATACTCCGTTAGCAGGCCCCGACTAGTAATAGTCAGGATCTTTTACCCTGAATAAATGGCCCTCTCGCATGCGCAGTACTCTCCTTTAAGACAAGCAGGTGGAGCAGCCCTGGGGGCGTGGCTTCACTTACACTTTTTGTGCAGAGTAAGTCAGATGCTGGACCACAGAGTGGTCTGAGCTTGCTAGAGTTTGCTTTTAATCTGGGAGACAGCGGGGATAGTGGGAGCCCAGGCGGACAGTACTGGTCACGTGTTGCACTTGCTATTGCCTTAGTGGTGAGCATTTTTGTTTGTGTGCTGCTAGCATTTTTATAATAAATGGAAGATATTTTTACGGTATCTGGAACGTTTTTTTAATTTCATGAGTTGTGCTGAAGGACGGACCTGGAATTGCAAGTGACGTGCAGAGGAGAGTGCCAGAGTGACTGGAGGAGGCCATACACCCCGCATGCTCTAGCGAGTTGACTACTGGAGGGGGGGAGCACATGGTGTGAATACCCTTCGGGTGGGGGACTGCTGCTGTCACGTAACGGTTGTTTTTTAAATAAACCTGGAACTGTCATAATCAAGCGCTGACCGCTGAGCTCTTCTCATTTTACTTTTGCATTCTTCTATCCTGATTGGTGATAAGAACTGAGAGCGCACCGCCGATTTATGAGTAGTGTGCTCTTGATTTGCTTATATTGAAAACAAAGGGCACTGCTCAGTTACTATTATTTATTCTGAAATTGCTGTATTATATGTGTGAGTGCTGCTAATCCTTATACGATACTGTTTTTTTCACATGCACTGCTCGGAATGCCATGAGGCTAGCCCCAGGCAGAAGGAGAGCTGTCGGGACAGCGGACAGCGCTGTCTGTGCGTCTGAGAGGAGGCTACTGCGCATGCGCGAGGGTCATTAATTCCAAGTCAAAGGTCCTAACTGTCACTAGTCAGGGCCTGCTAAGGGAGTAAATAGCAGAGGAACGGCGGTGAATTGGGGGGGGGGGGGGTAGTTAGACAGAGGGCACAAACTGACAAAGGAGGCCATTGCTAGCAAAAGTATGTACTACATTTAAAGGACACCCGAGGTGAAAATAAAGGAATTAACTAAACAAATGTATCTATATTCCTTCTCCTAAAAATGACTTTTTAAGATACTTCACAGTTTTAACTGTTTTATTGTTTTTCCTCAATGACACATTCATTGAAGTATGCCAGAGCTAAAAATGTATGAACTATTGACCATTTTTTTTCTCTTTCCTGCTCTCAGAAGCCATTTTCGGCTAGGAAAGTGTTTTATAGTTGGAATTTCTTATCAGTGAGGGTCACACTGTAGTCACTTCCTATCTGAGTCAGGACTGAGTCAGCCACTTACATACCTGATATTTAACTCTTTCAGGCAGATAAAGAAAAAAAAAGGAACACAGCATAGTTATTTGTGTGCTAGGCACTGTACATACCTATGTCTATCTCATCATGTCACGTCACCTCGGGTATCCTTTACAGTGCACCTGAGAAGGGGATTTAAAAAAAAATTATACATACCTGGGGCTTCCTCGAGCCCCATCCAAGCTGATCGCTCCCTCGCCGCGCTCCTGTGCTGCCTGGATCCTCCGCAACTCAGCATGGAAAGTCCTTCAGTCGGGGCCAGTCGGTGCAGAAGCAATCCATCCGCGTGCACTCCCCCACCGTACTCCCATTGCTAAGAGCGTTCTGCACCTGTGCCGTAGTACCCCCCAGACTTTCCGGGGCCAAGGAAGATAGATACAATCGTTTATTTCACTAGTTTATTTTCACCTCGGGTGTCCTTTAAACATAGTACAGGACTTTCCGGGTCGAATTGCATAGGATCCATGCGGTGCAGGAGGACAGCGAGGGAGCGATCATCCTGGAGGGGACTGGAGGAAGCCCCAGGTACGTGTAATTTTTTAAAATCCCCATCTCAGGTTCCCTTTAAAGGATACCCGAAGTGACATGTGACATGATGAGATAGACATGTGTATGTACAGTGCCTAGCACACAAATAACTATGCTGTGTTCCTTTTTTTCTTTCTCTGCCTGAAAGAGATAAATATCAGGTATGTAAGTGGCTGACTCAGTCCTGACTGGCAGGAAGTGACTACAGTGTGACCCTCACTGATAAGAAATTCCAACTATAAAACACTAATAGTTCATAGATTTTAGCTCTGGCATACTTCAATGAATGTGTCATTCAGTTAAAACTTAAAAAGTAAATTGAAACGCGTACGTTAAAAAAGGGCGCCGGGAAAAAAGGGCGCACGGTTTTAAACGATAAGCATGAATAACGTTTAAAAAAAATTGTGCTATATTTCGTTTAAAAATAATGTTTTATAAAGTTATAAATCATTAAATAATGTGTATGAAATCGGCAATTGCAAAAACGTTAATCTTCCCTGTTTAAAAAGTGAAATTTATAATAACGTTTTATAAAACATTAATAAGAATGTTACTAAAGCTATACCTAACCCTACTCTCACACAGAACCCTCCCTGTACCTATCCCTAACCCCTAGACCCCCCTGTTGGTGCCTAAACCTAAGACCCCCCTGGTGGTGCCTAAACCTAAGACCCCCCTGGTGGTGCCTAAACCTAAGACCCCCCTGGTGGTGCCTAAACCTAAGACCCCCCTGGTGGTGCCTAAACCTAAGACCCCCCTGGTGGTGCCTAAACCTAAGACCCCCCTGGTGGTGCCTAAACCTAAGACTCCACTGGTGGTGCCTAAACCTAAGACCCCCCTGGTGGTGCCTAAACCTAAGACACCCCTGGTGGTGCCTAAACCTAAGACCCCCCTGGTGGTGCCTAAACCTAAGACACCCCTGGTGGTGCCTAAACCTAAGACCCCCCTGGTGGTGCCTAAACCTAAGACCCCCCTGGTGGTGCCTAAACCTAAGACCCCCCTGGTGGTGCCTAAACTTAAGACCCCCCCTGGTGGTGCCTAAACCTAAGACCCCCTGGTGGTGCCCAAACCTAAGACCCCCCTGTGATAAGCATTAATAACGTTTTAAAAAATATTGTGCGGTTTTTCGTTTAAAAATAATGTTTTAAAAAATATTGTACTGTTTTTCGTTTAAAACTAAAGTGTAAAAAATTATAAATCATTAAGTAATGTGTAATCATGAGAAGCAGTTATAAAACATTAAAAGTCTCCTGGCGCCGCTTTTAAAACGTTATTTTTCTCCGGCGCCCTTTTTTCCTGTTGGGCGCCAATTAAACGATATTTATTATAGGAGTGAATGGCGGCGCCCTTTTTGTCCACCTGCCTCATGCGCCCAAATTTCCTGTGGAATACAGTATCTTAAAAAGCCATTTTTAGGAGAAGGAAGATAGATACAATCGTTTATTTCAATAGTTTATTTTCGCTTCGGGTGTCTTTTAACATTAGATTTTCCTTTTTTATCCTGTATGTCCTTTAACAAGAGTGGACTTTTGCTTTGAAAAGCGGTAACCAGGTATTGCACATCTCATTTTCATGGCCAGCTTTATGTTCTCCTCTTTTGCATAAACTCATTTATAATAATGTTAAGTGATTTATGTATATTGATGATTTAATTTCGAACACAGCATTCCAAACTCCGATTCTCCTCTCCCTTGTGTGCATCTGAAAACAAGGCTGCGTCTGAGGCGGACAATGTCACCACGCGGGGAGGGGGAGCCACGTGCTATTTGCATATCTATTTATGAACTGCATATTCTACCAAAATCATCTGCTGTTAACTCATTGAAAATACCTCTTTTTTTTTTTATTCCATTAATGAGAAGACCTCCTATGTTTTCCAGCCTCCAGCAAAGTGAAGGGCAGGAAATGCCTGAGGCAGTCACATTCTTCTATGGACAGTTCCCTGGGAGCTTTTATCCTCTGCTGTATTGATAGAATATAAATGCACATCTGATTTCTACATATAAAGCTGGAGTTTAGTACAAACCTGCTGTCTAAGGAGTGTGTTTGCCTACTGAACAAAGTACATTTCATGTCTACCCAGAATTCCCAGGGTGGGTACAGAGTTCAGGAAAACCTAAAAGTGTGTGTGGATGTGTAAAGGCTCTGCCAAGCAGCCTCTACTGCAGTACAGCCAGCAAGCAAATACAGTATGCCTCATCCCCCTATGAAGACGCAACTCACCTCACCTAAAGGCCTGACTGAACAGACTTGCAGGCTTCTGTGCATTTTCAGCAATGGGTATCTGACTGTAACATTGAGGTGTTGCTGAAAAATGCACAAAAACATGAACGTTTGCTCAGGCACTAACATTGGCGTTACTAAGGACCAGGGGCCACCAGTGTGAATTTTACATGGGGCCCCAAGTACTTTATGGATATGGCCCCCAAAACCAACCATGGACAGTTCTTTCAGTGTCAGAGAGGAGAAATCAGAGTAAGGAAACAGTTTGTTAAGCATTACCCCTATGTAATGCACATATAGAAGTGTTCATTACCAGCATAGCACCAATGAAAAGCTAATGGGATAGATGAAGGAGGGCCCTTACTGGGCCCCTGTAGTCCAGTGGCCCCTGTGCGATTGCAACCTCTGAACCCCATATTGCTATGCCAAAGGAGTGCCTCGTTACGTACATTTTTATGTTTTAACCCTTCATTGCTATGGTGCAAAAGGGTGGAGCCAGGAGGCCTGGCTGCTGTGGGGGGGGGAGGTAAGTGTGCAGCTAGGAGGAACTGGAGCTGTGGAAGGTGGGGATACTTCGTACCTTCCCTTCCTCCAGTACAATACAAGGAGGTCCTGCAGTATAGGAATAAGAAGACAATGTAGGACCTGCAAGATAGAAATAAGAAGATAAGGGAGGTCCTGCAGCATAGGGATATGAAAACAAGGTGAGCAGCCCCATATCTAGGGGAGAGTGAGATGGGTGTCCGCCTGGGGCGCAGTGAGGGAGGTGGAACAGCGGGCACTCAGGGACTTAGCTGTGGGGAGGGGGCCCAATAGGTAAAGTTTCCCCCAGTATAGGTTAGCCAGGTATAGGAAGTAGTGCGGAGCTGGAGACAGAGCAGCCTGGCAGCATGTGATCTTCCCATGGAGCCTGGTAGATGAGTAAAAGACCGCTACCACTACCCATGCCCATAAATTCCTGCAATGGAGAGGGGGGGGGGGGCATGGAGGGAGTCCAGAGGAGAGGGAGGGAGGAGTTGGGGCCCCCTCCCCACGACTGAGTCCCTGTGTGCTCGCACCCCGCGCCCCCCCCCCCCCACATGCACCTATATCTGGCTAACCTATACTTGGGTCACCTATATCTGGGTGATCTACTCAGGGGCACCTATACCTGGCTAACCTATACTGGGGGCAACTATACCTGGCTAACTTACACTGAGGGCACCTATACTTTTATAGCCTATACTGAGTGTACCTATACCTGGCTAACGTATACTGAGTGCACCTATACCTGGCTAACCTATACTGTGGCACCTATACCTGGCTAATCTAGAGGGCCACCTATACCTAGCTAACCTATACTAGGGCCAACTATATCTGACTGCCTATACTGGGGCAACTATACCTGGCTAACCTATACTGGGACACCTATACCTGGCTAACCTATACTAGGGGCACCTATACCAGGCTAACCTATACTGGGGGCACCTATACCTGGCTACTTATACCTGGATACCTATATTGTGGGCACTTACACCTGGCTACCTATACTGGGGGGGGGGGGGGGGCTGAATACCGCAAAAATTCTCTAATTTTTACACCCTCGCCCTGGGAGCAATTTAGCCTAATTGCCCTGAAGGTAAGTCATGCAGTATAGGAATACAAAGACAAGGGAGGTCCTGCAGTATAGACATAAGAAGACAAGGGATGTCCTGTCATATATCTTGTGGCTAGTGAGGAATAAAGGTGGTTTGATAAGTTGACAGCAGCATCCATAGAGCTTTTCAAAATAGTTATTTGTTCAAGAGTCTTGTTTCTTCTCCATCAATAAATATAAATAAGACACTGGTAATAATACCAAATATGTTACAAACAAATGAAACAGTACAGTGTGATATTATTATGCCACACATCCCAATGGTGGATATGTTATCTTGGGGAAGGCATACTGACACATGCTCCTCCCACAGAACTCCAACATATACACAGTGGTACTGTTTATCGTTACCAGACGGCAGTAAATGTAATGGATGTCTGTAATGATCGCTGCTGCAGCAGGCATTGCTGGAAGTAGTAGTGCTGCAGCTCAGGTAGTTCTGATCTCTTTTCATGCAAGCTGCATAGCTTTGTCTGCCTTTCCCTGCTGTCAGCTTGTGACTGATTATCATTCACCTGTGTGGGAATCTGCATGTCTGCTCCCATTGGATGACCTCAGTATAAAGATCTGCTTCCTGCAGGGTTTCCTTGGGTTTTCATAGCTTCAGTTTAAGCTTGTCTTGCTGTCGCTTCAGCCCCCGATCATGTTTCTTGTTCTAAAGATACTTTGCTGGTTTTGCATCATATATTGGTTCATTGCCCATATATATGCATACCAGCACGTTTATTATTTTCCTTGTATTCGTGTTACGTTGATACATCAGTGTCGCTGATGTATACGTACACGAACTGTTTATATCCTGTGTGCAGTTAGTCAGCTTTCCAGCACGTTTTGGTAGTTTGCGCGTACCGTGAGCACCCGTGCTGAGCTAGTATCCTGCTCCTGGTCCTGTTCGTGGATTGCGTTCATCTCTGCGAGGAGATAACGAATCCTTCTGAATCCTGTCCTGTTACCGTTTGTGGATTGCGTTCATCTCTGCGAAGAGATAACGAATCCTTCTGAATCCTGTTCTGTTACTGTTTGTGGATTGCGTTCATCTCTGCGAAGAGATAACGAATCCTTCTGAATCCTGTCCTGTTACCGTTTGTGGATTGCATTCATCTCTGCGAAGAGATAGCGAATCCTTCTGAGTCCTGTCCCCTGTATTACTCCAGTCCTAGTCAGCGTTCCTGCTTATGTCATATATCGGTTCATTGCCGATATATACATATGTTAGTCAGACGTTACAAATAGTTTCATTGATAGCTGTAATTGTAATACGCTAGGAAATCATACTTATTGTATATTTATCTGTGTTACGTTCATCTATCTTGATCCTGCTATTTCCTGACTATCCTGTCCTGTCTTTGTGAGGCACGCCATCGCTGCAATCGCATTGGCTGCCTCATTCCAGTCTGTCTTGTTTTGGACGCTTGCTGTCGCTAAGTAGCCGCTAGCTAGCAAGCGTTCATTCTGTCTACCTGTCCTGATCTCCTCAGTTCTGGTTTATGCGCTCAGCGCTACTTTGCGCTGAGACGTTATAACGAAAGCATTGTTTGTGGCTGTCAGATCTGCACCGGCTCTGTGCGCCATAATCTCCTATTGGAGTCAGTCCTCCCCTCCACTATACTAGAGATAGCCTGTTTCCTTGTGCTAGTGTGTGTACCTCCTCCACGCCAGCTCATGTGTTGCATGCTGACTGTGGAGAATACACCACCAAGCCTTACATTATGAAAACCCCATTACCAATCCCCATTGTGGGGGGGATTCCCAGAAAGTATGACACTGTTAATTATGGTTCCTGTTCCTTTAAGAAATTTGAAGAACTTAACTCTGAAACACAAAATGAGTTTTTCTCTGAATGTGCCAGGTTCCTGGCCAATCCCGATCTCCAAGCGACTCCTGTTTCAACCTGGGCACTCCAACTAAGTTATATTTTGTTTAAAGGGGAATTATTCCAGTGGGCATTTGATGTTCTCAATCATTCTGATTTGAAAGAGAGACCGCTGGAATTTCTAGCGTTTGTGATCCATAACTGGTTGCGCATAGATCCATTGCTTTTTCCTCTTAATGAACTCCTGGCAGCAGGCCAATCAGCTTCTCCTTCAATTGCTTGCAAAAATGTTCAGCAAGCAGAAAGTGTTACTGATAATTTTCCTGCAGCTTTGAATAAATCACCAAAAACAGCAGGGTCTAAGGCAAAACGCAAACGTTCTAAGAAACGTGTCCGATCTGCAAACTCGTTATCCTTAGCGACTGAGACCTATAATGAGATTCTGCCATTAACAGATAATGAAATGCAATTGTCTTTCAGGGGAGTTAAATGGACTTATGAAACTACTAATGAACTTTCCTCCCTGGCTAGGGAAAATAAAGATTTTTGTTTAAAAGAATTATCTGAGTATGATTATGAGGAGATATTACAGAGTATTGAACAAATCAACTTATTTGTGAAGCAAGGAAAGTTTGCATACACTACAGTTCAGCACTTGCTACAGGTATTGGAGATTCTTAGGAATAAGGAATCTGCCAATCACCTGCTAATTAACCCAATATATGTCCCTGCTACAATCATATCTGCAAACCATGATCTGCCTGTTAAGTATGCTTGGAATCCTCCATTTGAGAAAGGAGAGATGGAAGCTCTGGTCAATGAATGGAAGAATGATTCAAGTTCATTTTGTCAATTTTACAGTGCAAAAAGTGAATTAGTATTGAATGCATGCATTAAGTCTGCCTATAACCTAATAAAAACTGGTGTGTGTGAGTATGACTTTGTGGCTCCATTGATTGATGTGTGGGAACTGATTTTGGATGATTTTTATGTGACTCCGAATTCGCAAATTTGGCGTTCTGACCCGCCTGCTTCAGCACCTTTGGCTGATTCAGCAGGTGATTCGGAGCTCTTTTTGTGTGAAATTGAAGTTCCTGCAATTCCACCCTGTACCATGGATAACTCAGTGTTACTTACCAGTAAAACAGAAGCCACTGATACATTCTTAACCTTGCCCTGTGCAAATTTCTCAGCAGAGAATCCAGAGGTCCTGCTGACTTCCGAGTCCAGCCTAGCCAGTACTCATGACTCTTTGTTCAGTGAAACAGACACCAGAAAAATCTTGCCTGCCTCTGCAAACACTTCTGCAGAAATTACCTGTGTTAATAAAGTTCAACTCCTGTCTGATCCAGCAGATGCCAATAGATGCACTACATCAGTTTCCGAGTCCCAGCAATCCTGTCTAGAAACCTCAGAACCCCAGCATCTGAATTTTCCAATTTTACAAATGAATGGTGATTCAGATGCGCAAACATTGTGTCTTGATCTTCCTGTTTCTACACCTCGCTCTAGTTTCGTGAATAGCTCAGAGCATCTGCTATGTGAACCTGAAATCGCAGAATTATTACCTTGTTCAGAAAATATTCCAGTAAATTTGCCCTGTACCATGAATTGTGCAGTAGATCTCTCCAATGAAACTCAGGTCACAGAATCATTATGCTGTCCAGCAGGTGCTTCCATGGTTTTGCCCTGCAATATGGACTGTTCAGTGATCCTGTCCAGTGAAGCTGTGGTCGCAGAGTCTTATGCTTCACCCAGTACTTTGGATACTTCAAACCCTCTAGCAGAGGAGTCTGAGGCACTGCTTACCTCAGTTGGTGTTGCAGTAATATTCACTTGTCTAGCAGCTGTTTTGGAATTACAGTCTGCTCTAATAAAACTTGATGAATTTCTGCCCAGCGAAGCAGAAGCCATTGAAATATTGTCCTCGTCAGCAAGTGTGTTAGATACCTTGCCCTGTACACAGTCTGATTTAACCAATGTTGTTGAGTCCCTCTCCAGTGTTGTAACAGCCGAGGAACTCCAGCCCTGTCCCCTGAATGTTTCAGAAGTCTTGCCCTGTAACATGGATAATTCTGATTCTCTGGTCAAAATAATAGAAATCTCAGAATTTCAGTCCGGTCTGATGAGTGTTCCTGAAACCCAGCCCTGTATCCTGAAAGATTCTGGTTCTCTGGCCGCTGTGGCAGAGGTTCCAGAGTCCCCTTCCTGTCCAGGGAATTCCTCAGTTTTGCCTAGTCCAGTGGGGGCTGCTGCAATACTGACTTGTTCTGCAGCACCTCATGAGCTCCAATCCAGTGTATTAGATGAGTCTCTGTCCAGTCCAGAGGTAGTTGTGGAGTCCCTATCTGGTTCAGTGCATACATCAGAAGATTTGTCCTGTCTTGTTAGTGCCCCTGAATCTGATTTGTTACTGACTTTGCTGGAATCAGCGACATCTAAGTCTGATCCTGCATTCTCGTGTAAAAGTCCAGTAGTTGCGAAGTCTAGTCATGATGATTTTTTTTTGGCCAGTCCTGGTTTTGGTCCTGTCTTGGCTGACCCTGAGGCTCACAGTTCCTTGACATGCCCAGAGGTTTCTCTTGTGCCAATGTGCCCAGATGTTCTTTGTATGCCAGAATGCCCAAGTGTGTCTAAGGTGTTAGCGTGCTCTGATGCTTCCTTAGTGGGAACATGTTCTGATGTTGCCAGTCTGCCTGCATGCCCAGAGATGGTTCTGGTCCCTGAAAGCCCTGATCTTGATGTTTGTCCTTGTGGCCCTGACTCGGGAATTGCCCTAGGTTCCATAGGGGTTCTTGATAGTTCTCCATGTGAGCCTAAGGGGCGTTCTGACCTATGGGGATCTCTTTGGAGCTTCAAGGTGTTCTGGGAGGTCTCTGAGAAAACTTGTCCTGGTGCCTTGGACTGGTTCAACAGTGGGTTTTGTGTTGGTAAAGACAGTCCCGGTGGGCATTGCAAAGGCTTTGGCGTTTTTGAACGGTTCCTGGAAGGCGGTGGGTATCGCTCAGGGAGTTTCGGAGGGCTTTCTTCTGGAAATCATGGTTCTGATGGGTGTCACACTGGGGCTTGTAGTACTGATGGGCATGGTTCTGTAGGTTCTGGTTGTGATGGGTCCAGTCTTGTGGGGACTGATTCTGGAATTCGGTCTTGCCGGGCTGTCCCGGTCATCATGAATTATCAGTCAGACTGTTTTGTTGGGAATTTCAGTTTTGAAAAGCGTCTGGAATCCGCTTTTAAGGGCGGGGGTACTGTAATGACCGCTGCTGCAGCAGGCATTGCTGGAAGTAGTAGTGCTGCAGCTCAGGTAGTTCTGATCTCTTTTCATGCAAGCTGCATAGCTTTGTCGGCCTTTCCCTGCTGTCAGCTTGTGACTGATTATCATTCACCTGTGTGGGAATTAGAGTTGGGCCGAACGGTTCGCCGGCGAACGTGGTTCGCGCGAACGTAGGTGGTTCCCGCACGCGAACCTTTTGCGGAAGAAGTTCGGTTCGCCCCATAATGCACTGAGGGTCAACTTTGACCCTCTACATCACAGTCAGCAGGCCCAGTGTAGCCAATTAGGCTACACTAGCCCCTGGAGCCCCACCCCCCCTTATATAAGGCAGGCAGCGGCGGCCATTACGGCCACTCATGTGCCTGCATTAGTGAGAGTAGGGCGAGCTGCTGCAGTCTCTCATATAGGGAAAGATTAGTTAGGCTTAACTTCTTCCTGGCTGCATACCTGTTCTGTTCAGTGAGCCCTCAGCCCACTGCATACCTGTACTGTGATCCTGCCACTGCATACCTGTTCAGTGATCCTGCCACTGCATACCTGTTCAGTGATCCTGCCACTGCATACCTGTTCTGTTCAGTGAGCCCTCAGCCCACTGCATACCTGTACTGTGATCCTGCCACTCCATACCTGTTCAGTGATCCTGCCACTGCATACCTGTTCTATTCAGTGAGCCCTCAGCCCACTGCATACCTGTACTGTGATCCTGCCACTGCATACCTGTTCAGTGATCCTGCCACTGCATACCTGTTCAGTGATCCTGCCACCTCATACCTGTTCTGTTCAGTGAGCCCTCAGCCCACTGCATACCTGTACTGTGATCCTGCCACTCCATACCTGTTCAGTGATCCTGCCACTGCATACCTGTTCTGTTCAGTGAGCCCTCAGCCCACTGCATACCTGTACTGTGATCCTGCCACTCCATACCTGTTCAGTGATCCTGCCACTGCATACCTGTTCAGTGATCCTGCCACTGCATACCTGTTCTGTGAACCCGCCACTGTATACCTGTTCTGTTCAGTGGACCCGCCACTGTATACCTGTTCTGTGAACCCGCCACTGTATACCTGTTCTGTTCAGTGGACCCGCTACTGTATACCTGTTCTGTTCAGTGGACCCGCCACTGTATACCTGTTCTGTTCAGTGGACCCGCCACTGTATACCTGTTCAGTGAACCCGCCACTGCATACCTGTTGTGTTCAGTGAACCTGCCACTGCATACCTGTTGTGTTCAGTGAACCTGCCACTGCATACCTGTTCTGTGAACCCGCCACTGTATACCTGTTCTGTTCAGTGGACCCGCCACTGTATACCTGTTCAGTGAACCCGCCACTGTATACCTGTTCTGTTCAGTGGACCCGCCACTGTATACCTGTTTAGTGAACACGCCACTGCATACCTATTGTGTTCAGTGATCCTGCCACTGCATACCTGTTCTGTGAACCCGCCACTGTATACCTGTTCTGTTCAGTGGACCCGCCACTGTATACCTGTTCTGTGAACCCGCCACTGTATACCTGTTCTGTTCAGTGGACCCGCCACTGTATACCTGTTCTGTTCAGTGGACCCGCCACTGTATACCTGTTCTGTTCAGTGGACCCGCCACTGTATACCTGTTTAGTGAACACGCCACTGCATACCTATTGTGTTCAGTGATCCTGCCACTGCATACCTGTTCTGTGAACCCGCCACTGTATACCTGTTCTGTTCAGTGGACCCGCCACTGTATACCTGTTCTGTTCAGTGGACCCGCCACTGTATACCTGTTCTGTTCAGTGGACCCGCCACTGTATACCTGTTCTGTTCAGTGGACCCGCCACTGTATACCTGTTCTGTGAACCCACCACTGTATACCTGTTCTGTTCAGTGAACCCGCCACTGTATACCTGTTTAGTGAACACGCCACTGCATACCTATTGTGTTCAGTGATCCTGCCACTGCATACCTGTTCTGTGAACCCGCCACTGTATACCTGTTCTGTTCAGTGGACCCGCCACTGTATACCTGTTCTGTTCAGTGGACCCGCCACTGTATACCTGTTCTGTTCAGTGGACCCGCCACTGTATACCTGTTCTGTTCAGTGGACCCGCCACTGTATACCTGTTCTGTTCAGTGGACCCGCCACTGTATACCTGTTTAGTGAACACGCCACTGCATACCTATTGTGTTCAGTGATCCTGCCACTGCATACCTGTTCTGTGAACCCGCCACTGTATACCTGTTCTGTTCAGTGGACCCGCCACTGTATACCTGTTCTTTGAACCCGCCACTGTATACCTGTTCTGTTCAGTGGACCCGCCACTGTATACCTGTTCTGTTCAGTGGACCCGCCACTGTATACCTGTTCTGTTCAGTGGACCCGCCACTGTATACCTGTTCTGTTCAGTGAACCCACCGCATCAGTGCGCATACCTGTGCAGTTAAGTGAACCCACCTACCTACGTGAGTGCACGCAGTGTGATATACCACTCCGTGCATACCCAATATGGACAAAACAGGTAGAGGAAGAGGAAGAGGTAGTGGCAGAGGCAGAGGAAGGCCACCCGGCAGGTCTGCGCGAGGTCGTGTAAATGTAATTTCGTGTGGACCTGGCCCACAGTACAGTGCTCGGAAGAAGGCACGTCCCATCACCTCCCAAGATTGTCAGGACGTGGTTGAGTATTTAGCGACACAGAACACCTCATCTTGCTCAGCCACCAGCGCTACTACTAGCACCACTTCCGCTGCATTTGACACTTCGCAAGAATTATTTAGTGTTGAAATCACTGATGCACAGCCATTGTTGTTACAGCCAGATGAATTTTCACCAGCTAATATGTCTGAGTTACGCGGCAACACTATGGATGTAACGTGTCAGGAGGATGAAGGACCTACTGATGGTGCAAGTTTGGATTTGTCTGAGGCAAGCGAAGCTGGGCAGGATGACTACGATGATGACGGTAATAGGGATCCTCTGTATGTTCCCAATAGAGGAGATGAAGAGGGGGACAGTTCAGAGGGGGAGTCAGAGAGTAGTAGGAGGAGAGAAGTTGCTGAAAGAAGCTGGGGCAGCTCTTCGTCAGAAACAGCTGGTGGCAGAGTCCGGCACCATGTATCGCCACCTATGTACTGCCAGCCAACTTGCCCTTCAGCATCAGCTGCTGAGGTCCCCATAGTGCCCACATCCCAGGGTGGCTCAGCGGTGTGGAAATTTTTTAATGTGTGTGCCTCAGATCGGACCAAAGCCATCTGTTCGCTCTGCCAACAAAAATTGTGCCGTGGAAAGGCCAACACTCACGTAGGGACAAGTGCCTTACGAAGGCACCTGGAGAAAAGGCACAAACAGCAATGGGATGGCCACCTGAGCAAAAGCAGCAGCAGCACACAAAAGAAAAGTCACCCTCCTTCTCCTCTTCCTCCTTCAGGTGCATCATCTGCTTCTGCCGCTTTCTCCCTTGCACCTTCACAGGCACCCTCCTCCACTCCGCCTCTGCCCTTGAGCGGTTCCTGCTCCTCTGCCCACAGCAGCAGTCAGGTGTCCGTGAAGGAAATGTTTGAGCGGAAGAAGCCACTTTTGGCCAGTCACCCCCTTGCCGGGCATCTGACAGCTGGCGTGGCGGAACTGTTAGCTCGCCAGCTGTTACCATACCGGCTGGTGGACTCTGAGGCCTTCCGTAAATTTGTGGCCATCGGAACACCGCAGTGGAAGATGCCAGGCCGCACTTATTTTTCGAGAAAGGCCATACCCCAACTGCACCGTGAAGTTGAGAGGCAAGTGGTGTCATCTCTTGCGAAGAGCGTTGGGTCAAGGGTACACCTGACCACGGATGGCTGGTCTGCCAAGCACGGGCAGGGCCGCTACATTACCTACACAGCCCATTGGGTGAACCTGGTGGTGAACGATGGCAAGCAGAAAGCGGCGGACCAAATTGTGACACCTCCACGGCTTGCAGGCAGGCCTCCTGCCACCTCCTCTCCTCCTGCTACATGCTCTTCGCTGTCCTCCTCCTCCTCCTTGGCTGAGTGGCAGTTCTCCTCTCCAGCTACACAGCCCCAGCTCCGCAGGGCCTATGCTGCATGCCAGGTACGACGGTGTCACGCCATCTTAGACATGGCTTGTCTCAAAGCGGAGAGTCACACTGGAGCAGCTCTCCTGGCTGCTCTTAAGAAACAGGTGGATGAGTGGCTGACCCCGCACCACCTGGAGATAGGCAACGTGGTGTGCGACAACGGCAGCAATCTGCTTGCCGCTTTGCATATGGGGAAGCTGACACACATACCCTGCATGGCACATGTCATGAATCTAGTGGTTCAAAGATTTGTGGCAAAGTACCCTGGCTTAGCGGATGTCCTGAAGCAGGCCAGGAAGTTCTGTGGGCATTTGAGGCGCTCTTACACAGCCATGGCACAATTTGCAGAAATTCAGCGTAAAAACAACATGCCGGTGAGACGCCTCATTTGCGATAGCCCCACTCGCTGGAACTCGACCCTGCTCATGTTCTCCCGCCTGCTAGAACAGAAGAAAGCCGTCACCCAGTACCTCTACAACTGGAGTAGAACGAAACAGTCTGGGAAGATGGGGATGTTCTGGCCCGACAACTGGACACTGATGAAAAATGCATGCAGGCTCATGCGGCCGTTTGAGGAGGTGACCAACCTGGTGAGCCGCAGTGAGGGCACCATCAGCGACTTAATTCCCTACTTGGAGCGTGCTGTGCGTAGAGTGGCGGATGAAGCTGCGAATGAGCGTGACCAGGAACCGTTACGGCAGGAACAGGCATGGGACCAATTTTCATCAGACCCAGCTGTTTCCTCAACACCTGCGGCAGCACAGAGGGGGGAGGAGGAGGAAGAAGAGAGGTCGTGTGCAGAAGACGAGTCAGACTCAGAGGATGATGAGCAAGGTGTTTCTTTGGGGGAGGAGGAGGAGGAGGGGACAGCGGCAGGAGAACAACCGCAGCAGGCGTCGCAGGGGGCTTGTGCTGCTCAACCTTCCCGTGGTATTGTTCGCGGCTGGGGGGGAGGAGGTTGACTTACCTGACGTCACTGAGGAAGAGCAAGAGGAGATGGAGGGTACTGGATCCGACTTTGTGCAGATGTCATCTTTTATGCTGTCCTGCCTGTTGAGGGACCCCCGTATAAAAAACCTCAAGGGGAATGAGCTGTACTGGGTGGCCACACTACTAGACCCTCGGTACAGGCACAAAGTGGCGGACCTGTTACCAACTCACCGGAAGGTGGAAAGGATGCAGCACATGCAGAACCAGCTGTCAACTATGCTTTACAATGCCTTTAAGGGTGATGTGACAGCACAACGCCAGCAAGGTACCACTGCCACTAATCCTCCTCCCGTGTCCACGCAGTCAAAGACAGGACGCTCCAGCGATCTCATGGTGATGTCGGACATGCGGACCTTCTTTAGTCCAACGCCTCGCCGTAGCCCTTCCGGATCCACCCTCCACCAACGCCTCGACCGGCAGGTAGCCGACTACCTGGCCTTAAGTGTGGATGTAGACACTGCTGTGAACAGCGATGAGGAACCCTTGAACTACTGGGTGCGCAGGCTTGACCTGTGGCCAGAGCTGTCCCAATTTGCCATCCAACTTCTCTCCTGCCCTGCCGCAAGCGTCCTCTCAGAAAGGACCTTCAGCGCAGCTGAAAGCATTGTCACAGAGAAGAGAAGTCGCCTAAGTCACAAAAGTGTTAAGTACCTCACCTTTATCAAAATGAATGAGGCATGGATCCCGGAGGGCTGCTGCCCGCCCCAAGACTAAGTCAGTCCCCGCACACACAGCATCTCTGCCTGCACGCCGTGTGACTGGCTGCCTGGCCTGCCCCAAAAAGACTAAGTCGCTCCCAGTCCCTCCACACAGCATGTCTGCCTGCAGGCCGCTTCACTACCTTCTCCGCCACCACCAACAGGGTCCGGGACTCCAGGCGGATTGCTGAATTTTTTAGGCCGCTGCTAGCAGCGGCCGCTGTAATAATTTTTCTGGTGCGTGTACATGACTGCCTAATTTTTCTGGCTGCACTGAGGGCAGCTGCAACAACAAAAGAAAAGGCATGTACATGCGCCCATTCCCCTTCGTGATCATTACCTTGCCGTGGTGAAGGGGCTTGCGTATCACAATGAAGCAATGACCGGCGCCTAGATGAGTGTCTCGGGGGGCACACAAAAGATAATAAGGTCGTTGCTTCATTGTGGTCAGACCAAATTTGATCAGCTGGACAGTCACTGTTCTGTCATTCAGCTACATCAGCCAGGCCGACCATATGGGCTGTAAAGCCACCAAAACCTGCACTCTCGCCATGGTGCGCACCAGTCCAGCACGGCCATCACTAGTACAAACAGCTGTTTGCGGTGCGTTACACGGTGAGTTTGGTGTGTCAGTGTGAAGCAGTACCTTAATTACACTACCTGATTGATGTATACACATGCAAGATGTTTTAAAGCACTTTAGGCCTGTCATTTAGCATTCAATGTGATTTCTGCCCTTAAAACGGTGCTTTGCGTCAAATCCAGATTTTTCCCGGGGACTTTTGGCGTGTATCCCACTCCGCCATGCCCCCCTCCAGGTGTTAGACCCCTTGAAACATCTTTTCCATCACTTTTGTGGCCAGCATAATTATTTTTTTTTTTCAAAGTTCGCATCCCCATTGAAGTCTATTGCGGTTCGCGAACTTTAACGCGAACCGAACGTTCCGCGAAAGTTCGCGAACCCGGTTCGCGAACCTAAAATCGGAGGTTCGGCCCAACTCTAGTGGGAATCTGCATGTCTGCTCCCATTGGATGACCTCAGTATAAAGATCTGCTTCCTGCAGGGTTTCCTTGGGTTTTCATAGCTTCAGTTTAAGCTTGTCTTGCTGTCGCTTCAGCCCCCGATCGTGTTTCTTGTTCTAAAGATACTTTGCTGGTTTTGCATCATATATTGGTTCATTGCCCATATATATGCATACCAGCACGTTTATTATTTTCCTTGTATTCGTGTTACGTTGATACATCAGTGTCGCTGATGTATACGTACATGAACTGTTTATATCCTGTGTGCAGTTAGTCAGCTTTCCAGCACGTTTTGGTAGTTTGCGCGTACCGTGAGCACCCGTGCTGAGCTAGTATCCTGCTCCTGGTCCTGTTCGTGGATTGCGTTCATCTCTGCGAAGAGATAACGAATCCTTCTGAATCCTGTTCTGTTACTGTTTGTGGATTGCGTTCATCTCTGCGAAGAGATAACGAATCCTTCTGAATCCTGTCCTGTTACCGTTTGTGGATTGCGTTCATCTCTGCGAAGAGATAGCGAATCCTTCTGAGTCCTGTCCCCTGTATTACTCCAGTCCTAGTCAGCGTTCCTGCTTATGTCATATATCGGTTCATTGCCGATATATACATATGTTAGTCAGACGTTACAAATAGTTTCATTGATAGCTGTAATTGTAATACGCTAGGAATACATACTTATTGTATATTTGTCTGTGTTACGTTCATCTATCTTGATCCTGCTATTTCCTGACTATCCTGTCCTGTCTTTGTGAGGCACGCCATCGCCGCAGCGCATTGGCTGCCTCATTCCAGTCTGTCTGGTTTTGGACGCTTGCTGTCGCTAAGTAGCCGCTAGCTAGCAAGCGTTCATTCTGTCTACCTGTCCTGATCTCCTCAGTTCTGATTTATGCGCTCCGTGCTACTTTGCGCTGAGACGTTATAACGAAAGCATTGTTTGTGGCTGTCAGATGTGCACCGGCTCTGTGCGCCACAATCTCCTATTGGAGTCAGTCCTCCCCTCCACTATACTAGGGATAGCCTGTTTCCTTGTGCTAGTGTGTGTACCTCCTCCACGCCAGCTCATGCGTTGCATGCTGACTGTGGAGAATACACCACCAAGCGTTACATTGTCATGTGGAATTTCGGGGGGGAGGGGCTTGTGCCTAATGCATTTTTAACCCCCCCCCCAAAAAAAAGAAAATTGTATACAATGGTATATCCCTTTAACAGTACTCTGCCTTACTGTAAGAGTAAAATATGCAGGCCAGTCGTCAGTATGCAAAAAGCATATACTACACCTTTACAACAGAACTTTGGACGTCAGGCCTATCTGCTCATTATTTTCCATTCCTCTCTGATTTATTCCTTTGACAATTATAAAAAGATGACCTAGAACTAAAAAGAGGTCTTTTTATTTCCCTATATTGTGATATATGGATAAGTGGGGATTGTGCAAATGTTCTGCTATACGTGATAATGTGGCACATATTTCTCTCTTGTTTCAAACTTTCTTTACAGTGCCTGCTAAGCTTGCATTTAGGTCTTCTAATGGACCACCAGAGATTTTCTAGTTAACGGTATAGATAGATCCATGTGTTTTTGTGCAGAGCAAGCAATAAGAAACTCATTATGACCCATTATAAAATTTGCAAAAATATGTTGGCATTACATTTTACTTAAAAGAGCATTGTTCTATGGTTTTGCATAATTTTATGTTTAACAAGCATGTTAAACAAAGCATAGGTTTCACTTTCTACAAAGAGGAACATAAAATGCAACGCTTCTTACTTAAAGAGAACCCGAGGTGGGTTCTAAGAATCCTATTAGCACCCAGAGGCTGGGTCTGCATATAATACCCAGCCTCTGTTGCTATACAGCGTTCCTCCAGCCCCCCCCCCCCCTGCGCTCTGCTCCGCCCCCCCATAGATTAGATGCTGTGCTGGCGACACGCAGTGTGTCGCCAGCCGGCTGTTTACTTCTGCCCATCAATCTGGCCACTGCTCCCCGCCCGCATTTCTTCCCTCCAATCAGCGGGGAGGGAAGGGACGCGGGCGGGGAGCGGCGACCTAGAGGAAACGGGGGAGCGGCCAGATTGATGGGCAGAAGTAAACAGACGGCTGGCGACACGCTGCTTGTCGCCAGCACGGCGTTTGATTTATGGGGGCGGAGCAGAGCGCAGGACGCTGTATAGCAACAGAGGCTGGGCATTATATGCAGACCCAGCCTCTGTGTGCTATTAGGATTCTTAGAACTCACCTCGGGTTCTCTTTAAGTAAGAAGCGTTGCATTTTATGTTCCTCTTTGTAGAAAGTAAAACCTATGCTTTGTTTAACATGCTTGTTAAACATAAAATTATGCAAAACCATAGAACAATGCTCTTTTAAGTAAAATGAAATGTCAACATATTTTTGCAAATTTTATAATAATATAACTCACCTCGGGTTCTCTTTAAAAGAAATTTAAACTAAAAAAAAAGCCATTGCTTGTTTTAGTTATGTTCAGATATAATATTTGGCACAAGACAATGCCATTTGAGTCATTAACAATTTATTATGACTTATTCTTGACATCTGCTTATGGCATAACAATTTTTTGTTTGTATAATATCCTTTTTCTTTTACAATAAAAAAAAAAACCAAACAAATGCTTGAAGGATACCAGAGCTTTCGGCTCTGGTAAAAATGTAAGATGCAGTGCTTAGGGGGTTAAAAGTCGATACTTTCCATGCCTCTCGTTCCTCTCGAGCACGACTCCACTTAGCATCTGACGCTTGCTTTTCAGAGGTGCAGAGGTGCGCAGATGCTAGGACGGAGGAGGCGAGGGAGTGTGCGTACATCTGGACACCGGGATGTATACCAGCGGCTGATTGCGGGGAATGAAAGGTGCTGTAAGTATTGACTTTTAATCCCCTAAGCACTGAATCTTACATTTTGGTATCCTTTAAAAAAAAAGCCAGTTTAACTTACCTGGGGCTTCTACCAGCCCCTGCAGCCGACTTGTGTGCGCTGTGACAAATTGATCCTCTGCTCCCCCGATGCGACCCACTTTCGTTTTCAGCGACTTAGCAAGTCGATGGCCTCTGCGCCTGTGCAGCCCTTGCTGTGTGCGTCCTCGATCACGCTCCCGTCAAAATCTTCTCATACTGCGCATGCGCAGGATGCTCCCGGCAACAGGAGCTTGATCAAGGATGCACGCGGCCAGGGTCGTGCAAGGGGCAGTGGCCATCGACTTGCTGAGTTGCCGAAAGCTAAATTGGGGTGCTGCAGGGGACCAGAGGATCGCTTAGTAACGGTGCAGGCCCTCGGTGGCTATAGGGGGCCGGTAGAAAGCCTAGGTAAGCAGTGGCGTAGCTAAGGAGCTTTGGGCCCCGATGCAAGTTTTACAATGGGGCCCCCCAAGCACTCTATACATAACAATTAATACTACACACCAAAACCTGCCAATGGCAACTACAGTGTCAGAGGTGCAAGAAGAGGATGGGGAACAGTTTGTTAGTGATTACCACTATTCAAAGTATCTATAGAAGTGATTATTATGAGCACAGGACCAATAGAGGGCTAATACTGTATTTGAGGGAGGGCCCTTTGGGGCCCCTCTGACCCAAGGGCCCTGATGCGGTCGCAACCTCTGCAACCCCTATTGCTACGCCCCTGTAGGTAAGTTAAACTGGCTTTTTTTTCATTGAGTTTAGGTTTCCTTTAAAGAGGAATGAAAAAGGGGAAAAAAATAAACCAATGCAAAGTGAGAAGTTAAAAAATAGAAGAGAAATCAAGAAATGATTGATATGCGCCATGTAAATGTGTTCATATTGTCAACCTGAGACGAACAGGAGAAAAGGATTTTTACTTACCTGACTGACTTCCTGCAGCCCCCTGTCGTTTATCTGCTCCCTCGATGTCCCCTCCGTTTTGCTGCTGTGAAGTCCAAGATCCAGCTGAGTTGTGGGCCACTGTGAACGAGCTGTTTTGAGCTACGCCCCTCCTTCATCATGCTCCCGTAGCCAGGAGCTTTCTGCGCAAGCACAGTTGCAGTCTTAACACACTGCGCATTGCTGGGAGCGTGATTGGGTGGTGACTGTATATGTGTAGTAGTCCATGACTGAGCAGAGTCGCTGACTTTGTAACTGGCCACTGCCAGTTAACACAGACATTAATTGACTGGAGTCTACCTCTGTATGCCCAATTCCAGGTATCCATATACCTGGAATTGGGCATACAGAGGTAAAGACTCCAGTCAACTGCTGCGGAAATCAGGCCGAATCCGCAGAGTTTCCCCACAAGCAAATCACGTGAGGAAACTCTGTCATAGGGGATAATGCTGCCGCTGTCCGAATCGCTTGCCTTAGCCATTTGGCTGACATTGCAGCATTTTTCCGTGAGGGCAGCAGCGAAGCCCATAGCCGTGCATTGCATGGCTTCTGGGATTCCTCTTTGTACGCGCAAACCAGGGAGTGGCTGCCGCGCGTCTGGCAGCCGCTGCTAGTGGAAACGGAACCTTAAATTGGGCTAATGAATTCACCGTAACTGACATTTTAAAAGTCAAAGTTTTTTTATTTATTTTTTTATAAATCAGCCATTAAATGCATTTACAGTAATTATGGATCGAGGGAAATGGAGGGCATTCAAGAAGTGCCACACAGTATCCTAGGGAAGCAGGGGCATAGCTAGAAGTCACTGGGCAGAGGCTACAGCAGTATAAGGTAGCCTCTGTGCCCCCTCCCCAGACAGCAGTATAAGGTAGCCTCTGTGCCCCCTCCCCAGACAGCAGTATAAGGTAGCCTCTGTGCCCCTCCCCAGACAGCAGTATAAGGTAGCCTCTGTGCCCCCTCCCCAGACAGCAGTAAAAGGTAGCCTCTGTGCCCCCTCCACAGACAGCAGTATAAGGTAGCCTCTGTGCCCTCTCCCCAGACAGCAGTATAAGGTAGCCTCTGTGCCCCCTCCCCAGACAGCAGTATAAGGTAGCCTCTGTGCCCCTCCCCAGACAGCAGTATAAGGTAGCCTCTGTGCCCCCTCCCCAGACAGCAGTAAAAGGTAGCCTCTGTGCCCCCTCCCCAGACAGCAGTATAAGGTAGCCTCTGTGCCCTCTCCCCAGACAGCAGTATAAGGTAGCCTCTGTGCCCCCTCCCCAGACAGCAGTATAAGGTAGCCTCTGTGCCCCCTCCCCAGACAGCAGTATAAGGTAGCCTCTGTGCCCCCTCCCCAGACAGCAGTATAAGGTAGCCTCTGTGCCCCCTCCCCAGACAGCAGTATAAGGTAGCCTCTGTGCCCCCTCCCCAGACAGCAGTATAAGGTAGCCTCTGTGCCCCTCCCCAGACAGCAGTATAAGGTAGCCTCTGTGCCCCCTCCCCAGACAGCAGTATAAGGTAGCCTCTGTTCCCCCTCCCCAGACAGCAGTATAAGGTAGCCTCTGTGCCCCTCCCCAGACAGCAGTATAAGGTAGCCTCTGTTCCCCCTCCCCAGACAGTAGTATTGGGTAGTTTCCATTCTCCCCCTCCCCCACAGCAGAACTAGGCTGTCTCTGTGCCTCTCTTTTCTCCCTTCCTACCACCACAGCAGAGCTAGGTAGTTTCTTTGCCACCTCCCTTGCCCCCCCCCCCCCCCCCCCCCAAAGCAGAGTAAGATACCCTCCATGCCTCCCCCAGCACAGTTAGGTAGTCTACATTGAACACCCCACTCCAGCAGAGTTCGTTAGTCTCTGCTCCACCAGTGGCATAGCTTAGGAGCTAGGGGCCCCGGTGCGAGTTATACATGGGCCCCGGCCCCAACACTTTATACATAACAGTTGATACGGCGAACCAAAACCTGCCAAGGACAACCACAGTGCCAGAGGTGCAAGAAAGGCATTGGGAGCAACTTGTTAATGATTATTATCATTTGAAGCATCTATAGAAGTGATTATTAAAAGCACAGGACCAATAGAGAGCTAATACTGCAGTTGAGGGAGGACCCTATGGGGCCCCTCTAGCCCAAGGGCCCTGATGCGGTGGCTACCTCTGCAACCCCTATTGCTACACCACTGTGCCCCACCATCCTCCAAAGCAGAGTAACCTCTCAGATCTCTCTTTCTTCCTACCACCCTGACAGCGTATCAGGCATCT
This sequence comes from Hyperolius riggenbachi, assembly GCF_040937935.1. NCBI lineage: Eukaryota > Metazoa > Chordata > Amphibia > Anura > Hyperoliidae > Hyperolius > Hyperolius riggenbachi. The sequence goes on from NC_090649.1 coordinate 104,986,241, forward strand.
GTAGATAAGCACACACTCTAGCTGCAATTTGTCCACATTCCTTCCGTCTCTATTGCAGCCCAACACTGTGAAGCCTCAAACAAGGCCTTACAGCCAGTGGCGAAAATACAATTCATGTGGTGCCCCAGCAAAACTTTAATGCCCCCCCTCCCCCAAGGTTTACACCCCTTCCTTTACCTCCCCTTGGTGCCCTTCATGGCCTTGGGGCCCATCTCACAAGTTTCATAGAACAAGTGTGGCCATCAGGATCTTCACACCCATAACAAGCGTAGCAACAAAACACCTGGGGCTTGATTCACTATGCGGTGCTAACCTACTTAGCACGTCTAAAGTCTTTAGGCGCGCTAACCAGGGTGCTAAGTAATAAAGCACCGGTTTTCTCAATCAGATCGCGCGCTAACTACCGCACGCAAAGTTTTGCGCGCGCAAAGTCCCATAGGCTTTAATGGGCACTTCGCGCGGAGCGCCCTGCGCTCTGTGCAGTGCGCGTGTAAAGTTTTACGCGCATAAAGTTTTGCGCGCGTAAAGTTTTGTGCGCGAAAAGCTCGTTTAGACGTGCTAAGGGGGTTTTCACAGGCGTGCTAACAGTTAGCACCGCTTTGTGAATCAAGCTCCTGATCTGAAGTAAAGTCTACTGTATAGGAGGAAGGAAAGTTTAGTAGTTGGAGCCTCAAAATAGCCGTGGGCCCCCTGCAACTGCAGCTACCAGTCCCCTCTAATAAAAACACCCCTGCTTACAGCGTTAGCCACTATAGAAGGTATATTATGCTGAGCTTTGGGAGGGATGGAGGGAGAGGAGCAGCCCCCCCCCCCCCCCCCCCAATTGTGAGGTCCCATAGGCAAACACAGGGGGGGATTACAGCTGCCCAGAATCCCCCCTCAGACCAGGGCCGGTGCAGTGTCTGGGGACAGGCACAAGTTGAGACACCAGAATATCTGCAGGCATCCTGCAGCTCACAGCACCTCCCCCCCCCCCTTCCCTTTTTTCCCTGCTATAGGTGACTTTGGATGGAGCAGCGTGTGTACAGAGCATGCAGGAGCTCTGGTGAACTTAACAGAGTCAAGTATGAGCACAGCCCTGTGCCCTGCTGTGTGAATGCTTTACTTTCCTCTTCAATAGCAATGTCGGCTGTCCTCATTATTATCTGTATCCAAACTGCTCCTGATCAATCCCGTTGTTGGTCGGGAGCAGATCGGACATTTAGGAAATAATCGTCAGATCCTGTCAGTTGGATGGGAAATTGCATTGTGCGTGGCTGAGGGAGACTTTTCAGGAATCCCCCCTTTGAAAATCCTGGGTTTGCCCCTGGGTCCATTGGGGATATTTTTATTTGGATCAGTGAATAATGGCGCACAGCGCCTATGCATAAAAATGGCGCCGCATTAAAAAGATACGCTTATCGCTATTTATCGTTAGTACTGCATAATAATGGCGCACAGGGAAAAAATAAGAAAAACGGCACACACTAACGTTATTTATCAATAGTGCCGTTCATTTGCCAAACAGCAGACGTTATTATTGCCCACAGTAACGTTATTTATCAATAGCGCCCTACATAAGCCAAACTGCAGACGTTATTTAACTGTAAAACGGTGAATGGATTTAATGTAACACTGTCAAGGTTAGGGTTAGGCACCACCAGGGGGGTGGTTAGGGTTTGGCACTACCAGGGGGGTGGTTAGGGTTAGGCACCACCAGGGAGGTCTTAGGGTTAGGCACCACCAGGGGGGTGGTTAGGGTTAGGCACCACCAGGGGGGTGGTTAGGGTTAGGCACCACCAGGGGGGTGGTTAGGGTTAGGCACCACCAGGGGGGTCTTAGGGTTAGGCACCACCAGGGAGGTCTTAGGGTTAGGCACCACCAGGGGGGTCTTAGGGTTAGGCACCACCAGGGGGGTGGTTAGGGTTAGGCACCAACAGGGGGGTCTTAGGGTTAGGCACCACCAGGGGGGGTTTAGGGGTTAGGGATAGGTACAGAGAGGGTTCTGTGTGTTAACGCTAAATAACAATAAGGCTTTAACGTTAAATAACAATAAGGCTTTAACGTTAAATAGCGATAAGCGACAAACGGATTAGCGGCAACACCGTGCGCCATTATTCGCAGGCGCCATTTTCAGATGGATCCATTTTTATTACACCCCTGTTAGGAAGGCATTTATTGCACCCTGCAAAATGTATTTCAATACCTCCCTGCTAACTTTAAAACATTTTCCTTTTCTTAAAAACAACATGACTTTTTCATGGTGTGTTAGGAATGAGTGCTGACCTCCCTTCTGGCACACGTCTGTACGAACCCCAAGAGGGTAAATTCATGTCATCTTTTGGAACCTGTGATCTTTTCTATACACAAAGTATATCATTTGGTGTTTTCAGAAAACGACTTCAGTTGAAGCAAAGATTTCGGCAGCATATCATAAACAGAAGCAATTCTCTTACATAACAATTCTATCTCGCTGTCTATTTATATTCTGACTGACAAATCCATTTATCCTGAGAATAGAAAGTATGCATTGCACAGTATCACACATTTATGCCATAGAAAGCAGATCTATCATATAGATTTGATCTATGACAAGCAAATGCTGAGACCTGTGAAATTCATTGTACTGGATCTTGTGCCAAATGACTATACACCTCTATAATGAATAATTTGCCTTTGTAATGCTCATTGTATTGGATCATATGGGAAATGAAAGTGCAGCTTAATAGTTTTCTTTGTAAGGCTGTACGGACTGAAAATGAATATAACAGTCTGCTTTCCATTAGGTAAACTATACAACATAAAAAGCAACGACAGTCACACTATAGGCTGACAGCTCAATAAACATGGGCCAGGAATGGACATATTTCCTGTGCAGCTTGACGTGGAGCTAAATGGTCAAAAAGAGTATATTGGCAGAGGCAGGTGGTCTGGATGAAGGAAGGCTCTGTCTTCTTCTTGTGACCATCTGAACTACTCCTAAAGCTCAATACTTACCCGACAATGGATTGGGGAACCTCACAGCGATGCCTTCCGGCGAATTAGGTTCCTGATCCATCTTCCTGTCCGCGGGAACACACAACGTCACGCGACAGCACACAACGGGCACGGACAAGAGTTCAAATGATGCATGGGAGTTGCCTGGTATCTTAAAGAAAACCCGAGGTGGGTTCTAAGAATCCAATTAGCATACACAGGCTGAGTCTGCATATAATACCCAGCCTCTGTTGCTATACCGTCTTTCCCAGTCTCCCCCCTGCGCTCTGCTATGCCCCATAAATCAATTGCCTTGCTGGCGACGGCTGTTTACATGTGAAGTGTCAGTCTGACGCTCCCCCGCCTCCTCCTTAGCGCCGGTCCCCGCCCGCATCCCTTCCCTCCCCGCTGATTGGAGGGAAGGGACGCGGGCGAGGACCGGCACTATGGAGGAGGCGGGGGAGTGGCAGACTGACACTTCACATGTAAACAGCCGGCTGGCGACACGCTACGTGTCGCCAGCACGGCAATTGATTTATGGGGGACAGAAGAGCGCAGAGGGGGGCCTGAGGGAAACAGTATAGCAACAGAGGCTGGGTATTATGTGCAGAACCAGCCTCTGTATGCTAATTGGATTCCTAGAACCCACCTCGGGTTCTCTTTAAAGATCTGATCCGCCGTGGCGGTCGTTGCCACCCCAAATCGCAGGATGTTGTTGATTCATATGTCTGTTCCACCTACATTAATATAAGAGTACTACAGCCTGGTTATTTGTTAAAGAGAATCTGTATTGTTAAAATCGCACAAAAGTAAACATACCAGTGCGTTAGGGGACATCTCCTATTACCCTCTGTCACAATTTCGCTACTCCCCGCCCCATTAAAAGTGGTTAAAAACAGTTTTAAAACGTTTGTTTATAAACAAACAAAATGGCCACCAAAACAGGAAGTAGGTTGATGTACAGTATGTCCACACATAGAAAATACATCCATACACAAGCAGGCTGTATACAGCCTTCCTTTTTAATCTCAAGAGATCATTTGTGTGTTTCTTTCCCCCTGCAGCTTTCATCCACTGAAGAGACAGGCTGTTTCTTACTGCAGAGTGCAGACAGCTCTGCCCGTATGTAATTCATCAGTATGTGAAAGCCCAGCCAGCTCAGAGGAGGATTTACCCAGCTTGTAAAAGATAATAGAGCAGAGAGAAGCTGCAGTGATCTAAATAACACACATCAGTGTGCAGAGAGGGGCCAGGAGGGGGGAGATGCATCAAAGAACCACAACACTGAAGAACTTGGCAGCCTTCCAGACACAGGCTGACAAGTCTGACAAGAGAGAGATAAGTTGATTTATTACAGAGATGGTGATAGTAGAACGTGTTGCAGTAAGCCAGAGCACTTTAGAATAGATTTTGGAACTTGTAGGATGGAAGAAAACCGGATGAAATTTTTGTTACGGAGTCTCTTTAATGTGTGTCTCAATAAAGTTTTGTTGTTGTTCCTCTCACCATGAGGCTGTATTAACAAACAAAGATGGCAACAGAATATGAGCAGCCAGCAATGCAAGCATCATTACAGTCATTTAAAGTGAATCTGAAGTTAAAAAAAACAAACAAAAAAACAGATACTCGCCTTAGGAGTGGGAAGGCTTTGGGTCCTATAGAGCCTTCCCATCCCTCCTACTGTCTCCACATTACATCGCTTGCTCCCCTATTAGCGGCCTCCAACTGATGGGTCGAAGACTGCTCTGTCTTCCGCTGCGGGAGACGTCGGCAGTCTTCGGAAGCCCGAATGCTCCCGAAGACGCGCCGCCCTGTACTGCGAGTGTGTAGTACAGAGCTTTTTTTTATTTTAACTTCAGAATCCCTTTAAAAATACTGAAATCACAAGAAACAGTAAAGACATAGTCAAACATTAGAGGTACATACAGCAAAGGTAAACGTTTGTTGTGCATGCAATTCACACAAATTTGCCACGTACCTTGTACACGCCAGTAGACACAGTTGCTCAGAAAACACTATCTTTATATTCACTTTGCCGGGCAATCTTTCACCGCAGACTTTTGATCACCTCATATTCCCTATATTTTAGGTCAGACCAATGCTTACGGGGCTGGTCCTTGGTCCTGGGTGTGCCATAATTGACATGAAGAATATTTATCACCTTCTCCATAATAAGGCCTTCCAAGCATTTGGTTGGGGATAAACTCCTTTCCTGCCATCATGGTCTCACTTGTCCAGGATGTGAAACATATCCAGCATCTCTTCCCGGGCCATGGGGGTGGTCCTTCTGTAAGCCATGTTTGTTTGTGAGATTTTGGCATACAAAAAGCCGCTAAAGATGAACTTGCAGGAAGAAACATAAGCAGCACCATATTGTGTATGCAATTGTCATTCCTCCAGTTCTGTCCTCTTCTGGAAATAATAGCCCATAGGTGGGGATTACAGTTACCCAAAATCCCCCCTTAGACCAGGGCCGGTGCAGTGTCTGGGGACAGGCACCAGTTGAGACAGCAGAATATCTGCAGGCATCCTGCAGCTCACAGCACTGCCCCCTTTCTTTCTACTGAGATGACTTTGGATGGAGCAGCAGTGTGTACAGAGCATGGAGCAGCTCTGGGGAACTTAACAGAGTGAGGTATGAGCACAGCCCTGTGCCCTGCTGTGTGAATGTTTCACTTTACCCTTCATTACTAATGTCGTCTGTCGCTCTTGATCGATCCCGTTGTTGGTCAGACGGGAAATTGCATTATGTGTACCCAGCACGATGTCCTACCATATTATTATACTGTATTGTGTGTGGCTGAGTGAGATCTTTCAAGAATCCCTCCCTTGAAAATCCTGGGGTTGCCCCTGTAGCCGCCCATGCTGTAGATTTGGAGGACGACTGCTTATGATGTCACTGACTCACTCCTTTCCTACGGTCGACACCCTTAGAAAGTTACACCACACCCACTGTTCACCCACCCACAGATTAAAACCACCCCGGGTCTGTACTGCAAAACAGTAAGTTCTGTAGAGTCAGTGTACTGGCTAGAGATGTCACCTTCAAGACAGGAGGATTGAATCCTGGCTGGAGCCAGTAGCTTACAGTGCTCTTAAACTAAGTAGAGGGATATAGAGGTTGACATGCTTATTTATTTTTAAACAATTCAGATTGCATGCTTGTCCTGTTGGATGGGTAAACTACAAACTTGTTTTAGGTGTGTGATTCATGCAACTGGTATTATTTAAAAGAAAATAAATATGTCTTCCTCTATATCCCTCTTCTAAGTTCAGGACTTTAACTACATAACGACCGCGTCCATAGCTCCCAACTGTCCCTATTTAGGAGGGACAGTCAGGGGAGTAGCAATAGGGGTTGCAGAGGTTGCGGCCGCATCGGGGCCCTTGGGCCAGAGGGGCCCCAAAGGGCCCTCCCTCAACTGCAGTATTAGCTCACTATTGGTCCTATGCTCATAATAATGACTTCTATAGATACTTTGAATAGTGGTAATCATTAATAAACTGCTCCCCATCCCCTTCTTGCACCTCTGACACTGTAGTTGATACGGTGCACCAAAACCTGCCAATGGCAATTGTGATGTATAGAGTGCTTGGGGGCCCCATTGTAAAACTTGCATCGAGGTCCACAGCTCCTTAGCTACGCCACTGGGGACAGTCCCTCTTTGGGAGCCCTGTCCCTCTTTCCTCCTCATTTGTCCCACTTTCATGGCTTTGTCCCTCTTTCTATGTAAATATATATATATTTCTCTACTAAAAATGTGTTTTATTGACTCCAAACTTCATTCCCATCCTTTAAATTGCTATATTACTAATTGTAAATTGTTACAATGAACCAGGATAGAAAGGACCAGTGTGGTTTGAATTATAAAACAACTTATTTTTCTTATGAAATCTTTACGGTGTGCGTGACTAGGGTTGTGATGGGCGTGGTCAGGGGTGTGGCAGGGGCGTGGCTTAATTGTCCCTCTTTCTCATCTCAAAAAGTTGGGAGGTATGCACGCGGTGGCAGTCCCGGGACCGCCTAACGCCGATTGGCGTCAAGTCCTGGAGCTGCAGTTTCCCAGGGAATGGCCGCGCGCATGCGCGATCGTTCCCTGCCACCTCACGGTGCGGAGCTCCGTGATTAGCCTGCTAGCCGCCGATCGCGGCTAGCAGGCTGCTTGTAAACGAAAGGGGAAATAAATCCTCTTTGTTTACATCTGTACAGCGCTGCGGTCTCCAGCAGCGCTGTATGAGATCAGCGATCCCCGGCCTCTGATTGGCCGGGGATCACCGTCCTCTGATAGGGTGATGCCTATGAGAGGCGGAGAACAGGACGGATCACCATCCTGCTCATTTCTACAGGCGGAAGGGAGGGAGGGAGGAAGGAGAGGGAGGGGGACGGAGGGAGGGAGAGAGAGCCTCTATGAAGCAAAAAAAAAAAAAAATGGCAGCAGCGATCGGACACCTCCGGCAGCATTTCCCCTTAGGGACAAAAATAAGGGGTGAGTCAGATTGCTGGGCTCCTTAGCTGGGTTGTGCAGGAGGCTGAAAAGCCTGCACAGCCCAGTGCAGACAAAAAGAACCTGGTCTTTAGGGGGGTTTAACACTGTGGTCGTCAAGTGGTTAAAGAACAACTGGAGCGAGAGAAATACGGAGGCTGCCATATTTATTTGCTTTTAAGGAATACCAGTTGCCTTGCAGCCCTGCTGGTCTATTTAGCTGCAGTAGGGTCTAAATCACACCAGAAACAAGCATGTGGCTAATCTTGTCAGATCTGACAATTATGTCAGAAACACCTGATATGCTGCATGCTTGTTCAGGGTCTTTGGCTAAAAGTATTAGACGCAGAGGATCAGCAGGTTAGCCAGGCAGCAGGTATTGCTTAAAAAGAAATAAATATGGCAGCCTCCATATCACTCTCGCTACAGTTGTCCTTTAAAGCACAACTGAAGCGAGAGAGAGAGAGAGATGGAAGCTGACAGATTTATTTCCTTTTAAGCAATGCACATTGCCTGGCTGTCCTGCTAAATGTTGGTCTCTTAGGGCCCTTTCACACTGGTGCGGGGCTGCAAATTGCCGCACTGCTACCGCAGCCTAATGAAAGCCCATGGGGGAGTTCATAATTCCCACGTTGCAGTACGCTGCGCCAGAAGTGCCCGAGTTAAAGCTAGCGCATACCTACGTTACCTTGAGGCTCCTGGGGTGACCTGCGGCAATCTACATCAGCCCGGAAGTCATGTTAGTCTATGGGAATCATGGTTTTGCGTTGCAACATTATGGCGCACATGCCTAGACGCGAATTTTAACAATGCACTTCCCTGCACTTACACATACCCGAAGCAGGAAGTGACCGCAAGCACGTGTCACTTCCTGCTTGGCTGATTGCCAGACAGCGAACACCGTGTACTAACGCAGTGTTCCCTGAAGACGTGTGTTTGGTGGTGTGGTGCAATGAGGGGGGGGGGGGGGGGGGGGCGATGCACCGCTTTGCTGACGCTGGTTTGCAGTGTGAAACCAGCCTTAGGCTAAACAAATATTTTTCTCCATCAGTGGCATTCCTAGGTAAAGTCTATAAGCTGCAGGAATGACTAGAAATGACTAGGTATGAGACTGCACTAGATCCTCAGTACAATATTACTGTCACTGTCCGTATTTACCACTGCTGTCATCAGTGTGCCTGTGTGACAAACAAGCAATTAACAGGGAAAGCACTCAGCATTATGCCTCGTTATCTGGAATCCCAACAATTTAGCAGCTTTTTTGGCAGCTAGTACAAATATACTTTACAGCTCATGTCGCACATCGTCAGGATTTGAGCCCTGTGATACCGGAGTGCCGAAGACACGACTGTCATTATGGCAGGCAGATGTTGCTGGTGCAGCAACTGGCAATCCAAGTGTAACTGCTGAGCATCAGCGCTTTGTAAGATGGACAGTCATTATATCTGCAGCATCACCATGAGTGATAAAGGAACACATTTGTCAAGGAGAATGGATGTGAAACCAAGGATTATACCTATGACATATTAAAGTGGACCTGAACTCAGAACTTCCTCTCTGCTATAAAAGATAAGCAACAGCATAATAACCTTTACAAAAAATAAGTAAGGGAAGGGAGACACCGAGAGCCCGATATGGTGCAGTATGTACTGGTACTGTAATGTGGGTGATATAATTGGTAGGAGTGATACTCACAAATCTGGGTTACCCTCCAGGCAACCACTGTATAGGCAGGCGGGGAGATTAAACCTGTCCCCGCTCAGGAATAAGAAGTCGCTCTCTGTAGATCAGGAAAAAAGGGCCAAAACCCCTCCACCCAGGGGTGGATACAATATAATCAGCAGTGTAACAGAGGCGCCAAAAGTGTAAAAACAAATAAAATGTTTAAAAGCAGGGAGGTAATAGGTGGACTTACCTCCCCAATGCAGACACAGGAAAAAATCAAGTTTTCGACAAAATAACGTTTAATCTATAAACTCCAATATTTTGCAACGCGTTTCGTGGGTTCAACCCACTTCATCAGGCTATAAAAGGAGCAATCAAAATGAACTGTGAGCAGTCTCAGCAAGCTTAGCGCCTCTGTCTGACAGAGGCGCTAAGCTTGCTGAGACTGCTCACAGTTCATTTTGATTGCTCCTTTTATAGCCTGATGAAGTGGGTTGAACCCACGAAACGCGTTGCAAAATATTGGAGTTTATAGATTAAACGTTATTTTGTCGAAAACTCGATTTTTTCCTGTGTCTGCATTGGGGAGGTAAGTCCACCTATTACCTCCCTGCTTTTAAACATTTTATTTGTTTTTACACTTTTGGCGCCTCTGTTACACTGCTGATTATACTTTACAAAAAAGCATTTCTTTGTTACAGCTGATACAAATCCTGCTATAAATCTGCAGTGTGTCTACCTCCTGCTTTCATGGAAGCAGACATAGGGTTAACATCCCATGTTTACAAATTAGCTGCACTGCCAAGGCAGCCAGCTGACACAGCTGAGAGATCAAATTACAGTTGTGATTAGACACAGATGAGGGGAAGTTAGACAGGCTAAACTCTCTAAATACATACAGGGTGCATTGCTACATGTTTTCCGTCTGTCCTGTGCAAGAGTTCAGGTCCACTTTAACCACTTGAGTACCACAGGCTTACACCCCCCTAGTGACCAGGCTATTTTTTACAATTCAGCACACTGCAGCTTTAACAGTTCACTGCAGGGCCATTCGACTTACTACGCAAAGGAATCTTGCCTCCTTTTCTTTCTACCAACAGTGCTTTCTGTTCTGCTGCTGCAGCTGCTGCGGTTTTTATTTATTTATTTTATTAATTGTATTGATTCATTGTATTGATTTTTTTTTATAAAATGCTTTTTTTTAAATAAAATGATCTTATAGTCTAAATGAAGGGAGTTCCTGACTTGTGAACGCCTGCCAATTTGAACCTCCAACCCGCCGCAATGTCAGAGACTCCCTGTACTGTGCCCATGCAGAGGGAGACACTGGGACAAATTGAGGACACAGGGGGACACAAAGGGGCATAGAGGAGGACACAAGGGGGACACAAAGGGGCATAGAGGAGGACACAAGGGCGACACAAAGGGGCATAGAGGAGGACACAAGGGGGGAAATAAGGACACAGGGAGACACAAGAGGTACAAGGGGCATGAGGTACAAAAGGGGCAGAATCCATAAAATGCCCCTCCAACAATGATGCACAAGTTTTAATACATATATTTCTCCCGTGGTTTTGTGCTCTAAACCTTATCATCCGGAACATCTTATAGTAAAAAAAAAAAACAGTAATTTCGAGGAGAGTTGATCTGCCACCTGGAGTCAGGAAGACATTTTTCCCTTTAAAAGCAAATCCGAGCCAAAGCTCAGGTTTTAAAAAACGGTATTACCTTTAAGAGAGGAAAGCCTCAGGATACTATCGAGGTTTCCCTCGGTTGTTAGAAGCCCCCCATTGCTGAGCACGGCCCCCCTCCACATCGGAGCCATGCAGCTATCCTGTCCCTGCATCATGGTCACGCAGTAGCCACACGAGCCCAACTGTGCATGTGCAGTAGGACAGAGCCTGCGGCTCCTGCTTACTGCCCATGCGTGGATGGACTTGCACTGCTACTGCATGGCTATGATGCAGGGACAGGGGCTGCGTGGCCCCGATATAATTAAAGACAATGCCTTGTCGCTAATCTTGGAGGGGGGCACGCTTAGCGATGGGGACAGCAGGGCAGAGCGGGAATCCTCAATATGATCCCGAGGCTTTCCTTTCTTTAGGTAAGTATCTAATTTTGTACCCGAAATGTGCTCCGGCTCAGGTACACTTTAAGGGTAATTGACCTAAGCCTTGTTAGGTTTTTTTTGCCTTCCCCTGGACCAAATGGGATATGTTCGGGTTTAGAGTGGTGTTTTCTTTTTCTGGTTGAACTTGGAGTGATGTCTTTTTTCAACCAATCTATGTAACTATTACTGCCACGGTGAGCCAATTTGGCCAATTCTGGAGACTTAGAAATCGAAATTCTGTTGAAACCGGAAACTCATCCCTACTCACAAGTAATATTTATATGACTGCTTAATTTCAGTGACTGAAAAGCACATGATGTAGTATATAAAGTAGTGACTTTTTACTATTCAGTACAAAGAAAGCGTGAAAGGAGAGAGATGCATTTTTGATTTGATACATCAGAGACTTTGTCTGATCTTAGATAAGTGCTTTGTACACACCGTTGTATGATGAAAAAAATGCCCTCAGAAAAAGCTGCCCACAAACACATCAGGCCTCCACATTAGATGAATAAGACTTCTTAATTTAAACATATAATGACGCAACAGGGCTTATGGATTGCTTACCCATCAGGGGTTCTTGTTAATAGCTTATACTGACTAATACTGACTAAGGCAAGAAACCCACTAGGAGCGATTTTCTGAGCGTTGTGCGATTTGAAAACTCTTGAGCTCTTGGCTACAACAGGTGAAAGCAAGTATGTGTCTCTGAATTAAAATCTTGCTGCTCAAAGAAAGCCTGAAGGGCAAGGAATATGGAATCAACAACTTTCCATCTTTTCTTTTTTTTTTTTCTCACTGCTATGCCAAAATTGTGCAAGAAGTGGAAGAAGACTGCAGCCAGTAAGTCACAAATGGAGTCAGAACATCTGATCTGTATGCTGGTAGATTGGGGGGAGGGGGGGTTGCATCAGGTTGGAATTGAGCCAATCAGCTGCTTCCAGTGTGGACTGACTCAATTTCTGACAATATGTCGTTTCCAACATGTGCATCAGGCCTGGGACTCACTGCAAAACGCTATCGCAATCGCTAGTGATTTGTGGAATAGCTTTGCAGGCGATTTTGGGAGCAATTTCCCTGCTCCTGTACAATACATTAGAAGGAAATGCTCCCAAAATGCTAAACAATTGTTCAAAACGGAGGCACCAGATAAGTATAAAATAGTTTAAAAATCTTTTAAAAAAGGATGAGGTACTGGTGGCAGAGGCGTATCTGGGTAATATGGCGCCTATGGCAAACACTGAATTTGCGCCCCCCCCGCGAATATTAAAATTGCCCCATAACATAAATTGAGTAGCCATGGCCCCCTAGATATTAGAATTAAGTAGCCATGTGCCTCAAAATTAAATATAAATAAATAGTCCACATTCTTCCAGATAAATGAATAGATAAATGAATAAATAAAGTAGTCACATGCTTCTGGATAAAAAAACCAAATAGTTACACACCTGCAGTTAAATTAATTAAGTAACCAGGTGCCTATTAAATAGCCAGGTGTATCAACATAAAATAATTAAGTAGCCAAGTAGGGAGCATCTAGGTGCTGGATAGGGTGGGAGGGAGCATCTAGGTGCTGGGTAGGGTGGGAGAATGAAGTTGCTGGGTGGGGTGGGTGGGAGCATCTGCTGAGAGAGGTGGGTAGCAGCATCTAGGTGCTGGGTGGGAGGGAGGGGAGGATCTAGGTGCTGGGTGGGGTGGGAGGATCTAGGTGCTGGGTGGGGTGGGAGGATCTAGGTGCTGGGTGGGGTGGGAGGATCTAGGTGCAGGGTGGGGTGGGAGGGAGGATCTAGGTGCTGGGTGGGGTGGGAGGGAGGATCTGGGTGAGGTTGGTGGGAGGGAGGATCTAGATACTGGATGGGGTTGGAGGAAGCATCTGGGTGATGGGAGGAAGAGAGCATCTAGGTAGTGGGTGGGAACATCTGGGTGCTGGCTGGGGTGGGAGAGAGTATCTGGATGCTGGCTGGGAACATCTGGGTGCTGGCTGGGGTGGGAGAGAGTATCTGGATGCTGGCTGGGGTGAGCACATTTGGGTGCTGGCTGGGGTGAGCACATCTGGGTGCTGGCTGGGGTGAGCACATCTGGGTGCTGGCTGGAGTGGGTACAGATGGGTGCTGGCTGGAGTGGGTACAGATGGGTGCTGGCTGGAGTGGGTACAGATGGGTGCTGGCTGGGGTGGACATAACTGGATGCTGGCTGGGGTGGGTATATCTGGGTGTTGGCTGGGGTGGGCACAACTGGGTGCTGGCTGGAGTGGGTACAGATGGGTGCTGGCTGGGGTGGACATAACTGGATGCTGGCTGGGGTGGGTATATCTGGGTGTTGGCTGGGGTGGGCACAACTGGGTGCTGGCTGGAGTGGGTACAGATGGGTGCTGGCTGGGGTGGACATAACTGGATGCTGGCTGGGGTGGGTACATCTGGGTGCTGGCTGGGGTGGGTACAGATGGGTGTTGGCTGGGGTGGGCACAACTGGGTGCTGGCTGGGGTGGGCACAACTGGGTGCAGGCTGGGGTGAGCACAACAGGGCGGTGGCTGGGGTGGGTACATCTATTTGGTGACTGCAGGACTGCAGTGGGTACATCTTGGTGCTGACTGGGGGGTGTGAAATATCTGGGTGCTGGCTGTGGCTGGGGTGGGCACATCTGTGTTCTGGCTGGGGTGGGCATCTGGGGTACAGTAAAAGATAACAAGCAAAGCAAATTAATATTACACAGTAAATAAAGGAGAATATATATACTAACAGATGCATGTTGAGATTCTCTACCGAGGACACCAGTACTTGCTGTAGTTCTGAATAGAATTCTGCTGTATCCTGGCATGGATGTGACTTCCAGCAAGCACCCTTACGGAAACCGCTCCAGCCACTGCAGTCCTTAGAGGCACACACTACCCGGTCGTGCACCTGAACTTCGCATGCAGGAAGTGATCATCACTTCCGCCTTTGAAGTGCTCCGCGTCCACGGGTGGCAATGCTCCTCTCTCCGGGATCCACTCATCTGAGGTGTGAGTGGAGACTGAGGCAGCGGGGACCAGAGGCAGCAGTGACGGGCAGCAGTGACAGAGTCCCCGCAGCGTTTCAAAGTCACCGGATCGCAGCCGCTCGCTGTCTTGTATCCCCCGGTCTCCCTCCTGATTGGCTGCATGGAGGTGGGAGGGGAGACTAGAGGAGGAAACGTGGCCATGCATGTAGCTGGCAACTTCAGATGCTGGGCAGTTAGGTGACACACGGGGGGCGCTGCGCAGGAAGCTGCCTGCCTGTCACACTGAGTGACACACACAATCCCTCAGCCTCCTCTCCTTGTGCGGGCGCCGGCATAGACAATAGCGCTGGCGGACAGCCAGCTACTACACAGAGAGGAATGATTAATTGCTTACTGGGGATGCGCCCCCCCCCCCCCCAGCAGAGTGACAAAGGGCGCCTATAGCAGGTGCCCTATGTGCACCCCTATAGATACGCCTCTGACTGGTGGACTTACCTCCCACAAGTAGACACGTGATCAGTTATTCACTGAAAAATATCTTTATTCAAATAGACTCCAGAGTAATAACAACGCATTTCATGGGTAACATCCCGCTTTATCAGGCAGTATATGGAGCATGTAAAGAGCCAGGTGGAGGCACTCATACCTACTCTGGAATCTATTTGAATAAAGATATTTTTCAGTGACTAACTGATCCTGTGTCTACTTGTGGGAGGTGAGTCCAAAACGAACTCCCCCTTTGTTAAACGGTTTTTAACTATTTTATCCTTATCTGGAGCCTCCGTTCTGAACAATTGTTTATTCTGATTGTCCACCCTTGGTGGAGGTGTTACCCCCTTTTCTTCTACTTCTACGGAGAGCGACATTTTTAACCCGAGTGGGGTCGGGTCTTGTCAGCAAAACTCAGTTTGGTTATTTGTGGAAAAAAGTTTTTTTCTTAGTGGTGAGCAGAAATTTCAGCATTTTAATTCACAATTGCAAAATTTCAAGAAGAGAGGTGTTACCCCCTTTTCTTCTACTTCTACGGAGAGCGACATTTTTAACCCGAGTGGGGTCGGGTCTTGTCAGCAAAACTCAGTTTGGTTATTTGAGGAAAAATGTTTTTTTCTTAGTGGTGAGCAGAAATGTCAGCATTTGAATTCACAATTGCAAAATTTCGAGAAGAATCGTAATTAATTTAGTTAGCAAACGTAATCAGGAACCGTATTGTAGCAATTTCGCATAATTTTCACGTATCTGTAATTTTGTGCCAACTTTAATGACTACTAGCAAAGCTCCCATACGTGCTATCGTCACCAAAAATGCTATGTGCATTAACCTCCTTAGCGGTAACCCCGTGTGTGACACGGGGTAAGCCGCCGGAGGGTGCCGCTCAGGCCCTGCTGGGCCGATTTACATAACATTTTTTTGCTGGACGCAGCTAGCACTTTGCTAGCTGCGCCAGCACACTGATCGCCGCCGGCCCGCGCCCGATTGCCGCTATCCGTTGCGGCGTACGGGCCCCCCCCTCCCCCAGACCCCGTGTGCTGCCTGGCCAATCAGTGCCAGGCAGCGCCGAGGGGTGGATCAGGACTCCCAATGACGTCACGACGTCGCTGACGTCGGTGACGTCATCCCGCCCCGTCGCCCGTCCCGCCCTCCAGGAAATCCCGTTCTTTGAATGGGATTTCCTGATCGGAGATCGCCGAAGGCGATCGAAGCGGGCGGGGGGATGCCGCTGAGCAGCGGCTATCATGTAGCGAGCCCTGGGCTCGCTACATGATTTAAAAAAAAAAAAGCGCTGCCCCCTGGCGAAATTTTTCATACCGCCAGGGGGGTTAAGGAGAATAGTGGGAAGAAGACAAAAAAAATATTTTTTAAAAAGCCATTGTAGTTTTTGAGAAAATCAATTCTAAATACGCAAAGAAAAAAGTTTTTAAATTGTCATGTTTAAAAAACATTTTTTCCTTTGCATTTTTAAAATCGATTTTCTTCAAAACTACAGTCTTTTTAACAAATTCTTTTTTTTTTTTTTTTTTTTTGCCTTGTTCACACTATTCTCCTTAACATACATAGCAATTTTGGTGACGATAACATGTATGGGGGCTTTGCTATTCACCGCTAAAGTCAGCAAGAAATTAAGCAACATTTACACAAAAAGTAAGCAAAATTACGAATGGACTATATAAAATCAATTGAATGTACAAATCGTAATTATGTATGGGCCCTAATTTCAAATTACGATCATCAGTTCTTCTATCGGGAATATAGATCAGCCTGTAATCCATCTTTTAGTAGCACAGTTTGCTATTCTCTAGACCAGGTCATTGGCACAGGCATGCAGACCTATTTTGAACATTTATCTTCAACTTGACGAAATGATGTCCATAAATCAGTTAGGAAAACACATGACATTTGGGATATCAGTAAACTTTGTGTGTAATTCACAGTTATGGAAGCGGTGCGAGGCTGTGGCTCCTCCTGGGGAGAGTTAAACAATCCTGCAAAGGGAATAGATGTGACGGTCTTATAAAACTCGAGAGGTCCAGCTTCTTAAAATGAATTCTGTGTTATTGTTCTCTGTGTTATTACAATCTCTGTATTGTGATTCTCTGAGATAAACTCTCTTTGGTACATAGAGAAGTGGTGGCTTCCCAGACCTCACCTTTGGCATACAAAGGCGCAAGTGATGAAGATCATAGAAATAAACACATACCTTGCTGCTGAACCATCAGCGACCTCTGTGGCATAACGGCTCTGGTAGGCTGAGAGATTTATTCTATATCTGTAAGAGAGATATAACTAAAAATGAAATAATGCTTTGATTTCCTAAAGGAGCTATACTATTTTCTGTCTGCATTAAACTTTTATTTCTTTTACAATTGTTAGAGACTCTGTCACACACTGGAATTTACAACACTCTTAATTCATGCTCTAACAGTGACCATTTAGTCAGGGCTAGGCTGAGGCAGAGGTTCAGGAGGCACCAGCCTTTGGGTGCAGAGCCCTGAAGGTGTGCCTCCAACCCCTGACTCCGCCCTCTACAATGTTGCTAGGGCAACTGCCACTGTATTCCTTGATGCTCTCTTACACTTATATAATTGCGTTACATCATGAAGTCCTTAAGCTAGACTCCCTAACACTGCCTCTTCCTACTGAGCGCCCCCTAGTGGCTGCAGCTCAAGCACTTTTAGTCCGCCAGGAGAAAAGCGCAATGTAAATGTTATTTGTCTTGTCTTTTCGAAGAGCAAGGAATTGGTGACTTTGCTAGGAACTCCTGAGCTCATTTATCTTTGCTATTGGAGCACAATCACCCTCTGATATTGGTCTGGTAACTTCTCACTATATTACTATCTTATACATCATTTCTTGGGGCCAGATGTACACATCAGAAGCCTGTAGGCACAGAGGTTCTGCTGCCATAAACTCCGCCCCTCAACACAGACCCCACTCCATTCTAATCCCTTTATTGCATTGAGCATATATTAGCCCCTAATTCCCAATGGCTGCATGGCGGATAGTTGGGGTCATGAGCTTTGTTCTTCCCACTCACCCAGCTCCTACGTAAAGTCACTCCAGCATCACTCTAAAGGTGGCCACACACCATACAATTTTTTAAATATCTGTTCAATTTAAGAATTGCAATCAATTTTTCTGACTGATTGTAACATTTCAAAAATATGACCAATGTACCACACATGTATGTTCAATTTTTTCCTCAATTATGATAAAAATGATTGGAAACTCAGAGAAAATTGCTAGGGTATGTATATTAATACATTAACAATCCAACACACACCATACAATCTTTAGTAGAAATTGAAGAGAAATATCTGGCATTCCGGATCGATTTAAATCGAAAAAACGGGAAATCCGATCAGATTTTTCAGTCGAATGAAAAAAAAAAAGCTTTCGATTTTTTCGAGAGATACAATCGTTTTTATCGAATTACTGTAAAATCGGATCATTTTATTGTATCGTGTGTGGCCACCTTAACCTTTGCATGGTTCAGTGTGTTGCAACAGGTCCCGCAGGTAACAGGATGTATGCAGTGCATTACCAGACAAATTGTGTGTATATCCCGGAAGTGAAGCATACTTTCAATGGAAAGTATGCGTCACTCATTTTGCCACCCCATAGCTGTAACGCAATTGCACTGCACCAAGTGTAAACACAGTCTTACAAAGCCTATGCTGCCACCTGCCCTGCCTCACCAGCCGGAGCATGAGAGGCTACAACAGGTCATGCTGGGCCCTGAAGTGCCCCACTCACACCCTCCCAAATCACACACACAGGCAGGTAAATATACCTGGGCAGTAGGAGCCTAGTTGGTGGAGTCTACACCTATGCTATACCATTGCACTGCATCATGGAAACAGCCGCCAGGGACACTGACTGTGCTGCCTTTCCCTAGAAGTCTGGACTGAAGCTCTATCAGCATTGCCCTGAAAGCCGGGCACAGGCTGCTAAATGACATCATGCTCTGGCTCTGCATTGACAGGGAGGACACTCGGGGAGGGGATCTGCCTCTATGACATAAGGCACACGTAGGCACAAGCCTACATTGCCTTATGGATAACCTGGCCCTGCCATTACCCAAAATGGATAACATCTTGAAAGAGTGGATGAAGGTTTGAAAACAGAAAAATCCCGTGGAACAAAGGACGTGTATAACTGACTTTTTAAACTTTCTATTTTACACTTTTTTTTTTGTATTTGATTAAGGTTTTTTTTTTACAGATAGAAGGTACTGAGCATAACAAATAATTATGTGGGTGGCCTGGAAGCAGATTTTTTATATAATAGATTAAGAGGGAAAAAAAGACTATTACGGAAAAGACACACTGACAACTATCTATTCAGCTGGAAAGACTAAGAAGATTTTCTGTAAGAACGTGTTATGTATAATAACCAAGACAATTGGAATTTATAATTTAATGTGTAATACAGTTTTACAGAAGTTCATGTTCTAGAGGTGTGAATTTTCACACAACAAGGTAGTTTAAAAACTTAGAGCTACAAAAAAAAAAGTAAAACATACAAAAAAAAGAAAAAAAGAAATATATACTATACAGTATATAAATTGATAGCAACAGTTGCCATTTTCAGTTGGGTTTAGTAATAAGTAATGTTCCTGAGGACAGGCAGGGCCGGCCCTAGACTTTTTGCCGCCTGAGGCAAACTTGCAAAAAATCACCGCCCCCCCCCCCCCTTCAAGCCGTGGGTGTGGGGGGCCGCCAACCTGGAGGGGGTAGCGTGCAGGAAGGGGGTATTGGGCAAAGCGGCAGAGAGGGGGTTGGACCTCCTTCTCCCTTGCCTGGATTCCCTGATCTGCGCCCCCTCCAGCTTTAAAAAGTTAAGTAGCAGCCACTACTAGTAAGAGGCAGCAGGCGGGCCCACTGCATTGTAAGTGGACGGCATTGCAGGAAGTGATGACATTGGAGCACACGCTGGAACGCGGAAGAGGTGAGTCATCCCCGCCCGTTGCCTCTTACTAGTAGCGGCTGCTACTTCACTTTTTAAAGCTGGAGGTGGAGCGCAAATCGGGGGAGCCAGGCGCGCTGCTTTGCCCAATACCCCCTTCCTACCCGCTACCCCCTCCAGGTCAGTGGCCCCCCACACCCACGGACAGGCGGGTGCCGCCCCCCCAGAAGTGCCACCTCAGGCATTTGTTTCACCCCGCCTCATGGGCGGGGTGAAACAAATGCCTCAGAAAAGAAATCATAAATGTTGCGGATGAGATTGGTGATCTAATGTGCGACCTTGACAAGGAGGATAATCTTGACATTCAGAAAGTGGATGTTTGGGAGTCCCAGGATGTGGCAGAGGAAGGGGAGTTTGGGGGGGTCATCACCCCCCACGCAGTTTGAGTGTGAGGATTATGATGACAAGGGGAATGATCCTGACTACAGTCCACCAGCGAATCAGAATGTCAGCTCTGAGGAGGAGGAGGATGCGGCGGTGGGTCTGACACAG
This sequence comes from Hyperolius riggenbachi, assembly GCF_040937935.1. Classification (NCBI taxonomy): domain Eukaryota; kingdom Metazoa; phylum Chordata; class Amphibia; order Anura; family Hyperoliidae; genus Hyperolius; species Hyperolius riggenbachi. Next base: position 105,006,390 of record NC_090649.1, read on the forward strand.
AGGATCATCATTTCACGCAGTGGCAGGAGCAGCAGTGGGCGTGAAATCCAGGACTCACAGCCTGCGACTTCATCTTCTGGCACTACCACCAGCTGCACCACTCATAGCTCAACCAAACCACCAGTAGCAGACATATCCCATTCTGGCTGTAAGGGATTGTTCACTTCCCCAATCTGGCGGTTCTTTACTGTGTCCCAAGTGGACTCCAGGTATGCGATCTGCAATCATTGCCAACAGAAGCTGAGCAGAGGTCGTCACCCCTCCAAATACAGCACCACCTTTCTCCTGTCCCATCTGGCTGCAAAACATCATGAGGAGAATGAAGCGTTCTTGAAGCTGAAGGAAGCTGGCGCTGGCAGTGGTCAGAGCAGGACTGCACAGCTTTCATCAACAGCACCATCCCGACCTCGTGCTCCTCCAGCAGCACCATCAGGAGTGCGGAAATGCACTACTGTCACTACTGACCACACTGAGGACTTGTCGTGCAGCCAGTCCTCAGTGGCCTCCTCTGCAATGTCCTCTGCTGATTCCAGGAAAAGACGCCACCAGACCCTGCTCATCGAGTCCTTTATGGGTGTTCTCAAGACGTGGCCTCCCCACAGCCGTCGCGTCCGCCTGCTGAACGGCTTTCTGGCTCAGGCCATGTCCTCACAGCTTCTGCCGTACTCCCTTAAGCAGGAGGGGAGCGTGATGCGGATGCTCCTGCAGTGTGCAGCACTGGATTGGCCAATCCCCAGCTGCGATTATTTTCCCCGCACGGCCATCCCAGCACTGCACATGTTTGTGATGGCCAACGTGGGGCGTGGGCTCAATCATGCGGTGGGTGATCGGGTCCATGTCACCATGGACTCATGGAGCAACCAGTGCGGGACAGGCCGCTACCTATCATTCAAGGTGCATTGGGTCAGTTTGGTGGAAGGGCGAAAGGGGAAAGCAGCATAGGGCACAGCAGCAGCAGCAGCAACTCAGTGGGTGGTGCCACCCCACGGGGTCAGGGGAAAGGAAGCAGGTTCCTCTGATCCCGCTCCATCCTCCGGCACACCTGCCGCCCAACACCACCACCTCAGCAGCAGCATGAAGCCCCGTCACTGCCAAGCGCTGCTGGAGATGCTCAGCTTGGGGGCAGACAAACTGATGGCAGAAAACGTCCTGGAAAAGCTCCAAGAGCAGCAGGAGCGTTGGCTGACAGACAAAGGCCTCAAATTCGGAAAAGTGGTGGCCGACAATGGGGCCAACCTGGTTGCTGCCATCACCAAGGGAAACCTCAGCCACATCCCCTGTCTGGCCCATGTCCTGAAACCAGTGGTGCAAAAATTTCTGCACACATATGAGGGGATGGACAGTCTTTTATCAGCAGCAAGGAAAGTGGTGGGCTAATTCCGCCGCTCAAGTGGTGCCTCAGCGACCCTGGAAACCCTGCAGGTGCAGCTGGAACTGCCACGGCACTGGCTGATCCAGGACGTTTCAACACGTTGGAACTCAACCCTGGCCATGTTGGAGCATCTTGTGGAGCAAACGATGCTGTCATCAAGTACATGACCAATTACACTGTGGCCGCCGTCATGACAAGGAGGACCGCAGCACCGCCAATGCCAACCTCCCGCCCATCATCCCCCCATAAAGACTGGGTTAACATGCAACAGGTGTGCTTGGTGCTCGCTCCCTTCCTGCAGGCCACCAACATGGTCAGCCGGGACCGTTTGTTAGTGTGTGAGTGGGTGCCCCTGGTTTGCCTGCTGGATATGGCATTGGGTGCTTTGATGGACAAGGGAGACAGCCTTGACCAGGCAGGAGCAGCAGGCAGATGCACAGTCTACCTCTGTGGGGGAGGAGGAGGCCCGAACCTCCGATTTTTGGTTCGCGAACCGGGTTCGTGAACGTCCGCAAAAGTTTGGTTCGTGCAAACTTTTGCGAACCTCAATAGACTTCAATGGGGAGGCGAACTTTGAAAACTAGAAAAATGTATGCTGGCCACAAATGTGATGGAAAAGATGTTTCAAGGGGTCTAACACCTGGAGGGGGGCATGGCGCAGTGGGATAGATGCCAAAAGTCCTAGGGAAAAATCTGGATTGGACGCAAAGCAGCATTTAAGGGCAGAAATCACATTGAATGCTAAATTGCAGGCCTAAAGTGCTTTAAAATATCTTGCATGTGTATACATCAATCAGGGAGTGTAATTAGAGTACTGCTTCACGCTGACACACCAAACTCACTGTGTAACACACCCCAAACAGCTGTTTGTGTAGTGATGGCCTTAAAAATTCAGGAATCCACCTGGAGTCCTGGACCCTGTTGGTGGTGACGGAGAAGGCAGTTAAGCGGCCTGCAGGCAGAGATGCTGTGTGGGGACCGACTTAGTCATGGGGCAGGCAGTCACACGGCGTGCAGGCAGAGATGCTGTGTGTGGGGACTGACTTAGTCTTGGGGCGGGCAGTAGCCCTCCGGGATCCATGCCTCATTCATTTTGATAAAGGTGAGGTACTGAACACTTTTGTGACTTAGGTGACTTCTCTTCTCAGTGACAATGCCTCCAGCTGCGCTGAAGGCCCTTTCTGATAGGACGCTTGAGGCAGGGCAAGACAGAAGTTGGATGGCAAATTGGGACAGCTCTGGCCACAGGTCAAGCCTGCGCACCCAGTAGTCCAAGGGTTAATCGCTGCTCACAGTGTCTACATCCACACTTAAGGCCAGATAGTCGGCTACCTGCTGGTCCAGGCGTTGGTGGAGGGTGGATCCGGAAGGGCTAAGGCGAGGCGTTGCACTAAAGAATGTCCGCATGTCGACATCACCATGAGATCGCTGGAGCGTCCTGTCCTTGCCTGCGTGGACATGGGAGAAGGATTACTGGCAGTGGTACCTTTATTGTGTTGTGCTGTGACATCACCCTTAAACGCATTGTAAAGCATAGTTGCCAGCTTGTTCTGGTTCTGATGAGAGTTGATCCCACAATGCTTCCTCCCGTAACTGTTCCTGTTCACGCTCCTCCACAGCTTGATCCACCACTCTACGCGCGGCACGCTCCAGGAAGTAAGCGTACGGGATCAAGTCGCTGATGGTGCCTTCACTGTGACTCACCAGGTTGGTCACCTCCTCAAACGGCCGCATGAGCCTGCATGCAATTCGCATGAGTGTCCAGTTGTTGGGCCAGAACATCCCCATCTCCCCAGATTGTGTCCTTCTACTGTAATTGTAGAGGTACTGGGTGATGTTTTACTCCTGTTCTAGCAGGCGAGAGAACATAAGGAGGGTTGAATTCCAGTGAGTCAGGCTATCACAAATGAGGCGTCTCACTGGCAACTTGTTTCTCTGCTGAATCTCGGCAAAGTGTGCCATGGCCGTGTAAGACCGCCTGAAATGCCCACACAACTTCCTGGCCTGCTTCAGGACGTCCTCTAAGCCTGGCTACTTTGACACAAATCTTTGAAGACATGTCTAAGATGGCGTGACACCGTTGTACCTGGCATGCAGCATAGGCGCTGGGGCTGTGTAGCTGGAGAGGAGATCGCAGCACCAGTAGAGTTGAACTGCTGCTCAGCCAAGGAGGAGGAGGATGACGACAGCGAAGAGGATGTAGCAGGAGGAGAGGAGGTGGCAGAAGGCCTGCCTGCAAGCCGTGGAGGTGTCACAAGTTGGTCTGCTGCACAGCCACGTACTCCCGCTTGCCATCGGTCACCAGGTTGACCCAATGGGCTGTGTAATTAATGTACCTGCCCTGACCGTGCTTGGCAGACCACGCATCCGTGGTCAGGTGCACCCATGACCCAACGCTGTGTGCCAGAGATGACACCACTTGCCTCTCAACTTCACGGTACAGTTTGGGTATCGCCTTTTTAGAGAAATAATTGCGGCCTGGCATCTTCCACTGCGGTGTCCCAATGGCCACAAATTACGGAAGGCCTCAGAGTCCACCAGCTGCTATGGTAACATCTGGCGAGCTAACAGTTCCGCCAAGCCAGCTGTCAGACGCCGGGCAAGAGGGTGACTGGCAGAAACTGGCTTCTTCCGCTCAAAGATTTCCTTCACAGACACTTGGCTGCTGTGGGCAGAAGAGCAGGAACCGCTCAAGGTCAGAGGCAGAGTGGAGGAGGGTGGCTGTGAAGGTGCAAGGGAGTAAGCAGCTGAAGATGATGCACCTGAAGGAGGAAGAGGAGAAGGAGGGTGGCTTTTATTGTGTGTGCTGCTTTTGCTCAGATGCTCTTCCCATTGCAGTTTGTGCCTTTTCTTCGTAAGGCACTTGTCCCTACGTGGGTGTTGGCATTTCCACGGCTCAATTTTTGGAGGCAGAGAGAACAGTTGGCATTGCTCTGATCTGAGGCAGACACATTAAAAAATTTCTAAACCGCTGAGCCCCCCTGGGGTGATGGCACTATGGTGGCATCAGCAGCTGACGTTGAAGGACATGTTGGCTGGCTGTACATAGGTGGCGATACATGGCGCCGGACACTGCCACCAGCTGTTTCTGATGACGAGCTTCCCTGCTTCTTTCAGGAACTCGTCTCCTCCTACTCCTCTCTGACTCCCCCTCTGAACTGTCCCCCTGTTCATCTCCTCTATTGGGAATATATGTGGCATCCGTATCATCGTCATCATCATAATCATCCTGCCCAGCTTCACTTGCCTCAGACACCTCCAAAACTGCACCAACAGCAGGTACTTCATCATCCTCTTCCTTACACGTTACGTCCATAGTGTCGCCTAACTCAGACATGTGAGGTGGTGTAACTTGCTTAGCGCCTTCATTTGGTTGTAACAATAATGGCTGTGCACCAGTGATTTCCCCACCAAATAACTCCTGCGAACTGTCAAATGTAGTGGATGTGGTACTTGTAGTAGCGCTGGTGGCTGTGGAAGATGAGGTGTTCTGTGTTAAATAGTCAACCACGTCCTGACAATCTTGGGAGTTGATGGGACGTGCCTTCTTCTGAGCACTGTACTTTGGTCCAGGGCCGCACAAAATCACATCAGCACAACCTCGCACAGACCTGCCGGGTGGCCTTCCTCTGGCTCTGCCTCTACCTCTGCCTCTACCCGTTTTGTCCATTTTGTCCATATCGGGGGGGGGGGGGGGGGGATGAAGTGAAAGGTATAAAGGTATGCACTGACTTGACTAATACATGTGCAGTCACACAGGTGCAGTTAACAAGTATGCACAGAGTGGTATATCACACTGTGTGCACTCAGGTAGGTAGGTGGGTGCACTGAACACAACAGGTAGGTATAAGCAGTGATGGGTATTACAATGTGCACCTGTCACACACAGACAGGTACCGCACAGGCACAGTGACACTGCGTGCGCTCACGTAGGTAGGTGGGTGCACTGAAGTGAACAACAGGTAGTAGGTATATGCAGTGATGGGTATTACAATGTGCACCTGTCACACACAGACAGGTACCGCACAGGCACAGTGACACTGCGTGCGCTCACGTAGGTAGGTGGGTGCACTGAAGTGAACAACAGGTAGTAGGTATATGCAGTGATGGGTATTACAATGTGCACCTGTCACACACAGACAGATACAGCACAGGCACAGTGACACTGCGTGCACTCACGTAGGTAGGTGGGTGCACTGAAGTGAACAACAGGTAGTAGGTATATGCAGTGATAGGTATTACAATGTACACCTGTCACACACAGACAGGTACCACACAGGCACAGTGGCACTGCGTGCGCTAACGTAGGTAGGTGGGTGCACTGACTGAAGTGAACAACAGGTAGGTATATGCAGTGATGGGTATTACAATGTGCACCTGTCACACACACAGGTAGTCACTGAATGTGCTGCAGGTAGTCACTGAATGTGCTGGGCCTGGCAGCGGCACACACAGTAGGAATTACCAAGGCTGTCTATGCAACACAATGTCAGTGGGACACACACACACACAAAAAAATAGATTACAAGAACAAGATTAGCTCTCAAAAGAGCTGTTGAGGGGTGCTTTTTTAGCAATAAGAATCAGCAAGGAGCAAGCTAAGAAGCCAACAAGAGCCTTACTAAGCTTTCCCTATAGCTCTCTATGCAACAGCTCTCCCTTCTCTAATTATTGCAGGCACACGAGTGAGTCCAAAGCCTGACGCTGCCTGCCATTTATAAGGGGGGGAGTGGCTCCAGGAGGGAGTGTAGCCTGATTGGCTACAATGTGCCTGCTGACTGTGATGTAGAGGGTCAAAGTTGACCCTCATGATGCACTATGGGGGTGAACCGAACTTCCGGAAAAGTTTGCGGTTCTGCGCAATTGCGAACCCCAGAATTTCGCCGGGAACCGTTTGGGCCATCTCTATTTGGAGGTCCCTGACCTTTTTGAGGAGGGGGAAGAGCAGGTTGCAGCTGAACTGGTGCGGGGGTGGTCAGAGCAGGAGGAGGAGGCTCAGGGGTCAGAGGAGGATGAGGACAGCACTTTCAGCTCTGGGGGTGCCGATGCTTGGCAGCGCACATGCTGTGTTGCCTGCGCAGAGACCCAAGGGTGAAGAAGATGTGGCAGAACGAGGACATGTGGATCAGCATGATGCTGGACCCACGGCTCAAGAGGCAGCTGGCTCAGTTCCTGCCTGCAGGAGGAGGAGACCCTGTGCGCCAAATGAAGGATTTGCAGGCGGCCCTTGTTTGCAAACTGGAGGAAACCTTCCCCCAGCCTTCCACCCCCCCCCCCCCCTAAACTATCTGCTGCTGCCAGTCTGCCACCAGCTATTATGCCACCACCATTTAAGCTATGTTACCTCCTCCTTCTGCTGCATGTGGTTATGCCACCAGCTATTATGTCAATACCATTTAAGCTATGTTACCTCCTCCTTCTGCAGCATGTGATTCCCAACAACACCAGGGTCCACAAGAAACGATCTGCTGCTGCCGCCAGTTTGCCACCAGCTATTATACCACCACCATTTCAGCTTTGTTACCATCTCCTGCTGCATGTGGTTATGCCACCAGCTAGTATGTCAAAACCATATAAGCTATGTTACCTCCTCCTTCTGCTGCATGTGGTTATGCCACCAGCTATTATGCCACCACCATTTAAGCTATGTTACCTCCTGCTTCTGCTGCATGTGGTTCCCAACAACACCAGGGTCCACAAGAAACTATCTGCTGCTGCTGCTGCCAGTCTGCCACCAGCTATTATGCCACCACCATTTAAGCTATGTTACCTCCTCCTTCTGCTGCATGTGATTCCCAAAAACACCAGGGTCCACAAGAAACTATCTGCTGCTGCCAGTCTGCCACTAGCTATCATGCCACCACCAATTAAGCTATGTTACCTCCTTCTTCTGCTGCATATGGTTATGCCACCAGCTATTATGTCAACACCATTTAAGCTATGTTACCTGCTCCTTCTGCCACATGTGGTTCCCAACAACACCAGGGTCCACAAGAAACTATCTGCTGTTGCTGCTGCCAGTCTGCCACCAGCTATTATGCCACTACCACCATTTAAGCTATGTTTCCTTCTCCTTCTGCTGCATGTGGTTCCCAACAACACCAGGGTCCACAAGAAACTCTCTGCTGCTGCCGCCAGTCTGCCACCAGTTATTATACCACCACCATTTCAGCTTTGTTACCATCTCCTGCTACATGTGGTTATGCCACCAGCTATACTATTATGTCAACACCATTTAAGCTATGTTACCTCCTCCTTCTGCTGCATGTGGTTATGCCACCAGATATTATGTCAACACCATTTAAGCTATGTTACCTACTCCTGCTGCTGCATGTGGTAATGCCACCAGCTATTATTCCACCACAGGCTATATTACCTCCTCCTGCTGCTGCATGTGGTTATGCCACCAGCTATTATGTCAACACCATTTAAGCTATGTTGCCTTCTCCTTCTGCTGCATGTGGTTATGCCACCAGCTATTAGTCCACCACTAGCTATATTACCATCTCCTGCTGCTGCATATGGTGCCCACTGCCCAACACCACCAGGGTCCACATTCCTCTTCAATTTTTCAGGCAGAGTTACCATGCTGTGGTGCCACGGTTCTCCCTTCTGCCGTATTTTCACTACTCAAGTCTGTTTTCCAAACACCACCAGGGTCCACAAAAACTATCTTCTGCTGCCAGTCTGTCCGGATTGAAAACTGCATTGTCCCAAATGTATTGGACACATTGTGGGCTTTACGAGCGCTGTCTGGAACCTCATGATGTTAATTTACAGCCTTTTTTTTTTTTTTTATAATTATACCTCCCAACATAAACAATTGCTGTTTTTCTTTAAAAAAAACATGATGCTTCATGCATCATTTACTCTAAAAGACATTTTCAGAATCAGAATCATTTTTATTCACCAGGCACGACCAGGTCGTGCTCAGAATTGGGTTTGGCACGTACAATTAACAGATAAAGGATAGGAAGTCTAGATAACAGAGGACATGCAATAGACAGGGAATCATATATAAAGCAAAAAGAAAGACACATAGCCAAAAATGGCTAAAAACAGAAGTCCTGATTAATAATTAGTTCAAGAACAGGGTGCAGTTCTGGTCTGGAACACAGTGTTGCTCCGGTGCTGGGCTCAGAGCGAGTCCGGAATTCAGGTTAGTGAGTTCAGGAGGGTGACAGCTGAGGGGAAGAAAGAGTTCCTGTGCCTTGTGGTTTTGGTGGCGATGGCTCGAAACCTACGGCCTAACGGAAGTCTGTTGAAGAACCGCTGGCCAGGGTGAGAGGGGTCGCCGGCAATCCTCCGTGCTCTTGAGCGTAGCCTGGAGTTGTGGAGGAGGTCAAGCGAAGGTAGAGGTTTGCCGATGATTCTCTCTGCCGATCTAATGACCCTCTGAAGTTTGTATCTGTCTCTGGTGGAGGAGCCAGCGTACCATACTAGGATGGAGGAGCAGAGGACGGACTCGATGGTGGCGGTGTAGAAGCACGTCAGTAGCTCTTGAGCCATGCCAAACTTCTTCAGTTGGCGGAGGAAGAAAAGCCTCTGCTGGGCTTTCTTCTGGGTCACGGCTGTGTTTTCCTTTCAGCTCAGGTCTTTGGAGATGGTGGTGCCCAGAAGGCGAACGCTGGCTACTCTCTCGACCTCTGTGCCATTGATTAAGATTGGTGGGGGGGAGGGGCATGCTTCCTGAAATCCACAATCAGCTCTACAGTTTTTTGGATGAGTTGAGGACCAGCCTGTTCTCCCTACACCACTGGCAAACTCTGTCAACCTCCTGACGGTAGGCCTGCTCATCATTGTTTGTTACTAGCCCCACGATGGTGGTGTCATCTGCAAATTTGATGGCCTTGACAGAGTTTTCCTTGGATCTGCAGTTGTTCGTGTAGAGGGAGAACAGGATCGGTGACAAGACGCAGCCTTGTGGGGCCCCCGTGTTCGTTGTCCTCGGTTGAGAGGTGACCTCCCCAAGCTTAATGACTTGTGTTCTGTTAGTCAGGAAGTCTGTGATCCACCCACAGAGTGTGGGAGGGACATTCAGCTCTGTGAGATTGTCCTGCAGTATGCGGGGACAGATGGCGTTGAAGGCAGAGCTGAAGTCCAGTAGTAGAATCCTGGCGTATGTGTTAGGTTTGTCCAGGTGGTCATATGTGAGCTCAAGGCAGATGTTGACAGCATCATCAGTGGATCTGTTCGCCCTGTATTGGAAACAATTTAAAGGCCAGTTGGTGATTTTAGTTCGAATACAGAGTTCGATCCGAATAATGGGGTCCCGATTCGCAGTTCGAATCGAATGTCCACATAGAATGAATTTGAATTATTCGGACTTATCCGAATATTGGACTATTCGAATTCGAACTCACTCGAATAATAAAAAGAGGTATTCGAGCACCCCTAAAGTTAATGTATTGAAGGATATTGAGAATCAGATGGCTCTTCAGCAAGATAAGTTGGGGGTGTATAACGATAAGTGGGAAAAATGGTTGAAATTTCAAGACTCAGCAGAGTATGGGTGTATGTTGGAGATGTAAGGGAGGAGTCTCTTGAAGTGGGGCTTGGATGCTTGTAGGATGGGAAGTTTTCTTGTAGGGTACGTTTTGTTTACTGTTAGCCTGATGAAGATTTGGATGTACAGGTTCGGAGGGGGAGAGGGGAGGGGGTTTTGTGTTTAGTTTTGTATTTTTTCTTTGTATGATAAAATATGGAGGGAAGAGAGGAAGGAGCATTGAGTATATGAGGGAAAGTGTACACTTTTGTTGTATGTTTATGTATCCTCTTACCTTCAATTAAAATGTAATCATATGAAAAAAATAGTTGTGCAATAAAAATCTTTCAAAAGTAGTTATTTCAGCTGGCCCACCAGGAGAGGTAAGCCAACTTCATTCTTTCCTTTTTAGAGTTTTTAACGTATTTTATTTTTTTGGGGAGGGATGCATCTACCCTCTAACTGGAAATGTGCTTTTGTTGCTGACATTTGTAGGAAAGACATTCAATTTAGAAAACGCATTGACAAACACTAGCATTTGGTAAAGATTCATTCCTGGGAAAAGTGCTGCCGATGAAACCAGACACCATTCATTGAAAACCAGTCATTACAATAGTGCACAGGTTCTTCAGAGAAAATCACCAGTATGAAAGTCATCTTCAGGTTTTTCAACCATGATAATAGCAGTGCATGTATAGTTCGCAGGCAGAAGTGCGCTAAACAAAAGGAAGGGTCACATCCATAGTGTCAGGTGTCACAGCATACATGTGCTCTCTGTAGTGGCCTCCAGTACATATGAAGGTCTGGCAGGAAGTTGGAATTAAGGTGCAATGAACACATGTATATAACATAAAATAAGCTGGTCTTAAGTCTTGTGCCATAACATTTCAGGTTGGCCCATGGACAAGCGTATTAAAATATAATAAAAGTAGTGTGGATGTGATAAAGAATATTTTCTCTAAGGAAAAAAAGGGTTAACAAGTTCAGATCTTTCCACTGCAACATCATATTCTGCTACATGTGCTCTTTAAGTAGATAAGTTCCTCAAGATACCAGAGTTAAGTAGCCAATTACCTCTAATGGCCCATACTCACGGGCAACTTTTTTGGGCCTGTCGCCAGCACACGTGAGCATGTGGGCGACAGGCCGGCGACAGCTCCTCACCAAGTCCCTCCGCGTACACACGCAGAAGAGGGACCAGCGGCGCGACGGAAGCTGTCGCCTACGTTCCTCCTCCCCCCGCCAGAAGCTCCGTATTCCTCAATGGAGGTTGCTGTCGCTAGTCCGCGTACTCACGTGTATAGTTAGCCCGCATACAGAGTGCAGAGTGAGTTAACTCACATCTCCATGCTTCAGCAATGCATTTTCCCTTCAGCCTCCTAAGTCCCATGTCTATGATTTCTCCTGACAGGCCACATGATAAGAGATGTCACTTGAGCCATTGAGGGGATGTAGAGGTGAAGAAGTTGCGTCGCTGGAGCATGCAGAGGTGAGTACCATCCTGAAAACCGCTTGCCACTTTGTTATTTCAATTTATGAAAGAAAATCAGTGAGTTTATCAGAAATAGATTGTTGGTAGAATATGTATTTCTCAAGACCAGATGGGCTACCTTGTTATTATTATTTAGCATTTATTAAAGTGCTGACATCTTCCACAGTGCAGCAAATATACGGAATATTCATGTTACTAACTGTGCCTCAGAGGAGCTCACAATCTAATTCCTACCATAGTCATATGTCTATCGTAGTCTGGGGCCAATTTTTAGTGGGAAGCCAAGACACTTATCTGTATGTTTTTGGACTGTGGAAGGAAATCAGAGTGCCCGGAGGAAACCCATACAGACATGGGGAGAGCATGCAAACAACTTGCAACTTGCAGATATTGCTGGGATTTGACCCAGGGACTCAGCACTGCAAGGCAAGAGTGCTATCCACTACGCCACCATGCTGCCCCGATAGCTGTTCTGCACTGCACATGCACCGGTAGCACAGAGTCGCTTGTGCCCAGAAAAAAAAGCCATACAAGGAAGGGAGTGCAACCGTGAGCAGAGAGAGGGTCCCATGCAAGAGGGGCATTGGAAGATCAATGTAAATTTTAATTTGACGTAAGGTAGATAGATAGATAGATAGATAGATAGATAGATAGATAGATAGATAGATAGATGTAGTGAATTCAGACTATATTGACAGTCAGGAACAGAAGATTGCAGCTGTTGCCAGCTCTGTAAACACTGTGGGTTTTCATTACCCAGGGGCGCCTGGGGCAGCATGACCTGTAAACACAGGCTTGTTATATTCCAGCCATTTATGTTTATGCATGGTGCTGATGTAATCTGGGTATTTCTCTCTCGCTGAGAGCTGCGCGAGTTCCAAGTCTAAGCATGTTTTCTCCCCACAGAGCAATGTCTGGCACTTGCTCATCACTTAAAGATTTTCAATGAAGTTTCATCAATAAACAGACATCTGCAGCCAGAAAGTAAATGCCACTTCTTAATTTTATATTATTCAAGATTAGGAGTAAACACTTCCTCCACTGCTGTCATTTGTTTGTCATTCATCATCTATTAAATGTGCACGGGTAATTAAATTTGCTAATTAGTTCGTATTATTACAAAAAAAACAAATCAGCAACTTGAATAATAATAATGAGAAGTAAAGGGAAGGACAGAACCTTCTATATACCATAAAGGGGAACTCTACCCCCAAAAAATGTTTGTTTGCCTTCTAAATGTATTTATTTAATACAAATATATACAGTATACTGTATGTATATATATATATATATATATATATATATATATATATATATATATATATATATATATATACAGTGGCTTGCAAAAGTATTCGGCCACCTTGAAGATTTCCACATTTTGTCACATTACTGCCACAAACACATTACACCCCACTTTGCAGTTACTGATTTGTAAAAAATGTTTGGAATAATGTATGATTTTCGATCCACTTCTCACATGTACACCACTTTGTATTGGTCTTTCACGTGAAATTCCAATAAAATTGATTCATGTTTGTGGCAGTAATGTGACAAAATGTGGAAAACTTCAAGGGGGCCGAATTTTTTTGCAAGCCACTATATATATATATTGCTTTATTTATTTCTTCAGTGCTGTACAGAGTACATTGTCTTCAGACGCGTATCTGGAGGCGTGCACATGGGGCACCTGCTATAGGCGCCCTTGTCACTCACCCCCAAGGGGGCGCATAAGTAATCCGTTCATCTCCCCTCCTTCCCTCCCAGCAAGGTCCGAGTCCGTTTTCCGCAAATCCTGGCTCCTTCCCATGACGAGTATTTAGCTGGCCGCTGGCGCGTTACTGTACACAGTTACCTCCCTGCTGATTGCTTCATTGACGTGGCAACCCTGGTATCTCCCTCCTGATTGGAGCCCTGCTGCTGCCGCTGGGGCTGATGGGGGTGGGAGAGCAGAGGGGAACAGTCGGAGCTGTAGCTGCCGCAGCCTAAATTCTGTAGTGAGTCAGTGCACAGACACTACTGAGATAGGCAGAGAGAGTTCATCTAATCTGAAAGCAGCCAGCCACTGGCTGCTTTTGCAGGCATGAGATGAGACAGTCACAGTGACGCTGACAGTCACGTGTGAAGACAAGCGTGTGAAGGCACCGGAGCAGAGTGAAGGAGCTCCAGACAATTTAGATAAGATAATTATTTGCTTTGGCTGTTCTGTCATCTCTTTCTCTCTCCCTCCTAGCATGTCCTCTCCTCTGTCTGCCCTCTCTATTCTGCACAGTACAGCAAACCGGACTGGGGAAGAGATTCTTCTATTTCAACCCAGTGTTTCCCTCCTGTTCCTTTTCCTCTGCCCCCTTCTTGTTTTTACCCTCTTTTTTTGTGCCATCTTTTATGTGTCCACTGTCTACTTTCTCACACTTCCCACTCTATTCCATTCCCCCATCCCACTCTCCCCTCTCTCTGCTTCACTCCCCCACTCTTTCTATCTGTTATCCTCCCTTTAAATGTACTTTTAAGTGCAATGAATCTGGCTAGTTTAGCTTACTTGAGGCTTCTTCCAGCCACTCAAAGTCCTTTTGTGCCCTCACTGTCATTCTGTACTCATCCGTTCTGTTACTGTCTACCTTCAAAAGTCGTGAGCCACTACACATGCCCTGCCCCGTGCCTCTTCAATCATGCTCCTGTGGCTGGGAGTGTTCTGCACATGCGCAGTAGCAATTTTTACTTACTGCGCACATCATGCTCCCAGCCATGGAAGCGCGATGGAGAAGGCACATGGCCGCACAGGCAGCTTTCGGAGGAGCAGCGCGGAATGATTGACAGCGAGGGACCAGAAGAACTTCTGGGTACTGGAAGAGGCCCCAGGAAAGTAGCTGGCCACATGCCATTCTCTTAAAATTTTCTTCTTGGGGCACCTGGCTGTGTTTTTTTTTTCACAGGGAAATTAAACTTTGCAAAGGTGGTGGTGGTGGTGGTGGTGGTGGTGGTGGGGGGGGGGGGCGCAATTTCAGTATTTGCCATAGGCACTTTCTTACCCAGATACGCCACTGATTGTCTTGTCACTTAACTGTCCCTCAGAGGGGCTCACAATCTAATCCCTACCAAAGTTGTATGTCTGTGTGTGTATCGTGTAGTGTATTTATTGGAGCGTAAACTAAGGCCAATTTAAAGGGAAGCCAATTAACTTAACTGTATGCTTTTGGAATGTGGGAAGAAGCCAGTGCGCCCAGAGTAAACCCACACAGACATAGGGAGAACATACATACTCTGTGCAGATAGGGCCCTGGCTGGGATTCAAACTGGGGATCCAGCGCTGCAAAGACATCACTGAAATCTTCCACAGAGTTATATAGTGTTAATAACTATCCGTCAGAGGGGCACACAATCAGATTCCTGCTATAGTTATATGTCCATCGTAGAACAGCGAGGGGAACGCCAGTGCATACCACTAAGGCTGCATCTAAAATGACCACCAGCTCAGTGTGTAGCACCTATATAGACTTTCTACACACTTCGCATTCAATTCAGATGCAAATCATATGCACATCTGCTACTACTTATCATACAAACAGGAAACTCAGAAGGAGGGGCTGGGAGCAGCTAACCTGACAGTTACATAGTTACAAAGTTAGGAAAGGTGGGGGGGGGAAGGCTGCGCATCCCTAAACACATGCTGCAATTGAATGGTTAATCACACAGGCATACACCGCCTCTGCCAGACTGAAAAATGCATGCCCTGCATCCAAGACAAGTGCTAACATTTATTAAACTAGGAGGTACTTTAGCTTCCAATATACTTTGCATGCAAACCATATTAGAAGCTAAAGTACCTCCTAGTTTAATAAATGTTAGCACTTGTCTTGGATGCAGGGCATGCATTTTTCAGTCTGGCAGAGGCGGTGTATGCCTGTGCGATTAACCATTCAATTGCAGCATATGTTTAAGGATGTGCAGCCTTCCCCCCGACCTTTCCTAAATATGTCCATCGTAGTCTAAGGCCAATTTTTGAGACAACTAATAAACGTATCTACTGTATACACTCGAGTATAAGCCGACCCAAGTATAGGCCGACGTCCAGCCTTTACCTATTAAAACAAGAAAAAGTGATTGACTTGAGTATGAGCCGAGGGTAAAATACAGCAGGGACCTGCAAATAGACTATGAGGGGCTGAAAAGAGTCCCAGGTAAGTAAATTGCAACTTTTCGGTGGGACGAGAAGAATGTAGCAGTGATAACCCAGCCATCATTCAGCTTATGCAGCTCATGTTGCATACTGGAGGATTCCAATCCCACCACCACTTGTCCCCAAGCAAGGTCACCTTGCTCCCCGCAGCTGGCATATACATTGTGGTGGAGGTGGCAACTGTGACTCCTTCCCCAAGCGGTGCCCAATATTTGCAGCATGGTCATGGAGAAGGTGGTGGCTGTGAATCCCCTTAAGTGGCCTTCCCAATTTATACCGGGCGCCACTCAGGGAACCTCACAGCCACCATCTCAACTGGATTGCATATACCAGGGGGCCACACGGGGGGAGTCACAGCCACCATCTCCACCATAACCATGCCACATATGCCGAGTGCCACTTGGGGGGAGGCACAGCTACCATCTCCACCACACTGCATATGCCGAGGGCCACTGAAGGGATTCACAGCAGTCATAGCCTGTATCCTCTTATACATTCCAGAGAGGCTTTCGAGAAACCCGGCCGTCTCCTTTCTGTATATGGCAGTAGGGAGGGGACTTGGGAGAGGTGACTATAATGAAGTGACTCATTTATAAGCCGACACCCTCGTTGTTGGGCCCAAAAAGTTGGCTTATGCTTGCATATATATGCTGTATGTGTTTGGTATGTAGAAGGAGACCTACAAAAAGCACAGGGAGAACATACTGTACAGATGCATATACTGTATGTAAAAAGGGTGTCGTGGTAAAAAGGGTCTGAAAAAGCATAGAATCTACGTCCTGTCAGAGCCGCACAGCCAACAGCAGGATGTAGATTCCAACTACATTGGTATGGAATAGGTTGATTCACAATACTAATTTAACTACTTAACCTGCTGGGCGGTCTGGACGAGCTCAGCTCGTCCAGTACCGCCGGAGCCTGCCGCTCAGGCCCTGCTGGGCCGATTTGGCTGAAATAAAAAGCAGCACACGCAGCCGGCACTTTGCCAGCCGCGTGTGCTGCCTGATCGCCGCCGCTCTGCGGCGATCCGCCGCGAGCAGCGGCGAAAGAGGGTCCCCCCAGCCGCCTGAGTCCAGCGTAGCCGGAACAAAAAGTTCCGGCCAGCGCTAAGGGCTGGATCGGAGGCGGCTGACGTCAGGACGTCGGCTGACGTCGATGACGTCACTCCGCTCTTCGCTATGGCGACGATGTAAGCAAAACAAGGAAGGCCGCTCATTGCGGCCTTCCTTGTTTATTCTGGGCGCCGGAGGCGATCGGAAGAACGCCTCCGGAGCGCCCTCTAGTGGGCTTTCATGCAGCCAACTTTCAGTTGGCTGCATGAAATAGTTTTTTTTTTATTAAAAAAAAACCCTCCCGCAGCCTGCCTGGCGATCTTAATAGAACGCCAGGCAGGTTAAGGTCCGTAGCCTTTTGCCCCCCCACCCCCCTCCCCAAGCCGACCCCCCCTATTTTTTACATATCAGGCCACTGCACACAGAGCTTTCTCTTAGTGGGCTCTGATTGCTGCTGGCATGTTTGTTTATTTTTTTTTTATTTAAACATATTTATTTTTAATACATTTTCCTATTTCTTTTCCCCACCCTCCCTCCCTTCCCCGCCAGCCAGTGACAGTGATCAGCAGCCTATGACAGCTGCAGCCTATGACAGCGGATCGCTCCTATGGGTCCCAGGGGGAAAGCCATGTCATACGGCTTTCCCCAGTACAGCGCTGCCATAGATCACAATGCTGTACCATGTAAATAGACGGCGCGTATCGGCGGGCACGATCCCCTGCATCTCCGCCCCCAAGACTTCACACCAATTGGCATTGAGCGGTCCTGGGGCTGCCGCCGTGTTTACGCCAATTGGCGTGGAGTGGTCAGGAAGAAGTTAAAATTTTAACCTCATCTGTAGCACTAAGTAATTGTGAGCTGGGAGTCCAGCCCTCCTGCCCCTTCCCTCCCTCCCTTCCCCCGATGCCCTGACTATCTACTACTTTTCTTTCATTTAGCCTTTCCTGAGATCTGCTTATAGAAAAGACTAAGAGACTCTGAAGCAAGAATAAATCTCGCTTCAGAGCTCATAGTTAGCAGGGGCATGTGTGCCCCTGCTAAACCGCCGCCATAGCGCCGCTAAACGGGGGTCCCTTCACCCCCAAAACCACCCCCGCAAACATTAGTCGTGGAATTGGTCGTTCCTGGAGGCAGGGCTAACGGCTGCAGCCCTGCCTCCAGTCGTGTCTATCAGCGGCGCATCATCGCCTCTCCCCCGCCCCTCTCAGTGAAGGAAGACTGAGGGGGCGGGGGAGAGGCGGAGATACGCGCTGACAGACGCGCGTGGGGCAGGGCTGCGGCGGTTAGGCCTGCCCCAACCAGGAAGCGCTCCCCCCGCTGCACCGAGGGGATTTGGGGGTGAAGGGACCCCCGTTAAGCCGCGGGATGGCGGCGTTTTAGCAGGGGCACGCATGCCCCTGCTATCTATGAGGTCTGAAGCGAGATTTATTCTCGCTTCAGACTCTCTTTAAGTAAAAAATGCTAATATATTTTCTACCTTTTGTGCTGTGACTATTTATTTTAGATCCTGCCATTATTGCACTTCACTTAATATTTCGAAAATTTAGTTCAAAAAAGCTTTTGTCACGAGTTCCAAATTATAACGCTAGGTGACAGAGAACATTTCATTTCTTTGAAGTATTTAATTACATTATTTTTCTCTGAACAGGTGAGTCGCCTGAGTTTAATTTGATCTCATTATTGCAGGCCCGGCCACCCATCTCCAGGGTTGTACAGATCAATTTAGCTCAGGAAATGTATTTTTTAATTTCTCTAAACAGCTCAAAAGAAAGGCAAAACATGAATAAGGAAATGGAACCAATATAGCTATTATTAAAAAAGTTAGATAAAATGTAATAATTTATAATAGAAGATGAGGATATTCTTGCCTTTTCCTGCCCTGTCCATGCTGCTGCTTACTGACTGCACTTGGGCAGAACTCAATACATGTCGCTGAACGAGTGTGTGTTTTAATGTGATCTATACTAAAACCATTCTGTGAGGTTGTATTTAATGAGTTTGGGCCAGTGCACACCAAGAACCGCTAGCAGATCCGCAAACATTAGCGGTTTCTGAAGCGCAGGGCCGGATTTACCATAAGGCACTGTAGGCACGTGTCTACAGGCACCAGATGATGGAAAGGCGCCTCACTCCCCTCCCTGATGGCCTCCCTCCTGCCTTATGCAGATTCCTGATGAGAGTGTAAATGCGGGGTTACTCTCCCTGCTCTCAGCATTCCCCTGATGAGATCTCCTTTAAGTCAGCTTCTTAATTCTGAGGTTCCTCTAGCTACCTAATTCTTGGGGGCACCTCTAGCTACTTATACTGAGGCTACCTCCGGCTACCTTATACTCAGGGGCACATGTAGCTACCTATGACGGGCAAGAGAAGTAAGGGAGAAGTGACTGCTGGGACAGCTAGTACACTTGCGGTGCAGTTTGTTGGGGGTTTGTAGGTACATGGAGGGCAAAGTCTAAGGTGCCAGGACATCTGTGCCTATAGCTCATGTGAGGTAAATCCGGACCTGCTGAAGCAGTTTTTCAGAGCGATTCTAGGCATGTTTGGAGCAATTTTCTAAACATGCCTAGCGTTTTTTGGGGCATTTTTGTGTAGTTTTTTTTTAGATTTTGTTACAGTAGAGCTGTAACTGAACAACTACTGTAACAAAAACGATTGGAAAACCACTCTGATCTAGCGTTTTTCAGAGCGGTTTTCTACTTTCCTATACCTAACATTGAGGCAGAATCGCCTCAGAAATCAGCAAAAATGCTGCAGGACCTGAGTTTGCGTTTGGAAAAAAAAAAAACAAATCGCTGTGGTGTGCACCATCCCATTGCAATACATTAGCCAAGCGGTTTTCAAACTGCAAAGGTTTTTAAAAATGCACAGAACTGCTCTTGGTGTGCACCAGCCCTAAGGCTATGTTCACATTGGCACATTGTAGTGCAGCATAACACCCACTTGCAATGTGGATTGCTGCACTGCAATGCACCACCTAAGTGACATTCACAGTGCGGTGGGTGCATTGCGGCTAACACTAATCAGCATCTTAAAGTGGACCTGAACTCTCGCACAGGACACAAGGAAAACGTAACAGAAATGCACCCTGTATGTATTTAAAGAGTTTAGCCCAGGCATGGGCAAACTCTGCCCTCCAGCTGTTACGGAACTACAAGTCCCACAATTCACTTAATATTTGAATCATCGGTTCCAGCTGCAAAAGATAAACTCAACTTTTTCAAAGAACATAATAAGATGTCACAAGAGACTATGACCCAGGCTCAAGAGAAGTTCAAACAACATGCAGACCAACATAGGAGGGGAGATCTGGAGCTGAAGAGAGGAGATTTAGTCTGTCTGGCAACCAAGAATCCGAGGCTTCCTTGTCCTTTGAAAAAGTTGAGGCCCAAGTTTATTGGTCCTTTTCCAATCAAAAGAAGACTTAATATGTTAGCTTACCAATTAGAGCTACCTGACAACTATAAAATTCATCCTGTCTTTCATGTTTCACTGTTGAAACCAGCACGAAAGGATCCATACCCAGGTCGCCAGGAAGATCCTCTGTTGCCAGTAGTGATCGTCGGGTATGAAGAGTTCGAAGTGGAATCAATACTGGACTCAAGAAAGAGGGGTAATCAAGTTCAATACTTTATCAAATGGAAGGGTTATGGAATTGAAGATAGTACTTGGAAACCAGCCTCTAACATCCATGCAGATCAATTGATCAAGGACTTTCATAAAAAATTTCCTGACAAACCAGCCCCAAGGGACATCCAGCGGCTGCCGTTAAGGAGGGGGGGCATTGTCACGGTCACTTACATGCTCCGTTATGGCAGCTGCTCACAAACAGGTGTCCGTGCGCATGTCTGCGTGCGCTGTTGCGTGCCTCTGTCCTGGTGGTGCGTAATGGTGTGCACGCGTTGGTTTACGCGCGGTGTCTGGGTCAAAGGGCTCGGGCGTCTGCATGTGCACTGACGTCTGCGTGCGCATGCGCCCTCTACTGTTTAAACTTCCTGCCGGGCTAGAAGAAGTGAGGCATGCCAGACCTGGAGACCAGAGCGCAGACAGAGCAGCGGTGACCGGGGGCAGTCGCGCCGGCGGAGCAGGTAATGTATGCGGGGGGGGGGGGGAGCGGCGGCGGCAGCAGCAGCACCACCACAACAGATTGTGAACGGTTTCAGGCTGAAATCGGTTCACAATCTGTTTGCAGTAAAGGTAGCCATACGATCCCTCTCTGATCAGATTCGATCAGAGAGGGATCTATCTGTTGGTCGAATCTGATGGCAAATCGACCAGTGTATGGCTACCTTAATATTGTTTCCAGTACAGGAAAAGTTAAGAAACTCCAGTTGTTATCTATGCAAAAGAGCCATTGAGCTCCACGACTTTCAAAGTCACAGAGAGCTCTGTCTTCTAAAGCTTGTTTTCTCAACTGTCAGTCATTGTAATTTCTTTTCTCTGCAGAGGACAGGTCACAAGGTCACTAGCCTCCTCTGTAAAATCATTTAGAATGCTGAGTAGTGTGTAAACTGCAAATATTAGAGAATGATGCAATGTTATAAAAAACACTATATACCGTATTTTTCGCCGTATAAGACGCTCCGGCATATAAGACGCACCCAGATTTAAAGGGCAAAAATCAGGAAAAAAAGAAAAAACTAAACCTAGGTGTGTCTATGATGCAGGGGTGTCTTAAGGACTTTTTACCTCCCCCTTTCCAGTTACATTACATACTATTACACCACATATGGGGACAGTGTTATGTGCTGTGTCCCCCTGTGCCTGCTGTGCCCCCCTGTGCTGTGTCTCCCTGTGCCTGCTGTGTCCCCCTGTGCCTGCTGTGTCCCCCTGTGCCTGCTGTGTCCCCCTGTTCTGCCTGCTGTGTCCCCCTGTGCTTGCTGTGTCCCCCTGTTCTGCCTGCTGTGTCCCCCTGTGCTTGCTGTGTCCCCCTGTTCTGCCTGCTGTGTCCCCCTGTTCTGCCTGCAGCCCCCTGTGCCAGTGTCCCCCGTCCCCCTGTTGTGGCAGTGTCCCCCTGTTGTGGCAGTGTCCCCTATTGTGCCAGTGTCCCCTGTGCCAGTGTCCCCTATTGTGCCAGTGTCCCCTGTGGCAGTGTCCCCCTGTTGTGGCAGTGTCCCCCTGTTGTGCCAGTGTCCCCCTGTTGTGCCAGTGTCCCCCTCTTGTGGCAGTGTCCCCCTGTTGTAGCAGTGTCCCCTGTGGTAGCGTCCCCTGTGCCTGTGGCCCCGTTGTCTGTGTGTCCTCCAGTGCCGGTGTCCCCCTGTGCAGGTAGTGTGAGTACACATACATTACCTGCTCCTGCCGCCGCGCTCCTGGCTCCCCGATCCTCTTCTTCCATCTACCGCTGCCCGCTGCTGCCCCCGCCGAACATCGCTGGCCGGTCTTAGCCGCATGGATACGCTATCAGCACACCACGTGTCGGGGTCACGCATGCCGCCGAACAACGCTGGCCGGTCCTAATTATCCGCGCAGGGATACGCTATCAGTGTGCGCCGGGTCACACATGCGTATGCGTGACCCCGGCGCACGTGGTGTGCTGATAGTGTATCCCTGCGCGGCTAATTAAGACCGGCCAGCGATGTTCGGCGGGGGCAGCAGCGGGCAGCGGTAGATGGAAGAAGAGGATCGGGGAGCCAGGATTGGAGCCAGGAGCGCGGCGGCAGGAGCAGGTAATGTATATAGTGCTTCCCTGCGCACCTCTGCATCCCGAAATCCGTACCTTCGCCGCATAAGACGCACCCACTTTTCCCCCAACATTTTGGGGAAGAAAAAGTGCGTCTTATACGGCGAAAAATACGGTAACTGAAATTGAAAATATGAGAATATTTTCTTTGCTACTAATGTTCTAGTAATTATCCGTACTACACAACCAATTCATTATATCATATTTTTTTTTCGCTTCAGTGTCTCTTTAAGTGTAAGTACTCTAACACTCTTTAAACCATTTTTTTCATAATATAAACACATTACACAAGCGACATGGGAACTGTTTACTGATTGCAGACTGCATCGCGTCTTGATATTTTATGCCTATTAAACTAGATCGCTTCACTTGTATAGCAGGAATATGAATATTAGAGTTGCATCGCTACTGCCAAGCATAGAATGCAATGTGACACGTGTCACCGCTGACAATGTTCGGTGTCAAGCAGGTGAAAGTGTCACTAATCCCTTGCCTGTCACATTATATTGTCTATAAAATGTGCTTCTTTATTATTTCATCGCAGTGTACACACATTTGTTTTATGGATAAATAAATTGCTTGTTAATGCGTAAAACGATAAATTTGTCCTTCAGTGCACAGGGAGGAGAGGAAGCCTAGATGATTTTACCTGTCTGCGCTGACACAATTATATCTTGTAGAAGCAAACCTTGCCAATTTTACATCTAAATCGCTTTTATAGAACTATCATTTAAAGGACAAGTCCGCTGAAGAAGGAAAACAATTTTTAGGCTATACAGTTTTATTCCTGCGCAATCAATCCCTTATGGGAATAAATGGAATATTCTCTGAACATTAAATTTCCATTAGCCAGGGTAAGAGAGGCTGTTTTAGCAAATTAATCCCATTAGCGGACAATTAGGTAGTTAACAGCCGTGCTAATTGGTCAGCTGCTGATTGGTCAGGAATTAGTGGCTTTCCTTTGCCAGTGCAGTTTGCACTTGCTTGGTGTGTAGACACGAAGCAGGTAACTATGGCACACTGCGCTTAGCGTCGGGCACTGAAGCTGGGCGCCGTCATAGCAGCAATGCTATGGTGCGCAAGAGTAATCTGGTGATCCGGCAATCGCCAGACGCCGAATTACATCTCCCTCCAAGTTGCTACAACTCGGGAGGGGGATTAGTATTAAACGCCACCGGGGAGTTTAACAGCATTTCACCGGCGGTGGTAAAATATGTTCGTGTGGAGAGATTTGGCAAAAGCGCCTTCAGAGGCTAATTTAACAAAAAATAAACCTTTTCCAAAACCAAATTGGGATTATTCTTCTCTCAAAATGTATGGCTTATATGGACAGTCTTCTGTATGTTCAGGAGAGACTTTCTGGCCTGTTGGCATAGCCAATGATATTTATATTTTTACAAACTTTATCTGTTTCCTGCCTACACAGAATGAACCCTGCTCAAAGTTTTTTTTATATTTATTTTAACTAAGTATATAACTATTGGATATGATTTCCCTATTGAAATATATATAAATATATTTCATTTTTTTTTTACTATTACCTGACCTCTCTCTACTCTCCCACAGAAACCTCCCGTGGAGGTGCCTAACCCAGTGTTTCTTAAACCTGTCCTTGTGACTCCACACGGTGTATGTTTTGCAGGCAAACTCACCTATGCACAGATGGGGTAATTATTGTCTAATGTCTCCGCTACATGAAATACACCTAGCTGAGACACTAATTACCCCACCTGTGCATAGGCGAGGTTGCCTGCAAACATGCACCATCTGGGAGTCACGAGGACAGGTTTGAGAAACATTGGCCTAACCTTAAAGGACTTCTGAGGCGAACTTATAAATCTATTTTTTACTCACCTGGGGCTTTGCAGCCTTCTCAGTCCCTCGCCACAGCCCACTCCTCTTCGGTGTTCCTGCTGGCCAGTCACAATGATGGCGACCCGCCAGTGGGGTCGGCTCTTCTGCCCCTGTGCAGACGCAGTACGCGTCAGATGACGTGGACGCAGAAGAGTCGATCACCATCATTGCAGCTGGCCACCGAAGAGGACCGGAGCTGTAGCAAGGGACAGAGACTGCTGCAAAGCCCTAGGCAAGTAAAAAACAAGTCTTGTAAATTTGCCTCGGAAGTCCTTTAACCACTTCAGCCTACAGGGTTGAGATTTTTTTTACATCTGAGCAACTTTCACCTCCCATTCATTTACCAATAACTTTAGCACTACTCATCACAATGAATTGATCTATATCTTGTTTTTTCCGCCACCAATTAGGCTTTCTGTAAGTGATACATTTTGCTTAGAATTAATTTATTGTAAATCCATTTTAACAGGAATATTAAGAAAGAAATGGAAAAAAATCATTATTCCTCAGCTTTTGGCCATTATAGTTTGAAATTAATACATGCTACCATAATTAAAACCTATGTACTTTATTTACCAATTTGTCCCGCTTATTACACCATTTAAATTATGTCCCATTCACAATGTATGGCGCCGATATTCAATTTGGAAATAAAGGTGCATTTTTCCAATTTGGGTCCTTCACTATTTAGAAGCCCATAATTTAATAAATCATATTCATATACTCCTTTGACATGAATATTTAAAAAGTTCAGACCCTTAGGTAACTATTTATGGTTTTTTTTTTGTATTTTTTTTTTTTTATTAAAACTTGTATGTGGGTATTTTTGGTGTGGGAGGTAAACAGGGGATTTTTCATGTTTAAAAATGTATTTATTTAATACAAAGTGTGTTTTTGGTGTAGTTTGCTATTTGGCCACAAGATGGCCTTAGTCAAAAAGTCCTGGGAGCGATCGATCTCGCTCCCAGGAAGAAGAAAGAAGACCCGAGCTCAGAAAAGCCGCAGCGTCTGAAGAGACGCTGTCGGCTTTTCTCCGGGGGGGTCCGATCAGTGAAAGGGATTTATAATCCCTTTCATTGATCGCTGGGCTAACGGCCAGCAGCGGGGGCGCGCACAGGGGGGCCAGCAGCGGGAGCGCGCGCGACCCGCGGGAGTGCGCGCAGCCTAACTGGACGAAAATTTTCGTCCATTTAGGCTGAAGTGGTTAAACGGGCTCCAAATCTTAACTCTCCCCTGGAGGGTGCCTAACCTTAACCCCCTACCCCTGCACTAACCTTAAAGAGGAACTCCAGTGAACATTTTAGTGTTGGCAGGTGATGTAGCTGCTGCATGGTTTTTGGCAGTTGGAAACAGCTGTAACAGCTATTTTCCACAATGCAACAAGGTTCACAGACAGGAAACTGCCAAAAAAAGTATGAACTTGTCTTGTGAGAGGGGTTTCACCACAATATCAGTCATACAGCGCCCCCTGATGGTCTGTTTGTGAAAAGGAATAGATTTCTCATGTAAAAGGGGTTATCAGCTACTGATTGGGATAAAGTTCAATTTTTGGTCAGAGTTTCTCTTTAACAAAGCCCCCCCTCCCCCCTGACACCAGTATGCATGCTATTTAAAATGACATCTGCTAAGCGCCCGTTATTTTTTTGCCACAGTTTGCATGGTTGTTAGAAATGGAAGGCTGTGGTACTTAGTACATCCCGTAAGGGCTGGGACCCACTAGGCACACTTTGGCAGTACTTGTTGATCACTGGCGAGTGCTTTGCCAGTAGATCCCTATGGGGGTTGTCGAGTCGATTCCAGAGCAATTGCATCAGAGGCTACAGTAGTCAAATTGCGATTACTTCCGCAATTATGTAAATCATGGGCACTTTATGCTGCCCCAAACCACTTGTAGTGGGTCCCAGCCCTTAGCGTGGATCTACAGTAGTAACTTACCTCATGTTTCATAACATTGATGTATATTTTTTAACTTTAAATAAATGTGTTTTGTAAATGGAATGAGCAGATGTGCACGGCTTATTAATAAGTTGCTCAGTGCAAATGACTTAATAACAATTATTCAGCCTCAGAATCAGTTTAGCAGATAAGTGTGAAAACATTCAATTAATCCTAATAAAGAAATCAGTTCTTGAAGAAAGAAGATGCAATTTACATATCCTAGTCTTCTCTGAGATATTCTGTCAGGTATGCTCCACTTGCCCCTCCCTAAAATTCTCCTCACAATGGTACACTGTATTCAGCCCCTAGTAATTCTGGGAAGTAGATATAGGAAAGAGGAAGGTCAATAGTCGCATACAGTAAAAGAAGGCACCTTGGAAAAAGGCGCAGGAGATTGCAGCTTGTAGAATATCATTAAAATTAACAATATTCTACTACTGCATTCTGATAATCTTTACTGATATTTTACTGTGACTAAACCTAACCGTACATACAGTAGGCGTGGCCTTTGGTGGCTGCTGTCCAAAGATGGATTGCTGCACATAGAGCTGGAGGCTGCAAATGAAAGAGGGAGGTGGCAAATTGAGCGCAACTCATGGTATAGGGGAGCTAGTGCATGAGGAAATGTCACATGAAAGAGAGGGGTTGCTGTACATGGATGGTACACAAGGAAGAGGGGATAGGACAAGGAATAGGTCAGGTGGGAGGCTGCTGCATATGGAAAGAAGAGGAGCCACAAGAAGGTTGGCCTAAGGGTCAGGGGTTTAACATCAGAGGCCCTTGGCCCAATACAAATAATATTATGCCATCCCCGCGTCACGACTAGACAAGCTTTTCTCCCCCATAGGATCCTGCAGATCTACTCCTCCTCCCCCTCTCTTATGCCGTGTAAGCGTAGAGAGTACTGTTATGTATACCATGCTGCTTCTGGTTTCCTTTTCCTCCCATCTTCCCAGGAGCTGCACACTCTATGCTGCTGCTACCCTGAAGCTCTTGACGATGTGACATGCATCAGGAGCCTCAGGATGTCAGCATGCAGCGCACAGATGCCAGAATGAGGAGCAGACCTGATACAGTGTGGACTATAACACCATTCCTTGTGCTTACTCTGTACAAGAAAGGGGGGGGACCTGGATCCCTCCCCCCCCCCTTCTACGCAGGAGTTAATGTTACCTGATTAAACACAGCACCTGGCCAAAACATTGTATGTATTTAGAGAGTTTAGCCTGTCTAATTCCCCCTCATCTGTAACTAATCACAACTATAATTTGATCTTTCAGCTGTGTCAGCTATTTTGTAAACACAGGATGTTAACCCTATGTCTGCTTCCATGAATGCAGGAAGTAGACACACTGCAGATTTATTGCAGGATTTGTATCGGCTATAATAAAAATGTTTTTTCTTTAAAGGTTATTATGCTGTTGCTTATCTTTTAGAGCACAGAGGAAGTTCTGACTTCAGGTCCGCTTACAGTATATTTACTGTATAGCTAAAACTAAAAACCTGAGAGGGCTGCACAGGATTTATATAATTAGGACAGCATAACCCCTAATGCGATTTAGGCGCACATCTCTCCGGTTCTGTGTTTCCTCTCTCGTGTGCGCTCTCTAGATTTATAGCATCCGTCACCATGATTTAAAATATTTTTATGCTCCACTTGAAGGGGAAGGACATTTCAAGTAAAGCTCAGATGAGGGTAGAGGCATAAAACTTCCATGATGACAAAAAAAGATTTCTGTTTAACAGACAGATCTAGGCTGCAGCAGCTTAAAAAACAATCCTAGAGAGACTGAAGATTACAGCTCTAACAACTGTGCGGGAAAGAGAAAGGAAACCAGCAGCGGCAGAGCATACTAAGCAGTCACTGAGGCCTGAGATGCGACACCTTCTGCTGCCTCTGCTGGCCCAGCTCTCCATTGCCCTACTTAGCCACATCTGAAGAAATGTTCATAACTAAAGGTGCGTACACACGCACTACCGCCGGCAACGACGGGTCTGCTGGACCCTCCCGCTGGGCGGATGTTCGGCCGACAGAAGTGCGTGTGTACGCGCTGTCAGCGGACTGATAAGGCTTTTTATGAACGATCCGCCGAGCGGATCGTTCAGAAACAGCCTTATCAGTCCGCCGACAGTGCGTGCACACGCGCATACTGTCGGCTAAAGACCGCCCAGCGGGAGGGTCCGGCGGACCCGTCGTTGCATTTAGTAGTGCGTGTGTATGCACCTTAAGCAATGGCCATAGTGGCCAAAGCAGGTGCTATGGGGCCCTGAATTAAGAGGGGACCCATCTTATCCCTCAACTGCCTCTCGTACAGAGAATTATAGCATGTCTGGCAGTATGAGCTGGCTGTTGTCTCTAAACCAAGAACAAGCACACATTAGTAAGATGTCTGTAAGATGTATGACTGTAAGATAACCAGAATTGATGATGACTATTAGAGGACCAGAATTTGATAATATACTGTACTAGAAAGGAAATTAGAGAGAAACTGTAACCAAGGATTGAACTTCATCTCAATCAGTAGCCATTACCCCCTTTCCCATGGGAAATATTTACTTCTTGAATAGATCACCAAGGACATATGGCTGATAATGTGGGGAAACTCCTCCCTCAGTGTGTTGTCAAGACCATGGTTCTGACAGTTTCCTGTCTCTGAAACTCATAACATTGTGGGAAATAACAGCTGTTTCCAACTGCCAAGCAACCAGTATCTCCCTTTGTGGATTTGTATATCCATAAAAAAAGATAACCTTGTAGCCTATCACATTGTTAGGGGGTGTAGTTGTAGAAAATGTCAGTTGGTGCTGTCTGACATGGCAAATATCAATCATTTCTTGATTTCTCTTCTATTTTTTAACTTCTCACTTTGCAATGTATTGATATTTCCCCCCCTTTTTGCTGAAGTACCTCCTTAACTATTTGAGTACCTTATTTATTTATTTATTGTACTTATAAAGCGTCAACATATTACGCAGCGCTGGACATTAGTTTAGGTTACAGACAATATTTTGGGGTGACATACAGCAATAAGATAATACAGGAATACATGCAAACCAGATCACGCAGCACAGTACTAGTACAAGGTAATGCTTAGTCAGTCACTAGATGGGAGCATGGAGATTAAGCAAGTCGAGTCCACTCAAGAGTTTACTCAGATCCAGAGGATGGGTGTACGGTAATGCAGGTGCGTGATCAGGTAGGAGACATAAGGAGGAGGACCCTGCCTGAAGGCTTACAATCCAGAGGGAGAGGTAGGGACATGAAAGGTAGGGGACCAGAGTTCAGCTGTGGGTTTGGAGCACTAGTGGGGGGGGGGGGGGGGTAGGCCAGAGTAAAAAGGTGAGTTTTGAGGGCCTTCTTGAAGATGTTGAAGGAGGGGGAAGCCCTAAGGGTATATACTGAAGATATGTGTGCCTTCAAGCTGTAATGTGTATTATGACCCCGTCTACCATTGTTGAAACCCAGAGTTAAATTATCTTCCCTTACATCTGAAATTGACGAGAACCCATGGCGGATGCTAACAAAAAAGGTATATACTGATATATAAAGAGGCTTTGTGTCCTCCTCAAATTTGCCACTGCTGCCCGGGACCCTTTGTAATTTTGTGATGGCTCTCCTCTTTATGCACAAGTGTGGCTGTGCTGCAGCTGCACCAGTATGGGCATGGGCGACTCCAGCAGCCATGCTTGTACATGGCAAGGATCATGACCATGATAACGTATCAGAAAAGTTCTTGTTGGATATGTTCCTGGGGTCTGCAAGCAGCAATGGTGAGTGTGAGGAGGACACAGGAGGATCCAGAGGATTCCTTCTTCGTAGGTAAGTTTCTATCTAATTTGTTTCAATCAGTTTCAGGTACACTTTGGATTTAACCTTTTCCTGGTGCCTAACCTTAACCTCCCCCTTATCTTTAATCACTATCTGATACATAGTACTTCTATATGGGATACAAAGTCTACATAATACTGATATCTGTGAGGGTGGGTACCTAATACAGGTAACTTGGGCTGAGAGTTGGGGGGCATCCAAAGTTTTATGGGAGTGCCCTGTGATTTCTAGCTATATCCTTGATCTATAGAGTCATTTAAATCCAGTAGATGCATTGTCATCAGGTAAAGTCATGCATTATGGCATAAAGACATGTAAAAAATGTATTAGTGTACACATACCCTTAAAGCGGAATATAACCCTGCATTTCAACTTTGCTCTAAAACATTATTTACAGCATATTATATGCAACCAGCATTTTTTTTTACTAGACCAGCATTGGAAGGGTTAAACACAGAGGTTTAAAGTTCCGTGGAGAGATATGCAGAAGTTCAGATAGATACATTTAACTAAATAGAATGTAACAAGTGATAAATGTAACACACTCTTTGGCTGTCCTCCAGCTCCTTCTCAGTCAGAGAGAGTGAGTCACATTCCACAATTAGATACATTTATGTAAACAAAATGTATCTATGTAAGCTTCGGATGCGTCTGCAGTTCTCTCCAGGAACTTTAAAGCTCTGTGTAACCCTTTTAATGCTGGTCTAGTAAAAAAAAAATGCTGGTTGCATATAATATACTGTAAATAATGTTTTAGAGCAAAGTTGAAATGCAGGGTTATATTTCGCTTTAAAGAGACACTGAAGAGTAAAAAAAAAAGTATATAATGATTTGTATGTGTAGTACAGCTAAGAAATAAAACATTAGGAGCAGAAACATAAGTCTAATATTGTTTCCAGTACAGGAAGAGTTAAGAAACTCCAGTTGATATCTATGCAAAAGAGCCATTGAGCTCCACGACTTTCAAAGTCACAGAGAGCTCTGTCTTCTGAAGCTTGTTATCTTAACTGTCAGTCATTGTAATTTATTTTTCTCTCCAGAGGACAAGTCAATAGTTCACAAGTCTGCTCTGTAAAATCATTTAGAATGCTGAGTAGTGTGTAAACTGCTAATATTAGAGAATGATGCAATGTTATAAAAAAAAAAAAAAAAAAACACTATATAACTGAAAATAAAAATATGAGAATATTTTCTTTGCTACTAATCTTCTAGTAATTATCCGTACTACACAACAAATTCATTATATCATTTTTTTTTCCTTCAGTGTCTCTTTAAGGGATGCCCTGGAATTATTTTAGCTCCAGCTTTATTCTTTCATGGGCCTAAACATGCAGTTGTTTGGATGCTGCTGTGATTTTATTGCATACCCTAATCCAGTTAAGAGTTTCTTTCTCAGGTATGAAGGTGTTTTGATACATTTCGTATTCATAACACTTATCACTGTCCAGGAAACATGCTATCGACTGGAAACGAAAGCCGCTGAAACCCAAGGCATTAAGAAAACAATAAACTACAAGATCCGAAAAAAAAAAGCATCTTTTGAAGCTTTTTCTTTCTTCGTCTGCTTGTTTTAAATACATTCTGTGCTGTGCTGGGTAGAGATAAAACCCAAACAAATACAAGTGTGATATGCTTTAAACAGATCCGGTTAGAAAGTGCTTTATTTTTTTTATTATTTTTCCCCTACTTGTGACTGATTACAGCCATTTCTACAGAAAGGCATGCTGGGCTACAAATTGTTTCTGGAGAGTCATGAATTAATCATCTGGCATCAAAGTTTGGATATAGAAGTACTAACTGGACTATTTTTCTCAATGCAATAAAGAAGATTAGGATAAAAAGAGACACCGCGGCTATCAAGTCGCATATTACAACGCTCCGGAATCCATATTGACATCAGTTTCCTTCTTCCCCAGAGCCAGAGTGTGTTGCGAGCTAGTCGCCGCGTTTAATCATTCCCCATAAAGGCCGAATGTGATGTAAAATCATCTTTATGGGACGCGTTTACCCACAATTCTTTGAACTGGCGTGTTAATCTCAGTTCTGCTGATTTACTAACAAAAAGTGTTTCCTGTAGTTACTGGATGTATGTATTATACACTTACTGAGCACGTTGTTAGGAACACTGTATTAGCAGCCTTAGGGAGCCCATACATTACTTGATTTTCTGCATCAATGTTTGGCTAATTTGATCATAATGATAATCGATCCTACAACATGCCCACCTGATGGATCGTTTCAATTGATTTTCATCTGAAATCAATCAATACGAGCTCCCCCAAATGTATGTTAACTACCTGGACCAGTGCTGAGTGTTGCATACTCACCTGCAGGCAGAGGCGGGACAAGGTCCTCCAGCACCCAAGGCTGAGACACCAAAGTGCGCCCCTCCATCCCTCCCACCCCAGTCACCACACACTGATTGCTATTAGACTGAGAAGCTCCTCATGGCCCCCAACACCTTAATCTCTAGTTATTTGGCTTGTAGTCACTGTATTGTATCCCCTTTTATTATTTCTTTCTGCTTCAAACACAATTGGGGAATGATAGCTGAGTGAGTTGTGCGACCCCTTCTACACTGCGCCCTGAGGCTGGAGCCTCTCTCGCCTCTGCCTCAGCCCGGCCCTGCCTGCAGGCCTAAATTTACATCACAGGAGCCTATAGGCACAGATGTCCTGGCATCTTAGACTTCACCCTCCATGAACCTACAAACACATTCCAAACCGCACTGTGGTTGGCTCAGCTGTCACTTCTCCCTTAGTTCCATTGCCCATCATAGGTAGCTACAGGTGCCCCTTGTAGCCAGAAGTATCCTAAATGTTTAATAGGTAGAGGGGCCCCCAACTGAAGGGAGATCTGTGGATCTGTCAGTGGAATGCCAAGACCTGGTTGAGTAACCTCTCACTTACGCTCTGCTCCAGACGCTGCATAGTTAAAGAGACACTTAAGCCAGAAAAAAAATGAGTTTTACTCACCTGGGGCATCTACCAGCCCCCTGCAGCAATCCTCTGCCCTCACAGCCACTCACTAATCCTCTGGTCCCCCGCTGCCAGCTAGTTTCGTTTTTGCCGACAGCTTTTTCCGCATTCCCGACTGTAATTAGCGCTATTGCGGGCCGCAACGCGCTCAAAAATATGCGTTGCCGCATTACGACCGCATAGATATGCGGCAAGGCGTATTTTTGTATGCTGGCTTAAGGTTCACTTTAAGACGGGAGGGAGACACTTTGCGAGGTGGAGTGAGCCGCCTTTTCATCATCAGGTGTCTGTAGACATGTGCCTACAATGGTCTATGGTAAATCCAGCCCTGCTCACCTGCTTCACCGGGGTATTTCTATACTTCCT
Organism: Hyperolius riggenbachi; assembly: GCF_040937935.1. Lineage (NCBI taxonomy): Eukaryota > Metazoa > Chordata > Amphibia > Anura > Hyperoliidae > Hyperolius > Hyperolius riggenbachi. The sequence continues at coordinate 105,039,610 of NC_090649.1, forward strand.
CCTGTACGCTGCATCTTTTTGATTTGCCACTGCAAGCGCCTGTACTGTGCGGCACTGTCACATGGTACAGGCATTTGTGGTAGCGATTAAAAAACATGCAGGACACAGGAGGAGGATACCAGCATGGCCAGATTTCAGGCAAGACCAAAAAGACCATGGCCTAGGGCACCAGGAAAGCAGGGGCTGTGGGGAGCAGGGTGGCAGTAGAAGTTAGCTTGCAGAGCGTTTGTCCTGCTGCACAGAGTTTGCACAGAGCAGTGGGTGGCCACCAACAGCCGGATGAGGCACTCTGAGCTGCCTGTCACTCACCGAATGTGCAGCTTGCCAAGGAGCTCACAATCTAATCCCTGCCATCATGTCACTAACTGTCCTCAGAGGGGCCTACAATCTAATCCCTGCCGTGTTGGGGGGAGGGGTTCGGGTGCAGCTGGTGATAGTGGGCCGGAAGATTCTGGTCTCACTTCAGACCAGATTGTACTGCACAGTCTTTACTGTTTTATCAGTTGCACATCCGTGTTATACATCTTACTTTCTATAGCATCCCACATTACCACAGCCTGACATACTGACACAAGGCAGGTTGGGTCCAGGGACTGATGCTCTGATCCTACCATCCATGGGTCTCCGCAAACCTATTCAAACTAGGCTATTTGTTGCCAAGAATCCTCAGCGTTCTGTGTCAAACTTAAGGTGGCTATACATGGTACAATTTTTCATTTTTTTTCGATTAGATCATTTAGTTTAATTATTCCATTAGATTAAATATATGGATTTTTCCATCATGTCCGATCAGATTCTTCTAAAAAAAACAGGATAATCTTTCGAATTTCTTGATCGAAAAAAAATATTTTAAACTTTCATTTGATTTCGATCATTTAGATCGAATAAATGGGAAAATCGAACGTTTTTATTGTATCGTGTATCAAACACAATGGGCTTGATTCACAAAGCGGTGCTAACTGTTAGCACGCCTGTGAAAACCCCCTTAGCACGTCTAAACAAGAAAAACTTTATGCGCGTAAAATTTTACGCACGCACTTCACAGAGCGCAGGGTGCTCCTCGCGAAGTGCCCATTAAAGCCTATGGGACTTAGCGCGTGCATAGGATTTAGGATTGAAAAATCCAGTGCTAACCTACTTAGCACCCTGGTTAGCACGTCTAAAGACTTTAGACGTGCTAAGTAGGTTAGCACTGCTTTGTGAATCAAGCCCAATATGTATAGGTGACTGTCACCAAGATAAATGGAAAACAACCGTGGTCACGACATGTTCAAAGCCGTAACCAATTTTTTCCAACACATGTAGCATAAAATCAGTGTATGATTACTTACATTGCGGGCTCTTATGACACGGACCCTTAAGATGTATAGCACATATAGTGCATGTATAATGCACTATAGGCAAACAAAGGTGCAGAAGACAAATGACCCGTCTCCAGTTCCCGACCGGTTTCGGCTATGCACCATCGTCAAGGGATCAGGCTATTTTTGTTTTTTCTAGACTAATCTTCAATTGTCAAATTTTGTTGGACCTGTACTCACTGTTTTCTGTGTTTTCACAGCCTAGTTATATGTAGGAAATGTTATGGAACGCACACATGCTTATCTCTTCATGTCTAATGTCAACTCAAGAACCCATTAATCTCTCTGACCCTCTACAAGGTTGATCTCCATGCAAGTAGCGTATTATGTGTAATACAGGAAATCTATCCAAGTAACCTGTTATGTGTACTCAAGTAAACAGACTAATATAGCCTCTTAGCTGATTCTCAGTAATGTGGTTATATGCATATATAATCACATATAAATTGGATGCCTTATGCAGGAAGATTCCTTTAAGTGCAGCAATTCTAAGTTAAACCAACTGTTATACTGAGCTCATACTGCTAGTCACTGGAATATTAATATATTGGAAGACTGCTTATGAAGAAGTATGTGTTACGTTTTTGGATAAAATGATGATTAGCCTGTATTAAAAATTGATATTCTAAAACGTTATTGCAATTGTTCACAGTGTAGTTTATAAATCTTCAGCGATTGTGGTCATACATATCAAAAAAAGACATAAGGAAAAACCCCTCCTCCATCCAAAAGGAAGCTCTTACTGATACATACAGTATATCACAAACTTCCCCTTCATTAATTAGTAAAGAATATATATATATATATATATATATATATATATATATATATATGTATATATATATATATATATATATATATATATATATATATATATATATATATATACAGTATATATATACTGTAGGTACAGTGAGATAATGTTCACAAATCCCTTATATACCCAGATAACAGACACGGAGCAAGCAGCCAATAGTTTAACTGCACGGACCCGATGGAGTACTGTGGCAGCCCTGCCAGTGCCATGATTGGTTCACCTGGTCAGCTGACATGTCACATGGGGGGGAAGAGACCATCACTGCTCGGATGTGAATAAAAGGATTGTTACATTCCAGGGCTGCTTGTCAAGTGTATTTCTACATATTTATAAAGCACTGACATCTTCCTCAGTGAAATACAGATGCAGACAGTTATGTCACTATCTTTCCTTTAGAGAAGCTTTTGAGGGTAAGCAATTAACATATCAAGTGGCTTAACTAAAAATCATGAGCCCACCTAGAAAACCTTTAAAGAAGTCCCCAATGCTCACGTCATTTCTCTTGTTGGCCCTCATAGTCTGGGAGCCCATCTTGCAAGGGCCATAAAACAAGTGTGGGCTCCATAATCTTCACACCCGTAACGAAAGTAGCCACAAAAACATCTGAAGAATTGGAGGTAGCAGGTTGGGCCCCCTTACAGCTCTGGGCACCCTGTCGGCGCAGGGGCTGCTCCCCTCCAGTTACACATCTAAACGTAGCATACATTGATGGGATGTGGAAGGAAATTAGACAAAGGCCACACAAATACAGGAAGAACATACAAAGTCCATGTAGATAGTGTCCTATCCCAGATTTGAACCAGAAGTCCTCGTGCTACAAGGCAAGAGTACTGCCCACGAATACCTTAGAAAATCAGGCCAAATTTATTTTTATTGCATTACAGGTTCAAAGTCTCTACTAACTTTTTACATTAATTGTATTGTAATTGTTCATAAACTCAGGCGTAACAATTGCCCCCCGCAACCCCGTTGTCACAAAATGTCCCAGCTTGGCAACGCAACATATGTGGCATATGTTACCTGCTCCCAGCAGCAATACAGGTCCTCTTCACTCCCCTTCAGCATACAAGTGTCAAGTAGCCAGCCAATCACTATGCGGCTTCCATGTCACCTAATATGAGCTGATACATCTCTGCAGTGGAATGTACCACTTTATAGTTACCCCCCTATTTATGAAATACTCTGTGCCGTGGGTCTGATAGTCCGAAGCATCATTTGATAGGCGTACATTTATTGCCAGTATCCCAAAACTGTTAGTACATATGCTCTAAGAAATCTCTTCCATTTCCAATTGATTCTAATATTTTTCCAGATCTGCATTAGATAAATTTACAGAAAGGATTAGTATCCCATGTAAATACAGCCAAACAGTAAAGAGATGTACTATGGCTAAACCAAATGTAATCTGAACATGTCTGTTGTGCTATATTGTGTCATGGGCGGTGCAACACTGGGGCATGCTGCGGCACTGCCCCCACCCTTGGATTCACTGTGCCCCCCTGAGTCTTCCCCCCCCACTAAGTTAACTGTTTCCAGGCTCCAGCAACATACAGTGCACCGGCTAGGGTCTGTAAAGAACTCTCCATACCAGCACGGGTCTATGTAGCAATGTAGAAGTTAAAGTGAGTCTCAAGACTATAAATCTACTCAGCAGCACTGAAAAGGCTTGTTGTTTCTTTAACAGTTTCACAGCATCAAAACTTTGTTTTTCTTACCCAAGCCTCATTTTTAGCTGCACAGAAGAAAACTGCCCGGGCCATTTTTCCCCTGGTGCTGTGCAAAGCATGGTGGGATATCTGATGTTGTTGTTCTCCTGCTGATTTGGCAGAAATTAGTTTTTTTTAATTTGAGATTTGAAGCCTAGTGCGTGCAGCTGGGAGGCATGATCGGGACACAGGACAGTTGGAACTGTGTCTTCTCATGCTCCCTGTCACCTCCTTTCAACCAAAAAGATGGCTGCCCCCATGAAAAAGATGGCTGCCCCCATGAAATCACAAACATTTGCCTGTTCTTTTAAAACAGGGTGGGTAAGAGATTATATTACCTATCCTACCTAATAAAACCTAAGTGTCTCTGCGTCCCATGTCCAAGTGTGTGTGTGTGTGTCCCTGCATTTGCGCTAATACGCATGTGCCGCAGGGACAGCCGTTGTTGGGACAGGAGCAGGACAGCCAGGGGGCCGGCATGTACGTGTGTGCAGTGGGGGTGCGCGCACACACGCTGACAGGTGGCGGCAGTGACAGACCTAGAGCCCATTATTAAACGGGTTAAGGTCACTAGTCTGTTTTAATTAACATAACTTAACCTATTTTGGTTCCTGGGCGTAGAAACTATGTCCAGGAACCATGCGCGCCCCCGCGCGCTCCCGTGGCCGATCGCGTGCGCCCCCGCGTGCTCCCGCGGCCGATCGCGCGCGCCCCCGCGCGCTCCCGCGGCCGATCGTGCGCGTGCACGTGCGCTCCCGGCCCGCGGTTCGTTAGCCAGGCAATCAGTGAATCGGGCTATGGTGCCCGATCACTGATTCCTCTCCCCCGCTGAAAAAGCGACAGCTTCTCTCGGAAGCTGTTACCTCCCCCACGCGTTGCTCTAAGCGTATGCTACGCTTAGAGTGACGTCATGTAAACAAACTCATGGCCGCCATCTTGTGGCCAAAAAGTGAAACTACAACTAAAAGTAAAAAAAAAAAAAAAAATCAACACACATTTACATTATAAACCTATAGTTTACATCCCACCCTCCCAAAACTACCCAAATAAAATGTTTAATATAAAAAAAAAACATTACAATAAAAAACAAACGTAAATATTTACCTAAGGGTCTAAACTTTTTAAATATCAATGTAAAGATGATATATTTCTATATTTTTTTTTATTTTAAACTTGTAAATAGTGATAGATGCAAAACGGAAAAAATGCACCTTTATTTCCAAATAAAATATTGTCGCCATACATTGTGATAGGGACATAATTTTAACGGTGTAATAACATATGGGCAAATACAATACGTGAGTTTTAATTATGGAGGCATGTATTATTTTAAAACTATAATGGCTGAAAACTGAGAAATAATGATTTTTTCCGTTTTTTTCTTATTCTTCCTGTTAAAATGCTTTTACAGTAAAGTGGCTCTTAGCAAAATGTACCCCCCCAAAGAAAGCCTAATTGGTGGCGGAAAAAACAAGATATAGATCAGTTCACTGTGATAAGTAGTGATAAAGTTATAGGCTAATGAATGGGAGGTGAACATTTCTCAAGTGAAAACGACGGAACGCGAATGGGTTAATGACAATGGGCTTGATTCACTAAGACAAATAGCATGCCTTATCAAAGTTAGCATGCCTTATCAAAGTTGAAACGCCTTATCAGAGTAGCATAGCGAGCTTATGCCTGTTAATTGGCAGTGACGAGAGCTCCACTCGTCCTGCCCTGAGCCCCTGTGGGTTCGTAGCGCTCGCTATGCTACTTTGATAAGGCGTGCTAACTTTGATATGGCATGCTATTTGTGTTAGTGAATCAAGCCCAGTATGTTTGTTTAGACTGAAGTTCCCCTTTAAGTGAGCCAAGGGTCTTATCTATTTGCCATAAATACCTTACCTTGCAAGATCCATTGTAATGGATGTGGATGACACTTATATTTGCAAAAATATCTCTCTACCACTCTAACGTTGTCAGACAACACCAGTAAGAAGGCTTACAAGCTGAACACTTACTGTTTTCCTTTTAAATTAGCCAATAAAATACAGCTTGTATTTTACAGAAGTTTTGAATCAGTAAATGTTTTAGAGCAGAGAGGAAGTTCTGAGTTCAGGTCCGCTTTAAGAATGATAAATGAATGCTCCTAACACTTTAGATTTGCGGTTGTGTGAAATGATTGAGTCACCTAATGTCCTGGGTTTATAAAGTCATGTTCCATGGCAGTATAAAGAGGGATCATTCTGTGTGACTCTTTATTTTACTAAGTCATTTACAGTAAATTCTGTTTTGTTAATAATAACCTAATAATATCAATTTTATGGCATACCATTTCCATTTTGCAGACCGAGATAATGAATAACATTATGCTAATTGCCGTTGTAGTGCCAATAATATCTCCATTATCATTGCATTAGTGCCACATTACCATGGAAGGAAGGAGCATGATGGACAGGTCTGTATCACAGCAAGTTATGGCTATCAGGGTCCCCATTATCCTCCTGAAATACAAATTGCCTTTATAGAAGAGATCTTTTATACCATGCCCAAATATGTTTATTAAAGTTCATGTGACAGGACTAAACTTTAGGTACTTAACGTTATAATCAAAGTATCTGCTATGAATAATGTTTTTCAGCCTGCTGCTATTTTATAAAAACAGTTATTTCAAGTGTAATTTCACAAATGTTCAACACAGTGGTGTCCTATCACAATATGATATATATATATATATATACATGTATATATATATCCTTCCTACTAATATAATAAATGGGAAAGTTCGGATGTTTGGATGTTTGGATGTTTGGATGTTTGTTACTCGATCACGCAAAAACGGCTGAACGGATTTGAATGAAATTTGGCACACACATAGTACATTACCTGGAATAAAGTATAGGATACTTTTTATTCTCATAACCAAAAAGAGACAAATACAAATTTCACTGGAAAATGTAAACTGCAGCCACTCTTACACTGTTATACTGGAGGTGTGTTTAGATTCTAAGGGTAGAATGGTTAATTTGCATATATTCAGCAGTGTTGCTCTGGGAGACATCTCAAGCTCACTCCAACCTGAATTATCGCAAATTCTTTCTGTTTTAAGAAAGCAAACTTTTTGTTTTTCTTAACATCTTAGTAAGGGGGCTTTTAGGACCATTGTAGTCCCTTACACACTCCAATGAGTTCTGGGTCACCATAAGCTCGCTGGTTAGTCTGTACCTCTCGGTGTACAAGCCCTACTGCATAGAGCCAAATTAATCCATGCCATGCACTGATGAGGATCAACCAATCCAAAACAGTATACTTGGTCTTGGTACGAGAGGTATTCTAAGGGTCCTCCTTGTGGGGGCCCTGGATAAACGAGGGGAGGATGGCAGCTGCGTCGAGTGGAGGAGGTGGAGGAGGCATGCCAAAACTTCGGAACTCAGTTCGCTTTGTAGTAAAGACGGATTGGAGGAAGCATGGACCAAAGGCGTTCATCGATAAGGTACTGGTGGAGGGGTTGAAGCTGAATAAGAGCAAGATGTTCGCAATACAAGATTTTCCAGGACAAGGGGCCTATGATATTACTATGCATAATGAGGAAGATGCGCTAAAAGTGCTGGCAGATTATAGAGAGAGCAGGGAAGATTATGTTAATTGGTTGGAGTCGGTCACGCCATTATTTAACGAAAAGGCGAGACAGATTTATGTACATATGTACAATCCATTCGTGGAGCCAGATGTGGTCAGGCTGTTTATGCTCAGATATTTTGAGGATGTAAGTTATGCTGAAAAAATATATAACCATATTGGTGTTTACAGAAGCAAAATGAAGTTTTTTGTGAAGTTCAAGAGACAGGAGGGTTGCTGGCATGATGTAGTTCACCCACCCCCTGTTTTCTCTATTGCTGGGGAGAGAGGTTATGTCACGTACCCTGGGCAGCCTCTCTACTGCCGGAGGTGCTATATGTTCGGGCATGGAGCCGGAAGTTGTGTTTCTGAGGAGCGGTGCAGACATTGCAAGGAGCCAGTGCACCCTGGCTCCAGCTGTAAGAAGGTGAAAGTTTGTGACCTCTGTGGGATAAGTGGCCACTTGGCCAAAGATTGTGAAAAGCGTGGCAAAACAAGGATTTACACGTATGCTGCTGCAGCTGGTTCATACAGCAGGTGAAGGAGGTGGTCACTGGCTCCCCATGTGGAGCCCCGGGACCCTGAGGCTGTTACTGAGCCTCCCTTTGCTGATGCAGCTGGAGAGGGCACCAGTGTGTGTCATTCGGGCCCAACCGCTGCAGAGACCCCCCCTGTCCCCCCTGTGGATGATGTGACTGATTCCCAGATGCTGCAGGCAGAGGAGGTGCAAAAGCCGCAGCGAGTTAAAAAAAGGAAACTTGCCGAGGATGTGAATGAAAATGATGATGCTGTGGGGAGTGGGGGTGAAGAGGACGCCGTGCCTCTGTCTGCAGAGTTTCCCTGTGATGTGCAGAATGTTACCGGTCCTGCCTGCAAGAAGGCTGCCGCTGCCGTGTCTGCAGCAAGTAGGACTGAAGAAGCTGATTTATGTGCTGTGACTGAGGTTGCCCCGAGTCCCCCCGCTGTGGAGAGTCAGGCTGGGGCTGTGCAGAGAGATTTTGTGGAGGAAACCCCCCCAGAGCAGCTCCCCGAAGATGTGCCCGGCTCTCAAGCAGAGCGGGATTTCCCCGATGCCAGTGACGTCACCAGCTCAGCTGTTGCTGAGCGGGACCCGCAGCGTTAGCCTGGAGAGCATGCTGAGGCTTCCCCGACCCCTGCCACCAGTACCGAAGCCTCCCCCATGCTTCTCATCAGCCAGGCAGAGGTGCCTGATGTCTGCACAGACTCCCAGCGGCCTGCCATGGACGCTAGTAGCCGCAGGTCCGCTGGGAGCAGTAGTGCCACAGTCCCTGGAGCAGTGATGACACCCATGTGTCAAAAATGCGTATTGTAAGTGACATTTCTGAGGGAGAGTTAAAAGTTGATATGACGCAGTCTCCTGTACCCACTAGCTGGAAAAACACCAAACCAGCTAGGAGGATTAACCCAGAGGTGCCTGGGCCGAGTGCTGCTGGAGATTCTGGTCCAGAGGACTGGAATATGGCGGAGTCAAAGAAACAAAAAAGGAAGAGAAATAGAAAAGGAAAGCAGGAGCCCGCTACAGTGGGCTTAAGGAAGAGTCCCAGGGCATCCAAGAAGTGATGATGGCTGAGTGTAGGGTGCATAACACGTGGTGTCTTTTGGTGATGGTCCTGTCCCTGCTGTCAGTAAATGTGAGGGGGATCGGCTCCTCATACCGCCGGGCTGCAGTCCTGCAGGATATTGCAAATTTTAGGGCGGATATTTTTTGTCTGCAGGAGTGTATATTGAAGACGGTACCAGGCTCTAGGGAATGGGCAGGGGGCAATGCCATCTGGTCCCCTGCCTGCCAGAGTAGGAATGAGGGCATTGGCGTGCTGTTTAATAACCCAGGCATAAAGGTTTTGTCACATGCTGTCATCATTCCGGGAAGGATGATGGTTGTGAATTTTGATTTTTTTGGTTCCCAGTACCGTCTTTTTAACTGTTACGCTCCTGCAGACAAGAAAGAGAGGGCGGAGTTTTTGGAGGTGCTCAAGTACAATCTGCCAGGCCGCATTAAGACCATTGTGGCCGGTAAGATCGGTTGGGGATCGAGTGGGGTCAGGAGAGACCAAGCTGGACTCCACCAGTAGGATCCTCAACCAGATTGTGACAGATTTTGGACTGCAGTATGCAGCTTTGGCGGCAGGCAGTAGGGACAGGGAATATACTTACTTTTCAGATACGGGCACGGTTAAGTCACGCATAGATTACTTTTTACTCTCTAGGTATGTGTTGGTTTCTGCTGTCTCTTATCACCAGGTCACTTTTTCTGATCACAGAGCCATTCTTTGTTCCTTGGAAGCGTCGGAGAGAGTGGTGTTTGGGAAGGGAGTCTGGAAGTTGAATGTGGAGTTGTTGGAGGATGTGGATGTACTTGAAAGATTTAGGGTGGAATATGCAGGATGGGGGCGCCGGAAGAGAGGTTTTGTGGATTTGTTGGAATGGTGGGATTGGGTGAAGAGGAGGATTTCTGGCTTTTTCAGGAATCTGTCGTATGAGAAGAGGTGTTTGCAGAGAGAGGAGGAAGAAAGGTGGAAAGTGAGATTGCAGTATCTGGTGAAGATGAAGGTATGGGGGATGAGGTGGAGGAAGAGTTGGAGGAGGCAAGACAGCGAATGAAGGGAATGTTGATGGAACGTGGGAAGAGGATTGTGTATCAGGCGAAAGTGAGAGATTTGGAAGAGAGGGGAGTCTTGCTCCCGTTTCTTCTTTAAGAAGGTGGTGTCCAGTAGGGAAGTGTTAGAGTCAGTGGTGGTGGATGAGAAAGAAGTGGTTGGTTCTGAGGTGGTGGAAGAGGTGCAGAAGTTTTATGTGGATTTGTATGGAGGAGGGAATGTTGTGTCGGATGTGGAGATGGAAGAGTATTGTGATGAGGTGTTGGAGGAGTGTTTGGATCCGTTGGAGGTGCAGCAGTTGAAAGAGTCGGTGGCCACGGAGGAGGTATGGGCGGCAGTGGGTGCCATGCAAACAGGCAAGACTCCAGGCAAGGATGGGCTCCCAGTGGAGTTTTTTAGGTGGGCCTGGCCTATCATTGGTGGGGAAGTGGTGGAGGTGGTCCAGGAGGTTTTTTCTTCTGGACGGTTGTCCCCATCAATGCGGGAGGGAGTCATCACCCTGATTTATAAGAAAGAAGACAAAAAATTGATAAAAAATTGGAGGCCGATTTCGCTGTTGAATGTGGACTACAAGATAGTGGCGAAATTGGTCGCAAACAGGTTAAGGAGTGTGATAGCATCTATGATTGGAGAGGGGCAGACCTGTGCGGTCCCCGGTCGAAGAAGCGTCGATAACCTGGTTTTGTTAAGGGACATGATAAATTTTTCACAGGAAAATAAAGTGCCGATGGTCATTGAGGGTATCGATTTGGAAAAGGCATTTGATAGAGTATCACACTCCTTCCTGTTCGGGGTGATGGCAAAATTAGGGGTCCCTGATTGTCTCCTAAAAGTTATTAGAAGTTTTTACACTGGAATTTCGAGCCAAGTCTTGGTAAATGGGGTTTTGTCCAGGTCATTCCCCGTTTTGTCCGGAGTCAGGCAGGGGTGTCCGCTGTCGCCTATGGCTTTTATTTGTGTGGTGGAGCCTTTGCTGAGGTATGTCCAGCGGGATAAAGTGGTGAAAGGGTTTGTTGTGCCAGGTGGTGGTGGAGAGCAGGTGAAGTATTTGGCTTATATGGATGATGTGTCGTTTGTGGGCGGGTCTCAGGCTGATATTGACAGGGTGAATTTGCATGTGAAGGTGTTTTGTGGAATGTCTGGAATGGCTGTGAATTGGGAGAAGTCCCAACTGGTTTCCTTTGGGAGGCCTGTACCTTTGAAAGTGGAGAAAGTGCCGGTGAGTCAGGAGATCAAGGTGTTGGGTGTGGTGTTTGATGCAGAGATGAAAGGTAGAAAGACTTTGGATGAGGTGAAAGGAAAAGTGGTAAGAAAGTTGAATTTGTGGAGGTTGCGGAAGTTGTCCTTTTCAGGGAAAGTGTTGGTGGTGAAAGCTGTGATATTGCCGTTGTTGTTGTATTTTTGTTTGGTCTTGCCTCCTGGCAAAAGGTGGATGCAAGAGGTGCAGAGAATGTTGTTTGTCTTCTTCTGGGGTTCAAAGATGGAGAGGGTGGCACGGGTGACGGTTCACAAGGGTGTGTCTCTGGGTGCTTGGGACTTCCCTGATGTTGCTTCCTTTTTGTCTCTGCACTATCTGGTGTCTGTCCATAGAGTGTTGGAGTCAGAGGGGAGGGTGAAGGATTTTGTGAGGTACTTGGGAGGATGGTTGTGGAACAGGTTGGGATGGGTCGCTAAGGATTTGAGCAAGCCTGTTGCATACACTACTACATCATGCTACCAAAAAGTTAAAGGAATTCTGGACAATTTCAATATGGCAGGAGCAGCCTTAACAGACATAAACAAGCAGAATATAAAAAAATGGATCACAAGAAATGATATAATATGTTATATAAAAGGAATGACAAGTGCACAAGCGGAGACAGTATGGAAAAGAATGAGTATTAAAGGAATAACAAACAGGCAAAAAGATGTTGTCTGGATGGCTCTGGTGTCAGCGCTCCCTACTAGGGTTTTTTGCAAATTGAGGGGTATGACTCCCTCAGGAAGGTGTCCAAGAGAAGGGTGTGGAGGGGAAGAGGATGTGGACCACGTGTTTTGGGATTGTGATTTTGCAAAGGGTTTTCGGAGGAAGTTGAGGAAATTTTTAGAGGTGGTGGTGGAGATTAGGGGCACATCTCTTTCAATGGTGATGGGTGGAGTGTCACTGGGTGCAAAGGAGAAGGATAGGAAGGGGTGGATTGTGTTCTCCGTACTTAAGGAAGTTTTGTGGGATGTAAGAAACTTAATAGTATTCCAGAAGGAGGAGTTGTCACTTGAAGCAGTGTGCAATATTTTCTTAGCAAGATTGTATGTGGTGTACCTGGCGGAAAAAAAAGGTGTTGGAGAGGAGAAGGCACAAGAATTGTGGAAGCAAAAGGAGTGGCGCTCATTGCTCTAAAATGTTTTGTTTTCTTTTTATTGATAAAGAACAGACTTAATAAAAGCCAGCATGATGATTGAACAGTGAAGGAAGGGCAAGATCGCTGCCAACCTGATGGAGAGATCCGTGTGAGGGCTGGTTTTTAAGTGATTTTAATCTGAAAGGCTTTTATATAAATAAAAAAAAAATCCAAAACACTCTGTATGCATGTTGGATTGTTATGGCGCTGTACAAATTAACAAGCTGACACATCATTGTATTCCAGCAGTTCTGGAGGTGAATTTAGCTTTTAAGGATAACAATGGTTAATTTGCATATATTCAACAGTGATGCACTGGGAGACATTTTAAGCTCACTCCAACCTGAATTATCGCAAATTCTTTCTATTTTAAGAAAGCAAAGTTTTGTTTTTCTTACACTGTTAATGGTAGGGTTCTCAAACTTTGCACAGTTGGTTGATTTTCAAGGGGAATATTTCTGCCATTCTTGCACTGTTAACCTCCTGAGCGGTATGGACGAGCTCAGCTCGTCCATCACCGCCGGAGGCTGCCGCTCAGGCCCTGCTGGGCCGATTTTTATCAAATAAAGTGCAGCACACGCAGCCAGCACTTTGCCAGCCGCGTGTGCTGCCTGATCGCCGCCGCTCTGCGGCGATTCGCCGCGAGCAGCGGCGAAAGAGGGCCCCCCTAGCCGCCTGAGCCCTGCGCAGCCGGAACAAAAAGTTCCGGCCAGCGCTAAGGGCTGGATCGGAGGCGGCTGACGTCAGGACGTCGGCTGACGTCCATGACGTCACTCCGCTCGTCGCCATGGCGACGATCTAAGCAAAACAAGGAAGGCCGCTCATTGCGGCCTTCCTTGTTTATTATGGGCGCCGGAGGCGATCGGAAGAACGCCTCCGGAGCGCCCTCTAGTGGGCTTTCATGCAGCCAACTTTCAGTTGGCTGCATGAAATAGTTTTTTTTTAATTAAAAAAAAACCCTCCCGCAGCCTCCTTGGCGATCTCAATAGAACGCCGGGGAGGTTAATGGCACAAGCCTCAAACCTGCCATTCTTGCACTGTTAATGGCACAAGCCTCAAACCTGGTATAGTTGATCATTGGGTGACTGGGGTTCAATTTCAGAAAGGAGGTGGAGCCACAAATAGCCAATCATATTTGTTTCATTCCAATGCAAATTATTGTTGCCAAACACCGCAAAGCTCACAAACTTGGTAATTGAGTAATTGATTAATTTTGTGTTAGGGTTAGGAAAGTGGGCACAGCCAACACCAGCCAAATACATAAGCGGGCAACACAGGGTCATAAGTGGGCGCAGACAAATACAAATTTTACTGGGAAAATGTAAACAGCAGCCATTCTTACTCTGTTAATGGTAGGGTTCTCAAACTTTGCACAGTTGGTTACTGGGTGACTGGGATTAATATTCAGAAAAGTGGGTGGAGCCTACAAAAAACAATCAAAAATTACCTATTGATTTTTCAGGGGAATATTTCATTGCTGCCATTCTTGCACTGTTAATGGCACAAGCCTCAAATCTGGTACAGTTGATCATTGCGTGACTGGGGTTTACATTTATATAAGGGAGTGGAGCCCCAAACAGCCAACCTGATTTGTTTCATTTTAATGCAGGTTATTGATGCCAAACACCGCAAAGCTCACAAACTTGGTCATTGAGTAATTGTGTGTTAGGGTTAGGGTTAGGAAAAGTGGGCGCAGCCAACACCAGCCAAATACATAATCGGGCAATGCCGGGATATCAGTAGGCGGAGACAAATACAAATTTCACTGAGAAAATGTAAACTGCAGCAATTCTTACACTATTAATGGTAGGGTTCTCAAACTTTGCACAGTTGGTCACTGGGTGACTGAGATTAATATTCAGAAAAGTGGGTGGAGCCTACAAAAGCCAATCAAAATCCACCTATTAATCTTTAAGGGGAATATTTAATTGATGCCATTCTTGCACTGTTAATGGCACAAGCCTCTTGCACTGTTAATCACATGTACCTGGTACAGTTGGCCATTGAGTGATTGGGGTTCAAATTCAGAAAAGGGGTGGAGCCACAGCAAATTAGATTTATTTTATTTCAATGCAAATTATTGATGCCAAAAACCGCAAAGCTCACAAACTTGGTCATTAAGTAATTTTGTGTTAGGGTTAGAAAAAGTGGGCGGAGCCCACACTAGCCAAATACATACCTGGGCAATGCCAAGTCATCAGTGGGCGGAGACAAACACACATTTCACTGGGAAAATGTAAACTGCAGCCATTCTTACACTATTAATTGTAGGGTTCTAAAACTTTGCACAGTTGGTCACTGGGTGACTGAGATTAATATTCAGAAAAGTGGGTGGAGCCTCCAAAAACCCATCACAATTCACCTATTGATTTTCAAGGCAAATATTTAATTGCTGCCATTTTTGCACTGTTAATGGCACAAGCCTCAAACCTGGTACAGTTGATCATTGGGTGACTGGGGTTAAATATTTAGAAAAGGGGTGGGGCCACAAAAAGCGAATCAGATGTGTTTCATTTCAATGAAAATTATTCATGCCAAAGACCACAAATCTCACAAACTTGGTCATTGACTATTGACAATTGTGTGTTAGGGTTAGAAAAAGTGGCCACAGCCAACAGCAGCCAAATACATACCCGGGAAACATTAGGACATCAGTGGGTGGAGAAAAATACAAATTTCACTGCTAGAATGTAAACTGAAATTTGGCACAAACATAGTACATTACCTGGAATAAAGTATAGGATACTTTTTATTCCCATAACCAAAAAGGGGGTGGAGACAAATACAAATTTCACTGGAAAATGTAAACTGCAGCCATTCTTACACTGTTACACTGGAAGTGTGTTTAGCTTCTAAGTGCACAATGGTTAATTTGCATATATTCAGCAGTGATGCCCTGGGAGACATCTCAAGCTCACTCCAACCTGAATTATCGCAAATTCTTTCTGTTTTAAGAAAGCAAACTTTTGTTTTTCTTAACATCTCAGTAAAGGGGGCTTTTAGGACCATTGTAGTCCCTTACACACTCCAATGAGTTCTGGGTCACCATGAGCCTGCTGGTTAGTCTGTACCTCTCGGTGTTACAAGCCCTACTGCATAGAGCGAAATTAATCCATGCTATGCACTGATGAGGATCAAACAATCCAAAACAGTCTGTATGCATGTTGGATTATTATGGCTCTGTACAAATTAACAAACTGACACATCATTGCATTCCAGCAGTGCTGGAGGTGTGTTTAGGTTTCAAGGGTAACAATGGTTAATTTGCATATATTCAGCAGTGATGCACTGGGAGACATTTTAAGCTCACTCCACCCTGAATTATTGCAAATTCTTTCTGTTTTAAGAAAGCAAACTTTTGTTTTTCTTACTCTGTCAATGGCAGGTTTCTTAAACTTTGCACAGTTGGTCACTGGGTGACTGGGATTAATATTCAGAAAAGTGGGTGGAGCCTACAAAAGCTAATCAAAATTCACCTATTGATTTTCAAAGGAGTGGAGCCACAGCCAATTAGATTTATTTCATTTCAATGCCAATTATTGATGCCAAAGACTGCAAAGCTCACAAACTAGGTCATCCTTGAGTAATTGTGTGTTAGGATTAGAAAAAGTGGGCAGAGGTAACACTAGCCTATTACATACCCGGGCAACGCCGGGCGACCAGCTAGTATATATATATATATATATATATATATATATATATATATATATATATATATATATATATATATTATATATAATATATATATATATATATATATATATATATATATATATACTCTATTTTTTGGACTATAAGACTCACTTTTTCTACCCCAAAAGAGAGAAAAAAAAGTCACTGCATTTTACAGTTCAAATGCAGGGAGTTCCTGACTTGTGAATGCCTTCCAATAGGAACCTCCTATTCGCTGCAATGTCAGGGACTCCCTGTACTGTGCCCATGCAGAGGAGGACACAGGGGGACCAAATGAGGACACAGGGGGGCACAAAAGGGCATAGAGGAGGACACAAAGGGACATAGAGGAGGCCCTCCTTTAAGTGTTTTATTATCTATTTATTTATTGTATTTATAAAGCGTCAACATATTACGTTTTATTAGTTCTTTACTGGTGCTTAGCAGGTTATGATTACCTCTAGATGTGCTTTGGTTAGTTGTAACCATTAATAGACGGTTCTCTTCCCCAGCTGACACCCCTTTGTGACTGCAGCTGTCCTTGGCAGGTTTTGGTGCTAAACCGCAGGTGAGCTACTTCCTGTAATGTTGAATCTTTGACATCTTTGTGTCAGTAATGTGGAAAAGAAGAACATAAGTGTTGATATATTCATATAATCCTACTATTAGGATATTATGCTCGGCTCAGGGACTGTATGCACACTGAGGCTTAGCAGAAGGTGCTTCATAGGCCTAAGGACACCATATTGTCCAGTCTAAGTTAATCATATATACTTTGTATCTCCATATGATAAGATGGGACGGAATGATATGATTTAGCTATGATATTAAATGTCACTACACAGATATGTTCTTTTGAAGTCTAAACCACAAGCTTATATCCGTTGTCACACCTATGATACATTTCCCCTGATGGCCCACCACATGTTCTGGGCATATAGCCAATGTTTCCCTATAAGATGTATGATGCATAATGACTGCGCATGTGCCTTTTGTGGTTAAATTCTATTTAAGTTGAGAATTCATTAAACACGTCATTCTGTTCACTTATACCAGACAGCACTTTTGTCCGTGTATTATTCATGTGAATGGAATCCCTTGGCATGCCATTTGCTGACCAAATTATGTGACTAATCAATTTTAAGGTTATATTATAATTGTTTAAGATAAGTTAAGCCTACACATGTCACTTGTTATGTAAAGAGCGCTTGAAGGGGCCCAATGTAAAACTCGCACTGTGGCACAGAATTCCTAAGCTACGCCATTTCCCACTGCCATACATACACCTTCAACGAGGGTCTTCATTTGAGACCCCTTTAATCCCCCCAATGACTTCAATGCATTTTACTGAAGTGTGAAGAGCAAGTGGGCATTGTGGTCCTATTACTAGTGATCATGTACCTGTTTTGCACTGTCTCGCTTTATTGGTGTTCAAAGAGTGCAGTAAGTAAAATCCAGATGTAAGCAAGGCCAGATTTACACTTTTTGTGTCCCTAGGCCAAGTATGTTGTGGCTCTGCTTTTATGTGCAGCAGCGCTTCTCCCATTCCATGTGCCGCCCCCTCTTCCATGTGTAACATCCATGTATGCAAATCCCCTCTTTCATGTACAGCTCCCTTGAGTATTCATTTCCCCTTTTCATGTCAAGGTGCCCCCTCCCCCCTTCCCCGGCTGCAGCTGCCCAAGGCCAAGGCCTTTCTTGCCTTTACAGAAATCCAGCCTTGGATTTAAGGAAACACTTTTAATCAGTTTTTCATACTGTACCTGTATCCAGGCGGCCTCTGTGACTGCAAGACATCTGTTTGGCTCCAAAAATACATATATTTTTTCCCTGTGAAAAGTCTAATGAGGTAAAACATATGATCCTTTTATTCATTTTATTATCCTCGGTGCTTAGGGATGAGGAAACCCAGAGAAAAATCTAAGCTAAACATTTCCCGGGGCAAATCCGATGATTGTTCTGGGAAGCCAGAGACACATGGCCCGCATTTTCCTGTAATTGCAGAAAGATACGGCTCCCATAAGGGCTAAGTTGCATTAAAATAGAAAATCTGTGTTGAGCACATTGTAAGGAGTTTATTTACCCGATACATAGCGATATCCTGTTAACAGAAACAGAATATGAAGTTTTCAGATCTTTTCTGCATAATTTAAAAAGGAAAAAGGTCAGTGTATTTCAGTAACTATTTGTTTTATTCAGGATGAATAAGAGATAGGCAGCATATATCTATATGTATCAATACCTTTCATGATGTCTCATATGCTTACATTACTTTTGGAACTGAGAAAATATATTTGTTTTATTTGCTCCTCTTTTCTTACCTTTAGTATAAAGTATTCTTGTATTTCTTTACCTCCCTGGCGGTAAGCCCAACACAGTGTCGGGCTAGCCGCCGCAGGCGATCGCATCGCCCCAGGAGGATTTTTTTAAATAAAATTTGTTACATTTTGTTAAGCTAGCACTTTGCTAGCTTACTATGTTGCCCAAGTCGCTCCGGCCCCCTCCGATCGCCCCCGATCACCTCCGGTATACATACCCCCCAGGGATCCTGCGATGGCACAGCCTCCCAATCAGCACCCGGGTTCGCTATGGGGAGGATCGGAACTGCGCATGACATCATGTCCGATTGTCGCCATAGCGACGAGTGATGCTAATTGGGAAGCTGCGGCTCTCATGGGATTGCGGACGGGTGAGTGTTGCCGGCGGCGATCAGGGGGGTCGGAGAGGTGCCGGGGGACTTGGGCAGCATAGTTAGCTAGCCTAGTGCTAGCTAACATTAAAAACAAATTTAATGAAAAAAATCCCTCCTGCAGACGCAGCCACTTAAACTGCGTACCGCCAGGGAGGTTAAGCATATGGCAAAAAAAATCTTTGAAAAAGATTTTAAAGAGAACCCGAGGTGGATCGGACACAGAAGCATGTTGTCTGCTTAATAACATGGCTCTGTGTCCCCCAACCGCCGATCTCTGCCCCCTCACCACTGCGCTATAGCCCCCCGGAGTTTAGCTACAAAATTTGTTGCTAACTCAGAGGTAAACACAGGTGAGAGCAATTCCCTGTTTAAAACACCTGCCAGGGGAGTTCCTGCAGGGTTTCCTGAGCTGCCGCTGGGCTGCTCTCTTTCCCTGGTCATGCCTCCTGCCGCTCACCCGCCTCCCTGCATTGCTATGAGAGACACACAGTCTATCAGTGCAGCATCTTGACCTATAGGTCACGAAAGAGTGGCGGTTTTTGTGGCTACCTAATCCACTCACCTCCGCGAATCAGGTAGCCTACATTTTTTTTTCATTTGTTGAGCCCACCTCAGGCTCTCTTTGAAGCAGTATTTCAGAAATTAAAGTGTACCTGAGATGAAAGACATCTCAGGTACCATACTTATCTGGGGCTTCCTTAAGCCCCCTTGAGGCCACTCAATCCCTTGCTGTCTCCTTGAGAGGTGCCTGTCCCCGCAATATGGCCCGAAAGCCTGGCCGAGTCACATTTCGTTGCGCATATGCGGCTGGCAAAATGTGCCCCCCCCCCCCCCCACTGCGCTCCTGTCCCTGGGAGTGCTTTGTGCTTGCGTAATACTACCACCAGAGCATATGCAAAATGGCAAAATGTGGGCATTTGCTCAGCTCCATCGCACCTCTGTGCAATCCATTTTGCTTCTGCTCCATCAGCACTCTCCATCCACTACGATTGCCATGTTCGATCGCCGATATGCACATGCCTCCTGGCTCTGCCACTGCTAACTCTTCTGATCCATCCAGGAGTTCACAGACCGGAGGCTGGCAGGAGCATGGGGCTCCCTGTTGGATTACAATAGGCCAATTCTCATTAGTAACAGGGAAAATGTTAATTGGTTTCCCATGAACCAATAGGAATCCTCCCTGTTGCTGAGGATTACCATTGGTCTTTTGCAATCCAACTGGGATCCCCATGCTTCTGCCCAACACCAATCTGTTTACCAGCTTCAAGAATGAGCGGAGGAGCCAGCAGCAACGGACCTAGTGGGGACATGTGAGTATCGGTGATCGAACATGATATTCGAAGTGGACAAAGTGGACACCCTCTATTCTCATAGGCTTTGTTTGCCTCCATGCACCCATTGCTCTGCGGTCCATTCCTGAAAAATACACCAGATTAAAAGAAACAGATTTTTTTGTGGAAGCGAATTTTATTTTTAACAATAGGATCCGGTTTCTGGGTTGAGCGGTAATGCAAAAAATGTAGCTAAATGGTATGTTTTCTGCACAAGTTGAACTTCCTCCATCCGCCCCCTATACACATGCACACACCACACACACACGTTCTGAATGTGAAAAAAAGTTTCTAAATACGATATCTAATTTCCCAGTATCCGTTCTTGGTCCCATTATGTCTGGCAAGCTCTCCTCCATTCCTGGGGAGTCTAACAGCACAAGCTATATCCCTTTCCCATGTGGCTCTGCAATATGGGAGGGTGATGGCAGCCCTAGTTTCCAGGTGTAAGGTTGCACAAGGAGAATAACCTTCTACAGTGGACTTGTTCGGGAGGGGAATCCAGGCGTAACTTTTTTGAAATTTTTGGAGATCAAATAATCATCAACCTTCTGCGATCCACTCAAAACACAATAAGTTGGAACAATTAAAGTAATATATAAATGCAACTGTCAAAATGAAGAATCTCTGTTGCCGAAAAAGTCTGCAGTATCTTTTCTACTGGGCCAATTCACCCCTTTGCGGTTCCTCCGTAGAAATCGTCCATACTCTACCTATTCCAGTTAGCTCTATAACCTGAATTTCAAGCTGAGGCAAAGCTGTTTCTTAACCTTTTAACAAAAGGAACACATGCATGCACATAAATCAGTCTCTCCAGGGAGTGACAAATTGTATTACTTTCTATAAATTCATTGCTATTGTGTTGGCACATCTATACCAAATGGTCATGTAGAAATAAAGTTGCAGCTGAAGTCCAATTTTGCATGCTGTTACCACTGTGCACCCAATCAACCACATTGGCCCAAGATTTTACCAGCTTCCTTGATCGATACATTTGATAGATTTTTGTCCCAAAATCGGGGTGAATAATCAATTGGGCATGCTTGATGCAGAACCGATTTTCTCCCGATTACATAAAGTTAGCGAATTTGATGGTGGATCGGGCTATAATATCACTTGATGTATGGCCAACTTGATCCAGCACCTCATGTGGCTTGCCGATTCCAGGAAGTGGATTTGCGTTTCGTGGTACAGCGGCAGCATTCGGAGAGAGTGAGCCCAGCTGTGCAGTGACACTTCTTGGTACAAGTTTAAAGGGATACTGTAGGAGGGTCGGGGGAAAATGAGCTGAACTTACCCGGGGCTTCTAATGGTCCCCCGCAGACATCCTGTGTTGGCGCAGCCACTCCCCAATGCTCCGGCCCGCCTCCGGTTCACTTCTGGAATTTCTGACTTTAAAGTCAGAAAACCACTGCGCCTGCGTTGCCGTGTCCTCGCTCCCGCTGATGTCACCAGGAGTGTACTGCGCAGCCACAGACCATACTGGGCCTGCGCTGTGCGCTCTTGATGACATCAGCGGGATCGAGGACACGGCAACGCAGGCGCAGTGGTTTTCTGACTTTAAAGTCAGAAATTCCAGAAGTGAACCGAAGGCAGGGCCGGAGCATCGGTGAGCGGCTGCGCGGGCACAGGATGTCTGCGGGGGACCATTAGAAGCCCCGGGTAAGTTCAGCTCATTTTCCCCCGACCCCCCTACAGTATCCCTTTAAGGCTGGTTCTTGCTGGAGAGAAGTTTATTACTGGATCCAAAAGCGCTCTTGGCTGGTCTGATTGAGGTCAGCAACAGGATCTGGTGAGAGGCTTGAAATTCATTTGGTGTAGGGTCACACTACTGGTGCTAAGGTGGAGGTTGTTTCACCTGTATGGATATACTGCACCAAGGATTTCTGTGTTTTCCCTTATGTGCTGAAAACGTTGAGGAAGCTACTGATGTGGAGAAGTTTGCAGGCTGGGCCAAAAACGCTGATGCCTATCTTCTAGATTGGCCACGATATCTGGTGAGGGCTTTGCATGTGTATGAACACCTGAGGTGATAATTCATTCGACATACTACACCATATATGTGTCTGCTTTTGTTTTTGAGCCACTGAAGAGACGTAAGGGATAAAGTATACTGGCTGGGCCACAAATGTGCTAGCTAATCTGTTATCGATTGGCACTGATATCTGGTGAGCACATTGCATGGGTTTGTGCACTCGAGGTGGGAATTTATTGCACATACTACACCATATATGTGTATGTTTTTATATCTTTGAGTGATTGAAGATTTAGGGCTTGATTCACAAAGCGGTGCAAAGTGTTTGCACGCCAGTGAAAAGCCCCTTATCACGCCTAAACTCACTTTAGGCGTGATAAGAAGAAACTCGCGCGAAGTTACCGCGCGTACGCGCGTAAGTGCGCGCGCAGCACCCGACGCTTCGCGCGAAGCTCCCATTAAACCCTATGGGACTTTGCGCGTGCGCTCACGCGCGTACGCGCGGTAACTTCGCGCGAAGAACAGGAAAAAACGGTGATAACTCAGTGGTGAAAAGGTCATCACGCCTAAAGTCTTTTAGGCGTGATAACTGGGTTATCACCGCTTTGTGAATCAAGCCCTTAATCTGGGATAAAGCGCACTGGCTGGGACAAAAACACACTGGCTAATCTGTTATCGATTAGCATCAATATCTGGTGAGCGCATTGCATGTGTGTGTGCACCTGGGGTTTGAACAAATTGGATATACTACACCATATATGTGTCTCTTCTTTCATTTTTGAGTTAGAGCTGGTCCACACTAGGTCCGGAAACGTATCCGTGGCTGCGTTTTTCAAACCTGATGAAAAACGGAGTCCCGGATACTAATGTTCAAAGTAGCAGCCAGCCTCACCCAAGTAAAAAACGGATCCGTCTGCGTTTGCGGGGACCCGTTTTCAAAACCTGAACGGAAGGTCCGGATCTGCTGCATTTTCACGCAACGGATCAGGACCACGGATACACGCAGGGGTAGTGACAGCAATGAGAAAACGCATCTCCAGCTCCACAGGCAAAAAACTGATGTTAAAACGGATAGCCTGAGCTTTATGATTGGCCCAAAAAATCCTCCCACTCCTTCCTAATGATAGAGACGTTTTCTGTCAGGGAAAAACCTGAACGGAAACTGATGCAAAACTGATGCAAAACTGATGCACTTTCATCAGTTTGCAGTACGGTGGGTACTTCCCCTAATCTTCCCCGGATCCGGACTGCAGTGTCCGTCCTGCAACTGTGTCTAATGTGGACCTAGCCTTACTCTGAAGATATAATCCAGGACAAAGTATACTGGCTGGGCCAAAGACGCATTGACTGATCTGTAACCAATTTTCATCAAAGTTTTTGAGCGTATTGTGAGAATATCATGCACTGAAAACCTGTGGAAATTAAATACTTTGAACATTACTGAGTAGAAACATAAACTGCTCACATTGAGGACTTGTTGAGCGCTAGACCATTTACAAATAATCGTATGGCCAACTTTAGTCTGATGCATTTTCTACAGTACTTTTGTTCAGTCCCAATTTATCTAAGATGGAGCACTTTATACTAATGAATGTAACACCATATGCGCAGGAAACTGCTCAAACCTTCATCAGGGAAGTGGTAAGATTGCATGGAGTACCCAGTAGTATTAATTTTAATAATGAAAACATATTTACTTCTAATCTTGGGAGAACACATAGACCCTAAATATTTCATTGTACTTTCATCTGCATTTCACATACAGACCAATGGACAAGCTGAATGTGTAAATCAGATATTAGAACAATATTTATCGCTTTCCTTCTCCCAGAACAACTAGTTTTTTTGCTGCCTCCACAAGAGGCAGCAAAAAAACTACTGTGTACGGACCTTTAGAGACAAACTGTACTGTCTCAAAACAATGGATATGTAAATTGTGCAGTATCAATCAACAATAACAAGAATGAAACATTTGTAAAGCGCTTTTCTCCTGTAGGCAGGTCTGGATTTGCACTTTTCACCGCCCAAGGCCCGCTATCACCACCTGTCCCCGGACCAACAGCATCCTAAACTCCCGGCCCCACCCCCACCCCCCCACCCACCCAACACAGCAGGGATTAGATTGTAGGCTCCTCTGAGGACAGTCATTGAAGAGATGGCAGGGAGTATATTATAAGCTCATCAGAGGACAGTTAGTGACATGATGGCAGCAGTGGTGTAGCTAAGGAGCTGTGGGCCCCAATGCAAGTTTTCCAATGGGGCCCCCCAAGCACTCTATACATAACAATTGATACGGTGCACCAAAATCTGCCAATGGCAACTACAGTGTCAGAGGTGCAAGAAGGGGATGGGAAACATTTTTTTAATGATTACCACTATTCAAAGCATCTATAGAAGTGATTATTATGAGCACAAAAAAAAATTGCACCGCTTTTAGACCCTAAAATCTGGAAAGAATCAGACCGCCAAGG
Source organism: Hyperolius riggenbachi (assembly GCF_040937935.1). Taxonomy (NCBI): domain Eukaryota; kingdom Metazoa; phylum Chordata; class Amphibia; order Anura; family Hyperoliidae; genus Hyperolius; species Hyperolius riggenbachi. The sequence goes on from NC_090649.1 coordinate 105,064,231, forward strand.
AGGTTAATAGCGGGGTTCCCAAACTTGACACAGTGGACCACTGGGTGACTGGGATTAATATTCAGAAATGTGGGTGGAGCCAAAAACAGCCAATTAAATTTCACCTATTGATTTTCAAGGGGAATATTTACATTGTTACCATTCTTACACTGTTAATGGCAGAGGCCTCTTAGCTGATAGGTGACTGGGGTCCAAAATCACTAAAGGGAACGGAGCCACAAACAGCTAATCAGATTGGTTAGATTGATTTCAGCCATTCTGTTATTGGCAGGGTTCTCAAACGTGACACAGTTGGTCAATGGATGAATGGGATTAATATTCAGGAAAGTGGGTGGAACCTACAACAGCCAATCAAAATTCACCTATTGATTTTTAAGGGAAATATTGAAACTGCTGCCACTCTTACACTAATAATGGCAGAAGCCTCAAACCAGCTATGGCGGTCATGAAGTGGCTGGGGTTCAAATGCAGTAAAGGGGTGGAGCCACAAACAGCCAATCAAATTACTTTACTGGATAAACTGCTTCCATTCACACAATTTTGATGGCAGAAACCCAAAAGCTTAAAACTTGGTCACTGGGATTTTCTGGGATTCATATTCAAAAAAGTGGTTGGAGCCTAAAAAGAAAATCAAAATTCACCTGTTGATTTTCAAGGGGAATATTTACATTGCTGCCATTCTTGCACTGTTAATGGCACAAGCCTCAAACCTGGTACAGTTGGTCATTGGGTCACTGGGGTTCAAATTCAGAAAAGTGGTGGAGCTACAAACAGCCAATCAGATTTGTTTCATCTCACTGGTAAATTACAAATTATTGATGCCAAGGACCCCAGAGCTCACAGACTTGGTCATTGAGTGACTGTGTGTCAAGGTTACAAAAATTGGGCGGAGCCAAAAACAAATTTCACTAGGAAAATATAAACTGCAGCCATTCTTACACTGTTAATGGCAAGGGTTCTCAAACTTTGCCCAGTTGGTCACTGGGTGACTGAGATTAATATTATAGGAAGTGGGTGGAGCCTATAACAGCCAATCAAAATTCACCTGTTTATTTTCAAGGGGAATATTTAAATTGCTTCCATTTTTGCTCTATTAATAGCAGATGCCTCAAACCTGCTACAGTTGGTCATTGGGTCACTGGGGTTCAAATGCCGGAGAGATGCAGAGACACAAACAGTCAATCTGATTTGCTTAATTTCTATGGGAATATACAAATTATTGATGACAAAGACCCCAAAGTTCACAAACTTGGTCATTAAGTATTTGTGTGTTAGGATTAGAAAAAGTGGCCGGAGCTAACACCAGCCAAATACATACCCGGGCAACACCGATTCATCAGCTATTATTCATAAAAGTGGATGGAGCCTACAAAAGCCAATCAAAATTAATCTATTGATTTTCAAGGGAAGTATTTCATTACTGCCATTCTTGCACTGTTAATGGCACAAGCCCCAAACTGGGTACAGTTATGTATTGGGTGACTGGGGTTCAAATGCAGAAAAGGGGTGGAGACACAAACAGCCCATCAGATTTGTTTCATTTCAATGCAAATTATTGATGCCAAAGACTGCAAAGCTCACAAATTTGGTCACTGAGTAATTAAGTAATTGTCTGTTACTATTACAAAAAGTGGGAATAGCCAACACCAGCCAAATACATACCCAGGCAATGCTGGGTCATCAGTGGGCGGAGACAAATAGAAATTTCACTGGGAAAATGTAAACTACAGCCATTCTTACACTGTTAGGGTTCTCAAACTTTGCACAGTTGGTCACTAGGTGACTGGGATTAATATTCATAAAAGAGGGTGGTGCCTACAAAAGCCAATCCAAATTCATTTATTGCTTTCCAAGGGGCATATTCAATTGCTGCCATTCTTGCACTGTTAAGGACACAAGCTTAAAACCTGGTACAGTTGGTCATTTGGTGACTGGGGTTCAAAATCAGAAAAGAGGGTGGAGCCACAGCCAATCAGATTTGTTTCATTTCAATGCAAATTATTGATGCCAAGCAATGCAAAGCTCAGAAACTAGGTCATTGAATCATTGTGTGTTAGGGTTAGAATAGTGGGTGGAGCCAACGCCAACCAAATACATACCCAGGCAACGCCGGGCAATCAGCTAGTATATATATATATATATATATATATATATATATATATATATATATATATAGCAAAAGTTTGGATGTTTGATACTCAATCACGCAACAATATCAGAATGGATTTGAATTAAATTTGCCACACACACAGTACATTACCTGGAATAACATACTTTTTATCCCCATAAACCAAAAGTGGATGGAGACAAATGCAAATTTCACTGGGAAAATGTAAACTGCAGCCATTCTTACACTGTTACTGGTAGGGTTCTCAAACTTTGCACAGTTGGCCACTGGGTGACTGGGATTAATATTCAGAAAAGTGGTTGGAGCCTACAAAAGCCAATCAAAAATCACCTATTGATTTTCAAAGTGAATATTTAATTGCTGCCATTATTGCAATGTTAATGGCGCGAGCTTCAAACCTGATACAGTTTGTCATTGGGTAACTGGGGTTCAAATTCAGGAAGAGGGGTGGAGCCACAGCCAATGAGATTTGTTTCATTTCAATGCAAATTATTGATGCTAAAGACCACAAAGCTCACAAACTAGGTCATTGAGTAATTGTGTGTTAGGGTCAGAAAAAGTGGGCGCAGTCAACACCAGCCAAATACATACTCGGGCAAAGCCGGGCCATCAGCTAGTACATATATATATATATATATATATATATATATATATATATATATATATATATATATATACACAAGGGTTATCGTAAAGTTTTAATTATCACCTGGAAATTATTATGGTATGTTGATCAGACTTTGTCAGTGTCCTCATAGGTCCGTAAATGCATGATGTTGAGATGTCAGCTCATTGTACAGCATTCTTGCATTTCAACGGTAGTAGTGCCCAAACAAAAAAATCCTCTTCATTCTGTTCCAACTGCGTCACCATCTGTCTTGAAAGGTTATACTGTGTTTGTTTCTGGAAAGGGGTTAGCAAACGTGGAACCCAGCGTATCGACACCTTAGACACGTGCAGTTCGTCATGAATCATTTTCCACACACTACCATAACTGAGGCCTGTTTCAATCATGATCATTTGGATGGTTGTTCCTCTGTCTTTTAGGATTAAACACTCCACTTCCTTCACTGTGGCCACATCGTCCACCAGTAATGGTCTTCAAGTTCTTGGCTTGTCTGTGAGGGACATGTGACCACTTTGATAATTCCTTCTCCACCTCACAATAGCATCATAAGATGGGCAATCATTTCCATAAACTGCCATCATCTCATCATGAATTTCTAGGGTACAATTACCTTTCAAAAGTTGAATCGTTATACTGTGAGCCTTTATCTTTTCAATCATACACTTTAGTCACTTCTGGCACAATCTGTAAAAAAAATAAAAATCGGATCATTGGATTTACATACAGAAAAGTTAATTGGCTTCATCTTAAATAGGCCCTAAACTGCGATGGATATACGACTATGGTAGGGATTAGATTGTGAGCTCCTCCAAGGGACAGTTAACGGCAAGAGTATATATACTGTGTAAAGAACTGCGGAAGAATATATAAATTCTAAATAATAATAATAATTCCCTGTAGGGTGTAATGAAAGATGTTCTATCTGTAGGCATGATGGGAGGGGGGTGAGGGGAGGACAGAGCATGATGGGAGGGGGCTGAGGGGAGGACAGAGCATGATGGGAGGGGGTATAGGGGAGGACGGAGCCATACAAGGTCACACTTTTTCTACGAGGTCAATGACAGGCAACGCTGAAATGGCAATAAAAACTCCATAAAACTGTGACTAAGTCATAAGTTCTGTAACTGCCATCTATTTTATGAGCTTCTTTTTGGGCTGAAGAAGCCTATTTTGACAATTTCTTCAAATTTACACATGCTGCTCTAAATCTCCATCAATTGTGTCTGAAGTGCTCTGTATAGCAATATAACAGTATGACAGCTGTGATGGGAGAAAGGTCAGGCTTGTCTTTAGAAGTGTATTTTATGTCAGCTGCCCTCGTTCTCAGCGTCTCAGTGTCACTCTTAGAGGTGCAGGACTTTGCTTTGTTGATTTGTATCCTGTGCAGGACCCATTTAACAAGGGAGTCCACTTTGTTCGATTAAAGTCAGAAACTCATCATCATAGGAACATGCCCAGAATAGAGTCAGAATATGTGCAAATATCTATCTTTCTTTCTTTCTTTCCGAGCAATCTTACTTAAAGGGATACTGTAGGGGGGTCAGGGGAAAATGAGTTGAACTTACCCGGGGCTTCTAACGGTCCCCCGCAGACATCCCGTGTTGGCGCAGCCACTCACCGATGCTCCGGCCCCGCCTCCGGTTCACTTCTGGAATCTCAGACTTTAAAGTCTGAAAACCACTGCGCCTGCGTTGCCGTGTCCTCGATCCCGCTGATGTCATCAAGAGCGCACAGCGCAGGCCCAGTATGGTCTGTGTCTGCGCAGTACACTCCTGGTGACATCAGCGGGAGCGAGGACACGGGCGTGCAGGCGCAGTGGTTTTCTGACTTTAAAGTCAGAAATTCCAGAAGTGAACTGGAGGTGGGGCCGGAGCATCGGTGAGTGGCTGCGCCAACACAGGATGTCTGCGGGGGACCATTTGAAGCCTTGGGTAAGTTCAGCTCATTTTCCCACGACCCCCCCTACAGTATCCCTTTAAAGAGGAACAGTTAGCTAGGATTGGACTTCATCCCAAATGTTAAAAGGGTAAATGATACCCCTTTTCCCATGAAATTCTTTACCTTTTCTCAAATAGATCATCAGGGATGTCTGTATGGCTCATATTGTGGTGAAACCCCTCCCACAGTGTGATGTCAGAAGCTAGGTACTGACATCACACTGTGGGAGCCTTGTTGCATTGTGGAAAATAACGTCTGTTTTCAGCTGCCAAGCAACCAGTATCTCCCTCTGTGCATATGCATATGTATAAAAAAACAACCTTTTACCCAATGGCATTAGTATAAAATAGTTTAAGCGCACATCCTGATATTATAAACTGTGCCTTGATCCAATGTATCACCTCCACCATGGACATCCAACAGCATACAGACTCACCAGATGTATTGGCCACTGCTAGACTGGCCAACCATGCACAAATCCAGGAGCCTTGGTGCTTCAGGATCCAGGTGTCACTTTGAATCACCTCCACTCTCCTGAATATTAATCCTACTCACTCAGTGACCAACTGTATGAAGTTGAAGTCACCCACTGACTGACTGTTACAAGTTTGAAGCCTCTGCCATAAACAGTGTAAGAAAGGCAGCAGTTTAAATATTCCCCTTGAAAATCAATAGGCGAATTTTGATTGGCTGTTGTAAGCTCCACCCACTTTACTGAATAATAATCCCAGTCGCTCAGTATCCAATTGTGCAAAGTTTGAGAACACTGTGATTAATAGTCTAAGAATGGCTGCATTTTACATTTTCCCATTGAAAATGAATGGCTGAAATGTGATTGTCCGTTGTATGCTCCGCCCACTTTTCCTGAATTTTTAACCTCGGTCAGCAAGTGACCGACTGTGCCAAGTGTGGGGACTTTGAATGGCATCCTTTTACATTTTTTCCATTGACTTAAATGGGTGAACTCTGATTTGCTGTTTGTAGCGCCACCCAGGTGTGCAGGGGGGACCTGAGACCCCCAGAACATCACACACGCACGCACGCACACACACACATGATTTTTTTTTTTATTATAGATATAGATATATATAGATATATATAGAGAGAGAGAGATTGCAGTTAATTCTTATGTAGCCCCACCCTCAAGGTGATGCTTAGCCTAGGCTTTTTAGCCATGCAACATTCTCCACCCACAGAATTCTGGGAGACCAGGTATATTTTCTGCTGGCTTTAGAACTCTCAGAATATAAAGATTTTGCAGAGAACACCTGACATGAATAAACGGGATGCGTTGAAAAGGGTGCCTCAGCTGCCTGTATGAAAAGGGCGCCTTTATACACATGAATGTTATTTCAGCAAATATCGGCTACAAGGTGGTGAAAAGGGCGCCCGAGTTTTGATATAGGCTACAAGCGGGCGCCCCTTGGTAGCCCATATTTTATTTGGCTACTTTCGGCTACAGTAGGGCACCCATTTGTAGCCCATATTTTTTATTCGGCTACAAGGTTGTTGATTCTGCTACAAAAGGGCACCATTTTATAGCCAAGATTTTTGATTCGGGGATGCAGAGGGGGGGGGGGGGGGGGGGTTAGGATTAGGCATCACAAGCGGGGGGGGGGGGGTCTTAGGGTTAGGCACCACTAGAGTGGTTTAGGGTTAGGCACCACAAGGGGGGACATAGGGTTAGGCACCACCTGGGGGTCTTTGGGTTAGGCACCACCAGGGGAGTCTTTGGGTTAGGCACCACCAGGGGAGTCTTTAGGTTAGGCACCACCAGGGGAGTCTTTGGGTTAGGCACCACCAGGGGAGTCTTTGGGTTAGGCACCACCTAGGGGGTCTTTGGATTAGGCACCACCTAGGGGGTCTTTGGGTTAGGAACCACCTAAGGGGTCTTTAGGTTAGGCACCACCTAGGGGGTCTTTGGGTTAGGCACCACCTAGGGGGTTTTAGGGTTAGGCACCACCTAGGGGGTCTTAGGGTTAGGCACCACCTCAGGGGTCTTAGGGTTAGGCACCACCAGTGAGAGGTTAGGGTTAGGCACCACCTCGGGGCTCTTAGGGTTAGGCACCACCACGGGAGTTAAGGTTAGGCACCATCAGGGGAGGGTTTTTGTGAGAGTAGGGAGAAGTTAGGTCATAGTAATCACTTTTCTCAGCTATATCTAGAGCCCTTTTATAGACCAACACATTTTGTCTATAACAGCATCCTTTTTATAAACTAAAACTAGCTTTTTTTGGCTACACCAGAAGCCCTTTGTAACGGAATTTGGCATATATGGGCTACAAACAGGCGCCTTTTGTAGCCGAATTTGGAATATATGGGCTACACCAGGTGCCCTTTGTAGCCGAATTTGGAATATATGGGCTACACCAGGCGCCCTTAGTAGCCGAAGTTGGTATATGGGCTACACCAGGCGCCCTTAGTAGCCGAAGTTGGTATATGGGCTACACCAGGCACCCTTAGTAGCCAAAGTTGGTATATGGGCTACACCAGGCGCCCTTTTTTCCAGACGCTTTTTTCAAATAGACGGGACTAAACATGTCACCAACTGTGATAAATTGCAGAATGTAAATAGAGGTGAGGAAAGTTTTTGTACAATGGGCGAACTCTGACTAAATAATGTATACCCTAAATGAATACTGTAAAAAAAAAGGCAATTTTATTCATTACTATATTTTCCCTACAGTTACTCTCTATAGCCCATCTCCAGCCTTAGATCTAAAATACAATCTTATAGTTGGTATTATTTATCTAATAGCTCGGAATGCTTAAAGGGAACCTAAACTGAGAAGGATATGGATTTTTCCTATTAAAATAATACCAGTTGCCTGACTCTCCTGCTGATCCTGTGTCTCTCATACTTTTAGCCACAACCCCTGAACAAGCATGCAGATCAGGTGCTCTGACTGAAGTCAGACTGGATAAGCTGCATGCTTGTTTCAGGTGTGAGATCCAGATACTACTGCAGCAAATTGATCAGTTTGGATCCCCAAACTACTGGTGCGCGGGGCGCAGACTATAGCATTACTGCTAAAGCCACGCCAAGCTTCAGCACTACGTGGCTCGAGGCAGATGTCAGAAAGCCCTGCTTCGCCATGGGGAATTCTCAGAAATGTCCTTGTTTACCAAAGCACCAGGGATGAGCAGAAACTACGCCAGTGCGAATTTACGTATCGTAGTTCGCATCTACGCATCGTAGTTCATAGGCGAAGTTTCAAAACTTCGCTTACGAATTTACGCACATAGCGAAGTACCGCTACGCGTAGCTTACGCCCACTATTCGTAGTTAACATGTGTATTGCGTAGTGAACTACGAATGCGTTACTCGCGTCTAATTTTCCGCATGCGATTGTATGCATACAAATTTACGCATTGGAAAGGGGAATGTACGCATAGAAGGGTTCCCATTACATGTATTTATAAAGAAATTAATGCGTACAATTTTCTGCATACCGGCATAAGTATCCGCACACACTACGCTTCGCATTACGCGTAATTGCGTATTTTAACGTGTATTCTACGAAATGCATACGAAGCGAATATTTATTTTCGAAGCCGTAGTTTGGCGAAGCGTAATTGCGTAAAACTACACGTATTTCCAGCGTAGCAAAGTTGGCTGACTACGACCATCCCTGCAAAGCACTTACTTGCTCAGCTCAACTGCCAAATTAGTGTGTAAACAATACTGCTAATTCCTCATGAGGAGATGGACTAGTTCAAAATCTGTCATATCTCACAGTTTTTTACTACTGACTGTGACAGCAACATAGGCAAACAGCTATGTTTAGTGCATTATACTCAGGGAGACATGTACTGTATATTTTGTACGTCAGCATTTTAAACTTTACATTTTTAATCGGGGTCCTTTAAAAACCTGGTAAAATTTTGTAATTTTCCTTTTTTTTTTTTTTTCAAATGTTCTTAAATTATTAATAGATGTATTTATCTGTACACTGCAAGCATCACTTTCCATGAAACATCTGCCTTCAGCCAAGATGCTGCATCTGATACTCCAGATGCTACAGAATGCTATATGACTCACTGCTTTGTTCATCAAGGTAAACAGAAGTCAGTGGTACTGTGACAGGAGAACAGGTAAGATCTATAACTCATCTTTTCAGAACATATCCATGAGTTGTGTAATGTGCTGTAAAGTAAGTACAGTTCTTCCATGTAATTATAATCAGCTATTCCTACACAAAATCAAAGAAAAGAACACCAAAATACTTAAAACTAAAATGATGAACATGTCATTGCAACAAGTCCAAAATTGCATATTTCACAAAATGAAAACTTTTATTGATAAAGGAAATTGAACTCACGTTGTGAGCTTTTTTATGAATAAAACATACACTACCTGAAAAGCGCATTAAATCGGTGTCTAAGCTAAATATTATAGACTACCTCCAGTGTATTTTTAAAGTCATATGAAACTCAGCATTTCCTCTTTGCTCTAAAAGATTATTTACAGCATAAAATCTACTACCACAGAAAAAATACTGTAGCAGAACAGCATTCAAGTGGTTAAACACAGCACACCTTGTTCTTCAGAGGAAAGCTTCTTGCTAAGTGGAAAGCTTCTGGCCGCATCCAAAGAGGTGATAACATTATCTTTTTTTTTTTTTTATATTCCCTTGTTTGCTACAATTAGTATACAGCCAGCAGCGTGCTCATACTGAACTGCACACACTGTAAAACCAAATGTTTTGTCAGAGTTTTATCCCTCTTTAAAGGGGAGCTGTCAGCCATACTATCTCAGGAAAAAAAACAAATATATAAGTAGATAAATACTTGCTCTGCTTAGATAACATATGTATTGCACTGTCCACGTTATGATTCCTGTGAATTTTATAAAGGAAAAGTAGAGAATCCTATTCTAGACAGTTTCCATATTTACTGTGGCTATTTTGAAGCCATTTGTGATGTAATATCCGCCCTTAGTCTCCTCTGCCTGATTTGCCTGCCCTTCACTATAGAAAGTGCATTGTTTCAGCCTGAGAAATGTTGGCCAATCAGAGAGTAGCAGAGGTGTGGGAGGGGAAAACAGGAGGGATAGAGGCTTCCCCTTTAGTCTGAGGGGAAGTAGAGAAGCAAAAAAAGACAACCCAGCATGCCCTGCAACTTCTCTTTTGTGTACCAAATATTCTGTGTACCAAATAAGAGTCATGTAAACTGGGGAATGATAATTTATCAACAAGAAAAGTAATCATGATTTTAACTTTCGGATTGCCTGATTAGCATCCTTATTACTTGTTTACCAGATAAAAATAAAGAATTGATTTTATGCCCGACAGTTACTCTTTAAATACAAGTTCATGCAAGGAATGTATGTTATCCTTATAGTATTTGAATGCTGCTTTAGTGATTGAATGGGTGAACTCATTCATTACTGAATAACCCCAACCCATCGCAAACCTGAAGCCTCTCTGTTGAAGTCCTGAGCTCCGTAGCCACCCCCACCTGTGTTGCTTTAGTTAATCCCCTGCTTGGCGGCCACCCATCAGGCTGCAGCAGCTGAGCTCCATGGTGGGTTTGCCAACAGGGGGTGGAGTTAAACACTAATGCCCATTTCCCAGTGAATTGGGGAGAAATTCACTCATTCAATTACCAAAGGTACATTCAGGTACTATAAGGATACCATTACTTGCATTAAAAAATGCACTGGAGCCAGGGTGGTAACCGCATGGAGTCCCAAAACTGTAAGGTGGCCCCAACTACTACTTCACTCCCTCCAATAAGACAAGACACAAAACATTTATATCACGCTTTTCTCATGGCAGTAAAGGCGTCCATCCTTCAGAACTCATTTTTTTTATGTTACACTTGTCATGGGTGTGAAGAATAGGATATCCACACTTGTTCTATGGCTTTTGCAAGATGGGCTCCCAGGTTGTGAAGGTCACCAGGGGTAGGCAAGGAAAGCAGTGTAAATATTGGGAGGAGGGAGGGCCTTCAAAGTTTTGCTAGGGCCCCATGATTCGTAGTTATGTCCCTTACTGGAGCTACTCTTTAACCACAGCCGGCCGTGGCCATGGCGGCAGCCCCAGGACTGCCTAACACCAATCAGCAAAAGGTCCTGGAGAAGTGGTGTGCTGGAGATCGCGCACGCTGATAACAATAACAATATTATTTATATAGCGCTTTTCTCCCTGGGGACTCAAAGCGCTGTGACCCTGCATTATGCCGCCTCAAAGGCTCGGGAAAAGAGGTGAGTTTTTAGCCTTTTTTCAAAGCTGTCCAGAGAGGGAGCCTCTCGTACTGATTGTGGAAGTGAGTTCCATAGAGTAGGGGCTGCATAGGAAAAGGCCCGAGCACGAAATGTTAAGTGTATCCTGGGAATAATCAGCTTCATCTTGTTGGCAGAGCGGAGGGTGAGTGGAGGGGCATAAAGTTCCAATAGATCCGCTATGTATTTGGGTCCCATGTGGTGTAGAGCCTTGAATGTCAGCAGGCAGATCTTAAAATTGATTCTCCATTTTACTGGCAACCAGTGAAGAGTTTGCAGTACTGGGGTGATGTGTGAGCTGCGGGGGGCATTGGCTAGGAGTCTGGCTGCAGCATTCTGTACTAGCTGTAAGGGGCGCAGAACCTTTTCTGTAGATCCGATGAACAGGGCGTTGCAGTAGTCTAGGCGAGAGGATACAAATGCATGAACCAGGGCAGGTAGGTCTTCAGCTGGGATAAGGTGTTTGATTTTCGCTATATTTCTTAGATGGAAGAAGGAAGACTTGACGACAGCTGATATCTGCTGTTTGAGTTTTAGATTTCCATTCAGGATCACTCCAAGGTTTCACACAGAGTCTTTATACTGTACAGTATCTCCCCCAATTGCTAGTTTGAGGTGGTGAGCGTTTTGAACTTTATCCATCATGTGTGGACCACCTACCACCAACACCTCTGTTTTGTCAGAATTCAGCCTCAGCCAGCTGGTGTTCATCCAATTTTGTAGATCCACTAGACACGCATTTATGGATGCTGATGGGTCTTGGGTGCCAGGCTTGAAAGACAGATACAGTTGTGTGTCATCTGCATAACAATGGTATCCTAGGCCATAGTGCTGGATTATTTTGCCCAGTGGGAGCATGTAGACTGCAAAGAGTAATGGTGATAGTACAGAACCCTGTGGAACTCCATAGGGAAGTGGCACTGGATTAGAGTAGTGTGTGCCCAGACATACTTGCTGTGTCCTGCCAGATAGAAAGGTCTGAAACCAGCTAAGAACAGTACCCCTTAGGCCACAGTAATTCTTCAGTCGCTGGATTAGTATTTTATGATCCACAGTATCAAATGCTGCAGACAAGTCAAGAAGAATCAAAATTGAGCAATTACCCTTGTCCCTTGCAGTAAGTAGATCATTCATTACTCGGACTAATGCCGTTTCAGTGCTGTGCCTTTTCCTGAATCCTGACTGAAAAGTATCAAAGATGTTGTTATCTGTAAGCCTGGCTTCCAGCTGGTTGGCGACTACTTTCTCGATAACTTTTGATAGGAATGGTAAGTTCGCAACAGGTCTGTAGTTGGTTACAGAATCATGATCTTGTGATGGTTTCTTCAAGAGGGGTTTTATGATTGCTTTCTTTAGTTCTTCTGGGAAAAGTCCACTTTGCAAGGAGCACTGAGTGATTTTGTGAAGTGCTGGCCTGATCAGCTCTGGGCACTGCATTAAGGATCCAGTTGGGCCAGGATCCAGGTCGCAGGTAGTGGGGCAGAGACTTTGAATGAGAATTCCAAAATCTTCTTCACTCAGAGTGTCAAAGACTTGCCATGGTGGTACGGTAGTTTGCAGATGCAAAGTCCAGTGGTCAATTGATGTTGGTGTAATGCTGGCACGGATGGTAGACACCTTGTTTGTGAAGAAGGCAGAGAATTGTTCACACCTTTCCCTGGAGAATGTGGTTGGGGCTTTTAGGCAGGAAGGATTGCAGAGTGATTCCACTGTGTGGAAGAGTTGACCAGCTCTGTTGTTGGCTGTAGATATTTTGTGCGAGATAAAGTCTGATTTTTTCTTGGTTATTGCTTGTTGGTATTGTCTGAGGTGTTGAATTAGGCTAGATTTGTGCTCCTCAGACCCTGATTTACGCCACTGTCTTTCAAGTCTGCGCCCTTTCTTTTTTAGATCCGTGATGGTTTTGTCAAACCAATTAGTTTTCTGGTTTTTGGTTGCTGATTTGGTGCGCCATGGGGCAATACTGTCGCAAATCCCTGCTTGGATGACGGAGCTCTGCTTCGCCTTCAGTCTCCCAGCGCGATCACCACTGGGAGACTGTTAGATGGCGAAACCGCCATCTTTTAACACGGTACAGCGATCTATGGCAGTGCTGCACAGGGGACAGCCGTTCACGCTGATAGGCTGGTGGGGGGAGTGAGGGCGGGGAGTATAAAAAATAGATAAAGAAATAGGCATTTTTATTGCAAAATAAAACAAAAGAGAGCTCTGTTGGTGGGAAGAAAGGATGAAAATCACTTGTGTGCTGAGTTGCGCGGCCCTGCAGAGAAGCTTTCAAGCTGCAGTGGCCCTTTTTGTGAAAAATGGCCTGGTCTTTAGGGGGGGTTTAAGCCCGTGATCCTTAAAGTAAATGGGAACCGCATTTAAAAAAATGAGACAGATACTTACCTAAGGAGAGGAGAGGCTCTGGGTCCTATAGAGCCTTCCCGCTCCTCTCCTGGTCCCCTCGTTCCAGTGCTGGCTCGCCCGGTAGCAGTATTTGATTAAATTAGTCAAATACTGCTTTACCCGGCCGAAGGAGGCTTCAGAAGTCTTCAGGGAGCCCGAGTGCTCCTGAAGAAGGGCGGCCCTGTACTGTGCCAGCGCAAGCACGCTCTCTTGCACGCTCACGCCTGTGCAGTATGGAGCCGCACGTCTTCGAGGAGGACACGGCTCCCGAATGATTCCAAATACCCTTTCGGTGGGAGATTGAAACGGGGGGGGGGGGAGCCAGCACAGGATAGAGATCACCGAGAGAGGAGATGGAAGGCTCTATACAACCCAGAGCCTTCCCTCTCCTTAGGTAAGTATTTGCTTAATTTTTTTTTAAATGCAGTTCCCATTCACTTTAAGAGGTTAAGCTTCCAGGCTGACATTGTAATAGGTGTCTCAATGATCTCTGGCACTTTAAAGGGATACTTAAGTGAAAATAAAAAAAATGATTTTTACTCACCTGGGGCTTCCCTCAGCCCCCTGCAGCTGTCCGGTGCCCTCGCAGCCTCGCTCCGATCCTTCTGTCCCCGCCGGCGGCTACTTCCGGGTTCGGCGACAGCCACCGACAGGCTGGGAACACAAGTGATTCTTCACGTTCCCAGCCACAATATATCGCCCCCTATGTTGCTATTGCCTTCTTGCCGCAATAGCAGCATAGGGGGTGATATATTGTGGCTGGGAACGCGAAGAATCACTCGCGTTCCCAGCCTGTCGGAAGTAGCCGCCGGCGGGGACAGAAGGATCGGAGCGAGGCTGCAAGGGCACCGGACAGCTGCAGAGGGCTGAGGGAAGCCCCAGGTGAGTAAAAATCATTTTTTTATTTTCACTTAAGTATCCCTTTAATTCAAATACTTTATTCCTTTGTAAAGTTGGGTAAGGACCTGTCATTCTCCTCTTTGAAGCATCTCTGTAGTCTATAGAGGCTGTCCATCACAATGATGGACCAAAAGAGAGCTCTAGAAAAGAGGAAAGATAACATGACTGGGCTAGATTTAGGAGCTCACATATACTATCTTGCCAGAAGTGTCGGGACTCCCCTCCGAATCATTAATTCAAGTGTTCCAATCACATCCATGGTCATAGGTGTACAATCAAGCATCTAGGCATGCAGACCACTTCTACAAACAATTGTGAAATAATTGGTCACTCTCAGGAGCTCAGTGAGTTCCAGAGTGGTACTGTTATAGATGCCATCTGTGAAATTTCCTCACTACTTAATATTTCATAGTCAATTATTAGTGGTATTACAACAGGGTGAAAGCAAATGGACACAACAACAACTCGGCCCCAAAGTGGTAGCCCTCGTGAAATCAGCACATTCTGAGGTGCACACTGCCCAAAAGTCATCAACATCCTGAAAAGTAAATAAGTTCAGATCTTCAAACTTCATAAGGCCTTCAGATAAGCTCAAGAACTGTCCGTAGATATTTTCATGGAAGGGGTCTCCATGGCAGAGCAACTGCATCTAAGTCTAACATCAAAGAGCACAATGTAAATTGTTGGATGCAGTGGTGTAGAGCACACCACCACTGGACCCCAGGGCAGTGAAGATGTGTTCTCTGAAATGACAAGTCATGCTTTTCTGTTAGGCAATTCTGTAGGTGAGTCTGTGCATGGCAGGTGCCAGGAGAATAATGCACGACTGCCTTGTGCCAAGTATAAAGTTTAGTCCAAAGAGGATTCTGGTGTGGGATTGTTTTTCAGGGTTTTGGCTTGGCTCCTTAGTGCCAGTGAAACTAATTTTGAATGTTCCAAGACGATTTGCTCTTATCTTTGTGAAACTGTTTGGGGAAGGTCACCTTCTGTTCCACAATGACGTCTCACCAGTTTACAAAGCATGAACCCTAAAGACATGGGTGAGGAAGTTTAGTATGAATGAACTCAACTGGCTTGCACATTACAACTGTTCTTCTGGAAGAATGGGCAAAAATCCCCATAAGCACACCCCTAAACCTTGTGGAAAACCATCCCAGATAAGTTAAAGCTGTTGTATATGCAAAAGTTCGGTCAACTCCCTATTAAAGCCTATGGATTAAGAGTAGGACATCATTAAAGTTCACTTGTGTGTTAAAGGGGAACTGAAGAGAGAGGTATATGGAGGCTGTCATGTGTATTTCCTTTTAGACAATACCAGTTGCCTGACAGCACTGCTGATCCTCTGCCTCTAATACTATTAGCCATAGCCCCTAAACAAGCATGCAGCAGATCAGGTGTTTCAGTGGTTCAGACTCATAAGTCTAATCTGACAAGACTAGCTGCATGTTTGTTTCTGGTTTTAATCAGATACTACTGCAGAGAAATAGACCAGCAGGGCTGCCAGGCAACTGGTATTGATTAAAAGGAAATAAACATGATAGCCTCCATATACCTCTCTCTTCAGTTCCCCTTTAAGGCAGGTATCCCAATTCTTTTGGCTATATAGTGTATTACTATGAGAGGTGGTTAAGAGTGGTGGGAGCACTGCTAGGTGTCTTTGCTAAACCAAAATTAGAACCTCATGTCTTCTCTATAGGAAAAGTAGCACTTAAAGCAACAGCACAAACAGATAAATATATTTCTGCAATGTATACACAGTCTGTTAACTTGTTTTACTTGTAAGTGTATCAATTGTACTGTTTAGACACTCAATTCACACATCCTTAATACACTCTACAGACATCAAAATGACACAACTCTTTTCTTTTGCAGATCTGCGTGTTCCCGTTTCATTTGTCAAAGTTTAATTTGTTCGCTGGAGTATAAATTGTGAAAAATCACATTTCTGAGGCCACACTACTAGCTTCAAAGACAAGAAAAGTGAGAAATCATTATTTAGCCCAAAAAATAAAAAAGACAGTAACTGTTGTCTAAGTTCATCCATTATATAAAATAAAAAAGACTGTCTACGTTTATACAAAAATAAATACTACTGATAAGTAGTATTGGCTGCATAGTGTAATGGTTAAGGTATTTGCCTCTGATTCAGACGACTGGGTTAGAATCTTGGCTCTTCCTGTTCAGTAAGCCGCCACCTATTCAGTAAGAAGTCCTTGGGCAAGACTCCCTAACACTACTACTGCCTATTGAGCACACCCTCATGGCTGCAGCTCTGGGGCTCTGAGTCCTCCAGGAGAAAAGCACAATATAAATTGTATTTGTCTTGGTGTTCGAATTCAAAATACTGCCAAAACCCACACCCCACAGGCTCAGGGGGAGTTTACTACCTACGCTTCATGGTGTGTTTTACGGAAGTCTGACGCTTCCTCCTTCCAAAGTCAGAAGCAGGAAACATAGCAGTCCCATGAACCTCATCGATAAGAGAACTCCTACTGACCCTGTCCGCTTGTTCAGTACTGAAATGGTATTGAAGTGTGGTGTTGGCTATTTGGTATTATTTGGATGTTCCGAATTCATTATGCCAAATTTGAATACCAACACTACTGATAAGTTTGTATTTTTGGTATAAATAACTAAAACTGTGCAACATTCCAGACATGGCTAATAACAGGCAACACTGTAAGCAACAAAATCCATAAGTAAAAACAAAGTGGGGTTTCCAGGCTGCACTCCCTTACAGCTTAAATGAGGTGCAGGGCCAGTCCACCAGAGCGCTAGGCCGGACACACCTTAGACAATCCACAAGGACCAGCACACTTGAAAGATCTTCTGAAAATACGAACTTGCTTTGTTATAAAATTTCTAGATGGGGTAGTGTAAG
This sequence comes from Hyperolius riggenbachi, assembly GCF_040937935.1. Taxonomy (NCBI): domain Eukaryota; kingdom Metazoa; phylum Chordata; class Amphibia; order Anura; family Hyperoliidae; genus Hyperolius; species Hyperolius riggenbachi. The sequence continues at coordinate 105,081,320 of NC_090649.1, forward strand.
TAGGAAAACAATGTCGCCTGACTTTATTGATCCTATAAGCTAGAATGCTAAATGACATGGTGACATGGGGGGGCAGTTGTGTACAAGTTAGATTCTTGGCAGAGATGGGGGCTAACAACCATTTTGGATGAAGGTTGTCTAGCAGTTGCACGAGGCTTAACACATCCTGAGGATGATGAAATGTGGTCCTCACAAAGCAAAACATCTCACAAATCAAGCATCTAAAAACAGCTCAGGTAGGACTGGGACGAGACTTTAGAGAAAGGTACCAAGATATAGCCCCATAAACCTGACCATCTAACATACTTTTATGTGTTGCACAGAGTGTACATGACCCCAGTCCGCTTAGCGAAGTTCAAATCAGAAAAGCTTCCAAATTGCCTCAAAGTGTTTTAGGAAACTAGGCACCTATTTCACATGATGTGATCCTGCCCACGTGTCAATGGATAATGGGAACAATTGGTCAAGTTCTTAAAATAAAGGATGCAGAGGATACAGATTACAAGATGCAAATTTTAGAATGACCCAGCTTGAGTAGTGGCTTTAATTAGCTGATAAGCCTTACATTAAATCTAGATGGACTTTTGGCCCCCTTCAAGAGTTCTTTTTGAGGGTAATATGCTTGAGTAAACTGAGAGAAAACGACTGAAGGATACAACTCTCCATACCATTAACAGCTGCCATAGCTTTAGCTGCGGTATCACAGTGCATTTTTCTTCTAATGACCTTTTATAGTCATTATTTAAAGAAAAAAGTACTTGTCCACTTTAAAAGAAAATGGTATTAGTAAAACCATATTAAGAAAACCCCATTTTATTCCTATAACCATTTGTGCACTTGCTCTAGGGTGAAAAAGGTCTAATTTTTTTTCTCCTTAGGTTTTCTTAGGCTTTAATGCAACTATTTCCAAATGGTGTTTTCAAAATGCTATTTGAAAAAGAAGAATTCAGAGTCAGGCTCCGTGTTTGTCTCTGCTGTCACTTGATGTCTGCAGAAGTTAATTTGCTGATTATTGATCAGTGCACTGAGATGCTGAAGAGCATTAAAAGGGGATGCAGAATTTGTGTTACAAGTGTAATTCTAATTGAGAAGACTGCAGACTAAATTGCTAATTTTAAGTTCGTATTTATTTTTTATTTTTTTTGGTTACTAGCTTAAAGAGACTCTGTCAGGGTTCCCAACATTTCTAAAATGGCATTAATATTTAAAAGGAGCCTATCAAAAAAGGAATTATTTGCCAAACAAAAAGGCATTTTTTATTTATGTGGCCTATATGCCATCTAAAAGTCCTCCATGGAACCGGTACATGTCTTTTACTAAAAGAATATGCACAGTTTTCCAAGATTTCTTTCTTCTGTAAGTCCCTTGGGGGATCCAAGCTGCAGTTTGTCCTGGTTTAGCTGTAGAAGCTAACACCCCCGCCCCTCCCCTTTCCACTGTCCTTATTTATCCAGGAGAGGGTGTGAATGCAATCAAGTGTGACTCTCCAAACTGAAGTACAGTGTCATCTATCCTTACCACACACACACACAACACACACACACACACACACACACTGTCAGCAATATAGTTACCTCTGCTGCGGAAAGCGGCATCACGGCTCCCGGGTCTGACGTCACCTTGCCCACGGCGGCATTTCCGCAGGCTCCCCGCCGCAGGCCGGGCATTTCTTCATTGCACAGGCATAGGTTGTCACGCGCGCGCGTCTGGCAGCGTGAACTTTATGCACTTAGGAGGCAAGTCATCTGACATGCCGGTCAGCTGACCTCGGCCGCCACCTCCGCAGTGCTGATTGGTCGGCTCGTTCTGGGCGGGTCTTTTGGAATAGCTGCATGTACTTAAGTTCGGGGCTTTCAGTAGCCGGTTGCCTGTTGTTGCTGATACTTTACAGTGAAAGCTCTCAGACCTTAGTCAGATCCGTGTGTGCTTGATCTGGCAGGACCCCGGGGATTCACACTTAGCTTAGGAATAACATATTAATGTTTATTGATTTTCTGTGTATGACTCTTTGCCTGAACCTTTGATTATCCTCTCTGCCTCTCGATTCTGTACCTTGCCTATCTGATCTGCTGCCGACCTCGGTCCGACCTCCACTCTGATTTTGCCTGCTGATTCTGTTCTTTCACCCATCTGATCTGATACCGACCTCGGCCTGTTTACTTACCACCTTTTTGTCTGACGATTATGTACCGCTGCTGACCGACCTGTTACCGACTTTGCTTGTACGACCACTCTCTGATTAGTGATAGTCCCAGCCACCTTAGGGCTATCACTAAAGGAGTACTCCTAATATTACTGTGCACTAATACACATGTGATCACACTCTGAATAAAGTACTGACTACAGTTCAGATAGAGCACGTTCTGATCATCAGATACGCCACTGATCATTACACACACGTTTTTGTTTGCTGATTACTGCTAATTACAGGAACCCTTATCTTCCTGCTCTTTCTGTGGACAACAGGCCGCAGAAGTAGAGCAATAAAAGCCTGAGGCAGGGAACACACTTGACAGTTTTCATACGCATTTTCTGCACAGAAAAACTGAGAACTCATGTTAATCAATGGGCTCGTTCACACTTAATGTTTTTCGCGCGCAGAAAAAAACTGACATTCTACATTATGATTCTGCACATTTTGTTTTCTCTATCAATTACATCAGCTGCTGTGAAAAAAACGTGCGCGTTTTCCTGCATAGAAACCCACTTGTGCAGAACAAGTACGCAGAAAAACGTGCGCAGAAAACTGAAAGACAAGTGTGCTCCCTGCCTTAAACAAACATTTAAATGTAAAAAGAAGAGGTAGAATGGATTTTTTTTGCATTGGGCCACATTGTTAATATGCATTTTTAATGTGCTATTGAGATGCTTTGGGTGCTAGATTGTTTTTTTGCGTTTTTTTGCTTTTTCTTGGGGGGGGGGGGGCACTGGATAAGATGGCAAGATATAACTGAAGGCAGTGGGAGCGGCCTCTCACTGAAGCGATGTTAGCCATAACTGGAAGGAGGGTACTATCAAATATTGTAGCAACAAATATTCTGCACCTTTATAAAGCACCAGAACCTTTTATTTTTAACTTGTTATTCCTATTAAATTTTACTTTTGCTAAAAAAAAAAAAAAATTAATAATTCTATTTTTTTTAATACAATTAACTAGAATTAAATAGAATTTAACTAGAGGTGAAACAACCATCAATAATCAATGCTCTCCTCCTTTATAATGCTAAATGACAAAAGCTAGATGCTTTTAAACTCAAACTATAATTTTATTCCTTGACGCAAATACTCCACATTCAGTTTTATCTCTTGGCTCTGATATAAATAAACTAGATTGAAGATAAGAAATCCATTTTCTTGGCTTCTCTTGCGACACCCTTGTGAGATCCCCTTAACATTCAAATGTCCATCCTTTATTAGGTAAATAACCATTATTTAAAATCATTTTACTTAACGTTTACACAAGTTTTTTCCAGGCAGCTCTAGGGGCAATCCAAGCAAGTTTTGAACAACTACAAATTCATCTTGTCATGCTTTATTTCTGTTTTTGTCATAGTCCTAGCAAGCATATTTCAGATTTTTTTTTCCTCCAACACAAATCAAAGTCATGTTACAGCTAATTCCATTTTTTTTCCTTGACCTCATTCTAGCAGAGTAGATGCTCAATTTATATCCTGAGACTTTGCCAAGTGCCTTCTACCAAAGCAGTCATTCAATTCCTTAACGACATTATTGAAGAGGAAATGGTGTTTCTACAACATTCTTCAAAGTTTTGTTTGTTCTTTGGTTAGGTCTTGAAGGTGCCACCAACTACATTTTTGAACAGTTGGAAGACTACCGTATATATCACCACAGATAGGTTGAATTTTTGGCAACCAAATGGGTGTAAAGTAGTGGGAGATCAACCTATTTCAGAATCAGGTTTGTTCAACAAGTACAGGGGTTTGAACCTGGAATAATTCTTGGCACAGTCAAGCTCAGTAGTACACAGACAAGATATGCTGTAGCAGAACAAGGTAGTACAGAGAGATAGTGGTATTACAAGTCAAGTCAAGTTACGGTCATGTGACGTGGACGGGAATCTACACGGGTGGGAACATTGAATAAAGGAGGTGTGATTGGGAGGATAGGTTAAAGTGGACCTGAACTCTTGCACAGGACAGAAGGAAAACATGGAGAAATGCACCCTGTATGCATTCATTTGTGTCTAATCACAAGTTGTAATTTGATCTCTCCCCTGTGGCACATGACTGCCTTGGCAGAGATGGCAGATAAGCTCATTTGAAAGCAAATGCTGTTAACAATATGTCTGCTTCCATGAATCAGGAAGTAGAAACAGTGCAGATTCATTGTAGGAGTTGTATCAGCTGTAACAAAAAAAAATATTTTTGTTTAAAGGTTATGCTGTTGTGTATCTTTCAGAGCAGAGAGGAAGTTCTGAGTTCAGGTCCACTTTAAGGCGTTGAAGGGCATGGGGAAAGAAGGTGTTTCTGCGTGTAGTGGACCTGGTCGATAAGGACTTTTAGCGGTGGCCTAAGGGGAGAAGATTGAGAACAGTTGCCGGGCTGAGAGGGGTATCTTGCTGTCCTAACGTTCCTGGAACGCAGTCTAAATGGGTAGAGAAGACTGAGTGGTGGGTACAGATGATGCTTCCTACAGCCTTTATGACTCTCTCTAATTTGTACCTGTAGCTCATGGAGGCCCTTGCGTAACATACGATGATAAAAGGAGTGCTGTGCAACTTAATACTGAGGGTACCTCTGGCTACCTTATACTAAGGGGCACCTGTGAATACCCATGAAGAGCAAGGGCAGTAAGGGAGAAGTGACAGCTGGGAAAGCCAGCACACTTGGAAGTGCGGCTTGGTGGGAGTTTGTGGCATCATGGGGGGGCAAAGTCTAGGGTGCCAAGAAATTTGTGCCTATAGGTTCCTGTGACGTAAATCCGGGCCTGCTTAAAATCGATAATTACCTTCCATTTACATTTTGTCTCATAAAACTGATTGAATGATCGCATCTAATGAAGATATCGTACCGTCAATGGACACCTACAAACACATTCAACTTACAAACAACCTCCCAGAACGGAACCTGTTTGTAAGTCTGATGGTGAAATCGCTTGTGATCCATAAGCTGCAATTTCCCTTATGATTCATAAAGGAAACACAAGGTGAAGATAAACTGATGAGATCAACAATTGTATCCATCCTCCTTCTCCTAAAAATGACTTTTTTAGAGATCCCACAGTTTTATTTTATTTTTAAATCTACTTTTTAAGTTTTTACTTTTTATCTGTGCTCAACGGTACATTCACTGAAGTAAGCCAGAGCTAAAATCTATGAACTATTATCCCTTTTTATCTCTTTCCTGCTCTCAGAAGCTATTTTCTGTCAGAGAAGTGGTTTATGGCTGTAATTCCTTCACAGTGAGCACAATTTGGGTAAAGAGGCGCCCCAAGGTGAATAAAATTGGATTAAAATCAGGAAAAAATGGAATAAAAAGGTAGCTTACCTCAATTAAGAGATCTTTGTATAGAGAAAGATATATTTATTTAGCACAGGCAACATGTTTTACAGGTCTAAGCCCGCTTCCTCGGGCCAATAACAGTGCCTGAGAACATCCTAATAACACAACAGATAAATACAAAATTATTCAGTAAAATAACCGCTCTGTGAAAACGATTGATCCTGTGTATGACATTGATTGTACAATGTACACATATATGAACATGCAGGGGAGCCTCTAGGCATAGGCAATACAGGCCATTGCCTGGAGTGCCATTGGTCCTGGGGGCGTCATGTTGCTGGATCAAGCCACACCCCCTGGATGAAGCCACACACCCTGAACAAGCCCCGCGCCCAAACGGGTGTTCTATTACTTGCTTCTGCTGCATCTGCTTAGCGTAAGTTGCAGGCAGCTGCCATTGTGTCCCTCTGTGCATTGTACATCCTTTTTCCATGTATCCATGTTCCTCCTCTGTCCCCTGCACCTTCCTCTGTCCCCCTGTGCCTCCTTCTGTGCCCCTTTGTGCCTCCTTCTGTCTCCCTGTGCCTCCTTACATCCCCCTCTGCCTTCTTCTGTCCCCCTTTTGTGCCTCCTTCTGTCCCCCTTTGTTCATCTTTCTGTTCCCCTTTGTGCCTCTGACTGTCTCCCTGTGCCTCCTTCTGCCCCTTTGTGCTTTTTTCTCTCCCCATCATGCCTTCTTCTGCCTCCTTTGTGCCTTCTTCTTTCCTCCTGTACCTTCTACTTTCCTCCTGTGCCCCCTTTTGTCCCCCTTTGTGCCTCAATCTGTCCCCCATTGTGCCTCCTTCTGCCCCAATGTTTGCTTCCTTCTGTCCCCCTGTGTGCCTCCTTCAGTCTCCCGTGCCTCCTTTTGTCCTTTTTTGTGCCTCCTTCTGGACCTCATGCCTTCTTCTGTCCCCTTGTACCGCCCGCTGCCCCTCTGTATACCTCCTTCTGTTCTCCTGTGCCTCCTTCTGTCCTCCTTTGTGTCTCAATCTGTCCCCCATTGTGCCTCCTTTTGTTGCCCCTTGTGCCTTCTTGTGTCCCCCTGTTTGCCTCCTTCTGTTCCCTTGAGCCTCCTTCTGTCCTCCTTTGTGTCTCATTCTGTCCCCCATTGTGCCTCCTTTTTTTGCCCCTTGTGCCTCCTTGTGTCCCCCTGTGTGCCTCCTTCTGACCCTCATGCCTCCTTCTATCCTCCTGTGCCTCCTTTTGTTGCCCTGTGTGCCTTCTTCAGTCCCCCTGTGCCTCCTTCTGTCCCCCTTTGTGCTTCCTTCTGTCCCCCTTTGTGCCTCATGAAAGAGGAGCCCTGCCTATGTGTATTTTCTGGTGAAACGCTGCCGGCATTGTGTATTTCCTGGTGAAATGCTGCCCACATTGTGTATTTCCTAGTGGAACGCTGCCGTATTTACGTGTATTTTTCTGGTGAATAGCTGCCGCAATAAGTGTAATTTCTGGAGAAGCATAAGTGTACTTGCTGGTGAAACATTGCCGCATTAAGATTATTTTCTGGTGAAACGCTGCTGCAATATAATTTTCTGGTCAAACGCTTCCTCAATACGTGTATTTTCTGGTAAAACGCTGCCGCATTACGATTATTTTTGGGTAAAACACTGCGATTATTTTCATGGGGGGGCGGCGCCATGGGGGAGGCGCCACAGGTTTTGTCGCCTGGAGTGACAAAATGGCTAGAGGCACCCCTGTGAACATGAGTGTGTCCCACATAAGGTGTACACACAAAGCTGTCATTATGCACACATATATGCATGCCATGCACAGTTTATGCAGTTTAACCATAACATATGTACATAGTAAATATCTATCTATAGAATATGCAAAATGTAAAAAATTGTATATAAAAACACTGGCCAGAGGCATTAATATATGTGCACCAGAGGTAAAGTCGTCCTAATAGATGTAGTCAAAAATTAATGAATACAATGAACATGCATATATATACAGTATATGTATATGTATGTATACAGGGCCGTGCAGAGGGTCCTTAAGTGGGGGATGCTCAAATTTAAAAAAGGGGCCTGGCAATGCCTTCCCCCGCATGCCCGCCCCCCCCCCTCCTCGTTTCTGGCTAGGGGGGTATTGATTGTCATGCTGCTGAATGCAGATGATGGGTGCCATGTGGGTTCTGGGTGTAAGTACTGAGTGTCATGTGGGTTCTGGCTATGATTGGGTATCGAGTGTCATGTGGGTGTTGATTGCAAGAACTTAGTGCCATGTAAGATCTGGGTGCATGTACTGGATGTCATGTGGGTGCTGGGTGCAGGTACCGGGTGTGACATGGGTGCGAATACTTGGCGCCATGCCTGTACTGGGTGCTGGCTATGGGTGGCCTTTGGGCATCACATGGGTTTTGAATGCAGGTACTTTGGGTGCGGTTACGGGTTAAGTGGATACTTGGTGCAGATAGTGGGTGCCTTGTGGAAGCTGTGTGCAGGTGTGAGTACTGGGTGCAATTTTAGGCCTGGGTGCAGATACTTGGTGTCATGTGAGTGTGAGTACTGGGTGCCAGCTATGAGGGGAAGGGGTGGCTGATGGGAAAAGTAGAGACCAGTGTGGGTGCTGCAGGAAGGGGCAGGGCCATGCAGAGGATCCTCAAGGGTGTGGTGCTCAAATTTGAAATCGATAAATTGTGCTAAATTGTCTTATTCCCCCCCCCCCCCCCCCCCCACACACACACACACACACACACACACACACATACACACACACACACCTTTATAGCAGTATCAGGCAGACTGTGTGTCTCCTTCCAACTCTTTTGGTGCTACCACCCTCAAATCAGCAGTGATAGGTGCCCACTGTTAGTGAGTTGGAGTGGGCACAGTGGAGCCCACTGTAGAGGCACAGACTCACCTTTCATTACTGGGACCTCTGTCCCTCTTGATTCCCTCTTGATCAGCACCCATGCCTCTTTTCAGGCAAAGAAGTGGTTACCAATATACAGTGGTTGCTAAGCATTAGTAGATGCAAAACTGCAGTAAGTGCCAGGGTGCAGTGGGTGCCCAGATGCTGTGGATGGTAAGACGCAAAGGTTCACTTTGTGGTAAATTGCAGTGGGTGCCGAGATGCCAACGTAAAGTCTGTGTCAAGCTGCTTTGGGTACCAAGGTCCAGTTTGTATTGGGTGTTTATTTGCAGTGGGTGCTATGCAGTATTGGGTGCTGAATGAGTAGCAGATGGTGATTAACAATAGTGGGTGCCATGTGAGTGCTAATTGGTACAGGGAGCCATGAGAGTGTTGGACATGAATGAGTAGGGAGTGCCATGCATGGTCTGGACGTGTGCCATGGGGGAGTACTGTGTCTCACATGGGTTCGGACCAAGGATGGGTACTGGGTGCTATTTGGGTGCTGGCCATGGACGGGTACTAGGTGCATATAATGACTTTGGAACTTGGTGACGCGTGAGTACTGTGCCATGTGGGTGTTGATTATGGGGGTATGTGGGTCTTTGGTGCAAATACTGAGTGCCAAGTGGGTACTGGGAATGAGTACATGGTGACATATGGGTGATGGTTGCTGTCTAGTGGGATATTTGTTGTCATGTGGGTGCTAAAGGCAGATGCTGGGTGCCATGTGGGTTCTGGGTGCTGGCACAGGGTGTCATGTCGATTCTGGCTGTATGGGTGTGTATCAACCATCATGTAGGTGTTGATTGCAGGTACTCAGTCCCTTCTGAGTTCTGGGTGCAAGTACTGGATGTCATATGTGAGTGCTTGGTGTGGGTGCTGGGCACCAAGTGGAGGCTTAGTGCAACTGGAACTACTGCAGATGAAACATGTGGGTGTTGGGTGCAGGTACTGGGTATCACATAGGTGCAAATACTTGGTGCCATGCCTGCACTGGGTGCTAGCTCTGGGTGGGTGTTGTGTGTCACGTGGGTTCTGAGTGCAGGTACATCCGGTGCTAGTACTGGTTATGTGAGTGGGTGCCATGTGGAGGCTGTGTGCAGGTGTGAGTAGTGAGTGACATGTCAGAGCTGGGTGCAAGTACTGTGCCATGTAGGTTTGAGTACTGGGTGCCAGCTATAGGGTGAAGGGGTGCAGGTATTGGATGTCATGTGGCTGTTTGATGCAAGTACTAAGTGCCATATTGAGGCCAGATGTGAGTATTGGGTGCAGAGTGCTTGGTGCAAGTACTGGGTGCTTGCTATAGCGGGGGTTACTGGTTGAGTGTAATGTGGGTGCTGAATATTGGTGGGATTGCTGTGGGTGCAGGGGGTGGGAGGTCACTGTGGGTACTGCTATGAATGGCATAGTTGCTTCTAGGGGAGGTCGAGGTCAGTGTGGTTGATGGGGGAAAGGTAGGTCACTCTGGGTGCTGGGGGGAGAAGTAACTGTGGGTGCTGTGGAAAGTAGAGGTCAGTATGGGTGCTGGAGGAAAGGGAGGTCAGTGTGGGTCCTTTGGGGGAGATCACTGTGGGTCTCGGGAGGTAGAGGTCATTGTGGGTGCAGGGGGTGGGAGGTCACTATGGGTGCTGCTATGAATGGCATAGTTGCTGCTAAGGGAGGGAGAGGTCACTGTGGGTGCTAGGGGAGGGAGAGGTCACTGTGGGTGCTGCTTTTGGGATGGGAGGTCCCTGTGGGTGCTGCAGGGGACAGGAGGGTAGCCACTGCGGGAGGGAAAAATCACTGTGGGTGCTGGGGGAGGAATAGGTCAGTGTGGGTGCTGGGGTAGGCAGGATCACTGCTAGAGCTGAGGAGGGAGAGGTCACTGTGGGTGCTAGGTGGAGGGAGAGGTCACTGTGGGTGCTAGGGGAGGGGGAGGTCACTGTGGGTGCTGGGGAAGGGAGGGGTCACTATGGGTCCTAGGTGGAGGGAGAGGTCACTGTGGGTGCTGGGGGAGGGAGAGGTCACTGTGGGTACTGGGTAGGGAGAGGTCAGTATAGGTCCTAGGTGGAGGGAGAGGTCACCGTGTGTGGTAGGGGAGGGAGTGGTCACTGGGTACTAGGTGGAGGGAGAGGTCTCTATGGGTGCTGGTGGAGGTAGAGGTCAGTATGGGTCCTAGGTGGAGGGAGAGGTCAGTATGCCACACTAGGATTCCTGTCTGGGCCTCTTCACTTGAAAGTGTCCCAGGCGGGAGCGGAGCTTCCCGTGGGTGGGCGGGGCTTATCACGGTCGGGGGCAGGGCTTATTTTTCTCGCCGAGAGGGGCCTTTTTTGAAGATTTTAAAAAGGGGGGTGCCTGGGCACCCAGAGCACGCCCCTGTGCACGTGCCTGTATGTATGTGTGTATATATATATATATATATATATATATATATATATATATATATATATATATATATATATGCTTCCTGCTTTCTGTGGTCAGTTGGCCCTCTGCAACCCGCCTTTGTGAGTGGTACAATTACCTTACCTGTTAATATCTCGTATATGAAAACATATTGCACTATTGGGCTCCTATTTTTTTGTCTCCTGTGTCTTTTCCTCTAGGGTGCTGAGACACCCCTGCTACTCTACCTTCTCAGTGAGGGTTACGCTATAGCCTAACCCAGTTCTTAAACCAAACAGCTGTCATTTGCAAACTTGATTTTTAACTCTTTCAGGCAGAGAAAGAAAAAAGGAATACAACATAGTTATTTGTGTGCATAACACTATACATACACATGTTTATCTCATCGTGTCTCCTCATGTATCCAAAGAGAATCTGAACTGAAAATTGAAAGTCAAATTAAACATAAACACATCATACTTACCTCCTGTTTAGTCTACTCATCAATCGCTTTCTCCTCTCCTGCATCCTGTTTGTCCACTGCGATCAAGGGAATTCTCTGTGTTCCGTTTTGAAAATGGCCATTACCCTATAACAGCTTCCTGGTCAGCACACTGTTAAACTGTAATATCGCCCACATGAGCCATAGGGAAGCATGGACATTACCTTTCACATTCAGTTGTAACTGACAGCAGCTGATTTATAACTGACAACCACTGGTATATTTCAGTTCTGTCAATCTTTTCAGAACTGGGAGGGATCACTATAAGAAGAAAATTGTGAGCTTCTGAGAGGAACTGACGGTGAGGTAAGTATGTCATATTCATTTGCAGCTACGCCATGTGTTTATTTTAAAGGGACACTGAGGAGTGCCCGAATTTAAAAGACTGCATTTACCTGGGGCTTCCTGCAGCCCACCGCAGGCCACAAGGTCCCCCGGCATCCTCCTGGCTCTTCTACATGTGCCTCCGCCAGCCCCTGTTACCAGCGACACTCGGCACGGGTTTGAACCGGCTCTTCCTGGTTTGTTATGCCACTCGTCATCACGCCGGCCGGAGTGACAGGTCTGCGCATGCGCGGAAAACCACGGATGCGCAGACCTGTCATGCCGGCCGCCATGATGACGCACAGCGGCTGGCATGATGACGAGCGGCATAACGAAACAGGAAGAGCCGGCCCGGGTGTCGCCGGTAGCGAGGGCCGGCGGAGGTGCACGGAGTAGAGCCAGGAGGACGCCGGGGGACCTCGCGGCCTGCAGTGGGCTGGAGGAAGCCCCAGGTCTTTAAAATTCGGGCACTCCTCAGTGTCCCTTTAAATAATTTTACTCAGTTCAGGTTCCCTTTAAGCACCATGTCACATGAGCGATTCCGCATTCGGAGCCACAGTTGGTGCAGGAAATCACCTGCATACATTTACATGGAATCAACTGTGTCCTAGGCTGCCTTTTTATATTTGACTTGCATTCTACTTTAAACTGGAAAGCAAAAAAGAAAAAGAAAGTTAGCGCAAAGCCATCATCCCAAATCCAGCACGATCACCCTGAAGCCCTAACTCAGATGTGACTTGCAGCCTAGCCTCCATTCACTTTCATAGAAGAGTGTGAAGAAGAGACGGTCGTTCCACTTAAAACTGAATATATATTTTAATTACTTTTGCCATCCTTTTTTTCACAGCAGATTTAGACAAGTTTCTCATAGAGAGTTGTGACATTGGTGAGACAGCAAAGCTTTGTGCTATTTCCCAAGGCAGTCTTTCTACAATACCGCAGCACAGTTCTTCCCCTGCTCCACTTTAAGATATCTGAAATGTTCAGTTTGTCAGAGCGCTGAACGCAGTTCTTTGTTATCTGTGTTGACACATAATTAGAGAGACTGAGTGCTTTATGTTGACAATGTTTAAACCTATCTGCACTAATATTTATGCAGTCACCCAGCTACAGATATTAAAGGGCCACGCTGTGTTATGTAACTACAGAAGAAGCTAATTGTCTTTCTTTTGTCTCTGATCAGCACTGACATGTTCTCGCTGGTTTATTATTTCTTTCTGGGGAAAGTTTTAAAACTGTAGCGTTTTCCTTGTAGCTAGGTGGTCTTAATGTACCCCTGAACTGCTTTATTATAAACGTACTTTTAATGCTGATTTATTTGTGGTGCTGTGGTATATGTCACAGCACCATCCTCCCTCTCCAGCGCCTCTTGTGCCCCTCGCTCTGCTCAGCTGAAATATTCGACTGAGCAGAACATCGATGATGGGCAGGAAGGAAGTGGCAGTACCTCTCTCCTTAGTTTCGCCTTCTCCACCCAACAATTATCACCGTGCTTTTCAAAGTAGCTTGCGAGCAGAAAAGGTGTGGGCACCCCTGATCTAAAATAATGCTATCACAACACTTGCAATGCCCGGTGCACACCGAATTATACAACCAGGGATGCGCATCCGGATTCCGGATACCCGAACTACCCGGATATCTGAATGTTTTTTTGGTATCCGAATCCGGATAGCTGGATAAATCCGGAATACACTATCCGAGCTAACTTGGATACCTATTAGGTATTCGGAATCCGTTCGAATACTTAGTTGAGGTATCCAAATCCGGATAGTGTACAGTAACCACGGGGATGACGTCCATGATGTCATTGAGCCAATCAGAGGGCTCCCAGCCGAAGCCCTAGCAACCAATCACAGAGGGGAACCCTGGCCAGCCCCTCCTGTGTATAAGGTGGGCGCCATGATGAGAATCTCGTCCTTGCTTGTGACTGCTCACTGAGAGACATCTCCAGTGGTGTTGGCTAAGCAAGTGCTGTATCACTGTGATAAACCTAGCGTTTTGGCACCTAAACACCTGTACTACACCAGTATTTTATTGTTTTTTTTTAGTTAGCTAGCTTGTATTTTGATTTTAGTTAGTGTGACAGTCAGACTCAGTGCTGGAGCTGCTAGGCTAGGTTAGGGCCTGCTGTCTGCACAGGCTAGGCCTGCTGCCAGCCTTAGCTACAGTATAGCCTGTAGGTTAGGGATTAGATTACTGTGTTATTGTGTAGTTAGTACTACTGTGGTTGGAGTACTACTGTGTTAGCTTTATTATTTACTAATTATTACTACAAAGTACTGCAGTGCTGTTGTGCTGAGTCAGTGTGACAGATAGACAGTTAGTGTGCACTGTCTTCTACTATGTTGTCTGTCACTCCGTTAGGTGAACTTCTATTACTGTGCTGATTTTCTTTAAAGTACAAGTACCCCAATTTTAATAAAATACAAGTACCCCACTTCATCTGATGACATCACATATAAGTTGTACTATGTCTGCTGGCACTGGCAGCCAGGGGAGGGGCAGCAAGGCCAAGAGGAGAGGGAGCAGCATTGCCGCCACCATCAGCAGTTCTGCCACGTCAGTGTCCATTTCGCCGCTAGCCACTGGCCGTGGATGCACTGGGCGCCCAGCTCTTAGGGGGAGTCACGCTGCAGAGGCGCAGCAGCGTGTAGCGGCCATTTTCCAGCCAGGTCAGCGGCGCAAATTGGAGGAGTAAGATGCCAAGCCTGTAATGCAGCTGATGGTGGATGAGCAGGCCACTACCAGCTCTACAAGAGAGACCTCCACCCCCACCAACACTCCTGTTCACTGGAGCAGCAGCAGCTGCTCAGCAGGTCCTGGTGACTCGGTCATCATGTCGACCCCAGCTGGCAGCCTACCCTCAATGAGCGCGCTTTTCACTCCAGGCACCGCGAGCGTAATTAGGACTGTTACCAGCGACTTTGAGGAGGATATTATGGGTGCAATGGGCTATTTGGAGGAGTCACAGATGCTGATGGTGGTCGTTGGGGGGGGGGGGGGGTCCTTGCATGATGTGTCAGCAGAAGAGGAGTTTGGGGGGTCATCATCCCAGCAGTTGTTTGAGGAGGGGGAGTATGATGATGATGATGACGAGATGAAGGACCATGGCTACCATCCACAGGAGGGGGATGTCAGCTCTGACTCTGAGGAGGAGGATGCGTTGGTGGGTCTGGCACAGAGGATCAGCATTGCAGACATTGGCAAGAGCAGCATTGGGCGTGGAATGCGGGACCCACAGCCTGCTACTTTATCTTCTGCCACTACCACCAGCTGCACCACTCAACCCCGGGCCCCACCCACCACAGGGAGCATCCCATTCAGGGCGTAAGGGAAAGTTCTTATCCCCAATCTGGCAGTTTCTCACTCTGCCCTCATTGGACAGCAAGTTTACCACATGCAATGTGTGCCATCTGAAGCTGAGCAGAGATTAACCCCTCCAAGTATGGCACCTCCAGTTTTATTATGCATCTAAAGAAAAAACATTTTGTTGAGCATGAGGAGTTCAAGAGGCTGAAGGTAACTGGTGCTGGCAGTGGTCAGACTCAGAGCACCAGAACCCCCTCTGCCACTCCAGGCTTGTTCAGGCAGTCAGTCCTCAGTGGTCTCCTCTGCTCCCTCCTCTGCTACCCTTGCAAGCAAGAAACGCCACCAGACCCTTTTGAGCAAGTCCTTCCTCGTCAGGGCTCAGCCTCCCGGCAGCCGTCGCATCAGCCATCTGAATGGCTTGCTTGCACTGGCTATGTCCTCCCAGCTCCTCCCGTACTTGTTCGTGCAGGAGGGGAGCCAGAGGCGTGCGCTCTTGCAGTGTGCAGCGCCGGATTGGCCAACCCCCAGCCGGCACTACTTTTCACGCCACTATCAATAACTGCATCTACCTACTCCTCCTGCTGTCTCAGCCTGTGTTTCTGTTTCCCACCGCCAGGGTCCACACAGAACAAATCTTCTGCTGCCACTGCCAGTCTGTCACCACCAGCTATTACGCCACTACAATCGCTGCATCTACCTCCTCCTCCTGCTGCTGCTGTCTGTGTTACCCACCGTCAGGGTCCACACACATATCTTCTGCTGCCAGTCTGCCACTGCCACCAGCTATTACACCACTGCATCTACCTACTCCTCCTTCTGTTTCAGTCTGTGTTACCCACCGCCAGCCACCACAGTCCACACAGAACAAATCTTCTGCTACCAGCCTGCTACCAGATATTATGCCACTACAATAGCAGTATTTTGTTGAAAAAAAAAATGTTTAATTTTTTTGAGATGTCTGGGCTGAAAACTGTGATGTCCCAGTTGTGTATTAGACACAATGTTGGCTTCACGACTGCTGACTAGAACCTCCTGATGTTAATTTACAGCGATTTTTTTTATTATTATTATTATACCTCCCCACATAAACAATTACTGTTTTTCTTCAAAAAAAAACTGATGCTTCATGCATCATTTACTATAAAAGACATTTTGGAAGCAATTTAAAGGCCACTTCCGGTATTCAGTTCGGATTCCAGATTTACCCGGATAATGGGTTTGGATATCCAGATCGACTCGGATAGGTGAACGGTTCGAATTCGAATATCCGAATTGATCCGGATTTCTGACTATCCGGATCCGGATCAACTCGGATATCAAAAAGAGGTATTCGAGCACCACTGTATACAACCCATGGCAGAGGTAAAGGACTCCTCCCACAATTCCCCTGTGGCTTTTGGTTGGCTGGTGTATGATGAAGAAGAGTAATGGAGTAGCCCTGCATCCCCGTCCCACTGATACAGTCACTGCAACTCCTCCTCCTACCCCCCTGTCCCTGGACACCCTTATGTTGCCATACCTTCCCTGTACCCCACAGTGGGGCAGATTTATGAAAAGCCATTGCAAGGAAATTTAGAGCAAAACTGATACAATCTTATCTGTATGTTTTTTGGATCAATCTCATTTGTATGTTTTTGGGATGTGGGAGGGAACCAGAGTGCCTGGAGGAAACCTATGCAGACACAAGGAGAACATACAAACACCTTGCAGATGTTGACCTGGCTGGGATTCAAACCAGGGACCCAGCGCTGCAAGGCAAGAGCGCTGACCACTATGCCGCCCATCAAGTGAGAGCTATAGAGGGAGAGCTATAGAGGGAGAGCTATAGTGTGAGAGCTTTAGAGTGAGAGCTTTAGAGTGAGAGCTATAGAGTGAGAGCTTTAGAGTGAGAGCTATAGAGTGAGAGCTTTAGAGTGAGAGCTTTAGAGTGAGAGCTTAAGGGGGGAGAGCTATAGAGTGGGAGCTATAGAGTGAGAGCTATAGAGTGAGAGCTATAGAGTGAGAGCTATAGAGTGGGAGCTATAGTGTGAGAGCTATAGAGTAAGAGTTTTAGAGTGAGAGCTTTAGAGTGAGAGCTTAAGGAGGGAGAGCTATAGAGTGAGAGCTATAGAGTGAGAGCTTTAGAGTGAGAGCTTTAGAGTGAGAGCTACAGAGTGAGAGCTTTAGAGTGAGAGCTTAAGGAGGGAGAGCTATAGAGTGAGAGCTATAGAGTGAGAGCTATAGAGTGAGAGCTATAGAGTGAGAGTTATAGAGTGAGAGCTTAACCTATTTTGGTTCCTGGACGTAGAAACTACGCCCAGGAACCATGCGCGCTCCCCCGGCCGATCACGCACGCTCCCGGCCCGCGTTTCATTAGCCAGGCAATCAGTGAATTGGGCTATAGTGCCCGATCACTGATTCCTCTCCCCCGCTGAAAAAGCGACAGCTTCTCTCGGAAGCTGCGCTTTTTCTGGCTGTTACCTCCCCCATGCGTCTCTCTAAGCGTATGTTACGCTTAGAGTGACGTCATGTAAACAAACTCATGGCCGCCATCTTGTGGCCAAAAAGTAAAACTACAACTAAAAGTAAAAAAAAATAAAACTCAAGACACATTTACATTACAAAACTATTGTTTACACCCCATCCTCCCAAAAATATGCAAATAAAATGTTTAATATAAAAAAAAATATTACAATAAAAATAAAAAAAAAACATGTAAATATTTACCTAAGGGTCTAAACTTTTTAAATATCAATGTAAAGATGAAATATTTCTATATTTTTTTTATTTTAAACTTGTAAATAGTGATAGATGCAAAACGGAAAAAATGCACCTTTATTTCCAAATAAAATATTGTCGCCATACATTGTGATAGGGACATAATTTTAACGGTGTAATAACCGGACATGTGGGCAAATACAATACGTGAGTTTCAATTATGGAGGCATGTATTATTTTAAAACTACAATGGCTGAAAACTGAGAAATAATGAATTTTTTCCGGTTTTTTTTCTTATTCTTCCTGTTAAAATGCATTTACAGTAAAGTTGCTCTTAGCAAAATGTACCCCCCAAAGAAAGCCTAATTGGTGGCGGAAAAAACAAGATATAGATCAGTTCATTGTGATAAGTAGTGATAAAGTTATAGGCTAATGAATGGGACGTGAACAATTTTTAAGTGAAAACGACGGAACGCGAATGGGTTAAGGAGGGAGAGCTATAGAGTGAGAGCTATAGAGTGAGAGCTTTAGAGTGAAAGCTTTAGAGTGAGAGATTAAGGAGGGAGAGCTATAGAGTGAGAGCTATAGAGTAAGAGCTTTAGAGTGAGAGCTTAAGGAGGGAGAGCTATAGCGTGAGAGCTATAGAGTGAGAGCTTAAGGAGGGAGAGGTATAGAGTGAGAGGTATAGAGTGAGAGCTTTAGAGTGAGAGCTTAAGGAGGGAGAGCTATAGAGTGAGAGCTTTAGAGTGAGAGCTTAAGGAGGGAGAGCTATAGAGTGAGAGCTATAGAGTGAGAGCTATAGAGTGAGAGCTACAGAGTGAGAGCTTTAGCGTGAGAGCTATAGAGTGAGAGGTATAGAGTGAGAGGTATAGAGTGAGAGCTTAAGAAGGGAGAGCTATAGAGTGAGAGCTTAAGGAGGGAGAGCTATAGAGTGAGAGCTATAGAGTGAGAGCTATAGAGTGAGAGCTTTAGAGTGAGAGCTATAGAGGGAGAGCTACAGAGTGAGAGCTTTAGCGTGAGAGCTATAGAGTTAGAGCTATAGAGTGAGAGCTATAGAGTAAGAGCTTTAGAGTGAGAGCTTTAGAGTGAAAGCTTAAGGAGGGAGAGCTATAGAGTGGGAGCTATAGAGTGAGAGCTATAGAGTGGGAGCTATAGAGTGGGAGGTATAAAGTGAGAGCTATAGAGTGTGAGCTTTAGAGTGAGAGCTTTAGAGTGAGAGCTTAAGGAGGGGAAGCTATAGAGTGAGAGCTATAGAGTGGGAGCTATAGAGTGGGAGATATAGAGTGAGAGCTATAGGGCCTGATTCACAAAGCGGTGCAAACTGTTTGCACGCCAGTGAAAAGCCCTTTATCACGCCTAAACTTAGTTTAAAATCTATTAACCCCTCGCACTCACGCATGCAAATGTTCAAACAAATGCATTCACAGATTCACTCATCCAGGCACAACTGTTATCCCTACAGCTAAGTTAAAAGCTGGGGTCTTAGTTCACAGAAGAATGCATTCTTATGCTTAGTCACCTATACTGCGCAGAAGTACCCAGGTAAACATAGGTGTCCTAACTATGGCCCTGTAACATGCATAGTGCAGACATGCAAACACATTCATTGCATCAAACCTATCAATGGATTAGGAGCACACATCCTGACGTCCTCTCCTGGGACAGATAGTGCATCTTACCAATCGCACAAGGGAGCTAACGCAATGTATCCATGTGCGCCATGCACATACACCAGCATAAGCTGTGTGCATGCTGACAAACACATACAGGGAAAGGAGGGAGTGCACTGAATTGGACCCTAGCCACAGGGGTCAGTAACAAGAAAAAATACATATATCCAGGCACATCGCCTCTAGTTAGGACATTATATAAGTTATTAAGGAAAGGGAGGTGCTGAAGGGGGCATGGCTAGAAAACAGCAAAAAATCTATTAACCCCTCACACTCACGCATGCAAATGTTCAAACAAATGCATTCACAGATTCACTCATCCAGGCACAACTGTTATCCCTACAGCTAAGTTAAAAGCCGGGGTCTTAGTTCACAGAAGAATGCATTCTTATGCTTAGTCACCTATACTGCGCAGAAGTACCCAGGTAAACATAGGTGTCCTAACTCTGGCCCTGTAACATGCATAGTGCAGACATGCAAACACATTCATTGCATCAAACCTATCAATGGATTAGGAGCACACATCCTGACGTCCTCTCCTGGGACAGATAGTGCATCTTACCAATCGCACAAGGGACTAAACTCAGTTTAGGCATGATAAGAAGAAACTCGCGCGAAATTTCCGCGTGCAAAGTTTTAAACCCTATGGACGCTGCGCGTGGAATTGCAGGACTTTGCACGCGATCACCAGCACAAAGCGGTGCTAACTCAGCGGTGCAAAGGTTATCACGCTAAAGTCTTTTGGGCGTGATAACTGAGTTATCACCGCTTTGTGAATCAGGCCCATAGAGTGAGAGCTTTAGAGTGAGAGCTTCAGAGTGAGAGCAATAGAGTGAGAGCTATAGAGTGAGAGCTATAGGGTGAGAGCAATAGAGTGAGATTCCTGCTTTCCTTTACTTTATTTCTCTTTTTACAGGAACTTTATCAATAAACATCTTAGAATGCACAGTTTGGCCAAGACTGAAGGGAAAAAGCTTCCATTAGCACTTGAAAGCATTATTTATGCAGAGGTCAGTGCATTCTGGAGCAGCATAGGAAACATACCTACCCCATTAGATGTGTTGCACATAGCAGTATTGACCCTCCTCGTCTTTCATGCTGTCCAAGTGTAACCTTCAGGTTCAAACACTGTGTGTTGTGTTCCAGAAGCAAGAAGATGAATCACATTCTCACAGTGCAGTCCAAGTATGTTTCTTTCCTCAAATAAAACTTCTCGTTAGCCCTTCCTGCCCTCATGCATGTGCATGGACTGCGCACTGCAGCAGCTCTCCAACCCTTCCATGCCACGGCCCCTATTCTAGCTGGCCTCATTTTGCTAAGTCTAATTTAACACCATTCCATTCCATGTAGGTAGAAAAAAAAAACGAAGTCTTGTAAAAGTAACACCTTTATGTTTTATTCCATACATTTAACAAACAAAGCCAACATTAAGATTAATCTGCAGAGAGAGGGATATGGAGGCTACCATATTTATTTAGTTATATCTTATTTATTAAATGTAACGAATGTGGAACTTTCTCCGTGATCAGCGCACAACGCGTGCGCTGATACGGCGGAAATCCTCCACAAGCGTATATTTGCAGGCACCCAGCAAAAGGTGCTACGCACCCTTAGAGGGAAATTCCTGTCGGCAGATGGCGCTGGGGAGTGCAGAGGAACCAATCCTCTGTACCTCCACAAATGCCAGACAGGAATTGTACGAAGCGCAGAACGCAATCGCAAGAGAGGCGATTGCGAATGAGATTGAGCAAAGGGACAGGTTGTATGTGTGTGCGCCAATCCAGTCGCCACTCCGCGACCGCGCACACACAACAGCAGATATGAAAGAGGAACGCGATCGCGAGAGGTGCGATCGCCAGACGTGACACAAGGCAGATCAGAACAGAATACGAGGTTAGCAAAACCACAGCAAATAATACAATGAGAATAACAAGGAAAATAACAAACGCTAACTGAATGCGAACACCGCACTCATTCGCAACAGTGCACGCGGTTATGCGCGGTCTCCACTTGATAAGCACAATAGAGACAAACACGCCTAACTAACCACCGACAGACAAACATGAAACAGAGGACGCGAGCGCTTGCTTAACGGTTACCTCACCGAGCCTCCAGCAAGCGGTCGTAGCAGACAAGACAGACACACGAAAACAGGGACAAGCAAGAGATAGGATCCACAGCACTAGCGAAAGTGGCTAGCGCGATCCAGGTACAGAGTAGCAGAACAGAAGGATGCACAGCACTAGCGGAAAGTGGCTAGCGCGATCCCAGGAGACAGAACAGAAGGATCCACAGTGCTAGCGAAAGTGGCTAGCGCGATCCAGGTACAGAGTAGCAGAACAGAAGGATCCACAGCACTAGCGGGAAGTGGCTAGCGCGATCCCAGGAGACAGAACAGAAGGATCCACAGCACTAGCGGAAAGTGGCTAGCGCGATCCAAGGAGACAGAACAGAAGGATCCACAGCGCTAGCGCAAGATGCTAGTGCGATCCAAGTGAGACAGATCAGAAGAGATAGCTGATAGCAACCGCTGCACCAGCTATACTCCAAGAACAGAGATCAGAACCATTTCCTGTCGACCACCGCTGGGACAGGACAATAGCAACAGAACAAACAAACAGATAAGCAATCCTAACTGCACTAAGGAAACCTGCCTAGTGCAGTTTTCCAGGAATTACTCTAAGCTGATCTTCAAACAAAGAGCATGGCTGACACTCCCGGCAAGAGTGTTACACAGAACTAAATCCTTATGACCAGCGAAGCATTGTGGGAAACACATAGTACTTATAGTACACGCCTCCAATGAATGTGGCCAGGCAATTTGCATGACAACATATGGAAATCTTCTCAGCAAACACAAGCTGCAAAACTGACAGAAGCTCTTCTTTCCAGAGTCCTGCAGCATGCAAACCTAAACAATGGTCAAAAAGCTGCCTGCCTGCACAGGCAGCTGAGCAGATCATTACAATACCCCCCCCCCCCCCCCTCCAGGGTCGAATTCCAGACGACCCTCAAAACTGCTATTAGCAAAAGACTCCAACCGAAGACTCATGAAGGTCGGGACAGCCCGACAAGGTCCAATTCCAGAGTCAGTCCACCCGAAACCGACCTCATCGGAAACAGAAGCCACCGAAACATGCCCATCAGCACTACAAGTCTCAGCATAACACCCATCAGGACTGTGGATACCAGAGAAGAAGCCATCGACACCCTCCAGACAATACCCACCACCTTCCAAGGAGCGTCCGAAAATACCAAATCTGCCACAAAACCTGTTCGAAGTGTCTCTTTCAAAACAAAAGCCGCTATTGATCGTATTCAGGGTACTAAGCAAAACTTCTCTCGGAATCTCCCAGAACGCCTTGAAACTCCGCAGAGATTCCAAGAAGCCAGAACGCTCACCAGGCTCACATGGAGAGCTACCAAGCACCCCAATGGAACCTATGACAGTTCCAGATTCAGAATTAGCAGGACACCCATCAAGATCAGGACTTTCAGGGACCACTTCTGGGCATGCAAGCAGGCAGGCTAAATCAGAACATGTCTCCACTGAGGAAGCATCTGAGTACGCTGGTAACCGAGGCACAACTGGGCTTTCTGGGTCACAGAGCACACTGGGGTACACCAGCACAGGAGAAACCTCAGGACATGTCGGGGAACTGCCAACCTCAGACTCCGGCACGACCAGACCAAAACCAGGACCGGGCAGAAAATCATCACGAGTAGAGGTCACAGGTACTGGTATTTCAAAAGAAGACTCGGTCTCAGGCTTAGAAATCTCAATGACTGTAATGGTATCTGACAGAAATTCATCATTGACTACCCATGACTGAAGCTCCACCAGAGCTGAAAAGGTAGTCAGCAAGGCAGCAATGCCTATGGAAGAGGGCAACACCTCAGAAGGACTTGGGGGGCAGGAGACATCTCCTACAAGTTCTGCACCCTTTGGGAGGAACTCGGAGACCTCCAGAACATCAAACAAGACCTCAGGAACATCATTTTGCAGGTTTTCTAAGAAGGATTCTAAACTATCCATGTTACAGGGCTGAACATTAAATACCTCCTGCAGGCAGGGCAGATGTCCCAGGAATGGTTCCACCATAACCTGAGACTGAACTTCCTCATAATTAGCGGGATGTACAGGAATATTTACTGGAACACACACTGACTCCCTAACTTCATTTACACTGTACCCAGAATTCTGTGTGGCAGTCAAACTAGCTTGTAACTCCAGAACTGCAGAAAAACAGGTAAGTATAGTGGCAATACCTAGACGAGCCTCTAGGGACACTGCAGGGGATTCTAAGCAAGGCCACCTTGACTCATCCAGAGTACAGGGTGCAGAATCAGCACTTCCCTCAGAGCAAGAAAGGGGCTCACAAACGTCAGTGTGAAAGGAAAACATGTTTTCATTCATGGTACAGGGCAGGTTCATAGAAAGCGTCTCTGAATAAGGCAAAGAAGGTTCAGCATCAGATTCGCAAAACCGAAGCGCTGTCTCACTCTTAGATTCGGCTAACAATGTCGAATCCGAGGAACCAGAACGCAAAACCTGCGAATCAAAATTCACTTTAGGTTGTGAAACTGACGCTTCCATAGCGCAAACCTCCGCGATCTGCGGAGCAGACTGCAAGGCATCTAGGACCGAAACACTGGAGCAACTGTCACCAGGCAACGGGCCCTTACAGGTGTGAACAGGGTGAGACAGAGACTCATCTGTAGAAGAAATAGCGACATCAACAGGATAAACTTTATTAGGCATATTAATTTTACTTTTGACGCTGCATAGTCGAGAAATTTTCCCCATAGCAGGGTCACAGACGGAAGATCTCAAAGATCTGTTTCTAAATGACAAAGGATCCCACACATCCTTGAGGAAACCGGCAGACTCATGCCGATCACAATCTGCAGGAACATCTGAGAAACAGGCATCTGATCGCACAGATTCAAACTGCACACTGTCAGGAGCGAATCCTTCAGGATTCGCACAGGAATCAACCACAGTGGCACACTCATTCATTTCAGATTGCAGAAAGTCAAGACTCTCATGCTTTACCCCAGAAAGGCAGGAACAATCCTCCGACAACGATGTCTCTTTATTGGAATCAATTGGTTGGTGTGTGTGTAACTCATCCAAAATCGTCTGCCACACATAAATCACCAGATCCACATCACCCTCGTCACATTCATCGGAAATCAATCAAAAGGTACATAGAATCGAGACAATCATTCAAGACATCCTGGCTTTTTGCGATGTAAAAATCGCATAAAGCTTTCCAATCAAAATCGAATTCCTCCAGCAAGGCCCCCATATCCCAGGAAGCAAATGGGTGTTCAAACAGGCCAGTATCCAGATAATCTCCATAGGGGTGGAGTTCAGGAACAAGAACAGATTTTTTAACTGCTTAAATATAGTGTGCAATCCTACCTATAGCAGGATCCACATAAGCTTTGGATTGGGGCAAAAAAGCCGGAGACGGAACAACATCATTATAAACATCAATAGGGAGTGTTTTATTCCGATGCTTGCATTTTTTAGTTTTTATCTTTTTAGCCACTTTGCACGTCTGCTGTTTAAAACCTGAAGTGGCAACAGACACATTGAACTGATTGTCATACTGAAAAGTTTTGCATGGAAGGGAAAGATCAGCTGACTTATCAGCAGCTACACATTCAATCAGAGCAGGTGGTAAGCCAGGCAGTTTAAACCAGTGAGAGAATATAACTGCAAGCAACTGATAGAGATTACCATTCCAAGAGTTATTTTTTAGCACATCATATGCCCAGGTAAACAAATCGTCTTTTAAGAGCACATAGGCAAACTGAAGAGCCGACGTAGACGGATCAGTAATCTGAAAGGTGGGATCCAGACAAAACCTCACACATTCAGAAAGAAATTCCGCCTTGGTCTCTGAGTTTAGCCTTTTAACGCTCTTAAAGACACAGGACCCAAACTCGACAAAATCGTACAAATCGGAATTTCCGTCTACACTGGGGTTTTGGGTTGGGCTGGTCATACTGTAACGAATGTGGAACTTTCTCCGTAATCAGCGCACAACGCGTGCGCTGATACGGCGGAAATCCTCCACAAGCGTATATTTGCAGGCACCCAGCAAAAGGTGCTACGCACCCGTAGAGGGAGATTCCTGTCGGCAGATGGTGCTGGGGAGTGCAGAGGAACCAATCCTCTGTACCTCCACAAATGCCAGACAGAATTTGTACGAAGCACAGAACGCAATCGCAAGAGAGGCGATTGCGAATGAGAACGAGCAAAGGGACAGGTTGTATGTGTGTGCACCAACCTAGTCGCCACCCCGCGACAGTGCACACACAACAGCAGATATGAAATAGGAACGCGATCGCGAGAGGTGCGATCGCCAGACGTGACACAAGGCAGATCAGAACAGAATACGAGGTTAGCAAAGGCACAGCAAATAATACAATGAGAATAACAAGGAAAATAACAAACGCTAAATGAACGCGAACACCGCACTCATTCGCAACAGTGCACGCGTTCGTGCGCGGTCTCCACGTGATAAGCACAATAGAGACAAGCACGCCTAACTAACCAAGACAAGACAAACATGTAACAGAGGACGCGAGCGCTTGCTTAACGGTTACCTCACCGAGCCTCCAGCAAGAGTTCGTAGCAGACAAGACAGACACACGAAAACAGGGACAAGCGAGAGATAGGATCCATAGCACTAGCGCAAGTGGCTAGCGCGATCCAGGTACAGAGTAGCAGAACAGAAGGATCCACAGCACTAGCGGAAAGTGGCTAGCACGATCCCAGGAGACAGAACAGAAGGATCCACAGCGCTAGCGAAAGTGGCTAGCGCGATCCAGGTACAGAGTAGCAGAACAGAAGGATCCACAGCACTAGCGGGAAGTGGCTAGCGCGATCCCAGGAGACAGAACAGAAGGATCCACAGCACTAGCGGAAAGTGGCTAGCGCGATCCAAGGAGACAGAACAGAAGGATCCACAGCGCTAGCGCAAGATGCTAGTGCGATCCAAGTGAGACAGATCAGAAGAGATAGCTGGTAGCAACCGCTGCACCAGCTATACTCCAAGAACAGAGATCAGAACCATTTCCTGTCGACCACCGCTGGGACAGGACAATAGCAACAGAACAAACAAACAGATAAGCAATCCTAACTGCACTAAGGAAACCTGTCTAGTGCAGTTTTCCAGGAATTACTCTAAGCTGATCTTCAAACAAAGAGCATGGCTGACACTCCCGGCAGGAGTGTTACACAGAACTAAATCCTTATGACCAGCGAAGCATTGTGGGAAACACATAGTACTTATAGTACACGCCTCCAATGAATGTGGCCAGGCAATTTGCATGACAACGTATGCAAATTCCTCAGCAAACACAAGCTGCAAAACTGACAGAAGCTCTTCTTTCCAGAGTCCTGCAGCATGCATACCTAAACAATGGTCAAAAAGCTGCCTGCCTGCACAGGCAGCTGAGCAGATCATTACATTAAATAATGCTTATTGCCTTCCTGTCCTGGTGATCTGTTTGTCTTTGATGCTGTTTGAATAATGCCCTGAAACAAGCATACAATTACCTTGGTCATGCTTTACTCAGAGTCAAAACAGCTGATCTGCAAACTCTTTCTGTGTCAGTGATGAAGTATTGAGAGCAAAGGATTAGCAGAAAAACCAGGGAAATTACTTTGTTTAAAAGGAAACAGATATGACAACCTCCATATTTCCCCTTCCACATTCCTGCTCCTCACTGATTGGCTGAGGGCAGTTCAGTGTGACAAGGAGGTTGAGAAGGGAAATGTACCTCATCCCTTTGCAGAAGCTAATGAAATACGATCTATGCTGTGCTCACATGTGTTTACAAAGCAAGGTAGATATGACAGTGGTACAGAGGTCAGTGGGGAGGAGGGCTGGCAATACATACACCATTGCATGCAGGGGAAAAAAAGAGTAAGGGAGGAAATGACATCGGGATTGGATTCAGTCAGAGGCAGTAAAGATGGAAAATGCCGAGAACAGGTTTCTCTTTATTCACTATATAAAATTCACTGAGATCAAAACGTGGATAATACAGTACGTATCTTATGGTAATAGGACAAGTATTTATTTATATATGTATTTTTTAGTGGGATAGTATGGCTGTCCCTGCTGCTTAAAACACAAATAATCTTTATTTATAGCTGATAATAGCTATTATATTTATTATTTAACATGTTTGTTTTAATAAAACAAATTATAAGACCAGTTTTTGAAACTGTACTTTGGGGCTAGGATCACAGTGGGAGTTTTGTTGTGTTTCCTGTAACAGCAGGAATGCAACACAACAGTAAAATGGCTGCTCACGTTATCCATGCGTTGCCTCACATTTAGTGAAGCAGTCAGGCAATGAAAAGTATGCTTCATCGTCACTTTTAATAAGCGTGTTTTGTGGTAATGGACTACATACAGTGCGTTGAGATGCTGCATTGCACCCAGCGCACTGTGAACATACATTGGTACATTGCAGTGTGGCAAGCTGCGTTACATAGTTACATAGTTACATAGTTACATAGTTATTTTGGTTGAAAAAAGACATACGTCCATCGAGTTCAACCAGTATAAAGTACAACACCAGCCTGCTCCCTCACATATCCCTGTTGATCCAGAGGAAGGCGAAAAAAACCTTACAAGGCATGGTCCAATTAGCCCCTAAAGGGAAAAATTCCTTCCCGACTCCAGATGGCAATCAGATAAAATCCCTGGATCAACATCATTAGGCATTACCTAGTAATTGTAGCCATGGATGTCTTTCAACGCAAGGAAAGCATCTAAGCCCCCTTTAAATGCAGGTATAGAGTTTGCCATAACGACTTCCTGTGGCAATGCATTCCACATCTTAATCACTCTTACTGTAAAGAACCCTTTCCTAAATAAATGGTTAAAACGTTTTTCCTCCATGCGCAGATCATGTCCTCTAGTCCTTTGAGAAGGCCTAGGGACAAAAAGCTCATCCGCCAAGGTATTATATTGCCCTCTGATGTATTTATACATGTTAATTAGATCCCCTCTAAGGCGTCTTTTTTCTAGACTAAATAAACCCAGTTTATCTAACCTTTCTCGATAAGTGAGACCTTCCATCCCACGCATCAATTTTGTTGCTCGTCTCTGCACCTGCTCTAAAACTGCAATATCTTTTTTGTAATGTGGTGCCCAGAACTGAATTCCATATTCCAGATGTGGCCTTACTAGAGAGTTAAACAGGGGCAATATTATGCTAGCATCTCGAGTGTTTATTTCCCTTTTAATGCATCCCAAAATTTTGTTAGCTTTAGCTGCAGCTGCTTGGCATTGAGTACGATTATTTAACTTGTTGTCAATGAGTACTCCTAAGTCCTTCTCCAAGTTTGATGTCCCCAACTGTATCCCATTTATTTTGTATGGTGCTAGACCATTAGTACGTCCAAAATGCATGACCTTACATTTGTCAACATTGAATTTCATCTGCCATGTATGTGCCCATATAGCCATTACCATGCAGCCGTTATGCTAAACCACAACACGCCACTGTGAAGAAAGCGTAACGCAGTTCCCACTTATTATTGCGGAAAGCTGAACATTTTTCCACATGCAACATCTGGGGAATGGGACTTCACAGAGACAAAGTAATGGTATGTCAGTAATCATGCTTCAGAGGAGAACATGCAAATGTCTTTTATTTAAAATAATAATAATAATAATAAAAGGGCTTCAATTACATCTGAAAATATTGGTGTATTTATATGTACACATGCTTAAAATAAATCAAAATGTGGTTCTTCTTGATAATGTATCGCTGACTTTAGCTTTATAATAAACTTAGAGCTTGTGATTGCCAATGTCCACATCACAAAAACAACTCATCAGCAGTCTATACCGTTGCACTCAGTGTTTCATCATAAGTTGACAAAAGCAACAGAGAAATGCTAAGCAGTGTAGAGAGGCAATATATGACTGTAGAATTAGTGGACCAAAGCAGAGCTATGTGAGAGGACTTCAGCCTGCTGTATAATTATATTTTGAGTTGAGTTTTAAAGCACAGCTAAACTAAAAACATTTAACAAGGTAAATTCTAAAAGCAATCAGAATAGTAAGTGTATATAAATGTGTATACAGTACATAGCAGCTGCCGACCCGGCTAGGTTGGAATGCACGTGCACAACCGCCACGCTGCTTGTGATTGCGCAGAAGCCGCCAACCTAACCGGGTCGGCAGCTGCTACAGAGGGGACCCCGGGAGACCGGCTTGGAGCAGGGCTGTGGCGAGAGACACATACAGTAGGCTTCCAGGGGCTGGGGGAAGCTCCAGGTAAGTAAATCTCTTTTTTTTTTTTTACAATCCCCCCATGTTTCCTTTAAAGCAAATGAAAAAAAGAAACAGTTTAACTTACCTTAGGCTTCTACTAGCCCCCTGCAGCAGCCCTGTGCCCACGCCATCACTGAGTGATGCTCCAGTCCCTCAGTAACCCCCTTTTGGCTAGGCAACTCGTGAGTCGACAGCCACTGGGCATGCGTGGCCCTTGCCGCACATTCTCAGTCACACTCCATTGCTGGGAGCATTCTGCACAGTAGAGATTTTCCCCTACTGCCCATGTGCAGAATACTCGCATGGGCAGTACTCGTATGGCCATCCACGGGGTCGCGATCAGGAGGCATGCGGATCAGGGCCATGCATCCAGATGAAAGAATGGAGCTGCTGGTGGCAGGAACATCACGGAGTGAGGATGCAGACACAGGACGGTTGCCAGGGGCTGGTAGAAGCCCCAGGTAAGTTAAACAGTGTTTTTTTGGTTTGTTATTTTCATTTACTTTAGGTTCCCTTTAAAAGCAACCAGCAAGCAAAAACATTTTAACCAATCTTTTCACCTACTTTTTGGCATTTTTTTCAGTGCAGAGTGCTGAAAATGTATTTTAAACAGAAGATGAAACAATTATCTTCTGGGAGAAAACTTAGGAGAAGAAACGAATTGAATCGGGCCTTAATTTAATTGAATAAGAACCCATGTACCTGCATAAGGAAGTAATACTTAGCAGTTAACATGAACTATGGTAGTTAACCTAACCTTTGTTAACAGGGAATAACAAGTTCTGGAGATTTTAAAGAGAACCCGAGCCAAAGTTTGGGTAAAAAAAAAAACACATACTTACCGAAGAAGAGGGAAGCCTCAAGATACGGTAGCTCCTTGCCATTGCTCACTAGGACCCTCCAGTAGTATGGCCGCACCTGCACAATAGTATAAGTGGCTCCGGCTTACTACACAGGCGCAGCCATACTTGCGCGGGAGCTTTAAGGTCATGCTCATTCCTGAAGAAGAATGCTGCCCCAATCCTGCCCTTGTCAGATTTTTTCGGGGATGTCCATGCTTTGCAATAGGGGATCAGAGGTTGGCGTGAGAAGGATCCAAGGGCTTGTATGTGTCATTCAGCCATGCTTGAGCTGGGTGCAGGGTGAGCCAGATGACAGCTCTCCCTGCTGCCACTCAATACCCTGGCAGCATTAAATACTATCCCCATTTCAAATTGTAGCAACTCGAAGGAAGATGTAATTCGGGGTCTGGCAATCGCCAGAGCCCTGAATTTCCCTTTGCGCTGGGTGCGCAGCATAGCACTAGTGCAATGGTGCAAGCCAGGCACCAAAATGACCTTATTCGCCAGGGGCTTACCCCTTCTGAGGCAAGTATGTGTTTCATAACCCAAGGTTTGCCTCGGTCACACTTTAAGCCTGTATGGTTGGCTGCACAGCTGTAGCAAGCACACGTACACAAAGCATTGTTCCATAAGCAAAGGTTAATTTCCCAATGCAATATTCATAATTTGCATTTATTAAAATTCTTGCTTTCAGAATTTGCATTGTTCAGTTTAGGGTTTAGTTGCACTTTAAATTTTGTGAATGAAGATATGGAGAAAGGGCGGCACTACTGTATGGGCTTATTATTTATTGTGCAATACGCATCAAGGAAAACACATGGCATGAGTATGTCCAAGCAATAACAAAATCCAAAGGTGTGTGCATGTACCAATCCAAGCAGGCAGGTGGTTGTGTTTTTATTCAGAACACTGTCTCTTTAAGAGGCAGACCCAATGAAATTCTGCTGAAGTGCAGGTGCTGCAAGTGAGGAATGAGGTGACTGCCAGCAAGTAGTTAATCACTCGGTAGCAGTAGAGGAGCACCGCCCAGGTAGTTAAGTCCTAACGCAGCAGCCAGCAGGATTATAGCATCACTTTCAGGTAGACAGACTTGGTAGAGTAACTGATTTATATACTTGGGAAGAATTAAGGATGATAAATGGTGATGCCGTGCTCCTTCTTACATGTTTTAATCCAATTGATCTCCCACAGTATATGTAAGCTCTGCTGACCTTTATTGGAATAATTGAATCTATCCTTCAAACTGACCCAGGCTGGGAACAATTGTACACTAATTATGAGACTATTGATTTTGTAATTTAATTTGTCTTCAGTGCATTAAGGATTCAATGTTTAAGAGTCTAGGTCTGCCACATGATGATGAATTCCTCATATCAGTAGGAATGTCCTCTGTCACACCTCTCCGGCTCAGGAAGGAATGGCAACTGTGTGATGTCTCTATGAAAGGGTGGCCACTGCTAAATAGGCTGTACTGAGGAAGCAGACACATGATACTGAGAAGATCAAGCTTTTGTTTCTGAGCAGCTTTTAGAATGTAATGCAGTAGTAATATATAAGCCCATGAATACTCCTAATTGAACTGTGCTAATGATTAGTTATTAAAGTATCAAAATACAAAGATGCAGAGAAAGGAAAAAGTACATTAAAACAGGTTAAAAGGGAGGTGGTATTAGTGGACTTACCTTCAGGTAGTCAGACTCAATAGATTTAATTAAAAAAAAAAAACTTTTATATTCAAAAACAAAAAAATCATAATTGTGATGCATTTCACGGGACAACCCGCTTCCTCAGGTAAAATATTGGAGTATTTGCTTTTTAAGGTTTAAAGTTTGTTAGTAATGATAAGTACTCCTCATATATGCCTCCTGGCATATAGAGGGGGAAGAAATGGAAGCAGCACCAGACTTTGTGGGCTCAAAGATCACCACAGACCGAGAATGCAGCCATGATATTAACCACTTCCTAACCCTACGACCTGAAAATAAGTCTCTTCACTCTCCTCCCTACAAAATCTTAGATAACACTGATTATTTATCTCTGACCTGATAACATCACTACAGAGTTGCAAAGAAATGACTGAAAACCCCTCTCCTCCTCTCAGGGAATTCAATGGCAGTTACAGTAATTAGCAAACAGGTGTAAAATAAACATTCCAGGAGCAGATTGTATACATTACTTAATTGTTACATAGAATACATTATCAAAACAAATGAACCGTTTAAATAAACAGGAGAGATAGACAAATACAATGTGTGGGATTAACCTCTTGAGGACTGCAGTGTTAAACCCTCCTAAAGACCAGGCAATTTTTCACAATAAGGGCCACTGCAGCTTTAAGGGCTGACTTTAGGGCTACACAACACAGCACACAAGTGATCCCCCCCCCCTTTTCTCCCCACCAACAGAGCTTTCTGTTGGTGGGGTCTGATCGCTCCCCCAATGTTTGGGTTTTGTTTATCAATATTTATTTCTTTATATTTGACTAAAAAGTATCTTTTTTATTATTGTACTCCTCCCTCCCTCCCTCCCCCCGTCAGCCAATCCCCAAGATCAGCTGTTATAGGCTTCAGCCTATGACAGCCGATCACCTCCGAGCCCACAGAGGGGACAGCCGTGTCACACGTTCGGCACTGGGAGGCTGAAGGCGGAGCTGAGCTCCACCGACCAAGCGGAGATGGGCACGCAGTGGTGTTTCTTCTAAAAGATTATTTTTTGGTTCATGGGATAACAAAGAGCTGGAAACAACTGAATAACGACTGAACCATGATGATTAGCCTACAGAAGTCAGGGATATGGTAAATGCTATGAGGGGGGCAGTGTGGTTATGATTGAGGGGTTAAGGTAGCTGCATCATCATGAAGACGGTGTTGTGGTAGCTATACTCATTAAACGACTGAAGGTTGATGGGTACCTGGCCAAAGGTAGCACCATGGGGAGCCATGAACATGGATGAACACTACCAATATTTCCCTGGAGGGACCTATGACTTATAGTTCTACCCCTGCCTGAGTCTTACCTACTGCTCTGCCATTTGCCTAACTCTAACCTACCTATTCTTAAAACCTTAATTGGGAATTCCACAGTTCATTAAATTATATGAATAATCCCCAACTGACACCTTTGAATGCCTTTTCTGCGCACAGAAATTTTGTGTGCCCTGGTCCCAGTTATAACGCACTTCTAGAAGGTGTTGCTACAGCTCGTGATGTGGCAACACTGTCAGTTTAGAACCTCTCTTGTGGGAAGGTTAATATAAACTTTTTTTAATCAGTGCTTGGATCCCTTTATTATGGTAAACACTCTTTGAGACATGTCAGTGTCCTTTTAAGTGGATGCAGACTGAATGTATTCCAATCTCCTTTCAGAATCGGTTGCCCATAGTATTGCAATATTGCACGCACGCACGCACGCACGCACGCACGCACGCACGCACGCACACACACACACACACACACACACACACACATTATTACCCTTCCAAATTCCCCCACCCACTTTTATGACAGAGCCACTGCTCCTTACTCTGCAAAATATGACAGTTAAAGTAACTCAAATTTGCAGGAGTGATAGTTTAAGGTATTTTGCCTTACAAATGGGTTTTTATGAAATGTTCGTGAAAGAGGTTGGCATTTGCAAAATAATTGTTCTGAAATACTGACATTTTCCTGTAATCTTATCTATTTTCTGCTAATGTAAATTCTTAATTGTATTATATTTATCAGATCTTTCAGAGATGATTTCAGAAGATACATTTTCCTTCCAGACAGGCACGTTCTTAATTGCATTTTAGTGTTTTAAGACTTTAGTGGGATAAATACTGACTAGTTTTCTTGCATGTGACTCACAGGAACTTATCCAAGGTCTTCCGGGAATGAACATCGCACACCAGCTTTGCAAGGAGGAAGATGGGAAGGAGGGGAAACTTGGGTCTTATTACTGGAATTAACAACGATGAAAAAGGAGTTATTGAATCACTGAAGCCCAAGGCTGGATTTATAGTTTTTTTATACCCCTAAGCCAAGTATGTTGGGGCACCGTTCCATGTGCAGCTGTGCCCCTCCCACTCTATGTGGGAGAGGCACTGCTGTACATGTATCATCCATGTACAGCAGCCCCTCCCACTCTATGTGCCGCCCCCTCTTCCATGTGTATCATCCATGTACAGCAGCCCCTCCTACTCTATGTGCCGCCCCCTCTTCCATGTGTATCATCCATGTACAGCAGCCCCTCCCACTTTATGTGCCGCCCCCTCTTCCATGTGTATCATCCATGTACAGCAGCCCCTCCCACTCTATGTGCTGCCCCCTCTTTCATGTGTATCATGCATGAACAGCAACTCCTTTCTTTTATGAACAGCTCCCTTTAGCATCAGTTTCCTTTGTCATGTGTTACTCCACATTTTTTACCCCCCTCTTTCATATGTAGTAACCCCTCTTTCATG
This sequence comes from Hyperolius riggenbachi, assembly GCF_040937935.1. NCBI lineage: Eukaryota > Metazoa > Chordata > Amphibia > Anura > Hyperoliidae > Hyperolius > Hyperolius riggenbachi. The sequence continues at coordinate 105,116,145 of NC_090649.1, forward strand.
TCCAGTTGCCCCGTGGCCTGCATCCGCCCAAGGCCAGGGCCTTGTGGCCTTTCCTTAAATCCAGCCCTGCTGAAGTCCCTGTCCAAGCAAAAGTTTTATGAACGTAATGGCTTCCTCCCCTCCCAGTACATTACTGATAAAGGTTTAAATGGATGTAAAATATTGTTATATTGATGAAAACAGATGGTCATATGTGAAGCATTCAATTTGGGTGCCAGCTAGCAGCAGAAGTTTGGGCACCACCATAGACACCTATTGAAATAGCAGTAATGAGGGGCAAATAGTGGCCTCTGGGTCTAGCACTCTTTTATCTAGCGCTCTTTTTTATTTCGTTAATTTTGAGCTACTTTCAATTTTGAGGTACTAAATTCTAATATCTAAGTGACAATGGCTACTCAATTTATGTAACCAGGGGCATATTAACCTCTGGTATTTGGGTATCCCAGCTACTTAGTCAGGGCTAGTTCTAGGGAAAAAGCAACGTGGGGGTCCACCTGACCCCCCCAACATAGTAGTCACATGTGCTCCTAAAAACCCGACCCACACACACACATACACACTTTAATATCCAGATGTGCTCCCCTTCTCCTTTCTCCCAGAAACTAGCCAGATGCCTCCCCCGATCCCCAGTGTAGTAGTTAAATGCGCCCACCTCCCACCCCCCAGTGTAGTAGCCTGATGCCCCCCAGTGTAGTAGCCTGAGGTGTCCCCTCCACCCCACTAAATTATGTGGCTGCCAGAAGCCAGAGGCCCCCTCCTCCCCCTTTTCCCCTCATACCCCCTCCCTCCCCACAACGTAACAGAGGTAGTGGGGACATACTTACTCTCATCTCCTCCAAGTTCCGGACATTGCAGGTCCGTCTGTGTCCCCTGTAGTGATTCTGTCCTTCACGTCCTGCTTCTCCATTTGGGCTCTAGTGCCTGAATGGAAAAACAGGAAGTGAAGGACAAAGTCACTTCAGGGGAGAAAGACGGAGCTGCATCGCGTGGAGCTTGGATAAGGTGAGAGTGTGTATGTCCCCACTGCCTCCGTTAATCTGTGGGGGGAGCCGGGGGGACCTCTGGCCGCCGGCAGCCACATAATTTAGTGGGGTGGAGCGGGACACTTGGGGGCCCCTGGGGCAATTTCTCCATTTGCCCATATGGAAGCGCCGCCCTGTACTTAGTTCTGGTATCTGGAGACAACACAAGCAACTTCTGCAATACCCTACGTAAAAAAACTCTGTCGACGAATGTGTACAAGAAAAGATGCTGTTATTATGGAGCAAGGGGGTTTCACCGGGGGAGGAAGGGAGCATTTTCAGTGTTTGCTATAGGCGCTATATTACCCAGATTTGCCCCCGCATCTACCTATGACTTCTGTACAGTTTTAACTTTGTTAATGTGCAGAATCAGCACCATGGAAAGCAAATACATCAAGCTAAAAGCAGGACAAAATATAAAATCCCCAAGTTTTATGCCCAGGAAAATGGCAACTTGTGAATACAAGCTTTTAACCACTTGAGGACTGCAGGGCTAAACCCCCCTAGTGACCAGGCCATTTTTAGCAAAATTGGCCACTGCAGCTTTAAGGCCAAGCTGCAGGGCCGCACAACTCAGCACACAAGTGACCCCCCCCCCCTTTTCTCCCCACCAACAGAGCTCTCTGTTGGTGGGGTCTGATCGCTCCCCCCATGTTTATTTATTTTTTTATAAATATTTGTGTTGTCACTTTTTTTAAAAAAAAACCCTCTTCCTTTAAATCCCTTCCCTCCCTCGCTCCCTCCCTCCCCACAGCCGGCCAATTACGGCGATCGGCTGTCATAGGCTTCTGCCTATGAGAGCCGATCGCTCTCTTGTCCCCCATGGGGACAGCCGTGTCACACTGCTGTCCCCAGTGCAGCGCTGCTGCTCATCGCAGCGCTGCACCTAGTAAATAGACGGCGTGATCGCCGTCTAACAGTCTCCCGAGCGGCAATAGCCGCTCGGAGACTGAAGGCGGGGCGGAGCTCCGCCCTCCGAGCATGAGATGCGCGCGCACCATGCGCGCGATCTCATGCAAAACAGAGCCCCAGGACTTTACGCCAATTGGCGTTAGGCGGTCCTGGGGCTGCCGCCGCGGCCGCGCCCACTGGCATGACGCGGGCGGCAGAAGGTTAAAAGATACACAATCAATACAACACTCTAATAAAAATGAGTAATTAGGCTGAATGGATTTTTACGTTGCAAATGAACTTCTTAAGGAGATGTCTACACTTTGCGGAAAGTTTCAGGAGTTGAGGAGTGCCCTGTAATCACTGTTCATTACCCTGCAAGTACCAGTCATTTCCTTTCAGACTTTAATGTGAATTAGCGCAATTAGTACAATTTGGCAAATCTGCATCTGTAAAATGGGATTTGGATACAGTAACAAAAAAGAGAGGTAAAAAAAAAAAAGAAACACATTTAACACAACATGAAAGTATGAAATGCAAAGTCACGCTCTGCAATGGGTGAAGATTGCGGAAGGTGAACCGTAAGAACGCTTTCCAGTAAGTGAGAGCTTCAGCCTTGATCTGCAGTGCTAGAAAGAGATGACTAACAGCATCACAAAAGGAAAGAAAATAAACTTTATGGCTGTGCTCAACATACTGTAGATATACAATAAATGACACAAAAAAATGTACATAAGCTAAGTAAATGCATTATAATTTTGTTACCTTATCCACAGCTCCCAACTGTCCCTTTCTCTGAGGGACAGTCCCTTTTTGGGAGCCCTGTCCCTCTGTCCCTCTTTCACCCTCATTTGTCCCTCTTTCTATGTAAATATATATATTTCTATACTAAAGATGTGTTTGATTGACTCTAAACTTTATTCCCAACCTTTAAATTGATATTACTAATTTTAAAATGTTACTATGAAGGAAAATGAACCAGGATAGAAAGGACCAGTGTGGTTTGAATGATAAAACGACATATGTTTCTTATGAAATCTTTATGGTATGTGTGACTAGAGGCATGGCCAGGGGTGTGGCTTAAGTGTCCCTTTTTCTCATCTCAAAAAGTTGGGAGGTATGCCTTATCTAATCATTTAAAGGACACCAGTACAGACAGGGATATAGAGGCTGCCATATTTATTTCCTTTTTAAAGAGAAAACATAAACAAGAATTGAACTTCATCCCAATCAGTAGCTGATACCCCCTTTCCCATGAGAATTCTTTTCCTTTTCACAAACGGATCATCACGGGGGTCTGTATGGTTGATATTGTGGTGAAACTCCATGACCAAGGTGCTGACATCACACTATGAAAGCCTTATTGCATTGTGGGAAAGAACAACAGCATCTCCTTCCACTGACATCACCTGACACCAGTAAAAATGTCACCATGTGATAAATGTCAGAATGTAAATCAGGGAGAGGAAAGATTTAACAATGGGCAAACCCTGATTCAATCATTTATACATAATTATTGTAAAAATGAAACACTTTTATTATTACATTATTTTCGCTGGAGTTCCTATTTAACAATACTGGTTTCCTGGCAGTGCCGCTGATCTCTTTGGATACCCAGTCCACTGTCCTCTATCCTGTAGCCTTAGTTTACATGTCCCTCAACAGTGATCTGAACTACAATAATAAACTCCTTTTGTGCGAAAAATTTATTTTCAAAAATATTTCCTGAGATCCACAACACAATTCACCATTCTTAAAAGATCAATAAAAAATGTGACTGAATGTTAAATGAAGAAACATTAAAATGTTTTATATCTATAAAGTCTGGGAGTAGTGATGGAGTTGGAGATCAAGATAGTCATTGCATATATTAGTATTCGCTTCCTCATTACCCTTTAGGATTCCTAATACCATCCCTGTGCTCAATGAAGTGTGCTTTTAATTATCTAGTAATCTAACCAACACTGAGTTTTCTGCAGGTTCATTTTGAAATGGACGTAAATGCCAGTCTGGCTAGTGAATCACTGTTTAATATTGACTTGAGAAGTGCATTACTATTTGACACATCGATTTTTTTTTTTACCAGGTCAATCGACAAACTTTTCCTCCAAGCCGTTCTACACTAGTAGCACACAGCATACAATGTTACACTCAGCTTGTTTGTCCTTGGTGTAACCTTGCAAATTAGAGCTCTTTGTAAATATATAGCAAGAAGAATCGTCAGGATTCCCCTGCTGAAAACATGTCTCGCTGCCCTTCATTGCCTGAGTGCTCCTCTACAATTCATCATCATCAAGTCTCATTAAATCTCCCAGGAACTGTGAATGAAAATTCAGGTTCATTAAGGGGCCGCTCTTTCTCAGGTTATGCGGTGGGCGGGTGTTATGCTACAATGCACGCCGCTGTCCAATGTTATGCTAACCCCATTCATTATATAGAATGGGGCAGGCGGCAGCTCACAGAGACTACAGAGTTGTGTCAAGCGGTGCAATATTGTGGCTGAAAATGCTCTGCAATGCACCACAGTTAGTGAGAATAGGAATGCCACCACTACAGTGGCGTAGTGGTTAGCGCTCTGGACTTGCAACGCTGGGTCCCTGGTTTGAATCCCAGCCAGGTCAACATCTGCATGGAGTTTGTATGTTCTCCCTGTGTCTGTGTGGGTTTCCTGCAGGCTCTCCGGTTTCCTCCCACATCCCAAAACATACAGATAAGTTAATTGGCTTCCCCTCCAATTTGGCCCTAGACTCCGATACATACACTGCACAATACATACATAGATGTAGGGATTAGATTGTGAGCCCCTCTGATGGATTAGATTGTAAGCGCCTCTGACAGTTAAGTCACAAGGCGATATATACTCTGTACAGCACTGCGTAAGATGTCGGTGCTATACATATGTACTAAATAATAATAATAATAATCGTAACTGACATTAACCTCTCTAGCAGTATCCCCGACTCAGTCTTGGGGTGGAAAAAAGCAGCCAGGAGTGGAAATCCTGTGCCTGACTCGGGGTAGCCACCTGGAGGCTTGTGCAGAGCCTTATGCGCAGCAGGTGTTCCAACTCACCTCTGGGATTCAGGTGCCGCCAGCAAATCTCCTTCCTGTCTTCTGATCCTCTGCATCCCTCTGGTGAGATTGCCATCTGTCGTCATAACGACAGACGGCAATCTCACTATAGGGTTACAGCACCACCCGGAGGATGGAGGGAGAATTGCAGCGCTGGATCCCAGGGAGGTGAGAAAGTACTGGGACTGCTGCAGATCTCACTGCGGTATGATTTTTTTTTTCTGATTTAGGGTCTAAAAGCATGCTAAAAAACTGCACCGCTTTTAGATTCTAAAATCTGGAAATAATCAAACCGCCAGGGGGGTGAATTAGTTAATTAGATTTGCTGTCATAGAAAGCAGTCACTATTATGATGCATGTGTAACCACTGCAGAAAAATATGACACTGTTTATGTACAGTTTGTGTCTTTACAGGTCAGAATATTCGGTACAACAATATATCAAAAATCAAACCAAATACACTACAGCTTAATTAGTACATTAACCACTTCACCACTGAGGGGTTTTACCCCCTGACCACCAGAGCAATTTTCACCTTTCAGCGCTCCGTCCATTCATTCGTCTATAACTTTATTATTACTTATCGCAATGAAATGAACTATATCTTGTTTTTTCCTCCACCAATTAGGCTTTCTTTAGGTGGGACATTATGCCAAGAATTATTTTATTCTAAATGTGTTTTAATGTGGAAAATAGGAAAAAATGTGGGAAAAAATTATTATTTTCAGTTTTCGGCCATTATAGTTTTTAAATAATGCATGCTACTGTAATTAAAACCCATGAAATTTATTTGCCCATTATTCCCGATTATAAAACCGTTTAAATTATGTCCCTATCACAATGTTTGGCCCCAATATTTTATTTGGAAATAAAGGTGCATTTTTTTCAGTTTTGCGTCCATCCCTAATTACAAGCCCGTAGTTTATAAAGTAACAGTGTTATACCCTCTTGACATAAATATTTAAAAAGTTCAGTCCCTAAGGTAACTATTTATGTTTTTTTTTTATTGTATATATATATTTTTTTTTTTATTACAAAAAAAAAAAAAATTGGGGAGTGTGGGAGGTAATGAGTTAATTTATTATGTAAAACAATTTATTTGTATGTGTAAAATGCATTAGGGTGTAGTTTACTATTTGGACACAAGATGGCCACAGTGAGTATGTTTACATGCGACCTGTAAGCGACCGGAAGGACGCTTACAGGAAGCAGTAGGAGGCTGGGAGACTCACAATGATCGCGCTGTTTCTGAAAGAAGCAGCAGATCATTGCGGGGGCTTAGATCAACGAACGGGAATGGATTTTCCCGTTCATTGATCTCCGGGCAAGCGGGCGGCGGCGTGCACGAGCGGCGGGTGCGCGCGCACGAGCGGCGGTAGCGCGGACAGCGGCGGGAGCGCGGAAGGTACGGATTTCTCCGTCCCTGGTTTTTTAGGAGGGAAAAAAGGGGCGGAGAAATTCGTACCGCCAGGGGTAAAGTGGTTAATGGCACCTGCTATAACATTGCTAACTAAACATTTCCCTTTTTGTTGTCCTAATCAGCAGTACCCATTTAGGTCATAAAACTACCATCCATTCCTTTCTTATTGAAACTAGTAATTGCCAGGGCCGCATCTACCATGGAGTGACCTGAATGCCTTGATTCAGGGCGGCACACTTTAGACAGACTGTAGGGTCCATAGAGACTGATAAGGGTCTGTAAAAAAAATCTGTACCATTACAGATCTGTAGTCTGTACCATAATTTCTGCACTGTTGTTCTAATGACTACATGTGCACAGCCAGATAAGGTATTACACACAGGTTGAAAAACTTGTTGACTGTCCCTACTCAGCCCTCAGTAGACACATCCCTTGAATAATTAGGTCACACACAGGCAGAACGACCTTTATTTATTTAAAGAGGACTGTCGTGAAAATCGTAAAATTTAAAACACATACAAATAAGAAGTACATTTCTTCCTGAGTAAAATGAGCCATAAATTACTTCTCTCCAACGTTGCTGGCAATTACAGTAAGTAGTAGAAATTTGACATTATCGACAGGTTTTGGGCTAGTCCATCACTCCATAGGGGATTCTCAGCATGGCCTTTATTCTTTATAAAGACACTCCCTGAAAAAGATTTATACAAAGATGTTGACCAGCCTGCCTGCTTACGGTACACTTTTTTGGCAGTTGGGCGAAGCAACTGACATTCACTAAGTGCATTTTGAAAATAAAGAAATCCCTGGGAATGCCCCATAAAGAGATGGGCTAGTCCAAAACTTGTCGGTTCTGTCAGATTTCTACTACCTACTGTAAGTGACAGCAACATAGGAGAAAAGTAATTTATGGCTCATTTTACTCTGGAAAAAATGTACTTCTTAATTGTATATGTTTACATTTATTTTACATTTTGAGATTTTCGCAACAGAGGTCCTTTAAGTATTTATACAGCACCAACATCTTCCGTTGCGCTGTACAGAGCATATTGTCTTGTCACTAACTGTCCCTCAGAGGGGTTCACAATCTAGTCCCTACCTGTGAGGATCCGCTCGGCTGCCTGCGCAGGCAGGCAGCCTTTTGACCACTGTTCAGGTCTGCATTCTGCAGGTCTCTGGAAGAGAGACCTTATGTCAGTTGTGCAGCTTGCTGCTGAGGAATTTGCATACGTTTGTCATGCAGATTGCCTAGCCACATCCTTTGTAGGCTTGCTCTATATATACCATGTGATATCACAGATCTGGGCTGGTCATAAGGGTTAGTCCTGTGGAACACTCCTGGAGTGTCAGCCTTGCTCATTGTTTGAAGATTAGCTTAGAGTAATTCCTGGGACTGCACTAGGCAGTGTAACGATCGGTGAAGCACAGAGAGGATCTGATTACCGGTGATCTGCAGTATCACTGGGAATACAGATATATACCAGATTATAAGTGATCTGCAGTATCACCGATAATCCGATATACCAGCTAACTTCTAGTTCACCTGAGTAAAGTGTAGTGTTAGGTGTAACAGAAACACTTAGAGGACTAAGCCTCAGTGCAGTGCACAGATTCCTTCCGAAGACCTGAACTCTCCAAGGCGGGAGGAGTCAGGTCGAGAGAGTAGGAAGGATTCTTTGAAAGTGACACTCAGGAGGAAGTGTCACTAACAGGACGGGGAACCGCCTCCAATAGTGAGGTCGGTTCTCGAGGTCGGACAAGCCAGGTCGTAAACACACGGACAGATAAAGTACAGATTCAGAAGGCAGAGGCGGAGTCTAGGTACAGGCAGGGTTCGGCAACAGGGTATCAGAAATATCGAGGTACAAGATCAGAGTTCAGGAGGATAGTCAGGCAGGCAAAGGGTCATAACAGATAATCACAATCAAACTAGTACTTTAAGCTATCAAGAGAATCTAGCTAAGTGTAGGATTACAGCTCCAGCTGGTCCCGGCACACTTAAGGATCTGACTAAAGGTCTGAGTGCTCCCACGTTTGTGATCGCAATGCCAGACAACCAGCAACTGAGCAGCTAATAGTATATATACACAGAGATCTCTCCAGCACCTCCCTAAGTACTGGACCAATGAGGAGTGGAGCCAGAGTCAGCTGACCAGCCTGGTCAGCTGACTCACTTCTGGCTGTCATATAATCCCTGCCTGAGTGCGCGCACGCGTTACTCTAAACCTAGAGGGACTACGTGTCCCAGCCACACCAGCACCGCTCTGCGGTGTCTCCGCACTGGGGCCATGCACGCTAACCGCCGCATCCAACGTGGCGGTTTCTCCGCGCTCCGCCATTCCCTGCATGGAGACAGCCGCCTCACACTGAGAGGAGACGGCTGCCTCTCCGTGTCCAGCCATACTGTGCGTGGAAAGAGCCGCCTCCCGCTGACTCATGGCGGCGGCTCTTCCGCACTTCTTCACAGGCAGGTTCCCTAGTGCAGTTAGGATTGCATATCTGTTTTGTTTGTCTGTTGCGATTGTCCTGTCCCTGCGGTGGTCGACAGGAGATCGTTCTGATCTTTGTTCTTGGAGTATAGCTGGAGCAGCGGTTGCTACCAGCTATCTCATCTGCCTGTCTAGCTTGGATCGCACTCGCCTTGCGCTAGTGCTGTGGATCCTTCTGTTCTGTCTTCCTGGATCGCACTAGCCTCTTGCGCTAGTGCTGTGGATCCTATCTCTCACTTATTCCTGTTTTCGTGTATCTGTCTTGTCTGCTACGAACGCTTGCTGGAGGCTCGGTGAGGTAACCGTTAAGCAAGCGCTCGCGTCCTCTGTTTTATGTTTGTCTGTCGGTGGTTAGTTAGGCGTGCTTGTCTCTGTTGTGCTTAACAGGCGGAGACCGTGCATAAACGCGTGCACTGTTGTGAATGAGGGCGGTGTTCGCGTTTAGTTAGCGTTTGTTGTTTTCCTTGTCTCCTTATTGTATTATTTGCTGTGCCTTTGCTACTCTCGTGCTCTGCCTTGCTGTAGCTTTGTGTCACCTCTGGCAATCGCCTCTCTCGCGATTGCGTTCCTACTTCATATCTGCTGTTGTGTATGCACCGTCGCGGGTTGGCGACTAGTTTGGTGCACACACATACAATCTGTCCCTGTGCTCATTCTCTTCCGCAATCGCTTCTCTTGCGATTGCGTTCTCACTTGGTTTCTTCTGTTGTGTGTCCACCGTCGCAGGTTGGCGGCTAGATTGGTGGACATACATACATTCCTCATCTGTGCTTATTCGGTCTTGTGTCACTGTTAGCAATCGCCATCTCTGGCAATGGCCTTCTCACTTTGTCTTCATGGTTGTGTGTTCATCGTCGCAGGGTGGCGACTAGTTTGGTGAACACACATACCCTCTGTCGCTTTGATCTCTCTCTTTCAGGGCTATCTTGCCCTGCGTTTCTTCCCTTCGTGCAATTCCTGTCTGGCGTGTGTGGCAGGGCAGAGGAGCTGTTCCTCTGCACTCCACAGCTCCCTCTGCCGACAGGAATTTCCCTCTACAGGTGCGTTGCACCTTTTGCTGGGTTCCCTCAAATGATACGCTTGTGGAGGATTTCCGCAGTGTCAGCGCACGCCCTGTGCGCTGATCACGGAGAGAATTCCACAATCGTTACACTACCATATTCATATGTCTACAGTGGAATGCAATAGTTTGGGCAACCTTGTTAATCATCATGATTTTCCTGTATAAATCATTGGTTGTTACGATAAAAAATATCAGTTAAATATATCATATATGAGACACATGTAGTGATATTTGAGAAGTGAAATGAAGTTTATTGGATTTACAGAAAGTGCGCAATAAATTGTTTAAATAAAATTAGGCAGGTGCATACATTTTTTTTATTTTATTGATTCTAAAACCTTTATATTTAATTATTGGAACTCAAATTGGCCTGATAAGATCAGTGACACTTGACCTACATACGCAGGTGAATCCAATTATGAGTATTTAAGGGGGTCAATTGTAAGTTTCACTCCTCTTTTAATTTTCTCTGAAGAGTAGCAACATGGGGGTCTCAAAACAACTCTCAAATGACCTGAAGACAAAGATTGTTCACCATCATGGTTTAGGGGTAGGATACAGAAAGCTGTCTCAGAGATTTCAGTTGTCTGTTTCCACAGTTAGGAACATATTGAGGAAATGGAAGACCACTGGCTCAGTTCAAGTTAAGGCTTGAAGTGGCAGACCAAGAAAAATCTCGGATAGACAGAAGCGACGAATGGTGAAAACAGATGGAGTAACTGTTCATCGTTCAACAATTCGGCGTACTTTACACAAGGAGATGCTGTATGTGAGAGTGATGCAGAGGAAGTCCTTTCTCCACCCACAGCACAAACAGAGCCGCTTGAGGCATACTAAAGCACATTTGGACAAGCCAGCTTCATTTTGGAAACTAAAAGTTATTTGGGCATAACAAGGAGCGTTATGCATGGAGGAAAAAGAACACAGCATTCCAAGAAAAACACCTGCTACCCACAGTAAAATATGGTTTTGGTTCCATCATGCTTAGGGGCTGTGTGGCCAGTGCATGGACTGGGAATCTTGTAAAAGTTGAGGGATGCATTAATTCCACTCAGTATCAGCAGATTCTGGTGACCAATGTCCAGGAATCAGTGACAAAGCTGAAGCTGCACTGCGGCTGGATGTTTCAACAAGACAACAACCCCAAACACTGCTCAAAATCCACTAAGGCATTCATGCAGTGGAACAAGTACAACGTTCTGGAATGGCAATCTCAGTCCCCAGACCTGAATATAATTGAAAATATGTGGTGTGAGCTAAAGAGAGCTGTCCATGCTTGGAAGTCATCAAACCTGAATGAACTAGAGATGTTTTGTAAAGAGGAATGGTCCAAAATACCTTCAATCAGAATCCAGAGTGTCATTGGAACCTACAGGAAGCCTTTAGAGGCTGTAATTTCTGCACAAGGAGGATCTACTAAATATTGATTTCATTTCTTTTTTGTGGTGCCCAAATTTATGCAACTGCCTAATTTTGTTTAACCTCCCTAGCGTTCTGGACGAGCTAGGCTCGTCCAGAGACGCCGGAGGTCACCGCTCAGGCCCCGCTGGGCCGACTTGAATAATTTTTTTTAAAACACGCAGCAAGCACTTGGGGTGAGGGGTGGATCGGGTCTCCCTGTGACGTCACAACGTCGCCGACGTCGATGACGTCACGACGTGCGTCGTCATGGCGACGGGGGAAGCCCTCCTGGAAATCCCGTTCAGAACGGGATTTCCGGATGGGTGATTGCGCCGGCGGGGATCGGAGGGGTGGGAGGGACGCCGCAGGGAGGGGGGAATCATGTAGCTAGCGCTAGGCTAGCTACATGATATATTTAAAAATTTTTTTGCAAAAAACGTTGGCCGCGGGAATCAGAACGCCAGGCAGGTTAAACAATTATTGCAGACTTTCTGTAAATCCAGTAAACTTAATTTCACTTATGAAATATCACTGTGTGTGTCTCCTATACGGTATATTTAACTGACATTTTTTATTGTAACAACCAATGTTTTATACAGGACAATCATGACGATTAACAAGGTTGCCCAAACTTTTGCATCCCACTGTATGTATGTATGTATCCTGTAGTGCATGTATTGTAGTCTAGGGCCAATTTAGGGGGAAGCCAATTAACTTATCTGTATGTTTTTGGGATGTGGGAGGAAACTTGAGTGCCCAGGGGAAACCCATGCAGACACAGGGAGAATATACAAACTCCATGCAGATGTTGACCTGGCTGGGATCCGAACCAGGGACCCATCGTTGCAAGGCGAGAGTGCTAACAACTATGCCACCATGCTGCCCAATGGCAGATGTCTGATTACAAGATGCCAGGCTGTTTCAATACAGAACACTAAGCAAACAATGAGAGTCTCAGTAAGGAAATCTGTGTTACATTGTCTGCCCAGCATTGTGAAATCCAATGCAGTATGTGGCAACCTAGTGCCTGGCTACCTCTGCTTGCATCTTGTTTGGATCTTGGAGATGTATTCTACTGTGATTCTAAAGCATTCTGACTATGCATATTGCCTGGAAGATTAACACATAGGAATTATTAAGCATGCAATTATTAAGCATAAACCAACACTGCGGTATAGAGAAAATTATCTGAACTTATGTGGTCGAATTGGGATCCCAGTTTCCCAAGTTACATTTCGGGAAAAACGCGCACTAGCGCACACCAACACGCACTAACGCAAACGCATGCCCAATGCAGCGGATTAAGTGTGAAAAGGCCCTAAGAGATTATTCAGGATATCAAATTTTACATGAATTTTCCTGGTTTAAGCATCAGAAAAACTTCCTATATCTATATATTGCTGTTTATTGGTAAGTAACCCCTCCCTCCCAGTGACATTTAACTTAGGTTATTTAGGTAGGCAGCCTTCTGCCCCGGAGCACTCTGGGAGAACAGGTGTGGTTTCTGCTAACTGTGGAACACACTACAAACATTCCGCAGAGCTGCACCTTGCCAGCAGTAACGATGTCACCACCTGTGAAAAATTACCAAATTCAAATCAGGGAAAGGAAAGATGTTACAATGGGCAAATATTGACATATTTTATAACTCAATATTGTAAAAGCAAAGACATTCTATTCATTAGGTTACATTCAGTAAAGTTCCTGTTTAAAGGACCACTATTATCAAAAATGTAAAATACATATAACATACAAATAAGAAGTATATTTCTTCCTGAGCAAAATGAGCCATACATTACTTTTCTCCTACGTTGCTGTCACTTACAGTAAGTAGTAGAACCCTGACAACAATAACAACAATAACAATAATATTTATATAGCGCTTTTCTCCCTGGGGACTCAAAGCACTGTGACCCTGCATTATGCAGTCTCAAAGGCTAGGGAAAAGAGGTGAGTTTTTAGCCTTTTTTTAAAGAGACTCCGTAACAAAAATTGCATCCTGTTTTTTATCATCCTACAAGTTCCAAAAGCTATTCTAATGTGTTCTGGCTTACTGCAGCACGTTCTACTATCACCATCTCTGTAATAAATCAACGTATCTCTCTCTTGTCAGACTTGTCAGGCCTGTGTCTGGAAGGCTGCCAAGTTCTTCAGTGTTGTGGTTCTGTGATGCATCTCCCCCATCCAGGCCCCTCTATGCACACTGCCTGTGTATTATTTAGATTAGAGCAGCTTCTCTCTTCTCTCTTATCTTTTACAAGCTGGATAAATCCTCCTCTGAGCTGGCTGGGCTTTCACATACTGAGGAATTACATACAGGCACAGCTGTCTGCACTCTGCAGGAAGAAACAGCCTGACACTTCAGTGAAAGATAGCTGCAGGGGGAAAGAAACACACAAATGATCTCTTGAGATTCAAAAGGAAGGATGTATACAGCCTGCTTGTGTATGGATGTATTTTCTATGTGTGGACATACTGTACATCAACCTACTTCCTGTTTTGGTGGCCATTTTGTTTGTTTATAAACAAACTTTTTAAAACTGTTTTTAACCACTTTTAATGCGGTCGAGGAGCGGCAAAATTGTGACAGAGGGTAATAGGAGATGTCCCCTAACGCACTGGTATGTTTACTTTTGTGCGATTTTAACAATACAGATTCTCTTTAAAGCTGTCCAGAGAGGGAGCCCCTCGTACTGATTGTGGAAGTGAGTTCCATAGAGTAGGGGCTGCATAGGAAAAGGCCAGAGCACCAAATGTTAAGTGTATCCTGGGAATAACCAGCTTCATCTTGTTGGCAGAGCGGAGGGTGCGTGGAGGGGCATAAAGTTCCAATAGATCCGCTATGTATTTGGGTCCCATGTGGTGTAGAGCCTTGAATGTCAGCAGGCAGATCTTAAAATTGATTCTCCATTTTACTGGCAACCAGTGAAGAGTTTGCAGTACTGGGGTGATGTGTGAGCTGCGGGGGGCATTGGCTAGGAGTCTGGCTGCAGCATTCTGTACTAGCTGTAAGGGGCGCAGAACCTTATCTGTAGATCCGATGAACAGGGCGTTGCAGTAGTCTAGGCGGGAGGATACAAAATGCATGAACCAGGGCAGGTAGGTCTTCAGCTGGGATAAGGTGTTTGATTTTCGCTATATTTCTTAGATGGAAGAAGGAAGACTTGACGACAGCTGATATCTGCTGTTTGAGTTTTAGATTTCCATCCAGGATCACCCCAAGGTTTCACACAGAGTCTTTATACTGTACAGTATCTCCCCCAAATGCTAGTTTGAGGTGGTGAGCGTTTTGAACTTTATCCATCACGTGTGGACCACCTACCACCAACACCTCTGTTTTGTCAGAGTTCAGCCTCAGCCAGCTGGTGTTCATCTAATTTTGTAAATCCATTAGACACACATTTATGGATGCTGATGGGTCTTGGGTGCCAGGCTTGAAGGACAGATACAGTTGTGTGTCATCTGCATAACAATGGTATCCTAGGCCATAGTTCTGGATTATTTTGCCCAGTGGGAGCATGTAGACTGCAAAGAGTAATGGTGATAGTACAGAACCCTGTGCAACTCCATAGGGAAGTGGCACTGCATTAGAGTAGTCGGAGCAGTGCTTTTCAGCGCTGCTAGATTTGGGCGCAGCCAGCGCCTCCATAGACTTCAATAGGCATCACTCCTATTGAAGCGCTCAGTGAGTAACATCGGCTCCGTCAGAAGACGGAGCCGAGGTTGCTTAAAAACATAATAATTTGGCCTCCAGCAATCGCTTGAAGCCGAATTATTTCATTCCCCCACTATCCATGGCGGCCTGGAGGGGGAATAGTAATTAAATCAGCCCGGACTTGTGCAGAAGCAGGATCAGCTATATACCGCTGTATCCTGTGCCCAAGTCTACCGGCGCCGATTTCAAATGTACTCAGAGTAGTGTGTGCCCAGACATACTTGATGTGTCCTGCCAGATAGGAAGGTCTGAAACCAGCTAAGAACAGTACCCCTTAGGCCACAGTAATTCTTCAGTCGCTGGATTAGTATTTCATGATCCACAGTATCAAATGCTGCAGACAAGCATAGTCGGCCTTTGATATGAGCGACCGGAGCGGTCGCTCAGGGCGCCGACTTCCAAGGGGGTGCCTATAGCTGGTTACCTATACTGAGGGCACCTACAACTGCTTTCTTATACTGGGGGCACCTATAGCTGGCTACCTTTACTGAGAGCACCAACACCTGGCTACCAACACTGGAGGAACCTATGCCTGGCTGCCTATGGGGGGGATGGAGACCTTCAACTGACTTCCTGTACTGGGGGCACCTATGCTTGGCAACCTATATTGAGGGCACCTACACATGAGATCCTATACTATGGCACCTATACCTGGCTACCTACCTGTCCCACTGATTGTTTTTATTAATATTCCAGAAAGGTTCTAGCCTTCATTTTTAAGTATATTTAAGATAATGCACTCTTTCCATCCATTTGTGGTTATTAATAGTATTTTTTGTATTATACATATGTGATGTGTCACAGAGATCTGAGCATTTGGCGTGCTGTGTTACAACGTCAAAAAAGGTTGGGAGCCACTGTCCTAGGAGATATCTCAGGAGAAAAGGAATTGTGTGTGTGTGTGTGTGTGTGTGTCCGTCCGTGCGTGCGTGCGTGCGTGCGCAAAGAGGATGAAGGGGGCACAAAAATCAGGTTTCGCTCAGGGCGCTGTGAAACCTAAGGTCGGCCCTGCAGACAAGTCAAGAAGAATCAGAATTGAGCAATCACCCTTGTCCCTTGCAGTAAGTAGATCATTCATTACTCGGACTAATGCCGTTTCAGTGCTGTGCCTTTTCCTGAATCCTGACTGAAAAGTATCAAAGATGTTGTTATCTGTAAGCTTGGCTTTCTAGCTGGTTTCCAGCTGACAGAACCGATAGGTTTTGGGCTAGTTTATCTCTTCATGGGGGACTCTCAGCATGGCCTTTATTCTATATAAAGGCATTACCTGAAAAGGATTTATACAAAGATGCTGGATAGCCTCCCGGTCACTTCACATGTTTTCGGCACTTGGACAGAGCAACTGCCAACTAAGTGCTTTGGAAAATAAAGAAACCCCTTAAAATCCCCCATGAGAAGATGGGTTACTCCAAAACCTGTCGGTTCTGTCAGATTTCTACTACTTACTGTAAGTGAAAGCAACATAGGAGCAAAGTAATTTGTGGCTCATTTTACTCAGGAAGAAATGTCCTTTATACTTGTATGTTATTATATGTATTTTACATTTTTCACGATAGTGGTCCTTTAAGGCTGTCCTGCTGGATGGTGGGATTATATAGCTCAAAAGTCGAAGACTCTCAGAGGTGAGTATGGGATGGTGGTTTTTGAGGATTATAAATTCACAGGTTGGTTGGGCGGGAATAATTAAAAACAATATATACATACAGTATTTATGGAAATGGGCTTTATATGTGTATAAATTGTGAATGTGTAAATTGAGTAATCTGCACCATTTTAAAATGTTATTGAACACATTCCTGAAATAAATGAGCAATTTTTTTGTTATTCTTGCCTGGAGTTCAGCTTAAAATATAAATATGTATTTCTAAAAAAATCCTTGTGTATTCTCCCAAAGTAAAATGACCATACTGAATACATTTTATTGGAGCTGCACATTGTGTCATCCTTGCTGGGCTTCTATTGTTATTATTAGTTCATTGCTTATAATTTGGAAAACAGATTCAAGCTAAGTACTTCATATCATTTTGTACATCTGAGCGATGGAGAATACAGGCTATCTGTTCAAGACATGACAATCAGCATCAACAACTGCTGCAGAGTCTAGAGACATAAATAACAAAAGTTTGCCTTCTTAAAACAGAAGGAATAATCCTAGGAGTTCTGATTCACCATTAGCTTGCTGGGTAATCTGTAACTCTAGAGACATACACATAAGAATATAGTGTAATGGGTAAGAAGATGAACCTTCCATGTAGTGCGAGCTGGCTGTCCTCTCGCGGGTGTCCTCTTCCTGCTCTTGTGCACTAGGAAGGTACTCTCTGTACAGCAAAACTCAAAGAGTACAACAGCCTAAGCAAATGGCAAGTGTACATCACCTTTAAGGTGTACCTGTAGAAAAAAAGGTGTCCCTACGGGGTTCTCACCTCGGGAGGGGGAAGTCTCTGGATCCTGGAGAGGCTTACCCCTTCCTCCCCCACTGGCCCATTCCAGCACTGAGACTACAAAGAAAATCTCGCTTGCACATGCACAGTAGCACGGACCCAATCAGGCATGCTTCTGCCACACCTCTAATCACACCCCCACCACTGCCCTAGTCACGCTTACCGTAAAGACTATGAGCAACAGATGCTGCATAATGATTAAAACAACGCTAGTCAGTTATTATTATTATTTTTTTTTACGCTAACATTTAAAAATGAGAAATATATCAATTTAAAGGACATCCGAGGTGAAAATAAACTGATGAGAAAAACAATTGTATCTATCCTCCTTCTCCTGAAAATGACTTTTTAAGATATCCCACAGTTTCATTTTATATTTAAATCTAGTTTTTAAGCTTTTACTAATCCAGTCTCTGCTCAATGACACCTTCATTGAAGTATGCCAGAGCTCAAATCTATGAATGATTGACCCTTTTTATCTCTTTCCTGCTCTCAGAAGCCATTTACTGACAGGAAAGTGTTTTATGGCTGTAATTACTTATCAGTGAGGGTTATGCTATAGCATGACCCAGTCCAACCCGGTCCCGACCCAGACAGAAACTGTCAATTGCATACCTGATGTTTAACTTTTTCAGGCAGAGAAAGAAAAAAGGAACACAGCCTAGTTATTTGTGTGGTTGGCAATATACATACACATGTCTATCTCATCATGTCACATGTCACCTCAGATATCCTTTAAAGGAAGGGAATAAAGTTTAGCGTTACTATAAACATATATATGAAAAAAATACATATATTTACGTAGAGCTGTACATCAGTTCTGAAAGAGAGACAGATAAAGAAGAAAGTGGGACAGTGTGTTTTGGTTCCCACAGAGGGACTGTCCTTCTGAAAAAAAGGCTTGTTGGAAGCTATGTTCTAGACATCAGAAATTATGAATACTTTGAAGAGTTTTATAAAGTATTCATATTAATGTAGCATTTAAGTCTGGAATGGATGCAATGTGTCATACCAGCATACCAATGTGCCCATGAAAGCATTGCATCTTGCTGGGTTTTCAGGCTAATGCTTCATGCAAATGACATTGCACAGTATGTCACAGCTACAGTGTTTTCCATTAAAATGGACAAATTATGGTCTGTTGGACAATAGACGGCATTGCGTTACAGCTGTCAGAAAAAAAAAACATTTGAAATTAATATTGTTTCCATGGAAACCAAAAACAGTTTCCTGGGTAAACTGTACTTGTCTGGCTGTCATACAGAATTAATAAAAAGAACCCAAGGAAAAAAAATTAGCCTGAAATATGGTTTAGACTTAATTTTAAGGATCTAAGAAACTGGTATTAACCAATTAGGAAGTAGGGATAAACAAGACCGATTTTGCAAGCAGCAAAATTGCCCTAAAGTGTGTGGGGGTGCAGGCTGTGTATCAGGGGTTAACTCACCTAAGCCACTCTTTGTGAAATCTAATGTGCGATTGCCGAATACATCACATGACACACTGGGGAATCATACATTAGTACAGTGCACCGGGTGGTTCTGCTGATAGCCGAAGAGGAGAGCAGCATCGGACACCACTGGACCCAGGATGATGGTATACTGTTTCCCTGCACATTGGGAGGGGGAAAGACACTGCATTCGGCAGAGCAGCGGAGGGAAGCACATTGGCCAGCGGGCAGGTGAGGAGTTCCAAACTTCCAGGTGCCCTGCAAGTAGAGTGACAGGGGAACAGGGGGGAGGGGCAGTCAGTGAACGCCACTGGTCTCTCTTCCATTCAGTCTCCTTGGGAGGCAGGTGCCACTGCACAGAAACACAAGGAGGAGGAGTGCTGGCATTGTGCCCATGCGCTGCAGCGCCCATGGCATGAGCCATGCCTGTACCCCCTATAGATACTCCACTGCACCTATCCTTATTAGGAACCAGCTTTTGTTAGGTTTCCTAGCCTTTTATCTAAAAATAAAATATGATGTTTTACCAAATAAAATAAATAATAATGTAATAGAGATCTCTCGCACTGGCCTGATCCAACTGACTTTTTCTCTTAAGTTTTCTCCTAGGCAGGGTGGGATTTAGCAATAGTCACAATAAGCACAAGCCTAGAGGATCAAAATAAATCAAACTATTACCACAGTGGTTATAAAAAAACATAACAAAACTTTATTCATATATGGAAGCTATCTTATCATTTTGCCACTCGGTACACTTATCCAACGTCATGGCCTGATGTACCACTGCTACGCCGATGACAAACAACTATACCTGTCCTTCAAACCTGGTGGAACAGACCCTACCCCAAAAATAAACTCTTGCTTAGCTGAGCTACAGGCATGGATGAATGATAACTGGTTGAAACTGAATGCTGACAAAACTGAGGTCCTGTTTGTCCAAAGCCAGCGCTCGCCATCAAAACAGCTCTATCCTAAGGCAACACCAATCAGGATTGGGAATTCAGACATAAACAGCTCCAACCTTGTGCGCAGCCTTGGCGTACTAATCGATGGGGAGTTGAGTTTCAGAAACCAAATTTCATCTGTAGTTAAATCCTCCTTCTTTCATCTGAAGAACATTGCAAAGATTAAACATCTGATTCCCCCAGAGGATCTTCCAATCCTAGTTCACACCTTCATCACATCACGGCTGGACTACTGCAATGCCCTTTATGCTGGCCTCCCCAAAAAGGACCTGCGTCGCCTGCAATTAGTGCAGAATGCTGCTGCCAGATTGCTAACAAACCAGCCTCGCCACTGTCACATTACACCGATCCTTCGCTCACTGCACTGGCTACCAGTAGAATGGAGAATACTCTTCAAGATTGGGCTGCTGACATTCAAATCCCTGCACAATATGGGCCCTGGATACATGAAGGACTTGCTGAAGCTGCACCACACCTCTCACAACCTCAGATCAGCAAGTTCTATAAACTTGGTCACTCCCAGAGTGCACCTCAAAAAATCTGGAGATAGAGCCTTCTGTCATGCTGCCCCTACTCTTTGGAACTCCCTGCCACACCCAGTAAAGACAGCACCATCCCTGGAGCTATTCAAATCCAGACTGAAAAGCCACCTGTTTAGCCTGGCATTTCCAGACTTATAAAATTCTTCCTCTGTACCACGATGGTCGGAGCCATGCTTATGCGCTTTGAGTCCCACGGGAGAAAAGCGCTTTACAAATGTTATTTGTTGTTGTTATCATATATATATATATATATAAGCCCACCCCACAAGCAATCCTTAAGTACCACCCATTAAAACCTAACACATGGGCGGAGCACATGGGAACTACATGTGCTCTGTCCTTGCCAACCTGTACCTGGGGGAGTGGGAACACCAGCTTTTCGATAATGAGAGTTTGGAGATGTACCTGTGCCACATTTTGGGGTGGCACAGGTACATCGATGATATTTTGGTTTTGTGGCATGGGCCAATGCAATTACTGAAAGATTTTGTGAAAATAATGGATGTAAATGATAGAAATCTGCGTTTCACACGAGAGTGTGACATGGAACAGATTTCTTTCTTGGATCTACGGATTTTGATTGGCCAAGATGGGATATTACACACTAACCTATACCGAAAGTCAACCAGTACTAATGCATTCCTACGAGCCGATAGCTTCCATCCGGCACATGTGACCCGTGGTATTCCCACGGGTCACTATTTATGAGCAAGGCGTAATTGCTCAAGCGAAGCAGCTTTTGAGGATGAGGCAAGAATTTTGAGGGAACGTTTTTTGGAAAGGAGATACAAACCCAAACAATTGGCAAAGGCCTACAATAGAGCAAAAATATGTAAACAAAGTGATCTTCTGACCCCGCTGGGAACTGGTGGATCTGATGGTGGTGGAGGTAAAAACCAAGTCAGGTTCATTACCCAGTATGGTACAGAACATAAAGAACTTCAAAAAATTCTGAGCAGACACTGGCACATCCTTTGGAATTATCGCATTTTGAGTAAGTTTATACCTGAGAAGCCAAGCTTTACTTTTAGGAGGGCCAATAAACTGAAAGATAGTTTGGTCCAGAGCCATTTTGTGAATGAATCCAAGACTCTACACTGCAAGGTAAAGGGAGTGTACCCTTGTGGCGGCTGCACATATTGCAGATGGCTACATGTGGGCAAACATATTATTTTGCCTTCTGGCAAACCTTTTTTATTTCAACATTTTGCCAATTGCAACACTATTTTAGTTGTGTACATTATGCTCTGCAGTTGCGGAGCCTTTTATATAGGCAAAACAAAAGGGCAATACCAAGGCAATGGGCACGGGCCGGCCGCTACGCGCGGCCATTCGGTGACAGTCTGTGGCTTGCTCCTTTTCTTGCTTGCCAAGTTTGTGGTTAAGTGTGCATGATTATGCACATTTTTTGTAGGAAACTCTTGTATCTCTCTGTGTCCCAGCCCCCCATATATAAAAGAGGGGCGACTGGTGATGGGAGATGTAATATAATGTGATTTTGTACAATGATGGGTTAATACAGTGCATAAAGGTACTATTGAAAAACCGGATTTGGAGTTAATATAGATAGTGCAGTTAGGCTTTTCCCCAAAAGATTGCACTGAGCCGCGTGTGCGCCTCCTGGGGTGACCCGGTCGGTCTGGTGGCGTGTCTTGGCGCAGCACGGTTGGGGCGGGATGACGTCTGCTGGCCTTCCCCAGGGGGATGCGCGTGCGGCCATGATGGCGCGGTTAAGTGTATTTAAACATAGATGGGTGCAGGGCCGGCCCTAGACTTTTTGCCGCCTGAGGCAAATTTTAAAAAAAAAATTGCCACCGCCGCCCCCCCCCCCCCCCCCCTTTGGGGGGGGGCCGCTCTGGGGGGCCGCCGAGCTGGAGGGGTAGCTGGCAGGACGGGGGTATTGGGCCAGCGGCGGGGAGGGGGGTCGGACCCCCCCCTCCCTCGCCTGGGTCCCCCGTCCTCCGCTCCCCTCCAGCCTAAATAGACGCAGCCGTATTTGTAAGACACACGGGCGGGGAGGACACTCACCTCTTCCCAGCATGCGCTCCACTGACATCACTTCCTGCAGCGTTGCAGGAAGTGATGTCAGTGGAGCGCACGCTGGAGCGAGGAGGAGGTGAGTGTCTCCCCGCCCGTGCCTCTTACATATACGGCTGCGTCTATTTAGGCTGGAGGGGAGCGGAGGACGGGGGACCCAGGCGAGGGAGGGGGGGGGTCCGACCCCCCTCCCCGCCGCTGGCCCAATACCCCCGTCCTGCCAGCTACCCCTCCAGCTCGGCGGGCCGGCTCCCCGCACCCATGGACGGGCGGGTGCCGCCCCTGGAAATTTGCCGCCTGAGGCAAAAGTTTTACCCCGCCTCATGAGCGGGCCGGCCCTGGATGGGTGTATAGACAGCATGGCAACTCTGATGACGCCGATAACTCGGCGAAACTAGTTAGCGAGAGGTGCCCCAGCCTGGCCACCCCATGATAAACTGAGCACTGCCAGAGTGGACTCCACGCATCCCAGCACAGCACAGCAGAGCCTTTCATCTATCCCCACCAGGATTCTGAAGCTTTTGATGTCCGTCATCACAGTAATAAGACAGACACTGCACCAACAAGGGTGAGACCATCCCATACTAGCAATTATGACTGTTATGCTACTATGAGATGCAGGACATATAAAGGATCTGCGGCTGCGATTTGGCCTCTTGTGATCTTAATGATAAGTACTAGGACTTTCCTGCGAATACTTGGCTGCGATTGGGCCTCATTTTGCATTGATCACCAAGAAAGTGGATTTAAGAGTTGTTAATTGAAGTAATGCTGTGTGCTTTGAACCTGGGATATAATGGCATGAATGGACTTTGTGACCTGGCTATGCTTCACTAACAACTGCATGTGCTGGCAGCTTCTGTTTTATGAAACTAAACAACATTAGTAAACCATAAAATCGATGAACAATTAGCTTCAATAACATGTGGATGTTGGAGCATTTTTCAAAAAAAAAATTGATTTTGACTGGGGATGCCCAGTTTTGATGTTATAGGCAGTGCAGTTAGTGGCCATTCTTTCTGGCTGGGGCACCGCTTAGCCATGACAAGGGGTTAGGTTTTAATGGGTGGTACTTTTAAGGATTGTTTGTGGGGTGGGTTTATATGTATGATAAAATAGCTTCCATATATGAATAAAGTTTTGATATGTTTTGTATAATAGCCGTGGTAATAGTTTGATTTATTTTGCTCCATGATCAGGAGAAGTACAAGTGCCTAAAAGAAAGTTGTTTTTCCATTGCTTAGGGCCGGTTCATGTAACAATTGGGCCCTAGGGCAAAATTAGCCTGGGGCCCCCCAACAGATACCCCCCGAACCAAAAAGCGTCATTAGAGGCGCTTTGTTGCAGCCAAATTTCCCTCCTGGGCCCCTGAGCTGGCTGCTGACCCTCCCCCAATCACCTCTCAACTTAACAGACTCTGCAGAGTCCCTGGGGAGCAACAGTTAAGATGGGGGAGGGACACCTTGGGGGCCTTACAGGCTCTGGGGCCCTGGGGCAATTGCCCATTTTTTTCCTATGGTAGCTCCGGCTCTGCCATTACTCTATAGAGGCACCCCCCTCTATTGATATGCTTGTTTGATCTATAGGTATTGTTTCCAAATAGGGACACACCGCCCCACTATCTACTTCTAGTTGTTTTTTCCACAAGCCTAGAGGAGCCAGTGTGCCTAGAGGGGGCTGTCAGGAGTTTGTGATTCCGTGGCCACCATCCTGGAGCTGTACTGATGTCAGCACCTATGGAGCATAGAGAGCTGGATGGATGGGCTGGAGGGACAGTTTGATGCAGCGTACACATCCAACTCTCTATGTTCGCTCAGTGGTGACCAACCCAAATTAATGCATTTAGCATAGAGAGCTGGATGGGCGGGCTAGATGTCGCTTAGGGTGGAGTTTATGGCGCGAGAATTTTGGTGTCTATCGGCAACAGATGTATATATAGCCCTGATATTTTCACATTATAAATAAAATGCCTTTTAATACGTACACCGTATGAAGCATGGTGTGACCTCAGACCACTGGAGGGAGGTCAAATATCATTATTATATTCCATCTTATCACAACCTTTGGCGTTCTATAAACTAAAGCCCATGCTAACATGGGAATCAGAGTTAGGGGTAAATCTTACTCCGGAAAAGTGGGCTAAATGTTGTATTACTCTTACAAAAAATAGCAACTATTTTTCTCATATTGAGACCAATTAAAAGCTCCTTCATAGAGCAAATATATTCCCCCAACCAAACTGCATAGTATTGACAAATCTAAAACTAACCTATGCTTTCGAAAAAGTGGAAGAGTGGGAGATATGGCCCATATATGGAGGTTCTGCCCCGTAGTGCAAGAATTTTGGGCTAAAGTTACCTCATTAATAAACACAGCATTGGAAACTGCACTAAGCCCAGACCCAGGTTTACTCTTATTCGGGGACAGACCCATGAAATAGAGGCACCCGCATTATCGTCTAGCTCAGCACATAGCCAAGGCTGCCAGATCACATATTGCCAGGCAATGGCTACAATCTACACTCTCTATTCAGCAAGCTGATAATATCATTTTGGATATAATGATCTCTGAAAGATGATTAGCAATCACTAAAGATACATTTGATACATTTATTAAGACATGGCAGCCCTGGTTGAATGCTTCTAACCTTATAGGTCTCCGATCATGTGCATTTACACTGTGACCCTTACCAACAAGTATTTTCTAACCATAACCGTGCTGACCTCTTTAACTATTTGTATGGATGGATCTCTTGTATCAGCTGTAACTGCATAAATGGTATCTTTTGTTATGTTTAATGTAAACTTCTATTTTTACTTAGTACAGTCCCTTAGGGGACAAGAAAAAACTGCTGTATTGTTGACTTGGTTATATTTTAACTTAACTAATAAAAACCTTTTGGAACTAAAATGCCTTTTAAGCCACCAGCAAGCAAGAAAATACTAATAACTTTGTATTGTACTTTTTCAAGTTATTTTAAACATAAGTTTTCATGTTATTTTAAACAGAAGTTGAAAAATAATTTCCTAGGAGAAAAGTTAAATTGGATTGGGCCCATCTTATCTTGAATCTTTGGCATTTAACAACCCTACTCTTGCCAAAAACAGGGGCAAAAAGTTAATCTTCTTAATAGGGACAGTAACAGCAAAAGTTCTAAGCCTATCCCACTCTGCTAAAAAATATATTTTTGTCTGTGACAAACCTGGTAAAATTTCTGTTCATGTGTCCTTCAGTCTAAGCTAAAGTCATGTAACTAGTACATTTTTTTTTTAAGTTCCATACTGTTGAAAAAGTCAAATCATTCAGTTAAAGAGACACTGAAGTCTAAAGAAAAACATCTTTTTATTTAAAAAATTTGTTTAATATGCTAGCCCTACCTAAACCGCCGCATCCCCGCCCCTGTAATCTATCTAAATCCCCCTAACTCCCACCTCCCTCTCCCTCGCAAAATCCACTACTTTCTTGGTCGTGAATTTTGCTGCTATAGGAGGCAGAGCTTTCAGCTGCAGCTCTGCCTCCTTACGCGTCAATCAGTCGCGTATCTCCGCCTCTCCCCCGCCCCTCTCAGTGAAGGAAGACTGAGAGGGACGGGGGAGAGGCGGCGATCTGGGCTGATAGACGCGCTGAGAGGCAGAGCTGCGGCTCATAGCTCTGCCTCTCACGGAAGCGCTGCCCGGATTGCCCCCCGGGGATTTTGGGGGGATTTAGATAGATTACAGTGGCGGGAATACGGCGGTTTAGGTAGGGCAAACATATTAAACACATTTTTAAAACGTCAGAGTCTCTTTATGCGCTGTATATTGCAAGGGTTAAAATCTAATATCATTTTAGCATGCTTACATTTTTTGTGTGCGTGTAAAACACAGTCATTTCACAGAAACAGGCAGGTGGGGATAACAAGATTTGATGTACCATAAGCCATTGGTTGGATATAAGCAACAATGGGCTCGATTCAATTCATTTCTCTCCTAAGTTTTCTCCTAGATGATATTTTACACTGTATCAATAAAATGCCTGTTAAGCTACCAGCAAGCAAGCAAATACTCCGAAGAGGGGGGCAAGAGGTGGGGAAGTATATAGTATACATACAGGCAGCGTGTGTTTAGGTTATCTAGTAAGGAGTACAACTTGGCGAGAGGTCGAAGGGGGAATGGCCTAAGTTAGAGCATTTACTTTTCAGAAAAAGTGAGTTTTGAGGGAGCATTTAAAGATTTCAAAGATTTCAAAGTTGGGAGAGTGACGGATGTGCTGTGGAAGGGCATCCCAGAGTAGGGTTGAAGCATGTGAGGAGTCTTGTATACGTGAATGCGAGGAAGTGATTCTAGAGGAGGACAAAAGCAGTTTCTGTGCAGATCTGAGATTGTGGTTGGGTTGGTATCTGGAAACAAATGCGGAAATGTATAGGGGAGAGAGACGGTGGAGAGTTTTGTTGGTTAGCACATAGTGTATTTATTAGTTGCCTTTTAACAAAGGTCCCTGTTTATATCTGAACATTATAAACTAGAGTGTGGCTACCACTCTCCATATTAGATCAAAGACGTAAATTACCATCTTTGAAGTGAAGCAGCATCTTTGAACGTGCTTCAACCTTAGCCGCTAAGTATAACATCGTTATCTGGCTTTCATCCATTTTAAAAATAATCAGAAGATAAAGGCTTAAGTTATAATTACCATTCCACCTATTGTTCCTCATGAAAAAAGGAGATTTTTTTTGTATTTCGCCATCATTATAATTAGGCAACAATAGCTTAACAGTCCACACTCAGCAATTCTTCACCGAATAATATATGTATACAGAAAAAGGAGCACTGCGCCATTGTTTCCCGCACTGTTCTCTGAAAATAAATTAGGACACAGCAAAATCATGGGGTACTCATTACGGATTCAGGAATTCTATTTAGAGACATAGAGAGAATATAATATAGAGCCGTATCAGTTTATTGTATTCAAAATGTTCTAAACGATATTTTTTTCCCAGTGGAATTGATAGGGGAACAATAGAAAATCATTTAGATTTTCCTTGGTATTTTTTTATCCCTTGCAGCCAGAGCGTTGAAGGACATTGCGGGTTGGATTGTTATATGTTTGAACTATAGGTGAACTCTCTTTCTCATCTTGACTTTGTTATTTTCATTGTTACCAGGCCTAAAAAATCCTTTTTACTACAGTAACCAGCCACCTTCACAGGAAATAATACAATTTTCCCATAGACCTGGATGTATCGGTGAGCTCTGACAAAGTGGGCCCGAGCCTTTGTATTTCCTTTGGAAGCGTAATCCGCGTGCTTAGTATTGATTTCTGCGGGTGCCTGTGGAGTATTTGCAGCATAAATTGTGCTGGCTGTCAATAAATTGCTAAGGAAAATCTTTATAAATGTGAAATAAACAGCAGCATAACACACCTATTCACTTTTAACTGTCGTAACCTTTTGTTATAGGTTTTTTATTTCTACTGACGCAGGCCTTCATTGACTCGCATGTGTGAGCAGCTACCGTTACAGGGATGCTATAGTGATGAAGGGCTGTCTGCTGGCATCAGGTGGAGACACAAGTGGCAGAAAACTATTCAAATACAAGATTTACATCACAGGAGCCTATAGGCACAGATGTCCTGCCACCCTAGACTTCGCCCTCCATGAACCTACAAACCCCTACTAAACTGCACCGTGAGTGTGCTGGCTGTCCCAGCTGTCACTTCTCCCTTACTTCCCCTGCCCAGTGTAGGTAGCTTGAGGTGCCCCCAACTGAAGGGAGATCTCATCAGAGGAATGCTGAGAGCAGGGTGAATACCTCTCATTTACACTCTTATCAGGACTCTGCATAGGAAAGGAGGGAGAGAGGCACTCAGCGGGTGGATTGAGTCATCTTTCCATCATCAGGTGCCAGTAGGCATGTGCCTATAGTACCTTAGGGTGAATCCAGCCCTGAATACAAGGATACTGGGGGTGCCTAAAGTATATAAAATCATTTAAAATCCATTTAAAAATGAAGGAAAGTGTTGACCTACCTTCATAAAGTTCAACTCATCGAATAATTCAATTCTATTTATTCAAGCACCTAAGACAATGCTTAGGCCTGGTTTCGGGCATTTGTCACTCAAGCTCTGCCCATTCAAATGTATGGCAGCGCTTTTTAGATGTCGGTAGGGCTTTATCCATCGTTTGTCCAAATACCAAGCTCAATCGTGTCATCTTGTTTCATCCTGGACACTACATGTAGCCTTCAGAATACGCTACGCTAGGTGATTTCATTGGCTTCCAGGTCGGGTGCGGGTAGCAGGGCTGTGGGTGCGGGGCAGGTGCGGGTCTGAAAAATTAGACCTGCGCAGGCCTCTAAAGAAAATGCTGTCTCTGCGGATTTACTGTAGACACCTGTCTGAACCAGCCCTTTGGTGCTTGAATAAATGCAACTAAATGTATCAATTAGTTGAACTTTGTGAATGTAGGCCTTCATTTTTAAATGGATTTTAACCAACTGCAGACCAAACATTTTGGTCCCTTTAAAGCTAATGGGAACTAGAGTGGGGCCGAACCTCCGATTTTATGTTCGCGAACCGGGTTCACGAACTTCCGCGTAAGGTTCGGTTCACGTAAAAGTTCCCGAACCGCAATAGACTTCAATGGGGATGCGAACTTTGAAAAAAAAAATTATGCTGGCCACAAAAGTGATGGAAAAGATGTTTCAAGGGGTCTAACACCTGGACCCCCAGGTGGAGGAGTGGAATACATGCCAAAAGTCCCCGGGAAAAATCTGGATTTGACGCAAAGCAGCGTTTTAAGGGCAGAAATCACATTGAATGCTAAATGACAGGCCTAAAGTGCTTTAAAACATCTTGCATGTGTATACATCAATCAGGTAGTGTAATTAAGGTACTGCTTCACACTGACACACCAAACTCACCGTGTAACGCACCGCAAACAGCTGTTTGTGTAGTGACGGCCGTGCTGGACTGGTGCGCACCATGGCGAGAGTGCAGTGGTGGGTTCACTGAACAGGAATACAGTGGGGGGTTCACTGAACAGAACAGGTATGCAGTGGCGGGTTCACTGAACAGTACAGGTATGCAGTGGCAGGTTCACTGAACAGGTATGCAGTGGTGGGTTCACTGAACAGAACAGGTATACAGTGGCAGGTTCACTGAACAGAACAGGTATGCAGTGGCGGGTTCACTGAACAGAACAGGTATGCAGCGGTGGGTTTACAGAACAGGTATGCAGTGGCAGGTTCACTGAACAGAACAGGTATACAGTGACGGGTTCACTGAACACAACAGGTATGCAGTGGCGGGTTAACTGAACAGGTATACAGTGGCGGGTTCACTGAACAGAACAGGTATGCAGTGGCGGGTTCACTGAACAGAACAGGTATACAGTGGCGGGTTCACAGAACAGGTATGCAGTGGCAGGTTCACTGAACAGGTATACAGTGGCGAGTTCACTGAACACAACAGGTATGCAGTGGTGGGTTTACAGAACAGGTATGCAGTGGCAGGTTCACTGAACAGGTATGCAGTGGTGGGTTCACTGAACAGGTATGCAGTGGTGGGTTCACAGTACAGGTATGCAGTGGTGGGTTCACAGTACAGGTATGCAGTGGTGGGTTCACAGAACAGGTATGCAGTGGCAGGTTCACTGAACAGGTATGCAGCGGTGGGTTCACAGAACAGGTATGCAGTGGCAGGTTCACTGAACAGGTATACAGTGGCGGGTTCACTGAACAGGTATGCAGTGGTGGGTTCACAGTACAGGTATGCAGTGGTGGGTTCACAGAACAGGTATGCAGTGGCAGGTTCACTGAACAGGTATGCAGTGGTGGGTTCACTGAACAGGTATGCAGTGGTGGGTTCACAGAACAGGTATGCAGTGGCAGGTTCACTGAACAGGTATGCAGTGATGGGTTTACTGAACAGGTATGCAGTGGTGGGTTCAAAGTACAGGTATGCAGTGGTGGGTTCACAGAACAGGTATGCAGTGGCAGGTTCACTGAACAGGTATGCAGTGGTGGGTTCACTGAACAGGTATGCAGTGGTGGGTTCACTGAACAGGTATGCAGTGGTGGGTTCACAGTACAGGTATGCAGTGGTGGGTTCACAGAACAGGTATGCAGTGGCAGGTTCACTGAACAGGTATGCAGGTATCCAGTGGGCTCACTGAACAGAACAGGTATGGTGGGCTCACTGAACCGAACAGGTATGCAGCCAGGAACAAGCTAAGCCTAACTAATCTTTCCCTATGAGAGACAGTCTGCAGCAGCTCGCCCTACTCTCACTAACGCAGGCACACGAGTGAGCGTAATGGCCGCCGCTGCCTGCCTTTTATTAGGGGGGGGGAGTGGCTCCAGGGGCTAGTGTAGCCTAATTGGCTACACTGGGCCTGCTGACTGTGATGTAGAGGGTCAAAGTTGACCCTCATGGTGCATTATGGGGCGAACCGAACTTCCGCAAAAGTTTGCCTGCGGGACCCGAACGCGAACCACTGAAGTTCGCATGGAAACGTTCGCAGGCGAACCGTTCGGCCCAACTCTAATGGGAACCCACCTTACAAAAAAAGAAAAGTCAGATAATCACCTAAGGAGAGGGAAGGTACGGTCCTAATGAGCCTTCCCTCCCCTCTCCCGGTGCCAGGTCCCGCTCAGGATCCCCCGTAGCAGTATTTAACCGTTTCGGTCAAATACTTGCACTTCCGCCGCCGAAGAGAGGTTTCGGAAGACTTTGGGAGCACTCGGGCTCCCGAAGACGGGCCGCTCCATACTACGCATGCGCGAGCGCCGTCATAGATGCACTCACACGTGTCTATGACGTACTCGCGCGTGCGCAGTATGGAGCCGCCGGCCTTCGGGAGCCCGAGTGCTACCGAAGACTTCTGAAGTCCCCGCAGCGACAGATTTGACCGGAGGATCCACCGGGCACCAGGAGAGGAGAGGGTAGGCTCATTAGGACTCTGAGCCTTCCCTCTCCTTAGGTGAGTATCTGACTTTTTTTTTTTACAGATGGGGTTACATTAGCTTTAAGGACCAGAGGCCTTTTTCTATTTTTTAACTTCCGATTGGCTCACAGTGATCAGGTAGTCAGAAGCCAATGAATAGGGCTCCTGACCAATGAACGGAATGCCACTGTCTTACGTCACCAGAGATCTGTGATGGCAGGAATGCGCTATTGCATCCCATGCTGGGGAGCCACCGGCGTTAAAACTATGCTGCATCAGTGCATCATAGTTTTAAATATGAGCGGTCCCAAAGCAGTTAAATTATTGTATATACTTTGGATGCCTCCAGTATCCTTCTATCCCAGTTCTAGCTACACCTCACACCTGTTGGCAGTCAAAATGTTATGATTTATGATAATAATAGTTTTTGGAGTAATACGTTTTTTGGAGCAGTGATCACCCATCTCTCATAAGTCTGAGTTAGGACGGTACTTCAATACATGCTCTTATCAATTGTTCCTTGATACAGTGGGCCAGATTTGTGTCTGAGACAAAATATTGGTAGGTTTTTAGAAATCCATGCAGAACTGTCTCAGGCATCTTAAGAAATCAATAGATAGTGCAGATTCCTTCTAAAACTGTTGTAAAATAGGAGGAGCTAGAAAGGTCTCTCAGACAGTGCAGTGTGTGAGGGGAATTCCTGTAGCTGAGGTAACCAACACACCTGCTGTATTGATAGCAGCTGGCTCTGAGGAGGAATTCAGCAGGGGGGAGGAGCACCACACAAATCATGTCTAGCCTGCACACTGCAATCATGCCTAGCCTGCAGTTCTACACCTGTAGAACTGCTATCAAGCACTTCTTAATCTGCGCCAGTTTAGGGATGGATTTGCACTTTTCTTTTCCGTAGGGCAGCTGTAGAAATTCATGCTAAATTGCCACTATTACCTAGGATTTAAGAAGGTTCTTATTATCATGTAGAACTGTTCTCCCTGCTGATTAGAACAGATTAAGAACAAAAATCTGTCGGTAATGCGTTGATAAATCTCCCCCAGTGTTCCAGTTATGACTATTAGCAGGCTAGCAGCAGAGTGGCATAGTGGGCAGTGCGCTGGTGTAGTGTAGCTCTTACCTTGCAGTGCTGGGTCTCTGGTTTGAATCCCAGCCAGGTCAACATCTGCAAGGAGTTTGACTGATACATGCACTACATGTTACATACATAGACATGTCACTATGATAGGGATTAGATTATGAGCCCCTCTGAGAGACAGTTAGTGACAAGACATTATACTCTGTACAGTGCTGTGTAATATGGTGGTGCTATATAAATACTTAAAAAAAAATAAACTACCATCTTCTTGCCAACCTCCACTGACCATGCTACACTAGATTGGGCTCCCACTGTCCCTGTGTTTTCTTTGTTCCCCATACATGTCAAACTCCGGCCTGTGGGCCAAATATGGCCCTCAGAGTCATTACATCTGGCCCTCAAGTGGTTTACCACTTTGCATTATGTTTGGCCCACTCTAGACCACCACAGAAGCTATATTGGAGGTGAAGGCCTAGAACACCAGGGAAACCATATAGGGGAGGTAGGGGGAAAGCACTAAATACTAGGGAACTGTATAGGGGAGGGTGAGGGCCTCTAGACACCAGGGAACTGTGTAGGGGAGGAAGGACCACTAAACACCAGGGAACTGTATAGGGGTTTGAGGGGGGCATTAGACACCAGGGATTTTTATAAGGGAGGGAGGTGGCCAGTAGACATTGAAGTTGGCCCGCGGCTAGGTCTTAGTGTACAATTTTGGCTCACTTTGTATGAGTTTGACACCCCTGCCCTAAACCTAGTGGCAGAAAACTAGCCATGAACAAGACTAATAGATCACCCTACGATATATATTTTAAGTGTTTTTTTTAAAGAAGCAGTGATTGTGAAACCAACCTTATTGGAAGCTCCTTACAGCTATACTTGATCTATTCTTGTGCTAAAAAGGGGAGCAAGACAAATGAAAGGCAGCTGGTATTGTTTAAAAGGAAATAAATATGGCAGCCTCCACATTCTGCTCACTACAGTTGTCCTTTAAGCCATCTCTGGCCACCGGCCCACCTCATCTAATTCTTTACATGATCACATTGTATACAGTGTCACACCTGGACCAACAGGAGGAGCAATGTGTTTGCTCCTAGGATGAACAAAGAGGCAGACAGCATGCCTATCATTATTCAGAATAGCAGTATTATACCCACACTTTGGGAAATAACAAAATTGACTTCAAAAAGATCATCCTATCGGAAACATCACATTACACTTTAAAAATGCATAAAAATGTCGGATTTAAGAAAGAATGTCATTTTGTTAACTTTTATCAAGAAGCTATCGAAGCATATCAATTGTGTCCTGTTGGAGAGAATACTAAACACTCCAAATCCCACTGCGTCAGACACTGAAATGATTACCTATCACAGCAAAAACAACTGACATGGAAACTTAATTTAAGGAAATTTACACCAGTTCTTACTGCAGGCGGACAAAATGGTAACCTGGGCCGGCATGATGCGGAGTTTTACTTCTTTCGCTCTGAACAGCCCATTGATCTTAACAAGAGGTCTCTTTAGAAAATTGAAAAATAATTACTACCACAAACGTACAAACATAATAACAGTGTTTTGATAGAGGCATCTTAGAATGCTAAAATATGTACTTACATTGTTTAACACAGCGGTTGGCTCCATTTGGTAGGAGTTGATGGAGATGTGGAGATTTGTCTGCTGCAAATAATTATTCTTCCTGGCGTTCTGCGCTATATCTTTTTCTCCGACGTACTCATTAAACAGTTAGCGTTATACATAAAATCAATGCTTGCTATTAATAAGTATTGTGCTCTCCTTTCTATTATACTAAAATATAATGGTAGGAAATTAAGCTTCTTATAGTTTATGGTTTACAGTTTTTTTTAAGTAAGCCATAAATATATTTATTTCTCCAGAAGTTACTTTCTCCAAATAAAGAGAGAGGATTATGTGCCTGTACACATTATAAAAATGGAATTATTTCAAAATTGTAAGAATAACTTAAGTATTCATGTGATATTAATGTGGTGTTATACTTTATATATATATATATATTTTTTTTAAAGACAAAGTTTCCCTCAAGCTATGTTGACTGCATAGTTTGTCAGTGTCACAACTTTTCAAACTAAGTGGACCAATGAGAATCCCTCTCAGAATCCTTGAGGAGGATTCTCATTGGTTCACTTAAAGGGCCAATGGGCAGCCCAAGCAGGTGCTTTGAAGATTTTTTTTTTGTGCTGGGGCCCCTGTGTTATATTGTACTGAAGAGTGGCGGAGAGCAGCTGCAGTGGTCCCAGTGGGTCGGCACACCTGCCGTGGGGAGCAAAGGTGCCAGAGGAGCCTGGCATGAAGCAGCAGGTGTCAGTAGAGTGCCTAGTTGCCTGACACAGTAGTGGTGGCGTGCAGCGGACATCAAACGTGTGTCGGGATGTCTGCCACTGTGGCAATGGTGATTGACGGGTGCATCGGCAGTACGGACAGGGAGTGCCGGCCGGGGGGTGAATCTTGGAAGATGACAGAGGAAAAAAGAAAACAGAAGACAGAAGTGTACGGACAAATATAGTATACAAAAGAAAGTGTTGTCAGAAGAAAGTTTTTCTTTGTTTACTTACAATATTAAGTAGAGGGGCAAAAGTAGCCTTCTATACATATTTACCTAGATGGGGAGAGACATCTGGGGATCATCTTATGAAAGAGGGCTCCCATATTTTACCATAACCCCCCCCCCCCCCTCTCCAGGGCATTCCCACATACGTGGGGATGGAAATCTCCACCTCCTCCTGGGCACTGGAAATGGAGATGAGCCTCTTGGCTCTGACATGGGCAGGGGCTTTGCAGGAGATTTCTGACCCTGGCCTGCAAGGTCCAACTATGTTAACCCATTCAGGTTCCGTCGTTTTCACGTGAGAAATGTTCACCTCCCATTCATTAGCCTATAACTTTATCACTACTTATCACAATGCACTGATCTATATCTTGTTTTATCCGCCACCAATTAGGCTTTCTTTGGGTGGTACATTTTGCTAAGAGCCACTTTACTGTAAATGCATTTTAACAGGAAGAATAAGAAAAAAAATGGAAAAATTCATTATTTCTCAGTTTTTAGCCATTATAGTTTTAAAACAATACATGCCTCCATAATTAAAACTCACGTATTGTATTTGCCCATATGTCCCGGTTATTACACCGTTAAAATTATGTCCCTATCACAATGTATGGCGACAATATTTTATTTGGAAATAAAGGTGCATTTTTTCCATTTTGCATCTATCACTATTTACAAGTTTAAAATAAAAAAAATATAGAAATATTTCATCTTTACATTGATATTTAAAAAGTTTAGACCCTTAGGTAAATATTTACATGTTTTTTTTTTTATTGTAATGTTTTTTTTTTTTTTATAGTAAACATTTTATTTGGGTAGTTTTGGGAGGGTGGGAGGTAAACAATAGATTTAT
This sequence comes from Hyperolius riggenbachi, assembly GCF_040937935.1. Classification (NCBI taxonomy): domain Eukaryota; kingdom Metazoa; phylum Chordata; class Amphibia; order Anura; family Hyperoliidae; genus Hyperolius; species Hyperolius riggenbachi. The sequence goes on from NC_090649.1 coordinate 105,152,105, forward strand.
AATGTAAATGTGTGTTAATTTTAATTTTTTTTTCTTACAGGTGTAGTATTACTTTTTGGCCACAAGATGGCGGCCATGAGTTTGTTTACATGACGTCACTCTAAGCGTAACACACGCTTACAGTGACGCACGGGAAGGGAACGGCCAGAAAAGGCGCAGCTTCCGAGAGAAGCTGTCGCTTTTTCAGCGGGGGAGAGGAATCAATGATCGGGCACCATAGCCCGATACAGTGATTCCCTGGCTACCGAATCTGCGGCCGGGAGTGCGCGTGCACGCGCGCGATCGGCCGCGGTAGCGCGCATGGTTCCTGGACGTAGAAACTACGTCCAGGAACCAAAATAGGTTAAGGATCATGCAATACACTGAGCTAACCCGAGTAGGGCTCCATCATACCATGCAGACGGGTAAAGTCAGGATGGCTGCGCTAACCCGTGTAGAGTTCCATCATACTCTTTATATATTGCAAAAAGGGTGTGTGCATCAAGCACCAAGTGAACCCTCATATACCTCGCTTTGCAGATAAGGCCTAATTGGCTTATTCATGAGGCATAGCTCAAGCAAATCTACATTCACTTTCACATGCCAGGATATGCAGGGTTTTGCCAACGAACTCACCGCAAAATTTTTGCCCTGCGGGGGATTAGTTCACGCAGCATTTAGCACTTATCATACCCTTTACCTACTGACCTATTTACTTTTACCCTTTAATTAGATAAAGGTTAATAGGTTAATAAGTAAAGGGGGTCATATCTGACCCCTACTTATTTAGTGTTACTATGCTAATTATAGTGGCTGGATAGTGTTCTGGTTAAGGGCTCCGCCTTTGACATGCGAGACCAGGGTTGGAATCCAGGCTAGGGTCAGTGCCTATTCATTAAGTACTTGGGCAAGACTTCCTAGCACTGCAGAGTGGCCTCTTGAGTGCCCTTAGTGGCTGCAGCTGGAGAAAAGCGCTATACAAACGTTAGGATTTTTTTTATTATTATTATACAATAAATAATAAACTTTATAAATAAAAACAAATCTTCTGTATTCTTTTGTCTTTCACCTGACACTTCTTTATTCTATTTTTGCTTTCTTTTGTCTTCTTCTCCTTTAAATTTGCTTGCAAAGTCACCTTCTGGGCCACTGCCATCGTACTTATGCCACTACCCACCTCTCCTTAGCCAGCCCACCCCAGCCGTCTGAACAAATGAGAATCTGCAAGGGATATAGTATGGCAAAAATCATGTTCTATCACTTGCATATTAAAACTGTAGCATCTGAACTGAGCCTTTACAGCTGAATTCTAGGGTAAATTATTCCTTATTGCAGCTAGCAAATTAAGATAATCTGCAAATTGATGAAAATGCATGCTGGCAAGAGAAATGGCAGATTTGCATGTGATAGATTCAGTAGGTACAGCCAGGGCTGGATTTACCATAAGGCACTGTAGGCATGTGTCTACAGGCGCCTGATGATGGAAAGGTGGCTTACTCCTCTCCACAAGTGCCTCTCTCCTGCCTTCCCTAAACAGTGTCCCAAACGGATTGTAATTAAGAGGTCACTCACTTGGGTCTTGGCATTACACTGACCAGATATACCTTCAGTAAGGGGAGTCTCTAGCTACCTAATACTTGGGGGCACCTCTAGCTACTTAATACTAAGGGTACCTCTGGGGCTACTTAATACTAAGAGGCACCTGTAGCTACCTATGACAAGCAACGGAAGTAAGAGAAAAATGACAGTTGGGCCAGCCAGCACACTTGCAGTACAGTTCAGTGGGGGTTTGTAGGTTCAGGGAGGGCAAAGTCTAGGGTGTCAAGACATCTGAGCCTATAGGCACCTGTGATTTAAATCCAGGCCTGGGTACAACTGAAAAAAATGTATGACATATATATATATATTTATTGAATTTGTTAATATTATGATAATGCAAGATCCTATTTTCGCTAATAGCTGTGCCCAAAGAAAAATAGAAATGCATGGTACTTAAAAAATAAAAATTGGTATTCATGAAATAATTTTTTTTTAAATATTGATATGGCAGAATACCGATCTATTTATATCTGAAAGATAAATCATGTAATAGAGGTAACTTTCAATTTTCATATTAAGCGTTATTAGGATTTCCAATTACTTGTGAAGTTCATAAATGATCATTATAATTAGACGTAAAACTGTTCTAGATAGAAATCTGATACTGCTGGGAACAGAAGCTTTTTCATTCTTTGCACTATTATGTTATCTCAAGGCCCCTTCAAACACATTCTGCTCCTAAAATATTCATATTTTGTTACAAAAATGTAAATGCCTACGCAACGCGTGTTTTTCTCTGAACTTTAAACTGCGGTATATAAATTGCCATCTATCTGTATTTTTTTTCTTTTTCAATAAAAAATTTAAACATATCTTTTCAAGTTGCTTCTCATCGTAATATTGCTTGTGTTTAATTAATGGTCCCTTTAAAAAATAATGTTTAAAATGTGCAGAAGTTGCAGTTAAAGCCCTGACAGTGGCAAAACAAGCTGCAAATGTTAAATATAAAGTGGTTCTCTAGTCAAGAATTTTATTACAGCAATTAATATTACAGTTTAGGGCATGGTCACATACACCAAGAAATCGATTAATGCGATCACCACTTATGAGCAGTAATGGCTATATTACTTGACTCTTAGACCCAAGTTTTAAGAAAATTTATATTCTACATATGGCTGGCACAGTTGTTATGGAAATAAAATAACCATGCAGTCCTGTAGGCATAACTCGACTATCCAGAAGGAGCTAAATATCACCCAGAATGCTCTCCACTATCATGCAGGTTCCCGCTTCTGTGTCCTCCTTTATGCAATTTGAGTACAGGTGTCCATTTACTAAAATGATGGCTGGCTTATTGGGTTAAAATAGACAGAAAAACTTGTCCAGCACTGCAGCAGGTGTGAGTTTTTATTTATATTGATGCAAATCAGCAACCAAAAGTGATCAACAGGGCAAAATAAACAATGCAAAGTGTTTTGATCCTACCATGAGATGTTGTTGGAGGTGCTAGCAAGGGGGGCTGGGCACTAAAGTGAGCCTGGGCACTAAAATAAGCCTGAAGGTCATTTCACACAACAGTGCCTCTTCCAAGGCTGACCCACGATTGGTTTATTGGTCAGCCTCAGAAGAAGCGCTGTAACTAGAGAAGAACAGGATTGCAGAGGGCCCAGGGCTGTTTTTGTTCCCCAACTACTAACCTTCCCTTCCTCCAAAACAGGGGACAATACTTCAGATCAGGCGGTTTTGTGGCTACTCTTGTATGGGTGTGAAGATCTTGATGGCCATATTTGTTTTATGACCCTTGTGAGATAGGCCCCAAGGCCGTGAAGACCACCAAGGGGAGGCAAGGGAAGGGGTGTGATTGTGAACTTTGGAGGGGCCCCACCAAAGTTTCACTGGAGGGGCCTCGTGAATTGTAGTTACTCCCCTGTCACGGTTCATTATAATTCACAGCGAAAGTCTTCCCTTAAAAAATCATAAGAAAATGTCTAAATTAGTTATTATTTCTATGCTAAAGAAAATGTGAAGGAAAAGGAGTATGGAAGCAGACATCTGAATACCCTTTTATTATAATGCATCTTTCTGATTGTTGTGCTGATCCTCTTATTCTAATGCTTTTTGAGCCACTAAGAAGCATAAATATTTTGATCAGGTGTTCCAACTTCTGACTCAAACCTAACTAGTTTGGTTTCATACTTATTTCAGGTTTGTGGCTCAAACATGAGTGAAACCTAAAGATCACCATTATATTCATTAACCTCCTTGCCGGTTATCCCGAGCTGAGCTCGGGGTAACCCGCCGCGGAGGATTTCTCAGGCCCTGGTGGAGCGATTTACATAATTTTTTTTGTTGCACACAGCTAGCACTTTGCTAGCTGTGTGTATAACACGATCACCACCGCTCGCCGCCGATTTGCCGCTACCCGGCGCATTAGAGCCCCCCCGAGACCCCGTGTGCAGCCTGGCCAATCTGTGCCAGGCAGCGCTGAGGGGTGGATCGGGACTCCCTCTGACGTCACAACGTCGATGACATCTGTGACGTCATCGCGATCATCGCCATAGCGACGGGGGGGGGGGACGCTATTGCTAGGCTAGTTACATGATAGAAAAATAAATTACGCAAAAGAAACCTTCCCGATGCCGCAGGGCCATGGGAATCAGAACAGCAGGAAGGTTAATGGCTGTGTGTTGAGTTATTTTGATGGGACCACAAATGTACACTACTTTCCACTGTTTGTGCAAATGGCAGTTCAGATTTTCAAAACATTGAACAAAGATCACAAGTTCTACATAGCTCAGCATATGGAATTGACTTAACAATGTTCTGGGGTTGAGTTGACCCATGAAACATTTAAAGCAGGACTGACAGCCATAATATCAAATTCCATTTACCCACTGCTCTGTGTTTATTATGCACCCTGCAACCTTACCCTGCATTGCAAGTACTACAATCTAATCAGATATGTTTCTACTGTAATAAATCTCATTTCAGTCAGCCTGACTCTGTTTAATACATTGCCAACGAGAAGAAAGCTTGTAATCACCCCTCCCACATTTCTGCTCTTCACTTATTGGCTGAGGGCAGTTCAGTGAGCTGCTGAAATATGATCTATGCTGTGCTCACGTGTTTACAAAGCAAACTAGATATGACAGTGCAGTTTCTTGGAGGAAAAAAGTAAGGGAGGAAATGACATCTGGAGGACTGGCTTCAGTCAGAGGGAATAAAAATGGAAAATGCCAGGAACAGTTTTCTCTTTATTTACTATATAAAAGTCACTGTAATCAAAACGTAAACATAGTACAATATATATGTTATGTATTTATCTACTTATATATGTGTTTTTTTTTCCTGGGATAATATGGCTCTCCCTCCTCCTTTAAAGGATTGGGACATACCTCTGAGAAGTTACCCCTATGTTTTCCATGCTGCATATAGTAAACTCAAAGCCAGGACAGCAATAGCAATAGGAAAACAGCCATCATTTGCATATATGCCAGTTAATCTTGAATATATCCTTTTTTAATAAATGTACCTGTGTCTGTACCCTGCACACCATCCTGTTTGGGGGCTTTGAGTTTCTCAAACTTTTTGTAGGCCTTTTTTATCTGAAACCTTCACATCCCATGATTCTCGCACTTTCTCTCCAAAGCTAAAGACAGCTAGTGTCAAGTTATCTCAAAAGTTAACTTTATCTGTGAAGGCATCTCGCCCACTGCAGTAACGGCTAACATATTTCCTGTCAGCGGCATGATGGAGAGTTTTTTTATTTAAATTCCCTGGCAATCCCAAGGTGGTTTTCCACACATGAATTGAAATGAGAACTTTTCGTTCTCCTTTTTCAGTCCACCTATTCCTAAGTCACTCATTATTACAGATTTGTATTCAGAGTCCCATCCATCCAGGGCACGCTAGACACATCCAAAGTCTACTTATCTTCAGGTGGATGATTATTTTCTATATATTATAATGCGATGTACCGTTCAATTTCTTCTCCAGGGCTCAGGTAAAGAATAAACAGAAGGGGAAGGAGAGGCTTGCGGTCTTTCAGGAGTTTTAATTCATCCATGAAAGTAACTGTAAAAGTAAATGAGGCGGATCTGCTCTTGAAGGTGTGTTGTTGGATGAATAATGAGTCAAAAGATTATCCAGGTAGACACTAAAATGAATAGAAGAATACAGGAACGTTAAAGTACTCTAATAATTGCGGTATTATCTATACCTAAGTATCGGCACAACATAAGCCACTGCTATTCCGTCACCATATTCTGTTTTTTTCTCTAATGACCGTTAGTGATACCTCATTAGAGGAGTTACCGGCTCTCTAGAGATTATGGACCCTGACTAACAAGAGCAATTGGAGACAAGGGAAAACTTTTAAGTGCGTCCCCGGTCACAGAAATAGGACATTATTGCTTTCCATGAGACCATCCAACAGCCTATTATCATTCGAAATTGATTTTATTACATCCAGAAATGTTGCTATCCTGTATGTCAGTATTATATTAACATCACAATTTCAGGCTGTCCGGCCAATTTAAAGTAGACAGGTGCAAAGAAAACAGGGAATAGAGGAATACGTAAAAAGGGTGCCGGAGATAGTCGTTACAAGAATATCAGTACAATAACCATTATTCTACTACTTAATTTTGATAGTAAAATACTATGTGTGTATTGGTAACCTTTACCAATGTTTTACTATGGCCTGACCTAACCCTACTATCACACAGAACCCTCCCTCTACTGATGCGTAACCCCAAGACCACCCTAGTGGTGCCTAACCTTCAAGTGGACCTAAATTCAGAATTTCCTCTCTACTCTAAAAGATAGCAACAGCATAATAACCTTTAAAGATAAAAATTTACTGCATTTGTTACAACTTATAGAAATCCTAAAAAAAAAACTTAAATGTTAATTTTCTGGACATTCCTGGGAGCAAAGAAAGGGTTAGCTCTCAGTGTTTACATATTATCACATAACCCCTTGACACTGCTCACAGTCCTCTATCACAGTTTCTAATAACTTGCTGATAATGGTTATTTAGACAGGCTGGTTTCCTTAAACACAATTTCTTAGCAACTACTGTATATGTGCTTTTATTATATGCTGTGCAAAAGTTTAGGTCCACTCTATCCCTGCCTAGTTGTGCCTAACTTTAACCCCTCCCCCGTGGTGCCTAACCTTAAGCCATCCCTCTAATACCTAACCTTAAAGTGAACCCCTGGACTAACAATCTACTCAGCAGAACTGAAAAGGCTTTGTGTTTTTTTTAACAGTTTCACAGCATCAGAACTTTGTTTTTCTTACCAAAGCCTCATTTTTACCTGCATTTTTAGCTAAGCTCCACCTATCAAAGAAATCTGCCCGGGCTTTTTTCCCCTGATGCTGTGCAAAGCATGATGGGATTTCCTATGTTGTTGTTCACGTTGCCTAGCTCCCAACTGGGAGGGGTGATCAGCACACAGGACAGTTGGAACTGTGTCTCATGCTACCTGTCACCTCCTTTCAACCAAAAAGATGGCTGTCCTCCTGAAATCAAACATTTGCCTGTTCTTTTAAAACAGGGTGTGTAAGAGATGATATTACCTATCTATTTTAATTAACATAACTAATGTAACTTAATGACAGTATGTTAATTTAGGTTGAAGTTCCTCTTTAACTCCCTGGTGCCTAACCTTAACCCCACATGGTGCTTAACCCTTAAGTGCGCCCTCCTTCTAACACTAAAGACAACACCTCCTAAACCTCCAATATTTTCGCCACAACAGGTGTCAATGTTAAAACCTATGATTAGCAGCTATACATACTAAATAGTGGTGTTGGGTGCCCAAATTACTGTTTATAGCTGCTAATTGTGGTTCTTAACATTACTGCCTATGGCGGTGCCATTTTTAAGATTTTTGCCTCCTGCTCTCTTTTTACCTGCTTTGTAATCACTCAGAGCAGCTCATCCCTTTTCACCTGTTAAATTTAAGAAGGGTTCTGAGTGGTTACTCTGTAAAATTGTTCCACTTGTTCGTGGGGTTTATTTCCATCTGTCCTCTAAATCAACCTCTTAGTGATTTAGGTCTGCTATAAGCAAAGTAGTAGCACAGTGGAGTACAAACTTTTGTTAAAGGACCCTATTGGAAAAAAATTAAAACTGATAAGAGGTACTTTTGGCAAATGTGGATCCAGTGTGAACATACATCTGGGCGTACCTTAGGAAGATGTGTATTGTAATATTTCAGATCTGGTCAATTGATGCATTTAAAAGAAATAGTTAGTAAAAATCTTTCTTTTTTGTTTTTGCTAAACACACCAAATATTTATGAATGTATCCTACATTCAGAGTGTGTTTACTCTATTGGTATCACAAGACAATTAATCCTTAAGCAGCCAATATATTTAGAAGCTTGAAAGTGCTCCAGGCCATTTTATTTTAGTACATTTTAAATTTCTTATTTGTTACATTTCCTTGCATCTAATAAGTACTGATGTGAAGTGTACTTATGGCCACCTGTCACTAGGGGGCAGTGTGAGACAATAACACAGGACTTCTGCTTTCAGTTTCTATATGTTCTGCTTGTAGAGAGAGATCAAAGCATTCCAAGAATTTACAGCACAACAAGTTCTGCGGACTGAGGTCAAAAGCAGTGAACTTATCTCAAACGAGATAACTTATTTGAAGCTGCTAATGGGTTAATGCTTGGTCTTGAACCTAGAGACCCATACAATCAATCTGTGTTGCCCATAACAATCATTCGATTGCTGGGGGACACCAAGGGGTACAAGTGCTATACAGGCACCCTACTTGGCTGAAGCCAACAGCATGAAGTATTTAATGGCAAGAGGAGGAGGAAAGATGGGGAGATGCGAAAGCAAGCAACTGTGGTAGGTAGGGTAATTGCAAAAGCAATGCACTTGTCCATTGATCATGGGACACAAGTACCGGTACATACCTTGCAGAATAATCATCCTGGACGAGATTTTTATAACATGTATACAAGCCATTAGTCTCACAGTTGCAATCATATAATTTAGTGTTGCAATAGGCAGCAATCTAATTGGGATCACTTGCTTCTCTGCCAAGTAGTATTCAAAACAAACAAAAACAAGCATAGGTAAGCAGCTGTTCTCATGATTTATTTATTGCTGAATTTTGTGTCTTGCCCGTAGCTCTTCTAAGGCAAAAAAACACAAACTGTTACCTAGCTCTACATAAGTATGTGGTTTAATATAACACTTTCCAAATTAGCTGTGTTTGCCCTCTTGACGGTGACCTTGAACGGTGTATGGCATACAACAGATCTGTGTTAGATGACATTACATGCGTTATTCCATCCGCTATAGTCGCTCCAGAGTAAATTTGAAAGCGATAGTGCATCTGAGCTGTAGAAAAATAATAAATAAAGCTAGAACTTGTGTAAGATATATTACAGAGAAAGGAATATGATCATGAAAACAGACTATTCTTCATAAAGGCTGTTATCTTTAGAATATAAAAATGGTTAGAACGGCTCATCGAGAACACTGTGTATTAAGTTATTTTGTTGTCATAAACCTGAAGACCGATATTATCCATTTGCTTTTAATCTTTTTTTTTCCTATCTCTTTGTACGATACAGTTCTATGCTGAAAAACAAGGCAGTTTGTCAGTCATAATAAAGTTTTGTTTCTTCATTTTTCTCCCAAACTTTTTAGGTTCTATACTCCATTCTAAGCTGTTATAATCAAGCATGCCTGCTCTAAAAAGCTCAGTACCACAAATGTGCCTAGCTTTGCAGACGTTCTTTAAAGGTTACCTGTTAGAAAGGCTGTATACTTTAGCTTAGTGCGCAGCAGTGTAGAATGTAGGAGAAATAGATATTAATCAGCAGACTTCGTTGCTAATGGCTCTCTTGGCTAATACACACCAAGAAGAACAAACAAGTTTTATTTTCCCAACTTCCTTTAACAGACACAGGATGTAGTAAGACTTTTTTTTACTTGAGCACGCTGCCACCCTGTGGTTATAGCTGGTAATGCATGCATATACACATAATAGACTGTTGTAGCAAAATACACATTCCAACACCCCCACTCAACAACTGCTACTTATGTCAATCCCATTTGTGACCAAAAGTCAACAAACTTGTCTCTGGATAGTGGCTTTGTCATAGCATCTTCTACCATCTGGTTTACTCATGCATCTACATAGTAGAGGCATGGCTGCTGCAATGTCTGGATGTGTAGCAGTTGAAATGTACCATAGTGTCCCCACTGCTTGCCTGTACTGTTAGAGATGTCGCAAACATAGAGTTCTCCATTCGCAAACGGCGAACGCGAACTTCCAAAAATGTTCGCAAACAGGCAAATCTGTCAAACCGCCATAGACTTCAATGGGCAGGCGAATTTTAACGCTTCTGGCCACAAAAGTCATGAAAAACTTGTTTCAAAAGGTCTAACACCTGGACAGGGGCATGCTGGAGGGGGGTCCATGCCCAAAGTCCCACCAAAAATTACGGAGTTGACGCAGAGTCAGGCTTTAATCCCTAAAGGGCAGAAATCACACTATGCACAGCTCTGGGTGTCGGTGGGCTGTGGAGTGACTCACACAGAGAAATGCAATAGTACTATCAGAATACAGTGAAATAATAATGCACTGGAGTGGTTGTGTGTCGGCAACTTAATAAGGCAACAGCAGTAGTGTGCACACAGCTCTGGGTGTCAGTGGGCTGTGAAGTGTCACACAAAAAAAAAAAAAAAAAACAAGAGACCAATGTGCTAGCCCTCAAAAGGGGTGTTTGCTTTCTCAGCTAGTGAGGAACAAGGACACAGGCCTAGCTAATGCTTTCCCTACCTGTCTCCAGCAAGTCTGATCCTGCTCTCACTAACACTCAGCACAGCAGCCAGCAGAGAATGAATCCAATATGGCCACCGCAACTGCTTTTTTTCTGCTTTTTGATAAGGGGTGGGGGTTCAGGAAGGGGTGCTAGCTGATTGGCTGCCATGTGTCTGCTGACTGTGAGGTAAGGGGTCAAAGTTTAGCTCAATGATGATGTATAGGGGGCGATTCAAGCAGGCCAAATGTTCGCTGTTTGCCGCGAATGCGAACAACAAATGTTTGCAGAATACTGCTCGCCGGTGAACTGTTCGGGCCATCTCTACTGTTCATTAGATGGTAGTAAATCTTCTTCACCTACCAATGTTGGATAAGCAGTTTACATAGGAGTGCTTGCCCCTTTAGACTTTCAAACCCATTAGAAGCTTCTGTATTTTTGAGCCCATAACCTGTTAGAAAGGCTATATATTTTAGCTTCTTAGTGTGCTGCAATGTAGAATGCAAGAGAAACAGATACTACTCAGCAGACCGTATGGCTAATGGCTCGCTTGGCTAATACACACCAAGAAGAACAAACAAGTTTTATTTACTTCCTTTAACAGACACAGGATGTAGTAAGATGTTTGTTACTAGAACACCCTGCCACCCTGTGTTAATAGTTGATAATGCATAGATATACACATATTAGACTGTTGTTGTTAAATACACATTCCACACTATCTGAAGAAACATGTAACATGAGCTTGATGTACGAACCTTAGGTAATATTGCCATGCACAGGCAGGGATAGTTGTTCGGCATAGGTAGGACAGGGTCAGATATGGTTTGACGAAGGTGAAAATAGAATATTCGTAACATAACCAATATTCTAACTATTGGCATGATCCAGGACCCAAATTACAGGGCCCCACTTTAAAATGTACTCGTTCAGATGTGCATTCCATTAACAGATGCTAGGTTGGTGTTGGGAGATCTACTTTTTTGAAGTTCCAGTTGTATGTGCCAAAATTGCTGTTCTTGTTTTTGCATTGTTTGAACCCATTAACCTCCTTGGCGGTAACCCCGAACGTAGTTCGGGGTAAGCTGCCGGAGGGTGCCGCTCAGGCCCTGCTGGGCCGATTTGTTTAATTTTTTTTTTGCTGGACGCAGCTAGCACTTTGCTAGCTGCGCCAGCACCCCGATCGCCGCCGCCGCGCGCCCGATCGCCGCTATCCGGTGCGGCGCGCGCCCCCCCAGACCCCGTGCGCTGCCTGGCCAATCAGTGCCAGGCAGCGCCGAGGGGTGGCCCGGGACTCCCAATGACGTCCCGACGTCAGTGACGTCGGTGACGTCATCCCGCCCGTTGCCATGGCGACGGGGGAAGCCCTCCAGGTAATCCCGTTCTTTGAACGGGATTTCCTGATCGGAGATCGCCGAAGGCGATCGAAGAGGGCGGGGGGATGCCGCTGAGCAGCGGCTATCATGTAGCGAGCCCTGGGCTCGCTACATGATATAGAAAAAAAAAATTAAAAAAAAACTGCCGCGCTGCCTCCTGGCGTATTTTTTTATACCGCCAAGGAGGTTAAGCTAGTCAATTATGGGTTCCTATTGGAGTTAACAGCTGATCTGTAATGGCTAAATCCGTCACTGCTACTCAAAGGACCGTATTCACTTTATTTTTCAATAACCACTAGAAGTCAGTTTAGATTAGAAATCCTTCTATATTTTTATTGGCTAAACAACAGAAGTCTGTCAGCGTTTATTAGAAATATTTGTGAAATTAGAGTAGCTGACAATGGAGGTATAGTTCCTCCATAGTATAGAAATAACAACGCATACTGTTATTAATGCATTACATCGATCTATAATACTAATACTATAATTCTGACTACTCTCGTAAAGTTATTTGCAATACCTCTGACATAGTAAGTCTCTGCTATATTTCTTATTTCCTGGTTTAATTTAATCAGATTATTACCATATAAATAGAGAGTATGCTAATATTGTGAACTCTTATGAACCAGTTTATACACTTGCCACTTTTCACACTGCTCCTATCTAAAAAATTTTATAAATTCTAATAAACGTCAGTGAATTAATAAAATAAACATAGAAGTTTTCACAAATTATATTCACAAGTTATATCTCAGCAATTATTCTTTAGCAATAAGATAATAGATGATAATACTCCTGTGTATATTTCCTAATCAGTCTTCAGTCTTTCCTGGGGATGAGCTATTTGTTCTGATAACACAGGAGTAAAGAATAAACTGGATAACAATTTTTGTTCTTAATGAATTTGATCTAGCCAGTTCTCAGGCCCTGTTCACAGTGCTCAGCCAAGTTGCATAATAATTCTACATGTCATCTCATTGCCCATGCAATTCTATGGGGCTGTTCACAGTACTGCATTGTAACTGATTGTGTTATTCTAAGTCACTGCATGCAGGCTTTATATTTAAGTCTATGTCCAGTCTCTGTTGCAGTTCACACTCATTATAATGCATGATAACGTGATAACGTGTGTTATGCAACTGACCACGGTGAACCTAGCCTAAGCCTCTCCTAGGAAAATATTTAACCAGTTCGGCCTATCTGGATGAACTTACTCATCCAGATAGGCTCTGCTGCTGCCGCCGCGTGGTGCGCGCGATCGGGTGCGCTCCCGCGCGCGCTCCTGCTGCCCATTGCTAGCCCCCAGATCAGTGAATGGGAATATAATTCCCATTCACCAATCTAACTTCCCCGCAGAAAAAACTACGCTTTCTATTCAGAGAGCGCGGTATTTCTGCCCCCAGGAAACTTCACCTTCTTCTTTTTAGTTCCTGAATGCGAGATCGTTTGCATCCAGGACTTTTTACTACTTTGTGGCCAAGTAGTAAACTGCACCCAAGTACATTTTTTATTTAACAATTATATTATTTTACATGTAAAAAATATCTGTTTCCCTCCCACACCAAAAATTACCCAAATACATTTTTTATAAAAAAAAAAAAATACAATAAAAAAAAACCAAAAACAACATAAATAGTTACCCAAGGGTCTGAACTTTTTAAATATGCATGTCAAGAGAGTATGTTATTATTTTAAATTATAAGCTTATAGTGATGGACGCAAATTGAAAAAATGCACCTTTACTTCTAAATAAAATATCAGCGCCATACATTGTGATAGGGACATCATTTAAATGGTGTAATAACCGGGACAGATGGGCAAATAAAATACATGAGTTTTAATTACGGTAGCGTATATTAATTTCAAACTATAATGGCCACAAACTGAGAAATAATGTTTTTTTTTTATTTCTTTCTTAATCTTCCTGTTAAAATGGATTTAGAAAAAATAATTCTTAGCAAAATGTACCCCCCAAAGGAAGCCTAATTAGTGGCGGAAAAAACAAGATACAGATCAATTAATTGTGATAAGTAGCAATAAAGTTATTGGCGAATGAATGGGAGGTGAATGTTGCTCGGATGCATGAGGTTTTCGACACTGTGGTGCTGAACCGGTTAATTATAATTAATAATTAATTAAACGAGACCTCTCTTATCTGTTTTCTTGCAGATATATGGTATCTGTTACATAAGATTTTTCATAAGAAAATGGGTATCACTGGGGAGTATAATTCTTCTTAACAGCTTACAAATTAGTGGATGAGACCAACTTGCCACAAGCAGGGATCAGCCATTGGTGTATAAGGTTTACCGTTGGGTCCTCTCAACTAGACTAGAGCCGAGAAAACTAGCGACCAAACTCTACTAATTCCCAACATTTTGGCTGCACTTCTACTTTAAGATCCACACAAAAGTAACCTGATTTAGGGCTAGTGCACACCTAGAGCACTTCTGAGCGCTTTTTAAAATGCCAGCACTTTCAAAACTGCTTGGCTCATGTTTCTCTTTGGGATGGATCCCATCAGAGCGATGTGATTTTTCTCAAAACGCGAACGCGGGTCATGTGGCCTCAATGTTAAGTATAGGAAAGTGAAAAATCGCTCTGACAAGTGCTAGATCAAAGCGATTTTCCAAGCATTTTTGTTACAAAACAAGTACACTAGCGGTTGTACTGTGCTTAAAAGAAAAAAAAGCTACACAAAAAACGCTCCAAAAACCGCTAGGTATAAATAGAAGATCGCTAGGCACATGCCCAAAATCGCTTTGAAAAAAATCACTTCTAAAAGTGCTGAGTGTTTGATTACACTAGCGCTTTTAGGTTTGCACTGGCCCTCAACGAGGAACTTAAACCATGGATTGAACTATATCCCAATCAGTGTCTGGTACCCCCATTCCCATGAGAAATCTTTACTTTTTCTCAAATAGATCATCAGGGGGCTCTGTATGGCTGATATTGTGGTGAAACTCCTCCCACAGTGTGATGTCATGACCAAGGTCCTGACAGTTTGTTGTTTGTGAACCTCATTGCATTGTGGTAAATAACGGCTTTTTCCAACTGCTAAGCAAGCAATATTTCCTTCTGTGCATAGAACTCTCAGTAATAAACACTTCTGATCACCTGGCAGAACTAAAAATGTCACCACCAGTGATACATTTCAGGATATAAATCAGGGAGAGGAAAGATTTTACAATGGGCAAACACTGACTAAATAATCTATAAATGAATATTGTAAAAACTAAGCAATTTTATTAATTACGTTATTTTCTCTACAGTTCCTCTTTAAAGTTGTGATGTAAATACATTTACATATAATGAATGTCCAGACTAAAACCCACAGAATCCAGTTTTGGATCCACCATCCTTTTTACGATCCTCTGTTCCCTTTAGTTTGCCATATCAAATTTATATTTCATTAGGTTTGATTGCATAGCTTTTATTTGATGGTTATATTACCCTAATAATTCTACTCATTAGCAGCATAATAAATAACACGCAGTTTTTAAGACAATTTTAAGACTCTTAATTGCAATCTATAGCATGCCAAAATCGGTTTAAACAATTTGAGGTGTAATTAGCCAATTAAAGTTACATTTTATGATCTTTGCAACAATTCAAATAACAGTCTGCGCACCAATGTTCTGCTTGTTTTGCAGTTCAGCATTAAATTAAATTAGCAGTATTTATAGGAGCCGCTTCTCTCCCTTGATAAAGTATATGTTTTATCACGCTAACTTCAACAACTGAAAAATTGCCTAATATTGTTTGTGAAGGTTGCGCGGCGTAATAGCCGTGATATTGTACACTTCCCTACCAGGTCATTCTGCATAAGTGATTTCTGAGAAACATACAGAAAACTATTATGCGGAGGTATATCATCTGTGAATTGTTGGAAGTCTACCTTGAAATTATAAAGATTTGGAAGGTGTGTAAAGATGTACTCAGTGAATGCTAATAAGTTTACAATTTCCCTGAGTCTTTGAAAAGGCAGTAACTGCAATGCGAAGCAAAGTGATGAAATTTTTTTTTGATCCAGCGTACAATAGCACCAATGGCATATCTGATCTCCAAATTAAAGGGACACTTAAGTCAAACAAAAAAAAAATGAGTTTTACTCACCTGGGGCTTCCAATAGCCCGCTGCAGCTGTCTGGTGCCCTCACCATCTCCCTCCGATCCTCCTGGCCCCGCCGGCAGCCACTTCCTGTTTCGGTGACAGGAGCTGACAGGCTGGGGACGCGAGTGATTCTTCGCGTTCCTGGCCACAATAGCGCCATCTATGCTGCTATAGCATATATCATATACCATATAGCAGCATAGAGCGTGCTAATGTGTCTGGGAATGCGCAGAATCACTCGCGTCCCCAGCCTGTCGGCTCCTGTCACCGAAAAAGGAAGTGGCTGCTGGCGGGGCCAGGAGGATCGGAGGGAGACAGCGAGGGCAGCTGCAGGGGACTATTGGAAGCCCTAGGTGATTAAAACTCATTTTTTTTGTTTGACTTAACCAGTTCGGCCTATCTGGACTAGCTTCCTCGTCCAGATAGGCACTGCTGCTTCTGCCGCATGGTGCGCGCGATCAGGCGCACTCCCGCGCGTGCACCCGCCGCCCGCCGCTATAATTCCCATTCACCGATCAAATTTCTCCGCAGAAAAAACGACGCTTTCTAGTGAAAGAGCGCGATATTTCTGCCCCCCCCAGGAAACTTCTCCATGAACTTTAGTTCCTGGATGCGAGATTGTTCGCATCCAGGACTTTTTTTACTGTGGCCATCTTGTTGCCAAATAGTAAACTGCACTCACATACACTTTTAATAAAACAATTCTATTATTTTACATTTAAAATTAGGAGTTTCCCTCCCACACCAAAAATTACCTACATACATATTTTATTTAAAAAACAAATAAAAAAAATACAATAAAAACAAAAACAACATAAATAGTTACCCAAGGGTCTGAACTTATCAAATATGCATGTCAAGAGAGTATGTTATTATATTATTTAAAATTATAAGCTTATAAATAGTGATGGACACAAATTGAAAAAATGCACCTTTATTTCTAAATGAAATATCGGCACCATAAATTGTGATAGGGACATCGTTTAAACGGTGTAATAACCGGGACAGATGGGCAAATAAAATACATGAGTTTTAATTACGGTAGCTTATATTAATTTAAAACTATAATGGCCAAAAACTGAGAAATCATTAATTTTTTTAATTTCTTTCTTAATCTTCCTGTTAAAATGGATTTAGAAAAAAATAATTCTTAGCAAAATGTAGCACCCAAAGAAAGCCTAATTAGTGGTGGAAAAAACAAGATATAGATCAATTCATTGTGATAAGTAGCAATAAAGTTATAGGCAAATGAATGGGAGGTGAACGTTGCTCGGATGCATGAGATTTTTGGCACTGCGGTGCTGAACCGGTTAAGTCTCCCTTTAAAGAGATGGTAAATGCTGTTGTATTTAGGTCTTGGGTAATCTGCATTAGGGGGATAAAGACTAGGGATGGTCAGAAATTCCGATTTCCGCCAATGCTGATTACCGATTCCGCGGATTGCCAATTTCTGTTCTCCGAGGAGTCACTTTTTTGGTAATGTTTTGCATTCTCTGATTGGCCAAATACTCCTGAGTTGGCTCTGCATTCTCTGATTGGTCCAATACTTCCAAGTTCTGTAACTGGGCTAAAATGATAAAGTTGTGGTAATGCAGTATTGCCACAGATTTCCAATTTCTGATTTCCAAGTTTTTGGGTAATTTTTTGCATTTTCTGGCTTAAAGAGGAGCTGTTAGGTATAAGGTCTCAGAGAAAATAAACACATATATCAGTAGCTAAAGATTGGCTGTACTTACATTACATATGCATTTCACTGTCCACGTTTGGATTTCACAGAATTTGTATATAGTATATGCAGAGATAGATGCTCCTGACAGCTCATGGCAGGCTCCATGTTTTTCTGTCAAATGTGTCGTCATGTCCTGCCTGCTTCCTGATCACAGATAAGCTTGTACTAAATAACACAGTGTGCAGTGAATATTAATGAGCCATGTGGCTAGGGACAATAGCTGACTCCTGCAGTGTACTCTGCCCGAGATTTATCAGTGCTACGCGATTACAAGCTGCTATAACGTCTCATTAGCAGCCGAGGGGAGAGCCCCAGAATGCTTTGCAGTATGATATGCGGCTTGCGTCTTCTTAAGAATAACAGACTTGCTGATAAGCACACATCAAAGGTAACTGAGATTTTTATCTTCACTAATTGCTTTTGGGCTTCCTTCTAAACTGTTTAACACAGGAGAATAGAGGTTTAAATTAGCTTCTGCAGCCTGACAGTTACTCTTTAAATACTTTCAAGTTGAAGACACAACGTGGCAGAAACCGGGAGAACGGAGGCACACAGAAACTAACAGAGGGAGCAGTGAACACCGACTCCCTCTCACTAGCACAAGTTTTTATTATTTAGTATTTTTATAGCACTGACATCTTATGCAGCACTGTACAGAGAATATTGTCTGGTCACTAACTGTTCCTCAGAAGAGCTCACAATCTAATCCCTACCTTAGTCATATGTCTTTATTGTGTAGTGTATTTATTGTAGTCTAGGGCCAATTTTAGGGGGAAGTCAATTGACTTATCTGCATTTTTTTGGGATGTGGGAGGAAACTCGAGTGCCCGAAGGAAACCCACACAGACACGTGGAGAACATACAAACTCCTTGCAGATGTTGACCTGGCTGGCATTCGAGCTAAGCACTACACCACTATGCTGCCCATGTTATTAACATGTATTATTATACAATAATACAATACAATAACATTTGTAAAGCGCTTTTCTCCCATAGGACTCAAAGCGCATAGCTGTGTCTCAGATTAATACAGGGTTTCAGGCTGGGTTGTGTTACAGAGGAGATAGTCAGATGTTCATGATTGCCAGACTGAAAAGGTAGGTTTTCAGTTTAGACTTAAATGTTTCCAGGGATGGGGCTGTCCTGATTGGGTGTGGCAGGGAGTTCCAAAGTGTAGGGGCAGCATGACAAAAGGCTCTGTCTCCAAAGGTTTTGAGGTGGACTCTGGGGGTGACCAATGTGTTACGTCCTTTTGATCTAAGATTGTGGGGGGTGCGATGTAGTTGCAACAAGTCCTTCAGGTATCCAGGGCCCAGATTGTGCAAGGATTTGAATGTCAGTAAGCCAATCTTAAACAGAATTCTCCATTTTATCGGTAGCCAGTAGAGTGAGCTCAGGGTTGGTGTTATGTGGCAATGGCGGGGTTGGCTCGTTAACAGCCTTGCGGCGGCATTCTGTACTAATTGCAGGCGGCGTAAGTCTTTCTTATGCAGGCCTGTGTAGAGGACGTTGCAGTAGTCTAACCTTGATGTGACGAAGGCATGAACTAGGGTTGGAAGATCCTCTGAAGGAATTAGGTGTTTAATCCTTGCAATATTCCTTAGGTGAAAGAAGGAATGTTTCACAACAGCTGAGATTTGATTCCTGAAGCTTAATTTCCCATCAATCAGTACTCCCAGGCTGCGCACACAGTCTGAGTTGTTCAGGTCTGAGCTCCCTATCCTTAGCGGTGTTGGTTGAGACTGGAGCTGCTTTGCTGTTGAGCCCTGGCCCTTCGATAACAAGAACCTCAGTTTTGTCAGCATTAAGTTTTAGCCAATTATTATTCATCCACTCCTGAAGCTCAGCTAAGCATGCGTTTATTTGTGGAGTAGGGTCTGTGACGTCAGGTTTGAATGACAAATATAGCTGGGTGTCATCAGCATAGCAATGATATGTCAGGCCATGTTTTTGTATGATTTCTCCAAGTGGCAGCATGTATATGGTGAACAGTAAAGGGGATAATATTGCGCCCTGAGGTACACCGTATTTTAGTGGTACAGGGTTGGAGAGGAAGGGCCCTAAGGCTACCCTTTGTGTTCTGCCAGCCAGGAAGGAGTTAAACCACCGGAGAACAATGCCATCTATGCCACAGTACTCTTGTAGCCTGTTGAGTAAGATTTTATGATCGACTGTGTCAAAAGCCGCTGAGAGGTCGAGCAAAATCAGGATGGAACATTGACCCTTGTCTCTTGCAATGAGCAGATCATTGCAAATCTGGGTGAGGGCTGTTTCACAGCTGTGATATTTCCTGAAACCAGATTGAAGAGGGTCAAGGATGTTGTTTCTGGAGAGCCTGGCTTCGAGTTGGAGGTAGACAGCCTTTTCAATAACTTTTCCCAGAAAGGGGAGGTTTGAGACAGGTCTGTAGCTGTTTAGAGCATCTGGGTCTAAGGATGGTTTCTTGAGTAGAGGCCTGACGATTGCTTCTTTCAGGGTAGAGGGAAACCACCCTTCTTGTAAGGAGCCGTTGACTATTTTGTGGAATGCCGGTGTAAATAGTTCAGGGCATTTCAACATGAACTTAGTGGGGCCAGGGTCCAGATCGCAGGTAGTCTGGCGAAGGTTTGAGAGGATATCCAAGATGTCTTTTTCAGTGATTACCTTAAAATCAGACCATGGTGGTAGGCTATTTTTGCACCTGTTATATGGCTCTGCATGGGTTTCTGGGGCTGTGAATTGAATGGCAGATCGTATGGAGGAGACTTTGTCTGGGAAGAAGTGGGCAAATTTCTCGCAAAGTTCCTGTGAAGGTCTGATGCTGGATTTCCTGCAAGATGGATTGCAGAGACTGTCAACCGTGCGGAAGAGTTGGGCAGGTCTGTTGGCTGCATTTGCAATTTCGTGAGACAGGAGTAAGGACTTCTTTTTGTTAATCATCGTTTGATATTTTTTCAGGTTATATCAGGCAGAGAAGTGGACAGAGACAGTGGAAAAATGATTAGTTCCATTAGTTCCATTTTACTCATATTAGGGCCTGTACACACTGCTGCGCTTGCTCTGCACTTTTAAAATTGCAAGGTCTTTTGAAAAATCATGAAAATCACAGAGACCTTTACACACTGGTGCGATGCAATTTTTGTATTCTAATTAAGGTTTTGCGATTTAAAAATCGCATGCGCTTTTAAAAAAGCAGTGCAAGTGCAGCAGTGTGTACAGGCCCATTACAGGATTTCTGGAAAGTCTAAAAAGGACTGGGCCTTGGGCGTCTGCATGTCCGAGGGAGCTGTTCATGACAGAGAAGCGCTACAGTATATGGATGATACACATGGAAGATGGGGCTGCACGTAGAATGGGAGGGGCTCTGCTGCACAAGGAAGGGAGTCCAAACACACACAAAGTATAAATCCAGCTTTGCATATTAAGTTTTAGGAAGAGGGGTCATGATCATGAAAGATAGAGGATCAAGCAGACAAGCAATCAAGAACATGCACATTATTTGTGATGGGGGTGAAAAATCACCCTTATGCCCCATTCACACTTAGAAGCGCAAAACGGCGGCAATTTTTGACGGTGTTTTGCGGGAGTGCTTTTTCCGCGATTTCACAGGGAAAAATCACTGAACAGTGCAGTGATTTCTACACGATCGTGTTTAGCACTTCTTTAGCACTGAAACGCGATCGCCGGGAAATCGGCTGAAAATGGTGCAGGCTACGCGTTTGCGTTTTGCAATTTTGTGTGATTTGTGGCAATTAGCGCAAGTAGCCCAAGTAAGAATGGGCCCATAGGGTTTTATTACACTAACACTTTCAAAAGCGCTAGTGTTTGAGCGTTTTGCCAAAATCGCCGGCAAACCGCTCAAGTGTGAATGGGGCCTAAGGAGAAAAGAACACAGAGACAACAGGAGCCCAAATGGTACAGTATGTCACAAATGGATGTGAGATAGTGAAAAACCTGGTACTCACAAAGGAGGGTTGCAGTAGGGGCAGGTAGAGATATATAAACCCGACTCCACTCGGGGATATCCAGGTGTAACTGGAAGCGGTCACACTCTTAGTAAAAACAACAAAGGTCCTATACTAGGTGTCTAGTTCTAACCCTAACTCTCAGAGGCGCTCCATTGTTGGCTGTCTGCAAGTAGCTGGTACTTTACTTGGCCTGAGGAAGTGGGCATTGACCCAAGAAACGCGTTGCCTGTGCTCATTAAAGGGAACCAGAGATGAACGTTTCACACAAAATAAACATATCAGTCGATAGCTTGTAAAGAATAAATGCTCTACCTGATAATTTCGCTGCTCTGGTGTGCCTTTTTTAGTGTTTTTTATCCATTATTGCTCCAGGAAAAATCAAATATGGCCGCCGGCTCATATCACTTCTGCTTCCGGGTTATGAGTTGTTCTGGATGGGCTGTCTAGGCTATATGAGACTAGGCTGCTATCTAGGCTATATGAGAAAGGCTGCTGCAGCCTGTCATCTGTGTGCTTTCATTTTGGTATGATATGCAGCTGCCTGTAGGAAGTGTATCTTATAGGAATGAAACTGCAGTCATCATCAGTATCTAGTACACACAGAGCACACAGGGATCATATTGCAGCCACACTTGTCTGTTCAGAGCTTTTCTCTCAGCAGCAGCAGCCCCTCCCATGTCATCACAGCTCTCAGTATGCAAAGCAGGAAATCTGAGCCAGGAGGTGTCAGGCTTGGGCTTGAAAAGACTCCACAGAAGAGTGACTCAGCTATAATGATTCCAGGTCAAACCTAGACTGAGCCAGTCTGGGATTCTTATCACAGCTGCTAATAGACTAATTAAGCAGATAAGAATGAAACTAAAAGCAGGGTAGGTGTTTACTGTCATGTTCCCACTGATAAATGTAATAAAATTCATGAGGGTGCTTCGTCTCTGGTTCTCTTTAAAAGTCATAATTATATGAACTTGTCATTATTGAGGTAAGCTAACTCTTTTTTTCTATTTTTGTTGGTTTTAACCTAATTTTAACCATCACCTGGGTGCCTCTTACACCCTTTATGCAAATTATTTGCTTACATGTAAGACTATGAAATGCAGGGACAGATTTACAACTCAGAGGCCTGTAGGCGCAGGGGTTCTGGCACCCTAAACTCCGCCCCTGAACATAGGCCACACCCCAAGTAAAAATATTCTGAATGCTAATCTCTGCCTTATTTTACTAAGTGTCCTTAGAATCTTACACTCTAATCCTTGTCTGATATCATCCTTAGTGTCATGAGACAAGGATTAGGGTGTAAGTGTCTGAGGTCAGTGATATGAGGCAGGGATTAGACTGTAAGATCCTGAGGTCAGCGATATGAGAAACGGCTGCCTCTCTCACATAAGGCGCCTGTAGGCACGTGCATTATGGAAAATACGGCCCTGATGAAATGTGTATATAAAACACATTTGTTAATAACGCAGAGACAACGCTGTGAGAGAATCCAAGCTGTTCGTCACTGGCTTAGAAATCTGGCGCTGTACCAATATCACAGGGAAAATAATTGCTCTGAAAAGATAGTTTAAATCATAAATATTAGATTTTCTAGTTCACCTCCGTAGTTAGATCAGGGCATGGTCTGTATCCCGCGGCTACGCCACATTCTTCCTCCTACAAACGGCAGGTACACTATAATAAAGTACATACTCTTTTCTTTTTCTTATTAAAGCATTCTCATTTTAATCCTCTACCATGAAATACAACAATAACGCAAAGCCACACTTTATTGCATTTTAAGTAAGTAGAGACACAGCTATTTGATTTGCCTCGATCCATCGGCCTATTACAAGCACCGCAATTCCTCCAACAAGTGGATAATTCCATGTTGCATTCATACGCATCAATCTTCAGCTTTAATCTAAATGTAATGTCTATCCCAGTGCTCGTTTCAGAACACACAGAAAATATGGGAATCTTTATTGGATGTAGTCTAACCTCTTCTCATGTGGCTAAACAGAAATGTTTTATTCTCGGAGCGCTGCCTGTGATTGGATCCTGCGCTGCCGGGAGACTGTCGAGCAGGAAAGGCCTGAGGCAAAGCGCGGCATCCCAGTTGTGTCCGGAAATATGCTTATACCGTAACCGGCTCAGTGGGACAGAATAACTCATTTAGCTTTGTCACTTTGCTTGAACTTTGCATTCAACAGAAATCTTTGAAATTAGGCCGGAGCAAACAATGCAAATGGGATGGAATAACGGCAGTGTCCTAATTAAAAGAAAAAAAAATTGGTGAGACATTGAATACAAATTCCTATATTTTATGTGTTCTGACGGGTATGGTTTGTTTTTTGTAATCCTGTGACAGAGCTTGTTTTCAGCTCTGTATAATAAGACACTTGACGAGCCGATGATAAACAAAACATGTACCTGTTGCAAAAACTTGCAAAGCTGCAGCATGTGATCATCTTTGTTATTTCTGTCTATGGTCCCGGGTGTGTGTGGGTTCAGCGCTGCCACCACATTTCTGCTAGGCCATTTGCGTTGATGTCATGCTTCAGTTCTTTATAGCTGATATTTGTTCCCCGCTATTTACTTAACCTAAACTTGGAAGCAGGAAATTTGGCCACCTGAGGCTTATGGACTATTTAGGGACCTCATAGGCGCTAATGCAAAATATTGGCGCTATTGTGCGTCAAAAGCAGGAATTAGGGCACCCGATAAATAACCCTCACCTTTGAGAATTATCAGTTTGTAAATTATTATTTTGAAATTGTTCATTTTAAAATTTGTTTTGGGAACTATCATTTATTAAATTATCGTTTTGAAATTTATTGTCTTAGAAATTTTCTTTTTTTACGTTATTTGCAGCGGAAGGAGAGGGTTTTGAGGTTAGTCATATACACCTAATGAATTTCCCGCCGTTATACGGCCGATTCGATCACAGTGATCGAATCGCTGTGAAATCGCTGCGCACACAGCTGACAGAACGATCGATTTCCGTCCGAAATCGATCGTTCCCGTCGATTCCCGACGATCCGTCCGTGCGGAAGATTTTTCTCGATCGCCGGCGGGTCGGGAGTGCGTCGATCGTGGCGTTCGAATGCCGGACGACCGACGCAATACAGCGGGTATACATTACCTACAGCAAAAAACAAAGCAAGCGCTCACCATCATGGGCTGCATCTGAATGACTTATCACCTCATATGCACCACTTATATAGCTCAAATACACACTCAGCAATCAGACAGATGCAAAACATATGCATAACTAAATACTTACCATGCAAAACAGGATAGCACAATGGGTGCTGCTAGCCTGGTAGTTACAGAATTATGGAAACAAAGTAAAGGTAGAAGGCTGCGCATCCCTGACCCAATACTGTACAATTGAATGGTTAATTGCTGTGGTGCACACCGCCCCCCCCCCCCCCCCCCCTGGACTGAAATGTACGCCCGCATCCAAACAATGCAATACTGGTCTATGGAGAAATTTTAGATTCCATCATAGTTTTGCATGCAAAAATATAATATACTGGACATCTGCACCAACGTTGAGGTAACCCTCCAGAGCAGATGTCCTAACGCTAACTAACCTAAGTAAAAAGCAAATGTCTTTACCCTGGGAGCAGCTATGCTAAAATGTGTAACTTATATTCAATACAGACAGCAAAAAACAAAGCAAGCGCTCACCAACATGGGCTGCATCTGAATGACTTATCACCTCATATGCACCACTTATATAGCTCAAATACACACTCAGCAATCAGACAGATGCAAAACATATGCATAACTAAATACTTACCATTCAAAACAGGATAGCACAATGGGCGCTGCTAGCCTGGAAGTTACAGAATATCGGAAACAAAATAAAAGTAGAAGGCTGCGGGGGCGGTGTGCGCTACAGCGATTAACCATTTAATTGTATAGTATTGGGTCAGGGATGCGCAGCCTTCTACTTTTATTTTGTGGGTATACATTACCTGCTCCGCCGGCGCGAGTCCCAGCTGTCACTGCTGTCTTCTCAGCTCTGGTCTGGTCTCCGGCATGCTTCACTTCTTCCTGCCCGGCAGGAAGTTTAAACAGTAGAGGGCGCTCTACTGTTTAAACTTCCTGCCGGGCAGGAAGAAGTGAAGCATGCTGGAGACCAGACCAGAGCGGAGAAGAAGACAGCAGTGACAGCGGGAGCTCGCGCCGGCAGAGCAGGTAATGTATGCGGGGGGGGGGGGAGCGGTTTCAGCACCACCACCACAGATTGTGAACGGTTTCAAACTGAAGTCGGTCCACAATCTGTTTGCAGTACAGGTGGCCATACGATCCCTCTCTGATCAGATTCGATCAGAGAGGGATCTATCTGTTGGTCGAATCTGATGGCAAATCGACCAGTGTATGGCCACCTTTATAGTACATGCAGCCCAGCCATTACTGCCGCCAATAAATACAATCATCATGACTCCCCTCCCCCCAATTACATGTGCTGCCATTACGCTCCCCCCATTCATAACAATATAGACAATAGTGCTCCCCACTAAAATACCTCTCATTATAGTCACTTCCATTGTAGTGCACCCAGTTGTCACATTGACCCCAGTGTTAATTGAGGCTACTGTGGCACCCTGGGGGGTGGTAATTTGAGGGCTGGTGGCACCTGATAAATATTGCAATTAGGCTGTCAGTGCCCATTACTTTACAGGGGAGTTGGCTAGAGTTAGGAATCAGAAGGGAAGGGGGGAGTGGATCGGGGATAGGCATAGTTGGGTATGGTTAGGGTTAGACATCGGCAGGGAGATTGATTAGAGTTAGGTTAGTCCGTAGTAAAATTTCAGGTAAGATTCATAGTAGAATATCAGCAATTCACCAATATTCTACTTCTCCAGTGCCCAAATTTCTGTGGCATCCATTTTAAATGCACGTGTTATCATGCCCCTTTCAGGGATGTAACTATAAATCAGGATGCCCCAAACCACTTTGCTGATTGGGCTCCCTATCCCCTATATCCACCCCCTCACCTTAGAATAGCTATGTTCTCCCCGGCATTTCCCTCCCCAAGCCCCAAGAAGATAATGTCCTCTCAAAAATAAAGCAGTTAGACCTTCAGTCTATGCAGAGTTAGAGCATGGAAGCACTAGCTCCAGTTTTATACTTACCTGCATCTTCCCCGGGTCTGATAGTGGTTCATCAGTACCAAACTCAAATACCCTGTGAGAAGAAAAAGTGGTGTTCACTGCCTCAGGAAGGTTTTCTTTGGTTGTCTGCTGAGATACCAGGTCCCTTGTCACTTCATTCAGCAATAAAGTTGGCTATAAGTATCTCAGTCCATGGGGCTGGCAAGATAGGGGAGAGCTACGTAAATAATTACAATTTCACTTCAATACGTTATATTTTTATTTATGAGATCTCTGTGACCTTAGTATTTTATTTTTCTTAGGGACAAACTTTTCTGATAGGTCACAGGTAATATAGTATGTGTACTGGACCCCTTGCCAGTGAATGTATTTATTTTATGCAGTTTATATAATGCTGATTTATTTTTTACAACACTGAAAAATCCTATTTCTAATTGTTCTGCAAAAAGACTTACAATAGAAATCTCCTATCACAATGTTTGTCCAGTTTTTGGGAGAACACAATTAACCTATTAGTGAGTGTGTTTTGGCTTGTATGAGAAAACTCTGAGTACTCTGAAGAATGGTAATGGTGAATGCACCCAGGATCCTGGAGCTACAATGCCGGGTTGCTAAGGACCAAGCCACAATAAAAAATTAATGCCTGACTCAACCAAGTCTCATAATTTCCACCTCAACCTAATTACAGGGGAACGGCACCACATCTCAATTTCAGTACCCTAATAATATCAAACAGGTAGTGCCATTCAGGTTTTGCAAATTACAGTCAGTGTTTATTGATCAACAATTGCAGTAACAAACAACCCACCAATATTGAAAACAATTAAAAGTGATCTGGATGGAGAACTCCCGCACACTGCATTGCCCTCTCAAATCCACCCTAACGGGTACCGGTACCCAAGCACCTATTTCTTTAGAGAGGGGAGAGCTGTGTTACATGCCACAGTATGAATGTTTGTGCCACAATACTCTGGTTTACCGGCTCCAAGTGTAAAAAGGTTTCATCTCACCCTGGCGTTCAGCATCATCACCTCCTTTATGCAAGTCCAATGGGATGTTGGATTCAACGTTGTGCTGCACGGAGGGTTAGCCTCTCGTCATTAGGTTTCTCCACTATACAACTCCCTGCTCAACCCGTTCTATGTGAGTCTCACACAGGAAAACTGGGACTGCATTTGCACCAGACACTTCATTTAGCCGGCTTAGCAGAGGCAGATCGTCCTCCGGATCACAGGACTTTAGCTAAAGGAGGATCCGGAGGATGCTCTGCCTCTGCTAAGCCAGCTAAACGAAGTGTCTGGTGCAAATCCAGTCCCAGCTCCTGTGTGAAAGACGCACATAGAACGGGTTGAGCAGGGAGCTGTGAAGTGGAGAAACTTAATGACAAGAGGCTAACCCTCCATGCAGCACAACAGTGAATCTAACATCCAATTGGACTTGCATAAAGGAGGTGATGATGTGGAACGCCATGGTGAGATGAAACCTTTTTACACTTGGAGCCGGTAAACCAGAGTATTGTGGCACAAACATTCATAATTTGCAAAACCTGAATAGCACCGCCTGTTTGATATTATTACTAAGGTGCTAATGACCAAGCCATCATACCACGAGTTCATGTTCCTTACTAAGAGGCATTAAAGAGGCACTGTAGGGAACTTTCAGTAACCAAACATTACACAGAGCTGCTCCTGCCAGTAGTAAAGATGTTGCCACCTTTCCACCTCAACCTAATTACAGGGGAACGGCACCACATCTCAATTTCAGTACCCTAATAATATCAAACAGGTAGTGCCATTCAGGTTTTGCAAATTACAGTCAGTGTTTATTGATCAACAATTGCAGTAACAAACAACCCACCAATATTGAAAACAATTAAAAGTGATCTGGATGGAGAACTCCCGCACACTGCATTGCCCTCTCAAATCCACCCTAACGGGTACCGGTACCCAAGCACCTATTTCTTTAGAGAGGGGAGAGCTGTGTTACATGCCACAGTATGAATGTTTGTGCCACAATACTCTGGTTTACCGGCTCCAAGTGTAAAAAGGTTTCATCTCACCCTGGCGTTCAGCATCATCACCTCCTTTATGCAAGTCCAATGGGATGTTGGATTCAACGTTGTGCTGCACGGAGGGTTAGCCTCTCGTCATTAGGTTTCTCCACTATACAACTCCCTGCTTAACCCGTTCTATGTGAGTCTCACACAGGGAAACTGGGACTGCATTTGCACCAGACGCTTTATTTAGCCGGCTTAGCAGAGGCAGATCGTCCTCCGGATCACAGGACTTTAGCTAAAGGAGGATCCGGAGGATGCTCTGCCTCTGCTAAGCCAGCTAAACTAAGTGTCTGGTGCAAATCCAGTCCCAGCTCCTGTGTGAAAGACGCACATAGAACGGGTTGAGCAGGGAGCTGTGAAGTGGAGAAACTTAATGACAAGAGGCTAACCCTCCATGCAGCACAACAGTGAATCTAACATCCAATTGGACTTGCATAAAGGAGGTGATGATGTGGAACGCCATGGTGAGATGAAACCTTTTTACACTTGGAGCCGGTAAACCAGAGTATTGTGGCACAAACATTCATAATTTGCAAAACCTGAATAGCACCGCCTGTTTGATATTATTACTAAGGTGCTAATGACCAAGCCATCATACCACGAGTTCATGTTCCTTACTAAGAGGCATTAAAGAGGCACTGTAGGGAACTTTCAGTAACCAAACATTACACAGAGCTGCTCCTGCCAGTAGTAAAGATGTTGCCACCTGTGATACATTTCAAAATGTAAATAAGGGTGAGAAAACTTTTTACAACGGGCAAAAACTTACCAAATTAATTTATAAATAATGAATTAATAATAACAATTTTTGTAAAAAAAAAAACAAGCAAATTTATTCATTACTTTTTTTAACTACTATTCTTCTTTAGCCACTTAGCAGCTTTGATAGATTTCTCTCGTTTGAGATAAGCACACTGCTTTTGACCTCAGTTGGCAGAACTCGTTGAGCTGTAAATTCTTGGAATGCTTTCATCTCTCTCTACTAGCAGAATATATAGAAACTGAAAGCAAAACTTCTCTTATTGTTTCTCACTGCCCCCTTGCAACTAGTGGGCGTAAATACACATTACAGCAGTACTAATCAGAAGCAGGAAAATTTAACAAATAAGAAACAAAAAATATGCTAAAATAAATTAACCTGGAGCACTTGCAAGCCTCTAAATAAATTGGCTGCCAAAGAGTTAATAATGTTGCTTTGAGGGTGAGATTTATAGCTTTGGAAGAACGTATTGTTGCGGGAGATGTAATATGCAGACTCAGTCCTACAGTGATGACAATACAGATGTATCCCTGGTGCATAATCCATCCTGTACTTATCTACAACCTCATCCCAACCTATAACAAATTCCTTACAATGTGCTAGCTCTTTCCGTTTTGTATGGTACGAAGACCATACGGTCTAATATTGAACTTACCTTTAAAGTAAATTGTACCTTTCCCAGCGTCTTGTTTGCGTCTTGTTTGAGCACCAATGGCGACCAAGAGAGTAAACTTCTGTATTACACCCCCCCCCGCCCCCCCCCCCCTTCCTTCTCTTCTGCACAAAATAAAAAATAATGATTACTCACATTCGGCCCCAATTTAACAACCTCTTCTCTGCCGCTCCAGCTTTGTTGATTTATTTAAATACATTTTGAAACTTAGGGGAAAAAAGTTTGTGACTCTGCCTTTAGTTTTTTTTCTTCAAGTTATATACTTGTTAAAATTATAAGACTCCTTTTGAAATAATGGACTTTGACAGGTAAGGGATTAAACTACAAGTGGATGAAAGAAGATTCCGCTTTGATCTGATCTCTAACAAGTTGAAGAGCAGAGTCTTATTTTAGTTGACAGTCTTGCAGCTGAACACAGGAAAGTGAAGAGAGACTGCCAAAAGGAAGCCTGGCACTTTTTCTTCAACATAAATTCAAGCTGTCTGGATCCAATTAGGTAAATGCATATGATTAACCGATCGAAGAAAGTTAGATAATAATATAGCATGAAATGTATAGCTCTATTTCAGGGCGCTTTTCAAGGTATGCTTTTTAGAAGTAGCAGAACACAAGTTTGTTATAAGAAATAAGAGGATGTGCTTAAGAACCAAAGATAGAGATTCACAGAAACTTCACAATGTATGATCAAAATCACTTTTTTTCAGGAAAGACGAGAAGACGTGGAAACTGAAGCTCGTTTTTTAACTTTTTTTTTTACCCTTACATACTTAGGATTCCAGATAAAAGTGACTGAGCAAATTTTGGACCTGAACATTTGCTGAAATGACTTTTTACAATAAGATTGGTATGAGTTGTGTAGCTTTAGGCAAATTCTGACACTCCAAAATCAATTCTCAAGACCAGCTCCTTGGCTGAAATTTGAGGCGCATGCTTGATAAAAGGGTGAAGTTCAACCTCGTCCTTAGTGAACCCCGAAGGTGTGATTTGTCCACTGGCACAGAGATGGCTAATTCTGCTTCACATGGGAGAAATGTTTTGGCTGATGGCCATAAGTACATAGTCTGACTCGAGCAAAAGGGTTGGAAAGCAATGTGCTAAGTGATTCTCTTAGATAGCACTGCCAATAACTGTACAGTTGCCGATTTTTGGATGAAAAGATAATTAACTAGTTCAACCCAGCAGGTGATTCTAAACGTCTGCTGTTTACTTCAATAAACTTTGTTGGGTTTTATTGTTAAATATAGTCGCTCCATAGATAAAAGACTTGTATAGTTTCAATGGCCCTGATTTAAAGTGTACCTGAACTTTAATGTAACATGATATGCATGGATACATATATTACCAAACCTACTTAGAACTTGTCTGTGTAAATGTTTTATTATTATTATGTTAATGTGCAGTCAGAGAAATCAAATACCCGCAGCAACTTTCTCTCTTAAAGTAATTAGAAGCCAAAACACTTATATCTGGCTGTGAAAACACTCCTGATAACAGGATAGTTCTTACAAGTTTAAAAGGTCATAATTTCTCTTTTGTGGGAACTGAAGGAACTAGATTTTACAACACACTTAGATGGCTGCTGTTCTTAGGTCCTACTTTCAATTTAACCTCTTCAATTGAAAATAAGAATATGAGACTCCAGGGAAAAAAATCTATTTATCATTACTTCTACACATAGAATCAATTATCTCGTTTTTGTTGAATGTTCAGCAGCAGGCTTTGGGTGAGTAGCATGCATCTGGATATGCCATTACTACCAGTTCCTGAAGAGTCTAATGGTAATAAAATGACCTCATAATGAAACCTTCCCTATTTGTATAATCTGTTCCTGTAGTAGCCTACAATGTCTTATAGGGAATGTGAAGTTAGAGAAGTATGGAGGCTGCCATTTTTATTCTCTTAACATTTCAAAACCTCGGCTATATTTTAATTTGGATAAAGTTTAAAATTGAATAAGGAAGTGCCAGCTTGATGTTTTGGATTGACGTATGGGGTGCTGTCAACCACCCCTGTAAGCTCTGAGCACTCTGAAACATTATAAGAGGCACAAACCAAAGGAGTACGGAATAACCCATACTAGAGGGTGAGGGGACATTCCACACATATTCATAATATTCATCTTGCCAGCAGTAAAGATGTCAGCATCTCTGATAAATTAAACAATGTAAGATTTTTCCATGAGCAAACATTGACTACATAATTTATAAATGAATACTGTAAAGGTAAGCAATTTTATTCAATTTATTATATCAAGTTATAAACTGTATACAACAATGTCCCTCTTTAAAAGTGTGCGGCCATGATAAACTCTAACACTAGCCCCCCCCCCCCCTCCCCCCTGCATTTTTTAACACATATAACGCTATTTAGCGTTATAAGTGTAAGTCACTTTGCGTGCGCCATTTTTTAACACTTATAACGCTAAATACCGTTATATAGTGCAAGTTGATGCAGCGAGATCTTATACCCTCAGCGCTGTGTGCCATTTTAATCTGTCCCGGTGTACAGACACTCTCAGGTCTGTTCCCACCAGGCTAATTAGGACACCCGGTTTCAGCACTGGACTGCTTTAACAATAAGTTGTAGCCTGTTTATAATTCTGCCCAAACATCTGCAGCCCTAAGGCACTGTTACAACTGAGAATTTCCTCCAACCGATAAATATGTTCTAGTCAAAGTCAGATGCAGCAGAAAAAGTTTATTATTGAGTGGCCTAGATTAAAGAACAGAAGTTTGCTTACTTATAAATCTTTTGTTGTAAGCAAAGTGGGAGGGAAGATTGAGATTTTTTTGTTCCTAATGCTGGGTAGGGTGGATGTTTGATGTTATCCAGACATTGACTAGTTGATGAAGCTCCACAAGACAGGAGTACACATTTCAGTCTGGGAGAAGGAAGCCAGCATTATATTGTTTTGCAATATATTTTAGACGTTTCATCATGAGAATTTAAATCCGCTGACATGAAAAATATAAAAACCGGCGCAGACAATTGTTCTTGTATAATGCAAGACAGCAGCTTGTTTCTGAATTCAATCGAAAAGGATGAAAATAAGGCTGGCTGATTTGAATACAAAGATGTGACGGTAAATGCAGCGATGAGCACAACATGAGCACACAGCGCTTATAGGTGTAGCCAATCAAGAAGCAGATACAAAAGGGTACCGATGTTATGCTGAGGACATATTTGCAGGTAATTACTCATCAGCATAGAAAAATAATAGGTAAATTATGAAGACCCAGAATGACCAGATTGGCATGTATAGCTTTTGGAGGGACAGTCCCTCTTTGGAAACCCAGTCCCTCTGTCCCTCTTTCTTCCTCATTTGTCCCTGTTTCAGGGCTGATGTACAGATGTATGTAGGTAAATGTATTTTTCTACTGAAAAATGTGTTTATTTGACTCCAAACTATATTCCCATTCTTTAAATTGATGCATTTCTTATTTTCAAATGTTAATATGAGGGAAAATGAACCAGTGTGATCTGAATGACAAAACAACCTAACTTTGTAATAAAATCTTTATGGCATGCATGACTAGGGGTGTCGTGGGGCGTGATTAGCAGTGTGGCAGGGGTGTGGCTTAAGTGTCCCTCCTTCTTATCTCAAAAGGTTGGGAGGTATAAGCATGCAGTAGACTAAAAGGAACCTAAATTCTACTGAAGTCTGCAAACAAAATATTGCAAGGTAGGAGGTAGCAGCATGTTATCTTCCCCCCCCCCCCCCATACAAACAACTTTATTAAAGGTAA
This sequence comes from Hyperolius riggenbachi, assembly GCF_040937935.1. Taxonomy (NCBI): domain Eukaryota; kingdom Metazoa; phylum Chordata; class Amphibia; order Anura; family Hyperoliidae; genus Hyperolius; species Hyperolius riggenbachi. Next base: position 105,185,923 of record NC_090649.1, read on the forward strand.
AGTGAACCTAAACTTAGGATGCCCTCCCTCTTACTGTATCCATATCACAGGGTAGTTAGTGGCAAAGCAAGTTGATTTGGTTCCCTTAAAATTAACCTAAACTCAGGACTTCCTCTCTGCATTAAAAGTTTAGCCACAGCATAATAACTTTTAAAGAAAGACATTTCTTTGTTACAACCTATAGAACTCCTGTAACGATCCGCTCAGCTGCCTGCGCAGGCAGGCAGCCTTTTGATCATTATTCAGGTCTGCATGCTGCAGGACTCTGGAAAGTAGACCTTCTGTCAGTTTTGCAGCTTGTGCTTGCTGAGGAATTTGCATACGTTGTCATGCAAATTGCCTGGCCACATTCATTGGAGGCGTGTACTATAAGTAGTATGTGTGTCCCACAATGCTTCGCTGCTCATAGAGGTTTGTTCCTGCTGGACTCACCTGGAGTGTCAGCCACTGCTATCTTAGTATAGTTAATTCTTGGGGAGTGCTCCTTGCATTCCTAGTTAGTGCAGTCAGTTTGTGTATAATTTGTACTGCCTATTCTGTCTTGTCTTGTCTGTCGCGATTGCGCTGTCACCAGCGGCGGTTGATAGCGAATCGCTCTGTCTTGTTTGGATCTCACTAGCCTCTAGCGGTAGCGGCTGTGGATCCTTCTGATCTGAGTTCCTGGAGTGTAAGCTGGAGCAGCGGTTGCTACCGGCTACCTCATCTGATCTGTCTTGTTTAGATCGCACTAGCCGCTAGCGTTAGCGGCTGTGGATCTTTCTGATCTGTGTTCCTGCTTGGATCACACTTGCTCTGGCGGAAGAGCGGTGGATCCTTTCTGCCTAGTTCCTGTTTCTCGTTTGTCTGTCTTGTCTGATACGGGCGCTTGCTGTAGGCCCGATGAGGTAACCGTTAAGCAAGCGTTCACGTTCTTTGTTTCGTGTTTGTCTGTTGATGGTTAGTTAGGCGTGCTTGTCTCTATTGTGCTTATCACGTGGAGACCGCGCATAACCGCGTGCACTGTTGCGAATGAGTGCGGTGTTCGCGGTTAGCTAGCGTTTATTATTTTCCGTATATTCTCATTGTATTTGCTGTGCCATTGCTACCCTCGTATTCTATTCTGATCTGCCTTGTGTCACGTCTGGCGATCGCACCTCTCGCGATCGCGTTCCTGTTTCGTATCTGCTGTTGTGTGTGCGCGGTCGCGGGGTGGCGACTAGATTGGCGCACACACATACAACCTATCCCTTTGCTCAATCTCATTCGCAATCGCCTCTCTTGCGATTGCGTTCTGCGCTTCGTACAAATTCCTGCCTGGCATTTGTGGAGGTACAGAGGATTGGTTCCTCTGCACTCCCCAGCGCCATCTGCCGACAGGAATTTTCCCTCTACTGGTGCTTGCACCAAAAGCTGGGTTCTAGTATCTTGACACGCTTGTGGAGGACCTCCGCAGTGTCAGCGCACATCTTTGTGCGCTGAACACGGAGATATCCCACAATCGTTACAACTCCAACAGAGATCCTGTAGGAGGTTACTTTTTGGTATCCTGGGAGCACAAAAAAGTGTTAACCTCCTGTGTTTCCATGTTAGCACAGAACCTTGGCACGCACGTTCTTCTGAAGGTAGCTACACTTAGCAAGGATTTAACCTGATCTGATCAGCTGGTCCTTTCCAGGCAGAAATGCGACTTTAAACATCCAAATGGATCCTGCACCAGATATTCATTCATTGAATCCTTATTGTTCATGTTCAAGTGCATTACGATATATTCAACAACATTCATGGAGAGTGAGTGGTCATCAGACTGTGTAGCCAATTTTAATCGGATGCGCATTCAACAGAATGTTGGGTGTTAGAATGGTCCAATTGGTCAGACAGTGACCTATGGTATGATTATTATTAATGTTAAATAGGAACTATCCCAGCATAACAAGCAATTTCTCACCATTTTTATTTAACATATTTCTAAAACAGAATAGAAGTGATGCAAAAGGGGAAAATACACAGAAAATGATGATGAGATGACTGAACTATTATATATTAAACAATATATGTACTGAATTAAAAAAAAACACAAGCTTGAACTGGGCTTTGAAAAATTTGCGGTCATCATGGCTTTTATACTTAATAGAAAGACTATGGAGGAGAGAGTGCAGCTCATAAACCAACCAAAATACCGGCCCGCCTGAAGGGAAAGAATAATGATTGGCTGAGGATTTCACATTTGCTTTTGAGATATTTTGCCCACAGGACTGTCTGCAGAAGGTAGACATTCTTTTCCACAGACAAGTATAATGGCTGAAGCAGATAATCATCTCCTGTCTGTGACCAGCTTATCTGTTGCTGCCACTTACTTCTTTGTACTCAGACTGATCAAGGCATAGTCTGCTCTGTCATAGCTACACATCTACGCATTAATTGGGGTGATGTGTCGCCGATTGGGCGAGTACCAAGAGATCAATCTATTCCAACAATATCCTGCGCCAAAACTAATCTTCACTATATGTACCCTTAATTGGGGAGCCAGTGGAGAATATATATTCAATGTACAAAATTCCAATGGGCCACTGTCTACTAAACATATTTACTTTATTCCAAAATGCTTGTACAAAATGCCCCCACAACCCATTAAAAGGAGCAGATCTGCAGTGTCCTTCCTAAGCTGACTCACAGCCGGCTGTGTCACACATCCAGACCACACATCACTCCCGCATACACACAAGCAAGATTGTCCTATTACTCCCGGGAGTAGCACACAGGATTTGTTGGTTGAAAACAATAATCATTGGTGCTTCAGTATTACATATATCCCACCTGTGGTTGCAGTCTGTGTGTTATATCACACCTGGGGACAGTGTTCGTCCTGTTGGCAAGCTGGGTTTGGGATTGTTTAGTAAGCGCTTGTGGTTAATGTCAAGCTCAGCGTTAGTTCATGCATAGCAAATGTCAGATGACGAAGGCCGGTGGGCGGCCGATACTAGTGATGTGCGGAGCATAGCGGTGACGTCAATTCCAGTTCCCCGACGTCTGTGTTGGATACACGCTGGGAACGGAGACACCGAGCGGCAGGCTTGCGGGTTGCTAGGACATTGCAGCGCGGAGAAGATGGAGCATAAGCGGAGAGCATAACGAGAGGACTGTGAAACAGACCCTAACTGAGGGAGCCATATACAGAGGAGGTGGTGAGAGCCCTCAGTGGCAACCTTGACATTTGCTATGCATGAACTAACGCTGAACTTGACATTAACCACAAGCGCTTACTAAACAATCCCAAACCCAGCTTGCCAGCAGGACGAACACTGTCCCTAAGTGTGATATAACACACAGACTGCAACCATAGGCGGGATATATGTAATACTGAAGCACCAATGATTATTGTTTTCAACCAACAAATCGTGTGTGCTACTCCCGGGAGTAATAGGACAATCTTGCTTGTGTGTATGCGGGAGTGATGTGTGGTCTGGATGTGTGACACAGCCGGCTGTGAGTCAGCTTAGGAAGGACACTGCAGATCTGCTCCTTTTAATGGGTTGTGGGGGCATTTTGTACAAGCATTTTGGAATAAAGTAAATATGTTTAGTAGACAGTGGTGTATTGGAATTTTGTACCAAGAGATCAATGTCATGCATATGTGAAAATAAATAAGCGGTGCCAAGCTCTACTATTTTTCACCATATTTGAGGATTTAGTGTCCATAGGCCAAATTACTGGCATCGTTGAGATTACTAGTACACTGGCAGTGCAGCAGAATAGCGATCAATTATTTTAAGTACTTGCTCTTTCCATCTCCCAATTATCTTCTTGTTTGGCCGTGGAGTCTCCTCAGTCTGACATCTGTGGTGTCCCCGGCCGGTGGATTGGGGCCCTCTCTTGACACAAGGTGTAGGAGTTCCGTTCCGTGTGGGCTTACTGTGTGAGGGGTCAATATGGCATATACAATATCCAAAGCTGTAGATGATAAAATAGAGGCAGCTTTTGCTGGAAATTCTCAGGAAACTGGCAATAGTGATTTAACAGAGCTTAAAATGTTGTTTAAAAACCATGGGGCCCTGCTTCACAGGCAGCTCAAGCGGAATTGGAACGTGTCTTTACTGGAATCATATCGCAAAGCAGGGGTAATACCCGGGGGCTTATTGGAACGGGTTATGCCTGCAGAAAATTTGTTAACAGAACGGTTTGCGACCAAGAGGAAGGAGAGGGCTTTGGCATGTGGCCTAGAGATACTACAGTTGATAGCAGAGGAAGAGAGACTACAATTTGAGGAAGTGACAGATGAGATCTCTGAAAGTACTGAAGCACTTACCGTATATACTCGCATACAAGCCGAATTTTTGACCCCCAAAAAGGGGGCCAAAAGTTGGGGGGTCGCCTTGTATGCGAGTCATGTTGGTCCGCGGGTCCCCCCCCCCCTCCACTGGTCCGCGGGTCCCCCGCTCCCCCCAAGGCCGCCGCCGCTGCTATTACCTTTCCGCATCTTCTATTCCCCTCTCCGTGCTTGTAAACATCCACAGCATCGCGCCCGGCGCTGCTACTGTGACGAGGCAGGAGGCAGGAAAGAGCGTCCTGTTACTATGGGAACCGCTCTTTCCTGGCTCGCCGCTCGTCACAGTAGCAGCGCCGGACGCGCTGCTGTGGATGTTTACAAGCACGGAGAGGGGACTAGAAGATACGGAAAGGTAATAGCAGCGGCGGCGGCGGCCGTGGGGGGAGCGGGGGACCGGCGGACCAGCTATACTGAGCGCTATACTGAGCACTATACTAGCTAAACTGGGGCACATTACTAGCTAGACTGAGCACTATACTAGCTAAACTGGGGTACATTACTAGCTATACTGAGCACTATACTAGCTAAACTGGGGCACATTACTAACTATACTGAGCACTATACTAGCTAAACTGGGGCACATTACTAGCTATACTGAGCACTATACTAGCTTAACTGGGGCACATTACTAGCTATAATGAGCACTATACTAGCTAAACTGGGGCACATTACTAGCTATACTGAGCACTATACTAGCTAAACTGGGGCACATTACTAGCTATACTGAGCGCTATACTAGCTAAACTGGGGCACATTACTAGCTATACTGAGCGCTATACTAGCTATACTGAGCACTATACTAGCTAAACTGAGCACTATACTAGCTAGACTGAGCACTATACTAGCTATACTGGGCACTATACTAGCTATACTGGGGCACTTTACTAGCTATACTGAGCACTATAATAGCTATACTGGGCACTATACTAGCTATACTGGTGCACTACCTACCTATACTGGGCACTTTACTAGCTATACTGGGACACACTAGGGGAATAAGGCAGCCAGCATTTCCTACCCCCGGCTTATATGGGGGTCAATCATTTTTCCCTGGTTTTTCAGGTAAAAGTTGGGGGGTCGGCATATATGCGGGTCGGCTTATATGCGAGTATATACGGTAATGAGCTCAGTAATCATGAAGCATTTGGTGGTTTGAATGATCTGTTGAAACAGTCAATTGAACGGAAACAAGCAGTGATAAAAAGACAAAAACGTGAGAAATGTCAGAAAGATTTAGCAGCATGGGATTCGGATGAGGCATTAAATCCAAAAAATCGGTCCAAAAAGAATAAAAACAAACGTAGGAGAAAAAGGAGGAACACGGGGTGAAGTGCGACAGGTGAACAATCAGGGGAAGAGACGGATATTTCTGTAGACTCTTCTACAAGTAAAAGATCTGTCTCTTTCTCTGGACGAGACGAAATCATTGAGAATACTAGAATTGATAAAAGGAAGAAAAATAATTCATCCAGACGTAGGAGACCTAAAAAAAGTCAAAAAACGATCTACTGGTAGATACAGATCAGGAGAGTTCAGAGGAGGAGAAAGAGGACGACATGGGGGTGAAAACACACAGTGGCCAGTCACAGAGTTGAGGTAGTAGGAGGTGAGCGGTCAGCGGGGGTGGTTATAAACCTGTCCAAATTTAGGTTGGAGGAGTTGCATATTCGGGTGTTGGAGAGGGGCCTTTCTTTTTCACCAGCCTCTAGGGGGGACTCGATTGACATCTATAAGGACGTTTATATGTTTGTGAGAAAAATCTTGTTAAAACTCACTTATTGGGGGGAGCAAGTGGTGGTGAATGAGCCCCCCCTTTATACAGGCTTATCGGTGCAGGAGAGGGATGCCCTTGCCAACCTTGAATCGCTATGGGATGAGGTAAATCCACCACCTGACGATCTGTTGCCAACCATACCTGATGCTGTTGAGGAATTTTTCCCAACCAAAACGGACTTAAAGAAAAAATCTATTTACATGCCTCCTCTGAACAATAACAAATATTTGTCTGTTTTTTTAGAAGCAGTAGAGAAGAACCTACGATGTGGTGATTGGTCGATACCACTCTCAGGGTACAATTTGAGTCCAGTTGAATTTAGGGCATTGGAGGAATTGCAAAAAGCCCCAGGCATTATTATAAAACCAAGTGACAAAGGCGGCAACATAGTTTTGCTCAATGAGGGGACTATGTTGCCGAAGCCAATAGACAACTAGGTGACTCGGATACGTACCAGAGACTGGAAACAGACCCTTTTTCAACAATCAAACAAAAAGTAAATGATCTCCTAGATGAAGCCTTGTATACAGGAGTGATCAATCAAAAAGAATGGGAATATATGAGAGTGGAGGAGTACAATATCCCGGTAATTTACTTCATCCCTAAGGTTCACAAGGAATTACCGAATCCCCCAGGACGTCCAATAGTGTCCGGTAATGGTAGTCCTACGGAACGTTTGGGCCAATATATTGATATTCAGTTAAAACCCATTGTGATGTCACTTCCCTCCTTTATATTGGATACGGGTGATGTGCTACGTACTCTCGCGGAGTTTGTTGTGCCACCGGGTTCCCTCCTGGTGAGTGTCGACGTGGAGTCGTTGTACACGTCGATTCCTCACCGGGAGGGACTCAACACTTTAGAATTCTATACACATGAATATTACCCACAGGCATATGCCCATAATGCTTTTTTGGTAGAGTCTATGCATTTAATTTTGGGGAACAATTGCTTTTCCTTTGCAGGCCAACACTATAGACAAATTCAGGGGACTTCAATGGGCACATCATGCGCCCCGATGTACGCTTGCCTCCATTTGGGGTTGTGGGAGCGACAGGTGGTCTACCAGGAGTTTGAAGATGGGGTTGCACTGTGGGTGAGGTACATTGATGATGTGCTGGTGGTGTGGAGAAAGGGCGTGGCCGACCTTGAACGGTTTATCGACCGGTTAAATGATGTAGAGAGAAATATAAAATTGACTTACATTTACAGTGACCAAAATCTGTCTTTTTTGGATTTATCATTAGTAATAAAGGATGATAAGATTGTAACTTCATTGTTCCACAAGCCGACAGCGGGCAATAGCCTTCTCCATGCTACCAGCCACCATCCAAGTCATCTGTTGAGGGGGATTCCATATGGGCACTTTGTCCGTTTACGGAGAAACTGCTCTATGGATGAATGTTTTAGATCTGAATCTAGAGAGATGTATAAAAGATTCCGTGAATGGGGGTACCCACATAAATTGTTGCGTAGGGCCCTAAAGAAAGCATGGGATAGAAAGAGGGAAGAACTCCTAGATGGAAATAGATCCAGACAGACAAGAAGGGACACTCAAAAAAGAAATGACAAGATTAGGCTAATCTCTACGTATGGGGCACACTGGGGCAAGCTCCATGAAATGTTAGACCGTCACTGGCACATACTTACAGGCTCAGCAGAGATAGCAGAAATTATAGATCCAATCCCTAAGATCCCAGCAAGGCGTGCAACAAACTTTAAAGATATGTTGATTAGTAGTGAGTATAGGAGAAGTCCGGCACCAGCCACGTGGCTGAATAGAATCCCTACTGTGGGAATGTATAGGTATGGTAAGTGTAAAGCCTGTCCCTATGTACATAAGGCCCAGACATTTTGGGATAGTGCTGGATCAAAGGAATATAAAATCCAATCATTCATTAACTGCAATACAGAGTTTGTGGTGTATATGGTTACATGTCCGTGTGGCCTTATGTACATAGGGATGAGCCCTAAAATCCCGCATATTGGAGCATATGTGCAATATCGTTAACAAAAACATGGATGGAACCCTATGCGGAAAAGCATGGGTCTAGTCTGTGAGGCACTCTTTTTAAGGGAATTTTCAAATTGAAGATTTCGGGGAGAAGGGGTGATTGGAGGAATGAACTTCTCTGTAAAGAGAGTATGTGGATCTTTAAATTGCAGACACTGACTCCATGTGGCCTGAACAATGAGTTCAGCCTTAAACCTTATTTGAAAAAGGTAGTGTATAATTGAGAGATGGACTGTGTAGTACCACCTGTTTTGAGATCTTAGACAGGTGTGGCTGAATTAGCGATGCTTGGAGTAAGTGTGGAAAGCGTAGGGGGCTCGGCAACATCAAAAACTATGTTTGTCAATTACAATGTGGTGTTGCCTTTTTGCCCCATTTTTCCCGCTTCTAGACTCTTTCCTCCTCTCCTTCTCTGCCCCCCTCCCCCACTCCTTTCCCTACAATATTCCCCTCCTTCCTCCCCCCTCCCCCTTCTTTCCCACTCTCTCTTCCTCTTTATGGCTTCCCCTTGCCTCTTTTTCTTCCCCCGTGTTCCCACTTTTCTTGTTTACTGATGGTAGAATTGTAGGTTGTATGAGTGGTAGTATATGATTGCCATATGCAGAATTATACAAAATACAAATAGGCACAGAGAACTGAAAATGAACAATTTCTGCTGATCGCTGCAGAGTTGAGATATGTGCACATGAAAAGATGTGAAGCACTACCTGTCCAATATAGTGTAAATGTCTTGGGAACAGTGTCCAATGCATATACAAGAAAATCTGAGGAGAGTCACGTGGGCACAAACAGGAGGAGTTGAAACATGATGGGGATTTAAAGAGAACCTGTACTGAGTAAAAATATTTAAAATAAACACATGAGGTAACTTTAAATGAACATTACAGAGTTACCTTGCCATCAGTTCCTCTCAGAAGCTCACCATTTTCTTCTGACAATAATCCCATCCAGTTCTGACAATATTTTGTCAGATCTGAAATATATCAGTTGCTGTCAGTAAAATATCAGTTGCTGTCAGTTATAGCTGAGAGGAAAACAGATGTACCAGGTAATGTCCATGTTTCCCTATGGCTCAAGTGGGCGATGTTACAGTATAACTGTGTGCTGATCAGAAAGCTGTTATGGGGTAATGGCCATTTTCAAAATGGAGGACGGAAAATTCCCTTGATCACAGTGGACAAACAGGACGCGGGACAGGAAAAAGACACTGAGGAGTAGACTACATGGAAGGTAAGTATGACTTGTGTATGCTTATTTTGACTTTTATTTTCAGTACAGGTTTTCTTTAAGGACTGAGCAATGGGAGCCCGAGTTACATCCTGACGAATCGCCCAATCAGAGGGCGGGAAACGCGTAGGTGGGCGGAGACTGCGCATCACTGGTGCATTGACGGCTCGCAATCAGATGGAGGCATGCTGTAATTGGCTGCTGTGGAGCCCTACACAACGTGGTGAGGCGAGACGCTGTGGCCTATTGTGGACGCTGACGTGAGCTGTGCGGCTGCATCAGCGGCGGAACACAAGTCGCAGAAGTTCTTATCCTCCATTGGCACTGGCAGCACAGACGGGCGGACTATAAGTGTGGGTACCCACCGGAGAAGTTGATGGCGACAAAAGTGGTGAGATACATTCGTGAAGTGAACTTCTGAACCCCTCCCCAGAGTATCAGTGACAACAAGGGTTGAGGAAGTGTGGATGCCTGACGGCTGTTGCTTTGCTTACTGCTATCGCTGCTATGCAGGTGGACCCTTTAGCTACCCCCTATGGGGTGCTTAGCTGCTGATGCTTATCCGCTCTTGGACTGTGGCCATTATTGTTTGTGTGAAGGCGCCCTGACTGAATGGTAGTGTGGTTGAATGTGTGCAAGCCGGCTTAGAATAGGGATATTGAGTCTGAGCATATGCATGAGGTGATGCACAGTTATCCAGCAAATTTTTAATTTAGGTTTTAGAAATCTTTGCTAATTTTTGCATGCAATTAAGCACAAGTGTACAGTTTCTTCTTATTGATATTTAATAAAATACCTTGATCTATTTGGCAATCACATTGTGAACCCTGGCCTCCTGTATATATAGTAATTGCATCTTAATTGGGGTGATGTGTCGCCGATTGGGCGAGTACCAAGAGATCAATGTCATGCATATGTGAAACTGAATAAGCGGTGCCAAGCTCTACTATTTTTCAACATCTACGCATTAAAGCAGAACTTCGGGCTAATAAGTAACAGCTCCTATAAAATATAACTTATTTAAATTGTTAGATAAACAAAATCATTTCAGAGACCTTATACCCTCTTGTCTATCTTCTATGGTGTTTTTTTCCCATATTCCATGAGGCCGGTAAGAGGAACACTAAGGTGAAACTCTAATGTTGTTAAGTCTTGAACAAATGTTCCAGCAATTTAATGTTTTTCATGGAATAAAATAGCTATTTATTTCCCACATGGCTGTAATTTGCTTATCAGTGATGCTTACTATATTCCCAACAAGGTACCAACAAGACAGAAGTTGTCACTCAAATCCCCGTCAGCATTAAATACTGTTCCCCTCTGAGTTGCAACGACTCAGAGGGGGAACAGTATTTAATGCCACCAGGGATTTGAGTGACAACTTCTTTCCTGTTGGGTCGGGCGATTGCCGGAACTCTGAATTATCCTTACGCAGCCTGCACACTATAGCATTGCTGCTATAGCGGTGCCTAGCTTCGGCACTCGGTGCTGAGCACCATGCGCTGAAATAACCTGCTTTGCTCTGCAGCACTGTTGCTGAACTATCTAAGCACAGACCATTGAAATGGCTGCTCCAAGTTTGGCATCACTTAATAATTCTCTGGCTGTGCCAAATATGAGGACATGCAGGCATCCAATAGGGTTCCCGGGACCCGCAAGGATGAAGGAAACTGTTTTCTGCTCCTTCCAAGCTGCTGTTTGGTGTACAGAGCTTCATGGTCCACTACACCATACTTCACCCCTTCAAACCCCACCCTCCACCACCCATTTGCATATCTGGCCTGAATATATCAGTATTGTGCCAGCTCTAACCTTTGACCCAAATCCAAAAAGTAATAATATATTACGGAATAACACAATGGCCCGTAAGCAATACTGAGAGAGTTGCAACTCTTGTTTCTTGGCATTATGCAACAGGGTTAAAGCAGGATTGTCAACCATAAAATCAAATTCCATTTACCCACTGCTCTGTGTTTGTTATGCACCCTGCAACCTTACCCTGCATTGAAAACACTCCAATCTATTCAGAAAGGTTTCTACTGCAATAAATCTTATTTCAGTCAGCCTGGCTCCATTTGGTACATCGCCAACGAGAAGGAAGCTTGTCATCACTCCTCCCACATTACGCTTCTTACTGATTGGCTGATGGCAGGTCAGTGTGACACGAGGCTGAGAAAAGAGAAGCTGCTGAAATACGATCAATGCTGTGCTCACGTGTTTACAAAGCAAGCTAAATATGACAGTGCAGTTTGTTGGAGAAAAAAAAACCGTAAGGGAGGAAATTACATCAGGAATGGCTTCAGTCAGAGGGAATAAAAATGGAAAATGTTAGGAACAGTTTTCTCTTTAATTACTACATAAAATTCACTGAAATCAAAACATGGACAGTACAATACATATGTCAGTAGAACAAGTATCTATATACTTATATTTGTGTTTTTTTCCTGGAATAGTATGGCTGTCCCTCCTGCTTTAAAGGGACTCCGAGCAGTGCAGAAACTATGGAAAGATGCATATCATTTTAAAGCTCTCTTTCTCCTCTTTCCAATGATATATAAACCGCCGCCCTACGCCTTTTAGTTTTCGCTAATTTCGCGATTGAAATTGCAGCGGCCGTGATTTCAATCGCGAAAATAGAGAAAACTAAAAGGCGTAGGGCGACGATTTAGGTGTCGCCAGAAAGAGGAGAAAGAGAGCTTTAAAATGATATCCATCTTTCTATAGTTACTTGGATTACACAGGGCGACTTTTTCCTAAAGTCAGCAGCTCCATTCTGCTGAATGGAGCTGCTGACACTGGGGAAAGTGTCGTCCTGTGTAATACAAGTAACTATGGAAAGATGGATATCATTTTAAAGCTCTCTTTCTCCTCTTTCTGGCGACACCTAAATTGTCTCTCTACGCCTTTCAGTTTTCTTTATTTTCGCGATTGAAATCGCGGCCGCGGCAATTTCAATCGCGAAAATAGCGAAAACTAAAAGGCGTAGGGCGGCGGTTTATATATCATCGGAAAGAGGAGAAAGAGAGCTTTAAAATGATATACATCTTTCCATAGTTTCTGCACTGCTCAAAGTCCCTTTAAGGATACTTGTGACTTTCTCATTGATGAGCTAGTAAGCTCACATTACTGACAGATGATTCCCAAATTACAAACCATCGCCTAGATACAATGATTTCCTAAATGTGGAATATGATAGGGTAAAGTTCTCAACAGCCATCTGCCCCTATGTCCCTTTAACTGAATAGTTCTGAGGTAAAGTCTGAATAACTTATTTCAATACTTTTTCCTCCTTGTCAGTTCTCTGCAAACAGCCCATTCCTGTCTCTTCCTGCCTAAATATACCATGTACTGTAAGATGAAGTAAAGCAAACATTATCTTAGCTGCTGAGATCTCTGATCAGTTGGTAATTGTACATTCAGGAATGCCTTGTAGCTAAGCAACGGGTGTGTATTTTGACATGGGGAACCAGCAACCCATGTGTGGGAAAGTGACAGGTGTACATTAACTAAGGGAAAGAGGGATGGGCTGAAGATAAAATAGCAAGGTACTTCATCTATTCAAGAGTGTATTTGTGTTTGTTGCTCCACTTGAAACATAAAAACACTGCAGTTTATGCGAGACTATGACATAAAAGATGGTGGAAATATCGTAGATAGAGTGCTGGATTAGAAAATATGAATACAAAGTAAAATAAGGCAGGGTTACATTCCTTCATCCGCATCATGGGATAAAGATTGAAGGAAATAAATACCGCAATTGTGCCTTCATCTCAAAACCTCATCTACCCTTCCTCCAAAATAAATAGTTCATAGATGTTATACTATTAACTTGTTAAAAAGGAATTGTAACCAAGGACTGAACTTCATCTTAATCAGTAACTAATACCCCCTTTCCCACGAGAAATATTTTTATTTTCTTGCAAAGATCATCAGGGGGGTCTGTATGGCTGATAGGGCTAGATTCACTAATGCGTGATAACTGCTATCACAGCAGTTATCACGCGATCTGCTACGCGCAAAGGTTTTCACGCGCACAGCATTACTTTGTGTGATAAGCGAAGGTTTGCGCGCAATCACGTGCACGTTTCACGTGAAATGCACACGTGATCGCGTGCAAATCTTCGCTTATCACGCGAAGTAACAATGTGCGCGTGAAAACCTTTGCGTGCGGCGGATCACGTGATAACTGCTGTGATAGCAGTCATCACACACTAGTGAATTGAGCCCATAGTGAGGTGAAACCCTCCCACAGAGTGATGTCAGGACCTAGGTCCTGACAGTTTCTTTTTCTGTGAGCTTTTTTGCACTGTGGGAAATAAAGGCTGTTTCCAACTACCAAGCAGCCAGTATCTCCCTTTGTGCATATTTATATCTGTGCAAGAACAACCTTTTAGCCTATCACATTGTTAGGAGGTGTGGTTGTAGATAGATAGGTGTGGTTATTGGTGCTATCTGACTTTTTCACATCTGCCAGTAGTAAAGATGATTGTGTGCAGGCTGAATGTGGATCAAACACTATAAACAAAGTAAGTGGTATATCTATCATTTCTTGATCTCTCTTCTATTTTCAAACGTCTCACTTTGCAATGTATTTATTTATTTTTTCCCCTTTTCGCTAAAGTTCCTCTTTAAAGAGGAACTCCATCCTAAACAAACATACTGTCATTAAGTTACACTAGTTATGTTAATTAAAATAGATAGGTAATATAATCTCTTACCCACCCTGTTTTAAAATAACAGGCAAATGTTTGATTTCATGAGGGCAGCCATCTTTTTGGTTGAAAGGAGGTGACAGAGAGCATGAAACACAGTTCCAACTATCCTGTGTGCTGATCACCCCTCCCAGTTGCTAGGCAACGTGAATAACAACATAGGAAATCCCATCATGGTTTGCACAGCATCAGGGGAAAAAAAGCCTGGGCAGTTTTCTTTGATGGGTGGAGCTTAGCTAAAAATGCAGCTAAAAATGATGCTTTGGTAAGAAAAACAAAGTTCTGATGCTGTGAAACTGTTAAAGAAACACCAAGCCTTTTAAGTTCTGCTGAGTAGATTTTTAGTCCGGAGTTTCACTTTAAAGAGAATCTGTATTGTTAAAATCGCACAAAAGTAAACATACCAGTGCGTTAGGGGACATCCTCTATTCTCCTCTGTCACAATTCGCCGCTCCCCGCCACATTAAAAGTGGTTAAAAACAGTTTTGAAAAGTTTGTTTATAAACAAACAAAATGGCCACCAAAACAGGAAGTAGGTTGATGTACAGTATGTCCACACATAGAAAATACATCCATACACAAGCAGGCTGTATACACTCTTCCTTTTGAATCTCAAGAGATCATTTGTGTGTTTATCTTCTGTCCCCTGCAGTTCTCATGCACTGAAGTGTCAGGCTGCTCGTTTCTTGCTGCAAACAGCTCTGCCCTTGTCTATAATTCCTCAGTATGTGAAAGCCCAGCCAGCTCAGAGGACGATTTATCCATCTTGTAAAAGATAAGAGAGAAGAGAGAAGCTGCCCTAATCTAAATAACACACAGGCAGTGTGCATAGAGGGGCGTGGAGGGGGGAGTGCATAGCAGAACCACAACACTGAAAAACTTGGCAGCCTTCCAGACACAGGACGACAAGTGGAGAGATAAGCTGATTTATTACAGAGATGGTGATAGTAGAAAGTGCTGCAGTAAGCCAGAGCACATTAAAATGGGTTTTGGAACTTGTAGGATGATAAAAAAACAGGATGCATCTTTTGTTACAAAGTCTCTTTAAAGCTAATTTTCAACTGGGGAGTTGTGTTGCACATACTGTAAAGCAGGATCACAATGCAACGGAGAGGAAAGGTTGTCAAGTGTGATGCAACATCCAGTGAAGAATACAGTACGTAAAAAGTATGCTTCACTTCAACTGTAAATGTGCATGTCATCTGGTAACACATGACACAGCATGCCTTGTGTTATTATGAAGGAGTCCACTGTACCACACTGCTAACCTGCCAATGTGAGTGTACCATTACAATGTAGTCCCAATGCTTTTTGTTACACTGTCATATTGTCCAGTGCAATGCAATGTGGCATTTTATTTATTTATTATTTATTTATAGTATTTATAAAGCGCCAACATATTACGCAGCGCTGTACATTAAGGTTACTGACAATATTTAGGGTGACATACAGCAATAAGACAATACATGAATACATGCAATTCAGATCACGCAGCACAGTATGAGTACAAGGTAATGCTTAGTCAGTCACTGGATGGGAGTATGGAGAGTAGGCAAGTGCAGTTCACTCAGATCCATAGGATGGGTGTATGGTAATGGATGTGCGTAAACAGGGAGGAGACATAGGGAGGAGGACCCTGCCCGAGGGCATGCCAAGTAGCTAAGCAACGGGTGTGTATTTTGACATGGGGAACCAGCAACCCAAGTGTGGGAAAGTGACAGGTGTACATTAACTAAGGAAAGAGGTATGGGCTGAAGATAAAATAGCAAGGTATTTCATCTCTTCAAGAGTGTACATTGTGAAAGTAGCGTAACAGTAGGTTCACATTAGACCCCCAAACTTGCTACATAAAACAGAGTGGAATGGAGTAGGAGGGGGAGCAGAACGCACATTCCTGACAGGCACAATTTTTCTGGTGCTTGCATTTGTGGCAGATGCGCACGGAATCAGTGCAAGCCTATGAGAATGAACAATGTCCATTCTCACTAGGCTGTTTACCCCTTCGCTACGGATCTACTCACCTGTCTTCTGTGTCTTCAAATGCCATTCGTGTTCTCCACGCGCACTGAGTGCTTCTGGGCTTGGGATAAACGCCCGAACCATGCGGCCGTTATTGAATTGCAAAACACCAATGGAAATCTTCCATAGCATCAGGGAGGATTTTTATTGGTTCAGTGGTGGACCACTAAGAAGTCTCCCTGTTACTAGGTAACATTCCCATTGATCTATCCAATCGTAGCTCTATGCTTCTGCCGGGCATCTGAGCTTACTGGCAACTGTCTCAGACAGAGTCCAGCGGTGCACATGGAGGACCCAGATGTCCATGGCAGCAGCAGCAGATGCACAATGGCGAGTAGGGTGAATCACTCACCAACACACTGCGGCGGAGTGCACCGAATCTGCTCAGGACCGTTGTGCATCTGGCGTAAGACATAAATTATTATAATTCAGCTGCTTTATCCCCTGAGAAATGAAAGTAGCGCTAGTCTAGGCAATTAAATAACAAGTAGAAATACATATATGTAAATTGTTTTCTCGATCAAAGGATTTTTTGAAGCCAGTGTTGTGATTCAGACACTTCAACTAGCGTAAACAGGCAGGCATCAGGTGGCAATCTTATTTACCTGAAGCGTCACACCTACTTATGTCATATGTTTGAAGCCCCTTTTCACCCCTGCCTTGCAATTGTTTTACCCTGTTTTATCGCAGTGTAACGCTGCGCAATGTAAATGCCAGGCAATGGGGCCAAGCACACTTACGCCATAGCGTCAGCAGTGCCTAATCGGCCGCCAAGCTGCCCTAAAGTCCATAACACTTTACCATTGGACTTCCTCGGCAACAGAAGTAATGTAAGTCAATGGGCGACACAGAAATTTAAAAACATGTTGCAGCAGCGGTGCAGCACGCATGCGGAGGATGGGAATACGTTGGGGAAACCCGAGAATCTCAGTGACGAACTTCCTTTCCAGCATCGAGTACACCACTGGGTGAGGATCGGGGAGGGGTGTTTGGGGGGGCGGTGCTATGCATATGACCCTGTCAGCGCACTCTGCCGCAGGGGCATATGACTGACAATTGTGCATTACAGTGCATTGCGATGGGGGCCGGGCATCGCACCACAAACAAACCAGCCTTAATAGCAGACAGTGGGCTTAATTCACTAAGACAAATAGCATGCCTTATCAGAGTTAGCACCGCTTATTAGAGTTAACACGCCTTATCAGCATTAACATGCCTTATCGGTGTTAACACACCTTATCAGAGTAGCACAGCGAGCGCTAAAAACTTATGCCTGCTGATTGGCAATGACGAGAGCTCCACTCGTCCTGTCCTGAGCCCCTGCGGGTCCAATCACTTTAAAGGACATTATCCCTGCACTTTGATTGGGTCAATAGGCTGCCTGTCACTTGACAGCAAACTTGACAGGCAGCCTGTTGGGCCAATCAAAGTGCAGGGATAATGTCTGTTAAAGTGATTGGACCCGCAGGGACTCAGGGCAGGATGAGTGGAGCTCTCTTCATTGCTACCGTATTTTTCGGACTATAAGACGCACTTTTTCTCCCTCTAAAAAGTTATAGTCCAAATATACGGTATCATCCCCCGTGCAGACACACACACGCAGCTTACATATTCAAGGCTCCCCTTCAGCTGCATGTGCGGCTTCCCTGCAGTTCTCCCCTCTGGTGTCATGTTTGGGTCCCCTCCAGTGGCAAGTGCGGGTTCCCTCTGGCGACATGTGCGGGTCCCCTCCGGCGACAAGCACGGGTCCCCTCTGGTGGCTTGTGCGGGTCCCCTCTGGTGGCAGGTGCAGGTCCCCTCTTGCGACATGTGCGGGTCAACGTGTCCAGTGCTGGAGCCATGATAGCCGCCTTATCCCTCTCTGCATTAAAGTGATGGATGAATGGCGCATGCAACTGGATAGGTGAGAGGTGCTCCAGTCTACCTGTGAGTGTAGTGTAGCTGTGTGTCTAGAGAGTGTATTGTAGCTGCGAGTGTAGTGTAGCTGTGATTGTAGAGAGTGTAGTGTAGCTGGGAGTGTGGTTTAGCTGTGTGTCTAGAGAGTGTATTGTAGCTGTGAGTGTAGAGAATGTAGTGTAGCTGGGAGTGTAGTGTAGTTGTGTGATTGTAGAGAGTGTAGTGTAGCTATGATTCTATAGAGTGTAGTGTAGCTGTGAGTGTAGTGTAGTTGTGTGATTGTAGAGAGTGTAGTGTAGCTATGATTCTATACAGTGTAGTGTAGCTGTGAGTGCAGTGTAGCTGCGATTGTAGAGAGTGTAGTGTAGCTGTGAGTGTAGTGTAGCTGTGATGTGATTGGTAGGGCAGCAGGGGTTAGTGTAGCTGGGCAGTGTAGATTAGATAGTTTGGCGGAAAAGGTCCATAAGATGCTCCCGCACTATAGATTCACCAGGTGTCACGGAACAGCCGTGAGAAACGCAGGTGAATCTAGAGAATTCACAGTCGATTTCCTGATCGCTCCCTGACGGATCTGTGCAGTCGTGCAAGTGATCAGAAAACGACACTTTTGTGTTTTTTTTAATCCAGAGATCTGTTCCCCTGTGAGCAAAGCATTCCCGTCACCCCTCAGGAATGCCTTACCCCTCAGGAATGTCGAACGTGGCCAGATTCCCTGCAGGGACCAGCTCCTTTCCCCACACAGCCAGATGGCCCCATGAAAAGAACCAGGAAACTGGCTCTCCAGGGGGCCATGACAAAGCAGCCGGAGCGGCACCAGACAAGGCAGATATGAAAACCTGTGGGATAGGGTTTCTTACCTATTAAATGGAGACCGTATATCGCACAGCTATAAAATTCATATAGTCTTATTCGTTAAAGTCTGCCTAACGTGCTGATATGAAATTCATCGCCATAGCTCGTCCGGTTATTGCGGTATGAATCTTCTCAGGAACCTGACCCGCTGCCCTAGAGATGTCTGATGTCATATTAATCGGTATTTTCCGACAAGTATGAATCTGCTATCCCACTAAATATGACATGTATCGTTCATGAGTTACGGCATTTTATAAGTTTAGCCCTAAAATCTCTCAGAGGGAATGAACTGTCATTGGTTGGTAACTCAGAGGGGGTCGGCATTGCCACACCCCCAAACCAGCTTCATCAAAAGCACATGGCCGGCAGGCGGGCCCTCAGTCCTCCACATTCCATCTGTATGAGAGCTGTCTGGTGCTAGCCAGAGGAGACATGGCTAGCGGCCATTTTGACTGAACTGAAACAAAGGACATTTTCCATTTTGCTTGGATTTTAAATTGAGCTGAAACAAAGGACTTTACCAAGGAACTTTGATTCTTCCCACTAAAGGACATCTTTCCAGGAACAAAGTATTTTTTCTCCCTTTCTTTTATTTTTCATACTAGCTATTAATGTTTCAATAATTGTTAATTTTAATAATTGTCTGTATATATTAATTATTTATATTGCCGTGAATAAAGACTTTACCAAAGTCATTCACTGTTCCGCTACCCTATTATTCAGCTTACACAGGAACTGAATTCAGACTTCTGAAGAGACGCTACTATTGTTGTTATTAGCCGGACAGAATAGAGTGTGTTAACCGTTTTTATTTTCAGGTCGAGAAATAACCAGTTAGTGAGTTCCTCTGTCTCAGAAAACAGAGGTGGTGGCAGTTATACACTGAAATAGTGTGTAAAGTTGTAATTACCGTACCTCACAGACTCCCTTCTGGTCGGGCTGCTGCCCAATTTTCTGTCTGTTTCTGCGCAAAGATCGCGACTAAAGCTTGCATGGTCTGTGTGCTGAAACCGATTGGAAGGCAATTTGCGGTCTGACCACTAGGGCTCCTGTGACACCAGGTTTGTTTGTTTTTTTTTTCTCCAGATTTTTGCCCTCTAAACCTAGGTGTGTCTTATAACCCGGAGCATCTTATAGTCCGAAAAATACTGTAATTAGCAGGCATAAGTTCGTAGCGCTCGCTATGCTACTCTGATAAGGTGGGTTAACTCAGATAAGGCATGTTAACTCTGATAAGCCATGCTATTTGTCTTAGTAAATAAAGCCCAATAAGTCAGTGTCCAATCAGTCTAATGAACTGTCATGAAATAAGCAGGCAAGTGAAGGGGGACCCAACACAGATGAGTTATATATCAGCACTGCTACATCCTGGCTATGCTCTGTGGCAGAAGTGTGTGAATCAGAAATCTGTCTGGATAAAAGTAGGCTTATGTCTGTGAGTAAAACACTACAAGCACCATCTCATGTACATATTTCAGCTCTGACTGTAGCAGTGTACTTGCAGATCAGCCTTCAGATTCATCCGGCAAATGTATTTTTCATTCTCAGCAGGAAACCGCTCATCCCAACAACTAATGGCTGTTTATGAAATTTACATCCCAGCTGAGAGGCGCTCGGCAATGCAAGTGAGACGTTACTGGAACAAAACACAAAGACAAGCACAACTGAGTTTAATAAACATACAGGGTTTCATTCAACATAAGAGATTGCAAGAGAAAGACGTGTCAATGCATCCAGTAACTATGCACACAGCAGGGCTGTGCTAGCCATACATGAGTCAATGAGTCCTTAAAGCGAGATTATACTTTGAAAACAAAAACTATAAAAAAGAACATTTAAAAACATTCCCTGTGTGTAAAAATGTTTATTTTCACTGCAGAGAGCAGTACAGGATTCTTGTCTCTGGTTAATCGGTAAATGTAATCATTGCTGGCAAGAATCTCTCTGCCTGTGTCTTCACTCTGCTCACCTTCTTTTTTGCTGAAGTGACTCAGCTGTTGCCATGGTGATGTGTCTAATTAGCAGAGGGAGGGAGCAGAATCAAGACACAGGAAGAGAGTGTTTCCTGGCTGGCAAGGATTATGTTTGCCGATTAATCAGAGACCAGGAATCCCCTGAGTTGTTAAAGAATCCGCTGCAGAGCCCCTGTGTGCACGCCCCCTCTCCTCTCCCCCCCTCCCATCGTGAGTGCAGTAGGCGCCAGTTGCAATATGCGTCAGCACCATGCATTACAACTATACAAGATATATATTGATAAGCAAGCCTGTACTGCACTCTGCAGGGAAAATAACAGTTTTTACACACAGGGAGTGCTCGGGAATGCTTTCAAATGTTCTTTTGTGTGCCTAAGAGTACTTACTTAAAATGTAGTTTTGGGAGTATAATCCCACTTTTGACCGACTCGACCAGATCAGATTTCAGCAGAAAAAAAGTATCCATCGACGTGTTAGGTTTGTGGTACTTAATGCAGTGGAAAATTATGCAGTGCACTGTCTGCTGCCCCTCCCTTTGCCCACTTTCTGTAAGTTTATCGATAAGACTTGCAGATCACTCCAAAATTCAATCAAACTAATCAAATATAAAAAAAACTGATTCCATAAACCCCTGCTCCCCCACCCCGCTGATCTTTTTGCTAACTTGTGCCGATGCTCTTGCGGGCAGGACCGTGGCACTGTCATTGGGCCAATCACTGCACTCGATCAGTAACAGTGACATCTGATAGGTCCTGTCCAGGAGACCATAGGCGCCAATTAGCAAAAGGAGCAGCAGGAGGCTGTGATTAGCCGGTCTGGTGCCAGGACCCCCGCCATATTGGTCACATGCCAAAGCTTACCCTCTGACTGGCCCTGGTGATCTTTCACTGATGATGGGGTTTATATGGAAAGCATATATGATATGAGGTATATATGATGGGGTACACACAAATATACACTCACATAAAGGATTATTAGGATTACCTGTTCAATTTCTCATTGATGCAATTATCTAATCAACCAATCACATGGCAGTTGCTTCAATGCATTTATGGGTGTGGCCCTGGTCAAGACAATCTCCTGAACTCCAAACTGAATGTCAGAATGGGAAAGAAAGGTGATTTATGCAATTTTGAGCGTGGCAAGGTTGTTGGTGCCAGACGGGCTGGTCTGTGTATTATACAATCTGCTCAGTTACTGGGATTTTCACGCACAACCATTTCTAGGGTTTACAAAGAATGGTGTGAACAGGGAAAAACATCCAGTATGCGGCAAATACCTTGTTGATGCTAGAGGTCAGAGGAGAATGGGCCAATTCAAGCTGATAGAAGAGCAAAGTTGACTGAAATAACCAATCACTACAACCGAGGTATGCAGCAAAGCATTTGTGAAGCCACAACATGCACAACCTTGATGCGGATGGGCTACAACAGCAGAAGACCCCACCAGTTACCACTCATCTCCATTACAAATAGGAAAAAGAGGCTACAATTTGCATGAGCTCACCAAAATTGGACAGTTGAAGACTGGAAAAATGTTGCCTGGTCTGATGAGTCTCAATAGAGTCAGAATTTAGCTTAAACAGAATGCCTTGTTACCACTGTGCAGGCTGGTGGTGGTGGTGTAATGGTGTGGGGGATGTTTTCTTGGCACACTTTAGGCCCCTTAGTGCCAATTGGGCATCATTTAAATGCCACGGGCTACCTGAGCATTGTTTCTGACCATGTCCATCCCTTCATGACCACCATGTACCCATCCTCTGATGGCTACTTACAGCAGGATAATGCACCATGTCACAAAGCTAGAATCATTTCAAATTTGTTTCTTGAACATGAAAAGAAGTTCACTGTACTAAAATGGCCCCACAGTCACCAGATCTCAACCCAATAGAGCATCTTTGGGATGTGATGGAACGGGAGCTTCGTGCCCTGGATGTGCATCCCACAAATCTCCATCAACTGCCAGATGCTATCCTATCAATATGGGCCAACATTTCTAAAGAATGCTTTCAGCACCTTGTTGAATCAATGCTACGTAGAATTAAGGCAGTTCTGAAGGCGAAAGGGGGGCAAACACTGTATTAGTATGGTGTTCCTAATAATCCTTTAGATGAGTGTATACTTCTGCTTCAGGAAGTAGAAAGTCTAGAACCAGCACTGGTAGTGTCACAATCCTAAAACAAGCATGCGGCTAATCGAGTCAGACTTCAGTCAGAGTATCTGATCTGCATGCTTATTCAGGGTGTGTGGCTAATAGCATTAGAGGCAATCTGCATTGTTTGAAATCAAATAAATATGGCAGCCTCCATATCACTCTCACTTCAGGTGTCCTTTAACCACCTTAGCGGTAACCCCGTGCTGGACATGGGGTAAGCTGCCGCGGAGGATTTCTCAGGCCCTGCTGGGCCGATTTGCATAATTTTTTTTTGGTCCGATCGCCGGCGATTAGCCGCTACCCGCCGCGATACAGGCCCCCCCGCATACCTCTTGCGCAGCCTGGGCAATTGCCTCTAGGCTGCGCTATGGGGTGGATCGGGACTCCCTGTGACGTCACGACGCCGAAGACGTCGATGACATCACTTCGTTCGTTGCCATGGCGACGGGGGAAGCCCTCAAGGAAATTCCGTTCAAAACATGGTTTCCTTATGGGCAAGCGTGCCGGCGGCGATCAGAAGGTACGGGGGGAAGCCGCAGGGAGGGGGGAAGCATGTAGCTAGCGGTAGGCTAGCTACATGCTAAAAAAAAAATAGGTTAAAAAAAATGTCCCGCGGCATCATACCGCCAGGAAGGTTAATGGGGGACACTGCAATAAACGTCAACAATATACAGAGTCTGCAGGAATACAATATTCTACTATAACAGGGAGGCCAACATATTACATTTGCTCTTGTAAATATTACAGTATGTTGTATATATATATATATATATATATATATATATATATATATATATATATATATATATATATATATATATATCATTCATTGTGCTGATTTAGTGTACAGATTAGGGACAAATTGGGAATCACCTTATCCTCAGCTACCTAGTAGGCAATACAACTGCAATTGTATTACCCTGAATTCTATCATAAAAGCAGGTGTATGTGCTCTCCACATACAGTACAACAATAGAATTATTTGTGATTAGGAAACGTATTTTCCCATGGCCTCCTATACCTCACTCATTCTATGGCTGCAGCTAGCCTCTGAGATGATTTGCCCATTATACAGCTGTATCTGTCACGTATTTCACCTACACTGTATAGCTGTCACAAACCTTCTATCTCAGCTGCTTGATTTTTTTTTCACATTAATGGATAAGTGAGAAAGAGGGGTAAGTGTATGAATAGCAGACAAGAGATTTCCATATCAAGGACAATTAATGATTTTGACCTGAAAGCATCAAAGCCTTCTCCTGTCTGTTAACAGAAGCTATCATCACTGTGTGTACATCAGAGCTGCTCTGGAAGAGCTCTTTGTTCTGTGCCATGCTTGGGCTGATAATGTATGGAATTATTAACAACCTGCCTCAAATGGAAACTGTCATTATTTCATTTAGCTCATTCTTACAGGTATTATTGTACTGTAACCTGCCAGGCGACAAACATACTGGTGCTGAGCAAAATGTTTTGGTCAATTTGATTTAAAAAAAACATTTGTATTGTATGAGCTAAATTTGATTTGGGTTCAATTCTTAGTAGGATGTTAAAGTGAACCCGAGGTGAGAGTAATTTATTTGCCCACTTGTCCCGGTTATTGCAACGTTGAAAATTTTTACCTAGTACAATGCATGGCGCCAATATTTTATTTGGAAATAAAGATGCGTTTTTTCAGTTTTGCATCCATCCCTAATTACAAGCCCATAATGTATAAAGTAGCAATAATATACCCTCTTGACATACATATTAAAAAAAAGTTCAGCCCCCAAGGTAACTGATGTATTTTTTTATGTAAATTTTTTCAATTTTTTTTTTTACAAAAAAAAAATTAAAATTGGCAATTGTCGAGGGGTCTGGGAGGTAAGATCCTAATTTAGAAAGTAAAAATAGGTCTTTTTATTTAAAAAAATGTTTTGGGATGTCATTTTACTATTTGGCTACAAGATGTTCTTCTATACCCACAACAAGAAGTTTCAAACAGGCCTCACTTGCCAATATCAAAAAAGTTACTTTATTGTGAATAAGACAATCAAGAAGTTGTGAAGACAGTTCCACTACATTTAAAACCATTTAAAACACTCAAAGAGCTCCAGAGAGTGCACAGCAGTTCCCCACCTCATTTGCTCCATACATACACACAGCCCATTCATCCCACAGGAATTAATGCATGCATTATAGTTGTTGTATAGTTTAACGCTATGCTGAAACTACAGAACTGTTGCAATAACTAACCATTGTTTGTGTATGCTTACTAACGTTGAAGGCTGTGCTTGGACTGCATCTTTGTGCACAACAGTGGTTGCTGCTGGCTAAAGAATTGTAGATATAACCTATCAGTGACAACTTTCCGACTTGGAGACAGCATGTTTCTTACTGGACTCTGAAGGTCTGGAACCTTTTCAGCCAATAGTGAATTTTTTGCACGTGCAATTTTTTCTTTGAGTCATGACAACAACTATAATGCATGCATTAATTCCTGTGGGATGAATGGGCTGTGTGTATGTATGGAGCAAATGAGGTGGGGAACTGCTGTGCACTCTCTGGAGCTCTTTGAGTGTTTTAAATGGTTTTAAATGTAGTGGAACTGTCTTCACAACTTCTTGATTGTCTTATTCACAATAAAGTAACTTTTTTGATATTGGCAAGTGAGGCCTGTTTGAAACTTCTTGTTGTGGGTATAGAGGTTGAATAATTAAGTTTAAGGCCCACATATAGCTGAAAAGGCCACCTGAAAGGTGCAATTTGCACACATTGAGGCCCCTATCTCTCAGCTACTGCCACTAGGAGACCCAGCAATTTCTTGTACTACAAGATATTCTCGCGCATAACTTCCCTATGCGTAGTATTACTACGCAAAGAGGAAGTAATGTGTGGACTCGGTAGTATCGGCTTTAGTGAATGAAGGCGTCGTCTCCTAGATGGTGGCGTTCATTCACACGGGGACTTAGCTTAATGAACGGGAACTGTTCCCATTCATTGATCTCCAGGCTAACAAACGGCGGCGGGGGGAGCGGGAGTGCTCGGCGGGGAGGGACATAGTAGCTATGCCCCTGCAAGCAGTTATGGGGAAATGCAGGGATGTAGTTACTCGTCCCGAGGGAGGGGAAGTGGTTAAGTATCCCAGGGTTTTATTTTAATTTTAAACATTTACAAAGTAGGTTGAGTGTTTTACTGTCTCTAATCAGCAGTAGCCAATTATTGTGTCGCAGAATTAGAAGAGGACCAACAATTCATGTATTTTATCTCTCCTTGCCCTCAGAAGTTGTATTCTGCAATACAACTTGCAGAATACACTAATGACTAATAAAATACTCCTCAGAAATCGGAAATTAGAAAAAACGGAAAATTGGAGATCGGAAAAATGGAAAGTTGAAAAATTGAAAACACAGAAAATCTGAAATCTTAAAAACTGACATTGTCACTTAGTAGGTAGTAGAATCTGACAGAACTGACAGGTTTTGAACTAGCCCATCTCCTCATGGGGGATTCTCAGGGTTTTTTGTTTTTTTGCAAAAACACTTGGTAAATAGCAGTTGCTCAGTCCACCTGCCAGAATAGTGTGCAAACGGGAAGGGGGGGCAGCCTGCATCATTGTATAGATTGTTTCCAGGAAGCGCTTTTGTAAAGAATAAATAAAATACTGAGAATTACCCATGAAGAGATAGCCTAGTCAAAAACCTGTAAATCCCGTCAGCTTTCAACTAACTACTGTAGTGACAACAACATCGGAGAAACGTAATTTATGGCTCATTTTACTCTGGAAAAAAACCATTCTTCTTACTTGTATGTATTTACATGTATTTTAAATTTTACAATTTTTTGTGATAGTGGTCCTTTAATTTTCCCTCTTTCTTTCCCTCTTTCCCATTTACTCTTTCATTTCCTGTTCTTATCCCATTTCCTATCTCCTTT
The DNA here is from genome assembly GCF_040937935.1 of Hyperolius riggenbachi. NCBI lineage: Eukaryota > Metazoa > Chordata > Amphibia > Anura > Hyperoliidae > Hyperolius > Hyperolius riggenbachi. The sequence continues at coordinate 105,212,762 of NC_090649.1, forward strand.
TTTATCAATCCTTTCCATTTTCCATTTCCCTTTACCTTCAGGCTGCAGCTTTATCCTTGTACAGAAAAAAGTCACAGAGTTTGACGCTCTGGCTTTGATGAAGCAGATAATTTTCAATAGCCTTTAATCTGAATCCTATAAAGTTCTATTCTGATCTGGAGAGCTGAACTTTGCAGTGTGTTCAGCCATTGTAAATAAGCACTTCTCTGACTCTAACTCTCTGTGAAACACATCAGACAATGAAGGCAGCATTTTCAAGGCCTTGGGCTATAGTACATTTTATAAAAGCGATCACTGCACACATAATAATGTGTGAAATACCCTTTGTGTTCCTCCAGCTTGAGTGTAAATCCTCGGCTATATGGTATTCATTACCAAACAAAAAACACAATGCAGCCGCACAAATGATGTCTCCCAGTTAAATCAGTTAAACAAACCGATAAATGTGGTTTTGAAGAACTTCGACGTTTAAATAAATAGAGTGTCTTGATTTTGTGGTCTTGAGGGAAGCCTCGGTGAGTATGTTGTTATGAGTTATTTTTTTAATGTTTCACTTTAAAGGATTTATTGCCAAGATTTTTTATGTTGCATTGTATGTTTTATGTTTGCTGTTGTATATTTTTGTAATTAAACACAGACTTGTGGAATAGCTACTGGAGATGTATTTATTTTTTCACTTTACATGTACTACAGGCTGGATTCACAGTGGTCGATTGCATACCAAACGCATTATAATTAATATAAACTACATTAGTGACTAGACTAGACATAGACTTTTAGGGTCATTTTACACTTAAAGAGGAATTGTAACTAAGGAAACAGTAACAAAAAAAAACAATAATATTTCTATAGCGCTTTTCTCCCTGGGGACTCAAAGCGCTGTGACCCTGCATTATGCAGTCTCAAAGGCTAGGGAAAAGAGGTGAGTTTTTAGCCTTTTTTTAAAGCTGTCCAGAGAAGGAGCCTCTCGCACTGATTGTGGAAATGAGTTCCATAGAGTAGGGGCTGCATAGGAAAAGGCCCGGGCACCAAATGTTAAGTGTATCCTGGGAATAACCAGCTTCATCTTGTTGGCAGAGCGGAGGGTGCGTGGAGGGGCATAAAGTTCCAATAGATCCGCTATGTATTTGGGTCCCATGTGGTGTAGAGCCTTGAATGTCAGCAGGCAGATCTTAAAATTGATTCTCCATTTTACTGGCAACCAGTGAAGAGTTTGCAGTACTGGGGTGATGTGTGAGCTGCGGGGGGCATTGGCTAGAAGTCTGGCTGCAGCATTCTGTACTAGCTGTAAGGGGCGCAGAACCTTATCTGTAGTTCCGATGAACAGGGCGTTGCAGTAGTCTAGGCGGGAGGATAGAAATGCATGAACCAGGGTAGGTAGGTTTTCAGCTGGGATAAGGTGTTTGATTTTCGCTATATTTCTTAGATGGAAGAAGGAAGACTTGACGACAGCTGATATCTGCTGTCTGAGTTTTAGATTTCCATCCAGGATCACCCCAAGGTTTCGCACAGAGTCTTTATCCTGTACGGTATTGCTAGTTTGCTTTTGCCCAATTGCTAGTTTGAGGTGGTTAGTGTTTTGAACTTTATCCATCATGTGTGGACCACCTACCACCAACACCTCTGTTTTGTCAGAGTTCAGCCTCAGCCAGCTGGTGTTAGATTGAACTTCATCCCAATCAGTAGCTTATACCCCTTTCACATGAGAATTTTTTCTCGAATAGATCATCAGGGGGCTCTGTATGGCTGATATTGTGGTGAAACCCCTCCCACAGTGTGATGTCAGGACCTAGATCCTGGCAGTTTCTTAATGTAAAAATGACACAGTGCAGATATACTCTTCTAATCAGATGTGTATCTCTGCACTTCTCCACCTGTATGCACTCAATGTGCGAACAGAGTAAACAAGGATACTTTCAGTGGAGTATACACATTTTCTTTATTACTGGATAAAAAGCAATACAGGCAAGTCGAAGTAGTGCACTTACTTCCAGAGGGTCCTAATCCACTTAGGACCCTCCCTGGCTGATTGTGCTTCCCACCCAATGTGGTACTCAAGCCCCTCCACTCGATCCTGTGTCCGTGCTGCCCGCTCCTTTCTCGACTAGTTTCGGCTATTGCCGTCCTCAGGGGATAAACAGGAGCGGGCGGGCTAGCATAGCATATATACAAATTTTAAAAAACACAATTACCTCCTCTGTAATTGCCCCAACTGCGATCCAACGGTTACCACTGCGGGCACCGAGTGACTTCCGCTGACGTCACTAAACTTCCGGTTTGCTTGGCACTATGCGTACCACAGGGAAGCGTTCCCTGTGGTATGCATAGTGCCGAGCAAACCGGAAGTCTAATGACGTCAGCAGAAGTCACTCGGCGCCCGCAGCGGTGACCGTTGGATCGCAGTTGGGGCAATTCCAGAGGAGGTAACTGTGTTTTTTAAACTATGCAGGGTCAAAAAACGAATACCGCAAAGCGGTCGCCCTGCGGGAATTAGTTCATGCCACATTAGCACTATCCAGGAGTGCCACGGGGAGGCTTCCCAATCCCAATGGATGTATGGGGGCATTGGGAAGCCTCCCCGTGGCGCTCCTGGATAGTGCTTATGTGGCATGAACTAATTCCCGCAGGGCGACAGCTTTGCGGTATTCGTTTTTTGACCCTGCATAGTTTGGCGTGCGAAAGCAAATGCATATTTGCATGAGCATTGCCTCATGAATAGCCAATTGAGCCAGATTTGCAGAGCCAGACTTGCTAGGGTTAAAACTTGGTGTTAGAGCACGCATAAATTTTCCTCAGGTAAGCATTTTTTGTGGTTGTATCCTTTGGAGGCAGGTGGAAGATGGCTTGTTTTGGTGGTGTGAGCCCTGGAGTGAGTTGTTTGCACCTGTCCTCCCCCCTCTCTGGAGTGTTGTGTGTGAGCCAGCCCTGAGCTCTAAAGCTTGGGGTGACCCATGCTTCACTCCTTTCTCATGTGGTGCCCCCAAGTGAATGCGCATGTAGCAGAACGCAATGGACGTTAAGGTAAGTGCCTGTTTTTAATTTTGGGAGGTTGGAGCGGACAGCTCCCCCTGGCGCTGGCCACGCTTGGGGGGGTCGCCTGCGCCACCCAGCCTCCCCCTCCTGGGTGCTGCTGTGGTTCCCAGGCGGTGAGAGTGCCTGGGAACCCGCGGTCCCCCGGTTGTATGGGGGCATTGGGAAGCCTCCCCGTGGCGCTCCTGGATAGTGCTTATGTGGCATGAACTAATTCCCGCAGGGCGACCGCTTTGCGGTGTTCGTTTTTTGACCCTGCATAGTTTGGCGTGCGAAAGCAAATGCATATTTGCATGAGCATTGCCTCATGAATAGCCAATTGAGCCAGATTTGCAGAGCCAGACTTGCTAGGGTTAAAACTTGGTGTTAGAGCACGCATAAATTTTCCTCAGGTAAGCATTTCTTGTTTCCTGGATAACCCTTGCCTGCTGCCTGGACTGACCTTTGCCTTGTTTCCTAGATAACCCTTGCCTGCTGCCTGGGCCGACCTCTGCCTTGTTTCTTGGAATAATCCTTGCCTGCTGCCTGGACCGACCATTGCTAAGTTACTGGACACTCTAAGTGAGTTTGAACGAATCCTTGCATATTGAATAACCTTGCATGTGAACCTCACATGAACTCTCTCCTTGCCTGGAGCATTCACTGCATGTTGAATAACGTTGCATGTGGACTTGCAGGAACTCTCTTAAATCTGCCTGGATCCCTCACTGCCTGCTGCTCATACATCTGGCATTACTGGCAATCGATGATGAGAGCCTCATTCTCCTGAATCAAGGTAATTGCCCTGTGTGATACTTATGAACTATCTGAACTGTGTTACTAGCCTTATTGGGGTCCTAGCAGGTAGTTGTTCTCTCTACTTCAGTTTGCATGCCTTGCATGTTAAGACCTGGGGGTAACCGAAGTCGGGAGACATATTTAGTGTCCTGTTCAAGTGGGGACTTGTCTTTGGATGAAGACGTGGGCCGAGCTCAGAGCTGCGGCACTAGATTGGTCCATAGAGACTGATTGGGAGCATAACCTGTCATGCCTTACAGGTTCATTGTGGATCAAACAACATGAAAAAATTACATTTCGCATATCAATAATTTCTAGGATATTTTGTATTTTGTTTTTTAGGGGGGAAAGTGGCATTTAGCAGTTGGGAGGTATGCTAGGTTTTGGGGAGAGGATTAGTACTAAGCAGCAAGGAGTCAGGCTTTCACCTGGTGCACACATGAAATTTTGATTGCCCAATCACAGACCAATTTTACCCCTCCCATGTAGTATGAGGGTCAACAAATTTCGAGTAGTATGAACTGATTGTGTAGGTAAACCCTTACACTACATAAAGGTGGTAAAATCGTCCAGTGGTTGACCAATCAAAATTGGATGTGTGTACACACCCTTAGGTTTAGGCGGGATACAGTAGTGACCACACCAGTGTCCCTGTGGCCGGGAGGCCTACAAAGGGCACTGCTTCTACCACTGTGCTAGCTCTTCACTGGTCCTGAAGTAGTAATGATCTCTTCTAAATATCCTTTAAAAATTGATAGCCATTAACAAATTGTTCCCAACCCTTGCTTAAAGCAAACCTGATGCAATAATAAATGTAGGAGATAATGAAAGGTATGTGTAGTAAAACTAAGAAATAGAACATTAGTAGCAAAGAAAGGAGTTTTTCCCTAGTACAATGCATGGCGCCAATATTTTATTTGGAAATAAAGATGCGTTTTTTCAGTTTTGCATCCATCCCTAATTACAAGCCCATAATGTATAAAGTAGCAATAATATACCCTCTTGACATACATATTAAAAAAAAGTTCAGCCCCCAAGGTAACTGATGTATTTTTTTTATGTAAATTTTTTCAATTTTTTTTTTTACAAAAAAAAATTAAAATTGGCAATTGTCGAGGGGTCTGGGAGGTAAGATCTTAACCACCTGCCGCCCGCGTCACGCCAGTAGGCGTGGCCGCGGCGGCAGCCCCAGGACCGCCTAACGCCGATTGGCGGAAGGTCCTTTCTATGCACAATGCGGGCGATCGCGCGCACATGCGCGCGCACATCGCCCGGCATGCCGTGCGGCCCCCCTGTGTCATCAGCCCGCCGGCCAATTAGCAGCGCCGGCGGGCTGCGATCATTCAAACAGCCCAATCCTATGCGTATAATACACGTTGTTATGTAAACAACGTGTATTATACTGGCTGCCTCCTCCTCTCCTGGTCACAGCGTTCCCGGACCACCAGGAGAGAGGACGGCAGCCCTGCTCACTAAGACCCGCACGTTTCCCTGCTCGATCCCCCCCGCGATCGCCGCTGATCACCCCCACAGCCCCCCTCACTGCCCTGCCAAGGCGTCTGACTGAGGTCTGAGTGTCATCTGGTCGCCTGTCACAGCTCTGATCGAGGTCTGAGTGACATGTGAGTGACATCTATTGCCTGTGCACTGATTTTTAACATCAGATTGGTTGATTGATGTATTGATTGCATTGTAATTGGTTTATGATCATCTGTGTATGCCCTGTGAGTTCACATTGGTTGGCATCTGACAGCTGCACTGTGATTGATATCTGGTTGCCTGACACAGCTCTGATCGAGGTCTGAGTGACATGTGAGTGACATCTATTGCCTGTGCACTGATTTTTAACATCAGATTGATTGATTGATGTATTGATTGCATTGTAATTGGTTTATGATCATCTGTGATTGCCCTGTGAGTTTACATTGGTTGGCATCTGACAGCTGCACTGTGATTGATATCTGGTCGCCTGTCACAGCTCTGATCGAGGTCTGAGTGACATCTATTGTCTGTGCACTGATTGATTTTTGACATCTGATTGATTGATTGGTGATTGGTTTTTGATCATCTGTGATTGCCTGTGATTTCAATTGCTGTTTTCGTTGGTTGGCATCTGACAGCGGCACTGTGATTGTTATCTGGTCGCCTGTCACAGCTTTGATCGAGGTCTGAGTGACATCTATTGTCTGTGCACTGATTGATTTTTGACATCTGATTGATTAGTGATTGGTTTTTGATCATCTGATTGCCCTGTGATTTCAATTGCTGTTTACATTGGTCGTCATCTGACAGCGGCACTGTGATTGATATCTGGTCGCCTGTCACAGCTCTGATCGAGGTCTGAGTGAGATCTGAGTGACATCTATTGCCTGTGCACTGTTTTTTGGCCAGTGAGTTAGCTAGGCTTTGTTAGGTAGTTAGCGCCCAGCCCACTACACCGCAGTCACTAATAAGTCGCTGATTAGCGTCATCACTGTCGCTAATCAGCATTGGTACTATATAGTATCTGTAAGTGATCAGTACTGATCGCAGTCAGATCTATATAAGTACGTTAGGGTCACCTTAGAGTAGGCTCCACTAAAAACGCAGTGTTTGCCCGATCAGGCCTGATCGTTCTGCCGCACTTGCGTTCAGCCCGCCCCACCAAGTGAAAAAATTTTTTGTTTTCTGATCACTGCAAAAAACCAACACAATAGTTGCGACGCTATAAAGATCAGTTTTGATTTTTTTTTTTTTTTTTATCAAAACTGAGCGATCGCAGCTGATTACTTAACAAATACTCCCATTTGCTAGACAGGTGCATTTTTTTCCTGGGTGGTCTCAGAGGAATACCCCCTAAATTTAGCAGCCCAAAATGGCAAAAAAGATGTATTCCCTGCAAGAGGCCTACAGTATTATGGCCGAGTCGGGTGAGAGTGATTGGGACTTCTCATCCGATGAATCCGGCTCAGAATATGAACCTGTAGAGGACAGTGACTCTCTGACCGATAGTTCTGATGACGAGGTTGTGGTCCCTGCTAGCGCCAGGCGTACCCGACCCCATGTCAGTGGACCGCAGGTTGCGCAGGATCAACCTCAAGGGCAGCAGAGTGGTGCTAGCGCTGATCCAGATTTTGATGGTGAGGCATGCACCAACAGCGCAGCACATCCTGGACTTGAAACCAGTACTGCCGTAGACCCTGGTGAAGTGGCGAGCACCAGCATGGCAGTTGAAACTGGTTCGGTGGTACGTGCAGTAAGACCCCAGTCGCAGCCACCAGAAACACGGGCCCGTAGTACCCCTAGGCTCCCAGAGGTGCTGGCAAACCCTCATTGGAAGTTCCCTAATTCCGCCGCACCCGTAGTGCCCCCTTTCACCGCCCAGTCTGGACTCCAGGTGGAGACAGATCATCTAGGATCGGCCCTAGACGCTTTTCATCTGATCTTCACCGAGGATCTCTATGACTTAGTCGTGGCAGAGACCAACCGTAAGGCCACACAATTTATCACCGCCAATCCGAACAGCTCCCATGCCCAGCCTTTTCGGTGGAAACAGGTCACAGTTTTCGAATTTAAAATCTTTTTGGGCCTTCTCCTTAACATGGGTCTAACTAAAAAAAATGTATTGCGGTCCTATTGGTCTACGCACCCAATACATCACATGCCCATGTACTCTGCTGCCATGTCCAGGTCACGTTTTGAGGACATCCTGCGCTTCCTGCACTTTAATGATGATACAACCTGTCATGAAAGAGGCCACGCTGACTATGACCGGCTCCACAAATTTCGGCCCCTCATAGACCACCTGTCATCCAAATTTGCAGATGCTTACACCCCTGAACAGAACATCTGTATAGACGAGTCCCTCGTACATTTTACCGGGCGCCTTGGCATTAAGCAGTACATCCCAACCAAGCGCGCCCGGTATAGTGTCAAGCTGTATAAGCTCTGTGAAAGGGCCACAGGCTATACATATCGCTTTAGGGTCTATGAGGGAAAAGACACAAAATTGGAGCCGGTCGGATGCCCTGACTACCTGGGGTGCAGTGGCAAGATAGTGTGGGACTTGGTGTCACCCTTATTCCACAAGGGGTACCATCTCTATGTGGACAACTACTACACAAGTGTGGCCCTCTATCAGCATTTGAAGATACTCGGAATTCCCTGCTGTGGCACCGTGCGGCCTAGTCGCCGGGGCTTCCCCCAATATCTCACTGCTACCCGACTTGCACGGGGGGAGAGGGCTGCCTTGTGTAATGACGACCTTCTTGCAGTGAAATGGAAGGACAAGAGGGACGTTTACCTTCTGTCGACCATTCACGGAGACACGACAGTCCAAATTCAGCGAGCAACTGAGGTTGTTGAGAAACCCCTCGCCGTCCACGACTATAATTTAAACATGGGAGGGGTGGACTTCAATGACCAGATGTTGGCTCCCTATTTAGTTTCCCGAAGGACCAGCCGCTGGTATAAGAAAGTGGCTATTTACTTGATTCAATTGGCAATGTACAACAGCTTTGTTCTCTACAGTAAGGCTGGGAGAACAGGATCCTTCCTTAAATTTCAGGAAGAGATCATTACGGAACTCCTGTATCCAGGAGGGGCCGTGGCCAATCCCCCTAATGTAGTTAGCCGGCTACATGAAAGACACTATGCTTATGTCTTTCCGAGTACCCCAGGTCAACGCACCCCAAGAAAACATTGTCGTGTCTGTAAGAGGGATGGAATGAGGCATGACACCACTTTTTATTGTCCCTACTGTCCTGACCAGCCTGCCCTATGCATAGGGGAGTGTTTTGAAAAGTTCCACGAACACATTCGCTATTGGAGTAGGGAGAGTGAGACACACTAGTAGTCTCTCAAGGCTCTTTCACACTGGAGCGATGTGTTGCAGCATATTGCCTAGCGAAAGTCCCACTTTGCGGTCCCCCCTTACGCCGGAAGTGTTCGACTTAAAGCTAGTGCATACCTGCGCTACTGCGCGGCTCCTGTGTGTGAAACCAGACATCTGCTTTTGAGAGACCCAAATACACTGGAGTGATGGTTGCAGCATATTGCCTAGCGAAAGTCCCACTTTGCTGTCCCCCCTTACGCCGGAAGTGTTCGACTTAAAGCTAGTGCATACCTACGCTACTGCGCGACTCCTGTGTGTGAAACAAGACATCTGCTTTTGAGAGACCCAAATACACAGGGCTGCCAGAAACCTCTCCTTTCACTTGGGACAAAGTGCATAGTGTACTTTGCTACATCTCTGTGCGATTTGCGCTTTGCACACTGTCCCATGGGGAAGGAGAAGTTTGTCCTCGGAAGGTAAGTTAAAAAAAACAAACAAAAAAAAACAGGTAAGCAAAAGTTCCAAATGTTATTGTTTGGTTAAAAAGGTTTAATAAAGTTTACGAAAGTTAATGTTAATGTTAATGAATTTCTTGCATTGCTGCTTGCGTGGGTTTTTTTGTATGTTTTTTTCTCTCTCTTTTTCCATCCTTTACCCTTCCAGGTGGACCGAGCGAACGACTGATCGACCAACCAGCTGCAGCACTGATGGTGCATCCTGACAGAAGCATTGCGCGTCTGTCAGATTACACACAAGTCGGTGCATGCAGCGCTGCAGGACGAGATTTCTCCTCCGCAGTAAGATACGTTTGCCAAGGCATATGAGCTGAGGGGTGGTGTTGGAGCTCCTATGCTTTGGCAAGCACTTTGTATCAAAACTGGCAAAGGTTTTTTCATCCACATCGATCGATGTGAATGGATTAATCTGGTTTGCCAGGGCATAGGAGCAAAGTGGGTTTGGAAAATTTTGTGGCCGGTGCTCCTATGTCCTGGCAAACGCCATGCCCCCCTCTTTTTTTTCACATATTTCGGCAGATATTTTTTCATCCACATTGATCAATGCGAATGTGAGAATCTTTGCCGTTCATTTTTCCTTTTATGGAGAAAAAAGTGCATCACCCGTATGCCCAATATAAGGAGTATAGCAGAAACTCCTAATACTGGCCATACATGTAATGATTGTGGAGATGCTAAAATGCCAGGACAGACCCCCACAAGTGACCCCATTTTGGAAAGAAGACACCCCAAGGTATTCGCTGAGGGGCATGGTGAGTTCATAGAAGATTTTATTTTTTGTCATAAGTTAGCAGCAATGGATTTTTTCATTTTTTCCCACAAAGTGTCATTTTCCGCTAACTTGTGCCAAAAAATAAAATTTTATATGAACTCACTATGCCCCTCGTGGAATACCTTGGGGTCTCTTCTTTCCAAAATGGGGTCATTTCTGGGGGGTTTTACTGTCCTGGAATTGTTTGGTGGGGGCCTAAATTGTGAGCACCCCTGTAAAGCCTAAAGGTGCTCATTGGACTTTGGGCAAGTTTGCGCAGCTAGCCTGCAAAAAAGTGTCACATATGTGGTATTGCCATTCTCATGAGTAGTAGTATAATGTGTTTTGGGGTGTCTTTCCACACATACCCATGCTGAGTGGGAGAAATATCTCTGTAAATGACAATTTAGTGTAAAAAAATGGAAAAAAATTGTCATTTACAGAGATATTTCTCACACACAGGATTGGTTATGTGTGAAATACACCCCAAAACACATTATACTACTATTCCTGAGTACAGCGATACCACACGTGTGACACTTTTTTGCAGCCTAGCTATGCAAAGGGACCCAAAGTCCAATGAGTACCTTTAGAATTTCACAGGTCAATTTTAATTATTTGGTTTCCAGACTACTCCTCACAGTTTAGGGCCCCTAAAATGCCAAGGCAGTATAGGAACCCCACAAGTGACCCCATTTTGGAAAGAAGACACCCCAAGGTATTCCATGAGGGGTATGGTGAGTTCATAAAAGATTTTATTTTTTGTCACAAGTTAGTGGAAAATGACACTTTGTGAGAAAAAAACCTAAAAAATCCATTTCCACTAACTTGTGTCAAAAAATAAAATATTCTATGAACTCATCATACCCCTCATGGAATACCTTGGGGTGTCCACTTTCCAAAATGGGATCACTTGTGGGGTTCCTATACTTCCCTGGCATTTTAGGGGCCCAAAACCGTGAGGTGTAGTCTGGAAAACAAATGAGTAAAATTGACCTGTGAAATCCTAAAGGTACTCATTAGACTGTGGGCCCCTTTGCACAGCTAGACTGCAAGAAGGTGTCACACATGTGGTATCCCCGTACTCAGGAGAAGTAGTACAATGTGTTTTGGGGTGTCTTTTCACACATACCCATGCTGGGTGGGAGAAATATCTCTGTAAATGACAACTTTTTCCATTTTTTTACACACAATTGTCCATTTACAGAGATATTTCTCCCACCCAGCATGGGTATGTGTAAAAATACACCGCAAAACACATTATACTACTTCTCCTGAGTATGGGGATACCACATGTGTGGCACTTTTTTGCACCCTAACTGCGCTAAGGGGCCCAAAGTCCAATGAGTACCTTTAGGATTTTACAGGTCATTTTGCAACATTTGGTTTCAAGACTACTCCTCACGGTTTAGGGCCCCTAAAATGCCAGGACAGTATAGGAACCCCACAAATTACCCCATTTTAGACAGAAGACACCCCAAGGTATTCAGTTAGGAGTATGGTGAGTTCATAGAAGATTTTATTTTTTTGTCACAAGTTAGCGGAAATTGAATTTTATTATTTTTTTCACAAAGTGTCATTTCCCTCTAACTAGTGACAAAAAATAAAATCTTCTATGAACTCACCATACTCCTAACTGAATACCTTGGGGTGTCTTCTTTCTAAAATGTGGTCATTTGTGGGGTTCCTATACTGTCCTGGCATTTTAGGGGCCCTAAACCGTGAGGAGTAGTCATGAAACGAAATTTCTCAAAATGACCTGTGAAATCATAAAGGTACTCATTGGACTTTGGGCCCCTTAGCGCAGTTAGGCTGCAAAAAAGTGCCACACATGTGGTATCGCCATACTCAGGAGAAGTAGTATAATGTGTTTTGCGGTGTATTTTTACATATACCCATGCTGGGTGGGAGAAATATCTCTGTAAATGGACAGTTGTGTGTAAAAAAATCAAAATATTGTCATTTACAGAGATATTTCTCCCACCCAGCATGGGTATATGTAAAAATACACCCCAAAACACATTATACTACTTCTCCCGAGTACAGCCATACCACATGTGTGGCACTTTTTTGCACCCTAACTGCGCTAAGGGGCCCAAATTCCAATGAGTACCTTTAGGATTTCACAGGTCATTTTGAGAAATTAGGTTTAAAGACTACTCCTCACGGTTTAGGGCGCCTAAAATGCCAGGGCAGTATAGGAACACCACAAATGACCCCATTGTAGAAAGAAGACACCCCAAGGTATTCCGTTAGGAGTATGGTGAGTTCATAGAAGCGTTTATTTTTTTGTCACAAGTTAGCGGAAATTGATTTTTATTGTTTTTTTCACAAAGTGTCATTTTCCGCTAACTTGTAACAAAAAGTAAAATCTTCTATGAACTCACCATACTCCTAACGGAATACCTTGGGGTGTCTTCTTTCTATAATGGGTTTATTTGTGGTGTTCCTATACTGCCCTGGCATTTTAGGGGTCCTAAACCGTGAGGAGTAGTCTTGAAACCAAATGTCTCAAAATTACCTGTGAAATCCTAAAGGTACTCATTGGACTTTGGGCCCCTTAGCGCAGTTAGGGTGCAAAAAAGTGCCACACATGTGGTATCGCTGTACTCGGGAGAAGTAGTATAATGTGTTTTGGGGTGTATTTTTACACATACCTATGCTGGGTGGGAGAAATATCTTTGTAAATGGACAGTTGTGTGTAAAAAAAAATCTAAAAAATCTCATTTACAGAGATATTTCTCCCACCCAGCATGGGTATGTGTAAAAATACACCCCAAAACACATTATACTATTTCTCCTGAGTACGGCGATACCACATGTGTGACACTTTTTTGCAGCCTGGGTGCGCTAAGGGGCCCAAAGTCCTATGAGCACCTTTAGGCTTTACAGGGGTGCTTACAATTTAGCACCCCCAAAATGCCAGGACAGTAAACACACCCCACAAATGACCCCATTTTGGAAAGTAGACATCCCAAAGTATTCAGAGAGGGGCATGGTGAGTCTGTGGCAGATTTCATTTTTTTTTGTCACAAGTTATCAGAAATGGAAACTCACAAAGTGTCATTTTCCGCTAACTTGTGACAAAAAATAAAATCTTCTATGAACTCACCATGCCTCTTAGTGAATACTTTGGGATGTCTTCTTTCCAAAATGGGGTCATTTGGGGGGTATTTATACTATCCTGGAATTCTAGCCCCTCATGAAACATGACAGGGGGTCAGAAAAATCAAAGATGCTGGAAAATGGGAAAATTCACTTTTTGCACCATAGTTTGTAAACGCTATAACTTTTACCCAAACCAATAAATATAGGCTGAATGGGTTTTTTTTTATCAAAAACATGTTTGTCCACATTTTTCGTGCTGCATGTATACAGAAATTTTACTTTATTTGAAAAATGTCAGCACAGAAAGTTAAAAAAATCATTTTTTTTACAAAATTCATGTCTTTTTTGATGAATATAATAAAAAGTACAAATCGCAGCAGCAATCAAATAGCACCAAAATAAAGCTGTATTAGTGACAAGAAAAGGAGGTAAAATTTGTTTGGGTGGTAAGTTGTATAACCGAGCAATAAACAGTTATAACTGCAGTGGTCTGAATTGTAAAAAATGGCCTGGTCTTTAGGGGGGTTTAGCACTGCAGTCTTCAAGTGGTTAATTTAGAAAGTAAAAATAGGTCTTTTTATTTAAAAAAATGTTTTGGGATGTCATTTTACTATTTGGCTACAAGATGTTCTTCTATACCCACAACAAGAAGTTTCAAACAGGCCTCACTTGCCAATATCAAAAAAGTTACTTTATTGTGAATAAGACAATCAAGAAGTTGTGAAGACAGTTCCACTACATTTAAAACCATTTAAAACACTCAAAGAGCTCCAGAGAGTGCACAGCAGTTCCCCACCTCATTTGCTCCATACATACACACAGCCCATTCATCCCACAGGAATTAATGCATGCATTATAGTTGTTGTATAGTTTAACGCTATGCTGAAACTACAGAACTGTTGCAATAACTAACCATTGTTTGTCTATGCTTACTAACGTTGAAGGCTGTGCTTGGACTGCATCTTTGTGCACAACAGTGGTTGCTGCTGGCTAAAGGATTGTAGATATAACCTATCAGTGACAACTTTCCAACTTGGAGACAGCATGTTTCTTACTGGACTCTGAAGGTCTGGAACCTTTTCAGCCAATAGTGAATTTTTTGCACGTGCAATTTTTTCTTTGAGTCATGACAACAACTATAATGCATGCATTAATTCCTGTGGGATGAATGGGCTGTGTGTATGTATGGAGCAAATGAGGTGGGGAACTGCTGTGCACTCTCTGGAGCTCTTTGAGTGTTTTAAATGGTTTTAAATGTAGTGGAACTGTCTTCACAACTTCTTGATTGTCTTATTCACAATAAAGTAACTTTTTTGATATTGGCAAGTGAGGCCTGTTTGAAAGAATTAAAACACATCAGTTATCGGTGCAAAAGAGCTTTTCTGAGCTACTCGACCCATCTTGGTTAAACTCGGTCCTATTTTCTGAAGCACTGAAGCAGCCAAGAAAGTGAGAGGCAGCTTGAGATAAGATTCTACTGCAGGAACGTTCAAAGGGTCATTTCTTTGCTACTAATGTTCTATTCACTATTCATACTACACATCCAATTCATTATCTCATAAGTCATTTTTCAATTCAGGTTTGCTTTAAATCTTTTTGACACTGCGGCTGTCCTTGGCAGGTGCTCTGTCTACATCAATTGTTATGTATGTATAGAGTACCTGAGGGGGCGTGGCTCAATATAAAACATGTGCTGGGGCACATAGCACCTTACCTACGCCACTGGCAGAGTACTACTAGTTTGCAACAAGGGGATTTATGATAAAGTTATTTTGGGGAGGGGCGTTTGAGGGAAGTTTTTCTTTTAACACTTGGGCAATTCAGAGCCACATAAGGGCTGCAAGATAAAAAAAAATGATCAGCTTTTGCCAGCAATTCAGCTGTGGGGATACACAGACCGCTGGTGCCACAAATACCTGGTGCTGAGCTGTCCGAGCCAAAATAAATACGGGGGAGAGTTTAATGCCTTGACACAGCAAAACTTCTATTTGTCATCAAACTGTAGGGCTTCACTAGACAGGCAGAGATCTATACAGTGCTCATTATGCAGCCAACAGAAATATTGTATATTAATGTCATAATCAATTTGCACTCAGATTCCATAAAAATACCTTTTTTTACATTCCTGCTATGTAATGGAGCCCTCTAATGGTCTGCTGGGGTAATCACGTTTTCCATTTATCTAAGGCAGTGTTTCCCAACCTTTTCCGGCCCGGGGAACACTGTCTGACCAAATTTTTCCCCGGGGAACGGCGCACGCGCGCGGTGGGGGCGATGCGGCCCCCGGTTGTTTGCGCGACCTAGTGGACAGTGCCGCTATGGGGGGGGGGGGGGGGCTGGGGTGCGGCTGCATAGCTGGCATAGTTGCCCCAGTGTAGGGAGTTTAGTTGCCTCAGTATAGTGCCCCAGTATAGCCAGTATAGTGCCCCAGTATAGCCAGTATAGTACCCCAGTATAGCCCCCCAGTATAGCCAGTATTGTGCCCCAGTATAGCTAGTATAGTGCCCCAGTATAGCTAGTATAGTGCCCCAGAATAGTGCCCCAGTATAGCCAGTTTAGTGCCCCAGTATAGTGCCCCAGTATAGCCAGTATAGTGCCCCAGTATAGCCAGTATAGTACCCCAGTATAGCCCCCCCAGTATAGCCAGTATTGTGCCCCAGTATAGCTAGTATAGTGCCCCAGAATAGTGCCCCAGTATAGCCAGTTTAGTGCCCCAGTATAGTGCCCCAGTATAGCCAGAATAGTGCCCCAGTATAGCTAGAATAGTGCCCCAGTATAGCCAGTTTAGTGCCCCAGGATAGCCAGTATAGTACCCCAGAATAGTGCCCCAGTATAGCCAGTTGAGTGCCCTCCCGCCCGTCCCCGCGGCCGCCGCTGTTATTACCTTGTTAACAGCGGCCGCTCTCCCCTCTCCGGCGCGTGTATATTCAAGCAGCGTATCTCCGGCTGCTCTGTGTGATGCACTGATGCGGAAGAAAGGAGGGCAGCGGCTTCCTGTAACGGCGATATGTATCGCCGTTACTATGGTAACCGAGCCCTGCCTCCTTCCACATCAGTGCATCACACAGAGCAGCCGGAGATACGCTGCTAGCATATACATGGTCTGGAGAGGGGAGAGCGGCCGCTGCTAAGGTAATAACAGCGGCGGCCGCAGGGACGGGCGGGAGGGGGGATAAGACCACGGCACACCAGGCAACGTTCCGCGGCACACTAGTGTGCCGCGGAACAGCGGTTGGGAAACACTGATCTAAGGAACACCATGGAACTACACTACTGCAATATAACCATTACAGTTAGCTACAACCTTTAACACCTGCCATAGAATCACAAAGGATTATTAGCTTTCTCTGCTTTTCAAGTCAATTTGGAAAAGTGATTTCCTAGACCAGAATGCCTTGTGGAAAACTGCAGGAAAAACACACACAAAAGGTGACAAACACAGTATTCGGCTGTACTAAAATATTAAAGAATCCATTACAGAAAGCTTGTCAAGCTTGATTTCATGATGTGTCATACAACAAACATGTTCCCTGCGTAGCTGAAGTACAATTCCAACGTATAAAATATATATATGATGCCTTACTTGTCACTGCATAATAGAGATGATCAGTGGTCTGGAGTTTTTTCCCTCAAATGCAGTTGTGCAGTTGCATCCAATTTTGATTGGTCCCGGGGCGTAGCAATAGCCATAGCAGCTGCTATGGGGCCCTGGAGCAAAGAGGTGGCACTTGATAGATTTACTCAGGCCTGTATTTACCTCACAGGAGCCTATAGGCACAGATGTCCTGGCACCCTAGACTCCGCCCCCCATGAACCTACAAACCCCCCCTGAACTGCAACGCAGGTGTTCTGGCTGTCCCAGCTGTCACTTCTCCCTTACTTCCCTTGCCCATCATAGGTAGCTACAGGTGTCCCTTAGCATGAGTAGCTGGATCTAGTCAGTGGAATGCCAAGAGCTCGGTGAGAAACCTCACATTTATTTTCCACTTGGGACTCATGTATAGGGAAGGAGGCGCTAAGGGAGGGGTGTGAGCCGCTTTTACATCAGGCTCCTGTAGGCATGTGCCTACAGTGCCTTACGGTAAATCCGGCCCTGGATTTACTATTAACGTTCATGTATTCCTCCTCCCTCACTTTAGCTCAGTGCCCATGGACTATAAGCAGTGTAGATTGCATGAGAATGTAAATAACCCAGTTACCTCATATCAATCGGGTAGGGGCAGATGGCATTGCTCATAAGTGCCCACATCTAAGGGCCCAACTAAAGTTCTGCTATGGGGCCCCATAATCTCTAGCTTTGCCGCTAATTGGTCCAGTATCACCTTGCATACAAATTGCAACCACATTTGCACCAATTCAGAAAAAAATTGCATCTCCCTGATCATATTTATTGCATTGTAGTCAATGGTGGTGCTACACTGGGGCATGCTGGGGCTCTGACCCCCCACCCCAGGAATGACTGTGCCCCTCTGAGTGCCTCACTGCTCAGTAACATACAGTTAACTGTTTCCAGGCTCCAGCAATGTACACATAACAGGAGAGGGTCTGTACAAAAAATCTCCATGTTAGCCTGAGTCTATGTAGGTGTTAAGTAAACCAAGGGTCTTATCTATTTGCCATAAATACCTCCCAATCCTTGTAAGATACCTTGTATCTGGATGACACTTATATGTGCAAAAAAAAATCTCTACCACCTTCTGATTGACTGTATGTTCTAACATTGTCTGTCAACAGGGAAACATTCTGAAGAATACTTACAAGCTGAAAGCTAGAAATTGTATTATCCTGATTCAAAACTTCCTGTCTGTAAAATACAAGCTCTAGGCTCCAGCAATGCTTAGCTACTAAGATAAGGAATTACACACACAGCGTTTCTCTCCCTCCTGCCTCTTCCCCCTCCTCTTGCTTGTAGAGTCATCATCACAGGCTGGGGGTTGAAATGATTTGCCTGTGATCTGTCCACACAGGAGCAGCTTGCTAGCAAGTCAAGATTAAAGCATGCCAGCTAACTAACTGGCCAAGTACATCTGTAGTTAACTTTTCTTTCATAATAGCATTATCATTTGGACAATCTGCTCTAAAGCCTCCGAGGTTTGTTTGTGATGATTCCTTTCATTGCTGAACTGGTTAGTGTCACAAGCCCCCTAGTGGCCGGACCGCACAATGCCTTCCAATCGGTTTCAGCACACAGATCATGCAATCTGTGGTCGCAATCGGTGCACAGAAACCGCTGGGAATTTGGCAGCAGACCGACTAGAAGGGAGCCTGTGAGTTATGGTAATACAATTTACACACTATTTCAGGGTATAACTGCCACCACCTCTGTTCTAACGGGACAGAGGAACCCACTGACTGGCTGATTCTAGACATGCAAATAGGCATGGTCGGAAAATTCCACGGAATTATTAATTCCATGATTCCGGCCGGAATTAAACTAATTCCGATTCCGGCAGTCAAAACGGAATTCCTATACCTCTCAAACGGAATTCCGCGGAAATTTTATAATTCCAACAGAATTTTCCGGAATAACACCCAAAATCTCTCTCTTCTCTCTCTCTCTCTTCTCTCTCCCTCTCTTATATCATCAAGTAGGGAATTGCAGATTTTCAAAACAGCTTATATACCATAGCTGGGATTTGAACCCAGAACACAGTGTGTAGTAGGTAGCTGTCTTACCCTCTAGACCATGAAGCACACTACATGCTAAAGCTGGCCTAGCATAAACCATACTACCATTATGATCAATTCGATATAAAAAGTAGCATGATTAAGGATTTGTACTTTTTGAAAAGCATGCTTATATACCATAGCTGGGATTTGAACCCAGAACGTAGTAGGTAGCTGTCTTACCCTCTAGACCATGAAGCACACTACATGCTAAAGCTGGCCTAGCATAAACCATACTACCATTATGATCAATTCGATAGAAAAAGTAGCATGATTAAGGATTTGTACTTTTTGAAAAGCATGCTTATATACCATAGCATATCTATTGAATTGATCATAATGGTAGTATGGACACACTGCGTCCTGGGTACAAATCCCAGCTATGGTATATAAGCATGCTTTTCAAAAAGTACAAATCCTTAATTATGCTACTTTTTCTATCGAATTGATCATAATGGTAGTATGGTTTATGCTAGGCCAGCTTTAGCATGTAGTGTGCTTCATGGTCTAGAGGGTAAGACAGCTACCTACTACACACTGCGTCCTGGGTTCAAATCCCAGCTATGGTATATAAGCATGCTTTTCAAAAAGTACAAATCCTTAATCATGCTACTTTTTCTATCGAATTGATTATAATGGTAGTATGGTTTATGCTAGGCCAGCTTTAGCATGTAGTGTGCTTCATGGTCTAGAGGGTAAGACAGCTACCTACTTCACACTGCATGTCCTGGGTTCAAATCCCAGCTATGGTATGTTTTGAAAATCTGCAATTCCCTACTTGATGATATAAGAGGATGGATGGATGGATGGATAGGAGGAGGAGGAGAGTTTAAAATAAAAAAGGGAGAAAATACTTAGGTTCGTGGAAATATGTCCTTCTGGGAAAGGAAATGCAAAGTCCTTGGTTTCAGAATCATAGGCCTTTAAACATATTTTGTAATCCAAGCAGATGTTACAGTTCCAAGATGGCTGCTGGGTGGTCCTCTGCCCAGCAGCAGGTCTAGTTGTAATCCAGATAATCTTAAAATGGAGGACTAAAGTCCGCCTGCTGGCAATGTGCTTTTGATGAAGCTGGTTTGGGGGTGTGGCAACGCCTGCCCCCTCTGATTTACCCACCAATGACAGTCCACCTCCTCCTAGGAGGATTTTGAGCTTGAATTGTAAAACACTGTAACTCATAAACGATACATGTTATATTTGGGTGGATAGCAGATTCATAATTGTCAGAAAATACTGATTAATATGACATCTCGCATGAGTGCGTTAAGCTGTCCTGTCCCCGAGAAGGGTCGTACCCCAATAACCGGACGGGTTATTGTTATGAATTTTATATCAGCACATTGGGCATATTTTAACGAATAAAACTACTGTATATGAATTTCATAGCTGTGCTATACACGGTTTTCATTTAACAGACCGAAATCATAAACCACATGTATTTAAGTCTGTTCCCCAGCGGTGCCAATGTGTCTGAGTTCGTCAGTGGACCCCTGTGGAGCTAGCTTCCTTTGGCTTCCCCTGGATGAAAGCCACCCTTTTGGTGTGTTAATTATCATCTAAGCGTGACCAGCTAAAACAACCTTTGATGTATTACACCAGGATTCTGGCTAGGGTTTCACACCTCTGTGTCACTGGCCAGCAAGGAACTCTTTTGATGAAGTTAATTTACACAAACATTAACTTCACTGGTCAACATACTTCAGGAAAAGAAAAAATGTCATTCTGATCGCTGCAATGACTGCGCAAATCTAACCGGGAAGCGATCAGAAAATCGACTGCGCGAGTCCTCCCGATTCGCCTGCGTTTCTCACGGCTATTCCATCACAGTTAGGTTTAGAAAAAAAAATCTAAAACCTTTCATGAGCAATGCACAACCTTTTGGGCATTGAAAATGATGATATATCCCACAATGTGCATTTAAAACAAGAGGTTAAACAAGAGCCTTCAAGCACACCTGAACTGTGAGGCATATGGATGCTGCCATATTTTATTCCTTTTTAAACAATACTAGTTCCCTGGCAGTCCTACTAATTTCTTTGGCTGCAGAAGTATTTGAATCACACTCCTGAAACAAGCATGCAGCTAATCCAGCCAGACTACAGTCAGAAACACCTGATCTGCATGCTTGTTCAGGGTCTGCGGCTAACAGTATTAGATGCAGATCATCAGCTGGAAAGCCAGGTAACTGGCATTGTTTTAAACAAAATAAAGATGGCATCCTCCATAAATCTCCCAGTTCAGGTGTGCTTTACAAGCTGAGCCTTTTGCAGCCTTGATCGATGAGTAATTCTGCTGAGATAGTTGCAACATTTTGGAATACTCTCTAGTGGTAAGTAGGAGTCACTCTAGTTGGCACATCACTGCTGCACTTTGCACTACTTTACAGCATGAGCTGTTTGAGTGTCTAAAATATTTGCAGTCAGTTTCAGCTACAAACTGTACAATGTAGCGTAAGTTATTTATAACGCATTGTTTCCAAAAAGGATGTGCACAGTGACAATACAAGTTAAGCATCGTCTTAAATTATCTCTTAATGGTGAATATAAATGAACTGATTTATTTTTAACCAGTAATGTAATTCTGATCTATTCTTAGCTCAATGACAATGCCCTGGATAGAATTTTCACAGTCTTGATTACATTGTTGTCACTTACAACTCATCACACAAGATTTTTTTTTATTATTATTATTAAAGAGAACTATAGTCTGTTTATAATGTAATTCTGGTTTTGTTAAAGGGATACTGTAGGGGGGTCGGGGGAAAATGAGTTGAACTTAACCGGGGCTTCTAATGGTCCCCGCAGACATCCTGTGTTGGCGCAGCCACTCACCGATGCTCCGGCCCCGCCTCCAGTTCACTTCTGGAATTTCTGACTTTAAAGTCAGAAAACCACTGCGCCTGCGTTGCCATGTCCTCACCAGGAGTGTACTGCGCAGACACAGACCATTCTGGGCCTCAGCAGTACGCTCTTGGTGACATCAGCGGGATCAAGGACACGGCAACGCAGGCGCAGTGGTTTTCAGACTTTAAAGTCTGAAATTCCAGAAGTGAACCGGAGGCGGGGCCGGAGCATCGGTGAGTGGCTGCGCCAACACAGGATGTCTGCGGGGGACCGTTAGAAGCCCCGGGTAAGTTCAACTCATTTTCCCCTGACCCCCCTACAGTATCCCTTTAAGTAAAAGGGAAAAAAATCCCTATAGTTAAAGAAGAACTGTAACCAAGGATTGAACTTCATCCCTCTCAGTTGCCAATACACCTTTTACTATGAGAAATGTTTACCATTTTCTCAAATAGATCACCAGGGACATCCATATAGGCTGATATTATGGTGAAACCCCTCCCTCCGTGTGATGTCAGGACCTAGGTCCTAGTGCAAAATGTGCACTTACTGTCAGTTTTTGAAATAAAACACTTGCTTTCAAATTGAAATCTGAACGTAGTTTTCAATTCCAACATTAACCTTCATGAGGTCATGAGGCTTTGGCCCCTTAAGAACTAAAACATTTTGTTTAAACTTTTACTTTGTGACTATTTGAGTAGCAGAGCCTCAGTCAGTATTGCTGGCTGCCACAGTACCAGAGGAGGTCAGACTACCACTGGAATCATGCACAGAGTATCAACTAGTATCAGAGGCATAACAATAGCTCCTACGACCCCCACCTTCACAGAGGGCCTAGGGGTTGGGGTGACCTGGGATCGGGAGCTGGGAACTGGGGAGGAAGTTGGTCCTGTACAAGGTTAATGCAGAGCAGATTGCTATATATTACCTGCTCCTGGTGGCAATACAGGTCTTCTTCAGTTCTTGTCACATGACATGGAACTGAAGCCGCATGGTCATTGGCAAAATCTTGTCAGAACTGGAAAGAATAGTTGATAGAAGAAAATGGCGAGCTCATTTGCAGGTACATTGTGTGTTTATTTTAAATAATTTTAATTGGTTCAGGTTCACTATAAGCGAGAAGTCAATGCAAAATGCTGCCAGCTGACTTAAAACTGATTGAAATCTATGAACAAATGTCAAGGAAGTTTCAGAGATTCCATTATTGGTGTTTTCCAAAGCTGCTTGCCAACAAACACGTATGAAAACAAAGCCTGCAGTATAGTTACACATATAATCTTCTGGAGAGACACAGAGAACAATCATTGGAAAGATCATCGTTGCAGAATCTCAGCCTTCAGCAGTTTCAAAGTAACAGTTTTGGCTAAGGAAAATATCGAGGAACATTTTTGTAAAAGAAGTAGAAGCTGTGGTGTTCCAAGTAAATTAATTGAGAAGCTCCCCGCTGTGATACCAGATGCAGCATGTTGCCCAGAGGCTACGTCTCACAACACAAGTCTCAGTTGTCACGCTTTTTCGTAATCCCAGGTATTCACATTTAAAGCAGACCTGTGCTGTACCGGAGAGAGAAAGTGTTATAAAAATTACACACAAAGGATCCAACTGTCAAAAGAAATAACTAACCATAAAATAAAAAAAATCAGTTTATTCGGAAGGTTCTTAGAGATCAGTATAGGCATGTAGGTTTTGTTCTCAGTGTTTGGGAAGCCTTGTGGTCATATGATGATGAAGGCTACATATGTGTAATGCGGGTACGTGCCCAAGGCCGGATGTATACTTTTTCCGCCCCTAGGACAACTTTCTTTCAGCTTCCCTTCCATGTGCAGCACCCCCTCCTATTCCTTGCGCATCCTTCTAACATCACGTCTAACATTCATGTACGGTAGCCTCCTTCAGTTCTATACAGGTCCCTTGGGCAGCAGCTCCCTATTTCCATGTGCTGTACCTTATTTGCAACATGTATTGCAGCAATCCCTTTTCCATGTCCAAACACCACACAAGGCCCGGGCCTTGTGGCCTTTCCAGAAATCCAGCCCTGTATGTGCCCTGTTGGTTTCTGTCTCGATGCAATCAGGGCTGTTTATAGTGCAGGAAAATGTAAATGCCATATCTTTGGGCACATCTGCCTAAGGGCAAGGTGTCACTTGGAATAGCTTCAGCGCTTTGAAATCACACAAACGCTGTGTGCAGCAATTGTTAGGACGATTGTGATTACCTGCGTTTGGAAGCACTGTAAGTAAACTGTCCAGCACTTCCTGTATGGGTTTCCTTCAGGCACTCTGGTTTCCCCCCACATCCTAAAAACATACAGATAAGTTTATTGTCTTCCCCCTAAATTGGCCCTAGCCTGATACATACACTACACGATACATACATAGACATATGACTATGGTAGGGATTAGATTGTGAGCCTCTCTGCAGGGCAATTAAATGACAAGACAATATACTCTGTACAGCACTGCTAAAAAATAATAATGTTCAAGTCCCGGAGCAGTTAATAAAAGCATGGCCAAAAATGGGCAGAAGTTAAATAGCGGCAGCAGGGCCACCCACTACGCTATTAAGTACAAGGCTCCGATTAAATTCTTATTTTACGTTTTATCATTAGTGCTATTTAGCAGGCGTCTCAGATTAAATTGTTGTTCAGCGGTTATTAGTCACCGAAAGTCTTAGGGTTAGGCAGCACCGGAGGGAGGGGGTCTCAGGGTTAGGCACCACCAGGAGGGGCTTAGGGTTAGGCAGCACCGGAGGGAGGGGATCTCAGGGTTAGGCACCACCAGGAGGGGCTTAGGGTTAGGCACCACCAGGGGGGTCTTAGGGTTAGGCACCACCAGGAGGGGCTTAGGGTTAGGCACCACCAGGGGGGGGGTTTAGGGATAGGCACCACCAAGAGGGGCTTAGGGTTAGGCACCTCTGGGGGGGGGGTCCTGTGTGAGTAGGGAGAGGTTAGGTTATAGTGAAATATTGGCAAGCATTGTCAATATTTCACAATATGCATTAGGTTGTAGAATATCGGTAAAGCTACTGATATTCTACTACTGCAATTAAATTGTTATTTATCATACTACTGAAATTAAATTGGTATTTATCAATTGCGCCTAAATTAGCACACAACATTTTTAAATGTATTCCCAAGCACCAACTGGTGTACATGTACCAGGTGTTGAGAACCCTCCGGTTAGAATACTTGAAACATACATGCATAATTTGATAAGGATTACAGTATTTTATCTTTTAGACAGTAGTTGTACATTTTAAGTAAATTTAAATGTGATTGTAGCCCCTGCGGAGCTTGCCTTGTAATATTATAAAACCACTATCAGAGAAGTTGGCATTATCTGCCAATGAAAATGTTAATATTCAGAGTTGGAGAATGGTTATAATATACCCAGAAGGTTTTAAGTGAAAGTGCTTAGGATTTCAGTTTAATAGTGTGGAGGGGATCTGAGTGCTGCTTCTCGCCTGTACTGTCAGACGGTTTTTCCTCTTATTAGTTTGCATATTGAATTAACAGAACAGATGAAAGCAAGCAATAAATGAGAAACTGAGGCGGTGGGGCTATGGCTTATTACCTTTCCTGTGTGTGCTATACCAGTTCCCATACACAACTGAGCCTGCACACAGCACTGAGCTAACCTTTGTACTATTAGGCCGGGTTCACACTGTACCTGATCCAAACCGTATCCGTCAGAAACGGATCTGTTTTCCATTCTGTCTGATCCATTGACACACGTTTTATCTACATTTTACAACTATTCTACATATGTTCCGTTCCTCTATAATATGTTACGCTATAATATTCCGCTATAATAAGTGAAGGAAATCAATGATCTTTTTGTATGATACAGGTACGTTTTAAAGCCAGTCTGATCAGTATTGTCCGGTTTCCATTAAGGTACATTGCATACGTCAATCGTTCAGGTCCGTGTCAGTTCCGTAAAAATGGTACAGGTCGGGAACGTCCGATCAGTTTAGCGGAATGTAGGAAGCGGATCCGTTTTGGAATACCAATGTGAACTTCCCCATTTGAATTGCATTGCATCCATTTACAGATACGCTCTTAACCGTACGTTTTTAGCCCAATGTGAACCAACCTTTACTGAATGCTTCCGTTACTTCTGATCATTTTAGGGTCCAGCAGGTTAAGAGATTTCCATATCTTTTATATCTGACAGTTGCATTTACATCTAACAACTGAGAAATGTGCTCAAGTGCATGGAAAATCAGAACAATGGCACAGATGAATGACAGTAAAGATAGCCATACATCTAGCGATGATGGTAAGATTCGACCAAGAGACAAATCTCTCTCTAATCGAATCTTATTAGAGAGATCTGTCGGCTGCTCATACACCACAGGCCGATTCCCGATAAATTTCATGCTGAAATCGATCTGGAATTGGCCTTGCGACGCCGCCGATGCCTCCTCGCCGACCCGATGCTGTCCCCACTAATGTTTAATGTGCCCCCCCTCTGCCCAGTGCTCTCTATTGTATATATTACTTGTCCAAGGCCACCGCTTGATCCAGCTCCCTCCACCGTCCACGTGGTTGCCTAGTGTGTGCGTCACACACCCGCCTTGTTACTAGTCAACCATGTGGGACATGTGTATGGACGGCAGAGAGAGACTGGACGCAGTGGAGGTCATGAACAGGTAATGTATAGAGGGCACTGGGAACCAGGGAGCACAGCGTCAGGGGAACAGCGTCAGGGGTCTCGTCACATTCGTTGCTTGTCCCAATATTGCTCACTCGTACTTCCGCACACACGATGGAGCAAGTCGGCCCAACATCTTGCAGCATGTCTGACCAATTAATGTGACCAATGTCGGCCTTAAACTGGTCGCATTGTCGGTCGGGCATGCACTTGGCGGCACCAACTTTCATCCAATTCCACTTATCATAATCAAATCTGAGGCGTAATCACCACCAAAATGCTGCTGGACCCATGTTTGTGTTTAGGAAAAAATCACATTGCTCTGGTGTGATCAATGCCATGCAAACACAGTAGCCAAGTGCTTTTTAAAGCGCTAATGATTTTAAAAGCGCTCAGAAGCGCTCTTGGTGAGCACCGGCCCTTATATACCGTAGCTTTATGTCTATAACATTGCATCATTCTGTCATTTTTGTAGTTTACAAACCTGCTCTGTATTTTGAACTATAAAACAGAGCAGAGCTAATGAACTTTCCTGCAGTAGAACCTTATCACAACCTGTCTCTCACTGTTTCTTGATTGTTGTTTAAGTGCTTCTGAAAGCAGGACTGTATTCCACCCGAAAAGCTTGGAAAAGCTCTTTTGCATAGATAACAACTGAAGTTACTTAACTCTTCCTGTACTGGAAAACAATATGAGACTCTTTACTTTGCTACTAATGTTCTATCTCTTCGCTGTACTCCACATACAATTCATTATCTCATACGTTTATTTTCGCTTCAGGTTTGCTTGAAATGCCCCAGGGAAGAATGTTTTTAGGGGAAGGAAAACAACTGTCTGCTTTTGGAACATATTTCAGACCTGCTTTGTTATACATTTACTCAGCATTCCAATTGACTTCAACAAAATCACAAAAGGCAATGAAGCGCAGCTAAGCAATGGACGCTGCGGTTAGGAAAGAGTCAAAGCAAAGTAAAACTTGTCAGAAAGAAAGTACGAATACAACTTTTACACGAGGACCTCATCTATAATTCAGTATTTCTAAAAGGCTTTAGAAACAATATCAGAAGCAAAGCAGCAAAGTTCCTGAACTGTTAACAACTGTAGCTGGGGCTTTTGTGTGAAGTGTATATTACACCTTGTTACAGCGTCCTTCTATGAGAGACTGCAGCTCATGCATAAACTTACTGTTAATCCTGAAGGCTTTACCATTGGAAGCAGCACTCCGCAATAGCTGAGGCAGGCATTCTGTCACTGACAAAGGTAAGCGGGCACTGAGCATCTGAGGCCACTGACTTACCTTTGCTGATATCAAAAGGACTGTTTTCATGTGTTATTTACTGTTGACACTTCGATTTTAAAGAGGATCTGCAGTGAAGATAACGTCATGAAAAAAGCGCTTAATTTTTACAGTAATTATTTATAAATGATTTAGTCAGCGTTTGCCCATTGTATCTTCCCTCTCCCAGATTTATTTTCTGAAATGTATCACATAGTGACATCTTTACTGCTGGCAGGTGATGTCACTGAAAGGAGATGCTGCTTTTATGGCAGTTGGAAACAGCTGTTATTTCCCACAATGCAACAAGGCTGCCACAGTATGATGCCATTACCTAGGTGCTGACATCACACTGTGGGAGGGGTTTTTACCACAATATCAGCCATACAGAGCCCCGCTGATGAGCCATTTGGGAAAAGGTAAAGATTTGTTTTCGTAGGCGATACGGTAGCTGATTGGGATGAAGGTCAATCCTTAGTTACAGTTCCTCTTTAACAACATTTTTGACAGTTTAGTTCTTTACCAAGAAAGGAAGAAGGCAATATCTCTGCTCATTTTTTTCATATTGCAGTTTTAAAAATAAATCCCACAAAACCAATTTTGAGACAGATCTTACCTGTCCAAAGACTCTGTAAACAACACTGCAGGCAAAATGTTTCATTCACCTTTTCTGTGCTGGTCAGGAATTATAAAAAAAAAAGCTGTGGTAAATACAGTGGGTTGCAAGAGTATTCGGCCCCCTTGAAGTTTTCCACATTTTGTCATATTACTGCCACAAACATGAATCAATTATATTGGAATTCCACATGAAAGACCAATACAAAGTGGTGTACACGTGAGAAGTGGAACGAAAATCATACATGATTCCAAACATTTTTTACAAATAAATAACTGCAAAGTGGTGTGTGCATAATTATTCGGCCCCCTTTGGTCTGAGTGCAGTCAGTTGCCTATAGACATTGCCTGATGAGTGCTAATGACTAAATAGAGTGCACCTATGTGTAATCTAATGTCAGTACAAATACAGCTGCTCTGTGAGGGCCTCAGAGGTTGTCTAAGAGAATATTGGGAGCAACAACACCGTGAAGTCCAAAGAACACACAAGACAAGTCCAAGACAGGTCAGGGGCATCCAGTGAAAAATGGCGCTGGCCAAATAATGGCGCCAGATCGCAGACAATAATGCCTTTATAATCGATATTTTGCGTTTTAAAAAATTAATCATTTTTCCCTTTTTATCTTTTAAAACAATATTTTTCGTTTTTAATAACTTCTTTTTTTCGTTTAACAGTTCAGTTTCTCTGCTTTTAAAATGATATTTTCCTGCCTCTCAGCGCCGTCTATCAGCGGCGCATCACCGCCTCTCCCCCGCCCCCCTCAGTGAAGGAAGACTGAGAGGGGTGGGGGAGAGGCGGAGATACGCGCTGATAGACGCGCGTGAGGAAGGGCTGCAGCAGTTAGCCCTGCCTCAATCAGGAAGCGCAGCCAGCGCTGTACAGCGGGGATTTGGGGGGTAAGGGACCCCGTTTAGCCGCTGGATAGCGACGTTTTAGCAGGGGCACACATGCCCCTGCTAACTATGAGCTCTGAAGCGAGATTTATTCTCACTTCAGAGTCTATTTAAAAATGATATTTATGTAACGATTGTGGAATCGTCTCCATGGTCAGCGCACCAGACGTGCGCTGACGCGGCGGATTTCCTCCACAAGCGTATTATTGCGGACACCCAGGCTAGGTGCTATGCACCCGCAGAGGGCAATTCCCACCGGCAGATGGCGCTGTGGAGTGCAGGCGAACACAGCCGCTGCACAGCCACAGATGCCAAATGGGAATTGTACAGATCCGGGACAAGGTACAATCAGGCAGGGCTGGATAGCCCACAGGGAACAGAGCAAAAGGACAGAACCAATGTGTGCCCACCAAATTAGTCGCCACCCAGCGACGGCGAACACACAACGGCGGAAACGAAGTAGGAAACGCAATCGCAAGAATGGCGATTGCCAATAGCGACACAAGACTGAGCAGGACAGAGCACAAGGGTAGCAAAGGCACAGCAAATCATACAAAGAGAAAGATAAAGAAAATAACAAATGCTAGCTGAACGCGAACACCGCACTTATTCGCAACAGTGCACGCGTTCGTGCGCGGTCTCCGCGTGTTACGCACAACAGAGACAAGCACGCCTAACTAACCAAAGACAGACAAACACGAAACAGAGAACGCGAGCACTTGCTTAACGGTTACCTCACCAAGCCTACAGCAAGCGTTTCGAATCAGACAAGACAGACACACGAAAACAGGGACAAGCGAGAGATAGGATCCACAGCACTAGCGAAAAGTGGCTAGCGCGATCCAGGTACAGAGTAGCAGAACAGAAGGATCCAAACACACGGCAGACAGAACAGATGAGGTAGGCAGAAACAACCGCTGTTCCAACCTACACTCCAGACTCAATCAGAAGGATCCACAGCCGCTAACGCTAGGGCTTGTGCGATCCAAACACAAGACAGACGGAACAGGCAAAACAGATAATGCAATCCTAACTGCACTAGGGAACTGCCTAGTGCATCCCCACGAATTACACTAAGATAACTTCAACAAACGAGAATGGCTGACACTCCAGCAGTGTCCATCAGGAACAGACCATGGAAGGGAAATGTCCAGCAAAGCATTCTGGGAGCAGAATGCTTTTATAGTGCCAGTCATCAAAAGAAGGCAGTTTAGGGATTTGCATGACTAATGTATGCAAATCCCTCAGCAACACAAGCTGCACAACTGACAGAAGGTCTCCTTTCCAGAGTCCTGCAGCAAGCAAACCTAAACAATGGTCAAAAGGCTGCCTGCCTGCGCAGGCAGCTGAGCGGATTCTCACAGTACCCCCCCTCCTAGGGTCGAATTCCAGACGACCCTCAAAACTGATATCTCCAAACCACTCTAACAGAAGACTCATGAAGGTCGGGGCAGCCCGACAAGGTCCAATTCCAGAGTCAGTCCACCCGAAACCGACCTCATCGGAAACAGAAGCCACCGAAACATGCCCATCAGTACTACCAGTCTCAGTATAACACCCATCAGGACTGTGAACACCAGAGAAGAAGCCATCAACACCCTCCAGACAATACCCACCACCTTCCAAGGAGCGTCCGAAAATACCAAACCTGCCACAATACCTGTTCGAAATGTCCCTTACAACACAAAAGCCACCGTTGATCTTATCCAGGGTACCAAGCAAAATCTCTCCCGGAATCTCACAGAACCTTTTGAAGCTCCACAGAGATCCCAAGAGGGTAGAACAATCACCAGGCTCACATGGAGAATTACCAAGAACCCCCATGGAACCAATGACAATTCCGGATTCAAAATTACGAGGACACCCATCAAGATCAAGACTTTCAGGGACCACTTCTGGGCATGCAAGCAGGCAGGCCATATCAGAGCATGTCTCCACCGAGGAAGCATCTGAGTACACTGGTAACCGAGGCACACTTGGGCTTTCTGGGTCACAGAGCACACTGGGGTACACCAGCACAGGAGAAACCTCAGGACATGTCGGGGAACTGCCAACCTCAGAGTCCGGCACATCAAGACCAAAACCAGTACCGGGCAGAGAAACATCATGAGTGGAGGTCACAGGCACTGGACTTTCAAAAGAAGACTCGGATACAAATTCAGAAATTTCTGTGACAATAATATCATCAGTGACTACACAGGCGTGAAGCTCCATCAGAGCTGAAAAGGTAGCCAGCAAGGCAGCAATGCCTACTGAAGTGGGCAACACCTCAGAAGGACTTGGGGGGCAGGAGACGTCTCCTACAAGTTCTGCACCCTTTGGGAGGAACTCGGAGATCTCCAGGAGGTCAGACAGGACCTCAGGAACATCCTTTTTCAAGTTTCCTAAGAAGGATTCTGAACCATCCATGTTACAGGGCAAGGCTTGAACTTTATTTTGTGAACCGGGCAGATGTCCCAGGGAAGATTCCACCATAAACTGAGACTGAATTTCATCATCAGGACAGGGATACACAGAAATATCTAGTGAAACTAACTCTGGCTTTCTGAGTTTCGTTTCACTGCAGGGAAATTCCTCCATAGCAGTCAAACCAGACTGCAATTCCAAAATAGCAGAGAAACAGGTAACAATGGTTGCAATACCTAGACGAGCCTCTAGGGACACTGCAGGAGATTTTAAACAAGGTAATATTGGCTCATCCAGATTACTGGGTGGAGAGTCAGTACTTACTTCAGAATCAGACTCGCAAATGTCAATGCGAGTGGACATAATGTCTTTATTCATGATACAGGGCAGGCTCAGAGACATCTTCTCTGGACAGAGCAAAGGTGCTTCAGTATAAGGTTCACAAAACCAAAGTGCTGTCTCATTCTTAGACTCGGCTAACGATGTCGAATCCGAGGAGACAGAACGCAAAATTTGCGAATCCACAATCGCTTTAGGTTGCGAAACCGAACACTCCAATGACAGGGATTCTGAGGTCTCCAGGCTGGATTGCTGGATCTCAGAAACGCCAGCTGACAATGTACCTTTACAAACGTCACCTGAATGACGTACACGTAATTCATTCAGAATCATTTTCCACATACAAATCAGCGGACTCACAAAGTCAAATTCACACCCCTTTTTTTCTCTTAAGGCGGAAACATAACTTATACATGCTCTCAAGACAGATTCACTTCTGGCAATGTAGTACTCACAAAACGACTCTGAATCGTTCTCCAATTCATACGCCAACGCTTCGAGCTGTTTTTTCTGGAACGGGGGCTCCCATTCACACCTGACTAGGTCTGAGCATTCATACTGAACCATGTTAGGGGAAGTTGTGACAACAACATGAGGAATCATATTAATTTTACTCTTGAAACTGCATAGTTTGGGAATTTTCCCCATAGCAAGATCATAGATGGAGGATCTTAAAGTAGTGCTGAGAGAAAAAGATCTGTTTTTACATGACAAGGGATCACACAAATCATTGACAAACCTGACACACTCACGCCGATCACAATCGACAGGAACATCTGAGAAACCGGCATCAGATCGCACAGATTTAACCTCTAAACAAACGGGAGAAACTCCATCAGAATTCACGCAGGTGTCCACAGTCGAGGCACACCCATTCATTTCAGGTCGCACAGTGTCCAAACTCACTTGCTTTACCCCAGAAAGACAGGAATAATCATGTGACAATGGTGTCTCTTTATTGGAAATAATTGGTTGGTGTGTGTGCAATTCGTCCAAAATAGTCTGCCACACATAAATCACCAGATCCACATCACACTCATCACATTCATCAGAATCGATCAAAAGGTACATAAAGTCGAGACAATCATTCAGGTCATCCGCGCTCTTTGCGATATAAAAATCGCAAAAGGCTTTCCAATCGAAATCAAACTCTTCCAACAAGGCCCCAATCTCCCATGAGGCAAATGGCGGTTCAAACAACCCAGTATCTAGGTAATCCCCATATGGGTTGGGGTCAGGAACGAGGACAGACTTTTTAACTGCTTTAATGTAGTGTGTGATCCTACCTATAATAGGATCCACATATGCCTTTGCCTCAGGCAATGACATCTGAACAAAATCGAAGGTTCCCTCTGCCCTGGGAATTTTGGTTTGGCTGGACATTCTGTAACGATTGTGGAATCGTCTCCATGGTCAGCGCACCAGACGTGCGCTGACGCGGCGGATTTCCTCCACAAGCGTATTATTGCGGACACCCAGGCTAGGTGCTATGCACCCGCAGAGGGAAATTCCCACCGGCAGATGGCGCTGTGGAGTGCAGGCGAACACAGCCGCTGCACAGCCACAGATGCCAAATGGGAATTGTACAGATCCGGGACAAGGTACAATCAGGCAGGGCTGGATAGCCCACAGGGAACAGAGCAAAAGGACAGAACCAATGTGTGCCCACCAAATTAGTCGCCACCCAGCGACGGCGAACACACAACGGCGGAAACGAAGTAGGAAACGCAATCGCAAGAATGGCGATTGCCAATAGCGACACAAGACTGAGCAGGACAGAGCACAAGGGTAGCAAAGGCACAGCAAATCATACAAAGAGAAAGATAAAGAAAATAACAAATGCTAGCTGAACGCGAACACCGCACTCATTCGCAACAGTGCACGCGTTCGTGCGCGGTCTCCGCGTGTTACGCACAACAGAGACAAGCACGCCTAACTAACCAAAGACAGACAAACACGAAACAGAGAACGCGAGCGCTTGCTTAACAGTTACCTCACCGATCCTACAGCAAGCGTTTCGAATCAGACAAGACAGACACACGAAAACAGGGACAAGCGAGAGATAGGATCCACAGCACTAGCGAAAAGTGGCTAGCGCGATCCAGGTACAGAGTAGCAGAACAGAAGGATCCAAACACACGGCAGACAGAACAGATGAGGTAGGCAGAAACAACCGCTGTTCCAACCTACACTCCAGACTCAATCAGAAGGATCCACAGCCGCTAACGCTAGGGCTTGTGCGATCCAAACACAAGACAGACGGAACAGGCAAAACAGATAATGCAATCCTAACTGCACTAGGGAACTGCCTAGTGCATCCCCACGAATTACACTAAGATAACTTCAACAAACGAGAATGGCTGACACTCCAGCAGTGTCCATCAGGAACAGACCATGGAAGGGAAATGTCCAGCAAAGCATTCTGGGAGCAGAATGCTTTTATAGTGCCAGTCATCAAAAGAAGGCAGTTTAGGGATTTGCATGACTAATGTATGCAAATCCCTCAGCAACACAAGCTGCACAACTGACAGAAGGTCTCCTTTCCAGAGTCCTGCAGAAAGCAAACCTAAACAATGGTCAAAAGGCTGCCTGCCTGCGCAGGCAGCTGAGCGGATTCTCACAATTTATCATTGGGATGAAGAGGAATTACAAACGGAAAGACCCAAAAAAAATTTTAAACAAAAAACATAGTTGTGGTTAAAAATATTAAAATCATAAAGAAAAACATCGTTCGGGAGCACTGAACAAATAACCATAAACGATAAATATCGTTTTTGAAGTCGGCGCCATTTTTAGCACTCTAAACGATAAATAGCGAGTGATAGCGGTTCTCTATGGGCGCCTTTTTTTAACGCCGATGCCTGGCACCATTTTTCACTTCCCCCGGTCAGGGATCAAGTTATTGAGAAATTTCAAGCAGGCTTAGGCTACAAAAAGATTTCCAAAGCCTTGAACATCCCAAGGAGCACTGTTCAAGCGATCATTCAGAAATGGAAGGAGTATGGAACAACTGTAAACCTACCAAGACAAGGCCATCCACCTAAACTCACAGGCCGAATAAGGAGAGCACTGATCAGAAATGCAGTCAAGAGGCCCATGGTGACTCTGGACGAGCTGCAGAGATCTACAGCTCAAGTGGGAGACTCTGTCAATAGGACAACTATTAGTCATGCACTGTACAAAGTTGGCCTTTATGGAAGAGTGGCAAGAAGAAAGGCATTGTTAACAGAAAGCATAAGAAGTCCCGTTTGCAGTTTGCCACAAGCCATATGGGGGACACAGCAACCATGTGGAAGAAGGTGCTCTGGTCAGATGAGACCAAAATGGAACTTTTTGGACAAAATGCAAAACACTATGTGTGGCGGAAAACTAACACTGCACATCACTCTGAACACACCATCCCCACTGTCAAATATGGTGGTGGCAGCATCATGCTCTGGGGGTGCTTCTCTTCAGCAGGGACAGGGAAGCTGGACAGAGTTGATGGGAAGATGGATGGAGCCAAATACAGGGCAATCTTGGAAGAAAAACTCTTGGAGACTGCAAAAGACTTGAGACTGGGGCGGAGGTTCACCTTCCAGCAGGACAATGACCCTAAACATAAAGCCAGGGCAACAATGGCATGGTTTAAAACAAAACATATCCATGTGTTAGAATGGCCCAGTCAAAGTCCAGATCTAAATCCAATCGAGAATCTGTGGCAAGATCTGAAAACTGCTGTTCACAAACACTGTCCATCTAATCTGACTGAGCTGGAGCTGTTTTGCAAAGAAGAATGGGCAAGGATTTCAGTCTCTATATGTGCAAAGCTGGTAGAGACATACCCTAAAAGACTGGCAGCTGTAATTGCAGCAAAAGGTGGTTCTACAAAGTATTGACTCAGGGGGCTGAATAATTACGCACAGCCCACTTTGCAGTTGTTGATTTGTAAAAAATGTTTGGAATGATGTATGATTTTCGATCCACTTCTCACATGTTCACCACTTTGTATTGGTCTTTCACGTGGAATTCCAATAAAATTGATTCAGGTTTGTGGCAGTAATGTGACAAAATGTGGAAAACTTCAAGGGGGCCGAATACTTTTGCAAGCCACTGTATATATCAAATTGCCTGTTAAAATAGTGCACGCATTCACAGTTAAAGTCAATGGGAATCCATAAAAAAAACACATCAGGCAGATACTTACCTAAGGAAAGGGGCGTCTCTGGGTTCTATAGAGTCTTCTCGCTCCTCTTCCGGTCCCCGTTGCAGTGCTGGCTCCCCCGTAACAGCATTCGACTAATTTAGTCAATTACTGCTCAATTACTGCTTACTCCACTGCTGCGAAGTAGACCTCAGAAGTCTTCAGGAGCCCTCTCTCGTGCACTCCCTTGTGCGCAGTATGGAGCCATATGTCTTCGGGAGGACTCGGCTCCAGAAGACTTCCGAAGTCCCCCACAGCACGGTATTCAAACGGGGAGCTGCCGCTGCAATGAGGGGACCGGGAGTTCTATAGGACCCAGAGACTTCCCTCTCCATAGGTAAGTACCTGGTTTATTCTTTTTATTATTTATTTTACTGATTCCCATTGACTTTAAGCTGGTGTTTGTTAGCAGGGCCATCTTCTATTTTACATGTATGCATACATGTAAAAATTAAACGTTAAAGCAGTATAAAACTCTGAAATAATATTCAATAAAACCAAGTTTTCCTACTTTTCATATGCTATACGGTTATCATATTTGCTTTTGCGCATAAGTATTATGTAACGATTGTGGAACTTTCGCGTGCGCTGACACGGCGGAAATCCTCCACAAGCGTGTAATTGCAGGCACCGAGCAAAAAGGTGCTACGCACCTGTAGAGGGAAATTCCTGTCGGCAGATGGCGCTGGGGAGTGCAGAGGAACCAATCCTCTGTACCTCCACAAATGCCAGACAGGAATTGTACGAAGCGCAGAACGCAATCGCAAGAGAGGCGATTGCGAATGAGAACGAGCAAAGGGACAGGTTGTATGTGTGTGCGCTAATCCAGTCGCCACCCCGCGACCGCGCACACACAACAGCAGATATGAAATAGGAACGCGATCGCGAGAGGTGCGATCGCCAGACGTGACACAAGGCAGATCAGAATAGAATACAAGGGTAGCAAAGGCACAGCAAATAATACAATGAGAATATGCGGAAAATAACAAACGCTAGCTAACCGCGAACACCGCACTCATCCGCAACAGTGCAAGCGGTTATGCGCGGTCTCCACGTGATAAGCACAATAGAGACAAGCACGCCTAACTAACCATCGACAGACAAACATGAAACAGCTGACGCGAACGCTTGCTTAACGGTTACCTCACCGAGCCTCCAGCAAGCGGTCGTAGCAGACAAGACAGACACACGAAAACAGGGACAAGCGAGAGATAGGATCCACAGCACTAGCGAAAAGTGGCTAGCGCGATCCAGGTACAGAGTAGCAGAACAGAAGGATCCAGAGCACTAGCGAAAAGTGGCTAGCGCGATCCCAGGAGACAGAACAGAAGGATCCACAGCGCTAGCGAAAAGTGGCTAGCGCGATCCCAGGAGACAGAACAGAAGGATCCACAGCGCTAGCGAAAAGTGGCTAGCGCGATCCAGAGAAGCAGAACAGAAGAGATAGCTGGTAGCAACCACTGCACCAGCTATGCTCCAAGAACAGAGATCAGAACGACTTCCTATCGACCACCGCTGGGACAGGAAAATCGCAACAGACAAACAAAACAGATAAACAATCCTGACTGCACTAGGGAAATCTGCCTAGCACAGTTTCCAGGAATTACTCTAAGCTGATCTTCAAACCAAGAGCATGGCTGACACCCCACCAGGAGTGTTACATAGGACGAAATCCTTATGACCAGCGAAGCATTGTGGGAAAGACATAGTACTTATAGTACACACCTCCAATGAATGTGGCCAGGCAATTTGCATGACAACGTATGCAAAATCCTCTGCAAGCACAAGCTGCAAAACTGACAGAAGCTCTTCTTTCCAGAGTCCTGCAGCATGCAAACCTACACAATGGTCAAAAGGCTGCCTGTCTGCACAGGCAGCTGAGCAAATCATAACAGTACCCCCCCCCCCCTCCAGGGTCGAATTCCAGATGACCCTCAAAACTGATATCTCCAAACCACTCTAACAGAAGACTCATGAAGGTCGGGGCAGCCCGACAAGGTCCAATTCCAGAGTCAGTCCACCCGAAACCGACCTCATCGGAAACAGAAGCCACCGAAACATGCCCATCAGTACTACCAGTCTCAGTATAACACCCATCAGGACAAGGATACCAGAGAAGAAACCACCGAAACCCTCCAGACAATACCCACCACCTTCCAAGGAGCGTCCGAAAATACCAAACCTGCCACAATACCTGTTTGAAGTGTCCCTTACAACACAAAAGCCACCGTTGATCTTATCCAGGGTACCAAGCAAAATTTCTCCCGGAATCTCCCAGAACCTTTTAAAGCTCCACAGAGATCCCAAGAGGGCAGAACAATCACCAGGCTCACATGGAGAATTACCAAGAACCCCCATGGAACCAATGACAATTCCGGATTCAGAATTACGAGGACACCTATCAAAATCAAGACTTTCAGGGACCACTTCTGGGCATGCAAGCAGGCAGGCCATATCAGAGCATGTCTCCACCGAGGAAGCATCTGAGTACGCTGGTAACTGAGG
The DNA here is from genome assembly GCF_040937935.1 of Hyperolius riggenbachi. Classification (NCBI taxonomy): domain Eukaryota; kingdom Metazoa; phylum Chordata; class Amphibia; order Anura; family Hyperoliidae; genus Hyperolius; species Hyperolius riggenbachi. The sequence continues at coordinate 105,251,136 of NC_090649.1, forward strand.
CACACTTGGGCTTTCTGGGTCACAGAGCACACTGGGGTACACCAGCACAGGAGAAACCTCAGGACATGTCGGGGAACTGCCAACCTCAGAGTCCGGCACGACAAGGCCAAAACCAGTACCGGGCAGAGAATCATCATGAGTGGAGGTCACAGGCACTGGACTTTCAAAAGAAGACTCGGATACAAATTCAGAAATTTCTGTGACAATAATATCATCATTGACTACATATGAGTGAAGCTCCATCAGAGCTGAAAAGGTAGCCAGCAAGGCAGCAATGCCTACGGAAGAGGGTAACACCTCAGAAGGACTTGGGGGGCAGGAGACATCTCCTACAAGTTCTGCACCCTTTGGGAGGAACTCGGAGACCTCCAGAACATCAAACAAGACCTCAGGAACATCATTTTTCAAGTTTTCTAAGAAGGATTCTGTACTATCCATGTTACAGGGCAAAACTGGAACTTTATTTTGAGAACAGGGCAGATGTCCCAGGGAAGGTTCCACCATAAACTGAGACTGAATTTCATCATCATGAGTGGAACGTACAGGAATATTCACTGGACCACACACTGACTCCCTAACTTTAATCTCGCTGCACCCAGAATTCTGCGTAGCAGTCAAACTAGCTTGCAACTCCAAAACTGCAGAAAGACAGGTAAAAATAGCAGCAATACCTAGACGAGCCTCTAGGGGCAGGGCAGGAGATATTGTACAAGGCAATATTGACTCATCCAGAGTACAGGGTGGAGAGTCAGAACTTTCTTCAAAGCAAGAAAGGGACTCCCAAATGTCAGTGTGATTGGACATCACTTTGTTATTCATGGTACAGGGCAGGCTCAGAGAAAGCGTCTCTGAATAAGGCAATGAAGGTTCGGCATCAGATTCGCAAAACCGAAGCGCTGTCTCACTCTTAGATTCGGCCAACAATGTCAAATCCGAGGAATCAGAACGCACAACCTGCGAATCAAAATTCACTTTAGGTTGTGAAACTGATGCTTCCATAGCGCAAACCTCCGCGATCTGCGGAGCAGACTGCAAGGCATCTAGGACCGAAACACTGGAGCAACTGTCTCCAGGCAACGGGCCCTTACAGGTGAGAACAGGGTGAGACAGGGAATCATTTGCAGAAGAAATAGCGACATCAACAGGATAAACTTTATTAGGCATATTAATTTTACTTTTGACGCTGCACTGTCGAGAAACTTTCCCCATAGCAGGGTCACAGATGGAAGATCTCAAAGATCTGTTTCTAAATGACAAAGGATCCCACACATCCTTGAGGAAACCGGCAGACTCATGCCGATCACAATCTGCAGGAACATCCGAGAAACAGGCATCTGATCGCACAGATTCAAACTGCACACTGTCAGGAGAGAATCCTTCAGGATTCGCACAGGAATCAACCACAGCGGCATACTCATTCATTTCAGATTGCACAAAGTCAAGACTCTCATGCTTTACCCCAGAAAGGCAGGAACAATCATCCGACAACGATGTCTCTTTATTGGAATCAATTGGTTGGTGTGTGTGCAACTCATCCAAAATCGTTTGCCATACATAGATCACCAGATCCACATCATCCTTGTCACATTCATCAGAATCAATCAGAAGGTACATAGAATCGAGACAAGCATTCAAGACATCTTCGCTTTTTGCGATGTAAAAATCGCAAAAGGCTTTCCAATCAACATCGAATTCCTCCAGCAAGGCCCCAACATCCCAGGAAGCAAATGGGGGTTCAAACAGGCCAGTATCCAGATAATCTCCATAGTAGTGGAGTTCAGGAACAAGAACAGATTTTTTAACTGCTTTAATGTAGTGTGCGATCCTACCTATAGCAGGATCCACATAAGCTTTGGATTGGGGCAAAAAACCTGGAAACTGATCAGCAGATGCATTATAAACATCATTATCATACTGCATGGTTTTGCCCATTTCAGACTTGACAGAAATAACCTCTTTATTTGTGGTTGCTATGGGCAACGGATCTTTCCGCTGGGAAGCCTTCCTAGATCTTTTACGTTTAGACTTAGAGGCTTTGGATGGCTGCTTTTTTAAACCTGAAGTGGCAACTGACACATTGAACTGATTGTCATACTGAAAGGTTTTGCATGGAAGGGAAAGATCAGCTGACTTATCAGCAGCTACACAATCAATCAGAGCAGGTGGTAAACCAGGCAGTTTAAACCCGTGAGAGAATATCACTGCAAGAAACTGATACAGATTATTATTCCAAGAATTGGTCTTTAGCACACCATATGCCCAGGTGAACAGATCGTCTTTTAAGAGCACATAGGAAAAGAGAAGAGCTGACGTGGACGGATCAGAAATCTGAAAGGTGGGATTCAGGCAAAACCTCACACATTCAGAAAGAAATTCCGCCTTGGTCTCTGAATTTAGCCTTTTAAAGCTCTTAAAGACACAGGACCCAAACTCGACAAAATCGTACAAATCAGAAATTCCGTCTACACTGGGGTTTTGGGTTAGGCTGGTCATACTGTAACAATTGTGGAACTTTCCCAGTGATCAGCGCACAACGCGTGCGCTGACACGGCAGAAATCCTCCACAAGCGTGTAATTGCAGGCACCCAGCAAAAGGTGCTACGCACCTGTAGAGGGAAATTCCTGTCGGCAGATGGCGCTGGGGAGTGCAGAGGAACCAATCCTCTGTACCTCCACAAATGCCAGACAGGAATTGTACGCAGCGCAGAACGCAATCGCAAGAGAGGCGATTGCGAATGAGAACGAGCAAAGGGACAGGTTGTATGTGTGTGCGCCAATCCAGTCCCCACCCCGCGACCGCGCACACACAACAGCAGATATGAAATAGGAACGCGATCGCGAGAGGTGCGATCGCCAGACGTGACACAAGGCAGATCAGAATAGAATACATCAGTAGCAAAGGCACAGCAAATAATACAATGAGAAGATGCGGAAAATAACAAACGCTAGCTAACCGCGAACACCGCACTCATTCGCAACAGTGCACGCTGTTATGCGCGGTCTCCACGTGATAAGCACAATAGAGACAAGCACGCCTAACTAACCATCGACAGACAAAGATGAAACAGGGGACGCGAATGCTTGCTTAACGGTTACCTCACCGAGCCTCCAGCAAGTGGTCGTAGCAGACAAGACAGACACACGAAAACAGGACAAGCGAGAGATAGGATCCACAGCACTAGCGAAAAGTGGCTAGCGCGATCCAGGTACAGAGTAGCAGAACAGAAGGATCCACAGCACTAGCGAAAAGTGGCTAGCGCGATCCCAAGAGACAGAACAGAAGGATCCACAGCGCTAGCGAAAAGTGGCTAGCGCGATCCCAGGAGACAGAACAGAAGGATCCACAGCGCTAGCGAAAAGTGGCTAGCGCGATCCAGAGAAGCAGAACAGAAGAGATAGCTGGTAGCAACCGCTGCACCAGCTATGCTCCAAGAACAGAGATCAGAACGACTTCCTATCGACCACCGCTGGGACAGGACAATCGCAACAGACAAACAAAACAGATAAACAATCCTGACTGCACTAGGGAAATCTGTCTAGCACAGTTTCCAGGAATTACTCTAAGCTGATCTTCAAACCAAGAGCATGGCTGACACCCCACCAGGAGTGTTACATAGGATGAAATCCTTATGACCAGCGAAGCATTGTGGGAAAGACATAGTACTTATAGTACACGCCTCCAATGAATGTGGCCAGGCAATTTGCATGACAACGTATGCAAAATCCTCTGCAAGCACAAGCTGCAAAACTGACAGAAGCTCTTCTTTCCAGAGTCCTGCCGCATGCAAACCTACACAATGGTCAAAAGGCTGCCTGCCTGCACAGGCAGCTGAGCAAATCATCACATATTATTATTCATTTAGAAATTGCAAGTTTCCAAAGTGCATGTTTTTTTGCTCTGAGAGCTGACTTTGCATTTTATTCATAACTGGTTTATTTATCTTTTGAATGTAGGCATACATGTAGGCAAACATGTAAAAATTAAATGTTAAGGCTAATTTCACACCAGGACGTTGTGTTAGAGGGGGCGTTAAGGTCGCATAACGTCCCCCTAACTCAACGCCTGGTGGTGCTGGATCTGGACGTCAGAGTGAGCCGCGTTGTGCAGCTCACTCTGGCGTCAGTGATGCCGTGATGCGCACTCTTGTGCGCATGCGGCATCACGTGGTCCCGCCGGCCAATCGCCGCACAGAGCGGCTGCTCCAGGAAGTAAACACTGCACGTCATAACGTGCAGTGCATATTAATTAGCCATGTGCCTGGCCGCTCTCCGCTCCTCCCCAACATTACTGAGCATGTGCAAGCAGTCTAACGCGGCTCAGCCGTGTCCAAAGTACTGCATGCAGTACATTGTCTTGTGACGCAGCGTTACAATGTAACGCAACGTCCGCACTGTGAACAGCCCCATTGATTTTTCATTACTGTGCGGTGGGCTGCGTTACAGGCTGCTCTAATGTGCGCCTGTAACGTCCCACTGTGAAACCAGCCTTAAGCAGTATAAAACTGTAATAATATTCAATGAAACCAAGGTTTTCCTACTTTTTATATGCCATCTGGTTATCATGTTTGCTTTTGTGCATAAGTATTATTATTCATTTAGAAATTACAAGTTCCCAAAGTACACTTTTTTTGCTCTGAGAGTTGACTTTGCATTTTATTCATAACTGGTTTATTCATCTTTTTAATGTAAGCAGAAATGCTTTCTGAGTGTAAATAATGTTTTAGAGCAAATAAGAAATGCTGGGTTTCATTGATGATAGCCCGACTAAACACGTCCCCTTCCCGAAGTGGCAAGTGACTGAAGTCACAACAATACACACTGACTACCCAGCAGAGTATTAGGTTTTGCCCCACTTGAGCAGAGAATGGACATTTTTTGTCTGCTCTTCCCTCATTGATAAACGGACAGTGAATGGCTCCTATTTTATAAACAGGAGTCGTTCACACTTGTCACTCTGCAACGGATCCGTAGGATCTGTTCTGGTAAGTGGGCCGTACTTATGTATAGCTTCATACTGTCTGTTTTTTGGCAGGACACTCCCTCTTTGGGAACCAAATACCTCCGTCTCTTTCAAGATTGAAATACAGATTTGTGTAAATATATGTATTTTTCTCCTTAAAAAGTGTTTTTAATTGACTCTAAACCTTATTCCCATCTCTTAAATCAATATATTTCTTACTTTCAAATGTTAATATGAATAAACCTAATGACGACAGGACCAATGAATGAATGATAAAACTACCTCTTTTGCTTATGAATTTTTAGTGTTATGCAAGGCTAGGGGTGTGGCTGGGCATGATTAGAGGTGTGGTAGGGGCGTGTCTTATAGTGTCTCTCTTTTTCTTAAAGGACAACTGAAGTTAGAAGAACATGGAGGCTGCCATATTTACTTCCTTTTAAACAATACCAGTTGCCTGGCAGCCCTGCTGATCTATTTAGCTCAGTAGTGTCTGAACACTACCAGAAACAAACATGCAGCTAATCTTGTCAGATCTGACAATAATATCAGAAACGCCTGATATTCTGCATGCTTGTTCAGGGCCTATGGCTGAAAGTATTTGAGGCAGAGGATCTGCAGGGTTGCCAAGCACCTGGTATTGTTTAAAATAAAATAAATATGGCAGCCTCCATATCCCTATTGCTTCAGGTGTCCTTTAACTCAAAAAGTTGGAAGGTATGACTTCTGTGCAATCTATGAAAATCCCGGGCAGGCGGACGCGTTCCCCCAAATAGCCTATGGGAGTAATGCATCTTCCCCTGGCTACAGGTGGAGTACGGCGGACCATTAGAGCAGACACTACACTGTCCGCTCCCGCTTAGAGTGATGCTATGTGACTATATTTACCTGATTCCGCTGCGTAGTGTGTCCTCTTCTTCTCGGAAACTTCTCACTCAGTGCTTCATACACGGATCTCGATTTCACATGACCTATGACTGCCAGGAGGCGGTCACATGATGCAGCGGGATCAGGTAAATATAGTCACATGGTTCGGCTGCACTAATACAGTACTCTCAGGGCCGGATTTCTGGCAAGGCCCCATAGGCCATGGCCTAGGGCACCAGAAATTTAGGGGCGGCTCAGTGAGGGTCAGTAAAGCTATTCTATCTATCTACAAGGACAGATTTAACCTTTGAACTCCCTGTCCTGTACTTGTGTCGTCCCTTTAAGACCTGTAAGCTCTATCCTGCAGGTACACTTCAGCCTAACTCTCATGGTAACACAATGGCTCCATCATTAATGAGATAGCAAACATAGCATAAAACGTCTTAAGGAAAACATAACTTATAATCTATATGTGTATTACTAAAATAGTTATTGTCTGTGACAACTGACATTCAATGATGGAAAGTAAGTAGAATTCTCATTGGGGCACACAGAGATAACAACCAAACAGACGGTATAGTTGGCCTTGGGCGGTAAAAAGTACAAATCCGGCCCTGAGTACTCTGGAAAGTAGGTGGGAGAAAGAGCGAGCACCCATAGCATCTGGGGCCCTCCTTCGTTGTCATGGGCAGCTATTATTCAAACCTTGCTCAGAATACCTCCAGTGCAGGATGTTACATAAAGCATTCTGTCATTCCTGTCAAAGGATGACTCTCCAGTGTAATGTCACCTTGTGCTGTCCCTCATCTTGTGCCGCCACACATGCCCATATGGGTGGGGGGGGGGGCAGACATTTCTGATGGCGGCTCCGGCAACCAAATTCCTCTCAGTTTGTTTCCGTCAAGCAAAAAACTGCAGTAAATGTCCTTAGCTTCATCGTGCATCAGTTTCAAATTCAAAGTGATATACTGCCATCTAGTGGTAAATTTTAAAAATCACACTCTTTCCAGCACATTGAAGCACAGGACCCTTTTATTGGCTACATTGCAATAAAACAGTCCTACAACACTTAAGACTTTTCTATGGAGGTGCTATAAAACTTCCCCCACAAACAAAAGCTTCTTTGTAAGTTGAGAATATTACATTACATTAGCAGTGAGAGCACCGCTGCTCTGTTTTGGGCACATCTAGCAGAAATGTGTTAAGGAAAAAAGTGTTGCTTAAAGGGCAAATCCATAAAAGGCTAAATCCCTCAATTTACATAAAATCTATTTGTTTTTGTGTTTCGTCTTCTTTGATTTTAAGTAGCAACAATCGCTGAATGCCTCAAAGCAGCCTCCATTGAATTTTTCTAAGCAAAGGGGGAGCAATGATGGAGAATTCAGTGACTTCATTGTGTGCAATGGATGGAACATTGCATAAAGCGCACAGAAGCCGGGGGCTGTCTAGAGGTAACCATACAGGAGTCAACAGCGGTATAACAATGCAAACCATTGACTCAACTTTGATCAGTTTTCAGCAGAAGTCTGATCAATATTTATAGCACCACTGCCCTGCTTGGTTTGTACTTTTAGCTCAATGAATATTTAGAAGCTTTTAGCACATTTAAAGTGTACCTGAGCCGTGAACAAATATTTAAAATAAACACATGATGTACAAACTTACCTCGCTGTCAAAAGCCAGCTCTGAGCTCCAAAGCTTGGAGTGGCCCATGCTTCACTCCTTTCACATGTGTTCGCTCCCAAGTCGTGCCCCTTTAGCAGAACGCAATGGACGTTAAGGTAAGTGCCTGTCTTTAAATTTTGGGAGGCAGGTGCGGGCGGCTCTTTCCGGCGCTGGCCACGCTGGGGGGGTCGCCTGTGCCTCCCCCTCTGGGGTGCCGCTGTGGTTTCCAGGCAGTGAGAGCCCTACCCCGGCTGTATGGGGGCATTGTGAAGCCTCCCCGTGGCGCTCCTGGATAGTGCATATGTAGCATGAACCAATTCCTGCAGGGCAACCGCTTTACGGTATTGGTTTTAACCCTGCAAACTTTGGCATGCGAAAGCAAATGCTTATTTGCATGAGCTATGTCTCGTGAGTAGCCAATTAGGCCAAATTTGCAAAGCCAGATTTGTCAGGTGTTACTTGGTTTGATGCACACGTCAAAATACTCCACCAACAGAGAGATCTGTTGGTGGGGGGTAAGGGGGATTACTTGTGTGCTGTGCAGCTTGGCCTTAAAGCTGCAGTGGCCAATTTAACAAAAAATAGCCTGGTCTTTAGGGGGGTTTAGCACTGTGGTCCTAAAGTGGTTAACACTGCATTACCGTGGCATACAGTAGATACAGTGGAGCATACAGGCAATGAAAACAATGCCTCTCTGGCATTGTTTTCGCCGCACTGACGATGTTAACGCCGCACTGTGAATGTCGCATAGGGTTAACATTGCCATGCGGTAACCTGTGCTATAACGACTTTATAATTATAACGACAATAATGTCCCACTGTGAATGCAACCTTAAAGAAAAACATTTCTTTGTTACAGCTGATACAAACCCTAAAATAAAGCTGCACTGTTTCTACTTCATGCTTTCATGGAAGCACACATATTGCTAACATCCTGTGCTTTCAAATGAGCTTATGTGCCTTATCCTCCATGGCAGTCAGCTGACCCAGAGGAGAGACCACATTACAACTTGTGATAAGACACAGGTGAGGGGGAATTAGACAGGCTAAACTCTCTAAATTCATACAGGGTGCATTTCCCTATGTTTTTCTTCTGTCTTGTGCAAGAGTTCAGGTCCACTCCGATGGCTCCAAACTGGAGAACACACTAAGAAGGGTAAATGAATGCTATAATTTGTTTCCATGCTCTTACAAAACCATTACTGTAAACAAGGTCTTTCATTTGCATCTTGCTTGATCCAGATCGCTGAGATTGATCAGAAATTATTGACCAATTATGAAAGACCTCATTAGCGCTTTACAAATACAGCCAGAACTAAACTTTAAAAATCAAATTGTTTACCAGAGAATTAATGTTCCACTGGACTGTTAAAAAATAAAATGGATGTTGAGATAGCGTGAACAAAGTTTTGAAATACAGCAAAAAACAAACAAAAAAAAAAACAGCAAACTGTTTCTTAACCACTTCACCACTGAGGGGTTTTACCCCTCAAACACGAGAGCAATTTTCACCTTTCAGCGCCCCTTCCATTAATTCGTCTATAACTTTATTATTACTTATCGCAATGAAATGAACTATACCGTATATACTCGCAAGCAAGCCGACCCGCATATAAGCCGACCCCCCAACTTTTAACTGAAAAAACAGGAAAAAATGATTGACCCTCATGTAAGCCGGGGGTAGGAAATGCTGGCCGTGTAATTCCCTCCAGTGTGTCCCAGTATAGCTAGTATAGTGTCCAGCATGGGTAGGTAGTGCCTCAGTATAGCTAGTATAGTGCCCAGTATAGCTAGTATAGTGCCCTGTATAGCTAGTAAAGTACCAAGTATAGCTAGTATAGTGCTCAGTATAGCTAGTATAGTGCCCAGTATAGTTAGTATAGTGCCCTAGTATACTGCTCAGTATAGGTAGGTAGTGCTCAGTATAGCTAGTATAGTGCTCAGTATAGCTAGTATAGTGCCCAGTATAGCTAGTAAAGTGCCACAGTATAGCTAGTAAAGTGCCACAGTATAGCTAGTAAAGTGCCCCAGTATAGCTAGAATAGTGCCCCAGTATAGCTAGTATAGTGCCCCAGTATAGCTAGTATAGTGCCCCAGTATAGCTAGCATAGTGCTCAGTATAGCTAGTATAGTGCTCAGTATAGCTAGTATAGTGTTCAGTATAGCTAGTATAGTGCCCAGTATAGCTAGAATAGTGCCCCAGTATAGCTATTATAGTACCCCAGTATAGCTAGTATAGTGCCCCAGTATAGCTAGTATAGTGCCCCAGTATAGCTAGTATAGTGCCCCAGTATAGCTAGTATAGTGCCCCAGTATAGCTAGTATAGTGTTCAGTATAGCTAGAATAGTGCCCCAGTATAGCTAATATAGTGCCCCAGTATAAGTAGATAGTGCCCAGTATAGCTAGTATAGTGCTCAGTATAAGTAGATAGTGTCCCGTCCCGTCCCATCCCCCCCCCCCCCGGGGCGCCGCTGCTATTAGCTTACCCGGCGGCTTCCCATATCCCTCCCTCCGTCTCCTGCACGGGCTTGTAAATAGTTTGCAAGAGCTCGCCCCACGGCGGCTGCTGTGTGATGACGGAGGAAGCTGATGGCAGAGCGGCTTCCTGTACGGGCGATGTGTATCGCCGTTGCTATGGGAACCGCTCTGCCTACAGCTTCCTCCGTCATCACACAGCAGCCGCCGTGGGGTGAGCTGCTGCGAACTATTTACAAGCCCGTGCAGGAGACGGAGGGAGGGATATGGGAAGCCGCCGGGTAAGCTAATAGCAGCGGCGGCCGGGGGGGGGGGGGGGGCTGGGAAGGAGCCAACATGACTCGCAAGCAAGCCGACCCCCCAACTTTTGGCCCACTTTTGGGGGGTCAAAAATTCGGCTTGCTTGCGAGTATATACGGTATCTTGTTTTTTTATCCACCAATTAGGCTTTCTTTAGGTGGGACATTATGCCAAGAATTATTTTATTCTAAATGTGTTCTAATGGGAAAATAGGAAAAATGTGGGGAAAAAATTATTATTTTTCAGGTTTCGGCCATTATAGTTTTTAAATAATGCATGCTACTGTAATTAAAACCCATGAAATGTATTTGCCCATTTGTTCCGGTTATAAAACCGTTTAAATTATGTCCCTATCACAATGTTTGCCGCCAATATTTTATTTGGAAATAAAGGTGCATTTTTTTCAGTTTTGCATCCATCCCTAATTACCAGCCCATAGTTTATAAAGTAACAGTGTTATACCCTCTTGACATAGATATTTAAAAAGTTCAGTCCCTAAGGTAACTATTTATGTGTTTTTTTTTATTGTATTTTTTTTTTTTTTTAATTACAAAAAAAAAAAATGGGGAGTGTGGGAGGTAATGAGTTAATGTATGTAAAACTAATCTATTTGTATATGTAAAATGCTTTAGGGTGTAGTTTTACTATTTGGACACAAGATGGCCACAGTGATGTGGTGTTCATGCGACCTGTAAGCGTCCAGAAGGACGCTTAAAGGAAGCACTATGAAGCTGGGAAAATCACAATGATCGCGCTGTTTCTCATAGAAGCAGCAGATCATTGCGGGGGCTTAGATCAACGAACGGGAATGGATTTTCCCATTCATTGATCTCCAGGCGAGCGGGCGGCGGCGGAAGCACGCGCATGAGCGGGGGGAGCGCGGACAGCGGCGGTAGCGCGGGAGGTACGGATTTCTCCGTCCCTTGGTTTTATAAGGGTGGAAAAAGGCACGGAGAAATCCGTACCGCGGGGGGTAAAGTGGCTAAACAAACATTGTTGTAAATGCCACATTATAATTTCAGATGGTTTGAAACAGGCAGCCCAAAGGCAGGGTGCACACATCGCTGTGTGTGAAAAGGCGAGTTTTTGTGTGCATTGTTGGTGCATTTGCATTGGCGTTTTTTCCCCCACATATGCGTTTTTCAAGCGTTTTGCGTGTGTTTTTATGCATTTGCGGTTCGCATATAAAAAACGCATATGCGTTTTCCATTGCATTTTTATATTGCGTTTTATGCAAATCACTAGGAAGACAACAGGAAGCGGAAATACATCACAAAACAATTTTTTTTAAAAGCATATAAAACGCATGAAAAACGCATACCATTGCGTTCCCATTGACTTCCATTACGGAATGTGCATTTTTGATGAGTTTTTGAAAATTATGCAAAAAAAAACAGTGTTTTTTAAACGCATGTTTCAAAATGTATACAAAATGCATATGCGTTTTTTATATGCGTTTTTTTCATGCGGCCCATAGACTTCCATAAGCAGCAAAACTGTAGCGTTTTCCGCAATGCTTGCATTTCTGCTAAGTGTGTTCCTAGCCAAAGACATAGCACTTGATTTACTAAAGAACATTAGGTTGCAAAAGGTTTTGCCTGAGACATACCAGATCATAGCAAGGGTTGCTGGACAGAGACATACCAGTTCATAGCAAGGGTTGCTGGACAGAGACATACGAGATCATAGCAAGGGTTGCTGGACAGAGACATACCAGATCATAGCAAGGGTTGCTGGACAGAGACATACCAGATCATAGCAAGGGTTGCTGGACAGAGACATACCAGTTCATAGCAAGGGTTGCTGGACAGAGACATACCAGATCATAGCAAGGGTTGCTGGACAGAGACATACCAGATCATAGCAAGGGTTGCAGGACAGAGACATACCAGATCATAGCAAGGGTTGCTGGACAGAGACATTCCAGATCATAGCAAGGGTTGCTGGACAGAGACATTGCAGATCATAGCAAGGGTTGCTGGACAGAGACATACCAGATCATAGCAAGGGTTGCTGGACAGAGATATACCAGATCATAGCAAGAGTTGCTGGACAGAGACATACCAGATCATAGCAAGGGTTTCTGGACAGAGACATACCAGATCATAGCAAGGGTTGCTGGACAGAGACATACCAGATCATAGCAAGGGTTGCTGGACAGAGACATACCAGATCATAGCAAGAGTTGCTGGACAGAGACATACCAGATCATAGCAAGGGTTGCTGGACAGAGACATACCAGATCATAGCAAGGGTTGCTGGACAGAGACATACCAGATCATAGCAAGGGTTGCTGGACAGAGACATACCAGATCATAGCAAGGGTTGCTGGACAGAGACATACCAGATCATAGCAAGGGTTGCTGGACAGAGACATACCAGATCATAGCAAGGGTTGCTGGACAGAGACATACCAGATCATAGCAAGGGTTGCTGGACAGAGACATACCAGATCATAGCAAGGGTTGCTGGACAGTAAATATTTATTTTATTTATTTATTGTATTTATAAAGCGCCAACATATTACGCAGCACTGATAGATTAGTAGAGATGCAGTAGAAGCCATAAACATGTAGAGTACATGCAGAGAGATTTAAAAAAAAAATATAATAATACCGGGCTGCACACACAATGTTGCACATGCACCCTGAGTCACGCTAATTGAGCAACGCACGGTGCTCTGCTCTACAGGCAATATTGCCATGCGCTATTTGCTCACTCACTATATGATCACTCCCTGAGTGTGTGTATGTGTGAGCCTGTGCCTCTTGTGCACGCATGGCAGAGAGCTATGCAGAATGTACAGCAACTTTAGTACAGGACACAGCAGACAGTGATCTTTCCATGTCCATGTGCCAATCAGATACAGGAGCGATTGATTCAGGCTGGAAGCACACTTGTCCATGCAGAATAGTGCATTTGCATTTGTGTGTGTGCTATGTATGTGTTTTTCATGCGTTTGCACTTTTACTAACCTGCCTTTTAGACAAGAGAGAAAAAAATGCATACCTTCGTAGTAGCTTTACATGATACCATTGTATGCGGGGGGAGGGGGGAAATCTCAAAACCACCCTGCAAATTGCAGACCTATGAGATTTCTGTGCAGCCCACAGACTTTCATTGTGACTCAATCAGGCCTGGAATCCACTACAGCTTTTTGGGGTTTTTTTTGAGCATTTAGGGAGCGCTTTCAATCGCTAGCCCTAAACGATCTGCCAATGTAAATGGATGGGACAGGTTCCACTAGAGCGACTGCGATTAAGAAAATCGCAGTCGCAGGACATGCAGCAGTTTGGGAGCGTTTCCATTCTAATGAATTGTATACAAGATGGGAAATCGCTCCGCAATCACAAATCGATAGCGATTGCGATTTCTAGTGGGTTCCAGGCCTCACACTGGAGCATTTTATCTGCGTGTTGCTGATCGCCGACCATCAGCTAAGTGTTATGGCAATGTATTTCAGTGTAACTATTTACATAGCAGAGTCATTATTTGGCTAAAATTGCAAGAGCACTGCATATTACAAATTTTGCAAAGCAATTCACGTTTCCCAATGAAATCGCAAAGTGCAATCGCCATACAATTGATAAAAAAAATTGCACTGCACATAGCAATCGCTGGGCACTTGCATTTTGCATTCCTAAGTGCGAAGTGGCCCTAAATGTATTTTCTCCATGCAGACTCAAAGCGCCAGAGCTGCACGCTCCATAGGCAGTAGCAGAGTTAGGGAGTCTTGCCCTAGGCCTCCTTACTGAATGTGTGCTTACTGAACATGAAGAGCTGGTCACCTGTGTCAGAGGAAGACACAGGAGATGATAAAAAGGACCAGCACACTATCCAGCCATTGCAAAAATGGATACTAAGATCCCATGTTAGCGCGTGAACGGGAAAGTTAAAGCGCGTAAACTTTTTCTATTATGCGCGCTAACCTGTACGCGCGCTAACCCCTGTGCTAAGTTTATAACGGCCGTGATAGTATTTATCACAGCTTTGTGAATCGAGGCCATAGTGTGCTAAAGAGCTGGTACAAACCAAAAGCGCCTTTGAGCACTAAAGCGTCAGGGCTTCGAAAAGCATTTGGCTAATGTAACGCTGCAAAAACGCCGTATGCAACAGGCCAAATTGCCTGCTGTAAACTGCGGACAATTGCTGAAAGTAAAGTGTGACCCCTGACTAAGGCTAATTTCACACCAGGACGTTGTGTTAAAAGGGGCGTTAAGGTCGCATAACGTCCCCCTAATGGAACGCCTGGTGGTGCTGGATCTGGACGTCAGAGTTAGCCGCGTTGTGCAGCTCACTCTGGCGTCAGTGATGCCGTGATGCGCACTCTTGTGCGCATGCGGCATCACGTGGTCCCGCCGGCCATTCGCTGCACAGAGCGGCTGCTCCAGGAAGTAAACACTGCACGTCATAACGTGCAGTGCATATTAATTAGCCATGTGCCTGGCCACTCTCCGCTCCTCCCCCACATTACTGAGCATGTGCAAGCAGTCTAACGCGGCTCAGGCGCGTCCAAAGTACTGCATGCAGTACGTTGTCTTGTGACGCAGCGTTACAATGTAACGCAACGTCCGCACTGTGAACAGCCCCATTGATTTTTCATTACTGTGCGGTGGGCTGCGTTACAGGCTGCTCTAACGCGCGCCTGTAACGTCCCACTGTGAAACCAGCCTAAAGGTGGCCACACACTGTACAGTAAAATGTTACAATCAGTGCTGGGCCGAAATTACGCATGCGCGTAATTACGCACCGTAATTTACCGTTATTTTACGCGTAAGTGCTACGCGTAATTTACGGCTTACGCGTAAGTATGTACGCGTAAGCCGTAAAGCGGGATTGTAATTACGCCGCCTACCGTAATAGCGTAGGGATGCGTAATTTTACGGTGAATTACGCGTAATTTTACGCGTAATTTCGTAGGCACAACTCCCCTTCTCCAAGAGTAGCCAATCAGTTATCAAGTTTGTTTTGGAGCTACATCCTAAGCAACCAATAGTATCTTCTCCCGCCCTTTAGTATATAAGCTGTCAGCCATGATCTGTGTTCTTTGTGGGTTGCTTTCACTTTCTGAGGAGAAGGAGTGAGACAGAGAGTGATACAGTTTTACACATCCATATTAAGTGCAATTCTATTGTATTTTCTTAGATCTTTGATCTGTGTGATTGTAAGCCTGTGTTAGGAAGTTGATTATTGTAGTTAGGGCTTTGTTTAGGGTTAGAATTCTGTTGTTTAGTGTTAGAGGCAGGGAAAACTGATTATAGGGCTTGTGATTTTACAGTGAAAGCGTAGATTGTAGAGACAAGAGAGGGCCTGTGATATGTAATAGAGTGAAATCAGTTAGATTCAGGGATCGTGTGCTGAGAGTGAATTGTTTTTTTTTTTTTATCATTTTGATTATTTGATTTGATTGAATTTTATTTTCATTTTTTTTGTGGGGGGATTTATTTCAAGTGCGTTGTCCAAAAGCAATTGATATATAATTTGGACTAGCTCTCCAGTTCTCTCCTCCCTCATTACATTGAAATTTTAATTTGATTTATTTTTATTTTATTTTATACGTTTATCATTTGTCACTTTCCCCTACATTTCAATAAAACAATAACGTTTGGCACTTGCTGAACATATTCCCTACAATGTCTGGCAGAGGTGGAGCAGGCCGTGCCCGTGGCCGAGTATTGAACCCACTGCAAAAAGATGTTTGTTTGACACCTTGACAGGCAGTGATCAAGAACCAGCAGCCCAAAAAGTACATCCCTATTTCACAGCAGGAAGGGGACGCTCTGCACCAAGCAGGGGATGCACTGTACCCGGCAGGGGTCAGTCCAAAACTGGCAGGGGACAGTCAGTTGGTAGTGGACAATCAGTGCGAGGTAGTGGCCAATCCTCAACAGGCACAGTGAGGAGTGAAGATGTAACTCCAAAAAAAGTCTACAACCTTATTCGCGATTCAAGGATGATGAAGGGCCCACGACGCCCCATTATGGAGAGCCAGGCTGCTGATATTGTGGAGTTTGTGACGAGAGATAGCGGTTCTCAGTCCCCCAATCTTCAGGCCCTGGAGAGTAGCAGCAGTACCAGCAGCACACCCATGCCTGCTCAAAAATCTGCCACCAACATCCAAAATGAGCCTTCACTTCCATATACTGCACATATTGCAGACCTTGTGGACAAAGCTCTTTCGCAGTCCGACCTAAACCTAGAGTCTGATGCCCAGAATTTTTTTAATGAACCTCAGAATGTTATCGATGAGGGATTGGCGGGTGATGATCATGATGACAACTTGTACCATGCCCGCGATCAGTCTCAGTCCTCAATGGGAGAACATAACATCCAGGATGAGTGCTCTCCCAACCTTCTTTCTCCCAATTATCCTGATGATGATGAGCTGGGTTCTTATAAGGGATGTAGTGACGATGATCTGGATAGGGACTATGACCCGCCTGAACATCATGATGATGCCAGCTCAGATGATTCAGAGCCGCAGAGGCTGCATCAGCATACCGTGAGACCTAGTGGAAGCAGTGGCTCCTCTGGTAGGCTTTTTCAAACGAGGCAGCAGCCACAGCCTGAGCCTGCATCTGAAAGCACGCTCTCCCAAATTGTTGTGCCTGAGACTGAAAAAACAGTTAAAAAATCATCTAAGAAAGCCCCAGTTTGGAAGTACTTTACCGTTGATGAATCTGATCCCCACATTGTCATATGCAACATTTGTGGTCATAAAGTGCGTTTAGGGAAGGACTTGTCAAGAGCGGGCACAGGTGGACCACTCTCCCACATAAAAAAGCATAAGAGAGAAAATCAGCTTGTTCAGGAAGCAATGGGTAAAATACCCCGCACAGTGCCCCATCCTTCTTCCCATTCAGGTTCTGACATCGGCACCCCTTCCCCCTGCCTTCACTCCGCAACACAGTCTGGCAGTAGAGGCCACATGTCAGCTACCTCAATTGCACGTTTCTCGTCAGTGGCTCACAGCACCCAGCCCTTAATTACTGAGTCGATAAGGTCGACAAAGCCACTGCCTTCCCATCACAGCAGGATCCGGAGGCTGAATGGGCTGCTGTCACAGGCTATGGTCCAGCAGTTATTGCCCTACAGTCTTGTAGAGGAGGGTATAGCCATTCGCGAGCTGCTGAGGTTTGGCATACCAGAATGGCGGATCCCCAGCCGCCATTTTTTTGCTAGGACAGCAATACCTGACCTGTATCGCCACACTGTGGATAATGTGACCCTGTCCCTTGACTATTCTGTAGGCAACAGGGTACATCTCACGACGGATTGCTGGACCAGCAGTCATGGCCAGGGACGTTATATGTCCTTTACGGCACATTGGGTCACCCTCCAATGTCAACAGGAGGGTTCCAGTCCTGGGGCGGCCAATGAGCTGGTTGCGCCGCCCCGTGGTGTCAAGGGGAACAGTTCCACACTTGCCTATAGTCATGTCGCAACCGCTACAGCTGAGGCCCCCAGTAAGCGTGCCCGTGGGACTGGCCACAGCAGAGTGGTACATCGACGCTGTCAGGCGGTTCTGGGCTTAGTCAGCGTTGAGCAGCAGAGACTTACTGCACCAAATGTCCTGGCCATTATCAACGGACAGGTGCAGAAGTGGCTGACCCCAAGAAGACTCCAGGCTGGTCATGTTGTATGTGACAACGCAGCAAATCTGATTGCCGCCCTGAATCAGGGCAACATCCCCCATGTGCCATGTTTTGCCCACATACTCAACCTGGTGGTGCAGCGCTTTATACGCACCTACCCAGGTTTGAGTGATGTGGTGCAGCATGCAAGAAGAGTTGTATCGAAGTTACGTTATTCTTCAAATGCCAAAGATTCGCTGTCTAAATTGCAGGAGAAACATGGCCTGCCCCCCCATAGGCTCATTGCAGACAGTGCAACACGTTGGAACTCCACACTTCGCATGCTGAATAGGTTGTGCGAGCAGAAAAAGGCGGTTGCAGAGTACCTCCGAGGAGGACATGGCACCCAGGGCGCACCTGCCCGATTCACCCAGGAAGAGTGGCGGCTGATGTATCAAGTCTGCCGTGTCTTGTCCCCATTCGATCAGGCTACAACATTCGTAAGTGGGGCACAAGTCTGTATCAGCGAAGTGATCCCTCTCGTGTACATGCTGGACGAGAGTCTGAGTAGCCTGATGGCAGCTGGGGAGGATGCGCTTGATGAGCTTGAACAACAAAGCTTGCTCCAAGCCACCCAAACTCAGGCACATGAGGAGGAGGAGCTTACTTTCACGCGGGACTTACTTGAGGTGCCTGACCATTGTGAGGAGGGAGAGCAGGCCAGTGCGGCATCTGTGGTTCATGGGTGGGTAGACATTGGAAGGCAGGACGAGCAGCAGCAGCAGTCAGAGGATTTTGATGTGTTGAGCAGACCGGATGATTTGGAGGCGCAGGCTCATCTCTTCCCCATGGCTGTTCATATGTTGAAATGCTTACGCAGAGATCCCCGGATCCAAAACATTAAGGAGAGGGATGACTACTGGTTGGCCGCCCTTTTAGACCCTCGATGCAAGGGGAAACTGGGTCAGTTCATTCCAGCAAGCCGGCAGGAGGAGAGGATGCGGGAGCTGCAGCAGGCCCTAATACGTCATGTGCAGGAGGCCTTTCCACAGTCTGAGATCACAGCTATCCCCACTCATCGCACCCAGCAAGTAGCTGAGCCTAGCAGACCCATTCTTCCTGGAGACCTTTTTGGAGCAATGAGAAACTTTTACTTCTCTGAGCGTCCAACAATAACAACAAGAACAGTAGAAGGAAGTTTTCACCAGCGGGTGAGCCGCATGGTCAGTGATTACATGGGGTCACTTGGTGCATCTGACAGTATGCGCACAGAGGACCCTATGGAATTTTGGTCCGCCAGACTGGAAACCTGTCCCGAGCTGGCGCAGTATGCGCTTCAACTTCTGTCATGCCCGGCTTCCAGCGTCATTTCTGAGCGTGCATTCAGTGCGGCAGGTGGGGTGGTTACTGAAAAGCGATCCTGTTTGTCTACAGATTCAGTGAACAGACTGACCTTCTTAAAAATGAATCAGTCCTGGATTGATGGTGAATACTCAGCCCCTGCCCTCAGAGACAGAAACTGAATGAGATCGCTTTCAACTCCCTCTGATATACCTATGTGTCTATAAGATAACATTAAATATTTAATGTTCAGTTGTGTTCCCAACATTATTGTGCACTGCACAATTTGATTCAAAGGTACAGCAGTCTTCCCACTTTTATGGAGCTCTATGGTTAAACCCCCATTGGAAGGCAGGACGAGCAGCAGCAGCAGTCAGAGGTTTTTGATGTGTTGAGCAGACCGGATGATTTGGAGGCGCAGGCTCATCTCTTCCCCATGGCTGTTCATATGTTGAAATGCTTACGCAGAGATCCCCGGATCCAAAACATTAAGGAGAGGGATGACTACTGGTTGGCCGCCCTTTTAGACCCTCGATGCAAGGGGAAACTGGGTCAGTTCATTCCAGCAAGCCGGCAGGAGGAGAGGATGCGGGAGCTGCAGCAGGCCCTAATACGTCATGTGCAGGAGGCCTTTCCACAGTCTGAGATCACAGCTATCCCCACTCATCGCACCCAGCAAGTAGCTGAGCCTAGCAGACCCATTCTTCCTGGAGACCTTTTTGGAGCAATGAGAAACTTTTACTTCTCTGAGCGTCCAACAATAACAACAAGAACAGTAGAAGGAAGTTTTCACCAGCGGGTGAGCCGCATGGTCAGTGATTACATGGGGTCACTTGGTGCATCTGACAGTATGCGCACAGAGGACCCTATGGAATTTTGGTCCGCCAGACTGGAAACCTGTCCCGAGCTGGCGCAGTATGCGCTTCAACTTCTGTCATGCCCGGCTTCCAGCGTCATTTCTGAGCGTGCATTCAGTGCGGCAGGTGGGGTGGTTACTGAAAAGCGATCCTGTTTGTCTACAGATTCAGTGAACAGACTGACCTTCTTAAAAATGAATCAGTCCTGGATTGATGGTGAATACTCAGCCCCTGCCCTCAGAGACAGAAACTGAATGAGATCGCTTTCAACTCCCTCTGATATACCTATGTGTCTATAAGATAACATTAAATATTTAATGTTCAGTTGTGTTCCCAACATTATTGTGCACTGCACAATTTGATTCAAAGGTACAGCAGTCTTCCCACTTTTATGGAGCTTTATGGTTAAACCCCCCCCCCCCCCCCCCCCAAAAAAAAAACCCTTTTATTGATATCGTTGCTCACACCGTTACAGTGCACTGCACAATTTCATTTTTTTCTGCTCCTGCTGCAAAACTATTTCAGTGTTCCTACCCTCATGGAGCACTGCTATGTCCTGCTATGTTTACTGTTGTCCCTGATGTTGCTGCTGTTTTGTTTATTGGTCTTCCACCTTTCCGGTGACTTTGCCTACTACCTGCCACCAAAATGGCTTTGGCTTACTGAGGGTGATGGTCAACTTACTCTATATGACTGAGCCGCTGCTCCTCTCAGGGCCACAAGCTAGGACTTTGCCTACTACCTGCCACCAAAACGGATTTGGCTTACTGAGGGTGATGGTCAACTTACTCTATATGACTGAGCCGCTGCTCCTCTCAGGGCCACAAGCTAGGACTTTGCCTACTACCTGCCACCAAAATGGCTTTGGCTTACTGAGGGTGATGGTCAACTTACTCTATATGACTGAGCCGCTGCTCCTCTCAGGGCCACAAGCTAGGACTTTGCCTACTACCTGCCACCAAAATGGCTTTGGCTTACTGAGGGTGATGGTCAACTTACTCTATATGACTGAGCCGCTGCTCCTCTCAGGGCCACAAGCTAGGACTTTGCCTACTACCTGCCACCAAAATGGCTTTGGCTTACTGAGGGTGATGGTCAACTTACTCTATATGACTGAGCCGCTGCTCCTCTCAGGGCCACAAGCTAGGACTTTGCCTACTACCTGCCACCAAAATGGCTTGGGCTTACTGAGGGTGATGGTCAACTTACTATATGACTGAGCCGCTGCTCCTCTCAGGGCCACAAGCTAGGACTTTGCCTACTACCTGCCACCAAAATGGCTTGGGCTTACTGAGGGTGATGGTCAACTTACTATATGACTGAGCCGCTGCTCCTCTCAGGGCCACAAGCTAGGACTTTGCCTACTACCTGCCACCAAAATGGCTTCTGCTGACTTAAAAAAAAAAACTCACCTTTTTCTTGTTCAGTTTCTTGGTGTCCCCACCGTTAGGGTGCACCGCACTTTTTTAAATAATTTACCACCTTCTCTTGATTATAGATAGCTGTGTTCCCACTGTCAGGGAGCACTCCACAAAAAAAAAAAAAAAAAAAAAACTCACCTGTTCCTGTTCAATTTCTTGGGTGTCCCCACCGTTAGGGTACTCCACACTTTTTATTATAATGTACCACCTTCTTTTGATTATAGATAGCTGTGTTCCCACTGTCCGGGAGCACTCCACAAAAAAAAAAAAAAAAAAAAACATCACCTGTTCCTGTTCAATTTCTTGGGTGTCCCCACCGTTAGGGTACTCCACACTTTTTATTATAATGTACCACCTTCTTTTGATTATAGATAGCAGTGTTCCCACTGTCAGGGAGCACTCCACAAAAAAAAAAAAAAATCACCTGTTCCTGTTCCATTTCTTGGGTGTCCCCACCGTTAGGGTACTCCACACTTTTTATTATAATGTACCACCTTCTTTTGATTATAGATAGCAGTGTTCCCACTGTCAGGGAGCACTCCACAAAAAAAAAAAAAAAAAAAAAATCACCTGTTCCTGTTCAATTTCTTGGGTGTCCCCACCGTTAGGGTACTCCACACTTTTTATTATAATGTACCACCTTCTTTTGATTATAGATAGCAGTGTTCCCACTGTCAGGGAGCACTCCACACAAAAAAAAAAAAAAAAAAAAAAAAACTCACCTGTTTCTGTTCAATTTCTTGGGTGTCCCCACCGTTAGGGTACTCCACACTTTTTATTATAATGTACCACCTTCTTTTGATTATAGATAGCTGTGTTCCCACTGTCAGGGAGCACTCCACAAAAAAAAAAAAAAAAATCACCTGTTCCTGTTCAATTTCTTGGGTGTCCCCACCGTTAGGGTACTCCACACTTTTTATTATAATGTACCACCTTCTTTTGATTATAGATAGTAGTGTTCCCACTGTCATGGAGCACTCCCAAAAAAAATAAAATATACTGAAACTGAATTTCTGGGGGGAGGGTGGAAGGGGTTCAGGTCTGGTTACCTATGATTTACTGGGGGGAGGGTGGAAGGGGTTCAGGTCTGGTTACCTATGAATTTCTGGGGGGAGGGTGGAAGGGGTTCAGGTCTGGTTACCTATGATTTACTGGGGGGAGGGTGGAAGGGGTTCAGGTCTGGTTACCTATGAATTTCTGGGGGGAGGGTGGAAGGGGTTCAGGTCTGGTTACCTATGATTTACTGGGGGGAGGGTGGAAGGGGTTCAGGTCTGGTTACCTATGAATTTCTGGGGGGAGGGTGGAAGGGGTTCAGGTCTGGTTACCTATGAATTTCTGGGGGGAGGGTGGAAGGGGTTCAGGTCTGGTTACCTATGGATTACTGGGGGGAAGGGGAGAGGTCTGGCTACCTATGAACTACTGGGGGGAGCGTGGAAGGGGTTCAGGTCTGGTTACCTATGATTTACTGGGGGGAGGGTGGAAGGGGTTCAGGTCTGGTTACCTATGGATTTCTGGGGGGAGGGTGGAAGGGGTTCAGGTCTGGTTACCTATGATTTACTGGGGGGAGGGTGGAAGGGGTTCAGGTCTGGTTACCTATGAATTTCTGGGGGGAGGGTGGAAGGGGTTCAGGTCTGGTTACATATGGATTACTGGGGGGAAGGGGAGAGGTCTGGCTACCTGTGAACTACTGGGGGGAGCGTGGAAGGGGTTCAGGTCTGGTTACCTATGATTTACTGGGGGGAGGGTGGAAGGGGTTCAGGTCTGGTTACCTATGGATTACTGGGGGGAAGGGGAGAGGTCTGGCTACCTATGAATTACTGGGGGGAAAGGGGAGAGGTCTGGCTACCTATGAATTACTGGGGGGAGAGGGGAGAGGTCTGGGTACCTATGAATTACTGGGGGGGGGGGGGAGAGGGGAGAGGTCTGGCTACCTATGAATTACTGGGGGGAAAGGGGAGAGGTCTGGCTACCTATGAATTAGTGGGGGGAAAGGGGAGAGGTCTGGCTACCTATGAATTACTGGGGGGAGAGGGGAGAGGTCTGGGTACCTATGAATTACTGGGGGGGGGGGGGAGAGGGGAGAGGTCTGGCTACCTATGAATTACTGGGGGGAAAGGGGAGAGGTCTGGCTACCTATGAATTAGTGGGGGGAAAGGGGAGAGGTCTGGCTACCTATGAATTACTGGGGGGAAAGGGGAGAGGTCTGGCTACGTATGAATTGCTGGGGGGAGAGGTCTGGGTACCTATGAATTACTGGGGGGAGAGGGTAGAGGTCTGGCTACCTATGAATCACTGGGGGGGGGGGGGGAGAGGGGAGAGGTCTGGCTACCTATGAATTACTGGGGGGAAAGGGGAGAGGTCTGGCTACCTATGAATTACTGGGGGGAGATGGGAGAGGTCTGGGTACCTATGAATTACTTGGGAGGGTGGGGGATTAGGTCTGGCTACCTATATTTAACTGGATGGAGAGGTCTGGCTACCTCTATTTATATGTGTATCAGAT
Organism: Hyperolius riggenbachi; assembly: GCF_040937935.1. Taxonomy (NCBI): domain Eukaryota; kingdom Metazoa; phylum Chordata; class Amphibia; order Anura; family Hyperoliidae; genus Hyperolius; species Hyperolius riggenbachi. The sequence goes on from NC_090649.1 coordinate 105,275,097, forward strand.
ATACATGCATGGAGATTTATTATCAGATGCATATATATATATATATATATATATATATATATATATATATATATATATATATATATATATATTTTATTTATACATATACTGTATATACATATGTCCCCAATATCCACCAGCTGTGATCACTTGAAGCCGTATTCATGTGCTTGTCGGTTGCTTACTTGAACCACCAGCAGAAAAAAACGCAAACCTGCTCCAAAATATTCACTGAAACCTCCAGCAACATCTTTCAGCCCTCCTGAAACTCCTAGCGGCTTTCTGCCATCCTCCTTGCATGGAAGCCGGCGTGTTACCTGACCTGCCTAGAGTCGAGTGATACGCCTGCTGCCGTGAACAGAGTACGTCGGAAAGCCAATAGGAGCATGCTAGGAGCTTCAGGAAGGCTACAAAACGCCGCTGGAGGCTCGGTAAGTATTTTGTAATGCCTGCAAACCAGGCCCAAATTCTTCTCCCCCACCCTAAAGAAAGAACCCCTGAAAGGGACACTGAGCAGGGGCACAGGGTATGTTTTTAAAGGGACTCCAAGATCAAATTAAACGCAAAATGTGAACTTACCCGGGCTTTGCTGTAGCCCAGTGTTGGTCTGTAGTTGGCCGGCGGATCCTGGCGACACTCGTGCCGAGTGTCGGGCTCCTTCTTCCGCATACATCACGCGTAACGTCATTACGCCGGCCGCCTCGCGTCATCACGGTGGCCGGCGTGACAGTACGGCGCATGCGCGATTAAACCACGCATGCGCCGTACTGTGACGCCGGACGCCGTAATGACGTTACGCGTGATGTATGCGGAAGAAGGAGCCCGACAATCGGCCCGAGTGTCGCCAGGATCCGCCGGCCAACCATTTCTGAAGAGGCATTGGGAGAAGACCCGGAGGTACGTCGTGGGAACTACAGACCAGCACTGGGCTACAGCAAAGCCCGGGTAAGTTCACATTTTGCGTTTAATTTGATCTTGGACTCCCTTTAAGTATACCCAAGTGTATATGAAGTGTATACACTTCCTCTCTTAATCCCTCTCCATCCCGGTATGCCCACTCTCAATGCTATTGAAAACATGGCTCCTACAGAAAGTAGAGCTGAAACATGAAAAATGATGTCTGTGGGTCCTTACAGCGCATGCGCAGTCTCTGTCTCCTCGAATTATTTTCCGACTCTCTGCATCGCATCATAGTTCCGTGCACTATGACGCGTGCCACAGAGAGGAGGGGAGGAAGAAAGTAGAGTAGCCTGAACCTGCATGCGCTGTAAAAGAGAACTAAAAAGCAATGAATAATTGCTACATATACTCTTTACACTTTAAATGTCTATTTTGCACACTGGTGCTTTGTGTTGGACACAGAAGAAGATCTACAAAATTAAGGGATTGCATCACACAAGCAATGTGACACATACAACTAAGTATTCTGCATAAATATATGTTTTTGAAATGCATTGTATTAACAATGTCATTGCATTTCTTTTGCGATTATTTAGTCCAACACAATGTGTCAGTGTCAGAGATTGTACAACAAAAGAGAAGAAACTTATCCTTTTTTAAGAAAAAAAATTATTTTTTTGTGAAAAGTTTTTCTTTTCTTTTTTTTTTTTTTTTAAAGGGGAACTTCAGCATAAACAAATATACTGTCATTAAGTTACATTAGTTATGTTAATTAGAATAAATAGGTAATATAATCTCTTACCCACCCTGTTTTAAAAGAACAGTCAAATGTTTGTGATTCATGGGGCCAGCCATCTTTGTCATGGGGGCAGCCATCTTTTTGGTTGAAAGGAGGTGACAGGGAGCAGGAGACACAGTTCCAACTGTCCTGTGTCCTGATCACCCCTCCCAGCTGCACACCCTAGGCTTCAAATGTCAAATTCAAAATGTTAAAAAAAAAAAATTGCACCAAAACAGCAGAACGAGAACAACAACATCAGAAATCCCATCATGCTTTGCCCGGATTCAGGGGCAAAATGCCCGGGCAGTTTTCTTCTGTACAGCTAAAAATGAGGCTTGTATAAGAGAAACAAAGTTCTGATGCTGTGAAACACCAGGCCTGTGAACCTTGCTGCATTGTGGAAAATAGCTGTTTACAGCTGTTTCCAACTGCCAAAAAACCATGCAGCAGCTACATCACCTGCCAGCAGTAAAAATCTTCAACCAAAAAAAACAAAAAAAACAACAACAAAAAAACCCCTCAGTCCACCCTACCCCCTGTCCCCTTCAATTGGCGGACCTCCTCCTCCACATTCGCCATATGCTGGCGCATCTCCAGCATCTGCTGCTTTAGTATGCGGATTTCCCGCTCATGCCTCCTCTTCGTCTTCGTCAGCCTCCTCACCTGGCTCCTCAGCCTCGTATATGTTGATAGAGGAACTGTAGAAAAAAATGTGCAAAATAGGTAAACCCAGCAATCCATCAACTTGTACATATTTCAATCTCATTGATCATCCCTAAAATTAAGAACCTGTAATGTAATACATATAACATAGCATTTACTTGCTTTTCCATAGTATGCAATGTTAATCATACAGTAAGAGAATTTTACCATAAAGCGGTGTACTGGCTCGACTAACATAAGCCCTCTGGCTATGATGGCTGGGGCCAGGTGAGGAGGCCCTTGACGAAGAAGGAGGCCTGGGTGCAGAGGATCCCCGGGGCCGGGCAGTGCGGGCACCACTTGCAGCTGTAGTAAGGAGTAATGAATAATACAATTTAATCAAAATATATGATAAAATGGATACAAAGTAATAACTTTATTGTTTGAACTACAATTACTTTTATTTCTATTTTCAAGTGAACTTTGATAAGGACCTTACTCTAAACACAGAACAAAAAATCATATTCTTATTCCTTTAATGTATTTATTATACATGAAAGAATATGACTCTTCAATACAGTAAAATAAAACTAGGATAGGCTTTAAAGTGATCCTTTGTGGCTATTGCGGCCTCCGGGACGTAATAGTAGCATAGGGGGCGATATTTTTGCTGGGAACACGAAGAATCACTCGCGTTCCCAATTCCTGTCGGTTCCTGACAGCGAAACCGGAAGTGGTCGCCTTGGGGTCCAGGAGGATCTGAGCGAGGCGGCGAGGGCACCGATCGACTGCAGGGGGCTCAGGGAAGCCACAGTTGAGTCAAAATCTTTTTCTTTTTTTTTTACAGGCTTAAGGATCACTTTAAAGAGAGCACTTGGAACGCAGACTGGGGCAATGGTTCATCTTGTAGTAGGAATACGACCCTGGGCACACAGTCAAGATATCAATGGTGTGGCTCCGAGACAACTCTGTGTATGTCCTTGAGTGGCCCAGCAAGAGCTTAGGCTTCAATACGATTGAATAGCTCTGGAGAGATCTTTAAAAAAAATTGCTGTGCAACAAAGCCGGACCATCCACAAGGCAAACCTAGCCACTTGCCTAGGGCCTGGAGAGGATATAGGGTCCAGATGGACGACAGCACCTATCAAATTTTTCTAAAAAAAAAAAAAAGTTAATTGATCATCAGTGGTTATCAAAAACCAATGTTAAGCCTAGGGGCCCATTTTTTTTAATAACTTTATTTGCATGAATGCAGTATAATCAGTACATATTGCACAAATATCATCACTATGCCCACACAGGAGCACAAAATAATATGTTTTAACCCATTTTGGAATAAGCCCCTAACAAAACAAAATGTGAGAAAAGTGCTGCACTGTGAATACCTTACGGATATATACTTTAACTGTACATACTGCACAACTCTATAGTATTCAGCCCATGGAATTATTTTTCAGGATAAATACATACAGCATATAAAACCCAAAATAGACATACATAAACTAATAGTTTGCTGACTTACATCCTATTTGGGCAACCACCCGCCTGAGCAGGTCCTGGTCCCTCCTCTTAAGGTCACTCCATAACATTTGGACCTGCTTGGTGGTGAGGTCCCGCCGGTACTCGGCCCTCAGGATCCCCTGCACCCTTCTCACCACGTCCCTTTTCTCCCTCGGGGTGGTGAGGTCATACCGGCCTCTTGTAAATTCCTGGAAAAGAAATATTACAGTATTAATGACCACTGTATTATACCTTCATTAATTAAGAATCTTCTTACTTACAGCATAATGTAAAAGATTATAATATTATTCATAATGACAGTTTTCAAAAATTGTGGGAAGCAACCAACTATGACTTCGGGCAGATACTAGGGATCAACGATGACTAGTGCCACCTATAACTGCTGACATTGCTAGCCATAATAACTACATCATTTCATTTCATGTGTGATTGGACTGACAGAGAAGATCCTGTGACAGCAAGCATCAAATATATAATTGAATGGATTCCATGAACTGGCCGCGGCGTCTATAGACTTTGTGCCAGTTCATAGCCATGGGCGTCCGCACAAAATTTTCCAGGGGGGGGGTGCAAAAAGGCAGGGAAGAAGTGGTGCGCCGCAAATTTTAGAGAAGATGTGTGCGCCGAAAAACCTGAGGGTTATGTTGTGCGGCGCACGTACGCGCCGCCCCCAAAAATGGGTGCGGCCATGGACCAGAATGTAGGTGTGGCCATGGGTGGCGACAAATTTTCGTTTACTTAGCAATGTGGGACATTAGATTAGGACAGTGGTGGCGAAACTTTTGGAGGCCGAGTGCCCAAACTGCAACCCAAAAGTCAATTTATCTATCGCAAAGTGGCAACAGCAATTTAAAACTTCATACAAACGTTTTAACTCATACATGAACATTATTGAAAATCCAAGTTGAAAATAAACTGTGAAGATAAACAATTTCTTTCATCCTACTCCTGAAAAATGTATTCGTTTTTTAGAACCTCACAGTTTTATTTTCCGTTTTAAAAAGCAAAAATGTAGGTTTAATGCTATTGTCTCATAGGATAATGATTCAGCTTTTCCCAGAGGCCCCCAACAAGACAAATTTAGCAATCATCATGAGGCCCCCAAGAAATCAACAGGCTCCCAACAAGACACATTCAGCAATCTTGAGGCCCCCAACAAGACAAATTCAGCAATCCATGATGCCCCCAACAAGACAAATTCAGCAATCATGAGGCCCCCAACAAATCATGAGGCCCCCAACAAGACATTCAGCAATCTTGAGGCCCCCAAAAAATCATGGGGCCTTCAACAAGACGAATTCAGCAATCATGAGGCCCCCAACAAGACAAATTCAGCAGTCATGAGGCACATAAATAGACAGGATTTCACATAAATAGGCAGAATGCCCCCTTAATATGGTAGACACCTCTCACCTGGATTCTCAATTCTCCTCTACTGGCTGTTGTGCCTGGCAATACTGTTTTTGCTTGGATTGGGGATGACGTGCGGGCTGAAAGGCCTTGCGTGATGCTGTGGCCAGGCTGGCTGGCGGTGATGCTGTGACCTGGCTGGCGGTGATGCTGGGCTGTGCTTGGCTGGTTGAAGTAAATGCTGTCCCCTAGTTTAGGTAGCGCCAGGAACCCCCAGGTTAGGAAGTGACAAGGACCCCCCCAGTAAAGTAGTGACAGGGACCCCCAGTAAGGTAGTGACAGGAGACCACCAGGTTATGAAGTGACAGGAGACCCCCAGGTTAGGAAGTGACAGGGGACCCCCAGGTTAGGCAGTGAGTGACAGGGACCCCTTTAGGCAGTGAGTGACAGGGAGCCCCTTTAGGCAGTGAGCGACAGGTGCCCCCTCCCTCTCTCTAGCCGCCGCTCTTCCCCCCTCACCTTGCAGCAACTTCAGACCTCGATCAGCGGCGACCCGACCAGTAAGTGCGGGCGCCGGACGCACCCGCTCTATATGCGGAAGTGATGTCACTTCCGCATATCAGTGCGGTGTGCTAGGTCCTAGCGCCCGCACGGCTGGTCGCCGCCTGATCGAGGTCTGACGCGGCGGCCAGGAGGGGGTGAGCGGCGGCTACAGGGGGGTGAGCGGCCCAAATTGCGTTTACTTTCTGCTGAAATGTGGCCCAAATTGCGTTCATTTTCTGAAGAAATGTGGGCCAAATAGCGTTTATTTTCGACTGAAATGTGGCCCAAATTGCGTTTATTTTCTGCTGAAATGCAGCACAAAGTGCGTTCATTTTCTGCTGAAATGTGGCCCAAAGTGCGTTTGTTTTCTGCTAAAATGTGGCCTAAATTGCGTTTGTTTTCTGCTAAAATTTGGCCTAAATTGCGTTTGTTTTCTGCTAAAATGTCTATATTTGCTGCTTTGGGGTTACGGTTACGCTCCGCCCATACAATGTCATGACCACGCCCATTTTTTGGCGGGGCGCACTATGCGTGCCGCACACGCCCCCCCCCAGGCCCGTTTTCCGGCGCGCTGCGACCCCCTCCCCAGCCGTCCACAGCCCACCCCCCACCTTCACTTGTCCCAGGTTGGACCCAGAAAAAACGGGTCACTGTAGTGAATATGTCTCACTCTACTATTAACAACAGTACTGCTACAAAATGCAAAGTTACAGAGATAAACTAAAAACAATTCTCTACTACAACACCTATGATATCCTTTTACATGGGACATATAAAGATTAGAGAAATGCAGTCAGAAACAGTAGCCAAAAACTATACATTCTGTTAATAGATTGCTTACCTCAATTAGCATAACTTTCATCCTGAGGGGAATCTTAGGAGGCATGTTGATGGCAGACAGTGCTGTGTGCGATGGCAGTGCTGATGCGTGTGATGCGTCCTCTCCACGCGTTTGCCGGTGCCTGCTCTGGCCAACTTCCTGTCTCTACGCATCAGCCAATCAAAACTTCCGCTTGTGACGTACGCGTGTACGTACGCGTACGGAGGCAAAGTACGCATGCGCGTGCGCAGTGCTTACAGAGGGGGAATACGGAAGGCTTTACGCTTGCCGACTACACCATACGCATCGTCGTTGGCAATCTAGTTCGCACATGCGCGGTACAATCACGGGTAACGCGTAAAGAAAATCCGCATGCGAGCATAATGTTACGCATACGGCTACGATAGCTACGCGGAGATGCGAAGTTAGATGGGACAGTTACGGTATCCTTACGCGTAACTTCGTAAGTTTACGCGTAATTACAGTGATGTACCGTAAAAAATTGCCTACGTCGTAACCGTAATTGCGTAATGCGTAATAGCGTAAAATTACGCGGAATGATCCGTAAGCGTAGATTTTTCCATTACGACCAGCACTGGTTACAATAAAACAATTGGTTTGTACAGAAAAATTTAACTTTTTTTTCCTTAGGCTCGGTTCACATTAGTTTTTGCTAACGGAACCGGCCATATGGTTCCGTGGTCCGCTCCGCTGAACGAACAAAGCAATGCAGCAGGACCCATGTTTCAGGACCATTTCACTCAGCGTAACAGAAACGTAAGGTTTTTGCAGCACAATAGGAACCTATGGAAAACAGACGTTTTACAACACACTGGCTGTAAAAATAAACAGTTTTCCAGGATCCAAATGGCCAGATCTGTACGGCCGGCTCTGCAAAAAAAACCTTATTAATTTGAGAAATTTTCAGGTTTTTTTTTTTTAGATAAGTTGTTTGGGAGTGGTGGATTTTTCTGATCAATTTTTATGAAAATTGAATGTCTAGGGTAGGTTGTCAATTTATTAATGTATAGACCGAAACAATTTTTTCAAAGATTTCAATATTTTTTTTCAGAATTGGGGAATAATTTTAATTTAACTTCCTCACTTCCTTGCGTTCCACCGCTCGCCGTTACTTCCTGCAATGCTGTCCAATGAAGTACAGAGGGCGGCATTGCAGGAAGTGACGGCGAGTGTTGGAAAGCAAGGAAGTAAGTTTCCTGCTCGCCACTCACCTTATACATTGCTTTTAAATTAATGAGGGGGAGCGTGGAAGGGGGGACCCAGGTGACGGAGGAGGGGAGCCCCCTCTCCATCGCTGACCCCCTTACTGCCTGCTACCCCCTCCAGCATGGCGCTCCCCCCCCCCCCCCTTCCACGGCCAGGGCTGGGAATACGTTTCTACGTCCTGGAGACGTAGGCTGCAAAAAGGCCATTTCTCTCAAAAAACATTTTTTACAAAAACGGTTCCGTTTGAAACGGATCCGATATGCAACGGACAAGTGTGGACCTAGCCTAACACTGCTACTGCTGCTTTGAAAAAGAAAAGCATGACATAAATGTTATTTGTCTCGTCTTGTCAATTAAATTGCTATATTTCTTATGTTAAAGTGTACCTGAGGTGGATAGATACCGTCTTTTCCTGAATATAAGACACTGTCTTATATTCTTCTTGGGGAGAAAATTAGTGCTAGGGCTTATTTTCGGGGTGGGAGGGGCTAGATGCTGTGTTTATGGGGAGGCTCATACCGTACCTCCCTTGTGGCTGCGTCCCCCTCCGTTCCTAGTAATTCCTCCGGTGGCGGCGGCATTGTAATCAATCTGTGAGGGCGCCCTTTGACCCTCACGCAGTACGCTAGGTCGGGCTCTGCGCTGGCGCTCTCTACCCTGTCATCATGAGCGCCCGGCTGATGCGTCCCAGGCGCACATTGATTCAATGTGCTGTGTGCCTGGGATGCATCAGCCGGGCGCACATGATGACAGGAAGAGAGCGCCAGCGCAGAGCCCGACCTAGCGTACTGCGTGAGGGTCAAAGGGCGCCCTCACAGATTAATTACAATGCTGCCGCCGCCACCGGAGGAATTACTAGGAATGGAGGGGGATGCAGCCACAAGGGAGGTGCGGTAAGAGACCACACACCTCCCCATACACAATGCGTCCCCCAGCTAGGTCTTAATTTCGGAGTAGGGCTTATATTTCAAGCACACTTGAAATATAAGGTAGGCCTTACTTTCGGGGTAGGTCTTACTTTAGGGGAAACACGGTATATAGGTTATAGGACACAGAGGCCCAATGACATGCCTCTGTGTCCTTCTGGTGCCGCTGTCAGTCCCCACTGGGCTCTGCTGTCCCCCCACAAAACTAGCAACAATCTGATTACATTAGCTTGCACCTGATTTCAGACATTACACGTGGAGCAGCACGGATTCATCTAGGAGGTGGCGTGAAGCAGGTAGTATGTTTTTGTTTTTTTTTACAATTTTCATGCCACCTTGGGTTCTCCCTAAAATGAAAACAACCTAATGATGATAGAAAGGACCCGTGTGGTTTAAACGATAAATGGTTATTGGTTATGATTAATGGTTAAACTACATCTTATCAATTCTTTGTGATATGCATGTGGAGAGGTGTGGCAGGGGCGTGTCTTAAGGTGTCCCTCTTTCTTTCCTCAGAAAGTTGGGGGGGGGGTGCATACAGCTGTTTTGCAAACAACTGAAATCGCCACAGTGTGAGTAATCCCATAAGGTTACATGTGCTGCAACTCTTTGATCACCAGAGATCAGTAAAGCACACAACGCAGGCTGAAAGCGCAGTGTTCTCCCCAGAATTTTTTTCCAGCTGGGTGGCATGAAATAGTAGCTGGGTGGGGTGAGATGAGAGAATGCAGGGCTGGTGCATCTGTGAGCAACTCTGCCTACAGTATAGGAGGAGGTGAACCGATGACAGCCGGGTGCTCACCAAAACTAGCCAGGTGGAGCACCCGGCTAAAAGAGCTTGAGGAGAACACTGAAGAGCATTGCGTCCGTTTCTCAGTTACACATCATTGTTACAGAAGCTGAAAAGTGGGCACAACTGCGTTAGTGGGCTCAGGCTCTAAGGGCTCATTTCCATATCGGCGCTTTTGTTACGCTTATGGAAACACAATAGCTGGGACATCAGAGACTGCACTGTCTGATGTTTCCATACATGGGCTGCAATTCACCACTGAATCGCAACGCAGGGTTGCACACATTTTAGCGCGGTTGCACTGCAATCCCATTCATTAGGGCTTGTTTTCATATGCAACACAGGAGCTGTGCGTCAGCGTGGCTCTGCAATGCATCACGTGATTTCTGAGGAGGCACTTACAATCCCATTGCCCAGTGGGCAGCACGGTGACATAGTGGTTAGTGCTCTTGCCTTGCAGTGCTGGGTCCCCGGTTCAAATCCCAGCCAGGTCAACATATGCAAGGAGTTTGTATGTTCTCCCTGTGTCTGTGTGGGTTTTCTCTGGGCACCTCCCACATCCCAAAAACATACAAATAAGTTAATTGGCTTCCCCTTAAATTGGCCCTAGACTATGATACATGCACTACATCAGGGGTCTCAAACTCAATTTACCTGGGGGCCGCAGGAGGCAAAGTCAGGATGAGGCTGGGCCGCATAAGGGATTTCACAATCAGCAGCTCCTGCCCTCTCTCCCCCCCATCCCTTGCATTCATTTTTATTTCAAAATCAAATTCACAGTGAAGCAAACTATTTTGCCTATTTTACCTTATAGTTCGCTTCAGTGCTACCATTACAAGTAATCCGCCGTGTCCCCGCCGCAAAACAAGGGCTGCAGAGCCCCCAAATCGGCCGGGGGGGCAATCTGCCGGCATTTCCTGGAAGGGGCAGAGCTTTCAGCTTCAGCTCTGCCCCTCCTGACGTCAATCGCGGCGCATCGCCGCCTCTACCCGCCCCTCTCACTCTTCCTTCACAGAGAGGGGCGGGGAGAAGCGGCAATCCGTGCGGCGATTGACGTCAGGAGGGGCAGAGCTGAAGCTGAAAGCTCTGCCCCTTCCAGGAAATTTGGGGGCTCTGCAGCCCTCGTTTAGCGGCGGTGATGCGGCGGATTACTTGGGAGCACTGAAGCGAACTATAAGGAAGCTTTTGCCGGCGCAGGCCACAAAATATTGTATCGAGGGCCGCAAATGGCCCGCGGGCCGCGAGTTTGAGATCCCTGCACTACATGATACATACATAGACATATGACTATGGTAGGGACTAGATTGTGAGCCACTCTGAGGGGCAGTTAGTGAAAAGACAATAAACTCTGTACAGCGCTGTGGAATATGTTGGCGCTATATAAATACTTGAATAAATAAAAATAAATTCATTATAATGAATGGGATTGTGGGCGCAATCGCCCAAAAATACGTGCAACCATGCACTGTGATTCAGTGGCAAATCTCAGCCAGCGCACGTATGGAAACATCAGACAGTTCAGTCTTCTGATGTCCCTGCAATAGCATTTCCATAAGTGCTCATAAAAAGGGCACACATGGAAACGAGACCTTTTAATAAATAAGATCGCGAGCCCCGCCTCCGGGGGAATCACGTGCAACGGAGAGCTGCACTGCCGCACAGCCACTTGCGTTGCAATGGAAACCAGGCCTTGTTCACATTATAAATTGCAAACGCTGAGCGATTTATTGAGCTTTCTTTAAAGCGCTGTTCCCTGCGCTTTAAAAAAGCACTTTTCTAAGCACATTAGCTCAGCAATGATTTTTTTCACATCCTGACATCAGTTAGGAAATGAACTCTTGTAGCCGGAAATGAATAAATACAATGTATTTGTTCATGAAAGCACTTAGGAAATCGCTAGATAAAGCGCTTTTTCAAGCGTTTTGCGATTTCCCTGTATACCTTCCATTGAGCCAAAGGGCTCAGAAAACGGTACATGCATACCTCCCAACTTTTTGAGATGAGAAAGAGGGACACTTAAGCTATGCCCCTGCCTCACCCCTGATCACACCCCCATAACACCCCCTAGTCATGCATTCCATAAAGATTTCATAAGAAAAATATGTTGTTTTTATAATTCAAAGCACACGGTCCTTTCAATCCTGGTTCATTTCCCATCATATTAACATTTTAAAATTAGTAATATATCAATTTAAAGGATGGGAATAAAGTTTAGAGTCAAAGACATTTTTTAGCAGATATATATTTACATAGAAAGAGGGACAAAGCCCTGAAAGAGGGACTGTCCCTCAGAAAGAGGGAAAGTTGGAAGCTATGTAGTGCGTTAGCGATTTCCAGAGAAACGAAATGCTTACATGTGAAGTTGAACACTGTCATAGGAAATCATTGCACAAGCGCTTTAACGATTTGCAAAATCGCCAGTGCTTAAAAAAAAATATCAGCAAACGCTCATAGTGTGAATGAGCTCTTTGTGCTCTCAGCCTTTGACAGATAATAACTAGTTTCTGAGTCTGTTCATCCCCATCGATAACTGCAAGATCGCAGCTTCATTCATATTCGCAACAGACACACAGCGCTGTCTCCCTGCTCCCGGAAGTGAATGGAGGAACTCCTGCACTCCCGAGTTCTGCCAGCAGGGGGCAGGCGGTAAGCGGGAGGAGATAGAGCAGGGCAGTGAGTGCGGCCGCTTCCTGGTGACTGTGCGGCGGGGGAGATGGAGCAGCAGGACGGGATGTGGGCGCTGCTGCGCCGGGCGGTGAGTGTCCGGGGGCTGCACTGCTTTGTATAGGGAGGAGGCTGCTCTGCTGTCGGGCTAGTACGCGAGGTCATCCTGCTGACGCTGCTGGTGGGAAGTATCACCAGCTGTATAATCCCTCTTCTTATCCTGTAATGATGAATGGGGGACCTGGCTGGGAACACACACGGCGGGTACAGCGTGGGGGCGAGCAGCATCATGGGAAGGAAGTGCTAGTGATGACGTGTCAGATGCTTTTACAATTAAAAGGACCTAAGCTAAACTATGGAGGCCACTCTGCAGTCTGCTGCTGAGTCTGACCTGTCAGATGTATAATCACTAAGCAAACAGTACTAAACAGCTCACTCAGACATTAAAGTGACCTGCACTGCAGCCAGGCAACTTGTATTGTTTAAAAGGAAATAAATATGACAAAGCCTCTATATTCTCACTTCAGGTTCCCTTTAAAGGAAACCTGAAGCTACTTGAAAAATAGAAGCGTTTCACTTACTTGGGGCTTCTGCAGCCACCATGTGCCCGCGCTGTCACTCAGTGATCCTCTGTTCCCAGAACACCCCCCCCCCCCCGCCGCGGTTAAGTTTCGGTAGCGTAGACTTGTAAGTTAGCGGCACCTGCTGCGCGCTTCTTTGTTCGTGCCCCAGTCGGTGAGAGCGTCCTGCGCAGGCACAGTATGAGTTTTTCTTGCACTGTGCCTGCACAGAACGCTCCTAGCGACAGGAGCGCCAACAAGGATGCACGCGCTTCCATGCAGGGGGACGACGACAACCAGAGGATCATTGTGTGACGTTGCGGGTGCAGGGGGCTGGCAGAAGCCCCAGGTAAGTGAAACTTTTTTTTTTAGTACCTTCAGGTTTTCTGTAAGCTATTCAGCAAACCTGGTCTATATTAACCCATTCAGGTTCCGTGGTTTTCACGTGAGAAATGTTCACCTCCCATTCATTAGCCTATAACTTTATCACTACTTATCACAATGAACTGATCTATATCTTGTTTTTTCCGCCACCAATTAGGCTTTCTTTGGGGGGTACATTTTGCTAAGAGCCACTTTACTGTAAACGCATTTTAACAGGAAGAATAAGAAAAAAATGGAAAAATGCATTATTTCTCAGTTTTCAGCCATTATAGTTTTAATATAATACATGCCTCCATAATTAAAACTCACATATTGTATTTGCCCATATGTCCCGGTTATTACACCGTTAAAATTATGTCCCTATCACAATGTATGGCGACAATATTTTATTTGGAAATAAAGGTGCATTTTTTCCATTTTGCATCTATCACTATTAACAAGTTTAAAATAAAAAAAATATAGAAATATTTCATCTTTACATTGATATTTAAAAAGTTTAGACCCTTAGGTAAATATTTACATGTTTGTTTGTTTTTTATTGTAATGTTTTTTTTTTTTTTTATAGTAAACATTTTATTTGGGTAGTTTTGGGAGGGTGGGAGGTAAACAATAGATGGTACTTATCCGTTAGCCGGGCGCATCCTCTAGGTGGCGACAAAACTCCACTAGAGTTACATTTTTCCCTACTATCCATGTCGGCCTGGAGGGGGAATAGTAATTAGCGCCACCTGCCGGATGCGCCCGGCTAACGGATAAGTACCCAATAGATTTATAATGTAAATGTGTGTTCATTTTAATTTATTTTTAATTTCAGTTGTAGTATTACTTTTTGGCCACTAGATGGCGGCCATGAGTTTTGTTTACAGGACGTCACTCTAAGCGTAACACACGCTTAGAGTGACGCATCGGGGGAGGAACGGCCAGAAAAGGCGTAGCTTCCGAGAGAAGCTGTCGCTTTTTCAGCGAGGGAGAGGAATCAGTGATCGGGCACCATAGCCCGATACATTGATTCCCTGGCTACCGAATCCGCGGCCAGGAGTGCGCGTGCACGCGTGCGATCGGCCGCGGTAGCACGCATGGTTCCTGGACGTAGTTTCTACGTCCAGGAACCAAAATAGGTTAACCTCCCTGGCAGTACGCAGTTTATGAGGTTGCGTCCGCGGGAGGGATTTTTAGAATAAAAGTTGTTTTTATCTTCGTAGCTAGCACTAGGCTAGTTACCTGTGCTCCCCCTGATCGCCGCCGGCAACACTCACCCGTCCGCAGCTTCCCAATTAGCTTCAGTCGTCACTATGGCGACGATCGGACATAACATCATGCGCAGTCCCGATCCTCCCCATAGCGAAGCCTGGAGCTGATCAGGAGGCTGCGCCATTGTGGGATCCCTGGGGGGTATGTATGGCGGCGCGGATCGGGGGGAGAGCGAAGGCACTTGGGGGGGTATAGGTAGCTAGCCAAGTGCTAACTGAAGAATATTGAACAGTTTTTATTTTAAAAAAATCCTCCCGGGGCCATGCGCTCCCCTGGGGCGGCTAGCACTACACTGTTGGGCTTACCGCCAGGGAGGTTAACCTGCTGGGCGGTCTGGACGAGCTCAGCTCGTCCAGTACCGCCGGAGCCTGCCGCTCAGGCCCTGCTGGGCCGATTTGGCTCAAATAAAAAGCAGCACACGCAGCCGGCACTTTGCCAGCTGCGTGTGCTGCCTGATCGCCGCCGCTCTGCGGCGATCCGCCGCGAGCAGCGGCGAAAGTGGGTCCCCCCAGCCGTCTGAGCCCAGCGTAGCCGGAACAAAAAGTTCCGGCCAGCGTTAAGGGCTGGATCGGAGGCGGCTGACGTCGATGACGTCACTCCGCTCGTCGCTATGGCGACGATGTAAGCAAAACAAGGAAGGCTGCTCATTGCGGCCTTCCTTGTTTATTCTGGGCGCCGGAGGCGATCCGAAGAACGCCTCCGGAGCGCCCTCTAGTGGGCTTTCATGCAGCCAACTTTCAGTTGGCTGCATGAAATAGTTTTTATTTTATTAAAAAAAAAAACCCTCCCGCAGCCTCCCTGGCGATCTTAATAGAACCAGTTTTACTGCGCTCCAATACCTCTCACGGAGGATCGCCACCCTATAAATAATCACAGACAAGTGCACATAGTGCCAAGTATTGCTACTTTAAATATAAGTCCACACCACGTGAATGCACTCCTGGGGGTAGTGCCACCACCTTGGGAAGAGTTAGCTTTGGCTCCCCCTATGTGGCCCCACTCACCAGAAGCGCGTCTTGCCACACAGCGTATAAACAGATTCCGGTCAGCCAGGTATTCATAAAAGCAATTCCAGTCTTTATTGTGATGCAAGCTTCAGACAGTGGTTCCACAGCGGCTGCTCGATCCGCGGTATGGAGCGCACGCCACCGGGTCTCCCACTTCCTTGCTGCCTTGTTATGACGTCACCGCGTACCTCACGCTCCGCCCTACGCGTTTCGTCACCGTCGTGACTCATTCAGGGGCTGGAGGACAGCGGTTGACGTCTTCCCTAAAACTCTAAAACCACGCCCACTCCGCCTCCAGGACCTCCCGCAACACCGCCCTCTCTTGCTGCTAGGAGACCAGGTGGCGTGCTGACCTCAATGCGCGCGGAATGCCTTCCATGACATATACATAATCACCACTACAGCCATACTAGTTCAACCTTGTGCAATATACATATTAATACACTCCATGTCCTATATCTCATAATTACCATATTACAAACACTATTGCTGTATAAATACCAATGTTTCTTCATTACTAAAGTGCATTAACCCTCCTATTACCTTATAATCCATCAACATTTCTACCACTTAGCAACAAACGTGGACTCCTTACCCAAAACCCTCTTACCATCATCTTATGATCTTAGAGTGACAGTGCATCATTAATACTTATACCTACAACATAATAGCCTCCAAACTTCATAATTCATCCCACCCCCTTATTCTCCATTCACCCCCAATGGACTTAAAGTGACAGTGCAAATAATGTACTTTATACTTAATCCCTACACCTATTCAGGCCAACGAGTGTGCCCCCCATGCGCCATCCATGCACATGGTGCACACCCCCCGGCATACCATTCCTAAAGTGACAGTGCTTATATATGAAATTGTGAAATACAAAAATATACAAATGCGCAAATACAAAATATACAAATCCTGTAAAATACATGGTGATATAACCGTGAATTGTGCAACTACAACACTCAGTGATTCTACCTCACCCAAAAGTCCCTCATCTATCATTACTTCATTTCAGGCATTGGCAATAAAACAATTTATATCCAGCTCTATGTTTAACCCTTTGGGTGTCATAGTCCCCAACCTATATATCCATTCTGTCTCCTTCCTACAGAGCTGCTGCAGACGATTGGAACCACGCCAATGTGTTTTAACATGCTCGACTGCAGCAACCCTGAGAGAGCTGGGGTCCTTACCGTGACTTTCTAAAAAATGGGCCGACACACTATGCGAAACAAATCCTTTCTTAATATTAAAAATATGCTGATATATCCTCTTTTTCAAGGGCTGGGATGTTCTTCCCACATATTGTAAATTACAACCACACGTTAGCACGTATACCACATAACTCGTGGAGCAGGTCATAAAATTCCTAATTTTGAATTCTTTCTGATTTTGGCTAGAGGTAATGCAATCAACCCTATTAGTATTTGTCTCCCTGCATAGACAGCAGTTCCTACAAGGATAGTACCCTGGTCTCTGCCATGGGTTACTACCCCTCACAGGAGGGTTAACACAGCTTTGGACTAACATGTCCCTCAGATTGGGGGCCCTTCTGTATACAAATTTGGGAACAGATGGTATAACTCTACTGAGCTGAGCATCCTGTTGCAACACATGCCAGTACCTCCGAAATACCCCCTCCACCTGTTTATATTGGCCATTAAAGGTGGAGACGAATGATAAAGGGGGGAATTCCGCTTCCCTCCCTGGCCTTCCCCTCAACAGGTCATTTCTGTCCATGGCTGCTACCTCATTCTCCACCTCCTGAATCTCTTGAGGTGAGTATCCCTTTTGCATAAATCTATCTGACAGAACCCTAGCCTGTTCACGATAATCCCCTACATTGGAACAATTCCTTCTCACCCTTTGGAACTGTCCCTTGGGTACAGCCCCTAACCATCTAGGATGGTGGCAACTTGCTGTTGGTATGAAACCATTACGGTCAGTTTTGCGCTCCATACCGCGGATCGAGCAGCCGCTGTGGAACCACTGTCTGAAGCTTGCATCACAATAAAGACTGGAATTGCTTTTATGAATACCTGGCTGACCGGAATCTGTTTATACGCTGTGTGGCAAGACGCGCTTCTGGTGAGTGGGGCCACATAGGGGGAGCCAAAGCTAACTCTTCCCAAGGTGGTGGCACTACCCCCAGGAGTGCATTCACGTGGTGTGGACTTATATTTAAAGTAGCAATACTTGGCACTATGTGCACTTGTCTGTGATTATTTATAGGGTGGCGATCCTCCGTGAGAGGTATTGGAGCGCAGTAAAACTGATTCATTAGTCTTTTGTGAAGGTGAAGTGACCTTTTTCGTACTGCGAACCCCTGTTGTTTATAAATGCACCATTGGAGCGCAGTGATTTATTGAAGATTGGTAAGACTGTTCACTTTTATTCAAACTGCTGCAAACATGGACATTTTATCTGAATTCAGAAAGCACAAGAACGTGGATTTGGATAGGATTTTTGCTGAAGAACTGCAGTCAAAAACTGATTTAGATCAGGACTTTAAATCTCTACAGCATACTATGGTTAAGGAGCTGCAAACGTGGTGGGACCTTGCTGCACTGCACAAATATGAGAATAAGGGTCTAATCCCTAAAAAATACAGATGGGATATTAGCCCCACTGATGGGGAGGAAAATGCAGAGAGTAATGCAGAATGGTTTGAGTTTGTAGAAGCATGTGGGTTGGGGATGGTAAAATTAATGATCAAGAGAAAGACTAGGAGGTTGGAGAGATTGGGAGGTGAGATCGATGTACTTAAATCCCAACTTGAACCATTTAAACATACAGAGGAGTATCAGTTACGTTCTAATAAATTACAAGAAATCTTGAATAACAATGAAAAAGAAATTATCATAGACAAACAGAAACAGTTTAGTAAAGATATTATGGTTTATAAGAACAATGAAGCCTATAAATGGCAAAAGGCTAAAAGTGTGGATATGGCTGTAGACAAAATGGAGACAGGAGGGGGAGGGGTGGAGGAGGTTGCCAAGGAGGAGAAGGTAATACAGGATCTGGGAGCCAGGCCCAAGGGAGGGGATATAGGGGGACAGGAGCCCAGTAAGCCGTCTGTGCCCAGACCTCAACCCCAAAACCCATACGGACGAGGAAGGGGGGGAGGGTTTGGGAGGGGGAGGGGTTTCAACTATTATCCGGCTAGACCTTTTCACCCGAATCAATCCAGGCCACCTAACGGAGGACCCTATCAGAATTATGGCAGGTACCCGGTGGGAAACCAGGGTGCCCCGGATCTACCTGTTTTTAATAGATACGAACCCCTACAACCTTATGTCAACGAGGAACCCCCCCCCCCCCCCCGTTTTTTCACAAGCCCAGGTATCGCCAGGACGAGTGGTATACAGTACCAATGACCCCCAAAAATGTGAGAAAAAGAGAGCCAGAAGGGGAATCAGAGGAGGAAGGGGGATACAAGAAAAGAAAAGAGTAGGTAAGGGGGAAGGGATCTTTAATCTGAGTGGGGTCCAACTTGAACAGTCAGAAATCAATTTATTGGATAGAGGTTTGAAATATGCTCCAAAGAACTCTTTTAACAAATTCGAGACTTTTATAGATGTTCATAAATTTGTCCGCAAGCTGAATCTTAAAAGATATTTTTTAGATAAAGAGGGCCCCTCCAGTAAGGTGAATCAAGGGGGATTATATACACATACAGATATGCGAAACAACTCTACTTTTAATCCTTCAGAGAATGCGAGTAAGCATGCTATAGATATTTTTAAAAATTTAATACTGGGGGATTTGGAAAAAATTCATACAGCAGAATCTGTCAACTATGATCGTAGGGTGTGCAAAATGTTGAAAGAAAAGGAATTGATTATAAGACCAGCAGATAAGGGGGGGGGTTGTTATTTTAAACGAGGAACAGTATTTTTGTGAGCTGGATAGGCTGGTGGCGGACCAGTCAACATACAGGAAGTTAAAGGGGAACCCTGTTACTGTGTATAAAAAAGAACTAATAGGGTTATTGAAGAAGGGTTTAGATGATGGTATGATCAATGAAAGGGAGTTTGAGCATCTTGTTCCGAGGCATCCTAGGACTCCGATCATATACCAATTACCTAAGGTGCACAAATCAGTAACCTCCCCTCCGGGTCGTCCCATTATCAATGGGATTGACTCAATCACCTATAGATTAGGAGGTTACTTAGACCGTTTTTTCCAGCCGGTGGTAGAAAAATTACCGAGGGTCCTGAGGGACACTACCCATGCCCTAAGAGTATTTGATGGTTTGGTGGTAGAGGACGCGACGCTGCTGGTGACAGCAGACGTCGCGTCCCTATACACCAATATAGACCATGAGGGAGGGATTGGAGCAGTTAGGAGAGCTCTGATAGGAGATAAACGACTTCCAGTTAAACAAATCGAATTCCTTATTGAGCTTCTTGAATTTGCCCTCTCTAGGAATTACTTCTGGCATAAGGGTGAGTATTATGCGCAGATTAAGGGCTGTGCAATGGGGGCGCCGTTCGCCCCCTCCCTGGCTAACATTTACATGGCTGAGTGGGAGGAGCTAGCCATGGGGCTGTGCCCCAACAAGGTCATAGAATGGCGGAGGTTCATTGACGACCTCATAATTATGTGGAGTGGAACTAGGGAGGAGTGGAGCTCCTTTCTGGATAGGGCCAATTCCATGTATGCCAACATAGTGTTGGAAGCAGAGGTGAGTTGGTCTGCGATCAACTTTTTGGACCTCACAATTTTTGTAGATAAAGGTAGGCTGCTCACGAAGTGTTTCTTCAAAAAAAAAAAAACTGACCGTAATGGTTTCATACCAACAGCAAGTTGCCACCATCCTAGATGGTTAGGGGCTGTACCCAAGGGACAGTTCCAAAGGGTGAGAAGGAATTGTTCCAATGTAGGGGATTATCGTGAACAGGCTAGGGTTCTGTCAGATAGATTTATGCAAAAGGGATACTCACCTCAAGAGATTCAGGAGGTGGAGAATGAGGTAGCAGCCATGGACAGAAATGACCTGTTGAGGGGAAGGCCAGGGAGGGAAGCGGAATTCCCCCCTTTATCATTCGTCTCCACCTTTAATGGCCAATATAAACAGGTGGAGGGGGTATTTCGGAGGTACTGGCATGTGTTGCAACAGGATGCTCAGCTCAGTAGAGTTATACCATCTGTTCCCAAATTTGTATACAGAAGGGCCCCCAATCTGAGGGACATGTTAGTCCCAAGCTGTGTTAACCCTCCTGTGAGGGGTAGTAACCCATGGCAGAGACCAGGGTACTATCCTTGTAGGAACTGCTGTCTATGCAGGGAGACAAATACTAATAGGGTTGATTGCATTACCTCTAGCCAAAATCAGAAAGAATTCAAAATTAGGAATTTTATGACCTGCTCCACGAGTTATGTGGTATACGTGCTAACGTGTGGTTGTAATTTACAATATGTGGGAAGAACATCCCAGCCCTTGAAAAAGAGGATATATCAGCATATTTTTAATATTAAGAAAGGATTTGTTTCGCATAGTGTGTCGGCCCATTTTTTAGAAAGTCACGGTAAGGACCCCAGCTCTCTCAGGGTTGCTGCAGTCGAGCATGTTAAAACACATTGGCGTGGTTCCAATCGTCTGCAGCAGCTCTGTAGGAAGGAGACAGAATGGATATATAGGTTGGGGACTATGACACCCAAAGGGTTAAACATAGAGCTGGATATAAATTGTTTTATTGCCAATGCCTGAAATGAAGTAATGATAGATGAGGGACTTTTGGGTGAGGTAGAATCACTGAGTGTTGTAGTTGCACAATTCACGGTTATATCACCATGTATTTTACAGGATTTGTATATTTTGTATTTGCGCATTTGTATATTTTTGTATTTCACAATTTCATATATAAGCACTGTCACTTTAGGAATGGTATGCCGGGGGGTGTGCACCATGTGCATGGATGGCGCATGGGGGGCACACTCGTTGGCCTGAATAGGTGTAGGGATTAAGTATAAAGTACATTATTTGCACTGTCACTTTAAGTCCATTGGGGGTGAATGGAGAATAAGGGGGTGGGATGAATTATGAAGTTTGGAGGCTATTATGTTGTAGGTATAAGTATTAATGATGCACTGTCACTCTAAGATCATAAGATGATGGTAAGAGGGTTTTGGGTAAGGAGTCCACGTTTGTTGCTAAGTGGTAGAAATGTTGATGGATTATAAGGTAATAGGAGGGTTAATGCACTTTAGTAATGAAGAAACATTGGTATTTATACAGCAATAGTGTTTGTAATATGGTAATTATGAGATATAGGACATGGAGTGTATTAATATGTATATTGCACAAGGTTGAACTAGTATGGCTGTAGTGGTGATTATGTATATGTCATGGAAGGCATTCCGCGCGCATTGAGGTCAGCACGCCACCTGGTCTCCTAGCAGCAAGAGAGGGCGGTGTTGCGGGAGGTCCTGGAGGCGGAGTGGGCGTGGTTTTAGAGTTTTAGGGAAGACGTCAACCGCTGTCCTCCAGCCCCTGAATGAGTCACGACGGTGACGAAACGCGTAGGGCGGAGCGTGAGGTACGCGGTGACGTCATAACAAGGCAGCAAGGAAGTGGGAGACCCGGTGGCGTGCGCTCCATACCGCGGATCGAGCAGCCGCTGTGGAACCACTGTCTGAAGCTTGCATCACAATAAAGACTGGAATTGCTTTTATGAATACCTGGCTGACCGGAATCTGTTTATACGCTGTGTGGCAAGACGCGCTTCTGGTGAGTGGGGCCACATAGGGGGAGCCAAAGCTAACTCTTCCCAAGGTGGTGGCACTACCCCCAGGAGTGCATTCACGTGGTGTGGACTTATATTTAAAGTAGCAATACTTGGCACTATGTGCACTTGTCTGTGATTATTTATAGGGTGGCGATCCTCCGTGAGAGGTATTGGAGCGCAGTAAAACTGATTCATTAGTCTTTTGTGAAGGTGAAGTGACCTTTTTCGTACTGCGAACCCCTGTTGTTTATAAATGCACCATTGGAGCGCAGTGATTTATTGAAGATTGGTAAGATCTTAATAGAACGCCAGGCAGGTTAAAGGAATTGCATGAAGGTTGCCACTAATGATCCAATCTTATCATTTCTATGTCATATAAGGGACTGCCCACATTATCCATCCAAAATATATCCATCCAATTTACTCTTCTACTACATAGATTTGGGAAGATTGGATCATTAGTGGCCACCTTTAGGCAGCCTAATGGTGCCCATACATGGTACAATTCTATTATCGATTAGATAATTTTGTTCGATTATTCCGTTAGATGGAATATAAAGATTTTTCCAGCATGTCCGATCAGATTTTTATTGAAAAAAAGGGATAATCTATTCTTTTTTTTCTTGATCAAAAAAAGTTTCTTTAAACTTTGATTCAATGGTTTTGGTCGAATAAACGGGAAAATTGAACGTTTTTTATTGCACCGTGTATGGGCACCTTAAAGAGGAACTCCAGTGAAAATAATGTAGTAAAAAAAGTGCTTCATTTTTTACCATAATTATGTATAAATGATTTAGTCAGTGTTTGCTCATTGTAAAATCTTTCCTCTCCCCGATTTACATTCTGATATTTATTACATGGTGACATTTTTACTGTGGGCAGGTTATGTAGCTGCTGCTAGCTGTTTTGGCTGTTAGACAGCTGTAAACAGCTAATTCCTGTCTGTGAACATTGTTACATTGTGACAGTTTGCCCAGAGTACCGCGGTACTCAGAGCTTCTTGTGGGAGGGGTTTCAGCACAAAATCAGTCATACAGCGCCCCCTGATGGTCTGTTTGTGAAAATCATTATATTTCTCATGTAAAAGGGGGTATCAGCTACTGATTAGGATAAAGTTCAATTCCAGGTTGGAGTTTCTCTTTAAGATTACCACCTTTCTCAGGGTCAGATTAGAGCATAGTGCAGATTGCAGAAGGGGTAGTGAATAAGTTGTTGTTCTTAGTATTATACATTGTAAAACGCAAGTAACATCACAAACACATACATTCCTTACTGTGTAGATATCCTCGTTTAATGTTTCCTGTGTGTTGTTTGTAGCCTATTGACTGGACAGAGCCGTTTGTGATTGGACTGGTGGTGTTCCATATACTCTGCTTCATAGTGACTCTCATTACCTTCAAATTCTACAAGTTCCAGATTGCCCACTTTCTGCTAATGGGTAAGCAGACCTTTGTTTTCATTCCATCAAGTTACTAACACAGAATTCTTCATTGTAGGGTGTAGCAGGTCGAATGCGTAAAAAAGGGCGCAGGAGCCCTTACCGAAACAATAAAAGCCAAGATTTGTGGCAAAGAAGGGAAATTTGGGTGTGTGACAGGTGCCGAAATGTATCTCTGCCGCAAATCACAGCTTTTATAATGAGCCTGATGTACTGCAAAGAAGAAGGCCACATCCACTATATAATGCCTCAGTTTGCATATCCGCATGGCTCGGCACTTGTGATTCAATTGGGTGCTTCCGGGGCGCAAAATGTACCTCCTTTGCCACAAATCACGGCTTTGCAGTGGGGGTGGGTTCACTTCTACAGGCTTGCCTAACGCCGATCGGCGTGCAGTCCTGGGGGCATGTTTTGCAGGAGATTGCACGCGCCGTCAGGAGATCGTGATCACCGTTAGGAGACTGTTAGACGGCAAAACTGATGTCTATTTAGACATCGATCTGCGATCTAAGGCAGCGCTGTACTGGGGACAGCCATGTGACACGGCTGTCCCTCTGGCAGGCTCAGGTGATCCACCAGGGGCGTAGCAATAGGGGTTGCAGAGGTTGCAACCGCATCGGGGCCCTTGGGCCAAAAGGGCCCCCAAGGGCCCTCCCTCAACTGCAATATTAGCTTTTTATTGGTCCTGTGCTCATAATAATCACTTCTATAGATACTTTGAATAGTGGTAATCCTTAAACTGTTCCCCATCCCCTTCTTGCACCTCTGACACTGTAGTTGCCATTGGCAGGTTTTGGAGCGCCGTATCAATTGTTATGTATAAAATGCTTGGGGGGGGGCCCCAATGTAAAACTTGCATCGGAGCCCACAGCTCCTTAGCTACGCCACTGTGATCCACTGTCATAGGCTGATGCTTATGACAGCCGATCACAGTGATGGGAGGTAGGGAATGTAAAAAAAAAATAGCAAAATATATTTAAAAATAAATAAATAAATAAATATTTGTATAAAAATAAATAAACATCCCAGCGGGAATCAGAGCACACCAACAGAAAGCTCTATTGGTGGGCAGAAAAGGGGGGGGGGGGGTAACTTGTGTGCTGAGTTGTACGGCCCTGCAGCGAACTCTTAAAGCTGCAGTGGCCTAATTGAAAAATAACCTGGTTACTAGGCGGGGTAAAGCCTGTGGTCCTTAAGTGTGGGGCAGTTGTGTTGGTGTTATGCTGGATACACACGGTGCGTTCCCGCACTCGATTTCCCGCTCGATTCCCGTCGATTCGCTTATTTCCAACATGTCCGATTTGCATTACGATGGATCGTTAGGTCGATTCGCATGTAAAGTATGCCAAATCGACCTAACGGTCCATCGAAATGCAAATCGGACATGTTGGAAATTAAGGAATCGAGCGGGAAATCGAGTGCGGGAGCGCACCGTGTGTATCCAGCATTAGGCATAGGTGGAGAGATGTCTTAGGGTTAGGTATCAGTAGAGGGAAGGGTCTGTGTGAGAGTAGGGTCAGGGTAAGCATTGTTATCTATAGTGAGCTGCTTCTTTGGCCCCAAGCCTGTATGACACGCGCCATCTTCTCTGTCTGACTGGCTGCTTCTGACGGCTTTTGGCATTCCCAGCATTGTCACGCGCACACCCCAATGCATGCTGGGAGTTGTAGTCTGTGGGTGCGAGTACCCTGAAATATGTAGTCCGTTGATGTGAGAGCTGTATTCACATCTACAGGCTACATGTCCAGTGCCGGGACTACTCCTCTGGCCCCCCTCCCATGCAACCTGCGCCATCTTCTTGACCTGACTGGCAGCTTCTTCCAGCTTGCTGTGTGACACCGCAGAGTTAGAAAAGCTGGAAGAAGCTGCCGGTCAGGTGGAGAAGATGGCGCATGCTGTATGGGAGGGGGGCCAGAGAAGTAGCACCCCGTTGGTAAGTCACAATGCTTCACCCCAGCACTATCTATGGCACAAGCCATTACGAACCTCCCTTATGGGGGGTTCATTTTTAAAGAAAAATAAATCCAGTACTCAGGCCACTTTACATTCCAAATAGATTAGGTAAAGCGTTGGTCTTCTCTTCCACCTAAAACTCACCACTTTTGGCTCCCTATGGACAGGACACTGCATCCACCACAACAACATGCAACAATGTATATATTCCAGGTCTGTGGAGTCGGTACAAAAATTTTCCGACTCCTCAGTTTCTGAAACCACGACTCCGACTCCGGGTACCCAAAATTGCTCAGACTCCTCCACTCCGACTCCTTAGGGCTCGTTTCCACTGTTGCGGTGCGGAATCGCCTGGATTCCACCACGGACAAAATCGCATGCGGATGCGTTTCCTCATGATGTTTTCCCCGCGATTTCGCATGGCTAAGAAGCAGGTGAATTTAACCATGTCACTGCCTGTGTAAATTGTCATAGCAGTACATGCGAAATCGCATGCGAAATCGCGGGGAAAACCGCATGACCAAGCCGCATGCGATTTCCCTATTAAAAGCATTGAGGACGATTCGCCCGCATTCCAGCCGCACGCGAAATCTGACGGCTCTGCCGTGCAGATTTCACCCGCAAGACGCACAAGTGGAAACAATCCCATCCACTTGTATTGCCTATGCGAATCTGCATGCGGTGCCTGCATGTGGATTCGCTATAGTGGAAACGAGCCCCTAGGGCTCGTTTCCACTAGAGCGAATCTGCATGCATTTTCTGCATGTAGATTCGCATAACCAATATAAGTGGATGGGGCTGTTTCCATTTGTCAGGAATTCTGTGCAGAAAAAAATCTGCACGGCAGAGCCGTCAGAATTCGCATGCCACACACCTGCACACGAATCGCCGCTAATGTAATGTAATAGGAGAACTGCAAGCATGTGAGTTTTCCGGCGTTTCCGCGTGAAAACCCATGTCAATGCTTGGCGCATTGACATGGTTAATATCGCATAGCGCAAACCGCGAGCGATTCCGCGCGAAAATCCGCATGGAAACGCAAATGAATCCGCACCCGCATGCGTTGAAGCGTTTTCTGTGACGGGATCGCAACGCACAAGTGGAAACGGGCCCTTAGTCTAATACTTAACAGGGCTGTGGATTTTGTACAAAAATCATGCGACTCCCGACTCCAACTCCTCAGTTCATGAAACCACGACTCCGACTCCACAGCCCTGATATATTTTGCTATATTTCAAATTTTATATCTGATATTTAATGTTGTTTTTGCAGTTGGGTTGGTGAGCTGTGCGGAATATATCAATGAATTTGCGGCAATGAACTGGAAGTGAGTAAAATTTGTTTCTCATATTCGATAAAATATCCTCGATCACAGAAAGCAAATTTCCATAGCCTGTTATCACTAGAGATGGATTTCAGTTACACCTGCACATAGATGGGATTGCTCTGTGTCAGTGGACTTAGTCAAACTAGGACATAGGTGCCCATTTTCTTGGCAGTTTTTCCAATGCAAAACCATTATTATACTGATGTGAAAATGAGTGCTGTGGTACATTATGGGGCAGTCAGGGCGCTGTAGGCACAGGTGGCCGGGGCGCTGTAGGCACAGGTGGCCGGGCAGTGGGGGCACGAGACATTCGGGCGGTGGGGGCACTGTACATACAGGCGGTGGGGGCACTGTACATACAGGCGGTGGGGTGTTGGGGGCACTGTACATACAGGTGTTGGGGGCACTGTACATACAGGTGGTCGGGCAGAGGGGGCATTGTAGATACAGGTGGTCGGGCAGTGGGGGCACTGTACATACAGGCGGTCGGGCAGTGGGGGCACTGTACATACAGGCGGTCGGGCAGTGGGGGCACTGTACATACAGGAGGTCGGGCAGTGGGGGGGCACTGTACATACAGGCGGTTGGGCAGTGGGGGCACTGTACATACAGGCGGTCGGGCAGTGGGGGCACTGTACATACAGGCGGTCGGGCAGTGGGGGCACTGTACATACAGGCGGTCGGGCAGTGGGGGCACTGTACATACAGGCGGTCGGGCAGTGGGGGCACTGTACATACAGGCGGTCGGGCAGTGAGGGCACTGTACATACAGGCGGTCGGGCAGTGGGGGCACTGTACATACAGGCGGTCGGGCAGTGGGGGCACTGTACATACAGGCGGTCGGGCAGTGGGGGCACTGTACATACAGGCGGTCGGGCAGTGGGGGCACTGTACATACAGGCGGTCGGGCAGTGGGGGCACTGTACATACAGGCGGTCGGGCAGTGGGGGCACTGTACATACAGGCGGTCGGGCAGTGGGGGCACTGTACATACAGGAGGTCGGGCAGTGGGGGCACTGTACATACAGGCGGTCGGGCAGTGGGGGCACTGTACATACAGGCGGTCGGGCAATGGGGGGCACTGTACATACAGGCGGTCGGGCAGTGGGGGCACTGGACATACAGGCGGTCGGGCAGTGGGGGCACTGGACATACAGGCGGTCGGGCAATGGGGGGCACTGGACATACAGGCGGTCGGGCAGTGGGGGCACTGTACATACAGGCGGTCGGGCAGTGGGGGCACTGTACATACAGGCGGTCGGGCAGTGGGGGGCACTGTACATACAGGCGGTCGGGCAGTGGGGGGCACTGTACATACAGGCGGTCGGGCAGTGGGGGGCAGTGGACATACAGGCGGTCGGGCAGTGGGGGGCAGTGGACATACAGGCGGTCGGGCAGTGGGGGCACTGGACATACAGGCGGTCGGGCAGTGGGGGCACTGGACATACAGGCGGTCGGGCAGTGGGGGCACTGTACATACAGGCGGTCGGGCAGTGGGGGGCACTGTACATACAGGCGGTCGGGCAGTGGGGGCACTGTACATACAGGCGGTCGGGCAGTGGGGGCACTGTACATACAGGCGGTCGGGCAGTGGGGTGCACTGGACATACAGGCGGTCGGGCAGTGGGGGGCAGTGGACATACAGGCGGTCGGGCAGTGGGGGGCACTGGACATACAGGCGGTCGGGCAGTGGGGGGCAGTGGACATACAGGCGGTCGGGCAGTGGGGGCACTGGACATACAGGCGGTCGGGCAGTGGGGGCACTGGACATACAGGCGGTCGGGCAGTGGGGGCACTGGACATACAGGCGGTCGGGCAGTGGGGGCACTGGACATACAGGCGGTCGGGCAGTGGGGGCACTGGACATAAAGGCGGTCGGGCAGTGGGGGCACTGGACATACAGGCGGTCGGGCAGTGGGGGCACTGGACATACAGGCGGTCGGGCAGTGGGGGCACTGGACATACAGGCGGTCGGGCAGTGGGGGCACTGGACATACAGGCGGTCGGGCAGTGGGGGCACTGGACATACAGGCGGTCGGGCAGTGGGGGCACTGGTCATACAGGCGGTCGGGCAGTGGGGGCACTGGACATACAGGCGGTCGGGCAGTGGGGGCACTGGACATACAGGCGGTCGGGCAGTGGGGGCACTGGACATACAGGCGGTTGGGCAGTGGGGGGCACTGGACATACAGGCGGTCGGGCAGTGGGGGGCACTGGACATACAGGCGGTCGGGCAGTGGGGGGCACTGGACATACAGGCGGTCGGGCAGTGGGGGGCACTGTACATACAGGCGGTCGGGCAGTGGGGGGCACTGTACATACAGGCGGTTGGGCAGTGGGGGCACTGTACATACAGGCGGTTGGGCAATGGGGGGCACTGTACATACAGGCGGTCGGGCAGTGGGGGGGCACTGGACGTACAGGTGGTCATTTGCAGCATGGATTTGCCGTCACCATTAACAGGTGGGCAAGAACCATTGTAGGCAAGCATTCATTCAGCAGTTTTCCGGAAACTCTCATTGAATCTGCACCATAGCTCCTAAACGCTGGGACCAAATGCAAGTGGCAGAGGTAACCGTAATGGTGGCAGGTCATCAATGTGTATCTGACATAATGAATGCATGAGCCTTATAAATGTGGTCTTTATGAAGCAAGCTAGCTACCTAAAACCGCATGTAAGTGCAATCCGCATACACGCCCCCCTACGTGGTTTCCGGAGTAACATGGGTGCGTGTGTGTGACGTCACACGCGCCCACGTATACGCCAGCAACCACATGGAGCGCATGTATGGGGATTGCAGACGGGGCCAGCAGAGGACACGGACAGGTAAATTATAGTGAAGGGGGGGGCATTTGATATTCGGGGAGACAGAGTTGGGTAGGCGAGGAGGCATATGTGGCATCACAAGGCCGATTTCATGCTGTAATCGATTAAGAATCAGCCTGCAGTGTATGGGCAGCCGACAGATCTCTCTGCAGTGTTCTCCCCAGAATTTTTTTCTAGCTGGGTGGCATGAAATAGTAGCCGGGTGGCATAAAAAAAGTAGCCGGGTGGGGCGAGATGAGAATGTAGGGCCAGTGCTTCTGTGAGCAACTCTGCTTACCGCATAGGAGGAGGTGAGCCGATGACAGCCGGGTGGTCACCAAAACTAGCCGGGTGGAGCACCCGGCTAAAAGAGCCTGGGGAGAACACTGCTCTGTGATCAGATTCGATCAGAGAGATTTGTCTCTTGGTCAAGATGTGTGGCTACCTTTAGCCTCACACATGCTAAATTAATTTTGGCTGAGTCATTTTGGCACCATCTTGATGGCAGCCTCCTTAGTACTTCCTGTTCTGACGTGGGATAAATCTTTAGAAAAAAAGACAGCAGTCCAGTGCAGAGCGGTAAATCCTGCTAGGTTTTCATTGCTGCCCCACATCTTTTTTTTGGTTGGTGACCATAAAGCTTCCATCAACACAAGGTGGTGGAACAGGAAGTGTGGCAACAACCTAGCAGAGGTCGCAATGCTACCGCACACCATACTGAGGTAGCAGTTCTATTTTGGCTGGGGTTGGGTATTCCAATCTGTACCATTCTAAAAAAATCCGATATGAAATGTATACAAGACATTAGTCACTACATTTGACACTGGGAGATTGTGTGTTTATTCTACTTCAGTAGCAAATATACAGCAGTGAACTAGTTTGCTATTATTTTTATTTTATTTTTGCCCAGTTTCAAAAAAACCTGTTCTATCTTCTTTGTTTCAGAAAGTATTCCAGACAGCAGTACTTTGATTCCTCTGGGATGTTCATATCATTTGCTTTTTCAGCACCATTACTGCTCAATACTATAATAATTGTGGTAAGTAGTCTTCAATTCTCAGCGATTCTGAAGACGTGAAAATTGTATAAAATGTCTTTTATAACATTTTATAACATTCGTGCATTGAGAACCAAAAATATGATAATCTATACAAACTGAAAGTGATATGAATGGTTAAATGCCTCAGATTTGAATAACGATTGACTATATACTTTTACAAGCAAGTTTTGCTGTAAGGCATTCATACTTACTGCATAAAAGTTTAGTGACACTGAAGCGATTAAAAACAACGAATGTCCTGTGTGTATAGTACAGATAATGAATAGAACATTAGTAGCAAAGAAAAGACTCTCATATTTTTATTTTCAGTTATATAACATTGCATCATTCTGTCATATTTGCAATTACAAACCACACACTGTATTTTAAACTCTGAAACAGTATTTTAAACTAATGAACCTCTGAACTCCCCTGCCATAAAACCTTATCTGAAGCTGCCTCTCCCTGTTTCCTTGATGTATAAGTGCTTCAAAAAACAGTTATATCTCTGAACCAAGTTGGGTCACAGAGCTCAGAGAAGCTCTTTTGCATAAATAACTGAAGTTTCTTATTTCTTCCTGTACTGGAAACAATATGAGACTCTTCTTAGCTGTACTACACATACAATTCATTATCTCTTAAATTTATTTTCACTTCGGATTCCCATTACGATGTACAATTTTAAACACATCAGATAGATCAGAAATCTATCTGATGATCTACCTGCTGCTAATCTAACGAGTGGATGGCCTGCATCAACCAATATAACACTTCAAACTCTGCCACAAAAAAATAAATAAGAAATGGAACATCCTGATGTGTTTTGTGGTCAAAGACCTGCTTCAGAGGGCTTCAGTGCAAGTACATGCGTTTCCCACTTTGAGACCCTAAAGCTAATGGATCAGTAAAGTGAATGGTCGGCACTCCAGTTATTATTTTTCGGACTATAAGATGCTCCTGACCATAAGACGCACCTAAGTTTAGAGGACAAAAGCCTGGGGGGGAAAAAGAAATAATAAACCTGGTGCATCCGTGGAGAAGGAGCATCTTGTTGATTATGCCCCCTTGTACCTCACGCCACCTTGTACCTCTTGTGTTTACGTGTCGTCCCCTTGTCCCCAGATGTTTCTGCTTCTGTCCTCCATGCCCCTTTGTATGCCTTTGTGTCCTCCTCAATGCCCCTTTGTGCCCTCTTTATGCTCTTTGTCCCCCTGCGTCGTCCTCTTCATGGGCACAGTAAGGGGAGTCCCCGGCATTGCGGTGGGTGAGAGGTTGGTATTGGCAGGTGTTCACGTGTCAGGAACTCCCTGTTTTTGGACTTTTTTCCCCCCACTTTTTGAGGAGAAAAAAAATACAGTAATAAGTAATCTTTATTGCTGCATAATCAAATATTCCAACATTTCGAGATAACCCAAGAGATTGGAGAGGTACACCGGCACTAGATGATTTGGCACAACTGGGAGAAACAGGTGCAGTAGCTGTGCTTCTAGATGTACAGCTCTGTTAGTGAAATGAGAAATAACAGAATCCGGGCACCAACCACGGGCAATGATGCAGAGTCGTCTTTAATCCATTCCCAGCAAATCTGACACTAAAGCTTCATACACACGTTTGACCACAGTTCTCAGTAATGAGGAATGACCTGTTGGGCGAGTAGGGTTAAGGGTAAGAACACACTAGGCCACAGCTGTCGAACTCCAGGCCTGGAGGGCCAGATCCACACCAGTGTTTAGGATGGAATGAGAAAGAGAGGAATGTGTTCTACCTGATGGACCGCACCTTTCCTGATTCCGGCTCATCAATTAATTTGACCTGTGTCAAAAATGTGTGAGGACCTCAGCCCTCGACGGACCGGTTTGACATCCCTGCACTAGGCAGAAACGCTAGCGTTGCAGAAAACGCCGCATGAAAAAATGCATGTTTGCGTTCCTGCAATGTGAGTTTTTAAAAACGCTGGTCTTGCATATTTTTCCAAAACTCATCTAAAACGCACATAATGGAAATCAATGGCGACAAAGAGGTATTGCTTTTTAGTTCATTTTTTATGTGTTTTGTATGTGTTATAACCAAGTTTGATGATGTATTTCCCCTTCATGCTGAATTCCTAGTGATTTGCATAAAATGCATAAAAAAACCGCATGCAAAACGCATATGTGATTTATATATACGAACTGCAAACACATTAAAACGCAGAATGCAAGAAAAACGCATGTGCGGGTAAAAAACCCAAAAGAAAAACTAGCAGGAAATGCAGCACACACTGCCTAGTGCGTTCCTACCCTCAGGAAAAAAGAGGCACAACAACGTGAAAAAACACGGATGACAATAATTGTCCATGTAGCCAAATTCATCCAGACAGATCTGTTCGGACGATAATCTGTGTTATCCATTTGAAAGTCGTTCCTGATGGGCGATGATACATAATCAACACAGTGTAAATTCTCGCATTTTATTAGTTAAGTCCTTCCATGTCATGAAGTTTTTATTTTCCGCTAATAATCTCAGTGTTCTCCCCAGAAATTTTTTTCAGCCGGGTGGCATGAAAAAGTAGCCGGGTGGGGTAAAATGGGCGTGGCCATGACATGTGCTGGAAAATGGGTGGAACCATTACATGGGCGTAGCCAACTGTAATGTAACGGTATAGTGAGTAAGTAGGTCAAGCTGTGGCTAGTGAGGTGGGTGGGTAAGTAGGTCAGGCTAGTGGGGTGTAGGTCAGGCTGGTGGCGAGTGGGGTGGGAGGGTTACTAGGTCCGGCTGGAGGCTAGTGGGGTGGGTAGGTAGGTCAGGCTAGTAGTGGGGTGGGTGGGTGAGTAGTTCAGGCTGGTGACTAGTGGGGTGGGTGGGTAAGTAGTTCAGGCTGGTGGCTAGTGGGGTGAGTGGGTAAGTAGTTCAGGCTAGTGGGGTGGGTGGGTAAGTAGTTCAGGCTAGTGGGGTGGGTGGGTAAGTAGTTCAGGCTAGTGGGGTGGGTGGGTAAGTAGTTCAGGCTGGTGGCTAGTGGGGTGGGTGGGTAAGTAGTCCAGGCTAGTGGCTAGTGGTTCAGGCTGGTGGCTAGTAGGGTGGGTGGGTAAGTAAGTCAGGCTAGTGGGGTGAGTCGGTGGGTAAGTCAGTCAGGCTGGTGGCTAGTGTGGTGGGTGAGTGGTTAGGTAGGTCAGGCTAGTGGGGTGGGTAGGTAGGTCAGACTAGTGGCTAGTGGGGTGGGTAGGTAGGTCTCCCCTCCCTCCCTCTCAGATAGCATGGCAGCAGATCGCTCCTCACATTGATCCTCGGCTGTTCCCCAAAGGTCTCCCCGAGCTTCAGTACCTGCTCCGTGCTGCCAGACAGGGCACAGCCCTGCTGATCACCCGGAGCACACCATCCACCTCTGCCATCCAGCGCCGTGCTGCCAACCACTGCGGGCCGGGTATATATATATATATATATATCTCATAGCCTGCACATGGAGCAAGACGGATATTCATCCGTCAGTGAGCTGCGCACATGCCTGTCTTTCCACACACGTCCCTGCCTGCAAAGCTCACAGACATGCACGCGGCACACGGCTCTGCAGAAGGCGGCTAGCGCTAATGTCACGCCTCTTGTTTGCTAAGCATATCAAAGTACGAGCTCGCCGGGAAGCGTGAGATCTCGAGTGTAGAGGGGAAGCAGCGCAGTGACAGCCGGACACTTGCGGCTCGCGATGACAGGGACACGCAGATGTATCAGCCGGGCAGTGACTTATTTTACTTGGGCTCGGAGACAACGGGACATGCAGTCTCATCAGCCGGGCGGTAATTAAACTTACCCGGGCGTGCCGCCCGGCTGATTGATCCTGGGGAGAACACTGAATCTGATCAGCATATCATTGTTGAATTCAAATTTGCTATTTTGCCATCGCATTTGCATTATCGCCAGAGATCGTTAGTTCAATACCCGGTGGTTGAGCGTGTGTATGAAGATTAATTCTTACATATGATGATATACATGCCTTCACATCGTAAGCTTGTTGACATACAACCTTAAAGGACATCCAAGGTGAAAATAAACTGATGAGAAAAACAATTGTAACTGATGAAACATTTTTTTTTTTTTTTGATATCCCACACTTTTATTTTATATTTAAATCTATTTTTTAAGTTTTTTTCACTGTTTCATTGTCTCTCCTCAATGACACTTTCATTGAAGACTAAAGTCTTTGAATTATTGACCCTTTCTATCTCATTCCTGCTCCAGGAAGCCATTTACTGACAGGAAAGTGTTCTATGGCTGTAATTACTTATCATTGAGGGTTATGCTATAGTCTGACATAGTCCGACTTGGACAGAAACTGTCACTTGCATACCTGATGTTTAACTCTTTCAGGCAGAGAACACAGCCTGGTTATTTGTGTGCTAGGCACTGTACATACACATGTCTATCTCATCATGTCACATGTCACCTCAGTTGTCCTTTAAGTCCAAGGGTTTTGTGTGTGTATCTGTGTGTCCATGCATTATGTAATGACTGGTTACCCATGCCTGTGTTTGCCTTTGTACAACAGATTCATTGGGTCTATAAAACCTTGACTGTAATGACAGAACTGAAAACATTGCAGAAGAAAAAGAAAAGTGAGAAAGAGAAAAAGAAAGAAAACTGACCATTATGAGACTTATTCCAACTTGGGCTGTCGAAATGCCATGCAATGCATTGTGGATAGTAAGAACACACAAGGCTTCACCAGCTACAGTTACTGCAGAAGCTGAACTGCCGTAACAACTGTACTGCATGTTCCAGAAGTGTAAACCATGTGATTGAACCTGGCTTTGGTCATAGGTGTGCGGCCTGCAACATTACTTGTGGCTCTGACAAGGCTCCTCTAGACCATCCGTTGTAAAAGTCCCTTAGGCTGCCACTATCTCTGCCCAGCCTCTCTCTGCGATGAACTGTTTGTGGTCAGCACAGTAGATTCTGAGGGCCAGTTTCCACAGGCGCGGGTTCCGTGTCGAATCCGCAGAGTTTCCCCACAGGCAAATCACGCGGGGAAACTCTGCCATAAGGTATAATGGCACTGCCGGGCCAATTCGCTTGTGCTAGCGATTAGGCCGACATTGCCATCCAAAATGGTGCGGGAGGCTGCGAATCCCATAGCCGTGCATGGCAGGACTGATGGGATTCGTCTCGGTATCCGCACACCAGGAAGTGATGCTGCGCATCAAAAGTGGAAACGGGCCCTGACAGATTCTGCTGTAGTTAAAGTGCTGTCCACAAAGAGCTTGTGCTTCGCCAGCAGAGGGAGGAGGCGGACTGGGTCAGGTGATCTGTTCTGGCAGTGAAAGACTGGCCTTTGTCCCCTCCCAGCTCATGACCAAATATTTGTTTATTTTCTACTTTTAAGACTTGAACATCACACACTGTTTTAGGTTACATTCACATAAAGATGAATTTTAAACTTTTAAGCACCACTGTAAATGTGCACTTTGTCTTGCTGGCAAAAATATGGTAAAACCACTTTTTTTCCTGTAATGCTGTGCTGTATCAAAAGATTGTGGGAACAATATAATTTTACAGAAGACCTTAGCGTTGCTAGATTGCTAAGATTGATCACTGCCCAATTACGGTACACCTGTCATTTGTAGGGACTGAATGACCACTGCCACCTACAGAAATTGAGTGACTGTTCAGTATTCTTTCAGGTTGAAAAAAGATAATAAAACTGTGCTTAGGACATAAAGTGCAATCTCAATAAGTGGAGCGCAATGATAAAAAGTCACTTAAACTTGTAGAGGTAAATAGATCAGATATGATCGCGCTACAATCTCACAGTCCCATAGGATGTATAAAACTTCCAGGTAATCTTCCAGGACAGCTCATCCACGGCCACTGTGTTCACACTTAAAAAAACAAAACAGAGTTCCATAGGGTAGTACTGTAAGACTCAGACTTCCCCCTTCACCAGCAATCGCTATACACCAAGGTGAATTCCACACCCAGTTTACAGGCACCAAATGAGTGTAAGGCACATTCCCCCAACCCCCCCCACCCAAACAGCCCGCACTCACCCAGTTAACCTCTTCAACCAGAGGTATGTATAAGTGCTCAAAGGGGGTCACTACAAGTTCAGCGATCAGCCGTATCCTTAAAAGGGGGTCCACTACAGACCTCAGTCAGATCCAACCACTAGGACTCAAATTAGTAGTATATAGTGAAGTGCAGTTTAACCTCCTTGCCGTTCTAAAAAATCCGGCAAGGAGGCAGCGCTGCACTTTTTTTTATTTTTATTTTTTTTAAATCATGTAGCGAGCCCAGGGCTCGCTACATGATAGTCGCTGAGCGGCGGCATCCCCCCACCCACTCCGATCGCCTTCGGCGATCAGAGTATTCAGGGAATCCCGTTGAGAATGGGATTTCCTGCAGGACTTCCCCGGTCGCCATGGCGACCGGGCGGGATGACGTCACCGACGTCATGGACGTTGTGACGTCAGAGGGAATCCCGATCCGCCCCTTAGCGCTGCCTGGCACTGATTGGCCAGGCTGCGCAGGGGTCTGGGGCGGAGGGGGGGGGGGGGCGGCGCGGCGGGTAGCGGCGAATCGGCGGCGAGCGGCGGCGATCGTGTACTACACGCAGCTAGCAAAGTGCTAACTGCGTGTAGGAAAAAAAAATTATGCAAATCGGCCCAGCGGGGCCTGAGAAATCCTCCTGCGCAGGTTACCCCGAAGTGTGTTCGGGATAACCGGCAAGGAGGTTAATAAAATAAAAGCAAAACGGTATTGCACTTACAAACATCAGAGGTAAAGAGCGTGATAACAAGTGGTGTTCCCGGGACACCGCTCCCAATGCATCTGCCTCCGCCTGTTCATAGAAAAGCAAGCCAACGCTGCCATAGACAGATCCCTCTCCTCGCACCTCTCAAGGCTCCGCCCTACGTGTTTCGACCTGGAAGTCTCATCAGGTTGACAGGCTCTGGCAAAAAACTGTAGCTTCAATGAGCGGCTTAGGCAGGGGACACACTTGTCATTCAGTTTTCTGCACACTGTGTGTGTTTGTATGCAGAAAAACTTGCATGTTTTTTTCCCAACTGCTAATTGATAGAAAAAACCTGACAAAATGTGAAGAACTATCTTGCAGGAGGTTTTTTTTTTTTTTTTTTTTTTCTCTGCAAAAAAAGCATAAGGGCCTGGTGCACACCAAAACCCGCTAGCAGATCCGCAAAATGCTAGCAGATTTTGAAACGCTTTTTCTTCTTTTTCTGCAGCGTTTCAGCTAGCGTTTTGCGGTTTTGTCTAGCGGTTTTGGTGTAGTAGATTTCATGTATTGTTACAGTAAAGCTGTTACTGAACAGCTACTGTAACAAAAAACGCCTGGCAAACCGCTCTGAAGTGCCGTTTTTCAGAGCGGTTTGCGGTTTTCCTATACTTAACATTGAGGCAGAAACGCATCCGCAATCCAAAATCTGCAGCAGCCCGGGAGTATGCGTTTCTGCAAAACGCCTCCCGCTCTGGTGTGCACCAGCCCATTGAAATACATTACCCAAGCAGATCCGCACCCGCAAGCAGATCGCAAACCGCAGCGGAAACGCTCCGGTGTGCACTAGGCCTAAGTGTGAACTAGCCTATTGATTAACAGGGTCAAGTTTGTCCCCTGCCTTATGTAGACAGACACAGAGCCTCTACCACATCTGTTCCCCAGTTCCTTTTACACCTGTCTCCTAATGCTCGCTCTGGTTGACCTGTGGTATTACCTGTAATGTTATGCAGCTTGAACACGAACAAATCAAATCCTGTTAAGGCAAAATTTGATTGGTCCATTTTCAAGTGCATAAACGTGCATACAAAATTTGTATTACCCTACATCAACTCAAAATGATTTGCATCTCATTGACCATCCCTACCTGGCGGTAATAACACAACATTTGTAAAGTGCTTTTCTCCTGTAAGACCCAATGTATTTTTGTAAATATTACTTTTGTATTGTACTGTTTCATGTTTTCAAATATTAAATGTAAAAATTTTGATAAATTGGTCTTGTGTACTAAGCTAATGATCCACATTTCCTGAAACTGGTTTAGTGTGTGTGTGTGTGTGTGTGTGTCATTCTTAAAGTAAACCTGAGACACACACACACACACACCTCCATACTCCTGGAGTGTTCTGCGAACAGTACTACTGCGCAGGCGCAGAATTCTCTCAGCCATGGGAGTGGCGTGGGCGGGACTGCGTCTGCACTGACTGTACCCGACTGGTAAGCCTAAGGGGGCATCTACCAGACAATCCAGGAGGAGGACGTTGGCGAAGGAGCAATTGGCGTGGAGGGGGCTGGAGGAAGCCCCAGATATGTATAAAACTTTTAGACTCTGTCGTCTCGGGTACACTTTAACAGGTAAGGGATACTGTTAAATCAGGTTTATATTGCAACCCATACAGTGCTGCTTTTATAGACTAAGTGAGGCCCTTTTCCACAACAAAGCATTGTAAATATGTCCATGATTCCTAAGTAAACTTTTTTTCTTAAATACCCTCTTTTCCTGAAATTAAGACATCCCATGAAAGGAAGCCCTAGCAGGAATTCCGAGCATGCTCAAAATATAAGCCCTACCCCGAAAGTAAGTCCTAGCTGCAGTAAGGGGTAAAAGTATGGCAACTTGTGTTTCTACTGGAGCTGATGGTCTCACGGGCAGGATCAAGGCTCTGTCATTGAGCCAATCACTGCACTCAGCCTAATAACAGAGCCATGGTCCCGGCCTACAAGATCGGCTACAGTAGAAACACAAGTTGCCATACTACTTCCCCATAGGCTGAAGATGAGGGACACGGCAGAATGGAGCTGGGGGAAAGAAGAGGATTAGGGGAACATCTCAAGACACGGGGGACAGTGTGACATGGAGCTAGGGGAAGAGGAGGATGCAGGGGGACATCAGGGGACACCAGAACAACATATGGTACATAGGAGTTTAGGAGATAGACGACACTGGTATAGAGGGGGACACCAGGAGGATGCTAAAGGTCCAAGAGGGACACAGGCACAGAAGAGGTGGATCTAGCTGAGGAAGAGGTGGCACAATGGGGAAGGCAGGAGGACACACAGCACTGGAACTTTTGTGCTCATAGAAATATAAGACATCCCCTGAAAATAAGCCCTAGCACAATATTTGGAGCAAAAATTAATATGACACTTATTTTTGGGGTAAAACGGCAGTACACCGAATTTCAAAGGATATTTCACTTTAGAAGTGCAATGTAAACACAAGCCACATGGTGGCAGCAGAACACTGACTAGCTCAACAAAGTAGGCTGCTGTAATGGTAAACAACTGAATCCAAGTGATTGTTTTACAGACCAGTAAATGCTTTTTTTTTTTTTTTTTTTTTTTTTTTTTTTTTTTTTTTTTTTTTAGGATATTGCTTTTAGATGCATGCTCTAAAGTATATTATTACTTCTATTACATCCATCTTTGTAACTTGGGAGCAAATCACAATATTTTGTTTCTGTTACTAGGAAAATATTTTAAGCACCTTGAAACAGCCATATGTAAAGTGAATTTGTTTCCTGTGCAGTAAAAACCCCAGTAAAGGTAGCCATACACTGGTCGATTTGCTATTAGATCGACCAACTGACAGATCCCTATCTGATCGAATCTGATCAGAGGGATCGTATGGCTGCCTTTACTGCAAACAGATTGTGAATCGATTTCAGCCTGAAACCGATCACAATCTGTTGAGCTGCTCCTCCCCCCGTATACATTACCTGAAGCTGGCTCCGGGTCCTCTTCTCTGCGCTGCACCGCCCTCTATTTGAACTTCCTGGTCACTGAAGTGACACAGGAAGTTAATGTACGCTGGGATGGAGCAGGAACAGAGCGGTGCAGCGCGGAGAAGATGCCCAGGAGCCAGCGTCAGGTAATGTTAACTTGTATCGGATCGGCTGCCGCTAGCAACGCGCTCCCTACCCGCGGGTGTTCGATGGTAATTTCCCGCACGGCACGATCGACGGACCGATCAAATCGGATCGGCAGGTGCGTTTAGTGCGAACGATTGGCAGCAGATTCGATCCCAGTGATCGAATCTGCTGTCGAAACGGTGGCAAATCGGGCCAGTGTATGGCCAGCTTAAGGGCTCAAACCCACTAGCAGACTTTTCTAAGTTCTAGTGATTTGATAAGCTCTTGCTAATGCAATGCTATGGGGGATTTTTATAAAATCACATCGTTCAAGTGGGATCACACCCACAGCATTACATTAGCAAGAGCTTTTCAAATCACAAAGCGCTTAGAAATGGCTTAGTAATGTAGTGCTAGTGGGTTCCAGGCTTAATAGTACCAGTGCTTTGGCTTAGACGTTGCAGAGTTTGGTTTTATCTATGTAAGCACCTTTCAAACATATCAAATAAGTCACCAGCCATTTTATCACCACAGACTGTCACTGTTCTATTGTCAGTAAACACAGAGATTCAGTCTATCTGCTCCCATGGAGTTTGGGAAGCAAGATAAAGCAATCCAAGCAGCAGCCACAGAGTTTGGAACAGACTCTCTCAATCCAGCAGCTTCTGATCAACAGATTTTAAGACGGCATTTTTAGCTGCAAAGTCCCAATCATAAAAAATAAAAAAAAATAAAAAAACGTTTTTTACTCATCGAAGTTGGCAGTTTTACATCTTTAAAACCCGAGAGGTTATAGGTGGGATATAAACCCAGAACTATGAATGCATTTACTGGTTTACTGGGGCAAAGAAGAATTTGCATGGCTCCACCTACTGCCTTAAAGCAATGCATCATAGGTGTTCAAATTCAGCACAGAGGAAATGTTCCTTTCGCTTGCAGTTACCACCCTGAGGGCCGAGGGGGGGCTTGTGTGAAAGCACCTTGATGTTCTAGTTTACTTGACATGTGCCTTAAAGCTGAACTGTAGTTATTTTAGACACATAGTTTTACTTACCTGGGGCTTCCCTAAGCCCCCAGCAGCCGCCCTGTCCCGCGCCGGTCCTGCCCGAGCCGCCGTTCTCCCGCCACCAGCTCCGTTCAGTGCCGTAGACTTCTAAGTCGACGCCAGCGCAGCCCTGCCACGCGTATCTTTTCATCGCGCTCCCCTCTGCAATAGCAGGGACGCGAAGAAAGGATACACGGGGGAAGGGCTGCGCTGGCGTCGACTTAGAAGTCTACGGAACGGAGCTGGCGGCGGGAGAACGGCGGCTCGGGCAGGACCGGTGCGGGACAGGGCGAGTGCTGGGGGCTTAGGGAAGCCCCAGGTAAATGAAACTATGTGTCTAAAATAACTTTACAGTTCTGCTTTAAAGGGACTCAGAGCTTTAAATAATAAAAACATTTTATACATACCTGGGGCTTCCTCCAGCCCCATATGCTCCAATCGCTCCCATGCCGCCTGCAGCTTCAGTACCGTGTCCCTGCACTTCCTCCAGTCGGCTGCAGTCTACGCAGGAGAAGAGCGACCTCTACATATCTCCAGCGGCTGCTGAAGAGATACGCAAAGAGCGCACTTCTCTTACGTCAAACTGGTTCTCGTAGCTGCGGGCGGCGGCGTGGGACCGATTAAATCGTATGGGGCTGGAGGAAGCCCCAGGTATGTATAAAATGTTTTGATTAATCCAGCTCTGAGTCTCTTGAATAAACAGTGGCAGCCCCCTGTAATAACTGTAAAACCAGTCTTGA
This sequence comes from Hyperolius riggenbachi, assembly GCF_040937935.1. Taxonomy (NCBI): domain Eukaryota; kingdom Metazoa; phylum Chordata; class Amphibia; order Anura; family Hyperoliidae; genus Hyperolius; species Hyperolius riggenbachi. The sequence continues at coordinate 105,317,379 of NC_090649.1, forward strand.
GAGTGAATAAGAGTGTCTCTGCCCCTATATCCTAGAACCAATAGATTAACATAGTTGACTAAACATACCAATTTAGTTTTATTTCTTTATGTATCTATTGGAAAAAAGTGCTGTATGTAATATCAATGTGTGATAAAAGTGAATAATTAGGCTGATCATAAAATTTGAAGGTGAAATCAGTCTTGTGTTTCCAGTCAATGGAACGGCAATAGGGGGAGGGGGGGCATGGTCTTACCGCAAAGGAGCTGCATGGAGGTCTGAGCCTGTAGCTCTGCATGAAACACTGGATAAAGTGTCTCACAGCACCTTCTAAAAAGCTTTATTCAGCAGCGAAATTGCAGGGGAACTCACTGGGACCATCATGGATTACAGGAGAGTCATTTCTAGGAGAAAGAAAGAAAGCCACAAGCCAAGAAGACTGACTGACTGGTTCAGTGCCCCAGGGCAAGATGGCGACCGTCATACAGCTTTCTACTCTCCTATGGGTCACAGGAATCCTTTTTCACCCCTAAGGCTGCTTTCACAGTGGGACGTTACAGGCGCATGTCAGTGCAGCCTGTAAAGCAGCCCAACTCACAGTAATGAAAAATCAATGGGCTGTTCACAGTGCCCACGTTGCGTTACATTGTAACGCTGCATGCTCAATGAAAGTGCAGCATGCTGTGCGTTATACGCAGTTTTAGCCGTGTTAGTTTTTTTTCCGTGCGGGAGAGGAGGAGGGGAGAGTCCACTATTGTGTTTAGCCACATGGCTAATTAATATTCATTGCGCTGCAGTGTTTACCTCCTGGAGCGTCCGCTTATTGGCTGGCGGGACCACGTGATACGGAGTGTTCCGATCACGTGGTCTCCACAGTCTTTTGCCGCTTGCGCCATTTTCGTCCGATGGTATGCGTCAAAAAGTACGCATCACAGACGCATCAAAAGACACATAACGCTGCTCTATATAACGTCCAACTTCAAAGCTCACATGCATTGCGTTAGGGGCACGTTATGCGACCTTAACGTCGCATCTAACGCAACGTCTTAGTGGGAAAGAGCCCTAAATGAGGAACAAAGCCTGGTAACTCCTGACATTCAGCACAGAAATAGCGGTGATGACACCCCAGATACTCCATCATCACTCAGCCCTGCTAAATCTAAGCTGCGCACAGAGCTCCAGGAATATCAGGTAGGGCATGATTCACACACACTGGCAGCAGCTGCAGATAACCTAGACCCTCTAATACAGTTTCCCACTTCAGAGCAGCCGATCTTCCAAACCTTTTTTAAGGAGTTTATGCTCTCCTTTAGAAGTGCTCTCCACAATGACATGAAAATGTTATCAGATCATGTGGCTCAGTTCGCCATTGATGCAAATAAAAGAGTTACGAAAATTAAACTTAAAATGGCTGATGTAACAATTGTGCATAATGAACTTGTAGATGCACATGAGGAGATGCTAGAAGGTAAGTGGTTAAAAGAGAAAATTATTGATTCAGAGGATTGCAATTGACGTAATAATGTAAAAAAATAAGGGGGATCCCAGAATCAGTCATGACAGAGTGTCTGAAGCTGTATGTGAGAGACATTGTTAAGCTTACATTACCTAGTGTGCCAGATAATGAGCTGGTTATAGATCGAGCACACAGGCTGCCAAAACTCAGCTTTCTGCCCGAGCAAGTGCCTGGAGATGTCATCATCTGGTTGCATTTCTACCATGTTAAAGAGGAATTCCTAGCTGCAACAAGAAGAGGCCTAAACTGCCTGATCCTTACCAAGATCTGGCATTATACTCGGATTTATCACAGATGCCCTTACAAGCTAGAAGAGAGTTTGCTCCAGTCACTACAACCCTGAGACATAACAAGATCCCTTATAGATGGGGCTTCCCCACCAAACTACTGATTAGTAGACAAACTCATTGTTTTAAAAAATGTAAAGGAGGGACTTGACCTACTGTCCCAATGGAATCCCCAAAGGAAAGAAGACCTATACCGAATACTAATAAACAGCAACAGATGGAATGCTCTCACAACAAACCTGAGAGTGAAAACTCCTCTGAAGCTTCAGGGGGAAGTTAGAATGTGAATCCGGTGTTTCATTTCACAAACGTCTAGAGAAAAAGAAACGTGGTGTATGTATAGTCATAAGTGACTCACTGGGCTTTGAGATGGTAGATACATATAGTTGTAAAGGTGGTAGGTTGGTAGTAGTATCAGGTAAAATTAACTCTCAAGAGTACACTATAGCGAATATATACTTTCCTAATGTACATTAAAGGCAAATTTAACTGTAAAAAAAAAAAGAGTTTTACTTACCTGGGGCATCTTACCAGCTCCCGGCAGCCATCCTGTGCCCTCGCAGTCACTCATGGCTCCTTTGGTCCCCCGCTGCCAGCTAGTTTCATTTTTGCCGACTGAGAGTCGGCCGGCCACCATGTGTATGTTTTTAAGCATCCCTGATGGTGCAGGAAGCTATTGCAGACATCAACAAGTACAAGTAAAATTTTACGCATTACACCCGTAACGCGTAAAAATGTACTTGTTGATGTCTGCAATAGCTTCTTGCACCATCAGGGATGCTTAAAAACATACACATGGTGGCCGGCCGACTCCCAGTCGGCAAAAACGAAACTAGCTGGCAGCAGGGGACCAGAGGAGCCATGAGTGACTGCGAGGGCACAGGATGGCTGCAGGGGGGCTGGTAGATGCCCCAGGTAAGTAAAAATAATTTTTTTTCAGTTAAGGTTCCCTTTAAATTCATTTTTTGAATAAAAAACTGAAAATATATCTGCCATCTCAAAAGGTCATTTAATAATAGCCGGAGATTTGAATGCAGTTGCAGATCCATCAGTTGATTGTACTACCAAGCGCAAGAAAACTCCAGCCTCTATTCAATCAGCTTTAGCCAGCTTTGAGCTATATGATGCTTGGAGGTGCATACACCCCAAGGATAAACAGTACACTTTCTATTCACCCATCCACCACTCTTCTTCAAGAATAGATCATATCTTAGTTGATAAATTTCCCCTGCCACTAATTTCAGATGTCATAATAGGTGCTAGAATATGGTCTGACCATTCCCCAATCATAGCAAAAATTAAACTACAGGGCTCCACTCCTATTAACATTTGGAGAATGAACAAGTTAATTTTGCTTCCAAATTAATTAGAAAAAATATAAAGGAATACTTTAAAATAAACAACACAAAAGATATCTCCAGAACCAATTTGTGGAATGCCTATAAGGCATACATGTGAGGTATTTTCATAAAACATAGTGCAATTCTAAAAAAAAACATTTAGAGAGAAAATGGACCTTATGCTTAAAGAAATCAAATCCCTGGAGCAGGCAATATTTACCTATAAGAAAGTTGAACTTATCCTCTTACTAGAACAAATACGACAAGAATTAGCAGACAAGCTATACTACCAGTATGACAAATAGCATACCGTATTTTCCGGCGTATAAGACGACTGGGCGTATAAGACGACCCCCCAACTTTTCCAGTTAAAATATGGAGTTTGGGATATACTTGCCGTATAAGACTACCCCTCTTCCAACACACACCAAATTAAAATAAAAATTAAAAAAATCATGTACTGGTGCTGTGTATGAACAGATACTGGTGCTGTACTGTATGTGTTACCCAGTATATAACAGTATATAGTCACTTGACTTGTTGCATTGGTCAAATCTCCTTAAAGTGGATCCGACTGGTCAGCTCTCCTAATCTACCTGTTTATCAGAGCGGTATGGAAAAATAGATTGCGCTCCCTCAGCAGGGAGATCTGAGAGGCGGTAACAGGATAGGGTGTATCACCCGGCATCAATGACACCCGGCGTATAAGACGACCCCCAACTTTCCAGAAGATTTTCGAGGGTTAAAAAGTAGTCTTATACGCAGGAAAATACAGTACTAATATTAAAGGAGAACTGGCATTCTGATAGGAACAAAGCAGGCAAAGCTATGGCTCAAAAAATTAAAGGCCGAAGAATAAGTCAGAGGATTATAAAAATCAAACATCCCACCTCAGGTACAATAGGCCATCATCCAAATGATATAATGCCTTAGCCTCATACTATGCAAAATTATATAATTTAGGTAAAGACCCCAAAACACATCCCTAACCATCAAGAGATTAATTACTATCTTGATAGTGTAAACCTCTCCAAACTCACGGAATTTGAGCAAAATCAGATTAATGTGCCATTCCATCAGTAGGAAGTTGTGCTTGCAATAAAAGCCCTCAAAAAAGATAAGGCACCGGGAGTTGAGGGTTTCTTGAACAATTATTATAAGAAATACATCTTATCCAAACCTCTTGTGGATATGTTTAACGAGATAGCAACTCTTGGTGTCTTTCCTAAACAATCTCTATCAGCGGTTATAACAACTATCCCAAAAGAGGGCAAAGACCCAACTGATCCAGGAAGTTACAGGCCAATTTCCCTGCTAAACCCGATCTGAAAATCTATGTGTGAGAAAACGCGGAAAAACCGCCGCGTGTACTGACAGCAAGGCGGCTGATTCCGCGTCCAACGCGTGCATCTAGTGACATGGCAGAACACTGAAAAGCCGCCGCATGTAATGACAGCAAGGCGGCTGGTTCTGCGACCAGCGCGGCGGTTTGCACGCAGCAGCGTGCAGCTGGTGTGGCTGAGCCTGTTAGTTCACACAGGTTTAGGGCTACGCACGCGCGCGTCAGAAGTCAGGACCTTTATGCCAGCAGGAGATGTGTCAGCTGATCAGGATGATCAGCTGATTCCTGCTGGACTCCTGATTGGCTGAGTGGTTCGGGCGGGGCGGCAGAGTCCTGCAACTATATATACAGCTTGCTTGTCAGTTGCTGGTTGTCTGCCGTTGCAATCACTACGTGAAAGCACTCAGACCTTAGTCAGATCCAACAGTGTGTTTGAACCAGGAGGACCTGGGAATTCACACTGAGCCAGATTACTTGTGTTATTATTCATCAGACTAGTTCCAGGGTGTAGAGACCACGGACCTCACACCCAAGACTAGGGAACTTGTGTTATCATTCTGTTATACATCAGACTAGTTCCAGGGTGTAGAGACCACGGACCTCACACCCAAGACTAGGCATTGTTTGATATTTGTTATGGCCTATTGCTTTCCTGACTATCCCTCTGCTTTCTGATTCGGTACCACGCATATCTGATATCTCGTTGCCAAACCCTGCCTGACTTGGATACCGAATCAGCCTTCTGTCTTTGTACTTTATCTGTCTGTGTGTTGCCGACCTGGCTTGCCCGACCTCGAGAGCTATCTCTCTCCACCTAAGAGATAGTCTCCTAGATCAGTCAGTGACATCCACCTTCAGGTGTCACTCACTCTCTGGTCCTTCCTACCTTCAGCCTGACTTCACCCCTTGGAGAGTCTCAGGCTGCTGGAAAGTTTCTGTACTCTCCATAGCAGTCTCTCCTGTACTGCTTAGGGTCACCTGTTCATCAGGTGGGTTGCTCAAAGTCATACTGTTACACCAGACACTCACCATATATATCTAGAGGTGTCCAGAGGTTAGCACTATATCTGTATTATTGGTGATTCTGCAGATCATCCATAATCAGGTATAGATCTGTATTCTTGATGATACTGCAGATCACCAATAATCAGATTCTATCTGCATGCTGATACCGATCGTTACACTATGCCCGAATCATAGCAAATAGATTGGCTCCCTTAATTCCACAATTAGTCCAATCCGATCAAGTTGGTTTTGTTAGGGGTAGGGTAACAAATGACGGAACTAGGACAGTGCTTGCTTTACTACACAAGATAAGGCTCTGTTGAAAGCCTACCCTCTTTGTCTCTTTAGACGCGGAGAAGTCATTCAACAGAGTCAACTGGAATTATATGTCAACTGTATTATCAACCTTTGGTTTTGTGGGCTATCTCCAAAAAGCTATTTTGGCATGTTATTCACAACCTTCAGCAAGAGTTATGTCCTCAGGCACTATACCCTCCTCCTTTGATATTACTAATAGCACCCAGCAAAGGTGCCCATTGTCCCCACTAATCTTTATACTGGCTTTAGAACCACTTGCTCAGAGAATTATAGATAATAGAAACATTTATGGAATACAACTGGATAGTTCTGAAACAAAGCTGAGCTTTTACGCAGATTATATTATATTATCTGCAAAAGCCCAAAGTATGGGCTGAATACTGAACTCAAACAGTTTTCAAAAATGTCATATTATAAGCTAAATGAAAGCAAAACGGTGGTTATGCCTTGCAATGTTAACCCAGAAATGGTTCAGAACCTCAAGAACTCATGCTCATACTCCTGGTCTGCCAAGTCTACCAAGTATCTAGGCATAAATATCACCCCATCCATACCCCAATTATATAGAGAGAATTATGAACCCTGGATAAGTAAATTAAAAAATCGGTTAGAAGACTTATCCAAATTAGAATTTTTCTGGTTAGGCAGATCAACTGCATTCAAAATGATGGTATTACCTCATTTACTTTATTTGTTCAGGAACCTACCAATAAAAGTCCCCAAAACATTTTTCATTACTATGCAGAGAATGGTTAATAGGTTTGTCTTGAATACATTTTCAAGATTCTCAAATAAAGTATTAACCACTCATACTTCTGAATTCGGGCTGGGAGTTCCAGACATAGAAAAATACTATAAGGCCTCAATACTTGAGCAATCTAGAGCCGTCTGTATTAATGATTCTTCAAAGCAATGAGTTAGCATTGAACAAGAACAACTTCCTAAGAAATATTATAGATCATACTTAGGATCCAGATTGAACTGGAAAATTCAACAAAACATATCAAACCCCATTACAGCCAACGCATTAGGAATATGGAAGGAAATTATCTCTGTAAAGATGATCAAATCGCAATCTCCCATTCCTTTAGCTAATTTTTCTAATGCTTTCAAAAATGTGTCACTAGACAATTTGATAAATCTGGGTACAATATAATATAATATAATAGATGATTTATTGGTAGGTTCTGAAATAAAACCCTTTGAGGAATTAGTATCCCTATATAACATCCCTGAAGCCGACAAGCCCAAATATCTCAAAATAAAATAATTCCTAACAAAACATGTATCTAACCATATGTCACTTACACCCCAAATTAATAGACTTCTAACCCCCCAAAATAGGAAAACCAAAGGAAGACTGTTATCCTTGAAAAATGATTCCCCTAAATGGCAGCTTTGGAGATGGCAGGAGTTCTTGCAGAAAGACATAGATCAAGAAGACTGGGAACTTGCATTGAAGTCTTTAAAGAAAACATCACATTGTGTTTCCCACCACGAAAACTTCATTAAAATGACCTGGCAATGGTATATGACACCTGAGAAAATAGCCAAATTCGACAGTAAAACATCTCCACTTTGCTGGAGAAACTGCAAACAAGTGGGTTCTCTTATGCACGTTTTTTTGCTCTGTCCAAGGATACAAAAACTTTGGGAAGGTCTGGAAGAATTTCCTAAACAATTACCTGTATCACTCACCCCCAAGTATGGCCTTGTTACATTTAAAGGATACCACCGCCCACATGTTGTGGTAAAATAAATGCTGCTATGCGTAGGGGGAAAAAAGGACATACTCACCGCTTCCCTCGCTCCCTGCCATCGGCCCCCACTCGGTTCCCACAGCTGCCGGTACAGGCCGACTCTCCTGACTCCTGACCCGGACATACTGCGCTGCGCATGCGCAGTATGTCCTATAATCTTCCCTACTGCCGTCGCATCATGACGGCAGAAGAACGGACACTCCCCCGCCTCCTCCCTTCCCAGCGTGTGCGCTCCACTAATAAGGCTAGCGTGACATGCTAGCTGGAGTTGCTGTGGTATCCTTTAAAGACCATTGACTTGCCTCTTAAGGAGAGACTGATCTATAACCACATCTTTGTTGCTACCAGAATGCTTACTGTAGATAACTGGAAATATCCTGTTATACCAACAATTGAAGAAATCTTTAAAAAGGTTGATTTTAATCTTAAGGCTGAAAGATCATGGGCTACCAGATGTGGCGACCTTCAGGCTTTTCAGAATAGGGCAAGTCTATGGCCTTCGATCTACCCAGAATCTAAATTATCTGATGATTAAATACATAGTACATTCTCCTCTCACTAATAAATATGCTTGCCAGGGCCGACTTTAGGGGGGGGGGGGGGGGGGGGCGAGAGGGGGCAGAGCCCCCTCACATAGACTTCTTGCCCCCTCAAATCAGAGCCGCTCTGCCGCTGCTTCCTGGTCCGTGGAACGCAGGGGCGGACATAGGGCCATTATGTATCCTGTTGTTTTTTTTTTAAACTTATTTCCCTGGGGGTCTCACTCCTGTTCTCCCTCTTTCACCTCGGGTTGGCCCCTCTCCTGTAATTCGCGGCAGAATATAATGCAAGGAACCGGCAGACTTGTTCTGGTCAAATCTGCTGACACTGTATGTTCTGGTCAAATCTGCTGACACTGTGTGTGTTCTGGTCAAATCTGCTGACACTGTGTGTGTTCTGGTCAAATCTGCTAACGCTGTGTGTGTTCTGGTCAAATCTGCTAACACTGTGTGTGTTCTGGTCAAATCTGCCAACACTGTATGTTCTGGTCAAATCTGCCGACACTGTATGTTCTGGTCAAATCTGCCGACACTGTATGTTCTGGTCAAATCTGCCGACATTGTGTATGTGTATCGGTGTAGCAACACAGACGTCTGGTTATTGTGTGATCTGCAGTATCACCAATAATCCAGACGCTAACACTAAGTATTCACGACAGAAGACAGTTTGCAAGTGAACACCGAAGGCTTAAGAAGCAGAGGAGACCCTACAGTCGCACCCACTCCCATCAACCAATCAGAAGCACAAGTTCTGTCTATGCGTGCGCGCGACACACAGCAACCCTATGAGCCACTGACAAGCCCGTCCTCGGCGTGCTACACGCCAGAGGAATGGGCGAACTGACCGACAAGGCAACCGAAGCAGCTGCATCTCCAGAGAACATTACAGTACCCCCCTCCCCCCTTGAGGCGTGGACTCCGGACACGGTCTACCTGGTCTCTCAGGATGCAATTCATGAAACTTGTTCTTAAAGAGAGTCTGAAGCGAGAATAAATCTCGCTTCAGACCTCATAGAGAGCAGGGGCATGTGTGCCCCTGCTAAACCGCCACTATCACGCCGCTAAACGGGGGTCCCTTCACCCCCAAATCCCCCTCCGTGCAGCGCATCCCCTCTTCCTGGTTGGGGCAGGGCTAACCGCCGCAGCCCTGCCCCACGCGCGTCTGTCAGCGCGTATCTCCGCCTCTCCCCCGCCCCTCTCAGTCTTCCTTCACTGAGAGGGGTGGGGGAGAGGCGGCGATGCGCCGCTGATAGACAACTAAATCTACAACCAAGGTTTGCGGGGCTGGGTTTGGGGGTGAAGGGACCCCCGTTTAGCCGCGGGATAGCGGCGGTTTAGCAGGGGCACACATGCCCCTGCTAACTATGAGCTCTGAAGCGAGATTTATTCTCGCTTCAGAGTCTCTTTAAGTTAATCCGCATGCATGCGATGATCTGGCACCCAAGATCTCTCTTCGGGTCCATACCCCTTTCAGTGAACAAGGTATTGTATGGAATTCTGCACTACCAGAGTCCTAAATCTGTTCAATCTCATACTCAGGTTCCCTATCAATGACTACAGGGGGGGAGGGGAGAGGAATCCGCATGCACAGCGGGCTTCAGCAGGGACACATGGAAAGACTTAACACCTCTCATACTGGACGGAAGTGAAATTACATAAGTGACGTTATTAATCTTTTTGGAGACGGGGTACGGACCTATAAACCTGGGGCCCAGTTTTGCAGAAGGCTGTTTCAAGACCAAATCCCAAGTAGACACCCACACCACGTCACCTGGTGCAAAATTCCACTCCACAGACCGTCTTTTATCTGCCTGCTTATTCTGGGTCTGAAAGGCCTTTTCTAGGTTCCTTTTGACCATAATCCAGATTTCCTTCAACATTCCCTGCCATTCTTCCAGAGCAGGGAAAGGAGAGGACACCACGGGCAGTGGAGAGAATTTGGGTGATCTCCCCGTTACTACCTGAAATGAGGAGAAACCCGAGGAGGTACACTTCAAATTATTATGTGCGAATTCTGCAAATGGTAGAAATTTCACCCAATTCAACTAAGCGTCTGCCACATAATATACAAACTGGACTCCCCTGTCTGACACCACATTCTCCAGGATACCATGCAACCGGAAAATGTGGTGAATGAAGAGTTCTGCTAGTTCTTGTGCAGAGGGGAGTCCGTCCAAGGGAATGAAATGGGCCTGTACTGGCACCGGTAGGGACTGTAGAGTACCCACAGGAGCTCGTCTGGAGGGTTTGCTCCTGGCACAGACAGAACAATTACCGACAAAGTCCTTACAGTCAGATATGATAGATGGCCACCAAACACATCTATCCAGCAACTCCTGCATTCTGGCAACCCCGGGGTGACCTGCATTTTTATTAGAATGAAATATATGGAGAACTTTAAATCGGAACTGAAGTGGCACAAACAGAACCCCATCTGGCTTCCCTTCTGGAACCTCCTGCTGATACGGGCCCGAGATAGATACCCAGTCCTCCCAAGTCTCAGTAGCAGCAAGGATCACTTTCTCGGGGATGGTGTCTACAGGGGTTGAGGTCTGCACTGTCTCGGACTCAAAACATCTAGCTAAAGCATCTGCCTTAGTGTTTCTACTACCTGATGTGAAGGTAATAGTATGTTCAGCCCCCTCAAGCCACTGACGCGGCGCCATTCTTCCAATGCAAATCTGATGGTCAGCAATTCTCGACTCCTGCTATCATAACTTCTCTCAATTGAAGAAAATCTCCGAGAGAAATATGCACAGGGATGCAATCTGCCTCGCAGACCAGAGTGCTGAGACAGCCCGGCCCTCATCCCGAACTCTGAAACACCCACCTCAATAACAAAAGGGAGCGACACATTTACCTGTCTCAAAATGGGGGTGGAGCAAAGCAATTGTCTCAGTGAGGAAAATGCAGACTGCGCTTCTGATGACCAATTGTAGTTATCTGCCCCCTTTTTGGTGAGCTCAGTGAGAGGTGACACCATAGAGGAAAAACCTTTGATCAATGTTCTGTAGCAGTTGGCAAAGCCAAGGAATCGCTGGAGTGCCTTCACCTCCAAAGGTCGTGGCCACTCCAGGACTGCAGTAGCCTTAGGATACTGCGTAGGCACTCTCTCCATATGAACCTTGGTAGCACATATCTTGACTTTCTCCAAATGATGATGATGGCAATATGAGGACAAGCTTAACAAGGGGAGTGTTTTTTAAGCCACGGCATACCAAGGATCACTTTGGAGATAGTCATCTTGAGTACAAAGAACTGTATTTGTTCTTTATGCATGGCCCCCACCTGACATAACAATACAGGAGTCTGAGAAAGAGGTTGATTCCTCTGCAGTTGTGAATCATCCACTGCAGTAAGAACAATCTGATGTCCCGAAGAAATGAGAGGAAAACCAAATTTAATTGCAAAATTATAATCCATCAAATTAGCAGCAGAACCTGAGTCTATACAGGCCTGGGTAGACTGGACTTGATCTTCCCAGGTAATAGAACACGGGAGCAGTAAGCGATTGTTTCCTGGAGGTAAGACAGGGTCACCTAGGGTAGTACCCCCAACTACACCTAGGCGATAGAGTTTTCCGTCTTCTTAGGACAATTTTGTACCATGTGCCCCTTTTCTGCACAGAATAGACAGATTCTCTCAAAACGTCTCCTGTTTTTCTCAACCTCAGAGAGCCTGACTTGTCCGATTTGCATCTGCTCATCCTGAGGGGAAGAAGGAGGAGCAGGAGTAGAAAAAGTAATAGGAGGCGGCTTCCCTGGGACTCTACCCCGAGTCTGCCTTTGATACCGGACTCAACGATCAATTTTAATTGCTAAAGAGATCGCCTCATCCATAGACTTAGGTTCTGGATGACTTAGCATCAAATCGGCAACAGCATCGGATAATCCTGATAAAAAACAGTCTAATAGAGCATACTGCCCCCATCTGGCTGACACTGCCCACCTTCTAAACTCAGCTGCGTAAGTTTCCACACCGTTATGCCCCTGTCTGAGGGTTTTGAGTTTCCTCTCTGACGTCATAGCTAAATCAGGATCATCATATATAACTGCCATAGCTTTAAAAAATTCCTGAACAGATGCTAATGCCTCATGACCATCAGGGAGACTGTAGGCCCAACACTGCGAGTCACCAGATAATAAAGTTTTTATAAAGATGACTCTCTGACGCTCAGTACCTGATGATATCGGGCGTAACTCAAAATAAGATAAGCAGCGATGCTTAAAATTTCGGAAATCAGACCGGTGCCCTGAAAATCTTTCAGGATGAGGCACCCTGGGCTCACTAACAAGAGGGGATGACACTTGTGCATAGGGTTTTTAAAACGGTTAACTGTCTCAGACAGTTGATCAATTTGCGTCTGTTGTGTGTTAACCATTCTGATGAGATCGTTAACGGTCGTGGTCAGAAGTTTGACCCGATTGCACAGTTTCTCCATGGATATTTTTGGTCTGCTGTTCTGTAACAATCGGTGTAGCAACACAGACGTCTGGTTATTGTCTGATCTGCATTATCACCGATAATCCAGACACTATACCTGATTATGTAGTGATCTGCAGAATCACCAAAGATACAAGTATAGCTAACAGGTAACTGAAGTGTATAGTGCTTGGTGCAACTGGATAACTAATAAGTTTAAATAGACCTCACCAGAGGAGCTGGTGCGTACTATCAGTAGAACCTCACCAGTGACAAGGGCTCACTGGTGAGTGGAGTGGTCAGACAGGCTAGGTTCGGCAACAGACAGGCAGGTACAGTACAAATTCGGCAGGCAAGAGAATAGTGAATATTCAGGCAGAGTCAGCAACAGAATCAGATGGGCAGAAGTACAGAATCGATAAGCAAGAGCAAAGTCAGAAGTGAGCCAGAGTCATACACAGAATATCAAGTAATAACAATAATATAACAATCCTAGTCTTGTGTGAAATTCCCGGTTTCCTCCCGGATTAAAGCACACCGGATACTGACTAAGGTCTGAGCGCTAACACAGCAACCCTATGAGCCACTGGCAAGCCCGTCCTCGGCGTGCTACACGCCGGAGGAACGGGCGAACTGCCCGACAAGGCAACCGAAGCAGCTGTGGAGGCACTCAGACTGCCCGCAGCTGCATCTCCAGAGAACATTACAGTATGTTCTGGTCAAATCTGTCGCATGATTGAACAGATTTTCTAGTCAAGTCTGCCGACATGATTGAACATATTTTCTGGTCAAATCTAATCACATTACGTGTATTTTCTGGTGAAAGCTGATCACATTACGTGTATTTTCTGGAGAAAAGCTGCGCAATTATGTGAATCAATTTTCTGGGGAAAGGGTCACTAAAACTTGGGCCCACTGTCTTTGCGTTGTATTTTTAAATTACAGTTAGCTCCGCCCTCATCCGGCCAAGATCTCATTTCATTAAGACATACCTATAGTTCTGATATGACTCATATTACATTTTCACCAATAAAAAACCTCCAAAAAAAGATGCGACTCCCAGGATCTAAGAAGGGTGGTTTTAAACCCCCATTTCTTAGGAGGTCAGCTCCATTGAGAATTGAGAATCAATACAGCAAATACTTAAAATTGGTGATAAATAGCATTAAATAGCTTATATAGATAGACAGAAATTTAATTCTAAAATTATCTACTACACTTCAAAGGATTTCTACCAACCTAAAAGTATACACCTCTAGACTGCATTGTAACAGAAGAACTCATGTGGATGAAAAAGTAGGGAGGTTTTAATCCCCTATTTTCCGGAAGGATCAACTCCATGGAAAAGTGTTTATAAACAGATGCAACGCGTTTATATTGTCACATAAATTCTGAAGTGTGGATAAAGCTCAAATATATTATCATTACAGATTTAATATGTAAGATGTTTAAACAGGTACTTATATAACTTTCATAATGTAAATGTGTTTATGATGTAAGATATGTCATTTATATGATTGTATAATCCTTTTTGATAATTCCAATAAAAATTATTGAAACCGGAACGGCAATAACACCTTGTTATATTTGAGGGCCCTTTTCCACCAGCAGTTGATAGGCAGTTAAGACTGTCGAACTCTCACAACTGCTTGCTGCTGCCTGGTAACTGCTCTCTGCTGCTTGGTAACTGCTCACTGAGTGTGCAGTTCAGCTACCTGTGAAAAGGTGCCATAAAGAACAGGAATCCAGCAAAGCCCGATCTCTCATATAACACATTTGTAGATATGTATCAAATAAAGGAGTTGTCTGAGGAGCTAAGAAAAGAAGTTGATGCTCTTAGGGCTCTTTCACACTACAGCTCTTTTTAAGCGTTTCAACGCAAAGTCAAAACTTTGCGTTGACCGTGGTAAAATGAAAGTCTATAGACTTTCATTTTACCTTTCACACCCGACGCTGCGTTTCGATGCGTTGTGGTACGACACACTCAGGAGCATTTTAACGTCGGGAATCGGCGTTTTCCCGTCGGGTTAATTAATTACTACCGCCGCTACTCAGCGTCGCACCGCTGATTCCTGACAACACGCCGCAGGCTATCAATGTGTGCAGGAGAATGGCTCCTGCACGCATTGTGTAATGTGAAAGAGGCACCCATTAACAGACAGATTGTGCTCAGATGGAAGAAATTCAAGACTGTCAAAGATAACTCCAACTGCAAAGTGTGTACTGGTCAAGAGGTTACAAAGCAACCCAGGTAACTTCTAAGAAACTAAAGGCCGTCTCACGTGGAGGTGGTTAATGTTATTTTTCCAGCTTACCACAAGGTGGCACTGGTTGCTCACAAGTTTTGCAATTTATTTGTATTGTCCCCATCTCAGGTCCGTAAGTCAAAAAAGGAGATGAGGCAAAAGCTGTTAATTTTATTTCTGAAAGGTAATAATACATTGTACATGTAAACATTACTGTGTATACATTACATATAAACATTACTGATTTTGTGTGAGACATTAACTGCTCTCATAGGGAATTAAAGGATACCAGAGCTCAAATGGTTTGGAGAAATGGGGGAGCCAGCATGTACTGTCCTTATGTCCACCTCTCCCCCCGTTCTCTCTAGTCTCCCCCCCCCCCCCCCCCTTAGCTCACCTAAAAGACCCCAGGATCCTTTTCCAGTCGGCCGGGTCGGGGCTTACTGCGCAGACGCTGGCCGGGCTGCGCATACCTGTGGCTGGGGGCGCATGCGGACAACGTCACAGCGTCATGTGCAGGGCGCTCCCGCCCACGGGCACGCTGTAGGCCTGGCCTACATAGTAAGTCTCAACCCGGCCGACTGGAAGAGAATCCCAGGGGGGTTTAGGAGTGCTCCGGGAGAGAGGTGGGCATAAGGACAGGTGGTAGTATATGCCTGCTCCCCCTTTTACTCCAAACCATTTGAGCTCTGGTATTCTTTAAAGTGAACCTGTAAGCACCAAAAATAAGTGGTAAGTATCAAGCTTTTACTTTTTTATCCTTCTAGGTTCCCTTTAAAGAGACACTTAAGCGGAAAAAAAAATGATGATATCATGAATTGGTTGTGTAGTTGGGGTAATTACTAGAATATTGGTAGCAAAAAAAAATATTCTCATATTTTTATTTTCAGTTATACAGCTTTTTTTTAGAACATCGCATCATTCTCTAATAAGTACAGTCAGTGGTGTAGCTTTGGAGCTATGGGCCCCGGTGCGCGTTTTACATGGGGCCCCTCCCAGCACTCTATATATAACACTTGATACGGCGCAACAAAACCTGCCTTGGTCATACATAGTATTAGAGGTGCAAGAATTGGATGGGGAACAGTTTGTTAATGATTACTACGATTCAAAGCATCTATAGAGGTGATTATTACCACCACAGGACCAATAAACAGCTAATGCTTTGGTTGAGGAAGGGCCCCATGGGGCCCCTCTGGCCCAAGGGCCCCGATGCGGTCGCTACTTCTGCAACCCCTATTGCTACGCCCCTGAGTACAGTTTACACATTACTCCATTACTCAGCATTCTAAATCTTTTTACAAAACAGGCAGTCAACTTTTGACCTGTCCTGAACTGTTCTCTGCAAAAGTAAAACACAATACAGTTGAGATAACCTAATCAGAAGTCAGAGCTCTCTGAGACTTTCAAAGTCCTGGAGCTCAATGGCAATTTGCATAGATAACAACTAGAATTTCTTAACTCTTCCTGTACTGGAAACAAATATTAGACTTATGTCTCTGCTCCTAATGCTTTATTTCTTACCTGTACTACACAACCGATTCATTATATCAATTTTTTTCCGCTTGAGTGTCTCTTTAAAGCAAACCTGAAGCGAAAATAAACTTATGAGATAATGAATTATATATGTGTAGTACAGCTAAGAAATAGAACGTTGGTAGCAAAGTAAAGAGTCTCATGTTGTTTTCCAGTACAGGAAGAGTTAAGAAACTTCAGTTGTTATCTATGCATAAGAGCTTCTCTTAGCTATTTGACCCAACTGGGGTCGGCTGCAGCAGCTATTGTCTGGAGCACTTATATATCAAAGAAACAGTCAGAGACACATTGAGGGCTGATTCACACTATGAGAGCTTAACTGAGCACTTGTGATTTTAAAAGCTCTTGCTAATGTGAGTGTTCACACTGGAGCGATGTGATTTTGTAAAAATCCCCTGTAGCATTGCATTAGCAAGAGCTTTTAAAATGGCTAGCGTTTAAAAAGCTCTTGTAGTGTGAATGGGCTCTTAGAGAAGAGTTTCCTCCAGGGCATTTCAAAGGCTCATTAGCTTTGCTCTGTATTATAGTTTAATATACAGAGTGTGATTTATAAATTGCAAATATTTATTTATTAACCATTTGCCGACCGCGCACTCATAACGCGCGTCAGCAAAGTGGTAGCTGCACGACCAGCGACGCAGATCTGCGTCGCTGGCTGCAGGCTAATTAATCAGGAAACAGCCGCTCGCGTGAGCGGCTGCTTCCTGTCAATTCACGGCGGGGGGCTCCGTGAATAGCCTGCGGGCCGCCGATCGCGGCCTCGCAGGCTAAATGTAAACACAAGCGGAAATAATCCGCTTTGTTTACATTTGTACAACGCTGCTAACAGTAGCAGCGTTGTACCAGATCAGCGATCCCCGGCCAATCAGCGTCCGGGAATCGCTGTCACATGACAGGCAGGAGCCTGTTAGAGGCTGCACAGGACAGATCCGTTCCTGTGCAGCCTCCGATCTCCGGGGCAGGGAGGGAGGAGAGGGAGAGGGGGAATCCTGCGGTGGAGGGGGCTTTGAGGTGCCCCCCCCCCCCACCAGCCACACGCAGGCAGGAGCGATCAGACCCCCCCAGCACATCATCCCCCTAGTGGGGGAAAAAAGGGGGGCGATCTTGTCGCTCTGCCTGTTGTTTGATCTGTGCTGGGGGCTATAGAGCCCACCCAGCACAGATCTTCTAAAACAGCGCTGGTCCTTAAGGGGGGGTAAAGGCTAGGTCCTCAAGTGTTTAAAGGAACACTATAAAACCAAGTGTTCTGAAATGACAATGTACAAATAATGTACATACGTCAAATAAAGTAGACGTGTAAACATCTTCCTACTTTTCGTGTGAAAAACCTCAGAGGTAAAAGCTTTGATTCATTGTGTGTAGATTTTAGCTGTATTTGAAATGTCTCATTTACAAAGGTATGAATCTCTGCAGTCTGACATGCTAAGAACAGTGTAATATTGAAGCAGAGTTATATGAAAAGCCTGTCAGGTTTCACACACATGATGACAAATGTTTATGTTGCACATAAGATACATTTCCTCTGCTCTCTGCAGAGAGCTCAGTCAGAGACAGGCGAATCTTTCTTTCACACAGGGTTAACAGATGAAGTGTGAGGGAATTTCCCCTTCTCTCATGGTTCACTCTGCCGTCAGAATTGCCGTCAGAAAAGTGTGAAAGGAATTAGATAACAGTAAACAAAGAGGTGAGGATTCAAATGTATACACCAGTACTTGAAAAAAACATGTAGATCGATAGTGTTCCTTTAAGTTCTTTATATAGCCGACATGTTACACAGCGCTGTACAGAGTATATTGTCTTGTCTGTCCCTCAGAGGGGCTCACAATCCAGTCCCTAAATATGACAGAATAATGCAATGTTATAAAAATAAAATTAAAAAAAAGTTATATAACTGAAAATAAAATATGAGACTATTTTCTTTGCTACTAATGTTCTCTGAATTATCTGTACTACACCTACAATTCATTATATCATAAGGTTCTTTTTTCACTTCAGTGTCACTTTAAGTAAATAAGCCAACTAAACTTCCACTTTAAATGAGGAGCATGACAGTTAGAGAAAGACACAGTATTCCAACAACATAAGAACCTTATATTATCTGTTAAACATGCTGCTGGGAGTATTCTGGGTTGGGCCTGTTTTGCGCTATCTGGGCCTGGATGGTTTACAATCATTGATGGGACAACCAAATAAATCAAAAGGAAAATGTCAAGACCAAGCCTGGATTTCTATCACAGGATCCTATAGGCACAAATGTCCAGGCAACTTAGATGTTGCCCTCCATGAACCTACAACCCCCCCCCCCCCCCCCCCCCCCCCGAACCACACTACAAATGTGCTGGCTGTCACTTCTCCCTCACTTCCCTTGCCCATCAAACGTAACTACAGATGTCCCTTACCAAGTAGCCAGAAGTAACCTGAATATTAAGTAGCTGGAGATGCCCCAAGTATTAGGTAGCTACAGCAGCCTCAGTATTAAGTAGGTAGTGGTGTCGCTTAGCATTAGGTAGCTAGAGGAACCTCGGTATTAAATATCTAGAGGTGCCCCTGACTGAAGGGAGATCTGGCCAGTGGAATGCTGAGATCCGGGTGAGTAACCTCTCATTTACACTCTGCTCAGGACTCTGCATAGGGAAGGAGGGAGGTGCTCTGGGAGGAGAGTGAGCCGCCTTTCCATCATTAGGCACCTGTAGGCACGTGCCTGCAGTGCCTTATGGTAAATCCAGCCGTGGTCAAGACAACTGTTTGTGAACTGATCCTAAGGAGACAGTGAATCTTGCAGCAGTGCAGAAATCTTAAACACACGAGTCATTCTACCAAAGAATACTTAGAGAAGAATGAAGCAGCTGTTCTGGTATAGTAAAGACAAAGCCTAGACTGCAATTGCTGTGCGATATTCCTAGGCTCCTGTTCTTTGTAAAGGAGGGGAAATGCAAAAACAGATGGCAATCGGGCAAAATTGCAAATGCACGGCAGTAATTGAACTGTTCATGTGTGATTTCCATTAGTTTTGAAGTGGACCTGAACTCATGCACTGGACACAAGTAACACACAGATGAATCCACCCTGTTTGTGTTTATAGTAAAAAGCCCAATTTCCCCTCGCCTACAAGTAGGTAATCACAATTGTAATTTGTGCTCTCAGCCATGTCAGCACAGGAATCTCAGCTAATTTGTAAACACAAGGGCCCCTATGCAATTCGCCTTCTCACCTGAATTTTCTCCTAGGTGATATTTGACACCTGTAAATAAAATGCCTTTTAAATCCCCAGGCAACACAAAAAAAAAAAAAATAATAATTTTGATAGTACCTTTTTTCAACTACTTTTTGGTACTTTTCCAATTGCAGAATGTTGAAAAGTTATTTTAAAGACAAGATAAAAAAAATGATCTCCTGGGATAAAACTCGGGAGTAAAAATGAATTGCATATGGGCCAGGAGGATGCTTACTTTTTGCTTCCATGAAAGCAGGAAGTAGACACACTGCAGATTTATTGCAGGAGCTCTGTAAGCTGTAACAAATAAATGTTTTCTTTCAAAGGTTATTATGCTGTTGCACATCTTTTAGAGCAGAGATGAAGTTCTGAGTTCAGGTCCGCTCCAAAGAACCTAGTGTTTTTGTGATTTGCAAGCAATTGGAATCAGATCGCAAAATGCTGCTAGTGGAAAAGGGCCCTGATACTACAATGCAGCAAATAGTTATTTATATTTGTTTATGTTTTTCGCATAATAGTAGTTTTATGTAAAATATAGACAGTAAGGCCCAGTGCACACCAAAAACCTCTAGCAGATCCGCAAAATGCTAGAGGCACCGGTTTAACAATAGGGGATGCGACCCCTGCCCCCTCGGCCCCCCCCCCCCCCCCCCGGGCCCGCTCAGGAACTTTTTGGCTGCAGGAGGAGTCGCAACATAAGAGCAGAGCGTGGCCGCAGATCGGTGGGGAGGGGGGACATCCCCTCCCTCACCTCGGGCTCTCCTCTCAGCGCTCCCCCTCCTGCAGCTATTAGTGACAGCGGGCGGGCGGCGGTAGACTGAATTCATACCTCCTTAGCGCCGGAGGTCTCCCATCAGTAAGTGCTTATGTCACTTCCTGTGTAAAACAGGAAGTAGCATGAAGCTCTTAGAGATCAGAGACCTCCTGCGCTAAGGAGGTATGTGTCCAGCCTGCCGCCACCCGCCCGCTGTCACTAATAATTGCAGGAGGGGGAGCGCTGAGAGGAGAGCCCGAGGTGAGGGAGGGGGGGGAATGTCCCCCCTTCCCGCTGATCTGCCACACTCTCCTCTTATGTTGCGACTTCTCCTGCCCCCAAAAAGTTCCTGAGCAGGCCCGAGGGAGGGGGGGGGCCGGATATTTTTTTGCAGTGGGGCCCGGGGATTTCTAGTTACGCCCCTGGCTAGAAGTTTTTGAAGCAGATTTTCAGAGCGATTCTAGGCATGTTTAGAGAGGTTTTCTAAACATGCCTAGCATTTTTTGGAGCGTTTTTGTGTAGCAGATTTCATATATTGTTACAGTAAAGCTGTTAATGAACAGTTTCTGTAACAAAAACGCTTGGAAAACCGTTCTGAGCTAACATTTTTCAGAGCGTTTTTTCCCTTTCCTACACTTTACATTGAGGCAGAAACGCCTCAGAAATCTAAAAAATGCTGCAGCCCCCGAGTTTGCGTTTGTGGAAAAAACAAACCGCTCTGGTGTGCACCATCCCACTGAAATACATTACCCAAGCAGTTTTCAAACAGCTAGCGTTTTTAAAAACGCTCCAGAACTGCTCTGGTGTGCACCAGCCTTCAGACTTGTATATATAAATGAGGTAATTATGGAAATACCTTAAAAGAAGAAACTATAGTCAGGACCGGGCAGAGGCGAGAGAGGCTCCAGCCTCAGGGCGCAGTGTAGGAGGGGGTGCACAACTCACTCAGCTATCATTCCACTATTGTGTTTGAAGCAGAGGGAAATAAGAAAAGGGGATACATGGCAGTGACTGCAAGCCAGATAACTAGAGATTAAGGTGTTGGGGGCCTTGGGGTGCCTCTTAGTCTAATAGCAATCAGTGTGTAACGGCTGGGGTGGGAGGGATGGAGGGGCGCACTTTGATGTCTCAGCCTTGGCTGCTGTAGGACCTTGTCCCGGCTCTGAATAGAGTATGAAAAGAAACTGAACTAACTAATAAAGATGCTCAGAAGGAAGCCAACCTAAAACCTACACTATGACAAGCATCTGTAACACAATATGGCTGTGTAGCCGTAAAGAAATTGTCACCCTTGTGTATTTTTTCCCATTATGGTGCCAGTTTCCGCTCACCACGTACAGGAAGGCATTTAGCACTATCTGAGAAGTCTAGTGCTCCGAGGTTAAATGGATTTTCGGATTGTGTGTACACTAAGATGTGACTTCACAGGCCAATATTTGGAAAGGTGATCACCGCTACATTAAATATAGGAAATACCATCATGTCTTTGCTGAGTGAGTCATCTCTCCTGAGGAATACCCTCCACAACTCGTCTTTCATGACCATTAGGAAAGTAAACATCCATGCTATACAAAGTTTTATGAAGCTTGTGAAAGACCTGAAACACTTGTGATTATAATATATGCTGCTCACAGCTGTCTTTTAAGACTCAGCATCGAGCTCCTCATACTTTGCATCAGTCATCGCTGCTTCCGGAATTCAGTGGCAGACAGCCAGAAGTTACAAGGCTAAGATATCCTGGAGAGAGCAGGTAATTTGGGTGCCGGACCAGTGACGCTTTGGTAAAATGGGCGCCACATAAACTGCAATGTGTATAGCTGCACCCAGGGGGTAACCTGGACGCCAGCGGCCCCCGATATATAGTGGGATTAGGTGGCTGGCAACAAATAGCAGAGGATAAGGAGTAATTAGCAGCGAAAGGCACTCATATTGGTGGGGATTGCAGTGGGGTGGGGGTTGGTTAATGATAGGAATCGGTAGAGGGAGGGTTATTGTAAGTATAGGGTTAGGCTTAGTCAGGGCAGGTTGTAGACTTTTTGCTGCCTGGAGCACACTTATGAGGATGCGCCCTCCCCCAGTACACACTTCCTCAGACTTACATGCACAGCAATAAGCTGAAGCATATGCACCTTGGATGCAGGGAATCGAGAAGGCAGAATGGCACATAGCAAGGAGATTGGGCTAGCAAAGGGCAGTGCATATTTAATTAAAGAGAGCCCAAGGTGGGCTCATAAAATAAAAAAAAATGTAGGCTACCTGATCCGGGGAATGAGCAGATCAGGTAGACGCAAAAAAACTGCTCCTTGCTGCTCCTGGGGGCCGCACAGGCCCATTTTCACTTTCGTGACCTCTGCGTCACGACGCTGCAAGGAGAGACTGTGTGTCTCATCCAGCGTGCAGGGAGGCAGAGGAGTGGCATGGGCGTGGCCAGAGAGAGAGCTGCCCAATGGCAGCTCTGGAAACCCTGCAGGGAACCCCTCTCCCCATGTTTACCTCCAAGATAGTGAGAAATATTGTTGCTAATCTCAGGGGGCCATAGTGCGGCCGTGGGGGGGGGGGGACACAAAAGCATGTCATGAGGCAGAGAACATGCCTCTTGTGTCCCATCTGTCCCCCCACGAACCACCTCGGGTTCTCTTTAAGGGGTGTGTCAGCACACACAAACTCATGTGCTCCATGAGTCAGGCAGAAGCAGCAGAACATAGGAAGAGACTGATTGTCGAGCTGTTGCTGCTCCCTACAGTCTGCATTCTGGAGTACCAGTACATCATGCATCAACTTGGATCTGGGGCTAAACCCACACAAAGGGACTAGGGATGTTCAATGAGTTGTAAATAACTCAGAGTTGATGCAGAATTAGGCTAATTTGAATACAAATGTCTGTGCTACACTGTAGCTTGAAAATGGATCATTTGGTTAAAACCAAGGTGGTATTGGATTGGTAGAATTTCAGGCATAAATTTCTGCATAATTCTGCATCAACAATTATTTGTATCTCATTGGCTATCCCTAGTCCAGAGAAACACAAGAAGTAGCGGTGCCACCAGCTAAACAGACAAACCAGGCAGGATGTTTTGGGCCTCTGTCTCTTCTCAAATGCCCTTAGACATTAAAGGACAACAGGACCTCTTATGCAATTCACTTTTTGTATCTCCTAGAGATAATTCATCTTCTCTTTAAAATAACTTTTCAGCAGTTTAAAAATAGAAAAAGTACCCAAAAGTTGGCGAATAAGTAATATTAAAATTATTTTGAGTATTTTCTTGCTTGCTGGTGGCTTAAAAAGCATTTTATGACAAGGTATGGAAATATCAATTAGAAGAAAACTCAGGAGAAAAAGTGAATTGCATATGGGCCCAGGAGTGAGGTATATGGAGGCTTACATATTTGTTTCCTTTTAAACAATGCTACTTTCCTAACTATCATGCTGGTCCTCTGCCTCTAATACGTTTGGCCATAGACCTTGAACAAGTGTGAAGATCAAATATTTCTGACAAAAATGTCAAGATTAGCTGTATGCTTTTTCAGGGGTGTTAGTATGCTGTTAGTGAGCAAAATGTAGCCAGGGTCTCTATCCACAGTGAGGGCCGCTGCAGTCATTGTCAGTGGTCAGTACAACAATGCAGGAGCACTGGAAAAGTGGCACACTGGTAGTCTGTAGCACAATGCAGAGGATACGTAATTGCTGCAGGCTACTGCAGGGGGAATTGGAAAAAGACTAGAATGTTGTGGAATATAGTAAAGGCATGCAAGTGTAAAGAAGAAAACTAATGTTTCAAAATCCAACAGGGATATTATGCTAGAACAGGGGTGGGCAAACTTTTTGACTTGAGGGCCACACAAGGTCCTCAAGTTTGACCGAGGGGCCGGATCAGAAAAGGAGTGAGTGTGATGCACAAAAAATGGGTGTGGCCATGACCGGGTGTGGGTGGAGCTAACTAATGTAACAATGTAACGCAAGGACAGTGAGTCCAAGTTTTCTCCCAAAACACATTTAAAGAGAAACCATTATCAAGGATTGAACTTCATCCCAATCAATAGCTGATACCCCCTTTCCCATGAGAAATCTTTACCTTTTCTCATATAGAGCATCAGGGACATCTGTATGGCTGATATTGTGGTGAAACCCCTCCCACAGTGTGATGTCAGGACCATGGTGCTGACATCACACTGTGGGAGCCTTGTTGCATTGGCCACAATTCACTAAGCAGTTTAGACTAGTCTACTGATGGTTTGGTGTAAACCAGCAATCTATCACATCAAAAGGGAATTCACTCATAATTACCATGTTTTAGACCTGTTTTTAGACCTTGTCTAAAACATTAGGTAATTAGGGTCTAATTACCATACCAGGTAGCTATGATATCAGCTATGACTGATATCCTTCTCCTCTGATGAGCTCTCCTCTGGATACAATTAAACTCCTGCATAATTAATTTAAAAAGCTCCATTCTCATGTCTAAAATACCTCACAGATGTACTTTACTGACAAGAAATCAGCTGGTCTAATCTGTCAGAAAAAGTGGGCGTGGTTACTCCTTGTTTGCCTTTGTGAATTGTGTAGTTACTGAATGTTTTCGACCAGGTCTAAAAAAAGGACTAAAACATTCTGTAATTATTAGTGAATTCCTTTTTGATGCGACTGATTTACGCCAAACCACAAGTAGACTAAAACAATCAATAGACTAGTCTAAACTGCTTAGTGAATTGTTGTGAATTGCGCGCCGGATGAAATAGCCTAGCAGGCCGCAGTTTTTGCAAGTAGGCTGGCAGTTGCAGATGGGTCTGCTGTTTCCATTAATTTTCAATGAGAAAAAGAAATGTTCCCTTCACAACTGAGTCAGTGGCCATGCTATGCCTGACTGCCAAGTACATGAGTTGATTCCATGCAGAAATATAGATGCAAACTACACATCCTACCTAATAAAACATCTGTGTCTCTGCGTCCCATGTCCGTGTGTGTCCCTGTGTTTGCGCTACTGCGCATGTGCCGCAGGGACAGCCATTGGATGGGAGCAGGACAGCCAGGGACAGCCGGCCAGGCGTGTGCGTGCCGGCGTGTGCACGTGCGCGCGACATGGGGCGCAGGTGGCAGCGGTGACATAACTAGAGCATGTTATTAATGCTAAGGTCCCTAGTATGAAATATTATACATGTGTCCTTCACATGAATCTCAATGTGTTTGAGAACACAACACCTATCCCTCTCTTCAATTCAGTCAGAAAGAGTCAATCTGGAAGACTTGTAATGAGTTCGGAACAGTGTAACTGTGAAATAGAGCCTGCATTTGCAATAGGAAAATGTTGCCACTTCTATGTTTACAGTTGTTCAGCACAGATTCATGTATCTGGACTAGTGTTGGGCGAACAGTGTTCGCCACTGTTCGGGTTCTGCAGAACATCACCCTGTTCGGGTGATGTTCGAGTTCGGCCGAACACCTGACGGTGCTCGGCCAAACCGTTCGGCCACATGGCCGAACTAAGAGCGCATGGCCGAACGTTCCCCGAACGTTCGGCTAGCGCTGTGATTGGCCGAACGGGTCACGTGGTTCGGGCCCGAACGCGCTCTGATTGGCCGAACGGTCACGTGGTTCGGGTAAATAAATACCCGAACCACGTCATATCTCAGAATCAGAATCAGAATCAGATTTATTTCGCCAAGTACAGCATGAGCTATAGTCGGAATTATTTGTGGTACACATGGCATAGACATACAATAGAAAGACAAGACACACAGCACGGACAAATTAGAACTGCAGCAATGGTATATATGACAGATTAGTGTTCCTTCCTGCCGGGCGGTAGCAGTCCCATGCACTAATAATAATGATGATAATACTAATAGTACTGCTGATGATGATGATGGTGGTGGTGGTGGTGGCCCCCGTACGGACCTTAGGCAGTGTGGACGAGGGCGGGCAGCGGCGAGAACTGAGAGACCCCGCTAGGGCAGTCCCGTAGGCGGGCCTGACGGGGGGAAGTTGGAGTTCAGCAGCCGGACCGCTTGGGGGAAGAATGTGTTCTTACGTCTGGTGGTTTTGCATGGTATAGACCTGTAGCGGCGGCCCAATGGGGGGAGCTTGAAGTAGCGACTGCCTGGGTGGGAGGGGTCACGGGAGATCACAGTGGCCCTCTTTATCATCCTAGCGGAGTGGAGGAGATCAAGTGGTGGGAGAGGAGCCCCGATGATTCTCTCTGCGTCAGTTATGACTCTCTGCAGTTTATGTTTTTCGCTGGCCGTTGCCCCCGCATACCAGACAATGACTGAGGAGCAGAGGATGGATTCTATAGTGGCAGTATAGAAGCTGGTCATCAGTTCTCTGGGCATGCCGAATCTCTTCAGTTGGCGCAGGAAGAACAACCTCTGCTGCGATTTCTTCTGAATTGTGGAGGTGTTCAGCCCCCACTTCAGGTTGTTAGTGAGGGTCGTGCCGAGGAACCGCACGGATGTAACCCTAGAGACTTCGGTACCCCCAATGAAGACAGGTGGGAGGGGGGTAGGGTTCCTCCTGAAGTCTACGACTAGTTCAACAGTCTTTGCCGCGTTGAGTACTAGGTTATTGTCCCTGCACCAGCTACAGATTCGCTCGACTTCGCTGCGGTATTTATGCTCTCCGTTGCTGCCGATTAGGCCAATGATAGTAGTGTCGTCTGCAAATTTGATGACTTTCACAGAGTCGGCGGATGATATGCAATTATTGGTATAGAGGGAGAACAAAAGTGGTGACAGTACACAGCCTTGTGGAGCCCCAGTATTGGTGGTTCTGATGCTGGAGTAGCAGTTGCCGAGCTTCACCTGTTGCGTTCTGTTTGTCAGGAAGTCCTTGATCCACGCTCGAAGGGTGGGGTCTACTCCGAGCTGCACCAGATTGGTGAGCAGGATGTCTGGGCAGATCGTGTTGAACGCCGAGCTAAAATCCAGAAAAAGGATCCTAGCGTAGGAGGCAGGATTGTCTAGGTGCTCCGTGATGTATGCCAGGCTGGCATTGATGGCGTCCTCCACGGATCTGTTTGCCCTATAAGCAAATTGGAGCTGGTCAAGGTGAGCGTCCGTGTACCTCTTCAGATGGGCAAGGACCAGCCGCTCGAGGAGCTTCATGATGTTTGAAGTTAGGGCCACTGGTCGGAAGTTGTTGTGCTCAGTGCTGCCAGGTTTTTTGGGGACTGGTACAATTGCGGACCGCTTGAAACAGGAAGGGACTGTGCCGTCTGATAGTGACCGTTCGAATAAGGACGTGAGCACAGGGGCTAACTGATCAGCACAGGTTCTCAGGCAGATCGACGACACTCCATCTGGGCCAGAGGACTTCCTGGTATTTAGCTTACGGAGCTGCCGGAGTACTTCTAGTTCATGGACAGCAACAGGAGCCAGGGTGCCAAGTTCCCCTGAGGGGGGGGGCATCGTAGCAGAGGCTGGTTGGTACCCGTGCGGGTTTGGGTGTTGCTCGAACCTGCAGTAGAACTCATTGAGCTCCTCCGCCAGCCGAAGGCTCGGGGTCGCAGGCTGAGGTGCGGGTTTGAAGTTTGTGGCTGCTCTCAAGCCCTTCCATACCTCCCGTGTATTGTTTGATTGGAGGCAGAGCCCCAGCTTATCGGAATAGGCCCTCTTTGCTAAACGCAGTTCTCTTTTCAGGGCGTACCTGGCCTCTCTGTATTTCTCCGGGGAGCCAGACTTGTGCGCTTCGTCCTTGCATTTCCGAAGTCGGCGGAGCTTGTCATTAAACCAGGGCTTGTTGTTGGGGTAAGTCCTGAAGGTCTTGGATGGGATACATGCTTCCTCGCAGAAGCTAATGTAGGAGGTAACGTTTTCGGCCCATTTATCAAGGGAGGGTGCCTCCAGGGTCGTCCAGTCGGTGGTGTCAAAACAGGCTTGGAGTTCCAGTTTTGCTTCTGCTGTCCATTTTTTGATGGTTATGACAGTGGGCTTGGAGGTCTCTAGGAGCCGCCTGTAAGTGGGGATCAGATGGATTGTGTTATGGTCAGAGTTTCCCAGAGGGGCTCCTTGGGTGGCCTTGTATGCGTTTTTATGGATCGTGTAGCAGTGGTCCAGGATGTTACCGTTTCTGGTAGGGCAGGTTATGTGCTGCTTGTAGCGGGGCATCTCAAAGCGTAGGTTCGCCTTGTTAAAGTCGCCCAGGATGATGATCAGAGCCTCAGGGAGGGATGTTTCCCACCGCGAGATATTGTCACTGAGGACTTGCAGTGCGGTCTTGGAGCATGCGTCGGGAGGGATGTAAACCCCAACAAGGACGAGGGAAGGGAACTCTCTGGGGGAGTATTTAGGCCTGCAGTTTATAGCCAGAAACTCCACATCTGGGGTACAGGTCTTGTTGAGGGTGATGATGTTGGAGCACCAGGAGGTGTTGATGTAAAAGCAGATGCCCCCACCTCTCGTTTTCCCAGAGAGGGCTACATCGCGGTCTGCTCTTAGGAGGTTGTAGCCTGGTACATGTACGGAGTCTTCGGGGATGCTGTCACTCAGCCAGGTCTCGGTGAAACAGAGAACCGGGGTGTTCTTGCCGATCTGGGGTTTACTACCAAGTAGGAGGAGCAGCTCGTCCAGTTTGTTGGGAAGTGAGCAGACATTTGCAAGAAGGATGGCAGGGACGGGGGAGCGTAGACCTTTCCTTTTGAGTCGGACCTGGGCCCCGGCCCTCCTACCTCTGTGACGGCGCTTGTTCGGTGCCTGCTTGGAGACGAGGTATTTGATGTGGGCGGTGACAGCATCCCACAGGGGGGAGCCCCCTGGAGGCTTGGGGCTGTCTGGGGGTTCCCATTTGAGGAGGGCATCTCTGGATAGGGTGGTAGTGTTTTGTGGCCGCTCCGAGCCCATGGCCCAAGTAGGAGGTGGCGTTTGCGTTCAGGGCAGAGGGAGGCACGGGCTGATCGTGCGGAGCAAGACAGCGGAGCCCAGCATAGTCGTAAGGCTGATGGAGGGTCTCGGGGGGTCGGGCAGCAAGGTCACAGGTAGGTGGTATTGTGCGGGTAGCACCGCACAGTGTGTGGCCCGAGTGGATGATGTGGAGCGGGCAGCACGGAATATTGCACACAATATCTCCGCCATTTCTCTGTGGGTTTAGCTTTGGGTAGGCAGGCAGGGTAGTTCGCTCTCCAGCCACGCTAGCCAGGGTCCCCCCCAGTCATTGTGTGTCGCTGCTGGGAACAGTAGTACACCGCTCGCTCAGCCACACTATATATATAGCATTGTTTACTGCCACTGTGTACCTCGCTCAGCCACGCTATATATAGCATTGTGTTTTCTGACACTCTGTGTACACGGCTTAGCCTGGCTATATAGCATTGTGTGTACTGCCACTGTGCACCTCGCTCAGCCACGCTATATATAGCATTGTGTTTTCTGACACTCTGTGTACACGGCTTAGCCTGACTATATAGCATTGTGTGTACTGCCACTGTGCACCTCGCTCAGCCACGCTATATATAGCATTGTGTTTACTGCCACTCTGTGTACACCGCTCAGCCAGACTATATACCATTGTTTACTGACACTCTGTGTACACCGCTCAGCCAGACTATATACCATTGTTTACTGACACTCTGTGTACACGGCTCAGCCTGATTATATAGCATTGTGTGTACTGCCACTGTGCACCTCGCTCAGCCACGCTATATATAGCATTGTGTTTTCTGACACTCTGTGTACACGGCTTAGCCTGACTATATAGCATTGTGTGTACTGCCACTGTGCACCTCGCTCAGCCACGCTATATATAGCATTGTGTTTACTGCCACTCTGTGTACACCGCTCAGCCAGACTATATACCATTGTTTACTGACACTCTGTGTACACCGCTCAGCCAGACTATATACCATTGTTTACTGACACTCTGTATACACGGCTCAGCCTGACTATATAGCATTGTGTGTACTGCCACTGTGTACCTCGCTCAGCCACGCTATATATAGCATTGTTTACTGACACTCTGTGTACACGGCTCAGCCAGACTATATAGCATTGTGTGTACTGCCACTGTGCACCTCGCTCAGCCACGCTATATATAGCATTGTGTTTTCTGACACTCTGTGTACACGGCTTAGCCTGGCTATATAGCATTGTGTGTACTGCCACTGTGCACCTCGCTCAGCCACGCTATATATAGCATTGTGTTTTCTGACACTCTGTGTACACGGCTTAGCCTGACTATATAGCATTGTGTGTACTGCCACTGTGCACCTCGCTCAGCCACGCTATATATAGCATTGTGTTTACTGCCACTCTGTGTACACCGCTCAGCCAGACTATATACCATTGTTTACTGACACTCTGTGTACACCGCTCAGCCAGACTATATACCATTGTTTACTGACACTCTGTGTACACGGCTCAGCCTGATTATATAGCATTGTGTGTACTGCCACTGTGCACCTCGCTCAGCCACGCTATATATAGCATTGTGTTTTCTGACACTCTGTGTACACGGCTTAGCCTGACTATATAGCATTGTGTGTACTGCCACTGTGCACCTCGCTCAGCCACGCTATATATAGCATTGTGTTTACTGCCACTCTGTGTACACCGCTCAGCCAGACTATATACCATTGTTTACTGACACTCTGTGTACACCGCTCAGCCAGACTATATACCATTGTTTACTGACACTCTGTGTACACGGCTCAGCCTGACTATATAGCATTGTGTGTACTGCCACTGTGTACCTCGCTCAGCCACGCTATATATAGCATTGTTTACTGACACTCTGTGTACACGGCTCAGCCAGACTATATAGCATTGTGTGTACTGCCACTGTGCACCTCGCTCAGCCACGCTATATATAGCATTGTGTTTTCTGACACTCTGTGTACACGGCTTAGCCTGACTATATAGCATTGTGTGTACTGCCACTGTGCACCTCGCTCAGCCACGCTATATATAGCATTGTGTTTTCTGACACTCTGTGTACACGGCTTAGCCTGACTATATAGCATTGTGTGTACTGCCACTGTGCACCTCGCTCAGCCACGCTATATATAGCATTTTGTTTACTGCCACTCTGTGTACACCGCTCAGCCAGACTATATACCATTGTTTACTGACACTCTGTGTACACCGCTCAGCCAGACTATATACCATTGTTTACTGACACTCTGTGTACACGGCTCAGCCTGATTATATAGCATTGTGTGTACTGCCACTGTGCACCTCGCTCAGCCACGCTATATATAGCATTGTGTTTTCTGACACTCTGTGTACACGGCTTAGCCTGACTATATAGCATTGTGTGTACTGCCACTGTGCACCTCGCTCAGCCACGCTATATATAGCATTGTGTTTACTGCCACTCTGTGTACACCGCTCAGCCAGACTATATACCATTGTTTACTGACACTCTGTGTACACCGCTCAGCCAGACTATATACCATTGTTTACTGACACTCTGTGTACACGGCTCAGCCTGACTATATAGCATTGTGTGTACTGCCACTGTGTACCTCGCTCAGCCACGCTATATATAGCATTGTTTACTGACACTCTGTGTACACGGCTCAGCCAGACTATATAGCATTGTGTGTACTGCCACTCTGTGTACACGGCTTAGCCAGACTATATATCATTGTGTGTACTGCCACTCTGTGTACACCGCTCAGCCAGACTATATAGCATTGTGTGTACTGCCACTCTGTGTACACCGCTCAGCCAGACTATATAGCATTGTGTGTACTGCCACTCTGTGTACACCGCTCAGCCAGACTATATAGCATTGTGTGTACTGCCACTCTGTGTACACCGCTCAGCCAGACTATATAGCATTGTGTGTACTGTCACTCTGTGTACACCGCTCAGCCAGACTATATAGCATTGTGTTTACTTCCACTCTGTGTCTGCTGGGCCTGGGAACAGTAGTACACCGCTCACCCGCCACTGTATAGCATTGTGCTCTGTGTCGCTGCTGGGAATAGTGGTACACCGCTCACCCGCCACTGTATAGCATTGTGCTCTGTGTCGCTGCTGGGAATAGTGGTACTGTATAGCATTTCTGTACTGCCACTGTACTGCTGCCAGTCAGCGTGTACTGTAAGGATAAGTGAAATGAGGAAGAAATCCGGTGAAAGAGGAAGGGGCAAGGGAAGAGGTGTTTCCCCTGACGGTTCACGTACAGGCCACAGGGGAGCACCCAAGAAAACCCACTCAATACCGCCCATGTTGTCCAGGACAACAACCCTCACAGATCCAAAAGAACAGGACCAGATAATTACTTGGATGACCTCTCAAGCATCCAGCAGTGGGTTAAGCAGCACCAGCACATCACGCACGAGGTCCGAGTCCTCAGCCAGTTACAAGGAGCCAGTGGGCACAAAGCTGACACAACCGGCAGCGACACCACGCACACAACTGCCAGATAACCAGTCCGATGAATTACCTCAGGACACAATGGGGTATTCGCAGGAGCTATTCCCAGCCCAACAAACTTCCACCTTTCAAAGGTCAATGGAGGAACAGCCAGAAATGTTGTGCCCGGATTCACAACCATTTACTGTGGGAAATGCACCGCGCACTGAAATACAAGGCGAGTCCGAGGAGGACTCGGAAACCCAAATCCCAGAGCAAGTTGGGCAGGAGGGGTTGCAATTGCAGGAGGTCGGCCGACAAGATCTGGAAGACGACGTTGGAGTGAGCTGCGCAGAGGTTGTTCTGGGGAGCTCTACTCCACGGCGGCGGCCCTCCACAATGACATATGACGAGTTTGAGGAGATGGAAGAGGAGGGTATGGACAATGTGGACATAGACCCAGATTTTGTTTGTGAACGAGAACATCGCCGTCGTAGCAGCAGCACAGATGAGTCTGTTGAAGAACCCACTGCTGCACGAGTTCGCCTTGTGCCACAAGGTAGGCGGCGCGCAATTTCAGGCACCACACGCGTGGAAGTTCAAGTGAGAGGCAAAAGAGGAGCAAACAGAAATCGCCAGCAAGGAGGCAGGTGCTCCAAAGTCTGGGCTTTCTTTGAAGACTGCACTGAGGATGTTACCATGGCGATTTGCAAGGTGTGCAAGACCCGCCTGAGCAGGGGGAAAAGTATTAACAACCTCTCCACCACCAGCATGAGCCGCCACATGCTATCCAAACATCCCACTCTGTGGGCAAACGCGGCAGGACAGGGTACCAGCAACACTGCCTCCCTTGGGTTCACCAGACTCACCACCAGACCCGCTTCAGCAGCAGCAGTAGCCCAGCCATTGCGTGGTTCACAACATTCACAAACATCAGACGACGCTGACACTGTCACTTTCCGGAGTAGTGCTCTTGAGGTCTCCCAGTGTTCATCAAACACAACAACCAACAGCCCTTCCGTGTGCAGCGCTACGGTTCAGTTGTCTGTGTCGGAGATGTTTGAGCGCAAGAGGAAATTGCCAGCAAATGACCCCCGGGCCGTGGCAGTAACAGCCAGCATAGCCAAGCTTCTGGCCTGCGAAATGCTGCCATATCGAGTGGTGGAGACAAACAGCTTCAAGGGCATGATGTCAGTGGCCATCCCACGTTACGTGGTTCCCAGCCGCTACCACTTTGCGCGCTCTGCAGTGCCTGAGTTGCATGAGCACGTGGTCAGCAAAATAACCCGAAGCTTGAAGAATGCCGTTGCCTGCAAGGTTCACCTCACCACTGACACTTGGACGAGTGCGTTCGGACAGGGTCGATACATCTCCCTTACCGCGCACTGGGTGAACCTTGTGGAGCCTGGCAGCGATTCCTCACCTGCTACGGCGCGGGTGTTGCCCACGCCGCAAACAGCTGCACCGCCGTCCCTCCCACTGGATAACAACAGCAGCACCTACCTCTCTGACTCCTTCTCCTCCAACGCATCTCAAAGCTGTACCTCATCCGGAAACGCTAACCCAGCAGCAGTAGGATCGTGGAAGCAGTGCAGCACAGCTGTTGGCATGCGTCAGCAAGCGTTGCTGAAGCTGATCTGCCTTGGGGATAAGCAGCACACAGGGGAGGAAATTTGGAAGGGAATAAAGGAACAGACGGATTTGTGGCTGGCACCGCTGGACCTGAAACCGGGCATGGTTGTGTGTGATAATGGGAGTAATCTCATTCGCGCTTTAAGGTTGGCTAAGCTGACACACATCCCTTGCCTGGCGCACGTGATGAACCTAGTAGTTCAGCGGTTCCTGAGGACATACCCAGGCGTGGCCGATCTTCTGTTGAAGGTGCGTCGAGTGGCCAAACATTGTAGAAATTCCAGTACTGCTTCGGGGGCACTCGCCAAGATGCAGGAGCGCTTCAATCTCCCCCACCATCGCTTGCTGTGTGATGTCCCTACGCGCTGGAATTCTACGCTGCACATGCTAGCACGCTTTTGTGAGCAGAAGAGTGCAGTGGTCCAGTACATGACGGCGCAGTACCGAGGCGCATCCGGACAGCTGCCAAGCTTCTGTGGATCCGATTGGGCCAACATGTTGGACCTCTGCCAAGTCCTCCAAAATTTTGAGCAATCCACGTTGCTTGTGAGCAGTGACAACTCTTCAGTCAGCATTACCATACCACTGCTGTGTTTACTGAAGAGGTCAATGTTGAAAATCAAGGAAACAGCTGTCATGATGCAACTGGGGGAATCTGAAGGAGAAAACGATCAGCGTGATGGTACCAACATCAGGCCATCCGCCTCAGGGAACGCTGGCCCCAGCAGCTATGACGAAGAAGAGGAGGAGGAACAGCTGGAGTTGGAGCAGGAATTTCATGCCACCACTGACGAGGGCCAGAGCGGTGCACGTTGGACTTCCACAATTCAGCGTGAATGGTCAGCAGAAGCAGACCAGGAGGAAGGTGACGACTATGATGCATCACAACAACTATCACAACGCTCACAAGAGGATGATGAGGATTCTGGTAGGACTCTGGCACACATGGCTCAATTCATGCTAGACTGCATTGAACGCGACCCACGCATTGTGCGCATTCTGGACAACACCAATTACTGGGTTTATACCCTTCTGGATCCACGGTACAAACACAATGTTCCAAAACTTCTTGAAGAAAGAGTCAGACAGGTCAAAATGGAAGAATACCAGCAGGCCCTTGTGGAGACTTTAGAGAGGAGATTGACATCCTCCCCCTCCTCTAGCCAGTTGTACGCCGACAGACTGACTTCCGCAAACCCAGGACGACCAGGAGGGCAGCAAACAACGCAAGCCGCAGCTAGTGCCCAAAAGGGAATGGTATCGGCAGTGTCCTTGGAGTGGGAAAATTTTCTGACACCCATGCAGCAGCAGCCCACTGAACAGCAAGCGTGCAGATCCACCTCCAACACCGATCGCCTGGAGAAGATGGTCAAGGACTACATGTCAGATGACGTAGCTGTGTCGAACAATCCATCTGCACCCTTCAACTATTGGGTATCGAAGCTAGACACCTGGCACGAACTGGCAATGTACGCAATAGAGGTGCTGGCTTGCCCGGCAGCCAGCGTTATGTCGGAACGCGGTTTCAGTGCTGCCGGAGGCATCGTCACAGATCGGCGTATCCGCCTCTCCACAGAAAATGCAGACCGTCTGACTCAAATTAAAATGAATCAATCCTGGATTGGAAATGACTACGCAACACTCCAGGACCCCAACCAAGTAACATGACCAATGAACATCTGGGATGGTGTAGCGTTTCCGGTCCCTGTTTATTGAACCTCTGATCTGTATTACATTTATGACTGCATGGCGGCAAAAAGCATTGCTGCTATATCCGCACGCTTTTTGTCCTCATGCAAGGCCTGGGTTGTTGTGTCTCAAAAAGCATGGCCTTCTCCTCCTGCGCCTCCTCCTGTTCCATCACGTCTGCTGCTGCTGGGTTAGCGTTGCCGCGTGGTCCCTGTTTATTGAACCACTTATCTTTATTACATTTATGACTGCATGGCGGTACAAAGCATGCTATCCGCACGCTTTTTGTCCTCATGCAAGGCCTGGGTTGTTGTGTCTCAAAAAGCATGGCCTTCTCCTCCTGCGCCTGCTCCTGTTCCATCACGTGTGCTGCTGCTGCTGCTGGGTTAGCGTTGCCGGTCCCTGTTTATGGAACCTCTTATCTTTATTACATTTATGACTGCATGGCGGTACAAAGCATGCTATCCGCACGCTTCTTGTCCTCATGCAAGGCCTGGGTTGTTGTGTCTCACAAAGCGTGGCCTTCTCCTCCTGCGCCTCCTCCTGTTCCATCACGTCTGCTGCTGCTGGGTTAGCGTTGCCGCGTGGTCCCTGTTTATTGAACCATTTATCTTTATTACATTTATGACTGCATGGCGGTACCTCATGCAAGGCCTGGGTTGTTGTGTCTCACAAAGCGTGGCCTTCTCCTCCTGCGCCTCCTCCTGTTCCATCACGTCTGCTGCTGCTGGGTTAGCGTTGCCGCGTGGTCCCTGTTTATTGAACCACTTATCTTTATTACATTTATGACTGCATGGCGGTACAAAGCATGCTATCCGCACGCTTCTTGTCCTCATGCAAGGCCTGGGTTGTTGTGCCTCACAAAGCGTGGCCTTCTCCTCCTGCGCC
The DNA here is from genome assembly GCF_040937935.1 of Hyperolius riggenbachi. NCBI lineage: Eukaryota > Metazoa > Chordata > Amphibia > Anura > Hyperoliidae > Hyperolius > Hyperolius riggenbachi. Next base: position 105,354,134 of record NC_090649.1, read on the forward strand.
TCCTCCTGTTCCATCACGTCTGCTGCTGCTGGGTTAGCGTTGCCGCGTGGTCCCTGTTTATTGAACCACTTATCTTTATTACATTTATGACTGCATGGCGGTACAAAGCATGCTATCCGCACGCTTCTTGTCCTCATGCAAGGCCTGGGTTGTTGTGTCTCACAAAGCGTGGCCTTCTCCTCCTGCGCCTCCTCCTGTTCCATCACGTCTGCTGCTGCTGGGTTAGCGTTGCCGCGTGGTCCCTGTTTATTGAACCACTTATCTTTATTACATTTATGACTGCATGGCGGTACAAAGCATGCTATCCGCACGCTTCTTGTCCTCATGCAAGGCCTGGGTTGTTGTGTCTCACAAAGCGTGGCCTTCTCCTCCTGCGCCACCCTCCTCCTGTTCCATCACGTGTGCTGCTGCTGGGTCAGCGTTACCGGTCCCTTTTCCTGGAACCTCTTATATGTATTACATTTATGACTGCATGCCGACAAAAAGCATGTTACCTGTGCAAAGAAAACAGACATTTCCCACATTTAAAAGACAGTTTTCCCTTTGAAACTTTAAAATCGATTTTCTCAAAAACTATAAGCTCTTTTTGCTAAAAAAAAATTTCCTCTTGTACCCACTCCCAAGGTGCACATACCCTGTAAATTTGGGGTATTTAGCATGTAAGGAGGCTTTACAAAGCACAAAAGTTCGGGTCCCCATTGACTTCCATTATGTTCGGAGTTCGGGTCGAACACCCGAACATCGCGGCCATGTTCGGCCTGTTCGGCCCGAACCCGAACATCTAGATGTTCGCCCAACACTAATCTGGACCCATAATGAGTGGCTACAGAAAAGCTACCAGTATGATGAGTGGGCTTTCTCAAGAGCCACATTTTCTCCCCAGTAGCTTGGTGGAGACTGAAGAGTTCTATTTCACCATCCACTGAGCATGATTTGACATTGAGGTTTGAATTCCTGTCTTGGGTTTTTCCAGCACATTGGAGTGATATGCATGCACATCTGCTGATGGATTGAGAACTATTGACTGTACCTAGCATTTTGGATTTTAAGTGTATGTTTATCCACAAAAACTGTTTTAAAGATTGTCAGTCAACAACCACTTGCAGACCACAGGTTATTTTCCCTTAACTGCTTGCCGACCGCGTCATGCCGACGGGCGTGGGCCGCGGCAGCAGCCCTAGGACCGCCCAACGCTGATTGGCATAAAGTCCTGGGGCATCAGTTTGCTGATTGCACGCAGGGTGCACACGCATCTCCTGCTCGGGGGGCGGAGCTCCACCTGCCTTCAGTTAGACGGCAAAACCGACGTCTATTTATATTGCACAGCGCTGCGATCAGCAGCAGCGCTGTACTGGGGACCGCCGTGTGACATGGCTGTCCCCCTGGGGCACAGAAGCCTATGACAGCCAATCGCCATTATTGGCTGGCTGGGGGGTGGGAGGGATTAAAAAAAATAATAATAAAATAGTATTAAAAAAAAATACAAAAATATTAAATATTAATAAAAAAAAATAAACACGGGGGGGAGGTGATCAGACCCCACCAACAGAGAGCTCTGTTGGTGGGGGGAAAAGGTGGGGGGATCACTTGTGTGCTGTGTTGTGCGGCCCTGCAGCTTGGCCTTAAAGCTGCAGTCAGCGGCCAATTTTGATAAAAATAGCCTGGTCTTTAGGGGAGTTTACCACTATGGTCCTCCAAACCACAGCAATTTTCACATATCACGCTCCTCCCATTAATTCAGCAATAACTTTATCACTACTTATCACACCAAATGAACTATATATTGTTTTTTCGTTTGCAAATTAGGATTTCTTTAGGTGGTACATTTTGCTAAGAATTATTTTATTTTAATATGCATTCTAGAAGGAATAAGATGAAAAAAATAATTATTTCTCAGTTTCAGGCATTATAGATTTAAAATAAAATGTGCTACTGTAGATAAAACCCACATATTTAATTTGTCCATTGGTTATTACAACATTTAATTTATGTTCCTAGTACAATGTATAGTGACAATATCTTATTTGGAAATAAAGGGGTATATTTTCCGTGTTGTGTTTCCTTATACTATATCAAAAATTACATCCCAAACATCAATAAGCTAGACCTATTCCTAGTGGAACTTTCCTCCCAAATATTACTGAAATAAAGCTCAAGTGTCCTCAATTAACCTCTTTTAAGCCCACTCGTAAAATAATGAAGAGTGATGTCATGACTTTTTATGTGTATTGATCCAAGTTTATCTTGGAAAAGCAGAAACCTATCTCTATGTTTTTATGTGGCATCCTGGTATGCATAGTCCATTAAAAATGTAGACCAATACTTACAGCTTTAATTTACCTCTTCACGGTTAAAAATGTCAGATGTCCCGCATTTTGAGAGAAACTGTTGTCTTCAAACGCACAGATTGTGCGTAATCTGAAACCTATTTGGGTAAGGAATGCAATTAAATCCTATGTGTAACAAAGTCAACTGTGGAGAAAGGACAAAACCTGGTCCTAATATAGTTTTATTAATAAAACTAATATCAGTAGGAAGTAATTAGTGGACAGGACCATAAAACGTGCTATAAGGAACCTATATGAGAACATCCTCTCCAACACAGATTAGAAGAGTGTCTGGAAAATGTAGATGTTTCCCAATGTGCAATACATTTAGAATATTTTACTACATATGAAGAAGCTAATTTTATATCTTTAATATCAAGAGAGCTTGTTAATTCTGTACTCCCAAATTCTCAATACTTACAGGTGAAACTTGAAAAATTAGAATATTGTGCAAAAGTTAATTTACACAACTGGGTAGTTCCCAAAATTGGGATTGGCACTTACTTTGCTCTGAGTAGAAACAGGAATATGGATAGTACAACAATCTCAACGTACAGAAGTGACAGCAAGATACAGTACGAAATCGGTGTTTCCGCTAGACAGTCTAATTGGTTCAGTGGCAGCAGACTTAAAGTGACACTGAAGCGAAAAAAACGTATGATATAGTGAATTGTATGTGTAATACGGATAACTCATAGAACATTAGTAGGGATCTCATATTTTTATTCTCAATCATATACTGTAGCTTTTTTTTTATAACATTGCATCATTCTCTAATATTTGCAGTTTACAAACTACACTCTGTATTTTAAATGATGAAACAGAGCAGAGCTAAAGCGAATGACCCTTTGAACATTCCTGCAGGAAAAACTTTAAAGTGTGCCAGAGCTCCCCCAAAAAATAATGTATACATACCTGGGGCTTCCTCCAGCAACATCAGCTTGGATCGCTCCCACGCCGCCATCCTCCGATGTCTGCAGCGCCGGTACTAGGTCCCCGCACTTCCGTCAGTCAGCTCCAGTCTATGCAGGAAAAGTGCACTCTGTGCATATCTCTCCAGCATCTGCTGGAGAGATACATAGAGGGTGCACCTCCCTTACGTCAGATTGACTGAGACTGACGGAAGTGTGGGGACCCAGTACCGGCGCTGCAGACATCGGAGGGAGTGATCCAAGCTGATGGGGCTGGAGAAAGCCCCGTGTATGTATAAATCTTTTTTTTTTCGGGAGCTGAGTCCTTTTAAGCAAACAAGAAACCACGAGAGACCGATTGAGATGTGATTCGGAAAACAGATGTGCTGCAGGAGGATTGTCGGGGGATCTTCGCACCAGATGCCGGGAGAGGAGACTTCTGCCAGGTGAGTGAATTGTTTCTTTTTTACAGGTGGATTTTAATCTGGTGACTGCTGCCCAGTGTGTGATTTTCTGGTGACTGCTGCCCACATTGAGATTTTCTGGTGACTGCTGCCCACTGTACGATTTTCTGGTGAACGCTGCCCACTGTATGATTTTCTAGTGAACGCTGCCCACATTGCGATTTTCTGGTGAATGCTGCCCACATTACGATTTTCTGGTGACTGCTGCCCACTGTACGATTTTCTGGTGAATGCTGCCCACTGTATGATTTTCTGATGAACGCTGCCCACATTGCGATTTTCTGGTGACTGCTGCCCACTGTACGATTTTCTGGTGTACACTGCCCACTGTATGATTTTCTGGTGAATGCTGCCCACATTGCGATTTTCTGGTGACTGCTGCCCATATTGCGATTTTCTGGAAACTGCTGCCCACTTTACGATTATTTTCTGGTGACTGCTGCCCACATTACGATTTTCTGGTGACTGCTGCCCACATTGCAATTATTTGATGGTGAAATGCTGCCCACTTTACAATTATTTTCTGGTGAAATGCTGCCCACTTTAAAAATTATTTTATGGTGAAATACTGCCCACTTTACGATTAATTTCTGGTGAAATGCTGCCCACTTTACGATTATTTTATGGTGAAATGCTGCCCACTTTACGATTATTTTATGGTGAAACACAGCCCCATTACAGTTATTTTATAGTGAAACGCTGCCCCATTACGATTATTTGGCACCTATGGGGAGGGGCCATCCAAATTTTTGCAGGGAGGACAAGTGATTTCTAGTTACGCCCCTGCACACATCATTATATCATACGTTTATTTTCACTTGAGATTCCCTTTAAGGGGTGAAGAAATTGAAGGGGGTAGGCGCTGGAGGTGAAAGGGCATGGAGGGAGTTCAAGAGGTTTACCACAGAGAGGAAGAAAGAGTTCCTATGCCTTGAAGTTCTGGTGGAGATGGCCCAAACCCTGAGGGTAGCTGACTGAAGAAGCAGGATTGGTAATGGTACGCACAGTCGTGGGGTACCAGTGTTGGTGACCTTTGGTCGAGAGGAGATATCGCCCAGCTTGACCACATGGGACCTATTGGTCAGGAAGTCTGTTATACATAGGCATAGGGTAGGATGAACCTTGAGTGCTTTAAGATTGTTCTGTAGTATGCAGGTGCAGATGGTATTCAAATCAAAGGGGAGCATCTAAAAAGTTCAATTGTCTCTAGTCAAATCTATAGAAAAACAATTTTGAGCTTACATATTAATTTAATTAAGTTTGTTTGTTTTCTAATTCTTTTCAAATAAAATGAGCTTATTAACATCTATCCACATGTCCAGCCCTAGTCATATACTTATTAAAATATTTTAGGTCCTAATAACGGAAAGGAGAAGGAAGATGTGAGTGAATAGGCAACACCTGATTTATAGTTCTATAGAGAAGGAAAAGTTGTCCAAAGTTGGCTAAAACTTAGAAATAAAACTTAGAAAATTCTGTCTCCATAGCAGTTAATCTTCACACGTCATTACTTGCTTTAACCAAATGAATGAAAATACGATTATTTTTGAGTCACAAAGGCTTTTGCCTGGAACATAGTAGCCGAGTGACATCACAAAATTTCCAATAAGGAAACAAAATATTCTTCGCCGTGACGCAGGGAGCCACTATTGCAGGACACTCATGAATATTTGGAACGTTGTCTTCTACTGCCTGTGGCCATAGTATTCATGAAATCACATTCAGGTGTCACAGTGTATGCTTAGAAGCATAAGATTGATTGAGAAAATCTTCTTTCTTCAGTCAGGCTGAGCTATTAGAATGAGATGCTCATAAGACAAAGTCAGTTCACAAATATCATCAATATATATCACTTATTGGTTCCGTGAAAGGGTATGTTGTATGTTTCAAACTGAGGCAGAAAAACTTTGCTGGCCATTGCCCACTGTGAGTAAATTCTATAAAGTGGAAATATAATTATAAGCTTTTTTTTTTTTAAATAGTTTTCTGAACTCTTGCTGCAAAGTAGTTACAAGACAAGTTACCCATAAAGCAAAACTCCAAACTTCTGGGTGAATCATTAACGGGAAGCTGATGGTGGCTGCTATGTTTATTTCCCTTTAAATAATGCCATCTGCCTGGCGAACCTGCTGATTTTTCTGGCTCCAGTAGAGTCTTAATTACTGACCTGAAACAAGCATCTGGCTAATCCAGTCAGACTTCAGTCTCAGAGCCAGGGCCGGGCCGAGGCATAGGCTGGAGAGGCTCCAGCCTCAGGGCGCAGTGTAGGAGGGGGCGCAGAATTCATCCAGCTGTCATTCCTAATTGTGTTTGAAGCAGAAAGAAATAAGAAAAGGGGTTAGATGGCAGTGACTGCAAGCCAGATAACTAGATATTAAGGTGTTGGGGAGGTTGTGGGCCCTGTGGCGCCTCTTAGTCTAATAGCAATCAGTGTGTGATGGCTGGGGTGACCGGGATGGAGGGGCGCACTTTGGTGTCTCAGCCTTGGGAGGACCTTGTCCCTGCTCTGCTCAGAGCACCTGATCTGCATATGCTTGTTCGGGGTCTATGGCTAAAAGTAGTAGAGGCAGAGGATCAGCAGGGCAGCAACCTCTGTTTTTAGTTAAAAAGTAGCATGATGATTTGATTATCATTGACTGAGGTATCCAGAAAACCCTTCTAACGACTTACTTCCATCAACAGGGTTCAAGACACAATCCCAGTCCCAATATAAAAAAACAGCACTGATTAACAGCTTTTAGGGGTAGCATATATTCAGTACCAGAAGAGAAAAGGTTTCTGTTTGATCCATTAATTTCCCACAGATGATCTATTGAACCAGTGCTAATCAGTTCTCTATAGGCTGTATTCATCTTGGCACGTTCTGTTGAACAGTAACTGCATGTCTTCTGATAACACACGTCAGTACAAACACTGCCATTCAGCAGCATCACACCGGAGCTGGATGGTACTCGTTCTCAAGTCAACATATGAGCAAAATCTTCAGTTCTGCTTTAAATTGCATTGTGATCTGGTTAACCAGGTAACTTAAAGAGAACCCGAGGTGGGTTTTACAAATCCCAATTGCATACAGAGGCTGGGTCTGCATATAATGCCCAGCCTCTGTTGCTATATTATCTCCCCCCAGGGCCCCCCTGCGCTCTGCTCTGCCCCCAAAGTAAACCGCCGTGCTAGTGACACACAGAGTGTCACCAGCAGGCTGTTTACATGTATACTGTCACTTTCCGTTGCTCCCCGCCTTCTCTGCTTCGCTGCTCCCCTGCCCGCGACCCTTCTCTCCAATCAACATGGGAGGGAAGGGACACTAGCGGGGAGCGGCGACATAGAGGATGCGGGGGAGTGGCGAGAATGACAGTATACATGTAAACAGCCTGTCACCAGCACATCGGTTTACTTTGAGGGGCACAGCAGAGTGCAGGGGTGCCTGGGGGGAGATAATATAGCAACAGAGGCTGGGTATTATATGCAGACCCAGCCTTTGTATGCAATTAGGATTTGTAAAACCCACCTCAGGTTCTCTTTAAGTAGTGCTCCCACCCAGAGCCAGGAAACAAGAAACTAACTAGACTCTGCCCCCTCAGAAGGTGACATCAATCATATCATACCCAACTAAATCATATGTATACCCAACTAAAGACCACTCACAGAGATCTTCCCTACTCCCTTCCCTACTGGTGTACCACGATAACGGTATGGCTCTCAGGGCCAGGTTGATGGAAAGGCCTCAAAGGCCCAGGCCTTGGGCAGCTGCTACTCAAGGGGGTGGCTGAGCATGGAAGAGGAGTGGCCTTATATGAAGAAGGAGGCTATAAATTGGCACACCACATTGAAGGAGGGAACGGCTGTACATAAAATGGAAGGACTGCTTTACATGGATGTTACACATGGGATAGGAGACAGCACATGGAATAGATGGGGTGCTGTTGCATGTAAAAGGGGACCCACAAGAAAATTGGCCTAGGTGCAGAAAAAGTACAAATTCAGCCTTGATAGCTCTGCTACACAAAGTACATCCTCAAAGAAATCAGAAAATATTGCTGCTTTTCATATGCTGTATATGCAAAATTACCCTTACATTTCATTATTAACATGTACAGTAATAATATTATTATCATTACATTTTTGTCAATAATTCATATATAAAACAGAAAGTTTTTTTTTATCTTGCCTGCAAAGTTGCTGCATAGATATTGGTTTCTTTTACAATTGATGCTTTGCCCTTCTTTTCTGTACTTGAGCTTGAAATGATGACATCAGCATGTCTAAGCTCATTTCTTTAGGACTTGGAGAAAGACAGATCATGCCGTCAGAGATAGATTATCTCTTCACAGACAGATCATCTCTCTAGGGAAAGACAATATCAGCAGCAAGATGAAAAAATAAACTCTACTGTGAGCTTTTGTTTTGTTCTAGGTCTACAGATACTTACGCACAAACCAAAATGCCAGTGATATTAGGTTGTCCTGGAACTAGCCATCCTCTACTCTTCCCCTCTTTTTAATTGTTGTTTTTAGAAAATGCTTTCAAATATGCAATAAAAATTTGCATTTTTTATCTTATTTATTTATTTATTTATTTTTTACCAATGTAAGAAATACAAGTATCTTCTGCAGCAAATAATAGATCTCCAGTTCCTCACTGGTGAAAACTGATGCCTCCAGAACTCCCCACCCTAGTCAGTACTCATGAGTCATCCCTGTGGAAGCCAAACTTCCCTAATGATGGACATCCTGTGCATTGAGCAAGGAGGCATCAGGCTGTTGGCAGTGCTTGGCTGGGGATAGGTTATCTGCAATATATTACTTACAGACCTGAAGATCGCAAAAAATAAAGCATGCAACAGCACTGTAGCAAAGCCTTAAGGCCCGATCCCTCAGGTGACATTGCAGGCCCGAGGGTGTGCATATGCATCACTCGGTTACAGGCGTGCAACATGGCGGAGAGGCACTGAAGTGACATCACTAGGCGGTTGTGGGATGAAGCAAGACCGATCGGGGGGCATCAGCAGCTGCTGTACACATGCCGGATTCTTGTTATAGATGATTGGTATGCCTACCAGTCATGAGCCGAATGAAGGCTCAACCTGCTGCCGGTGAAATTCCGGGCGGCGTTAATTACTATTTCCTCTCCAAGTTCCTCTCCAGGTCTAACAACGGTTGTTCTTTCTGCGTCAGCTGAAAAAGATTGGCATGCCCCGCACCCTTCTGACTCAATTCTACTCCTCCACCATCGAGTCAATTCTCTGCACTTCCATTATCGTATGGTACTCTGGCGCCTCCACCAGGGACAAACACAAACTACAGGGAGTCATCAAATCTGCCCAGAAAATCATCGGAGCCCCCCTCCCATCTCTAGAGCTCCTGCACCACTCCAGACTGCAATCTAGAGCTGCTAGGATTGCAAGTGATTCCTCCCACCCTGGCAACCGCTACTTCAATCTACTCCCTCTGGGGCGCCGCTTCAGAGCTATCTCCACCACCACCGCCAGACACAGGAACTCCTTCTTCCCCCAAGCTGTCCTGGCCCTCAACTCAGCCTCCTGCACCACCTTCCCACTCTGAGCAATGTAGCTAGTTATCCACACTGCACTGCGTAGTATAAACTGTATTGTACTGTACTGTAAACTGTATAATCACAATTAACCCCCTTGGCGGTATGAAAAATACCGCCAGGGGGCAGCGCAGCAGTTTTTTTTTTATTTATTTTTTTAAAATCATGTAGCGAGCCCAGGGCTCGCTACATGATAGCCGCTGCTCAGCGGCATCCCCCCAGCCCCGCCGATCGCCTCCGGCGATCAGGAAATCCCGTTCAAAGAACGGGATTTCCTGGAGGGCTTCCCCCGTCGCCATGGCGACGGGGCGGGATGACGTCACCGACGTCAGCGACATCGGGACATCATTGGGACCCGATCCACCCCTTGGCGCTGCCTGGCACTGATTGGCCAGGCAGCGCAGGGGTCTGGGGGGGGGGCCGCGCGCCACACCGGATAGCGGCGATCGGGCGCGCGGCGGCGGCGATCGGGGTGCTGGCGCAGCTAGCAAAGTGCTAGCTGCGTCCAGCAGAAAAAAAATTATTTAAATCGGCCCAGCAGGGCCTGAGCGGCACCCTCCGGCGGCTTACCCCGTGTCACACACGGGGTTACCGCTAAGGAGGTTAAGCGTATTTTCATTATTATTATTATTATTATTATCTGTTTTCTGTGTGTACCTACTCAATGTATGTCCTTGTCCATGAAGGTGTTTTGTTTTTTTTGTTTGTTTTTGCTGCTCTGTACTGCCAACAGCAATTCCTTATATGATCCTGTACTTGACGAATAAAATCGATTCTGATTCTGAAGTTGTAGCAACTTGGAGGGAGTAGTGATTACGGCTGTGCAGGCCGTGCACTAAAGCATTGCGTAGCAGCGCCAAATTCAGACGCCATGCGGTGCGCACCAAGAAGCCCTGCCTTTGATTGTTATCACTTGCCTTCATCTGGGGTGTTTATGGGCCTTTAGTCTCGGTCCACATCTGAGGGAAAAACTCTGTGGTACGTATAAGAATTACTTACGTTTGACCACTTTAAATGGATTATTATTATTTCATATTTATATAGCGCCGAAATCTTCCAGAGTGCTGTACACAGTATATTGTCTCGTCACTTAACTGTCCTTCAGAAGAACTCACACTCTAATCCCTACCATAGTCATAGTTTAAGTATGTATAGTGTAGAGTATCTATCTTAGACTAGAGTCAATTTACGGGAAACCTTATTTGTATGTTTTTGGTATGCGGGAAGAACCTGAGTGCCTGGATGAAACCCACACAGACATAGGGAGAACATACAAACTGTGTGCAGATAGTGGCTGGAATTTGAACCAAGGAACCAGTGCTACAAGGCGAGAGCACTAACCACTACGCCACTGTCCTGTGGATCCATTTACTTTGGGTGGAATGTACCACTGTCAACTGCTCTGTATGGATACATCCTAAAAAGAGTCAAGAGCCAACATTGGTACCTATCTGTGTATATCCATCACATCATAATGTAAATGTTTAATGAGTTTATTTCTGTCATGAAGTAGGCTAAGCCCTGTAATAATAAAGCCATTTTCAAATGTAAGTGTAAGACCAGCAATCAATAAGTCATGTGTTGCTAGTTGGTAAAAACGCCAGACATCAACCTGAACTGACGTACGTTAAACTTAGCAACATTTCATGACGTCATGCCCAATAAGCTACAAGGCTCGGCACTCTAAAATGTGCAGCCGGTGACCACAATTTGACAAGTGAACACTAACAGCATTAAATGGTCACTTAACTAAATATAAGTGCTGCACTGAAGATGAATACTGAGGATTGTTTTTTTTTCTTTAAACTGATGTGATGGGTTCTGAAAGAGGAACATTTCTCCAAAACTTATTTTTTGTAAAACTCCATCCTTAAAGGGAACCTGAAGCGAGTAGTATATGGAGGCTGCCATATTTACTTCCTTTTAACCCCTAAGGACCAGAGGGTGCTGGTCCAGCAAACCGCAGCTTCCCGACGAATCGCGGCAAGTTACCGTCGCTCCCGCCGTACACGCCGCTCTGTCCCCGCCACAGGCTGCTCTCTCTGCCGTCGCTATGATGGCAGAGCGCTGTGCGCCGGTCAGGAGCCGCTTTCATTGGCTCCTGACCCTGTCACTTCATGTAAGCCAATGGGAACGGCTTACATGAATGACAGGGCCAGGAGCCAATGAAAACGGCTCCTGCCCGGGTCACAGTGCTCTGCCGTCATAGAGGTGGCAGGGCAGCACATTGCGGCGGGAGCAGAGCGGACCGAGCGACGCGGACGGGCTGGTGCGCGCGGTCAATGGGACGTAGAGTTTACGTCCGGTCAGGACCGCAGCGCCCCCTGCCCGACGTAGATTCGTACTCGCTCGGTCCGCAGGTAGCTATACAATACCAGATTTCTGGCAGCCCTGCTGGTCTATTTGGCTGCAGGAGGTTCTGAATAACACCAGAAACAAGGATGCAGCTAATTTGTCTGAAAAGTCAGAAACTCCTGATCTGTTGCAAGCTTGTTCAGGGTCTATGCTAAAAGTATTAGAAGCAGAGGATCAGCAGGATAGCCAAGCAACTGGTATTGCTTAAAAGTAAATAAATATGGCAGCCTCCATCTACCTCTCACTTCAGGTTCCCTTTAAGTTCACCACTCCTCATAGTCACCAGCCCACCCAACTTGGTTTATGCCTTTTGCATGTATGTTATGAAAACATTTATTTTAATTTAGATGCCATTAAAGGGGCGCTACAGCGAAATTTAGGCTACTGGGCTTTCCCTAAAAGCATTTTTCTATTAGGAAGAGCAACACATATTAGATAGTGCTGTTGTTTACAAAGGTGATGTGGATAGGATGTATAGCTTGCATACAGATCCCAGCATCACTAAGACATTCTACAGAACAGTACTGGCTCCTGACTAATCTTTCATTAGGAGAATGGGGCTTTGAGCTGACAGAGAGGAGAAAAATATTAGCTGTTATTGCACTACCTAACTGAAAACAGAGTACATCTCTCTTCCCTTGCCTTAGCGACGCCAGGATCTGTATCTGAGCTATGAATTATCCTATCCAGATGACCTTTGTAAACAACATCTAATATGTGTTGCTCTTCCTAATAGAAGCATGCTACTAAAGAAAGCCCAATAGCCTAAATTTCACTGTAGTTCCCCTTTAAAGAAAACCTGTAACGAAGAAAACCTCCTCTGGGGGGTACTCACCTCGGGTGTGGGAAGCCTCCGGATCCTATTGAGGCTTCCCCCGTCCTCCTCGGTTCCACAGCGGTGGCGATAAAGCTGCCCGAATAGCGGGAATGTAAATATTTACCTTTCTGGCTCCAGCACAGGCGCAGCATCGGCTCTCTGCTCGGTGATAGGCGGAAATAGTCGATCGCTGTTGGGCTGCTCTACTGCGCAGCCACAAGTCTCCTGTGCCTGCGCAGTAGAGCAGACCCGACAGAGATTGGCTATTTTCTGTGACTAATCAGGCTCCAAGAGAAAAGGAAAGTAAACATTATGGCCCATATGAAATTCACTTTTTCTCCAGTGTTTTCTGCGTGATATTTTCACATATTATTTGCCTTTTAAGCCACCAACAAAAAAAGAAAAAAAAGTGCTGACATTTTATTTTAAAAAGAAGTTTAAAAATGATCTCCTAGGAGAAAACTCAGGAGAGGAAGTTAATTGCATATGGGGCAATATCCCTTTCCAGCACTTTTCTGAAACAAGAGTTTGATATTGCATAGTATGGATGCAGAGGCGCCAAAAGGATAAAAGTATCTAAAAAGTTTAAAACATGAGGAGACAGTGGTAGACTTGCCTCCTCCAAGCAGACACAAAAATTGCCAATGTGTTTGTCAAATACAACAAGTTTATTTACATACTGTGGGGGACAATGCAACGCGTTTTGCAGGTTTGATCCCGCTTCATCAGGCAATAACAACGGAGCAATAGCATATGTGGTCAGTAATAGAGCCAGGCACCTCTTCATATCCTTTTGGCACCTCTGTATCCATACTATGCTATATCAAGTCCACCCCTGGTGGAGGGTTATTACCCCCTTTTTTCCTCCTCTACGGAGAGCGATTTCTTAATCCTGAGTGGGGTCAGGTCTAATTTCCCCACCTGCCTATACAGTGGTTGCCTTTAAGTTAACCCTGCTTTGTGAGTATAGCTTATTACGCTATCATACTTCATTTCAACTACCAGTACATACTACACTATATTTGGCTTTTGGTGTACCTACTTTGATCAGAATCAGAATCAATTTTATTTCGCCAAGTAAGTTTGCACATACAAGGAATTTGTCTTGGCAGTTGCTTAACAAACGCAAACAAAAACAATACAAGGACAGACAGTGTGTATATTACAAGTCAAGGACATTTATGCAAGTATAGTGGCAGTAAGCAATGTGAGAATTGTTCATTTACAGTTCTGTGCTGATTACTATCAAGTCCTAGCAGCTCTAACGTGGTTCAGCATTAAGTATGGCTACCGCTTGAGGAAAAAAGCTTTTCCTGTGTCTGGAGGTTTTGGTAGCGATTGACCGGAATCTTACGCCTCAAGGCATGCGCTGGAAGATGGAGTGAGCTGGGTGAGAGGGGTCAGAGGCAATTTTGGTTGCTCTCTTTCTGCACCTGCTAGCATAAAGATCCTGCAGGGAAGGTAAGCTACAGCCAATTATCCTTTCCGGTGTTCGGATGATGCGCTGCAGCCTCCCCTTTTCTAATGCTGAGCAGGAGCCGAACCATACAGTCATAGATGATGTTATGGTGGATTCTATAATTGCAGTGTAGAACTGCACTATTAAATTTTGAGGTAGGACAAACTTTTTCAGCTGCCGTAGATGGTACATCCTCTGTTGCGCTTTCTTGACAATAGTGGCAGTGTTGTTGTCCCATTTTAGAAGTTATAATGGTGTGTCAAATCTGTAAAACAAATAACTACATCAGTGCACATAGGCACCTGAAAACATAAAGGACAACTGAAGTAGGAGGAATATGGAGGCTGCCATATTAATTTTCTTTTAAACAATACCAGCTGCCTGGCAGCCCTGCCTAGTAGTGATTAAATAACACCAGAAACAAGCATGCAGCTAAACTTGTCAAATCTAACAATAATGTCATAAACGCCCAATCTGCTGCATGCTTGTTCAGGGTCTATGGCTAAAAGAATTAGAGGCAGAGGATCAGCAGAATAGCCAGGCAACTGGTATTGCTTGAAAGGAAATATATATGGCAGCCTCCATATACAGTACCTCTACCTTCAGTTGTCCTTTAAGTGAGTTTAAACTATACATTCACTCTCTGAAGTCTCTCATCATTAATTCTATGTTTTATATCATAATAATTGTCTTAAAATCAAGAAGGCCAAACTTCTCTGAAAATGTAGAAATACAGTTCATGGTACTCAGAAATTTTACTAAAGAACTCAGTATGAAATCCCTTATGTTTTATTTTGTGTGATCTGAATATCTGATATCAAAGTGAAAAAACAAAAAATGGTTTAAACTACCTGATTCAGTTTTAATGTAAGAGTGAATCACGCAATACCTTATGAATGATTCACTCCAACAGGCATGGTTATGACTTATGATCTAGCTTTCAGCTTGATTCATGAGATGAAGTTATTTTTTACTTTTTCAATATTACTCAAAAGGTCAGCAACAGAGTAAAGCACAATGCCTGTAAACTTTGCACACCTCAATGGGATTTTTTTGTCAGTTGTTGAGAAGAAATACAAACTGCAGGTGTATGTTAAAGCAAACTTGAGCTAAAAATAAACTAATTTTCTTATTTAAACTTAAGGGCTTAAATTTTAGCTCTGAAGTGTAAACCGCAGCCATGTCAGTGGGACACAAAATCTGGTTCATTCAGCTCCCATAAAATAGAAATAATGACCTTTTGAACTTTTAAGAACTATCCTGCGTTCAAGAGTGTTTGTTCAGCCAGATGCAAGTGTTTTGTCTTCTATTTACTTTTCAGAACAGCTGCTGCCACAGTTTACTTCTCTGACTGTATAAAGCACTGCTTTATTAAATCTTACAATTAAAAAAAAAGGGATCACAGGCATTTTTTTAGAAGGATTGGCTGTGTACCTAACATTGACTGTATATCTCAATATATCACAGGTCACTTTAGGGTATGCCTTAACTACATAAAGACCACCTCCAGCCACAAAAAGGTCTGAATGGCAATACATATATGTAGTCTAGGCACTGTGCACAGTTAGATGAACATATACAGTTTACATCTGGTACATTATATTGGATAGAACAGACTCACTTTCTTATTCCTCCTGAAGCTGAAAGTGTTGTGCCCTCCTCTTCGTCCTGGTTAACTCCCCTGCCCCTCCCTCCTCTGCTGTCTGCCTGCCTGGATCAAATTACTTCTCTATTCACAAACTGTAGTACAGAGAAAAGACAGGAAAACTACAGCAGCCTGTCTTATCATGTCTGTTTGCTATAATTCTTATTTCAGATGTCTGTCTGTCTGCCTAGATTAGGACATGAGGGGTGGAGTTATGACATCAATCCCCCAGCATCCCTTGCATCTATGGTTTGGAAAGAAAAAAATAAAAGCCCCAGGCCCAATTTCACACTGGGGGTGGGGATTTCAAGACCATATGTGGAATACGGACCCTGGGGGTGAGAAAATCACACTTTATCATGTGTGAGTTTATATATCTTAACAACTTATTAGGTTTAAAGCAAATTGTAATTTTTTAATGTAGTTACTCTTTAAGTGGTTACAGATGGTATATCTACGACTTCAGTTCCTGCACAGGGGATATAAATATTTGTCTATTGCGGCAGATGGCCACCGCTCGCTCCTACGTGCACACCCACGCAGATACTCGACGCCGCCCGTTATATGGGAGATGAATGAATGGGAACACATTCATTCATTCAAAAGCGCTTTGAGTCCAACGGCTGAGAAGAACTATACAAGTGTTGACATTTGATTTTTCATTTTATATCTGCCTAGAATCAACTTTTAAAAAAATCAACTTTAAAAAAATACATTGATTTCAGAGCTATAGATCTGTGCTTGGAAACTCCACCTGCTGGCTATCAATTGTGGATGTTCTGAAGCTTTTCTATGTAAAATGATATATTTATTTGATTCAATAAAAAGTATACCATACATATTTTTCATAGTGATAGTGAACATAATATATAAGTCAATAAAGTATAAAACATTGATTCCATGTAAACAACACTATTAGAATACATGCATCCTGCTAGTTTTCTTGGCATTTCGAAACTTATTATAAAATATTCATTGGACCAAAAATAAGAATGTGCACCTGAGCAAAACAAATAATAAAATAAAAAAACATACAGTACATACAAATGCAGGGTTCTTTTTTGGATTTTTTGATTGGCACATTCATTTCAAAGTAAACATTCCAATGATGTGACATCAGATTTGCTGAACTTATTTTATACCATTAACATTTCATACTAAATAATAAATTACATTTTAGTAGGCCACACAGCCTTTATAAATATCAGCAGGGAAATCCTCTTGTAACACCTTCCGCATTAGAAAAAAATGTTGCCAGTTCTGGGGAATACCTCATTAAATTTGTATTCTCCTCTAAGGGATTTTAAATAATTATAACTTGTTATAACGTTTTACTGCTTAGAGATTTCTATTACATAAGCACCACACTCAGCTTAGTTCAGGATTTGTGAATTATTTATCAAGGGGTTTCTTGTGTTATTAAAAAGGAATTAGCACAATACACACAAACTTTCAAATATTCTACACATAGGCCCATATGCAATTCACTTTTTCTCCTTAGTTTTCTCCTAGGTGATATTTTTACCACTTGTCATAAAATGCCCTTTGAGCCCCCAACAAGCAAGAAAATATGCAAAATAAATTTGTTGGTACCTTTTTGGCAACTTTTGGGTACTTTTTCACTTGTAAAATGCTGAAACTTAAGTTTAAGGCTTCTTGCACACCAAGACGTTGTGTTAGGTGGCACGTTAAGGTCGCATAACGTGCACCTAACACAACGTATGGTGCTGCAAAAGCCGACGGTAGAGTGAGCCGCGTTAGGCTGCTCGATGCCCATAATATCTCCCAGAGTGGCGCTGATTGGCCAGCGGGACCACGTGATGCGGAGCGAGACACTCCGCATCACGTGGTCCCGCCGGCCAATCAGCGCCCGCCAGTGCAGTGAATATTAAGTAGCCATGTGCGCGGCTACTGTAGCTGGCTCTCCCCGCCTCCTCCGCCCCCCACTGCGCATGTGCAAACAGTCTAACGCGGCTATAGCCGCTCCAACGCCGTAGCATGCTGCACTTTGCACAGAACGTGCAGCGTTACATGTAACGCAACGTGGGCTGTGTGAACAGCCCACTTGTGTTACATTGCTGTGCGTTGGGGGAGCGTTACAGGCGCACTAACGTGCGCCTGTAACGTCTTGGTGTGCAAGCAGCCTAAAGAAAAGATGAAAATTATCTCCTAGGAGATAACTCAGATGAAAAAATGAATTGCATATGGGCCATAAGTTTTTACTTTTAGCATACCTATTCTGTATAAGGCAACCTTTTAAAAAAAAAATCAATTTTTTTTGAAAACTTCAATCTAAGTGAAAATGTCTATAGAAAAAAACTTTGATGAGCCCTACAAACCCTCCAAAACATAATACTTACTGTATGTCACAAGAATGAGTACATCTCTCTCGTTTTTGTAAATATGTTATATCTTTCCATGGGACAACACTGAAGATATAACACTTTGATACAATGTAAAGCAGTCAGTGAATAGCTTGTATTACAGTGCAAATTTGCTGCCCAATGAAAATCATGTCTAAACCTCTGGCAGCAAAAGTGTACATCCCTATGTGAATAATGTCAAATTCTGCCTAATTTTCCCTCCTTGGGGTTATGTTACTTATTAGTGTTACAAGGTCTCATACGGTATCAGGCAAATTGGACGCATGTGGCTTAGGGTTAGGCAGCACCAGGGAGGGTCTTAGAATTAGGCACCACCAAAGGGGTTAGGGTTATGTTCTACCAGGCGGGTTAGGGTTAGGCATCGGTAATGGAGAGTTCTGTGTAAGAGTCGGGTTAGGTTTAGCTATAGTAAAACAGTGGTAGCAATTACCAATATTTTACTAACGGAAATAAACACTTTAAATAGTAGAGTATCGGTAAATGTGCCAATATTCAACTATCGGCATTGTTCCTGTGCCCGATTTTACATGGATCCCGTTATTGTCAATGGATCTGTCACATCACACTTCTAATGTGCCATGTTGGCAATGTTATTATATTGTTCTGACACAATGCAACACAATGGGCTTGATTCACTTAGACAAATAGCATGCCTTATCAGAGTTAACTTAACACACCTTATCAGAGTAGCATAGCAAGCGCTACAAACTTATGCCTGCTAATTGGCAATGACGAGAGCGCCACTCATCCTGCCCTGAGCCCCTGTTGGTCCAATCACTTTAAAGGACATTATCCCCGCACTTTGATTGGCCCAATAGGCTGCCTGTCACTTGACAGGAAACTTGACAGGCAGTCTATTGGGCCAATCAAAGTGCGGCAATAATGTCCTTCAAAGGTGATTGGACCCGCAGTGGCTCACGGCAGGGCGAGTGGAGCTCTCGTCATTGCCATTTAGCAGGCATAAGTTTGTAGCGCTCGCTGTGCTACTCTGATAAGCTGTGTTAACTCTGATAAGGTGTGTTAACTCTGATAAGGCATGCTATTTGTCTTAGTGAATCAAGCCCAATGTGTCTGTCTAGGTGAACTTTTCAGCATTTTGTTGTTGTTGTTATTAAAGTGGTGTTATACTTTAATCCAATATCTAAACAGCACACTGAGACATTGTCTGGCTCATTGCTTGGGAACACCACCTGTTGTGTCAAGCTGGTAAATAAGATTCTTTAGAATGTTAGCTCTTAAAGAGGAACTCCAGCCTGAACAAACATACTGTCATTAAGTTACATTAGTTATGTTAATTCAAATAGATAGGTAATATAATCTCTTACCCAACCTGTTTTAAAAGAACAGGCAAATGTTTGATTTCATGATGGCAGCCATCTTTTTGGTTGAAAGGAGGTGACAGGGAGCATGAGACACAGTTCCAACTGTCCTGTGTTCTGAGCACCTCTCCCAGTTGCTAGGCAACGTGAATAACAACATAGGAAATCCCATCATGCTCTGCACAGCATCAGGGAAAAAAAGCCCAGGCTTTTTTTCTTTGATGGGTGGAGCTTAGCTAAAAATGCAGCTAAAAATGATGCTTTGGTAAGAAAAACAAAGTTCTGATGCTGTGAAACTGTTAAAGAAACACCAAGCCTTTTCAGTTCTGCTGAGTAGATTTTTAGTCCGGAGGTTCACTTTAAGGACAGGGATCTCTCTTTCTTTGTACAGTGCCACAGAATATGTTGGCGTCTTATAAATCCTATATAATAAAACCCATGTGTCTCTGTGTCCTGTCCCTGTGTGTGTGTGTGTGTCCCCCTGCTTCCAGACCTGACAGTTTGCTGTCTGAGAACCTCATTGCATTGTGGGAAATAACAGCTTTTTCCAACTGCCAAGCAAGCAACATCTCCCTGTGTGCATATACTTCGGACAGTGGTGGGAGACGGGTGAGCAGGATGCATCGGTATGCACGTTGCCAGGGTTTAGCGGCCGTGGCCTAGCGCCCGTTTTTCAACGGGCAGACCTTTTTACTAGTCAATAATAAAATAATAATAATATGAAATAAAATAAAGTATGATGAGTGTTTACCTGAGCACTGGGAACCGTATTGTAATGTACTTTAACACTGAAATAATTAATTAAAAAAACACATGCATGCTCTTGAGCGCGATGCCAAGTGTGGCCTCTTCAGGCTGTGACTGACGTAAGCCCATCTGCTTCCCGATGCCCTCACTTCTCCATTTAGAATTATGTAAGGGTCTCTCCAACACATACATAAATAGGAACAAAAAGGCATTGTTTTAAGCAAAAAAGACTTGAAATAAGTAAATCTTCATTTTTCTCAAGCTGGTTGAAACAAGCCACTACGCAAACAAGTCAGGTAAAGTTAAGTGCTTTTTTGGCTTTCTTTTAATTTGGTGTCACATAATGCTCTTGTGCGTTGTCTCCTCTGATAATAAGTATCTTCGTTCTGGCAGGGCAGAACATGTCATTATATCAAAAGCAAAATGTACTAAACCACTAAGCATTGTAAATGTCTTCTGCTTACCCAGGAAATATGATCATTCAGCTATTAGTCTAATATTTTCCAAAATAAACATGGCACAAACATACAGGATAAAGTGCACCTTCTACTGGCAATCGGTGGTGAACTTAGCGGGTCTTTGCAGTGTTTTTGTGAAGGTGCTTCTTCCCATATAGGGAGTGAATTCACTTTAGAGCTACAAACCAAAATACTTTTGGTTGTTTGTCCTGAAATATGTTGCTTGGGGCTAGATGTACACAGAGCTTATTCAGCAGCCAATAGTAGAATTATTGGCAGCATTATTATTGGCAGCATTGACGATAGTCTACTAGCGGCTTCACCCGGTGCCCTAGTTACCCGTTGCCATGTTTTGCTGTACGCCTGTGATGTATGTGCACGCATCAGAATCAGAATCAAGTTTTATTCGCCAAGCACAACTGGGTCAAGCACGGAATTAATCTTGACAACGGACAGGGCACAGAGAAGGAGGAAGACACACAAAATGTATACAGCATTTGTACTTTGTTTGTATTTTTTGGTTTGGGGACACATCTCCCAGGTGTTCTCAATGCAAAGGGGCCTCTTAGTCCTGTATCACACCAAAAGTGATTGCGATTAGCGGTTTTACAGTGATTTTTACAACAATTTTGCTTTTCTATACTTTCTCCAGAATCACAATCACTGCAAAAATTCTACATGCAGCGCTTTTGCAATTGATAAAAAATTAATCACTCTATTATGAAAAAAACCCATATGATTGCAGTGCTTTTCCAAACGTTAGTTAATCACAAAATCACTGAAAAGCGCTTTTGGTGTGAAACAGCACTAAGCCTGATAATCTGATATGTTTAAAACTAAATGGACCCATTTCCAATTGTGCCAGCATCTGTCTTTGAGTCAGACACCTGCACCTGTCGCTAGTACGTATTCAAATCCCTGTACGGCATGACCATTGGGAACTCGATGCATCCAGAGGCGTATCTAGAGGGGTGCAGGTATGGCTCATGCCATGGGCGTTGGTTACAGCACCATGGGCTCCATTCCTGCCCTGCCCTGTGCCTCGCAGCCACTCAGACCTCAGATTAGATTAATTTGGTTACCTGGGGAAAATGGCTACTCAGCAATATCCCAAGCCAAAAAACACAGGACCATAACACATGTATGTGAGAGAGCATGCTGTTTTTAGAGAGGAATGGGGCTCTGATTGGGGGGGGGGGGATTTATGCATTTGCCATAGGATCTATATTACCCAGATACGCCTCTGGATGCGTCATCCAAAAAAGTGCTGCAGCCAGCAAGCCACTACATTTATTTGTTCGTACCCAAATTCAGGAGCAGCCCATTAAGTTTAACAGACTACGATTCACCATCTGAATTTGCATGCAGGGAAACGCTTAGTGGAAATGAGCCCAAGGAGCTACTTTCATTTAGTTTGAATACATATACTGTACAATAATCTGTGCTCTATGTACCTGTGCTATGTATGTGTACACTCCACCTATGATTAAAGGACTTACGAGGTCAAATCGTAAAAAAAAGTCAAATACCTGTATGCTAATTTAAGGCACGGAGGATGCTGTCTGCGCCCTCCGTGCCGTTTCGCCGGGTCCCCTGCGCTCAATAGCCCCCCGGCCGGCTCACGACCGCTCGGCCCGGGTCGGGGTTTCTTGGCTGCACAAAGATGGCCGCATGAGCCGGCCGCGGCTGCGCAGTCCGCTTAGCCGCGAGTGCAGCTGCCCAGCTCTAGGGCCAACCCCCCGATCCACGCAACTTGTAGTGTGGATCGGGGGGGTTGGCCCTAGAGTTGTGCAGCCATTCTGTCCAAGGCTAAAGTAAAAGTTTTGCCTGGATTGTGGCTTTAAATGGTAAATAAAGATGTTGGTTTTGTTTTATATGGTTTGCAGTTCCAGGCTCTGTCATCTGTTTTCACATATCAGAAGGAATAAGCCTTTCTCATCAATGGCGTGATTGTATTTCTGTCTGGGCCGTAGCTAGTGAGCATTTCATCTGGAAGGCTGGTGGGTGGGTGATTCACCAAAACTGTCCTTATAAATCAATCTACTTTTCATTCTCCAAGCTGATGAGACACATTTCTCCACATTTATCTGCTTTTATCTGAACACATCAAGTTTTATGCTGACGCTGGCAGTGCGCTTCCGTATGAGAATAATTGTACTTTTACATCTTTCATCCTAGCAAGCTTTAAAGTGACACTGAAGGAAAAAAAACTATGATGTAATGATTTGTATGTGTAGTACTGATAATTAATAGAACATTAGTGGCAAAGAAAATAGTCTCATATTTTAAATGACCACTATCACAAAAACAGTAGGCAGTTAAAATCTGACAGAACAGGTTTTGGGCTGGTCCATCTCCTCATGGGGGATTCTCAGGGATTTTTTTTTGCTTTCAAAAGCATTTCCTGAACAGCAATTTAACTGGCAAAATAGTAAGATACTGGCCAGCCTCCATAAACACTTTTACACTATTTTGTCAGTTAGACTTTAACACTGCTGTTCAGGAAATGCTGTTGAAAATCCCACATGAGGAGATGGACTGGCCCAAAACCTGTCGGTTCTGTCAGATTTTAACTGCCTACTTTTTTCGTGATAGAGGTCCTTTAATGTTTTTTACAGCATTGCATAATGCCATCATAATTGCAATTACAAGTCACACTCTGTATTTTAACCACTTCACAACTGAGGGGTTTACCCCTGAAACACCAGAGCAATTTTCACCTTTCAGCGCTCCTTACATTCATTCGTCTATAACTTTATTATTACTTATCGCAATGAAATTAATTATATCTTGTTTTTTTCGCCACCAATTAGGCTTTCTTTAGGTGGGACATTATGCCAAGAATTATTTTATTCTAAATGTGTTTTAATGGGAAAATAGGAAAAATGTGTGAAAAAATGTATTATTTTTCAGTTTTCGGCCATTATAGTTTTTAAATAATGCATGCTACTGTAATTAAAATCCATGAAATGTATGTGCCCATTTGTCCTGGTTATTACACAATTTAAATGATGTCCCTATCACAATGTTTGGCGCCAATATTTTATTTGGAAATAAAGGTGTATTTTTTTCAGTTTTGCGTCCATCCCCAATTACAAGCCCATAGTTTATTAAGTAACAGTGTTATACCCTCTTGACATAAATATTTAAAGAGTTCAGTCCCTAAGGTAACTATTTTTGTATTTTTTTATTGTAATTTTTTTTTAATTACAAAAAAAAATAAAATTGGGGAGTGTGGGAGGTAATGAGTTAATTTATAGTGTAAAACAATGTATTTGTATATGAAAATGCTTTTGGGTGTAGTTTTACTATTTGTCCACAAGATGGCCACAGTACTTTTTTGTTTATGCGATCTGTAAGCGTCGGAAGGACGCTTACAGGAAGTTCAGGGAGGCTGGGAATTTTTTTCTTTTCACAATGAACGTGCTGATTCTCATAGAAGCAGCCGATCATTGCAGGGGGGCAGAGATCAACGAACGGGAATGGACTTTCCCGTTCATTGATCTCCGGGTGAGCGGGCAGCGGCGTGCATGAGCGCGGGAGCGGGCAAGCGGGAGTGCAGACAGCGGCGGTAGTTGCGGGAGGTATCTACATCCCTGGAGGGGAAGGGGTGGAAAAAGGGGCGTAGATATCCATACCTGCGGTGGTAAAGTGGTTAAACTATAAAACAAGCAGAGCTAATGGCCCTTTCAACTTCCCTGCAGTAAAAATCTTATCTAAATCTGTCTCTGACTGTTTCTTTGATGTATAAGTGCTCCAGAAAACAGCGACCCAAGTTGGGTCATAGAGCCATAGAGCTCAGAGAAGCTCTTTTGCATAGATAACAAGTGACATTTCTTAACTCTTTCTGTACTGGAAACAATGAGACTCATATCTATATGTGCTACTAATGTTCTGTTTCTTAACTGTACTACACATACAAATCATTATATCATAAGTTTATTTTCACTTCAGATTCCCTTTAAATGTATCTTTTGCACAGAAATATAAATTTATAAACTGCCGTTCAGGAAGATGGCGTCTTAATTGGCAGCCATGGCCACAGGATTTTGGCTTTTTCTTGTTTTTCTTCCCTTTTACCTACCAATTCACCTTGTTTTCTCCTATGATGGTGTACAGTGTGGTCTGTGTAGCCTGGGATGTTGGTGTAGGTGGTGGGGAGTCAGGGACTTGGAGTTTTTTCCACCTTGCCGCAGCCTTGGTCAGTTGTCTGTGCAGGTACAAGCCTTGTGGAGTCAGGGCTACACTGAGGTAGGACACCGCGCTGATCGGGAAACCTTTGGCCTCGCTGGATGCCGGCTCCATCCATCGGCTGCTGCTGCTCCTCCACCGCAGCAGGGACAGCAACTGCATGTACTACTTTTTTTATGGTCCTGGGTTCCACCTCATAGTGTTGTCACTGTGACATGGACGCAGGGACACAGAAGTAAGTAGTATATGCGGCGCTGGATCCCGGCAATGTATCTGTGATTACCCGCTCTGGTTGTGCCTGCCTCTGTGACCTTCCTCCCCCCCCCCCCCCGCCTGGCTACCTATACCTGATTACCTATACCGGGGCACCTATACCTGGCAATGTATACTGGGGGCACCTCTACCTTGCTACCTATACTATGGGCACCTATACCTGCCTACCTATACTAGGGGCACCTATACCTGGCTACCTTTACTGGGGGCACCTATACCTGGCTATCTATACTGGGACACCTGTAGCTGGCTACCTATACTGGGACACCTATGCCTGGCTACCTATAATGGGAGCACCTATATCTGGCTAGCTACACTAGAGGCACCTATATCTGGCTATGATACGGGGGGGGGGGAAAGAGTGGGGCACATCTAGCTACCATACTGAGGAGGGAAGTGTGAGCCCATCTGGCCTATACTGGGGTGGGGCGGCACATCTGGCTTATATACTGGGGTGAAAGGTAGCACATTATTTAATGTAGGAGGGTCCTGAGTCCAAGTTCTGCATTCGAGCCCCCTATGCCACTGCTTCTGCATATATAAAAGTGAAGCCATTTAGAAGTGCTTCTTGCAAGCTCTCCAGGGTTTATTTCATTTATCCATTTAAAATTCATTCCAGGTAAACCTTAAGGTGCATAGAATTAAAAAGTCATAGTCATTGTATTCCCTCTTACATCAGCTCTGCAGCTTCAGCTTTTGTTTACCTGAACTGTCAGGCTTACTCGTTAAGTAAAAATAATTTCTTGCGCATATGCTGTAATCAGTCTATGTGCTTAAAGGTGATATAGTTTCAGCTTAGTTATTCACACCCTGAAGAAACGCGTTGGTGGGCGGAGTCAAACGCAACGTCTGGCCATTCTGACTACTCCTCACGGGGAACTACCCTACCCAGGAGCCATTGCAGGCAGTAGAGCGGGCGTTCCCATTGGAGGATCGTGGAGACCGATGTTGAAGCTGGGCTGGGACGCCAGCCAGCCATAATCCCACGCTGTGCCTTGCCAAACAGCCTTTCACTAAGGCCCGGTTCACATTAGCGGTGGCTATCCGGAATAGCCGTGCCGGAGCCGCACCGCATGCTGGCCGGACGAAACGGACGCACGGCATAGCAATGTAAGTCTATGCCAGGGTTCACATGTGTCCGTTTCGTCCGGACCGGAGCCGGACCGGATCCGGACTCCGGTGTCCGTTCCAACATGCGCTATTTTTTGGTCCGGCTCCTCCGGCAGCCGTATCCGGGGCGGAGCCGGACTGCACCATCCGGCCAATGGAAACCAATGAGAACCGGAGAGCGCACAACACACTGGCAAAAAATCCGGATGTTCTACCCCACTTCCTATGCGGATTTTTGCGGCGATATTGGCTGGGGACACATGGGCAAGCATTTTGGAGTGGAGCAGCACAGCTGGATCCGGATCCGGAGATGTTGGCAGCATGTCGGAGGTGGAGGTGAGTGCTAAACAGCAGAGGGCCTGATTCCACAGGTCCCCCTTCTGCTGACCTCCCAGACCCCAACATTTTTTTTTGTTTTTATACAGGTTGTTACTATCCGGATCCGGACCGCAACCGTGTTCATACCGCACGGAAACCGTATGCAACCGGACCGGATCCGGACAGGAACCGTACGGTTCAGGTCCGATCCGGCTCCGGTGCGGTCCGGACATCCGGTGCGGTTTTTGCAAAACCGCAAGTGTGAACCGGCCCTTACGGTGACCTGGCAGAAAGAGAAGGGGGCCCCCAGTGACCACAAGCCACCCATCCCCTCATCTAAACAGTATGTTTAAGCAGCGCTGCTGAAGTCCGAATCCGGATTGGTGAGATCTATTTTTTCCTATCGTGCCATGCCATGCGTGCTATATGCTAAATGCTGAAATCTGCTATCGGCTGCTTTCTGCTTCATGAACTTTCGTATGGATGATGACTAACCTCTTAGATCTACTAATATTGAAGATGTATCAGTGATGTACTGGACTCTGAGTCATCTAATTTGTGAAATTTATTCCAGCGCTGAATTTCTTTAGATTGTATGGGGGGACTTTTTGGTGTGCTTGGAGTGAGTGGTTTGTAGCGAATGAGTGGCCGGCCATGTATCATGCTGTTTACGACTCTGCAACGTTCCTTCCCCAGTTTTTAATCATCCCCTTTTTTATTCTCCCTGATTTTTTGATATAATAAAAGTATTTAATTGTTGGATTACACTTGAGACCAAAAACCCTCAGTCATTTGTTATAGTTATCATTAACTGGTTGTGTTCATAGCAGTGAGACGGATCCCTATTTTTCCATTTGGGTTGGAGACTGTGTTTATATGTCCCATACCAATGTATAAGAAATCTGCTCACTGCAATGGATCTTTGAATTGTCCATAGTCATTGTATTCCCTCTTACATCAGCTCTGCAGCTTCAGCTTTTGTTTACCTGAACTGTCAGGCTTACTCGTTAAGTAAAAATAATGTCTTGCGCATATGCTGTAATCAGTCTATGTGCTTAAAGGTGATATAGTTTCAGCTTAGTTATTCATTCCCCCCAGGGATTTGGGGTAGACTTTAACATCCATATGATAACAATCCCTGATCGAATGATGAGTCATGTTCTATAAACAAGACCTGTGTGATTCCAGCATTTCAGGCAATCAAGCATGCAAAGCAGTACACTGCTTTTAAAGGGAAATTTCCAATTTTGTATCAAAACTGCCATAAATATAGATCTATGCTGTAGAAGGTTTGTTTTCTAGTTTAACTTCCTTGGCGGTAATCCCAAGCTAGGGTCGGGGCAGGAAACCGCAGCACAGAGCGATAATCCTGACCTGTGCTCGGGGTGGCCGCCGGAGGCTGAATGCAGAGCAATACGTGCAGCGAGCGTTTCAACATACCTCACAGAGGATCCTGACGTCGGCCGCCCTTCTTCTTTCGCTCCTCCAAGGCTCTGCTTCCCCCTGGTGAGATCCCCGGCTGTTGTCATGATGACAGCCGCCAATTTCACTTTAGAGTTGCAGCGCCACCCGGAGGATGGAGGCATAACTGCAGCGTTGGAGCCAGGGAGGTGAGTGATTGCTGGAACTGCTGCAGATTTCCCTGGCAGCATGATTTTTTCCTGGTTTTGGGGTCTGAAAGGAACGCATAACAAAGAACCGCTGGTGAATCAGAATCAGAATTTGTATTCTGATTCACCAGCGGTTCTTTCTTATGTGTACGTGAGCCGGCTCACCAGCGGCTCCTCAGTGACTCTCTACTCAATATGAGCCAGTGGCTCTTCAGTGACTGCATGTCAGCATGCCAGAATTCCTCCGAAAAAGGGGGTAGAGTAGATGTGCTGGCTGCTCGGCGGGTGGGGGAAGGGAGGCCGCGGCGTGTGAATGGATGATACCGGCAGGGCTGCCTACTACAGCAGCGGCTCCCTCCTAGCAGCGGCTCACAGCTGGGGAGGGAGC
Source organism: Hyperolius riggenbachi (assembly GCF_040937935.1). NCBI lineage: Eukaryota > Metazoa > Chordata > Amphibia > Anura > Hyperoliidae > Hyperolius > Hyperolius riggenbachi. The sequence continues at coordinate 105,382,460 of NC_090649.1, forward strand.
CGCTTTGTGGCGGCCACGAGTGTAACTCTCACATTGCTGTTTAAAGCGGCAATTCTTATCTCATCAGTTCAGGCGACCCTGCAGAGGGTCGGGGCCTGGAATGAATCCTGGATTTAGATAACAGAGCACCTGAAACTGACAGGGGAGGCACTGATCGCCTGCTCAGAGGTCTGATATTGCAATAAGGTAACTAACATTTTTTCTAATATTCGCCTCGTAAGTCCTTTAAAGGACACACAAGGTGACATGGTGAGATAGACATGTGTATGTACTGTGCCAAGCACACATGTAACTATGCTGTGTTCCTCTATTTCTTTCTCCGCCTGAAAAAGTGAAACATTAGGTATGCAAGTGAGAGTTTCTGGGTCAGGACTGGGCCAGACTATAGCATAACCCTCACTGATAAGACATCACAGCCATTATACACTTTCCTGTCAGTAAAAAGGTTTTTGAGAGCAGGAAAGAGATAAAAAGGGTCAATAATTTATAGATTGGAGCTCAGGCATACTTCAATGAAGGTGTCATCGAGCAGAGACAATAAAACATCAAAAATGTAAAAACTAGATTTAAATATGAAATAAAACTGCAGGATATTAAAAAAAAGTGATTTTTTAGGAGAAATTATCTCATCAGTTTATTTTCACTTCGGGTGTCTTTTAGGGCCCATTTCTACTTGTGCATTGTGAATTGCCGCGGAAAAAAATCTATGCGAATTTTCATGCGAATTCGCATGAATGACGCTTTATGCAAATTTAACCATGGCAGTGCCTGTGTTCTTGTCAATGGATTCCATGCGAATTCGCATACACCAGCATAGCGGTATGCAAATTCTGATGGCTCTGCCATGCAAATTTTTGACGCGGACGAAAACGCTCAGAAATCCTGACAAGTGGAAACAGTCCCATCCACTTGTATTGGCTATGCGAATACGCGATAGTGGAAACGGGCCCTTACAGAGAAACCCCACAGTGGGACTTATTTATGAAATACAATAAAAACTAGAACAAAGGTGGAGCTGTTGCCCAGAGTAACTACTAACTAATCAGAATCCTTATTTAGAATAACTGCTGAATCCTGATTGGCTGTTCTGTTAGGCTGCTCTACGTTTGCTCCAGTTTTCTATGTATGACTATCAATAACTTGCCTACAGAGAGTGTTTTTATTTCAATATGGAAATACTGCACGGTCCACTACTAAAAAATACTTTTGGCAGTTATTCAACAAATGCACAACTGGGCTATAATGAAATGTTAACATCAATTTGCTCTAAGCTCTTCTCTAATTAAACTAGTGGCTCTCGGGTCATTTGCTTTGGCTGATTCGAGGTGCCGCTGTGAAGTTATATTCCTCTTGACGGAATGTCACAAGTCATGGCTGACTAAGACTTCCTGACTTTCACATGGGAACTTTTTGGCCTGGGCAGAGACACCTGAAACAGCTTTTCAACACGTCAGCATCACACTTCATCACCGAGCAAGTAGCCGAATCCCATGCATCTCAGATGTGAACTCTCTGCACTCCGCGGTGGATGTAGTAAAGGAAGCAAACGCCGTATGCACAACACAGCGGGCGTAACACGTCCTTCCCATCACATGTGCAATGTGTTCATGTTTCAGCGGATGTTACTGCTGATAATCTGCAGCTGCCTGTTACCAGAAAATCACCAATGTTAGGATTAAAGTGGGATAAAACTCTAACATAAAATTCAATAAAAAATGTGTTCATTACCCATACAGATACCATGTTTGCTGTTGTGTAATGTTTACAAATGACAAGTTACCAAAGTACAGTTTATCTGCTCTGAAAGCTGCCATTTCATTTTATTCATAGCTGCTGTATTTATATATTAAAATCTATCTAGTGATCACTTGTCAGCTCTCTCCGCTTCTGTACAGTTCCGTTTCAGCTCCCTGCTGGCTGTGTACTATTTGTAGCATCAGAGGAATGTAAACAAAAGATAATGTTATCACCTCTTCAGATGTGGCCAGAAGCTTTCAGGAGCTTCCCACTGAAGAACAAGGTGTTGTGTTTAAAGCGGATCTGAGATGAAAAACTAACTATAACAAGTAACTTGTCTATATACCTTATCTAAAGATTAGATGGTTTACACAGTAAATCTAGCTGCAAACAGCTTAAACAGTATATGATTATTTCTTCTTGTGAAACAATGAGAGCAGCCATATTCTGCTTGTCATCATTACACACGGGCAAGCTGCTCTGCATCTTCAGCCCTCAGCCTGTGAAAACTTCACTCCCCTCTTCTCCTCCCTCCTCCCCTCTGCCTCTGAAATCTCTAGCTAGTAACATCTCCTCCTCCTCTTGCCCAGACTGAGCTCCCATAAGACCTTGCTACATAGGTTTTAGAGTGCCTAGGCGCTGGAGGAGCTGTGGGCGAGGCTTGTTTAGCTTATAGGGAATTAGGTTATTAAAACAAACCAAAAAAAGTATTTGGCTTGAGGAATGCCATATAAAATATATGTAAGGAACACAATTATGCAATGAGTAAAAGTTTATCTTGGATCCATTTTAACTGTTTGAATGGTGTTCTGCTATACATTTTTTGGGGTTGTAGATTTTATGCGGTGAATAATCTTTTAGAACAAAGGGGAAATGCTGAATTTCATATCACTTTAAATACAAGATACAGGGGTACCATTAGAAACACGTCTTACCATTCAGCTACTTTGTGTTAGGATCCCCAGTTCTGCCTGTCATTGCAGTGATGGGCTGACTCTGCATTTGCTTCAGTCTGCACGTTACTGCAATGGAATTGTATGCAAGTCTGTGAGGATTCTCAGTTCTGCCTGTCATTGTAGTGATGGGCTGACTGTCCATTGGTTTTTGTCTGCACATTGCTGCAATGGAATTGCATGTGTGTGTGCAAGGATTCCCAGTTCTGTTTCTCACTGCAGTTATGGGCTGGCTTTGCTTTTGGCTCAGTCCTGCTGCAGTGAGATTACATGGGAGTGTCTGAACACCTGCAAGGTGAGGGCCTTGTTAGCGGAGTACTTAAGATCCAGACTTCCCAGCAGCCTTTGCGGTCGCATTGTTTGTCCTCCCTGCTTGTGCAGCCTCAGTTCTGGTTCCTGTCTTGCCTGAGTCCTTGGAATGATAATCTGTCTGTTTGCTCCAGTCCTGCCTGACTTCTTGGAGTTATAACCCGTGTGTTTGCTCATGTTCTGTATGCTGTATTCTGGATGAATATCTACATACCTGCTGGTGGACTTGAACTTACTAATCCTGTCTGGGTAAATACTCCTGCAAAGCTGCTTCATGAACATAATGTTGCATGCTTGTTCCTGAACGGTCTGCAATCTACTCTGAAACGTTTTTATGTACATACCTTCACTGTAAATAAAACATCACTTTGCATCAAATCCTGGGTGTCTGCATCTTTGGGAGTTCATCTGCACGAAGCTAAGCCTCGCCAGACGGAATGCCTGCTGGTGAGCATGACACTTTGATTCATTTTTATTAATTGAATATTTTATAGAGTACTCACATTTCTATGCAAGTGTTTAGTGCAGTATAAATAGTTTATGGTCTTCACCAGTATAAGCTTTTTCCTTTTTTTAGTGTGTCTACTCTGTTGGCTTCAGTCTATAATTGTTTGGCGCTAGTTTAGTAGAGGGGATCCAGTGGGAAACCTTATAGTCCAACAGCTTCTCCCTGCTATCTGGTCACACCGAATAATTTGTATGAAATGTGGACCCAGCTGGAAACACTATACACTAAAGAGCAACTGTATTGACAATAAAAAGTAATAAAATAGCTTTTTTGTTTACAGTTTTAATTTATAGATTATTTAGTCAGTGTTTGCCCATTGTAAAATATTTCCTCGCCCTGATTTACATTCTGAAATGTATCACTGCTGGTGACATCTGCCAGATGATCTGTATGAAATGTTCATTACTGAGAGTTCTAGGCACAGAGAGAGATACTGCTTGCTTGGCAACTGCAAAAAGCCGTTAATTCCCACAATGCAACACAGCACACTGTCAGGACCATGGTGATGACATCACACTGTGGGAGGTGTTTTGCCACAATATCAGCCATACAGCCCCCCGTGATGATCTATTTGGGAAAAGGGAAAACATTTTCATGGGAAAGGGGGTATCAGCCGCAGATTGGGATGAAATTCAATCCTTGATTAAAGTTACTCTTTAAATGAACTCTAAAATTGCACACCAGGACCCTCGCCCACGGCCTTTGGACTCCGGGCTCCAGGCACAGCTCACACCTCAGATACCGCCTCTGATTGCACAAATTTACTAAACCTATTCAGTAGGTGATGTGCATAGTGTTTCCTACTTGATCCCCTATTTGGTTATAAAAATATTCAATTTTCTAAGAGTTGGTGCTAATTACTATAAATTGTGTAATTTCCAAAAATGCTTTTCTTTCAGATCACAAAGCCACGTGATTATACTTCTCTGACCGGTCACAAAAAAAAAAGTGGTCAGTGAATGCTAGTACATCAAATAGTGCACATCCCATCCTATATAATAAAACCCCTGTGTCTCTGCGTCCTGTGTGTGTGTGTGTGTCCCTGCATCCAGACCTGACAGTTTGCTGTCTGAGTACCTCAATGCATTGGCCTCAATTCATTAAGCAGTTTAGACTAGTCTACAGATGTTTTTTAGTCTACTGATGGTTTGGTGTAATGTTTTAGACCTGTTTTTAGACCTGATCTAACATTCAGTAATTACACAATTCACAAAGGCAAACAAGGAGTAACCACGCCCACTTTTTCTGACAGAGATTAGACCAGCTGATTTCTGTAGGTAAAGTAATTCTGTCATGTATTTTAGATGTGATGATAGAACCTTTTGAATTAATTATGCAGGAGTTTAATTGTATGCAGAGGAGAGCTCATCAAAGAAGAAGGATGTCAGTCATAGCTACTCGTTTGTGAATTGCATCTTTTGATCATTTCCCCTGCTTTACCCACCTAATTACCAAACGTTTTAGACCAGGTCTAAAAACAGGTCTAAAACATTTGGTAATAGTGAATTCCCCTTTGGTGCAACTGACCAAACCATCAGTAGACTAAAAACCATCAGTAGACTAGTCTAAACTGCTTAGTGAATTGAGGCCAATGTGGGAAATAACAGCTTTTTCCAACTGCCAAGCAAGCAACATGTCCCGGTGTGCATATACTTCGGACAGTGGTGGGAGAGGCCGGATGAGCGGGGCGCATCGGTATGCGCGGTGCCGGGGTTTATCGGCTATGGCCTAGCACCCGTTTTTTAGCGGGCGAGCGTTTTTACTAGAATTATATAATACAATTAGGATAGTTTATGATACGTTGATGACAGATGTTTTTATGCAGATTTATGTAGTTATACACACTTTACAGCTATGTAAGCTATAGGCTTCTGTGAGAACTTATGAGTTTAAACTTATTTAGTTTAAATGTGATTGAATATTATCCCACCACAGGAATATAATTCAGAATCCGGCGCACACCAGAATTTTTTATTTGCCTCAATGGGCGTAACTACAATCATCATGGGGCCACCCAGCAAACCTTAGGTGAGCCCCCCCAATGCTCACACCTTTCCCTCCCATCAGTGACCCTCACTGAGGCCCCATTTTGCATGGGTCAATAAGCATTGCTTGCCATCATGATCTTCATCTCCACAACAAGTGTAGCCACAAAAACTCCTGACTAGGAGGATGAACAGCTGTAATCGAGGGAGTGAGGCCCTGTGCACATCAACTCTCTGCCCATACAATCCTATGGGCTTGTTCACAGCACTGCATTGTAACAAATCGCGATATTCTAACTCGCTGCATGCAGGCTTTGTATTTAAAGTGCATCCAAGGTGAACTTTTACTCATTGCATAATTGTGTTCCTTTCCTATTGTTTATAGGGCATTCCTCAAGCCAAATACTTTTTTGTTTTTGTTTTAATACTCTAATTCCCTATAAACTAAATAAACCACACCCACAGGTTTTTAGAGAGCCTTGGCAGTAGCAAGGGCTCATGGGAGCTCAGTCTGGGCAGGAGGAGGGGGAGGTGTTACTAGCCAGAGATTTCAGAGGCAGAGGGATGGGGGAGGAGGGGAGATTAGGTTTTTTTGCTCAAGATGCAGATGAGCCTGCATCTGTGTAATGTTTACAAACAACATGGCTTCTGTCATTGTATCACAGCAAGAAATAATCATTTTCTATTAAAGCTATTTGCATCTAGATTTGCTGTGTTAACTATCTAAACTTTAGATAAGATCCATAGACAAGTTACTTGTTATAGTTAGTTTTTCATCTTGGATCCGCTTTAAGTCTATGCTCCATTGTAGTTCACACTCATTATAACGCATGGTAACGTGTGCATTATGCAACTGACCACTGTGAACTTAGCCTAAGGGTTAGTAGCAGGGCCGTTTCTTGGGCAGTGCGGACAGGGCGACCGCCCTGAGAGCAGACCGGCAAGTAGAAGAAGGGGGGCGCAGGCAGAAGGACATAACCGCTAGGCGGTAGGGAGCCGAATGGAAGATGCGGGAAGAAAACCAGTGCGATCACCTTCCTTGATTCCTTCTGGGCTGCGGCTGCTTGCGTCCGACATCAAGTCATCATCATACCACCACCACCATGTGATGACACTTGAAGTCCTGTAGCGGTACTGCAGGCTATCAGTGCTCGGCGCCCATGGAGGAATCGGCTTGCCGGACCTCTATTCATCTGTGTGTTTTCCTGGTCCCTGCTTCCTCCTGGATGAGCGGCTGGTCAATAGTGAGTAGATAGATCTACTTGTGACCTGTGGCTGTGTGATTGTTCCTAATAAGTAAGGGTTTGTGAGTCCATGGGGGGGGGGGGGCGTGCAATTTTTACACCCTCGCCCTGGGTGCTATGTAGCCTAGAAACTGCCCTGGTTAGTAGTAGTTGGGGTCCTTTCACTGCTTTGGGCCCTCCTGCAATCGCAGAGGTTTCTCCATTATAGTTATGCCCCTTTTAGCAGGAGCAAATACCTTGGATGTCTAATTTCCAGGGAGAGAATGGACAATACCAGGTTGTTAAGGTTTCTACGCTTCTACTTCAGCTTTTTCCCCGCTGTTTTGGTCCGTTCCATTCTTTTCTCTTCGCCTCTGTGACAGGCTGACTCAGTGGCACAGGTAGAAGCAGAGTTCCTCTCAGGATGCTCTATGAGGCAGCTTCCACCAACACAAGACTTAAACTCTTAGCAGTGTTTGCAAAGGCCAAAAACTGTTATGGTAGTTTTTCAGAAAGGAGGCATGGCCAACTAGCAAATTCTGGATTTTACTGTGCTGATAGTCTGGGTTTTATTTTTACACTAGCTATAGGTAATTCCCGGGAGAGTTGATCCAGGTATTTATCTGATTGACATCTACCTCTCCAGTGCCCCCTGTGTCCCCTCAGCCCTAATGCAGAACTAAATGATGATTGAGGAGGAAGTTGAAGTTTTTTCTCCTCTCTGCCCGTCCTGTGGAACGTCCCCTCCACACACCGCTTATAGTTCCGATATGGTGTTACTGCACACAGCGTGCAGGGGAGCTGTGCTGTGTGCGGCCTTATGGAGATTGGGTTCGTACCAATGGTGTACTAATACAGCTATTAGTACACAAGCCCGCACATGCCGCAGCTCCCCTGCATGCTGTGTGCAGTAACACATATCAGGAACCATTAGCTGCAAGTGGAGGGGCATTTCTTAAGGACAGGCAGAGAGAAGGAAGAACTGCCACTTCCAGACCGTCATCGACATTTTGCTCAGTTGAATATTATGGCTGAGCAGAGCGGGGGACACAGGGGGTGCTGGAGAGGGAGGAAGGTGCACTACAAGTAAAGCAGCATTAAAAGTATGTGATTCAAAAACCAGTTCAGTACTTTAAGATACTCATACTGAGAGATGAATGACAGATCACTCTCATTATCTGAGCCTTCCTCTGAGGAACATCACACTACCTATCAGGACTACCAGAGGGACACCTATAGTGGAAAGAGAGATTCTAAAATGGGAATATTTGGGCATTACGTCCGTCTGCTTCTTCTGCATGTTACTGGCTGAAACTTGCTGAGCGTGATGTGAGCCATAACTCAGCACCTTCTGTTATTGTCGAGCGGTATTTGTACCTGAATACAAGGTGTTAGTCTCACGGGAGAGATTAAAAAGGCATTTTATTTTCCACAAATACCTGCTCATAAAAAACACGAATTATACAAGTGAGACTTTTATAGTCGTCTGTCACGTGTTTCCTGATTCTCGGATTTTGTCATCCACAATCTTACACCAATTAAATTTATGTCTTGTTATTAGTTTTTTCTTTTTTCACTATTCTCTGATTTATATCCATACTGTGGGGTTTATAGGCAATGTAAAGTAGATATCTGCAACACTGGCTTTATTATGAATGTAAGCTGGTGCTGGAAACCATACTAATGTAATTTCTCTATCTCTGGCAGATGTGGTATTATTGACATAACAATAAACTGTGTTCTAGATACGACTGTCACTTCAACAATATAGACTGTGTTTTACACAGGAAATACTACGTTAAGATCTTCAGAAAAATATAAACGTAATACTGAACATAGTGCATGAAACCTTTAGCAGACAAATAAAGTAAAACTTTAGCGACTCTTGTACCGGGAGTAATTGAATAAATTGTTATATGTTTTGAAATTTGACAGCTCTTGTCCGTTTATGGTTGGTTGGTCCACCACCTCAACCACAACAATTTTAAACCTTTTAGTTCTTTTTATCCTACCGGCGCCTCTGTACACCTCAAAGTAAAACTTTATTTGCCTGCAGGGCTGAATTTTTTCTGCCATTGGGGAAGTGTGCCTTCTCAAGCCTGGCAGGCTGGGCAGGTTGTACAGAGTGGGCGGCAGGAAGCTATCATACATAGCTGTCAGAACAGCTGGATCAGTTTCTTCTTCCTCCACTGCGGTGGCGTCGAGTACGACATGCCTTTTCTCAGTTCTTATCACATGCTATAACAAGTGATCGGTATCCGGGAATCCATGTCAGCATTGCAATGCCACCTGGTAGTGGAAAAGAAGTGATGGAATAGTCTATTCCATCACACCCCTCTTCCACCACCGATTGCGCTGTAACGTTGACATGGTCTCCTGGATACCAGTCACATATATAATATCATGTTATCGGGACCCAGAAGACCTGCCAGAAGTTCAGAGCCATAAGTGGAGAAAGAGAAGAAGCCATCTAGAACAGGAACTGGATCTGGATCTTCTTACTGCTACACACTCGTTTGGCTGCATTAGGCAGCCAAACGAGATATGCCGACTGAGGCTCACAGTGCACAAGCAGCTGTCAAACGAAGCAATTTGTTTGACGCTGCTATTGGGTTCATGAAACTTTATGAATGGAACTTTATAAACCAGTACGAACATGTGTTTGATAAGTGTTACTTTGCTCTGTGATTTAAAAAAAAGTTTGTCCCTGATTTCAGCTTCTCTCACACGGGAGGTTGAAGCTTATTTGGCGGGAAATCGGAAACTTCAGGCACGACACGGATACGTGTTCTGTGCCCCATTTACTTTCTTGCTGTTGAGTCACCCTGCGTGCACAAAGGGTAACGCAATGCAAAAAAAAGGGCCCATGTGTCAAAGGGGCCTAAAAGTCTGATACAGACAAAGTTTGTCCCTTGCTTGATCACCCCTCCCACATACACCTCCTGAATGACATAACATACTGTCCACCTTCTCCTTACAGCTAGTTCTGCTTGCATGTGGTCCCCAAGCAGGCAATCAGGAGAATGTAGGTGGGCTATAACTAGAGATGAGCATAATGACTTAATTACGATTTCGCGAAATTTCGCGTAATTAGTGTAATTACGATTATGGCCGTAAGTACATAATCGTAATGAAGAAGGATTTTGCGAAATTCCGCGTAAGCGTAATTTTCGCGTAATTTTCGCATTACAGTGGGTATCGCGAAATTACGTTTGCCTTGCATGCAACCGTTTGTAAGCGTAGTTACATAACGTAATTTCGCGATAGTTCATATTACTGTAAGCGTTCATTTTCGCGTCGTTTTCACGTTACAGAATGCTATTTCGCATATAAAATTCGCCATGTAGTGATATTTCGCATAAAAATTCGCCATGCAGACGAAAATGCCTTTGGCGAAAATTCGCGAGCAACCCTGCTAACGAGTAATTACGAAATTCGTGAAATTACGAAGAAATGCGAAATTACATTATGGTTTAACGCGAAATTACATTATGGTTTAACGCAAAATTACGTTATGAACGAAACGCGAAATTACACGTTGAAAATTACGCTTACGGTATTTTCAATTACGATTTTAATGGCAATTACACTACCATAATTTTGCATCGTAATAGCAAATTTCGCATGCGTAATTATAGTAACGCGAAATTTCATTTCATTTTCCATATTTACCATGCTCTAGGCAGACCCCTATACAGGCGGGATTTCTAACGTTACATTACAGACTACACAAAGTTTCAGAAACATAAAAAAAGGAGGTTTGTAAGTATTATGACCTGTTAACATACTGCCATTGCCCTTATTTACCCACTTCAGTTTCTTTTTAAGTCTGTATCTTTAGTTTCAAAAGTTTTTCTTAGCAGTTTGATAATAGACATAATGTACAAGCAGTTAAACGTCCCAGTGGGACAAGATACTGATTTCAGTAAACAGATAATACAGGTAAATGACACCTTAAGCTACCCATACACTGCGACGATTTCCCGCCGATATACAGCAGATTATATCAATGTAATGCTGTGACTCAATCTGCTATGAAATCGATAATGCAAATGTTGACCGATGGATCGATTTCCATCTGAAATTGATCGATTTCGTCGATCTGTCCCGGCGGAAGATTTTGCTCAATCGCGGGCGAGTCGGGAGTGCGTCGTTAGCAGCGATTAACCAACGCAGCATAGTGGCAGTGATACATTACCTGTCCGCTGGCGCGGGTCCCTGTTCGTGCTGACACTTTCTCCGGCTGGCCTGTCTCCTCATTACTTTCTGTCTCCTCCTGTGACAAGCCGCATGTCAAACAGTAGAGCGCCATCTACTGTTTGTACTTCCGCTCGTCACAGGAGGAGACAGGCCAGTCGGAGAAAGTGTCAGCACGGACGGGGACTCGCACCGGCGGACAGGTGCACACGGGGGAGCACACAGAGGCGGTGGGCAGGCGGCAGCTCCACAGGTTGTGAATCGATTTCAAGGCTGAAATCAATTCAAAATATGTGTGCAGTAATGGGCAGCCAATAGATCCCTCTGTGATCAGATTCGATCAGAGATGGATCTATCTGTTGGTCGATCTGGTGGCAATCGACCAGTGTATGGCTGTCTTAAGGCTGTATCTTTGCAACCCTTTAGTGGGTCTTGATATAAAAATTGGCTTGCAAAATGATTTGCATGTATTCTTCCACTGTCTTAAAATGAGAACAAAATTTGGATGTTTGATGGAAGTGAAACTTGTGAATAGCTTCTATTTTAAGAAGCTCTGCTGAACTTTTTTAAGAGATTGAAAACCTTAATTAGAATGGCGTATTTCATAATGAATAATGGTGGCTTAGACCATTTTTTCTGGTTATACATAAGCATCTATAAAAAGCTGCTTAATGCTTCTAATGACTTGGCACCTTATGGACCAGCTTTTAATGCCCGGCTTTCACATGTAAACACTAAAAAGCATTGCATGAACATTAATTGCACAGTGCCAGTAGGACTTCTTCTTTCTTCACCACTAAGGTTTCCCTGGCTCATTAAATTAGCTCGTTATTAGCTGAGCTAAAATATCCCTAAAATCTCACAATGAAAACCTGCAGGGGTCTGATCTAGCAGAGCTCCAAACCCACAGCGGAACGGAACTAAAAAGGGGTAATGTAAATTATAGAACTAGTACGCCATCAGTGGAGATAGCTTCCACAGCAACCTTAATTTACCAAGGATATTTGGAGTGAGATTTGAGACAAGAACATGATGACTAGATATTTGGTTAGCTTTGTACATAGGCAACAGTATTGAGAGAAGTTTACCTAGGAGACAAATGAAAGTTGTATTATGCAATGCGGGGAACATTCTGAATGAAAAACTTTTTTAAGAAGCTTAGTTGAACAGCAGGGGTCGAGTCCTGCGTGAACGCGGGTGGATGACGTCCACCTAGTTTTTTTGGAGATTGGACGTCATCCACCCTAGCATATATGGAGGGGAGCAGCGCAGTGGAGAGGAGCGTTGGGCAGAGCAGTGGGGAAGGGCGGACGTCTCTCCCCCCCCCCCCCCCCCTTCCCTCACCTTGGGGCTCCTCTTCCTGGTTCTCCCCTCCAGAACATTTGCGGCGGTGGCTGGCAGCGGGCATCAGTGGGCGGGACTTACCTCCTCCTGTTCCAGCGAGTTGAAGCTGTGCGTGCCACTGCTCTGGTCTTCACTAGACCAGACTAGCTGCACGCACAGCTTCAACTCGTCGGAACAGGAGGAGGTAAGTCCCGCCCACTGATGCCCGCTGCCAGCTACCGCTGCAAATCTTCTGGAGGGGAGAGCCAGGAAGAGGAGCCCCAAGGTGAGGGAAGGGGGGGAGACGTCCGCCCTTCCCCACTGCTCTGCCCAACGCTCCTCTCCACTGCGCTGCTCCCCTCCTGCTGAGGGGACACCTGGCTACCTATTCTGGGGGCGCCTATAGACTGGCTATACTGGGGACCCCTATACACCTGGCTACATATACTGGGGACACCTATACACCTGGCTATACTGGGGCCACCTATACACCTGGCTACATATACTGGGGACAACTATACACCTGGATACATATACTGGGGACACCTATACACCTGGCTATACTGGGGGCACCTATACACCTGGCTACATATACTGGGGACACCTATACACCTGGCTACATATACTGGGGACACCTATGCACCTGGCTATACTGGGGGCATCTATACACCTGGCTACATATACTGGGGACACCTATACACCTGGCTACATATACTGGGGACACCTATACACCTGGCTATACTGGGGGCAGTTATACATCTGTCTACATATACTGGGGACACCTATACACCTGACTATACTGGGGGCACCTATACACCCTCCTGCTGAGGGGACACCTGGCTACCTATTCTGGGGGCGCCTATAGACTGGCTATATTGGGGACCCCTATACACCTGGCTACATATACTGGGGACACCTATACACCTGGCTATACTGGGGCCACCTATACACCTGGCTACATATACTGGGGACAACTATACACCTGGATACATATACTGGGGACACCTATACACCTGGCTATACTGGGGGCACCTATACACCTGGCTACATATACTGGGGACACCTATACACCTGGCTACATATACTGGGGACACCTATGCACCTGGCTATACTGGGGGCATCTATACACCTGGCTACATATACTGGGGACACCTATACACCTGGCTACATATACTGGGGCCACCTATACACCTGGCTATACTGGGGGCAGTTATACATCTGTCTACATATACTGGGGACACCTATACACCTGACTATACTGGGGGCACCTATACACCTGTCTACATATACTGGGGACACCTATACACCTGGCTACATATACTGGGGACACCTATACACCTGGCTATACTGGGGACACCTGAACACCTGGTTACATATACTGGGGACACCTGCCTATACTGGGGACATCTTTACACCTGGCCACCTATTCTGAGGACATCTATATACCTGGCTACCTATTCTGGTGACATCTCTACACCTGGCCACCTATTCTGGGGACAACTATACACATGGCTACTTATACTGGGGACACCTATAGACCTGGCTAGCTATACTGGGGGTACCTATTTTGGGGAAACTGCTGTCAGATCTGTATTTTTGGTGAACCGCTGATGCCAGATTACATGTATTTTGGGGAACCGCTGCCAGATTGTGTATGTTGGGGGACCACTGCTGCCAGATTACATGTATTTTGGGTGTTACGTGTATTTTGGGTGATCCACTGTTAGGTTTCGCGTATTTTGGGGAACTGCTTCCAGATTATGTGTGTGTTGGGGGAACTGCTGCTGCCAGATTGTCTATTTTGGGGGAACCACTGCCATATTATCTGTATTTTTGAGGAACCTCTGCCAGATTATGTGTATTGTTGGTGAAATGCTGTCAGATTACATCTACTTTTTGGGGATAGACTACAACAGAGCTCAAACTTCCCCTGGCAGACCTTTTATACCACTGCTAAGGCCATGTATATTTGGCCCCACTCAGGACCACGCCCATGCTATGTTTAACCACGCCCATTTTTGGCGCCAGAGGTTTTTAGGGTGAGTCCACTCACCTCTTTTCCCAGGACTAGACCCCTGTTGAACAGTACAGTCTGACGCTATGAGACAAACCAGAAAAAGTGAAATTCAAGAAAGCGTGTGCGTACGTTGTTACAGCAAATAGATAACGTTACTACAGCAAAGTCCCCATTATCCTGGACTCAGGCAACTGGAAGTCTCAACTAACCAGCATGCCTGGGGCGTACATTAAAAAAGGGCACCCGGACATTTGCGCGTACAGAAAATCCAGTAGTGGAATATCCGAAAATTACCAGTATTCTACTGTTACACTGCAAATGACGATAGTAAAATATTGGTAACAAATATCTATATTTTACTACAGCAAAACGTAATGCTAGTCTCACACTGAACCCTCCCACTGCCGATGCCTAACCTTAACCCCCCCTATGCCTAACTTCAACCACCACCCCCTCCAATCTTATCTCGCCCACAGCTAACCTTAACCATTGCCCCATGGCTAACCTTAAGCACCCCCCCCCCACAGCTAACCTTAGCTCCCCCACACAGCTACCCTTAACCATCCCCCATGCCTAACCTTAACCCCCCAAGTATAACCCTTACCACCCCCCACTGCTAACCTTAACCACCCCTTCCATGGCTAACCTTACCCCCCCCCCCCACACACACAGCTAACCTTAACCCCCCTCCCATGGCTAACCTTAACCACCCACCCCCTTGGCTAACCTTAACAACCCACACCCCAAGGATAACCTTTACCATCCCCCCCACAGTTAACCTTAACCATCTCTCCCATGGCTAGACCACCACCCACAACCTCCCTCCAACCCCCAAGGCTAACCTTAACCACCCCTCCCACTGCTAGCCTTAACCATCAACACCCACACCCTCCCCCCCCCCCCCCCCCCCAACCCCCTATGGCTAACCAAATTTTCGGGCACTGCCATAGATACCCGTTGAAATATCGCCAGTGGGGGGAAATTTTGGCACCTGCTATTTGAAGCCGTGTTTTTCAGGGCACCTGAATTTTAATGGGCGTGCCCAGACTTCCGCTGCTAGTGCGCATCCAAACCTCCTGCTTCCGACTTGCACACACAGTATACTCATGCATGGATACAGTATTTAGTAATAATGTATGGTTGAATTTTCTCAGAATGTAATGTATTTTTCAGAGCTGAGCTCTTTGATAAGAGAAAACGATGATTGTAACAAATCAATTCCCTGTTCTCATTAGATTAAGGATAGCTTGAAGGGAAGAAGCTTACAGATGTTAGTAATGAAGGCGTCCTTACACAGCCTGCAACACTTTCATTCATAAACATTAAGCTGGGCTCACCAATATTAACCCGGCAGAAAAGGCTGATGGAGGGGTTTATGTACTGCCTTCTCTCCAGAGCCCATCACACCCTGTTAAATGTCACCGGACCACTTCATCAATTACTGAGAGCGCATTATCCCAGAGCTATAAAACCATTGCTTGCATTCTGCTTTATGTATCACTGAAAACATTTTCTACGTAAGCTTATTATTAACAGACAAAATGAGGGAATTTTGTTTGCAAATAACGCAGGTATTATATTGCTTCACATGACTTTTATTAGTTGAAATTAAGGAGGTAATATGACCGGCGTGTTATTAAGGACTATAATTAAGGTTTAAAAGACTTAATGCACTCTAAGATATTTCTAGGGTAAGGTTTAATCAAAGATTTATGTTGAAGGCTGAAAAACACAAATCACTTTTTATTTGCTGGTTGTTTTTCCCTGAAAGAGAGAAAAGGGAAAACTTTAGAGTAATATTTTTTTTTACACAACTGAGAGGACAGCCACGCTATACTGTCTACACAATATTGCCTGTTCAAAAGAGCGTTCCATTCACATCAATACAAACCTTTTCCGTATTGGCGCTTACTTTGTAATATGGGTGCTGCATTAATATAAACAAACAATATTGATTTTTATTATTAAATTTCTATATCATTACCATCTATTGGAACAGCACAAGAGCCCTCTGCACACTTGGGGAAGGTCGAATCCAGATAAGCTTTATTGGTACATCCAAGAAGACAGATATGGCAGCTGATGCATTTTGGACACAAAGGCCCATATGTTATTCACTTTTTCTCCTGAGTTTTTAAAATAACTTTTCAGCACAAGTACCAAAAAGTAGGTGAAAAGGTACTGTAAAAATTATTTTGAGTATTTTCTTGCTTGCTAGTGGTTTAACGAGCTCCCGATCAGTGGGTGGAGCATGGCAGGCACAGGACCGCTGGATGCCAATAGGTGTCATCTTGCAAGAGGCGAGATTTGCAGGGAATGAGCATGCGTTTCCTGCTGTAAACAGAGCAGGGCCACGGTGATCAGCCTGCCAGCCGCGATCGGAGCTGGCAGGCTGAAATATTCAATAACAAGCCAATAAATATTTGTACAGTGTTCAGAGGACAGCCTTGTCACTTAACTCTCCCTCCCAATGGCTCACAACCTGATCCCATACATAGGCTAATGCCTATGTATGGGTAGTGTAGTTTATGGATCGCTGTCAAGGGCTAATTTGGGGGGAATGATAGAAATAGAGATTTAAAAAAAAAAAGATAATCTTTTATTGATGAAAAAAAACAAAAACAAAAAAAATCCCAGCAGCAATCAAACAGCACCAAAACAAAGCTCTATTAGTGGCAAGAAAAGGAGGTCAAATTCGTTTGGGTGGTAAGTTGTGTGGATGAGCAATAAACTGTTAACCACTTGAGGACCACAGTCTTTTCGCCCCTTA
This sequence comes from Hyperolius riggenbachi, assembly GCF_040937935.1. NCBI lineage: Eukaryota > Metazoa > Chordata > Amphibia > Anura > Hyperoliidae > Hyperolius > Hyperolius riggenbachi. The sequence continues at coordinate 105,399,482 of NC_090649.1, forward strand.
AGGACCAGAGCCTTTTTCTCCATTCAGACCACTGCAGCTTTCACGGTTTATTGCTCGGTCATACAACCTACCACCTAAATGAATTTTACCTCCTTTTCTTGTCACTAATACAGCTTTCTTTTGCTGCTATTTGATTGCTGCTGCGAGTTTTAGTTTTTATTATATTCATCAAAAAAGACATGAATTTTGGCAAAAAAATGACTTTTTTAACTTTCTGTGCTGACATTTTTCAAATAAAGTAAAATTTCCTATACATTTGAGCGCGAAAGTTATTCTGCTACATGTCTTTGATAAAAAAAAAACCATTCAGTGTATATTTATTGGATTGGGTAAAAGTTATAGCGTTTACAAACTATGGTGCCAAAAGTGAATTTTCCTATTTTCAAGCATCTCTGACTATTCTGACCCCCTGTCATGTTTCATGAGGTGCTAAAATTCCAGGATAGTATAAATACCCCCCAAATGACCCCATTTTGGAAAGAAGACATCCCAAAGTATTCACTGAGAGGCATGGTGAGTTCATAGAAGATTTTATTTTTTGTCACAAGTTAGCGGAAAATGACACTTTGTGACAAAAAAAAAAAGTTTCCATTTCTTCTAACTTGCGACAAAAAAAAAATGAAATCTGCCACGGACTCACTATGCTCCTCTCTGAATACCTTGAAGTGTCTTCTTTCCAAAATGGGGTCATTTGTGGGGTGTGTTCACTGTCCTGGCATTTTGGGGGGTGCCTAATTGTAAGCACCCCTGTAAAGCCTAAAGATGCTCATTGGACTTTGGGCCCCTTAGCGCAGTTAGGCTGCAAAAAAGTGCCACACATGTGGTATTGCCGTACTCAGGAGAAGTAGTGTAATGTGTTTTGGGGTGTATTTTTACACATACCCATGCTGGGTGGGAGAAATATCTCCGTAAATGACAATTTTTTGATTTTTTTTACACACAATTGTCTATTTACAGAGATATTTCTCCCACTCAGCATGGGTATGTGTAAAAATACACCCCAAAACACATTATACTACTTCTTCTGAGTACGGCGATACCACATGTGTGGCACTTTTTTGCACCCTAACTGCGCTAAGGGGCCCAAAGTCCAATGAGTACCTTTAGGATTTCACAGGTCATTTTGCGACATTTGGTTTCAAGACTACTCCTCACGGTTTAGGGCCCCTAAAATGCCAGGGCAGTATAGGAACCCCACAAATGACCCCATTTTAGAAAGAAGACACCCCAAGGTATTCCGTTAGGAGTATGGTGAGTTCATAGAAGATTTTTTTTTGTCACAAGTTAGCGGAAATTGATTTTAATTGTGTTTTTTCACAAAGTGTCATTTTCCGCTAACTTGTGACAAAAAATAAAATCTTCTATGAACTCACCATACTCCTAACGGAATACCTTGGGGAGTCTTCTTTCTAAAATGGGGTCATTTGTGGGGTTCCTATACTGCCCTGGCATTTTAGGGGCCCTAAACCGTGAGGAGTAGTCTTGAAACCAAATGTCGCAAAATGACCTGTGAAATCCTAAAGGTACTCATTGGACTTTGGGCCCCTTAGCGCACTCAGAGTGCAAAAAAATGCCACACATGTGGTACCGCCGTACTCAGGAGAAGTAGTATAATGTGTTTTGTGGTGTATTTTTACATATACCTATGCTGAGTGGGAGAAATATCTCTGTAAATGACAATTGTTTGATTTTTTTTTTACACACAATTGTCCATTTACAGAGAGATTTCTCCCACCCAGCATGGGTATGTATAAAAATACACCCCAAAACACATTATACTACTTCTTCTGAGTACGGCGATACCACATGTGTGACACTTTTTTGCAACCTTAGGCCTAACGTCCTATTCACAGGTCATTTTGAGGCATTTGGATTCTAGACTACTCCTCACGGTTTAGGGCCCCTAAAATGCCAGGGCAGTATAGGAACCCTACAAGTGACCCCATTTTAGAAAGAAGACACCCCAAGGTATTCTGTTAGGAGTATGGTGAGTTCATAGAAGTTTTTTTTTTTGTTTTAAGTTAGCGGAAAATGACACTTTGTGAAAAAAAAAATTACAAATCAAATTCCGCTAACTTGTGACAAAAAATAAAATCTTCTATGAACTCATCATACACCTAACAGAATACCTTGGGGTGTCTTCTTTCTAAAATGGGGTCACTTGTGGGGTTCCTATACTGCCCTGGCATTTTAGGGGCCCTAAACCTTGAGGAGTAGTCTGGAAACCAAATGCCGCAAAATGACCCTTGAAATCCTAAAGGTACTCATTGGACTTTGGGCCCCTTAGCGCAGTTAGGGTGCAAAAAAGTGTCACACATGTGGTATCGCCGTACTCAGGAGAAGTAGTATAATGTGTTTTGGGGTGTATTTTTACATATAACCATGCTGGGTGGGAGAAATATCTCTGTAAATGACACATTTTTGATTTTTTTTTTAAACACAATTGTCCATTTACAGAGAGATTTCTCCCACCCAGCATGGGTATGTGTAAAAATACACCACAAAACACATTATACTACTTCTCCTGAGTACGGTGATACCACATGTGTGACACTTTTTTGCAGCCTAGGTGCGCTAAGGGGCCCAACGTCCTATTCACAGGTCATTTTGAGGCATTTGTTTTCTAGACTACTCCTCACGGTTTAGGGCCCCTAAAATGCCAGGGCAGTATAGGAACCCCACAAGTGACCCCATTTTGAAAAGAAGACACCCCAAGGTAATCCGTTAGGTGTATGGTGAGTTCATAGAAGATTTTATTTTTTGTCACAAGTTAGTGAAAAATGACACTTTGTGAAAAAAAACAATAAAAATTGATTTCCGCTAACTGTTAACAAAAAAATAAAATCTTCTATGAACTCGTCATACACCTAACAGAATACCTTGGGGTGTCTTTTTTCTAAAATGGGGTCACTTGTGGGGTTCCTATACTGCCCTGGCATTTTACGGGCCCAAAACCGCGAGTAGTCGGGAAACCAAATACTCAAAATGACTGTTCAGGGGTATAATTTTGATGACAGGTGGTCTATGAGGGGGAAATTTTGTGGAACCGGTCATAAGCAGGGTGGCCTCTTAGATAACAGGTTGTATTGGGCCTGATCTGATGGATAGGAGTGCTAGGGGGGTGACAGGAGGTGATTGATGGGTGTCTCAGGGGGTGGTTAGAGGGGAAAATAGATACAATCAATGCACTGGGGAGGTTATCGGAAGGGGGTCTGAGGGTTTGGCCGAGTGATCAAGAGCCCACATGGGGCAAATTAGGGCCTGATCTGATGGGTAGGTGTGCTAGGGGGTGACAGGTGGTGACAGGAGGTGATTGATGGGTGTCTCAAGGTGTGATTAGAGGGGGGAAATAGATGCAAGCAATGCACTGGCGAGGTGATCAGGGCTGGGGTCTAAGGGCGTTGTGAGGGTGTGGGCGGGTGATTGGGTGCCCCAGGGGCAGATTAGGGTCTAATCTGATGGGTATCAGTGACAGGGGGTGATTGATGGGTAATTAGTGGGTGTTTAGAGGAGAGAACAGATGTAAACACTGCACTTGGGAGGTGGTCTGACATCGGATCTGCGGGCGATCTATTGGTGTGGAAGGGTGATCAGATTGCCCGCAAGGGGCAGGTTAGGGGCTGATTGATGGGTGGCAGTGACAGGGGGTGATTGATGGGTGGCAGTGACAGGGGGTGATTGATGGGTGATTGATAGGTGATTGGAAGGTGATCAGTGGGTTATTACAGGGAAGAAGAGATGTAAAAATTGCACTGGCGAATTGATAAGGGGGGGTCTGAGGGCAATCTGAGCGTGTAGGCGGGTGATTGGGTGCCCACAAGGGGCAGATTAGGGTCTGATCTGATGGGTAACAGTGACAGGTGGTGATAGGGGGTGATTGATGGGTGATTGATGGGTAATTAGTGGGTGTTTAGAGGAGAGAATAGATGTAAACACTGCACTTGGGAGGTGATCTGACGTCGGATCTGCGGGCGATCTATTGGTGTGGGTGGATGATCTGATTGCCCGCAAGGGGCAGGTTAGGGGCTGATTGATGGGTGGCTTTGACAGGGGGTGATTGATGGGTGGCAGTGACAGGGGGTGATTGATGGGTGATTGATAGGTGATTGACAGGTGATCAGTGGGTTATTACAGGGATGAAGAGATGTAAATATTGCACTCGCGAATTGATAAGGGGGGGTCTGAGGGCAATCTGAGCGTGTAGGCGGGTGATTGGGTGCCCGCAAGGGGCAGATTAGGGTCTGATCTGATGGGTAACAGTGACAGGTGGTGATAGGGGGTAATTGATGGGTGATTGATGGGTAATTAGTGGGTGTTTAGAGGAGAGAATAGATGTAAACACTGCACTTGGGAGGTGATCTGACGTCGGATCTGCGGGCGATCTATTGGTGTGGGTGGGTGATCAGATTGCCCGCAAGGGGCAGGTTAGGGGCTGATTAATGGGTGGCAGTGACAGGGGGTGATTGATGGGTGATTGACAGGTGATTGACAGGTGATCAGGGGGGATAGATGCGTACAGTACACGGGGGGGGTCTGGGGGGGGGTCTGGGGAGAATCTGAGGGGTGGGGGGTGATCAGGAGGGAGCAGGGGGCAGTTTAGGGTTAAAAAAAAAATATAGCGTTTTTAGATAGTGACAGGGAGTGATTGATGGGTGATTAGGGGGGTGATTGGGTGCAAACAGGGGTCTGGGGGGTGGGCAGGGGGGGTCTGAGGGGTGCTATGGGCGATCAGGGGGCAGGGGGGGAGAAATCAGTGTGCTTGGTGCAGACTAGGGTGGCTGCAGCCTGCCCTGGTGGTCCCTCGGACACTGGGACCACCAGGGCAGGAGGCAGCAAGTATAATAGGCTTTGTATACATTGCAAAGCCTATTATACTATTTACATGCGGCGATCCGGGTGCTAGTAACCCGCCGGCGCTTCCGAACGGCAGGCGGGTTACAGCGTGAGGGGGCGGAGCCAGTCGCCGGCGGCTGATCACGTCACTAATGACGCGATCGGCGCATAACCACGCCTGCCGCCGCCTCCGCCGATGGGCGTATTGCGGTCGTTTGGGCCCAGTCTTTGCCGCCGCCCATCGGCTGGGGGCGGTCGGCAAGTGGTTAAAGCTGCAAAGTGCTGAATTGTAAAAAAATGGCCTGGTCCTCAAGAGGTTAAAATGCACTTTGTTGATGAGATGGGAAAATGTCACCTAGGAGAAAACGTAGGAGAAAAAGTATATCGCAAAAAGTCTTTAGTCATTGCCCTCTATTGTTATGCTTTTGGCGAGGGTTAATGAAAGGTTCATGACTTATAAATAACCCTATCAATATCTGTTAATAGTTACATTTAAAAAAAAAACTTTCTATGTACAGTTTGATTTTACAGATGTTGATAAATTTGTCAGTACCGTTACAGCTCGTTGAATCAGCCATTTTATATTTTCTAAGGCCCCTTCCCAACTTGTGCGGTGCTGATTGTGTTTTTAGTAACACACAGTATATGCGATCTGCAGGGACATCACAAGTGCATAGATTGTACTGTCTCATCCTTACAACCATTTCAGTAACGCGATGCATGGTTGCATACAATTGTGCTCAAACTCAGTGAGATACTATTCATTATAAATGAATGGGATCGCAATCGCATTGGGGAGAATCACATAACAATGTTAGTGCCGTGGTTTGCTATGGCCATGTACATTGCACACAACACTCAGATGGGCTAGAGCCCTAAGCAGTAATTAAATGGAACACAACAGTCACTTGTATCTCTGCATTACATTGAAAAGTCACTGAAACAAGCAAATCAAACCAGAAAAGTATAGCTAATTCTACAAAAATATTCTAAAATGGCCTGGAGACATTAGCTGTCTTTCCTAGAAAAGACCATGAATGATTAGATAAATGACTTTATAGATCAGCTGTCACAAATCACATGTGTCCATTCATGTGATGTGACATTTTGCCTATTACAAAGGAGAACTATCAGTGGCATAACTACAATTCATGTGGTCCCCCCCTCCCAATGTTGCCTTGCCTCCCCTTCATGCCCCTTATGGCCTTGGTGCCCATCTCACAAGCAGTGGCGTAACTGAGGAGCTTGTAGTCCCAGTGCAAGTGCTACATGGGGCCCCAAGCACTCTATTGATATGGAGCCTCAGAACCTACCAAGGACTGATGCAGTGTCAAAGATGTGTAATCGGACTAAGGAAAGAGTTTGTGAAGGATTAACACTATGCAATGCACATATAGGGGTTGATTCACTATAACAAATAGCGTGCCTTATCAGCGTTAAGATGCCTTATCAGAGTTAATGTGCCTTATCAGAGTTAATGTGTCTTATCAGAGTAGCATAGCGAGTGCTACGCAGGGCCGGGCTGAGGCATAGGCTGGAGAGGCTCCAGCCTCAGGGCGCAGTGTAGGAGGGGGCGCAGAATTCATTCAGCTGTCATTCCTAATGGTGTTTGAAGCAGAAAGAAATAAGAAAAGGGGATACATAGCAGTGACTGCAAGCCAGATAACTAGATATTAAGGTGTTGGGGAGGTTGTGGGCCCTGTGGCCCTCTTAGTCTAATAGCAATCAGTGTGTGACAGCTGGGGTGGGAGGGATGGAGGGGCGCACTTTGGTGTCTCAGCCTTGGGTGCTGGAGGACCTTGTCCCGGCTCTGGTGCTACGAACGTATGCCTGCTAATTGACAATGACGAGAGCTCTTCTCGTCCTGCCCTGAGCCCCTGCAGGTCCAATCACTTTAAAGGACATTATCCCTGCTCTTTGATTGGCCCAATAGGCTGCCTGTAATGTTTCCTGTCAAGTGACTGGCAGCCTATTGGGCCAATCAAAGTGCGGGGATAATGTCCTTTAAAATAATTGGACCCGCAAGGACTCAGGGCAGAACGGGTGGAGCACTCGTCATTGCCAATTAGCAGGCATAAGTTCATAGCGCTCGCTATGCTACTCTGATAAAGCACGCTAACGCTGATAAGGCATGTTAACTCTGATAAGGCATGTTAACTTTGATAAGGCACACTATTTGTTATATTGAATCAACCTCATAGAAGGGTTCATTACCAGCACAGCACCAATGCAAAGCTAATAATATGAATGAAGGAGGACCTCTAGTGGAGCCTCTGGCCCAAGGGCCCCGGTGCGGTCGCAACCTCTGCATCCACTATTGCTACGCCAATGCTCATAAGGGCCATAAAATAAGTGTTGCCATCATGATCTTCACACCCATAACAAGTGTAACCACAAAAACACCTGATCTGAAGTACAGTCCCTTGTATTAGAGGAAAGAAAGGTGGGTAGATGTTGCCCCTCACTGTTCTGGGCACCTTTGAGATCGCTGGGGCTGCTTCCCTCTAATTATGCCCCTGAGAACTGTAGTCACTCTGTTGTTCAGTACCATCATTTGTCCCCACAATAAATTTAGACCAAAGAAAAAAAGTAGAGAGCTGTCAGAAATAAAATTACTGTATTTCCTTCCATATAAGATGCACTTTTTCTTTTTTGGGGGGAGAAAAAGTCAGTGTCTTATACGGCAAATGCAGGGAATTCCCGACTTATGAACATCCACCAACTCCTGGACAGTCTGCAGTGCAACGTGGCATTACATGGAGCGAGACATGATGTCCCAGATGTGCTCAATTGGATTCAGGTCTGGGGAACAGACGGGCAAGTCCATAGCATCAATGCCTTTGTCTTGCAGGAACTGCTGACACACTCCAGCCACATGAGGACTAGCATCGTCTTGCATTAGAAGGAACCCAGTGCCAACCACACCAACATATGGTCTCATAAGGGGTCTGAGGATCTAATTTCGGTACGTAATGGCAGTCAGACTACCTCTGGCAAGCACATGGAGAGCTGTGCAGCCCCCCCAAAGAAATGCCGCTCCACATCATTACTGACCCCACTTCCAAACCAGTCATGCTGCAAGATGTTCTCCACCGCATCGCCAGACTCTGTCAAGTCTGTCACATGTGCTCAGTGTGAACCTGCTTTCATCTGTGAAGAGTACAGGGCACCAGTGGCAAATTTGCCAGTCTCAGTGTTCTCTGACAAATGCCAAACACCCTTCATGGCTGTCAGGCCCTCATATCCCCTTCATGGAGTCTGTTTCTGACCATTTGAGCAGCACATGAACATTTGTGGCCCACTGGTGGTCATTTTGCAGGCCTCTGGCAGTGCTCCTCCTGTTCCTCCTTGCATAAAGGTGGAGGTAGCAGTTCTGCTGCTGGGTTGTTGCCATCCTATGGCCTCCTCCACGTTTGTTGATGTACTTGCCTGTCTCCTGGTTGCACCTCCATGACCTGGACACTACGCTGACAGACACAGCAAACCTCCTTGTCACAGCCGGCATTGATGTGCTATCCTGGGTGAGCTGCACTACCTGTCTGGGCCACTTGTGTGGGTTGTAGACTCCGTCTTATGCTACCACTTGAGTAAAAGTGTCAGAATTCTAGCGGTTTTATTTATGCAGGAAAAGCTGTCATATGTGTATGTTTTAAGTTTTAATGTTCTATGCAAAATTTAATTGTAAACTGTAAAGTTAGAGGACTTTTTTCAAATATTGCTCTGTGACATCTCAGCATATTCCACACAGTGGAACTCCTAATTATTATATTATTTTGGTTACAGAAACCAAAACATATTGGTCTGTTACAAGAATCTTTCAAATGTCAAGGTTACACAGCACAGTATGTGGAAGACAGAAAACAAGTTTAAACTCATATAACTGCAGCAGACATATATATACATTTTGCTCAGTTATTACATATACATATTATTAATCTAAATATTAATAATCAATACAGTCCTTCTAAAGAAAGAAATAATTATTGTTAAAACCTATAATTACACATAATACAATTTAATATTTTGAAATACAGTTAAATGCTGGATTCTGTCAGTGATGCTTTGGGCCAGTGAAACATTTTCGTGGGATTGTTTTGGTTCTGGAGGATTGTTGACGTGTTCTTGTTATAAGGCTGTCTCAGCTAGCTGAACACTGATAGCTGATAACACATGATGTTTTGGGAACAGGCCTTAAAGAGACACTGAAGCGAAAAAAAATATATATGATATAATTAACTGGTTGTGTACTATAAATAATTACTAGAAGATTAGCAGCAAAGAAAATATTCACATATTTTTATTTTCAGGTATATAGTGTTTTTTCTAACATTGCATCATTCTCTAATATGTGCAGATTACACAACACTCAGCATTCAAAATGATTCTTTCAGAGCAGTCTGTGAACTAATGACCTCTCCTCTGGCAGAGAAAAAGTAAATAGTTCACTAACAGTTGAGATAATAAAAGTCAGAAAACAGCCCTCTCCACGACTTTGAAAGTCGTAGAGCTTAATGGATTTTTTGCATAGAGATAACAACTGGAGTTTCTTAACTCTTCCTGTACTGGAAACAATTAGACTGATGTATCTGATCTTAATGTTTTATTTGTTAGCTGTACTACACATACAAATCATAATATCATAATTTTTTTTTTTCGCTTCAGTGTCTCTTTAACAAAATATAAAACCAAAAGAAGGGGTTTTCCCCATTAGTTAAAGATGATGAAATGCTGACATCTGCCGGTTGAAGTTATTATATTTATTCATAAGGAAGGCAAATATACAGAACATGATTTTATATTATTACATTTTAAAATGCAATTATATCTTATGTGATTAATTTTTTTAAGAAGAATTATATAATAAGCTTTGTATTTAAATAAGTATATTAGAAGCCCTATATGTTTCAATAAGCCTTAAATTGCTGAAGACTATTACTGGTCTGTGTTAGTGTCAACCTGGCTAATCTTATTTTTTAGAAAGAAGAGACACATTCCGAACTAATTAGCAGAAGGACACATTATCAGAAATGCGTCATAAATGACATTGTTAACTGTTTGGAAGTTCAATGTCTGGGGTAAAAAAGTCAACCAGCAGACAAGATGGCTGGTGATGTCCATTTTTAACTGCATCAGAAATGACCTAATCAGAATTTATAAACAATAATATTATTATTTAGGTATTCAAAACATGATAAAGCATTGACGCACGGAAGCTTTAGCCAATCAGAACCTGGGATTTAGGGAAATTCCAGATTAGGCAGCCATTTTTCATCCAATCACTATAAAAGTAGGAGCTAAAAGCTCATAGTTTGCAGAAGCCCAACAATCTCCTGAGAAGACACATGAGGCAGAAGCTACTGTACCTTCCCACAAGTGGTTCTAGATGCTGAAGAGATGACAGAGAAGGGGTAATATGCTTAATATTCTGGTGATTTACTTTATTAATTTTTCAGCATTAAGTTCTGTTAAGATGTTAGCAAGAAGTTTTTTAGAAGCTATTTTTTATGCTATTTCTTTAAGAAGATTACTACAAGTTTTACACAGCTATTGTTACAGATGAGACTACTTTTGATGTTATTCTACATAACACAACTGTTATATTCTTTTTTGAATGTGCTTAGAAGTAGAGTTGGGCCGAACGGTTCGCCTGCGAACGGTTCCATGCGAACTTCCGTGGTTCGCGTTCGCGTCCCGCAGGCGAACCTTTGCGGAAGTTCGGTTCGCCCCATAATGCACATGGAGGGTCAACTTTGACCCTCTACATCACAGTCAGCAGGCCCAGTGTAGCCAATTAGGCTACACTAGCCCCTGGAGCCCCACCCCCCTTATATAAGGCAGGCAGCGGCGGCCATTACGGTCACTCATGTGCCTGCATTAGTGAGAGTAGGGCGAGCTGCTGCAGACTGTCTCTCATAGGGAAATATTAGTTAGGCTTAGCTTGTTCCTGGCTGCATACCTGTTCTGTGAACCCAACACTGCATACCTGTTCTGTGAACCCACCACTGCATACCTGTACTGTGAACCCACCACTGCATACCTGTTCTGTGAACCCAACACTGCATACCTGTTCTGTGAACCCACCACTGCATACCTGTACTGTGAACCCACCACTGCATACCTGTACTGTGAACCCACCACTGCATACCTGTTCTGTGAACCCACCACTGCATACCTGTTCAGTGAACCCACCACTGCATACCTGTTCAGTGAACCTGCCACTGCATACCTGTTCTGTGAACCCACCACTGCATACCTGTTCTGTGAACCCACCACTGCATACCTGTTCTGTGAACCCACCACTGCATACCTGTTGTGTTCAGTGAACCTGCCACTGCATACCTGTTCTGTTCAGTGGACCCGCCACTGTATACCTGTTCAGTGAATCCGCCACTGCATACCTGTTGTGTTCAGTGAACCTGCCACTGCATACCTGTACTGTTCAGTGAACCCGCCACTGCATACCTGTTCTGTTCAGTGGACCCGCCACTGTATACCTGTTCTGTTCAGTGAACACGCCACTGTATACCTGTTCAGTGAACCCGCCACTGCATACCTGTTCTGTTCAGTGAACCTGCCACTGCATACCTGTTCTGTGAACCCGCCACTGTATACCTGTACTGTTCAGTGAACCCGCCACTGCATACCTGTTCTGTTCAGTGGACCCGCTACTGTATACCTGTTCTGTTCAGTGAACCCGCCACTGTATACCTGTACTGTTCAGTGAACCCGCCACTGCATACCTGTTCTGTTCAGTGGAGCCGCTACTGTATACCGGTTCTGTTCAGTGAACCCGCCACTGCATACCTGTTGTGTTCAGTGAACCTGCCACTGTATACCTGTTCTGTTCAGTGAACCCGCCACTGTATACCTGTTCAGTGAACCCGCCACTGCATACCTGTTCTGTTCAGTGAACCCACCACTGCATACCTGTTCTGTTCAGTGGACCCACCACTGTATACCTGTTCTGTTCAGTGAACACGCCACTGTATACCTGTTCAGTGAACCCGCCACTGCATACCTGTTCTGTTCAGTGAACCTGCCACTGCATACCTGTTCTGTGAACCTGCCACTGTATACCTGTACTGTTCAGTGAACCCGCCACTGCATACCTGTTCTGTTCAGTGGACCCGCTACTGTATACCTGTTCTGTTCAGTGAACCCGCCACTGCATACCTGTTCTGTTCAGTGGAGCCGCTACTGTATACCGGTTCTGTTCAGTGAACCCGCCACTGCATACCTGTTGTGTTCAGTGAACCCGCCACTGTATACCTGTACTGTTCAGTGAACCCGCCACTGCATACCTGTACTGTTCAGTGAACCCGCCACTGCATACCTGTTGTGTTCAGTGAACCCGCCACTGCATACCTGTTCTGTTCAGTGAACCTGCCACTGCATACCTGTTCTGTGAACCCACCACTGTATACCTGACCTGTTCTGTGAACCCGCCACTGCATACCTGTTCTGTTCAGTGAACCTGCCACTGCATACCTGTTCTGTGAACCCGCCACTGTATACCTGTTCTGTTCAGTGAACCCACCGCATCAGTGTGCATACCTGTGCAGTTAAGTGAACCCACCTACCTACGTGAGTGCACGCAGTGTGATATACCACTCCGTGCATACCCGATATGGACAAAACAGGTAGAGGAAGAGGTAGTGCCAGAGCCAGAGGAAGGCCACCCGGCAGGTCTGCGCGAGGTCATGTAAATGTAATTTCGTGTGGACCTGGCCCACAGTACAGTGCTCGGAAGAAGGCACGTCCCATCACCTCCCAAGATTGTCAGGACGTGGTTGAGTATTTAGCGACACAGAACACCTCATCTTGCTCAGCCACCAGCGCTACTACTAGCACCACTTCCGCTGCATTTGACACTTCGCAAGAATTATTTAGTGTTGAAATCACTGATGCACAGCCATTGTTGTTACAGCCAGATGAATTTTCACCAGCTCATATGTCTGAGTTACGCGGCAACACTATGGATGTAACGTGTAAGGAGGATGAAGGACCTACTGATGGTGCATGTTTGGATTTGTCTGAGGCAAGCGAAGCTGGGCAGGATGATTACGATGATGACGATGATAGGGATCCTCTGTATGTTCCCAATAGAGGAGATGAAGAGGGGGACAGTTCAGAGGGGGAGTCAGAGAGTAGTAGGAGGAGAGAAGTTGCTGAAAGAAGCTGGGGCAGCTCTTCGTCAGAAACAGCTGGGGGCAGTGTCCGGCACCATGTATCGCCACCTATGTACAGCCAGCCAACTTGCCCTTCAGCATCAGCTGGTGAGGTCCCCATAGTGCCCACATCCCAGGGTGGCTCAGCGGTGTGGAAATTTTTTAATGTGTGTGCCTCAGATCGGAGCAAAGCCATCTGTTCGCTCTGCCAACAAAAATTGAGCCGTGGAAAGGCCAACACTCACATAGGGACAAGTGCCTTACGAAGGCACCTGGAGAAAAGGCACAAACAGCAATGGGATGGCCACCTGAGCAAAAGCAGCAGCAGCACACAAAAGAAAAGTCACCCTCCTTCTCCTCTTCCTCCTTCAGGTGCATCATCTGCTTCTGCCGCTTTCTCCCTTCCACCTTCACAGGCACCCTCCTCCACTCCGCCTCTGCCCTTGAGCAGTTCCTGCTCCTCTGCCCACAGCAGCAGTCAGGTGTCCGTGAAGGAAATGTTTGAGCGGAAGAAGCCAATTTCGGCCAGTCACCCCCTTGCCCGGCGTCTGACAGCTGGCGTGGCGGAACTGTTAGCTCGGCAGCTGTTACCATACCGGCTGGTGGACTCTGAGGCCTTCCGTAAATTTGTGGCCATCGGAACACCGCAGTGGAAGATGCCAGGCCACACTTATTTTTCGAGAAAGGCCATACCCCAACTGCACCGTGAAGTTGAGAGGCAAGTGGTGTCATCTCTTGCGAAGAGCGTTGGGTCAAGGGTACATCTGACCACGGATGCCTGGTCTGCCAAGCACGGGCAGGGCCGCTACATTACGTACACAGCCCATTGGGTCAACCTGGTGGTGAACGATGGCAAGCAGGGCGCAGCGGACCAAATTGTGACACCTCCACGGCTTGCAGGCAGGCCTCCTGCCACCTCCTCTCCTCCTGCTACATGCTCTTCGCTGTCCTCCTCCTCCTTGGCTGAGTGGCAGTTCTCCTCTCCAGCTACACAGCCCCAGCTCCGCAGGGCCTATGCTGCATGCCAGGTACGACGGTGTCACGCCATCTTAGACATGTCTTGTCTCAAAGCGGAGAGTCACACTGGAGCAGCTCTCCTGGCTGCTCTTAAGAAACAGGTGGATGAGTGGCTGACCCCGCACCACCTGGAGATAGGCAACGTGGTGTGCGACAACGGCAGCAATCTGCTTGCCGCTTTGCATATGGGGAAGCTGACACACATACCCTGCATGGCACATGTCATGAATCTAGTTGTTCAAAGATTTGTGGCAAAGTACCCTGGCTTAGCGGATGTCCTGAAGCAGGCCAGGAAGGTCTGTGGGCATTTGAGGCGGTCTTACACAGCCATGGCACGCTTTGCGGAAATTCAGCGGAAAAACAACATGCCGGTGAGACGCCTCATTTGCGATAGCCCGACTCACTGGAATTCGACCCTGCTCATGTTCTCCCGCCTGCTAGAACAGAAGAAAGCCGTCACCCACTACCTCTACAACTACAGTAGAATGAAACAGTCTGGGAAGATGGGGATGTTCTGGCCCGACAACTGGACACTGATGAAAAATGCATGCAGGCTCATGCAGCCGTTTGAGGAGGTGACCAACCTGGTGAGCCGCAGTGAGGGCACCATCAGCGACTTAATTCCCTACGCTTACTTCTTGGAGCGTGCTGTGCGTAGAGTGGCGGATGAAGCTGCGAATGCACGTGACCAGGAACCGTTACGGCAGGAACAGGCATGGGACCAATTTTCATCAGACCCAGCTGTTTCCTCAACACCTGCGGCAGCACAGAGGGGGGAGGAGGAGGAAGAAGAGAAGTCGTGTGCAGAAGATGAGTCAGACTCAGAGGATGATGAGCAAGGTGTTTCTTTGGGGGAGGAGGAGGAGGAGGAGGAGGGGACGGCGGCAGGAGAACACCCGCAGCAGGCGTCACCGGGGGCTTGTGCTGCTCAACCTTCCCGTGGTATTGTTCGCGGCTGGGGGGAGGAGGTTGACTTACGTGACGTCACTGAGGAAGAGCAAGAGGAGATGGAGGGTACTGGATCTGACTTTGTGCAGATGTCGTCTTTTATGCTGTCCTGCCTGTTGAGGGACCCCCGTATAAAAAACCTCAAGGGGAATGAGCTGTACTGGGTGGCCACACTACTAGACCCTCGGTACAGGCACAAAGTGGCGGACCTGTTACCAACTCACCTGAAGGTGGAAAGGATGCAGCACATGCAGAACCAGCTGTCAACTATGCTTTACAATGCCTTTAAGGGTGATGTGACAGCACAACGCCAGCAAGGTACCACTGCCACTAATCCTCCTCCCGTGTCCACGCAGTCAAAGACAGGACGCTCCAGCGATCTCATGGTGATGTCAGACATGCGGACGTTCTTTAGTCCAACGCCTCGCCGTAGCCCTTCCGAATCCACCCTCCACCAACGCCTGGAACGGCAGGTAGCCGACTACCTGGCCTTAAGTGTGGATGTAGACACTGCTGTGAACAGCGATGAGGAACCCTTGAACTATTGGGTGCGCAGGCTTGACCTGTGGCCAGAGCTGTCCCAATTTGCCATCCAACTTCTCTCCTGCCCTGCCGCAAGCGTCCTGTCAGAAAGGACCTTCAGCGCAGCTGGAGGCATTGTCACTGAGAAGAGAAGTCCCCTAAGTCACAAAAGTGTTAAGTACCTCACCTTTATCAAAATGAATGAGGCATGGATCCCGGAGGGCTGCTGCTCGCCCCAAGACTAAGTCAGTCCCCGCACACACAGCATCTCTGCCTGCACGCCGTGTGACTGGCTGCCTGGCCTGCCCCAAGAAGACTAAGTCGCTCCCAGTCCCTCCACACAGCATGTCTGCCTGCAGGCCGCTTGACTACCTTCTCCGCCACCACCAACAGGGTCCGGGACTCCAGGCGGATTGCTGAATTTTTTAGGCCGCTGCTAGCAGCGGCCGCTGTAATAATTTTTCTGGTGCGTGTACATGACTGCCTATTTTTTCTGGCTGCACTGCGGGCAGCTGCAACAACAAAAGAAAAGGCATGTACATGCGCCCATTCCCCTTCGTGATCATTACCGTGCCGTGGTGAAGGGGCTTGCGTATCACAATGAAGGAATGACCGGCGCCTAGATGAGTGTCTCGGGGGGCACACAAAAGATAATAAGGTCGTTGCTTCATTGTGGTCAGACCAAATTTGATCAGCTGGACAGTCACTGTTCTGTCATTCAGCTACATCAGCGAGGCGACCATATGGGCTGTAAAGCCACCAAAACCTGCACTCTCGCCATGGTGCGCACCAGTCCAGCACGGCCATCACTACACAAACAGCTGTTTGCGGTGCGTTACACGGTGAGTTTGGTGTGTCAGTGTGAAGCAGTACCTTAATTACACTACCTGATTGATGTATACACATGCAAGATGTTTTAAAGCACTTTAGGCCTGTCATTTAGCATTCAATGTGATTTCTGCCCTTAAAACGCTGCTTTGCGTCAAATCCAGATTTTTCCCGGGGACTTTTGGCGTGTATCCCACTCCGCCATGCCCCCCTCCAGGTGTTAGACCCCTTGAAACATCTTTTCCATCACTTTTGTGGCCAGCATAATTATTTTTTTTTCAAAGTTCGCATCCCCATTGAAGTCTATTGCGGTTTGCGAACTTTAACGCGAACCGAACCTTCCGCGGAAAATCGGAGGTTCGGCCCAACTCTACTTAGAAGATTGGTGATCGCTTGGCTATAAAGGCCATGATGAGATGGAATACTGTTAGAAGGAAACACCACTTGGAACTGTTCATATTTTGTATATAGGCTGTATGATAAGCAAATACAATTTTTATATAAAATCCTATACTGAGTGCTCTGATTCATTTCAAGGTACACCGTCAATCTATAATTACTGTTATAGAGGGTTCAGACCCCGCTATGCCGGATTTATATGATAGCAACGCTTTAAGGGCTGGTCCTTTACTGAGTTAGCAATCATGAAAAAGGCAAGAACCGCTCAGGTTTTTGACAGTTGGCGCCCAACGGTTGATGGTTATCTTGATTGTTATCTTGAAATATACTTTCTATGGTGAAAGCATAGACCATAGTTTTCTATCGTGATAAGAGAATAAAAAAGTACTTATATACTTAAATATAGAGTTGGATATGCATATGAAGCATCCAAAATCTGAAGCAAAGAAGGAAGATATTCTTATGCTTTAAAATCTCATAGAAAAGAATTGCTAATGAGCACACTCAGTTTATTGTCTATGAAAAGACTTAGAAGAGACAATAAATGCTTTGGCCTATTGAACCTAAGAGAAGGAATAGTGTTACATGTATTTTTATGACAAAATGAAGCAGATTATGTTGGAGCAGCATCCTGAAGCAGAGTATATAGCTATACATTATGAAAATGGCTACCGTAGAAGTGCAGAAAACTTTTTGAGACAAGCTCAGTGAAAGAGAAAAGTGAGAGAAAAGTTTTTTTTTTTCATGAAAATAACATTTTTTATGAAGAGGTTCTGCTATCAAGAGAGTTAACATTGTTTTTTATACTAGAGAATTGAACAGACTTTGTGATGAAAGCAAAAGCTCCTATAAATAACTTTTTTGAAAGAAAAGGAAGAATCCTGTTTCAAAGATGTATGGCTCTTTTAAATGTATAAGACTGCAGATACAAGACAATGAGATGTAAAAGAAGATATTTTTATTTTTGTACTATTTTTATGAGAGCAAGAATCATTGGTGTGTGGCTAGCACTACCACATGCCAACACAGGAGAAGACGAGACAATCCTCAAACAGGCAGCAACACAACATGCATTCAGAAATAGACTTAAAGAGATATGACACTTGATTTTTTTTTCTCTCAGACTACAAATAAAAGATTTTTTTTTAATGACTGCTAATCTCAGTTTTTTGGTTGATAAAAAAAACAAAAACGACTACAGTTTTTTTATACAGAAGTTAATCAACAATTATGCCAAGAAGTAAATAGGAGAAGAATGCACGTGAAGATTGAAGTGGGTTTTTTGTTTTTAATTTTTATCATGAGAAGCTAAGGGAGTAATGATATAGCAGTTGCCATGTTTAGATGTAACGGATAAACATACACAAGTGACCTTTAAACAAGAAGGTTTTTCGTTTTTATAGTTCTAGCCTCAAGGGGGGAAATCTCTACTTATTTTTGAGGCTAGATCCTATTAAGAAGCGTCAAGAGACTCTATTTTTGTGATTACATTATACTAAGAAGTTTTGACTAAAGAAGAATTGAAAATGTTCCTATTGAAACTTGGAAGTCTCACAAAATAATCTCTTTTGTCTGAACCAAAGAAGACTCCACACAAGCATTCATTGCAGGCACCCAGAAAAAAAACGCTAAGATAAGCATTGAAAGCTACATGCTAGAAGACTATGCAAAGATATCAACATGAAGACAAGCCCTTGAAAGAGGCTATGCTGTAAGAAGCTCTGATCTGAAAACAGCTGAAGAGGAAACAATTGGAACTGAAGTAACTAGAGAAGTGTGAGGACTAAAAAGTACTTTTACTTCTTTAACAACTCCAACCACTGGTTGACGCACCAGCTGAGAGAAGATCGAGACAGCACTAAGAGAAAGTGGCCCTGAAGGAATACAAGAAAAGAAGACCAGACAGAAGAAGACACTAGGTTAAAAGATAAATGAGATTATCAGGTGAGTGAAGACTGAGCATTAGAAGATGAAGA
Organism: Hyperolius riggenbachi; assembly: GCF_040937935.1. Classification (NCBI taxonomy): domain Eukaryota; kingdom Metazoa; phylum Chordata; class Amphibia; order Anura; family Hyperoliidae; genus Hyperolius; species Hyperolius riggenbachi. The sequence continues at coordinate 105,418,173 of NC_090649.1, forward strand.
TGGAGATATTCATGAATCTGATGAACTAGAAGAGGACAAGATTTTTGACATCGAAAATACCAGAAGATGAGTGAAAGAAGGTTTTGATAGATATTTGAAACTACAATAGAGACTGTTACATCATATCAAGATTTCAAGATCAAGACTAAGTTGTCAAGATCATCCCGTTATAGAAGAATCAAGCCAATGTAAAGTTTTTTGAAAAAGACTGATAAATATACATAGATATTCTATTTTTGATTCCGTATATGAAGATGTGGAAGATATGAGATTTTTCTACCTATTCAGCAATATACTGCCATGCTACAAATACAGAAGCAGATGCAATAAAGACTTATGAGAAGTTACAGGAAGAAAGTCATACTACAAGAGAAACAAGGAGATAACTGTTTACAATAATGACACATAGCAATCAAGCTGGTACTACAGAAGACTGCACTAAACTACATTACGGCCTCAATTCACTAAGCTTAACTCCTGTCTTTAATAACTCTTCTGAGCTGTTTTACAGTTATCACCATGGTGATATAATTGTGATAACTGTAAAACAGCTCAGAAGAGTTATTAAAGACAGGAGTTAAGCTTTGTGAATTGAGGCCTACATGTACAAGATGATTAAAGGCCTAATGTGAAGAATGAAGCCTGGATTGATGAAGACTTTTAAATACATGAAGGAGAAAAGACGTTATGTACACCAAGAGACTGGAAGAGAAATCCATGCCTTAGGTAATTTACTGATGAAGTTCAATGAGAAGAATTTCAAGTTGATACGCTATTCAAGAAGTGTGACGCTGAGAACAACAGTTTACTAAAGTGATGAACAGATAACAAGAGAAAATGTTTTTGTACATGGACAAGGACTTACTGATGTCAAGCTATGATAAAAGCCATGGCACACATGAAGCCACAAATGAAGACATGTATGATATGCTATTGATGGATTTTAATGCACAGCTTAAAAGAAAGTTTTTTTTATTTCAGAAGAAGAAAATGAACACTTTTCAAAGAGAAGACATATCTCAAGATTTACAGAAAATGGATAGTACTACTTTGATTTTTAAAAGAAATTAACCACTTGAGAACCGCCCCCAGCCGATGGGCGGCGGCAAAGTCCGGGCCCAAACGACCGCAATACGCCCATCGGCGGGGGCGGCTGCGGGAGTGGCTATGCGGCGATCGCGTCATTCGTGACGCGATCAGCCGCCGGGGACTGGCTCCGCCCACCGTTCGCTGTAACCCGCCGGTCGTTCGGAAGTGCCGGCGGGTTACTAGCACCCGGATCGCCGCTACACGCATGTATAATAGGCTTTGTAATGTATACAAAGCCTATTATACTGGCTGCCTCCTGCCCTGGTGGTCCCAGTGTCCGAGGGACCACCAGGGCAGGCTGCAGCCGCCCTAGTCTGCACCCAAGCACACTGATTTCCCCTCCCCTGCCCCCTGATCGCCCACAGCACCCCTCAGACCCTCCCCTGCCCACCCCCCAGACCACTGTTTGCACCCAGTCACCCCCCTAATCACCCATCAATCACTCCCTGTCACTATCTGTCAACGCTATTTTTTTTTTTAGTCCCTAATCTGCCCCCTACTCCCTCCTGATCACCCCCCCCCACCCCTCAGATTCTCCCCAGACCCCCCCCCCCCCCCCCCAGTGTACTGTATGCATCTATCCCCCCTGATCACCTGTCAATCACCTGTCAATCACCCGTCAATCACCCGTCAATCACCCGTCAATCACCCCCTGTCACTGCTACCCATCAATCAGCCCCTAACCTAATTTTGAGAAATTTGGTTTCCAGACTACTCACAGTTTTGGGCCCGTAAAATGCCAGGGCAGTATAGGAACCCCACAAGTGACCCCATTTTAGAAAGAAGACACCCCGAGGTATTCTGTTAGGTGTATGATGAGTTCATAGAAGATTTTATTTTTTGTCAAAAGTTAGCGGAAATTGGATTTTTATTGTTTTTTTCACAAAGTGTCATTTTTCACTAACTTGTGACAAAAAATAAAATCTTCTATGAACTCACCATACCCCTAACGGAATACCTTGGCGTGTCTTCTTTCTAAAATGGAGTCACTTGTGGGGTTCCTATACTGCCCTGGCATTTTAGGGGCCCTAAACCGTGAGGAGTAGTCTAGAAAACAAATGCCTCAAAATGACCTGTGAATAGGACGTTGGGCCCCTTAGCGCACCTAGGCTGCAAAAAAGTGTCACACATGTGGTATCGCCATACTCAGGAGAAGTAGTATAATGTGTTTTGTGGTGTATTTTTACACATACCCATGCTGGGTGGGAGAAATCTCTCTGTAAATGGACAATTGTGTGTAAAAAAAATCAAAAATGTGTCATTTACAGAGATATTTCTCCCACCCAGCATGGTTATATGTAAAAATACACCACAAAACACATTATACTACTTCTTCTAAGTACGGCGATACCACATGTGTGACACTTTTTTGCAGCCTAACTGTGCTAAGGGGCCCAAAGTCCAATGAGTACCTTTAGGATTTCACAGGTCATTTTGAGACATTTGGGTTCAAGACTACTCCTCACGGTTTAGGGCCCTAAAATGCCAGGGCAGTATAGGAACCCCACAAGTGACCCCATTTTAGAAAGAAGACACCCCAAGGTATACTGTTAGGTGTATGATGAGTTCATAGAAGATTTTATTTTTTGTCACAAGTTAGCGGAAATTGATATGTATTGTTTTTTTTTTCACAAAGTGTCATTTTCCGCTAACTTGTGACAAAAAAAAATCTTCTATGAACTCACCATACTCCTAACAGAATACCTTGGGGTGTCTTCTTTCTAAAATGGGGTCACTTGTGGGGTTCCTATACTGCTCTGGCATTTTAGGGGCCCTAAACCGTGAGCAGTAGTCTAGAATCCAAATGCCTCAAAATGACCTGTGAATAGGACGTTAGGCCCCTTAGCGCACCTAGGTTGCAAAAAAGTGTCACACATGTGGTATCGCCGTACTCAGAAGAAGTAGTATATTGTGTTTTGGGGTGTATTTTTACACATACCCATGCTGGGTGGGAGAAATCTCTCTGTAAATGGACAATTGTGTGTAAAAAAAATCAAACAATTGTCATTTACAGAGATATTTCTCCCACCCAGCATGGGTATGTGTAAAAATACACCCCAAAACACATTATACTACTTCTCCTGAGTACGGCGGTACCACATGTGTGGCACTTTTTTGCACCCTAAGTGCGCTAAGGGGCCCAAAATCCAATGAGTACCTTTAAGATTTCACAGGTCATTTTGCGACATTTGGTTCCAAGACTACTCCTCATGGTTTAGGGCCCCTAAAATGCCAGGGCAGTATAGGAACCCCACAAATGACCCCATTTTAGAAAGAAGACACCCCAAGGTATTCCGTTAGGAGTATGGTGAGTTCATAGAAGATTTTATTTTTTGTCACAAGTTAGCGGAAAATGACACTTTGTGAAAAAAAAACAATTAAAATCAATTTCCGCTAACTTGTGACAAAAAAGAAAATCTTCTATGAACTCACCATCCTCCTAACAGAATACCTTGGGGTGTCTTCTTTCTAAAATGGGGTAATTTGTGGGGTTCCTATACTGTCCTGGCATTTTAGGGGCCCTAAACCGTGAGAAGTAGTCTTGAAACGAAATTTCTCAAAATGACCTGTGAAATCCTAAAGGTACTCATTGAACTTTGGGCCCCTTAGCGCAGTTAGGGTGCAAAAAAGTGCCACACATGTGGTATCGCCGTACTCAGGAAAAGTAGTATAATGTGTTTTGGGGTGTATTTTACCACATACCCATGCTGAGCGGGAGAAATATCTCTATAAATAGACAATTGTGTGTAAAAAAAATAAAACAATTGTCATTTACGGAGATATTTCTCCCACCCAGCATGGGTATGTGTAAAAATACACCCCAAAACACATTATACTACTTCTCCTGAGTACGGCAATACCACATGTGTGGCACTTTTTTGCAGCTTAACTGCGCTAAGGGGCCCAAAGTCCAATGAGCATCTTTAGGCTTTACAGGGGTGCTTACAATTAGGCACCCCCCAAAATGCCAGAACAGTGAACACACCCCACAAATGACCCCATTTTGGAAAGTAGACCCTTCAAGGTATTCAGAGAGGAGCATAGTGAGTCCGTGGCAGATTTAATTTTTTTTTTGTCGCAAGTTAGAAGAAATGGAAACTTTTTTTTTTGTTGTCAGAAAGTGTCATTTTCCGCTAACTTGTGACAAAAAATAAAATCTTCTATGAACTCGCCATGCCTCTCACTGAATACTTTGGGATGTCTTCTTTCCAAAATGGGGTCATTTGGGGGGTATTTGCACTATCCTGGAATTTTAGCCCCTCATGAAACCTGACAGGTGCGCAGAAAAGTCAGAGATGCTTGAAAATGGGAAAATTCACTTTTGGCACCATAGTTTGTAAACGCTATAACTTTTACCCAATCCAATAAATATACACTGAATGGTTTTTTTTTTATCAAAGACATGTAGCAGAATAACTTTCGCGCTCAAATGTATAGGAAATTTTACTTTATTTGAAAAATGTCAGCACAGCAAGTTAAAAAAGTCATTTTTTTGCCAAAATTCATGTCTTTTTTGATGAATATAATAAAAACTAAAACTCGCAGCAGCAATCAAATAGCAGCAAAAGAAAGCTGTATTAGTGACAAGAAAAGGAGGTAAAATTCCTTTAGGTGTTAGGTTGTATGACCGAGCAATAAACCGTGAAAGCTGCAGTGGTCTGAATGGAGAAAAAGGCTCTGGTCCTTAAGGGGCGAAAAGACTGTGGTCCTCAAGTGGTTAAGATGAACTTAAGAAAAGACATAAACAAGAAAAGAAGGAACCTGCTGTTATAAGTTTGAACACTAGAGAAAACTAGTAAGAATGCACCCAGCACCATATAGCATCACAATACTTTTTTTTCTTTTTGAACCACAAGTGGGAAGGTAGTTAGACAGTTAGTTGTTTTATGCTGAAAATTCACCAGCATGTTGCATATTACTTTTTGTGTTTTCCCATTCTCTCCTCTTCTTTTTTTATTTTTTCTCATAGGTGCTGAGAATAATACCAATTATCTGCAAAAATACTGCTACAAAAGGGTTTGCTGTACATGATACATTTGAAAATTACTACAAAAGCTGAACGTCACAATTTACAAGGAAGACTTCAAAATAAATTAAACTTGATGCAACAACAGTATGCCAGCGTCTGAACAAGAGTGGCTGCTGGGTTTGCTCATACAGCCTTTATCCTTCAAGATAATGCCCAACCTAGACATTCAAGTACTATTAGAAGAGTTGGAAACCAGAGTGTCCGGAGGAAACCTGCACAGACACGGGAGAACATACAAACTCCTTGTAGATGTTGAAACTACTACGCCACTCTGCTGCTCACATGAAGTTAAAGAAAATATTCTTCAGAAACGTTCAAATATGCAATACATGGACAATAAAAAGCAAAGTTCCAATACTCCAGAATAAAGGACAGGCTAATATCTGTTTGCATTCCAAGAGAAATGAAAATATCCTAAATGATGATAAAATATGTTCAGCAAGGGACTATCGTAAATCTGCACATAGCTCTGCATAAGTGAATGACACTGTGCTAAATTGCTACTCGACTGATAAGGAGAGCAATACAATGATCTCTTTGAAAATACAACTTGGAGATAACTGTTGTTACCTATCCTTTTCAAGTTTCAAGAAAGTATCTTGGGACAAATGAAATTGCCCTATGACTGGTTCTAGCATACAAGTTATTGCCTGATGGTGCAAAAGGAAGATGCACCATAATAAGTGGAACACCCTCTACATGACTTGAAGTGCAAGAACAGCTCAAATGTCAATTAAATACCTAATCCGTATATATATAAGAGAAGTATCGAAGAACCAAGAGAGTGAAACGCCTTCAAGTGCCATGATATGCAAAGACTGTTGTATATACCAGACTTAAAGATGCAAGATGACTAGCCATAATCAACTCAGAAAATATAGATTTAAATGCGGGGCTATTTGATATTACAGATGAAATGTTCTAAACAACCTGAACTGTCAATAATGCGCTAAAGTGGCAGACTTAGCTGCTAGTAAAATACTGGACTGATACTAGATTGCTATAAAGCGGCACAAGGGTGGATGCTATCACGCTATCATGAGAACTGCATGTCATATACAAGAATTACAGACACTTGATTGAAAGCTATCTGAACCATATGATACATGTTAAAGAAGTTTCCAGAAAATAAAATTCTGAATGCCTACTCCCAGTACTTACAATGTTAATGAATGATTGGTGCGGAGAACTACTTCAATCAGAGAGAAAATCTACACATGACATATCCAGGATCAAGCATGTAACTACATTAAATATTGCCGTGAGAAGAGATTGCTTAACAAGAAAACAGTCATACATCAAACTTAATCTACAAGATAATCTATCACATATGACTTTTTGTGAAAATAAACATGCCAAGATTTACATACAAGAATGTTGACAATCTACAACATAAGTTTCAAGAGACTTTTAAATCAGTGATAAAGATCCTGATCAATTCAAGAGAGAGAATTACTCCAAAATATTGGAAACATGCAGTGGAGAAGCAACTTCAACAATGACATATTGATACATATGCTTTATTAAGAAAATATTTGAAAACAGCTACTAGTTACTAGCTATCTAGCGACTTGAATTACCAAGAACTTTTCAATGCTTATATTTTTAATATGCTATCTATATTTATAAAGAAAGATTACATTATTTTATGGGATTCTGCTGGCAAACTTCACATACTTTGTTCTGCTACGTACCTTTTTTGAAGAAAACCTTGTGGTATAAGAAAGTTGTAATTAACTGTATTAATAGATAATACTAACCAACTAACTAATTAACCTGTTGTAAGCTAACAATAAAACTTTGACTGCATTGTGCTCTAAAAGAACCTAGGGGCCACATGAACGGTATAATTCCTGTTTACACATTTTGAACTTTAAGTTTTACCACATATAGTATGAGACTGAACAGAGGCGCCAAAAAGGTTAAAAGCAATAAATAAAATATTTAAAAGATGCTTAGGAGGCAGTGGTGGACTTACCTCCTTCAAGCAGATACAATAAACTGTGTATTTCAACAAAAATTTAATTTATTGGTACACTCCAGGGTATTGCTTGCAACGCGTTTCGCAGGTATATACCAGCTTCATCAGGCAGTAGAGGTAGGAGTACACAGCAAAATGTCAGAGTCACACCTGGCGCCAGGTGTGACTCTGACACTCTGACTCTGGCGCCATTGTTTGTATGGAAAACATTGCAGGATGCAGAAATCTGCAAATCACATTTAGTGGAAACAGGCCCATAGGCTTTTATTGGAGTCCGTTTTTCTGCATCCAGAATCCGTGTGTAGTGGAAACAGGAGCTAAATAGCTACATCCAGAAATCTGGATGCAGAAAAACTGATGCAGAACTGATGTAGAACTAGTGGAAATAAGCCCTAAATGCATATTTATTTGTTTCTTTACCTCAGTTGAACCAATGAAGCTGCTCGCTTAGGTATGAAACATTTCATGAAATAAAATTCCCAGTTTAACTTGCCTTATTTTCCTCTAGATGAACTGGGTGCTGCTTATACATGAATGCAGCAGCTGATGATTTGGGTTTTTAATACTTATACTTCAAAGTATTTGGAGAACAGCCCATGACTTGTCTACTGTCCATTCCCAATAAATGGTTTTAGTCTTTGCTTGTGATAGCATTCACCTCAACTTCTACTGGTGGCGAAAGAGAAGAATGTGATCATTTTTCCACTGTTAGCTTTTCAGTTATCCTTAGTCTCCAGTTTAGAGATGTCCATCTAGCGGCCTGCCAGTGCTTTAAGTGCATCTTTCCCTTGGACAGTGTTCATGGCATACTTCTTATAGTAAACAGTGCTATTAAACATTTGATACGCTTCACTGCACAGTTGCCAAAGCAATTCCATAGCTGGAATAACATTTGTAAACAGCTCAGTGTCTTAAGAGTCTACAGTATTATTAATGTAGTGCTAGCTTGATAATATATTACCCATCACTGGTGTAATATAAAGCAAAAGGTAATAAGACCCAGTGCTTAAAGTTCAGTTAGTCAAGATTTGGGTCTTATTACCTCGCACTTTTTCTTCCATTTGGAATTGACAAGATGACCCTTACACTCTTTCTTGCTGCTAATTTTTGTCCAGTGTATTTAATGCTACAGGAGTTATGTAATTTGTTTTGATACTTTTTTTTATATTTCTTTAACCCAAACCTGAAGTGAAAATAAACTGATGAAATAAACAATTATATCTATAGTGTTTGTAAGGTTACCAGGCAATGACTGACTTCCTTTCACATCCGACACTGCATTTTCCACCAATATCTAGAGTCAAGCCCCTGCTGGAAATGCCCACCTAAATTTGTTTGCCCCAAATTATTAAAAGTATAAGATCCGAGACATGGAAACCAATTACACACTTGAAAGCTAAAGAGACCAGAGTCCAAGAACAAGGCCAAAGGTCAATAGTGTAGGTCAGATGACTATCAAGCCATAGTTCAGGAAAACTCAAGGCCAGAAACAAGCCAAGGATCAAAACATAGTAGACCTGGCAGCTGGGTGGATAAACCAGGAAACATACAAAGGCATCATCACAATGAGCAGAGGTTAGTACAGGAAGCAAATCAAACGTGATGATCAGCAGGTCAAACAAGGTCACAAGGAGAGAGCAATCTGAAGCACAGCCTAGTTGCTAGCTTATCAGCAACTAATGCTATCACAAGTGAGGTGCACAGGACAGGAACAGAATTTTATTGGGGCTGATATCAATCAGGTGAGAACACAAGTCTCAAGAGCCCATAGGCTGCCAAAGGAAAAAGTTGATTGGCCACTCACAATACTACGGGTGAGCGACCACACACACCCGTCTAATGGGATATTGGCTAGTGCATGTGTGCCAATGGAGATGCTATACTGGCTAAAGAGCAAACCAGCTGTTCAGGCCAGCTCCAGGAAGAGCCACACACATACACTGACACGTTGGCTGGGTGAGTACACAACAGCCCTACTTCTAAGTAGGATTTTAGAATCTCCTTTTATTTTGTATTTAAAAGCTAAAAATTTAAGTTTAACATATGTAGTCTCGGCTCAGTACCAGTCTTTTTAACGATCCACAGCTACAATCTTGAACGACTGACCTTTTTTATCTATCCCTTGCACTCAAAAGTTATTCCTTACCAAGCAAGAGTTTTATGGCTGTAATAAGTTATAATCCGACACACGTTCGATAGAGGAAAAGGTGCCATTTGCACACCTGAATTATGAACTCTTACATTGAGAAAAAGTAACAGCCTAGTTCTATGTAGGTTTGGGACTGTACAAACACATATTTATCTCATTATGTCACATGTCAGTTCAGTTACCCTTCAATAGAAAAACAAGACATTCTACAATTGTATTGTATGGAATTACTAATCACAGTGACTTAGAGCAAGATTTCACAAACTACAGTTTGGTGAAGTTTGGTGGGCAACCGTCATGTGTTCCTTGTCTGCAGCGTCTCTCAGCGGCAGCATCTGGTGAGCCGTCCTTTGTTTCAGAGTCACACAGTGAGTACTTCAGTGGTTTGCTATGCAGGTAGTTATGCCAATAGCTATTATTATCTAAGCTAGTAATACAATGAAACCCACACATCTTGAACAAATTATCATTTGAAAGTGTGTAGAGATTTTTGCATTGGAGTCTGCTGATGCTGGCCTGCCATAGACATTTTAGCTTGGGTGTATTACTCCAAATGGCAGAACCCCTTTTAGTAAATTAATGGCCTCTATAAACACGCAGTGGGAAAATATTATTCCTTATATAAAATAGTTTGGGTTTGGGGAGAGAAACGCTTGCACGTTTTTGTATTTCTTGATTTTAAAAGAAGTTATTCAGTTTCCCCTACTTGGTTGGAGTATACCTTGATCTTGGCTGTGGGCAGTGGCCCTTTTGTAGGCTAAGCCTATATATAAGGGAGGCTTGACAGACATTTTGCTGGCACTCTGTGTGGCACACAGGAAAAGAGTGGTTCCCTTGTTGCACTGTATAACATAATGTGGGAAACTATACCTAGGCAACACATTATTCAAAAATTATTATTTTTTTGCCTTATTCCCACTATTCCCCTTAAAATAGGCAGCAATTTTTGTGATGATAGCATATATGGGAGATTTGCTATTAACCTTGTTAGCCCGTCACTGTGTCGAGCATACCGCTCTGTGGCCCCAGGAGTCCCCATAATAACATTTTTGTCCCAAAATACTGTAAACCCTATAGCTAGCACTAGGCTAGCTAGTACAAGTGTCGGGCACCCGCCGCTCCCCTGTGATCCCCCGCGATCCCCCCCATACATCACCCCCCCTTGGATCCAGTGATCTCGCAGCCTCCCTGCACAGCTCCGGTCTCTCTATGGGGAGGATCGGGTTTGTGCATGACGTCATGACGTCGGCGATCCTCCCCATAGTGAAGACCGGAGCTGTCCAGGGAGGCTGCACAAAATGGCAAAGCGGCGTAACGCTCAGGAGGTTAACCGCTAAAAATGGCATGAAGTTATGCGAAAGATTATGCAAAAATTGTGCAAAAATTACGGTTCCTGATAACATTTACTAACAAAATTAGTTATGATTTTTCCCAAAATTTCACATTACGATTTCGCTTTGTAATTGTGAATTATGAAGCGAAAATACAATTATGTGAAATTCATGCTCATCACTAGTTTGAAGCGGCAGTGCTTTAGTAACCTATGCAAAGTCAGAGGAAGGAGAATTTCCTGCATTTGTGATTTTTCTGCATTTTTCCTTCATTTGCAATTTTGGCGCAACTCTGGTTGGATTGTGATTTTGGTGTGATTGTGGAGCTCAAGATGGATAAATATAAAGAAAAGAAAGGTATTCACCATGGCGCCTGGCTTCACATACAGGAAAAGGTGTTACATGTATTGTGAGGGTGCCAAATACAGTAGAGTCCCAGTTATCTGGAACTCAACTAACCACACTAACCAGCAGTCTTGACCATCCAGCAGTACTCACAGTGGTGAAGGCCAACTTCTTAGGCTGTTTGGAATCCATGGCTCCCCAAAGGCTAATATAATTTCAATTACTGTATTTTAACATTTTATACAGAGTTCATGGTATGTATATAGAGTAGTGTATAGACAATACTGTATTCGCTAGACCTATTTTTATCATTAGGTCTCAAGCAAGCAGAAAGCACACGTATCCAGCATCTGCTGATTCCTATCGATGCCGGATAAAAAAGACACTACTGTAATGTATTTTTGAATTCATCTTAAACCCGCTCTATTTCAGAGTTCAAACCGGCTTTAAAGGGCACCCGAGGCGAAAAAAAAAACTAATGAAATAAACTATTGTATCTATCTTCCTGCCTTTTATGTTTAAATCTACTTTTTAAGTTTTAACTGTTTTATTGTTTTTGCTCAATGACACATTCATTGACATATGCCAGAGCTAAAATCTCTGAACTATTGACCCTTTTAATCACTTTTTCTGCTCTCAGAAGCCATATTCAACTAGGAAAGTGTTTTATAGTTGGAATTTCTTATCAGTGAGGATCACACTGTAGTCACTTCCTGTCTGAGTCAGCCACTTACATACCTGATATTTAACTCTTTCAGGTAGAGAAAGAAAAAAAAGGAACACAGCATAGTTATTTGTGTGCTAGGCACTGTACATACCCATGTCTATCTCATCATGTCACATGTCACCTCGGGTATCCTTTAACACTGATCTTGACGCCAGTGTAGCAGTTGGCCATAACAAACTCAGCTGAGGAACAAAGGGGAGAAAAGCTATTTTTTTACAACAGTTCTATGTCACCACACAAAACATCAAAGTGTAAATTTATCAATACTAAAATACAGTGGCTTGCAAAAGTATTCGGCCCCCTTGAAGTTTTCCACATTTTGTCGCATTACTGCCACAAACATGAATCAATTGTATTGGAATTCCACGTGAAAGACCAATACAAAGTGGTGTACACGTGAGAAGTGGAACGAAAATCGTACATAATTCCAAACATTTAAAAAAAATAAATAACTGCAAAGTGGGGTGTGCGTAATTATTCAGCCTCCTTTGGTCTGAGTGCAGTCAGTTGCCTATAGACATTGCCTGATGAGTGTTATTGACTAAATAGAGTGCACCTGTGTGTAATCTAATGTCAGTACAAATACAGCTGCTCTGTTACGACCTCAGAGGTTGTCTAAGAGAATATTGGGAGCAACAACACCATGAAGTCCAAAGAACACACCAGACAGGTCAGGGATAAAGTTAATGAGAAACTTAAAGCAGGCTTAGGCTACAAAAAGATTTCCAAAGCCTTGAACATCCCACGGAGCAATGTTCAAGCAATCATTCAGAAATGGAACGAGTATGGCACAACTGTAAACCTATCAAGACAAGGCCGTCCACCTAAACTCACAGGCCGAACAAGGAGAGCACTGATTAGAAATGCAGTCAAGAGGCCCATGGTGACTCTGGATGAGCTGCAGAGATCTACAGCTCAGGTGGGGGAATCTATCCATAGGACAACTATTAGTCATGCACTGCACAAAGTTGGCCTTTATGGAAGAGTGGCAAGACGAAAGCCATTGTTAACAGAAAAGCATAAGAAGTCCTCTTTTCAGTTTGCCACAAGCCATGTGGGGGACACGGCAAACATGTGGAAGAAGGTGCTCTGTTCAGATGAGACCAAAATGGAACTTTTTGGCCAAAATGCAAAATGCTATGTGTGGCGGAAAGCTAACACTGCACATCACTCTGAACACACCACCCCCACTGTGAAATATGGTGGTGGCAGCATCACGCTCTGGGAGGGCTTCTCTCCAGCAGGGACAGGGAAGCTGGTCTGAGTTGATGGGAAGATGGATGGAGCCAAATACAGGGCAATCTTGGAAGAAAACCTCTTGGAGTCTACAAAAGACTTGAGACTGGGGCGGAGGTTCACCTTCCAGCAGGACAACGACCCTAAACATAAAGCCAGGGCAACAATGGAATGGTTTAAAACAAAACATATACATGTGTTAGAATGGCCCAGTCAAAGTCCAGATCTAAATCCAATCGAGAATCTGTGGCAAGATCTGAAAACTGCTGTTCACAAACGCTGTCTATCTAATCTGACTGAGCTGGAGCTGTTTTGCAAAGAACAGTGGGCAAGGATTTCAGTCTCTAGATGTACAAAGCTGGTAGAGACATACCCTAAAAGACTGGCAGCTGTAATTGCAGCAAAAGGTGGTTCTACAAAGTATTGACTCAGGGGGCTGAATAATTATGCACACCCCACTTTGCAGTTATTTATTTTTTTTAAAATGTTTGGAATGATGTATGATTTTCGTTCCACTTCTCATATGTACACCACTTTGTATTGGTCTTTCACGTGGAATTCCAATAAAATTGATTCATGTATGTGGCAGTAATATGACAAAATGTGGAAAACTTCAAGGGGGACGAATACTTTTGCAAGCCACTGTAGTTTGTGACTGTTTCCCTGTGGCGCTCTGAGCAGGGCCGGATTTGTGGCTAGGCCACGGCCTAGGATGGCAGCAGAGACTGGGCACCAACATTTAGGCAGTTGTTAGCTGTCCGCATGACTTGGTCTGCAGCCGCCCTGCATTTTTCCCGCTTTCACATCGCAATGGGCGGCTACAGACCTCCTGCAGAGTTGCGAGCGAAAGGAGGAAGGAGTATAGGCATTAGCTTTTACCGCTGAGCTTTGCAATCAATCACCGCTTCTGGCTGGAACCGAGTCCACTACAACACCGAAGCTTCCTCTTCCCCTCAGCTGCCGCTGCGAGTCTCTCCTCCACCAGGCATCTCTCACACGTGATGCGATCGGCGAATCACGTGTGAGAGATACCAGGTAGAGAGACACGCAGTGACCACTAAGGGGAAGAGGAAGCTTTGGTGTTGTAGCGGACTCGGTTCCAGCAAGAAGCGGTGATTGATTGCAAAGCTCAGCGGTAAAAGCTACTGCCTATACTCCTTCCTCCTTCCACTCAGAACTCTGCAGGAGGTCTGTTGCTGCCCACAATCCAACCACCATCAGCGCTACATCGGATTCTGAGCCAGGAGAGGTGAGCGACACCTCAGCTCAGGTGGAAAAACTTTTGCCTATCCTGCAGGGGTCTGACAACCTATACTCAGGGTTGCCAACTCATCCCTTTAAATACTGACACATCTAAGTTATACAGGTTCTGGGGCTTCTCACACATAATCAGTGTCTAAACTGCATCTAACTAGCCTCAAGACATGTATAATTCATAAGTGTCCGTATTTAAAGGGATGAGTTGGCAACACTGCCTATACTAGGTGGGCTGTTAGCTACTAGCTATACTGGGGGGGGGGGGGGGGCGCGTTAGGTTTGCCGGCTTCTAACTATACTACACAAGGGAGTGGCTAATAGCTAGTCTACACAGGGAGCTGGCTACTTCCTATATACTACCTAACACAGGGGGCTGGCTACTACCTATACTGGGGAGAGGGGCTGGCTATTACCTACAGTATACTACACAGGGGGGTTGACTATTACCTATACAGCACGGGGGGGGGGCTGGCTATTACCTATACTACAAAGGGGGGCTGGCAACTCCTTATTCTGGGGAGGGGGACTGGTTATTACCTATACTAGACAGGGGGACTGGTTATAACCTATACTACACAGGGGGACTGTGTGCTACCTATACTACACAGGGGGGTTGGCTACTACCTATACTCTGCACAGGGGGACTGGCTATGTATACTACACAGGGGGGGTGGCTACCTATACTATAGGGGGGTGTGGGTCATCTGGCTACCTACACTGGAGGGGGGGGGAGTGGGGCGTGTGTGTGGTAATTTGGATACCTATAATGCAGGACGGTTAGGTGAGGTTACCTATAGTGTTGGGGAAAATGTGTGTGTAAGATGGGGGGACGGTTGGTTGAGATGCTGTTAGTCAGGGGGCGGCTGGTGACGGTGGGCCTGGGGCGGTAAAAAGTACAAATCTGGCCCTGGCTCTGAGGTATGCTGAATCAAGGCAGGACAGGCAGGGCCGGATTTGTACTTTGCAGCGCCCAAGGCCAGGTGTCACCAACCGCTCCCAACCCCTTCCCCAACTCCAATCTGTCCGAAAACCTTACTAGTAATCACTGGCTTGAATGGGCTCCTTTCCATTGTGCTGCTCTGTCCTCTATTCAACAAACAAGCTGCGCATTTTCTGTCCACTCGTGCTCCCTGTAATTCCACGCTTCTGCCCGAATGTGCACAGCAGCCAATACTGTTCTGGGCATGTATACTTCAGAAATGATGCTCGTGTATGAGCAGTACTTGTCAAGTATGCATACCTATAACACTCCCGGCTTGAGCTGCTGTGCACATCTGCAAAGGAACGCACAATTACAAGGAGCGCAAGTGGTCAGAGCATGTGCTGCTTCTTTGTCCTCTGTGGGACTTGCTGCAGTCAGAGCCACAAACAGGGACAGGGTAGCGCAAAGAAGAAAAGCCCATCCAAAACAGAAAACAGGAAAGTAACAAATAACAGCATCTTGTTAGCAGGAAGATGGAGGCTTAGTAACAGAAATATTTTTCTTTTACTTTTAAGTTAGCCAATAAATGATATGATCCTGATTAAAAACGTTCTGCCTTCACTGATGGCTAACACGGTGCAATACTCTACTGCTACAGGTAATTAGAAGGAGGATCCTAAACTACATAGAATGGCATAGATATAGGTGTCCATTAAACAGTGACAATTTAGTGCTTAAAACAGAAAGACAGATCTGAAAAGGAGTCAGGAAAGAGTTAACTGAAGAGGAGTTCACTGCTGCCATAAACATGCCTGGCTTAAAAGTCATAAATTTAGGGTTAGATAAGAAAGTAATTAACAGGAGTCATTTGACAGCTGTAGGAGAGAGGGAGAAGTAACTAGCAGAGCTGAAATTCCACTGTAACTGTAAAGTATTGTATGGTGTATCATCCTAATTCAAAACTTCTTGAAATGTCAAAAAACACTGAAGAAAAAAGTTTGTCTGGCACCTTAGCTTTAATACGATGGTAGCAGGTGTACAATCATGAAACAAGCTACTGAACTTAAAGAGAACCTGTACTAAGTAAAAATATTTAAAATAAACTCACGAGGTAACTTCAAATGAACATTACATAGTTATCTTGCCATCAGTTCCTTTCAGAAGCTCACCATTTTCTTCTGACAATAATCCCTTCCAGTTCTGACAATATTTTGTCAGATCTGAAATATATCAGTTGCTGTCAATAAAATATCAGTTGCTGTCAGTTATAGCTGAGAGGAAAACTGATGTACCAGGTAATGTCCATGTTTCCCTATGGCTCAAGTGGGCGATGTTACAGTTTACCTGTGTGCTGACTAGAAAGCTGTTATGGGTAATGGCCATTTTCAAAATGGAGGACGGAAAATTCCCTTGATCGCAGGGGACAAATAGGATGCGGGACAGGAGAAAGACACTCCATGGAAGGTACATGGAAGGTAAGTATGACTTGTGTATGCTTTTTTCGACTTTTAATTTTCAGTTCAGGTTTTCTTTAAGCTACGCCTGCTTTCGAGAGGCTATGATGAAAAAATGACAGCTATGAATGAAGCCTTGAAAAAAGACAGATCAGAACTGATTAAAAGAAGGACTCACAATCCCAATCGACAAAATAAAGGGCCGGGAGTGTTCACCTTTGACTTTTCACCTATGGAAAAAGAAATCAAGAATGTGGTCACTAAAAACTGGCCTATCCTACTCCAGGACCCTATTCTCAAGGAATGCCTACCATCTAAACCCTTGGTTGCCTTTAAAAGAGCACCCACAATTGGGGATCTTATTGTCCATAGCGACTTCTGTGAAAGTCCATGCCGTACGTGGCTAGACAACATAGCCTGTGCAGGGAACCATCGTTGCGGCTCATGCAAAGCATGCCGCCACATGAAGACAGGCAAGTCTTACCAACTGGGTCCTATCCAATTTAAAGTCCATTTTTTTGCAACCTGTAGGACTAGCTATGTTGTCAATACTTTGTGGTGTCCTTGCCAACGTTTTTACGTTGGCAAGACAACCAGGATGGTTAAAGACAGGATCTTGGAACATGTTCGCTTGTTACCAAAAGGCAAAGGTTGCCCCAGAGTTGTGGACCATATGGTTACTGCCCACAACTCCTAGTCCAGCTTACTTTCTTTCGCCTGTGTAGACCTCTGCAACCTTCCTCGCAGAGGTGGAGACAGGAAAAAATTGCTTTTTAGACTTGAAGCAAAGTAGATTTTCAAGATAGACGATATGGGCCCTCTGAGTCTTAATGATTACGTTGAACTAGCATGCTTCCTTGACTCTTAGCTTTCCTTTTCTGCCTGGGTTTATTGTCTACCACCACTCTCTACCTGTTAACATGAATGACCGCATTGGCTTAATTTTCCTTTTTAGATTTTGTATCTCATATAATACATATATTCTTTCTAATATACTGGTAAGCAATTACTAGGTAAGCTTCTTTATAATTACTCCATGTGGTCATTGTGTTTGTTATTGGATGTTCTCTTACTCTCCAGTGTATTCTTGTTTTGGTACTTGGAGCATGTTTCCAACTTTTTCTCCCTACCTCCACTCTTAAAGGGCCTCTATTTCTAGATGCAGCGACCTTTTTTTTTCTTCACTCCCTTTCACTTTTTACTTTCCTAACTTTTTCCACTCACCCCTCTCTCCTCTCCCTTCCCCCACCCCTTTCCCCCCCTTTTCCCTCCTTTTCTTCCATCCCCCTGAGCCTGGGACCATTCCTGTTTGAGCTAAATACAGCACATTTTGGGTTGTTTACTATTGGTCACTATGCCACCAGCTAATGAGCTTATTGCTATGGTAATACACCGAGCAATACCAGCCGTAGTGAGCCAGGCCCTGTGCGCATATACCACACACCCCCCTCCTATCGTACTGTTGGCTGTGGGCTTCTCACCACAGCCGGTGGTTTAGCACAGGGGTGGGTTTGCTGCATCCTCTAGCGCGGGGGTCCCCAACCACCAGGCCACGGCCCACTGCCGGTCCGTTGGCAGTTTTCCACTGGGCCGAGGTGGGTCTGTCATCTCTCCCCTTTACCCCCACGGCCGCCGCTCCTGTTACCTTATGAGCGGGCGGCCGCTTGTTCTCTTATATTCCCCCGTAGCCGCTCTCCTCTTAGCAGCATCTCGTATTACAGCAGCGCGTATTGTGGCTGCTGTAAGCATGGAATGAAGCGGTGCAGCGGTTCCCATGGTAACAGCGATGCATATCGCCGCTACAGGAAGCTGCTGCCCCACTTTCTTCCCTTCCTTACAGCAGCCGCAATAAAATATGAGATGCTGCTAAGAGGAGAGCGGCTACGGGGGAATCTAAGAGAACAAGCGGCCGCCCGCTCATAAGGTAACAGGAGCGGCGGCCGCGGGGGGAGGGGCACTACCTACCTATACTAGGGCGCTATACTAGCTATACTGGGCACTATACTAGCTATACTGGGCACTATACTAGCTATACTGGGCACATTACTAACTATACTGGACACTATACTAGCTATACTGGGTACTATACTAGCTATACTGGGCACTTTACTAGCTATACTGGGGCACTACCTACCCATACTGGGACTATACTAGCTATACTGGTCACTATACTAGCTATACTGGGACACTATACTAGCTATACTGGGGCACTATGCCTATGCTAGCTATACTGGGGTACTATACCATCTATACTGGGGTAACTATACTAGCCACACGGGGGCAACTAAACTCCCTATACTGGGGCAACTATACTAGCTATGCAGCCCAGCCCCCCCCCTTACCCCTGCGCACGACACTGTCCACTAGGTCGTCACCCCAACACATGGCGAACCCGCCCTCCTTCTGCCCATTGGCTGAGGGCTTTCAGCCGCGGCCACTGGTGCAGTGTTGGGACGGACTTGTTGCCATGGTGATACGTCTGCATTCCAGCCCGACTAGCGTCCTCTTAGCGTGGTGACGTGTTACGCCGCCCCCCTATGTCGCCACCGCAAGTTACTTCCCTATGGTTTGGTCCCGTGTCAAGTGGGATGGGTAGACGGGAGCCTAATAAGGAAGTAGGCTATTTAAATAGCCTCTCCCGTCCTGCACTTTGTGCACGTTAGCCTCCGAAGAAGCAAGGCTCACCCCATTGCGAAACGGTCGTAAGGCCATGCACCCTCTGGCACCCACAGCTGTCTCCCTCACCCCAGGAAGAGCACGATAAGTACCACACACTTTACTTTAAATTTCTTTGTGAATGTGTTTACCACAGTTGATTGCACACCTGCTACCATCGTATTAAAGCTACAGTGCCAGACAAACTTTTTTCTTCAGTGTTTTGCAAAGTCCTACCTATCCTGTCTTGAGCACGCAGCCCCTGCTGGAGGTCTACACTGACAGTTATTTAAGCAGACAGCATCCACAGTTTTTTTACTGAGTGCCTGCCTCTCTTCTCTCGATTTGCACTTCTTGAAATTTCTCTGAATGTGTACATTAAAACTGAATGCAGTTTTGTCTGCTTTACTATAAACTGGCACTTTTCACACAGCACCATGTATGTCCATCATACAGAGGATGGAATCATCATCAGATATGCTGGAATTACGGGAACTCTGGAATTTACACATCAATGTAGAGCAGGGCACTGTGCTGAGGACCAGAAGAGATAATTTACTTTAACATATAACCTCTTCTCTCTCCAAGTCCTGCCGCCCTTCTGATCTTATCTGATTTTATCACCCTAGGCCATGCCCTTTGAGGTCTTCCCAGAAATCCGGCCCTGAGGACAGGTCAAGTAACTGCGGCACAACAATACAAAATTACAGGATGCATAAAATAGAATATGAGCACAGCTGCTGATCAGAGCAGTGTGTAATGACGGCGAGGAATAACATGGACTGCAGGGTACTGAAAGAAGCCTCAGGTAAGTTAAACTGGACACTTTTATTCCACTTTAGGTTCCCTTTAAGCCACACTGGCCAGTTACATTTGGCATCGCCTATCCTCAATCATGCTCCTGTCGCTGGGAGTGTCCTGCGCATGCGCAGTACATGGAAATCTCATAATGTGGGGGACCGGAGGATCGTTCCAGGACAGCTGCACGGGGCTGGTAGAAGCCCCAAGCAAGTGAAACTTTTTTTCACTTCACTTTAAGTTCCCTTTAAAGAACCAAGCATTTTTTTCCAGCCAGTTTTTCAAATGTTACAACCAATCAAAAATTCATTGAAATTCTCAAATGTAAAAAAAATTATATAAAATATTGTATGGTGTGTGGCCACCTTAAAGCGGTATAGGACTCTGACATAGTATTTAATAAAAACATGTTTTCCTACTTTTTATATCCCATACAGTTATCATATTTGCTTTTGTGCATAAGTATTATTATTCATTTAGAAATTACAAGTTCCCAAAGCACAATTTTTTTGCTCTGAGAGCTGACTTTGCATTTTATTCATAACTGGTGTGTTCATATTGTAATGTACCCAGAAATGCTTTCTGAGTATTTGTCTGGGTTCTGGAGTGTCTGAATTGCCAGAGAATGTTTACATTCCTCACTTGATACAATTAATTAAACACTTTAACACCACAGTAGCGTGTATCTATGCCCCTTTTAACACCCTTTCCCCACCAGGGGTGTAGATACACGCACCCCGCCGCTACCGCCGCTGTCCACGCTCCCGCTCGCTTGTGCGCTCCCGGGCTCGTGCACACTGCCGCCCGCTCACCCGGAGATCAATGAACGAGAAAAACCATTCCCGTTTGTTGATCTAAGCCCCCCAGCAATGACCGGCTGCTTCTATGAGAAGCAGCGTGATCATTGTGAAAAAAAAAGTTTCCCAGCCTCATTGCACTTCCTGTAAGCGTACTTCCTACGCTTACAGGATGCATGCACAAAAAATTACAGTGGCCATCTTGTGGCCAAATAGTAAAACTACACCCAAAAACATTTTTCATATATAAATACATAGTGTTATATTATAAATTAACTCATTTCCACCCACACTCCCCAATTTTTTTTTTTTTTTGTAATAACAAGAAAAAAAAATTACAATTAAAAAAAAAATACATAAATATTTACCTTAGGGACTGAACTGTTTAAATATTTATGTCAAAAGGGTATAACACTGTTACTTTATAAACTATGGGCTTGTAATTAGGGATGGACGCAAAACTAAAAAAAATGCACCTTTATTTCCAAATAAAATATTGGCGCCAAACATTGTGATAGGGGCATAATTTAAATGGTGTAATAAACAAATGGGCAAATACATTTCATGGATTTTAATTACAGTAGCATGCATTATTTAAAAACTATAATGGCAGAAAACTGAAAAAAAAATGATTTTTTTTTTCCCACATTTTTTCCTATTTTCCCATTAAAACACATTTAGAATAAAATAATTCTTGGCATAATGTCCCACCTAAAGAAAGCTTAATTGGTAGTGAAAAAAACAAGATATAGTTAATTTCATTGTGATAAGTAGTGGTAAAGTTATAGACGAATGAATGGACGGAGCGAAGAAAGGTGAAAATTGCTCTGCTGCTCAAGGGGTAAAACCCCTCACTTGTGAAGTGGTTGAACACAAGATAATGTTATCTCCAGTTTGAATGCGTCAAGCTTTCCCTGCAGGGAGCTTGTAAGTCATGTGTTTAACTAGTTGAATGCTGTTCTAGTAAAAAAAAAAATGGTGGTAGTATATAATATGTTGTAAATAATCTTTTAGAGCAAAGAAATACTGGGTTTCATACCACTTTAAGATTGCACACATTGTACAGTTATTATTTATTTTTATTTTTACATAAAAACACAAGGAAATATGAAGAAGAAAGTGGTAACAACAACACTCCTACACAATAGAACGATGAGATGACAGCGATGATGTCATCAAACTTTTCCCACATCCTGGAGGAGCTTGTGGCTTGATTTACCATTAGAGAATTACTCTCATGCTTTTACTGTAATTATTCAACAGAGAGCTGTAAATGAGTTACACGGTGCTAGCATGGCAGCGAGATGCACGCAATTAATTTATCTGCGGAGAAGTACATTCACTGAAATAGCAATGTAAAATGAAGACAACTGGAATGATCTCAATTATACAATGCAAATTACATTATTTATCAATAAATATACAGTAAATATCTATACTGTACTATAAGGATTGTGGCGAAAGTGGCCTAAAAACTCCTTCGACAAGGCTATTCCCAGAAAAAGATTTACTGTATACAAAGATGCTGGCCAGCCTCCCTGCTCTCTGCACACCTTTTTAGAAGTTAAACGGAGCAACTGCCATTCACTAAGTGCTTTTAAAAATAAAGAAAACCCTGAGAACAACATATGAGGAGATGGGTTAGTCCTAAATCTGTCGGTAATGTCAGATTTCTACCACTTACTGTCAGGGCCGGTCCTAGACTTTTTGCCACCGTGGGGGGCCGCCGAGCCGGAGGGGTAGCGGGCAGATCGGGGGTATTGGGCCCTCGCATGGGTCCCCCGATCTGCGCTCCCTTCCAGCTGTAAATAGTTAGGAAGCAGCCGATAGTAAGAGGCACGGGCAGGGAGGACTCACCTCTTCTGCATTCCAGCGTGCGATCCACTGACGTCCCTTCCTGCAACGCCCCCCACTGTATTGTAAGTGGACGGCGTTGCAGGAAGTGATGTCAGTGGAGCGCACGCTGGAACGCGGAAAAGGTGAGTCCTCACCGCCCGTGCCTCTTACTATTGGCTGCTTCCTAACTATTTACAGCTAGAGGGGAGCGCAGATCGGGGGACCCAGGCGAGGGAGGGGGGGTCCGACCCCCTCCCTACCGCTAGGCCCAATACCGCCGGCCTGCCCGCTACCCCTCCGGCTCGGGCGTCCGCCCCCCCGCACCCACAGACGGGCGGGTGCCGCCCCTAGAAGTTTGCCGCCTGAGGCAAAAGTTTCACCCCGCCTCATGAGCGGGCCGGCCCTGCTTACTGTAAGTTACAGCAGCATAGGAGAAAAGTAATTTATGGCTCATTTACTCTGGAAGAAACATGCTTCTTATTTGTACATGTTTACATGTATTTTAAATTTTAAGATTTTCGTGACAGAGGTCCTTTAACCATTTCAGCCCGCGGGGATTTTTCACCTTATGCAACAGAGCAATTTCCCCCTGCCATTCATTCGCCAATAACTTTATCACTACTTATCACAATGAATTGATCTATATCTTGTTTTCTCTGCCACCAATTAGGCTTTCTTTGGATGGTACATTTTCTAAGAATTATTTTTTTCTAAATGCATATTCACAGGAATATTAAGAAAAAATGGAAAACAAATCCTTATTTCTCAGTTTTCAGCCATTATAGCTTTAAAATAATACATACTGCCGAAATTAAAATCTATGTATTTTATTTGCCCATTTGTCTCGGTTATTACACCATTTAAATTCCGTCCCTATCACAATGTATGGCGCCAATATTTTATTTGGAAATAAAGGTGCATTGTTTCAGTTTTGCATCCATCACTATTTACAAGCTTATAATTAAAAAATGTTTGTAATATACCCTCTTCACATGCATTTTTAAAAAGTTCAGACCCTTAGGTAACTATTCATGGTTTTGTTTTTTGTTTTTTTATTGTATTTTTTTCAATAAAAAATGTATTTGGGTAATTTTTGGTGTGGGAATTAAACAGTTAATTTTAAATGTAGTAATGTTTGTTTATTTTGTTAAAAAATGTATGTAGATGTAGTTTTACTATTTGGCCACGAGATGGCCACAGTGAGTTTTGGGTTTTTTTTTGTACTGGAAGCGAGAACTTGCTTCCAGGAAGCACTAAGAGGACAGGAAACTTTTTTTTTTTCAGAAAGACCGCGGCCTCTGATGAGAAGCCATCGGTTTTTCTGCCGAGGATTTAGATCGATGAATGGGAACTATATTCCCATTCATTGATCTCTGGGCTAGCGGGGGGCGGAAGCGCGCCGAAGCGCCGCAGCAGCAGCACAGCAGCCGTCTGGACGTGAGGGTCACGTCCAGGTGGCATAAATGGTTAAAGGACAACTGAAGTATGATGTCTATGGACGCTGCAATATTTATTTCCTTTTAAGCAATACCAGTTGCCTGGCTATCCTGTTGATCCTCTGCTTATAATACATTTAGCCATAGACCCTAAAGAAGCATTCAGCAGATCAGACGTTATTGTCAGATCTGACAAGTTTAGCTGCATGCTTGTTTCAGGTGTGATTCAGACACTACTGCAGTGAAATAGATTAGCAGGGCTGCCAGGCACCTAGTATTGCTTAAAAAGAAATACATATGGCAGCCTCCATATACTTCTCACTTTAGATATCTTTTAACTACACATCCTAAGCTAAACATCAATGGGTGGGTGGGGTTATCTATAATGAGCTACATATAGTTATAGGAAGTTTTTCTGATGCTGAAACCAAGATAATTAACATAAAAGTGAGTGTCTGGAATCATTTGCCTCTTTAACTGTTATATTAGGTAAAAACGAAGGATGATTTATGTCAGGTTTGTCAAAAACCTGAGCGGTTCTTGCCTTTTTCATGATTGCTAACTCAGTAAAGGACCAGCCCTTAAAGCGTTGCTATCATATAAATCCGGCATAGCGGGGTCTGAACCCTCTATAACAGTAATTATAGATTGACGGTGTACCTTGAACTAAATCAGAGCACGCATTATATGATTTTATATAAAAAATTGTATTTCCTTGTCTTAAAGCATATATACAAAATATGAACAGTTCCAAGTAGTGTTTCCTTCTTACAGTATTCCATCTCATCAAGGCTTTATAGCCAAGCAATCATCAATCTTCTAAGCACATTCAAAAAAGAATATAATAGTTGTGTTATGTAGAATAAAATCAAAAGTAGTCTCATCTGTATTAATAGCTGTGTAAAACTTGTAGTAATCTTCTTAAAGAAATAGCATAAAAAATAGCTTCTAAAAAAACGTCTTGCTAACATCTTAACAGAACTTAATGCTGAAAAATTAATAAAGTAAATCACCAGAATATTAAGCATATTACCCCTTCTCAGTCATCTCTTCAGCATCTAGAACCACTTGTGGGAAGGTAGCTTCTGCCTCGTGTGTCTTCCAAGGAGATTCGTAGGCTTGTGCAAACTATGAGCTTTCAGCTCCTACTTTTATAGTGATTGGATACAATATGGCTGCCTAATCTGGAACTTCCATAAATTCCAGGTTCTAATTGGCTGAAACTTCCGTGCATAACTCGCTATCTTTGACATTTAAAATACCCATAACACTTTTTTGTTTTGAATACCTTAATTATCTTAACTGTTAGAATCTACGTAGGTTTGCAATGTTTACACATTCTGATTAGGTCATTTCTGACGCAGTTAATTAAAAATGGACGTCACCAGCCATCTTGTCTGCTGGTTGACTTATTTGACCCAGACATTTGGACTTCCAAACATTAAACAATGTCATTTATGATGCATTTTCGATAATGTGTCCTTCTGCTAATTAGTTTGGAATGTGTCTCTTCTTTCCCAGAAATAAGATTGGTCAAGTTGACACTAACACAGACCAGTAAAAGTCTTCAGCAATTTAAGGCTTATTGAAACATACAGGGCTTCTAATATACTTATTTAAATATAAAGCTTATTATAAAAGTCTTCTTGAAACAATTAATCATATAAGATATAATTGCATATTAAAACTTAATATAAAATCATGTTCTATATATTTGTCTTTCTAATGAAGAAATAAATATAATGCTTTCACCCGGCAAACCTTGTAAAGTTCTAATATTTACATTCCAGAATGTTTCATAGTCAAAACATGGCATTATATTCTTGCTGTCTGTAACGGCCTTGTAACAACAAGTACGTCAACAATCTTCTAGCTTACAAGTTAAAATAATCTTATTAAAGTTTTACTTTCTCTAACTATCACTGACAGAATCCAGCATTAAATATAATTCAAAGTATTAAATGATATTATATGTATTGATAGGGTTTAACAACAATTATTTATTTCTTTAGAAGGACTGTATTGATTACTAATATTTAGATTAATAATATTTATATGTAATATTTGAGAAAATGTATATATATGACTGCTGCAGTAAGGTGACTTTTAAACCTTGTTTCCAGTCTTCACAGAGAACGCTTCTCTACAACCTTGACATTTGAAAGATGCTTCTAACATAAACAAGAATGTTTTAGTTTCTAAACTAAAATAATCTAATTATGAGTTTCACTGCCTGGAATATGCTGAGATGTACCAGAGCAATATTTTAAAAAAGTACTCTAACTTTACAGTTTACAATGACATTTTGCATAGAACATTAAAACCTAAAACATACACATATGACAGCTTTTCCTGCATAAATAAACCGCTAGAGTTCCGACAGGTTAAATCATGATGTGTGGCCTTATAATGAAAATAGTGGCCTTCAGATTTTAGCCACCGTTATACTAGGTACACACCATACAATTTTCTGGCAGATTTACCTGCCAGATCAATTATTTCCAACATGTCCGATCTGAATTTCGATCGATTTTTTGATTTTCCTATTTTTTTAAATCATTTTTTTCGATCAATTTTCATTCAGTTCTATGAAAATTGATCAAAAAGATCAAAAAAATCCAAACAAAATTTTTAAAAATTTGGAAAATTGAAAAATCAATCGAAATTCAGATCGAACATGTTGAAAATAATCGATCTGGCAGGTAAATCTGCCAGAAAATTGTAAGGTGTGTACCCAGCATTAGTGTTCCCTTTTGAGTGCTAGGATAACATGCAACCTGATTGGCCATGCTTTTGACAACAAAAGGAGTAATCGGCCAGGGAACTTCAGGGGAAGGTGAAGGGTGGGAATTGTGATGCATGGATCCAACCTCTCCAGGCCCTCTTGAGACAAAGCCAGTGGACGCTGCTGATTTGGGAGCTGTTTACTTCAGTACCAATGCAGCTACGTGGTGGGCTTGTTAGTGATGCATTTGTTGTTTCTGATCTGTTGCTTGGCTACTCATTTTTATATAACAAAACCCCCACTCCCAACACCTGATCCTAAAAGCTATGCATGCAGCAGTCTCATTTCAATTCTGTGCTGCCGTGTAATATTGTCATGTGCATTATGGGAGAGTGGAGGGGTTAAAACTTGTGGACTAATATGCAATGCCCTTTTAGTTTCAAAAGGTTTTATTGGTCAGAAAACTTATATGGAATATAAACATTATGCAAAAATAGTGGCACAAGCAGGGGTTCGAGTAGAAAGTTGTACAATAGGTATTACAAATATAGGAATGTAACATACATTAGGCCTGGACAAGTTTTCTATTTTTAGAGTACATTGGGAAGATGCGAATGGAAAACAGGTGGGGGAGGGAGCTGGGGAAGTAGGGTGGCTCATGGGTAGAATCACTGCTGCTAAATGAGCCAGGAAAGTAGTGGGAAAAGGTGGACGGGGGAGATTGAACCAGAACAGACAGCACATGAATTGAGCAACATATTAATTGATCTGCATATCAAACCATTCCAAAGCCGACTTATCTAAAGAAGTATTCTGTTGGGGTTGAACAATCGATAAGATATGTGTATATAATCCTTATTTTGTTTAGATCAGTGCAAATGTAAGGGGGAGAATCAAACGGCATGTAGGACATATGATAAGTGTAACGATTGGTGTCAGCAACCAGAGAGAGAATCTAATTCTTGGCGATCTGCAGTATCCCCAAGAATACAGATATACCTGATTATTGGGGATCTGCAGAATCGCCAATAATCAAATATGTCTAACCTCTAGACACCTGGGTGTGTAAGTGATTTGGTGCAACAGTAACCTTTTGACCACCGGGGTAGCAGGTTTTCCAATACGTAGAGAAGACTCTACTGCAGTCAAGGACACCTGGAGTGGGAGTCCCTGACTGATAAGGAGCAGTGTCCCCTCTGAAGAGCAGGGGACCCCTGCGGAAAGGCTGGACACCCTGCGGAGGGTGACAGCCAGAAGGTCAGACAGGCCGAGTCGGCAACAGAGTATCAGATATGCAATGTACAAAATCAGAGATCAGAAGAATAGTCAGGAAAGCTACAGGTCATAACAGATATCAGAACAAGGCCTAGTCTGAGGTGTGAGGTCCGTGATCTCACACCCTGAAACTATGCTAGAGAACAACACAGATGGTATACAGTATTCCTAGTCTGGGGTGTGAGGGCCGTGATCTCAACACCCTGGAACTATGCTAGAGAATAACACAGATGATATACAGTATTCCTAGTCTGGGGTGTGAGGGCCGTGATCTCAACACCCTGGAACTATGCTAGAGAATAACACAGATGATATACAGTATTCCTAGTCTGGGGTGAGAGGGCCGTGATCTCAAAAGCGGCGGCTTTTCCGCTGTTTATCACAATAAGCCCTGGTTGTCTTGCCATGATATCCAAACATCCCAGGTTTTAAAGAAATTTAGAAGTGTATTTTTAACTTTGGCTAGAATATATTCATTTAGCATGGTGGAATTTAGAGAAGTAAAAACATCTGTGGTAGATAAATATGAGGTTTTCCAATTAGCTGCTAAGTGTGTTTAGCCAGAGAGACCACGTGCTGAATACATCTGTGTGTCGGATGGTTTATACCATGTGGTTTGTTACCCATACCCAGTAGTACAACTGAGGGATCTAGTGGCAAGGTGATGGATGTGATTTGGCATATGTGGTTCCAAATTTGGGACCAGAAAGTTGCAGCTTTAGGGCAAGCCCACCAGGTGTGCCACAAATCCCCATCTGATAGACAGCATCTAAAACAGAGGTGTGATATAGTAGGTTTAAATCTATGTAGTCTTAGAGGGGTATAGTAGCATCTGTGCAGAAGTTTGAGAGACGTTTGAATATTAGAGTAATGAATACTGTTCTTAGTTAATGTGGTACAGCAATGTGCCCATCGTTCAGGAGGCATGGATTGACCCATGTCCCTTTCCCAACGTCTTTGGAATATAGGTTTTTCCTCAATTTTAATATCAGTTAGTATTTTGTAGAGATGGGAGAGAAAATCTTTTTCAAAAGCAGAGATTTTAAATCGGGATTTAAAAGGGGTATACGATAGGTTATCTTTGCCAGGGGTTAAGGAACAAAGATAATGAAACACCTGGTGGGCTGGGAAAAATTCTGAAGGAGGCATGTGAGTCTCCTTGGCCAAAGTAGATCTATCTATGATTGTAAAGGCTCTAAGGAAACAACCTATAGTAAGTAGCTTTTTTCCTATCCACCATGTAAATGATTTAGGGCAGGCCCGGATTTACCTCACTGGAACCTATAGGCACAGATGACCTGGCACCCTAGACTTTGCCCTCCATGAACCTATAAACCCCCGCCGAACTGCACCACAAGTGTGCTGGCTGGCACAGCTGTCACTTCTCCTTTACTTCCCTTGCCCATCATAGGCAGCTACAGGTGCTGCTAAGTATTAAGTAGCCAGAAGTACCCTCAGTATTAAGAAGCTAGCGGTGACCCCAAGTATTAGTTAACTAGAGAAACTGCAGTATTAAGTAGCTAGAGGTGCCCCCAAGTATTAGGTAGCCAGAGTTAACCTCAGTATTAAGGAGCTAGAGGTGCCCCTGACTGAAGTGAAATTAGTGGAATGCCGAGAGCTGGAGAGTAACCTCTCATTTACACTCTCATCAAGACTCGGCATAGGGAAGTAGGGAGTAAGGCCCTCGGTAAGAGGAGTGAGCCACCTTTCTAACATCAGGCGCCTGTAGGCACGTGCTTATAGTGCCTTATGGTAAATCCGGCCCTGCTTTAGGGTGATGGCGATTTCCAAATAGTTAGGGTGTATTCAGTGTGTGTTTAGGGATAGCTTTTGAATATGAGTTTTATTAATAGTCTGAGCCCACATAATTCCCGGTAGAATTAGAGGGTCCTAGAGGGAGGATTCAATTCCAGCCCACAAAGGAGCCGCATCGCCAGCATTGGCTACTGTCAGTTGTGTTAATTGTACTGATTGGAAGTAACAGTAAAGTTGAGGGACATTAAGGCCGCCACTTGACTTTGGAAGACATAGAATTTTATTGTTTATGCGTGCTCTCTTGTGTTTCCAAATGAATGTAAAGATGGCCCTCTGTAGGTCGCGGATTGCCTCCACATGCACCGGGATAGGGAGAACTCTAAAGAAATAAAGGATTCAGGGTAGTAGAGTCATAAATCATTTTTAAGTTTTGGAGATATAGGGGGGGTAATTTAACTGAAATCAAAGAGATGTGTCACTCGGGAGTTGGATCCCTAGATATGTGATAGATTTTGGCTAAAATAAAAGGTCAACACTGTGAGTAGGGTTTTTCCCATCATTATAGGGTATGGGCCTGTTTCCACTACACACAGATTGGATGCAGAATGGATGCAGAAAAACTGACTCCAATGAAAGCTTATGGGCCTGTTTCCACTAAACGTGATTTTTCTGATCCAGATTTTCCCATAGGCATTAATTGTAGTCAGTTTTTCTGCATCCATTCTGCATCCAATCTGCGTGTAGTGGAAACAGGCCCTAAATTAGATACCATCAGTTCTGATTTATCTAAATTGAGTCTGAAGCCAGACAATTTAGAGAA
Source organism: Hyperolius riggenbachi (assembly GCF_040937935.1). NCBI lineage: Eukaryota > Metazoa > Chordata > Amphibia > Anura > Hyperoliidae > Hyperolius > Hyperolius riggenbachi. The sequence continues at coordinate 105,448,791 of NC_090649.1, forward strand.
TTCTCGTATTACAGTCAAAAAGTTAGGGATTGAGGTATAGGGGGATGATAGTGTAAGTAAAATATCATCTGCAAAAAGAGCAGCTTTATATTCATTTTTACCAATGGTAATGCCAGTGATATCCTGTGATGAACAGATTTTATGTGCCAAGGGTCCTACCACCAAGGCAAACAATCCTGGGCAAAGGGGGTGGCCGTGGCAAGTACCTCTCTGGATTGGAAAGCTATGAGGTATGCAGGAAGGTAGTTTGAGTGTGGCCATAGGAGAAGAGTAAAGGGCAGTGATAATTTTAATAAATTCGCAATTAAACCTGAATTTAGGGAGAACTTCTAACATATAGGGACATTGAATTAAATCAAAAGCTTTCTCCATGTCGAGTGCCGGAGCCGCAAGCTTTTTTTTAGTTAGTTTTTTGCATAATATTGAATGTCAATTATTTTCCTGAAGTTGTCAGAAGCCTGGTGAGCTGGGACGAATCCCATTTGATCCCTATGGATCAAAGAGGGAAGGACTTTATTCAGTCTGGCAGCCATCATGGAGGTATGCAACTTATAATCAAGGCCCAAAAGAGAGATAGGGCTGTAATTTTTGAGTATTAGTAAGTCTCTGGGGATTGTGAATTATAGTAATTGTAGATGAGAGGAATTCAGGTGGTGGAAGGTTACCTTTAGGCTACTTTCACAATGGGAATTGCGTTTTGATGCAACGTTAAAGTCGCAACGCAAACTAACAACGCAACTTCCCAAAAAGGTCACAGCGCAACTCTATGCCCTGCTATCGTTGCATACAGTAGAGCATACAGGCAATGAAAAGTATGCTTCCAGGTCATTACTGAGCATGTGCAAACAGTCCAACGCAGCTAATAACGTGTATAACGCACAGCATGCAGCACTTTCTAACAATACTGCACGTTACACACAAACGCGTGTACTGTCAATGTTGCACATACTTAGTATTGCTGTGCGTATTGCTGTGCGTTTGTCCACGTTAAAACATTTTCTAAAGAGGCCTTAAGGAGATAGTTATAAGTGAATTTTAAGAAGTGAGGGGATAGAATTCCTAAAAATGTCTTATAATACGCTGATGAGAGGCCATCAGGGAGAGGGGCTTTTAGATTTTTGAGTTTAGCAATGGCAGTGAGAAGTGTGAAGGGCTTTGTGAAGGGCAAATTAAGCATTTTAGCAGTCTCTTGGGATAGATGGTGGGGGATATTTTCCTGTAGAAAGGAAGAGCGAGGATGAGAGAGGTCATTATTACGAGTATCTGAGTATAGTTACATAGTTACATAGTTATTTTGGTTGAAAAAAAGACATACGTCCATCGAGTTCAACCAGTACAAAGTACAACTCCAGCCTGCTCCCTCACATATCCCTGTTGATCCAGAGGAAGGCGAAAAAACCCTTACAAGGCATGGTCCAATTGGCCCCAAAAGGGAAAAATTCCTTCCCGACTCCAGATGGCAATCAGATAAAATCCCTGGATCAACATCATTAGGCCTTACCTAGTAATTGTAGCCATGGATGTCATTCAACCCAAGGAAAGCATCTAAGCCCCCTTTAAATGCAGGTATAGAGCTTGCCATAACGACTTCCTGTGGCAATGCATTCCACATCTTAATCACTCTTACTGTAAAGAACCCTTTCCTAAATAAGTGGCTAAAACGTTTTTCCTCCATGCGCAGATCATGTCCTCTAGTCCTTTGAGAAGGCCTAGGGACAAAAAGCTCATCCGCCAAGCTATTATATTGCCCTCTGATGTATTTATACATGTTAATTAGATCTCCTCTAAGGCGTCTTTTCTCTAGACTAAATAAACCCAGTTTATCTATCCTTTCTTGGTAAGTGAGACCTTCCATCCCACGTATCAATTTTGTTGCTCGTCTCTGCACCTGCTCTAAAACTGCAATATCTTTTTTGTAATGTGGTGCCCAGAACTGAATTCCATATTCCAGATGTGGCCTTACGAGAGAGTTAAACATGGGCAATATTATGCTCGCATCTCAAATTTTTATTTCCCTTTTAATGCATCCCAAAATTTTGTTAGCTTTAGCTGCAGCGGCTTGGCATTGAGTACAATTATTTAACTTGTTGTCGATGAGTACTCCTAAGTCCTTCTCCAAGTTTGATGTCCCCAACTGTCTCCCATTTATTTTGTATGGTGCTAGACCATTGGTACGACCAAAATGCATGACTTTACATTTTTCAACATTGAATTTCATCTCCCATTTATGTGCCCATATAGCCATCCTATCCAGTTCCTGTTGCAATATGACACTATCTTCCTGAGAGTTGATGATTCTGCACAATTTTGTATCATCTGCAAAAATAGCAACATTGCTCACTACTGCATCCACTAGGTCATTAATAAATAAATTGAAGAGCACTGGACCCAGTACAGACCCCTGTGGGACCCCACTGCTAACAGTCTCCCATTTTGAGTATGATCCATTGACCACAACTCTTTGTTTTCTGTCCATTAGCCAGTTCCCTATCCAAGCACACAGACTCTTCCCCAGTCCTTGCATCCTCAACTTTTGCACCAGACTTTTGTGGGGAACAGTGTTGAAGGCCTTAGCAAAGTCCAAGTATATCACATCTACAGCATTCCCAATATCCATATTAGCATTCACTACCTCATAAAAGCTGAGCATGTTAGTCAAACAGGACCTGTCTTTAGTAAACCCATGTTGATGCTGAGAAATAAGATTATTTTCTACTATGAAGTCATGTATAGTATCTCTTAGTAACCCCTCAAATAGTTTGCATACAACTGATGTTAAGCTTACAGGTCTATAATTTCCTGGATCTGATTTTTTGCCCTTCTTAAATAATGGGAAAACGTGGGCTGTACGCCAATCCACTGGGACTCTGCCAGTTGAAAGAGAGTCACAAAAGATAAGATAAAGGGGTTTATCTATAACTGAACTTAATTCCCTTAGGACCCGAGGATGCATGCCATCCGGGCCAGGTGCCTTGTCTATTTTTAATTTATTTAGTCTTGCCTTTATAGGTTATCATAAAAGGCAAAAAAGGTATATCTTGTCAGGGTCTGAGGTTACTTTACCGGATGTGTCTCTAATTTTGTGGATATGATTTATAGTTTCTTGTGCTCTTAGTGCTTTTAGTATGCGGGGCGGGCTAGCCATCTATTTGTTTGTGAGCTGTAGCTTTTAGCCAGCTTAGGGATTTCTCAATTTGTTCATTAAGTATGGAATTTAGTTGCAGTATAAGATCAGTGATTTGTTTTTTTAAGATAGCCAGAGGGGTTTTGTTGATTTAATAGGTTCAATTGAATAAGCTTGTGTTCTAGATTTTGTACAATCACCTGCTTGTCTCGTTTTTGTTTAGAAGCTTGCTCAATTAGTTCGCCTTTAATTACTGCCTTATGGGCCATCCAGCAGATTCCTGGGTTGACGTCATCAGTATCATTCTCATGACAATAATTTTTTAGGCATTCAGTTATTTTTTCAGAGATATCAGGATTGAGTAAAAGGTTTTCATTGAGGCGCCACTGTGGTCATCTTAAGTTAGGTGTGGGGGTGGCTAGAGTAGTGAGGACCATAACGTGATCTGACCACGGACAAAGAATATGTCTAGACTCTAGAGTATATTAAATCGGTGACACATTTTGCGGAAATAAACACATAATCGATTCAAGAATAAGAATTGTGCGCAGGTTAGTAATAGGAGTATCCTCGTTTAGTGGCATTATATTCCCTCCATGTATCAACTAGAGAGTGAAGATTTGTCATTGTCTGCAGAGCCTCCTTAACACGCTTGGGAGTAATATTTCTAGCATGTGAATGAGATCACAATCTCGAGATCACAGAATATCATTTTGAACGCTGTTGCAGTCACCTGCCCACAACAAATTGTCAAATCGAAGAGTGAGTAAAAGATCAGTGACACTGGCGTAACAATAGGGCCTACAGCCCCTGCCCCCGCCCCCTGGGGCCCGCTTGGGGCTGTTTTGGGGGGCTGGAGGGGTCGCAGCATGAGGGGAAAGCCATGCTGCACTTCGGCGGGGAGGGGGCACGGTCCCCCCCTCCCTCACCTGGGGCCCTCCCCTCTGCGCTCCCCTCCAGCGTTGAATAGTTTGTGTGTGCAGCGGCGGGCAGTGCCAGATACATACCTTACGTGCGCTCCAGTGTGGACGTTCCTGTCTCTAGCCTCTGACGCAACTTCTTGTTTATACAGGAAGTCGCGTCAGACACTAGAGGGAGAAACGTCCACGCTGGAGCGCATGGAAGGTATGTATCTGCCGCTACCCGCCGCCTGCATACACAAACTATTCAACGCTGGAGGGGAGCGCAGAGGGGAGGGCCCCAGGTGAGGGAGAGGGGGGGAGGAATGTCCCCCCTCCCCGCCAAAGTGCAGCATGGCTTTCCCCTGATGCTGCGACCCCTCCAGCCCCCCAAATGGCCCCAGTATTTCTGCAGGGGGGACCGGTGGGACCTTGTTACGCCCCTGATCAGTGACTTTGTTAATAGTAGGAGCAATGTTATCTGGGGGAGCATATACATTAGCTATATATACTGTAAAACTTTGCTGCTGAGGGTACCAAGTAGTATTACATACCATCCGTCCGGGTCTGCAATAGTGGAATCGACAATCAAAGGAAAATTATCATGAAGGAGGGTAATCACTCTCTTGTGCTTTTTAGAGGTAGACGCTAGAAAAAAAAAATATAATGCTTGTGGTAGTATCTGGGATAAAAATTGATAGTGAAGTGCGTTTCCTGAATGCAGATTACGGACGGGCGGTGTTTGGCATAATCTGAGAATGCTTTGCTCTTCTTATGGGGGGAATTTGTGTGAGACTATAGAAATATATATTCTGCATAGCAACTTTAAACAAAGAAGAGCTATAATAAAATATTCAACCCAAAAGTACAGAAAAAGGATATTGGCTTTGATTCGAAGAAAAAGAGGATAAAATAGGTACACAGATTCATCTCTTGCTAAGTGTAACGATCGGTGTCAGCACACAGAGAGAATCTGATTATTGGTGATCTGCAGTATCACCAAGAATACAGATTATATACCTGATTATTGATGATCTGCAGAATCACCAATAATACAAGTATATAGTATGTATATTAGTATAGCGCTCAACAGATATAATCACATATATAGTCCTGGAAGTGATATTACTAAAATATAATTAAATTAAAACTAAACATAGGTCCATTTCATAGTTGCAGGAATAGTCCCATAATATTTTGTTATCGCATAAGTTTCACTCAGATGGTACACCTCCTCAGATCCACTTTAGTATCTTTAAAACATATACGCTCACCGGAAAAAGCAGCTGACCCAATCCAATCAGCATGTGCACCTCTGGCCCAGCCAGCAAGTCTCTTCAATCTCCAATATGTGCTCTCCACAGCTCATGCATGCAAAGTGAAAAAATATGGACAAAAGGAAAAAAACAGATAGCGTAATACTGTTTGATATTGCTTATATCCTCCACTTCACCAGTGTGAACCAAACAAGCAACCAAATTACACCCAGTGCGTTCACATGCAGGTATTTCAAGCCTCTTACCATATGCACTGGCTGACCCAGCACAGACCAGCAAACTCGCTCAGCTTGGGGCTTTCAACAGCCTATCCCCAGATGGTGAGGTTCTAAAAAACTAAAAAGCGCTGACATAGCGTAACTCTGTCTTTTATTGTAAAAAAAATTAAAAATCCAGTGCACTCACAATGCTTGTAGTTAAAATGCGCATATCAATATCCTCATGGCCACTCTGCGTCTCCACCACTGCTTAGGCTCCGCCCAACTAGTTTCGTCGTGATGAGTGCTCTGAGTAGAAGCAGCGGCTTTTCCGCGTTTCTTTACAAAAAGGCTCTCCAAAACTTAGAAACAAATAGGACTCCCCGATTGGACACTACATTTTCTGGAATACCATGCAGCCGAAAAATGTGCTGGATAAAGAGATCAGCCAATTCCTGGGCCGAGGGGAGTCCTTTCAAAGGAACAAAATGAGCCATCTTACTGAATCTGTCCACTACCACCCAAATGACCGTCTTGCCCTCAGACCTGGGGAGTTCGCCCACAAAATCCATGGACACATGGGTCCATGGTTCACTTGGGACTGGCAAGGGTTGTAAGGTACCAACAGGGGCCTGACGAGATTGTTTACTCCTAGCACACACTGCACACTCTCTTACAAACTCCTTACAATCTGTTGCCAATGTAGGCCACCAAGCACATCTGGCCAGTAAATCCTGAGTTCTGGTGGCCCCGGGATGACCAGCATTCTTGTGGGAATGAAACAGTTGCAAGAGTTGTAGACGGAAAAGCAGTGGCACAAACATGACCCCATCAGGCTTCCCCTCTGGAACATCCTGTTGGTAAGGACTCAGAGTGACTGTCCAATCCTTCCAGGTCTCAGTGGCTGCCAGAACTACCTTCTGAGGTAGAATGGTCTCAGGGGCTGAGGGCTGTACTGTCTCGGGTTCAAAACACCTGGACAAGGCGTCGGCCTTGATGTTTTTACTACCAGGGGTATACGTGATTACAAATCTGAATTTTGCAAAGAACAGGGACCACCGGGCCTGACGGGGGCTGAGTCTCTTGGCACCCTCTATGTACTCCAGATTCTTATGATCTGTATAAACTGTGATAGTGTGTTCTGCACCTTCTAGCCAGTGTCGCCATTCCTCAAAAGCTAATTTGATGGCCAAAAGCTCCCGGTTGCCTATGTCGTAGTTTTTCTCTGCGGGTGAAAACCTACGAGAAAAGTAGGCACATGGGTGGAGTTTGCCCCGCAAGCCTGATCTCTGAGACAATACAGCTCCCACCCCTACCTCTGAAGCATCAACCTCCACGATAAAGGGGAAGGTGACATCAACATGTCTCAATATAGGTGCGGAACAGAACAGTTTTTTCAATGTAGAAAAGGCAACATGAGCCTCTGCTGACCAGTGGTGAGTATCAGCCCCTTTCTTGGTGAGACTGGTGAGGGGCGAGACTATTGTAGAGTACCCCTTTATAAACCTCCTGTAGTAGTTGGCAAATCCCAGAAATCTCTGGAGTGCCTTCAGTCCTACAGGCTGAGGCCACCCAGGACAGCAGAAACCTTCCCTGGATCCATTGAGAGGCCTGATGTAGAGATAATGTACCCCAAGAAGGCAACCGAGGTCACTTCGAAGAGGCATTTCTCCAGTTTGAGACACCACAAAGCAGAGTACAATAAGGATAAATAGTCCTATATCCATGTCTATGGATCTGTTACATAAACAACCACAAAGAAAAAAGCGTCCATGACACCATGAATCAATATATAAGGCCACACTCCATAATGGTACAAATATAAGGTAAAGTTTATTAAGGATATCATAACAATAAAATCAAAATAAAAACAATCAGCACGGGTAAACAACGGGGGGGGGGTACTCAAAAATGACGCTCAAAAATCACATATATAATATAATGTAGGTCTGATATAACACTGAATAAAGAGCATAGATGTTTAACCAGGGGCAAGTACCCAGAAAAATAAATACACAGGACCGAACAGGTAACTAACTGAGTCAGATTGACTGAGTAAGGAGTGACCAAGAATAGGTCACACCAATCCGCATAGGATAGAATGATAATATGGCCAGACTGTGCACTTACCCACAAGTGGAGACCCCAGCCACCGAAGCCCCGCTGCTGCGCGCAATCTCACGCGTTCCGGACCCCTGTCCTTCGTCGGAGATATCAGCGCAATGGAGCCGATATCCTTTATACTGATTTCCCGGAAGACGCCGAGTACTGGTGGGCGTGGCCACGCCCACCGCCGGACTGCGCCTGCGCGCCAATGCGCACACACCCAGTCAGGCCACCGTAGCAGCCAAGCCTCGCAGCCGCAAGCTCCACTCCCAGGAAAAAATGCACAGTCTTTATAAGCCAATGGAGTAACGCGGCATAAATAACTAACATATTACAAAATATATAAATATATAAATGTATTACAATGGATGGCTAGAAACAACGCTAGCAGGAGATACAATGTAAAAACACATACACAATATAATATGTAAACAAACAAAACAATTCCATGCTTCTGTACAGAGACAACAAAACTCCCGGTGACATCTTGTGGAGAAAAATAAAACTGCAGGCACAATACATCCAAATGCATAGTACAAAGAGTATAAAATGTATAATCAGCAACCAAACACTCAATTAGACGATACAAGAATCTAAACCAATTAAATTCTAATATATACAAAATTTAATATTAAATATACATAAAAATGAAAATAAATTGAGCAATGCCGTCAACGTGAAGAATATACATGCCATAAATAGCTAATGTGCAAGCAATAATAGGTGAGTATATGAATTTTTTCGCAAAAGGAAAAGACATTCCTATTGTATATAAACAAGTACACACATGCCCGTCAAAAAAGGGGGGGCTTTTGCATGTGTATGAAAACACCAATAATTATAATAATCATCATACAAAGTGCTGAAGTGCATATAAGGTGTATAAAATTCATGAGTGTATATACACATATATGGTTATAAAGGTGCAATAAGAAAAACTGTCAGATCAGGTGACCCATCTTGGTGTGCCTAAGATCGTAGATCCATCTGTGAAGTCTAGTATCTTCAATCAAGATAGATACAAGAAAGTGCCCATCAAAAAGTGCATCCTCCTAAATAGATAATAAAATTAGTAAAAAACTACATGAACATACATATAACATGCCAAGACGTATCCAAACACCATCACCATCTGAACAAATCAATGGTACCTGTGTTACTCACTCCTACAGGAACCAGAGAACCACCATATGTGAAAAAATAAAGCATGGCCACCACATACTACATTATGACTAATCCTGTCAAAAAAGGTGACACCAGGATTATGTCAGCCCATATTGAGGGCCCCAGAAAGTATACAGATATCCTAGTGCAAAAACCAGTGATATACTAGGCTTCTGCACATGTTACTCACACCCATGTGCAGAGCCAGAATACAAGTGAACATGATAAAAAACCACCCCTGATACTTACTTCCAGGAGATGGATATAATCCAAACTGGTGAAAGACACACACACACACGAATACTCATATACAGTATGCATAAAGGCAGAAGATTTCAAACTTACGTCCAAGGTGAGGCATATGGATTCCAAAACCACCCTCCAAGCACAAAAACATTCAAAAGAGCGAGCCAGCAATTCATAGATCTCCAAGGCACCAGGGATGCATAGGAATATATTACACAGGACACATAAACCTGGCAAAACATAAGCATGAGGTTAAAACTACCAGATTTCAAACCACACATGGACACATGAATACATGCAGAGAGCAAAAGGACAAAGGGCCCAACACCATGAACACCATGAATCCCTGGCGTCTATTGGGGAAGAAAGCAGCCAAAGCTGAATTCTTCATTGAGGCCCATAGGGGCTCTCGTTTGAAGCCTGAAAATCCATTTCAGCTCAGCCCTCAAAAGTTTGTTACTGATATCTCCACCCCTAACACTAGATCTGATGACTTCAAGTCCACAAAATAACCAATCATGTAATGAGCCCCCATGTCTATTGAGGGCATGCATAGCTAATACCGATATGGTTTTTCCTTTTTCAAGATCACGTCCAGCCAATCTCACAACTGAACAATGCTTTTGTAGTCTTAGCTTAAGGGCGTTTCTCGTCTGTCCAACATATTGCCATCCACACGGGCATTGGATCAGGTACACTACGGCACACGTTTTGCAATTAATAAAATTATTAATGTACATGTTTTTACCCGTGTGTTTGTTGGTGACCATCTTGGTTCTCCGCATGTTTGAACACATATTACAACTCCCACAAGGGAAACTGCCTTTCACGGATGAACCATGTTTGTACCCTTCATAATGACTCCTGCATAAGATGTTTCTCAGTGTGGGGGCTCTCTTTGGTGTGATACATGGATATTCAGTCAAGAAGGGTCTCAAATCATTATCATTTCTCAATATCCCCCAATGTTTTCCCAACAGTAGGCGTAGTTGGTTCCATTGGCTGTTGTATGGGGTGGTGATCCTGATTTTGTTGTCTCTCGGTCTGAACTTCGGTCGTAGAAGGTCTGCCCTGGGTGTGGCCCTGGCCCTTCTGATTGCTCTCTCGATACACCTCCGTGGGTACCCCCTATTTTGGAACCTCTGTTTTAGATGGAGAGCCTCTTTCTCAAATTCCTCATTTTCCGAACAGTTCCGTCGCAATCTAATGTGTCCGGTCGGGACACCGGACACCGGACACCACATGTGTAATCTGTCCGGTCGGGATGTTCTGCTTGAGTTGCGTTGTGTGATGTGAGCCATAATGTAGTAATCCATTAACTGCAGTGGGCTTCCGATAGATGGATGTCGTAAGTTCACCCCTTAAATTCTTCCTGATTCACAAATCAAGAAACTCGATCTCTGTATCAGAGATCTTGTATGTCAAAAAAAGATTAAGGTTATTTTTGTTCAGAATCCCAAAGAATTCATCACATATATCCCGGGGCCCCTGCCATAAGATAAACAGGTCATCTATGAACCGGTACCACCCCAAGATATAGGGGTGGAACCGGCCCATACCTTCTGACCAAACTACCTCGCGCTCCCACCAACCCAGGAACAGGTTGGCGACCGACGGAGCGCACTTGGCGCCCATAGCCACCCCCCTGACCTGGAGGTAGAAGCGCGAGTCAAACGTGAAGTAATTGTGGGTCAGTACAAATGCCAGTAGGTCCAAAATGAACGTCCGTCTGTCCCCTGAAATGTTGCTCATGTCCAGAAAATATCTAGTTGCCATTAATCCCTCAGTATGTCCTATGTTAGAGTACAATGACTCAACATCACAAGTCACCAGCAAAACATCGTCTGGGACTCCCAGACAGTCAAGGTGGTTAAGGAGGTCTCCGGTGTCACGTATATAGGAATCAAGTGTCGTGACCAAAGGTTGAAGATATTTGTCAATGAACTGACATGCCTTCTCCGTGAGACTGCCAATCCCAGATATAATGGGCCTACCCGGGGGCTTTTTGATGTTCTTGTGCACCTTCGGCAGCATATAGAAGGTGGCTACAATGGGATGTTTCCTCAGCAAGAACTGCTGCTCCCTATGTGTGATTTTATCGTCAGACCTGGCAGTATCCAACAAGTCAGCTAACTGCCGCTGGAACTGTTCCGTAGGGTTATTCCTCAATCTCCGGTAAAACTCCTGGTTATTTAGTTGTCTGAATGCTTCTTCAAGATATAAATCACGGGGCCATATAACCACATTCCCCCCCTTGTCAGCCTCTTTGATAAGCACATCCTCTCTTGACTTCAATGAATTAAGGGCCAATCTCTCATCAACTGTGAGATTGTCGACACCGACCCTCCCACAGCGGCCCAGTTTATATAGATCTTTGCATATCAAGTCAAAAAATATTTTCACCTCAGGACTAAATTGGGGCAAGAAACTGGATGGAGGTCTGAAGGATGGACCGCTTACCTGCTCTTCATTTTCTGCGAGTAAACTGAGCAAATCATCCAAGGCTTGATCGTCATTCACATCCAGGCCAGAATCCAAAAGATCCTGTGTTCTCATAGATCTGGGATCATACATCTTTTTAAGCGTCAAGCGTCTACAAAATAAATAGACATCCTTAAGAGCCTCAAAATCATTTAGATAATTATTAGGTGCAAAAGACAAGCCCTTAGATAACAATTCAGTTTCAGTTAGGGTAAGAGGGGTGGGGCTGAGATTAATCACCTGTAGTGCTTCCTGAGTTTGTGGGCTCTTGCCCACTCTCCTCCTTTTATTACCAGCTTTGGGGTCCCGTCGTGTCTCCATAGAAATGGCCACCCTCCGTCGAACCGACTGTGAGGGCCCATCCATATCGGACTCCTGCATATCACTTGAGTCAGATACACCTGAAGATGTAATATTTCCAGATGCAGCACCACCCTCTGGTTTTTTCCCTTTTTTAGGATTATTACGTCTTCTCCAGGCCCCTCTCCCTTTAGGATTTCCTGAATGTCTCCAGAAATAAGCTTTCTTTAAATTATAGTCCAATCTATCCCGTGTCAATTTTTTCTTTTTTATATTAATTATCTCTTGTTCTATTTTGCCTAATTCTCTCTTAAGGTCCCCCATGAATGCATCAATTCTCTCCTGAGGTCCCATCTGGCCAAGCTGTGATTTGAGATCTTTGATTTTTCCTTTGTATTGGATCAAAACTTCTCTGTCATATTGTAAGAGCATATCAACTATAATATGTGAGCATCGGGCCAAACCTTCCTCCCACTTCTTTTTCTTATCATCATTCATATGCCATGCCGGAAATATCTGGACCCTAAGTCCTCTCGGGTAAATACCCTCCTCATCATAGTTCTCTATGCATTTCTCCAGTTTGGCATAAAGAAGATTCTGTCTTAACCTCTCCAGAACTTAACATGCTTGCGGTGTTCTGAGAGATTGGACGAAAAGATCAGTATATCGTCCAGATAGACCAGGACGAACTTCCCCAACACCTCCCTGAATACCTCATTAATCAATTCCTGGAAGACGTCCGGCGCGTTACACAACCCGAAGGGCATCACCAGATACTCGTAATGCCCGTAGGGCGTGTTAAAGGCCGTCTTCCATTCGTCACCATCCCTAATGCGAACTAGGTTGTATGCACCTCTCAGATCTAGCTTCGAGAAAATCTTGGAGTTGGTAACCTGAGTGAACAAATCATCAATCAAGGGTAAAGGATAACGATTTTTCACTGTGATCTTGTTTAAGCCTCGATAATCAATGCAAGGACGAAGGCCTCCACCTTTTTTTTTTACAAAAAAGAATCCTGCCCCTGCTGGTGAATGGGAGGGACGGATGAACCCTTTAGCCAAGTTTTCCCTGATGTATTCCTGCATAGCTAGTTTCTCAGGCCCAGACAGATTATAGAGGTGACCCCTGGGAGGCATACAACCAGATCTCAAATCGATGGAACAGTCGAAGGTACGGTGAGGGGGAATTTTATCTGCCGATTTGGGACAGAACACGCCAGCAAATTCTGCATATTGTTTTGGCACACCTTTAATCTGAATCTTGGTGTTACCCACGGTTACTTTCGCTAAACAATGATGATAACAATGGGTAGACCAGCTCGTTAGCTGACCTGAAACCCAATCTATCTGAGGGGAGTGAAGTTGTAACAAGGGCATGCGAAGAATGACGGTGGAGGTTGCCATACGCAGGACCAGAAATTGCAGATTCTACTTTTGTAGCACCCCAACACTGAACCTCAAATTCGGGGTTCGAGACAGAGGATGTCTACTTTGCAGAGGAGAGTCATCTACAGCAGTGACAAAAACCTGTTGGTCTAATGGGAGTATAGGAATACCCACATTTTTTGCAAACTCGTAATCTATAAAGTTAGCCGCTGAACCAGAGTCTAAGAAAGCTTCAGTGGTAACAGTCTGGCCCTCCCATGTGACAGAACAGGGAAGGAGCAAACGATTGTTTTTTAGAGGCAAAGACTGCGTGCCTAGGGTATTACCTCTGACTACACCTAGGCGGCAGCGTTTCCCAACTTTTTGGGACAATTCTGCACTTTATGACCCTCCTCTGCACAGTATAAACAGAGCTGTTCTGTTTTCCTGCGATTCCTCTCCACCCGTGTCAATTTGGACTGTCCAATTTGCATTGGCTCTAGCGGAGGTGAGACGGGTGGAGGAGAGGCGTAGGTGACATATCTTATAGTGTTCTTACTGCGGGTTTGTTTCTGATACCGCAAACGGCGATCAACCTGTACTGCTAAAGCGATTGCCTCATCGATAGTTTTTGGTTCAGGGTGTCCCAACATCAAATCCTAGACTGCGTCTGACAGCCCTGATAAAAAACAGTCTAACAGTGCAAATGACCCCCACCTAGCTGACACAGACCACTTCCTGAATTCAGCTGTATATATATATATATGCCCATGTTTGAGAATCCCCTGACAGCAGGGTCTTAATAAATGTAATTCTCTGTGCCTCAGTTCCTGACAAGTTGGGTCTCAACTCAAAATACGACATTACTCGATTTTTCAAATTCTGAAAGTCAGATCTATGACCAGAAAACCTTTCGGGTACACACATACGTAAGTCTGTAACTGGAGGGGATCGCACTGAATTCACAGCCGCCTGAAGGACCTGTATGGACCCAGACAAGGCAGTGATCTGGGTCTGATGACCGTCCAGCACTCTGATGAAATTCTCCACCGAAGTGCTGAGTGCATCAAGACGGCTGTGGAGTGCGTCCATTTTGTTTTTCGGGTCTGCCGTTCTGTAACGATCGGTGTCAGCACACAGAGAGAATCTGATTATTGGTGATCTGCAGTATCACCAAGAATACAGATGTATACCTGATTATTGATGATCTGCAGAATCACCAATAATACGGGTATGACTAACCTCTGGACACCTAGTAATGTGTAAGTGTTTTGGTGCAACAGTAGGCTATCTCCCGTGGGGCGGGAGACGCAGAAACTATGAGCATGGACCACCTGAGGAGCAGGTGGCCTATGGCTGTGTGTGAACTATCTCCTAGGAGAGGGGATAGAGATAACCTGGGAGCCAATGATTCCCTGCTATACTGGAAATCAGACTATACTGCAGCCAGAGGACTCCTAAGGGGTAGAGCCCTTGGCAGTACTGCAGAGAGGACTCTCTGAGGAGCGGAATTCCTGGTTGCAGCCGACACCTGGTGGAATGGTGTTACTGCTAGTACAGTTAAACTGAGCACTCAGGGAGAGTGACAGCTAGAGTGGTCGGCAACACACGAGCAGATGAGGTAGAGAGAGAGAGAGACTGATTCGGTAACCGGGTACAGGCAGGGTCTGGCAACAGGTAGGCAGATATGCAGAGGTACCGAATCAGAAAGCAAGAGAAAGGTCGACAGAGCAAATGGTCATAACATATAAGTATAACAAAGTCCTAGACTGGGGTGTGAGTTCCTTGGTCTCGACACCCTGGAACTAGTCTAGAGTATAACACAGCAATGACACAGTATCCCTAAGCTTGAGCGTGTGGTCCTTGGTCACAACACTCTGGAATTGGTCTAAAGTATAACACAGCAATGACACAGTATCCCTAAGCTTGGGTGTGAGGTCCGTGGTCACAACACCCTGGAACTGGTCTAAAGTATAACACATCAAATGACACAGTATCCATAAGCTTGGGTGTGAGGTCCGTGGTCACAACACCCTGGAACTGGTCTAAAGTATAACACATCAATGACACAAACATAATCTGGCTAAGTGTGAATTCCCAGGTCCTCCTGGTTCTAACACACTGTGTGATCTGACTGGTCTGAGTGCTCACACGTTAGTATTCGCAACGGCAGACAACCAGCAACTGACAGGCAAGAAGTATATATAGTGCAGCGCTCCTCAGCGCCGCCCAGTCCCACTCAGCCAATCACCCACTGCGCTGGGATCAGCTGATCGTCCTGATCAGCTGATCCCTCTCCTATTGGCATAAAGGTCCTGCCTCCTAGCGGGCGCGCGCGTAGCTCTCCATCTGTGTGCACTACTAGGCTCAGACAAACCAGACGCATGCTTCTGTGCGGAAACCGCCAGTCTGAACGCGGAAACAGCCGCCCCGCTGTCAGACCGCGCGGCGGTGTTTCCGCAATCCATTACACTAAGAAAGAACATTGACCAGTGCAAAGGCACCAGAATATGAATACTTGCAGGAGCCTTGATATTAGAGGAGGGCTCGAGTCAAGCATTCCATTTGAGGGTCAGCAGGATCCCACATCGGGCAACCACCAAACTAAGAAAGATATAAAACATAACATATAATGAGTATTCTAAGCCAAGCATCTATATAAGACAATAAATCAGGGTCCTCCTAACTTTGCAATATGTAGACATGAAGAACTTGTAAAATCAATTCCACAGCAGTAATATGGAGCAGAGAGGATATGATCTCTTGCTATAGAAAGTGTACTGGGTATAGGAAGGTATATTGCACACGAACCGTCATCATTTTATATTAAAGTAGCATGTGCTAAGGTAACGAATGGTTAGAGATAGGCCGTGTGATGTAGATTTATGTCACAAAGCGTTAAGGTAAAGAATAGATACCAAAGTAAAGGTGGCATTATGTGGTACAGAGTGGGCATTAGGGTATGACGTTGTAAGCCAATCAGGGAGAATATAGCTGGCATATGACCCACTCTGTAGACCACTAACTTATATCTTAGTAAGGTAGGTAGCTTAGAGAAAATAAAATACATATATAACAGCCAAGCATATTGTTGGAAAACATCAATGTTTATAGTAGACAGTTCTCAATGATGGCATAAGCAGTCTGAAAGCTTTTGACTTAGGATAAAGTTAGCCAGTCCCATGGAATATCGCTAGCCTAAGACTTATTCTACAATTCTCTTAGTACATCTAAAATAATAGACTTTATATGAATATCAAGATAAAGTTTAACCTTCTCTGTCATTCGAAGAACACAAGTGTGCTTCACACACAAATTCCTTGAAAATAGAGGAGAAAAGTTGTAAAGGAGTAGAGGTGACATTCAAACAACTTGCAGCAATATCAGGTTTGAGTGCAATGGAAAGTTAGTAGGGTTTACCCAAATAAATATACTAGTGAGATGGAGATGAGTCTCCCGTTGAGGGAGAGCCGAATAGGAGGATGCAGTTGTGGGCAGTTCAAACGGTATTCCAGCTTCTGTGAGAGCAGTTCTAGCATCCGCCATAGTCTTGCACGTGTATGCTTTGTTGTTAGCTTGAAATGATATGGCGAACAGGAATCCCCATCTATATTTCAGTGAGGCACGCTGTAAAGCCTGAGTGATAGGGTGTAAAGATCTTCTTTTCTGCACAGTTTG
Source organism: Hyperolius riggenbachi (assembly GCF_040937935.1). Taxonomy (NCBI): domain Eukaryota; kingdom Metazoa; phylum Chordata; class Amphibia; order Anura; family Hyperoliidae; genus Hyperolius; species Hyperolius riggenbachi. Next base: position 105,465,627 of record NC_090649.1, read on the forward strand.
CGGGGCCAAATCGGCATAAAGTTGTACCGATTGGGGTAGATCTGGGAGCGAAGTTAGGTCATGGGCAGCAAACAAAAGTTTATCTCGGAAGTCTTCGTATTGTAGTTTTAAGATCACGTCTCTCGGCAGGTCTGGATTACGGGGCCTTGTAAGGGCACTGTAAGGGCAGTGGATTATTATAATCCTAAAGTAAGTGGGGTCCACTTGCGGGAGTAAGGCAGAGAAGAGGTTAGTAGCAGCCGCATGTAAATCCAATACAGACTCCGGAAGGCCTTATATGCGGAGGTTAGCCCGCCGGTTTCTATTTTCGAGATCCTCCAATTTGGATTCTAATAGTTCTAGTCTGGAGTATTAGAATAAATATTAGTGATGCAATTTCTAAATGTTGCTAACTCCCTGGTATTTTTAGTCTTCCTTTGTTCTGACTGACACGGGATAAGCATGCAGTCATTAAATTAGAAATCAAGTTCAGCCTGCAGCAAGCAAGTATTTAAAACAAAAAGCAGAAATATTATCAGACTCAATTTATAGCCATTGTGTGATCACATGACTTCCCGCTACAGACCAACTCACACAGGAGCAACACAGTCCTTCCCGCTCTCCTCCAATAAAGTACATGAAACAAGACCTCAATTCTCTTCCTTCAGTCTTAAAGAGAACCCGATGTGGGTTTGAAGAATATTATCTGCATACAGAGGCTGGATCTGCCTATACAGCCCAGCCTCTGTTGCTATGCCAAACCCCCCTAAGGTCCCCCTGCACTCTGCAATCCCTCATAAATCACAGCCATGCTGCTGACAAACAGCTTGTCAGAGCGGGCTGTGTTTATCTCTATAGTGTCAGTCTGCTGCTCTCCCCGCCTCCTGCAGAACTCCAGTCCCCGCCTGCATCCCTTCCCTCCCTGCTGATTGGAGGGAAGGGACGGGGGCAGGGACCGGAGCTATGCAGGAGGCGGGGGAGCAGCTGAGACTGACACTACAGATGTAAACACAGCCTCACAGCACGGCTGTGATTTATGAGGGATTGCAGAGTGCAGGGGGACCTTAGTGGGGTTTGGGATAGCAACAGAGGCTGGGCTGTATAGGCAAATCCAGCCTCTGTATGCAGATAACATTCTTTAAACACACCTCGGGTTCTCTTTAAGAAATGCCTTCTGTTGTGAAAGTAGTCCTGCAGTTTGCTTTGCAAATGAAAGAGCCTATTTATAATGATGTATAAGATCAAAAACATTGCTAGAATAACCCCGTCACCTTTTAACTGACAGTACTTTGGTTTAGTAGCAATCACAAGCCCTTCCCACTGAGTGACCAGACATAACCACTGCTTTTGTATGGGCTTGTGAGGATATTCTCCTGCTTCCTGTTTGAGCCATCTCCACAAATTATAATTAGCTATTCAGTTAGAACTAGACAAGGCAAATAACATTTATAGTGCACTTTTGTCCTGGTGGACTCAAATTGCCTGAGATAAACCACTAGGGTGTGTTCTATAGGCAACAGCAGTGTTACAGAGTCTTGCCCAAGGTCTCCTCACTGAGTAGGTGCTGGCTTACTGAGCAGAAAGAGCCAAGATTTAACACAGGTCGCCTGCGTTAGAGGCAGAGCGCTTAATGGACAACTGTAGTGAGAGAGGTATAGAGGCTGCCATGTTTATTTCCTTTTAAGTAATACCAGTTGCCTGGCAGTCCTGCTGATCCTCTGCCTCTGATACTATTCGCCATAGCCCCTGAACAAGCATGCAGCAGATCAGGTGTTTCAGACTTTAAAGTCAGATCTGACAAGACTAGCTGCATGCTTGTTTCTGGTGTTATTCAGATACTACTGCAGAGAAATAGACCCACAGGGCTGCCAGGCAACTGGTATTGATTAAAAGGAAATAAATATGGCAGCCTCCATATACCTCTTACTTCAGTTCCCCTTTAAGTGTACCCACTTGACAGGCAGCCTACTGGGCCAATCAAAGTGCAGGAATATCGTTCCTTGAAGCCACTGGACCCGCCAGGTCTCCAGGCGGGTTCAGTGGAGCGCTCGTTAAGTTAAACAAAGTGCTCGTTAATCTATCAGAGGAGAGCTTAGTGATTCAACCCCATGATGAGATAAACATGTGTATGTATGTACAATGCAAAACATATGAATAACTAGGCTGTTTTACTTATTTTATTTTGCTGCCTGAAAGAGTTAATTTTTTATTGTTTGAATATTATTGGGAATGAGCTCCGGACAAAAAAGGGGGAGCTCTAATTGGTGTAACGATCCACACTTGAGCACACCACTATGCTCAGAGTAGTACCAGGTTTCTGTATAGGAGGATCGATTTAGATACAGTGAAGCCACAAACCAGAGATTTGTTTCCAAAATTTAAGTTTCACTCTTTATTATATTCAAAAATAACTTTTTTCTTCAAAAAGGTAGAATTTTTTTTTTTGTAGACAACAATAAAAATACTTCATATTATAAACATAGATGATCAATAAATTGAGCAGATCGTAGAAATTGTATGCTTTGTTTGATGAAATAAAGTATTTCAGATATTTTTGATTCAGGCAACGACACTAGTCCGTTTCGGGTAATTAACCCTTCATCAGGCCTTTACAAAGCAAAAAGAATATCTTAATCAAAAAATATGCACAGTCTAGAAGACCATAAATAGATATTTTGACTTTGGGGTATCTGTTCCAACCAGACACGACCCGGCACCTGACTGATGGCTGGCGTAGAGAGGATCTGCTGCAAACACAGTGTGCAAAGTGTGAAAGAGTTAATTTTTAGGCATGGAAGTGACAGCTTCTGTCTTGTCGATACCTTGTCGGGAATCTGGTAAACATCACTGATATGCTAATTACAGCCTCAAAAGTTTTCCTGGCAGAATACAACTTCTGAGAGCAGGGAGAGATAAAAAAAGATCAATAGTTCATGTATTTTCATTTAGGGACACTTACTAAGCTGAGTGAGCAGAGGCAACAAAACATTCAATCCACTTCATAAATGCTTAAATATAAAATAAACCCATCTAAAAAATATTTTTTAGAAGAAGCAGGATAAGTACAATTGTTTATCTCATCAGTTTATTTTCACCTCGGGGTTCACCAACCAGCCAGCGATAAATCTGAGGATTAGAAACTACTCCTGGTAGATCCACTTGCGTTAGCAATTCCTCCATTGCATGGAAACATGCTGAAATGCATATCTCGGAGGAAGTAGAAGAACTTAAAGTTTGGGAGGCTTCGGATGGCTGCCACTGCCTCCGCATGTGACTGAGCATGCTCATGATGTTTCCCTTATATTTGTCTCTTTCCAAAATGGCTGCCACTGCCTCCGCATGTGACTGAGCATGCTCATGAAGTTTCCCTTATATTTGTCTCTTTCCAAAATGGCTGCCACTGCCTCCGCATGTGACTGAGCATGCTCATGATGTTTTCCTTATATTTGTCTCTTTCCAAAATGGCTGCCACTGCCTCCGCTTGTGACTGAGCATGCTCATGATGTTTCAACACCCCATTGGTTAATTAACCCCTTTTACAGTATATAAAGCTTCTCTGTTCACTAGGACACTCACAGAGGCGCTAGGATGAGACATAGACACTTGTTGGTAAATCCCTGCTTCGTTGCTGCTTGTTAATATTCTTACTTAATGTTGTGACTCCACTATTTTATTACCACCATTGTTTCTTTAATTTACACCATACTTGTTCTGTTCCCTACTTCCTTCCTCTACTCTGTACCCACCCAAAATACCCCCCCCCCCCTTCCATTTTGGTGTGTGTGTGTGTGTGTGTGTCACAGAGCAGGGACAAGGTCCTCCAGCACCCAAGGCTGAGACACCAAAGTGCGCCCCTCCATGCCTTCCACCCCAGCCGTCACACACTGAATGCTATTAGACTAAGAGGGCCACAGGGCCCACAACCTCCCCAACACCTTAATATCTAGTTATCTGGCTTGCAGTCACTGCCATGTATCCCCTTTTCTTATTTCTTTCTGCTTCATACACAATTAGGAATGACAGCTGAATGAATTGTGCGACCCCTCCTACACTGCGCCCTGAGGCTGGAGCCTCTCCAGCCTATGCCTCGGCCCGGCCCTGTGTGTGTGTGTGTGTGTGTGTGTGTGTGTGTGTGTGTGTGTGTGTGTGTGTGTGTGTGGTGTGTGAGTGTGTGTGTGTGTGGTGTGTGTGAGTGTGTGTGTGAGTGTGTGGTGTGTGTGTGTGTGTGTGTGTGTGTGTGTGTGTGTGTGTGTGTGTGTGTGTGTGTGTGTGTGTGTGTGTGGTGTGTGAGTGTGTGTGTGTGGTGTGTGTGTGTGTGTGTGTGTATGTGTGTGAGTGTGTGTGGGTGTGTGTGGTGTGGGTGTGTGGTGTGTGTGTGTGTGTGTGTGTGTGTGTGTGTGTGTGTGTGTGTGTGTGTGAGTGTGTGTGTTATGTTTGTCATATTGGTAAATGAAATTATTTTCTTATCTGACTTTAGTGTCTGACTATGTATACTGTATGTGTATTTCTTTTACATATATTGTACCAATGCAACCTATTTCTGAGCCTTCTGTCTCTGGCCCACAGCTGTATGCTCCATCCCCTATTGCCTCATGAAGTGGGACCACACCTGCAAAACGTGTTGCAACTGTTTTTTGAAGTATATTAATCAATCTTAATTAATAAATTAAGCGACTTCTTAATCCTGAGTGGGGACAGGTCTTAAAGCGGACCCAAACCAAACATTTTTTTAATTCAAAATATTTAGTTGCACCATTCTGACACATACAAAGATAAATAAACACTCCTTCAAGCCTATGAGCATTTCAGTGCATGCTTTTCACCCTTCTCTTTGCATACCTAGGGTTATACAGGTGGCAGCCATTAGCAATTCCTCCTTTGCTGGACACCATCTACTCCACCAGTTTGCCGGATTATTCGCCGGCAATATGAAAGGAAGGGTGGGGTTTCTCCAATAAATGTAAAATATCTTATATTTGTCATCATGCAGCTGAAAAAAGCTGCTATTTATTATTATAATTTAGAAAATAGATTTTATTTCTGAAATCTTGTATTTTTAGTTTGGGTCCAGTTTTATCTCCCCACCTGCATTTACAGTGGTTGCCTATTGGGTAACCCTGGTTTTTGAGTATCAATTTACTTACGCTATCCATCAAATCCAATACATACAACACTATATTGGGCTCTCGGTGTTTCTCTTTTCTCTTTTTGTTTTTTAAAGTTTGGGATGTTCAACTAAGTTTTCATATCACTGGGTAATTCACATTTTATTTCTGTTTTTGTACGTCACAGTCTAGCTATCCCATTATCCACCCGTATCATGTAGTCTGTTTAAAGAAGAAAGTGTTTTAATTTGGGACTTTTCTAAAAGAGAAATACGTGGACACTGATCCTTTTCTGATCCTTTTAAAGTTTTGTACTGAATGCTATACTCATTCTGTTGTAGCCATTAATAGTATGACTTCTCCAGTCTACAGCCTCTAAAAGGGAGGCCAGCAAAGCACATGTGGAGAAAATTACCATATCTTTAAAAGTGAACCCAGGATGAAAATACACTGATGAAATATACAATTGGATCTGTCCTACTCCTATAAATGACTTTTTTTGACAACTCATGGTTTTATTTTATGTATAAACATTTACAAAGTAGATGTAATGTTTATTGTCTCTGCTAAATTGCCGTGTCTCAAGAGTCCCAGAGCAAAAATACATGAACTATTGACCTTATCTATCCCTTTCAGCCAGAAGCCCAGTTATCTGCTTAGGAAAGAGTTTTATAGCTGTAATTATTTATCAGTGAGGTATGCTATATAGCCCGACTGGGTCCCAGCTGAAGAAAAACTGTCAGATACATAGCTGGATATTCACTATTTCAGACCGGCAAAAAAGAAAATGAGCACAGCATAGGTGTTTGTGTTCTTGCCACTGTATATACACCTGTCTATCTCAACACGTCACATGTCATCTCAGGTACACTTTAAGTTCTACCTCTGGGCAGGCTTATAAGGGATTGTTCAATCTACCATTTGTCAGTGGCAAGTACAGCTACCCAATAAAGAAACTTGAGATTTAGTGTAAATATACTGTATATACTCAAGTATTAGTCTAGAAATTTAGTTCACTTTATGAGAGTATAGGGGTCTACTTATACACAAGTCACAAGCAACACTGAACACACTGAGTAATGTGTGTACTAATAGTGACATTCCCATTTGCAGCAATTTGCCCTGTGGTAAATGACACTTTGAGAAAAGGAAATGCCAAGAAAACGTCCTGGCCACAACAATTAACAAGGAAAGGGGCAAGGGAGAAATACTAGGCTTCAGGAAGGGGAGTGATTAATTGCAGCACTTGGGGGCCTGAAGGAGGTATTGGTTGCACTTAAGGGACAGAAGGGGTTAATAGCTGCAATGCTGTATGCAGTGCAGTCATTAACCACTCCTGAGCCCCAAGTGCAGTCATTAACTTTGCTTGGTAGACTTATACTTGAGTCAATAAAAAAATTCCAGCTTAAGAGGGTTGACTATTGGAGTCGACTTATGCACGAGGTTGACTTGTATTCAAGTATAAAGGGTAACTGCTCCTATCAAAAGCTGTATTCATGACAGTGCTAATCAGTTCCATAGAAAGGCGGAGGCAAACTTGTTGAATTAAAACAAATTGGAGGATAGATCACTTGAAGCGTGTCAGAAAACATCAGTCATTCTCATTAAGTTTGCTCTACCTTCCGGTGATAGAGGGAGGTTTCTGCATTGTTGTCTCTTATGCTTTAAATGTTGTAACTACAGGGGCAGCATTTCATTTATAGTGCTAAGTTAGTTATCTCTACTCTAATTATTTTATTTTCTTGACCCATTTTAGAGCTTTAATTGGTGTTTATTGTCTATGCATAGTAGTATGGATTAATCCTAATTTATCTTTGCACCAGTAGAGAGGAGAAACCCATACATTATCTATCATGCTTTCTGTTGGGTAGTGCCAGGGTGTGTCAAATATAATAACACATCATCATCAGAATTTTTTTCCCCGCAGACCGCAAGTTGGCCAATTCTACTCTCAAAATATACCTATTTAGACAAGCCTATATTTTTCTATTGGTAGCATTGGAGGTTCACTGCCTCATCAGCTAACCTGTGTCAGGGATGCTCAACTCCGAATTTGGATGAAACCCGGATAGTTGCTATCCGAATTTCACCCCGTTAATTACAATCACCTGTGCAGGCTAGGCGGGGGTCAAGCTTACCTATCTGACATCTTCTTCGGTCTGTCCCTCGGCGCCTCCCACGATGCGGTCCACGCGCGTCACGTCTCAAACCACTCATCAACTATTTATATGTTTGTATTGCTGGATATCCTCTATAGTACAGAGTTTTGAGCTTCTCATGTATTTATACTCCCCAGTGTATGTTTTGTACTATTTACCGTGCTACGGGAGATACTATATAAATACAAAATAATAATAAGGATTATAATGAAGACAAGTCAGAGATCCTAGCTTTTTCCCACTGTAGAAAAAAAAAATCTTTTTCACTCTCATAGAAACTGCACCACTTCCTGTGCAGACAGGAAGTGATGAATAAAATGTCTCGCAGATGTAGACATTCGACATCAAGAAAAATCCAAAAGAGGTTCTAACCCTTGCCACACAATCCAAAAGTAGATTTTTTTCCCCTTTTATTTGGCTTGAAAGGTAATCATTACAGTACTAATTTAAAAGGAACCCAAGGTGAGAGACATATAGAGGCTGGCATATTTATTTCCTTTTAAACAATGCACATTGCCTGGCTGCCCTGCTGATCCTCTGCTTCTAATACTTTTAGCCAAAAACCCTAAACAAGAATGCAGATCAGGTGCTCTGACTGAACTCTGATTGGACTAGCCACATGCTTGTTTCAGGTGTGTGATTCAGGCACCACCACTGACAAGAAAGGAGGACTGTGCCAGGCAACTATGGTAGTTTTGTTTAAAAGAAAATAAATATGGCAGCCTCTATGTGTCTCTCACCTTGGGTTCCATTTAAAGTGTCTGTTATGTGAATATATGCTAAAAAGAATAGGCAGACTTCATGATGTCACAATCAGCAAGGGACCCTCTGTCTGTTGGGTCTCATACGTCTATAGATTCTATGCTATCAGTTGTGGTCTTAAGGGTACGGACTTCCTTGCCATTCTCTTTTTTGAAGTTTCTGGAAATAATAACAACCTAAAATGATCAACAGCATTTCTGAGTAGTATGACAGCTAAAGTGGGGAATTAAAACAATTTGAACAAGTATAATTTCACGTTCCATGACAGGAATACGCACTTTGTAAACCTTAACATGTCAGAGATATTGCCAAGAAATACAGAAAAAAATAATATTCATTCTGAACAAAAGATGGCATTAAAGGAAACTTGCAATGAGTGGAGTATGGAAGCTGCCATCTTTATTCCTTTTCTTAAAAAAATACTGCTACTAATTGGAAGCTAACACACTTACATCTGGCTGAACAAACAATTTTGATAACACGGGAGTGCTGAAAAGTTCAAAAAGTCTATTATTTCTCTGTGTGGAAGCTAAATGAGCAGTCACAGTAATATGGCTGCTATTTACACTTTGCAGTTGGAATTACAGCACTTACAATAAAACTAAACTCAGAACTTCCTCTCTGCTCTAAAAGATTAGCCACAGCATGATAACCTCTATGTAAAAGGAATCTTTAGTGCAATTTATGGAAATCCTAAAAAAAATCCTGTAGTTTTGTAGGGAGCACTGAAAGGGTTAAGCCTCAGTGTTTACTGTATGGGGAGAGAGCCAGAGGCAGTGTACTCCTGTGTCTAGTCGCCTAGACACAACTGCTAATAAGAACTAATCAGACACTTTGATCTAAGCAAACACAGTGCAGAGCAGTGAATTTCTTCAGCAACTATGTGTGGAATAAAGACTGTCTGCTGTGCAGAGTTTGGATCCGCTTTAAATGGATAAAAAGAATATGAGACTTGAGGAAAGTTTTACTAATCATTAGCACTACACATACACTTCATTATCTCGTAAGTAACAACACTCTCTTTTATCCAGTTAAATGTACTATTAAAATCAAAACGTTAGAGTGTAGACTCACTCCAATGCAAATCATTTAGGGTGCTTTTACACTTACCTCATCATGTTGCGGTATTCTCTCCCCTTCCCAGCTCGTCACAGTAAAGTCAAGCAGACATAACACACTGCCTGCGGTGCAACGGGATGCGACTAAAGTACTCTGGGAACCGCAGAAGTAATGCAGGACTTTTATTGCTTTACTGCAGTGGTTATCCCAAGGAGTGCACCAGAACTCATGTTATTTTTCTTTTCTTCAGTCACACTGCAGCTATAGTGCGTGGTGCGACTTGTGGGCTCTGGTATGGTGCAATTGTTCCAAATGGTGCCGCTTGGCAAATAAGGAGAAGAGTGAGGCACTGTAAGTTGCAATTAGGTACCTTTAGGCTAGTTACACACCAGGACGTTGCGTTTAGGGGACGTTATAGGGCACATAATGTGCCCCTAACGCAACGCCTGGTGCTATCTGGTGTGGACGCCAGAGTGAGCTGCTTTGTGCAGCTCACTCTGGCGTCCGTGATGCGTACTCTTGGGCGAATGCGGCATCAAGTGGTCCCGCCCGGCTAATCGCCGCACAGAGCGGCCGCTCCAGGAAGTAAACACTGCACGTCACTGAGTGCAGTGAATATTAATTAGCCATGTGCCCGGCCGCTCTCCCCTCCTCCCCAACATGACTGAGCATGTGCAAACAGTCTAACGTGGCTTAGCCGCCTATAATGTACTGCATGCAGCACTTTGCTGCGTTACAATGTAACGCAACGTGGGCAGTGGGAACAGCCCACTTGTGTTACATTGCTGTGCGTTGGGGGAGCGTTACAGGCTGCACTAACGTGCGCCTGTAACGTCCCTGTGTGCAAGATGCCTAAATCACAGTGCACGGACATCAGGATATGCAGTGGGGGTGAAGGAGGCCTGACAGCCGTTTCACTTTAACAAAAGCTTCCTTAGAGGCCAATAATTGCGCCGCTACTGCAGGGCATCACTGTAAAAAGACCTTTAACCCCTTAGTAGGCAAATAAAGTAAAAATTTGTTTGGCTGCAGGGACAAATTTTTCCCTACGCTGGGGAAGCATGCCTTCCACAGCCTGGCAGGCTCGGCGGGATATATGTGGTGGCTGAGTAAGGGTGGCGGCAAAGAGAGCTGATACATACCTGTCTTCTTCTTCCTCAACCGCAGCGGCAGTGTACTCCCGGCAGGTCTCCTTGGTTCCGATCACATGATATGACATGTGATCGGATCCAGGAGATCGTGTCAGTGTTACAGCGCCACCCAATGATGGAAGAGGGATGATGGAAGAGTCTCTGGATCCCGATCACATGTCATACCATAGTGTGTTTTGCCTTCTTAAAACAGAATTTATTTGTGATAATTCAGCTAAACATCTGTGGTTACCCACAATGCACTGCTACTGAATATGCAAATTATATCTTTATGCCTCTGAAGCCAGGTTTACATCCAGAACTGCTGGTGTAAGGCAAAACTAGAGCTTTAAATTTTAAACAACCACACCAACCCCACATGCAAGCAGCCTGTTTTGAACTTTTGGTCCTCCTCAGTGCATGTCAAGCATTGATAAGGCTCTATATGTGATAGGGCTTGAACCAGTACAAAAGAGTAACCAAGCAGCTCGGGGTGACTCAAAACCACTAGGAAAGTATAGGGGACTAAAAGAGACCGAACAGCCCTCCTACTAGAAAACAAAGCAAAAGTGATTGGGACCCAGAAGACCTGCCGAGACTACAGAGCTACCGGTGGAGGAAGAGAAGAACCCTCTGGGAGCAGGTAAATATAGCTTTCTACTGCCCCGCACTTATCTGCCTGCACTAGGCAGCAGTGATGCTCAACTCCGGATTCGGATGGAATCCCGATAGTTGTTATCTGGATTTCATCCTGTTAAATCCCCTGTGCAGGGTGGGGGGTCAATCTTACCTATCTGACGTCTTCTTAGGTCCGTCCCTCGGCGCCTCCCACGATGCCGGCCACGCGCGTCACATGACTACAAACACTTCCTCCTTCAACCCGGAAGGAGGAAGTGTTTGTAATCACATGACCGCCGCGTGGACCGCATCGTGGGAGGCGCCGAGGGACGGACCTAAGAAGACGTCAGATAGGTAAGATTGACCCCGGATAACAACTATCATTGATTCATCCGAATCCGGAGTTGAGCATCACTACTAGGCAGCCAAACGAGTTATCCCGTTAGAGGTTTACATTACACAAGCAGCTTCAAACGAGGTATCTCATTTGAAGCTGCTAAAAGGTTAAAAGAACAACCAACAGCATTTTTGCACTGTGAATTAATTTTCTCTGCAATAATTACGCAATAAAACGAACGAAGAGCAGGTCCATAGCTCTCCTTAAGAAAAGATGCATCATCTAGAGACCTGACCCTGTGCTGGTTGGGCCTCTGTCTCATAAGTGCACCTAGATGTAATTTTCAGTGCAATTTCATGGAGTGAAACTTGTATCAAAATAGGTTTGAACCTGCACTGCCTGTGAAAGCTTCATGACATCACCAGACGTAGCGATGGATAATTGCGGAATGCCGAGCTACTTTCATCTGATGCATTTACTTGCGTGTCATGAGATCATGAGTTATTTCAATCTACCCAGCTTACAGCACACAAATAAGAAATAATTTTAATAATGCTCTTTCTTCTTCTAGTATTACGTTTGAGAAGGCAATGAAAAAAAAAGCAGCAAATAAGACCATAATACAATTCCTGGGCTGATTTCATGAAGTCAATACCCTTTGTTCAGTGAATCAGCAAGTTAATGTGAACCTCTGTGGGTAAAAATATGATAGCTGTGCTTGCTGAACTGTGTCTTAAAGGCAGAGATGTAGCTAGAGATTATGGGGCCCCATAGCAGAATTTTGGTGGGGCCCTCGGACCTAGGCACTCCAGAGCAATGTCACCTGCTACTATCCAATAACAGGGGTGCCCACACTTTTTTGGCTTGCGAGCTACTTTAAAATTTGCAGAGGCCAGGAGATCTACCAACATCTCAAATAATGATAAGCATGCCCCCCCCCCCTCCCCAGCGTAGGTTAGCCAGGTATATGTGCCTGTAGCGTAGGATAGCCAGGTATATGTGCCTGCAGCATAGGTTAGCCAGGTATATGTGTCAGTATAGGTTATTTAGGTATATGTGCAGTATAGGTTATTTAGGTATATGTGCAGTATAGGTTAGCCAGGTATATGTGCCTGCAGCGTAGGTTAGCCAGGTATGTGTCAGTATAGGAGGTAGTGGCTACCTCAATCCGGTGGCTGAGGGTCCTGGACTCCTGGAATGCTCTGGCGGGCTAAGGCCGCTGGCCAGTAAGGATGCAGGGGAGGAGAGGCGGCGAGTAGAGAGGGAGGAGAAAGGCGGCGCGGCCTCTATGTCCTGGCTGGGGGCGGCGCCGGGCATGTTACAAGCACGCACGTCGCACGCTGCCTGCTGCCACCCCCACATGATGAGCTGCCGGCCGCAACATTTAATGAGACGCAGCTGAGAGGCCGCGATCTACCGAGAAGGCGTCGCAATCTACCGGTAGATCGCGATCAACCTATTGGGCAGCCCTGATTTATATGGTAAGTTGACTGTTTAAAAAGTATATATACGCAATTAGGGCATACATCCAACACATATATTTGTGTCACGGGGTACTTGAGATAACATTACCCAAAATAGAGGGTACTTGGCCGACACAGTCATTAATAACCACTTTGTCCTCCTTGACGTATAAAAACGTCAAGGAGGACAGGCGCGCTCCCGCGGCCGATCGCGCGCGTGCACGCGCACTCCCGGCCGCGGAGTCGGTAGCCACGGAATCAATGTATCGGACTATGGAGCCCGATCATTGATTCCTCTCCCCCGCTGAAAAAGCGACAGCTTCTCTCGGAAGCTTCGCTCTTTCTGAAGCCATGTCCCTCTAAGCGTACATTGTACGCTTAGAGTGACGTCATGTAAAAAAAATCGAGATTGCCATCTTGTGGCCAAAAAGTAAAACTACAAGTAAATGCCCAAAAACATTACAATACACCAATATTTCCCCAAATAAAACACTTTTATATCCCACCCTCCCAAAAATGCCCACATAAAATGTTTAATAAAAAAAACCAAAAAAAACATTACTATAAAAAAAAAAAAAAAAACATAAATATTTACCTAAGGGTCTAAACTTTTTAAATATCTATGTAAAGATGAAATATTTCTCTCTATTTTTTTTTATAAGCTTGTAAATAGTGATGTATGCAAAACGGAAAAAATGCTCTTTTATTTCCAAATAAAATATTGTCGCGATGCATTGTGATAGGGACATAATTTAAATGGTGAAATAACCGTGACAAATGGGCAATAACAATACGTGGGTTTTAATTATGGAGGCATGTATTATTTTAAAACTATAATGGCCGAAAACTGACAAATAATGAATTTTTTCATTTTTTTTCTTATTCTTCCTGTTAAAATGCATTTACAGTAAAGTGGCTCTTAGCAAAATGTACCCCCCAAAGAAAGCCTAATTGGTGGCGGAAAAAACAAGATATAGATCAGTTCATTGTGATAAGTAGTGATAAAGTTATAGGCTAATGAATGGGAGGTGAACATTGCTCGGATGCATAAGCTGAAAACGACTGAGATGTTAAGTGGATAATGGTGTTCATGCTGAGACAATACTGCACTAGATGAAAGGTAAAAACTTACTGGCTGGGTTTGTATGCAGAGCAGGATCATCTACCTCATAACACAGGTGGGTGCCTGGGGCCTAGTGGGTGTCAAGAGGCCCACCAGCCACCTTCTCTGACCTCTCTTCACTTCAGCTTACCAAAAAGACCACAAGGGAGCTCCAAATCTACTACCTTACCCAGGGTTCCATTACATCTTTACCTCCTTGGCGGTCAGGCAGAAAACGAGAAGAGCGGTAATCCGACCTCAGCTCGGGGTAGCCGCCGGAGGCTGTGTGCAGAGTATAGCGTGCAGCGGGTGTTTCTACATACCTCCCGGGGGATCCCGACGTCAGCCGCCATTCTTCTTCCTCTCCTCCGGGGCTCTGCTTCCTGCTGGTGAGATCGTCATGACGACAGCCGTCAATTTCACTTTAGAGTTGCAGCGCCACCCGGAGGATGGAGGCATAACTGCAGCGCTGGAGCCAGGGAGGTGAGTGATTGAAAAACTGCTGCAGATCTCCCTGGCAGCATGATTTTTTACAGGTTTTACGGTCTGAAAGGGTGCAAAAAAAATGCCCGCTTTTAGACCCTAAATTCCAGAAAGAAACATAACACCAAGGGGGTTAATCCATCTCTGTATGCTGCAGAAACGCAATAGATACAATACAGAGGACATGCAGCAAATAGACAGGCAGCGGATCATTTATGAACCGGATTTTATTTTTATTTTTTTTTAGAAACGGGGACTGTACTGTGCAGAAAATAGTAGATTAAATAATAAGAGTTGGCTTCTACTATTTTACTGCCCGTTGCCACTTAGTGATCACCTACTAGAAAATGCAAAGAGTTCCTGCTGCTGCGAGCGCTTGGTCACCCCTACCTGCCTCTGGCTGTTAGTGAGGCAACAAGGATCACTTACATTTTAAAGGACATCCGAGGTGAAAGTAAACCAATGAGATAAACAATTGTATCTATCCTCCGTCTCCTAAAATTTACTTTTTTAGATACCTCGCAGTTTTATTTTATATTTAGAACTAGTTTTTTATGATTTTACTGTCATTGTCTCTACTCAATGACACATGCATTGATGTATGCTATAGCTCAAATCTATAGAACTATTGACTCTTTTTATCTCTTTCCTGCTCTCAGAAGCCATTTACTGACAGTGACTGGAAAGTGCTTTATGGCTGCAATTCCTTATCAGTGAGGGTTACACTATAGTCCAACCCGGACAGAAACTGTCACTTGCATACCTGATGTTTAATGCTTTCAGTCGGAGAAAGAAAAAAAGGAACACAGCACAGTCATTTGTGTGCTTGGCACTGTACATACACATGTCTATCTCATGATGTCACATGTCACCTCATTGTCCATTAAAGCTGAGTGTTTTGCCTATTTTGACTGCATTCTAGGAGGTGAGGATAGAGAAGCACTTGAGGCATATGATAAATTCAGTGACAGGTGATTCACAAGGATGCAATGAATGATTGAAGTGACTCCTGCCATAGACATGGCAAACACAGCTCTGTCATGGCTGGCTGAAGGTGCACTCTCACGGACCTGCTATTTCCTACCCAATATTATCAATGGAAAAACACATGACAATTGTCCGCCTTGGCCGTGGGAATGTCAAAACACAAGAAATGGGTAGATTAGTATGTTAGTCCAGTCTAACCATCTGTCGCTAGGAAGTGAACCTGTTTCATGTTGGGACAGTGTCAGCTTAGTGCCTAGTTATAAAGCAGTGGATTGTCCCTTGTCCATCTCTGTGTAAGCACTTCAAGCTAGAGGCCTGTGCGGGTCCCAATTTTTTTGTGCTGAATCTGCCCCATTGTTTTGTACCTGTCTGATAATAAAAGCCTGTATTGGCTTATTCTTGTCATATGCAGCAAACACATACCTGTGTGTGCTAGATGGCTGTGGATGCAGCTACACTGTCTGCCAGCAGATCTTGTCACATGTGGCATGTGCTTCTCTATCGGCCATGTGCTTCTCTATCTGCCATGTGCTTCTCTGCCTCCTCCCTCCAGCTTTAGAGAACATGCAGAACATTCTCTACCTCTTGACCTGTCACATATCCCCAGTCACTAACAGACAGAGCTTTACTATGACACCTTTTCCTGTAACAGAGCATGCCCCAGTGATTTCTGGCCCTCTATGAAAAACACACCTTCAATCTCACACTGGCATGTTCCCAGTTATATACACTAGTATGGGGGTGGGGAGGTCTCATCTTAAGAGCAGGAAGGAGTCTGCTGGCATAAAATATGAGAAGCAGTAAACAAGTCAGCAAAAGTATTCTGGTGTCAGAAAATCATCACAGATTTTGGGAAGGCAAAAGATACTGAATTATCTTATGTTTGCGAATTTAAACCTAATTTCCCCCGCATGATGAGCAGACCATTGGTAGCGGCTCCCCTATAGGATCAGAGAAATTGGTTAATTTTTTAAAAGAAAGTCAGGATGAGGAAATAGAGAAAGACAAGGGAGAAAGAAAAAATAAGAAAGAGGAGAAACCCAAAAAGAAGCCAAAAAAACCTCAGGGGAAAGAACCACTGGTCAGGAAAGGTCAGGAAGCGGGCAAACCGATCCTCAAGAAGAGGGAAATATTACAGAGACAAGTAAAAAAACAAACTCTGAAACAGAAATAATAGGGGAATCTGGAGTGGAAGCCGTTCAGGGTAACAATAATATAATTAACTGTTACACATTCTATAAATGCGGATAGTGGCGCAGCCGCCGCTTCCGCATCTGACATCATGGCAGCTCCCGCTGCGGCGTCCCCGGGCCTCCCACCGGTGTCAAGGAGGTCCGGTCTGTTCAGGGATGTGGGCGAGCGTCAGGCTCACACGCGCACGGATCGCCAGCATACTTATTCTCGTAGGAGACGTGTCAGCTGATCTGGGGGTCAGCTGACAGATGCCTTCCCGATCCTGCGATTGGTTGAGCTTCGGGGCAGCGCTGTTGAATGATCCACAGTATATCTGGACCTACTTGTCATTTGCTCGGTGTCTGTTGTTGCGAAAATTTCACAGTGATAGCTCTCAGACCTTAGTCAGATCATGGTGTGTTTGAACCGGCAGGACCCCGGGGATTCACAAATAGCTTAGGATAATTACTATTGGTATTGTATTGATTATTTCCGTTTATGACCTTTTGCTTGAACCTCTGATTTATCTCTGCCTCCTGATTCTGTACTTTACCAATCTAATCTGTTGCCGACCCTCTGCCTGAATACCGACTCTGATTTCAGCCTTACGATTCTGTACCTTAGCCAATCTGATCTGTTGCCGACCTTTGCCTGTATACCAACTCCGACTTCTGTTTAACGATTCTGTACCTCCGATTGACCGATCTGTTACTGACCTAGCCTGTACGACCACTCTCTGTTTAGTGATAGCCCCAGCCACTAAGGGCTATCACTTAGGAGTACTCCTGTTATTACTGTGCACCTAAAACACGTGTGATCACACATTTGAATAAAATTACTATTTGTTCTGATAGAGCTCATTCTGGTCATCGGTTACATCACTGTTCGTTACATTAACCTTTCACAATTTCAGTTGAAGCCAGCACACTACACTTTGTTAAACAAGGAGTTGTCATTTTGCCCATTTACTCACAGTGATCACTTTGAGGTATACAGAGATGTCCAGCTATTTATGAGAAAGGTTAATTTGAAGTATATGTATCATAATAAGAAGAAAACAAATAAACACCGTGATCTTGATAACTCAAATTCTAGCACTGACCGGACTGACTTAGAACTGAATGATAGACAAACACTTATTTAATTGGGTGCATTACAGGATGAAGGGGCAGTAGACCTTGCTGATTCAGTGGAGACCATTGAATACACTGATTTGAAAAAAAGATCTTCGTTCTTTCCACCCATAAACTTTAATCAACACCTTAGACTCTTTAATGAGGCAACTGACCGTGACCTGGCCGAGATGAATTGGAGGCCTCCCTCACGGGACAACGTTCCTAAATCAGAGCATGAGGCCTTATTGGACCTGCACTCCACTGAAGGCTTTGTTTTAAAGTCCAGCAATAAAGGTGGTAACGTTGTCCTGTGGGATGAGGAAAAGTATGTGACTGAGGCAAAAAGACAACTGCGGGACAAAAATGTTTATGTTAAGCTTAAAGGACCTTTGTTGTGATAATCTTAAAATTTAAAATACATGTAAACACTTACAAATAAGAAGTACGTTTCTTCCTGGGTAAAATGAGCCATAAATTACTTTTATCCTATGTTGCTGTCACAGTTCAAGATGGCTCAAACCTCCGATTTTCGCTCTGCAAAAAGTTCGGTTCGCGCGAACTTTCGCGAACCGCAATAGACTTCTATGGGGAGGCAAACTTTGAAAACTAGAAACATTTATGCTGGCCACAAAAGTGATGGAAAAGATGTTTCAAGGGGTTTAACATCTGAGTTTTTGCATGACGGAGTGGGATACATGACAAAAGTCCCGGGGAAAAATCTGGATTTGACACACAGCAGCGTTTTAAGGGCAGAAATCACATTGCATGCTAAATTGGAGGCCTAAAGTGCTTTAAAACATCTTGCATGTGTATACATCAATCAGGTAGTGTAGAGTACTGCTTCACACTGACAGACCAAACTCACTGTGTAACGCACCACAATTAAACAGCTGTTTGTATAGTGATGGCCGTGCTAGACTGGTGCGCACCATGGCGAGAGTGCAGGCCATGGCGGTTTTCAAGCCCATATGGTCGCTGGGCTGAGGTAGCTCAATGACAGAACAACACTGACTGTCCAGCTGATCGAATTTGGTCTCTCCACAATGAAGCAACGACCTTATTATCTTGGGTGTGCTCTCCTCCCCGAGACACTCATATAGTAGGCGGTCATTGTTTCATTGTGATACGCAAGCCCCTTCAGCGCGGCAAGGTAACGATCACGAAGGGGAATTGACACATGTACATGCCTTTTGTTTTGTTGTTGCAGCAGAAAAATTAGGCAGGCATGTACACGCACCAGAAAAATTATTATAGCAGCCGCTGCTAGCTGCGGCCTTAAAAATTCAGGAATCCGCATGGAGTCCTGGACCCTGTTGGTGGTGGCGGAGAAGGCAGTCAAGCGGCCTGCAGGCAGAGATGCTGTGTGGGGAGCGACTTAGTCTTGGGGCAGGCAGTCACACGGCGTGCAGGCAGAGATGCTATGTGGAGACTGCCTTAGACTTCCGGCAGGCTTGACCATGCTTTGCAGACCAGACATCTGTGGACAGATGGACCCTTGACCCAACGCTATGTGCCAGAGATGACACCACTTGCCTTTCAACATCACGGTACAGTTTATTTCTATATATTTATTTATATTTATTTATATTTTTTGAGATATAATTGCATGATGGTATCTTACACTGCGGTGTGTGGCTTTGCTTTTGTGTGCTGCTTTTCCTCAGGTGGTCATCCCATTGCAGTTTGTGCTTTGTAATCATGGGCCTTCGTAAGGTAGTTGTCCCTACGTGGGTCTTGGTCTTTCCATGGCTCAATTTTCGGTGGCAGAGAGTACAGATGGCATTGCTCTCATCTGAGGCAGACACACAAAAAATGTCCACACCGCTGAACCCTGGGATGATGGCACTTTGGTAATGCCTGCCAACGGAGTGTTAAGTGGGATGCCAGAATCAGAGGAGGAGGAGGAAGATATGTCATGCTTCCATGCAGAAGCTGAAGAAGATGAGGTGTTCTGTGTTAAATAGTCAACTACCTCCTGACAATATTAGGGGTTGATGGCACGTGCCTTCTTCTGAACACTGTACTTTGGTCGAGGGCCACACGAAATCACGACAGCGCCACCTCGAAGACACCTGCCAGGTGGCCTGCCTCTTGCTCTGCCTCTTGTTTTGTCCATATTGGGGGGGATGAAGTGAAAGGTATGCAATGACTTGACTAATACAATGTACGGTTACACAGGTGCAGTGAACAGGTTGCAGTGACTGCTGGTACAACAATGTGCGGTTACACAGGTGCAGTGAACAGGTTGCAGTGACTGCTGGTACAACAATGTGCGGTTACACAGGTGCAGTTAACAGGTATGCACGGACTGGTATATAAAGCAGCGTGCGGTCACACAGGTGCAGTGAACAGGTATGCAGTGACTGGTATTACAAATGTGCAGCTGTCACAACACACACACAGGTACCGTGAACAGGTGTAGTGACTGGTGGTATATAACACTGCGTGTGCTCACATAGGTAGGTAGGTGCACTGAACAGATGGGTATGCAGTGATTGGTATTACAAATGTGCAGCTGTCACACACACAGGTACCATGAACAGGTGCAGTGACTGGTGGTATATAAAACTGTGTGCGCTCATGTAGGTACAAATGTGCAGCTGTCACACACACAGGTAGTCACTGAATGTGCTGGGCCTGGCAGTGGCACAGTAGGAATTACCAAGGGGCCAAGGTCCAGCAGCTGCGACTGACTGACATGGCTGTATATGCAACACAAGTGTCTGTTGGACACATACACAAAAAAAAAAAAAAATAGATCACAAGAACAACATGAGCTCTCAAAAGAGCTGTTGAGGAAGAGGAGTGCTTTTTAGCAATAAGTATCAGCAAGAAGGAGCAACCTAACAAGCCTAACACCAGAGCCAGGGGCATAGCTAGAAATGACTGGGCCCCATAGCAAAAAAAAATTATGCCCCCCCCCCCACACACACACACACAACCTTCCAACCCCACGGACCTTGGACCTTCACCCAAACATTTTGTGGGGAAATCTGATTTCCCCACAAAATGCATCCAGATTGTCGGCAGATTTCCCTACAATATGCAACCAGATTGTCGGCAGATTTCCACACAATATGCAACCAGATTGTCGGCAGATTTCCACACAATATGCAACCAGATTGTCGGCAGATTTCCACACAGTATGCAACCAGATTGTCGGCAGATTTCCCCACAAAATGCAACCAGATTGTTGGCAGATTTCCCTACAATATGCAACCAGATTGTCGGCAGATTTCCCCACAAAATGCAACCAGATTGTTGGCAGATTCCCCTACAATATGCAACCAGATTGTCGGCAGATTTACTAACAAAATGCAACCAGATTGGCGGCAGATTTCCCCACAAAATGCAACCAGATTGTTGGCAGATTTCCCCACAAATTGCAATCAGATTGTCGCCAAATTTCCCCACAAAATGCAATCAGATTGTCGCCAAATTTCCCCACAAAATGCAATCAGATTGTCGCCAGATTTCCCCACAAAATGCAGTATATGTAGTTAGGTCTATAGTGGGCTAACATTAATTACCTGGAGGGAGGGTGGTTGGGCAGGCTGGCACACTATTTGCGGTGCAGGCACTGCACTGGGTAGGCAGTTAGGTAGCTGGGTGGGAGGGTAGGCAGATAGGTAGACGGGTGGGAGGGTAGGCAAATAGGTAGACGGTGGGAAGATAGGTAGCCGGGTGGGAAGTTAGGTAGAAGGGTGAGCACTTAGGTAGCTGGGTGGGAAGTTAGGTAGCCGGGTGGCAGGGTGGGCAGTTAGGTAGCCGGGTGGGCAGTTAGGTAGCTGGGTGGCAGGGTAGGCAGATAGGTAGCTGGATGGGCAGTTAGGTAGCTGGGTGGCAGGGTAGGCAGATACGTAGCAGGGTAGGCAGATAGGTAGCTGGGTGGCAGGGTAGGCAGTTAGGTAGCTGGGTGAGCAGTTAGGTAGCCGGGTGGCAGGGTGGGCAGTTAGGTAGCCGGGTGGGCAGTTAGGTAGCTGGATGGCAGGGTAGGCAGATAGGTAGCAGGGTAGGCAGATAGGTAGCTGGGTGGCAGGGTAGGCAGTTAGGTAGCTGGGTGGGCAGTTAGGTAGCCGGGCGGGCAGTTAGGTAGCTGGGTGGCAGGGTAGGCAGGTGGGCAGCTAGCCGGGTGGGAAGATAGGTAGAAGGGTGGGCAGTTAGGTAGCCGGGTGGGAAGTAGGTAACCGGGTGGCAGGGTAGGCAGATAGGTAGCTGGGTGGGCAGTTAGGTAGCTGGGTGGCAGGGTAGGCAGATAGGTAGCAGGGTAGGCAGATAGGTAGCTGGGTGGCAGGGTAGGCAGTTAGGTAGCTGGGTGGGCAGTTAGGTAGGCGGGCGGGCAGTTAGGTAGCTGGGTGGCAGGGTAGGCAGATAGGTAGCCAGGTGGGCAGCTAGGTAGCTGGGTGGGCAGTTAGGTAGCCGGGTGGGAGGGTGGGCAGTTAGGTAGCCTCAGTTAGGTGGCAGGGTGGGCAGTTAGGTAGTCGGGTGGGAGGGGAGGTAGCTGAGTAGTTAGTGGGTAGCTGAGTAGTTAGTGGGGTAGGGGCCACCCCGACCCTTATCCCCCCTGCCTCACCTGGGGTCCCCACAGTATGCAACCAGATTTTTGGCAGATTTCCCCACAAAATGCAACCAGATTTTTGGCAGATTTCCCCACAAAATGCAACCAGATTGTCGGCAGATTTCCCTACAATATGCAACCAGATTGTCGGCAGATTTCCCCACAAAATGCAACCAGATTGTTGGCAGATTTCCCTACAATATGCAACCAGATTGTCGGCAGATTTCCCTACAAAATGCAACCAGATTAGCGGCAGATTTTCCCACAAAATGCAACCAGATTGTTGGCAGATTTCCCCACAAATTGCAATCAGATTGTCGCCAAATTTCCCCACAAAATGCAATCAGATTGTCGCCAAATTTCCCCACAAAATGCAATCAGATTGTCGCCAGATTTCCCCACAAAATGCAGTATATGTAGTTAGGTCTATAGTGGGCTAACATTAATTACCTGGAGGGAGGGTGGTTGGGCAGGCTGGCACACTATTTGCGGTGCAGGCACTGCACTGGGTAGGCAGTTAGGTAGCTGGGTGGGAGGGTAGGCAGATAGGTAGACGGGTGGGAGGGTAGGCAAATAGGTAGACGGTGGGAAGATAGGTAGCCGGGTGGGAAGTTAGGTAGAAGGGTGAGCAGTTAGGTAGCCGGGTGGGAAGTTAGGTAGCTGGGTGGCAGGGTGGGCAGTTAGGTAGCCGGGTGGGCAGTTAGGTAGCTGGGTGGCAGGGTAGGCAGATAGGTAGCTGGGTGGGCAGTTAGGTAGCTGGGTGGCAGGGTAGGCAGATAGGTAGCAGGGTATGCAGATAGGTAGCTGGGTGGCAGGGTAGGCAGTTAGGTAGCTGGGTGCGCAGTTAGGTAGCCGGGCTGGCAGTTAGGTAGCTGGGTGGCAGGGTAGGCAGATAGGTAGCCAGGTGGGCAGCTAGGTAGCTGGGTGGGCAGTTAGGTAGCCGGGTGGGAGGGTGGGCAGTTAGGTAGCCTCAGTTAGGTGGCAGGGTGGGCAGTTAGGTAGTCGGGTGGGAGGGGAGGTAGCTGAGTAGTTAGTGGGTAGCTGAGTAGTTAGTGGGGTAGGGGCCACCCCAACCCTTATCCCCCCTGCCTCACCTGGGGTCCCCCCTCCTACCATCAGCGGCGAGAGATGGCCCCACGGCAGCCCTACGTCACAGGGGTTTATTTTTATTTTTATTTTCGCCGGCCGGCCGGGGCCCCCCTCCCTCGCCTCGGCGCCCCCCCCCCCCCCGCCTCACCTCATTTCCCCTCCTCAGCGGCGAGAGAGCGGCATATACAGGAAGCTCCGGCGGGGTAATCAGCCGCTAGAGGTTCAGCTGCCTCCTGGGCTACAGTGTCCCCACTGTAATGCTGCTCGCAATAAACCAGGAAGCGGTGCGAGCAGCAATACAGAGGAGACAGTGTAGCCCAGAGGCAGCTGAACCTCTAGTGGCTGTTTACCCCGCTGGAGCTTTCTGTATATGCCGCTCTCTTGCCGCTGAGGGGGGACCCGAGGTGAAGCGGGGGGGGGCGCCAAGGTGAGGGGGGGGGGGGCCCCGGCCGGCGGAAAAAAAAAAAAAAGTCCTCTCAGGACAGGTAGCTGCGGGCCCCCTGTGACGTAGGGCTGCCATGGGGCCCCATAGCAACGCTATGGCGGCTATCCCCATTACTACGCCACTGACCAGAGCCTAACTAAGCTTTCCCTATGTCAGCAGGTTCTCTCCCTTCTCTAATTACTGCAGCGGCGCAGCCACACGAGTGAGTGAAATGGCTGACGCTGCCTGTGTTTTATAAAGGGGGGGGGGCTCCAGGAGGGAGTGTAGCCTGATTGGCCACCCTGTGTCTGCTAAATGTGATGTAGAGGGTCAAAATTGACCCTAATAATGTAGTATAGGGGATCGCGAACCACCGAAGTTCGCGTGTTCGCGTTCGAATGCGAACCTGTTCGGGCCATCCCTACTTACAGTAAATAGTAGAAATCTGACATTACCGACAGGTTTTGGGTTAGTCCATCTCTTCATGGAAGGCTCACAGGGATTTCTTTATTTATTTTTAAAACCACTTAGTGAATGCTAGTTGCTCAGTCCAACTGCCAAAAAAGTGTGCAGCGAGCAGGGAGGCTGGTCAGCATCTTTATATAAATCCTTTTCAGGGAATGTCTTTATACAAAATAAAGGCCATGCTGAGAATCCCCCATGAAAAGATGGACTAGCCTAAAACCTGTCGATTCAGTCAGATTTCTACTACCTACTGTAAGTGAGATCAACATAGCAAAAAAGTAATGTATGGCTCATTTTACTCTGGAAGAAGTGTCCTTCTTATTTGTATGTGTTTTACATTTTAAGATTTTCGCAGTTCACAGTTCCTCTTTAAATACAATCCATTCCCTGAGATTGTAGAAATCAAGCATAGATCACCCCTGAATCACAAACTGAATTGTTTGGGAACAGAAAATCGAAGGACAGTGACAGACAGGGACCTCCTCTCCTGGTGGTGCCTAACCACCCCCCTGGTGTTCCCTAACCCTAACCACCCCCCTGGTGGTGCCTAACCCTAACCACTCCCTGTTGGTGCCTAACCCTAAGAGCCCACTTGTGGTGCCTAACCATAAATCCCCCCTGGTGGTGTCTAACCCTAACACCCTCCTTAGTGATCGCTTTATTGTGTGGATAATAATGTTTTACAAATAGTGACTGTAAAAAAAATTACGATTTACTTACTAACCACTTTATTATGTGAATAATAATGTTTAACAAACAGTAAGTCATAACATTTTAAGTACCGTTTTAGTTACATACGATAGATATGTTTAATATATTTGTAAACGTGATTGTGATTTGTCTCGGGCGCAGTTATAAAACGTTAATAATCTCCGGGCGCAGATATAAAACGTTAATAATCTCCAGCGCCCTTTTTTCCTGTTTGGCGCCCATTAAACGATATTTATTATGGGAGTGAATGGCGGCGACCTTTTTGTCCACTAGCTGCCGGTGCCCTTTTTTCCTGCTTCCGAAAACGGAATACAACCCCACTAGCATCTTAGCAAAAAGCATGTGGAAGTATCCATTTGATGCAAACATCCCGTTCACTGTTAAAAAAACAAAGTGATGAGAGACTCTGGGAGACAGAGCTTTGTCAACATACAGCCGCATGACCTAAAGCCACAGACCCGACAACTGAGTGTCTCACCAGTGAGGCAGCTACCTGTGACTCCTTGTACATACATTTGTGATGCAGATTGCCTTCATAGCTATACTGTTTCATACCTCCCAACTTTTTGAGATGAGAAAGAGGGACACTTAAGCCACACCCCTGCCACACCCCTAATCACGCCGCTGACACACCCCTAGTCACGCAAACCATAAAGATGTCATAAGAAAAATATGTTGTTTTATAATTCAAACAACACTGGTCCTTTCTATCCTGCTTCATTTTCCTTCATATTAACATTTTAAAATTAGTAATATATCAATTGAAAGAATGATAATACAATTTAGAGTCAATCAAACACATTTTTTAGTAGAGAAATATACTGTATATATTTACATAGAAAGAGGGAAAAAGTCCTGAAAGAGGGACAAATGAGGAGGAAAGAGGGACAGGGCTCCCAAAGAGGGACAGTTGGGAGCTATGCTGTTTGTCTGCACAAGCATCTATTGAAGGAACATTGGAGTTTATGCTGGATTAGATAAATGAACTTTGATTGCTGTACCCAAGCATCCCACATACTAGCCTATGCACTAGCTCAGTGTAAATATCGCCTGTGGAGGGACTGCTTTACTGGAGGTTTAGAGTCTAAACTGGCAATTTGTTATACTGTATATTAAGGCCAGTGTATTCCAGGAACTCCTTTTCTTTTTTCTGTGTTATAATGATTTCATGCATGCCATTGATCTTCCACTTTTATTGGTAACATCAGCACAAATTAATTACAATGTAATTTGCCTGTTTCCTCTTAAAAGTTTTACAAGCCTGCGTCTTGATGTGGGACACTGGCGTCATGAGGAACAATGGGGTAAATTCACTCAACTGCCGCCAGCAAAATAAGGTTTGTAAACTGCTTGCAGCAGTTTGGTGAATCTGCTTCATTGTTTATCATGCTGTCCAGCATCACACAGCAAAGCATCCTTCAAAGAATAAAAAGCTTGGCTTCGAGTCTACTTTTAATTTTTCTTACATTTAGTTTTTTTTGTCACTTTAAAGTGGGATAAAACTCTGACAAGGCTTTCAATAAAAATGTGTTTTTTTTACTTTATATTAATACCCATACAGTTCTCATACTTGCTTTTATGCCCGAGTATTATTGTCTGTTTACAAGTCACAAGTTCCCAAAGTACAGTTTATCGCGTACATGGCATTCTGGCGGCGGGGCTTTTTAGCACAGGTTGAGGTGAGTGACAGGTCTCCCTGCTGCCGCACAAATTTGGGGGGTTGTTAAATACTATTCCCCCTCCGAGTCGCCACAACTTCAAGTAGCTGTAAACTAATTGTAGCAACAAAGGAATGTAAACAAAAGATAATGTTATAACCTCTTTGGATGTGGCCTGAAGGTTAAAGAGCTTTCCACTGAAGAACAAAGTGTTGTGCTTAACGGTTTGTATGCTGTTCAGCTACAATATATATATATATATATATACAGGATCTTCTTAAAAAAATAGCATATTGTGATAAAGTTCATTATTTTCTGTAGTGTACTGATAAACATTAGACTTTCATATATTTTAGATTCAAATACACACAACTGAATCAGTTCAAGCCTTTTATTGTTTTAATATTGATGATTTTGGCATACAGCTCATGAAAACCCAAAATTCCTATCTCACAAAATTCGCATATTTCATCCGACCAATAAAAGAAAAGTGTTTTTAAAACAAAAAAAGTCAACCTTCAAATAATTATGTTCAGTTATGCACTCAATACTTGGTTGGGAATCCTTTTGCAGAAATGACTGCTTCAATGCGGTGTGGCATGGAGGCAATCAGCCTGTGGCACTTCTCAGGTGTTATGGAGGCCCAGGATGCTTCGATAGCGGCCTTAAGCTCATCCAGAGTGTTGGGTCTTGCGTCTCCCAACTTTCTCTTCACAATATCCCACAGATTCTCTATGGGGTTCAGGTCAGGAGAGTTGGCAGGCCAATTGAGCACAGTAATACCATGGTCAGTAAACCATTTACCAGTCGTTTTGGCACTGTGAGCAGGTGCCAGGCCGTGCTGAAAAATGAAATCTTCATCTCCATAAAGCTTTTCAGCAGATGGAAGCATGAAGTGCTCCAGACTCTCCTGATAGCTAGCTGCATTGACCCTGCCCTTGATAAAACACAGTGGACCAACACCAGCAGCTGACATGGCACCCCAGACCATCACGTACTTGACACTGGACTTCAGGCATTTTGGCATTTCCCTCTCCCTAGTCTTCCTCCAGACTCTGGCACCTTGATTTCCGCATGACATGTAAAAGTTGCTTTCATCCGAAAAAAAGTACTTTGGACCACTGAGCAACAGTCCAGTGCTCCTTCTCTGTGGCCCAAGTCAGGCGCTTCTGCCGCTGTTTCTCTTTCAAAAGTGGGTTCATGCTTCCATCTGCTGATAAGCTTTATGGAGATGAAGATTACATTTTTCAGCACGACCTGGCACCTGCTCACAGTGCCAAAACCACTGGTAAATGGTTTACTGACCATGGTATTACTGTGCTCAATTGGCCTGCCAACTCTCCTGACCTGAACCCCATAGAGAATCTGTGGGATATTGTGAAGAGAAAGTTGAGAGACGCAAGACCCAACACTCTGGATGAGCTTAAAGAGAACCCGAGGTGGCTTTGTATAACGTTAGTGGGGCACAGAGGCTGGTTGGGCACACTAACACCAGCCTCTGTTGCCCCATCGTGTGTGTCAAAGACCCCCCTGCTCGCCGCTATACCCCCGCAATGCTGGCGACACGCAGCGTGTCGCCAGCACAATGTTTACCCTAGCGCTGTCTGTCAGCGCCGCTCCGCCGCCTCCTCCGCATCGGCGCTACCCGCCCTCGTCCCTTCCCTCACGCTGATTGGAGGGAAGGGACGAGGGCGGGTAGCGGCGATGCGGAGGAGGCGGGGGAGCGGCGCTGACAGACAGCGCTAGGGTAAACATTGTGCTGGCGACGCGCTGCGTGTCGCCAGCACTGCGGGGAGGATAGCGGCGAGCAGGGGGGTCTTTGACACACACAATGGGGCAACAGAGGCTGGTGTTAGTGTGCCCAACCAGCCTCTGTGCCCCACTAACGTTATACAAAGCCACCTCGGGTTCTCTTTAAGGCCGCTATCAAAACATCCTGGGCCTCCATAACACCTGAGCAGTGCCACAGGCTGATTGCCTCCATGCCACGCCGCATTGAAGCGGTCATTTCTGCAAAAGGATTCCTGACCAAGTATTGAGTGCATAACTGAACATAATTATTTGAAGGTTGACTTTTTTTGTTTTAAAAACACTTTTCTTTTATTGGTCGGATGAAATATGCTAATTTTTTGAGATAGGAAATTTGGGTTTTCATGAGCTGTATGCCAAAATCATCAATATTAAAACAATAAAAGGCTTGAACTACTTCAGTTGTGTGTATTTTAATCTAAAATATATAAAAGTCTAATGTTTATTAGTACATTACAGAAAATAATGAACTTTATCACAATATGCTCATTTTTTGAGAAGATCCTGTATATATATATATATATATATATATATATATATATATATATATATAGGACAGGAAAGGCAAAACTGTGCTTTTGAAAGCATGTCGCAAATGTGTGCCAACTATTGACCTAATATGGGTGAAAGAGGCGCCCTGGTATGTATAAAATTCTTTAAAAACAAATAAAAATGAAAGAAAGGGAGGTAGCTTACCTCAAATAACAAAATCTTTGTAACAACAAAAGATTTTTTATTATTAAGCACAGGCAACGCGTTTCACAGGTCTAGCCCGCTTCCTCAGGCCAATAACAGTGCCAAATGGAAAAACCTCTTTTGTTGTTACAAAGATTTTGTTATTTGAGGTAGGCTACCTCCCTTTCTTTCGTTTTTATTTGTTTTTAAAGAATTTTATACACACCAGGGCGTCTCTTTCACCCATATTGTGCTTATATATCCCCCAACATATCCTGTTGGAGGGGTTCAGACAGACTGCGTGTGGTTCACACCACAGGGGACAACTGTCGATTTTCCTAAGAGAGCGACCGCCACCAGGTCCGGCTGGACCACACCGAGAGGAGTCGGGTTTATGGTCTCCACCTGCTTCTTGCGGTCGGTTGCCCCTCTGCTTCCCGCCTTTGTGAGTAGTTTTTAATATACCACTTATAGACCTTATACTAAAACATATGATGCTATTGGTCTCCTGTCCTTTTTGTGTTTCCTGTGTCTTTTCTCCAGGGTGTCAAGACAACCCTACCATACCACAACTATTGACCTGTCTCCTATTTCATGCAACCAAAAACAAGGAGTGGGGAGGGAGCATGCGCACAAGCCAAAAATGACAAACTCATACAGGCATCAGCTACAATCTGCCATCTCCATGGAAACGTCAGCCGCCGCCAGTACAAGTATACAGCACAGGTTGGTGCTCTCAATGTTATCCTTCTTTTAACTGCTTACCATCATGCACATTTGAAGCTCTTGAGGACTACATAAAATGATATGGACCTGGAGTTTGACACCTGTGAGCTAGATGTTGTGCAGGTGTCACTGATGTCGATGGCTTCTTCTCCTGCAACTGGCCAAGAAAAAAAAATTGTGCTTGCAGCAGGGAGGCTTTATTCCGCCAGCCCTTCTCCATGTATATAGAACAGGATGCTCAGTCAAGAGTCAAGCTGTATGTCTGTGCAGTGATCATTCCCAAAGTGTCCCCTTAAATGACTGGGGACAATCAGTGCAGGCAGCATTAGCATTTCTGGGGACCAACCTTTGGACTAGGGGGGGGGGAGTCAGGGAGGGGGGGGGCAGCTTAAGTTTGTCCTGGGGCTATACAATAGAAAGATAGATCATTTTAAACAGAGGTTAGGGTTGTGTGCGGCCCATGTTGGACCCCTTCCTCTATTTTAATGGCTAATTGTTAGGGTCCCTTCCGACAGGATGACCTCATCGCGGTAGAAGGGTCTAGTACGAAATAATTTGCATGCAAACTATTTTGGAAGCAAACATCCTATTTTGGAAGCAAACAGCTGTATCGAGCACAGTTGTGTCTGTAAGAGGCCCTGCAGCTCTATGCAGATAGTGGCAGTCAGGTGCAGCTTGGTTTAGATGCGCTGTGATTCCTCTCTACTGTGTACAAAACTGTAAGTTCTATCTTTCTATTTTGTAAAAAACGTGGAAGGGTTGTGCACGGTCCATGCTGAACCCCTCCCCCCAGGGGCGTAACTAGAAGTCCCCGGGCCCCCCTGCAAGTATTTGAGCGGGCCCTCCTACCCCACCCTGGGGCCCGCTCATGGCCATTTTGGGGGGGCAGGAGGGGTCGCAGCATGAGGGGAGAGCTTTGCACATCAGTGGGGAGGGGGGACAGTCCCCCCCCTCCCTCACCTCAGGCTCTCCCCTCTGCGCTCCCCTCCTGCATCTATTAGCAGCAGCAGCGGCGGCAGCAGCAGCAGCTATAATTACCTCCATTCACCACCGGATGTCTCCGATCTGCAAGGGCTTCACATTACTTCCTGCAAGGAGTAATGTGAAGCCCTTGCAGATCGGCAACCTCCGTAATGAATGGCGGTAATTATAGCTGCTGCCGACACTTAGATAGATGCAGGAGGGGAGCGCAGAGGGGAGAGCCCGAGGTGAGGGGGGGGACTATCCCCCCTCCCCACTGATGTGCAAAGCTCTTCCCTTCATGCTGCGAGCCCTCCCCCCCCCCCCCCCAAACGGCCATGAGCGGGCCCCCCCCACGGGGACAGGGGCTGCTTCCCCTATTGTTACGCCAGTGCCTTCCTCCATTTTAATGGCTAGCTGCTCCCAGGTCAACATGTTTGCATGTCAGTTTTTAGGTCACTTTAAACAGAGGTTAGGGTTGTGCTAAGGTCCCTTCCGACAGGATGACCTGATCGTGTTGGAAGGGTCTTGTCAATCATTTGCATGCAAAATATTTTGAACGCAAACATCCTGCCGTGGGTGTTTAGCACCTGTCTTAGCTGTAACGAGAACAGTTGTGTCTTTAAAGGAACACTGTCACAAAAATCTTCAAATTTAAAATACATGTAAACATATACAGATAAAAAGTATTTTTCTTCTTGAGTCAATGAGCCATAAATTACTTTTCTCCGATGTTGCTGTTACTTGTTACTGTCACTTAGAGTAAGTAGCAGTAATCTGACAGAACCGACAGGTTTTGGACAAGCCTATCTCCTCAAGGGGGATTCTCAGGGTTTTCTTTATATTCAAAAGCACTTAAAGAATGGCATTTGCTCCGTGCAATTGCCAAAAAAGTGTGCTGCAGGCATGAAGGCTGGCCAGCATCTTTGGATAAATCTTTTTAAGGAGTGTCTGTATAAAAAAATAAAGGCTATGCTGAGAATCCCCCATGAAGAGATGGACTAGCCCAAAACCTGTCGGTAATGCTAGATTTCTACTACCTACTGTAAGTGACAGCAACATAGGAGAAAAGTAATATATGGCTTATCTTTCTCTGGAAGAAATTTGCTTCTTATGTGTATGTGTTTACATACATTTTAAATGTTCAACTTTTTGTGACAGTATTCCTTTAAAGGGAACCTAAACTGAGAAGGATATGGATTTTTCCTTGTAAAATAATACCAGTTGCCTGGCTGTCCTGCTGATCCTGTGTCTCTAATACTTTTAGCCACAGCCCCTCAACAAGCATGCAGATCAGGTGCTCTGACTGAAGTCAGACTGGATTAGCTGCATGCTTGTTTCAGGTGTGTGAGTCACCCACAACCAGCCAAAGAGATCAGCAGTATGCCCGGCAACTGGTATTGTTTAAAAGGAAACATCCATATCCCTCTCAGTTAAGGTTCCCTTTAAGGCTAGTTTCACAGTAAACACTGCATTTACTATAACTGCGGAACAGCATCGGAACAGGGAAACAGCGCAGCATGTTTTTCCGGCATTGCGTCACATATACAGTGACGCATACAATCAATGAAAAGTGTGCTTCACTGTCACTGTTAACATGCACATTTTGTGGTCACGCACCTCATGCAATGAGTTGGGATTACCACGCACCATTATATCGCACCCACCACACTGTGAACGTCTCATAGGTGGTACATTGCCGTGAGGCAAGCCTTGTTACAAAGCCGCTATTATACAGCACAGCAACACACCACTGTGAGCATAGCCTCAAAGTTGAGGTATTAAAAAAAAAATATGTTGCTAACTTGCTGTGTAAAATAAGTGTTACAATCTGTTTGGCCAGCAGTCCCAACTTCTCAAAATTAATTTAGTGACAAATAAAAAGGAAAAAAACAAACACAAGGGTATTGCTTTTAGCTTGTGAACGCAAAGGTAGCATTTCACAGCAGGGATCCGAAAGCAGAACAAAATAAGATACATTCTGGTGGGATTTACTGTTCTGGTGCAGAAGTACCAATATGGAGGATCAAACCTGGATTTACAAGTAGAATATGGTTGTTTTTTTTTAATAAAACAGCGCATTAAGGTTTCAGATACATGTTTGATACAGGGAATAGGTAATGCGAATACACAACACTTAATATAATCAGACATTCACTTATAGTGAGAGTTTGTGAGAGAGAGAGAGAGAGAGAGGAGGAAGAGGTAAAGAGAGAGAGGAGGAAGAGGTGAGGTAAAGAGAGAGAGAGAGAGAGAGAGAGAGAGAGAGGAGGAAGAGGTAAAGAGAGAGAGGAGGAAGAGGTGAGGTAAAGAGAGAGAGAGAGAGAGAGAGAGAGAGAGAGAGAGAGAGAGAGGAGGAAGAGGTAAAGAGAGAGAGAGAGAGCGCTACAAACAAAGCTCAGGCACTATAGCTTACTTCCTGACACTTACCCATCCAATTAAAAAGGACTGTGCAACCGGAATTATATATATATATTTTTAAAACAAACCTGTAAGGGAGGTTCATGATAGAGAGTGGCGGGGAGCAGGGTTGGGGGGAGCTTGTTTACTTACTTACAGGGTGCTGCTCCTATGACCATGAGCGCCACCATTTTCTCCACGGACTGGCCACAGCTGCATTTTGCATGCTGGGAGATGTACTCGGTAGATGCGAGAACAGAGGTACCCCCAACGGCACACTCGGTCACACACCTCCTGTATGGGGAGGTTTGTGTAAAAACAAAATTCTTCCAGGTGCACAGTGCTTTGAGGGCTCTTTTACATGAAACGCTGAATGTGGTAAATCTATCCTCTGTCAGCTGAACCTGTGAACCTGCCAGGCATTTGCGAGCGCTCAACACAGGCAAACAGTGGTCATTATCTATATTTGACAGCAATTTTACAAATTCTCCAGAAATGTGACTTGTATAGAAAAGTTTCAAGAACAAAACCACGCCCAGGGCCGGCCCTTCCATGAAGCTGGCTGAATCACTTGATTCAGGGTGGCAGGCTGTAGGGGGAAGCACCTGCTCTACACTAAGTTAATCTATGTCAGTTTCTCCCTCTGCTCTGCTGCTCCTGCCTGAATCATGGAGCACAGAGCTCCCCTGCGAGGAGTGTGTGCTGGCCCCGCCATTTAATTAATATGCACTGCACTCTGCTAGCCTGGCCTGCTCTCCATGTGCTGTTCTGTTTTTTCTGCTGTGGAGGTAAGCTAATCTATATTGCTGTGCATGTATAAGCCAAAGGACAGCATGGTGTGTGTATTCTGTACTGTGTGTGTGTATTGTGTGTGCTCTGTTTGTGTCTTAGTGTGTGAGCATGCTGCCCCTGCCAGCCACCAATCAGCACTCCACTGCACCCATTTAGCTGCCAGCACCCAGCCACCCACCTACCTACACATCTGCACTCAGCCAAACAGCTATAAGCACTTATTCACTCGGCTTTCAGCATCCAGCCACGCACCTACACATCCCTACTTAGCCGTTCACCTATAAGCACCCATTCACTAACCTATCAGCATCCAACCACCCACCTACACATCCACACTCAGCCAAACAGCTATCAGCACCCATTCACTCAGCTATGAGCACCTAACCATCCACCTACACATCCATACTCAGCCGTACACCTATCAGCACCCATTCACTCACTTATCAGCACCCAAACACCCACCTACATATCCACACTCAGCCAAACAGCTATCAGCACCCATTCATTCACCTATCAGCATCCAACCACCCACCTACACATCTGCACTTAGCTGTACACCTATCAGCACCCATTCATTCACCTATCAGCATCCAACCACCCACCTACACATCTGCACTTAGCTGTACACCTATCAGCACCCATTCACTCACCTATCAGCATCCAACCACCCAACCACACATCCACACTCAGCCAAACAGCTATCAGCACCCATTCACTCACCTATCAGCACTCAAGCACCCACCTACACACAGCCGTACACCTATCAGCCATCATTCACTCACCTATCAGCATCCAACCATCCACCTACACATCTGCACTCAGCCATACACCTATCAGCAACTATTCACTCACCTATCAGCATCCAACCATCCACCTACACATCTGCACTCAGCCGTTCACCTATCAGCAACTATTCACTCACCTATCAGCATCCAACCATCCACCTACACATCTACACTCAGCCATTCACCTATCAGCAACCGTTCACTCACCTATCAGCATCCAACCACCCACCTACACATCTACACTCAGCCATTCACCTATCAGCAACCGTTCACTCACCTATCAGCATCCAACCACCCACCTACACATCTGCACTCAGCCGTACACCTATCAGCAACCATTCACTCACCTATCAGCATCCAACCATCCACCTACACATCTACACTCAGCCATTCACCTATCAGCAACCGTTCACTCACCTATCAGCATCCAACCATCCACCTACACATCTACACTCAGCCGTTCACCTATCAGCCACCATTCACTCGGTTATGAGCATTCAACCATCCAACTACACATTCTCACACTCAGCAGTACACCTATCAGCACCCATTCACTCGGCTATGAGCATTCAATCACCCAACTACACATCACCTATCAGCACCTAAACATTCACCTACACAACCACACTCAACCGTACACCTATCAGCACCCATTCACTCAACTATCAGCACCCAACCACCCACTTAGACATCTACACTCAGCCAAACAGCTATCAGCACCCATTCACTCGGCTATCAGCATCCAGCCATGCACCTACACATTTCCACCTAGCCGTTCACCTATCAGTAACCATTCACTCACCTATCAGCACCCAACAATCCACCTACATCGACACTCAGCCGTACACGTATCAGCCACCATTCACTCACCTATCAGCACCCAACCACCCACCTACACATCCGCACTCAGCCGTACACCTATCAGCACCCATTCACTCACCTATCAGCACCCAACCACCCACCTACACATTCACACCTAGCCGTACACGTATCAGCCACCATTCACTCACCTATCAGCACCCAACCACCCACCTACACATCCGCACTCAGCCATACACCTATCAGCACCCATTCACTAACCTATCAGCATCCAACCATCCACCTACACATTTACACTCAGCCATTCACCTATCAGCAACCGTTCACTCACCTATCAGCACCCAACCATCCACCTACACATCTACACTCAGCCGTACACCTATCAGCACCCATTCACTCACCTATCAGCACCCAACTACACACCTACATCCACACTTAGCCGTACACGTATCAGCCACCATTCACTCACCTATCAGCACCCAACCACCCACCTACACATCCGCACTCAGCCGTACACCTATCAGCACCCATTCACTCACCTATCAGCACCCAACCACCCACCTACACATTCACACTCAGCCGTACACGTATCAGCCACCATTCACTCACCTATCAGCACCCAACCACCCACCTACACATCTGCACTCAGCAGTACACCTATCAGATGGGTGTACATCTTCACAAGTTTGCTTCAGGCAGCAAAAATTCTTGAACCTGCCCTGACTAATCCTCAAAAAAGGCAGCATTAGATCTCAGCTGAGCTTTGCCAAAATGCAACTTGTCAATCTTGTGGCCACATGGAAAAAGATGTTATGGTCAGATGACACCAAAACTGACCTATTTGGCCTCATCACCAAATTGTGCATCTGACAGAAAGCTTATACAGCTCACCCTCCCTATCATACCTACACTAAATAATGAAAAATTTGACATCCTGTTGGGGGGTGTTTTTCTGCAGCAGTGGGGCACTTGGATAGAAGTGAAAATGGATGGGGCAAAATCTGCTGCTCTCTGCCATATTTTTGTGCATCTTCATTTCAGGCTGCAAAGCAGCAACGTGTTCATATTCTGAAGTAGGCGATTCTTTTCTATATTCACATTATGTTCAACTTGTTAGAATTTGAAAAATAAATTGTTCCAGATTCCAAACTGAAAGCTTCTTTATAAATATAATTGTAAGCCTGACCAGCTGGCAACCTGTAAATAATGTTGTCTTTCTCATCAGAAACCTTGCATAACCGGATGTCTTCAACATCCCTGCAGTGGAGGTGAAGAGGTTTATCAAACAGTGCGTACACAGGGTTGGCTGGATGTGATGACAGCAGAGCTGTAGGTGAGAGGCACACAGAGGGCTGACTTAGTGCTTTGCTTGTCTGATGCCTTACAGCAGGCTTTTTCAACCAGGGTTCCTTAAGTACTTTGCAGGGGTTCCTTGGGATTTCCCCCTATCGTGGGGGAAGTATTAATAGAGCACATTATAATAGGGAGTACTGTAAAAATAAGCACTAAATTGTACTAAACTGTACCAATACAGTGCCACTGTAATAGGGAGTAATGAAATAAACACCCTAACCTACTTTTAAAGATCACGCCTCCTGCAAAATAAATGCGGGGGTTCCTCAAGATCAAAAAATGGTTTGCAGGGGTTTCTTGAGATCCAAAAGTTAATTGCAGGGTTCCTCCAGGGTACAAAGGTTGAGAAAGGCTGCCTTGCAGAGTCATGCACTGTTAAAGTACTGTACATGGTATACAGAAGTACACTGTATATGGTATATCATAGCGCCTAACTGTCCCTTTTTTGGAGGAACAGTCCCTCTTTGAGAACTATATCCCTCTTTCTTCCTCATGTGTCCCACTTTCTGGACTCGTACATAGAGATGGCACGAACCTCCGATTTTGGTTTTGCAAACCGCGAATGCGAACTTCCACAAAAGTTCGTGAACTCGGCGAACCGCAATAGACTTCAATGGGCAGGTGAACTTTAAAAGTGACAAACACTGTTTCTGGCCAGAAAAGTGATGGAAAAGATGTTTCAAGGGGTCTAACACCTGGAGGGGGGCATGGTGGAGTGGGATACACGCCAAAAGTCCCTGGGAAAATTACAGATTTGATGCACAGCAGGGTTATAATCCCTAATGGGCAGAAATAACATTGCATTCCTAAATTGGAGGCATGAAGTGCTTGAAAACATCTTGCGTGTGTAGACATGGATCAGCAGGTAGTGTAAGTAGTGTACTGCTTCACACTGACAGACCAAACTTACTGTGTAACGCACCGCAAACAGCTGTTTGTGTAGTGAAGGCCGTGCTGGACTGGTGCGCACGATGGCGAGAGTGCAGGCGATGGTGGTTTTCATGCCCATATGGTCGGGCTGAGGTAGCTCAATGACAGAACAACCGTGACTGTCCAGCTGATCGAATTGGGTCTGTCCACAATGAAGCAACAACCTTAATATCTTGGGTCATTGCTTAATTGTGATACACAAGGCCCTTCACCTCGGCAAGGTAATGATCACGAAGGGCAATGACCTGACTGCTGGTATAATACAATGTGCAGTCACACAGACGCAGTGAAAGGTATGCACTGACTGCTTATATAAGACAATGTGCAGTCACACAGATGCAGTGAAAGGTATGCAGTGACTGGTGGTATAATACAATGTGCAGTCACACAGATGCAGTGAAAAGTTATGCACTGACTAGTATATAAAACAGTGTGAGGTCACACAGAGGCAGTGAAAGGTATGCAGTGACTGGTGGTATAATACAATGTGCAGTCACACGGATGCAGTGAAAAGGTATGCACTGACTGGTATATAAAACAGTGTGCAGTCACACAGATGCAGTGAAAGGTATGCAGTGACTGCTGGTATAATACAATGTGCAGTCACACAGATGCAGTGAAAGGTGTGCACTGACTGGCATATAAAACAGTGTGCAGTCACACAGATGCAGTGAAAGGTATGCAGTGACTGGTGGTATAATACAATGTGCAGTCACACAGATGCAGTGAAAAGGTATGCACTGACTTGTATATAAAACAGTGTGAGGTCACACAGAGGAAGTGAAAGATATGCAGTGACTGGTGGTATAATACAATGTGCAGTCACACGGATGCAGTGAAAAGGTATGCACTGACTGGTATATAAAACAGTGTGCAGTCACACAGATGCAGTGAAAGGTATGCAGTGACTGGTGTTATAATACAATGTGCAGTCACACAGATGCAGTGAAAAGGTATGCATTGCATGTGCTGGGCCTAGCACAGTATAGCAATTAGCAAGGGCCAGCTCTGATTGGCTGCCATATGTCTGCTGACTGTGATGTAGAGGGTCAAAGTTTAGCCCAATGATGTGGTATAGGGGGCGGGTCAAACTCGCTATGTGCTCGCGGTTCGCCTGCGAACGCGAACCCCTGGTGTTCGCGCAAACGTGTTTGCCGGTGAAGCGTTCGGGCCATCTCTACTTGTACAGATCTACAGTATGTAAAATATATGTACGCTGTCACTGTGATGCAGAGCCAACATGCATGCTGCAGTAGTCATGACACCAAACCGGAATTACAAGGTTAAAGTTGCCAGGCCAAATCATTTTTCCCAGAGATTGTCCTGAGGTGGAAAAATTCAAAAATAACCGCAGGCTTTTTCAACTCGGGTTCCTTGAGTACTCTGCAGGGGTTCCTTGGCATTTCCCCCTATCGTGGGGGAAGTATTAATAGAGCACATTATAATAGGGAGTACTGTAAAAAATA
The DNA here is from genome assembly GCF_040937935.1 of Hyperolius riggenbachi. Taxonomy (NCBI): domain Eukaryota; kingdom Metazoa; phylum Chordata; class Amphibia; order Anura; family Hyperoliidae; genus Hyperolius; species Hyperolius riggenbachi. Next base: position 105,504,719 of record NC_090649.1, read on the forward strand.
AGCACTAAATTGTACTAAACTGTACCACTATAGTGCCACTGTAATAGGGGGTAGTGAAATAAACAGCCTAACCTACTTTTAAAGACCACGCCTCCTGCAAAATAAATGCGGGGGTTCCTCAAGATCAAAAAATGGTTTGCAGGGGTTCCTTGAGATCCAAAAGTTAATTGCAGGGTTCCTCCAGGGTACAAAGCAGTGCTGCTCGGATACCCCTTTTCAAAATCCGCATCCGATTCGGATCCGGATACCCCGCTATCCGATCCGGGTCGGATATCCGAATTCAAAATTTTCCGATCCGAATCAGATTCGGATATCCGACCCTAGTATCCGATCGGATTCGGATATCCGTGTTTAATCCCGGAAGTGGCCTTTAAATTGCTTTAAAAAGGTTTTTTAGGGTATATGAGGCATGTAGCATCATAATTTTGAAAAGGGAAACACTGATGATGTGGGGAGTGGACTTAAAATCCCCCCCCCCCCCCAAAAAAAAAATGGCTGTCAATCAACATCAGAGTGCTATCAGGAAGCAGTCGTACTGACGCAGTTGGGGCCTCCCCACAACTCGGACAGCAGACACCTCCAAAATAAATTACACAGCTATTGTGTTTAGATAGTTGACCATGGCACTGTTGTAGGTACCACGGCACAGTAAAAAATTAGGAGAGGTTCCAGGAAGCGGTCGTACTGCCGCAGTTGGGGCCTCCCCACAACTCGGACAGCACAAAAAATTACACAGCTATTGTGTTTAGATAGTTGACCATGGCACTGTTGTAGGTACCACAGCACAGTAAAAAATTAGGAGAGGTTCCAGAAAGCGGTCGTACTGCCGCAGTTGGGGCCTCCCCACAACTCGGACAGCACAGACACCTCCCAAAAAATTACACAGCTATTGTGTTTAGATAGTTGACCATGGCACTGTTGTAGGTACCACGGCACAGTAAAAAATTAGGAGAGGTTCCAGGAAGCGGTCGTACTGCCGCAGTTGGGGCCTCCCCACAACTCGGACAGCACAGACACCTCCAAAAAAATTACACAGCTATTGTGTTTAGATAGTTGACCATGGCACTGTTGTAGGTACCACGGCACAGTAAAAAATTAGGAGAGGTTCCAGGAAGCGGTCGTACTGCAGCAGTTGGGGCCTCCCCACAACTCGGACAGCACAGACACCTCCAAAAAAATTACACAGCTATTGTGTTTAGATAGTTGACCATGGCACTGTTGTAGGTACCACGGCACAGTAAAAAATTAGGAGAGGTTCCAGGAAGCTGTCGTACTGCCGCAGTTGGGGCCTCTCCACAACTCGGACAGCACAGACACCTCCCAAAAAATTACACAGCTATTGTGTTTAGATAGTTGACCATGGCACTGTTGTAGGTACCACGGCACAGTAAAAAATTAGGAGAGGTTCCAGGAAGCGGTCGTACTGCCGCAGTTGGGGCCTCCCCACAACTCGGACAGCACAGACACCTCCAAAAAAATTACACAGCTATTGTGTTTAGATAGTTGACCATGGCACTGTTGTAGGTACCACGGCACAGTAAAAAATTAGGAGAGGTTCCAAAAAAGCGGTCGTACTGCCGCAGTTGGGGCCTCCCCACAACTCGGACAGCACAGACACCTCCCAAAAAATTACACAGCTATTGTGTTTAGATAGTTGACCATGGCACTGTTGTAGGTACCACGGCACAGTAAAAAATTAGGAGAGGTTCCAGGAAGCGGTCGTACTGCCGCAGTTGGGGCCTCCCCACAACTCGGACAGCACAGACACCTCCAAAAAAATTACACAGCTATTGTGTTTAGATAGTTGACCATGGCACTGTTGTAGGTACCACGGCACAGTAAAAAATTAGGAGAGGTTCCAGGAAGCGGTCGTACTGCCGCAGTTGGGGCCTCCCCACAACTCGGACAGCACAGACACCTCCAAAAAAATTACACAGCTATTGTGTTTAGATAGTTGACCATGGCACTGTTGTAGGTACCACGGCACAGTAAAAAATTAGGAGAGGTTCCAGGAAGCTGTCGTACTGCCGCAGTTGGGGCCTCCCCACAACTCGGACAGCACAGACACCTCCAAAAAAATTACACAGCTATTGTGTTTAGATAGTTGACCATGGCACTGTTGTAGGTACCACGGCACAGTAAAAAATTAGGAGAGGTTCCAGGAAGCGGTCGTACTGCCGCAGTTGGGGCCTCCCCACAACTCGGACAGCACAGACACCTCCAAAAAAATTACACAGCTATTGTGTTTAGATAGTTGACCATGGCAGGTACCACGGCACAGTTCAAAAAATAAGAACCTGGCTTCATGAAGATGGAGTCAGGAGGTTGTGGTGGTAAAGGGTGGTGAAGCAGGCATAGTGATTACCACTCAGCCACTTCATTTCCCCCTCTTGCCAACAACAGGGGCCAGGAACTCACCAACCGCCCAAGCCTCGTTCATCTTTAAAAAAGTCAGTCTGTCCACAGACTGGCCTGACAGACAAGAGCGCTTCTCAGTGACCACACCACCGGCCGCACTGAAGCACCTTTCCGACATAACGCTGGAAGGCGGGCAGGACAGCACTTCCAGGGCGTATTGCGCCAGCTCGCCCCAGATATCCAGGTGCTTCACCCAGTACTCCAAGGGGTCCACAGGGGTGTCGGTGTCAAGCCCGCTATAGGACCCCATATAGTCGGCCACCATCCGGGTCAGGTGCTGGTTCTGGCTTTGAGAGCCGGATGCTGCTGCAGGCACCTCCTCTGTAGGCAGCGGTACTGGTGTGGCATAGAGCACCTTTGTCAGAGACAGCAGGTTTGTTGGGCGCCTGCTGATGCTGGATGCAGGCACCTGCTGCTGTGCTGGCTGGACTGAGACAGCAGGGGGGGTGGGAGTCCGGGGGAAGGCTTCCTCCAAGCGCCGAACCAGAATCCGCTGCAAGTCCCTGATTCGGCGCACAGGGTCTCCTCCTACAGGCAGGAACTGAGCCAGCTTCCCCTTCAGCCGTGGGTCCAGCATCAGGGTGATCCAGATGTCCTCCCGAGCACTCATCTCCTTCACCCTTGGGTCTTTGCACAGGCACTGCAGCATGTGCACTGCCATGGGGAAGAGGGCTGCCATCTCTGCTGACCTATCATCTTCTGCACCGCTGACAGTGCTGTCGTCCTCCTCTGATTCCGGAGCCTCATCTTGCTCTCTCCACCCCCGCACTACTGCAGCTGCACTCCGCTGTGCCCCCTCCTCTTCAAGGTCAGGGACCTCCAACTCCTCCAAGTCCTCCTCCAACTCCTCCGAATCCTCCTCCTGCTGCACAGAGGTGGACTGTGAAGTGTGCTGCTGCTGCTCCTGCTGGATCAAGGCTTCCTCTCCCACTTCCAGCAGAGAATCGAGGGCCTTGTCCAGCATGCACACAATGGTCACCCACTCACAAAGCGACGCATGGTCCCGGCTGACCATGTTGGTGGCCTCCAGGAAGGGTGCCAGCACATAGCACACCAGCTGCATTTTTCCCCACTCAGCAGGGCGGATGATGTCTGGGAGGTGGGTGGTGCCGGTCCCCAACAAGTTGGCATCCATGGTGGCTCTGGCCAGGTACAGGTTGACAGCCCGCCTCTGTTCAACCAGACGTTCCAACATCGCCAGGGTGGAATTCCAGCGTGTTGAACGTCTATAATGAGGCGGTGCTGTGGGAGGTTCAGCTCCAGCTGCACGGCTGTAAGGGTCGCTGTGGCACCACCCGAGCGGCGAAAATGACCCGCCGTTTTCCTTGCCGCTCCCAAAAGAGTGTCCATCCCCTGGTAGGTGTGCAGGAATTTCTGCACCACTAGGTTCAGGACGTGGGCCAGACAGGGGATGTGGGTGAGGTTTCCCCGCTGGATGGCGGCAACCAAGTTTGCCCCATTGTCGGCCACCACCTCTCCGACTCTGAGGCCTCTGGGGGTCAGCCAACTCCTCTCTTGCTCTCAGAGCTTGGCCAAGACGTGGTCTGCCGTCAGCTTGTTCTTGCCCACCGTGACCATCTGCAGCAGCGCTTGGCAGTGGTGGGCCTTCACGCTGCTGTTGAGGCGGGGTTGTTTGGCGGCGGATGGAACCGGATCAGAGCTGGAAGCTGCTGCACTTCCCCTGACCCTGCTGCGGGGTGGCACCACCCACCGGGGTGATGATGCTGCTGTCTCCTCTTCACCCCCTTCCACCAAACTGACCCAGTGCGCGGTGAAGGACAAATAGCGGCCTGTCCCGAACCGGCTGCTCCATGAGTCCATTGTCACATGGACGCGCGCACCAAGCGCATGATCCAGCCCACGCTCCACGTTGGCCTTCACAAAGCGGTGCAGTGCTGGGATGGCCTTGCGTGCGAAGTAGTGCCGGCTGGGGATTGGCCAATCCGGCGCTGCGCACTGCAGGAGCGCACGCATCCGGCTCCCCTCCTGCACAAACGAGTACGGGAGGAGCTGGGAGGACATGGCCTGTGTCAGCAAGCCGTTCAGCTGGCGTATGCGACGGCTGCCGGGAGGCTGAGCCCTGACCACAAAAGAGTCACTCAGCAGGGTCTGGTGGTGGGGGCGTTTTAGGCTTGCACGGGAAGCTGAGGAGGGAACAGAGGAGACCACTGAGGAGGACTGGCTGCCTGAACAGGCCTCAGTGTCAGCAGGAGTGGCAAAGCTGGTTATAGTGCTCTGACCTCTGCAAGGGCCAGCGCCAGCTTCCTTCAGCCTCTTGAATTCCTCATGCTCAGGTTTGTGCTTATTGCCCAGGTGGTTAATGAAGCTGGAGGTGCCATAACTGGAGGGGTGAGACCCTCTGCTCAGCTTCACATAGCATAATTTGCACGTTACAAATTTGCTATCCAGTGAGGGCAGATGGAAAAACTGCCATATTGGGGATTGGAGTTTTCCCTTACGTGGCTCAGAACGGGATGCTGCTGTGGATTTTCTCCCGGTGGTGGTTGGGGCCTGGGGTTGAGTGGTGCGGCTGGTGGTAGTCGTGCCACTGACAGATGGAGCAGCAGCCTGCGGGTCACGTATTCCATGCCCACTGCTGCTCCTGCCAATCCCTGCAATGCTCAACCTGCGTGCCATACACACTGAATCCTCCTCCTCAGAGTCAGAGCTGACATGCCCCTCCGGTCGCTGGTAGTCCGGGTCCTTCACCTCATCATCAAACTCCCCTTCGTCAAACTGCTGGGATGATGAGCCCGCCTCAAACTCCTCTTCTGCTGACACATCGTGGACGGGCTCCCCCCCAACAATTACTGTCAGCATCTCAGACTCTTCTGTAAAGCCAATTTTGCTGAGAATATTTTCTCTAGGGCTAGGGCTGGTGGTGGTGGCCTCACTGTCACTGGCTTGCTCCTCGTCATGCGCCATCTGCTGCATCACAGACACAGCGTCCTTCTCCTCCAATCTGCGCCGCTGACCATGCTTGAAAATTGATGCAACACGCTGCTGCGTCTCTGCAGTGTGACTGCCAGTGGATAGCGGCGGAATGCCTGATGCGGCAGAACTGCTGCCAGAGGCCGCAATGTTGCTCACTCTCCTTCTGGCCTTGCCCCTCCCCCGTCTCACACTGCCAGTGCCAGACATAGTACAAGACTCACTGTCACTGATGAGTCGACGTCACAGATGATGTGTGTGGGGTACTTGGTGCACTTTTATTATTGGCGGGTGGCGGCGGGCTTGGAAATGATCAGCAGATTGACAGACAGGAGTACAACAACTAAACACACTGACACTGCTCACTCAGCAGCAGCACAGCAGCAATAATCTGTAGTACTAGCACTGTCTGCAACTACACAATATAAAACCACAGTAGCAATAGTAATAGCAGCCCAGCCAGCAGCAAGGAGCCTGGAGTGTGTGCACACAGACACAGCACACACAAAGACACAAGACCTAGTAGCAGGCACAGGCAGCTGCTGCAGCTGAAAGACTGACTGACAAGACTGACTGACACTAACAAATTACACAGACTAGCTAAGCTAACTACAACACAGTAAAACAGTAAAAACAGAAGGTGTTTTAGTGTTAAAACGCTGGGTTATCACTGGGATAATGTACTTGCTTCAGCCAAACACACTGGACAAACTATCTCAGTGGCAGTCACAAAGCAAGGACGAGATTCTTAACATGGCCCCCTCCTTATATACAGGAGGGACTGGCCAAGGTTCCCCTCTGTCATTGGGTGCTTGGGCTTAGGCTGGAAGCGCTCTGATTGGCTGAATGACGTCATGGACATTATGTCCATGGTTACAGTACCCGGATTCGGATATCCGACCGGTATCCGCGGATATCCGGGTTATGCGACCAACTATCCGCATAGAGCTATCCGGATTTCCGTCCAGCTATCCGGAATCCGGATCCGATCGGATAGGCCTAAAAAGTTCGGATATTCGAGTCTATTCGGATATCTGGTATCCTGATGAGCAGCACTGGAAGGTTGAGAAAGGCTGCCTTGCAGAGTCATGCACTGTGAAAGTACTGTACATGGTATACAGAAGTACACTGTATATGGTATATCATAGCGCCTAACTGTCCCTTTTTTGGAGGAACAGTCCCTCTTTGAGAACTATATCCCTCTTTCTTCCTCATGTGTCCCACCACTTTCTGGACTCGTACATAGAGATGGCACGAACCTCCGATTTTGGGTTTGCAAACCGCGAATGCGAACTTCCACAAAAGTTCGTGAACTCGGCGAACCGCAATAGACTTCAATGGGCAGGTGAACTTTAAAAGTGACAAACACTGTTTCTGGCCACAAAAGTGATGGAAAAGATGTTTCAAGGGGTCTAACACCTGAAGGGGGGCATGGTGGAGTGGGATACACGCCAAAAGTCCCTGGGAAAATTACAGATTTGATGCACAGCAGGGTTATAATCCCTAATGGGCAGAAATAACATTGCATTCCTAAATTGGAGGCATGAAGTGCTTGAAAACATCTTGCGTGTGTAGACATGGATCAGCAGGTAGTGTAAGTAGTGTACTGCTTCACACTGACAGACCAAACTTACTGTGTAACGCACCGCAAACAGCTGTTTGTGTAGTAAAGGCCGTGCTGGACTGGTGCGCACGATGGCGAGAGTGCAGGCGATGGCGGTTTTCATGCCCATATGGTCGGGCTGAGGTAGCTCAATGACAGAACAACCGTGACTGTCCAGCTGATCGAATTGGGTCTGTCCACAATGAAGCAACAACCTTATTATCTTGGGTCATTGCTTCATTGTGATACGCAAGGCCCTTCACCTCGGCAAGGTAATGATCACGAAGGGGAATGACCTGACTGCTGGTATAATACAATGTGCAGTCACACAGACGCAGTGAAAGGTATGCACTGACTGCTGATATAAGACAATGTGCAGTCACACAGATGCAGTGAAAGGTATGCAGTGACTGGTGGTATAATACAATGTGCAGTCACACAGATGCAGTGAAAAGTTATGCACTGACTAGTATATAAAACAGTGTGAGGTCACACAGAGGCAGTGAAAGGTATGCAGTGACTAGTGGAATAATACAATGTGCATTCACAGAGATGCAATGAAAGGTATGCACTGACTGGTATATAAAACAGTGTGCAGTCACACAGATGCAGTGAAAGGTATGCACTGACTGCTGGTATAATACAATGTGCAGTCACACAGATGCAGTGAAAGGTATGCACTGACTGGCATATAAAACAGTGTGCAGTCACACAGATGCAGTGAAAGGTATGCAGTGACTGGTGGTAAAATACAATGTGCAGTCACACAGATGCAGTGAAAAGGTATGCACTGACTTGTATATAAAACAATGTGAGGTCACACAGAGGAAGTGAAAGGTATGCAGTGACTGGTGTTATAATACAATGTGCAGTCACACAGATGCAGTGAAAAGGTATGCATTGCATGTGCTGGGCCTGGCACAGTATAGCAATTAGCAAGGGCCAGCTGTGACAGACAGGGCTGTATATGCAGTAACAGTGGCACACACACAAAAAAACACATCACAAAAACATTAGCTCTCAAAAGAGCTTTTTTTGTGGTGCTTTTCAGCAACAAATATCAGCAAGGAGCAAGCTAACAAGACCTAACTAAGGCTTTCCCTATCTCTCTAGCAACCTCTCCCTTCTCTCACTAGCAGCAGGCAGCAGACAGAGTGAGAACATGTCCGACGCTGCTGCCTTTTATAAGGGGGGGCGGGGGTCCAGGAGGGAGTGCAGCCTGATTGGCTGCCATATGTCTGCTGACTGTGATGTAGAGGGTCAAAGTTTAGCCCAATGATGTGGTATAGGGGGCGGGTCAAGCTCGCTATGTGCTCGCGGTTCGCCTGCGAACGCGAACCCCTGGTGTTCGCGCAAACGTGTTTGCCGGTGAAGCGTTCGGGCCATCTCTACTTGTACAGATCTACAGTATGTAAAATATATGTACGCTGTCACTGTGATGCAGAGCCAACATGCATGCTGCACTAGTCATGACACCAAACCGGAATTACAAGGTTAAAGTTGCCAGGCCAAATCATTTTTCCCAGAGATTGTCCTGAGGTGGACAAATTCAAAAATAACCCCCCCCCCCCCCCCCAAAAAAAAATAATAATAATAAAATAATAATAATAATGAAATGTTGCACACACCACTCAGTCTCCCTTTGTGTGAGTGGAGCTGGAGGCCATGTTACCCACACACCTGTTCTTCCATTCCATTCTATGGGAGGTGGCGTGCCTACGGCAGGAGAAATATGGCTGAGGCCCACCCTTTTTGTAGGATAGTTGAGTTGAGTAAACCCCATAGTGTCTAAGAACTGCACACTTATCAGAATCAATTTTATTTCACCAAATAAGTTTGCACTTAAAAGGAATTTGATTTGCCAGTTGCTTAGAGGAAACTTAAACTGAGAAGGATAAGGCTTTTTCCTTTTAAAATTATACCAGTTGCCTAACTCTCCTGCTGATCCTGTGTCTCTCATACTTTTAGCCACAGCCCCTCAACAAGCATGCAGTTCAGGTGCTCTGACTGAAGTCAGAGTGGATTAGCTGCATGCTTGTTTCAGGTGTGATTCAGCCACTACTGCAGCCAAAGAGATCAGCAGGACTGCCAAGCAACTGGTATTGTTTAACATCCCTAGCGTTCAATTTCTGCAGGATTTCTGTGCAAAAAGTGGTTCAATTAATTTTTGCTTGCAACTTACTAAAATCCGTCAAGCAAGGGTCCAGTATGCATTTTTAGTATAATAAAAGTTTCAAATACAAAATCATGTCAAAAAGTTAAATTAAAATGTCTAAAATAAACTTTTTAATCACAAATAGAAAAATCCTCCTCAAATATGGATGAAGAAATAAATCTACAGATGCAGAAATAAATACTGTCCAGTGTTTACCTAAAGCATCTCCCTTGTGTGGTTCAACAACTAAAGGCCAGTTCACATGTACACTTGCACGTCATTTACCGCTGTTTATGCAAAAGCAGCATTTTGATCTTTTTTTCCCACTGTCTGGAAGCAGTCTGGTCATTCTGGAGTCCATTAGCGCCGCACTCCTGTGTCCACCTGCGGGATGAAAAACGACGATCGCTGGGAATCGCCGCTGAAAGTCGACAAATGCTTTTCTGCACGCTTGCAGTAAAGCATTTAGATGAGACTCTGGGCAGGTGATTGAGACATCCGCCTGAACCAGCCATAAAGGCAGGGCCGGCGCTACCATTAAGGCAAAGGAGGCAGCTGCCCAGGGCCCCAGAGCTTGTAGGGGCCCCCAGTGGCTACAAGAGGAAAAAAAAATTTCAAATCGGCCTTATAGTTTTTGAGAAAATTGATTTTAAAGTTTCAAAGAAAAAAAAAATACACATTTAAAAACCTGCCGACTTTAATGGTTAATAGCAAATCCACCTTAAATGCTAGAAACCCTAAATTTGCAGGATATGTTAAGGAGACCATTAGGAATAAGAGGAAAAAACAATTTTTCAAAAAGACCTTATAATTTTTGAGAAAATCGATTTTAAAGTTTCGAAGGAAAAAAGTATACTTTTAAATGCGGTAAATGTCACTTTTAGTAGCAAACCTAACGGTAGTGTAATTTTACATGCATCAAACGAAAGCGCAATAAATTTCCTGACGGGGTTTCCAGGGGGTCTATACGCAGCCGCAGCGCTTTGGCCAGGGATCGCTATACAGCCGCAATATGGCTGTATGAAGATCCCTGGCATTTTTTCCTATTTTCCCAATTTTTTTTTTTCTGTTTAGAGTGTGGGAATTTTTTTTTTTTTTTTAAATTATGTGGGGTCCCCCCTCCTGAAACTTTTTAACCCCTTGTCCCCCATGCAGGCTGGGATAGCCAGAATGTGGAGCTCCGACCGATTGGGACTTCACACCCTGTTATACCAGCTGCAAAAAAAGGTCCCCTAATGCCGATTTTTGTTCCGGGGTATATGTTGGGGGGGCCCCCCAGGTTTATTTTGCCCTGGGGCCCCATTGTTGCTTAAACCGGCCCTGCATAAAGGTCCATACAAACGCTGGTCTGAACCCTGAGTGGTGCACAATAACGACTGCCATGACAAGGGTGGTCATTATGGTCAGACCAGAGTGACTACATCAGGCACACAACGATTGAATGAAGATGCGGCATGTTAGATTTTTAGCAATGCCTGGGCACAGCACAATAGCATAGTTCTCGCTGCTCCCACCACCAGAAACTTCTCCATTACACACGCTCATCGTTTCTCTGCTCCACCCTCCAAGATGCGTCGTGCGCAAAGGCTAATGACACTTCTGTACAGTGTTGTTAGTGCATTGTCACCTTTGGCTGATGACGCCTCTGTTGCGATGCGCGGAGGGCGATGGGGTGGCAAGTGGCTTCCAGTGGGTGGAGAGGTGCCAAGAACAATGCTGTTGGGTCATGCTTAGGCATAGCTAAAGGTCCAACATGCCAGATCTTTAGGAATCATCATAGGGCCGCTGCGCACACTCTGGTCTGCTGCACAACTCTGTACAATATACAGTACGGTATTAGATTCCAGAATTGAATTTTCTGTAATGCTGTAATATTTGCCTACTGCTAGTAGGTGGTGCACATACACCATTGTAACTCTTTCCAGGCCAGTTTTCAGCGTTGACGAAGCTAACTCATCCATACGTTTTTTAACAATAAGTTAGCCTCGTCCTTACCACCAGGGAGGTTAAAAGGAAACATCCATATCCCTCTCAGTTAAAGGGAAGGTCCAAGCAAAAAAAAAAAATGAGATTCACTTACCTGGGGCTTCTACCAGCCCCATGCAGCCATCCTGTGCCCTCGTAGTCACTCACTGCTGCTCCAGTCCCCCGCTGGCAGCTTTCTGACCTCGGAGGTCAGGGCCAAATTGCGTACATTTTTACACATTCCGTCTAGTGCAGGAACATTAACACATACATTTTTACGCGTTAGTGGTGAAACGCGTACATTTTTGTTCCTGCACTAGCAGGAATGTGTAAAAATGTAGGCAATGCGGCCCTGACCTCCGAGGTCAGAAAGCTGCCAGCGGGGAACTGGAGCAGCAATGAGTGACTACGAGGGCACAGGATGGCTACATGGGGCTGGTAGAAGCCCCAGGTAAGTGAATCTCATTTTTTTTTTTTTGCTTGAACCTTCCCTTTAAGGTCCCCTTTAACAGACAAATACAATATAATATAAGGACATACAATATGGGTATAACAAGTCAAAGGACAGTATATGAGGTAAAATGGTAGCAAACAGGGTGAGAAGCATTCATTTCCAGATCTGTGATGTTATGCTTTCAAGTCCTAGCAGTTTCAGCATTGCTGTTTGGGCTGGATCACTTATCTTGGTTCTGCATTGTGCATGACTGAGCCTAAGGGAAGAAGGTGCTCCACAACTAACCAGTATCTCATCCCTAAAAGTGACAATACTGTGCAAGTCTGTGTAGTTGTCTTCAGATGGTGCTGCTCTCTTGGGTGCCACTCCAGGTGGTACTGTATATAATCTGCAGTAGACCTCATCCCTAAAAGTATGAGTTAGAAGATGGAGTGAGTGGGGTGAGAGTGGTCAGAGGCAATCTTGGTCGCTCTCTTTTTGCACCTGCACCAGACGATAATAGATGATGTCATGATGGATTCAGTGATTGCAGTGTAAGACTGCCCATTAATTTCTATGGTAGGCCAAACTTTTTCAGCTGTGGTGGTACGTCCTCTGTTGGTCTTTCTTGTGGTTAGAGTTCTTGTAGTTCTAGAGACTGATTATAACTCCTGATTTATTGGTATCACAGTATGGGCTTGATTCACTAAACTGTGATAAGTCATATCACGTCCATTTTCGCGTGCATTTTTGCGTTTGCGAGCGTTCGCGAATTTTCACGCGCAACCATGTTTTCACAAAAAAATTTGCGATTGCGCACGATAATTCGCGATTTCACACGATAATCCGCGATCACGCGCAAACCCGAAAATGCACGCAAAAACAGCCGTGATATGACTTGGTTTAGTGAATGAAGCCCTTAACCACTTAAGGACCCACCCTTTACCCCCCCTTAAGGACCAGCGCTACTTTTTATGATCTGTGCTGGGTGGGCTCTGCAGCCCCCAGCACAGATCATGTTACATGCAGAGCGATCAGATCGCCCCCCTTTTTTCCCCCCTATGGGGATGATGTGCAGGGGGGGTCTGATCGCTCCGGTCTGCAGGCATGTTGCTCGGGGGGGCACCTCAAAGCCCCCCTCCGCGGCGAAATTCCCCCCTCCCTCTCCTACCTGCTCCCCCCCGGTGATCGGGGCTGCACAGGACGCTATCCGTCCTGTGCAGCCAGTGACAGGCTGTCCCCTGTCACATGGCGGAGATCCCCGGCCGCTGATTGGCCGGGGATCGCCGATCTGCCTTACGGCGCTGCTGCGCAGCAGCGCCGTACAATGTAAACAAAGGAGACATACGTCTCCTACGTTTACATTTAGTCTGCGAGCCGCAATCAGCGGCTCGCAGGCTATTCACTGAGACCCGCTCCGTGATCTGACAGGAAACGGCCGCTCGCGCGAGCGGACTTTCCATGTTTAATTAGGGAGGCACCTGGCGACGCAGATCTGCGTCGCTGGTCCTCCAGCTACCACTTTGCCGCCGCACGGTATGAGTGTGCGGTTGGCAAGTGGTTAAAGTGATGTGGATTACTTTCTGTGTCTAGTAAGCTCCCTGACAGTGTATCCTCTTCTCTTTTATACATTTTCATAAAATATTATTAAATGAACTCTTTACAGGTTTACAATACAATGGTAAAAACAATATGTTCCTTGGCTTCTCAGAAATACAGATATTTTTCTGTCCCGTGACGCTGATGATCTTTGTAAGGGATGTTGTTGTTGAGAGCTGATCATGTTTGATGCCGTAAAAGGGGCAGCATGTTTAATGAAGCAATGGGAAAAATAGTAATGACGTATAATGTGTATTTTCCGGCAGAAGCCCATATTGCTTAATAATGTAAAGGACGTTCTCAAACACTTATTGCCTGATTTACTGAGGTTTATACATGAACAGGCAAATTCCATTTATTGTTTTACACTTTAACTCACAATGTACAATAACTCCTTACTTTCCAAAAGTGTTTCACAAATGGCCCTTCTCTTATAGTCTGCAAAAAAAAAAAAGGTTTCATTGCATCATGTGAATAAGAACAGTTTTCAGTGTGTTTTACAACTCCCACAAATCTTCACGATTCTTAAACTATTGACCTTGTTTTTACCTGTTTACATAAAAGCTTTACTCTATCACGCAGGAGTTTTATGATCTATAATTAGTTATCAACGAGCAGTACCCTACTTTACAGTTGATTCTTTACCCTTTTTTTGATTGATATTTATAACTAAATCATGTTTTCCTCATACGCATGTTCAATATAAAATTTATGCTAGTGCATAGTTTTGCATCTGATTTGTATTCAAGGTGTATATTTAACCTCTTGAGGACCTCAGTGTTAAACCCCCCTAAAGACCAGGCCATTTTATGTTAAATGGGCCACTGCAGCTTTAAGGCCAAGCTGCAGGACCGCACAACACAGCACACAAGTGATTCCCCCCCCCCCTTTTGTCCCCACCAACAGAGCTCTCTATTGGTGGGGTCTGATCGCCCCTGCAGTGTTTTTTTATATATATAAATAGTTATGTTATTTTTTTTAATTAAATTTATGTATTTTTTAACATATTTTTTTCCCTCCGTCCCTTCCACCCCCCAGGCAGCCAATAACGGCGATCGGCTGTCATAGGCTTCGGCCAATGAGAGCCGATCGCTCTCTTGTTCCCCAGTACAGCGCTGCTGCAGATTGCAGCGCTGTACAATACAGTTAAGCGATGGTTTCGCCGTTACAGTCTCTCCTGCGCGCGATCTCCTGCAAATGCAAGCCCCAGGACTTTACGCCAATCGGCGTTAGGCGGTCCTGGGGCTGCCGCCGCGGCCACGCCCATCGGCGGCCCATCGGCGGTCGGGAAGTGGTTAAGTTCCCGAGTGGCGGTGCACGGCTCTGTTGGTTTCATTTCAGTTGCAGCCTGATTGAGTGCTGCCAATCTTTTTCCTGTTCTTTAGAAAATGTAGGATCAGCATCAAAGAAGAAAAACAGTTGAATCAGGCACTGCAGTGATGACTGTTTTAATGGTGTTTCTGATTGTGAATAAAACCACCATTGTTATATCAAAAAATTGTGACATTCAAAAAGGTAGGTACAAAACATCATCATCTGTAGAAAAATCGTCATGTGCAAACATCTTGTGTATTCAAACAGTTGCAAGAGGAGGATGTCCTACCATATCAAAGGTGGCGGTGGTGGGTGCAAGGCAAAAACGGTAGCCTAAAGGCTGTTTCGCACGGCGGTGCTTCTTCCAAGGCTGATCAGCCTCGGAAGAAGCACCGCCGTGCGAAACGGCCGTTAGGCTACCGTTATTGCCCTGCACCCACCACCGCCACCTTTGATATGGTAGGACATCCTCCTCTTGCAACTGTTTGAATACACAAAATGTTTGCACATGACGATTTTTCTACAGATGATGATGTTTTGTACCTACCTTTTTGAATGCCACAATTTTTTGATATAACAATGGTGGTTTTATTCACAATCAGAAACACCATTAAAACAGTCATTACTGCAGTGCCTGATTCAACTGTTTTTCTTCTTTGATGCTGATCCTATGTGTATGTTTTGCTTTTAGTCATGAGCACGCAGTATCTGTTATAATATCAAGGTGGTTTTTAGAACATCCATCCATCCTTTTTCCCAGTAATATGGCTAGAGACTCTGTAGTGCCGGCAACCCTTCACTCTTTGATCTGATCTTTAGAAAATGTGTAGACCATTTATGGCTAGCAGCCTCAGGTTCATACTATGTTTTAACTGTCAGCTAGTGGTTAGGTTTAGCTAGTGGTTAGGTCTCTTCCATGACGGCACGTCATCAACCGGCCACCCCGGCCATCCTGGATAGCGAACGACATAGCGGGTGGAGCCGGCGGCGGCTACTCCACATTGGTAACAGGCGGCAGGATGATGACAGAGGTAGTCCCACAGATATTCAAAGTGAATTGGCAGGTCAGGGTACCTATGATGGCATACCTACACAATTTGACGCTTGCATAACGTTTTTCTGATTTGTGTCCCCACCCTATCTGCCTTGACAGAGGGGACCAGTAGTGGCCACGAAACGATCGTCGGACTTACAGATCTGACATGCATTGCACTTGTATGTGATGGAACAATAAAACTTGGCACTGGTTGTTCCTGAAGCCTGTGTGCGGACTTCTTCTTCTTCAAAAAAAATCTATTTGGAAGAGTCTAGTACCTAACAATCTGCATGCAAACTATTTTGGAAGCTAATGTCCTCCTTTGCTGAATCTGTTTTGAATGTGAATTGTGTAATCTGCCCATGTTTTGGGCTCTGCACATCTATGCAGTTGGTCAACTCGGGTTCAGCCTGTATTTGGAAGTGCTGCCAATATCTCATGTTATACATCAAACCAGCAAGTAAAATTGCAATGGCACATGTACAGGAAATGGAGTTGCAGGAGCCAGCCATCCAAGTGCTTTCAATATATTTATCGCAAAAAGTGCAGACAGGCACTATGCGAACCCCTCCACTGTTTTCTGATTTGCTTCAGAATCAGCTTTAAAATCCTGTCTGACCTACAAATCTATGCAAATCCTGCCCAATCTACATCTCTGACCAGGGCAGCAGATACAAAACTGTCTGCCGACTCCGCTCTTCCAACGACCTTCTCCTAACCACCCCATGCATTTTGCACTCCGATGCCCCAATCCTGTGGAACTCTCTCCCACTGCCCATAAGGCTTGGTCCACCCTTCAGCACCTTCAAACAGACACATAAAACTCACCTCTTTACGAAGGCCTACCCCACCTTATCCATGCTCTAACTCTCTCTGTCAAGAGCCTCTCGATGTAGCCCTCCTCTTATCGTGTCATCACCCCCTCCCTTTAGATTGTAAGCCATTCGCAGGGCCCTCCCTCCTTGTGTATGCTACCTGATGGTGCATCCTGCCACAGAAAAACGTGAATCTGAGATTGTGTGTCTTACTGCTTATTGCCTGTACTGTGTTGTCTTTCTCCTGGAAGCAGGAAATTGGGGTCCACCCTAGAAGTCTGGGCCCATTGTATTTTTTGGTAACGAGGGGAAATTTAGGCACCTGCAATGGCCCAACTCCCGATGTTTATCAGACACAATTGGCACCCACATTTTCCCTCCTTGCAGATGAATATAATGGGCTCCTACGGTGGCGCCTGAAAATTAACGTTTTTTGCTGGGGTGTTTTCACTTTTCGCATGGTTAAGGTTAGCAGTGGAGGAGGAAAGGTTCAGGTTAGGCGTGAGTGGAGGGGTTTTGGCAGCAGTTACGTTAAAGCGGTATAAAGCCCTGACATAATATTCAATAAAAACATGTTTTCCTACTTTTTATATGCCATACGGTTAGCATATTTGCTTTTGTGTATAAGTATTAGTATTCATTTAGAAATTATATGTTCCCAAAGTACACTTTTTTTGCTCTGAAAGCTGACTTTGCATTTTATTTATAACTGCTTTATTCACGTTCTAACATAAGCAATTTCTGCCCCCCCATTGCCTCTCATGGACCCCCAGAGATTGCAGACAAGGCCTTGTTGGTGGCAGCGGATCCTAAACTGTCTGACTTTGTTCGGAAAAGTGTTTATTTACATTCCTCACTTGATGCAATTAAACACAAGATAACATTATCTACAACTTCTGATGCATCCAGCTTTGCTGGCAGGGCAGGGAAGCTTCTAAGTCCTGTGTGTAACCCTTTGAATGCTGTTCTAGTAAAAAAAAATGCTGGTTGTATATAATATGCTGTAAGTAATCTATTAGAGCAAAGAAGAAATGCAGGGTTATATTCTGCTTTAAGGTTAGCCATAGGGGAGGGGTGGTTAAGGTTAGGGCTTCGGTAGTGGGGGGTTCAGTGTGAGATTTGGCTTAGGTTAGGTTTAGCTATAGTAAAATATTGGTATTCAATACCAATATTATACAATCGCTTTAGAATTCAATAGTAAAATATCAGTCAATTTACACATAATTCTCTATCGGGTTTCCTGGGTGCCCAAACTTACAGGTGCCCTTCTTTGATGTATGCCTGTCACCCCTATTATCATTTGTACACAAAGGTATGGAGGAGCACCCGCTGGAATTGTTGGCGTGCCAGTACCCCAGCCCCTGAGCCTCACGGGGCAACAGCTGTAGTAACAAGAAGCGGTCGGCACCACCTGTAGTATTATAGCTCTTTTTATTTAAAGAGAAACTCCAACCTAGAATTGAACTTTATCCCAATCAGCTGATACCCCCTTTTACATGAAAAATATAATGCTTTTCACAAACAGACCATCAGGGGGCGCTGTATGACTGATTTTGTGCTGAAACCCCTCCCACAAGAAGCTCTGGGTACCGCGGTACTCTGGGCAAACTGCCACAATGTAACAAGGTTCACAGACAGGAATTAGCTGTTTACAGCTGTCTCTAACAGCCAAAACAGCTAGGAGCAGCTACATAACCTGCCCACAGTAAAAATGTCACCATGTAATACATGTCAGAATGTAAATTAGGGAGAGGAAAGATTTTACAATAAGCAAACACTGACTAAATCATTTATACATAATTATGGTAAAAAATGAAGCACTTTTTTACTACATTATTTTCACTGGAGTTCCTCTTTAAATGGCAGCAATTGCTGCCATTTAAATAAAAAGAGCTATAATACTACTGGTGGTGCCGACCGCTTCTTGTTACTACCCCTATTATCATTGTCTGTAACCTTATTTATTGTGCATCGCTGCATATAATGTTGGCGATATGAAAATCCAATAAATAATAATAATTCTCAATCTGCTATGATTTACATTTAAAACAAAACGGGATGATAATTTAGAGGTGTAAAAATGCCATACATTGTTGAACATATATTGGGTACATTTTTTTCAAGCCATATCAATCCCTGCCATGTACTGATGAAGACCAAAAGTTTGAAAAAGGCTGTCAACATGTTGGGGTTGGTGTGGCTGTGTAATATTTAAAGCTTTAGGCTTGCTATACACCAAGTTCTAGATGCTTGCCTGGCTTACAGGAGTGAAAAGAGATAATTTGCATATTCAGTAGTGATGGGTAACCACAAATGTTCACTTATAGCTGAATTATTGCAAGTTTCCTTCTGTTTTAAAGAGGAAAGGTTGCGAAAATCTTAAAATGTTAAACACATACAAATAAGAAGTACATTTCTCCTACAGTAAAATGAGCCATAAATTACTTTTCTCTTATGTTGCTGTCACTTATAGTAGGTAGTAGAAATCTGTAGAAATGCACTTAGTGAATGGCAGTTGCTCCGTCCAGCTGCCAAAATAGTGTGCAGCGAGCAGAAAGGCTGGCCAGCATCTTTGTATTAATCATTTTCAGGGAATCCTCTATAATAAAAACCTTCTGTCCCTACATCACTCACGCTGTCTCTATGTAGCTGGTCCGTGCTTTTCACTACTGCGCATGTGCCCAGCAGGGACCCAGCCTCACAGAGACAGGAGGACGGGGCCAGGGAGCAGGGCAGGCATGTGAGCGGGCAGCCGGGTGTGCGGCGGGTGCGTGCGCGGCGGGTGCGTGCGCACGTGTGTGACAGTTGCACGTGCACAGTAATATGTGGCGGGCGGCGGTGAGAAACACAGACCTAGAGCCCGTTTTTAAACGGGCTTGGGTCTGCTAGTGTCTTTCTAAAGAATAATGGCCATGCTGATAATCCCCTATAGAGAGATGGACTTGGACTAGCCTAAAATCGGTAATGTCAGATTTTTACTACCTACTGTAAGTGACAGCAATATAGGAGAAAAGTAACGTATGGCTCATTTTACTCTGGGAGTAAATGCATACAGGGTGCATTGCTACATGTTTCCCTTCTGTCCTGTGCAAGAGTTCAGGTCCAGACTTATTAGAGTAATTCAGTCTCTTCTTCCCTTTGTCTTTATATTTTGCTATTTGTGTGTATGAACTTGCTGTAATTACTCGTCAGAAGCCACATGGTAATTATAGCAGCCACTGCTCATGAAACAGGAAGTTTTGAACATAAAAATTGCGGACGCGCAGTTGTTTTTCTCGATGAAGGTATTTTAAAGTGAATTATCTGATGTGCTGGTGTTTGCGGGACGTGGCACACAGGATGCATTAGCACAGCTGCCATTATAATCTGTAAATAAAGACAGTCATACTTTCCTCATTGATATGTATTACTAGGTGATAAATTATTGATTGCAGAAAAACACGGAGCCTGATCACCATAACCAGAAAACAGCAGCTTCTTCCTGTAAGAGTGATGCAACTATGTATTAGATGACTAATGACTGAGGATCATCCGCTGGCAACAAGCAAGAATTAATCACTGCACTGTCCAGGAATCACTGGTCCTGCAGGCTTTACACTGGAGTACCAGAGAGTCTCAGAGACCATATAAAACATATATTTGCATCTCCCAACCACTGACTGTTATTGACTATAACATTAACATGATGACCTAGAAATGCCTTGCTTTTCATCTTACATACCAGTCACACATTCAGTCTCGACTGCTTTCTGCAGCTCAGGAGTGTCAAACTCAAATACAAACTGGGCCGAAATTGAACTGTGGGACCAAGTTGCAGGCCAACTTCAATGTCTGGTGGCCACCTCTCTCTCTGGTGTCTCATGCCCTTTATATAATTGGACATTTGATATGCAAATTTTGTTCAAAATGTCTCTGATGTTCAGAAATGGCAGTCTGAGCCTTGTACATTGGTCTGGAACAGGGTGCTAAAATTACAGGCTAGTAAAGTAACACCCCATTAACCACTACATAGTATACAGGCCAGTTCCTCCCAATGGTGGTGTACACTGACTGTACCTCCTAACCCCCAATAGTGACAGCTTTCCGTAAAAGGTGGACTGGGGGAAAATTAATAGGCCAGGCCAGTGGGTGCTGTACTTACATACCCCATTATGTAATGCTGGCTGTATGCTTCTGCTTTCAATGGAAACTGCTACAACTTTGAAACAACTGGCGATGTTACTTCCGGCTGGGCTGTTTTCTAAACTTTCTCTGAGGGAGCTGACTGTATGCTTCTACTTTCAAGGGGAACTGCTACAACCTTGAAATAAGTGTGATGTCACTTCCTGCTGGGCTGTTTTCTAAACTTTCTCTGAGGGAGCTTCCTCTGAGATTGGAAATGATACAGAATGTTTTCTGCAGTGCTCTGCATAATATTTTACAGACACAAAGCAGCCAGTAACCCCAACAGGAACAGAGCTAAAAATCAAAATTACATAAACATGAATTTTGTATTTACAATCGGTCACAGACATGAAAAAAAAATGCTGTGTATTTTCCCTGGAACTCTGCTTATGACTTTGTTGAGACATTGTGCTCTTTCAGGTATAAGCCTGAACACTATGTTCTACATAAGGCTTAAGCACCACCTCCAGATACCTAACACATCAACTGTCTCAGCATTGGTCTATGAACTCTATTTACCGGTAACCCTCTCACAAGATTGGCACGGATTGATGAAACCTCTTTCCATATGCTTCCGCATTCCTTGAACACCTTGTCAGCATAAGATTAACCCTAGTTCTCATTTTACGCACGCCAATTAAAAAAAGAGATCAATTACCTCATCAAAAACAAATACAAAAAATCACTTTCCTTTCCTGCTCCTAGACTATTATTCAGTATTGACATTCACTGTCGACCCCATTCACCCTTGTTAAACATCTATTGGTCCTCTCATGGTCCTCCTAATATTTATTGGACAAGTCTTTGAAGATTTCTTCCATTGAAGCCTGTTCTGCTTTATTGGAGTCCCCCGAGGCTCAGTCTTTGACCCTGTACTCTTTTTATATCTCTACACTTATTTTGTGCTTTGGCTTTCAGTACTATGTACATATTGATGACATCCCATAACTTCCTATCCATTTCTGGATTTTTTGTAATAAAATTGTTTTGTATTGCCTTTTAGTTGTTTGGATTTCTTAGAGATGCCAAAAAACCTAAAAGTAATCTGTGATATTATGCAGTTTCTTCACAATTCTCCACTCCCTGTTTTAACTTCTAGTCACAACCTGAAAACTCACCTCTTCAGGCAAGCATACTCTCCTACCTAGGACACTTCAGCCAATGACCACCACTAGTTCCATCTCATACACAGTTTCCCTTCACCTACTGTCCTATGCCTATAGGCTGCCAGGGGCTGGAGGAAGCCCCGGGTAGGTAGAACTTTTTATTTTCCTCTGATCTTCCCTTTAAACCTTTAGACTGCCTTTTGGCCAGGGCTGTCTTGCCATTTTGTCTCACAATGGAGACTATATAAATCAATAATAATCAAAATTGGATGTGTGTATGCACTCTTATTCTTTGATAGTTGTCCTTTAAAGAGGAACTGCAGTGAAAACAACATAATGAATAAAATTGCTTATTGTTTACAATATTCATTTATAGATTATTTAGTCACTCCCTGATTTACATGCATCATTTAGCACATCTTTAGTTCTGCCAGGTGATCTGTATAGAATATTCATTACTGAGAGTTCTATGCACAGAGGAAGATATTGCTTGCTTGGAAAAAGCCGTTATTTCCCACAATACAGCGCGGTTCACAGACAGCAAACTGTCAGGACCTTGGTCATGACATCACACTGTGGGAGGGGTTTCACCACAATATCTGCCATACAGACCCCCCTGATGATCTATTTGAGAAAAGGTAAAGATTCTAAAGATTCCTTGTGAGAAAGGGCGTATCGGCTACCGATTGGGAAGAAGTTCAATCCTTGGTTAAAGGTCTTCTACAGTGCAGGTGTTTTGTTGAAGCAAATAAGCGATAAAGCTTCACTGTGTCTTCAACATCCAATCAGACGCTTAGAAAAAAAAAAACAGGATGCTTGCTGCATGTGACAGCATGTTTGACGTTATCACAATGGAGCTTCATTATTTTTCACTGCACATTTACTTCAGTGTTCAAATGCTCTTTTGTTGGTACTGCAGATATCTGTCAGATCAGTCTGCCAGTGTGTGCGGCCAATATTAGTGTTTTCTCTTTTGAAAGTTTTACTTGATCAAGAGAATGAAACAACTGGAGCATCAAATAAATGTTATTTTGATTTGAAAATAACGGCTTTCAGTCTGTTAACCTGCGAGGGAGGTAAGTCCACCATAACTTGCCCCTTTTAAACGGTTTTTAAAGTTTTTACTCTTGTTGGTGCCTCTGTTCAAAATTCCATATCAAGAGAATGAAACTACTCACTTAGGGCATATAGTTATCTACTCTGGCTTTGGGTCCTATGTACGATGCTGGGAAAGCTGGGTCACTTAAATATTTGCCTTAGTGTACTTTGCTGTTAAACACACATTGTGGTTTGTTTCATGACACCAGCATTTTCAAACATCTTCCGTTTGCATTCCTTGAGTGAGCGCTTGTGTACAGACATCTCACGCACAGGTCAGCTGAGCTGCTTCCATTGCATGCAACTGCGCCGCAACAACGAATGTGTTACAGGGCACAAATGCTACCTATTTTTCCATTTTATAATTTCAGTATGACGGCAAGTCTGCAAATTACACGTTTTTAGGTTGGTCTACAAAGCCAAGATTGCAGACTGCAAACCTCACACCTTCATTCTACCTACTCAAGAAGCTATGATGCACAGGAGCCACAAGTTACTACAGTGTCCTGTAAACCTTGAGCTGTGACCACTGCGTTAGCAGCTGTGCCTGGGTGCAGTGAAACGAACAGGAAAAAAATGCATGCATGTGCAGCAGTGCAATAAACAGCATGCAAAGTGCGTCAAAAATGAAACTTGAAAAATAGCAGAAAAATAATGCATGCCCACCACAAAACTTATCAACTCCTTATCCCCATGCAATGGTTAGGACTGTAGAGTGGACAGATGAGGCTCCATCCTCTAAGCAATACCAGCTGACATGTTCTTAACATTGGGAACACAAGCCAAAACACGAAAAAAGGGTCCTGGTTAAACGGGTGGTGGTGAAGGCAGCAATGATATAAGCTGCAATTTGCATAGCGGGTAGCCCCAACGCCCAATATTTTTATTGTGTGGCAAAATCTCCCTGTAATGCCACTAATCGTGTCTTTGCAATGGAGGAGGGGGGTTTAGTCAGCACTGTGGGAGGTTAAGGGTTAGACATCGGTAGAGGGAGGGTTAAGGGTTAGGCCTTAATAAAGGCAGGGTTAAGGGTTAGGCATCAGTAAAGGGGGGGTTAAGGGTTAGGCATGGATAGAGGGAGGGTTAAGGGCTAGGCATCGATAGAGGGAAGGTTAAGAGTTAGGCATTGGTAGAGATATGGTTAGGGGTTAGGCCTCAATAAAGGATAGGTTAAGGGTTAGGCATCAGTAAAGGGGGGGTTAAGGGTGAGGCATTGATAGAGGGAGGGTTAAGGGCTAGGCATCGGTAGAGGGAGGGTTAAGGGTTAGGAATGGATAGAGGGAAGAGTTAGGCTTCGGGAGAGGGGAGCTAAGGGCTCGACATGAATAGAGGGAGGGTTAAGGGTTAGGCATGGATAGAGGGAGGGGTTTAAAGGTTAGGCATCAGTAGAGGGAGGGTTAAGGGTTAGGGATGGATAGAGGGAGGGTTCTGTCTGTGTGAGAAAAGGGTGAGGTTGGGTCGCAGTAATATATTGCTACAGATTACAGATATTTTATTATCGGAATTAAGTAGTAGAATATCAGTAATTTAATTTTATCGATACTCTACCAGCAGCAATATCCGGCGACCTTTATACCAGGCGTCTTTATTACATGTACGCTTACTGTACAGTACAAGCATCCTTTTCTATTGTTTAAGTCATCCCCTGCAGGGATAGGATGGGTTTTTCTGAGATATGGAGACTAAGGATAGGATGGTTTTCATCAGGGGAGCATTGCATGAAAGGATGAATTTTACTGTTTCATATTTCTAAATAGCAACCCTCGGGTTTGCACCACTTGTGATGTTATCTCACATACAGGCGAAAACCCATAGCGTTTGGTGGCATTACATGGAAATTTGGCCACCCAATAAAATAGCAGGTGCCAGGGCTACCCGTTATGCACATTGCAGCTTATATCATTGCCGCATATGCTGGCCCTCTTCCTACCTGTCCATCTCCACCAGGACCTCAAGGCACAAGAACAGTTTTTTCCCCTCGGCTGTCAACTCTCTGAACTCTTTTCATGCACTCCCCCCTTCCCCACCCCTCCTCAGGGCTCCTTTCCTCCCCCCTTAGATCTTTATCTGTTTTTCTTTTCCATGTTGCAACCAACAATCATGTTCACACTGCTACATATTGTTCAGCTAAAGGTCAAAGTTTTTGTGTTAAATTGCTATACTGTAAATTATGCTACTCTTTCTGTATGTAAAATGTTGCCACTGCTGTACATTGTATGTCTCTTAAGCCCTGTTTGTGCCAAGCCCAATGTCGATAAACCAATTCTGATTCTGAAAAACAGAGTAGCTTTTTAAATCCATAGAAAGAGGGTAAGAAAGCTTAGATGAGGACAGACAGCTTCATAGTGGGGTCGCAAAAAAATAGTCAGAGTGACTATTATATCTAAAAATCCACAATACAGACTCAATCAGAATCAGGATGTTATTTGAAAAAAAAAAAAAAAAAAAAAAGAAACACAGACAGTTGCTGGATCATTCAAAACACTAAGGAGACCCTCATTGCTCATCATATATCTTAATTAAGAGGTTCAGGAGAAACCATATAGCCATATGGGGATGCCGTATAATTTCCATTTAGTGAAAAAAACAGATCTTCTAGGGAGACATGATAATAGAAATGTCTATATGACATAACACAGGCCAAACACAATTTACAAAAATGATCTCAAATTAGCTTGCCTTGTCTACAAACTATCGACATTGTCTCACAGGAAAAGTATTTTTATGTTATTTTTTTTGTGGACTGGAATATACATTTTTTATTAAAAAGCCTAAGGTCCTTCTCATTATTCAGTGCTTTCATTTTCATGGCCTCTAAGGGTGAATCAAAACTGCCTTAAGTATTTCAAGCAGAACTGTAGCTAAAGTGGTGTATTTAGTTTGAATGGAATTCGAATGAAACAAAGCCAGTAATACCGTTCTGACAGTTTCTAACCTTTACTTTTAAACACAGTTCCTGACTAAGTTATTAAAACACAATTTTATACCTATGACTCAGGGGTCTCAAACTTAATTTACCTGGGGGCCGCAGGAGGCAAAGTCAGGATGAGGCTGGGCCGCATAAGGAATTTCACAATCGCGGCGCATCGCCGCCTCTGCCCGCCCCTCTCACTCTTCCTTCACAGAGAGGGGCGGGGAGAGGCGGTGATCCGTGCGGCGATTGACGTCAGGAGGGGCAGAGCTGAAGCTGAAAGCTCTGCCCCTTCCAGGAAATGCCGGCGGATTGCCCCCCGGGCGATTTGAGGGCTCTGCAGCCCTCGTTTAGCGGCGGGGATGCGACAGATTACTTGGGAGCACTAAAGCAAACTATAAGGTAGCTTTTGCCGGCGAGGGCCACATAATATTGTATCGAGGGCCGCAAATGGCCCTCGGGCCACGAGTTTGAGACCCCTGACCTATGTAGAATGTTAAAATATAGCTTTTACTTAATACATATTAAAAAAAGTACAACAAATAATAAACAGTAGGCCTTTAATGATAATGATACTTGTTAAAAAAGCTTTAGACTAATCTGGGAGAGGCAATTATAGTTTGCAGGCTAAACAGGTGGCTGCATCAGTTTGTAAACAGATTCCAAAAATAATCACAAGGCTTTTTGATGAACAATTTGTCTTTAATTCTCCTCGATACAAATTTCTTCAAAGTTACAGGACGGACATGCAGACTCAATAACGGATTCCCACATCACACAAAGACTGCCTGACACGTGTTTCACGGCCAATGGCCGCTTCCTCAGAGGCACAACGTATATACACACATCAAGTATGGACCCTCAAAAATGTGCCAGTCCGTAATCTAGAAAAAGATAAAATAGACAGGTGTTTAGCGACGACAGCATGGACATGGACATGTGTCTATGAATAGTGAGAGACCCAATTTGTAGTTTGTATCAGTTTGTATCCACCTAGAATCTGCCCTCTGAGCCACAATAAACTATTCCCTGTTACTAACACATCACCCCACCACAACCCAACATGTTTCACTCCCCTAAAAGACGGGGGCTTTGTTAGGGGAAATCAAAGTGCATAGGTGCATACCGTGCTACACAAAATAAATAGTGCAAATGTCTGAAAAATAACTGCATCATAGCCTCACCACTATCTTTGCAGTCCCTCTTATCTAATCTACAAAAAAATTTAGTTCTCCATTGTTGGGGGAGAAATTTTGAAGGTTTAAAATGTTCTTTATAGTTCCATACCATAATTTCTGGGTTATAACGTGCACTCTAATTACACAAAAGAAAAATGATATATTAAGTTTAATGGAAATTGCTTGTCACTGTTGTTTGTTCCACACAGACTACCTAACTTAAATGTTAAAACTGTATTTTTTATTTAGTATTTAAACTTTTATTAACAGCAGCAAGTAAATACAACAGATAAATAATAATCCACAATCAAATACATCCATACAAAAAGTTACATGCCCACAGAAGAAAAGCATAGAAATAAATAAACCACATGACAAAACACAGGAATCTTGGGCGGACAATGTTAGACTTAAAGTGCGATAAAACTCTGAAATAAAATTCAATAAAAATGATTTTTACCCATTCAGTTACCATATTTGCATTTGTGCACAAGTAATATTGTATGAATACAAATTACAAGTCCCCAAAGTACAGTTGATTTGCTCTAAAAGCTGCCATTGAATTTTATTGCATAGCTGCTGTATTTACATATTTATATATTAAAATCTATCTAGTGATCATTTCTCACATCTCTCTGCTTCTCAGCTCAACTGACAAAGGAATGTAAACAAAAGATAATGTTATCACCTTTTTGGATGCGGCCAGAAGCCTTCCACTGAAGCAAGGAGCTTCTCACTGAAGAACAAAGTGCTGTGTGTGATGATTTGCTCAGCTGCCTGTGCAGGCAGGCAGCCTTTTGACCATTGTGTAGGTTTGCATGCTGCAGGACTCTGGAAAGAAGAGCTTCTGTCAATTTTGCAGCTTGTGCTTGCAGAGGAATTTGCATACGTTGTCATGCAAATTGCCTGGCCACATTCATTGGAGGCGTGTACTATAAGTACTATGTCTTTCCCACAATGCTTCGCTGGTCATAAGGATTTCGTCCTATGTAACACTCCTGGTGGGGTGTCAGCCTTACTCTCTGTTTGAAGATCAGCTTAGAGTAATTCCTGGAAACTGTGCTAGGCAGATTTCCCTAGTGCAGTTAGGATTGTTTATCTGTTTTGTTTGTCTGTTGTGATTGTCCTGTCCCAGCGGTGGTCGATAGGAAGTCGTTCTGATCTCTGTTCTTAGAGCATAGCTGGTGCAGTGGTTGCTACCAGCTATCTCTTCTGTTTTGCCTCTCTGGATCGCGCTAGCTACTTTTCGCTAGCGCTGTGGATCCTTCTGTTCTGTCTCCTGGGATCGTGCTAGCCACTTTTCGCTAGCGCTGTGGATCCTTCTGTTCTGTCTCCTGGGATCGCGCTAGCCACTTTTCGCTAGTGCTGTGGATCCTTCTGTTCTGCTACTCTGTACCTGGATCGCGCTAGCCACTTTTCGCTAGTGCTGTGGATCCTATCTCTCGCTTGTCCCTGTTTTTGTGTGTCTGTCTTGTCTGCTACGACCGCTTGCTGGAGGTGAGGTGAGGTAACCGTTAAGCAAGCGTTCGCGTCCTCTGTTTCATGTTTGTCTGTCGATGGTTAGTTAGGCGTGCTTGTCTCTATTGTGCTTATCACGTGGAGACCGCGCATAACCGCGTGCACTGTTGCGAATGAGTGCGGTGTTCGCGGTTAGCTAGCGTTTGTTATTTTCCGCATCTTCTCATTGTATTATTTGCTGTGCCTTTGCTACCCTCGTATTCTATTCTGATCTGCCTTGTGTCACGTCTGGCGATCGCACCTCTCGCAATCGCGTTCCTATTTCATATCTGCTGTTGTGTGTGCGCGGTTGCGGGGTGGCGACTGGATTGGCGCACACACATACAACCTGTCCCTTTGCTCGTTCTCATTCGCAATCGCCTCTCTTGCGATTGCGTTCTGCGCTTCGTACAATTCCTGACTGGCATTTGTGGAGGTACAGAGGATTGGTTCCTCTGCACTCCCCAGCGCCATCTGCCGATAGAAATTTCTCTCTACAGGTGCGTAGCACCTTTTGCTGGGTGCCTGCAATTACACGCTTGTGGAGGATTTCCGCCGTGTCAGCGCACGCGTTGTGCGCTGATCACGAAGAAAGTTCCACAATCGTTACAGTATGACCAGCCTAACCCAAAACCCCAGTGTAGATGGAATTTCCGAATTGTACGATTTTGTCGAATATGGCTTTTGTACCTTTAAGAGATTTAAAAAACTTGAACCGGAATCAGCAGACGAATTTTTGTCTGAGTGTACTAAAAATGTTTCTGTACCGTGTTAGCCAAACAATATATGTAGGTAGAAAAAAAACAAAGTCTTGTAAAAGTCATACCTTTTAATGGCTAACTGATAAAGTTAAATAATGCAAGCTTTCTGGGATCTAGTCCCCTTCTTCAGGCATATTTCTAGATGTTAGCTGTAGTAAAGCTTCCCTGCATCAGTGTTTTACTACAGCTAACATCTAGAAATATGCCTGAAGAAGGGGACTAGATCCCAGAAAGCTTGCATTATTTAACTTTATCAGTTAGCCATTAAAAGGTATTACTTTTACAAGACTTTGTTTTTTATACCTACATATGTCTGAGTGTACGAAACTGTTAGCGAACCCTGAATTCCAATGCACCCCAGTGTCTACCTGGGCCCCTCAAATGGTCTACATTCTGTTGGGGGGCGAAATGTCAATGTGGGCTTATGATGTGTTAGATCATACCACCCTGAGTCAAAGACCCCTGGAATTCTTGGCCTTTTTAATTCACAATTGGCTGAGATTACCTCAATTACCATACCCCCTTAATGAGTTGTTGTCAGCAGCTCAATCAGCTGTTCCATCTACTCTTTCATCCATAAAGCAGCCATCCAAAGCATCTAAGTCTAAACGTAAAAGATCTAGGAAGGCTTCCCAGCGGAAAGATCCGTTGCCCATAGCAACCACAAATAAAGAGGTTATTTCTGTCAAGTCTGAAATGGGCAAAACCATGCAGTATGATAATGATGTTTATAATGCATCTGCTGATCAGTTTCCAGGTTTTTTGCCCCAATCCAAAGCTTATGTGGATCCTGCTATAGGTAGGATCGCACACTACATTAAAGTAGTTAAAAAATCTGTTCTTGTTCCTGAACTCCACCCCTATGGAGATTATCTGGATACTGGCCTGTTTGAACCCCCATTTGCTTCCTGGGATGTTGGGGCCTTGCTGGAGGAATTCGATTTTGATTGGAAAGCCTTTTGCGATTTTTACATCGCAAAAAGCTAAGATGTCTTGAATGCTTGTCTCGATTCTATGTACCTTCTGATTGATTCCGATGAATGTGACAAGGATGATGTGGATCTGGTGATCTATGTATGGCAAACAATTTTGGATGAGTTGCACACACACCAACCAATTGATTCCAATAAAGAGACATCGTTGTCGGATGATTGTTCCTGCCTTTCTGGGGTAAAGCATGAGAGTCTTGACTTTGTGCAATCTGAAATGAATGAGTATGCCGCTGTGGTTGATTCCTGTGCGAATCCTGAAGGATTCTCTCCTGACAGTGTGCAGTTTGAATCTGTGCGATCTGATGCCTGTTTCTCGGATGTTCCTGCAGATTGTGATCGGCATGAGTCTGCCGGTTTCCTCAAGGATGTGTGGGATCCTTTGTCATTTAGAAACAGATCTTTGAGATCTTCCATCTGTGACCCTGCTATGGGGAAAGTTTCTCGACTGTGCAGCGTCAAAAGTAAAATTAATATGCCTAATAAAGTTTATCCTGTTGATGTCGCTATTTCTTCTGCAAATGATTCCCTGTCTCACCCTGTTCTCACCTGTAAGGGCCCGTTGCCTGGAGACAGTTGCTCCAGTGTTTCTGTCCTAGATGCCTTGCAGTCTGCTCCGCAGATCGCGGAGGTTTGCGCTATGGAAGCATTAGTTTCACAACCTAAAGTGAATTTTGATTCGCAGGTTTTGCGTTCTGATTCCTCGGATTCGACATTGTTAGCCGAATCTAAGAGTGAGACAGCGCTTCGGTTTTGCGAATCTGATGCTGAACCTTCTTATTCAGAGACGCTTTCTCTGAGCCTGCCCTGTACCATGAATAACAAAACGATGTCCAATCACACTGACATTTGGGAGTCCCTTTCTTGCTTTGAAGAAAGTTCTGACTCTCCACCCTGTACTCTGGATGAGTCAATATTGCCTTGTACAATATCTCCTGCCCTGCCCCTAGAGGCTCGTCTAGGTATTGCTGCTATTTTTACCTGTCTTTCTGCAGTTTTGGAGTTGCAAGCTAGTTTGACTGCTACGCAGAATTCTGGGTGCAGCGAGATTAAAGTTAGGGAGTCAGTGTGTGGTCCAGTGAATATTCCTGTACGTTCCACTCATGATGATGAAATTCAGTCTCAGTTTATGGTGGAACCTTCCCTGGGACATCTGCCCTGTTCTCAAAATAAAGTTCCAGTTTTGCCCTGTAACATGGATAGTACAGAATCCTTCTTAGAAAACTTGAAAAATGATGTTCCTGAGGTCTTGTTTGATGTTCTGGAGGTCTCCGAGTTCCTCCCAAAGGGTGCAGAACTTGTAGGAGATGTCTCCTGCCCCCCAAGTCCTTCTGAGGTGTTACCCTCTTCCGTAGGCATTGCTGCCTTGCTGGCTACCTTTTCAGCTCTGATGGAGCTTCACTTATATGTAGTCAATGATGATATTATTGTCACAGAAATTTCTGAATTTGTATCCGAGTCTTCTTTTGAAAGTCCAGTGCCTGTGACCTCCACTCATGATGATTCTCTGTCCGGTACTGGTTTTGGTCTTGTCGTGCCGGACTCTGAGGTTTGCAGTTCCCCGACATGTCCTGAGGTTTCTCCTGTGCTGGTGTACCCCAGTGTGCTCTGTGACCCAGAAAGCCCAAGTGTGCCTCGGTTACCAGCGTACTCAGATGCTTCCTCGGTGGAGACATGCTCTGATATGGCCTGCCTGCTTGCATGCCCAGAAGTGGTCCCTGAAAGTCTTGATCTTGATGGGTGTCCTCGTAATTCTGAATCCGGAATTGTCATTGGTTCCATGGGGGTTCTTGGTAATTCTCCATGTGAGCCTGGTGATTGTTGTGCCCTCTTGGGATCTCTGTGGAGCTTCAAAAGGTTCTGGGAGATTCCGGGAGAAATTTTGCTTGGTACCCTGGATAAGATCAACGGTGGCTTTTGTGTTGTAAGGGACACTTCGAACAGGTATTGTGGCAGGTTTGGTATTTTCGGACGCTCCTTGGAAGGTGGTGGGTATTGTCTGGAGGGTGTCGATTGCTTCTTCTCTGGCGTTCACAGTCCTGATGGGTGTTCTACTGAGACTGGTAGTACTGATGGGCATGTTTCGGTGGCTTCTGTTTCCGATGAGGTCGGTTTCGGGTGGACTGACTCTGGAATTGGACCTTGTCGGGCTGCCCCGACCTTCATGAGTCTTCAGTTTGAGTCTGTTGCTAATAGCAGTTTTGAGGGTCGTCTGGAATTCGACCCTGGAGGGGAAGGGGGGGGTACTGTGATGATTTGCTCAGCTGCCTGTGCAGGCAGGCAGCCTTTTGACCATTGTGTAGGTTTGCATGCTGCAGGACTCTGGAAAGAAGAGCTTGTGTCAGTTTTGCAGCTTGTGCTTGCAGAGGAATTTGCATACGTTGTCATGCAAATTGCCTGGCCACATTCATTGGAGGCGTGTACTATAAGTACTATGTCTTTCCCACAATGCTTCGCTGGTCATAAGGATTTCGTCCTATGTAACACTCCTGGTGGGGTGTCAGCCTTACTCTCTGTTTGAAGATCAGCTTAGAGTAATTCCTGGAAACTGTGCTAGGCAGATTTCCCTAGTGCAGTTAGGATTGTTTATCTGTTTTGTTTGTCTGTTGTGATTGTCCTGTCCCAGCGGTGGTCGATAGGAAGTCGTTCTGATCTCTGTTCTTAGAGCATAGCTGGTGCAGTGGTTGCTACCAGCTATCTCTTCTGTTTTGCCTCTCTGGATCGCGCTAGCTACTTTTCGCTAGCGCTGTGGATCCTTCTGTTCTGTCTCCTGGGATCGCGCTAGCCACTTTTTGCTTGTGCTGTGGATCCTTCTGTTCTGCTACTCTGTACCTGGATCACGCTAGCCACTTTTCGCTAGTGCTGTGGATCCTATCTCTCGCTTGTCCCTGTTTTCGTGTGTCTGTCTTGTCTGCTACGACCGCTTGCTGGAGGTGAGGTGAGGTAACCGTTAAGCAAGCGTTCGCGTCCTCTGTTTCATGTTTGTCTGTCGATGGTTAGTTAGGCGTGCTTGTCTCTATTGTGCTTATCACGTGGAGACTGCGCATAACCGCGTGCACTGTTGCGAATGAGTGCGGTGTTCGCGGTTAGCTAGCGTTTGTTATTTTCCGCATCTTCTCATTGTATTATTTGCTGTGCCTTTGCTACCCTCGTATTCTATTCTGATCTGCCTTGTGTCACGTCTGGCGATCGCACCTCTCGCAATCGCGTTCCTATTTCATATCTGCTGTTGTGTGTGCGCGGTCGCGGGGTGGCGACTGGATTGGCGCACACACATACAACCTGTCCCTTTGCTCGTTCTCATTCGCAATCGCCTCTCTTGCGATTGCGTTCTGCGCTTCGTACAATTCCTGTCTGGCATTTGTGGAGGTACAGAGGATTGGTTCCTCTGCACTCCCCAGCGCCATCTGCCGACAGGAATTTCCCTCTACAGGTGCGTAGCACCTTTTGCTGGCTGCCTGCAATTACACGCTTGTGGAGGATTTCCGCCGTGTCAGCGCACGCGTTGTGCGCCGATCACGGAGAAAGTTCCACAATCATTACACTGTGTTTGACTGTTTGATTGTTGTTCTGCTACAATTTTTTTGTGGTAGTAGATGTAAAATGCTGAATTTCATATCACTTTACAGATGACTGTGTGTGTGTGTGGGGGGGGGGGGGGGGGGGATAAATCATTACATTGCAAACTGAGAAGTTAAAAAATAGAAGAGAGATCAAGAAATGATTAATATTCGCCATGTCATTTGTTCATGTTGTTTGACCCATAAGGAGCCTGTATGTCATCATCTTTACTACTGTTAGACAAGAAACAACTACACACAGAAAGGAAACTGTCATGACCATGGTTATGACATCACACTGTGGGAGGGGTTTCACCATAACATCAGCCACACAGACTCCCCTGATGATCTATTGGAGAAAAAGTACAGATCTCTCATGGGAAAGGGGGTAGTGATTACTGATTGGGATGAAGTTCAATCCTTAGTTACAGTTCCTCTTTAATGTGCAACAATAAGCTAATGCTAAGAGTTTTCCTGAGTATTAACATAACCAATATTTATAAAGGGAAGGAAGAAGAAAGAGGAAAAAGAAAGAAATAAGAAAGGCAAGAGAATAGAGAAGAAAGAGAGAAATCGCACCAGTCAAGAAGTGCCAAAAATAGACATCAAAAATACAAAGATGACCCAATAGCATCAAAAAGATACAGTACCCCAAACTTTAAAAAAGACATGATTTTAATTTTGTTATTTTGTGGTTAACCTTTCAATACATACTGGACTCTATTGCGGACTTCCACCTGAGTGGGGGATTGAAATTCTTCCAGTGCTTGGAAATAAGACAATGAGCAGTTGTAAGGTATAAGTTCAAGGGTCTCTGGGATGGGGCTTTTAGTTTAGGCATTGGTAGGGCCAGCAAACAGATCCAGGAAACCTTTTGAACTAAAATGTCCATCTGAGAGTGTATAAGCAACAAAACAAAACATATACTGTAGTATTAGTATTATTATTTAGTATTTAGCGGCTGGATAGTGTAATGGTTAAGGGCTCTGCCTCTGACACAGGAGACCTGGGTTCAAATCTCGGCTCTGCCTGTTCAGTAAGCCTGCACCTATTCAGTAGGAGACCTTGGGCAAGTCTCCCTAACACTGCTAATGCCTATAGAGCGCGTCCTAGTGGCTGCAGCTCTGGCACTTTGAGTCCACCAGGAGAAAAGCGCAATATAAATGTTCTTTGTTTGTTTGTTATATAGCGCCAACATCTTCCGCAGCGCTGTACAGAGGATATATAGTCTTGTCATTGTATCATTGGGCACGACCAGGACAGGTGTGACATAGTTGAAGTTTTCAGATAACAGACACATAACAGGGTATACGGGCACATTTTTTAGTACATGCAGTAGCTCACAAAAGTGAGTAAATCTCTCACATTTTTGTAAATATTTTATGATATCTTTTCATTGGACAGAAAAGATATGACACTTTGATACAGCATAAACTGACTACAATGTAAAGTAGTCAGTGTATAGCTGTATGACATTGTAAATTTTGCTGTCCGACCAAAATAACTCAACACACAGTTAAACAACAAAAGTGAGTACACCCCTAAGCGAAGAATGTCTAAAGTGTGCTCAAAGTGTCAATATTTTTGAGTGCAGTTTTGCTGAGGTTTCTGCCATCTTCGGCACCAACAACTGCTTACACGACAAGTGAGATGCTATTATGGTCAGTCCCATGGAGGAGGGCAGAGGGTGTTGGGGGCGAGAAAGGGGAGTAGAAGAGCGGGTCAATTAGCACTGGGGGTAAAGGGGGGGCTGAAGCCAGGTTAAGACATTGGCAGGGGGAGCAGGGGATGATTCCATGGTTTTTATCCTTTATCTAAGGGGAAGGGTGGTCAGCATGGTAGTCCCCTAGAGCAAGCAGAGATCACTGGTGGTGTGCAAGGGAGCCGTGAGCAGCAGGCTGTGGCTTGTGACCAGATCCCTAGGCCTCCGGGATGGGTAGCAGCCTAGCTCCCCTGGAGTCAGTCAGCAGTGGTGTCTGGCTCCCTTAGAGGTCAGAGGTGGTGGCCTGGCTCCCCTGGGGTCAGTGTCAGCAGTGGTGTCTGGCTCCCTTAGAGGTCAGAGGTGGTGGCCTAGCTCCCCTGGGGTCAGTGCCAGCAGTGGTGTCTGGCTCCCTTAGAGGTCAGAGGTGGTGGCCTGGCTCCCCTGGGGTCAGTGTCAGCAGTGGTGTCTGGCTCCCTTAGAGGTCAGAGGTGGTGTCCTGCCTCCCCTGGGGTCAGAGTCAGCAGTGGTGTCTGGCTCCCTTAGAGGTCAGAGGTGGTGGCCTGGCTCCCCTGGGGTCAGAGTCAGCAGTGGTGTCTGGCTCCCTTAGAGGTCAGAGGTGGTGGCCTGGCTCCCCTGGGGTCAGTGTCAGCAGTGATGTCTGGCTCCCTTAGAGGTCAGAGGTCACCTGGCTCCCCTGGGGACAGAGTCAGCGATGGAGCCCAGCACCTCTGGGGAAAAATCAGAGTCACTGGTGGTGCCAGGTTCCCTTAGGGGTCAGAGTCTCAGGGTTTGCTATGGATCTCACATCACATTACTATGCTTGTTTTACCAGACTGCTGCCTGACTTCTGGATTCATTCAGAGCCCTAGCTACAAGTGATCAAAAAGGATTTCAAGGAGGTGGCACTGTTTCAAGAGGGGAGTGATATGGGTGGGGAGTGAAATGGGGGGACAGAGGCGTGTAGTCATGATTGGAAGAGGCAGTAACAGGGACAACAAAGGGATGCAGCTAGACATCTGAAGCAGGAAGTCTGGCCAAGCTGGGTGACTCACAAAAGCTAAGTGAAACCAAATTCATGGATTGCAGTCAGTGGTGTTGCTGTGATAAGCCTGCATAGTGTGAAGCCTCACCTCCTGGTAACTGTGATCAGTGATGAGTCGGAATTTAGCATAGTAGTAATTTTGTAGAAAAATTCACAAATACGATGCAAAATTACAATGTGAAGTTTCCAACTATTGCCTAATGAATTTTGCATATAATCATAATTAGAATGCATAATTTCGCATTGCCTCGAAATTTGGCAAAATATTCATCTGTGTGAAAATGTGTTTTCTCATGCCCATTGACTTCAATGCATTTTGTGAAAATGAATTTTCATAAAATTAGCCCATCATTTTTTGCATATATGCTTAGCGCTGCAAAAATGTGTTTTCTGTTGCTGGAGCTTTAACTCCAATAGATTTGGGGGAAATAATTTTTCACATACATGCCCAATTGCCCATGCATTTTTGCACTATACTCATCTATGTGGAAGTACTTGCTTTCCCTAGTGCTTCTGAAGATGGGCGGCGCATCTGTACTGCACATGCACATGTCCACACTCACGCATTTGCAGTACAGACCAGCTTGTCTTCGGAAGCACTCGGGAAACAAGTACTTCTGAAGCCTCCTTGAGGACTCCAGAATGTATTTGACTACTGTAGCTGGTCAAACAACTTTCACAGGGGACAACTGCGAAGCATGGACACAGAGAGAGGTCTGTAAAAGGTTCTGTGGGATCCAAAGCCTTCCCTCTCTATAGGTGAGTATCTAACCTTTTTCAGTTTGGCTTCAGTTTTACTTTAACATCCTCTGCATTTTCTTCATGCAAGCTTTTTGTACCACAAGAGGTACAATTTTCTTATGC
Source organism: Hyperolius riggenbachi (assembly GCF_040937935.1). NCBI lineage: Eukaryota > Metazoa > Chordata > Amphibia > Anura > Hyperoliidae > Hyperolius > Hyperolius riggenbachi. The sequence continues at coordinate 105,541,860 of NC_090649.1, forward strand.
GTCTCTTTATATTGTAAGCATTTTTGTGGACTGCTTGCAAGATGTGGTCTTGCAAGCTGTCCACAAGCATGCGTATTAATGTTTTTTTTTTTTTCTTTTTAATTTTCATTTCTTTATTTTTTTATTTTAATGTTTGCTGCTATGGGCAGTAGAGCTGCGCATAGCTTTTTTTTTTTCATTTACAATTTTTTATATTGAATCCAATACATGTGTTTTTGTATTGCATCCATAACAAAAAAATGTGGATTTGCCGCCCAATTTGTTGATGCTGAGTGCACCCGACACCAGGGAGTGCATGCAGCATCATCACAGGAACACTTAAGGTCACGTAATCGCCGAGGGACAGGAAACGACGAACACGGAAGAATAGGGATCGCCGGGAAGGCGAGTATTTGTAAATGCTGGATGAGCTTACTCATCCTTACCATTACTATCTAGTTTTTCATGGACTAGACAGGCTCATCCTTAAAGAGAGCCCGAGGTGGGCTCATAAAATTTTAAAAAAAAGTAGGCTACTTGTTCCGGGGGGCTGAGCGGATCAAGTAGCCTCAAAAACGCCGATCCCCACCGCTCCTGTGTGCCGCACTGGCCCACTTTCACTTAGGTGACCTCTGGGTCATGACGCTGGAAAGAGAGATTCATTCTATTACCAGCGCACAGGGAGGTGGGGGAGCTGCAGGAGGCGTGGCTAGGGAGAGAGAGCTGCCCATTGGCAGCTCTGGAGACCCTGTAGGAACGACCCTGGCGGGCGTTTTGAACAGGGAATTCCTCTCCCCTGTGTTTACCTCCAAGATGGTGACAAACAATCTCGGAGGGCTATAGCGCTGCGGTGGGAGGGCAGAGAGCGGCGGTGTGGGGACACAGAGCCATGTCATGGGGCACTGAGGTAGAGAACATGCCTCTGAGTCCCATCTTTCCCCCCCCCCCCCCCCCCCCACGAACCACCTCAGGTTCTCTTTAATGCTAGGGAGGTTACTACTATTTTTAGTGTAAGTAAGCATTTATGACATATGATTTACGTATGCATTTATGACACATCATTTGTTCTGCACTTTCAGTCTGTTCTCTAGACAAAGTCAGGTGAGGTTGGATGATTCTGTAGATGATGACAACAGAACTATACTTACAGAGATGAATTACTTCTTGTTATGATTTTACAGTCAATAAGTGAGAATGAGATCTCCGATCTATCATTAGGGATTTGATATTCACTACTGTTGATATGAGAGATTACCATGCTATCATTTATTACAGTGTTTGGTCTAGCCGCTGCATGTAATATATCCTACAATGTATGTAGATGTAAGCTAACACTGGAACAAGTCATCTTCTCTGAGCCTTTATACTGACATGGGTTACGAGAAAAGTCGCTTTTTCTAGGTTTGCATACTGAAAACTGGAAATATGGCTTGTCATTCCCAAACAAAAGGTTTTAACAGCGACATTGTGTGCATTAAAAATTCCGAAGCTTGCAAAGAAACGTGACAAATAAAAAGTGAGATGTGTAAGTCCAGCTGTGATCGTTAAAGCGGGATTACAATTTTTCAGCGAAACCAATATTCTCGAGAGTTTAACAATATTATTTATTAGGCATTTTATTGCAACTACAGACAGGTCCATAAATATTTGGACAGAGACAACTTTTGTCTTGTTTTGGTTGTGTACATTACCATAATACATTTTAAATAAAGCAACTCAGATGCACCTGAATTGCCGACTTTCAGCTTTAATTCAGTGGGGTGAACAAAATGATTGCATAAAATGTGAAGCGACTAAAGCCTTTTTTAACACAATCCTTTCATTTCAGAGGTTCAAAAAGTAATTGGACAATTGATTCAAAGGCCTTTCATGGATAGGTGTGGGCAAGTTCGTCATTATGTCATTAACCTCCCTGGCGGTTAATTTTTTTTTGCCAAATAGGCAATAATCCTTTTTTTTTTTTGTTTTTTTTTGTTTCATGTAAAGCTACCAGAGTGGTAGCTACATGAAACACCTCTAGAGGGCGCATGTGTCCCTCTAGTGCAATCGTCGCCGGCATCAATAGCAAACAGGGGATCGCGTATATAACGCGCTCCCCTGTTTGGCTTCTCCTGTCGCCATGGCGACGATCGGAATGACGTCATGGACGTCAGCCAACGTCCTGACGTCAGACGCCTCCGATCCAGCCCATAGCGCTGCCCGGAACTCATTGGTCCGGGCAGCGCAGGGCTCTGGCGGGGGGGCCCTCTTCTGCCGCTGCGTGCAGGCAATCGCCGCAGAGCGGCGACGATCAAGCTGTACGCGCGGCTAGCAAAGTGCTAGCTGCGCGTACAGCACTTTAAATGGCCCAAATCGCCCCACCAGGGGCTGAGATATCTTCCTGTGCGGCATAGCCCGAGCTCAGCTCAGGCTTACCGCCAGGAAGGTTAACAGTCAAGCAGAAAAAATTCCTGGAGTTGATTTGAGGTGTAGAAGATTTTGCTGTGAACAGACAACATGCGGTCAAAGGAGCTCTCCATGCAGGTTAACCACTTAACGACCGCCTAACGCCGATAGGCGACGGCAGGTCATTAGTGGTTTTACATTCGAGCGGCCTTTCCATGTCAATTCACGGAGGGTGTCTCCGTGAACAACCTGCGAGCCTCCGATCGCGGCTCGCAGGCTAAATGGAAACACCCGGGGAAGAAATCCCCTGTGTTTACATCATACGGCGCTGCTGCGCAGCAGCGCCGTAAAGGAGATTGGCGATCCCCGGCCTCTGATTGGCCTGGCTGGGGATCGCCGGCATCTGATAGGCTGAAGCCTATCAGAGGCGGCGCAGGACGGATCGCCGTCCTGTGCCGCCCATAGGAAGGAGGGGAGGGAGGGAAGGACAGGGAGGCTGGGAATCGCTGTGGAGGTGGGCTTTGAGGAGCCACACAGAGCGGCGGTGATCAGATCCATGCAGGACATCCCCCTAGTGGGGAAAAAAGGGGGGAAGTCTGATCGCCCTGCGTGCCTGCTGATCTGTGCTGTGGGCTGGAGAGCCCACGCAGCACAGATCTGAGAAAAACAGCCCGGTCCTTGAGTGGTTTTAAAGAAACCATCCTTAAAGAGACACTGAAGTCTCCTAAAAATCAGCTTTTTATTTCAATAACCTCTGTAACATTATTGCCCTAACTAAAACGCTGCATCCCCGCGGCTGAAATCTAACTAAATCCCCCCTAACTCCCCCCTACCACTCCCCAGCAAAATCCATGACTTTCTTGGTCGTGGATCTTGCTGCTGGACTCTGGAGGAGGCAGAACTTTCCGCCGCAGCTCTGCCTCCTTACGCGTCAATCAGGGCGTATCTCCACCTCTCCCCTCCTTTCAGTGAAGGAAGACAGAGAGGGGTGGGCGGAGGCGGCGAGCTGCAGCTGAAAGCTCTGCCTCTCACGGAAGCGCTACCCGCAGTGTGCCCCGGGGAGTTTGGGGGGATTTCGTTAGAGTCCAGCCACGGGGATGCAGCGTTTTAGTTAGGGCAATAATGTTACAGAGGTTTTTGAAATAAAAAGCTGATTTTTAGGAGACTTCAGAGTCTCCTTAAGCTGTGAATACAGAGGACAAAAAAACTATCCAAGAAATTGCTACAATATAATGATTGGCAAAATCTACAGTCTGGTACATCCTGAGAAAGAAAGCAAGCAATGGTGAACTTAGCAACACAAAAAGATCTGGACGTCCATGGAAGACAACAGTGGTGGATGATAGCAGATATGCATTTTTATAAACCCAGCAGTAGGCTCAGGCCGTAAGGGTTAACTGAATAGGTATCTACTACTGTATTTCCTCCACTGACAAATATATCTAGAAACTGAAGAAAGTCCAGAAATAAACTGTTTGTTGAAACTACGCTGTAAATTCAACAGAATCACTGATTCTTCGACAGCGGTTTAACTGTATATGTAGAATTTACACTATAGGCATTACATCATCACTGTGTGTACGACCAGGCTATGACCCCACAAGCCGGCATAAGGGGATAGAGAGGCAGCTGGTTTCTCTCTAATGTAGGTTAATAAGGGCTTCACGTTATATTTCCACAGTGCATTGCAGAGATGTAAATATTAGGTAATTTTGCTCTTCATAAAATATTTATCATCAGGAGTTATTCTGTAGTACAATCACTCATGATTAGTATGTCATTGAAATATGCAGTTGCAAGCATGACACTTAGGAAAGATGTCAGGCTTATTACTCCACATCCACCCCCTCCCCCCATAAATCCCTGCACTGGCTCCCTATCCGATTTAGGATATGTTTCAGGATTCTATGCCTGGCCTATAAATCTGTGCACAAAACCTGCCCTACCTACAGGAATACACTAGACGGCCCCTTCCGGTCCTCCAACGACCTTTGCCTAACGCATTTCCCACAACCATGCGCGCCTGCAGGATTTCTCAAGAGCTGCCCCGACTCTCTGGAACTCCCTTCCACCGAGGGCAGTGCAATATAGAGCTGAATTTTAGGAGATGAAGAAGCAGGGGTGTATGATGAAAGGCCAAAAGGGAAGGTAGGCATAAAAGAGGGTAAAGTATGGAGAGTGAAGAAGAAAGTGAATAAGAATGGATGATGGAACTGAATAGAATAGATGGAGAAGATGATAGGGGGAAGAGAGAAGAATTGCAGCTGAGGACAAAGGGCTCTATAATGGAAGGTGAAAGAGAAAGACAGAGGTGTGGATGGTGAAGGGTTAAGGGATGAGCAATAGTTGGAAAGTGAAGACAAAGTGGAAGACTGATAGTGTCGTGAGCATCCCTCTTGCCCCCGGATCTTCAGAGAGGTGAGTCACTTCATCCCTCGCTCCACTGAGCCCTCTGCGCCCTCACTTCTCCCCCTCCACCACTTCGTACAAGGTTGTGTCCCAACCCACCTTACCAGCCACTTAAAGGGAATGTCCAAGCAAAAAAATAAAAGACTTACCCGGGGCTTCCTCCAGCCTCTTGCAGCCTACATGTCCCACGCCGCAGCTCTGCTCTCAGCTACTGGCCCGGGGTCCCCTCCGGTGCAGAGGACGCAAGGTTGTCCTCTACTGCGCCTGCGCGAGTGCCGCAGCCAATCAAGTCCATGTTGTCCGGAGTGTACTGCCCAGGCACAGAACTACTGCGCCTGCGCAGTACTCTCCAGACAAAGTGGACTTGATTGACAGCGGTGCAGTAGAGAACGACCTTGCAAGGTCGTCCTCTGCACCGGCGGGGCCTGGGACCCCGGCCCGGCAACTGAGAGTGGAGCTGCGGTGTGGTACATGTAGGCTGCAAGGGGCTGGAGAAAGCCCTGGGTAATTTTTTTATTTTTTTTTATTTGCCCAGATATTCCCTTTAAAATGGCCCTGCAATCTCACACACTCAGAAACGCACACACTGCACAAACCGGCACACACTCACAGACACACACACACGCACATTGAACATGCTGCACAAACAGGCACGCACTTAGGGTACATACACACGGCATACAAATGTATGTTAAAAAAAAGCTGCGAGGCAGAAACTAAAGACAGAAGAGTGCAGCGTGCAGTTTTAAGAGACAATTGGCATCAGCAACAATTGTACACACTTGACAACATACTGAATGATCTCACAACACAAGCAGTCTGCCACGGACTTGTAAAGTGATCATCATCTTCTGCAATCGGGCAATCTGCATTGTTTAAATGGAAATAAATATGTCAGCCTCCATATCCCTCTCACTTCAGGTGTCCTTTAGTGCCCATTTACACTTGCATTGCAAGTGTGCGTTGCGTTACCCTGTTTTACCGCAGGGTAAAGCAATGACAATGCAAAGCAATGGGGCTTAGCACACTTACCGCAATGCGGCATGTTGCGCCGGAAGTGTGCAATCCGTCTCTCGGCCAATGCAGGGGCAACAGCGCGATACCGCCGGACTTCCACAGCGGCAGAATTAATGTAAGTCAATGGACGACGCATACCTTTTAAAGAGGTTGGGGTTGCGGTGTGCATGTGCGGAATGACAGGAATACAACCATAATCCCTGGGAATCCCAGTGACGTACTTCCTGTACGTCACTGAGTGGGGGGCAGTGCTATGCATATGACCCTGTCAGCACACTCTGCCGCAGGATGATTTTTTAGGTCGCGGTGGGATGTGTCAGGGGCATCACATCCCAACCGCAACGCAAAAATAAAATGTAAAACCAGACTAAAAAACCACATTAGCTTGAGAAAAAATAATGCCTATGAAAATGCCTGCATAAGGATTGCTGCACATGCATAGGTGGGAACGGGTAGTCAGTAGATGAGCTTCCAGGAGTCAGGCTTAGCCATGTTTGTGCCTGGACATAAAGACCTATAAACCACGCACACAATGCGATCAGCGCTGCGCTTGCCTTCTCACACCTGGGTAAATACAGTGAAATCACGAGAGGCCTAAATCTCATGGGCAGGTTCAGAAACAATTTCTCAATTTGCTGCACAGCTCTGAAAGGCCTGAGCTCTCTGGTAAATATTTGAGGATTATGATTTCTTCTCCAAATGTATTTTCATGTCAGGAATGTATGCTAAGTATGTATGGAAAAAGTCAGAGACATGAAAGGGCGTTTGTGGCGCTAGAAATAGATGGATGCTACCAGGCCTGGCCCTAGACTTTTTGCCGCCTGAGGCAATCTTTAAAGAAATCCCTCGCCTGGGTCCCCCGTCCTCCGCTCCCCTCCAGCTTTAAAAAGTTACGTTGCTGCAGCTAGCTATTGTAAGAGGCAACGGGCGGGGATCACTCACCTCTTCCTCGTTCCAGCGTGCGCTCCACTGACGTCACTTCCTGCTACAATAGCTGCAGACGTAACTTTTTAAAGCTGGAGGGGAGCGGAGGACGGGGGACCCAGGCGAGGGAGGGGGGGGGTCCGACCCCCCTCCCCGCCGCTAGGCCCAATAACCCCTTCCTGCCCGCTATCCCCTCCAGCTCGGGCGGCCCCCCACACCCACGGACGGGCGGGTGCTGCCCCCCCAGAAGTGCCGCCTGAGGCAAATGTTTCACCCCGCCTCATGGGCGGGACGGCCCTGGATGCTACCCCTGGCATTATTTTTAGAAGAAGCTCGATTCCTGGCTACCATTTGTATCCATTTGTGTCCTAATTGCTTCACTATCGGTCAGGCCCGGATTTACATCACAGGAGCCTATAGGCACAGATGTCCTGGCACCCTAGACTTCACCCTCCATGAACCTACAAACCCCCTTCGAACTGGAGGGTAGCCAGAGGTACCCTCAGTATTAGGTAGCTAGAAGTGCCCCCGACTGAAGGGAGATCTTGTCAGTGGAATGCTGAGAGTTGGTTGAGTAACCTCTCATTTGCATTCCACTCGGGACTCTGTATAGGGAAGGAGAGAGAGGCACTCAAGGAGGGGATTGGGCCGCCTTTCCAATATCAGGCACCTGTAGGCACGTGCCTACAGTGCCTTATAGTAAATCCTGCCCTGCTATCGGTGAATCCCTGACTGAAAAAGCATGCTGATCACATCTGGCTTCACCACCTGCATACTTCTTCAATGATTTAACGGGAACCTGAAGCGAGTGGAATGCGGTGGCTGCCATTTTCAATCCCCTATTAACAATGCCAGTTTCTTGGCTGTCATGCTGTCATGCTGATCTTTTGGCTTTAGTTGTTTCTGAGTCCCACACCCACAACAAGCATGCAGCCAGTGTAGTCAGACCACCTGATCTGCATCCTCATTCTGGGCCAGTGACCTAAAGAAATTAAAGGGGAACTGAAGTTAGAGGTATACGGAGGCTGCCATATTTATTTCCTTTTAATCAATACCAGTTGCCTGGCAGCCCTGCTGGTCTATTTCTCTGCAGTAGTATGTGAACAACACCAGAAACAAGCATGCAGCTAGTCTTGTCAGATCTGACATTAATGTCAGAAACACCTGATCTGCTGCATGCTTGTTCAGGGGCTATGACTAATAGTATTAGAGGCAGAGGATCAGCAGGGCTGCCAGGCAACTGGTACTGCTTAAAAGGAAATAAACATGGCAGTAGTGTTGGGCGAACAGTGTTCGCCACTGTTCGGGTTCTGCAGAACATCACCCTGTTCGGGTGATGTTCGAGTTCGGCCGAACACCTGACGGTGCTCGGCCAAACCGTTCGGCCACATGACCGAACTAAGAGCGCATGGCCGAACGTTCCCCAAACGTTCGGCTAGCGCTGTGATTGGCCGAACGGGTCACGTGGTTCGGGCCCGAACGCGCTCTGATTGGCCGAACGGTCACGTGGTTCGGGTAAATAAATACCCGAACCACGTCATATCTCCGCCATTTGTCTGTGGGTTTAGCTTTGGGTAGGCAGGCAGGGTAGTTCGCTCTCCAGCCACGCTAGCCAGGGTCCCCCCCAGTCATTGTGTGTCGCTGCTGGGAACAGTAGTACACCGCTCGCTCAGCCACACTATATATATAGCATTGTTTACTGCCACTGTGTACCTCACTCAGCCACGCTATATATAGCATTGTGTTTTCTGACACTCTGTGTACACGGCTTAGCCTGGCTATATAGCATTGTGTGTACTGCCACTGTGCACCTTGCTCAGCCACGCTATATATAGCATTGTGTTTTCTGACACTCTGTGGACACGGCTTAGCCTGACTATATAGCATTGTGTGTACTGCCACTGTGTACCTCGCTCAGCCACGCTATATATAGCATTGTGTTTACTGCCACTCTGTGTACACAGCTCAGCCAGACTACATAGCATTGTGTGTACTGCCACTGTGCACCTCGCTCAGCCACGCTATATATAGCATTGTGTTTTCTGACACTCTGTGTACACGGCTTAGCCTGACTATATAGCATTGTGTGTACTGCCACTGTGCACCTCGCTCAGCCACGCTATATATAGCATTGTGTTTACTGCCACTCTGTGTTCACCGCTCAGCCAGACTATATACCATTGTTTACTGACACTCTGTGTACACGGCTCAGCCTGACTATATAGCATTGTGTGTACTGCCACTGTGCACCTCGCTCAGCCACGCTATATATAGCATTGTGTTTACTGCCACTCTGTGTACACCGCTCAGCCAGACTATATACCATTGTTTACTGACACTCTGTGTACACCGCTCAGCCAGACTATATACCATTGTTTACTGACACTCTGTGTACACCGCTCAGCCTGACTATATAGCATTGTGTGTACTGCCACTGTGCACCTCGCTCAGCCACGCTATATATAGCATTGTGTTTTCTGACACTCTGTGTACACGGCTTAGCCTGACTATATAGCATTGTGTGTACTGCCACTGTGCACCTCGCTCAGCCACGCTATATATAGCATTGTGTTTACTGCCACTCTGTGTACACCGCTCAGCCAGACTATATACCATTGTTTACTGACACTCTGTGTACACCGCTCAGCCAGACTATATACCATTGTTTACTGACACTCTGTGTACACGGCTCAGCCTGACTATATAGCATTGTGTGTACTGCCACTGTGCACCTCGCTCAGCCACGCTATATATAGCATTGTGTTTACTGCCACTCTGTGTTCACCGCTCAGCCAGACTATATACCATTGTTTACTGACACTCTGTGTACACGGCTCAGCCTGACTATATAGCATTGTGTGTACTGCCACTGTGCACCTCGCTCAGCCACGCTATATATAGCATTGTGTTTACTGCCACTCTGTGTACACCGCTCAGCCAGACTATATACCATTGTTTACTGACACTCTGTGTACACCGCTCAGCCAGACTATATACCATTGTTTACTGACACTCTGTGTACACGGTTCAGCCTGACTATATAGCATTGTGTGTACTGCCACTGTGCACCTCGCTCAGCCACGCTATATATAGCATTGTGTTTTCTGACACTCTGTGTACACGGCTCAGCCAGACTATATAGCATTGTGTGTACTGCCACTCTGTGTACACGGCTCAGCCAGACTATATATCATTGTGTGTACTGCCACTCTGTGTACACCGCTCAGCCAGACTATATAGCATTGTGTGTACTGCCACTCTGTGTACACCGCTCAGCCAGACTATATAGCATTGTGTGTACTGCCACTCTGTGTACACCGCTCAGCCAGACTATATAGCATTGTGTGTACTGCCACTCTGTGTACACCGCTCAGCCAGACTATATAGCATTGTGTGTACTGCCACTCTGTGTACACCGCTCAGCCAGACTATATACCATTGTTTACTGCCACTCTGTGTACACCGCTCAGACAGACTATATACCATTGTTTACTGCCACTCTGTGTACACCGCTCAGCCAGACTATATACCATTGTTTACTGACACTGTGTGTACACCGCTCAGCCAGACTATATAGCATTGTGTGTACTGCCACTGTGTACCTCGCTCAGCCACGCTATATATAGCATTGTTTACTGACACTCTGTGTACACGGCTCAGCCAGACTATATAGCATTGTGTGTACTGCCACTCTGTGTACACCGCTCAGCCAGACTTTATAGCATTGTGTGTACTGCCACTCTGTGTACACCGCTCAGCCAGACTATATAGCATTGTGTTTACTTCCACTCTGTGTCTGCTGGGCCTGGGAACATTAGTACACCGCTCACCTGCCACTGTATAGCATTGTGCTCTGTGTCGCTGCTGGGAATAGTGGTACACCGCTCACCCGCCACTGTATAGCATTGTGCTCTGTGTCGCTGCTGGGAATAGTGGTACTGTATAGCATTTCTGTACTGCCACTGTACTGCTGCCAGTCAGCGTGTACTGTAAGGATAAGTGAAATGAGGAAGAAATCCGGTGAAAGAGGAAGGGGCAAGGGAAGAGGTGTTTCCCCTGACGGTTCACGTACAGGCCACAGGGGAGCACCCAAGAAAACCCACTCAATACCGCCCATGTTGTCCAGGACAACAACCCTCACAGATCCAAAAGAACAGGACCAGATAATTACTTGGATGACCTCTCAAGCGTCCAGCAGTGGGTTAAGCAGCACCAGCACATCACGCACGAGGTCCGAGTCCTCAGCCAGTTACAAGGAGCCAGTGGGCACAAAGCTGACACAACCGGCAGCGACACCACGCACACAACTGCCAGATAACCAGTCCGATGAATTACCTCAGGACACAATGGGGTATTCGCAGGAGCTATTCCCAGCCCAACAAACTTCCACCTTTCAACGGTCAATGGAGGAACAGCCAGAAATGTTGTGCCCGGATTCACAACCATTAACTGTGGGAAATGCACCGCGCACTGAAATACAAGGCAAGTCCGAGGAGGACTCGGAAACCCAAATCCCAGAGCAAGTTGGGCAGGAGGGGTTGCAATTGCAGGAGGTCGGCCGACAAGATCTGGAAGACGACGTTGGAGTGAGCTGCGCAGAGGTTGTGCGGCCCCCCACAATGACATATGACGAGTTTAAGGAGATGGAAGAGGAGGGTAGGGACAATGTGGACAGAGACCCAGATTTTGTTTGTGAACGAGAACATCGCCGTCGTAGCAGCAGCACAGATGAGTCTGTTGAAGAACCCACTGCTGCACGAGTTCGCCTTGTGCCACAAGGTAGGCGGCGCGCAATTTCAGGCACCACAAGCGTGGAAGTTCAAGTGAGAGGCAAAAGAGGAGCAAACAGAAATCGCCAGCAAGGAGGCAGGTGCTCCAAAGTCTGGGCTTTCTTTGAAGACTGCACTGAGGATGTTACCATGGCGATTTGCAAGGTGTGCAAGACCCGCCTGAGCAGGGGGAAAAGTATTAACAACCTCTCCACCACCAGCATGAGCCGCCACATGCTATCCAAACATCCCACTCTGTGGGCAAACGCGGCAGGACAGGGTACCAGCAACACTGCCTCCCTTGGGTTCACCAGACTCACCACCAGACCCACCTCAGCAGCAGCAGTAGCCCAGCCATTGCGTGGTTCACAACATTCACAAACATCAGACGACGCTGACACTGTCACTTTCCGGAGTAGTGCTCTTGAGGTCTCCCAGTGTTCATCAAACACAACAACCAACAGCCCTTCCGTGTGCAGCGCTACGGTTCAGTTGTCTGTGTCGGAGATGTTTGAGCGCAAGAGGAAATTGCCAGCAAATGACCCCCGGGCCGTGGCAGTAACAGCCAGCATAGCCAAGCTTTTGGCCTGCGAAATGCTGCCATATCGAGTGGTGGAGACAAACAGCTTCAAGGGCATGATGTCAGTGGCCATCCCACGTTACGTGGTTCCCAGCCGCTACCACTTTGCGCGCTCTGCAGTGCCTGAGTTGCATGAGCACGTGGTCAGCAAAATAACCCGAAGCTTGAAGAATGCCGTTGCCTGCAAGGTTCACCTCACCACTGACACTTGGACGAGTGCGTTCGGACAGGGTCGATACATCTCCCTTACCGCGCACTGGGTGAACCTTGTGGAGCCTGGCAGCGATTCCTCACCTGCTACGGCGCGGGTGTTGCCCACGCCGCAAACAGCTGCACCGCCGTCCCTCCCACTGGATAACAACAGCAGCACCTACCTCTCTGACTCCTTCTCCTCCAACGCATCTCAAAGCTGTACCTCATCCGGAAACGCTAACCCAGCAGCAGTAGGATCGTGGAAGCAGTGCAGCACAGCTGTTGGCATGCGTCAGCAAGCGTTGCTGAAGCTGATCTGCCTTGGGGATAAGCAGCACACAGGGGAGGAAATTTGGAAGGGAATAAAGGAACAGACGGATTTGTGGCTGGCACCGCTGGACTTGAAACCGGGCATGGTTGTGTGTGATAATGGGAGTAATCTCATTCGCGCTTTAAGGTTGGCTAAGCTGACACACATCCCTTGCCTGGCGCACGTGATGAACCTAGTAGTTCAGCGGTTCCTGAGGACATACCCAGGCGTGGCCGATCTTCTGTTGAAGGTGCGTCGAGTGGCCAAACATTGTAGAAATTCCAGTACTGCTTCGGGGGCACTCGCCAAGATGCAGGAGCGCTTCAATCTCCCCCACCATCGCTTGCTGTGTGATGTCATGTCCCTATGCGCTGGAATTCTACGCTGCACATGCTAGCACGCTTTTGTGAGCAGAAGAGTGCAGTGGTCCAGTACATGACGGCGCAGTACCGAGGCGCATCCGGACAGCTGCCAAGCTTCTGTGGATCCGATTGGGCCAACATGTTGGACCTCTGCCAAGTCCTCCAAAATTTTGAGCAATCCACGTTGCTTGTGAGCAGTGACAACTCTTCAGTCAGCATTACCATACCACTGCTGTGTTTACTGAAGAGGTCAATGTTGAAAATCAAGGAAACAGCTGTCATGATGCAACTGGGGGAATCTGAAGGAGAAAACGATCAGCGTGATGGTACCAACATCAGGCCATCCGCCTCAGGGAACGCTGGCCCCAGCAGCTATGACGAAGAAGAGGAGGAGGAACAGCTGGAGTTGGAGCAGGAATTTCATGCCACCACTGACGAGGGCCAGAGCGGTGCACGTTGGACTTCCACAATTCAGCGCGAATGGTCAGCAGAAGCAGACCAGGAGGAAGGTGACGACTATGATGCATCACAACAACTATCACAACGCTCACAAGAGGATGATGAGGATTCTGGTAGGACTCTTGCACACATGGCTCAATTCATGCTAGACTGCATTGAACGCGACCCACGCATTGTGCGCATTCTGGACAACACCAATTACTGGGTTTATACCCTTCTGGATCCACGGTACAAACACAATGTTCCAAAACTGCTTGAAGAAAGAGTCAGACAGGTCAAAATGGAAGAATACCAGCAGGCCCTTGTGGAGACTTTAGAGAGGAGATTGACATCCTCCCCCTCCTCTAGCCAGTTGTACGCCGACAGACTGACTTCCGCAAACCCAGGACGACCAGGAGGGCAGCAAACAACGCAAGCCGCAGCTAGTGCCCAAAAGGGAATGGTATCAGCAGTGTCCTTGGAGTGGGAAAATTTTCTGACACCCATGCAGCAGCAGCCCACTGAACAGGAAGCGTGCAGATCCACCTCCAACACCGATCGCCTGGAGAAGATGGTCAAGGACTACATGTCAGATGACGTAGCTGTGTCGAACAATCCATCTGCACCCTTCAACTATTGGGTATCGAAGCTAGACACCTGGCACGAACTGGCAATGTACGCAATAGAGGTGCTGGCTTGCCCGGCAGCCAGCGTTATGTCGGAACGCTGTTTCAGTGCTGCCGGAGGCATCGTCACAGATCGGCGTATCCGCCTCTCCACAGAAAATGCAGACCGTCTGACTCAAATTAAAATGAATCAATCCTGGATTGGAAACGACTACGCAACACTCCAGGACCCCAACCAAGTAACATGACCAATGAACATCTGGGATGGTGTAGCGTTTCCGGTCCCTGTTTATTGAACCTCTCATCTGTATTACATTTATGACTGCATGGCGGCAAAAAGCATTGCTGCTATATCCGCACGCTTTTTGTCCTCATGCAAGGCCTGGGTTGTTGTGTCTCAAAAAGCATGGCCTTCTCCTCCTGCGCCTGCTCCTGTTCCATCACGTGTGCTGCTGCTGCTGCTGGGTTAGCGTTGCCGGTCCCTGTTTATGGAACCTCTTATCTTTATTACATTTATGACTGCATGGCGGTACAAAGCATGCTATCCGCACGCTTCTTGTCCTCATGCAAGGCCTGGGTTGTTGTGTCTCACAAAGCGTGGCCTTCTCCTCCTGCGCCTCCTCCTGTTCCATCACGTCTGCTGCTGCTGGGTTAGCGTTGCCGCGTGGTCCCTGTTTATTGAACCACTTATCTTTATTACATTTATGACTGCATGGCGGTACCTCATGCAAGGCCTGGGTTGTTGTGTCTCACAAAGCGTGGCCTTCTCCTCCTGCGCCTCCTCCTGTTCCATCACGTCTGCTGCTGCTGGGTTAGCGTTGCCGCGTGGTCCCTGTTTATTGAACCACTTATCTTTATTACATTTATGACTGCATGGCGGTACCTCATGCAAGGCCTGGGTTGTTGTGTCTCACAAAGCGTGGCCTTCTCCTCCTGCGCCTCCTCCTGTTCCATCACGTCTGCTGCTGCTGGGTTAGCGTTGCCGCGTGGTCCCTGTTTATTGAACCACTTATCTTTATTACATTTATGACTGCATGGCGGTACCTCATGCAAGGCCTGGGTTGTTGTGTCTCACAAAGCGTGGCCTTCTCCTCCTGCACCTGCTCCTGTTCCATCACGTGTGCTGCTGCTGCTGCTGGGTTAGCATTGCCGGTCCCTGTTTATGGAACCTCTTATCTTTATTACATTTATGACTGCATGGCGGTACAAAGCATGCTATCCGCACGCTTCTTGTCCTCATGCAAGGCCTGGGTTGTTGTGTCTCACAAAGCGTGGCCTTCTCCTCCTGCGCCTCCTCCTGTTCCATCACGTCTGCTGCTGCTGGGTTAGCGTTGCCGCGTGGTCCCTGTTTATTGAACCACTTATCTTTATTACATTTATGACTGCATGGCGGTACAAAGCATGCTATCCGCACGCTTCTTGTCCTCATGCAAGGCCTGGGTTGTTGTGTCTGAAAGCGTGGCCTTCTCCTCCTGCGCCTCCTCCTGTTCCATCACGTGTGCTGCTGCTGGGTTAGCGTTACCGGTCCCTTTTCCTGGAACCTCTTATATGTATTACATTTATGACTGCATGCCGACAAAAAGCATGTTACCTGTGCAAAGAAAACAGACATTTCCCGCATTTAAAAGACAGTTTTCCCTTTGAAACTTTAAAATCGATTTTCTCAAAAACTATAACCTCTTTTTGCTAAAAAAAAATTTTCCTCTTGTACCCACTCCCAAGGTGCACATACCCTGTAAATTTGGGGTATGTAGCATGTAAGGAGGCTTTACAAAGCACAAAAGTTCGGGTCCCCATTGACTTCCATTATGTTCGGAGTTCGGGTCGAACACCCGAACATCGCGGCCCTGTTCGGCCCGAACCCGAACATCTAGATGTTCGCCCAACACTACATGGCAGCCTCCATATACCTCTCTCTTCAGTTCCCCTTTAAAGGCAGAGCATCGTCACAGACCTCAGGCAACAGGATTGATTATTGGAAGATGACAAACACTTATATAGCGCTTTTCTCCTGGCGGACTCAAAGCGCTAGAGCTGCAGCCACTAGTACGCGCCCTATAGGCAGTAGCAGTGTTAGGGAGACTTGCATAAGGTCTCCTGCTGAATAGGTGCTGGCTTACTGAACAGGCAGAGCCGAGATTCAAATCCTGGTCTCCCATGTCAGAGGCAAAGCCCTTAACCATTACACTATCCAGCCACACAGAATGAAGATAGCAGCCTCCATATCTCTCTCACTTTAGGTTCCCTTTAATAGGCAGTGAAGCCATAGGACGAGTATAAGGGCCCTTTTCTACTAGCCGTGATCCACTTAAAGTGGACCCAAATTAAAAATACAAGATTTCAGAAATAAAATCTATTTTCTAAATTATAATAATAAATAGCAGCCTTTTTTCAGCTGCATGATGACAAATATAAAGTATTTTACATTTATTGGAGGAACCCCTCCCTTCCTTTCATATTGCCGGGACAGAATCCGACAAACTGGTGGAGTGGGTGGTGTCCAGCACAGGAGGAATTGCTAATGGCTGCCACCTGTATAGCCCTAGTTATGAAAAGAGAAGGGTGAAAAGCATGCACTGAAATGCTCATAGGCTTGAAGGAGTGCTTACCGTATTTATCTTTGTATGTGTCAGAGTAGTGCAACTAAATATTTTGAATTAAAAAAATGTTTGGTTTGGGTCCGCTTTAAACAAGCGGATCGCCAGCGTTTTGCCGATCGATTGTGCACCGTGATTTACATGTAAATCGCAGTGCACTTTTTGCATTAGCGCGTTTTGATTTTTTCCCAAGCGCAATCGTAGTGCTGCGCGTTTATTGCCGCGATTGCGTTTCGCTCACGACGGTTCACATCGCAGTGGTGTCAAGTGGAAAAAGAAGCTTTTGCAAGCGCAACTGCATTTGTGATTGCGCTTGCCAGTTGCGCATCTAGCAGGCCATCAACTCCGAAGAGTCCGTACGGCTTTGTACAGGTCAATTTTTTCCACAAAGTATTTTAGCGCCATACTTTGTTTGCATTGCCCCAGAAGAGTCTGGACAGCATAAAAAAGGCCACAAGTGTCACCATTTTGAAAATGTAATAACCAGCACTATTTAAAAGTGGGTGTTTTGTAAACTACTGACTCATGTAGTTTTGCTAAAAATTTCCCTAGTTTGATTATAACTTTAATGAGTTGGATTAAGTCTGTCCCTACCTATCTTTTATGTCACAGAGTTCAAGCTATAAGATACATAAAAATGTATTCTGCAATTCATTTATGAAACTGAGGTCAGGTCACATATACGCCATTGGATAACAAACTTGATGCACAGCAATCCATTATTCTCAAAGTGTGCCTATGGCTTTTTGCAGTTTATTCAGATATGGACTGGTTAGTATTAGGAGTATGTGGTGGGTGGTTAGGGTTAGGAGTAGGCTGCTGAGGGGTGATTAGTGTAAGACATAATTGGGAGAGGGTGCAGGTGAGAGGGTATGGTGAGTGATTGCAGAATATTGGTTAAATTACTGATATTCTACTATAGTAAATAATAGAATATCGGTAAAATTACTCAAATTCTATTACCTTATATTATGCCTATTGCTGTCAGTTTTGCACCCATTTTTCCATGTTGTGCTATTATAGATATGCCCTATCCATACTTAACACTAATCCTCCCCAATCTACACTTAAAGTGAACCTCCGGACTAAAAATCTACCCAGCAGAACTGAAAAGGCTTGGTGTTTCTTTAATAGTTTCACAGCATCAGAACTTTGTTTTTCTTATAAAAGCATCATTTTTAGCTGCATTTTTAGATAAGCTCCACCTATCAAAGAAAACTACCCGGGCTTTTTTTCCCTGATGCTGTGCAAAGCATGATGGGATTTCCTATGTTGTTATTCACCTTGCCTAGCAACTGGGAGGGGTGATCAGCACACAGGACAGTTGGAACTGTGTCTCATGCTCCCTGTCACCTCCTTTCAACCAAAAAGATGGCTGCCCTCATGAAATCAAACATTTTCGTGTTCTTTTAAAACAGGGTGGGTAAGAGATTATATTACCTATCTATTTTAATTAACATAGCTAATGTAACTTAATGACAGTATGTTTGTTTAGGCTGAAGTTCCTCTTTAACACTGATGGGCACCGCCATAAGTGACCACATAAAATGCCACTTATAGCGGCTCCAATGGTAAATTTGGGCCCTGGAGTTGCCCGATAAAATAACGGGCACCGTGACCGCCCACTATAGAAACTGTGGCTACAAATAGCGGGTGCATTGGCACCCGCTATTTTATATTTATAGCAGCAGTTTCTGTAGTGGGTGGTCCAGTTGACTGCTATTTTATCGGGTGACTTTAGGGTCCAAATTTACTGTTATAGCCGATTTTAGTGGCTTTTAACAAGGTGGCCTATAGTGGCACTCAAATTTATCAGCACACACTGCACCCAAATTTATGTGAACCTTCACAGCAGCTCCTGCCACCTCAGAACACAGATCTGATGTAACACAGAACTGCTGTGAGAGAGGTACAGTCAGGGAGAGGCCTCACTTGTGTCTGCGGAAAACACTGGCGTTTTCCCACAGAAATGTTTTGCATCCATTGCAATTGATGTTCCTCCTTCTGGTGTTCAATGTAAATAAGCTTTCTGTGCTCACATCTTGTCAGCATACAGGAAAAGGCAGGCTTATTAGCCGAAAGCTTACTCTTGTTCTTATAAAGTGAACCCGTGGCGGATCTAACGTAAAAAAACAGATACTTACCTGAGAAGAGGGAAGCCTCTGGATCCTCCCCCAGACCACCGCAACTGCCTGAGACCCTCCTGAAGATCCCGCTGCTTTTCATGCACAACCACTACTAAGCTGTACCCACATGCGTATGGCTGCACCTGCACAGCAGCACGAACGGCTCCAGCTTACTGCGCAGGCGCGGCTGTACTTGTGCAGTTGTAGTATGGCCACATTCGTACATGAAGAGGAGCGTGGTCATAATCAGAGATCCAAAAAGCTCTTGTCGGATTTCTTTCAGGGCTCTGTGTGCAGCAATGGTGGGGGCCAGGAGGACTAAGGTAAGTATCTGTTTATTAAACCTCAAGATCGCCTCTGGTACACTTTAAGTTAGCCATCCTAATTCAAAATGTCTTACTTCATACCTCCAAACTTTTTGAGTTAGGAAAGAGGCATACTTTAACACACGCCCCTGCCACACCTCTAACCATGCCCCCGCCAGACCCCTGATCATGTATATCACAAAGAAATCATAAGCAAAAGATGTAGTTTTATCATTCAGACCACGCTGGTCCTATCGATCATCATTAGTTTTATTTCATAATACATTTAAAAGTAAGAAATATATTAATTTAAAGGATGAGAATAAAGTTTACAGTCAATTTTAACCAGTTCAGCCTATCTTGATGGGTATTCTTGTCAAGATAGGCACCAGTCATGTCTATCTGGACGCGTATCCGTGTCCAGTGTTTGAGCGATGGTACCTGCAGAGTCGCGGGGCTGCAGCCCTTCGCACCCTGGCGGTTTTCTGTGTCGGTGATTGGGCAAGGGAAGCACGGCTGCCCCGTAATCGCAGTGCATGTAATGAATAGACATGACCCCCTTCAGGGGCCATGTCCATTCATAATAAAGATGGTGAATGAAAATGTAAAAATAATAAAATAAACACTTCCTGGTAATCCAGGGAATGTTTCTATCTCGCCATCTAGTGGCGACAAGTTAAATTACACACCACACATTTTTAATAAAAAAATAAATAATATAAAATAATATAATCAATACCTTTCATAGGCCTGGTGCACACCAAAAACCGCTAGCAGATCCGCAAAACGCTAGCGGTTTTTGAAACGCTTTTTCTTATTTTTATGAAGCATTTCACCTAGCGTTTTGCAGTTTTGGGTAGCGTTTTTTGTGTAGTAGATTTCATATATTGTTACAGTAAAGCTGTTACTGAACAGCATCTGTAACAAAACCGCCTGCAAAACCGCTCTGAACTGGCGTTTTTCAGAGCGGTTTGCATTTTTCCTATACTTAACATTGGAGGCAGAAATGCCTCCGAAATAAAAACAATGCCTCAGCCCGGGAATATGCGTTTCAGCAAAACGCCTCCCACTCTGGTGTGAACCACCCCATTGAAATACATTACCCTAGCGTATCCACAGCCGCAAGCGGCTGTAAAAACGCAACAAAACCCGCTTGGTGTGCACCAGCCCAAAGACCCCACCCCAGTTACCAAGCAGATGTTTAAAAAAAAAGAAGCTTTTTTAATATGTATGTCATGAAGGTATATTACTGTTATTTTAGTACATAAGGGCTTACAATTGACGGACACACACACACAAAAAAAAAAACCTATACAAAAAAAATACACCTTTATTTCCAAATAATATGTTGGTGCCATACATTGTGCTAGGAACATCATTTAAATGTTGTGATAGCCAGGACCAATGGGCAAATAAAATGGGTGGGTTTTATTTATAGTAGCATTGCTTATTTTAAAACAATAGGGGATGGAATTGGAGAAATAGTGTATTTTTTTCTTTTTTGGGGGGGGGGGGGATTTCCATGTAAAATGCATAGAAAATAAAGTAATTACTGAAAACAAGTATCACAAAAAAACAAAACAAAACAAAAAAACAAGATATAGATCATTTTCGTGTGATGAGTAGTGATAAAGTTATTGGCAAATGAATGGGAGGAGCGCTGACAGGGGAAAATTGCTTCCGACCTTAAAGAGGAACTTCAGCCTAAACAAACATACTGTCATTAAGTAACATTAGTTATGTTAATTAAAATAAATATAATCTCTCTCCCACCCTGTTTTAAAAGAACAGGCAAAGGTTTGTAATTTCATGAGGGCAGCCATCTTTTTGGTTGAAAGGAGGTGACAGGGAGCATGAGACACAGTTCCAACTGTCCTGTCTCCTGATCACCCCTCCCAGTTGCTAGGCAACAAGAACAACATCATCAAAAAATCCCATCATGCTTTGCACAGCATCAGGGGAAAAATGCCCGTACCGGTTTCTTTGATGGGGCGGAGCTTAGCTAAAAATGCAGCTAAAAATGATTTTTTGGTAAGAAAAACAAAGTTCTGATGCTGTGAACCTGATAAAGAAACACCAAGCCTTTTCAGTTATGCTGAGTAGATTTTTAGTCTGGAGGTTCACTTTAAAGGGAAGGTCCAAGCTGTAAAAAAAACAAACTCCCCTTACCTGGGGCTTCTTCCATCCCCTGCCAGTCGTTCTGTGCCCTCGCCGCAGCTCCTCTCACTCCCGGTGTCCTGCGCTGAAGAAGCCGACCTCGCCAGGTCGGCATCCGGGTCGGCTTCATGTGCGCTCTACGTGGTGTACGTGACGTCATCGTGTCTCTAGTAGTAGAGACCCGATGACGTTGCATACACCATGTGACACCCCCCGCCGTGGAGCGCACAGGAAGCAAACCCGGAAGCCGACCTGGAGAGGTCAGCTTCTTCAGCGCAGGACACCGGGAGTGAGAGGAGCTGCGGCGAGGGCACAGAACGACTGCCGGGGCTGGAGGAAGCCCCAGGTAAGTGGAGTTTGTTTTTTTACAGCTTGGATGTTTCCATTAAGGTGAAAACACCTGTAGGCTGAACCGGTTAAAAACATATTTTAGGAGAAAAATACATATAATTACATAGATCTGTACATCAGATATGAAAGAGGGACAATTCAAGACAAAATTGGGACAGAGGGATTCAGTTCTGTCCCTCCAAAAAAGTACGAGTTACTTTCAGTGGCGTAGCTAAGGAGCTGTGGGCCCCGATGCAAGTTTTACAATGGGGCCCCCCAAGCACTCTACACATAACAATTTATACGGCGCACCAAAATCTGCCAATGGCAACTACAGTGTCAGAGGTGCAAGAAGAGGATGGGGAACAGTTTGTTAATGATTACCACTATTCAAAGTTTCTACAGAAGTCATTATTATGAGCATAGGACCAATAGAGAGCTAATTCTGTAGTTAAGGGAGGGCCCCTCGGGGCCCCTCTGGCCCCGATGCGGTCGCTACCTCTGCACCCCCTATTGCTACGCCCCTGGTTATTGATGGCTAGCACAGCTCTACTGCTCTTCTGATATTTCTGAGCTGCAATTCCGATTGTGGCCACAGAATGGCGGTGTATGAGAGCACAATAAACCCCAGCAGTGATAGCCAGAGACGCGGTGTAGTACGAGGAACGTGTGCGATCCCCTTCTAGTATCACAGTGATTATTTGTCCCTTCACATGCGGACAAACGGCCACGCAGCGTTGTGTTTACTCTCAGCAGGGAGTGGTAAACACACAGCAGAAAGCAAACAGAAAAGTTCAGAGCAGATCAGATTACCCCCGTGATCCGAGCTGCATGTGCCTCTCTGCCCTGTGCCCGACCCCCTGCCCCTGTGCCCGGAGTGTGGCAGCTCCAGCGATCCCCACTGATCAGTACATAGAATGCCTGCACGTGGGAGAGCATTGCGGCTACTTTAATAGCTTCCAGTAATGAGCCTGATGATCAGCATTAGGAAAGGACGCTGCTGCTGGTAAAGAAGTGTAAATTGATAATAATGATATCCCAGATCGGGGAGAGGGAAGCCTTGCCTGGCCTTTCCTGTACAAAGAGGTGTGTGATGGCCGGGAAGATAGCAATGGATCTCCCCCTCCTCCTCCCTTTTCCTGGGGATGGCTAATTAAAGACAAGTGCACGTGCTGAGTGTCAGCAGGGTTCGAGCATAAGAAGTGAGCAGGGAGCTGGTCAGACCTCACACAGGAGGGACTCCCCATAGCATTCACTTAAGTTTATTTGTTTCCTCCTCATCAATCCAATTCCTATCATCAGATCCAGCAGCCACCTTATCATGGACAAGCTAAACTCTATATAAGACTGGCATGGTTCACTAGCTGCAAACTTGTGGCTACTGTTCTTCTCTGTACACTGACTGTGTGCAGCCTGACTGAGCTACTGGACAGGTAACACTGCTGATGATCTGCCTTCCTGCCTGTTCTCAGTGCTGCTGTCACTTCTCTGTACACAGACTATGTGCAGCCTGCCTGAGCTACTGGACAGGTAACACTGCTGATGATCTGTCTCCCTGCTTGTTCTCAGTGCTGCTGTCACTTCTCTGTACAGGGACTGTGTGCAGCCTGAGCTACTGGACAGGTAACACTGCTGATGATATGTCTCCCTGCTTGTTCTCAGTGCTGCTGTCACTTCTCTGTACAGGGACTGTGTGCAGCCTGAGCTACTGGACAGGTAACACTGCTGATGATCTGTCTCCCTGCTTGTTCTCAGTGCTGCTGTCACTTCTCTGTACAGGGACTGTGTGCAGCCTGAGCTACTAGACAGGTAACACTGCTGATGATCTGCCTTCCTGCTTGTTCTCAGTGCTGCTGTCACTTCTCTGTACACAGACTGTGTGCAGCCTGCCTGAACTACTGGACAGGTAACACTGCTGATTATCTGTCTCCCTGCTTGTTCTCAGTGTTGCTGTCACTTCTCTGTACAGGGACTGTGTGCAGCCTGAGCTACTGGACAGGTAACACTGCTGATGATCTGTCTTCCTGCTTGTTCTCAGTGTTGCTGTCACTTCTCTGTACAGGGACTGTGTGCAGCCTGCCTGAGCTACTGGACAGGTAACACTGCTGATGATCTGTCTCCCTGCTTGTTCTCAGTGCTGCTGTCACTTCTCTGTACAGGTACTGTGTGCAGCCTGACTGAGCTACTGGACAGGTAACACTGCTGATGATCTGCCTTCCTGCTTGTTCTCAGTGCTGCTGTCACTTCTCTGCGAAGGGACTGTGTGCAGCCTGAGCTACTGGACAGGTAACACTGCTGATGATATGTCTTCCTGCTTGTTCTCAGTGCTGCTGTCACTTCTCTGTGCAGAGACTGTGTGCAGCCTGAGCTACTGGAAAGGTAACACTGCTGATGATCTGTCTCCCTGCTTGTTCTCAGTGCTGCTGTCACTTCTCTGTACAGGGACTGTGTGCAGCCTGCCTGAGCTACTGGACAGGTAACACTGCTGATGATCTGTCTCCCTGCTTGTTCTCAGTGCTGCTGTCACTTCTCTGTACAGGGACTGTGTGCAGCCTGAGCTACTGGACAGGTAACACTGCTGATGATATGTCTCCCTGCTTGTTCTCAGTGCTGCTGTCACTTCTCTGTGCAGGGACTGTGTGCAGCCTGAGATACTCGACAGGTAACACTGCTGATGATCTGTTTCCCTGCTTGTTCTCAGTGCTGCTGTCACTTCTCTGCTCTGGCACTGTGTGCAGCCTGAGCTACTAGACAGGTAACACTGCTGACGATCTGTCTCCCTGCTTGTTCTCAGTGCTGCCGTCACTTCTCTGTACAGGGACTGTGTGCAGCCTGAGCTATTGGACAGGTAACACTGCTGATGATCTGTCTCCCTGCTTGTTCTCAGTGCTGCTGTCACTTCTCTGTACAGAGACTGTGTGCAGCCTGAGCTACTGGACAGGTAACACTGCTGATGATCTGTCTCCCTGCTTGTTCTCAGTGCTGCTGTCACTTCTCTGTACAGGTACTGTGTGCAGCCTGACTGAGCTACTGGACAGGTAACACTGCTGATGATCTGCCTTCCTGCTTGTTCTCAGTGCTGCTGTCACTTCTCTGTGCAGGGACTGTGTGCAGCCTGCCTGAACTACTGGACAGGTAACACTGCTGATGATCTGTCTCCCTGCTTGTTCTCTGTGCTGCTGTCACTTCTCTGTGCAGGGACTGTGTGCAGCCTGAGATACTAGACAGGTAACACTGCTGATGATCTGTCTCCCTGCTTGTTCTCAGTGCTGGTGTCACTTCTCTGTACATGGACTGTGTGCAGCCTGAGCTGCTGGACAGGTAACGCTGCTGATGATATGTCTCCCTGCTTGTTCTCAGTGCTGCTGTCACTTCTCTGCGCAGGGACTGTGTGCAGCCTGAGATACTAGACAGGTAACACTGCTGATGATCTGTCTTCCTGCTTGTTCTCAGTGCTGCTGTTACTTCTCTGCACAGAGACTGTGTGCAGCCTAAGCTCTTGGACAGGTAACATTGCTAAATACCTGCCTTCTTGCTTTGCAGGTGGCTTGTGTCACTTTGCTAACTGTGAATGAGAACCTGCAGCAGTGTGTGTGAGCTGGTGTGGCTGCTGTGTGTACTCAGGTATTAAGCAAGGAGGAGTGCTTGAGGATGGTGTGGTGGTGGAGGCAGTACATAAAGGGGGTGTAGTGAAAGTGAATGGTAAAAGTGCTGTGACAGTGCCTCTTGGGTTCAGACTGAAGAGGCAGCCTGTGGGAGAAGGATGTGCAGATCCAGCATCAGGTTAAATAATACTGACAGGAGTCTACTTTCTTCTATTCCACTTCAAGAAGCCACCTAAACCAGAGCTCTGGAGGACACCCAGTGGATGAGAAGATGAGGGATTTCATGTACACTGCTGTGTTGGGGATTCTCTTCCTATTGCTCTCTTCTGGATACTGCAAGGACAGGACTGACTCCTCTAACCTGACAGACAAGGACCTTTTTAACTTTATTATGAAAATCATCAAAGACTTAAATAAGTACAACCTGGATGAGGACAATAAAGTGCAGTACGACTCCAAGCAAAATTATTACCCTGAGGAAAAGGATGACATGGAGTATGAAGCTTACCAGGAGCAGAGAGTAGGTAAGGCATTTCCTAACTAAAGGAGAGAACTGCAAAGTCTATTTGTGTGTGATGGGTTCTTTCCCTCTAGCCAGGCAAACTAGGCTGCTGCCTAGGGCAGCACATTTGTAGTACAATTGTATTTGTTACACTATAGTTTCTTATGCTTTTCTTACTACAACTTTTGATTAGGTGTAGTATATTGTGCAGAGAAAAACACATTTTCGATACAATATAGACAGTCTTTTAAGCTATTATTAGTGTTGTTATATAAACAAATCTCTTCTGAAACTGCATCAGCAGTGATTCTGGAAACTTTTCTCCCAAGTTTTCTCACAAGAGATGTTTTCGCAACTTATTAAAGAGATAACTTTTTAGTCCCCAGAAAGCCAAACAAATCAAAACGAGTTGTTACCAGTTTATCTAAGTCTGATATTACTTTTTCAACCTATTTTTTTATGAATGTATCACTTGCTGGGGGTTGACAAGGTATTTCAAACATAACATGTGAAAACATCTCCTTTGAGAAAATTTAGGGAAAAGTTTTATTAAGCTGTCTTTTATTAATAAGTCTTTGTTCAAAAGTTAGCAATGTAGTTCTAGCAAATAGCAGCTAAGCTGTGTTACCTAAGAGGATGGTGAAGCCGTTGCCTTATATCACATTTGTGGTGTAGGACTTATGTGGAAACTGGTTTATGTTATATTCATTGTAGTTCAATGTTTGTTCTAGTTTTACCATGATAGAAGTATAGTACAGCATAGTATTGTTTAGTAGTTCATCATTTACTAGTGCTCTGCATAGGCAACTGAAGCAGGGCTGGTGGTATCCTAGAAGTCAGGTACTCAGTGACTTTTTTTTTTTCTTATTTTAGCCATTGTTGCCTGCTCTAAAAAAAATGTCCTGTAGTATACAACCTGTTTGTTAGTAGCAAACTTTTCACATAAGAATTCTGCATGATATATACAGTAGTACAGCTACTCAAATACAAGCAACAGTCATTCATATGGTTGGCATAATCCTGAGAAGTCAAATGTATACTTTATCAGCTTAGAAAGCAAATGCAATATGAGGACATTAATCTATGTGTATGAAAGCGATGCAGCGTTGTATTTGTCTTTGCCTCTGAGGCACAGTGCACAGAATAAAAGGGAAGCACAGTGCACAGAAAAAAAGTGACAGGGATAAAAAAAAAACCAAAAAAACAATGAGTAAAAAAAAAAATAGATTTCATACTGTAGTTTGCTTAGCTTTCATAAAATAATTTATATCTGACCTAGGCTCTTATCTTATAATTCACGTTTTCTCTTAAGTTTTCTCCTAGGAGATTTTTTAATCTTATCTAAAAAATAACTTTTTGGAACTTAGCAGTTTCAAACACACACACAAAAAGAAAAAATATAGGTACAGAGCTTATATCAAACGTATATGTTGTTTTTTCCTGTTTGGCGGGAGCTTTAAAGGTGTTATATTGGAAAGGTTTGACAATATCTACTTGGAGAAAACTCAGGAGAAAAGCTGATAGGATATGGACCCAACCTCACCTGTTATGAATAATAAGATAAGGTCCTTAGATAAACCAATACATTGTTAGATTTCTGACCAGTGAACCCAGTAGCTCCGGCAGTCTGTGTGTGCTGGTCATCATTGCTGGTTAATGAGCATGTGCCGTGGTTGGCAGTGGTAATTCATGCACAGAACATTACACTGTAGGGACTTATTAACAAGATCAATACCCAGGAAACATATAAAAGGCCACTGAGACGTATTTATAACAAACATGTGAGGTTTGCTGCAGCTTATTTGCATACTTGGCTTGAGAGGGGGAAGCCTAAAGAGGCTCTCCCCATCCTCCTCAGCCTGGCCAATCCAGTGATGAGACCCCCGTATTGCGTTTGCACTGAGCCTGCACAGTAGCACTCTCCTGCTCAGGCTCTGGTGGTCCGTGGTACTGCGCAAACTGTCGTCAAGCGGGCTTTCAGGGGTCCCATCGCTGGAGCGGCCTGGTGGAGGAGTATGGGGGAAGCCTCTGGAGGATTCCCCACTTGAGGTGAGCACTTTTTTAAGTTTAAAGTCAATGGGAACCACTTGAAAAAAGCAAAAGGCAGATACTTACCTTAGGAGAGCGAAGGCTCTGGGTGCTAATGAGCCTTCTCTCTCCTCTCCCGTTGCCCGTTCCAGCGCTGGCTCACCCGTAGCAGCATGCGACCAATTCAGTCAAATGCTGCTATCTCCACTGCCGAGAGGAAGACTTCAGGAGCCCGAGTGCTCCATACTGCGCATGCGTAAGCGCCCTCTCTCACGCACATGCGCAGTATGGAGCCACCGGTCTTCGGGAGGACTTGGCTCCCGAAGTCACCCACGGCGGGGGGGGGGGGATTTGAACGGAGGAGCTGCCGCCTGAACCAGAGCACCGGGAGAGGAAATGGGAGGCGCTACAGGACCCATAGCCTTCCCTCTCCTTTGGTAAGTATCTGCCTTTTGTTTTTTTCAAGCGGTTCCCATTGGCTTTAACTCCACTTTATTTAAATTTCCTTTTAGTTACAGATAGCGTATAAAAATGTTAGGACCTCCATTGATTTTCTTTTCCTGTGCTCTTCCTGGAGAAATGTCCCCAGATTTCCTGTTTGATGTGACACCTGTGAGCAGAGCAGGAAATGGGGGCTAGGATAGCAATAAAGTTTGATAGAGGATCTCATTCCTCTCCACTTTTGTGAAATCAGTGCTTGTACAGCTCTGAGTGTTTTGGGGCATTTCCCCTCACTTCCTGTTCTCTTTGGTAACACCCTTCGCGGGACAGGAAATGAGAGAGGGCATTTCCCTATATGAAGTCATTCTGGAATGCAGACTTGTGCTAGATTTTTTTTTTCATAATCGGGAAACAAAAGTTTTGACCTAAGTTGCATTTGAGCATAAACATATGTAAATGCAAATCCTATCTTGTTATCCGTCATTTCAAGCTGGGGAACATTTGTTACAAAATCACCTCCTTTCCCATCAGGGAATCCCTTACAGTTAATTAAAACACAAATTTAATCTGTGATCGAAAGCATTAAACAATATAAAAGTAATAGGAACAAAGATATAATGGTTGAAGCTACTGGATGGGTTAATACTTTAAACTGTCACTTCACTCAGAAGCTAATTGATAAGATTGCTAGATTGTCCTGGAAGTCAGAAATTATTGCCAGAAGTCCAGAATTATCAGATTGACTTGAACTGTACCGAGTTTTGTAATGCTAGGTACACACGATGCGTTTTTTCAGTCGGTTCTCCGTCCGATCGATTTTCCGCTTGATTTTCTTATCTTTTCTTATCAATTTCCATTTACTTCTATGAGAAATCGACCAGAAAAACGATCGGAAATAATAACGGAAATTATCTATGGAACCATCTATCGAACACAAAATTGTATGGTGTGTACCTAGCATAAACAATTCAGAAAATCTTTTGCTGTATCCAGGCAAGCTGAGAACTTTCTCTAAGTTGTTTGCACATCAATTACTTAATTAAAATACAAGCTGATAACTCAGTGAAGTGTAAATATGCCTTCAAATGACATTAGTCCAGTCTTGTTTTAGATTCATGTTTACTGTGTTTAACCACTTAGGTCTATCTGGATGGATATATCCATCCAGATAGCCTGCCCTGCTGCTGCTGCGCCGGGCACGCTCCCGCACGTGCTCCCGCCGCCTTTCTTTCCCCGGAGATCAATGAATGGGAATTCAGTTCCCATTCATTGATCTATGTCCCCGTAAGAA
This sequence comes from Hyperolius riggenbachi, assembly GCF_040937935.1. Classification (NCBI taxonomy): domain Eukaryota; kingdom Metazoa; phylum Chordata; class Amphibia; order Anura; family Hyperoliidae; genus Hyperolius; species Hyperolius riggenbachi. Next base: position 105,571,233 of record NC_090649.1, read on the forward strand.
AAACCGACGGCTTCTATGAAAAGCTGCGATTTTTCTATGTCTCACATCATCCTTGCAGTTCCTGTAAGCAAGAGCTCTCGCTTACAGCATGAAAAATCAAAAAATCACTGTAGCTATCTTGTGGTTAAATAATAAAATTACATCTACATACGAGGCTTTTTTTTAAATATACACAATCAAATACATTTAAAATTACCTGTTTTCCTCCCCACTCCAAAAAAACCCAAATAAAATTTTTAATAAAAAAAAACAAAAAAACATAAATAGTTACCTAAGGGTCTGAACTTTTTAATATGCATGTCAAGCGAGTATATTACTATAATTTTTTTTTAAATTATAAGCTTCTAAATAGTGATGGACGCAAATTGAAAAAATGCACCTTTATTTCCAAATAAAATATTGGCGCCATACATTGTTATAGCGACATAATTTAAATGGTGTAATAACCGGGACAAATGGGCAGATAAAACACGTAGGTGTTAATTATGGTAATGCGTATTATTTTAAATCTATAATGGCTGAAAACTGAGAAATAATGATTTTTTTCCATTTTTTTCTTAATCTTCCTGTTAAAATGCATTTAGAAAAAAATAATTCTTAGCAAAATGTACAACCCAAAGAAAGCCTAATTGGTGGTGGAAAAAACAAGATATAGATCAATTCATTGTGATAAGTAGTGATAAAGTTATTGGCGAATGAATGGGAGGTGAAAGTTGCTTGGATGCATCAGGTGAAACGACACTGTAGGCTGAAGTGGTTAATGTTATAGAGCAAATATTAAATTTTGAGTTTCATACCACTGTAAACAGGAAATATGATTGGCAAGGGTATATAACTCTTTCCCGGATCATTACTATTACAGCACCTTTATTGTAGTTATGTCTATTAGTGTTGACAATTGAGCATATTCAAGAACATTAATATTGCTAGCAAAGTGTTACCAGCTGGGCACAGCGCAGGCAATAGGTTAGAACTGTGCATGGGTACACCTACAGCATGTGTGCAAATATGCATTTCTACTTCCGTAACTAATGCTCCTCCCCCTGCCTCATATTAGATGAGTCTGTGTGGCAGCATGTGGAAAATGAGGAGTATAGCGGCTGCAAAAGATTCCTGTCACGGACGGTTGCGGGGACGCAGACGCGTCCTGGCACCGCCCGTGAAGTAAAGAACGATCGCACTCGATTCCTGCATCGATTGCGCTTCAGACAGTATCCCTCAGCTAAGACAGATTCCCCAGCTGTTCCTAAGCTACAGTGACAGCCTGGGGGGAAGCTGTTAATTAGCTGGGACATATTCCCTGTGGAAGGCACAATTTCCCTTTTGGCTCTGGGAACCAGGTGACACTTAGCTGATCTCATGGAGATGTTAATTAACAAACCAGGAGTCTTTTCAGAGCCAAGGAAGCTAATCCCAGCAGGGGGCAGACTTAGCGGAACCATTCAGCCAGGATAGGGAAACATAGAGTTATGATCTTTATGCATGTTTTAGAAGTACCATACATCGGAGAAATGTGAAAGTTATATCATTCTGCTGGTCCGGAGCTTGTGAGTGTTTTGATATTAAATTTGGGCCCCTAGCCTAACCAGAACGCTGGGAATTCCACCGTTTTGTAACCGGGCATGCAAACATGCCCAAGTTTGATATCATATTAATCGGTAGGTTCTGGGGATCGAGAATATGTAATTATTATCTGTGTGCCGGCCGCGCAGGTCGGCCTAGGGAACCTGTCAGGATTATGAGGTTGCTAAAAGCCCCTGCCCAGGTGTGATTACCATAGTCCGGCCTAGGGGGCCGACTCTGGAAGCCCGCCTCTGAGCTCATCTCCATTAAAAGTGAATGAGCTGCCTGAGAAGTTCTTCCTCCCTTTACCATCTTCATGACAATCTGCTGCCAGCCAGAGGACATAGGGCTGGTGGCCATTTTGCTGACCCATCTGAACAAAGAACTCTAAGAACTTGAAACCGTTTGCTTGAACTTGATTGGAAACCAGAACTCTGATTTTTCCCACAAACAGGACATCTTTCCAGGAACTAAGTATTTTTCTCCCTTCTTTTATTTTTCATACTGGCTATTACTGTCTTAATAATTGTGATTTTTAATAAATTGTCTGTATATATTAATTATTTATATTGCGTGAATAAACGACTTTCTCCAAGTCATTCACTTTCCGCTACCCTGCTTATCAGCACACACAGAAATGATCCCGGGTCTCTGAAGATACGCTACTGTTTGTTTGTTGTTGGCTAGACAGAATATCGTGTGTTTAACCGTTTTATTCGCAGGATTAGTCAGTCAGTTAGTGGGCCCCACGGTCCCATGATAACCGCGGTGGTGGCAGTTTACTCTGAACCAGTGGGTGAAGTGGTAATCACCCGTGTCTCACGGGCTCCCTTCTGAGTTGTCCGCGGCTAATTCTTAACGGTTCCTGCGCATTGACTGCGACCAGAGTTCGCACGATCTGTGCGCTGGCACCGTTTAGAAGGCTAAGTGCGGTCAGCCACAAGGGCTCCTGTGACAGTGTTAGGCAGCGGTTGGGACCTGTGTTGTGCTGAAAGTATCTACGATAGCGCTAGCGCTATCGAGAAACGAACTAATTCGTTGGTGTAGCTGGAAGGCAATATATTTTTTATATATACAGAGAGACTGTGTAGCCAGTACCCCTCCCCAAAAGTTTTATTTTATTTGGCATGGAAATGTCCGGGAACTACCAGAACATGTGCCTAGCAGACCTGGAAAATCTTTGCGAAGAGAGGGGCATTGGCATCCTCCGCAAGACAAAACGGGACCTGATGGCAGACTTGTCCAGATGGGATGCCCAGCAACTGCGGGAGCTGGGAGTGTCCGCTGAGGTGGATACCAGCCCATCTGACAATCAAGGGGAACCAGAGGCTGAAGATCTTAGGCGTACAGAGGTTGAGCATCCTGCGGGCCCTGTTGCAACAGTTACGCCAGAGAATGTCAGTGTGGACCCCAACCCCAGAGTTTCTGAAAGTACTCGCCTGGAACCGGCCAGTACTGGACTGTCCATGGGTGCTGACCCGGTAATGCAGCAGGCATTACAAAAGCTGATGGAGACTGACCTGGAAAAGTACATGCAGTACATGGAAGCACGAGAGGAACGGGAGCGCCAATCTGCAGAACGCCACGCGGAGAGGGATGCCGCTGAGCGAGAACGGGAGCGCCAATCTGCAGAACGCCACGCGGAGAGGGATGCCGCTGAGCGAGAACGGGAGCGCCAACGACAGCATGAGCTAAACATGGCAAAAGTGCAACAGGCCAGCCGGAGTTCACCGCCCAGCCTCCCTGCTGAAGGAGCTGCAGCACCCGTAAGTGCAAAATTTAAATTTGCTAATATTGAAAAAGACACAGACATTGACTTGTTTTTGCGATCTTTTGAAAAAGCATGCCGTCAGTATCGTCTGTCCCAAGACCAGTGGGCCAGACATCTGACACCGTTGCTGCGCTACAAAGCGCTTGATGCCTTCGCAGAATTGCCTGCGGAGAAGGATAATGATTATGCTGCTATAAAAGACGCTATCGTTACTAAGTACCAGCTGACGCCAGAAGCCTATCGGAAAAAGTTCAGGGCCTGGCAGAAAAAGTCTTCTGATTCGTACCGAGATGTGGTCAGCAGCTTGCTCACCACACTCCGCCAGTGGACACTAGGCCTCACCAAAGGGTCTTATGGCGTCCTGGAGGACTTGATAGTCCTGGAACAATTTCTGAACATTTGCCCTGCTGATGTACGACAATTTGTGCTAGAACGCAAGCCGGCTTCAGCCACTGTCGCTGCAGACCTTGCTGAGACTTTTGCAACTACCCGGGTGGCTGATACACGCAGAACTGTCCCATCCAGCTGGAGAGGAGGTCAGCCCAATACCTCGGCAGACCCTCCTGCCCCTGTGAGCCGTCCGCCACAGAGGCCACCCAGCGCAGCTGCTGCACCCAGGCCTGCAGCGCCTGGAGAGGTCATCTGTCACTACTGCCGCCAGCCCGGACACATGAAGTTCGACTGCCCGGAGCGGAGACAGACACCACCAGCACCTGGATCATCTGCATCACCTGCACCTCACCCACAGCAGAGGCAACCCGCCAGAGAACCACAGCCTGGATCATCAGATTTTGTCCTGTTTGCCCGCGGAAAGGAAATCCGCGACCGAACCGACCAGCAGCAACTTGTTAGAGTGAACGGCAAAGTTGTCACCGGATTCCGAGACACCGGAGCTGACATCACGTTAGTTCACTCACACCTTGTGCCAAAGGAGAGCATCAGCTCCAGCCGATCCCTTGCCCTTACTGGGGTAGAAGGCACCCTTTTTCACATAGCCCACGCCAGAGTGAAGCTGGATTGGGGAGTGGGAGGGGTCCAAGAAAGGGTTGTTGGGGTTATGAAGGATCTCCCAGTCCCTGTGTTGCTAGGGACTGATTTGGGCAAGCTTGTGTCCTACTATGAACCTGCCACGACCGCCTTGTCGCTCACGGAAGGAGACGGACTCTCCACCCACCACCAGGTACTTTATACACTTGGGGGAGCACCAGGGGGAGGTGGGTTGAATGTGCCCAGTTCAAGGGTACCAGGTTCAATAGTGCCTGCTTCAAAGGCACCTGAGTTTGAGGTACAGACTGTCTGTTGTGATGATGCTGTAACTGTACCTGAGTCTCCTGTACAACCTGTCTGTAATGAAAAAATGTCTATACCTGTCAATGTCATTACTGCATGCAATGATGATCTGAGTAATGTCCGTCTGTGCCATTCTGACAGTGTACCTGTGCTAGCAATACCGCGCAGCTGCACTGCTCAGAACCCGAGCTCAGAACAGGTGGAGGGGGTTCCGGCCTCTTCCCCCTCCTCTGACCGCAGGGAGGAGACCTTTCAGCCGCTGGCCTCGTGTGACATGAGCCAGTTGGCTGAAACTGACAGCGCCGTATTCTCAGCCGCACTACAAAGTGACCCAAGCCTGGAGGTGCTCATGCAGCAAGCCGCTGAGCCCCTCGCAGACGGGGCCGCTTTCAAGGTGTACTGGGAAGGTGGGAGACTGTACAGTGAGTCTGCACAGCCCCCTACAGGTAGATCCCACGCGAATACCAAATGGCTTGTGGTCCCGAGTGCGTTCAGGGGACATGTGCTGAAATCCGCACATGGTAATCCTCTGACAGGGCACTCAGGGGTCCGCAAGACACTCGCCGGTATTCGGAACCAGTTTTATTGGCCCCGGATGAACAGGGATGTAGCAAACTACTGCAGGGCATGTGCCGTCTGTCAGGAGCTGGGAAGGTCCAGGGATTCCCGCGGGGTTCCCTTAGGTCCACAGCCACTTAGCAGGGGAACCCTGCGTGGGCTGGCTGTTGACCTAACCAACCCACTGCCCGTTGTCAGCAGTCCCGGCAGACACCACGTCCGACTGCAGTGGCGCAAACACCCTGTCCAGAACGGTCCATGTTGGGTCAACCCTGAGGGTAGCAGACCGCGACCGGTCCAGGGGAACCGAGCCACAGGCTCCAATAGGTTTTCCCGCCGTACCGGCAACTCGAGGCCCGTCAGCCAGGTTAGCGGCGCCGCCACACATCTTGCGGATGAGTGGCTGAGCCGCGGACAAGGGGGAGGGCTGTCACGGACGGTTGCGGGGACGCAGGCGCGTCCTGGCACCGCCCGTGAAGTAAAGAATGATCGCACTCGATTCCTGCATCGATTGCGCTTCAGACAGTATCCCTCAGCTAAGACAGATTCCCCAGCTGTTCCTAAGCTACAGTGACAGCCTGGGGGGAAGCTGTTAATTAGCTGGGACATATTCCCTGTGGAAGGCACAATTTCCCTTTTGGCTCTGGGAACCAGGTGACACTTAGCTGATCTCATGGAGATGTTAATTAACAAACCAGGAGTCTTTTCAGAGCCAAGGAAGCTAATCCCAGCAGGGGGCAGACTTAGCGGAACCATTCAGCCAGGATAGGGAAACATAGAGTTATGATCTTTATGCATGTTTTAGAAGTACCATACATCGGAGAAATGTGAAAGTTATATCATTCTGCTGGTCCGGAGCTTGTGAGTGTTTTGATATTAAATTTGGGCCCCTAGCCTAACCAGAACGCTGGGAATTCCACCGTTTTGTAACCGGGCATGCAAACATGCCCAAGTTTGATATCATATTAATCGGTAGGTTCTGGGGATCGAGAATATGTAATTATTATCTGTGTGCCGGCCGCGCAGGTCGGCCTAGGGAACCTGTCAGGATTATGAGGTTGCTAAAAGCCCCTGCCCAGGTGTGATTACCATAGTCCGGCCTAGGGGGCCGACTCTGGAAGCCCGCCTCTGAGCTCATCTCCATTAAAAGTGAATGAGCTGCCTGAGAAGTTCTTCCTCCCTTTACCATCTTCATGACAATCTGCTGCCAGCCAGAGGACATAGGGCTGGTGGCCATTTTGCTGACCCATCTGAACAAAGAACTCTAAGAACTTGAAACCGTTTGCTTGAACTTGATTGGAAACCAGAACTCTGATTTTTCCCACAAACAGGACATCTTTCCAGGAACTAAGTATTTTTCTCCCTTCTTTTATTTTTCATACTGGCTATTACTGTCTTAATAATTGTGATTTTTAATAAATTGTCTGTATATATTAATTATTTATATTGCGTGAATAAACGACTTTCTCCAAGTCATTCACTTTCCGCTACCCTGCTTATCAGCACACACAGAAATGATCCCGGGTCTCTGAAGATACGCTACTGTTTGTTTGTTGTTGGCTAGACAGAATATCGTGTGTTTAACCGTTTTATTCGCAGGATTAGTCAGTCAGTTAGTGGGCCCCACGGTCCCATGATAACCGCGGTGGTGGCAGTTTACTCTGAACCAGTGGGTGAAGTGGTAATCACCCGTGTCTCACGGGCTCCCTTCTGAGTTGTCCGCGGCTAATTCTTAACGGTTCCTGCGCATTGACTGCGACCAGAGTTCGCACGATCTGTGCGCTGGCACCGTTTAGAAGGCTAAGTGCGGTCAGCCACAAGGGCTCCTGTGACAATTCCTTTTTCACACAAAAAGGTACAGGTATTGCTAGGGTGTACTTCATGATATTATGCTGTAAAATGATTATTGACATACTTGCAACTATTTGTTTGGCTTCTGGGGGGCCGAAGCCAACCAAAGGCAGAAGACACTCTCTGCCTCTGATGCTACTTCCGCCTCCCTCCCTCTGCTGAACATCACCCTGGCAACAACTGAGTCACTTCAGCAGAAAAACAGGAGGGGGCAGAGTGAAGGCACGTGCCTCAGAGAGCTTCAGCCAGCAATGATAATGTTTAAACATTGGCCAGAGATCAGCTATCTTGTACTCCTCTCTGCATTCAATGTATACATTTTTACACAGAGAGAATGTGTGGGATTGCTTTCATGTGTACTTTTATGTAACTAAGAGTAGTTACTGAAATTATGGAAGTATAATCCAACTTTAAAAGAATGTAATGCTGTGTGAACCTTGTGCATAGCTACAATGTATGGAGCATGAAACAGAGCACCAAAAAGCTGCTTTCTAAGGATAGTCACAGTGTGAGAGAGGGATAACAGGGGCAGTTTGTTAGTGATCTCCAGTATTCAATGTGTGTGTGCGTGCGTGCGTGCGTGCGTGCGTGTGATCATTATCAGCATAGTGCTGATTTTAGGGCAGATTTTATGAGACTGGCGAGAGAGAGAGAGAGAGAGAGAAAGAGAGTTGCAATTTTGTGCCTATATGTTAAAGCGGTATAAATCCCTGACAAAATATTCAATAAAACATGTTTTCCTACTTTTTATATGCCATACAGTTTTCATATTTGCTTTTGTGCAAAAGTATTATTATTCATTTAGAAATTAAAAGGTTCCAAAGTACACTTTTTTGCTTTCAGAGCTGACTTTGCATTTTATTTATAACTGGTTTTTTTTTTCATGCTGAAATCTAAGCAGAACTGCTTTCTGACTGTCTGTCTTTGTTCAGGAGACTCTGCAGTGTCAGAGAAGTGTTTGTTTACATTTCTCACGTGATACAATTAAACACAAGATAACATTATCTCCAGTTCGGATTTGTCCAGCTTTCCCGGCATCAAGCTTTTCTGTCCTGTGTTTAACCCTTTGAATGCTGTTCCAGTAAAAAAAAATGTTGGTAGTATATAATATGCTGTAAATAATGTTTTAGAGCAGAAGAATTGCTGTGTTTCATTCCGCTTTAAGTAAAATAGGCTCCATTCTGCATTTATCTTTACAGGAAGGGATCAGTTGTGGTGGTGGGGGTTAGAGTTAGGTTAAGGTTAGCCATCAGAAGAAGGGTTAAAGTTAAGAGGAAGATTAGGGTTGGGCATCAGCAAGGGGCAATCATTGGAGGCAGGTTAGGGTTAGACGTTAGGAAGGGGTTAATGTTGAGGGAAGGTTAGAGATAGGCATCAGGTTGTATTAAAATTGGGGGCTGGTTAGGGTTAGACATTAGGAAGGGCTTACTGTTGGAAAGAAGGTTAGGTGACAGGAAGGGATTAGTATGGAGGGGGTGGAGATAGGAATCAGGAAGAGAATATAGCATTAGGAGATTCCGTTACAGTTAGGCAGTTGATGGAAGGAGCAACAATTACAACGATAAAAACAAATTAAAAATGCCTACATGATCCCAAATGTGGCACTGTTATGCACTCCAGTGTTGTGAAGGCAATCCTCCCTCTCCACAACATCCCCATGTTTGTTATTCCAGGATAAACAAAATCATTCTAATGGAGAATCTGACTTCATCACTAATAGGTACTCTTGAAACATTTCATAAAACATGATTCTCCCCGGGTAATAGCTAGCTCAAAGACTCAGAAGTAATTAGGAGCTGATGCATTTAGAGTCCTTCCAGTTAGAAATTTAAAGTGGACCTGACCTTTTGCACAGAAGGAAAACATATAGAAATCCACTCTGTATGTATTTAGAGAGTTTAGCCTGTCTAATTCCCCTTCATCTGTGACTAATCACAAATGTAATTTGAGCTCTCAGATGTGTCAGCTGGCTGCCTCGGCACTGCAGCTAATTTATAACCACAGGATGTTAACCCTATGTCTGCTTCCATAAAAGCTGGAAGTAGACACACCGCAGATTTATTGCAAGATTTGTATCAGCTCTAACAAAGAAATGTTTTTCTTTAAAAGTTTATTAAGCTGTTGCTTTATGTTTAGAGCAGAGAGGAAGTTCTGGGTTCAGGTCCACTTTAAACAAATAATTGACCTCCAGGCTTGTTGTGAGTTACTTATTGTTCTCTGTCTTTCTTCTTCCTGTCCTTGTTATTTTTCTCCTGAAATATTTTTTTCCCTCATACCCGTTTCTCTTCTTTTCCTCTGATTTGGAACATTGCTGATGGTTTTATGGTAATAGGAGGAAGAGATGAGAACCAGTATGTGTTTGTTAAGAACATTATCTTACATAATGAGTATTTGTTTGCTAAGAACCCATAACTTTCACAATAAGTACAGTATTTGTTTGCTAAGAACTTGTAACTTTCATAATAAGGATTTGTTTGCTAAGAACTCATTAGTTACATAATAACCTCTTTGGATTACACTCCATTGTTTGGTTAATTTGGTCTTAATTGAGCTTTTTTTTGTTATGTGTCACTTAAGGCACACAAAATGTGTATATAATCATTTACTAATGGAATGAGTTTAATTGGTTTCCTCGAGATTATGAACACCTCTGAGGGACAGTTAATGACTTAAACTGTTTGATGTGCTCTGTGAAGTGCTGTAAAAATGCATAATTATAACTTAATTAATAATTCCTTGTTGATCATGTTTTTTGTCTACCTCCAACGTCTTTCTCCCGCCACTGCAGCTAACTCGCCCTACTCTCAGTATCACAGCAGAGCTCCACGAACCGGTCAGGAGCCGATTTCGTTGGCTCCTGACCTCATGATCACTGTGAGCCAATCACAAGAAGCCCTGGACCCTTGCCCATGCTGGGATTTAGGCACGGTGCTAGCTTCAGCTGCTGCTTGCACAACTTTACTAAGCCTATTTGGTGGGTGGGCATGGATAGTGATTTTTGCTGGGTCTCCTATTTTTTACAAATTAGTGGTTGTGACCAGATTGCCGCAGGCAGGAAGTAGTGTTTATGGGTCTATGAGGTCGCCTACCTCAACCATACTAGCACCAAGTTATGAGCTGGCCAGGTAAGGATTTGGAGGTAAGATTTATGGTAGAGAAAAGTGAAAGTCGTCACCGAAGTGTTCTGATTCTGGGTTATAAAAAAAAACAAAAAAACAAAACAAAACAATAACCTCAGTTAAATGAATATTGAACTGAGATTTGGAGGTTTGTATTTTTCACCTTTCTGCAAGTTCTTCTTTTCTTCTTTTGTAATTTGTAATTTGAGAAAGTGTGACACCATGGGTAAAATGTAAACCGGACTAAATGGTATATTAAATTGGCCATATGAAGAAAAGAAATAAAGAAGCTACTAGATTGATGCATTTGATTCTAAAAGCGGCAAAGAAAACCATATATAACAAGTGGATCTATAGGGTGGTACAGCAGCGCAGCTTAATGACAGCAGCGAGTGGTAATAATTCTCAGCGCAGTAGTGCAGTGATTGGCCCAGTAGGCTGACTGTCACTTGACAGTCAGGCTCTTGGGCCAATCGAAGTGCAGGAATATAGTTCTTTGAAGCTACTGGACCCTCCGTGCTCCGGGCGGGTTCAGTGGAGCGCTCGTTTAGGTTAACGAATCACTCGTTAAACTATCAGAGCCGAGTGTAATTTAGCTGCGCACAATATGGCTACATAGCGTGCGCTGAGAATTATTACCACTTGCTGCTGTCATTAAGCTGCACTGCTGTAGCTATTTGGGATTTAAGAGAGGAGCTACTTGATATTTTTTAGTTGGAAACTCTACAACATAAGGAAACATTAACAAAGTAATTATTCACAACTTGGAAAAGGTTCATTTTCCATGTTTTCCCAGCTCCAGAATTACATAAGCTGATGGACCACTTTAAAGGGACTCCGAGCAGTGCCTGTGGGTATGCCTTTAAGCATACCCACAACTAATTAATTATATCCTCACACCTACGGGCATGATGTTTGTAATTATATCCCCCTGGGTTCCTTGTATTTCATTGCACTGAATGGAGCTGCTGACACTGGGGAAAGTGTAGTCCTGCATAATACAAAAAAAATAGCGAAAACTAAAAGGCATAGGGTGGGGCTTTATACAGCAATGGAAAGAGGAGAAAGGGAGCTTCAAAATGGTATGCATCTTTCCATAGTTACTGCACTGCTCGGAGTCCCTCCATGGTATGCACTGCTGGTCTTGCAGGGCAAACTGGGCAGACTAAAAGTTACAGGTTGAGGTCAATTAAAAACTCCAGACATAAGCACTGATGGTGAGGGGAGGGAAGGGCAAAGGGTAAAAGGAGGGAGTTTGTAGGCTTAGTTTTTATCTTGTATTGCTCTGCTGTGTAGTCACAGATTTGCTCCATTGCATTGTTTAAAGAGTAACTGTTAAGCTGGCCATACACTGGCCCGATTTGCCGCCATTTCGACAGCAGATTCGATCACTGGGATCGAATCTGCTGCCAATCGTTCGCGCTACACGCCGAATTTCGATCCATTTCGTCCGATCCCGTCGATCACTCCGTGCGGAAAATTACCATCGATCGCCCGCGGGTAGGGAGCGCGTCGCTAGCGGCGTTCGAGTGCCCGACGACTGACGCAATAGAGCCGCATACATTACCTGCTCCGCCGGCACGACTACCCCCGGTCACCGCTGCTCCGTGTCCGCGCTGGTCTCCGGCATGCTTCAGTTCCTCCTGCCCGGCAGGAAGTTTAAACAGTAGAGGGCGCTCTACTGTTTAAACTTCCTGCCGGGCAGGAAGAAGTAAAGCATGCTGGACCTGGAGACCAGAGCGGAGAAGACAACGGAGACCTGGGGACTGGAGTCGCGCCGGCGGAGCAGGTAATGTATGCGGGCATGCGGGCGGGGGGAGCGGCGGCAGCACCACCACCACCACAACAGATTGTGAACGGTTTCAGGCTGAAATCGGTTCACAATCTGTTTGCAGTAAAGGTAGCCATACGATCCCTCTCTGATCAGATTCGATCAGAGAGGGATCTATCTGTTGGTCGAATCTGATGGCAAATCGACCAGTATATGGCTACCTTTAGGCATTAAATACAAAATTAATTTTCTAGTGTAGGCTGTTACAATAGTCAAGAGGATGCTAACCAGGCAAATCCAAACTTTAAAATCAATCTTACTGTGCTCCTTCACTCCCCATGCCCCCAGGCTCTAAGATGGTACGCAGACTAACACAGACACAAAAGAGAAGTAACATGCTATGCTGTATCAGCCTGATTGGCTGAAGCCTCAGTCACTCACCTCTCTGCACTGTGATTGGCCGCCTGCTCTCCCCTTCACTCTCTATGTTTCATTCCTGTTAGTGCGCAGGGAGGGGGGGCCAGAGGCTGTCTCCTGTCACTGTCCTTGGCCCCCCTCCCCCAGAGGCATGTGGGCTCCCTCTCTGTCTCTGCTGCATCTTCCGCCCGCCGCCAACAGAATTCTCTCTCTTCCCCGTGCTGAATATTGGGGAAGGATAAAGGAGCTGCACACAGACTCTCTGAATAATGGTTCCAGGCACTGCAGTTCCCTTTTATACTCTCTGCACTGCCTCCAGTGGTAGTGCAGAGAACAGATGGGAATGCCAGCACTTGGATATATTATTAGGTGAGTCTGTGTCTGCTGCCTTTATCCTCCCCGCTGTGCTCTGAATCAGTGCAGGGATGAAGGGATGAAGGGGATGCGGAGGGGGGGGATTCTTTAACCTGGAGGGCACAAGATGGCCCCTGCCAGGAAAATAATATAAATTGAAAATTAAAAGAAACCAAAACATGGACAGTGCATTACATCTGATATGTAAGTAGAGCAAGCATTTATCTACTTACATATGTATTTTTTGTGGGGGCATATGGTGGCTAACAGTTGTTCTTTAAAGAGACATGAATGAGACCATTTTCTGTTGTAAAATTCATGAAAACTAATGAAATATGTTATTAAAAAAAAATAGGGTTATAGTTAAGTTGCAAAAAACAAAACAAAAAAAACAGAAAACCTCCAAAAAGAAACATTATGCAAACTCTAGAGTGCCAGAAAAAGTAGCAAAGTAGTAAAGAGCAGTGATATCAGGATAAAGTAATTACGGTACACTTTAAAATGTATAAATAGAATTCAATGAAAAATATTGTAAGATACAAAAAGAATCCTAATTTGTACACTTAGTACACTTAGGTGTTTTTTTTTTGTTTTGTTTTTTGCTTGTTTTTTTGTAAATTGGTCCCTGTATTTTTCCCACGACATTTAACATTGTTACACTTTTCTTGAGTTACATTAAATGTAGTTTTAATGACAACAGCAATTTAAATTAACGGGTGAAGGACTTCTTGGCTAGATCCAAAAATAGCTGAAGTTTACAGAATCTAAAACCTCGCAAATATTCCTTGAACTGGATTTACCAGAATGTCTATGTTAGAAGGAAACCCCAGCCCAGTGTTTTGTTCCTATTCATGATCTTTCCCTACATGTCCATCATTAGGCAGCATATCGTTTATGTGTGCTCACCATCTGAGATCTCAGAGTAGATAAAATATATTATTATTACTAGGCAAAAAGCTTGCACGTTCAATAATGGGCGCCAGGCAAGTGATGCATGCTGTCTCCAGCCATGTGTCAGCGCCCTATCACGTGCACAACAGCAACCAATGTGCAACACAGGACTGCACACACCCCACGCCCATCCACGACCACTGCCAAAGCCCGCCCACGGAGGGACACAGAAGGATGCAAGGACAGGGATATTATTTGGCTGGGTGCACACTTGTCAGTGCGGGAAAGATCGCTTTTTCTGTCATGTGCATTTTTGCGTTTATAGTGCGTTTTTAGTGCATTTTTGTGCATTTGTTTTTTGTGGTTTTTTTCCGCACATGCATTTTGTCGTGCATTTTGTGTGCATTTTAACACGTTTGCTGTTCGCATATACAAAACAGCAAACATATGTTTTCTAATGGGTTTTTTCTATTGCGTTTTATGCAAATCACTAGGAAGACAACAGAAAGCAGAAATACATCAGAAACACGTAAAAAAAAAGTATATAAAAACGCATGCAAAACGCATTACATTGTGTCACCATTGACTTTCATTATGTACGTTTTTGAACAATATGCAACACAACCAGCATTTTTAAAAACGCATATTATAAAATGCATACAAAATGCATATGCATCCACGACCAAAATGCATATGCGTTTATATGTGTTTTTTTGATGCGGCCCATTGACTGCCATTGCAGGCAAAAACGCTGTGTTTTCCACAACACTAGCGTTTCTGCTAAGTGTTTTCCCAGGCTCAAACAGGATTATGTATATGTAGTGACGCTTTACAGTAGACAGTACGCATGACATACAGCTGCATGAACTATGAGGGGTAACCTGACAGACACAGTTGAACAGCACAGCTTGTAAATTAGGCAAAATATCTTAAAGGGAACCTGTACTGAATAAAATTATTTAAAATAAACACATGAGTTAACTTCAAATGAACATTACATAGTTACCTTGTCATTAGTTCCTTTCAGAAGCTCACCATTTTCTTCTGACAATGATCCCTTCCAGTTCTGACAACATTTTTTCAGAACTGAAATATATCAGTTGCTGTCAGTTATTTATCAGTTACTTTCAGTTATAGCTGAGAGGACAACTGCTATGGCTCAAGTGGGCGATGTTACAGTTTAACATTGTGCTGACCAGAAAGCTGTTATGGGGTAATGGCCATTTTCAAAATGGAGGACAGAGAATTCCCTTGATCACAGTGGACAAACAGGACGCGGCAAAGGAGAAAGAGATTAGGGCCCGTTTCCACTAGTGCGGCATGCGTCTCGTAGACGCACACCGCACTGAGCCGGTGGGTGGGATCGCAGGCGAATCCCATGAGCCGTGCCATGCACGGCTATGGGATTCGCAGCCTCAGTGGCGAAATCTGCGGAGGGTTCCGGGTGAATCGCTCCCGCAAGCGATTCCGCCGCGGCGCCGTCATCCCCTATGGCAGAGTTTCCCCGTGCGAATGATGTGCGGGGAAACTCTGCCGAATCGCCGGCTAAACCGCCCTAGTGGAAACAGGCCCTTAGGAGTAGACTACACAGGAGGTAAGTATGACTTGTGTATGTTTATTTTGACTTCTAATTTTCAGTTCAGGTTTTCTTTAACGAACACATTACACAGCAGTAGTGGAACAACACAATAAGAAAGAAAGCCCTCCCCTTTTGAGTTTGGGGATTAAGGGTCAGAAATATAATATGTTAAACAAGCTGTGAGAAAGTCATAGGGGCTTGATTCACTAAACCGTGATAACCAATATCACGGGCGCGCTAGCGTTTTCACGCGTAATTCGCAATTGCGCAAAACACAAAAATGCGCACAAAAACGCTAGCATGGCCATTATATGAGTTATCATGGTTTAGTCAATCAAGCCCCTAGTAAGGTGGTCAGGGGCCAATCAAAGTGAGTAGGCAATTCTATAAAAATGATTTTCTACAGAAAAATCAAAAGCGTTTTTTTTTTTTAATTCGAGTTAAAATTCCGATCGGATTTCCTGTTTCTTTTGATTTTTCTTCATCGGGAGTGGTAGAGACGTCTGATCAATTTTGTGCAAGATTGCATGGTGTGTGGTAGGTTGACAATTTCATAGTGTAGAGACGCAGTTTTCAATCATTTTTTTCATAATTGGGGAAAACATGTGGTACATTGGTCAGATTTTTCAAATGTTGCAATCAAACAGAAACATTGATTGTAAATCTTGAATTGAAAAGAAATGTAAAAAATTGTATGGTGTGTGGCCACCTTAAAGGGACACTGAGCACCTTTTAAAAACACAATTTGCACTTACCTGGCGCTTCCTCCAGCCCACCGTAGGCCGCAAGGTCCCCGGCGTCCTCTTGGCTCCTCTCCCGGTCCCGCTGGCGGCTCCGTTCATCGGCGACCTGACCTGATTTGACCAAATTGTGTTTTTAAAAGGCGCTCAGTGTCCCCTTAAGGGAGAGGGAGTGCCAAACAGGTTACAGAAATGAGTTAGGAGGGAGGAAGAACTGAGTGTGGAGACTATTATTATAATAATCATTATTATTTTGGATTTATATAGCACCATCATCTTCCGTGGAGCTGTACAGTAAACAATTACAAGTCAATGGGTTACAGATAAACGACAATGCATTATAAATGAAGGCAGTAAATATGTTTACACAGCAGTATTAACACATATTGGGGAGAGAACCCTGCCCAAATGAGTTTACAGTCTATGGGGAGTTGTGTACAAGGTGGTAGTGTTGTGGTTGTTGGCGGGTTTAGCGTCTTTAGGGGAGATTATACGCTTGCTTGAAGAGGTGAGTTTTCAGGTTGCACCTAAAAATGGTAAATGGGGGTGAGAGACAAACAGATTGTGGAAGGGAGTTCCAGAGATGAGGGGAAATTTGAGAGAAGTCTTTCATGCGAGAATGAGAAGAGGTAACGAGGAGAATATGGTTAGTAGAGTGGAGATTACGTGCTGGATGGTATCCGGAGACAAGTGTAGTTAAAGGGGAACTGAAGAGAGAGGTATATGGCGGTTGCCATGTTTATTTCATTTTAAGCAATACCAGTTGCCTGGCAGCCCTGCTGATCCTCTGCCTCTAATACGAATAGCCATAGCCCCTGAACAAGCATGCAGCAGGTCAGGTGTTTCAGACTTTAAAGAGAATCTGTATTGTTAAAATCGCACAAAAGTAAACATACCAGTGCGTTAGGGGACATCTCCTATTACCCTCTGTTACAATTTCGCCGCTCCCCGCCGCATTAAAAGTGGTTAAAAACAGTTTTAAAAAGTTTGTTTATAAACAAACAAAATGGCCACCAAAACAGGAAGTAGGTTGATGTACAGTATGTCCACACATAGAAAATACATCCATACACAAGCAGGCTGTATACACCCTTCCTTTTGTATCTCAAGAGATCATTGTGTGTTTCTTTCCCCCTTCTGCTCTCATGCACTGAAGTTTCAGGCTGCTCTTTTCTTCTTGCAAACAGCTTTGCCCTTGTCTGTAATCCTCAGTATGTGAAAGCCCAGCCAGCTCAGACGACAATTTATCCAGCTTGTAAACGATAAGAGAGAAGAGAGAATCTGCCATAATCTAAATAATACACAGGCAGTGTGCATAGAGGGGCCTGGAGGGGGGGAGATTCATCACAGAACCACAACACTGAAGAACTTGGCAGCCTTCCAGACACAGGCCGACAAGTCTGACAGGGGAAAGATACATTGATTTATTACAGAGACTGTTATAGTAGAAAGTGCTGCAGTAAGCCAGAACACATTAGAATAGCTTTTGGAACTTGTAGGATGATAAAAAACAGGATGCAATTTTTGTTACGGAGTCTCTTTAAAGTCAGATCTGACAAGACTAGCTGCATGCTTGTTTCTGGTGTTATTCAGATACTACTGCAGAGAAATAGACCAGCAGGGCTGCCAGGCAACTGGTATTGATTAAAAGGAAATCAATATGGCAGCCTCCGTATACCTCTTACTTCAGTTCCCCTTTAAGAAAGGAGGGGTGAGACTGTAGAGTAGGGGTGGTCCGAGATGCCAATTGCAGCTTCTGCAGAAAATCCGCTTTTTGCCATTGCTGATAGCCGCTACCGATTCTGCTTTCTGCTACCGATTTCCGCAGTCCGATGCAGATTTTCGTAGAAATTTACACTGACTTTGACATAGATTTTCTCAAAAACTACAAGGTCTTTTTGAAAAAGATGTTTCCTCTTGTTCCCACTCTTCGGCTTAACATATCCTGCAAATTTGGTGTGTCTATGGTGCTTTGCTATTAACTGCTAAAGTCAGCAGCTTTTGAACTGTAATGTTAAATGCAGAAAATTTGCATTATCCGATATGCGGTAATTTTAAGCCAATCAGAAGACTCAGAATGAATAAGCCAATCAGAGAATGCAGAAATTTCTACCTAAATCCCGATTCTTTGATTGGTTCATCCATTCAGAGTCTTCTGATTGTCATAAAATTCCTGCATATCAGATAATGTGGATTTTCCCGCATTTTACATTACAGTCAAAAGCCGCTGACTTAAGCAGTCAATAGCAAAGCCCCCATAGGTACTAGAAACACCAAATTTTCAGAGTGAGTTAAACAGAAGAGTGGAACCAAGAGGAAATCCGAACGAGCGTCCCTACTGTAGAGTGCTTTGTAGATGAGAGTTAGGCCTTGATTCACTAACCGGCACTAAGCTGGTTAGTGTGCCTTATCACTTAGTGGGCACAAACTACAGCGCTAACGTTATCTGAGGTTAGTGTGCCTTATCTGAGGTTAGTGTGCCTTATCTGAGGTTAGTGTGCCTTATCTGAGCTTAGTGCCCCTTAAGTAGCTTTGTGCACACTAAAAGATGCACAAAGCTACATCGTGCAATGCACCGCGCACAGCGTGATGCACCGATCTTTGCGCGTGGTGTGACGATAACGTTGCACCTGATGTACTGTATATGATGCGACCATAAGGTCGCATAGGATGCGACGATAATGATGCACTGATGCGCTGTTTAGGTTGCATCCAATGCGATCTTAAGGTCGCATCATGTACAGTGTAGCGGGTGCGATGTTATCGTGCAGTGCGCAATGTAGCTTTATGCATCTTTTAGTGTGCACAAAGCTACTTAAGGGGCACTAAATTCAGATAAGGCACACTAACCTCCGAAAAGGCACACTAATTCAAACTCAGATAAGCCACACTAACTCAGATAGGGCACACTAACTCAGATAAGGCACACTAACTCAGATAGGGCACACTAACTCAGATAGGGCACACTAACGCAGATAAGGCACACTAACTCAGATAAGGCACACTAACCTCAGATAAGGCTTAGTGCCGGTTAGTGAATCAAGCCCTAAGTATCTTGACTAGATTAGGTAACAGAAGCATAGCAAATATAATGTAGTCTTTGTAAAATTGAGAACTGAATGTAATGTTGAAATCCCTTATTATAAGTGTGTCTGTAAGCCAGTACTGCATTGTGCCGTGCAGGCATGTGCCTCAAATTAATCTTCAAATGGCCCATTATAAGACTGAGCAGTGCAAAGATGTCAGCATATAAGATGTGTTTATTTCTGGTGTGACTGGGAATATTCTGTGAAGTGAGCTGTTACTAGTGTTACTTCTACCCTAGAAGATTAGGAAGACAAGCATATCTAATTTCTACTATATCTGGTGTCTAGTGGCCCCCCTTTCTCCCCATACAGCGTTCCCTGGTGTGTTGTGGTACCCCCCTCCCTCATACAGCATACCGCTTGTCTAGAGGTCCTCCATACAGCAGATCTGGGCCCATATGCAATTAACATTTTCCTATTTTCTCCTATGAGATAATTTTTAGACTTCTTTTTAAATAACTTTTCAGCACTTTGCAATTGAAAAAGTACTAAAAGTAGTTGGAAAAGTACTTTCAAAATGATTTTGATTATTTTCTTGCTTGCCTTTTATCGACATATTGTGCCAATATTACCTAGGAGAAAACTCAGGAGGAAAAGTGAATTGCATATGGCCACTAGTGTGACTGGCCACATTCAAAGTTAAGTGTAGTGGCCTGCCATGCTTTATTTGTGTAAACAAGTGCGATGCAACACTCATAGAATGAACAAGCTTATAATACTTTAGCGAACACACTTTGTCATTTACTTTAGCTGTTAATACGTTTTAAACATCTTTTTCATTAACACAAATGTTGCAATGTTTTGGGGACAGATAGGACTTGGTTTTGCTCACACAATTTAAAAATGGGTATGTAAAGAGGAACTGTAGCAAGCAAAAATGGGGGGGGGGGGGGATTAATCAATACATTGCACAAAGTGAAAAGTTAAAGAGTAGAAAAGAGATCAAGAAATGATTGATATTTGCTGTGGGACAGATCAGTTTCTAAAAGGTATCAGTTTTTCATCCATGATCCATGGTCCGCATGGTCAATGCAACGCGTCACTGGGTTTATCGCAGCCTTGCGATAAACTTGCAGGCCGTTCAGAGCAATGTGAATGTTTACACTCTCTCATCCTACCCTCCAAATATTGCCAAATTGTTAAAATGTGCATGAGGCCTTAAATATTGCTAAACTCTTTTAACTACTTAAGCCTTTTGGACGTAGCTGCTACGTCCAAAAGGCTGCCCCTACTCCCGCTCGCCGCCACGGCCGAACGGGCACGGTCCCCCACGTGTTCTTGCCGCTGCATTTTAGCCTGGATATCAATCAATGGGAATGCATAAAAACATAAATAGTTACCTTAGGGTCTGAAGTTTTTAATATGCATGTCAAGACGGTATATTACTATTATTTTTTTAAATTATGAGCTTCTAAATAGTGATGGATGCAAAACTGAAAAAATGCACCTTTATTTCCAAATAAAATATTGGCGCTATACATTGTGATAGAGATATAATTTAAATGATATAATAACCGGGACAAATGGGCAAATAAAATACGTGTGTTTTATTTATGGTAGCATATATTACTTTAAAACTGTAATGGCTGAAAACTGAGAAATAATGAATTTTTTCCATTTATTTTTTTTTAATTTTCCCATTAAAATGCATTTATGATAAAATAATTTTTAGTAAAATGTACCACTCAAAGAAAGCTTAAATGATGGCAGAAAAAACAAGATATAGATCATTTTGTTGTGATAACTAAGTAGTGATAAAGTTATTGGCAAATTAATTGGAGGTGAAAATTGCTTGGATGCATAAGGTGGAAAAACACTGAAGGCTGAAGTGGTTAACGTACTCATGGACTGAGAATGATATGTGGCTGCCATATTTATTTCCTTTTAAACAATGCCAGTTGCTTGGCAGTCCCGTGGAGCTTTCATGCATCGGGAGTGTCTGAATCACACGCCTGAAACAAGGATGTGGCTAATCCAGTCTGTTTTCTGTCTTCAAGCAGAGGATCAGCAGGGCATCCAGGCAATCTGCATTCTTTAAAAGAAAATAAATATGCCAGCCTCCATATCCTTCTCAGTTCAGGTGCACTTTAAAGCGGAATAAAACCCTGCATTTCATCTTTGCTCTAAAACATTATTTACAGTATATTATATGCAACCAGCATTTTTTTTTTTTACTAGACCAGCATTGGAAGAGTTACACAGGGCTTTAAAGTTCCTGGAGATTTCTGCAGACGCATCCGAAGCTGAAATAGATACATTTTGTTTACATAAATGTATCTAAGTGTTGAATGTGACTCATCTCTCTGACTGAGAAGGAGCTTGGAGGACAGCCAAAGAGTGTGTAACATTTATCAATAGATACATTCAACTAAATAGAATGTAGCAATCTGAACTTCTGCATATCTCTCCATGGAACTTTAAACCTCTGTGTTTAACCCTTCCAATGCTGGTCTAGTAAAAAAAAAATGCTTTTTGCATATAATATGCTGTAAATAATATTTTAGAGCAAAGTTGAAATGCAGGGTTATATTCCGCTTTAAGTAGTCGTGGGCGTAATTAGTCAGTTCCTGGTGATTTATTGTCATTTAGTTTCTCTAAGCATTTTGGGATGTTACAAGCAGTAAGCAGTAAGCAGCTTTTGCTCCTTTCTCAACATGAAGCAAAAAAAAAAAAAAGTATGATATAATGGCTCATATGCAATAAATTGTTTCTCCTGAGTTATCTCCTAGGAGGTAATTTTCATCTTCTCTTTTAAATAGCTTTTAAGCATTTTACAATTAAAAAAAGTACCTAAAAGTTAGTGAAAAGGTACAATCAAAATTCTTTTGAATATTTAGTTGCTTGTTGGTGGATTTAAAAGGTCTTTTATGACAATGAATAGAACAACAGCAGCAAAGAGAAGATTTTTAAATGTTTTTATTAGTTTTAAGTCACTGGACAAGTCCACTATAACATTTCTGACAATTTTTCGCTAATCTTATGGTATATGACTGATTATTGTTATAGAGTGTGGACCCATATGGGCTTTCTTTTTCTTGTATGAATATCAATTCTATATGTACTGATAGTCTAGGTAATCATCAGCAAACTGTTACTTCCCCTGCTTACACCTCTGCGGCTGTCCCCAGCTTTATCACTCCATAGCAGTTGTGTGTTTGAGAGTTCCAATGTAACCATGATCTGTTATGGTGTGATGATGAAAATAAAATTCAAATTTGTCAGAATTTTCAACCTCTACCATTCTTCTCCTATAAGGTGCAAATTATGACAGGTTGCATAAAATGCGACCTGTAGTGAAAATATTTGCAACTTCATCAGAATGTACAACCTCTACCATTCCTCTGCCTCACATGAACCTTCCAACTTTTCTTCCTAACCCATCCTTTGCCTAAAACTACCCTATCCTGTGCCTAAAACTACCCTCCTCCACCCATCCTGTGCCTAACCTACCCTATCATGTGCCTACAACTACACTCCACCCATCCTATGCCTAACTTTCTCTTTCCTTTTCCTAAAACTAGCCTTCACCCATCCCATGCCTAACACTAAACTTCCCTATCCTGTGCCTAACACTACCCTTCACACATCCTCTGCCTAACACTAACCTCCCCCTCTCCTCTACCTAACACTAATATCTCATCCTCTCTGCCTAACACTAACATTCTCCAACAGCATGCAAATACTGATAAGTAACAAAATATTCTACCATAATGGCCATGGCCAGTCACATGGGACCCCCTTCATTTATTCTGTGCAGGGCCCACTGTTGGCTTTGTCCGCCTCTGCTATTACTAATATCATTATTATTATTTGCTAGTTAAATGACCTGCTGTGAGAGAATGAAAGCTTCTGTTCTCTTTGTTTACCAGCTCCCTGCAGAACATTGCGATACATTGGCAAAACTTTTCTTTAAGCAGTAGGTTTTTTTCTTGCGCTGTTCAGAATAAACAGGGATACGTTGTTTATGTCAGCAGCACAGTACCGCTCCTGTATTCACCAACGAGGCCGGTGCTTTCATCATAGGGATTTGCCGGCAGCAGTTAGGAGAGGCTGCAGTGAGCACGTTGTGAAAGGATTGTATTTATACAGATCACGAGCAGAGGCAGAGCTTAACAGTTTGAAAGCCTGGATTTCCCTGTCTTATGTGTTTTGGCAAAACCTCCTCTCCACCTCTGTGGATTATCAGTCAAGAGGTCACATCTTCTCATGGGCTCTCCACACACTTCAGCACGCAGAGTACCTGCTAATACCAGGCTGTGGGCAAACATTGTACAACCACTGCCACGCTGTGATATGTATGTAGCTAACGTGTTAGTTTACTTATACTTAAGTGTGCTTAAAAGGACTGCAAGTTCCTCTCCACATTCTCTAAGAAACAAAATACAGTCCTTATTACAGCAATCTATAGTGAAAAGAAAGTCAGATGCTGACCCATGGAGAGGGAAGGCTCTGAATCCTATAGAGCTTTCCTGATTCTCTCATGGTGTCCTGGTTCCAGGGCCATATTCTAGATTTTTTACCCTCTACCGATGTGTGTGTGTGCAAAGCCGCAGAGGAGAGAATCATCGGGCTGGGCAGTGCACTATGCTTACTTCCCTCTGCCTCCTCCAAGACAGCATTTCCTTCCTGCTGGCCCACAGCATCTGATCCCAAGGATGCTGGGAATGTGCTACGCCGATGCCGCATCACTCACCCGCTCTCAGCAGATTAGCGATGGGATCACCAGCCACACGTGAATACCTGTTTCCTTTCTGACTACAGCGGTGTCTCATGTGACCCGTCAGCAGGTAACAGGTCACATGAGGCACTGTTGTAGCCATGGATACCAGACACTGGATGGGCGGATGGAGATCCCATAGGTGGGATGCTATAAACGGGTGAGTGAAGCTGGCACAGTCACAGCACGCACATGAAGGGAAAGGGGAGGTGTGGAGTACGAAGAGTGAGACATTTGAAGAGGGGAACTGCCTCTTGCCTCCCTCTTATTGTTGCTGCCCTGAAGTACTTGATTCATATTTCATCATGGAAAAACCGCCCCTGCCTGCTTCCAGCGCTGTCCCTCGTTCAAAATTGCTGCCTCCGAGGGGGCCTTCTGAAGCACTTGTGTCCCCAAGTGCTTCTGAAGTTGGGTGGCTCCATACTGCACACGGGTAAGCATGAGCTTTCTGATTTTTTTAGGACGTTTGAAATATGCCTAATTGCAGTTCAAAAATTAAACTCAATTGGCAATAGAATGCAGCAAGACAGATAGACCACTCACCAAGGAGAGCATTCATGGTTGAATGGCCTAAGATTTGATGTGTATGTTTGAGAGGTGTTGGGAACCAAATAAAGGGTGACTGCAATCTACTGGTGCCCGGAATTTCCTTCCTTTACAACACTGGATCAATTGCTATCTGGAGGCACAGCTGTGTTGCACCCAGGGTTCCCGACCTGCTAGCCAAAGCATCTGGTGCCGGTTATCTATTTCTTCTCTTATATTCATGGTTGAATTGAAGGTTTTGAGAGTTATTATGATGTTATTATGGTGTTCCAGAATGTGATGACATGTATTGACCGGTAATAAACGTTGATTTTTTATTCAAGAGTAGATTGTTGCCCATAGTCAAATAAGACATCCCTGGGAAAAAATAAGGCCTGGAACCCACTTGAAAAGCTCTGGGGGATTTTTTTTTAAATCACACCCCTCAAGTGGGATCACATCCATAGCAGTACATTAGCAAGACCTTTTTTTTAAACAGCATTTATAAAATCTCTGCTAGTGGGTTCCAGGCCTAAAAACTCATCTTTTGGAGCAAAAAAAATTAAGCTAAGACCATGTCTTCCTTTCAGGGAAAAAACGGTACTGTTATAAGTTGTCAGTGAGAGCTCACAGTTGACTACCCGGCATAATAAAACATCAGTAACTAGCAGACAATGAAATGTGTGTGTTTATTGTAATTACTTGCAGGAAGCCCAGGAAACTGGAATCTAGGCTGCCTTTATTTTCCACCAGCAAAAATGATTGCATATGCAAACGTTATGCGATCGCGTTTCCTTCATTTCCACTGCCCACGATTGCGCTGCTATCCTTCGGGTATGAGCACAAATGCACAAAAAATGAGAAGGCCGGTGACTGCAATACAGGGAAAAATGAATTGTGTTAATGAAAAAGATGCACCATGGCTTAAAGAGCAAAAAGAGGAATGGAGGCACTGTGCTTGCAAAAAAGATATACCTTTTAATCCTTGGTGAAGAGACACATCGGGGTAGACAGTGGGGGTGAGGGAGGCCTGACAGCTGTTTCGCTTAAAAACAAAGCTTCCTCAGAGGCCAAAGGGTTCTTTCCCTTGGCCTCTGAGGAAGCTTTGTTTTTAAGCGAAACAGCTGTCAGGCCTCCCTCACCCCCACTGTCTACCCCGATGTGTCTCTTCACCAAGGATTAAAAGGTATATCTTTTTTGCAAGCACAGTGCCTCCATTCCTCTTTTTGCTCTTTATACATCACTGTGTTCTGAGTTGCACGTGCAAGCTTTGAATACGAGATCCGGTGAATCGGACCCAGCATTTTTGTTCACATTTAGTGCCAGTCTTTTTTCTTATTTTTGTGTATGCACCATGGCTTAAATGTTTAAGGATACCAGAGGTGACATGTGACATGTTGAGATAGACATGTAAATGTACAGTGCCTAGCACACAAATAACTGTGCTATATGTTCCTTTTGTTTATTTATCTGCCTGAAAGAGTTAAACATCAGGTATGTAAGTGACAGTTACTGTCTGGGTAAGGACTGAGTCAGACTACAGCGTGACCCTCAATGATAAGAAATTACAACTATAAAACACTTTCCTAGCAGAAAATGGCTTCTGAGAGCAGGAAAGTGATAAAAAAGGGTCAATAGTTCATAGATTTTAGCTCTGGCTTACTTCAATGAATGTGTAATTGTGCAAAAACAATAAAACAGTAAGAACTTGAAAAGTAGATTTAAATATAATATAAAACTATGGAATAACTTAAAAAGTCTTTTTTTAGCAGAGGGAAGATAGATACAATTGTTTATTTCATTAGTTTATTTTCACCTTGGGTGTCCTTTAATTCCGGTGCTGTTGTGATTGGCAAAACAGGATTTTTGGATCGCACCTACGGCAGCGAAAAAGGGTCCTCATTGTGCATTTATACAGTACCTGTATATTTTCCACAGTGCTTTAAAAAGAACATAGCACTATCCCTATTGCTTTCTGTCTCTCACAACCTAATGTACCTGCCACAGTCTAGGGTTAAATAGCCTACCAGTATGTTTTGGGTTGTGGGAAGAAACCAGACTGCCCAGAACAAAGTTGTGAAAACATGTGGAGAAAACACAAACAACTCCATGCAGGTGCCAGTCTGGGCCTCTAGTGCTGTGAGGTGAGATCTCTGACCACACACCGCCAGGGCTGGGTTTCTGGAAAGGCTACAAAGGCCATGGCCTTGGGCACTGATAAAGTAGAAGGGCGGCAGGACTTGGGGAGAGATAAGAGGCCACCTGTACGTGCCTTGGGTCATATGAATGTATACTGTAAATCCGGCTCTGAACACCGCTGTGGCATAGGCTAGTCTTAGGCTGTCTGCACAATTAAACAAAAAAGGGAGTGATTTAGAGCAATAGAATAAAAACTCACAACCTTCAGGAACGTGTGTCCTTGTTTTTTTAAATAATTATGTGATACTATGTGATGAAAAAAGACTGGTGAAATGGAAACAATAATTTGTATTTTTATTCCAATGCAGAAATTGTTCCCCGAGACCTACGAATGAAAGAGAAGTTTTTAAAACATTTAACAGGTGAGTTGCTTGATTTGAGTAAGTGCATGCATGAAAAGGCCATGGCGAGGATATTAAAGGATCACTCCAGCGAAAAAAAATAGTAAGCAGCTAAAGTCTGACAGAACCAACAGGTTTTGGACTAGCCCATCTCTTCTTGGGGGATTCTCACTGTTTTCTTTGTTTTTCGAAAGGTTATCCTGAACCGAAGTTGCTAAGTCTAACTGAGAAAATAGTAAGATACCAGCCTCCCTACTCACTTGCACACTATTTTGGCAGTTGGACTTAGCAACTGCTGCTGCGGAAAAGCTTCCAAAAACAAAGAACACCCTGAGAATCCCCCATGAGGAGATGGACTAGTCCAAAAGCTGTTGGTTCTGTCAGGCTTTTACTGCTTACTTTTTTTGCTGGCGTTGTCCTTTAAGCAGGCAGAAATGAAAAGATAAGAGTATTTTAATGTTTTATGTAAGCTTCCATACTCCTCCTTGCTCTCCAGGATTTGGTAGAAGTTAAAGTGGACCTCTAGGCAATACTTGTCTTTTTACCTCCAAACAGCTAGGGGGCAGTGATAGAAAATCTCTCTATGATTTTTTTGCTGTCTGTGTCTCTATTGGGAACAATTTGTTTCACTTCCTGATCCAAGTGACCCTATATCTGGAGCATAAATTGTAGAACAATGAAATGCCGTCAGCGAAGAAAAACTCACATTTATTCTAACACTTCTCCATGTGACTAAAAAAAACATGTTACTGCTGTGTTTGTCCATGCTATAGAGATCTCAGATGACTCATTATACACATGTTAAAATTGTCATTTTATGTTATTAAAGAGGCACTGTGGTGACATATAGTAGAATACAGTAAATTATTCGGGATGCTAACTTTTATGGTACATTTTGGTTTCAGCATCAGAAATACTACAGGACAATCTTATACAAGACAAACAGGGTACAAGATACATAATCATGAGATTTTGGGCTGGTTAGGTAGGCCCAGTAATACAAGTACGGGGCGGCCATAGGAAAGGCGCACACAAACATGTAGAATACACTAGGGAAGGAAGGACCCTGCCAAAGGTTTACAATCTAATGGGGAAGCTGGCGTGGGGGTGAACACATTAGGTAGGGCTGTAGAAAAAGTATTTAGCAGAGAGTTAGTATGTGGTATGGGGTGGGAAGACTGTCTTGAAAAGGTGGGTTTTGAGGGCTTACTTGAATGTGTTGAAGGAGGGGATAAGTCTGATGGGCGGTGAAAGGGAGTTCCAGAGGGTGGGGACAGCTCTTGAGAAATCCTTCAGGCCCGTATGGAAGTGGGAAATGCACGGGACAGTTAGAGTAGGTTCATACTTGTTCTAAAAATGTATCCGTGGCTCCGTTTTTTAGCCCGGATCAAAACCGTAGCCACGGATACCAATGTTAAAAATAGCAGCCGCCTTCACTTAAAAAAAAAAAAGGATCCGTCTGCATTCAGGGGGTTCCGTTTTGAAAACCTGAGTGGACGGTCCGGGTTTGCAACATTTTCAAGGACCCCGGATACACGGAGGGGTAGTGAAAAGTAATGGCAAAACAGATCCCCCCCCCCTACACAGGCATCTTTTTACACAGAAACGGGGTTGCCATGCTGGAGGGGGTAGCAGGCAGAAAGGGGTGAAGTGGGGGACAGTGGCGGGGAGGGGGGTTGCCCTCCCTCACCTGGGTCCCCCTTCCCCGTACCCCTCCAGCCAGTTTCATTGATAACATCATTAAAGTATTCAAATATAAGCCAAGCGGCGAGCGGGAAACTTACCTTGTGTTCCACCACTCGCCGTCACTTCCTGCAATACCACCCATTGAGCTACATATGGCGGCATTGCAGGAAGTGAGGGCCAGCGGTGGAATGCAAGGAAGTAAGTTCCCCGCTCGCTGCTTGGCTTACATTTGAACACTTTAATGATTTTATCACTTAGACTGGCAGGAGGGGGAGCTGGGAAGGGGGGACCCAGGTGAGGGGATTCAAAAGGGATCTGATCTGCTGCCGACAAGTATGGACCTAGCCTTATGATGTGGTAGAAATTGAATCCCAGCATCACAAGGCCACACCTATTTACAAAGAAAAAGAGAGAGTACCCACCAATTATCCTTCAGTCTGCCTTCTTCATATACTGTATCTATCTGCAGCTCTGCTGTTCATTCATAGGAAGCCACCTGAGTGACCACAGTGGTCCATTATCATGTATTTGGTGATAGAAATGTCATTCTTATGCCTGTCACATTAATTATCTTTCATTGACTTTTTCACTTTGGCGTTTCAGGTCGACTTTCATTTACAAGTCCGAACTGCAATAAACACTTCCGGAGGCTCTACAACACCACGAGAGATTGCACAATCCCAGCTCGTAAGTAAGAGATTGCCCTAACCCTGAGCCATAAATATTTATTATAAAAGGAGATTTCCTTGCAAGCTACTAAAATATCCATACACACAGATGAGCTGCACACTGCAGGTGTGCTGTTCAGCAGACTGGTGTGCTGTCCTCTACCTGTTTCCACGTAGCACGTGTATGTAGCTTTACTTCAATCTGATCTTGTATGTCATGTGCCAGTTGTTATCTTCCATGTGTTTATTTACATATTTTCTTTCTGACTGCTCCCCCTAAAGCCTCGTATGTGGCCATACACTTATCAATGTTTTCCATTGATATCTGGCAAATTTGATCTCTCTGATCAAATGTGCTAGAAATCAGGCACTGGAAAGGACTGATTTTCCTCCCATACAGAAGCTTTGCTGCACTCAGGATTTTTGGCCACAAATTTATTTGGAATGCCTTTTTGCTAAACTCTTATATTTGGGAGGGAGGAGGAGGAGGGGGGGGGGGCAGCTTTGCTTTAAATATTCAAACACTAGGCTGATTCACAGTGGCGTAGCAATAGAGGGTGCAGAGGTTGCGGGCGGATCGGGGCCCTTGGCCAGAGGGATCCACTCTCAACTACAGTATTATCTCTTTTATTGGTCCTGTGCTCACAATAATCCCTTCTATAGATGCTTTGAATAGTAGTAATCATTAACAAATTGTTCCTCATCACCTTCTTGTATCTCTGACACTGTGATTACCCTTGGCAGGTTTCGGTGCGCTGTATCAATTGTTATGTATAGAGTGCTTAGGGGGGCCCAATGTAAAACTTGCACTGTGGCCCATAGCTCCTTAGCTACACCACTGCTGATTCATATTAGACCAAACACAATTTATGCTTATTGCGGAAACTTGATTTGATAAAACTTAACTTTGAATATGTTGCTAAAAACCGATGTAGCCTGAACTGCCTATCAAAATCATTTACATGAAGGGACAAAAGGGGGCTGAGATTCTAACACCCCTTTAGTGGTTGACAAATCCACAAATATTATTAGGGTGTTTTCCCCTCCTTTGCCTCACTAATCAGAATGTATAGCATTTATACAGAGTCACCACCCTCCACCTAGCCCAACATGTTTCGCCTCATAAAACTCTTGGTGCTTCCTCAGGGGACATATACAAAGCGCAGTCATGCACAAAGTGCATAAAACAGCAAATTAAAATACATTCATGTTATTCAGCATTAGTAGTAGCATTGGCACACAGCTATATGTACAAGCGACCTCAACTGACCACCCAGAAAGATGGATCCCAGCGACATTCCTCGATGACGAGCACTCCCCAAGCCATCTTTCTGTTGGTGGGTACGTGCGACGTCACGTGAAGGCACACGGGAAGTCCTCAGAGATCTTAAAGATCCGATCTGCCATGACGGTCGTTATCGCTGGGCGTTGCCAAATGTCGTTTATGTAATCGCGCATCTGTACCCACGTTACGAGATTGCAGAAACAATCGATTGTCGCTCAAAAAGTCGTCAGAAAAATGGCATAGTGGATACGGGCCTTTGTTTCCAGATCCTCATTTTTTAGCTCAGTTAGCATATTACACATCAGTATCTTGCATTTGTTTATTAACAATCAGGAGAATGTGGGCATCCGGTTTAATGTACATACAACATCTAGCTGTTGAGTAAACAATGCGCGGTGATAGGATGCTGTTTATTTCCCAATGTATACATCGCAGTATTAGCAGCTCTCTTCAGAGGTATACATTGGGCTATTAATAAAACACAGAATGTATTGTTTGTCTCAGTTCTCATTCCGTTTAAGGGAAAAGGATCATTGCGGTCTATTAAAGCGAGACTTTACATTAAACAGACCTGTGTTTATTTTATCAGGGATTGGGAAGACTTCCAAGACATCACATTTCACTATCACACTGCGGAGGCTACAAGGATCTCATTATAAGGTCTATTTATAAAGGTGGCAGTCTGCAGACCGCCAGGAAAGGGCTAGTCATTCTGTAGAAATCTCTATAAGGCTCCCTGCACACTGCAAATCCGTTTTCCGATTCTGATTCAGATACTGTTTCCGATTTTCAATTTCGATTTTCCCTGAATACATTCAACAGAAAAACAGATAAAGAAACGCAGCATGCAGTAAAGTTTAAATATCGGAATCGGATGTAAAAACCGATTAAAAATCGGAATCGGAAATGCATGCAGTGTGCAAGAGGCCTTAAAGTGATGATCAGCTTCAGAGACTGCCAGTTATATAAAGGCTCATTCACACTACAAAGTAAATGGACGAATGCAATGACGTGCATGCGTTCCCGACGCACAGCATGCACGTCACGTTGCGTTAAAGTGCAGAGGTCGGCAGCAATAGAACCCGACAGTAAAACTTGTGCGTCATGCCATAAAAAGTTCACGTCCACATGGTATCCCAATGAGCGGGAACACGTAGCTGTACTGTGAACGTGGACTTTCATGTTACCATGCGCCTTGCACGCTATAATGCATAATGACTGACAGCAACGCACATAGTGTAAATGAGCCCTTAGAGATGGCTGTGTAGAGGATCGCCAGCTTTGTGATGATTGCTGTATTTATATCAGTCTGAAGCTGAGTGCCCATGGCCAGATGGATCGGGGATCTCTGCCGACGGACAATGGTTCCCCGATCCATCTGGCTGAATCAGCAAGCGTTATATATATAAAACAGCGCACATATAGAGTCCAAAATGATTTGAGGATCAAAAGTCTGCAAGTCCACTTTAATCCTTGACTCGCAGTAGTGATGTATACAGTATATATCTTCTACAGTGTGTACCACCACCACACCCTCAAGATGGGGCGGGATGACGTCACCGATGTCATGGACGTCGTGACGTCTAAGGGAGACCCGATCCACCCCTTAGCGCTGCCTGGCGCTGATAGGCCAGGCAGCGCAGGGGTCTAGGGGGGGCTCTTCGGCGGCGCAGATATCGGTGAATCGGTGCGGATAGTGGCGAATCGGCGCTGGGCAGCGCCGATCGGTGTGCTGACGCAGCTAGCAAAGTGCTAGCTGCGTTCAGCAAAAAAAAAATTACGCAGATCGGCCCAGCAGGGCCTGAGAAAACCTCCTGCGCGGCTCCGCCAGGAAGGCTAATACAACCTGCAAGCGTCCTTCCGGACCCTTGCAGGAAGTACTAGGAGGCTGAGAGTTTTTTTTTTTCACAATGATCGCGCTGCTCAGCGGAGCAGCAGCAGATCATTGCGGGGCTTAGATCAACGAACAGGAATGGATTTTCCCATTCATTGATCTCCGGGCGAGCGAAGGGCGGCGTGTTTACCGGCGGGAGTGTGCGCTAGAGCGAGCGGGAGCGCGGAAAGTACGGATTTCTCCATCCCTGGGGGTTACAGGATGGAATAAGGGACGGAGAAATTCGTACGGGCGGGGGTAAAGTGGTTAATAAACATGAACTTATTACTTTTTCCAAAATATATCCCAGTCCCAATGACAAATATCCTTGTCTTGTGCGGGTGTTCAGCGACAACAGCTTGTAATCACTTTTGTGCAAAGTCTAAAAATAGATGGTCAGTGGCTCCTATCAGTGTTTGCTACAGCATACGCTTCCAGACCTGCAGGCTGGTATCTTACTGCAGTATCCTGTCTTTGCCCACCTCCTTGCACTCTGATACAGATTACTATTACCTGCTGCAGTTTGGCTGCTACAGGTCTAATTTTTTATTATTACTAGTATTTATATAGCGCTGAGATCTTCCGCAGCACTGTACAGAGTATCTATAGTCTTGTCACTAACTGTCCCTCAGAGGAGCTCACAATCTAATCCCTACCATAGTCATATGTCTATGTATTTATCATGTAGCGTATGTATCATAGTCTACGGCCAATTTAGAGGGAAGCCAATTAACTTATGAAATAAGAAATAACAAAAATTGGCTCTTGGTTGCACGAGAATTACAAAACGTTATCAATCATAAACAATCAGACAATGTTTACTTAGGAAGAACATTCTTTCTAATTATACATTTTCTGATTGTTCATGATTAATAAAGTTTTTTAATTCTCATGCACCCAAGAGCCAATTCTTGTTATTTCTTATTTTATTGATTGATTTGTTGGCATGGTGCATGCGAATGTATTTATAATTGTTACCTTGATGGCGACATATATGGCCATTTGTAATAAGGTTGGATAACCTCAATTTCTTCAACCTCTCGGTGTTTCCCGCCTTTACAAGTTGTATTCACAGCCAATTCAATCATCTGTATGTTTTGGGGATTTGGGAAGAAACCAGAGTGCCTGAAGGAAAACACATGCAGACACGGGGAGAACATACCAACTCCATGTAGATAGTTTTCTTGCTGAGATTTGAAGCTGGGACCAGGGCTGCAAGGCGAGTGTGCTGACCATGACACCAACCACGACACCACTGTGCTGCCTCATAAATGAAATAATTTTAGTTGTTGCAGTCTTCTTTGACACAGCAATGCCAATTGCTTGCATTGTTTATAAAACCTATCATGGTATATTTGGAAATGAAAGAATATTGAGAAGTGAATTGGTTCCTTCCTGAAATTGTTCTTAAGACTATGATAGAGGCATTAGACAATGACTATGGTAGAATTAGAGTGTGAGCTCTTGGAAGGCTACATAGTGACATGACTATGGCTTCTGTAAAAAAAGTGCTGAGGAAGCTGTTAGCAGTATATAAGTAGATAATAATAATTATGCCTGAAGTCAGGATTAAAGTTGCAGCTGTAAAACACTTTTTTTTCTCACCTATAAATACATATGTAAATGAATGCGCAAAATATGTACTGGAGGGCGAGATTGGGAAGTACAGACAAGAAAGCTAGTGAAGGTAAATGCAGAGAGAATACCCACAATAATTCCTCAGCCATCATTGTCACAGCTCCCAACTGTCCTTTTTTTCGGAGGGACAGTCTCTCGTTGGGAACCAAATCCTCCTGTCCCTCTTTCTCCCTCATTTTGTCCCTCTTTCAAGATTGATATACAGATCTATGGAAGTATTTATATTTTTCCACTGAAAAAAACGTCCTACTTTAAAAAAAGACCCGTTGTTATCAGAACTAGTGCATCATAGTTTGCAATGACGAAGCAAAATTGTAACACGAAATTTCAGAAAAAAAAATCGTAACCATAATCAGGTTTCATAATTTCACAATTACGTGTAATTTTGCGCCGACTTTAGCACTTAATAGCAATACCATACATGCTATTGTCAATAAAATCGTTACATTCAGCCAGGATAATAGGTATTTGAACACCCTGAAATTTAGCAAGTTCTCTCACTTAAAAATCATGGAGTGGTCTGAAATTCACATTGTAGGTGCATTCCCACTGTGAGAGACAACATTAAAAAAAAATCAGGAAATCACATTGTTTGATATTTTAATAATTTATTTGTATTGCACTGCTGCACATAAGTATTTGACCGCCTGACAATCAGCAAGATTTCTGGTTCTCAAAGACCTGTTACTCTGCCTTTAAAAGGTCCACCTCTACTACACTTATTACCAACAAATGAATACCAACGAACCGCCACACATACCGTCAATCCATGCCTCATGCTGGGAACCTCAGCCGCACACACTATGTCATCTCTATGCTGGCTGAGTTCCTGTGAGCCGGTCAGGAGCTGCTTTTATTGGCTCCTGACCCTGTCTATCAATTTAAGCCAAAGGGAGTTGCTTATGTTAATAGACAGGGTAAGGAGCCAATGAAATCGGCTCCTGACCCACTCACAGGACTCTGCTTTATAGAGATGGCAGAGTGAGGGGAGACAGCAAGGAGATCGTCGGGTGCGATGAAAGCAGCGAGAACGCGCGGCGTCAGTGAATTGAAATCTACCTCCTGGCAGCCAGATCAGCATCAAAATAGGGCGTAGATTTCAATTAGCGTCGTCCTTAACCTCCTTGCCAGTTATCCCGAGCTCAGCTCGGGGTAACCTGCGCTGGAGGATTTCTCCGGCCCCGCTGGGCCGATTTTCAGAGTATTTTTTTAGTGCACGCAGCTAGCACTTTGCTAGCTGCGTGCATATCCCAATCGCCGCCGCCGATTCGCCGCTACCTGCCGCGCCCCCCCCCCCTCCAGACCCTCCAGGCCAATCAGTGCCAGGCAGCACTGAGGGGTGGATCGGGATTACCTCTGACGTCCCGATGTCCATGACGTCGGTGACGTCATCCCACCCCGTCCCCAAGGTGACGGAGAAGCCCTGCAGGAAATCCCGTTCTGAACGGGATTTCCTGCTTGCAAAGATCGCCGTCGGCAATCGAGGTAGGCAGGGAGATGCCGCTTGTCAGCGGCTATCATGTAGCGAGCCCTGGGCTCGCTACATGATTTAAAAAAAAAAAAGTGCTGCGCCGCCTCCTTGCCATCAGAATTGGAACGGCAAGGGGGTTAAGTGGTTAAAGACATCTGTCCACCGCACAGTCAGTCAGACTCCAACTACTATCATGGGCAAGACCAAAGTGCTGTCAAAAGACACCAATTCTTTAAATAGTGGAAGTTTTCCTCAGACATTCTAAGGAAATTCTGGTAATCGGCTGGATTGTCATCCAATTGAGTGACACCAATGACGCGTTCAAAAAGACCACTCTTTTATATGCACGTCATTTCCGAGCAAATCTGAAGAAACTTTTTTCTTTCAATTACTACTCCCAACCCAGTTTTTATATTTTATTCCATCTTTTTTCTTGTGTTTCAAAATCGGATACAAGTATGTGGTACATTGGTTTGATGAGTCTAATATTTTGTGGAGGAAAAAAAACGATCGGAAATTTGGCCACCTTAAAGGACTCACAAGGGGAAATATTAAATCTAGGTTTACTTACCTGGGGCCAGCCCCTAGACGTCTTTTTTGTCCCTCGCCGCAATTCCAGTCCTCACCGGTGTCCCACTGAGTGCCACTAAAGATTGCAGACCCCCGATGGGTCAGCGTGCCCACGTCATGGGGAGCTTACTGCACTGGTGCAGTAGTACTACTAACAGTGATGTGGACGCCTAAACGTAGGCGCGTGCTCGTACAGAACGGGCGCATGCATGCACACATGGCAGGAGACGCTGACCTATTAGGGGTCGGTGATCCTTAGAGGCAGCCAGCGGGACACTGGAGAGGACTGGAGCTGTGGTGAGGGACCCAAATGACATCTAGGAGCTGACTGAAGCCCCAGGTAATTAAAACTAGATTCATATTTTGGCTTGTGAGTCCTATAAGGTTTTATAGGAGCGTCTCACGTGGACTGTAACTTATATGCTTATGAACTCTGATCTAAAAACGTGTCTCGTGCATATTCTGAAGCACACGTCACTATAGGCTTGCTGATACATGGTAGAGCGGTAAACATTGGCACAGAAGACATTAAAAATTAAAATGCTTTCATCTAGAACTGTTTTTTTTTGTTTAAACAATTGTTATAGTGTTGTCGTAGGCACTCACTAGCCTATCATCTGCTGACTAAACTACTGGATGGGCGTCACCTCATGTCTGTAGCTGCCGTACCTTACCTCAATGACCTACATCTTAGGACAACAAATGTTTGGAGGGCTGGTTGTAACCGGGAGAGTTTACTATCACCAGGATATGTCTCTTCTTGATCTAATAGGATTCCTGACACAACCCAGCTCTCCTTTGCCATAGCAGACGTATTTAATACTTCCTCTTGTGCATGCAGCTAAGCTTGACACCACAAAGCATGCCAAACAAATTAATGAAAATTCCTTTGATGGAGTTAATGCTTGTAATTAACCTTAACTTGGCTCCCGCTTCCACCCCAGAAGTGGCTGTAAAAGTCATTTCTGGCAAACATTCTGCAGCATATAATCATGGCAGCAGGCAGAACAAAGGCGCTTTTATTGGTCTTTGGTATCGTGTGCCTATACAATATTATTATTGTATTATTGCAACTTAGATTTTTGTCTGTTTTTTTTTTTTTTTACTTTTTGTCCAAATGTCTTTTTTGAGGAGTGTGCTGTCAATGAATAATGTCCATTCATAATAATTTTATCCCTAAGGAGCTGTTAATGAAATGATTTCAATCTTAAGTTCAATAACAGTTTTAAGAATGATCCCTATTAATCCCCTAATTTAAACGTGTCATTTTTAGTTTCTGGCCTGTCAGTCGAGAATTAAACATTGGCAGGCTTGAAGCGTAGTCACACTTGGCGCCACGTTAATCAAACAGGCATCAATTGTTTAAGCTAGAAATTGCCGTTACAGGAAACCTGTAAGTATAGAACTATATTCCAACAGTTCCTCAGTGCTAGTTTTGTATCCAATCAGAATCCAGCGTACCTGTATCCACCCAGTGTTCAGAGGTATCTAGACTCACAGGTAACTACCACCGCATAGACAATAAGATGCCATCAAGTACCGGTCATAACATTTTCAAGTGTTTATTAAATAAAACCAAGTTCCAAGAGTAAAACTCACATTGTACTGTACACCAAAGAGCTGTAAGCAGATAACAGATAAACTTGCCCGCTCTCCAACCCGATCAGGTTGCGCCCTTTCGGCATCCTCAGGGGCAATCAATTGATTTAGTTAGGGCCGGAGCCCACTAACGCAGTTGTGTGCAGTTGTGTCCGCTTTTCAGCATCTGTAACATTGATGTGTTGCTGAAAAGCGGATACAACTGTGCACAACTGCGTTAGTGGGCTCAGGCCCTTAGAGATTACCGTTAAAGGAAACCTGTAAGTATAGAATTACGCTGTGCTTGTTTTTAAAAATACCGGCTCCAGGATTGTCATCCTTTTCAATGATCCTTGTTTTGGGGGGTTTACAGCTCTGTTTACCTCACTTCCTTCTCTTGAGAACCCATATAAAGCCCTGACATTTTCTCACACAGTATTGTTTTAAAATAAAGATACACTAAAGTATTCGGAAAATAGGACTGATCAGAAATTTGTACTTTTTCTAAACAGATTATAAAAGATGTGCAAGACTCCTCACCAGGCTGGCTGTCAGTCCATTGTGTATGGATGGATAACACTCTGTGGTAAGTGCTGACAAGAGATTAACAATTGTATCAATTGTCCTAATCCTATTCAAAGTAGGGTCCACACACAGACAGGTTAAAGGAACCAACCATTTATTGTCCCATGCAAAAATTACATACGATTGTGTTGGGGATACAGAAGGGATAACAGACAGCGATATCATAATCTTATGTGATTATTGCATGGAACAATGAATCATTTGTTCATTTAACCTGTCTATGCGTAGACCCTACTTTGGATTACTAGACTAAGGCCTCTTTCACACCAAGACGTTGCGTTTTAGGGGACGTTAAGGTCGCATAACGTGCCCCTAACGCAACGCATGGTGGTGTTGAAGTTGGACGTTAGATTGAGCCGCGTTATAAGGCTCTCGGTGCTATCCTGGGAAGTCCGGATCTTTTCAATGATTCGGAAGATTCGAATCGGATCATTGAAAAGATCCGGATCTTTGAACCGAATCTTTGAATTATTTTACTAGGGAAGCAGGAAACAGGGGTGCAGCAGAGTGAGAGGTGCAGGAGAATGAAGGCACATTGAGGGTGCTAGAGGGGAAGGGAGAGATGCAGCAGGAAGCACCAAGAGATACCCTTGCTTAAGGTGTGTAGTTTTTGGGAACCCAATCCTGTGTAGGACTTTCCTAGAATACCACAGTCTTAATTTGTTTCAAAGGGCTAAAGGAAGTTTTGATTGTATCAGGTGAATGACAATGTTTACTCAGCTCCCAATCAGACAAATCTTGAACTATTGAACTTGCTGGCCCATATGCAATTAACTTTTTCTCCTGACTTTTCTCCTAGGTGATATTTTTACATCTCATCAATTAAATGTCTTTTAAACCACCAGCAGGCAAAAAGATACTAAAAATAATCTTGATGATACTTTTTAACCTACTTTTTGGTGCTTTTTCAATTACAAAGTGCTGAAAAAGTATTTTAAAGAGAAGTCGAAAAATGTATCTCCTAGGAGAAAACAATGGTGAAAAAGTTAATTAGATATGGCCACTTATCTGTTACCTGCTCTCACAAGTGTTTTTTCTTAGCCATACAGGAGTATTATGACATTTAATTACTTATCAGCGAGGGTTATGCAGTTCCTATTGAAGCCTGACTGCAAAGAAACTGTAGCGCCCTGCATTCTTAAAAAAATAAGCGTAACTTAGTTTCTAAGTAGGATTGGGACTGTACATACACGTTTATTTCATCACATGACATGTCACATGATGAAATAAACATGCTGCCCCGAGCACTATTTTGGTGCAATTTAAATGCAGCTTCAGTTATAACACCATGGGCTTGATTCACAAAGCGGTGCTAACTGTTAGCACGCCTGTGAAAACCCCCTTAGCACGTCTAAACAAACTTTTCGCGCATAAAACTTTACGCGCGCAAAACTTTATGCGCGTAAAACTTTACGCGCGTACTGCACAGAGCGCAGGGCGCACCGCGCGAAGTGCCCATTAAAGCCTATGGGACTTAGCGCGCGTAAAACTTTGCGCGCGTAAAACTTTACGCGCGCAAAGTTAGCGCACGATCTGATTGAGAAATCCGGTGCTAACCTACTTAGCACCCTGGTTAGCGCCTCTAAAGACTTTAGACGTGCTAAGTAGGTTAGCACCGCTTTGTGAATCAAGCCCCATGTGTGTCAGTGCTTCAAGCGGTGTTGTTACTCCACGGCAGAAAACCGTGACGTGTTGCAATGCGGCCATGCTCAGATGTGACTTTATTGGGGGGAGGAGTCACCTGCCAACCACTGTTACAGAGAGCTAAGAAGCACCCGGGCGGTGCACGAGACCAGCTGACAGGCGGTGAATTCACCATCTTCAGCTGCCCATCGGAAAGAGGCCTAAGTAATGTCATATTCTATTGGTGGCTTTATTGCTATTAGAGTACATAAATGACTTAACAAACCTGGCTGGATTGCTAAAAAAAAGTATCTGTTGGCAGGAACCAAACATCTTTACATCATACCAGAGTATAGTGTGGTTGTTACTAAATGAATGCCTGTGTAGCAATTACCTTGTGCATGCAATGAGGACTGTTTTTTATTTTTAATACATCCAGATAATACGTCTGTGTATTATTTAGCTAGAACTGGTAAGTTTATCTGTTTTTACAGAATAACGGCTTGAATGCAGTTTAGTACATTTTCAAATTTGTCATGTGTGTTCAATCCCTTACATATGGTAAAAATGGAAAAAAAACTAGCATGGCCCTCCAACGTGCACTATGGGAGAGCCCAGCAGCTGAGGGGTTAAAAGGAATGGTTCAATTAATAAAATTTTTGTTTGCTTCTACCTGGGATTATTAAAGAGAGTGGAAAAAGTCAGGGGGCTCCTGTACTGCAGAGGATATTCCCCTAGCAGAGCTTTACAGAAAGGCCAGAAAGGCCCAGGCCTTGGGAAGCTGCTGCTCATGGGTGGTGGTTGGATATGGAAGAAGGGATGTTGCATATGAAAGGGGAGACTTGAAATGGAGACTGATACATGAAAGAGATGGGATGCTTTACATGAATGATACACATGGAAGAGGGGGAAACAGGGGAGGGTGCCACATGAAAGATGGCCTTGGGGCAGAGCCAATTTTAATCTGGTCTTGTCCCCTAGTAGGTATGTCTCTGTGGTACTCTGAGACAGAGATATCCATATCCATAGAAATACTGACATTTAGCTTATTTCAAAGTGAGGCCACTATCTTCTTCTGGTTTATCTTTTAATAAACTTTGATTCTGATTAGGATAACTGTCACTGTTTCTGTTAGGTGTAAATGAGTGACTCTGGTAAAACACCGGGGCAGACATTCAGTGACTCTATGAAATAATCAGTGAAGATAAACAAAGTAAGGACAGGTTGCTGGCATGAAATCGTTGCCTAGCTCCAGAACACCTACGCTCCTTTACCATTAGGTGACAGGTACAGCTGGGCACAGCATAATCCACGTTTCCTGACTGATGTTAAATCTATAGACACTCCGGGATGATGGCGCGTGAGCGTATCCCTGACTGATCTGGTGTCAATATACTACGCACAGAAGAACGATGAGCCTCTATGGGGGCTGCAATTAAGGTTCTTTGTGCAGTAGTTCCAGTAGTGTGATGAGATAAGGACGGGGAATTTCCAAGGGTCTAAAGAAATCTTTAACTGCACCTCCGCTTTCTAACTAAAAAGGATAATAAAGAAAACTCAACAGTAGACTCTGCAAGAGGAATACCCTCTGACTGCTGGAGCTCTGAGGAGAGTCACATGATCAGCAGTCACTGTGTACACTGAGGGATGGGCCACTAGTTAAAAGAAACGGAAGCTGAATGGTTACCTACAGGGGTGCCCACTGTGTCGATCGCAATCTACTAGTAGGTTGAAAACGACTCCTGGGTAGTTATTGCACACTCATGCAGAGTG
The DNA here is from genome assembly GCF_040937935.1 of Hyperolius riggenbachi. NCBI lineage: Eukaryota > Metazoa > Chordata > Amphibia > Anura > Hyperoliidae > Hyperolius > Hyperolius riggenbachi. The sequence continues at coordinate 105,612,755 of NC_090649.1, forward strand.
GTCCTTGATCCTTATTAGTCCAGTCCTACTGTCCCTATGGCTTCTGGCAGCAGTGTCACTGTCCTCTTGACCTGGCGGCATGTTATGCATGTACGCACCTGCTGACAGGGAATGAAGAAGAGGCGCCAGCAGGGATGGAGGCTGTACACAAAATAGGGAGAATGTTGGCTGGAGAGGTGAGCTTATGCTCTGCTATGTGCACTTTGCATGATTGCCAGACTTAATACTGTTATGGGGGGAAGGGGAACAATGACAACATCTTATAGGGTGAAGGGAATAAAGGCAGCCCCAACACTGTTTTTTTTTTTGGGGGGGGGGAGGTGCAAAAGCAACCCTAAAGGTGGCCATACACTTGACAATTTTCTTCATTCATATCCATCCGATTCGATCATTTGAGCAAATCTGCTAGAATCGATGGTGCAAACGTTTCCCAATTGACCAACTTCTGACTGAAATCCTTCGATTAGGTCGGTCGAACACGATGGAACATTTCAGTCAATTGGCGGTGTATTGGGAGCCTGTCTCTAGCAGCGTTCAATATGATAACCTATGAAGGTCTCTTCTCTCCCTGCTGGCTGCTTATTCCTTCACTTCCATGTCCCTGGGCGCCTGTGTGACGTAATGCAGAGGCCAAATACTAGAGATACCTGTTGGTAAGTAGACACTAGGGGAGCTGTTACCAACAGGTATCTCTAGTATTTGGCCTCTGCATTACGTCACACAGGCGCCCAGGGACATGGAAGTGAAGTGCATTACATTACACATGTGCCTCGGGATTTGCAGTGAAGAAGAAGCAGGTGGGGACTGGAGAGCAGAGATCGGGACCGTGCAGCGGACAGGTGAGAGTCCGCTCTACCGCATGGCCCGGTGGGAAGAGAGGACCAGCAGACCTAGCAGGCACACACAGATTTTCAAAGATTTCATGCTGAAATGGATTGAAAATAGTGTGGGGGCAATCGAGCAGACAGATCCCTCTATGATCCAATAATGATTGGAGAGGCATCTATCTGTTGGCCATGTCGACCAATGTATGGCTACTGTAAGTCCGGGGAACCACTGCAAGCAATATTGCAGCACTGGCCATTTGCAAACACCAGTGTAACCCTAAGGGGGTGGCCCCACTCCATCGCAAATTGCTCCATGCAGTATTTTGGGAGCGATCCTTGAGCGATCGCATCAGTAGCTGCAGAGCCAAAATCACAACTGCTCCTGAAAGTTGGAAATTACGTTACCATGTACAATTTATCTGACCTTTGTTTGTGTAGATCCTAAAAGCTTTATACATAGGTTGTTGAGTTTGTGATTTACAGCACAGACATACAGCATTTACCACTACTGTAAACATTCAAACTCTATTTCCTAAGTAAAATGATAGTTATACTGCATTTGCCTCGAGACTGATATGCAGCGCATAAGTTAGCGAATGGCGGCTTCTATCAAAGCCTTATCATGCAGGAATTTTTCTTTCTGACAGATTAGATTACATCTAAGGGCCAGCAGCAGCAGAACCAGAGAACAAGAAAAAGTGAGGGAGTGGAGTGTTGTATCTGATTGCTGAGTTTTAACACCATAAAAAAGTATATATACTGTACGTGCCTGAGTGGTACTGTAAGACAGTATGCTGTGAAGAGGGCAGGGACTAGCACAGAGTGATCAAGAGATAGAAGTGTTTGGAGAGCTTTTCATTTGCATATTAGCTGACTTCTCTTTAGAATGAGAGCAAATACTACGTGTGTGCAGCATTTCAAAGCAGCTCTTTACCGGTATTTGAAATAAATATTGTACATTTCCAAAGGCCAATTTGCTGCACTAATACTCCTTGACATTTCTTCTGCCTTTGACACTGTGGATCACTCTGCTTCTCCAAACACTCTCATCACTGGGTGTCAATGGCTTAGCACATTCTGGATGCTCTTTCGTTGTTTTTCTATTCCAACACCAACTCCTCTCCATGCCCGCTATATGTTGGTGTACCACAAGGCTCCGTTCTTAGACCTCGTCTCTTCTCCGTCTATACTCTCCTCTGGTTTCTAGAATCACCTCTATGCTGATAACTCTCAAATCTATCTCTCAGCTCCTGACTGTAACGATTGTGGAACTTTCTCCGTGATCAGCGCACAACGCGTGCGCTGACACGGCGGAAATCCTCCACAAGCGTATATTTGCAGGCACCCAGCAAAAGGTGCTACGCACCTGTAGAGGGAAAGTCCTGTCGGCAGATGGCGCTGGGGAGTGCAGAGGAACCAATCCTCTGTACCTCCACAAGTGCCAGACAGGAATTGTACGAAGCGCAGAACGCAATCGCAAGAGAGGCGATTGCGAATGAGATTGAGCAAAGGGACAGGTTGTATGTGTGTGCGCCAATCCAGTCGCCACTCCGCGACCGTGCACACACAACAGCAGATATGAAATAGGAACGCGATCGCGAGAGGTGCGATCGCCAGACGTGACACAAGGCAGATCAGAATAGAATACGAGGGTAGCAAAGGCACAGCAAATAATACAATAAGGAGATACGGAAAATAATAAACGCTAGCTAACCGCGAACACCGCACTCATTCGCAACAGTGCACGCGGTTATGCGCGGCCTCCACGTGATAAGCACAATAGAGACAAGCACGCCTAACTAACCATCGACAGACAAACATGAAACAGAGGACGCGAGTGCTTGCTTAACGGTTACCTCACCGAGCCTGCAGCAAGCGTAGCGGACAAGACAGACACACGAAAACAGGGACAAACGAGAGATAGGATCCACAGCACTAGCGAAAAGTGGCTAGCGTGATCCAGGTACAGAGTAGCAGAACAGAAGGATCCCCAGCGCTAGCGAAAAGTAGCTAGCGCGATCCCAGGAGACAGAACAGAAGGATCCCCAGCGCTAGCGAAAAGTAGCTAGCGCGATCCCAGGAGACAGAACAGAAGAGATAGCTGGTAGCAACCGCTGCACCAGCTATACTCCAAGAACAGAGATCAGAACCATTTCCTGTCGACCACCATTGGGGCAGGACAATGGCAACAGGCAAGACAAGACAGAACAGGCAATACAGATAATACAACCTGACTGGGCTAGAAGGGGAGCCTAAAGCAACCCCCAGGAATTAACTATACTAGATAGCAATGGCTGACACTCCAGCAGTGTCCATCAGGAACAGACCATGGAAACGAAATGACCAGCAAAGCCTTCTGGGAAACATAAAGCTCTTATAGTGCCAGTCATCAAAGAAGGCAGGTAGGGGATTTGCATAACGAATGTATGCAAATTCCCCAGCAAGAGAACAGACCAGAAACTTGCAATGGAAAGACAGGTCTCTGTTCCAGAGACCTGCAGCCCACAGACTAGAGGAATGGACAAACAGCTGTCTGCCTGTGCAGCCAGCTGAGCGGATCATCACACTGACCTCTCTATTCCACACTATTATCTCGACTCCCTGACTGTCTGTCTGCTGTTTCTGCATTTATGTCATCCCGTTTCCTCAAACTTAACATGAACAAAACTGAAACAGTGAAATTTCCTCCATCTCTCTTTGCTCCCCCACCTATAGTTACAATTAATGTATAAAATACCCCAATAACCTCAACTTCTAAAGCTCACTGTCTGGGGGTAACTCTGGACTCTGAGCTCTCATTTCAACCGCATATTACCACATTAACAATATCCTGCTACTTCCATCTCAAAAACATCTCCAGAATTCATCTTTTTCCAACACAATAGCTACACTCAGATTAAAGGTGGCCACTAACAGTCCAATTTCTAGCAAAAAAATCATTAGAGCGATCCGAAATTCTGATTGGTTTGGTTGTAAATAATCTCAGTAGATGGGCAAAATCGATTACGAACGATTATAAAAATAGTCGTCCGATTAGATTTTTGTCAAACCAAAATTTGGATTTTCTTGTTGGTTGTGATAGATAGGAAGTAGAGATTGGTTCGTTGATGATGCAGTGAACGATTTTTTTTCCGATCAGAAATATCTGTTCGCTCAAACGATTTTTTTTGCTGCTAATTGGATCGTTAGTGGCCACCTTAAAGCAGATCTCCACAGTAAATAAAAAAATCCTGCAGCCTGGCTGTAAAAAGAAAGTTATAGTTACCTGAGATGTCTTGTCCCGTGAAACCATCCCGTAGACCCCGCATCACACGATTTCAGGTGCCTGGCCCCACCTCACCTCTCTCCCTGGAGAAAAATACCAATCTACTGTATATACTGCGGTAAACAGCCGAGAGGGGAGTGGAGGCAGGGCCAGGCCCTGGTATTCGGGTGATGCAGGGTCTTTGGGATGGCTTCGCGGGACAAGACATCTTAGGTAGCTATAACTTTCTTTTTACTTTGGAGATCCGCTTTACGTACAATTAAAGAGTACCTCTCCCGAAACTCCGGTACAAAATTAAATACTTACCTAAAGAGAGGGAAGCCTCAGGGTCCTATTGAAGCTTCCCTCCCTGCTCTGATGTCCCCCGTCACTAAGCGTGGCCCCCCAGAAGAGTGTGGCTGTGCAATAGCTGACCCAGCCCGACCGCACATGCACAGTAAGCCGGAGGCTCTGTGGTACTGCTCATGCCCAGAAGGCCTCGAATGGCTATTGCACGGCCACGCTTCTGCAGGAATAGCTGCGCGGCCCCGATGCGGAGGTGGGCCGCACTCAGGAACAGGGGGCTTGGGATCAGAGAGGGAAGCCTCAATAGGATCATGAGGCTTTCCTCTCTTAAAGAAAACCTGTAATGAAGAAAACCTCCCCTGGGGGGTACTCACCTCAGGTGGGGGAAGCCTTCGGATCCGATTGAGGCCTCCCCCCGTCCTCCTCGGTCCCACGGCAGTGGTGAAAATCCTCCCGGAATGGTGGTGATGTAAATATTTACCTCCCCGGGTCCAGCGCAGGCACAGTATCAGCTCTCCGCACGGAGATAGGCGAAAATAGCCGATCTCCGTTGGGCTGCTCTACTGCGCAGGCGCAAGTCTCCTGCACCTGCGCAGTAGAGCGGACCCAACAGAGATTGGCTATTTTCGCCTATCTCCATGCAGAGAGCTGCAACAGCGCCCCCGCTGGACCCAGATGAGGTAAATAAATCAGCGCTTGTCAGGCGTACCCCAAAGGGGAACTTTTTTTGGTTACAGGTTCTTTTTAAGGTAAGTATATGATTTTCATTCCGACCTTCGACTCGGGACTACTTAAAGTACAATTCTGCAGCGTCAAAGGAAGAAGATCCATCAGCACAGTTGTGACGACGCCACGTAGATGTTTTTATCCTTGCATATCAAGACAAAATTTCACTAAAATGTTTGTTTGTATTGCAAAGTGCTGGTAAACCAAGTTACTCTCTATCCAAGGATTTACTGTATCTCATAAGCTTATTTTGGGTTCAGGTTTGCTGTAAATGACAGACAAACAGAAGGGAACAGCTTCAAAGCTGTTTATATAAGCAACAAATTCCTCTTGTCTTGTGGCTTTACTTGCTTTCTTGCTTAACGACATACCATATGTGTACATTGACATCATGGTCACTTCTATATTAGTTGAAAATCACGCGATAAAACCATTCATCTCTAAAGTGACACAACACATACATATAATTTACAAGGCAGCATATTTTTATCTTACAGTGATTGATGATGGACATATTATTATGCCTTTGCATTAACCACTTCACAACTGAGGGGTTTTACCCCTTGAGCACCAGAGCAATTTTCACCTTTCAGCGCTCCTTCCATTCATTCGTCCATAACTTTATTATTACTTATCGCAATGAAATGAACTATATCTTGTTTTTTTCGCCAACCAATTAGGCTTTCTTTAGGCGGGACATTATGCCAAGAATTATTTTATTCTAAATGTGTTTGAATGGGAAAATAGGAAAACATTTGGGAAAAAAAGCATTATTTTTCAGTTTTCGGCCATTATAGTTTTTAAATAATGCATGCTACTGTAATTAAAACCATGACATTTATTTGCCCTCTTGTCCCGGTTATTACACTGTTTAAATTATGTCCCTATCACAATGTTTGGCGCCAATATTTTATTTGGAAATAAAGGTGTCTTTTTTCAGTTTTGCATCCATCCCTAATTACAAGCCCATAGTTTATAAGGTAACAGTGTTATACCCTCTTGACATAAATATTGAAAGAGTTCAGTCCCTAAAGTAACTATTTATGTATTTTTTTGTATTGTAATTTTTTTTTTCTGAAAACGTTTAGGGATAAATTAAAATTCAAATTTGATAAACAATGGTGTAAAAATTGGTGGTGAGGCTTCTTGTTCTGAGGCTAGAAGCGGCCCCAGCATGAAACAGATGTCAGGCCACTCTCTCCCCCGCACTCACCACCAATCCTTGCACCATCCATGCCGCTGTGTGCCTGTTTGCATTGAAATTGTATGTACATGTAATGCACTGAGCAATTTGCACAGTGCCAACCTATGTCTGTACCTATTTTGCTACATTGCTTTGTATTTATATATTTATGTGGTCAGAGCATGCTTATCAAGTCAGGTGGTATGTGTGTGTGTGTGTGTGTGTGTGTGTGTGTGTGTGTGTGTGTGTGTGTGTGTGTGTGTGTGTGTGTGTGTGTGTGTGTGTGTGTGTGTGTGTGTGTGTGATGTGTATGTGTGTGTGTGTGATGTGTGTGTGCGCGTGTGTGTGTGATGTGTGATGTGTGCCTGATGTGTGTGTGATGTGATATGTGTGTGTGTATGTGTGTGTGTGTATGTGGGTGTGTGTGCATGTGTGGTGTGTGTGCGTATGTATGTGTGTGTGTGTGTGTGTGTGTGTGTGTGTGTGTGTGTGTGTGTGTGTGTGTGTGTGTGTGTGTGTGTGTGTGTGATGTGTATGTGTGTGTGTGTGATGTGTGTGTGCGCGTGTGTGATGTGTGATGTGTGCCTGATGTGTGTGTGATGTGATATGTGTGTGTGTATGTGTGTGTGTGTATGTGGGTGATGTGTGTGTGTGTGTGTGTGTGTGTGTGTGTGTGTGTGTGTGTGCGTGTGTGTGTGTGTGTGTGCGTGAACAGCCCACCCACCACTACACTATTATCAGCCGCAGTGAAAACATTTTTTTTTTATACGGTTGTGGTGCTTTCCTACTCGTTGACTCATGTATAAACATATAATAGTTTGGTAGGTTGCCATAACAACATCAGGACACTCACCCAAAAAGTTAAAAGCACAATAAAATATAAAAAAGGGAGGTGGCTTACCTCTCTAATGACATTAGCTAGTTTTTATTTGCACAGGCAACACGTTTTGTGGGCACAAGCCTACCTTCTCTGGCCAATTACAGTGCCAATATTCTAAAGCCAAAAAGTTCAGAGCGTGTCTCAAACAGAGCTGGTTTTCTGAGAAGGCCAAATAGGCAATGGTCTGGGGGGAGCTGCACACCTTGCACACTACGTCAGTTGCGTCACAAAATAATTCTACATGCCAACTCACTAGCCATACAATTCTATGGGGCTATTCACACTTCTGTGTTATTGTAACTCGCTGCATGCAGGTTTTGCATTAAAGTCTATGTAGTCTCCATTGCTGTTTACACTCATTATAACACATGCATTATACAATTCACACACCGTGAAAGTGCCCCAAAGCTCTACGGAGGAATGTTGGGGGCTGCTTTTGCACATGGAGGATAGTTGGTGTACATGGAGGATAGGAAGGGGCTGCTACAAATGAGTGGGGCAGGTGGATAATGAAAGTTGATATTAGCACTACGTCTTATGTATATTGCGCTATGTCTTATGTTTTGTGGCATGTTTTAAAAATGTTGGATATTTGCACTATGCCCTTTGTCTGATGCCATGTGTACCAAAAACAGTTCCGGGTATGACACTGTCTGACATTCTGATTCTGAAAGTTACCCTAGAAGGTGCAAAAATGATACATTTGCTTGTCAGGCAGCTTTACACACTAGGATTGTCAGTATATATGATTGATCAGCACTGAGAGGTCATGGAGTTAATTAAAATATCTCTTGCTTTTGGCATTTTACACAAAAGTAAATAGAGTAAGAATTTTCTCATGAAAGGTATTTGCGGCATTGACAGTACATCGCCATCAATCTTTTACTCATGTAGTAGAATTTATGTAATAGTTTGAGTTGAGTTTGATTAACTACTTAACTACTTCATTAACTACTAAAAATGTTTGGTGATTTGTTTAATTGTGTTTTGTTTGTTGGATTTAGTACTGATTTTTATGAAATCAAGAAAATTCTAAACATTTTAGATGAATCATTTACTTTGTTTAGGAAGGTTAGAAGATAGGGTTGGGAGAGGTTATCTGTACACTTAAAAGATGAGCTGTCAGCCATACTATCTCAGAAAAAAAACACATATATAAGTAGATAAATACTTGCTCTACTTACATAACATTTGTATTGCACTGTCCACATTTTTATTTCAGTGAATTTCATATATTAAAGAGAATTCTGTTCCTGTCATTTGCCATTTTGAATTCCCTCTGACTGAAGCCAATCCTGATGTAATTTCCTCCCTTACTTTTTTCTTCTTCTCTTTATGAGTCTGTATGCATTGCCCGCCCTTCTCTCAGCCTTCAGATACTCCCACCCAGCTCTGTGGTAGGAAGTGCATTTTCATACATCATCATTTTGTCCAATCAGAGCGGAACAGAGGCGTGGGAGGGGAAAACGGGAGGGAAAGAGGCTTCAGCCAATCAGGCTGCATTAATTGTGCCTGAGGGGAACAACTAATGAAGGAGAGGAAAGTAGAGAAGAAGAAAAAAAACAGCATGCACTGCAACTTCCTCTGCCCGGCAAATGTACCAATTAAGAGTCAGGGAAACTGGGGAATTTAATTCTATTGGAAAAGAAAAGTAAGAGTGATTTGAACTTTTGGATTGCCTGGTTAGCAACTTTAACTTTAGTTATTTAAAAGACAAAAATAGAGAATTTATTTTAGATTTTATGCCTGACAGTTACTCTTTAAGGTGCCCATACATCCAATGATGTATGGGCTGAGGGCTCTTCGACCAGCACACTCTCTGATCGAATCTGAGCAGAGAGGCATAGCCGGCCTTTGACCTGTGCGACCGGAGCGGTCGCTCAGGGCGCCGGCTTCCAAGGGGGCGCCCATAGCTGGTTACCTATACTGAGGGAACAGGGGTGTAGCAATAGGGTGTGCAGAGGTTGCAACCGCATCGGGGCCCTTGGGCCAGAGGGGCCCTCCCTCAACTGCAGTATTAGCTCTCTATTGGTCCTGTGCTGGTAGTAATCACTTCTATAGATGCTTTGAATAGTAATGATCATTTACAAACTGTTCCCCATGCTCTCTTGCACCTCTGACACTGCGGTTGTCCTTGGCAGATTATCAATAGTTATGTAAAGAGTGCTTGAGGGCACCATTGTAGAACTTGCACAGGAGCCCATAGCTCCTTAGCTACGCAACTGATCATCTACATCTGATTTCCTTAACTGGGGACACCAATACCTGGCTACCTATACTGGAGGCACCTACGCCTGGCTACCTATGGGGGCGATGGAGACCCTTCAACTGACTACCTATACTGGGGGCACCTATGATTGGCAACCTATATTGGAGGGCACTTGCACATGGGATTTTATACTAGGGGCACCTATACCTGGCTACCTACCTAAATCGACTCTGAGGGCTTTGTTTCTTTTTTTTTTGGGGGGGGGGCGCTGCGGCTATAACACGTGGTGCAAATTGTCGGCGCTGTGCTATCATTCTAAATGGGGGAGAGGTGGGGGGGGGGGGGAGTTCCTTAACTGTCCCACTGATTGTTTTTAATAATATTCCTGAAAGGTTCTAGCCTTCATTTTTAGGTATATATTCAGGATTAAGCACTCTTTCCATCCATTCGTGGTTGTTAACAGTATATTTTTCTATTATACATATGTGATGTTTCACAGAGATCTGAGTATTTGGCGTGATGTGTCACAACGTCAAAAAGGTTGGAACCACTGTTCTAGGAGATATCTCAGGAGAAAAGGTGATTTGCATATGGGCCTGTGTATGTGTGCGTGTGTGTGCGCGCACGCGGGAAGAGGATGAAGGGGGGGCACAAAAATCAGGTTTCGCTCAGGGCGCTGTGAAACCTAAGGCCAGGCCCATCCCCAGTCGATTTCAGCATGGAATCTATCAGGATTTGGTCTTTGCAAGTGAACCTTAAAAAAAGATCTGAATGGGTACTTTTTTTAAGCAAGTGTGAACCTGCCCTAACTGTCAACAACATAGGAAGTACAGGTAATCTACAGTAACACTTTGGCTTGCAAATAACTTGGTTTAAGAGTGCTTTGCAAGATGAGCAAAACATTTTTATGGAATTTTGACTTGCTAAGCAAGCAACATCTTGGTATACAAGCACAGAACGTACAGTGGGTTGCAAAAGTATTCGTCCCCCTTAAAGTTTTCCACATTTTGTCACATTACTGCCACAAACATGCATCAATTTTATTGGAATTCCACGTGAAAGACCAATACAAAGTGGTGTACATGTGAGAAGTGAATCGAAAATCATACATCATTCCAAACATTTTTTACAAATAAATAACTGCAAAGTGGGGTGTGCGTAATTATTCGGCCCCCTGAGTCAATACTTTGTAGAACCACCTTTTGCTGCAATTACAGCTGCCAGTCTTTTAGGGTATGTCTCTACCAGCTTTGCACATCTAGAGACTGAAATCATTGCCCATTCTTCTTTGCAAAACAGCTCCAGCTCAGTCAGATTAGATGGACAGCGTTTGTGAACAGTAGTTTTCAGATCTTGCCACAGATTCTCAATTAGATTTAGATCTAGTCTTTGACTGGGCTATTCTAACACATAGATATGTTTTGTTTTAAACCATTCCATTGTTGCCCTGGCTTTATGTTAAGGGTCATTGTCCTGCTGGAAGGTGAACCTTTTGCCCTGTATTTGGCTCCATCCATCTTCCCATCAACTCTGAAACTCTGACCAGCTTCCCTGTCCCTGCTGAAGAGATGCAACCCCCCCCCCCCCCCCCCGGAGCATGATGCTGCCACCACCATATTTGACAGTGGGGATGGTGTGTTCAGAGTGATGTGCAGTGTCAGTTTTCCGCCACACATAGCGTTTTGCATTTTGGCCAAAAAGTTCCATTTTGGTCTCATCTAACCAGAGCACCTTCTTCCACTTCTTGCCACTCTTCCATAAAGGCCAACTTTGTACAGTGCATGACTCGGAGCAGTGCTTTTCAGCGCTGCTAGATTTGGGCGCAGCTGGCGCCTCAATAGACTACAATAGGAATCACTCCTATTGCAGCGCTCAGTGAGTAACGTCGGGTCCGTCAGAAGACGGAGCCGAGGTTGCTTAAAAAACACAATAATTCAACCTCCAGCAATCGCTGGAAGCCGAATTATTTCATTCCCCCACTATCCATGTCGGCCTGGAGGGGGAATAGTAATTAAAACGGCCCGGTCTTGTGCAGAAGCAGGATCAGCCATATACCGATGAATCTTGCACCCAAGTCTACCGGCGCCGATTTCAAATGTACTCGCATGACTAATAGTTGTCCTATGGACAGAGTCTCCCACCTGAGCTGTAGATCTCTGCAGCTCGTCCAGAGTCACCATGGGCCTCTTGACTGCATTTCTGATCAGCGCTCTCCTTGTTCGGCCTGTGAGTTTTGGTGGATGGCCTTGTTTTGGTAGGTTTACAGTTGTGCCATGCTCCTTCCATTTGTGAATGATCACTTGAACAGTGCTCCGTGGGATGTTCAAGGCTTTGGAAATCTTTTTGTAGCCTAAGCCTGCTTTAAATTTCTCAATAACTTGATCCCTGACCTGTCTTGTGTGTTCTTTGGACTTCACGGTGTTGTTGCTCCCAATATTCTCTTAGACAACCTCTGAGGCCCTCACAGAGCAGCTGTATTTGTACTGACATTAGATTACACACAGGTGCACTCTATTTAGTCATTAGCACTCATCAGGCAATGTCTATAGGCAACTGACTGCACTCAGATCAAAGGGGGCTGACTAATTATGCACACACCACTTTGCAGTTATTTATTTGTAAAAAATGTTTGGAATCATGTATGATTTTCGTTCCACTTCTCATGTGTACACCACTTTGTGTTGGTCTTTCATGTGGAATTCCAATAAAATTGATTCATGTTTGTGGCAGTAATATGACAAAATGTGCAAAACTTCAAGGGGGCCGAATACTTTTGCAACCCACTGTATATGCTCATCACGTAATCACAACTGAGACGATGGTTCTTCCCTATTTGACGCTGCAGAATTGCATGTAATTTGAGTGTAAGGACTGTACAATGTCACATTTATGCAAAGCATATATGCAAAAAGATTGCCGGGAAATTTAGGTGCAGGGTGAAGCTGAAAAATATTTAGTATTACCCCTCCAGGCCACTATGGACTTAGGGGAAGATGTAATTTAGCTTCCAGCTATTGCTGGCGGCAGAATTACACTGTTTTTATAGTAATTTGGGGGCCGTCTTTTGACCACGCCCATATTACAGTCTGAACGCCTCTATGGATGCAATTCACATTATGTCCTGTAGTGCGCCTAAATTTCCCTGTGCCGTTTTGCGCTGTCTCGTTCCGTGAAATCCTCAAAAGTAGAACTGTCATTGGATAAGTATCTTGTTTAAAGAGCACCTTAACTGAGAGGGATATGGATGTTTCCTTACAATTACAATTTCCTTTACAATATCAGCTGCTTGGCAGTCCTGTTGATCTCTTTGGCTGCAGTAGTGACTGAATCACACACCTGAAACAAGCATGCAGCTAATCCAGTCTGACTTCAGTCAGAGCACCTGATCTGCATGCTTGTTGAGGGGCTGTGGCTAAAAGTATTAGAGACACAGGATCAGCAGGAGAGTCAGGCAACTGGTATTATTTTAAAAGGAAAAATCCATATCAGTTTAGGTTCCCTTTAAGTCACACACACACAAAAAAAAGTTAGGGTGAGCCAACAGAGACCAATTATTCTGTTAGTTATAGTGAAAGTCTTTTTTACATTTTTAATTACTTTATACAGTACAATACTTTGTATTAAAACATTTTTCTAAAAATGTTTTTGGGTAGTGGAACGAATTATGTGAGTTTCCATTAATCCTTATGGGGAAATTTGCTTTAATATAAGAGTGTTTTGGATTACAACCATGTTTCCGGAACAAATTATGCCTGCAGTAGTGGCATATGGAGGGGCTGGCGACAGAAGCAATACACTCTGGGTGTCACCATGGCAGGGGGCTGACACCAGAGACCTCCTGCTGCTGCCCGAACGCCCCGGTGTGCCATTAACTCACCTGCTACACCTGCCGGAGTCCAACGATGTCTGACCTTCTTTCAGCGCTCAGCTCTCCCCTTAGTGCTGGCATCTCTTCTTGCATGTGTGTGATCACATGATGCAGGAAGACACACCGGGCACTAGGGGGAGAGATGAACATGACAGGAGTTTGAATCATGGACTCTGGCGGTGTAGCAGGTGAGCTAATGGCACGGAGTGGCTTCCGCTCGCAATGATCTGCAGTAGTTAGTGTTTGGTAAAGGTGGGCTGCGGGCAGAGAAGGAATAGGTGGGGTACTTCAATCATCAATGCAGAGTCTGCATTGATGATTTAGGTAACCCCAACTCACCTATGCCTTAGAATCTTCTCACCTTCACCTAACACTAACTGGTGCCTTAGCACTAGGCTACCTATACTGAGGACAACTATACTAGGCTACCTATACTGCGGGCAACTATACTAGGCTACCTATACTGTGGGCAACTATACTAGGCTACCTATACTGTGGGCAACTATACTAGACTACCTATACTGTGGGCAACTATACTAGGCTACCTATACTGTGGGCAACAATACTAGGCTACCTATACTGAGAGCAACTATAATAGGCTACCTATACTAGACTACCTATACTGTGGACAACTATACTAGGCTACCTACACTGAGGACAACTATACTAGGCTACCTATACTGCGGGCAACTATACTAGGTTACCTATACTGTGGGCAACTATACTAGGCTACCTATACTGCGGGCAACTATAATAGGCTACCTATACTAGGCTACCTATACTGTGGGCAACTATACTAGACTACCTATACTGTGGGCAACTATACTAGGCTACCTATACTGTGGGCAACAATACTAGGCTACCTATACTGCGGGCAACTATAATAGGCTACCTATACTAGACTACCTATACTGTGGACAACTATACTAGGCTACCTATACTGAGGACAACTATACTAGGCTACCTATACTGCGGGCAACTATACTAGGCTACCTATACTGTGGGCAACTATACTCGGCTACCTATACTGCGGGCAACTATACTAGACTACCTATACTGTGGGCAACAATACCAGGCTACCTATACTGCGGGCAACTATAATAGGCTACTTATACTGTGGGCAACTATACTAGACTACCTATACTGTGGTCAACTATACTAGGCTACCTTTACTGTGGGAAACTATACCAGGAGGCTACCTGTTCTGTGGGCAACTATACCAGGAGGCTACCTATACTGGCGGACAACTATACTAGGCTACCTATACTGCGGGCAACTACACTAGGCTACCTATACTGTGGGCAACTATACTAGGCTACCTATACTGCGGGCAACTACACTAGGCTACCTATACTGTGGGCAACTATTCTATACCTATACTGTGGGTTCTTATACCTGGCTAACCTATACAAGGGGTAACTACTCCAACTCCAGGCTACCTGTACCTGGCATTACACCCCATGGTGTGCTTAGAACTCTTTCCTTTTGGGGGAAGGCTGGGAGGGGGTGTCATTTAATACCCAGCACTGGGTGTCAAATGTCCTAGGTGCGCCACTGGCTGCAGACCAAGGTTCCACTGTGCAGTTCTTTTTAGTCTGGGATACATCTATATGTGGCAGGTATGTATTTTACAGTGTTTCATCATAGTGCTCTTTTAAGGCCAGGCGCTTGTATTGTGCTCTCCAGCCCCCGGCAGCCACACTTACTCTACAGGTGCTGACTGAGATCTCTATGCTTAACTCTTTTTTTCATTAAGAATACTCATAAAAGTCAAGGAGATAGCATCTTATCTTCTACCACATCTTTTAAGATTTTTTTTTAATTCTCTTTGGCAGACTATGTTCATTCTAGGGTTTTGATGCTCAGTCAGGGATGTTGTAGCGTGAGTCAATGTTATTACCTACTTAATGGAATCCTACTATCTGTTGCCAGGCAACGCCACACCTTCATAAAATCTGCCGTGAAAGTTTATAAATTATTAATATCAATTACTCATGGTATTAATTCTGCCAAGCTGCCTTAAGGGACAGCAAATTATTGGACCCCACAACTTTCTGCTTCTTTGACGCAGGATGATCTGAATGCCGTCCATTATCACTTATAAATCATTAACCGTTGCTTAATTATTGAATGCCTGGCCATAAAATATGTACATTGTATTTTGTAACAAATGTTAAACACATTTGGTTAAAGGATATCTGAGGTGAAAAAAATACATGAAAGTGAAGCCTTGCATAGAATCCGCATGGGCTCCAGACTGTTCCCTCCTGCGATACCCTGTGGCCTGCAAATAGGTCGGGGGCGCAGCCAGAGTGGCGTCAAGTAGAGACTATGCATGCATGGGCCAGAATAGATCCGCTTCAAAGGTCGGCAACTTCCATGGGTTGCGACCCATGCTGGACTGAACTGCGGACTAACGGGATTGCGGGAGGGAATAGACTGGAGATCATGGGAATACTATACAGGTAGTTCCCGATTAACGAACAAGATAGGGACTGTAGATTCATTCTTAACCTGAATCTGTTCTTAGGTTGGAACACTGTACCATCTCTGTCCCCTGTACCTCTTCTGTGCCCCCCTGTGCCTTCAGTGTCCCCCTCTGTGCCATCTCTGTCCCCTGTTCCTCTTCTGTGCCCCCCTGTGCCTCCAGTGTTCCCCTCTGTGCCATCTCTGTCCCCTGTACCTCTTCTGTGCCTCCAGTGTCCCCCTCTGTGCCATCTCTGTCCCCTGTACCTCTTCTGTGCCCCCCTGTGCCTCCAGTGTCCCCCTCTGTGCCATCTCTGTCCCCTGTACCTCTTCTGTGCCCCCCTGTGCCTCCAGTGTCCCCCTCTGTGCCATCTCTGTCCCCTGTACCTCTTCTGTGCCCCCCTGTGCCTCCAGTGTCCCCCTCTGTGCCATCTCTGTCCCCTGTACCTCTTCTGTGCCCCCCTGTGCCTCCAGTGTTCCCCTCTGTGCCATCTCTGTCCCCTGTACCTCTTCTTTGCCCCACTGTGCCTCCAGTGTTCCCCTCTGTGTCTCCTCTGCCCTCTGCACCTGGACTTGTAGTTTAAAAGCCATTTTTTGGACTCATAGTTTAAAAGCCATTTTTTCTTTAATTTTTTTGAAAATCGATTTTCTCAAAAACTACAAGTCCAATTTGAAATGTTTATTTTTTACTTGTTCCCATGGAAACACAGAATCCATGCCGTTCGTATCGGCGGGTCGTTCGTAAGTCGGGCGTTCATAAGTCAGGGACTACCTGTATAAGGCATTTCTTTCATCTACTTTCTTTTTTTCACCTCAAATATTTTTTAATCAAATGAAAAAAACTGATGCAGAGTAAAGAAGGAAACTTGCCAGATTTTAGTAAAAGAATATCTACAAAAGAATGTTTGTAGAAAAAATTGAAGATTGTGCAGAAGTCCATTTCTTTGGAGGTGTTTTGCATGAATTAGCTTATAAGAGTCTGACGCTTAGGCCTAGATTAGGATATTGAACCTCTTTGCAATATTCTAATGGTCTGAGATTTAGATTTTGGGGTCCAGATAAGCTGTAAGCCAAAATCATCACAATCATAACAAAGGCTTGAAATATCTTGCTTTGCATGTAAGGAGTCTATTTCATATATAAGGCTCGGTTCACATTAGGTTTTGACAACGGAACCGGCCGTATGGTTCCGTGGTCCGGAATGCTGAACAGACAAAAAATGCAGCAGGACCCAATATTCCGGACTGTTTCACTCAGCGGAACGGAAACGTAAGGTTTTGCACCACAATAGGAACCTATGGAAAACAGACATTTTACAGCACACTGCAGGGGCGTAGCAAAAGGGGGTGCAGAGGTAGCGACCGCATCGGGGCCCTTGGGCCAGAGGGGCCCCGAAGAGCTCTCCCTCAACTACAGTATTAGCTCTCTATTGGTCAATGTGCTCATAATAATCACTTCTATAGATACTTTGAATAGTAGTAATTACTTACAAACTGTTCCCCATCCCCTTCTTGCACCTCTGACACTGTAGTTGCCATTGGCAGGTTTTGGTGCGCCGTATCAATTGTTATGTATAGACTGCTTGGGGGGCCCCATTGTAAAACTTGCATCGGGGCCCACAGCTCTTTAGCTACGCCACTGGCACACTGGCTGTAAAAACTGACTGTTTCCCAGGATCCAGATTGCCGGATCCGTACGGCTGGCTCAGCAAAAAAGCGCAGATGTGAACCGGGCCTACGTTTCTGTTTGAAAAGCTTTTGTTGAAGGAGCAAAAAAGACAAAGCTATACATTATGTGACCATCTTAAAGAACAACCAAAGTGAGAGGCTGCCATATTTACTTCCTTTTAAACAATACCAGTTGCCTGGCAGCCCTGCTGGTCTATTAGGATGCAGTAGTGTCTGAATTGCACCAGAAATAAGCATGCAGCTAATCTTGTCAGCTCTGACAATAATGTCAGGAACACCTGATCTGCTGCATGCTTGTTCAAGGTCTATCTCTAAAAGTATAAAGGTGCGTACACACATGCGACTATAGTCGTTTGTAACGATCGTTCCCCGATCTTTATCAACGACGATCGTTACAAAAAACGAACCAACGACTATTAAGGCAAATGACGAACGAGGCAAATCGCTACAAAACAAAGTTCTGTCTTGGCGGATTTTTACCACCGACGATCGTTAGCAAAAGTGGTACATTGTTGGAAACGATCGTTCGTACCAGGCTGGACATGCGCATTTCTCTTTTTCTCCAAGGAACTTTACAATTTTATGCGCAGGCGCATTAAGTACTTTTAAGTGGTGTAACGTTCGTTCTAACGATGTGATCGTTACACACTTTTTACAACTAACTTTACTTCGGTCGTTCTTTCGTCAATTAAAAGATCGTTCGTCGTTGACAATGAACGATCGTTGTCGCATGTGTGTACGTAGCACTAGAGTCAGAGGATCAGCAGAACAATCAGCAACTGGTATTGCTTAAAAAGAAATACATATGGCAGCCTCCATATACGTCTCACTTCAGGTGTCCTTTAAGTTTCACTTTTTAAAGGGATCCTTAAGCCTAAGGAATAAAATCAGTTTTACTCACCTGGGGCTTCTACCAGCCCTCTGCAGCTCTCTGGTGCACTCACAGTCACAAACGGATCCTCCTGTCCCCCACCGCCAGCTACTTTCACTTTAGGCGACAGGCTTACTGCGCCTGCGCAGGCCTGGCCACGCGTCTCCTACTACGATATCGCGCAGGACACTATTGCGGACTGGAACACGTAGAAGGCTATGTGTGGCCAGGCCTGTTGTGCCTGTCAGTGAAGTGAAAGTAGCTGGCAGCGGAGGACAGGAGGCTCTGTGAGTGACTGCGAGAGCACCGGACACCTGCAGCCCCAGGTGAGCGAAACTGATTTTTTTTTCCTTAGGCTTAAGTGTCTCTTTAAGTTGAATCACTTATGTAAATGGACTTTTGCACAATATTCAAATTTTTTGAGTTTCACCTGTACAATATTTCACTATAACTATAATATTTATCAGAAAAGCAGGGTTTTCCGCTAGCTTCTTGATTTGCCTGTGGCTGGATCGTGGTGCAGTTGTGTGGGAATTCTGCAGTGTGTATGCAGCCATATTGAATTATCACTCACATTTCTGTGAAGCTAAGCACCCACAAACGATGGTTCAGCAATCCATCTGTGAACATTGCGAATAACAAAAGGCAAACGATGGGACACGACCGATCATTTAAACAATCGTGCAATTTTTCCGCTAAAGTCCATTGCCTTTAGAGAAAATCTGAACGAACATACGCAATGGGATCCGTTGTTCAAAACGAACAATCGTTGCAGTTAAACAACAGTCTTTACACACCGTTTAACAAATCTTTGTAAAACGCTGTTGTGCGGTGCCAGGAAAACAACCAATTTTAGTGTAAAATCGTGCAAGAAATCTTTCCGTGGGTATGGACCTTAACAGCTTACACAATTCAAGGCAGCTTCTCAAGTGCAGTAAAACATCCACCAGAGAAATCACTGGTTTATTAGTGAAAAGGTTATTAGGAAAATTCACTTATTTTATTTGTCCATTTGTCCCAGTTATTGCAACATTTAAATTATGTCCGTAGTACAATGTATGGCGACAATATATTATTTAGAAATAAAGGTACATTTTTTTCAGTTTCGCGTCCATCACTAATTATAAGCACGTATATGCAAATATAACAGTAATATACCCTCATGCCATACACAGTAAAAAAAAAAAAAAAAACAACGTGACCCAACAAAACCCCAAAGTCCCCAATGTCACTGTATTTTTTTTTAAATGCTGTCATTTTTTTCTTTCAAGTGTTTTATTTGGTAACTATTATGTCCCCACACTCACTAGTCAGTGTGCTTAGAATAAGCACACTGACAGGAAAGATCATTGGCTTCTCGTTGAAGCCATGATTTTTCCCATACAGGCACTTTGATTGGTTCAGAGAAGACTTCTTCCCTTTCACCAATAGCAGCTCTACGGATTCCGGCGGTAAGGGCGGCGGGGCAGCAGCGGAGGACATTTTAAAATGTCTGTTTGTCCATTAAGAGGGACCAACAGGATGTTTTAAAGTGATGCACAGTCGCGTAATGGTTAATGTTGTTTTTTTATGCCTAGGGGAAATGTGTTTACATTTGTTCATAGCTTTACTGAGATGATCACCTGAGATGATCACCTGAAATGACACTCATAAACATAATTCATGCATAACAAATATGCTACTATGAGATAAATAGTTATAAGCTGGTGATCTATATTAACCTGCTGAGATGTTGGCAGACAGACTGGTATGTTTTAAGAGCTGCCAACTAAGCCCTGCCTAGGGAGGCTTCTGTGATGAAACCTGACAATCCTACCTATATAGATAGATGAGCCTGATTTAATGAGTTTTCCAAAGGCTGGAGGACACTGGAGAAGAGTGGAGGAATACCAGAGTTCCAGCAAACCTGGCTTTGGTTTCTTAGCAATGGCCTGCTATTATATGGCAAACATTTGCAAACTTGGGTTATGCCTCAGTCAGACAGTTTGCGGGAGGCACAGTTGCTGAATAGATCAGAGCGGAAGAAAAGCGAGAGACCTAAAGGACTACAGGGGGCTAGAACAAGCTCTAGGTAAGTTAACCACTTCAGTACCAGCAGTCTCTGCCCCCTTAATGCAAAGGGACCGCTAGTACAAAAACGTCGGAATCCCGACGAATCGCCGCACATACCTGCCGCAACTACTGTCACTACCACACGTCGGAAACCTGGGCCACTCACTCTGCCATCTCTATGACGGCAGAGTTCCTGTGTGTCAGTCAGGAGCCGCTTTCATTGGCTCCTGACCCTGTCTTTCAATGTAAGCCGATGGGAGTTAAATTGACATACAGGGCCAGGAGCCAATGAAATCGGCTCCTGACCCACTCACAGGGCTCTGTCGTCATATAGACAGGCACAGCGAGTGAGCTGCGGCAGGAGATGGCAGGGATCGGTAGGGGCGATGAAAACGGTGGATACGCACAGCGGCAGTGAGTTGAAATCTACGCCCTAACAGCCAGATAGCCATCAAAACAGGGCGTAGATTTCAATTAGCAGGGTCCTAAAGTAGTTAAACTGGGCACCTTAGTTAAAGGAGTCATCAGGGAAAACCTACTCACCCCCTGCTCTACTTACCAGGGGCTTCCTCCAGCCCCTTGCAGCTGACGTGTCCCATGACGTAGTTCTGTGCTCAGCCGCCAGCCCGGGGTCCCCGTTGGTGCAGAGCCCGACCTCCTCTAGTGCACCTGCGCGAGCTACGCTGCCAATCAAGCCCATGTTGTCCGCGGTGTACTGCGCAGTACACCGTGGACAACGTGGGCATGATTGACAGGGACACTCGTGCAGGCGTAGTGGAGATGACCTTGAGGTCGGCCTCTGCACTGGCGGGGACGCCGGGCTGGCGGCTGAGCATTGAGCTGTGGCGTGAGACATGTCAGCTGCAAGGGGCTGGAGGAAGCACCAGGTATGTAGAGCGGGGGAAGGGGTTCCTTAATCACTACTTTAAAGAGGGACTGTAACCAAGGATTGAACTTCATTCCAATCAGTAGCTGATACCACCTTCCCCATGATAAATCTTTACCTTTTTCTCTAATAGATCTCCAGGGGAACTGTATGGCTGATATTGTGGTAAAACCCCTCTGTCACAGGCCCCCTAGTGACCAGACAATCCAGTATCGTGGATTCTGTGATTCCATGGGAACAAGTCAAAAACATTTTTTTTTTTCAAATTGGACTTGAAAATTAATTTTAAAAAAATCAAAGGAAAATGGCTTTTAAACTATATAAGCAGTTACAGGGGGCAGAGGTGACACAGAGGGGGACACTGGAGGCACAGGCTGGTACAGAGGACGTACAGGGGACAGAAATAGCACAGTATTCTGACTAAAGAACAGATTCAGGTTAAGAACAAACCTACAGTTCCTATCTCGTTCGTTAACCGGGGACTACCTGTATATAGAAAATTATTAAAAGTAACAATTATAGAGACGGTAGCCATAGATAGAATAGAAGGGTCAAAACAAAGAAAATGAATAAATAATTTTGGAAGAAAGATGTCCTTTGTGTGGAAATCCAGGAAATTCAAAGTGCCTTCATTTCAGAATTCAGGGAAGCTAGCCGTGGGTTCTCTGGCTAGCTTCAATCTATATGTGGTGTTAAATTAAGATCTTTTATCAGATTTCAGTCCTTTGCTTATAAAGGACCTAGCTCTTGAGAGCCAGTCCCTGAGCTAAGGGCAGGGGCGTCCCTTTATTTTGGAGTTTGAATCGCAAATATGTGACATTTTTATAAATCAAACCATGTTCATTCCACGCAAATAATAATAGCAAATTACCTTAACATCAAAGAATATGGATCACATTAATACTAGACATGGATAGTGTTTGACATTCCTTTCCTGAGAAGTTTAATAACGGGCCTGCTGCTTACCCCAGGGATATGGAAACGTGCAGCCGGACATTAGCAGTCAAATAATCCCCTTTTCATACAGATCCTAAGTACAGTATCTCTAAAAAAGGCAAAATAATAAACTACAGCTATGAAATATAGTCAGGACTTCTTGGCCCCTGGTTGCCTGTGTCCTGCTGAGCTCAGGCTTCCTTTGCTAGCAACAGGGCCAAATGGTAGGGGAATGCTTGTTTTGGTCTCAGGCAATTAAAAGACACACTGTAATCTACACATAAGGCTCTTTTTAAAGTAACCCAGGAGTTTTGCACTCTGCTACTCCTAGACATGTAATCTGGATTGTACCGTGAATCACAATCAAAAAACGGGTTGATTGCATTTTTTCATGGTTCGTCTGTGACAGCCTTCCGCAGTGTGATGCCAGAACCTACTGTAAGTCCTGCATTGCATTGTGGGAAATAATGGCTTTTTCCAACTGCAATGCAACCAGTATCTCCCTCTGTGCATGTGTATAGCTATAAAAAAACAACAACTGTTTAGCCTATTGTATTGTTAGTTGGTGTGGCTATAGATAATGGCAGCTGGTGCTGTGCAGTTGGGGCTGTTTAGTTTTTTTCATGTCTGCCAGTGGTAAAGATGATGACATGCAGGCTAATTGTGGATCAAACAATATTAACAAATTAAATGGTGAATATCGATAATTTCTTGATCTCTTTTCTACTTTTCAGCTTCTCACTCTGCTGTGTATTGATTTATTTTCTCCCCTTGCTCCTTAAAGTGGTCTGAAAGTCAGCATTTCTACTTTGCTCTAAAAGAATCATCACAGCTTCAAAGCTACTATCCCAGAATTTATTTTTTTAGCAGAACATCACTGAAATAGTTCAACAAAGCACTTTGTCCTGCTATTCAGCTTAAAATCTATCATCAAAACTGGAGATAACAGTATCTTTGTTTGCATTCCAATGATGATACATTTGTTTGTAACCAGTAAAAAACACTCTCTGAGAAGCTGTCTCTGCTTCAGGCGCACACAGTGCATTAGAAGATTTTAATATATAATAAAAAGCAGTTGGAATAAAATGCAACGGAATCTTTTATGGCAAGAAAAACTACAGTTTGGAAACTTTGCTAATTTGTAGACAGACAATATTACTTGTGCACAAAAGCAAATATGATAACTGTATGAATAATAAAAAGTAGAAAACACATTTTTATTGAATGTTATGTCGAAGTTTCAGACCACTTTAAGGTTTCCTTTAAAGAGACACTGAAGCGGAAAAAAATATATGATATAATGAATTGGTTGTGTACTATGAATAATTACTAGAAGATTAGCAGCAAAGAAAATATTCTCATATTTTTATTTTCAGGTATATAGTGTTTTTTCTAACATTGCATCACTCTATAATATGTGCAGATTACACAACACTCAGCATTCAAAATGAGTCTTTCAGAGCAGTCTGTGAAGTAATGACCTCTCCTCTAGCAGAGAAAAAGTAAACAGTTCAATTACAGTTGAGATAATAAAAGTCAGATAACAGCCCTCTCCACGACTAAGTTAGTCGGAGAGCTTAATAGCTTTTTTGCATAGAGATAACAACTGGAGTTTCTCAACTCTTCCTGTACTGGAAACAATTAGACTGATGTATCTGATCTTAATGGTTTTTTTTCTTAGCTGTACTACACATACAAATCATAATATCATAATTTTTTTTTCGCTTCAGTGTCTTTTTAATATACAAACTTTACATAACAAAAGCTAAGTATAGAGACACATTTTTTATAAAATGGGCAAGTAATATCCCTTTGTTAAGAGAGTTCTCTTTTTAATATATACACTAAAACACCTATTCCATCAAGAGATAGAATTACTCAACTAAGTATGCTACATAGAATATATTATACACTTCTTAATTGGAGGAAAAACAAATAGTAACTGTTATAAATGCCAGAACTCAGACAGTGATTTATTACACATGCAATGGTCATGTCACCAAATAACAAACTATTGGAAAGAGTTGTTTAGACTACCTAGCCAAAAATGTATTATTTGCCTATGTTTACTCACCAGGCTTCTATATACTGGGTATGACGGATGGTAATGTTTTTTTTTAATATAAAAAGCTATAAATCAATTTACTCTTGTGTTATACAAGTGAAATAACTGCAATAAACTGAAAAAAGTTGCATTACCCCATAAAAAGTAGCTACATTTAATAAACAGTAATGTTGCTCTATACAAAACAACAATATTTGGCAAGTGTTTTTGTTTTTTTTATGTTTGTTAGCATTGCCCCAGTGCAATTTTTATTTATTGCCTCCCCCACCCCAATTACTGTATATAAAATTATAGCACCAAGTGTAAGAAAGGTGTCAGCAAAGAGAGGAAGAACCGCTATTCAAAGCACCTATAGATGTAGTCATTACCACGGTAGCACCAATGAAGAGCTAAGGTGGCTGCTGAAGGTGGGCTCTTGATGGGCCCTCGTGTTCAGGGATCCAGATGTGGTCACAACCTCTGTATTCCTTTTTGCTATGCCTCTGCTTAAACAGGTTTTCAAAAAAAATCTCTTTACCTACCTACCAACTCCTAGTTCTAAAAGCAAGTTAATTTTTCCTTACTTTCACATCACTTATTAACTTAAATCTGTAGTCATCACTATCAGCATTGGAGCAAAGTCAAGCAGTTTCACCTATGGCTAATAGCGAGGTGCAATTTTTGGTCAGAGAAGGGAACTTTCCGACAAGAGGGTTAAAAGTGGCCTTCGTCAAGCTAGAAGAAAGATCTCTAAACAAGGGAAAGAACTTTTCATTTATCAAAAAACATACAATGCTGTTTTATGTTGGGTATTTAAAAGTGTTAAAGATCCACACCGTCACCTGGGTGACTTAGACAGTTCATACATGAATAATGAGCATTTTGCTAAAGGAAGGTTTTGTTACCTTGGAGTAAGAGGATTATCTGTGCATGTGTGTAGACTTACTTTCCCAAGAAGAGACTGAAACGTCTTCTTGAACCGAAAAAAGGTGTCCAGTTAAAGTTAGTTTAATTTTCTTTGAAGATACCATGACATGACTTAATAAGAACCATCGCAGACAATGAAGCATTAATGGACTCCCAGTCAAGGCATAACTAAAAATGATGGGGCCACTAGCAAATCTGTGATGGAGCCCTTTCAACATCCACACCCTTTTCCCCTCTCCTCTTAGTGACCTCCATGACCATGAGGCCTATTTAACAGGGGTCATATAAAAAAATAACAGTATGGCCACCTTAACTCTCCTCCTCCATAACAAGTGTGAGCAAAACAATGTATTGGAGCAAAGAAAGGAAAGAAGATGCCTCCCCCCATGGAACTTGGCCTCCTTGTAGTTGCAGGGACTGTTGTACATGTACGTCTGTAGACTTCATTTCTCAAAAAAGAGGCTGAAACATTTCTTGAACAGAAAAAAAAGGTGTCCCGTTGAAGTTACTTTATTTTTATTTGAAGATACAATGACATGACTAAATAAGAACCGTCTCAGACAGTAAAGCATTAATGGGCTTCCAGTCAAGGACAGAACTACAAATGCCAGGGCCTCTTCAATGTCCACACTCTTTCCCCCTGTCATCTTAGTGAACCCCTTCTTTAACAGGGGTCATATAATTATAACAGTAGGTCCACCATAACTCTCCCTTCCCATAACAAATGTGAACATAACAATGCCTGTTTTGAAGCTGAGACCCCTGTATTGAAGCAAAGAAGGGTAAAAAGATGGGGGGGGGGGCTCTTTGAGCTGGACCTCTTTACAGCTGCATGGACTGTTCTTTCTGTAGTTACAACTTTTCTTCCTGCCTCGGAACACTCTAATGTCTACCAGAGGGTTCACTTACTTTACACAGGACTTAAAAATAACTGTATTTGCTTGCTAAGCTTACATTCATTCAAGATATACGTCATTAAAAATATTTCAAGATCCTATAAAAGACTTTAGCGACACTTCAATATTCAAGCAGAAATGTACAAGTAGCAGTGCTATGTATAAATTGTATATGTGTATTATAGGACTGATGAAAGGTTAACAAGGATATATATGAGAAATACAGCTAGCTGACATTGCCACCCAGCATGTTACCATATATAAAGGATTATA
Source organism: Hyperolius riggenbachi (assembly GCF_040937935.1). Classification (NCBI taxonomy): domain Eukaryota; kingdom Metazoa; phylum Chordata; class Amphibia; order Anura; family Hyperoliidae; genus Hyperolius; species Hyperolius riggenbachi. The sequence continues at coordinate 105,639,037 of NC_090649.1, forward strand.
GCATCCCGAGCAGGGGTCACTGTCAGCCAGGTATACATGTCATGCAGGAGAACAGAGGTGCCAAAAGGATAAAAGGTAGCTAAATGAGCTTAAAAAACAAATTCTTGGTAAATAGAGGAGGTAGTGGTGGACTTACCTCCTCCAAGTAGACACACAACGACTGTAGTAAAGACAGTCAATATATTTTATTTATGAACTCCAAATATGCAACGCGTTTCGCAAGTTTGATGCCGCTTCATCAGGCAATAACAACGGAGCAATAGCATATGTGGTCAGTACACAGAGGTGCCTGGCTCTTCTACTGACTACATATGCTATTGCTCCGTTGTTATTGCCTGATGAAGCGGGATCAAACCTGCGAAGCGCGTTGCATATTTGGAGTTCATAAATAAAATATATTAACTGTCTTTACTACAGTTGTTGTGTGACTACTTGGAGAAGGTAAGTCCACCACTACCTCCTCTATTTACCAAGAATTTGGTTTTTTAAGCTCATTTAGCTTCCTTTTATCCTTTTGGCGCCTCTGTTCTCCTGCATAATATTGAGTCCACCCTGGGTGAAGGGTTGAACCCGCTTTTTCTCATCTACAGAGAGCGACTTCTTATTCCTGAGTGGGGTCAGGAAAATCTCCCCACCTGCTTTTACAGTGGTTGCCTAATGGTAACCCTGGTTTGTGAGTATTAATATTTACTCTATCTAGTAACCATTTACCAGTACATATTACACTATTGGGGCTCTTGGTGTTCCTTGTTTTTAGATATACATGTCAGTTGTAGCTTTGTTACCCTTTTATCAGCCCTATATAACAGTTCATCAATGTCATGTGTGTTTCTGCTAGAGCCTTGACATGTTGTTGCAGTATTTTATGGGTTCATCAAAGGTATATATGGCTTATATATATCCAGTGAATGTAAGCTGACCCTAATAGACCAAGTCAATAAAGATTTGTTTAAATTATATGGAGCTTGGGCTTTGGTCTTTTCTGTGTCTTTATGGGTCATATAACCTAGAACATCTGCTATGTTTTGGAACCCAGTAAAAGGCCTAATTGGCCAGTAAGGGACAGGCTAATCACTTTGACTCTCTACACTGTGACATGTGAGAAACACAAGGGGCACCAGGTGCAGAGTATAGTTGAGATATAGCATGTAGTGTATGGAGGCATCTTATATTTGCGAATTATAACATTAATTCACACTGTGCAGCTGATATTGGTGTGTTTTTACCTACGGATAGGCACTGTACTATGTTGCCACATATACTACGTTTACTTGCTATCTTATGTAGCCACACAACCTAGTAAGGGTGGAGACTGTACTGATAGTGCAGAGGAAAGTTAACACTGCTGGAGTAGTAAGCGTGTGTATATCCGATTAGTGTGTGCTCCCATTACAGGGGTCTTTTATCTGTTGCTCTAGTATGTCACTGGGGCCTAGTCTGTGTATGGGACAGACAGCCTAATTGTTGTTTGGGAGACATGCTGCCTAATTATGTTATTTGGGGAAAGTGCCTGGTTCATAATATTACTTTGTGGACTAAGCTGTTAAATTATGTTATTTGGAGTACTTCCTGCCCGTTGTTATTTGTGGCACATGCAGCCCAATTTGATTATTTGGGGCATATACTGTCTTATCTCAGTGATTTTGGGGATATGCTTCCTAATTTAGTTCTATGGTGTCAAAAAAACAATAAATGCACTCTGTAGTTGATTACATCTCAAATGGCTGTTTTTATGATACTTAGGGCCTTTTTTTGTTTTATTTTATTTTTTTATTAGGGACATTCAAAGTGTGCTGCTTTTTAATTATGCCCCTGTACATTTCATAGAAGCATTTGCTCTCCTTGCAGACTTGTTGCAGAAGCTGCTTTTCTGCTGTGGGTGTAAATGTCTTTGCCTTATTGACATTGAGGTCTTGACTGTGTGCATTCATTACATTATAGACAATTTCAGGCAATTAGTACCCACTCCTGTTGCCTATCTATAATATATGGTGCTCAGCTGTAGAGACAGATTAAAAAGCAATATTGAAGCTGTACAATTGAATTGACTAGTAATAGAACATAGATTAAAGCAATGATTCAGAAATGTCTCATTCTAGAGAAACCAGGCACTGCTGAGCGATTTTACTGGCTCATAGTTCTAACCTTCTGTGTAAAGTGGGATTGTACTCAAAATTACATTTAGGCTTTAAAACATTAAACACAGTAAATAATGCCTATTAAATATTAGAAGACTGGTCTTTTAATTGATATATTTACACCTCACTGAAGCTAACTGATATCATTGCAGACTGCAAGAGAAACTATCGCTTTTAATTAAGCAATTAGTGAGCAAACTAAAAAGAGAAAGTTCTCCGCTTTCCCCCAAGCTTCAGCAGAAAGCACGACGTCAAGCTTATGAATTAGCAGCTAAATTTAGTAAAAACCCTTCCAGTACTGTGAAAACTGCTCAATTGGTTTTAGCTGGTAATTTTATGCATTAGACCACAGATGAAATTTGAGTGGTATCTCACTTTATAACAGTTATGTATAGCGTACAGCTCCATAGCAGTGGCCCGGAATCACTTTGCGGATCCTGGAAGTGACGTCACAAATTTCCCCATTTGCTAGAACACGCACAGCCCACTAAGTAGTGAATCTGCAATGAGAATAAATAAATAAAGTACTGAGCATTTGATACATAAAGTTACAAGTGATGTCAGTCATGGCTACATTAAGACCTGTTTCTACTAGTGCATATATTTTCTATACAGTTGCGTGTAAGCACTCGGGTATAGGCAAACAGCATCTGTATAGCACTTGTGTCCCCCACAGTCTTGCCCTAAAGAACAAACATGATCATTTAGGGCCATATTGATCTTTGTATTATACGCACCTTTAAAGAACCCATACCCATATAAATATTATATAATAATAACCCATACAGTCATCAGTTTTCCTGTTCAATTCCCTGCAGATTCACCTCCTGGGAATCCTTTCACCCAAAATGTCTTGATTGTTCGAACTTAAAAATTGATTGAAATTATAGATCAGGCAGGAAAGAAAATCTAGGTCGTTGGGGGGTGGGGCAGGAGCTTTAGTTAACCAATGGGACATACCATTAAACTGGAACAATGCAACGCTGCAGTTCGATAGTCAATAGATTCCCTGATGGAATCTATTAAAAATATCAGAGTACCCAGCAAACTCATGGTGAACCAGAACTCCTAGGAGTGTGTAAGGGGCTACAATGGACCAAAAAGCCTTCTTACTAAAATAATATGCAAAACAAAAGTTTGCTTAGAGGTGTGGCTAGCTTTCAGGGACAACAATGGATAATTTGCATATTTCAGCAGTGATGCACTAGGAGACTTCTTGGAGCTCAATCCAACCTGAATTTTCACAAATACTTTTTAAGAAAGCAAAAATTTGTTTTCCATATTAAAAATATCAGTGAGCTATTTGGAACCATTTGCACCGCTGTTTCAAATTATTTGGAACAGAACTCAAATTTAAACTGATGGCAGGATGGTTAACGCACCTTGTCGCTTCCTCTATGCGCTGCCTTCCACGTTTCGTTCAGCTCCTCAGCTACTTCCTCCTTGCAGCTCTGAAGGAGGAAGTAGCTGGAAAGCTACAACTCAACATGGAGGGCAGTGCACAGAGGTGGTGACTGGGTGAGTTAACACATATCCCCCTCCCACAGCTTTGGTGCTTATCAGTTTAAATTTGAGTTGTGTTCTGAAGAATTTGGAACAGCAGTACAGATAATAATTGAAAATCAGTGTGCGGTGTGTGGTTGGAGTCGATCCCCTTCTGAACTGATTCCTATCAGAGAGGAATCGATCATTCTGCCACATTGGGTGGCAATCTCTAAAGCTGCGTACTCACCGCCCGACGGGCCTTGCGACGTCCCCTTGATAACGATAGTCAGCAACGCCTCTTCCTGTCGGCGGATGAGCACGATGTCACGTGACGCTACATGCCGGGAGCTAATGAGACTTCAAGCAATTGCGGTACTTTGCGCAGGAGTCGTCGGGGATCTTAGCGATCCGATCCACCGATCCGGAAACAACCGCTCCGCGCTCAAAAAATCGTCAGGAGAATTGCGACGTGGGTATGGCCAGCTTCAGTGTGAGTTTTTGCTCAGGACATCATGCCCAAACCCCTTCTTTGTTTAACCATTACAAATAAACCCACACAGATGTACAAATGTTGAGTTATGGCAACTGTACAAAAGAAACCAATTTTATATTCATGATTTGTTTTTCCTAGTAAACCTTTCATGTTATCTGGATATAGAAATAAAGGCTTAATCTCTGCAGTGATAACATTGTTGAGCGAGGTTATATCGGTGTAGCTCTAACAAGCAATACCAGCTGCTTCTTTTGTGTCTACGTCTCTTTACAAGCTCAGCATGCCGGTTATTGTAGGCCAGGTCTGCTGGAAAAGATTAGCTGGATTATGGACATAACATTTTATCTGGGGATACAGAGGGTTCACTATATTGCGCTGGGCTCCCCAGCAGAGATCACTTTGCGTACAGCCTATCACATTGCGACTTCTGTCCCTGCATGTCATATGACAGGTATTGGGAATCGAATGGTAATAGGCTGTACAGTACTTGCAAGGCCGGATTTATACCTTTTCCATCCCTAGGCCAAGTATGTTGGGGCTCTCTTTCCAAGTGCAGCCCCCTCTCCCATGTGTATCATCCATGTACTGCAGCTCCTCTCTTTCATGTACAACTCCCTGAGGCATCAGCTTCCATTTTCATGTGTTGCCCCCCATTTGCAGCCTTATCCTTCATATGTAGCAATCCCTATTTCATGTCCAGGTGCCCCATAAGCTGCAGCCGCCCAAGGCCCGGGTCTTTCTTGCCTTCCCAAGCAGGTAATGTATGATGCGCTGCTGCTTTCTTTCTTTAGTACAGGAGCAGACCCCCCCGGTTCGTTTATGACCCTTACATGCCAGTTGTAGGGGGGTCTTATGCAGTGGAGAGGAATCAGCATGAGTACTCTAACTGGCCTGCGGCTATGTAGCACCATACACACTAAACGGCAAGTCACTTTAAAGCGGAACTGTAGATACAAATTAAACACATTGTTTCACTTACCTGGGGCTTGCCAGCAGCTTTCCTGTCCCACGCCGAGTTTCCACGAGTCTCTGTTCCCCCGCCGCCGCTCCGTTCCGTACCGCGTCTTGTAAGTCGAGGCCCGCTCAGCCCTGCCAAGCATATCCTATCCTTTCTTCACGTTCCCCTCTGCAATAGCGGGGACGCTAAGAAAAGATACGCGTGGCCAGAGCCGCGCAGGCGCAGTGGCCCGGCGGCGAAACCGAAAGTAGCTGGCGGCGGGAGAACGGAGACTCGTCGAGGAGCGGCGCGGGACAGGACGGATGCTGGGGGCTTGTGGAAGCCCCAGGTAAGTGAAACAATGTGTTTAATTTGTATCTACAGTTCCGCTGTAAGCTCTCACATTATTTTCTCATGGACAGCATTAGGTGTTTCAGCAATTTGTTCTTCAGTAGCTCTTCTATTTGATTGGTCCAGTTGAGGTATCATTCACTTCTCTGGTGCAGCAGTGAGGCTTGGTCACCCAATGGACTTTTTCACTAATTGCCCTTCCTTGGACCGCTTCCGAGGTACTAACCACAGAACATATAAGGAACAAGGCCATTTTAGACATAGTGTAACTCAATCATTTTGTCATCACAGTTTAGCCTTTGGCCTCTTTTCTATGAGCAGCTCAAAGCATAAAGGCACTGAATTTAATGCTCGTCAGCGGCTCCTGTTTTCCAGCTGGGCACTTGCTCACATCGGCCGTTTATCTGCTTGGACGCCACCGCCCCCTATGTAGTTGCATCTGAACCTGTTGGTTGCTGTCCTTAAAAACTACATGAGACAATTTTTGGCCACTGGGTAATGCCGCTAAACGTGACATCCAGGCGCATTGTTACCACACACTGCTTGTGGCCCGCTCGACAAGCGCACAGCTCGGCCTTGCGTGAAAAAGAGGCTTTAGGTGCCCATTTTTATGCTTTCAATCCAGTATATCATCTTTAGAAGCTGACTGGTCACTTGCTGCCTAAAATATCCCAACATGTGTCAGGTGCAATTGTAGCAAGCTAATCAAACTTATTAACTTCACTTGTCTGTGGTTTTTTGTATTTATCACTTTTGCATTTATTTATTATATTAAATACAGCAGCTGATTGGAGAAATGTATTGTACACATCTGTTAGGCCCGGTTCACTGGGCGCTTCCCAGGTGCTTTTAATTTAAACGCCGCCCATTTGAGTAAATGGGCAGAATCTTTACGGTCATTTACACAAACAGTGAGTTTTTATCCTTATTTTTTCTGTTGTCTGAGGCAACCCTGGGGGCCGTTCACCGCCACGCCTCCGTATACCCCTACGGGATGAGAAAACTCGATCGCTGCGAAAAGCTGCCCCATTTGCAGAAAAGCATTTGACCGAGACGCTGCGGGACGCCTGTGTGAAACGGTCTTAAACCTCCAGGCTCCACAGACACTTTAGGGTTTTCTAAGAGATAAGATTAGCTAACTGATTTGTTAATACTTTCAGTGAACACAACTTATTTCATTGGGCTGGTTGCTGAGAGCTGCACGCAACAGTGATTTGTCTTATGTGAAAACTCATCAAGCCTTGCAAACTGAGTTACATGGCTTCCCCTTAGTTATTGTTATCAGGGCCAGATTTACCATAAGGCACTGTAGGCACGTGCCTACAGGTGCCTGATGGTGGAGAGGTGGCTCACTCCCCGAGCGCTTCTCTATGTAAAGTCCTGCTGAGAGCATAAATGAGAGGTTACTCACCCTGCTCTTTTCACTGATGAGATCTCTCTTCAGTTGGGGGCACCTCTAGCTACTTAATATTGAGGGTACTTCTGGCTGCCTAATGCTAAGGGACATCTGTAGCTACCTATGACGGGCAAGGGAAGTAAGGGAGAAGTGACAGCTGGGCTAGCCAGCACACTTGCGGTGCAGTTCAGTGGGGGTTTGTAGGTTCATGGAGGGTGAAGTCTAGGGTGCCAGGACATCTGTGCCTATAGGCTCCTGTGATGTAAATCTGGGCCTGATTGTTATACCAATATTATAAATAATTTACAAAAAATTAAAAGAAGTCTTTAACTTGTACATATTCCTGAAAGGTTTTGAATTAAATTGACTGATGAGCAGTATTGTGTCCCTGTCCTACACAGGCCTGTTGTAAAAGCAACAGGATGTTATGATCACAAGATGCTACAGTGACAGTTTATCCTTGTAGTGATTGGAAGTGACAGCAGTGTTCCCTGGGGGATTATAGACTCTCTAAGGAAACATTGTACTCTAATTATCAAATATGAAGTTGTACCATGCTTGTTTCTAGAGGATGCTGTTTTGCTAAGCAACTAAGCAGCTGTCAGGACTCAGGTAGAAGCGGGATTTCCTCTTACACCATCCTGCAGTGACCTGTTGAGCTGTACAGCACTGCAGACAACGGGCACCATAATAGCATAGCAGAGGCTAATGTAGCCCCTGGAATGGGAGGAGCGGATATAGAGCCCTGGGGGTTGCAAGGCTCCCTGCACACTGCAAATCCGATTTGCGATTCCATTTCCAATTTGCAATTCCGATTTTTCCTGAATGTTATTAACAGAAAAACGCAGAAAAAAACATATTCTGTAACGATTAAAAATCGGAATCGCATGTAAAAAACGATTACAATTTGGAATTGCATGCAGTGTGCAGGGAGCGTTACTGCGATGAACCGGCATTTAATGATGCCCGCGGTGCTCCCCGCTCAGTACCATAATTTAGCGATCCTGTCATTTCCTGTTGTATCCTTTCATCCTTGACGCTACATGTAGTGTCCAGGAACGGTTAAGCAGAGCGCTTCCAAGCTGCCCAGTGGGGGTCAAAACTGGAAGCAGAAAAGCATTTGGGCGAGACGCCGCGCTGCTGGTGTTTTATACAATCCTTTTACTTTATCTTATATTCATCCTGGGACTTTATAGCTCTGTGTCCATCTATGTGTTTTTGCACTGCACGTTGCCATGTCAACTCATATCCATGGGATAGGGGGTGGTGTAGTAAATGTCTTGCTCTTGCTGTGCAGACCCACATCTCCTAGTGGTATCACTGATCCAAGCCAACAGAGCATTTATTTTTGTTCTGCAAATCAATGCTGCTATTGATCAGTTATTCCCAGTGCATACATGCAAAAACGGCACCAGGAAAGGGTGAGCAGAACAGCTCATCCTGCTATTGCAGTGTAGATTACTATTTCCCCTCCAGGCCGCCATGGACTCGGGGGTAAAATGCAATTCAGCTGCCAGCTATTGCTAGCGGCTGAATTGCGCTGTTTTTCGTAATGTGGGCTCTGTCTTTTGCTGACACCCAAATTACCCTTCGAGTGCCACTATAGCCGTAATTCACACTACAGTCTATGATGGTGCCCAAATGTCCGGTGCTCTTTTTGACTCCCACGATTCGCAGTGGATCCCAGGTGCGTTGTTTCTTTTTATCTACACAGTACATTAGTAGTGATTATTTTTATTTTAAAATACGGTAAACTTTCTCTGAGCCAAAACACCAAAGTAATCAATGAGGAAGCCTAGCTAATGTGGACCGTTAGATGGATTTCAGCAACGTCTGCAGAGGAGTTTGTATAACAAAAAAAAAAAATAGCATGCAAAAGCTAACATACCCAGTTATAGTTTTTCTTTTGTTCCCTTTTTTTTGTAATGATTTTATACATCAATCAATTAGAATTTTCCCAAAACTTGATTTATGCATTTTATCAACTTTTCTTCAAAACTAAACAAGATTTCTCAGTTGAAAGCAGAGTTTCAATTTTTCTGGTGCAACTGATTATTTTATCAAATAATTTTAAAAATTCCAACGATCCGGTTACACACAGTCACCTTAACACATATTTTTGGACAACAGTGTAGTATATATCAGCCAGTCCAGGTTTACTCACTGATGTGCCCAAGGTTTGTATGTGTGAAACAGTGTGGGACAATGTGTACAGTACGCAATGCTGCGTCTTATGTGATATAGCCTTAACACTCTTCCCTGGAAGAGAACAGCTTCTGAGTGCAGGGAAAAGATTAAAAAAATGGTCAACAGTTTTATAAATTGTAGCTGTGGAACACTAAAAGACTGTGTTATTCAGCTGAGACAATAAAAACATTAATCCTACTTTTTTAGTTTTTAAACACAAAATAAAAATGGGATTATAAAAAAAGAAAAAATTGGAGTAGGAGGATAGATACAATTGTATATCTAATCAGTTTATTTCAGGCTTGCTCTAAGAAGAAAAATTCATATTTAGCATTGTTTGAAAAAGGTGTAACCGCTGCAATAAAAAGGCATTAATGCAGGGAACACGTTCGCGAAAAAAATGTGCGTTTTGACGCGCATGTCAGCTAACAGCAGCTGAACGTTTAGCTGCTGGGAATCGTACCTTGTGTACAATATTACCCTACAGGCTGTTTTTTCACACATCCAAAATCCCATTGTAAGTGTCATTTCATTTACTTACATTATCATGTGATTTTGGATGCAGGGAAAATGCAGACAATTCTCTAAGTATGTTCCCTTCCTAACCTTCAAGGACAACTGAAGTGAGAGGGATATGGAGGCTGCCATACTTATTTCATTTTAAGCAATACCAGTTACCTGGCTATCATGCTGATCCACTGCCTCTCATACTTTTAGCCATAGAAACTGCACAAACATGCAGCAGATCAGGTGTTTCTGACATTATTGACAATTGTCAGATGTGACAAGATTAGCTGCATGCTTGTTGCTGGTGTGATTCAGACACTACTGCAGCCAAATAGATCAGCAGGGCTACCAGGAAACTGGTATTGTTCAAAAGGGAATAAATATGTCACCATATTTTTCTCACTTCAGTTGTCCTTTAAAGGACCACTATTGTAAAAAATAGAAAACGTTAGAGTGTAACTGTCGGGCATAAAATCAATTCTTTATTTTCATCTGGTAAACAAGTAATACGGATGCTAATCAGGCAATCCAAAAGTTGAAATCTCTATTACTTTTCTTGTTTATAAATGATCATTCCCCATTTTTCCTGACTCTTATTTGGTACGTTGCCGCAAAAATAAAGTTGCAGGGCATGCTGGGTTGTCCTTTTTTGCTTCTGTACATTAGTTAAGTCTGAGGGGAAATAAAGAAGCAAAAAAAGACAACCCAGCATGCCCTGCAACTTCCTTTGTGCGGCAACATACCAGATGAGTCAGGTAAACTGGGCAATGATCATTTATAAACAAGAAAAGTAATAGAGATTTTAACTTTTGGATTTCCTGGTTAGCATCCGTATTACTTGTTTACCAGATAAAAATAAACAATTGATTTTATGCCCGACAGTTACACTTTAAAGAGACTCTGTACTAAAAACAGGGCCCCTGGGGGTACTTACCTTGGGAGGGGGAAGCCTCTGGATCCGATTAAGGCTTCCCCCGTCCCACGGTGGACACTAAGGGCCCCTACGAAGCCAAAAGACCCTGGAATATTTACCTTGCCCGGCTCCAGTGCACTAGCGGCGCAGATCAGGCGGAAATAGCCGATCCCAGTTGGGTCTGCTGTACTACAGTAGAGCGGATTCGACTGGGATCAGCTATTTCCGCCTGATCCTAAGCCGAGAGCCGCTACTGCGCTGGAGCCGCAAAGGTAAATATTTACGTGGCCGCCATTCGGAGCGGCCCAGCGAGACCACCACGGGACAGAGGATGGAGGAAGCCTCAAATGGATGGATCCCCTCCGGAGGTAAGTACCCCTCAGGGGCCCTTTTTTCAATACAGGTTTTCTTTAAAATGCATGTGTATACATGTGCAGGGGCGTAACTATAAATCATGGAGCTCCTCAGTAAAACGTTGATGGACCCTCAGTGTTCACACTTCTTCCCTTGCCAACCCCTTGTCACTCTCATTTACATTTATTCGAAAGTATGATGCAATATACATTTTAATCGCTGTTATATACAATATGTGGTAAAAATCTGTCAGGCTTTCGACTAGTCCATCTACTCATGGGGGACTAGAAGGTTTTTTTATCTTCAAAAGCAACTACTGAATGGCAGGCAACTATTGAGGCTTGCCAATATCTTTGTATAGATCCATTCCATAGAGTGCTTTTGTAAAGCACAAAGAAAATACTGAGAATTCCCCAGGTGGAGATGGGCTAGTCAAAAACCTGTCAGATTCTTACTGTCTACTGTAAGCTACAGGAACATGGAAGAGTAGTTTATAGTGCATTTTATTGTATGAGAAATGTACATATTATACCTATACATTTTAAATGTACACATTTTTTTTGTGATGGTCTGTTTTCTGTTATATTGTGTATTGTATAACATATATATATATATATATATATATATATATATATATATATATATATATATCTCTATTAAACTGTAACAAAGATATAATAATCATTTTAATGCACTTTGGACCCATATGGCTCCCTGCACACTACATGCGATTTCGATTTTTAATCGATTTTCACATGCACTGCATGCTGCGTTTTTTCTGCATTTTTCTTTTGATAGCATCCAGGGAAGATCGGAATCGTAAATCGGATTTGTAGTGTGCAGGGAGCCTCAACTTGAAGTGTCATTTTTAATTAGTTACCCACTCTAATTACCATTTGTCCTTTTCTCTGCAGATAAAAGAATGAACAAAATACCCCAAGAATTTAAAAAAAAAAAGTGCCTTGGAATCCAACAGGGAACTTCTAACATGCTCCATTGTGAACAAATGAATTTATTTTTGCATATGGACAGAATGATATACTTCCGTTTTCAGACATGCATTTCCTACATCCACTCTACAAATGTTGTGCACAAGTACTGTGACTGCCACTGGTACCGAGATGTCCTTGCTCTACCGTAGTAACAGCGCCGCAATCCGGATCTCTGTGTAACAGGACACGCCCATGTTCTGGGATAAGCCAATGCTAATTGCTACATTGGAAGAATTGTCATATTTTTCAGAGCGATTTTCCAACACGCTTATCGGCCAGCAGATCCAGTGTTGGTAAAATCAGCACTGTAAGAAATTATTGATTTAGTTGAAATGAGTTTCCAGTTTGATATGGAAATCCTATGAGGATTTATCTTTGATTAGCCAGCTTGCTCACCAATGTTCATGCATTTAAAATACTTTTTTTTTTTTTTAGCACCTGCATAGGCAGCAGCATAGCTAGAAGACCACAGACCTCACTGCAGTTACCCCTCCGTCTTAGTATTGTCCCACCAGTGGCATCATACTTCTTCTATCCACAACTGCTGCCTTCACGATTTCCGTCCCCCCCAACAGTACTGGTTCCTGCCCCTAATACTCCCTCTCCTTCCCTACTGCTATAAGCCATTTAGTTATGGAATAGTGCCACTGTCACTACTTTATTCGGTAATAACCAATACTAGAGCACCAAAGTGTTGCCTTCTGCTCCATGAAGACTTGGATCAGATGCTCCTGTCCTCCTGCAGGTGTAGGAATGGAGCTGTGGCTCATGGGCACTAGGTCCAAACTCCCAGGTCAGAGCTACTGTAAATTATTGCCACTTTACAAAGGAACACTAGAGGTAGTTATTTACTCCACCACCAGAGGACTGTAGCTGAAAGAGAACCCGGACCGGACAGCTCTGGACACTTTAAGACCAGAGCTGTTGGTGCCCTTTTTTGTACTGTGATTGGCTCACAGCAATCATGCAGTCATGAGGCAATGAAATCAGCTCAAGCTCTGCTCAGCAGAGCAAGCGGGTTAAGCGATGGGAACGGCAAGAGCATCGAGACGATTGAAATGAAGGGATGATTGAAATCTGTGCCCTGGCAGGAATAGCTGGATGTAAACAGGGCGGAGATTTCAATTATCAAGGTCTGGAAGAGATTAATCTTTCACTAAAGGTCCGTACAAGCGCCCAACAAAAGTTGCGGAAAACAGATGACTTGTTTGTTTCCGCACACACCGATATTGCAAATGTCCTATTCATTTAAATATTGTGGCGCAAACAGAAACGACATTACGGTAGAATAATATCATTCAAACGACATTGTACACATATGGCCAAGTGCATGATATCAGCACAAGTGTCGTGTGAGTTGATCCTCTGGACAGATCGGGCAAAGTGCCCAATATTGGTCGCTCATCATTATGGTTTGGCTACATTCTGGCACACAATTGTCATCCAACACTAACCTGACCCTCACATTGACCCGACCTTGGTACTCCTTAAAAATGAAACCTACATTACTGTATTTTAAACTGCAGGTACTTCCGTATTTGGAGCATATAGTTGCAGAATCAGCTGCCTTGGTAAGAGGAGGGTTCTATTTGCTACAATGACTACATAAACCAAAAAATCCAGAACAGGCATTTTCAATCAAACTGGAAATCAGAACCGTTGCTGAGCATTAAAGTTCAAAAATTGCCTCCAATAAGCAAAATAATGACACCGACAAATGTATCATGTTGTGCCGCCAAAATCAAACTAGTTTGTGACCTTCTTGAGACCAGCTAAGGGTTTAATTACTTATGTGTTGTGTAACATTCCTGTTAATATTTGTGTATTCCAACTTTGTCATAGAGTCTGCTTTGCAACACTGGTACAAACCTGTATGTAATGCTTATGCAAATAGCATTTGGTTGGAGAAAATATATTTTAAGGTTAAATATTAGTACTGGTCACAAAACAAGAGTGAGTTAATTGAGTAAGGCAAAGACCAGTGTGCATCCACAGAGTTCCAGGCAAATTGACAAACACATACCGGTACATTACTCATTAAAGGACAACCGAGGCGGCATGTGGCATGATGAGAGAGACGTGTATGTATAGTGCCAAACACACAAATAACTAGGCTGTGTTCCTTTTTTTCCTTTCTCTGCCTGAAAGAGTTACCGTATACGTCAGGTATGCAAGTTACAGTTTCTGCCCAGGTCAGACTATAGCATAACCCTCACTGATAATTAATTACGGTACATAAAACACTTTCCTGTGAGTAAATGGCTTCTGAGAGCAGGATAGAGATCAATAGGGTCAATAATTCATCGATTTGAGCTCTGGCATACTTCAATGAAGGTGTCATTGAGCAGAGACAACGAAATAATAATATTGGTAAATATTTCTGATATTTTACTACAGTTAAACATAACTCTACTCTCACATAGAACCTGCGCCCCTCACGTCTAATCATAATCAACCCCCAACACCTAACTCTAACTCCCCTTCTTGACACCTAACCTTAACTGCCCCCTGGGAGCAAATAACGAAAAGTACTGAAGTTACTACATAGACGATAATACGAACAATGCATTTGTCCAGGTGCCCAAATTTCTGCTCACGTGCCCGGTTGCTGCTAATTAACATTAGTGACAATGGCGGCACCCAAATTGTCCATTTACCACAGGCTTCCTAACCATCAGAAAAAAAGACATAATTTGCGTGTAATTGGAATTAGGGATGGTCAATGAGATGCAAATAATTTTGAGTTGATGCAGGATTACCATTATGCAAATTTTATATGCAAATTCATGCAGCTTGAAAATGGACCAATCACATTTTACCTCAGCAGGATTTGATTGGTTCATTTTCAAGCTGCTTAAATTTGCATACATTTGCATAATACTGCATCAGCTCAAAATGATTTGCATCTCATTGTCCATCCCTAATTGGAATGACCATTTGGTGTGACCGCTCTTTTTTTTATGACTAATATATATCAGTTAATTGAGTGGTTTCAGCACTTTGACGCATCTCTGCCCTTTGCCTTACTGAATAAACCGTCACAACTGCATGACAAACGCCTTGCTCATTGTCTGAGACAATGCCTAATTTTATGCAGAGCCCATGCTATGATATCAGTGCTGCATACAATTCACTTATGTAACATACTGTGGAGACATTTGTGAGCCAACCTATGGGGGATGCTGAACTGTACAGATATAGGCTGATGATCAGGCCATTACTCTTATGTACATTACATGTATAAAACATTCCAAGTGATATATGTGCAATATGTAAATAGATGTAAATATGACACACGTAATAAAGTGTATGCTATATATTCTGAACGGTGTTTGTGTATTTTTATTATAAAGCTTAACCACCTGCGGACCGAGCGAATATAAATCTACGGCGGGCAGGGGGCGCTGCAGTCCTGACAGGACGTAAACTCTACGTCCCATTGACCGCGCGCCCCAGCCCGTCCACGTCACTCGGTCCGCTCTGCCCCCGCCGCAATCAGCTGCCCTGCCGCCTCTATGACGGCAGAGCACTGTGAGCCAGGCAGGAGCCGTTTTCATTGGCTCCTGGCCCTGTCATTCATGTAAGCCGTTCCCATTGGCTTACATGGAATGACAGGGTCAGGAGCCAATGAAAGCGGCTCCTGACCGGCGCACAGTGCTCTGCCGTCATAGCGACGGCAAAGAGAGCAGCCTGCGGCGGGGACAGAGCGGCGTGTGCGGCGGGAGCGACGGTAACTTGCGGCGATTCGTCGGGAAGTGGCGGTTTGCTGGACCAGCACCCTCTGGGCAGAGGGTGCTGGTCCACAAAGGGTTAAAGAGAATCTGTATTGTTAAAATCGCACAAAAGTAAACATACCAGTGCGTTAGGAGACATCTCCTATTATCCTCTGTCACAATTTTGCCGCTCCCCGCCGCATTAAAAGTAGTCAAAAACTGTTTTAAAACGTTTGTTTATAAACAAACAAAATGGCCACCAAAACAGGAAGTAGGTTGATGTACAGCATGTCCACACATAGAAAATGCATCCATACACAAGCAGGCTGTATACAGCCTTCCTTTTGAATCTCAAGGGATCATTTGTGTGTTTACCTTCTGTTTCCCTGCAGCTCTCATCCACTGAATACTAGTGACAGGCTGATCGTTTCTTCCTGCATACAGCTCTGCCCATGTCTGTAATTCCTCAGTATGTGTCAGCCAGCTCCTTTCACAGCCTAACAGAGGAGGATTTTTATCCAGCTCTCTTCTCTCACTGATGAGAGCAGAGACACTGCTGGCTTATGTAAATAACACACACACACACACACACACACTGGAGTGTGCATAGTGGGGCCTGGAGAGGGGCGTGCATAACAGATCAGCACGGAAGAGTTGGCAGCCTTCCAGACACAGGGCGACAAGTCCGACAGGGGAAAGATACAATGGTTTATTACAGAGACAGTGATAGTAGAAAGTGCTGCAGTAAGCCAGAGCACATTAGAATAGGTTTAGGAACTTGTAGGATGGTAGAAAAAAGGATAACATTTTTGTTACAGAGTCTCTTTAAGGCTCCTTTCTTATTTGAAACATTACATTCCGGTCACACCACAATGCTCTCGAAAGTGCTATAGTGTGACCATACCATGGGCGTAACAATAGGGGCTGCAGCCCATGCGCCCGCGGGGGGGGGGGGGCCCAGCCCACTCAGAGCCGTTTTGGGGGGCTGGAGGGGTCGCAGCATGAGGGGAAAGCTATGGCCACACTCGGCAGGGAGTGTGCCCCCCTCACCTCGGGCTCTCCCCTCTGCGCTCCCCTCCAGCTTTAATAACTTTGTGTGCAGCGGCGGGAAGCTACATACCTTCCGTGCGCTCCAGCGTGGATGCTTCTCTCTCTAGCCTCTGACGCGACTTCCTGTATAAACAGGAAGTCGCGTCAGACACTAGAGAGAAGCGTTGAAGCTGGAGAGGAGCGCAGAGGGGAGAGCCCGAGGTGAGGGGCTCCCCGCCAAGTGTGGCCATAGCTTTCCCCTCATACTGCGACTCCTCCAGCCCCCCAAAACTGCCCAGAGTGGGTCCCGGAGGGGGAGGGGGTTAGGTGGGCCGCTTAAAATTTCTGCAGGGAGGCCCGGTGGGTCTTAGTTACGCCCCTGGATCATGCAGTGACATACTGCGCAACAGAGCAGGATCATCCACCAGGCAACCTAGGTAGATGAACAAGGAAAAAAGCTGGCACGTCCAAAGTTAATCTTTATTGGTTCCATGTAGAAAATATGGCCAACGTTTGGGAGCCACGTAGGTCCCCATTATCAAGGCAATATTTTCTCAGAGGCAAAGATCTGTCTGCTGCTGTGCAAAAGCTCCTGCAAAGGAAGTGGGAGTGTGGCTCCTCTAACACTCGCTGAAAGCGATGTGTCTTGTCTGGGATCAGCAGCAGCATTCCTGCTGCTGATCCCAGACAAGACACGTTTTGTGGGAATGCAGAGGTAGTTAATCAGCTCTGCTGAGACAAGAATTACCTCACCTGTGAATGTTTGTGGTTTCCTGCAAAACATGTACTGTTGGTGGGCCTTGAGGACAGGGTTGGGGAACTATGCACTACACCACTATATATTATATGCAAGTGCTGAACTAGCCATTTTGCAATATAATGTTAGTACCTTTACAAGTACATCTGCAGCAAATTCTTTTTTTCACTTACTGCACCAAAAAAAATCAATTATCAATCACTATTAATGAAGAGTCTTCTTCAAGCTAGATAGGTTGCCCAGGTGCACAGCCAAAGGTGCCTACAGGACATTACAACCAGTAGCCCTGAAAGGGCCCAAAGTGACTGTGGCCAATCCCCCTCTCCCTGTTGAGTAACATACATTTAACTGTTTCCAGGCTCCAGCAGTGTGCACTGAAAAACAGCTACATAGTTTAGGAATTCCATGCTGAGGTACTCAAATGGGATGGTTTTTTTCAGTCACAGCTAAATTTTTTGTTATCAGTGTGACAATCCAGCCCCGCGATCCCGTCGAGATCTGCTCCCGTTAGCGTACGCAGGAAGTACGGGCGCAGATGGACAACGAGACCGGTTGCTGGATCGTCAGAGGTAAGAAAGAAAAGGGCGACAGAGCGTGCCAATCCCGTCTAATCTGCTCCCGTTAGCATACGCAGGAAGTACGGTGAACAGATTGACAATAAAGATTGGTCGCGCAGCTGCCGACAATATGTAATGGGACAAACATCCACCAATCCCGTATTACTAGGCCACTGTTGCCATGCAGGTCTCATGCACTAGAGACTGCTGGAGGCAAATTCACTGTGTGCGTAGTAAACGGTTAAGATTGGTTGGAGGTGCCCATACATGTACAATTTTGATTGTATATACAATCGGTACACTAAAAATATCGATTTCGCACTGGAAATCAGGTAAATACACTGCCACCACTGTCTGATTGGATGAATGGAGCAGACAGTCTCC
Organism: Hyperolius riggenbachi; assembly: GCF_040937935.1. NCBI lineage: Eukaryota > Metazoa > Chordata > Amphibia > Anura > Hyperoliidae > Hyperolius > Hyperolius riggenbachi. The sequence goes on from NC_090649.1 coordinate 105,657,230, forward strand.
AACTAGGGCGAAGAGACCCCAACGCTATCATAATACGGTAGCCAGCCCAATCACGTTCAACACGCTCAAGTCACCGTTCGGGGAATAGTCACTTCCGACGGCTTAAAGACTGTGAGCAATGTGACGTTAAAGAAAGGTTACTGGGTCCCTATATGATGCAATCTCGAATCGTATTTACAATCGAGAAACAAAAGTTATCGATTTCGCACAGGAAATCTGGTACTAGCTAATCCTAGAAGGAAGAAACGGTTATTTACAACCTAGCTAGCAAATCAACAATCATAAGCAAATCATAAAACAATGCGGTAGTATGACTGACTCTTCAGAGGGCAGATTCGTTATAGCAGCAATCAGATGACCAGAACAGGCACAAGACTGAACGATAAAATCGTTAGTTTATTTCTAAACTACATACACACAGCTTATTTTAGAATAGATTGATTGGACAGAGAGAAGAGAGGAAGAGAAACAGAATGAACAGAATGTCTGATTATATACAGTTCAAATACCGTTATTGGTAGTCCATGCGGCAATCGCAAGTCTTTGGCGAAAGTCCCAAAATGGCGGTTGCCATGCGGCCAACAGGCCTTTGTTAGAATTTCCAAGATGGAGGTTGGCCCGTGTCCCTGCGGGCTGCCAGGATGTTACTCGGCATCAGATTGAAGGTAAAGGACACAGAGCTTTCTGGGCTCTGTCTGGTTATAGCCCCCACTCCAGCAAGGAGGGGTTAGGGGGCGTGGATCACACACCTCTTTGGAATAGGAGATCTCTGCCCCCCTCCGAGAGACAAAATTTTACCTGAATCATGATAAGTGTGCTCATCTGCAAACCGTACAAGTTGTGTTAAATCTAATAACATTTTTAGGTTTGTCAGAATTTATCAAGAACGTTGATACCAAACTTGGGGAATCAGACCCCTGGGGTATTAGAGGGTTATTTTAAAACAATCTTACGCTAGATCTGGCAGTCCGATTGGTCCGTAAACCTGTCAGAACCAGCGCCCTGTGGAATCCCATAACCTGTGCAGATTTCATGGGCAGGGAGATCTGCTATGTCAGGAATTATGAAGGGAATATGGAGAACATATGAATATTGGGATTCCTGAGGTCACAGCAGGTTTTCCTAAGGTCATTGAGAAAGCCAGCTGTAGTCTCTAAGTGGCTTCTGCAGGATGTTAGCAGGACCTCCTGTGGCTGCTCTTTTCATGTACGGGGGGGGGGGGGGGGGGGGTTGGTTGGGGGTCCCTGTGCTGGCAGAAAATCTTTTCAACAGGAGGCTAATTAGCTGACCATGAAAAGATTTCTCCAGCCCTTTGGTGAAGGGAAAAAAAAAAAGTGTATTTAAACCAAAAACTGTCAGTTTGGGTGGTTTGCGAAGGACTAGCGTTGGTAACTCCATGACGCATTCGATATGTCATACCGACGGCGTCACAATCAGCTCATTAATTTACTGGCTATACTGACCAGGAAATACCATGTTTAGTATAGGTCAGCGATGGCGAACCTATGGGCACGCGTAGCCGAATCTGCTGGCACGCCATCGCTGTCCCGTCCGATTGCATGAACTGGTCTATTAGACGCTGCGGCCAGTTCATAGTCTGCAGCCCCGCTCCAGCCTGCATAGTCTTCCGGCAGGCAGAACAGGGCTACGGGAAGATGGTGTCCTAAGCCCTGTACTGGAGACTATTTGTATCTCAAGGAAAAGGCTTCAGGCGCCATCTTCCCGTAGCCCTGTTATTGCATTCAGCGCAGGAGATATGCACAAACAAGATGGTCCGGGGAGCTGCATGCCAAAGGCCGCCAGGAGAGGAGACTTCTGTCAGGTAAGTAAATTACTTTTTTTGCAGGTGAAATGTTGCCCACTGCGTTACTTTCTGCTGAACTGTTGCCCACTGCGTTGCTTTCTGCTGAAATGTTGCCCACTGCGTTGCTTTCTGCTGAAATGTTGCCCACTGCATTACTTTCTGCTGAAATGTTGCCCACTGCATTACTTTCTGCTGAAATGTTGCCCACTGCATTACTTTCTGCTGAACTGTTGCCCACTGCGTTGCTTTCTGCTGAAATGTTGCCCACTGCGTTGCTTTCTGCTGAAATGTTGCCCACTGCGTTGCTTTCTGCTGAAATGTTGCCCACTGCGTTGCTTTCTGCTGAAATGTTGCCCACTGCATTACTTTCTGCTGAAATGTTGCCCACTGCATTACTTTCTGCTGAAATGTTGCCCACTGCATTACTTTCTGCTGAAATGTTGCCCACTGCGTTGCTTTCTGTTGAAATGATGCCCACTGCGTTGCTTTCTGCTGAAATGATGCCCACTGCGTTACTTTCTGCTGAAATGCTTAGCGCCGCAAACACCCCCCTGCCCAAGGTTAAACCCAGAAAAATCTGGTCACTGTAGGTTTGAGGGCCTGGCATTTGTCATCTCTTATGTTCTGAGGTGGGGGGTCATTTTGTTCAAATTGGTGTGTTGGCACTTTACGGGAGACAAGAGACTTGAGTTGAAGTTTGGGCACTCGGTCTCGAAAAGGTATGCCACCACTGGTGTAGGTAAACAAAAGGAAGATTTTGTGTTGGTTATAAGTTTATTGTATTTTTAATAACTGACAGGTCAGATTACAGAGCTTCTACACATGTGCGCCGGATGCACTCTGAGAGAAGCAAATACTAGAGAATCCAGAATCCTGGTAGCTTGCCCCTAAGCTGTATTGCTCACTACCTCTACCCCCCACTTTCTTCTCACACTTTTCTTTATTGGTTAGGACTCCTGATTTAAAGATCTGTAGCTACAAATTATCCCCAAACATGTTCCTTCATAATCTGTGGTGCCATCACCAAGTATTGCAGGGTCCTCAGTATGGCCACCATGTGTCACCCCAGCATTGTCATATCTCCAGTCTCCCGAGTACAGTTATATCTTCCCAGAGTCCCTAGTAAAGCCATCCCTGAACATCTTCCCCATGTGTCTCCATTGACATATACCCCCAGTATCCCAATTGTGTTTTGGCCAAAATAAGAACATAGGACCCTATTTTGGCAAGGCTAAAATGTTGTCTTCTATCCCGTCACTCTCCATTCCCCCCTTCTCTTGCTGTATCTCCCCCTTTATCTCCTCTCCTCCCAGGCTCATATACAATTCACTTTTTCTCTTGAATTTTCTGCTTGGTGATATTTTCACACCTTGTCATAAAATGCATTTTAAAACCACCAGCAAGCAAAAGAACACACAAAATCATTTAATGGTATTTTCTCACCAACTTTTGGGTACTTTTTCAACTGTAAAATGCTGAAGTGATTTTAAAAAAGAGATGACCATTATCTCACAGAAGATAACAGGAGAAAAAGTTAAAATGTATATTTGCCCAGTCTCTAAATATTCTACTCCTCCCTCCCTCTATCTTGCATTCCGTTCCTCTTGATATCTCCCTCTAAAAGAACTCCATTAGTATGTCACCCTAATTATTGTAAGTATTTACATACCATAGTCATAGTCTAGTGTCCTACCATATTATTATTATGTATTTAGCTAGCACTGACATCTTTTGCAGCACTGTACAGAGTACATAGTCATGTCACTGACTGTCCTCAGAGGAGCTCACAATCACTACCAGTTATTTTCTAATATCCTACCACATTATTATTCATTTATATAGCACTCACATCTTGTGCTGTACATTAGATTACATAGTCACGTCACTGACAGTCTTCAGAGGAGCTCACAATCTCCCCACACACACAGTAGGCGTCATTTTTGGAAAAAAAAATTGAGCACTTAGCTACTTTAATTGTGCTAAGAGGTATTTGCACACATGCACAACTCTCTGATTTGTGCAGGATTTTCTCTGATGTAGACAGCAGAAGGTAAGGTTATCTTCCGTTACGGATGTGTCAAAACTGCACTGATCCTGAGCATCATTTTTCCTTCAAGTACTCCTGACGATTAAAAAAACAAAAAACAAACAACTAAAAAAAACACCTGTCGGCAGAAAACCCAAGCATAGCAGCATTAAATACCAACTGCTGAATTTCCTCACGGTCTTCTTTCCTCTGGCTGTGGTCCTGTTCTGCTGCAGCACCCATTAAGGAACTCGCGAATGTCACCACCAAAATAAAGCCAACCTCAACAGTACTTCTGGCTCAGCACTCAGTCGGTGACACAGTGAAGCTGAAATTCATCGATTTTGGGAGCAAGCATAAAAGGGGCGGCTAACAGACACAAGGGTGCATGAAATGGGGGGGGGGGGGGGGGGGGGAAACCGGGCATGCTTAGGGGCGGACAGAGGAGAAAGACTGCCTCTTTCTCCTGTTCACATTCAACGGGAGTACGAGTTTAAAACTGACAAGAATTGCAGGGGGGTGTATGAAGGTAAGAGTGATGCTGTGACATATGTCACGGCTCCACTTATGCACATGCATGGATAAAACAAAAATACCATTATCAGCTCAGTGGTACTTACTTTCAGTACAACTCCCTCTGACTGAACAATATATAGAGGTGCCCGTGCAATGGCTTCTTCTAGCACTGCAATAGAGCAAGTTGTGGTTTTTACACAAATGACAATATGTTCAGACAATGAACGTTAGGATAACTATATAGGCAGAATTTTTTTTATTTTTTTTTTACTGTATGCAATTCCAGACTAGTTCTGCCTTCTGTGTGACATGCTGCACCCTCTTGCTGAGCCCAGTAAAATCACTCTGTGCAGCAGTCAAAAGCAGCAGTGTTTTCTTGCTGGGATTCCTCACACAGCTGGAGTGGAAGAATATGGACTGTAAAAAGTGCACATGTGACATCTTTTTGCCATGCCATATGACTTAGCAGTAGCTGGCTGCTGACAGATGTTCTTAGCCCCAGTAGTGATCATTAAACTCTACCACTTGGAACACATTAAGAAATGATTGCCTGTATATCATCAGCACCACAAACATTTCTGTACTGGTTTATGCATAGAGCTTTGTTTCTGCTGGCTTATGGTTTTGTTTAAATATGAATATCATGTAACATACATTATTTTTAGGCTTACAATGTAAGTGTATTTAAAGAGGAACTGTACCAAGCATTGAACGTAATCCCATGAGAAAGATTTACCTTTTGTAGAATAGATCATTTGAGCGGGGGAGGGGTGGTTGTTAGCATCTGTTTCCAACTGCCAAGCAAGCAATATCTACCACTGTACATAGAAACAAACATTCCGTACAGATCACCTGGCAGATCTAAAGATGTCACCCCCAGTGCTAAATTCCAGAATGTAAATCAGGGTGTGTGACACTGCTGTCCCCCTGGGAAGGCATCCACTGTTATAGGCTGAAGCCCATCACAGCCGGCGCTGATAGGCTGGCGGGGGGAGGGATGGATGGTTATAAAGTTAATTTAAAAAATGCAGCATTTTATTGGAAAATATTATAAAAAAAAAACAAACACAGGGGGGGGGGGGGGGGGGAAATCAGACCCCACCAACAGAGCGCTCTGTTGGTGGGGAGAAATCACTTGTGTGCTGTGTTGTACGGCCCTGCAGCTTGGCCTTAAATCTGCAGTGGCCTATTTAACTAAAAATGGCCGTGTGTGTGTGTGTTAACACTGCGGTCCTCAAGTGGTTAATACGGTAGCATTTTAAAAGGCAGTTTAAAAGGAACTATAATCTTTTTTTTCCCCCCAAATCAAAATATAGAAAGTTGTGGTGGTCACCATTAAAATACTGGCAATAGGGGTGACAAGGTTTGTAAAGTATATATTTTATTTGCCAGATCATCCCACCTCCACAGAGCGGCACCAACCACACACCCTACCCATAGACAACCGACTCGATTGCTTCTTTCACATTTCAGTAAAAGTCTCAAAAATATAACTTTTCAAATGAATTATATATTTCCTTTTGTCACTCAGACAGGATCTGACTGTAAATCTCAATCTTGCAGATTCGGAACTTTGTCATGTGACTTCCTCTTGTGGTTGGGCACACAGAAGATGCTGAGGTTTAGGAGCAGCATTTGTGTGAATGGCAAGGAAAACATGCTTTTGAATAAAATAATGTCTTTTAGTAAAACACGTTTCTCCATTAGATGTCCAATTCAACACATATTAAGCAAGCAAACAAATTGTCGGCAAACATCTGCTTAATTAAAATGTTTTTTATTGTGTGTTTTTGGTATTAAATGAATTCCTGGATGAAACAAGTGTTGACACCTGATTTAATATTCTAAAGTGGAGGAGAAATACATCACTTTATAGAGAATCCATCCGGCCTTGTTCTGTGGTAAAATACTAGACATGGATTCCTGTACTGGTGGAACTGCAGGCGGTGTGGCTCGTGAGTGGTTCTAGGAGGAGCATTTCTCCAGGAATGATCTACAGCATCGAACACACTGCTGGTAGACTGTCTCGAAGTCATCATCGCTGCCCTGGAAAACAGGAAGACCACCATGAACAACATCACAGACAAACTCAGAAACCACGTTATTTCCAGGACTGTGCCATCTACAGCAGCAGCTATTATACCCTTGTGGAAGGGGGTGATATGGACATCAAACTATAGGTCTTCAATTCACAGGTGCTGTTTTTTAAGTCTTAACTTACACTAACTGTCAACAGCATACAGAAACTTGAATAATAACCAAACTTGAATTGTTATACTGTAGTACGTAAAAGAAAACCAGTGAGTTTATTAAATTGAAAAAGCAGATACTTACCTAACGGGGAAAGCCCCCCCCTCATTCTTCTCGGCCAGCCTGATCCAGCGCAGGCAGGCTAGAGCAATTAAAACAATACCTGTGGCTTACCTGCACAGGCACATCACTGACTTTCCACTCGGGCTCCGTCGGAAATGGCTCAGCCCGGATCGGGCCATTCTACTATTCAGGTGGCTCACGCCTGTGCAGTAGAGTGGACTCGATCAGAAAGTTGCTAGTGTGCCTGCGCACAGCACTGACAAGCCATTGACAGACTTTCGGCTGAAGGGGAGGACGACAGAAGCCTCTAGGATTCAGAGCCCTTAACTCCCAAGGTAAGTACACCCTAGGGGCATCTTTTTCACTTCAAGGCCACTTTAACCATTTTTTTTCAATCAAAAATGATATTCATGTGTGAGCTTTAGTTATAGGTCCATGCAGACCAGGAAGTGCTTGTATATGGATTTCCAGGTTGATAAATCAAGGTGCAGCGCTCCAGCAGTCAGCTGGTAAATCAAGTTTGAAAACTTGTCTCCAAATTGTACTTTTAATCTCAGATACTCATCCAGCGGTCACCGATATGGGACAGAGCCCGTGACAAGAACTCTATGCCTATTATGACTTAACATTTTAATAAGTGATATTTAACACACAGTATTTGTAACGATCTTCTAGTGTAAGGGCACACTAGCAGACGGACAGAAATCTGACGTTCCCAGGAGGGGGGCGCCAGGAATAAATAATACAGTGATCAGTAAGGCAGCAACTGATACTTCAGTACATACACAGAGAATAGTCCGAAAAATCGAGTCAGCAACAGATCAGATAGGTAAGGTACAAAATCGGCAGGCAAATCGTAGTGAGTAATCAGGCAGAGGTCGGCAACAGATCAGATGGGCAAAGGTACAAAATCGGCAGGCAAATCGTAGTGAGTAAACAGGCAGAGGTTGGCAACAGGTCAGATGGGCAAAGGTACAGGTACAAGAGGCAAAGAGTAGTTAGTGAAACAGGCAGAGGTCAAAGCACAATAATCAATATAATAATTTAGCTGAGCTAGTATGGAATCCCCGGGGTCCTGCCGGTTCAAGCCACACACGGAACTGACTAAGGTCTGAAGCCTTCACAGAAGTGTTAGCTAGAGCAGACAATGATGGAATGAGTGCATGGGGTTTAAGAAGCCCGGGGTAGAAACCAGGCATGCCCTCAGCCAGCCCAGCCAATCCGAATGCGGAGGTGGAGTAATGTGTGTCAGCTGACACGTTTTCTAAGAGTATAGGATGCGCGACGCTGACCGCACGTGCGCCCGCCAACACTCATAGACTGTGCAACGCGCGACTGGTCTCCCGCTGGACGCTTGCTGACGTCACGCATGCCGGCTCGGCCGGCCTGGAAGCCACAGACGCGCTGCTAGCAGCAGCGGCAGAGGTATGCTCCAAATTACTGACAGTATTATGCTATGGGAGTGTTTATATTTCGAGGTATGGTCTGCTAAATTAGCATTAGTCCCAGAACGTGTTGAGATTGCTGAAAGAAGGCTGAAGGGAATGGTCTGAACGAAGATCCCTACGCACACACAGAGATTGGTCCAAAGGGTCGGGGGTGACATGGGAATAACCCCAATGCGCAAATAAGACCGAATCGGTGGTCTTAGTAAACGGTGAGTGGTATTTCAATTCGGGTGAGGTGGTGGTTAACACTTGGAATAGAAAGACGTCTGACTTGAGAAGGAACCTATACTGCTGGGAACTGTGTTACGCTATTGAGGTTTCTTTTATTTTTATAAACCCTGAACAGGCATGACAATCGTGTTTATGACTGAAGACTGACTGGATTAGCCACATGCTTGTTTCAGGTGTGATTCAGACACTACTGCAGCCAAAAAGATTAGAAGGACTGCCAGGCAACTGGTATTGCTAAAAAAAGGATATTACAAAAAATGGCAGCCCCCATGCCCATCTCAGTTCAGGGGTACTTTATTGGTTCCTGTACCGTAGTAAGGATCCTGGAGCGCTGGACAGCAATTAGGACATTTCCACACACATCTTCTATTAGTGGTCCGGATGTTACATACTAGTTATTTGGGGCTACTGTAATCCATATCCAGGTTATTTTTTTTTAACTCACACCTACTGTACATACTATATAGTAATGAGGAAGGGAGGGAGAAGAGATGGATTATCTCTGATTTAGTTAATTTTAAAAAGGTAGATGTAGTTGATGTTATGACTTTGGCACAGCCTAGCTGCTGTGATTCCAGCACTACACAGCTCACCAGACAGTTCATTGTCATTTCTCTTTCAATTGGAACAGCCAACTGATTTTAGAACACTTACATAATATGGATCTTCAATAATAAGATGTTTTTGAGGGTCGTAGCTTCCAAGAAGTTCAATTTTAGCCTTGCAGTTCTTTACTTGACTACATTTACGTTTAAGATCTCTGAAAAACAAAATGAAAAACATGTGAGCACCCAGATGTGATTATGCTCTTCTGACTGATTGCATAAAACCCCACTTGTCTTATAGGGAACCTGTACTGAGTACAATTATTTAAAATAAACACATGAGGTAACTTCAAATGCACATTAAATAGTTACCTTGCCCTCGGTTCCTCTCAGAAGCTTACCATTCTCTTCTGACAATAATCCCTTCCAGTTCTGACAATATTTTGTCAGATCTGAAATATATCAGTTGCTGTCAGTAAAATATCAGTTGCTGTCAGTTATAGCTGAGAGGAAAACTGATTTACCAGGTAATGTCCATGTTTCCCTATGGCTCTTGTGGGTGATGTTACAGTTTAACAGTGTGCTGACCAGAAAGCTGTTATGGGGTAATGGCAATTTTCAAAATGGAGGACGGAGAATTCCCTTGATCACAGTGGACAAACAGGACGCGGGAGAGGAGAAAGGGATTGAGGAGTAAACTACATGGGAGGCAAGTATGACCTGTGTATGTTTATTTTGACTTGTAATTTTCAGTTCAGGTTTTCTTTAACCACTTAAGGACCAGGGGATTTTTGTTTGATCTGTGCTGCGTGGGCTCTCCAGCCCACAGCACAGATTGTGATTTAGGCAGGGCGATCAGACTTCCCCCCCCCCTTTTTTTTCCCCACTAGGGGGATGTCCTGATGGGGGGCGTCTGATCGCCGCCGCTCTGTGTGGACGAGCGGGGTCTCCTCAAAGCCCCCCCTCTGCAGCGATTTTTCTCCCTCCCTCTCCCTACCTCTTGTGCTGGCTGTGGGCAGCACAGGACGGAGATCCGTCCTGTAGCGCCTCTAATAGGCTTTAGCCTATCAGACGGCGGCGATCCCCGGTCAATCAGAGGCCGATCTCCTTTACAGCGCTGCTGCGCAGCAGCGCCGTATGGATGTAAACACGGGATTTCTTCCCCGCGTGTTTACATTTAGCCTGCGAGCTGCGATCGGAGGCTCGCAGGCTGTTCACGGAGACACGAGCCTGTTCACGGAGACACCCTCCGTGAACTGACATGGAACGGCCGTTCGAACGAGCAACCGTTTCCATGGAAACACCACTTTGAGCTGCCGACGCCTATCGGCATTAGGCGGTCGTTAAGTGGTTAAAGGACACACCTGAACTGAGAGAGATATGAAGGTTTCCATATTTACCTCTATTTAAACAATGCACATTGCCTGGCTGCTCTGCTGATCCTCTGCCTCTAATACTTTAAGCCGTAGCTCCCAAACAAGCATGCAGATCAGATGTTTGTTGGATTTGCTGCATGCTTGCTTCATGTGTGATTTAGACACTACTGATGCATGAAAGATTAGCAGGACTGCCAGGCAACCGGTATTGTTTAAATGGAAATAAATATGGCAAATTCTTTATCCTTATCAGTTCAGGTGTCCTTTGAACCAATTCAGCCCATGGGTTGTTTTCACCTTATGGACACGAGCATTTTTCACATTTTAGCATTCCTCCCATTCTTTCACCAACAACTTTATCACTACCTGTCACACCTAAATGATCAATATCTATTTCTACCCCACAAATTCTGCTTTGTGTGGGTAATATTTGTTTTAGCAATTATGTATGCATTTAAAGCGAAAAAATGAGGAAAAAAAAAAATACACTATTTCTCTATTCCCATCCACTATAGTGCTATCGGGGATAAAACCCAATTGTCCCAGTTATCCAAACATTTAAAATTATGTTTCTAGTGCAATGTATGCAGGTAATATATTTGGAATTTTTCTGTGTTGTGTTTTTTGTTTTCCTGTTGCACCGCATCAATAATCACAAGCCCCCGTTTGCAAAAATGGTAATATACGCTCAGGGCACGCATATTTAAAAAGCTGAGCCCCTACAGTAATAAATTATGTATTCTCTTTTACATTCAATTACTTGGTTCTTTTTTTAACAAGTGCTTTATTTTGGTACAGAATATAAAAAATTACAATGTTATTGCTTTTGATTCAGTTTCTCATTAAAAAGAATTTACATGATAAAAAGGCTCAACCCTAAAATGTATTCTTTAATTACTAGTACATCTACTAAGGTCTTCCTCCTAGTATCATTGAACCTTGCCCATAAATCATATGCTAAATTCTGGATCCAATCCTTGGTTCCTACTGTGGAAGACAGACTAGTGAATGAGACACTCTAGAATGGCAATAGGTCAGTGCGAATTCTTCTGATGTTACAGATTCTTAACTGGAGAAAGACTGGTCGTGTTAGGGGGTTGTTATTTTAGGGTGTAAATATTGTTTTTCTCTTGGTATATTACTAAATGTCTGGTCTATCTTACCTTTTCATACTAATCATTGGATTTCAATGTACAGTATGAGTATGCGGTAACAACTGCTTTCTGGAATGTGATACTGCTTGTTAAGTGAACATTCGGTCTGTGTTTTGACCGCATTTTTGTAATAACTTAATGACATGACTTTTATTCAATAAACCCTACATGTTAAGCAAAAAAAAATAAATAAATAAAAAAATAAAATAAAATATCTTTTCTGATCACTGTTCAAATATTACCACCATAGGTCTTTAACCCCAAAGTGTGCATGTGGCTTTCTACAGGCCGATTTTTTCAAAGTATTTTAGCACCATACTTTGAAGAGCCCCAGAAGAGTCGAGACATCGGATTAAGGCCACAAGTTATCATTAAAGGGAAGGTTCAGGCAGGGGGGGTAAAAAAATAAAAATCAATATCCACTTACCTGGGGCTTCCTCCAGCCCGTGGCAGGCAGGAGGTGCCCTCGCCGCCGCTCCGCAGGCTCCCGGTGGCCGACCCGACCTGGCCGGCTGCCAGGTCGGGCTCTTCTGCGCTCCAAGGTCTGGCACTTCTGCGTCCCACGCGGGCGCGCTGACGTCATCGGACAGTACAGTACTGCGCAGTACAGCCCGGCGGACGTCTGATGACGTCAGCGCGCCCGCGTGGGACGCAGAAGTGCCAGGCCTTGGAGCGCAGAAGAGCCCGACCTGGCAGCCGGCCTGGCCAGGTCGGCCTCCCTCCCTGAATCTTCCCTTTAAGAAAAGAGAACATCTACAGCTAGTTGAATCATAAATTTTAATGACTGAATTTGTCCAACCGTCTGTATTGTAGCAAAGGCTGAATAGGTGTGAGAGTTTTATTCCCCAAGACTCAAAATAGGTTCTGGGGTAAATGGTTGTACAAGTCTGCTTAAAGCTCATATTAATGAGTAACTGTCAAAAAAATTCTCTATTTATATCTTTTATTCTCAATAGAATATCATTTCCCAGGTCTCCTGGCTCTCATTTGGTACATCTGCCACACAAAGGAAGTTGCAGGGCATGCTGTTTTTTTTCCTTTCTTCTTTACTTTACTCCCTTTTTCCCCTCAGACATAAATAACGCAGCCTGAAGCCTCTTCCACTCCCGTTTACCCCTCCCACACCTCTGCACACCAGAGTTGTGTCGGAGTGTCTGAGGACTGGGAGAAGGGTGGGCAATGCATACACAATCAGGCCGAGGAGAGTAAGGGAGGAAATGATGATTGGCTTCAAAATAGACAGTTAAAATGGGAAATGCTAAGAAGGATTTTCTCTTTTATTACTATAGAAAAATCACTAAAATCAAAGTGTGGACAGTGCAATACATATGTTATGTAAGTAGAGCAAGTATTTATCTAATTATGTATGTTTTTTTTTTTTTTTCTGAGATGGTATGGCTGACAGCTCCTCTGTTAACTGTCAAACTTGGTATACCCTTAGGGCCCGTTTCCACTAGGAGCGGTGCGATGCAGCTACATAGCCGCATCGCATCACATCCGCCGCCGGCCGCATCCCTTGAGGAGATGGGACGCGGCTGCGGGCTGATGCGGCCGTGCGAAAATCTGCAGCATGCTGCAGATTCTCGCAATGCGCCGCACAACATGCACGCAGTGGAAACTCTTCCATTGTCGTGCATGTGTTTCAACAGTAGCCGCATTCGCATCACTTACTAGTGGAAACAGGCCCTTACAGAGAGCCAAAGGTGGGTTTCTGCAATTCATATAGGACAAAGAGGCACATTCTGCATACTATTGCCAGCCTCTGTGTCCTAATACTGTTTCCCCAGCCGCCCCCCCCCCCCCCCCCATTCGCTGCTGTCCCCCTTATAAAAACTGTCACGCTAGCAACACACAGATTGTCGCTTGATAGCTGTTTACATTAATGCAGCCACTCTCCGCGGCTCCCCGCCGCCGGTATATCACGGCTCCCTGCCTTGTCCATAGTCCATACCTGACTTGAGTCCTGGGATGGGCTGTCTAAGGGCAGAGGAGGCGTGGCCTGTGAGATGGAAAGGCTGCCAAGCTTAATACAGTCAGAAGGAGGCAGAGCTATGCAAATCATTTGGCCTGTCCTATGAGGCATTGCGCTGGCCAACTTTGATTATGAGGAGACTTATTTTCTAACGATTATAAGATTAACGTTACATATTTAGGTGCAGAACTTTGCTAACGAATCTATGTAGCCAGACTATTGTAAAATTATAGTCTTTGTGTGGGGTATGTTGTTGTCACCATAATTTGAATGATAAATGCGATTTTGACTATAAAATTGAGCCTATTGGTTTATATACATGTGGATGTGTGAGGGGGTCTCAGCTGTTCCTGATGACAGGTGTATTATCTCTGATTTATACCATCGCATCCTACAAAAGTCCTGCTTGGCTTGTAATAATTCTTAATCTTCAGTATTGAGGGCAGAGGTATGTACACGCAGGTTGTCGGGGACCACATCCACCATTTTTTTATACTGTCAAAGAATAGACTTAGTAGAGTATACCAGCGTAGTGTTTATAGGCATACTGTAAGGGCCCGTTTCCACTTGTGCAATGCGAGTTTGTTAGTGAAAATGCAGAAACGCATGCAGAAGCGGATTTGCGCACGTTTTCGCATATGTTAGTAAGTATGTGAATTTTAACCATGTCAGTACCTGTGTGCTTTTAGGGCCCGTTTCTACTACAGCGAATCTGCATGCATTTTATGTATGCAGATTTGCATACCTAATAATAAACGTAAACGCACACAGGCACTGATATAGCTAAATTTGCATCCTTATACAGGAACGCGAAAACGCATGTGAATTCGCAAGAAAATTTGCATACAAATTTGCATGCGCATGTGAATTCGTTGATGCGTTTTTCACATAGCAATTGCACCGCACTAGTCGAAACGGCCCTTACATTGATTTTATGCAAAAATGTACGCAAATTTGCATGGAAAATTTGCATAGCGAAAACGGATGAGAATTTCCTATTAATTACATTGCATACACAAGGTGGTGTGCGAATTCTGATGGCTCTGCTGTGCAGATTTTTCCTGTACAAAAAACCACTCTGTTGTCCTGACAAGTGGAAACAGGCTAATTAACTTGTATTGGTTATGCGAATCTGTGTGCAGAAAACGCATGCAGATTCGCAATAATGGAAGTGGGCCTTAATGCAAACCTGAAACGTTGAAGAAGAAAAAAAAACTAGTGTGAAACAGTGAATCTGCCTCTTCATACCAACCTAAGGTTACTTTCATCCATACATAATATATAGTCATAGGACATGAAATCTTCTTTTGTGATCTGAAAATAAAGCAAAATTCAGTTAATACCAACTTTCCATATAAATCCAGCTTAAGACATAAAACATTACTTCTGCCTGAAACTTTTCAGGTCTGTCTAGTTTTATGCTTTATAGTCCAGCAATACAAATAAAAGCTCTCTATCCTATCTCATTGTGATATCTCCACATTTTCATAGAGACCACCAAACCCAACAGTTCTCTTGTCCTGAAAAGTATGAGAGCAGGAAAGGAGTCAGGAGCTGCGTCAGATCTTACTGCCTTCTCTCACAACCTGTCCTGGTAGCCAGCATGGTTCCTATTTGAGATTTGATGTTGTACATTCCAATGGGGACACAGCCAGCAGTGATCTACCTGGTGATGGACTTTGCATATTCAATAAAACCAAAAACTTTAAAAAGGGCGATATGACATAAGCTGCATAATATAAGCAGAGACGCATGCCAAATGCCTTTACAGTACACAATGGGCCAATGTATACAGTATCCTAAAGTTAAAGTACACCTGTAAAAAAAAAAAAGGGGAAGCCTCAGGATCCTAATGAGGCTTCCCCCGTCCTCTGTAGCCTCAGGGATCCAGCGCTGGCTCCCCCAAAAAATCCCCCTGACAAGCGCCAAGCACTGCTCAGGAGCAGCAGCAATATTTACCTTCAGAGCTCCAGCGCAGACGCACTCCTCTCAAGCTCCAGTGGAAATAGTGGAGCCCGATTAGGGGTCCACTCTACTGCGCAAGCGTAAGCCGCCTGCATAGTACAGCAGACCTGATCAGACTCAGCTATTTCTGCCGGAGCCCGGGTGGAGAGTCGCTACTGCGCCTGCACTGGAGCCCTAAAGGTAAATATTTACCTCGCTGATGTTCGGGGGCTTCCAGAGCTGGATCGCCAAGGCTTAGTAGGACGGGGAAGTCTCACTGGGATCCAGAGGCTTCCCCCTCCCGAGGTAACTACCCCCCAGGGATTGTTTATTCATTACAGGTTTCCTTTAAAAACTCTCCGCTTTTGACATAAACACATTAGTTTATGACTAACCTTACTTAATGAATGTTTACAAACAAAAGAGGAATCTGGTTGGCTGCTGCACTTTCCCTGGAACAGTGGGAAATGTAACTAGAATTTTGTGCTCGACTATGGAATGCGGTTCTGGGCAACACATGACAAAGAGGACATAGAAACTCCGGGGAGAGTTCAAAGGCAGGCATGCATGCTAATAAAAAGCCAAGACAGAGGTAATTTAGTTAATATGTGTATAAATACATCAAAGATGAATATAAAAATATATATATTAACATCCATGATAAAGATGTGTAACATAACCCTTCTACCCTGTGGGCAATACACAAGAGCACC
Organism: Hyperolius riggenbachi; assembly: GCF_040937935.1. Lineage (NCBI taxonomy): Eukaryota > Metazoa > Chordata > Amphibia > Anura > Hyperoliidae > Hyperolius > Hyperolius riggenbachi. The sequence continues at coordinate 105,673,272 of NC_090649.1, forward strand.
AGTATAAGAAATGTGTGGAGGAGAGACGATTTTACCCTAATAAAAAGAAAAGGGTTCTTTAGGGTTTAAAAGGAGTCATCAGGGAAACATGGATAAAATAAGTGCTACTTACCAGGGGCTTCCTCCAGCCCCAAGCTCCCAGCATGTCCCTCGCCACAGCTCTCCCCGCAGCAGTTCGCCGCAAGCTCGCTCCCGGCGATGACGCAAGGCCTACCTCCAGGTCGGCCTGTACTGTGCCTGCGCAGTCCGCTCCGGCCCACGTGGCATTGATTGACAGCGCCACTCACGCAGGTGCAGTACAGGCAGACCTGGAGGTCGGCCTGACGTCATCGCCGGGGACCGGGACTGAGCTGCGGCGAACGGCTGCGGGGAGAGCTGCGGCGAGGGACATGCTGGGAGCTTGGGGCTGGAGGAAGCCCCCGGTTAGTAGCCCTTATTTTATCCATGTTTCCCGGATGACTCCTTTAAGTGATTAAGGTATAGAATGTCTTAACATGGGAGGCAGCTATGGCAAAAATCACTAAATCAATAGAAAAATTAAATGGAGAGCTCCAGCCAGGCCTCTTGCAAAGGCCTTGGGGATTTCAGTGTAGCAGCTTATGGGTTGCTTGCCTCTGCTGCAGAGTTTGTAAGAACATACTAAGGCTACAACATTGGCCTACAAAATACAGATGTAGGTGCAATGCACACTATGCACTACTACAGGTCATTAGGTGATTGACCTGCCACCATGAGGGAACATGCATGTTCTGGAGGCCTAGGCCAAACCACAGCCTCATTTCAGGGAGAGGGAATATTCCAATGCCGAGTTCTTGCAAATGCAATGGCAGAGATAGAAACCCATAAAATGGTCCACCTACCTCCCCTGGGCCCTTCCAAACAGCTTGGTTGGATTTATACCTTAAAAAGCACTTCCAGTATAAAAGACAGAGCATTCCATGCCAGGCTATCTTAATGCTGCAGGCTGGAGAGGAAGGAGGTCTCACTTACCTGATCGCCTGTGATTCATTACAGGAGTGAAGCTCCTCCCCCCTCCATGACAATGCTGTCACACAGCCACGTTTCCCAAAGTCTTCAGAAACCTATGTCTGTGTTGCCACAGGCTGCACCCAGCTCAGCAGCCATTAAGTAGGCTGCGGCTGCCGAGCTGAGGGGAGGCCATGGCAGATGGGTGTGGCTAGAGCCTCAGCAGAACTTATCAAAAACTCACAATGGCCGAATTCTGAGGAGGGTGAAGCGCTCACCTGAACGAATGGATTACCGCCGATCAGGTTGGTAATGAGTCACCCCTAATCCTGCATCAAGATAGAGATATATGATAGGTTCTTTATTTTATACTGGAGGTACTCTTTAAAGAGGACAGAATAGGTTTCTTACAATGGACAATATCAATTTATCTTTAATAAAGGATGGTCATAGGACTGACAGACAATTCATCAAACAACAATTTGAAGTCAGCAAGAATATTTCTCCCTCATGAGGTAAAACTGGTTACAAAGTTCCAGCTGGCTTCTTCTGGGTCAAAAACAACTTGTACCAAATAATGAGGCTAAACCTGATGGGATGTGACTCATTTCAGTCTATGTAGCTTTGGGTTTACATGAAGGTGGAAGCCATTACATAACAGAGAATACCGTCCAGTGAGCAGAACACAAGATAGGACACAAGACACAGACATCTGTGAGAGGTGGAAGAAAGAGTTGTCATTCCAGAATCATAGAACACAATGCACTGTCCTATACCTGCCGTGCTCTATGCGATGTTTCGGTATCATGGCTTTTTAAGCACTTTATGGCCCGTGAATCTGGGGAGCAGCCCACGTTCCAGTGAGACGTGGCAGCGCTGTCTATCGACCACTGCAACACAAAACATAATGGATAGGATTGAATAATGGATGTGATGGAGGTACATTACCTGCCTGGCTATGTGGCTCATGTCGATGCCGTGCTTCCTCATACAGCTCTGGCCTCGATAGTCAGGAGGGTTTCCTATTTCATAGGTGGAGGTGGCTGCACTGTCTATTTTCCACTACAACAGAAAGACAAGAAGGTCTATACGTGGCTTCCTCCGCAGGAAACATGCTTCCACTGAAAACAACAAATTCCTGTGTGTCCGAGGTCAACAAGTCAAATAAACAGAACCACAGTTTAAAGCATACCTGAAGTGGGAGGAATATGGAGGCTGACATATTCCTTTTAAAGGATACCTTAACCCTAATTTAAAAAGGACACTGCTTGTGTTTATATAGAAGTGCGCATAGGCTTGCCGCACCTCCCATAGCCCGGCGTCTTCTACGGTCTGCCCGATGTGCCTCCCATTCCTCATTTCTTGACCATTTGACCTGGACGTACTGCGCAGTCTAATATTGGGCTTCTTGTGATAGGGCTCGCCGGTGGAGGATAAGCACGCCAGCGTGAGGACGTACCCGTCCGGAACCATTTCCAGGTCAAAGGGCGCCAACCAGGAAATTAGCAGGGGAGGCACAGTGGGCGGGCCACGGGAGGTGCAGTAAGCCTATGCGCACCTTCCCACACACAGGGCATCATTTTCTCATTTAAAATTAGGGCAAAAGTATCCTTTAAACAATGCAAACTGCCTGACTGTCCTGCTTATCCTCTGCCTTTAATAAGTTTAGCCATAGCCCCTGAACAAGCATGCAGATCAGGGGTTTCTGATTGAAGTCAGACTAGATTAGCTGCATGCTTGCTTCAGGTGTGTGATTTAGACACTACTGAAGCCAAAGAGATCAGCAGGACTGCCAGGTACTGGTATAATAATAATAATAACAAAATAATAATAAAATAAAATTATTAAAAATATTATATATATATTTTTAATAATATATATATTTTTAATAAAATATATATATATATATATATATATATATATATATATATATATATATATATATATATATATATATATATATATATATATATATATATATATATATCTCAACAACCTTATCCCTTTCACTTCCAATTCTATTTTTCAAAAATTGACAATTTTTCATAGACATAGGTCTATGCTGCACAGATCTTTCTGTGCGTTAAAGTGAAATTCCAGACTAAAAATCGACTCAGCAGCACTGAAAAGGCCTGGTGTTTCTTTAACAGTTTCACAGCATCAGAACTTTTTTTCTCTTATACAAGCCTCATTTTAAGCTGCACAGAAGATCCCCTTATGCTGTGCAAAGAATGATGGGATTTCTGATGTTGTTGTTCTCGTTGTGCTGTTTTGGTGCAATTTTTTTTTTTTTTTACATTTTGAATTTGACGTTTGAAGCCTAGTGTGTGCAGCTGGGAGGGGTTATCAGGACACAGGACAGTTGGAACTGTGTCTTATGCTCCTTGTCACCTCCTTTCAACCAAAAAGATGGCTGCCCCCATGACAAAGATGGCAGCCCCCATGAATCACAAACATTTGCCTGGTCTTTTAAAAACAGGGTGGGTAAAAGATTATATTACCTATCTATTTTAATTAACATAACTAATGTAACTTAATAACAGTATGTTTGTTTAGGCTGAAGTTCCCCTTTAAATGTTATTAAACATTTCGATGTGCAAGGTGTACAGTACTTGGCAGCAGGCTTGCACACCTCTATAGTTTTAGGTGCCTGACCATGACTAATCATACCATGAAGTAAATTCTCAATGGAAGTCTGCACATTTATTCAGGAACCAGTCATTTATTGCTCCACGGAGTGAACAGGCATCCCTATCCAATCACCAAGTGCTTCTGAGTCCCATTTGTCAAGGAAAAGGACATGGTACAAAACACAAAAAAAACCCACCTTTTTAATGTTTTGTGTGTTAGGTTTAGTGAATCAGGTCCATTGATGCATAATTTTAACCTAGCAAAACCTTTTTCATTTCATTTTAACTGTAGTAAGTTCAGATTCATTTTAGTATAAACACCTGGAACCACTCAGCTTCAGGACCAATTCCACATGAGTGTAAAACTACTTGGCTTACTAAATGAATTCCTTTGAAATATTATATTAGGGCTTAGTGTTTACATCATTTAGAGCCGTTTCACACCAAAGAGTGCTAATGATTTTGCCTTTCTATTCGTGTTACCGAATTACAATTACTCCAAAAGTACTGCATGCCATGTTTTGTGATGCAAATCCCTATTGGTATGAGAACGCCCTAAAGCCTTGTTCACATTGCGTTCGGCTCGCGTGTCCGTCCGCGTTGGGCTGTTTTTGAGGCGTCTTTTTTTTCCCCGATTCCCGGCGCTTGGGTGGGCGATTCGTTTTTGTGCTTAGGGTGTTTAAGCGTTTTTTCTGAGCGGTTTTGTATTGCAGTCCCTGACGTAAGTCAGGAAGTGACCTCTGACCCGGAAAAGAATAAATACAATGTATTTAATCCTAAAAACGCAAACGCAATTGCTACACAAAGCGATTTTGTGAGCATTTTGCGTTTCTCCTATACTCTCCATTGAAGCGGAATCGCCTAAAAAAATGGTCCACGCACCACTTTACTGAACGGACAGCGCACGACCCGCGCTGATATGAACCTTCTCATAGACATTAATTGCACAAGCGTTTGGTGGGCGATTTAAAAAAAAAACAAAAACTCAAAATCGCCCGCATGTAAAAAAAACCCCGAAAACGCCTACAGTGTGAACGAGCTCTTAGTCAGGTTTATACTAAGCAGCACAGTGGTTGGCGCTCTCACCTTGCAGTGCTGGGTACCTGGTTCGAATCCCAGCCAGGGCACTATCTGCAAGGAGTTTGTATGTTCTCCTCATGTCTTCGTGGGTTTCCTCCTGGCACCCCAGTTTCCTCCCACATCCAAAAACATACAGATCAGTAAATTGGCTTCCCTGTAAATTGGCCCTAGACCACGATACATACATCGACATAAGACTATGGTAGGGACTAGATTGTGAGCCCCTCTGGGGGACAGTTAGTGAAAAGAAAATATACTCTGTACAGCGCCACGTAATACTTAAATAACTACTACTACAGTGGTGTGAAAAACTATTTGCCCCCTTCCTGATTTCTTGTTCTTTTGCATGTTTGTCACACTTAAATGTTTTTGCTCATCAAAAAACGTTAACTATTAGTCAAAGATAACATAATTAAACACAGAGTAACCAAGCAGCTCAGGGTGACCCAAACTACTAGAAATGTATAGGGGGATAAAAGGAACCAAAAAGCCCTCCTACTAAAAAAGCAAAGCTTGGTGTAATTGCCTTCTTAAAACAGAAGGAAATTTGCAATAATTCAGTTATAAATGAACATTTGTGGTTACCCCACAATGCACACCTACTAAATATGCAAATTACCCCTTTTTGCCCTTGGTAAGCCAAGCAAGCATCCAGAACCGCTGGTTTATAGCAAGCCTATAGCTTTAAGTTTTACACAGCCATATCAAACCCACATGTAGACAGCCTGTTTCAGACTTTTGGTCCTCATCAGTACATGGTAGGGATTGATAAGGCTGTATGAAATAGGGCTTGGTCGAGTACAACAGAGTAACCAAGCAGCTCAGGGTGACCCAAACTACTAGAAATGTATAGGGGGATAAAAGGAACCAAAAAGCCCTCCTACTAAAAAAGCAAAGCTTGGTGTAATTGCCTTCTTAAAACAGAAGGAAATTTGCAATAATTCAGTTATAAATGAACATTTGTGGTTACCCACAATGCACACCTACTAAATATGCAAATTACCCCTTTTTGCCCTTGGTAAGCCAAGCAAGCATCCAGAACCGCTGGTTTATAGCAAGCCTATAGCTTTAAGTTTTACACAGCCATATCAAACCCACATGTAGACAGCCTGTTTCAGACTTTTGGTCCTCATCAGTACATGGTAGGGATTGATAAGGCTGTATGAAATAGGGCTTGGTCGAGTACAACAGAGTAACCAAGCAGCTCAGGGTGACCCAAACTACTAGAAATGTATAGGGGGATAAAAGGAACCAAAAAGCCCTCCTACTAAAAAAGCAAAGCTTGGTGTAATTGCCTTCTTAAAACAGAAGGAAATTTGCAATAATTCAGTTATAAATGAACATTTGTGGTTACTCACAATGCACACCTACTAAATATGCAAATTATCCCTTTTTGCCCTTGGTAAGCCAAGCAAGCATCCAGAACTGCTGGTTTATAGCAAGCCTATAGCTTTAAGTTTTACACAGCCATATCAAACCCACATGTAGACAGCCTGTTTCAGACTTTTGGTCCTCATCAGTACATGGTAGGGATTGATAATTAAACACAAAATGCAGTTTTAAATTATGGTTTTTATTATTTAGTAAGAAAAAAAAACTCAAAATCTACATGGCCCTGTGTGAAAAAGTAATTGCCCCCCTTGTTAAAAAATAACGTAACGGTGGTTTATCACACCTGAGTTCAATTACTGTAGTCACCCCCAGGCCTGATTACTGCCACACCTTTTTCAATCAAGAAATCACTTAAATAGGAGCTGATACAGAGAAGTAGACCAAAAGCACCTCAAAAGCTAGACATCATGCCAAGATCCAAAGAAATTCAGGAACAAATGAGAACAAAAGTACTGTAATTGAGATCTATCAGTCTGGTAAAGGTTATAAAGCCATTTCTAAAGCTTTGGGACTCCAGTGAACCACAGTGAGAGCCATTATCCACAAATGGCAAAAACATGGAACAATGATGAACCTTCCCAGGAGTGGCCGGCCGACCAATATTACCCCAAGAGCGCAGAGAAAACTCATCCGAGAGGCCACAAAACACCCAAGGACAACATCTAAAGAACTGCAGGCCTTACTTGCCTCAATTAAGGTCAGTGTTCACGACTCCACCATAAGAAAAAGACTGGGCAAAAACGGCCTGCATGGCAGATATCCAAGGCGCAAACCACTTTTAAGCAAAAAGAACATTAAGGCTCGTCTCAATTTTGCTAAAAAACATCTCAATGATTGCCAAGACTTTGGGGAAAATACCTTGTGGACCGACGAGACAAAAGTTGAACTTTTTGAAAGGTGCGTGACCCGTTACATCTGCCGTAGAAGTAACACAGCATTTCAGAAAAAGAACATCATACCAACAGTAAAATATGGTGGTGGTAGTGTGATGGTCTGGGGTTGTTTTGCTGCTTCAAGACCTGGAAGGCTTGCTGTGATAGAGGGAACCATGAATTCTACTGTCTACCAAAAAATCCTGAAGGAGAATGTCTGGCCATCTGTTCGTCAACTCAAGCTGAAGCGATCTTGGGTGCTGCAGCAGGACAATGACCCAAAACACACCAGCAAATCCACCTCTGAATGGCTGAAGAAAAACACAATGAAGACTTTGGAGTGGCCTAGTCAAAGTCCTGACCTGAATCCTATTGAGATGATGTGGCATGACCTTAAAAAGGCGGCTCATGCTAGAAAACCCTCAAATAAAGCTGAATTACAACAATTCTGCAAAGATGAGTGGGCCAAAATTCCTCCAGAGCGCTGTAGAAGACTCGTTGCAAGTTATCGCAAACGTTTGATTGCAGTTATTGCTGCTAAGGGTGGCCCAACCAAATATTAGGTTCAGGGGGCAATTTCTTTTTCACACAGGGCCATGTAGGTTTTGAGGTTTTTTTTCTTACTAAATAATACAAACCATCATTTAAAACTGCATTTTGTGTTCAATTATGTTATCTTTGACTAATAGTTAACGGTTTTTGATGAGCAGAAACATTTAAGTGTGACAAACATGCAAAAGAATAAGAAATCAAGAAGGGGGCAAATAGTTTTTCACACCACTGTATATCCACAAAGAATGTTGTGCACATTGAGTGCAGCCCACAAACCCAATTCAGATAGTGTGTGAAGTAGGTTTCAGAGAGAAAGACTCCCCCCATTTACCATGCAGATTAAAGACAATTGAAGTGAAAGGTTTATGGAGGTGGCCATATTTATTTCTTTTACGCTATCAGTTGCCTAGGCAATCATGTAAGCAAGCCTTCTGTACTGATTTGGGGTGCAATTTGATTGGAATAAGTTTAGTTCCAATTGAGATGAAAGAGAATTCACCTCAGTGAGGGTGGGGACAGCAAATACAAGGGAAAAAAATACAGCTTGCCAACAAGACTTTCTCACTTGTCCCTGAACACCCATAAATCAGCTGAAACCGACTGTAACTATGGATATGAAATAATCAAATGCTCAACAAAGTACTTACAGTAAGGGCTCAATCTCCAATGATAAGACATTGTTTGCAATTCCCATTAGGAATTCCATTCATATGCTTTCAAAGTGGTTTCAGACATGTAAAATGTGAAGAAAAAAAGCTCTAGATATACTTTATGAATGCAAGATTAAAGGAACACTGACACATGATCATTAGAGATCAAAAACGTAACAGCCTAGAAAGGGCCAGTTTCCACTATGAGAGTGCACAGGAAAACACAAACATTCTTCCTGCGCATTTGCAAAGTCCCGTTCAGTTGTACTGAGTGGGGCTCAAAGAAATCGCACAAAAAATGCAGAAGACAATGCATTCACAATTCAGCAAGATTTACAGATAAAAAAACAGCATGGGCTTTCTATGAGAACGCTCATGTTGGAGCATACATGTCAAAATCCAGGTCCGTGAGCCACATCTGGCCCTCAGAGCCATTAAATTTGGCCCTCAAGTGGTTTCCCCACTTTGCATTGTTTAGCCCACTCTAGACCACCAGGGAAGCTATATTGGAGGTGAAGCCCTAGAACACCAGAGAGGTCATGGGGGAGGTGGGGGAAGCACTTAACACTAGGGAACTGTATAGGGGAGGGAGAACCACTAGACTCCAAGGAACTGTATAATGGTTGAAGGGGGGCCATTAGACACCAGGGAACTATATAAGGGAGGAAGGTGGCCAGTAGACATTGAGGTTGGGCCGCGACTAGGTCCCAGTGTACAATTTCGGCCCACTTTGTATTTGAGTTTGACACCCCTGTGATAGAGCTTTGAACGCATGTGTCTTACAAAGCGATCAGATCACATGAGTGGAAGCCTGCATAGTAAAAGCATAGAAGTGATTACCATGCTTATCTTGCAAGTTCTAGGACCTGGAATATCACCAGGAGCACTGTCTGTACAGAGGATATATGCACTCCATGTTTAGATGGATATCCTCCAGATACTCGCTTTTCCTCCCCCAAAACTTAAGGAAAATGGAAGGTTACCAAACTGGCCCTAAAGGTGGCCATGGTCATATCGATTTTTCTAGTCGATATCTGTGGCAGATTTGATTATTCTGCTTCGATCAGTTAGAAATCAATGCCATAGGCAGCCTTATCAATAGTTTGAACTTGACTGCATCAGCTAATTCCGCCTGATGAAAGACATCAATGCCCGTCATGTCAGGAGTATAGGCAGAATAACGCCCCATAGATTTACACTGCACAGAAAAGTAAAATGCTGCAATTAGATAGATTTTTAATAGACTTCATGCTGAAATCCTAAAAATCTATGCCTAGTGTGTGGCAGTAAAAGATCGCTCTCAAATCACATTTGATCTGACAGGGATCTGATGGCCGAATCTGGTGGCTATTTAACCACTTGAGGACCACAGTCTTTTCGCCCCTTTTTCTCCATTCAGACCACTGCAGCTCTCACGGTTTATTGCTCGGTCATACAACGTACTATCTAAATGAATTTTCCCTCCTTTTCTTGTCACTAATACAGCTTTCTTTTGGTGCTATTTGATTGCTGCTGCGAGTTTTAGTTTTTATTATATTCATCAAAAAAGACATGAATTTTGTCAAAAAAGTGTTTTGTTTTTTTACTTTCTGGGCTGACATTTTTCAAATTAAGTAAAATTTCTCTATACATTTTTGTCCAGATTTATTGTGCTACATGTCTTTGATAAAAAAAAACCTATTCAGTGTATATTTATTGGTTTGGGTAAAAGTTATAGTGTTTACAAACTATGGTGCCAAAAGTGAATTTTCCCATTTTGAAGCATCTCTGACTTTTCTGAGCACCTGTCATGTGTCATGAGGTGCTTAATTTCCAGGATAGTATAAATACCACCCAAATGACCCCATTTTGGAAAGAAGACATCCCAAAGTATTCACTGAGAGGCATGGTGAGTTCATAGAAGATTTTATTTTTTGTCACAAGTTAGTGGAAAATGACACTTTGTGACAAAAAAAAAAAAAAAAAAAAAAAAAAGGTTTCCATTTCTGCTAACTTGCGACCAAAAAAAATAAAATAAAAAAAAAAAAAAAAAAAAATGAAATCTGCCGCAGACTCACTATGCTCCTTTCTGAATACCTTGAAGTGTCTACTTTCCAAAATGGGGTCATTTGTGGGGTGTGTTTACTGTCCTGGCATTTTGGGGGGTGCCTAATTGTACACACCCCTGTAAAGCCTAAAGGTGCTCATTGGACTTGGGCCCCTTAGTGCAGTTAGGCTGCAAAAAATTGCCACACATGTGGTATTGCCGTACTCAGGAGAAGTAGTATAATGTGTTTTGGGGAGTATTTTTACACATACCCATGCTGGGTGGGAGAAATATCTCTGTAAATGAGAATTTAATTTTTTTTTTTTTTATTTTTTTTTTTACACACAATTGTCCATTTACAGAGATATTTCTCCCACTCAGCATGGGTATGTGTAAAAATACACCGCAAAACACATTATACTACTTCTCCTGAGTACGGCAATACCACATGTGCGGCAATTTTTTTACACCCTAAGTGCGCTAAGGGGCCCAAAGTCCAATGAGTACCTTTAGGATTTCACAGGTCATTTTGAGACATTTGGTTTCAAGACTACTCCTCACGGTTTAGGGCCCCTAAAATGCCAGGACAGTATAGAAACCCCACAAATGACCCCATTTTGCAAAGAAGACACTCCAAGGTATTCTGTTAGGAGTAGGGTGAGTTCATAGAAGATTTTATTTTTTGTCACAAGTTAGCGGAAACTGATTTTTATTGTTTTTTTTACACAGTGTCATTTTCCGCTAACTTGTGACAAAAAATAAATTCTTCTATGAACTCACCCTACTCCTAACAGAATACCTTGGGGTGTCTTCTTTCTAAAATAGGGTCATTTGTGGGGTTCTATACTGCCCTGGCATTTTAGGGGCCCTAAACCGTGAGGAGTAGTCTAGAAAACAAATGCCTCAAAATGACCTGTGAATAGGACGTTGGGCCCCTTAGCACACCTAGGCTGCAAAAAAGTGCGTTCTGAGGGTGTGGGCGGGTGATTGGGTGCCCTAGGGGAAGATAGGGGTCTGATCTGATTGGTAGCAGTGACAGGTGGTGACAGGGGGTGATTGATGGGTGATTAGATGGCAGAACAGATGTAAACAATGCACTTTGGAGGTGATCTGAGGGTAGGTCTGCGGGCGATCTGATGGTGTGGGAGAGTGATCAGATGCCCGTAAGAGGCAGGTTAGGGTCTGAACTGATAGGTGGCAGTGACAGGTGGTGATTGACAGGTGATTACAGGGGACGATAGATGTATACAGTACACAGGGGGGGGGGGGGTCTGTGGAGGATCTGAGAGTGTGTGGGGGGGGGGGGATCAGGAGCCCCCAGGGGGCAGTTTAGGGCCCAATCTAAAAAATAGTGTTGACAGATAGTGACAGGGAGTGATTGATGGGTGATTGGGTGCAAACAGGGGTCTGAGGGATGGGGGGGGGGGGTCTGAGGGGTGCTGTGGGCAATCAGAGGGAAGGGGGGGGGGCAGATCAGTGTGCTTGGGTGCTTACCTTGATGGCTGCAGCGTGCCCTGGTGGTCCCTAGGACACTGGGACCACCAGGGCGAGAGGCAGCTTGTATAATACGCTTTGCATACATTACAAAGCGTATTATACGCTTTGCATGTGGCGATCTCGGAGCTAGTAACCCACCGGCGCTTCCGAACGGCCGGCGGGTTACTGCGCAAGGTGGGGCGGAGCATGTCGCTGGCGCCTGATCGCGTCACGCCGCCGCCGATGGGCGTATTGCGGTCGTTTGGGCCCTGCCCTTTCCGCCGCGCATCGGCTGTGGGCGGTCGGCAAGTGGTTAAAAGTGTATGGCCATAAATCTATCTGGCAGCAATGCAGCCTTAGATCAGCAGCAGTGGCTGATTTCACTACCAAGGGGACCTGAAGTCATCAACCTTCTTAGTAAACAAGCCCAGCCATATCCCCGCACACAATACAATAAAAAAAAAATTATATACATTTTATGGCGATTCAATAAAAACAATCAATTGTACAGAAAGTTTTTTATTTATTCAAGCGAGAAATCAGAGCACCCCAGGTCCCTGAGCTGCATACCAATGAAATCGCCGCTGGGAGACTTGGGCGCAGGATACAGCCGGTATATGGCTTACCCTGCTCCTGCACAAGTCCCTGGTGACGTTAATTACTATTTCCCCTCCAAGTCCACATGGATGGTGGGGAATGATGCAATTCAGCTTCCAGCTATTGCTGGCGGACATATTACAGTGTTTTAAAAGTAACTTCAGGTCCGTCTTCTGACGGTGCCAAAGTTACTCACTGTGCACCACTATAGCCGTAATTCCTAATGCAGTCTATGGTGGCGCCGGCTACGCCCAAATTTCCTGCGCTGTTATTACAGCGCTTGCCCTGAGTTGGCTCTTTGACACTATTCAAAAAAGGTATTGACAATTTTACCATGTGCCCATTTCTATTTATGCCATTCACCTTGTAAATGATATTTAGTAAGGCTATGTAGTATGTTCAACTGTTCATTTCTTTATTTTCCTTCCAATACTATTATTGTTACAAGTTTCAATGTAATGCCATTGTTAAGTGCAGAACTACATAGAAGCAGAGCTCACCTCATGTGACACGCCCTGATCAGTTACCAGCTTCCTAAATACAGCTTCAGCTATGGGAGACCGGCAAATGTTACCTAGAAAAAAAAAATGAACAGTTATCTTCAACAATTATCACTGAACCTTGTTGCTGGATAGCGTACTTGTTAAGGGCTTTGCCTCTGACACAGGAGATCTGGGTTAGAATCTCGGCTCTTCCTGTTCAGTAAGCCAGCAACTATTCAGTAGGAGACCTAGGGCAAGACTCCCTAATACTGCTACTGCCTATAGAGCACGCCCTAGTGGCTGCAGTTGTGGCGCTTTGAGTTCACCAGGAGAAAAGCAATATAAGACCTGGAACCCACTACAAAGCGCTATCATAAGAGTTTTGTAAGCAATTTCCTGAGCGTTTTTTGGTGATTTTGGTAACGATTTTAAAAAGTGTAAGCGATTTGCCAGCGATTGTGCAGCGATTTGCGATTAGCATTTTTAATTCTGACTGGTCCTTTCAATTTATTTTAATTTTTTTTAGTGTGCAGTAATTTAAAAACGCTAACAAAATCGCTCTATAGCAATTCATGAAGGATTACACTAGCATTTATATACTTTACATTGCAGAAACGCCAACGCTCAAAAAAGCTGCATGTCCTGTGTTTGCGATTTTGCTAAACGCTATAGCTCCAGTGGAATTTGGCCCATCCATTAACGTTGGTTGAGCGTTTAGGGAAATCGCTAGCGTTTTGAATCGGTCCCTAAACGCTCAAAAAAATTGCTCTAGTGGATTCTAGCCCTAAATGTTATTGTCTTGTTAGAAAGGGGTATATATATATACCGTATCTTTTGATATATAAGATGCATTTTTTTCTCCCCGAAGCCGAAGCATTGGCCAGGTGTCCACCCCCCAAGCTTCTACCCATCTCCTCTGCCACTGTATACACTTGTCCTACATGGCCTCTGTACTTCCGAGTTCACTTGTGCTGTCTAGCTGTGTACGGCGTCAGGTCCCGCATGACATGCGCAGCTAGAGGGCACCAGTGAACCCAGAAGTATGGAGGCCACACAGGACTAGTGTACACAGATGGACGGAGGACTCTGGGCACGTCCCTGGATAAGTAAGAGCAGGCAGTTAGATGGCAGTGTAGTCAGCGTAGCTGGGAGTGTAGGGAGTGCAGCGAGAGTAGCTGGGAGTGTAGTCAGTGTAGCTGGGAGTGTGTACTCCCATTCACTTTAGGTACCTACTGTACAGCCCCTGGACTGATTCAAAAGAAATGCTTCCAGCATAAACCTGTTACAACATCATCTTTGGGAACTTGCCTGCACACCACTACTATATGTGTACTACTCACTCTGTTTACTAATGTACAGCGCCAAAGCAACACTTTATTTATTGTATTTATAAAGCGCCAACATATTAGGCAGCTCAACTGTTAATGTATTAGTAATGTGCTGGACTCATTTTATGCCAGAGTATAAATAGTTATGAAGAAAAAAAAAAAAAGATGCACTATAGGCAGCTATGATTTAAAGCACATTGTTCACTCAAACAGCTAAGCACGGAAAAGAATTAGCATGCAGGTCTTGGTCTGAGTGCGTCATTATCAACAGATGCCTATTGCAAAGTCATCTAAAAACAGGGCTTCCCAACCCTGTCCTCAGGGCTCACCATCAGTACATGTTTTTGCAGAAATCCACAAACATTCACAGGTAATAAATGTCTCAGCAGAGCTGATTAACTACCTCTATGGATTTCCACCAAAAATGCACTGTTGATGGGCCTGGAGGACTGGGTTGGGAAAGCCTTATAGATGCCAGAAGCTAATGCCAAAATGAATGAAGGAGAATATCCGAGATGCTAGGTTAAAGTATACTGAGTGCCTGGGTGCTCCTAAGTTCAGAAAACCTCCTATGATGGGAGGTCCCTTAAACTGTAACTGTTGGGCATACAATCAAATATCAATTCTTTATTTTTATCTGGTAAACGAGTAATAAGGATGCTAATCAGGCAATCCAAAAGTTAAAATCACTATTACTTTTCTTGTTGATTAATGATCATTCCCCAGTTTACCTGACTCTTTATTTGGTACACACAAAATTTGGTACACAAAAAAGAAGTTGCAGGGCATGCTGGGTTGTCCTTTTTTTGCTTGTCTATTTCTCCTCAGACTTAAAGGACAACTGAAGTGAGAGGTATATGAAGGCCGCCATATTTTTTTCCTTTTAAACAATACCAGTTGCCTGGGAGCCCTGCTGGTCTATTTAGCTGCAGTAGTGGAGTCAGACCAAAAACAAGCATGCAGCTAATCTTGTCAGATCTGGCAATAATGTCAGAAACACCTGATTTGTTGCATGCTTGTTCAGGATCTATTGCTAAACATATTAGAGGCAGAGAATCAGCAGGATGGTCAGGCAACTAGTATTGCTTAAAAAGGAAATAAATATGGCAGCCTCCATATCCTTGACACTACAGTTGTCCTTTAACTAATGCAGTCTGATTGGCTGAAAGCCTCTTTCCCTCCCGTTTTCCCCTCCCACACCTCTGTTCCTCTCTGATTGGCCAATATTTCTCATGCTGAGACAATGCAATTTCTATAGTGAAGAGCAGGCAAATCAGGCAGAGCAGAGTAAGGGAGGAAATTACATCACGAATGGCTTCAAAACAGCCACAGTTAACATGGAAAATGCTAAGAAGGATTTTCTCTTTTTTTCATCTTTTGTGTCCCGATGCCACAGGTTAAACCTCCTTAGCGGTAACCCCATGCTGGACACGGGGTAAGCCGCCGCAGAGGATTTCTCAGGCCCTGCTGGGCCGATTTGCATAATTCTTCTTTTCAAACACGCAGCTAGCACTTTGCTAGCTGCGTGTTTGGTCCGCTCGCTGCCGATCCGCCGCTACCCACCGCGATACAGCCCCTCTCCCCCGCATACCCCTTGCGCAGCCTGGCCAATCGTCGATGACGTCACTCCGTTCGTCGCCATGGCGACGGGGAAGCCCTCAAGGAAATCCCGTTCAGAACGGGATTTTCGGATGGGCATGATCGCTGGCGGCGATCGGACGGTACGGGGGGGATGCCGCAGGGAAGGGGGAAGCATGTAGCTAGCGCTTGGCTAGCTACATGCTAAAAAAAAAAAAAAAGAAAAGAAAAAAAAAGAAAAGAAAAAAAAAAAAAAGGTTAAAAACACCCTGCCGCGGGAATCATACCGCCAGGGAGGTTAAGTTCCCAGGGTTATATTCTGTGTTCCTGGCTGTCACATTACATACCAGGAGATGTAGTTCCCATTGATGTGGTTACAACTCCCGACCAGAAGATGCAATCACATCAATGGGAACTACATCTTCTGGCATGCATTGCAACAACCAGGAACCGCAGGGGAGCTTCAACCTGCGGTTCTGCAGCACAGGGGCATAGAAAATGAAGGCCTCCATATAGGTGGAGCAGCCCCCCATCCCCCACCATAGGTAAGTAAACACCTGCAGCACCCCAACAAGTCCAGACAGTTAATCTCCCTTAGGGCTGGTGCCCACCAAGAGCGCTGCTGAGCACTTTTGAAAACACTAGTACTTAAAGCACTTGGCTAATGTATTTAAATGGGATGGATCACACCAGAGCGAAGTGATTTTCTCCCAAACGCAAACGTGGGTCCTGCAGCATTTCTGCCGATTTCTGAGGCAATTCAGCCTCAATGTTAAGTATAGGAAAGTGGAAAATTGCTCTGAAAAGCGCCAGAACAGAGCGATTTTCCAAGCGTTTTTGTTACAGAAGCTGTTCAGTTACAGTTCTACTGTAACAAAAAACACTACACCAAAACGCTCCAAAAATCGCTAGGCATGGTTAGAAAACCGACCGGCCTAGAACCGGTCTAAAAAAATCACTTCAAAAAGTGCTGAGCGTTTGCGATTACGATAGCGCTTTTTGGTGTGCACTGGCCCTCAGATGAAGGTTGGTTTGAGAAGCTTGGAGAAGGGAGAGGATTAGGTTTAGGTGGGAGTATTTATCATTTAGGGTATAACTAGGTGAATAATGGGGGGATGCATTAATGGGACTCCGAGGACCTCTCATGGGCATCCCTTTAAGACTCTGACCAGTACTGCCAAGTACGCCAGAAGCGAAGATTACAGGACATACTGCGCATGTGCGGCGCAGTATGTCCGGGTCAGGGGTCAGGAGAGTCGGCCAGTACCGGGAGCTGTGGCTGACGAGCGGGACCCGACGGCAGGGAGCGAGGGGAGCGGTGAGTATGTCCTTTTCTTTACCTACACAATGCAGGTTTTATCTCTCTGCAGCCTTTCGGCTGCAGTATCCTTTAAAGAGGATCTGTAACATAAAAAGATCCCCTGGGGGGTACTCACCTCGGGTGGGGGAAGCCTCCGGATCCTAATGAGGCTTCCCACGCCGTCCTCCATCCGTCAGGGGTCTCGCTGCAGCCCTCCGTGGAGTCCGGGCAGCGGTGACGTCATTATTTACCTTCCTGGCTCCAGCGCAGGCGCTCTGACGGCTGTCGGCTCCGAACTACACGGAAATACCCGATCGCCGTCGGGTCTGCTCTACTGCGCAGGCGCAAGTTTCCGGCGCCTGCGCAGTAGAGCGGACCCGACTGAGATCGGGTATTTCCGTGTAGTTCGGAACGGAAAGCCTCCACAGCGCCCCCCGCTGGAGCCAGCAAAGGTAAATATTAAACTAACAGTCGGCACAGTCGCCGGCTGTTCGGAGGGCTGCGGAGAGACCCCCGTGGGACAGAGGACGGCGTGGGAAGCCTCATTAGGATCCGGAGGCTTCCCCCACCCGAGGTGAGTACCCCCCAGGGGATCTTTTTAATGTTACAGAGTCTCTTTAAGGGCTCTACCTCTGACACAGGAGACCTGGGTTCAAATCCTGGCTCTGCATGTTCTGTAAGCCAGCACCTATTCAGTAGGAGACCCTAGGCAAGTCTCCCCTAACACTGCTACTGCCTTTAGAGCACGTCCTAGTGGCTGCAGCTCTGGTGCTTCAAGTCCGCTAGAAGGAAAGTGTTATTTGTCTCGTCCTGTACATAACCCAACTTTGGATGTCGCCTACATTATCTAGCACTGCTCTCCATAAAGCTTACATGAACACCGTTTTTTATTTCCTTCTCTCACCCAAACACACCAAGAGCACCATTTCCTCCCCCCCCCCCCCCCCCCCTCCGTGCAGGAGCATCTTTGTGGTACTGCGCAGGCACAAGCTAAAATTGTGCCTACGCAGTGCTCGTACATAGGCAGGAACATGGCCAAGAAGAGGATCCCAGCAAGCTGCGGTAAGGTGGAGGAGGCTCAGTGAAGTCTCTGGATCATTCAGGGGCTTCCCTCTACTGAGGTAAGTATCTAACTTTCTCTAGTCTACTTTAAGGGACCCAGCAGGAAACCTCTAACAGTTCTCCAATCACAGCACCCTCTACGGCATGAAGCGTTGTTATTGGTTAAAAAGTGTGGTTGTAGCTTACTACAACCTATCTGAAAATTAGCGGTTCGAGAGGGTGCCATCCACCTAATCAAGTTAATGGAATTTCCCTATAAGGTTTTCTGCTGCATCAACTAAACTAGTACCTCCTTTTTTCTTATGGTCAGAGGTTTAATCAGCATTCCCTACCACACTACTTTTATAACCCATCATTGTCCTTTGTACTCCCCTACATTACTCAGCACTCTCCTCTCATAAACTTCAGTGCTCTCCCCAGGCTCTTTTAGCCAGGTGCTCCACCTGACTAGTTTTGATGAGCACCCGGCTGTCACTGGCGCACCTCCTCCTATGCTGTAAGCAGAGTCGTGCACAGAAGCACCGGCCCTGCTTTTTCTCATATTGCCCCACCCGGCTACTTTTTCATGCCACCCAGCTAGAAAACATTTCTGGGGAGAACCCTGAACTAATCATGGCTGCCCTCCATGCCCCCTTCATAACCCATCATTGCCCTGCATAGCCCCTTTATAAGCCATCACTGCTTCCCCCTATCTAACCAACCATTGTCCTCCATGCTCACTATATAACCAATCACTACCCTTCATGCCCTCTATGTAACCAGTCATTGCCTTCCATATTGCCTATATAACCAATCAATGCCCTACATGCCCCCTATATAGTGTATCAATGCCCACCATGCCCCCTATATAACCAGTCATTGCCTTCCGTGCCCTCTATATAACCAATCATTGCCTTTTATGCCCCCTTTAATAGTATGACCAATCATTGCTCTCCGTGCCCCCGTATGACCAATCATTGCTCTCCGTGCCCCCGTATGACCAATCATTGCTCTCCGTGCCCCCGTATGACCAATCATTGCTCTCCGTGCCCCCGTATGACCAATCATTGCTCTCCGTGCCCCCGTATGACCAATCATTGCACTCCGTGCCCCCGTATAACCAATCATTGCACTCCGTGCCCCAGTATAACCAATCATTGCACTCCGTGCCCCCGTATAACCAATCATTGCACTCCGTGCCCCCGTATAACCAATCATTGCACTCCGTGCCCCCGTGTAACCAATCATTGCACTCCGTGCCCCCGTGTAACCAATCATTGCACTCCGTGCCCCCGTGTAACCAATCATTGCACTCCGTGCCCCCGTGTAACCAATCATTGCACTCCGTGCCCCCGTGTAACCAATCATTGCACTCCATGCCCCCGTGTAACCAATCATTGCACTCCGTGCCCCCGTATAACCAATCATTGCACTCCGTGCCCCCGTATAACCAATCATTGCTCCCCTTGCCCCCGTATAACCAATCATTGCTCCCCGTGCCCCCATATAACCAATCATTGCTCCCCGTGCCCCCATATAACCAATCATTGCTCCCCGTGCCCCCATATAACCAATCATTGCTCTCCGTGCCCCCATATAACCAATCATTGCTCTCCGTGCCCCCATATAACCAATCATTGCTCCCCGTGCCCCCATATAACCAATCATTGCTCCCCGTGCCCCCATATAACCAATCATTGCTCCCCATGCCCCCATATAACCAATCATTGCTCCCCATGCCCCCATATAACCAATCAATGCTCTTCATGCCCCCATATAACCAATCATTGCTCTCCATGCCCCCATATAACCAATCATTGCTCTCCATTACCCCATATATAACACATCACTGCCCTAATTATCCCATCACAGCCCTCAATGCCCCCTCCACTGCTCTGCATACCACTACACTACATTATCTAGCACTTATCTCCATTAGACCTTACATTAGCACCGTCACTCATTTCCTTCTCTCACCTAGACACACGAAGAGCACCGACTTGCCGCCAGCCGCCGCCATGCTCTCTGTCCCCGCCCACCTCCTGCTGCTGCTACAAACTCGGCACCGTGTCCTCCCTGACTGTCACCGCCAGACCGAGAGGCTCGCCATGCCGGAAGTGCGTCACTTTTGCGGGCTTTAGGCGACTAGTCAGATCGCCTGACTGAAAAAGCACGTGACTGAGTGGGAAACTAGCTGTAGAGAGACTCCCCGCCTGCCGGGCCTGTATGATAGGCTGGGGGATAATGGCTGGAGGGGTGGGATGGTGGCAGCCGGGGTAACAGGTGTATTCCCCTCCTCCTCATCCACCTGCCTGCAAGTGCAGGGTGTGGTGCTGCAGTGTATGAGGAAGCAGCCTATACACTGCCAGGAGAGGAGAGCTGCCCTACAAGTGAGTACCTGCGGTCTGCCACCCTATGACATGGCCACCTCTGCTGTGCCACAGCTGCCTGCCATCTAATGCCAGGGCTATCTGTGTGCTACATCTGCCTGTCACCTCATGCTAGGGGTACCTCTGCTGTGTTACAGGTGCCTGCCATCCCATGCCAGGGCTAACTCTGTGTGCTACAGCTGTCTGCCATCTAATGTAAGGGCTACCTGTGTGCTACAGCTGCCTGCCATCTCATGCTAGGGGTACCTCTGCTGTGTTACAGGTGCCTGCCATCCCATGCCAGGGCTACCTCTGTGTGCTACAGCTGTCTGCCATCTAATGTAAGGGCTACCTGTGTGCTACAGCTGCCTGCCATCTCATGCTAGGGCTATCTGTGTGCTACAGCTGTCTGCCATCCCATGCCAGGGGTACCTCTGTGTGTTACAGGTGCCTGCCATCCCATGCCAGGGCTACCTCTGTGTGCTACAGCTGCCTGCAATCCCATGCCAGGGCTACTTCTGCTGTGCTACAGCTGCCTGCCATCCCATGCCAGGGCTACCTCTGCTGTGCTACTGCTGCCTGCCATCCCATGCCAGGGCTACCTCTGTGTGCTGCAGCTGCCTGCCATCCCATGCCAGGGGTACCTCTGTGTGCTACAGGTGCCTGCCATCCCATGCCAGGGCTACCTCTGCGTGCTACAGGTGCCTGCCATCCCATGCCAGGGCTACCTCTGTGCTACAGCTGCCTGTCACCCCATGCCAGGGCTACCACTGTGTGCTACAGGTGCCTGCCATCCCATGCCAGGGCTACCTCTCTGTGCTACAGTTGCCTGCCATCCCATGTCAGGGCTACCTCTGTGCTGCAGCTGCCTGTCACCCCATGCCAGGGCTACCTCTATGTGCTGCAGGTGCCTGCCAACCCATGCCAGGGCTACCTCTATGTGCTACAGCTGCCTGCCATCCCATGCCAGGGCTACCTCTGTGTGCTACAGCTGCCTGCACCTCATGCCAGGGGTACCTGTGCTGTGCTACAGCTGCCTGCCATCCCATGCCAGGGGTACCTGTGCTGTGCTACAGCTGCCTGCCATCCCATGCCAGGGGTACCTCTGTGTGCTACATGTGCCTGCCATCCCATGCCTGGGCTACCTCTGTGTGTTACAGGTGCCTGCCATCCCATGCCAGGGGTACCTCTGTGTGCTGCAGCTGTCTGCCATCCCATGCCAGGGGTACCTCTGTGTGCTGCAGGTGCCTGCCATCCCATGCCAGGGCTACCTCTGTGCTACAGCTGCCTGTCACCACATGCCAGGGGTACCTCTGTGTGCTACAGCTGCCTGCCATCCCATGCCAGGGGTACCTCTGTGTGCTAAAGCTGCCTGCCATCCCATGCCAGGGCTACCTCTGTGTGCTAAAGCTGCCTGCCATCCCATGTCAGGGGTATCTGTGTACTACAGGTTACTGCCATCCCATGCCAGGGCTACCTCTGTGTGCTAAAGGTTACTGTCATGCCAGGGCTACCTCTGTTACAGCTGCTTGTTATCCCATGCCAGGGCTACCTCTGTGTTACAGCTGCCTGTTATCCCATGCCAGGGCTACCTCTGTGTTACAGCTGCCTGTCATCCCATGCCAGGGCTACCTCTGTGTTACAGCTGCCTGTCATCCCATGCCAGGGCTACCTCTGTGTGCTACAGGAAGTGAGAAGTGAAACTGCAGCCACGTGTTTGAGGAGAGAGCCATGGCAGAAAAGGTTATTACCTGCATGACTCCAGTGTTGGACTGGGAGGTGGAAAAACAGAGGAAATCCACCTCCTGGCCAAACAGCATTAACCCTGTGTTATCACGTCCAATAGAAACCTGCAGCAAGTCTTCACTGTGAGCAGCAACATCTGATTACTGCTGCTTGGCCAGCAGGTAGATTTCCTCAACTTTCCCACCTCCCAGTCCAACACTGCATGACTCTTCTTGCCATGGCGCTCCACGCTGTCTTTCATCCTGACACTTCCTCCTTCATAGCTGGAACTTCTGCTGCGAAGGAGGAAGTATCAGGATGGTGTAGTGTCATGGCACAAGAGGGTACAGTATATACACACCTTTATCTCATCATGCTACATGTCAGTTCAGGTACACCTTAAGGGACCTTTAACATTTGTGCACTACATCCACACGTCTGACAACTTGTGCACTTTATTGTTTCACATTTGTTGTGTACACATTTGTATCCTCCATCAATAACCTTAAAATGCAGCATGCAAAAAAGGAAGGGGAAAAAAACTCTGCAAATACACAGGTCTGAAAGCTAATTTTTTTTTTTTCCCCAGTGGAAAACCAAATGCTATGTTTTTGAAATCTCATGCACTCACAAAAATAGGCGCAAACATTTATAGTGGGAGAGGGTTTTGTGGCTTTGCTCTTTCACTGTTTTATTGTGACTGATTTTTGTTTTCTTCTAAAGAGTTGGGATAGATGATTAGTTTAGTTTATAGAGGGATAGATGGCAGAACAGTAAGTCGGTCGGCAGAAAAGTTCCCGGCAAACTTCCGCCATTCACATTTAATGCACAATTGTTTTTTTCAAAAGTTCGCATTCAAATGTGTAGAGTAGGTTAAAGGAGAACTGTAGTGAGATGTATATGGAGGCTGGCATATTTGTTTCCATTTAAGCAATACCAGTTGCCTGGCTATCCTGCTAGTCCTCTGCCTCAAATACTTTCAGCCACAGCCCCTGAACAAGCATACAGCAGATCAGGTGTTTCTGACAATTTTGACAGATATGACTAGATTAGCTGCATGCTTGTTTCTAGTGTGATTCAGGCACTTCTTCAGCCAAATAGACCAGCAGGGCTGCCAGGCAACTGGTATTGCTTAAAAGGAAATAAATATGGCAGCCTCCATATACCTCTCTCTACAGTTCTCCTTTAAGAAGGACAGTGGAAACGAGGGAAAAGACCTTGTAGTTTTGGAGGAAAAAAAGTCTATATTTAAATGTGGTAAAGTGACAGAATCCTCCTTATTCCCATTTGTCTGTTACTGGACAATGGGGAGCCTTGAAGGGCTATTTGAAGATGCTTTTGCTCTCAGCTATGCATAGTATTACTGAGAGCTCCATCGCATGCGGGTGCTGCCACAGCCGGTTGCCACTGTCCTCCCCGCCTGCCCACACCTATCGCACCCACCCATGCTGGCACCTAGTGCACCCATGGGTTCTCTAGTGCCAGCATGGATGGGTGTGGATGGCGGGGAGGACAGCGGGAGCCAGCAGGTTAAGCTACTCTATCTAAGCTACACTATACTGCACTACATTAACCCCTGCTACTACAATACACTAAACCCACTGCCCCACCAGCTGCGCTCCACTGCACTACACTACAACTGCGTGTAAAATCTCACTTTATCCTGCTGCCGCACTACTCTATTCCACTCATATTGCCGCTGTACGTTGTATCCGAGTGCACTATGATTTACACTGCACAACCCCAGCCCACATCCTGCTGCTGTCCATGCACTGTCCTACCTAGTTACCTCCTGGTTACTGTTACCATGTTACTATATGACCTGATGGCATACAAGCGTTGCACGTCGTGCATGACCCTAGTGCACATGCTCCATCAAGTTACACAGTATGAGGGCAGCAGTAACCAGGAAGTACAGAGGAAGGATGGGGTGTGTAGAGCAGCAGAATGTGTAGCAGCTGGAGACAGAGACTGAGGGAGAGAGGAGCATGGCGGCTGGGGTCATGTGAAGGATGGTGCTGTCGGAGGATTAGATACAGCGTACATCAGCAAGATGCACAGAGGGAGAGGAGTGCACCAGCTAGATTGGGAAGTGCTTCTCTGTGCACTCTGCAATTGTACATTCGTAATATACGACTCACTGACTCCCCCAGCCCCCCCCCCCCCTTCCATTTTGGTGCAGAAAAAATGCATCTTATACTCAGAAATATGAAAATGTGGTAATTAGTCAATGTTTGCCCATTGTGGAATAGTTCCTCTCCCTGATCTACATTATTGAATTTAGCACAGGTGGTGGCATTTTTACTTCTGGCAAGATGCATCACTGTGGAATGTTAGTTTGTTGTTGTGACATGGGCAGGATCAACACCTGACCTCCCATAGTGCTTAGGGGCAGAATCTGTGTGATATCATTGCCTAGGCTGAGCATAATACAGCAGTATATTGTTATAGGTAGTTTCTCTGATGTTATAACCAGGCTAATTAATGCTAAATGGGTCTCCTGAATAATGTATTACATTCAACTATACTATAGGTCATTATTGTTCCACTTTAAGTAAAGCTGGTTCTTCCAGTAAACTTAAATAGAACATCAGGATAATCCTGTTCCTGAGAACTGATTTCAAATTGAACAACAAAAAACACTAGTTTTTTTTTCTTGTACAATAAGGATCTACTCTCAATTTTTTGTTTTAGGCTACTTACACACTAAGACGTTGCGTTAGGTGCTACGTTAAGGTCGCATAACGTGCACCTAACGCAACGCGTGGTGGTGGCAGAGGACGTTAGCAAAGAGCCGCGTTAAGCGGCTCTTTGATGCGTCCGTGATGCGTACTATAGTACGCATGCGCTGGTGGAGACCACGTGAGCGGAACACTCTGCATCACGTGGTCCCGCCAGTGCCGTCAGCACAGTGCAGTGAATATTAATTAGCCATGTGGCTAATCGCTGCGACTGCAAGCAGGCTAACGCGGCAAAGCCGCTCTAACGCTATAGCATGCTGCACTCCATGATTGACGTGCAGCGTTACAATGCAACGCAATGTGGGCACTGTGAACAGCCCATTGCAGTTACATTGCTGTGTGCTATAACTTGGGGACCTGTATGTATCAGCACCCTGTAATAAACACGTTTATATAATTTAGGACATTTTGGGTCGGATTTGTGCAATGATTATCTGCAAATGCAGCTTTTCTTCTGAGGATTCAGAGGTTAAAAACTGACCATGTGACTGTAAGGCAGGTTGTTTTGGGAAATCAGCTCTAGCTACAGATGTAAATAACATTTTGTTGATACAGCAAAGTCCCCATTATCTGGACCTCAGGCAACTGGAAATCTTAACTAACTGGCATGCCTGAAGGTATAACGGGGACTGTGTTTTTTTTTTGGAGGGGGGGGGGGGGTGTTATGCTGAATACACACGGTTTGTTCCCGCATCGAATGCGCCGCTCGATTCCCGACGAATCGATTATTCCCGAACATTTCCGAGCGCATTTCGATGATTTTTAGGTCGATTGCCATGTAAAGTATGGCAAATCGACCTAACGATCCATCGAAACGCGAGTCGGACATGTCGGAAATAAACGAATTGACGGGAATCGAGCGGCGCATCGACGGGAATCGAGTGCGGGAACAAACCGTGTGTATCCAGCATAAGGCCATAAAACATTCTCGGAGCCTCCAGCGAGGTCTTCTAGCTTTCCTGTAGCTCCTAGCAGCTTTCTGCTGTCCGTGCACAGCTCCGGCATGCCACACACATGGAACCATGTACAGAGGACACCAGAAAGCCGCTACCAGCTACAAATAGGTTAGATGACGGCTCTGGACACTCCGTGAATATTTTATTTTGCACAGAGGAGGGAGAGGTTTGTGCTTTTTCAGCTGGTTGCTCAAGCAACAGGCAAGCACATGTATCTGGCATCAGGCGATCCCCGCTGGTGCTGGGTACTGGGGGCTTTGCTGTATTTGTAAATTTTAAACTGATATTGTTAGTAGTTATGTATGTTTTAGGCCTTGTTTTATGAATGTTGCCCTTCTCTGTGAGACTTTAAAGAAGCAGTGTAGTTATCATTAGAGATGGTGGCGAATAGTTCGCCAGCGAATCTCTATGTGCCTGTACTACCGGGTCGCTATGACCCGTTGTAGTACGGCTGTGCTAACCCGGCGGTGCGCATCCTTGGTCGCGCGCCTGTTGCCGGGCACTCTCTGCGCATGAGCGTGACGTCACGCACATGCGCAGAAAGTGCCCAGCAACAGGCGAGTTCAAGGACGCGCACCGCCGGCCCAGCGCAGCCGTACTACTACGGGTCATAGCGTCCCAGAAGTAGTACAGGGTGAGGTGTTCGCTGGCGAACTGTTCCCGAACCGTTCGCTGACATCTCTAGTTATCATTTGACTTTCTCTATTTACTGTAAAAAGCACAAAGTTGACACCTACTGTACTGGTTTAGTGTAAATGATTGCACCTGGAAACAGAGTTTGCACAGCAATGTATAAAAAGCAGGTCAGGCTGCATTCACGTGTATTGTGTGCTTCCAGAAGCGCTGTATAGAAGCAGGCGTCAGGGAGGTCAGGTGATTGAGGTCACATTGCAGTAAATTCAGCAGCCTACTAGAAACCTACTACCTTCCTTCATTTAGGACGGTTTGTGAATAACCAGAGCTAGATTTATAATTTCTCCCAGCTGCATGCTAAATGTCCTGTGCTGCCTTCTCTGATTCCATGTGCAGCAGGCTACCTCCCGTGCACAGAAGCCTGTATTCCAGATGCTGTCCCCTTCCATGTGCAGTGCACCATCACTGCTTTTGCAGCCGGTCCAGTCCATTCGCAGAGGCTCCCTCTTCCTTGTGCATCCCTATGTGATCCAGTGCCCTTTAGGCCTCGTTCACATCATTAATGCAATACAGCCATGCGATCAGAACGCAACGTGCACGATCGTACGCTATCTGAGCCGCTGTGTGCTGCACTGCTGATCACATTCACTACAGTATGTCAGCACTGTGCTTGGCCAAAAAATGCATGCAGCCGTGCAATAGTGCATCACACTGCTGCGCAGCACATATGATCTGTACGGCAGCAGTGCTGTCTATGCACTTCTACCGTTCTTGCATGTTGCACACCATACGTGCTGCCGAAATGTGCACGGAAGCTCATATGATGTAAACGAGGCCTGAGGGCTCACACACTATAAGCGCTTTTCTGAGCGCTTTTTAAAAATTGCTCCCATTCACTTGCATTAAAATTGTGTAAAAATTGTCACGATCACGTAAAATCGTGCACGTGTAAAAATTTACACAATCGCTGAGATTTTTATGAGATTTTATCGCTATTTTAATGCAAGTGAATGGGAGCAATTTTAAAAAAGCTCTGATCAATCAAAAACGCTTCGAAAAGTTCTCCATGTTTTCCATGAGAAGCTGAAGATGGTTAATTCATTTCCTGTCAGCTGCTCCCATCCACTGGCTGAGTGCTTGCTAGTGCTGTGGACAGGCACGCTATGTAGCTGTATCTGAGCATGGCGGTTGTGCTTCAAGAATCTGCATGGGCCAGGGAGAGCACATTTCAAGCATGACCTTTCCATACGGAGCAATTAATGGTTTCAGACAATTTAGCTGGAAATCAATCTAAACTATCCTTGGGCAACAAACAGTGTGGCGACAACAATCTCTGGCAGATTCGATCCTAATGATTGAATCTGTCAGGTCAAATCGACAGATATATGGGCACCTTAGAAGTACGTGTTTGAACATGAAATCAACCAATAATGAATTTTAGTGCCCAAGAACAGTAGTAAAAAAACAAAACAACAGATCTAATCTATCTCACTAATATACGCCCTCTCAATTCTGCACAAAACTGAAAAATACAGCAAAAACCATTTTGGCTTAAAGGACTACTGGAAAGGGAAAAGAGTTGAACTTACCTGGGGCTTCTAATGGTCCCCCGCAGACGTCCTATGCCGCGCAGCCACTCACCGATGCTCCGGCCCGGCCTCCGGTTCACTTCAGGAATTTCCGACTTTAAAGACCATACTAGGCCTGCGCTATACACTCCCGGCGACGTCAGCGAGGGCGTGACTGTGCAGGCGCAGTGGTTTTCTGACTTTAAAGTCGGAAATTCCAAGAGTGAACAGGAGGCGGGTACTGGAGCATCAGTGAGTGGCTGCGCGGGCACAGGACGTCTGCGGGGGACCATTAGAAGCCCCAGGTAAGTTCAACTCTTTTTCCTCCAACCCCCGTATAGTATTCCTTTAAATACTGTATTGCTACTACAAGCTGATTTTCGGATCTTATTAAAAGGAACCTGGAGTGAGAGGGGTATGGAGGCTGCCATACATATTTCCTTTTAAACAATACCATTTGCTTGGCTGTCCTGCTGATCCTGTGTCTCATAGTTTTTGCCACTATCCTGAACAAGCATGTAGGACAGAGGTTTCTGACAAAAATCTGACAAGATTAACTACATGCTTGTTTCAGGTGTATGATTCTGACACTACTGATACAGGACTTCCCAGCAACTGATATTGTTTAAAAGGAAACCAATATGGCAGCCTCCATATACTGTACCTCTCACTTCAGGTTTCCTTTAACTTACTTTACTTGCACCCAATTCACATCGTAAACATGGTTTCATAAAACGGAAATCACAAGAAAAAGTTCTGATGATTTCTCAAGTACCTGTTCTTGCGTAGGATTAAAATTAGCTAAATGAGACAATAATCGTGCTCAAAACATTCAAAACTGCAAATAACTCATTTCCATTTGTGCTGGTAGCATTGGGACTTTCATAGATGTTTATTTCCATACTTTCGTCTCTTTACCGTCACGTTATAGAGAGCGTTCTTTCCATTATAGGTTTCCTTTTTTGAATCATCCCTTATTCTAGGTTAAATAATTAGTGTTGTACTTTAAGTATAATGATTTATATTAAATGTACCTTGTAGATGAGCATAGCATACCACTGGGATATGAATTTTACTGTATGTGTAACATTTAGCTTAAATTTCAGCCTGAAAATGTATTTCCGTTAGTCATGATGCAAATGGCTTTGGCTTGACGCTATTGTCTTATAAACGTCCAAATGAAAGAGTCAATTTTTCTCAGATAGACTCTGTTTGCTGACTCATTCTCTGTTCCTTACCTTTCCATCAACAGCTGACATTGGAAATTAGACCTATTCCCAGCTGAGCAGTCACTAATCACTCCATTTGCAACTTATCAATTCAGCAAACTCTCTGGACAGAAATTATCCCTCTGTTGCGTTCTACTTTTATCCCTTTCCTGCCTAGTCACTGAATACCTAATACACAATTATGTACATTGAGTTTATTAAAACCTGCTAGCAGCAGAGAGCCTTCATAAGAGAAAACAAAATGAAGAGTTGAACCGGTGAATGGTTACCTGTGTCTTTTTCCTTGAGCACGACTGTCTATGATGAAAACTTTTTGTTGTGTTTTTTTCTATTTTTCTGAAGCAGGATGAAACTCTGACATAACATTCAATGAAAATATGTTTACCTACTCTTTATTACCAGTTTAAGTTATCATATTTGCTTTTCTGCACAAGTAATTTCCTCTGTTCCCAAAGTACAGTTAATCAGCTCTGAAAGTTGCTGTTGCATTTATTGCATAGCTGCTACATTTATATATTATATATTATAAATTATCTAGTAAGCATTTTCTCTCCTTTTTCCAGCTGCTGTGATTTCTCTCCTTTCTTCAGCTACTGTGAAGCATGCAGCTCAGATAAGCACTGCTAGGAATGTACTAATTGTGACTGATACCAAAACATAAACAAAAGGCCATGTAATCACTTTCTCAGCATAGGTTGCTAAGTTTTCCACTGAAGATGAAACTGCTTTGTTTAACTGTTTGAATGCTGTTCTGCTCTCAATTTTATTTTTCCTAGTCTGTTTTATGCTGCTTTTAGAGCAGAGAAGAAATGCTGAGTTTCATACCACCTTAAATCTCAAACCAAGCAATGACCAAAGAATATTTATTTGATTATATGAGCCTACAGCAAGGTACCCATAGACTGTAGATCATGGGTGGTCCTCAAACCAGAGGAACACAGCCTCAACCAAGGTCCCTGACATCACAAAAGGGGAATGCACCTTATTCTGAGTTGGCAAGCAGTTGTGACCCAGTAATTGTTGGTATTATTGTAATAAGTGCTGTTCTCAAGCATGAGGGGCCTATTTATACATTTGTTGATCAGGTAAAAGTCACCTCATTTTTGCAGAAATGACGTAATTCAAAGAGTTGAATTCCTACCTTTAGCTAATACTTATCTTGGTCACTTCGGTGGAAAACAGAGGTGGTTGTTTTAGACAAACTGTTCTGCACATAGTAGCTGTGTAATTGGTAATCTCCGGCTGCATGCAGGGTGCCCAACCAGCCTTGCAGAATGCAGCCTTGCTAGGCTTTGTATAGTGTCTGCCACCTCCGTCTAAGGCCTTAAGTAAGTCTACCTGCTTTGTATCCAGTCTTGTAAAGCGTTTTCCTGCTCCCCCGTCCCATAAGCCCCACATAGTGCCAACCTCAAAGCCTGCCCCCACCCTTACTTGTTTTTCTCTGTGCCCCAGTTTTCTCCACACTCCTTGTGCCATCCATGTAGCACCTCTGCCTATGTGCAGTGCCCTCTCTCCAGCCTTCAACTCAAGTGGAGACTGTGAATTGGAACTGCACATGGAGAAGTCCAACATTGCTAATGTCTGGTTTTCTAAGTCTTAGGTTCTCAACATATCGCACTAAAGTAGCCTTCAAGGGTTACTTGAACATGACACAGTCAATATATTTTAACAATGTTTGAGACTAAAATAAAAAATACACAAGTACATTTGAATAAGTATTAATCGTTAATTAAAAGCATCAAGGAATGAGGGACAATATATAAATGATAGGCATTTATACTTAATTCTGAAGTCCTCCTAACAAATATACAGGCGTCAAGGGGTACGATATGGCCAACAATAGGGGTACCTAGCCAATGCAATCATTAATAAAGGGACATGTGATAAATATGTTGAGGAACACTGTTTTAAATGTTATGGCACTGGGTAATCAAGACCCTCATGCACAGATCTAGGAAAATATTTGTGTGTGAATTGGGAAATTAATATTAAATGAAAGCTACATGTTACGAAAGTTAGTGGCATTACAGCTATACGTTACTTACGCATAACTATAGAATGGAAAATTCAGGGTTGCTATAGACCTGCAACACAGCTAATAGTTTAGGAATATCACAGTCACCGCAAAAAATGTGTCTAAAAGGGATACCATGCAGTTGCTGTACCATAGAATATACATCATTGAAAAATGATCTTCCTCTTTAAGCTATACTTTCCTCTACTATGCCTATGCTTTGACTGCTCCCTAACCTTACTATCCCCCCATCCTACCATCATTCTTATCTTAACACTTTGCTCACTGCTACCCGCACCTCCCCCCAAGCCCTTAACGTAAACTTGCTTCTACTCTTAACTTTTTCCCTGCAAAGAGACTAATGCTGGGAATACACGGTTCGTTTTTGCCTTCGTTTAAACCTTCGATTCGTTCGGTAAACGAATCGAGTGTTGAAAACGTATGTGAAAATAGTCATAATCTCATTATAGTTTCGATTAATAGACCCCAAAAACGAACGACTAGTGATCGAACATGTTTGATATTATCTCTCTTTATCCATCTAATCGAGCCATTGGTAGGCTTGATGGCTGTTCAGATCGATTATATATTCGTTTATGCTAGTCCGTCCCTGTAAAAAGGGATTTTCGTTTCGTTTCTTTGCAGCCTTCATTCATTGGAAAAACGAAACCATCAGAATCGAAAAAAAAAAACGAAACCGTGGGTGGTGATATTAACCGTATGACCGATTATTTCGGGATCGAAAAGGACAAAAGGCACAATCGAAACGAAGGTTTAAACGAAGGCAAAAACGAACCGTGTATTCCCAGCATTACCCATACTGTTTCAATTTTCACCTACAGTGCTGCCCATAATTATTCATACACCCTTCAAATTTGGACTTAAAGTTACTTTATTCAACCTGCAAGTAATATTTTGCCAGGACATGACATAGGGGTCTCCCAAAAGATAATAAGACGACGTACAAGAGGCATTATTGTGGGGAAAAAATTCTCATCTTTTATTTACATTTGAGCAAAAAGTGTCCAGTCCAAAATTATTCATACCCTTCTCAATAATCAATAGAAAAGCCTATTACAGGAATCAAACGCTTCCTATAATTGCAGACAAGCTTTTTGCATGTCTCCACAGATATTTTTGCCCATTCATCTTTAGCGATGCGCTCCAAATCTTTCGGGTTGGAGGGTCTTATCGCCATCATCCTGATGTTTAGCTCCCGCTAACCATTCTCAATTGGATTCAAGTCAGGACTGTGGCTGTGCTACTCCAAAACGTTAATGTTGTGGTCTGCTAACCATTTCTTCACCACTTTTGCTGTGTGTTTTGGGTCAATGTCATGCTGAAATGTCCACAGGTGCCCAAAGCCAAGTTTCTCTGCAGACCGCCTGATGTTGTCATTGAGAATCCTCATGCATTGCTCTTTTTTTCATCGTGCCGTTTACTGTGATTAGGTTCCCTGGTCCATTGGCTGAGAAACACCCCCAAAGCATTAGGTTCCCACCACCATATTTGACAGTGGGGATGGTGTTGTTTGGGTTGAATGCTTCTCCTTTTTTACGCCAAATGAAAGAAACATCATTGTGTCCAAACATTTAAATTTTTGTTTCATCTGACCATAACACAGAAGATTTCTTCTTTGTCCAGATGAGGATTTGCAGAGGCCTAGCGAGATTTTGTGTGCCTTATCTGGAGAAGTGGCGTCCTCCTTGTTCTGCATTCGTGGAACCCAGTAGTGTGCAGTGTCTGTTGGAATGTCTGCCTTGAGACATTGCCACTAGCAGAGTCCAGATTCATCAGGATGGCCTTGGTGGTGATCCTTGGATTCTTTTTCACCTCTCTCACTATCCTCCTGGTGTCACTATTGTCTTTCGACCACGTCCTCTGAGATTTCTCACAGTGCGAAACATCTTGTATTTTTAATAATACCTTGCACTGTAGCACTGGAACTTGAAAACATTTAGAAATGGCCTTGTAGCCCTTTCCTGACTTGTGAGCAGCCACAATGTGCAGCCACAGGTCCTCACTGAGCTCCTTTGTCTTAGCAATGACTGTCCACAAACCAACTGCAGAGAGCTGCTGTTTTTCACCTGTTGATTAAAACAGCTGTTCCCAATTAATCATGGTAATTAGGATACTTTGAAAGGGTAATGCAGGGTTATTGGACTATTTGAATGGTATAGGACTTTGGATTTTCCCACAGACTGTGACAGCTTGTGAAGGGTATGAATAATTTTGGACTGGACACTTTTTGCTCAAATGTAAATAAAAGCTGTGAATTGTTTTTCCCACAATAATGCCTCTTGTATGTCGTCTTATTATCTTTTCAGAGACACCCATGGCATTTCCCGTCAAATTACTTGCTGGATGAATAAAAAAACCTCAAAAGTCAAAATTTGTCTGGGGTATGAATAATTATGGGCAGCGCTGTACATCTAACCCATTTTTAACCCTTTATATTAGAACTATGCCCAGAAGTATCGTAAAACCCTGCCCTGGTTCTTCTAGTCCACAGGTGTCGAACTCCAGGCCTGGAGGGCCAGATCCATGCCAGTGTTTAGGATGGACTGAGAAAGAGATGTGCTCTACCTGATGGACCATCCTGATTCAGACCCATCAATTAATTTGAGCTGTACCAAAAATGTGTGGAGGATCTTTGCCCTCGAAGGACCGTTTTTTTACATCCCTGTTCTAGTCATAACTAATAAACCTAGCCTAACATTGACCTGTCCCTAACACTACCCAGGGCCTTTACCATATCCTTCTCAAACCCCATTCTGCCTAACCCTGGAAAACATACTCTCCTGTGGGCATTGAGGCGGCCAGTGTTGCCAGTTTTGTTGCACACATCATGCAACAGTGAATTCTCCTGTTTTGTATGACCGACTGCAAGTTCTACACACATGACTGAGCAACATGCAACAGATCTGGTAGAATTGCTGGCTCTTATGGATCTATATTGCAATACCATAGAAATATTGTATGTGTTATCATAACACGATCTATAAGCACTTTAACTGAAATGGTCATTTTTGATCACATCTTCATGTGTTATGTTGCTAAGATCTGTAAAATGTTGTATTTTCAGTGAACAATCCTATTCCTTCCAACTTGAAGTCTGAAGCCAGAAAAGCTGCAAAAATTTTAAGAGAATTCACCGAAATCAGTTCTAGAACTGGACCTGATAAAATTATCCCAGGTATGATTTTATGTGTTTGGTGTTTTCCCCTGAGAAATAACTACTGCATCTCATTGGAAAAAAAGACAGCAGAAGCTAGAGGGATATGGAGGCTGCCATATTTATTTCCTTTTAAAGAATATCCAAGGCGAGCACTTACATTTAGCTTTACTTGCCTGGGGCTTCTTCCAGCCACTAGAAGTCACGTGTTCCTCGATGCAGCTCCTGTCTTCTCCTGGGTCTCGCTGGCTGCCTCTAAAGTATCGGCAACCCCCGATGGGGGTCTTATGCATTTGCGTGGGTATGTGCGCCCACGTCAGGAGCGTACTGTGCAGTACACTTCAGGGGGCGTGGGTGCGTCTTGCGTGGGCAGACACACTATCTTGCATGTGCAGACGATGCCGACCCATTGGGGTCAGTGATACTTCAGAGGTTGTGAGCAAGACCAGAGCTGCGGTGAGGCACACACGTGATCTCTAGGGGCTGGAAGAAACCCCAGGTAAGTAAAGCTAGATTTAAGTGCTCACCTTGGATATCTTTCAAGCAATACCGGCTGCCTGGCTATCCTGCTGATCTTAGGCCTTAGTCTCTGAACATGCATAGATCTGGTGTTGCTGACACTGTCGTATGTGACAGTTGTGTGGTGTTATTGGTGTTATTTACAAGGAGTTTTGAATCAGGATGATACCATTTATTGGCTAACTTAATAAACAGTAAGCTTTCGGCTTATAAAAAGCCTTCATCGGACTTGGTTCCTGACAAAATGTGAAAAACACAGCATAGTATATACTGACATACAGAGGAGAAACCTTCTTTAGCAAACATAAATAAATGTAATTAGGTGCCTTAACTGTTACTTCAGGAGGTTTTCACGGGCATCCTGGCTAAATTGATAAGATCAACAGTTTCCTCAACATAACATAAAGCAGACTCTGGTGATGGGGAGACATCGTAAAACTGGTATTGTTTAAAAGGAAATAATTATGACACCCTCCATGTCCCTCTCACTTTGGTTGTCCTTTAAAGTATCTCCTGCACCAGAGGTTTGCAGATAAGACAACAGATGCTGAATACAGTGTAGCACAGAGTAACATTAGTAATGATCTTTTGCAGAAGTGAACTGCTCATTAGAATTTATGGCCACTTACTAGACAAAACAAGTAAATATTTTTTAACAACCAATACGACTCTATCGTATTCAAGACTGTATGTGGTTGAAAAGGAGACCGTGACCCCTATCCAGTTACCGTAACCTTTTCCTTTTAAGCCACAAGAAAGTAAGAAAATACGCAAAATAATTTTGATATTCATTTTTCTCCTTTTTAGTACGAATTGCAAAGTGCTGAAAAGAGATGAAGAAAAACGCCGCTAGGACTTTTGTAGGATCAGAGTGAGCCGTTTTTTGCCTTTACCCTACACCCAAATTTCCCGCCGCCTTAATTACATGAACACTGTCCACCAATAGCTCAGATCTGCTCTTATCTGATACTATTTTCTGTGCTCTTTCCAGATGCTAGTCAAGGCCCTAGTATTTAGGCCCTAGTTAGTTTGGCTACTGGAATCGCCCTAATCATGAGCAGGGAGACCCCTAGAGGATTTCAGTACAGAGTTTCCTGAGCATTCCTTTCTGTATGTCTCCGCTGTTTTCTTCTCCGCGCTCGGCTCCGACCCGACTTCCTGTCCAGGGAAGTTTAAACAGTAGAGGGCACTCTACTGTTTAAACTTCCTGCCGGGACAGGAAGAAGTGAAGCCTGCCGGACTCGGAGCCCAGCGCGGAGAAAAAGCAGCGGTGATAGCGGGGACTCGCGCCGGCTGGATCAGGTAATGTATTGCCACTGTATTGCGTCGGTCATCGGGCATTCGAACGCCGCTATCGGCGCACTCCCTACCCGCCGGCGAACGAGCGAAATCTTCCGCACAGACAGATCGATGGGAATCGACGGGAATGATAGATTTTGGACGGAAATCGATCGTTCGGGCAGCGTTTGCGCAACTATTTCACAGTCGATTCGATCACAGTGATTGAATCTGCTGTATATCGGCGGGAAAATCGGTAAGTGTATGGGCTCCTTTACACAAAATCTCAGGGACTGATGCCTCCCTTGTACAAACAAAGAAGTGATAAGGAATCACTTTTTTTGTGACTGATAACTCTTTCAACTGACAGGATAATGCACGTCAGCCTGAAAATGCCATCAATTCTCCATGTTCTGTGCTTTGTGCTGAGGTCACCAGAAAAATCACATCGCAAAAAAAAAAAAGAGATGTTATATGAGCCTATCCCCTTTGTAAGCCTTGTTTAGCCTTAGTCACAAGTCATTAGTCTTTTGGGTTAAATTCTGCACAAAACAATACTGTTTTTCCCCCTGTGGTACGTGTACATAAAGGGAGTCTGCAGCCAATCTGTAACAAAAAAAAACCTGATACTTACCTAAGGAGAGGGAAGGCTTTGGGTCCTATAAAGCCTTCCTGCTCCTCTCCTGGTCCCCTCGCTCCATCGCTGGCTCCCCCATTAGCCATTGGTCGGAGACTGCTCTGTGGGAGGCTTCTGAAGTCTTCAAGATAAGGGCCGCTCCATATTGCGCATGTGCAAGGACACTCTCTTGTGCACTTGCGCATGCACAGCATGGCGCCTCCCGTTTTCATGTGCAATTGTGCTTCCAAAGCCTTCTGCGGCGCGGGATTTGAACGGAGGAGCCAGCACTGGAACGAGAAGACCGTAAAAGGAACGGGAAAGCTCTATAGGACCCAGAGTCTTCCCTCTCCTTAGGTAAGTATCTGGAGTTTTTTTACAGAGTGGCTTCAGGCTCAACATAAAATTGTTTATTTTTTTCTACAATATTCAAGTATATATTATTTAGTCAGTGTTTGCCTATTGTAAAATCTTTCCTCAGTGCTTGCTTGGCAGTTGGAAACAGCCACTATTTCCCACAATGCAACGAGGTTCACAGACAGCTAACTGTCTGGACCATGGTCATCACACTGGGGGAGGGGTTTCACCACGATATCAGCCATACAGCTCCCCCCCGATGATCTATTCAAGAAAAGAAAGATTTCTTGTGGGAAATGGGGTATCAGTTACCTATCGAAATGAAGTTGACTCCTTGGTTACAGTTTCCTTTAGGAAAAAGGCCCTATTTCCACTGACTGCCTTTTTGCTGCATTTGCTTTATGAAAAACACTTTCTCATTCACTTAAAAATCGCAGCAAAACCAAGCACAGGGTTTTTGCCGTGATTTTGTCACGATTCTTATTCAAGTGAATGAGAAAGCATTTTTCAAAATGCAAACGCAGCCAAAGGAATTTGGGCCTTAGCTAAAATCAAACACCATCTCACAAACACCATGTCCACTGTATATAACTTTTTAAGATAAAATTTAGATAACATTGGCAAAAATTACTGGCTGCATGTGTGAGATAATACCTGTATCTTCAGTGTACCTGATATATCCTTGTTTTAATTCACAGCTCACGTAATTGCTAAAGCACAAGGCCTGGCCATTCTCTCTGTCATAAAAGCGGGCTTTTTGGTAACAGCTAGAGGAGGAAGCGGAATAGTCCTAGCCCGCCTTCCAGATGGAAGTAAGTCATTCCCAACCCCAACACTACCATGATCCTGCCTATGTTGTAAGTGTTCCGAAGTAAACACGAGATCTGATTTCTTGTTACGGATTCATTCACCTTGCAAAATAAAGGGTCCTCGTTAGTAACACGGTGGCGTAGTGGTTAGCTCTCTCGCCTTGCAGCGCTGGGTCCCTGGTTCGAATCCCAGCCAGGGCACTATCTGCAAAGCGTTTGTATGTTCTCTCCGTGTCTGCGTGGGTTTCCACCGGGCACTCCGGTTTCCTCCCACATTCCAAAAACATACAGATAAGTTAATTGGCTCCCACTAAAAATTGGCCCTAGACTACAGTACTTACACTACATAATATAGACATATGGCAATGGTAGGGATTAGATTGTGAGCTCCTTTGAGGGACAGTTAGTGACAAGACAATATATATATACACTGTACAGCGCTGCGTAATATGTCGGCGCTATATAAATACTAAATAATAATAATAATCTCCATGAATAGACAGCTGATGTCAGATCTGCAGCAGTTTCAACACACTGTGATCTGTCACATCAGCAGCACTGTAGCAGTGTTTTTTTGCACTGTAGCAGTAGTTTGTAGCTGGCAACAATACAAGACTTTGCAGCTTCAACTGTAGTTGACAGAGTTTCCATTTCTCACTGAGGGTCCTTTCACACTAAGGCTCATACACACAGGGCACAACTGTCGCCACAAACACATGGCATGCGCATGTTGCAGCGGCAGGTCCTCCGTGTGTATGAGTCGCGCGCCACGAACCGTCGCCAGTGAGGGCTGTCGCCAGGCGATTGACGTGGCCAAACGCCGGCAACAGCTGTCGCCGCAACTGTCGCTAGTCCGCCACGCATACTGCGTGTGTATGCGAACTAGCGACAGCAATAGAGTTGGGCCGAACCTCCGATTTTAGGTTCGCGAACCGGGTTCGCGAACTTCCGCGGAAGGTTCAGTTCGCGTTAAAGTTCGCGAACCGCAATAGACTTCAATGGGGATGCGAACTTTGAAAAAAAAAATTTATGCTGGCCACAAAAGTGATGGAAAAGATGTTTCAAGGGGTCTAACACCTGGAGGGGGGCATGGCGGAGTGGGATACACGCCAAAAGTCCCCGGGAAAAATCTGGATTTGACGCAAAGCAGCGTTTTAAGGGCAGAAATCACATTGAATGCTAAATGACAGGCCTAAAGTGCTTTAAAACATCTTGCATGTGTATACATCAATCAGGTAGTGTAATTAAGGTACTGCTTCACACTGACACACCAAACTCACCGTGTAACGCACCGCAAACAGCTGTTTGTGTAGTGATGGCCGTGCTGGACTGGTGCGCACCATGGCGAGAGTGCAGGTTTTGGTGGCTTTACAGCCCATATGGTCGCCTGGCTGATGTAGCTGAATGACAGAACAGTGACTGTCCAGCTGATCAAATTTGGTCTGACCACAATGAGGCAACGACCTTATTATCGTGGGTGTGCCCCCCGAGACACTCATCTAGGCGCCGGTCATTGCTTCATTGTGATACGCAAGCCCCTTCACCACGGCAAAGTAATGATCACGAAGGGGAATGGGCGCATGTACATGCCTTTTCTTTTGTTGTTGCAGCTGCCCGCAGTGCAGCCAGAAAAATTAGGCAGTCATGTACACGCACCAGAAAAATTATTACAGCGGCCGCTGCTAGCAGCGGCCTAAAAAATTCAGCAATCCGCCTGGAGTCCCGGACCCTGTTGGTGGTGGCGGAGAAGGTAGTCAAGCGGCCTGCAGGCAGACATGCTGTGTGGAGGGACTGGGAGCGACTTAGTCTTCTTGGGGCAGGCCAGGCAGCCAGTCGCACGGCGTGCAGGCAGAGATGCTGTGTGTGCGGGTACTGACTTAGTCTTGGGGCAGGCAGCAGCCCTCCGGGATCCATGCCTCATTCATTTTGATAAAGGTGAGGTACTTAACACTTTTGTGACTTAGGCGACTTCTCTTCTCAGTGACAATGCCTCCAGCTGCGCTGAAGGTCCTTTCTGACAGGACGCTTGCGGCAGGGCAGGAGAGAAGTTGTATGGCAAATTGGGACAGCTCTGGCCACAGGTCAAGCCTGCGCACCCAGTATTTCAAGGGTTCCTCATCGCTGTTCACAGCAGTGTCTACATCCACACTTAAGGCCAGGTAGTCGGCTACCTGCCGTTCCAGGCGTTGGTGGAGGGTGGCGTTTGTCGCACACCACGTTGCCTATCTCCAGGTGGTGCGGGGTCAGCCACTCATCCACCTGTTTCTTAAGAGCAGCCAGGAGAGCTGCTCCAGTGTGACTCTCCGCTTTGAGACAAGACATGTCTAAGATGGCGTGACACCGTCGTACCTGGCATGCAGCATAGGCCCTGCGGAGCTGGGGCTGTGTAGCTGGAGAGGAGAACTGCCACTCAGCCAAGGAGGAGGACAGCAAAGAGCATGTAGCAGGAGGAGAGGAGGTGGCAGGAGGCCTGCCTGCAAGCCGTGGAGGTGTCACAATTTGGTCCGCTGCGCCCTGTTTGCCATCGTTCACCACCAGTTTGACCTAATGGGCTGTGTACGTAATGTAGCGGCCCTGCCCGTGCTTGGCAGACCAGGCATCCGTGGTCAGGTGTACCCTTGACCCAACGCTCTTCGCAAGAGATGACACCACTTGCCTCTCAACTTCACGGTGCAGTTGGGGTATGGCCTTTCTCGAAAAATAAGTGCGGCCTGGCATCTTCCACTGCGGTGTTCCGATGGCCACAAATTTACGGAAGGCCTCAGAGTCCACCAGCCGGTATGGTAACAGCTGGCGAGCTAACAGTTCTGCCATGCCAGCTGTCAGACGCCGGGCAAGGGGGTGACTGGCCGAAATTGGCTTCTTCCGCTCAAACATTTCCTTCACGGACACCTGACTGGTGCTGTGGGCAGAGGAGCAGGAACCGCTCAAGGGCAGAGGCGGAGTGGAGGAGGGTGCCTGTGAAGGTGGAAGGGAGAAAGCGGCAGAAGCAGATGATGCACCTGAAGGAGGAAGAGGAGAAGGAGGGTGACTTTTCTTTTGTGTGCTGCTGCTGCTTTTGCTCAGGTGGCCATCCCATTGCTGTTTGTGCCTTTTCTCCAGGTGCCTTCGTAAGGCACTTGTCCCTACGTGAGTGTTGGCCTTTCCACGGCTCAATTTTTGTTGGCAGAGCGAACAGATGGCTTTGGTCCGATCTGAGGCACACACATTAAAAAATTTCCACACCGCTGAGCCACCCTGGGATGTGGGCACTATGGGGACCTCAGCAGCTGATGCTGAAGGGCAAGTTGGCTGGCTGTACATAGGTGGCTATACATGGTGCCGGACACTGTCACCAGCTGTTTCTGACGAAGAGCTGCCCCAGCTTCTTTCAGCAACTTCTCTCCTCCTACGACTCTCTGACTCCCCCCTCTGAACTGTCCCCCTCTTCATCTCCTCTATTGGGAACATACAGAGGATCCCTATCATCGTCATCATCGTAATCATCCTGCCCAGCTTCGCTTGCCTCAGAAAAATCCAAACATGCACCATCAGTAGGTCCTTCATCCTCCTTACACGTTACATCCATAGTGTTGCTGCGTAACTCAGACATATGAGCTGGTGAAAATTCATCTGGCTGTAACAACAATGGCTGTGCATCAGTGATTTCAACACTAAATAATTCTTGCGAAGTGTCAAATGCAGCGGAAGTGGTGCTAGTAGTAGCGCTGGTGGCTGAGCAAGATGAGGTGTTCTGTGTCGCTAAATACTCAACCACGTCCTGACAATCTTGGGAGGTGATGGGACGTGCCTTCTTCCGAGCACTGTACTGTGGGCCAGGTCCACACGAAATTACATTTACACGACCTCGCGCAGACCTGCCGGGTGGCCTTCCTCTGGCTCTGGCACTCCCTTTTCCTCTACCTGTTTTGTCCATATCGGGTATGCACGGAGTGGTATATCACACTGCGTGCACTCACGTAGGTAGGTGGGTTCACTGAACAGAACAGGTATACAGTGGCGGGTTCACTGAACAGTACAGGTATACAGTGGCAGGTTCACTGAACACAACAGGTATGCAGTGGCGGGTCCACTGAACACAACAGGTATGCAGTGGCGGGTTCACAGAACAGGTATGCAGTGGCAGGTTCACTGAACACAACAGGTATGCAGTGGCAGGTTCACTGAACAGGTATACAGTGGCGGGTTCACTGAACAGGTATACAGTGGCGGGTTCACTGAACAGGTATACAGTGGCGGGTTCACTGAACAGGTATACAGTGGCGGGTTCACTGAACAGGTATACAGTGGCGGGTTCACTGAACAGAACAGGTATACAGTGGTGGGTTCACTGAACACAACAGGTATACAGTGGTGGGTTCACTGAACACAACAGGTATGCAGTGGCGGGTTCACTGAACAGAACAGGTATACAGTGGCGGGTTCATTGAACAGAACAGGTATGCAGTGGTGGGTTCACAGAACAGGTATGCAGTGGCAGGTTTACTGAACACAACAGGTATGCAGTGGCCGGTTCACTGAACAGGTATACAGTGGCGGGTTCACTGAACAGGTATACAGTGGCGGGTCCACTGAACAGAACAGGTATGCAGTGGCAGGTTCACTGAACACAACAGGTATACAGTGGCGGGTTCACTGAACAGGTATACAGTGGCGGGTTCACTGAACAGGTATACAGTGGCGGGTTCACTGAACAGAACAGGTATACAGTGGTGGGTTCACTGAACACAACAGGTATGCAGTGGCGGGTTCACTGAACAGAACAGGTATACAGTGGCGGGTTCATTGAACAGAACAGGTATGCAGTGGTGGGTTCACAGAACAGGTATGCAGTGGCAGGTTTACTGAACACAACAGGTATGCAGTGGCCGGTTCACTGAACAGGTATACAGTGGCGGGTTCACTGAACAGGTATACAGTGGCGGGTCCACTGAACAGAACAGGTATGCAGTGGCAGGTTCACTGAACACAACAGGTATGCAGTGGCGGGTTCACTGAACAGGTATACAGTGGCGGGTCCACTGAACTGAACAGGTATGCAGTGGCGGGTTCACAGAACAGGTATGCAGTGGCGGGTTCACTGAACACAACAGGTATGCAGTGGCGGGTTCACTGAACAGGTATACAGTGGCGGGTCCACTGAACAGAACAGGTATGCAGTGGCGGGTTCACTGAACACAACAGGTATGCAGTGGTGGGTACACTGAACAGGTATGCAGTGGTGGGTACACTGAACAGGTATGCAGTGGTGGGTTCACAGAACAGGTATGCAGTGGCGGGTTCACTGAACACAATAGGTATGCAGTGGCGGGTTCACTGAACAGGTATACAGTGGCGGGTCCACTGAACAGAACAGGTATGCAGTGGCGGGTTCACTGAACACAACAGGTATGCAGTGGTGGGTTCACTGAACAGGTATGCAGTGGTGGGTTCACAGAACAGGTATGCAGTGGTGGGTTCACAGAACAGGTATGCAGTGGCAGCCTGGCAGGTTCACTGAACAGGTATGCAGTGGTGGGTTCACTGAACAGAACAGGTATACAGTGGCAGCCTGGCAGGTTCACAGCACAGGTATGCAGTGGTGGGTTCACTGAACAGGTATGCAGTGGTGGGTTCACTGAACAGGTATGCAGTGGTGGGTTCAATGAACAGGTATGCAGTGGTGGGTTCAATGAACAGGTATGCAGTGGTGGGTTCACAGTACAGGTATGCAGTGGTGGGTTCACAGAACAGGTATGCAGCCAGGAACAAGCTAAGCCTAACTAATCTTTCCCTATGAGAGACAGTCTGCAGCAGCTCGCCCTACTCTCACTAATGCAGGCACACGAGTGACCGTAATGGCCGCCGCTGCCTGCCTTATAAAGGGGGGTGGGGCTCCAGGGGCTAGTGTAGCCTAATTGGCTACACTGGGCCTGCTGACTGTGATGTAGAGGGTCAAAGTTGACCCTCATGGTGCATTATGGGGCGAACCGAACTTCCGCAAACGTTCGCCTGCGGAACGCGAACCACGGAAGTTCGCATGGAACCGTTCGCAGGCGAACCGTTCGGCCCAACTCTAGACAGCAACCCATACACCATGTATGGAGCTTCCGGCGGGGGCGGGGGGGGCTGAGGAACCTTCGGCGACAGCTTCTGCCGCATCTCTGTCCCTCTGTGCGCCGTGTGTGTACGGCTGCTGCACAGGTGGACCTGGCGACGAACTGTCACTGCTTTTTTTTTTTTTTTTTTTTTTTTTTTGTCCCATGAGACATCTGTGCCAAATCCTTCTCACCTTGCTTTGGAATATGTTGGAATGGATTTATGAAATATTGGTGTAAAGCATTTGCGTTTGTGCCATTATTTGCCTAGCAGTGATGTTTCCTATTGTCCATTCATACTAGTTTTCTTACACACAGGGCCAGATATATATCTCTGGAGCCTAGGAGTACAAAAATGCTAATCCACTCTCATCAATACATGTGGGGCTGGGATAAAGCTGTCCAGCACCGAAGGCAGAGATACCAAAATCTGCCTCCCACTTTTTAATTAGCCAGTATCCATAACACCACAA
Source organism: Hyperolius riggenbachi (assembly GCF_040937935.1). Taxonomy (NCBI): domain Eukaryota; kingdom Metazoa; phylum Chordata; class Amphibia; order Anura; family Hyperoliidae; genus Hyperolius; species Hyperolius riggenbachi. Next base: position 105,717,781 of record NC_090649.1, read on the forward strand.
TGCTTGCACAGGCACACATATACAGAATGCACATGCAATACACTCCATACACACTCTCCCTATCCCTCTAACTTTACAGCTGCTCACCTTACCAACTCTCCTGCACATCTCTAAGCTGATAGGTGCTCACTCTCACCTCCCTGTGCGACTGTGTAGACACAGAACCTTTAACAGGGCCGGATTTCTGAAAAGGCCACAAAGGCCTGGGTCTGGGGCAGCTGCAGCCCAAGGGGCACCTGGACATGAAAGAGGGGTTGCTGCATGTGAAAGAAGAGGCTGAAAATAGGGAGCAGCACATGAAATAGGGAAACTGATGCTCAAGGGAGCTGTACATGAAAGAGGGGGGCTGCAGTACATTGATGATACACATGGGAGAAGGGGCTACACATAGAGTGGGAGGGGCTGCTGTACATGGATGATCCACATGGAAGAGGGGGCGGCACATAGAGTGGGAGGGGCTGCTGTACATGGATGATCCACATGGAAGAGGGGGCGACACATAGTGGGAGGGGCTGCTGTACATGGATGATACACATGGGAGAAGGGGCGGCACAAAGAGTGGGAGGGGCTGCAGTACATGGATGATACACATGGGAGAGGGGGCGGCACATAGAGTGGGAGGGGCTGCTGTACATGGATGATGCACATGGGAGAGGGGGGCGGCACATAGTGGGAGGGGCTGCAGTACATGGATGATACACATGGGAGAGGGGGCGGCACATAGAGTGGGAGGGGCTGCAGTACATGGATGATGCACATGGGAGAGGGGGCGGCACATAGTGGGAGGGGCTGCAGTATATGGATGATGCACATGGGAGAGGGGGCGGCACATAGAGTGGAAGTGGAGTCACAACATACTTACCTAGTAGCACAAAAAGTATAAATCAGGGATATTGAGGGGTCCCTGCTTTGATCTGTCAGAGCTGTTTTGGTCTCAGAAGTGGTACCTACACAATATTAGGTGGTTAAATGGCTGAACACTATTTTGCCATATAAAAATGCAAACAAATGAAGTGAGAATGGTAGCTGACGTTAGGAATTCCAATATTCCTATACTGTACATGCAACAATTAAAGGACAATTAAAGTGAGAAGAATACGGAGGCTGCCATATTTGTTTCCTTTTAAACAATACCAGCTGCCTGGCAGCCCTGCTGGTTTATTTGGCTGAAGTAGTGTCTGAATAACACCAGAAACAAGCATGCAGCTAATCTGGTCACATCTGACAATGTCAGAAACACCCGATCTTCAGTATGCTTGTTCAGGGGCTGTGGCTAAAAGTATTAGAGGCAGAGGATCAGCAGGATATAAAGGATATAAATATGGCAGCCTCCATATCCCTCTCACCTCAGTTGTCCTCTAACTGTAATGTCAAGTTCAGTGTGCTGCTAATGCTTAACCTTTAAAAATGCAGTTAATTATAATTTCCCCTGCAGATTGCAATGGCAATACCCTTTACAGGAGTTGGAATGCCACTATCCAGGATGCAATAAACTAAGTATATAACACGCCTCCTGTAGTGGCTCCTCTAGGTGATTCTATAGTGTTACCCATAGGAATGTGCCTACTTTGCCTAAGGAAAAATATTAGTCTCTGCATAGAAGTAGTCCTGTTTCCAGTATTTTAAGTGTATATTAATAGTTAGTTTTTGATTGATTTCTTTGATTGAGTGGTCACTAACCTAGCCTGTTTCCACATTAGAATGGTCGGCTCCTTCTGCTATCGGTATAGCTGGACTTGGCGGGGGATTTGAAATTGGAATTGAAGTGAGTATCACTAATGACTATAAAATGACTATAAACTGAATATTAACATAATTCTGCTGTCATCATTAATCAAGCATAGTTTCATTCATATACTGCACAATAAACCAGGTATATTTCTGTAGCTGCAGCTGTGCTTAGCTTGTGTCTGTCACTTAAAGTGGACCTGAACTCTTGCACAGGAAACAGAGAAGTGCACCCTCTGTGTTTTTAGAGAGAAGAGCCTGTGTAATTCCCCCTCATCTTTAAAGGGAACCTAAACCGAGAAGGATATGCACGTTTCCTTTTAAAATAATACCACTTGCCTTACTCTCCTGCTGATCCTGTGTCCCTAATAGTTTTAGCCACAGCCCCTCAACAAGCATTCAGATCAGGTGCTCTGACTGAAGTCAGACTGGATTAGCTGCATGCTTGTTTCAGGTCTGTGATTCAGCCACTACTACAGCCAAAGAGAGCAGCAGGACTGCCAGGCAACTGGTATTGTTTAAAAGGAAACATCTGTATCCCTCTGTTAAAGGAATGATCCAAGCAAAAAAAAAAAAAAAAAAAAAAAGGTTCCACTTACCCGGGGCTTCCTCCAGCCCGAGGGGCAGCCGTCCTGTGCCACCGCCGTAGCTCCTGCGTCTCCCGGTCCTCTTCGCCGAGGGAGCCGACCTCACTAGGTCGGGTTCCGGGTAGGCCTCTTCTGCGCTCCACCGCGCGGGTCACGTGGTCCGGCCGACGTCATCTGGATGCTACTGCGCAGGCGCAGTTCGTCCAGATGACGTCGGTCGGACCACGTTTTTTTTGTTTTTTTTTTTTTTTGCTTGGATCATTCCTTTAAAGTTCCCTTTATGTAATCACAAGTGTGATTTGATCTCTCAGTTGTGTCAGCACCAACATTTGTCAGTTCTCTTCAGACAAAGCTAATATGTAAACACAGGGTATTAACCCTTTGTCTGCTTTCATAAAACCAGGAAGTAGACACACTGCAGATTTATTGCAGGAGTTCCGTAAGCTGTAACAAATGTTTTTTTCTCTAAATGTTTTTATGCTGTTGCTTATCTTTTTTAGAGCAGAGATTAAGTTCTGAGTTTAGGTCCGCTGTAATGATTCTATTACATTAATAGCCACAACATGCCCAGATAATGGGGGATGTACAGCTTCACTAATGTCTGTTTCTTCTCAGAACCAACTTTTTCCCCTATGAGTTAAAGTGGTCTGAAAGTCAGCATTTCTTCTTTGCTGTAAAAGATTCCTCACAGCTTAAAAGCTACTATCCCAGAAAAAAAATCTAGCAGAACATCACTGAAATGGTTAAACAAAGCACTTTGTCCTGCTATTCAGCTTCAATCTGCATCCAAACTGTAGATAACAATATCTTTGTTTACATTCCAATGTTGTTACAATGTGTGTAAACACAGTCTAACAAGTGAAAAGGAGCTCTCTGTGCTTCAGGCACACACACAGTTCAGCAAAGCTCATTAGAAGATGTTAATATATAATAAAAAGCAGTGTGAATAAAATGCAATGCCAGCTTTCAGGGTACAATAAACTACACTTTGGAAACTTCTAGTTTGTAAACAGACAATATTACTTGTGCACAAAAGCAAATAAGATAACTGTATGAGTAATAAAAAGTAGGAAAACACATTTTTATTGAATGTTATGTCGGAGTTTCAGACCACTTTAATTAAATTACATAGGGGAGAATGTAAAGGTGGCCATATGTGAGTAGTCTGTTTGTTTGTTTGTTTTTTCTTAATTGTTTGAGATCTATAACTATGATTAATTTATAGTTCAAACTCGATTTGGATTCTTCTTTTTGATTGTTCATACACGGCGTCCGTTGGATTTATTCGATTTAGAAGCTTCTCAGTAGTAAAAAATATATATATATATATATATATATATATATATATATATATATATATATAATTTCTGAAAGTATGAGAAATGAGGGATTGATAATATTTTAGATTACTTTTGTGATGAAATGGAAATAAAATAATTGAAGCATTAAAAAAATTGTGACTTTTCCAACCCAGGGTATCAAATTGTGCTTCAATTGAGCCTACTACATTGATAAAAACAAGAAAAAAACGACATTTTATTATTTTATCTATTAAAAATCCAAATTTAATAATTAATACCCCAGTATGAGCTTATGATGATAAAAACTCCTTGTTACATTTCAGATAAACTTTGACTTAATCCCCTGACTTGTAGAGCTTTAATGTTAAAGGAAACTATGCACAATGTTTTTTGAATTTCCTAAACGAACCTTACGATTTGTTAATTGTGTGGGCTATTGGAGGTGCAGTAGGCATTTACTTACCTACCGGGGGCTGCTAAATAGCCCCCGTCTATATGGAGGCCTCAATTTTCCTCCCATGCCGCAGATCCCCAGGTTCCCGCAGTGATGGCCTCTGTGTGTATGCAGGCGCCGTAGTGGCCAGGGATGCTCAAATCCGGACCGGGAGACATCCGGATAGTTGCTATCCGGATATCTCCCAGTAAAGTTGTGCGGGGGGGGGGTCAATCTTACCTGAATGACGTCTTCTTTGGTCCGTACGCGTCGCCTCCCACGATGCGCTCCAAGCGCCGCATGCGCCGGTCACGTGACTACAAACACTTCCTCTTCAACCCGGAAGGAGGAAGTGTTTGTAGCTTTACTGGGAGATATTCAGATAGCAACTATGCGGATGTCTCCCGGTCCGGATTTGAGCATCCCTGGTAGTGGCTTTCCGATGGGCTCTGGCAGAAATAGCCGAGCCTGATTGAGTCTGCTCTACTGCACAGCAGAGCGAACCCCATCGGGCTTGGCCATTTCCGCCAGAGCCCATCGGAAAGCCGCTACTGCGTCTGCGCAGAAGTGCAGTAGGTAAATATTTCCATCACTACTGTTCGGGGGCTGCCAGCACTGGATCCCGGATGGTGAAGAGGATGTGGGAAGCCTCATTTGGATCCAGAAGCTTCCCCTCCCGAGGTAAGTACCCTCTGTCAAGAACCGCGAGGGCCGATCCGTGATTGGGTTAATCGCTCAGATTCAGTAACCAAGTCTCGCTGTCATTTTGCACATAGATGCCCATGTGTGGTTTCGCAATCTATGAACCAACTAGCCGAGAGGAGCATTCAGACTCCAAAGGAATTTCTACACACATACAATTTCAACTGCTTGCCACCACGTGCATAACGGAGCACAACCATAAACTATAATAACACGCTGAGAACACTGTAACTTAACCCTTAGCGGTATGCAGGGATCGGTGCCAGATCTGTCTATCTGTGCCCAATTCAAGCATACGGGTTGTAGATGTAAAATACTATAGATTACAAGGTAACGTTTTCGGAGGAGTAAGTACTTTGTGTATGTTCAGGAACAGGTCTTAACCGTTAAAACAATTTTCAAATGTTTTAATAACAAAAATGCACTACACATATTTATTTACATAAACTAGTTAACACATAACACAAAGCATAAAATAAAAGTGAGTAAATGAGAAGGGTTACTTAGCTGAGCAGTCCTTTTTAAGAAGAATAAAATAATAGTCCAGTTCAAATGTAGGCATTGATATCAGAGTCCTTGAAACAAAGCATGCGTTCGGTCCTCCTAAGAACGCATGCCTGGAGAAAGTTCTTTGTCTATGAAATTTTGGAAGACAAAATGGCTGCTGTGGGGCCATACCTTTATAGAATCCGACTTGTAGGGCTGGTGGGGCCTTAAGAGTAGGTGTGGCAGCTTCCCTGCAGAGCCAAGGGGCAGCCACAAATTTACAAGCAGAAATTGCACCATTTATTAGTAACCTTAAAGAAAACCTGAACTGAAGATTAAAAGTCAAAATAGGCATACACAAGTCATACTTACCTTCCATGTAGTCTACTCCTCTGTGTCTTTCTCCTGTCCTGCGACCTGTTTGTTCACTGTGATCAAGGGAATTTTACGTCCTCCATTTTGAAAATGGCCATTACCCATAACAGCTTTCTGGTCAGCACACAGTTACTGTAACATCGCCCACTTGAGCCATAGGGAAACATGGACATTACCTGGTACATCAGTTTTCCTCTCAGCAACTGATATTTTATTAACAGCAATTGATATATTTCAGATCTGACAAAATATTGTCAGAACTGGAAGGGATTATTGTCAGAAGAAAATGGTGAGCTTCTACAAGGAACTGATGGCAAGGTAACTATGTAATGTTCATTTGAAGTTACCTCATGTGTTCATTTTAAATATTTTTACTCAGTACAGGTTCTCTTTAACAATTTCTTCCTGGATTGGCCCACAGCGAATCAGAGAGCATAGCTATAACCTGCAAGCAATGCTTTATTGAATGATACCAAACACTGACAGGCTACGAGGTGCGCTCAGCGAATGCTGAATAACTTGGTTTTAGTTCCTGCTAGAAGGTCCTAATCTTAACTACAGATTATCCTGAATTTTAGAAACATGGAAATCCCCGTCTTTTGTCTGTGATCATCTCTACTCGAGATATTAACCTCTTGCCAACCGTTCCACGCCAATCACCAACAGAGAAAGCTCTGTTGGTGGGGATAAAAGGGGTGCGGGAATCACTTGTGTGCTGACATATGCAGCCCTGCAGGTAGGCCTTAAAGCTGCAGTGGCCCATTTAGTAAAAAATTACCTGGTTACTAGGGGGGTTTAACACCGCGGTCCTTAAAGAGACTCTGAAGCGAGAATAAATCTCGCTTCAGAGCTCATAGTTAGCAGGGGCATGTGTGCCCCTGCTAAAATGCCACTATCCCGCGGCTAAACGGGGGTCCCTTCACCCCCAAACCCCCCCCCCCCCCCTGCAAAATCAACGACCAACTTAGTCGTAAATTTTGCTCTTCCTGGAGGCAGGGCTAACGGCTGCAGCCCTGCCTCTCAGCGCGTCTATCAGACACGCATCGCCGCCTCTCCCCCACCCCTCTCAGTGAAGGAAGACTGAGAGGGGCGGGGGAGAGGCGGAGGTACGCTTCTGATAGACACGCGGGAGGCAGGGCTGCGGCGGTTAGCCCTGCCCCAATGCGGAAGCGCTCCCCCGCTGCACGGAGGGGATTTGGGGGATCAGGGACCCCCGTTAAGCCGCGGGATAGCGGCGGTTTAGCAGGGGCACACATGCCCCTGCTATCTATGAGGTCTGAAACGAGATTTATTCTCGCTTCACACTCTCTTTAAGTGCTTAATAACTGAGATTTTCCTATTGTCTAATTCGGAGTTGGGACAGGCTCTTCTTAGGCTGCATTTCCAATTGTGCGGTGCGAATCGCCGCGGTAAAAATTCGCATGCGAATTTTCATGCGAATTCGCATGAAAATTCGCATACCCAAACCTCATGCGAATTTCCTATTAAGTACATTGTATTCGATTCGCATAGCGGTATGCGATATGCGAATTCTGATGGCTCTACCATCAGAATTTTTTCTGCACAGAAAAACGCAAAGGAATCCTGACAAGTGGAAACAGTCCCATTCACTTGTATTGCTATGCGAATTTGCATACGAAAAACGCATGCAAATTCGCGATAGTGGAAATGGGCCCTTACAATGAAAAGACATTTGGCATTAACAGGTCGGTGTGAAGGAGCCACGTGTGAAATCTTTCTATCTCAGGATTTTCAGAAAGGGAGAGGAAAAATGTAAAAGGAAAAAGCTTCTAAGTACATTTAAAAGTGAAAATGGCAGTAGCTCTGCTGGACAATACGAAAATCGTTCACGATTGCGCACAACTTTCCGTATGGTTCATGACACCGCCCAAGGTGAAGGTCTTTTCCTAGATCATCCCACAGCATATAGTGCAATAGAAATGCTTTCACTGTGCCAAACTGTCATAGGTGCATGCAGGGCCGTCTCTTTGGCAGTGCAGGCAGGGCTACCGCCCTGGGCGCAGACCGGGAAGTAGAAGAAGGGTGGCGCAGGCCGAAGGACATAACCGCAAGGGAGCTGGTGACATCTCAATCAACTTTCTTGACTCCTCCTGGGCTGCCTGCATCAGACCGTCAAGTCATCATCACGTCACCACCGCGTGATGACTCCTATAGCAGTACTGCAGGCTGTCAGTACGCGGTGCAGAGGAGTCGGCTTTGCGGGCTCTCTTTGCCTGTGTGTTTTCCTGGTCCCTGCTTCCTCCTGGATGACTGGCTGGTCACTAGTAAGTAGGCAGATCTACTTGTGACCTGTGGCTGTGTGACCATCCCTAAAAAGTAAGGGTTTGCCAGTCCACGGGGTGTGGGGGAAGGGGGCGCAATTTAGCCTAGAAACTGCCCTGGGTGTATGTAAAATACTGAAGGGAAGCTTAAAATATAGCCGGACACGCATCTGCACTGCACTCTGTCATGCTACAGAATGCTTGTGGGTGCAGCAGGGTGCTCTATACCAGCAACTAACAGGTTACATTTCTGTACATAAATTACCGGCTGTTTCCCTCTGCCTCTGCAGCGACATGCTTTGTGGTGACTTATTTTGCGGTCTGGAGAGATTGTTTGCAGACAGTGAAGTGTCCGGAAGTCAGGCGGCTCTGCAGCTTAGTAGCGGGAACCAGCCTGAGCCTGCATCCATTCCTTATGCTCACCTTGCCCCCTGCTGTCACAGTCCTGATTGATTGCTGCACTGCCCAGCCATATCCAACTCACAGGGGAAAAGACAACCTAGAGGCCCTTTCACGGCATCCCCAGCTCACAAGCATAGCTTTCTTGTAAGCAAGAGAGAGCTTAGCAAGGGCCATTTCTGACCTACTTGGTGCCCCAGGCAAGAAATTCCTGTGTCAACCCCTAGCCTTATTTAAAGGCTGGTTCACACTCTCTTTAAAGGACACCCGAAGCGAAAATAAACTAATGAAATAAATGACTGTATCTATCTTCCGTCTCCTAAAAATTACTTTTTAAGATATTCCACAGTTTTATTTTGTTTAACCTCCTTAGCAGTAACCCCGTGCTGGACACAGGGTAAGCCGCCGGAGGGTGCAGCTCAGGCCCTGCTGGGCCGATTTTTATAATTTTTTTTTTTTTGCTGGACGCAGCTAGCACTTTGCTAGCTGCGCCAGCACCCCGATCGCCGCCGCCGCGCGCCCGATCGCCGCTATCCGGTGCGGCGCGCGCCCCCCCCCCCCCCCAGACCCCTGCGCTGCCTGGCCAATCAGTGCCAGGCAGCGCCAAGGGGTGGATCGGGTCTCCTAATGACGTCCCGACGTCGGTGACGTCATCCCGCCCCGTCGCCATGGCGACGGGGGAAGCCCTCCAGGAAATCCCGTTCTTTGAACGGGATTTCCTGATCGCCTGTCGCCGGAGGCGATCGGCGGGGCTGGGGGGATGCCGCTGAGCAGCGGCTATCATGTAGCGAGCCCTGGGCTCGCTACATGATTTAAAAAAAATAAATAAAAAAAAAAACTGCTGCGCTGCCCCCTGGCGGTATTTTTCATACCGCCAAGGGGGTTAAATCTACTTTTTTAAGTTTTAACTGTTGTATTGTTTCTGCTCAATGACACATTCATTGAAGTATGCCAAAGCTAAAATCTATGAACTGTTAACCATTTTTATCTCTTTTCTGCTCTCAGAAGCCATTTTCTGCTAGGAAAGTGTTTTATAGTTGGAATTTCTTATTAGTGAGGGTCACACTGCAGTCACTTCCTGTGCCACTTACATACCTGATATTTAACTCTTCCAGGCAGAGAAAGGAAAAAAAAAAGGAACACAGCATAGTTATTTGTGTGCTAGGCACTGTACATACCCATGTCACATGTCACCTCGGTTGTCTTTTGTGTTTGTGGCAAGTGGACGGTTGTTCATATTATTTGAGAATCTAGCATTAATATAGGTGTTACCTTTTGAAAGCCAAGGTCGCTTTAATGATTCAGACTGCTGAATTTTTAAGAGACAAAGACCAAAGTCCACTGTTACCCCATCCACAAAAGCTGCATCGCCGTCCCTCCACCTCCCTCCAAAAAGACACCAGACAACAGCATTAGGGCAGTTAAATGTTGTCCGTAGGACTTCAATCCTGGAGGGCAACATAAACTGCATTAAAAGGGGGAGTCAGTTTTAGGCCTCATTCACACCTATAATCGAAAACGCAAGCGTTTTGCATTTTTGTGCCCTTTCTTTTCCCCTCCTGGCGCTCCACTGCATGCTGCATTTCTGGTAAAAGCGCTTTTCCAGAGCTGTTTTGTAATTCACTCCCTAAAGTCAGGAAGTGAACTCTTTGACCCTGAAAATAATAAATACAATGTATTTATACTTAAAAACACAAATGCAGTCGCTGCAGAAATCGATTTTGTGAGCGTTTCGCATTTTTTTCTATATCTTGCACTATAACAAAAAAGCCCCCAAAATGGTACAGGGACCGCTTTGCCGACCGCAAAGCAGGCGCAACCCGCTGATCTGAACCTTCTCATAGAGATTCATTGTACAAGCAATGAAAAAGCGCTTGAAAAAAGCAAAAACTCCCTTAGTGTGAATGAACCCTCAAAGTACAACCAGTGATGAGACAAACTTAAAATGATGCATACCCCCCCCCCCCCCCCATACACATACTATACTTATAAACGCATAAACACACTATATGCTACAATATTATAATGCAACATCAGATATACATTGCATGCACTTTTTATATTTATCAAAATATAAAAAAAAAACGCCTTGGAAATGAGCTCAGTGTATTGGGGACTAGGTGTGGAAGGACAGAAAAGGAGTCCTGGAGGTTACAATAGGGATTGAAAAAGTAGATATTGGTGAGGGGATAAAAATAAATATGATAAAAATAAACAGATCAAAATGGCGCTGCACTGAATTGGTAGGCTAAACGTTATTTAGCGTTATCAATGTTTATTTATGGCGCAGGGATACCGGTAACAATCTCCCTAATCAAGCGTTTGTTCTTTAACGTAAATTATCCCTTGCTGGGATTGAAAAAGCCGCATAAACGCTAATTATTGATGATTGATCTTTTTTGCCCTATGGTTAATTGCTGGCAGCTGGGCCAGAGAGCTTGTGTAGAGCAGAGCTGCCTGCATGGGCACATTTAAAAATGGCGCAGGGTGAATAATGGCACACAGTTCCGCCTATAAATGTATCATAAAACACCACTTACTGTTTTAATATAAATACATTATTAAATACATTAAAATGGTAAATAGCGTTTTATGATACTTATTGCGTAACGGTGCGCCATTAAAAAATGCAGGTGGGCTAGTTTTAGGCAGCAAGGGTCTGGGGGGGGGGGGGAGGATGGGGTGTAAAGAGAGAGAGGCAGCGTGACACTGGTGTTAGGCAGCAAGGGTGGAGAGAGGATGTGTGCATATGCATATATTACCTGGTCCCAGCTGACGTTCGTTCCTTCACTCCGCTCCTTCACTTTTTCAGTTAGTTTGCTGTAGTCCTGCATCCAGCCAATCACCATGTGGCTTCAGGACTACAGCAAACTAACTGAAAAAGTGAAGGAGCGATGGCTGGCCAGGACAAGGTAATGTATGCATATGCCCACATCCTCCCTCCCTCCAGTGTCCTGCTGCCTCTCTCTTCCCCTCCCCCCCTCCCCCCCCCGTTCCCTGACCCCTGCTGCCTAATGGCCCATACTCACGGGCTACAATTGTCGCCCGTGAGTATGAGGCGTTGCACGTGCGCACCCCCCGAACCGTTGCTCGTCGCTGCTGTCGCCAGGCGATTGCCGCGGTCAATCGCCTGGCGACAGTTGCCGCCGCAACTGTCGCTAGTCCGCGTGAGTATGCGGACTAGAGACAGCAACCAGCAGGGAATACCCTGATCTTCCGGCGGGGGGAGGAACTTCAGCGACAGCTTCCGCCGCATCAGTTGCCAGGTCCCTCCGCCGTGTGTATGCGGAGGGACCTGGCGACGAGCTGTCGCCGGCCTGTCGCGCACACTCTCCCGTGTGCTAGCGACAGGCCACAAATGTTGCCTGTGAGTATGGGGCATAACACTAGCCCCCTGCATTTTTTAAGACTTATAACGCTATTTAACAATATAAGTGTAATGGCCCATACTCACGGGCTACAATTGTCGGCTCAACACGCGGCGCGCGCGTGTTGCGGCGATGAGTATGAGGCCTTGCACGGGCGCGCACCCCGAACCGTCGCTCGTCTCTGCTGTCGCCAGGCGATTGGCGCGGTCATTCGCCTGGCGACAGTTGTCGCCACAACTCCGCCGTAACTGTCGCTAGTCCACGTGAGTATGCGGACTAGCGACAGCAACCTCTGTAAAGAACACGGAGCTTCCGGCGGGGGGAGGAGGAACGTCGGCGACAGCTTCTGTCGCACCGCTGATCCCTCTTCCGTGTGTGTACGCGGAGGAACGTGGCGACGAGCTGTCGCCGAACTGTCGCGCACACGCACCCGTGTGCTAGCGACAGTGAAGAAAAGTTGCCCGTGAGTATGTACCATAAGGCACACTGCATGCGCCATTTTTTAACACTTTTTTTTTTTTAAACCAGGAGGCTAAATAGCGTTATATAATTGAAGTCAGTGCACCGCTAATTTTGCCCTAGGGCCCAATTGTTACTTGAACCGGCCCTGCTAAACACACTTCCAGAACCGCTGGAATGCAATGATGTGTCAGCTTGTAATTAGTACCAAATTAACTTACAATTCAAAGAACAGCACTTAGCAAATTTCGGAGCAGTCCTTAGGGATTACTAAGGCTGGTAGCCCTGGTTTTCAAGACTGCAAAAAGCTGTAAGGGCTCTTTCACATATGTGCAGATTTTCTGTGTTTTAACGCAATGCTAAAGTTTGCGTTAACCAAGGTAAGATGAAAGTCCTTAGACTTCCATTTTACTTTTCACACCCGACGCTGCGTTTCGGTACGTTGCGGTTCCGACGCACTCGGGCGCAGTTTTTCGTCCAACGCACCCGCGAGCCGGCGTTTTCCGTCGGGTTTAATTACCAGCTACCGCCGCTGATTGCGTCGCACAGCAGATACCCGACGACATGCCGCAGGCAGACAACGCGTGCAGGAGAATGGCTCCTGCACGCGTTGTCTAATGTGAAAGAGCCCTAACTCGTTTCCACTATAGCGAATCCGCATGCGGGCATTGCATGCGGATTCGCATACTCAATGTTAGTGGATGGGGCTGTTTCTACGTGTGCGGTGGCGGCGGCGTTTTTCGGTGCGGGAAAAACCTGCACGACAGGGTCGTCAGATTTCGCGTGCGGCAGGAATGCGGGCGAATCGCCGCTAATGCATTCAATAGGGAAATCGCATGCGGCTTTGTCATGCGGATTTCCCCGCGATTTTGCATGCGATTTCGCATGAAAGGCAATGGAACTTTACACAGGCAGTGACATGGTTAAATTCGCCTGGCTCCTTGCCATGCGAAATCGCATGCGAAATCGCAGGTAAATCCGCATGGGGAAACGCAGCCGCATGCGATTTCTTCAGCGGTGGAATCCAGGCGATTCCGCATCGCTACGGTGGAAACGAGCCCTAAAGGTGCATACACACGTCGTATGTTTCCAAACGACCGGAGGTTTGAACGTCAAATCGGGCGTGTGTACAGTCGGGCACTCACCTGATAAGACTGGTTTTGACGGATCCGCTTGGCAGATCGTTCAAATCCAGTCTTATCAGGTGAACGACCGACCATACACACGCCCGATTTGACGTCCAAAGGACCGGACGTTCAAACGTCCAAACGACCGGTCGTTTGGAAAAATCCGACGTGTGTATGAGCCTTTAAGTGTGTGAGAGTCATGTAACCTGACCTTCTGACTAGAGGATGTTATCCTAGGTATCAGACCACAGCTTGTCAACCTGGCTCTTCTCAGTCAAGTTTATTACACAGAATAGAGATGACTTGTGTGAGGTTTCCTGTCTAGCCAATCTGACAAATCGGACAGGAAACTGCATCTTCAGGGGGGTCTGCGGCTTGCTGGCCATAAATCAGCATGAAGCGCACAGTGAGTCACTGAGAAGTGAACAGACTATCCACTGCCTCTGCATGGCCTTTTCCCAGCATGCATATCTGCATTGGAAGAATCATCCTCAGCATGGAAGCAGCTGATGATCGGGCACTTGAGCCCAAGGGCAGCACAGGCACGTAAGGAAAGGAGGGAGAAGGAAATAGTGAATGAGTGGTGGGCACTGCGGAGCTACTGGCATACATGCCACACCCAGTGATTATCTACCTAGCCCGAGGGACGGGATCCGATTAGATAAGTATAAATACTGTGCTGGGCACGTGGTTAAGAATCTTGAGGCAGGGCTCAAATGAGCGGCCACGGCAATGCAGAGAGACATTTAAATTTAGTATTATACTGACCGGCCCGAATTGTTTTAGGAGGAGGCAGCCTAGGGGGAAATCTCCACCCTTCCACCCGGCCCAGTCCGCGCCTGCCAACTCTGATCCGCGCGGTGGCCCCATGTACCATCCTGACACTAGAATCGGCCGATCACTACCAGCCTGACACTAGAATCAGCCGATCACTACCAGCCTGACACTAGAATCGGCCAATCACTACCAGCCTGACACTAGAATCAGCCGATCACTACCAGCCTGACACTAGAATCAGCCGATCATCACTACCAGCCTGACACTGGAATCAGCCGATCACTACCAGCCTGACACTAGAATCGGCCGATCACTACCAGCCTGACACTAGAATCGGCCGATCACTACCAGCCTGACACTAGAATCAGCCGATCACTATCAGCCGATCACTACCAGCCTGACACTAGAATCAGCCAATCACTACCAGCCTGACACTAGAATCAGCCGATCACTACCAGCCTGACACTAGAATCGGCCGATCACTACCAGCCTGACACTAGAATCGGCCGATCACTACCAGCCTGACACTAGAATCATAGTTACATAGTTACATAGTTACATAGTTACTTTGGTTGAAAAAAGACATACGTCCATCGAGTTCAACCAGTACAAAGTACAACACCAGCCTGCTCCCTCACATATCCCTGTTGATCCAGAGGAAGGCGAAAAAACCCTTACAAGGTAAAAATTCCTTCCCGACTCCAGATGGCAATCAGATAAAATCCCTGGATCAACATCATTGGCATTACCTAGTAATTGTAGCCATGGATGTCATTCAACGCAAGGAAAGCATCTAAGCCCCCTTTAAATGCAGGTATAGAGTTTGCCATAACGACTTCCTGTGGCAATGCATTCCACATCTTAATCACTCTTACTGTAAAGAACCCTTTCCTAAATAAATGGCTAAAACGTTTTTCCTCCATGCGCAGATCATGTCCTCTAGTCCTTTGAGAAGGCCTAGGGACAAAAAGCTCATCCGCCAAGCTATTATATTGCCCTCTGATGTATTTATACATGTTAATTAGATCTCCTCTAAGGCGTCTTTTCTCTAGACTAAATAAACCCAGTTTATCTAACCTTTCTTGGTAAGTGAGACCTTCCATCCCACGTATCAATTTTGTTGCTCGTCTCTGCACCTGCTCTAGAACTGCAATATCTTTTTTGTAATGTGGTGCCCAGAACTGAATTCCATATTCCAGATGTGGCCTTACTAGAGAGTTAAACAGGGGCAATATTATGCTAGCATCTCGAGTTTTTATTTCCCTTTTAATGCATCCCAAAATTTTGTTAGCTTTAGCTGCAGCGGCTTGGCATTGAGTACGATTATTTAACTTGTTGTCGATGAGTACTCCTAAGTCCTTCTCCAAGTTTGATGTCCCCAACTGTATCCCATTTATTTTGTATGGTGTTAGACCATTGGTACGACCAAAATGCATGACTTTACATTTGTCAACATTGAATTTCATCTGCCATGTATGTGCCCATATAGCCATCCTATCCAGATCCTGTTGCAATATAACACTATCTTCCTTAGAGTTGATGATTCTGCACAATTTTGTATCATCTGCAAAAATAGCAACATTGCTCACTACTGTATCCACTAGGTCATTAATAAATAAATTGAAGAGCACTGGACCCAGTACAGACCCCTGTGGGACCCCACTGCTAACAGTCTCCCATTTTGAGTATGATCCATTGACCACAACTCTTTGTTTTCTGTCCATTAGCCAGTTCCCTATCCATGCACACAGACTCTTCCCCAGTCCTTGCATCCTCATCTTTTGCACCAGACTTTTGTGGGGAACAGTGTCGAAGGCCTTAGCAAAGTCTAAGTATATCACATCTACAGCATTCCCAATATCCATATTAGCATTCACTACCTCATAAAAGCTGAGCATGTTAGTCAAACAGGACCTGTCTTTAGTAAACCCATGTTGATGCTGAGAAATAAGATTATTTTCTACTATGAAGTCATGTATAGTATCTCTTAGTAACCCCTCAAATAGTTTGCATACAACTGATGTTAAGCTTACAGGTCTATAATTTCCTGGATCTGATTTTTTGCCCTTCTTAAATAATGGGAAAACGTGGGCTGTACGCCAATCCACTGGGACTCTGCCAGTTGCAAGAGAGTCACAAAAGATAAGATAAAGGGGTTTATCTATAACTGAACTTAATTCCCTTAGGACCCGAGGATGCATGCCATCCGGGCCAGGTGCCTTGTCTATTTTTAATTTATTTAGTCTTGCCTTTACTTCTTCCTGCGTTAAGTATTTAATATTACAGTTAGAAGATTGAGACTCTTCCGCCTCTGTAATTTGCAACAGTGCTGTTTCCTTTGTAAAGACAGAAGCAAAGAAAGCATTTAATAACTCTGCCTTACCTTGGTCATCCACCATTGAGTTTCCACCTTCATCCTTTAGGAGTCCTATACAGTCAACCTTTCTTTTTTTAGAGTTGATGTACTTGTAAAACTTTTTTGGGTTAGATTTGAATCAGCCGATCACTATCAGCCTGACACTAGAATCAGCCAATCACTACCAGCCTGACACTAGAATCAGCTGATCACTACCAGCCTGACACTAGAATCGGCCGATCACTACCAGGTTAACACTAGAATCGGCCCATCACTACCAGCCTGTCCTTAGAATCGGCTTATCACTACCAGCCTAACCTTAGAATCGACCAATCACTAGCAGCCTGACACTAGACTCGGCCGATCACTACCAGCCTGACACTAGAATCGGCCGATCACTACCAGCCTGACATTAGAATCGGCCGATCACTACCAGCCTGACATTAGAATCGGCCGATCACTACCAGCCTGACATTAGAATCGGCCAATCACTACCAGCCTGACACTAGAATCAGCCGATCACTAACAGCCTGACACTAGAATCGACCAATCACTACCAGCCTGACACTAGAATCGACCAATCACTACCAGCCTGACACTAGAATCAGCCGATCACTAACAGCCTGACACTAGAATCGACCAATCACTACCAGCCTGACACTAGAATCGACCAATCACTACCAGCCTGACACTAGAATCAGCCGATCACTAACAGCCTGACACTAGAATCGACCAATCACTACCAGCCTGACACTAGAATCGACCAATCACTACCAGCCTGACACTAGAATCGACCAATCGCTACCAGCCTGACACTAGAATCGACCAATCACTACCAGCCTGACACTAGAATCGACCAATCACTACCAGCCTGACACTAGAATCGACCAATCACTACCAGCCTGACACTAGAATCAGCCGATCACTAACAGCCTGACACTAGAATCGACCAATCACTACCAGCCTGACACTAGAATCGACCAATCACTACCAGCCTGACACTAGAATCGACCAATCGCTACCAGCCTGACACTAGAATCGACCAATCACTACCAGCCTGACACTAGAATCGACCAATCACTACCAGCCTGACACTAGAATCGACCAATCACTACCAGCCTGACACTAGAATCGACCAATCACTACCAGCCTGACACTAGAATTGGTCCATCACTTCCAGCCTAACACTAGAATCGATCCATCACTACCAGCCTGACACTAGATTCGACCAATCACTACCAGGTTGACACTAGAATCGGTGGATCACTACCAGCCTGACACTAGAATCGGTGGATCACTACCAGGTTGACACTAGAATCGGTCGATCACTACCAGGTTGACACTAGAATCTGCCAACTTCTATCAGCCTGGCACTAAGATAGACCGATCACTACCTGTTGTCCACTAGAATCAACAGATTACTACCAGCCTGGCATTAGGATCGATGATCCGGGGAGATATTGTATTGCACCGGCCGAGCGCTTTCTAGCACTCTATACTGATGCTAGACCGAGGGTCCCACCATGGAGTCAGATCAGAGCACGACCGCAACCATGCTGAGACTCCACATGTTGCAGCCCTCTGCTGCCTTGTAACACTATCACGTGTCAGTGCTTGACACACGTAGTGTTACTACCACTGCAATTCAGCTGCATTTAAATTTCACTGGCAAGCGGCAGTTGGGATGCTATGCTGGTTGGCAAGCATGCAGTTCAGCTTCCCATCTGAAAGAGGCCTCACCGATTTAAATTGGACCAGTCAAATACCATTGCAGCTGATTTTGATTGGGCTCCCTTTCAACCTGCAGATTAATTGCAACCAAATATGCATCAACTCACTCGCCATCCATATTGCTTACCATCACCTTCCTATCACTAGAATCTGTAAATCACTAAAATCTACTTATTAGTACCTGCGTGTAATTAGAAACTATCTGTCACACGTTTTGTGTTGTGTTGTTAGTATTACTACCTTGTGATTTGTATTATCTGCTTGTTGGAAATATTTGGTAAATTCTGCATGTCACCGGTAATATCTGCATATTGTTGGTATGCTCTACTTGTTTTTGGTAATATCTACAATACCTTTTGTAAGAAAAGGTGGCGTGACTTGGGGGTGTGGCCTGTGTGGGTGGGTGGGACTTAGGGCACCAGAACTTCTGTGCCTATAGGCTCCTGAGCTGTAAATCCAGCCCTGAGTGTATGTATTGTAGTCTAGGGCCAATTTTAGGGGGGAGCCAGTTAACTTATCTGTACGTTTTTGGGATGTGGGAGGAAACCGGAGTGCCTGCAGGAAACCCACACAGACACGGGGAGAACATACAAACTCCTTGCAGATAGTGCCCTGTTTGGGATTCAAACTTGAGGACCCAACGCTGTGGGGCGAGAGCTCTAACCACTACTCCACCCGTGTGTTTCATTTTGGAGACATCAATGTTCTGTTCATTTTGTTGATGGTTCTGTTCAGTGTGGCAGATTCTCCACTTCCTGCATCAAACTTGATGATAAGCTCAATAAGTAAATTGTACCATGAGCCTCTCGGCGTGTCCTGTATTATGTATGATCAGAAAGAAAGCTGTTGGGCTACAGGCTCAGTGCTGACACTTTTATTATTATTATTTAGTATGTGTATGGCACCAACATCTTGCGCAGCGCTGTACAGAATATATTGTCTTGTCACTTAACTGTCCCTCAGAGGGGCTCACAATCTAATCCGTACCATAGTCTTATGTCTATCAGAATCAGAATAGTTTTATTTCGCCAAGCATGACTGGGTCATGCCCAGAATTGGGTTTGGCACAATACATCTAGCTCTGAGAGGTACATAGGCAGAGAAGATCATCACAAATACAGTACAATACAACAAGGACAAGATAGTAAAAACATCGTACTCAGGAACATATTGCACTCAAGAAAGAGGAAATGTATGTACACAAATATACATTCAGCGGACGTATGCATTGTTCCAGTACGCTGCTGGAGTCTAACCAGGGTGCAGGGACAAAGTCCAATCAGTTAGGAGTGATGGCAGGTTACTTCGAAAAGCGTATTTATTACACATCGCTTCTATGCAGGTGGTAAGGCACAGATAGAGGGTGGCAGAATGTTACGGGAGTTGAGGAGACTGACGGCTGCAGGGAAGAAGGAGTTCTTGTGTCTGGTGGTCTTAGTGGGGATGGCCCGAAGTCTCCAGCCCAATGGTAGTGGGGAGAAGAAACTATGTATGTATTGTGTAGAGTATGCATCATAGTCTGGGACCAATTAACTTATCAGTATGTTTTTGGGATGTGGGAGGAAACCGGTGTGCCCAGAGGAAACACACACAGACTCGGGGAGAACATACAAACTCCATGCAGATAGTGCTCTGGGTTGGATTTGAACCAGGTACCCAGCACTGCAAGGCAAGAGGGCTATCCACTATGCCACCACGCTGCCCATCAAACAGTTCTTGACATTGACCTGAGCTCTGTCTGTGGAATTCTGCTTGAATAATACTTATCGTGTATCTGCCTCTGATAATGTGCCTTCTGCTCATCCATATTTATTTCAAGCCATTTGGTCCACCAGGCCTGTCAGTCAGGGAGACTTCTGAATAATGTGAAGGTTAATGGGAGGTATGTGAACTCTGCAATCTGAGCTGGTGAACTGAACATCTGTCTTAAGTTTCATGAGAAATGCTTAGGGGTAAATGCCTCCATATGAAGCAGAGTAGGTTGTTTTGTGCGTAGTCACTATTGTAGAGGGTGATGTGTAATTACTGGTAGTAATGCAATTATACAGTGTATTGGTACGTGTGGTTAATGTAGCCCTTCCTGGATGCTCATGATGGGTGACTGATTCTCGGCAGATCAGCTTTCAGCAAAGGTGGACTCACTGGAGACGCTCAGACATCTTACTGGTAGGTAACCATTTTACTGCTGAGTGTAGGTTTACAATGGTTTGTACAGCCGAGACCCACACATACGTTACAATATGTGGGTGACTTGTAAAATTCACTCAAGCAGTAAAATAGTTGATGGCTTTTCCTCTTCACAAACCGATGTGGGTCCTCTGCCTTTGGCAGGATGCAACGGATGTAGCAGAGTAAAGGTGGCCACTTACCATACAATTCGCTGAACAATCTTTTATGAACGATTCTTCGTATGAACGGTCTGAAATGATCTGAACATTTATGACCCCTTATCTTCTAACCAATCAGATTAATGAAATTGATCCAATTTTGGGATTGATCCCGTCAATCTGATTGGATTGGTTAGAAGATTTTTGTCCACTAGTGGTCCCAAACAATCATTTCTGATCGTACATATGAAGAATCGTTTGTAAATGATCGTTCAGCAAATTGTATCGTTAGTGTCCACCTTAAAGCTAGTCATACCATTAGGAAAATCCCTCTCTGATCAGGCCAAGGTTGTGATTCCGCGCATATAGTTACATTACAAAGTATGCCAGTGTCATGTGGAACAGGTGATCGCGGTGACGCCGAACACTGGCGGAGGCGGTCAGAAGTCACACGAGCGGATAGTGAGCCTTTAACACTACATATGGGCGTGCGGAGGCACACTAATACACTTGGGGGACACCGACCTTGGGGTCCGTCGGTCATCGCAATATTAAAGGCCCTTATTGCCATGCAGATGATGGATCCCTTGCAACCAAGGCTTTCCCAGCATTCTCGATTGATCCGGTTGACCGTTTTGGCTCTGAAATCGAAAAAAAGATCTATCAGGTGGCCATATTGCGGCAAAGATTCTGGATCGGCTAGCAATATCAAGCGATGCATGGGTACCTTCAGGCTTGTTTTCCACTGTACCCACTTTTTTGTATTCTTTGGATCATCTGTGATCTGAAAGACGCTCGGACGCCAGCAACAAAGTGTTAACTGCGGCAACATGGTAGTGCAATTTGATTTTCACCCCAAACGCAAATTCAAGAAAAATGTTTGGCTGAGAAAAACAGATCTGAGTACTGGGAGCAGATAACAAGTTCAACAGTTCAAGATCTGTCTGTATGGTAACTGAATAATGTAAAAAAAAGACACTCCTATATCCCTGAAACTCCAAAAATTTAGGGTAGATTTTTACTTTTAAATGTAAATCCAGCAAGGTCCTATTTAGGAATAGAAACCTATATACAATTCTTTATTTCATCAAATTATTTTCACTTCATTTTTCCTTTAAAGCAACACCAGATTAACGCATAGAATGTAAGAAATCCTTCAGGATTTTAAATTATCTTGTTTTTTGCATCTAAAAACCCTTCCTCTCTGTATGTATTGTTGTATATTAGTATGTAACCCAAACCCTCCCAGTGATGTTTTGCCTAGGCCATTTAATTATGCAGTCACTTGGAAAGATGAAAGCAGCTGGGCACATCCAGTAATTTAAACAGCATTAAAATCAGTAACAAAACATCTGCATCAGTCCACCAGGAGAGAGGGGAACAAGCAAAGTGAAGATGTCGACAGCTGTTTCGCACTCAAACTATAGAGCGCTTCCTCGGTCCTGAGGAAGCGTTCTATAGTTTGAGTGCGAAACAGCTGTCAACATCTTCAGTTTGCTTGTTCCCCTCTCTCCTGGTGGACTGATGCCGAGGTTTTATTACTGATTTTAATGCTGTTTAAATAAAGGCGCTTTTACTGGATGTGCCCAGCTGCTTTCATCTTTCCAAGTGACTGGCATGGTAAACTCTGTTTTGAGCTTGGAGCACTCCTGGCAAGCCTGTGGTGGTCTTGTGCACCTTTTTCTCTACTACTGTTGGATATTTAGTTATGCAGTTTTGTGCTCCAGAGCACTCTGGGAGACCAGGGCCTCGATTCATAAAGCATTACCTCATGCGGTAATGCTGAAAACAGCAGACTTTACCGACCACTTAGCAAAATGTCAATTCATAAAGGCTGTTACCGCATGAAAAGCTGACATTACCGACCAGGGAGCTAAATTACCGACTTGGCTGCAGTTACCGACAACACATGTCAGTAAATTGTCAGCAAATGTCAATTCATAAAGCCTTCAACATGCGGTAAGCCTGGCGGTAGTTACCGACACCTCTGGTGAGGTCTTAACAAGTTACCGACAGCTCTGACAGCTCTGATTAATGCAAAGTGCAGAGATCCGAAAGTCTGTTTGATTCATCTGTGGAGAGAGCCAGAAAGCCCTCTGTGTGAATCATTTCAGCAGGCAGGGAAAGACTGTGTGACTCATCTGTCTGAGTCATCAGTGGAAAGAGCCGGCTGTGTGAGTAATTTCAGCAGGCAGGGAAAGACTGTGTGACTCATCTGTCTGAGTCATCAGTGGGAGAGCCAGAGAGAGCCGTCTGTGTGATTCATTTCTGCAGAGCAAAGAGGGAATCGGGACACTGCACTACTCTACCGCTCAATGGGCTGCGGTAATTTACCGACCTCCAAGGGCAGCTGGGGAAATCTTTATGAATTAGCACACAGACCGGGAAAATACCGAGTGCGGTATTTTCCCGACAAGATTTTTGTTATCGCACTGCTGTTTATGAATCGAGGCCCAGGTGTTGTTTCTGCTCACTTCGGAAGCCACAATAAACAAACATTCGGCAATGATGTTCCTTGTCAGCATTGAAGATGTGGCCACCGGTGATAAAGTTTAGAATATAAATCTGGGAGAGGAAAAATGTTTACACTGCACAAACATTGACTACATATTTTATAAAGAAATATTGTACATTACATTCACTAAAGTTCCTCTTTAATTTATTGCTCTCAAATATCCCACTAGAGTGCATTTCTTCTGTTTCCTGCAACACGTATGAGAGGAATCGGCGCGGGAGACTTGGGCGCAGGATACAGCCGGTATATGGCTGATCCTGCTGCTGCACAAGTCCCGGACGTGTTAAATACTATTCCCCCTCCAGGCCACCATGGATGGTGGGGAATTAAATAATTCGGCTTCCAGCAATTGCTGGAGGCCAAATTATAGTGTTTTATAAGTAACTTCAGCTCAGTCTTCTGACAGCGCCGAAGTTACTCCTTGTGTGCCCAAGTCTCCTGCGTTGGATTCACTGTGTTCGTCCTGCAAAACTTCAAATTTTTTCCTGATGCTGAAGAACGGTGAATAAAAAAATGAAGAGCACTAAAGGAGAGTTTCTGTATGAATAGAAAGTAAGAATTATGTCCAAGTAATGATATTAGTTGATCTTTTGATGTACAGCTCACGAGTCTCTGATCACTGCATGGAAGACCTGGTGGGGTTGATTAGAGTAAATCGGTTCCATGGTACAGCAGACAGACTTCCGGCTGAGTATCTGCTAATGGACATCAGCTCTGGTACAGCACGCTGGACCTTAGCACTTAGCTTTTCCAATTTCTCCAGGAGGGAAGCCACATGCTTCTGCCTCTGCATTCTTCCCAGACAGGGACTTGTCACGTCGTCCTTTCACCAGTGTTCTCTCAATCTCTAGAGCAGTGGCCAATCAATATCTCTGTAAAGGGTAACCTGCGTATGGAGCCTCCTTCACCTGCTGAGTCTCTTCTGAGACATCCTTTGCCCTTTCTTTATTACAGCTAATAAAAGGGATCTTATTTATTTTTGTGTTTGTCTTTTATTTTAAATAGAAGAATAAGGTGTTCTCATTTTGTCTGGGTTTTGTTAACACAGATTTGAAATGGCCCAGTATGCCAGATCTGTGATTTTGTCTGATTTACGACTCTAGTTAAAAATAACACATGCGCTACAGATGTTTGGAGGATACTGAAGTGTGAGAACAGAAGAATAGGCATGGAGGTCCTGCCGCTCGTGAACTATGTACACGTGCTTTTCACTATTCAGAAATATTCACTGAGATTCAGAATGCTTTGAAAATGTATTGAGATTGATTACTGTGTGCCACTTCTCTGTAGTGGCTTGGTCTTCCTGGCTTCTTCATGCAGTCTGTGCTGGTAGGCATAGATGAAGCTTCTCATCTGGTTGTGTTATACATTAACGTGAACCTTAATATTCCTAAAATCGGCAACCTTTTACTTACCTTGAGCTTCTTACAGCCCCCCGTAGTCCGTGGCATCCTCTGAGCCCCTCAGTTCTCAAACTAGCAGCCGCATTACACCTGTGACATGAACAGGAGTCGGGGCAAGTGTTCATGCATGACCCCATCCATCTCAATTGCACTCCCGTCCTCAAGAGCATTCTGCGCATGCGCAATAATTTCAAGAACCATGCAAAACCATGCAAAGGAGCATGATAGAGACGGGCCCGCACATGCGCACTTGCCGTGACTCCTGTTCAGGTTGCAAGTGTAACGTGGCCACCAGCGGGAGAACAGAGGGGGCTCAGAGGACACTGATGGACCCCACGAACTACGGGGGGCTTGAAGAAGCCCCAGGTATGTAAAAGGCAATCAATTTTGGGTATGTTTAGGTTCACTTTAAAGTGTACCAGAACTGAAGCTCGGGTACAAAATCACATACGGTACTTACCCAAGAAGAGGGAAGCCTCTAGATCCTAATGATCCTTCCCGAGGCATCCTCCATTATTCTTCTGGTGGAATGCAGCTGTAGTGTGCCTGCACGAGTACAGTCGCGCCTATGCAATAAGCTCCAGCCACTCAAGCACAAGCGGCTCTGTGCAGCTGTGAAGGCGTGGCCATGCTCATGCGGCTGCAGCAAAGCTCCGCTTGTGCCAGCAGAGGAGCGCAGCCCTGATCAGCTGGAGGGTACCAGGCAGTGTCCGAGGCCCAGAGGACAGCGTAGGAAGCCCCTGGAGAACACAAGTCAAAAAAGTTAATACAGAAAGTCCCCGTTGTCCGGAACTCAGGCAACTGGAAGTCTCAACCAACCGGCATGCCTAAGTGATAACTGAGACTTTGTTTTTTGAGGGATTTGAGGCTTTCAAAATACTTACTGTCCCTCCAGCGACGTCTATCAGCCTTCCTGCAGCACGCAGTGGGCTCCTAACTGATTCCGGGCGTCCATGCATGACACATGATCTGATGCTGGTCAATGACATACCGGCTTAGGTGTACGGGGAAGCCAGAAAGCCGCTAGGAGCCCGCTAGTTGCTGCAGGGAGGCTGCTGGAGGCTCGGTAAGTATTGGGGGGGGGGGTCCTGTGCTTTTTAGGCCGTTTGCTTAAAGAGACACTATGGCGAAAAATTTTAAAATGTACAATATGTGCAAACACAGACAAGTAAGAAGTATATTTCTTCCAGATTAAATGAGCCATAAATGTATTTTCTCCTATGTTGCTGTCACTTACAGTAGATAGTAGAAATCTGACAGAAGTGACAGGTTTTAGACTAGCCCATCTCCTCATAGGGGATTCTCAGCAAGGCTTTTATTCTTTATAAAGATGTTCCCTAAAAAGGATTTAAGCAATGATGCTGGCCAGCTTCCCAGCTCGCTACACAGATTTTTGGCAGTTGGAAAGAGCAACTGCCATTCACAAAGTTCTTTTGAAAATAAATAAATCCCTGAGAATCTCCCATGAAGAGAAAGACTAGTCCAAAACCTGTTGCTTCTTTCAGATTTCTACTACCTCCTGTAAGTGACAGCAACATAGGAGAAAAGTAAATTATGGCTCATTTTACTCTGGAAAAAAAATATACTTCTTATTTGTATATGTTTGCACATAATTTAATTTTTACAATTTTTCTCCATAGCGCCCCTTTAAGCAACCTGCAAGTACATGTATACGGCATCAGGCGATACACGCCAAGAGCGTTTGTTTACATTCCAGCGTTGATACGTTTGTGGTTAACAAGTAAAAAAGATACTGTTATCTGCAGTTTGGATGCGGATTTGAAGCTGAATAGCAGGAGAAAGTGCTTTGTTAAACCATTTCAGTGATGTTCTGCTAGAATATTTTTCTGAGATAGTAGCTTTCAAGCTGTGAGGAATCTTTTAGAGCAAAGTAGAAATGCTGGCTTTCAGACCACTTTAAGCTCAATCCTGTGTCAGCTTTAATGGTGTCAAGCCAACGCATTCTCTGGCGGTCTTGTCACCTTTTGCCACTGATCAGTCCTAGCATTAGGTCTTTATCTAAGGAATTTGATTGCATCATGTGGATCGAAATATGTGAGTCTGAGTCTGGTGATCTTGCCTTCCAGTGACATGTCTGGTCTTATCAGAGGTGTATCTAGAGGGGTGCAGGTATGGATCTTGCCATGGGCACCATGGGCGCCATGCCTGCTCCTGTGCTTCACCACTTTGCCTGCTCCTGTGCTGTGCCTTTCCTCAAATCAGATTAATTCTGTTATCTGGGGCTACTTTATTTTATGTAGGGTGCATTTGTCTTAGTGTTTGGAAAGTGGACAGAGAGGGAATAGGAAGACATATTTCCAAAAAAGTCACTTCAGCAATATCCCGAGCCCAACAACACAGGCAACCATAATAACACGTTTGTGACAGAGGAGAGGATGCCATTTTTAGAGGGTAAGGGGGCTCTGACGGAGGAAGGGGGGCACAATTTCAGTGTTTGCCATAGGTTCTATATTACCCAGGTACGCCCCTGGATCTTATACGTTCCAATACTTCTTTATTCGTCATCCTTGCTGTCCATGGAATGCGAAGCAACCGTTGCCAGCACCACAACTCGAAGGAGTCAATCTTTCTTCTATCTGCTTTTCTTAGGGTCCATTTTTCGCAGCCATACATGGTTACGGGGAAAACAATGGCATGAACCAGTCTAATTTGGTCGTAATGCTAATGTCTTTGCTTTTCCATACTTGGTTCATGCTTACCATCGCGTTTCTGCCGAGGGTTATCCAACGTTTTATTTCATGACTACAATCACCATTTCGATCTATCTGAGAGCCGAGGAAGGTGACTTCCTGCACTCATCAGATATACATTCTATAAAAACATGACATGGCATTTATTGTATCAGCAGATTTAATCCACCGAGAAAGTAATATGAATATCATGCATGTTCTTCAGAGCTAATCATTGCTCCAAAAACAACATGGATTCTGTGTTTAGTTAGCTGTCGTTATTGAATATTTACATTCATTCAGGAAGTGTTGGTGTACAGAAGCACGGGTGAAATGTCAGATCATCTCAATGTATTTCTCTAGTTACTAGAACACTGACTGACACTGCTGGGGTGGGTGGTGAGAAATTAATTTAAGTGAGCCCTTGAGAAATGATTCTCCACTCATTATCAACATCATTGTGTGTCTTTCCACTTTTTCAACCAAGGGGTCTTAATGAGAGTTTCTGCTTTTCTTAATGAATGAATATGCATTCTAGAAAAATGTCTGAAAATTCTATTTCTAATTAAGTCTCCACTAACAATTTACATCTCCAAATTGAATTTGTACTAATCAAAATTATTTTGATAATAGGAGCTTAGAAGTAAACTCTTCTGGGTGAAAAGCATGAACTGATTCTTTAGATGGCATACTAAGTGTAGCAAACTGTAAAGTAAAGGGTCCCTGGAGTGACGATGTTAATGTGAAGACATAAACATGTGTATGTAAAGTTTTTTTCTATCACCATAAAAACTCAAAATTCATTGTTTGCTTTATAACTCTAATCAAAGCAAAAACACAAATGCCTAATGCTGGGAATACACGATGCGTTTCTGCTGCTCGCTTCTCCGCTCGATCATTTTGCCACTCGATTCTCTTATCTTCTGCTCATTTTTCTTACCTTTTTCCATTCACTTCTATCAGAAGCATAACATAAAAAGACTGGTCTTATGTCACTTGAAGGCATATTTACACTTCACTACTTGATAACCTTGTCGATTTGCAATGTTATCATCATTATATGATATATTATCAGATTGTCTTGTAATTTACTAATTACATGATATTTTATTAGATTAGCTTGTAATTCACTAATTGTTGTTCAAACAATGAAGATTTCTATCAGAGAGGGATATCTGTTGGTAAAATTGGGTGGCCATCTGCCAGTGAATGGCTACCTTGAGGCCCTGTTCCCAGCTGCAGCAGCCAGATCACGTAGGGCCAGCAGGAGCTGACAGTTCAGTGTCGGCTTCGATGGTCCGCTATAGTGTGGCCGAGCAGTTAATTGTCAGAGGATTGTAGCCACTAGCCACTTTAAAGCATTTGTAGTTAATGTTCTTTTTCTTTGTACCAATAGTAGCTTCCTGAAAGATTAACTATCTGGATTACATTTTGCTTTTATCAAATATTACTTACTAGCTGACCTAAGCTTGTTTAAAAACGGGCTCTAGGTCTGTCACCACGGCAGCATTACAGTGAATGGCGCATGCACATTACAGTGAATGGCGCATGCACCGACCTGTCCTGCATCCTGTCCCAATGGCTGTCAGTGCTGAAGATGCGCAGTAGCGCAAAATCACTGACACAGGGACGTGGGACGCAGGGGCACAGGGAAGTTATATAAAGCGATGAGGCAAATTATTTTGATAAAGTTTATATTTGTAATAGTTTCCATTTCTACATTTCTCACTTGTGATTAGTCAGCTGAATCCCATCACAGATTTATGAATATTATTGTCACATGATCTGAGATTAGTGTCAGTTTTATAAATCACCATCTCCATGTTATTAACCTCCTTTAAATCTTTCATTTCAAATAACAGGTGTCTGATTTGGTGATCATCTTAAACCACAAAAGAGCAGTAGAAGCTTTTGCGAAAGGTGGCAATCTTACTCTTGGCGGGAATTTCACAGTGGCCATCGGACCTTTAGGAAGGTAAATGGTGAAAGCTATGTAGTGAAAGAACAGGATATGATTGTTTAATGGCTTGAAGACTAGCTAGACTCGGTGGTGGTGGTATGTTCAGCCATGTGTGAAATGCTGACAGGGTTTTCCAGGACTTTGGTTAATCATTATTTTTTTTTTTTAAAGATTCTTTATTTTTATTTTTCAAGAATTTAAGATACAACACGAAAGGTATACAGAAATACAAAAATACAGGAAGTTTGTCATAACAGGCATCCGTACAGGAGTTACCAGAGGACATTTCACTTAAAATAATGTGCGTCTATATAACTACATCCTTAATCATTAAGATGCGAAATCAGGCCACAGACCAGCGTGGCCCGTAGTGACATCTTAGTGTACCTGATGAACCATATGAGTAAACAGAAATTACAGATGATATAACTGTGTGTGAGTGGGTGTCCACTTAATTGCTTAGAAAAATCAGGTGGTCCTGGGTCCATAAGGGAACATACACCAGGAACCATCAGTACTTTAAGATTACGGTTGTGGGCAAACCAGTCACCAGCTTCAGGCCCATTCAAATGGATCTAGGCTAGACTGAGAGGGACGCCGTCCGTAGGTGAGGAGAACAGACAAGCATACCCATCAGTCCAGGCAATCTCCTGATTTCTGTTAGACAGCTATGACTGACAAGGTGACAGAGAGAGAAGGGAGAAAGGAAAGAGGTTAGGGAGCATAGAAAAGGAGACAAAGTTAAGAGAAAGGTATAAGATGTGTCAGAGGACCGCCCCGCGACGCCGGCTCTCGTTCCCCGAATGCCCAGGGGTTAGTGCATGGGCGTCATGGGGGCATAAACCTGCTTGTTTGGGGGAAGGTTCAAATCCAGCATAACTAGCTAGTATTTGGACCATTTTACTTTGCATACATCAATTAACCCCATGATCATGCACAAGGGACCGATAATGATCAGATTCCTTAAACTCAAACCAGCCATACCAAGTCTTCCAGAATTGTTCGTGTTTATCGTGTATAGTTGCAGTGAGTTCCTCCATATACCTAGTCTGGTCAACCTCCCGCATCCACTCCAAGATTGTGGGGGGCTCTGTGGATTTCCACTTTTTTGCTATCATGGCTCGAGCTGAGTTTATTAGATGTCTCGTGAGTGTTTTCTTATATTTACGAATAGACCAGGAGTTATGATGTAATAAAAAAAAGGCTGGTGAATCTGGCGGAGAGAAGTCTGTCATTTTGTGCATCAGGTCCCTTATGTCTGTCCAATATTGTCTAATTTCACTGCAAGACCAGAATATGTGCAGTATTGTCCCTGTATCCCGCCCACATCTCCAGCATATGGGAGGTGTCCCAGGAAACATCTGATGCAGCCTAGAAGGTGTGAGGTACCACCTTGTGAAAATTTTGTACCCTGCTTCTTGATTTTTGGAGGAGATAGAGGATTTGTGGGAAAAAGTGAGGATCTTCCCCCACTGTTTATCAGAGAAAGAGCATCCCAGGTCCTGTTCCCATTTCTCCTTATATGTTGAGGCAGGTGCCTCAGGGTTGTTCAGGAGAGAGTACATGAAAGATATCATACCCCTCATTGCGCCCTCCCCCTGGCAGGTTTGTTCGAATGGTGTTAGGGGTCTATTAAAACATTGTTTAGTGCCTTGGGACAGAATAAAGTGCCTAAATTGCAGCCAGGACCAATGATCTAAAGTTGGTGAATTAAGATCCTGTCGTAGCCTCTGTAGTGGGACCCATTGTCCCCCCTCCAGAAAGCTTTGCGCTCTTAGGTTAGTGCATTCACGCCATGAAGGGTAGCTTTTGGGGGAGAGTCCAGGGGGGAAGCTAGGATTGTCCAGTACAGGGAGCAAAGGCGAAGGCCAGGGCGATATAGCAGAGTCCTGCCTGAATTTTGCCAGGGTTTTAAGTGTCTGGGATATTAGAGAAGCTGCAGGGTCCAGTCCTGTGGGTGACAGGGCCGACCAGGGGGACAGTGCCAGTCGTCCTTTCATTAACTCATTCTCCATACCCACCCACCGTTTAAATTGTGAGTGCCTGTGCCAATCTATTATTCTGATTAGTGTGGCTGCTGCATGGTAGAGCTTTGGATTTGGAACAGCCATTCCTCCTAATTCTTTAGGAGCTGTTTGAAGGGCATATTTAAGTCTCGGTTTACGGCCGTTCCATATAAATTTCGAGAAAGTTTGTGTAACTGCTCGAAAGTATTGGGCCGGGATAGAAATCGGCAGGGTTTGGAATAGATAAAGTAAACGGGGCATAATTGTCATTTTAATAATATTGGACCTCCCAAACCATGAAAAGTGAGGTTTGTCCCATTGATGTAAGTCTTGTTTAATACGTTCATGAGTGGGTATAAAGTTGGTTGTGAATAGATCTTTTGGGTTCGGGGTGATCAGTACTCCTAGATATTTCAGGGCATTCTTGGGCCATTTAAAAGGGAAGTTAGATTGTAGTGTAGACTTCAGATCTCTAGGGAGTAGGACACCCAATGCTTCGCTCTTGTCATAATTAATAGACATATTTGATAATTGGCCGTATCTTTTGAATTCTAATAGTAGGTTAGGGAGGGATATGTGTGGATTTGTAAGATAAAAAAGCAAATCATCCGCGTAAGCAGCTACTTTATGGGACGAGGAAGGGAGAGAAATACCTGTAATGTCAGGGTTGTTACGAACTGTGCATAGAAACGGTTCTAGGGAGAGGGCAAAGATTAGGGGGGAGAGTGGGCACCCCTGTCTGGTCCCGTTCCGGATATTGAACGTTTCAGAAAGTACCCCGTTCGCTTTCACTTTAGCATGAGGGCCCGAGTACAAAGCCAGTATCCGCCTACGCATTTTGTCACCCAGACCCACCTGCTCAAGGGTCAGGTCAATGAAGTCCCAGTCCACCCTATCAAAAGCTTTTTCAGCATCTGTAGATAATAGCATGGTGGGGGTGGACCGGGACCTCACCCAGTGGAGAATGTCTAGCGTACGGATTGTGTTGTCTCTCGCTTCCCTCCCTGGTATAAAACCAACTTGGTCCGGGTGTACCAGATCGGAGAGGAGCGGCGCTAATCGATTGGCTAGCATTTTGGCATATAATTTGAGATCTACGTTTAAAAGGGATATGGGTCTAAAGCTTTGACATTGTGAGAGATCTTTTCCAGGTTTTGGTAGGACTGAGATATGTGACTCTAGCATCTGGGTCGGGAACCGATTCTGTCCAGGGGGCGATTCGGTGATAGCATTGAAGGCTTTTAACATGTGAGGGAGTAGTACACTGTTGAATTTTTTATAGTATTCAGGGGTATACCCGTCTGGGCCCGGGGCTTTGCCATGGGGGACCTGGGACATAGCTATAGCCAGTTCATCCGCAGTGAAAGGCTCTTCAAGGTCTCTGACTTGGACATGCGATAGGGATGGTATACCTGATTGCCGAATGTATTCTGCTGCCCTCTCTCTATTGCTTGTGTTGTTAGTTTTACATGTGGAGGGAGGGAGATTATATAGTTTGGAGTAATAATCCCTGAAGGCTCCTGATATCTCTTCATATTTGTGTAACATCTTTGAGTCCTTGTTCTTAATGCCTGCGATGTAATTAGAAGTCTGTTGAGTTTTTAGGGCCCTGGCTAGGATAGTACTGCATTTATTCCCGTATTCATAGAAAGTGCGACGGCATCTTTCTGCTGCGTATTTAGCTTTGTGGAATAAAAGATTTTTAAGGGACTCCCTCTGTCTTGTAAGGTCAGTTAGGACTGTTGAGGATAGAGTTTGCTTGTGCTTTAATTCCAGGTTTTTAATGGAAGTTAAGGTATCTTGTATCTCCTTTTCCCGTGCCCGTTTCCTTCTGGCTCCTTCTCTAATTAGTAGGCCTCGCGCATAACATTTGTGAGTTTCCCACAGTACCAGCGGGGGCGTATCCTCTTTGTTATTAATTTGGAAAAATTCCTCCAGGTCACTTTTGAATTTTTGAAAGAATGTTTTATCTTGGAGTAGTGAGTTATTAAGGCGCCAAGAAGGTGAGCCTCGTCTGCATTCTCCTAAGGCAAGATCTACTGCTATTGGTGCGTGGTCTGATAGAGAGATGTTGCCAATTGAGGGGGAGGCAGAAGTTGATAGTAGATTATGAGATATAAATATATAATCGATCCTGGAGTATGAGCTGTGTGGGAATGAGAAGAATGTGTAATCCTTTTGAGTAGGATTATGTACTCGCCAGACATCAATTAGTTGCATGTTGTGGAGGAGAGATTTGCATTTATGAAGGAGCCGTCTGGAGATCGGGAATTTTTGGGATGAAGAGTCTAAGATGGGGTCTAAAGTTAGGTTGAGATCCCCCCCCAATAGCGATGCTCCCCTCTGCAAATGTAGATAGTTTAGATAAGAAGGTCTGGAGGAAGGAGACTTGTTGGGTATTGGGCGCGTAGTAAGAGCCAATTGTTATTTTGTGGTTGAACACCATGCCCTTTATGAGATTAAATCGGCCCATTGGGTCAGTATATTCTGCGGATAGGAGGAAGGGGGTATCCCGTGATATCAGTATAGCTGTACCCTTTGTTTTAGTGTCTTGTGGGGCGCTATAGAAAGCGAGCTTATAATATTTATTTAACAATTTGGGTGGGTTAGGGCCTTTGAAGTGGGTTTCTTGTAAACATACCACGTTAGCTCTTTCTTTATGGCACATATGAAGGATAGAGGATCTTTTTTCAGGTACATTGAGCCCCCTAGCATTCAGGGACAGCATCTTAAGTGATTGATGGAATATGGGTCAGCACGGAGCGGGCCCCCCGACACATAAGGGAGCAGATTAGAAGAGCAGATAGAAGGGTGAAAAGTAGAAAGAGGAAAAGTGACAGGAATACATATGAAACAGGGCGTGTAAGAAACCACGCCATTAACGGTAGGAATATACAAACAGTATAAAAATTACCTGGAGACCACATAGTGGCCTATATGTTGATGTGTATTAACACTTCTGATAGGAAACCTAAGTTCCTAAATACTTGGCACCTGCCGTGGGGTAAGAGAGACCACACCTATGAAGGCTGTGCGTCCCTGGACCCCCGGCGTGCCCGTGTGCGTTTAACCAAGATTCATGAACGTATTTTCTAGCCTACATAACATATACTATTTACTCTCTCAAAGGAAAATAAGATGGTTTATTTAATACCTTCCTCATAGCCAAGAATAATTAAAGTCTAAAGTTTTATCCCCCGCCGCTCCCCCGTCCCGAGCCCCTCCCTCCAACCTCCCCCTCACTACTCTCCAGAAGTAAGTTAACTGTGTGCCCTGCACATGTGAGTGATGCTTCCATAAGGCCATGAAGGGGTGTGCACCACCTGTTTGATGATATAGGAAAGTTAGTGCCTCTCCCCCCCCCCCCCGGACCCCCCCGGGCTAGGTACCCCATTCCACGCCCCCCAGGCCAGCAGCGGCGCCCCCCCGCCCCCCCGCGGCCCGCAAATGCGTACCCCAGGGGGGCGGGGGCGGGCAAGCCGCCACCGGGAGGAGGGCGCGGAGGCCCGTCATTGCAACTGGAGGGGGACCGGGGGAAGCAGACAAAGACCCCCGGCAGGGCTCCCAGATGCCTCACGATACTAAGCACAAGTCACTCACCCGATATCTACCCTTCCCCCAGGCCTCCCATCCCTCCTCTCCCCTTATGGAATGCATAATTAGCACGGTGCACCCCCCACTGGTCCCATATATGAAACGACTGCCCCCCCATGGGATCATTATATAACAGCTTCACCACAATACCATGGGAGTTAATAAAGGACTATTTTTTTCCCCGCTAACTATATATTGACCTACTGCATTGACAATTCATATAGTTCAGATAGTACAGCATAGATAATCTAGAAGACAGTGATATATTTAAAGCAAACCTCCGTATTCCGCTGTAGGTCCGAGAACATTTTATACACCCTGTAATCTGATGCGAATGGTGGGGAACAGTCGTCTCTCAAGTTAAGGCTAGGGGGGCACATGGGGGGACAGTCCGTCCCATGTCCTTTAAGCCTGTGTACCCTGTGGGTGTGAGATAAGCATTGGCAGATTTTAATAACCCCCCTCACGGGGCGGATAGACGGAGGCTCAGGGTCCAGGACATAAAGTACCGTGCTCGGCTCATGCCTCCAGATGCGAAATCCACTCGAAGTAGTGGGCAATAGAAACTAGGTGACTGATAGTCATGCAACAGTGGGTCCAATGAGGGGTGGGCAAAGACCATATAATAGGGGCAATAGGAAGGCGCGTTGTTTCCGCGTAGAGGGTCAGGGCAACGACTACCCTTCAACATCAGTTTATTGTGAAAAGTGCAGCCAAGGGGCCTCGTCCGCAAAATCAAATGACAAGATCCCAGGTGGGGGGAGAGCGGGGCATCACCGGGGGCATAGGAAGGCAAACAATATGTCAATATTCAACAGTACTCACATAGCCTTAGCGGCGAGGCCCGCGTTTTTTTTGTGGACGGGCAACTTCCAGTGTGTCCGGGTCCCATTCAGGTAATTCCACGGAGTCCATAGAGAAGGCTTTGAATAGATCAGATAGCTCTGTCGGATGGCGTAGGGTGAAGGACTTGGAGCCATATTTCATGACCAGCTGAAAGGGAAAGCCCCAGTAATATGACGCTCCCATATTCTGTAGTGCTTGAATCAGAGGCTTCAGCGCTCTACGTTGAATCAGCGTGGAGGGCGCCAAATCTTGGTATAGGGTGATCACAGCTCCCTGCCATGTAATTGCTCCTGCGTCACGGGCGGCCTTCATGATGCTATCTTTCTCCGGGAAATTATGCAGCCTGCAGATGATGTCTCTCGGAGGCTCGTTGTCCTCAGGCATGGCCCTTAGAGCTCTGTGAGCTCGATCAAACTTCAGGCGTTGGTCTACTGGGCGATTCAACAGGCCATTAAAGATAGAGCGTAATGTAGTCGCGATGTCCTCTGCTGAGACCGACTCAGGTACCCCGCGAATCCTTATGTTGTTGCGGCGGTTTCTATTTTGGAGGTCCTCCATCTGTGTTCTCATGGCACGATTATAAGTGACTTGCTTTTCTTTAGCTTCTTTCAGCTGCGCCACTTCGGTTCGTAAGCTCTCCACGCTGCTCTCCACTGAAGAGACTCTATCGGATAGGCCTGTGATGTCTGTGCGGATGGCGGCTATCTCCGCTTTTGTAGATGTAACTATCCGTTCAGTCTGTTCATCTAGGTCCTGTTTAGTTGGAAGGCTACGGAGGTACTTCCATATGTCTTCAAGGTTACATAGCGCCGAAGGGCCTGACTTGAAAGACGTGGAGGTCTGAGAGCTGGAGGGCGCGGTATCCGCCATGTTGGAGGCCTCCGTAGCTGGGGTGAGCGCTTGGAAATAGCGGGTCACCGGTCTCTGATTCGGAGTTGGAGGGCACCGGTCAGTAGCTGAAGTTTTCTTATCGCCCTTCATACCACTTTGAGCACTTGGAGAGGGAAATTTCTCGGCTAGGACAGCTATGAATGCACACGGGGCCGGGAGCTCAGCACACGCACGTCCTTACTCCTCCATAGTTGGCTCCGCCCCCGTTAATCATTATTTTTATGAATTTATATCATGCTGACATTTTTCTCACTGCTTTACAGAGTAGTTACAGCGCTTTACAGGGTACATTGAACAAATAATGGCCACAATTCACTAAGCTCATTTCCTGTCTTTTTAATAATGATTTTGTACTGTTTTTACTGTTATCACCACGGTGATGAAGCATTTTGTATCAGGGATGATTACCGGATACAATCATGAGTGATTACTTATGATTCAAATGAGACTTAATTGGTGCAGGTGTGCGGCGGGGATAGAAAGGGTTTTTTTACCCATAATTCCGCCTTCCGCCCAGCGTTCCAAAGAGTTTTCATGCATCCTCAAACGTTGCAAGCCTCACACCGCTGCACTTCCTCCTTCAAGCCGGAAGGAGGAAGTGCGCCGATGTGAGGCTGCAACGCGACCAATAGAATACGTGAAAGCTCTTTGGAATGCAGTCCGATGGCAGAATTATGGGTAAATAACCTCTTCTATCCCCGCCGCACACCTGCACCAATTAAGCCTCATTTAAATCATGAATAATCATTTGTGATTATTCGTGATTGCATCCGGTGATCATCCCTGTTTAGTATTCACTAAGCAATTTACCTCAGGCAAACCTTAAAATAAGGATTCTGTATTTAAGTTAAAGGGGAACTGAAGAGAGAGGTATATGGAGGCTGCCATGTTTATTTCCTTTTAAGCAATACCAGTTGCCTGGCAGCCCTGCTGATCCTCTGCCTCTAATACTATTAGCCATAGCCCCTGAACAAGCATGCAGCAGATCAGGTGTTTCAGACTTTAAAGTCAGATCTGACAAGACCAACTGCATGCTTGTTTCTGGTGTTATTCAGATACTATTGCAGAGAAATAGACCAGCAGGGCTGCCAGGGAACTGGTATTGATTAAAAGGAAATAAATATGGCAGCCTCCGTATACGTCTTACTTCAGTTCCCCTTTAAGGAGTGATTTCTAAAGTTAAGGTGTTAATCCTTAAAATAATGACAGGATTCTAAAGTTAAAGGCAGGATGTTAATTCACAGAGTGTAATTCAAGTGTAAAGTGTGTGAGGAGTTATCACCTGGTCTGAGCTGTCGTTAAGTGGAATGTTACTACATACTGCAATGTAAAGTTTAGCATTCTGAGCTGTCTGCTTTATTTTTTACGTGTGTGTGTGTGTGTGTGTGTGTGTATCTACATACATACATACACATATATATATATATATATATATATATATATATATATATATATATATATATATATATATATATATATATATATATATATACACATACAGTGGGTTGCAAAAGTATTTGGCCCCCTTGAAGTTTTCCACATTTTGTCACAGTGGTGTACACGTGAGAAGTGGAACGAAAATCATACATGATTCCAAACATTTTTTACAAATAAATAACTGCAAAGTGGTGTGTGCATAATTATTCGTCCCCCTATGATTTGAGTGCAGTCAGTTGCCTATAGACATTTCCTGATGAGTGCTAATGACTAAATAGAGTGCACCTGTGTGTAATCTAATGTCAGTACAAATACAGCTGCTCTGTGAGGGCCTCAGAGGTTGTCTAAGAGAATATCGGGAGCAACAACACCGTGAAGTCCAAAGAACACACAAGACAGGTCAGGGATCAAGTTATTGAGACATTTAAAGCAGGCTTAGGCTACAAAAAGATTTCCAAAGCCTTGAACATCCCACGGAGCACTGTTCAAGCGATCATTCAGAAATGGAAGGAGTATGGCACAACTGTAAACCTACCAAGACAAGTCCGTCCACCTAAACTCACATGCCGAACAAGGAGAGCGCTGATCAGAAATGCAGTCAAGAGGCCCATGGTGACTCTGGACGAGCTGCAGATATCTACAGCTCAGGTGGGAGACTCTGTCCATAGGACAACTATGAGTCATGCACTGTACAAAGTTGGCCTTTATGGAAGAGTGGCAAGAAGAAAGCCATTGTTAACAGAAAGCATAAGAAAATTGCAGTTTGCCACAAGCCATGTGGGGGACACAGCAACCATGTGGAAGAAGGTGCTCTGGTCAGATGAGACCAAAATTGAACTTTTTGGCCAAAATGCAAAACGCTATGTGTGGCGGAAAACTAACACTGCACATCACTCTGAACACACCATCCCCACTGTCAAATATGGTGGTGGCAGCATCATGCTCAGGGGGTGCATCTCTTCAGCAGGGACAGGGAAACTGGTCAGAGTTGATGGGAAGATGGATGGAGCCAAATACAGGGCAAACTTGGAAGAAAACCTCTTGGAGACTGCAAAAAACTTGAGACTGGGGCGGAGGTTCACCTTCCAGCAGGACAATGACCCTAAGCATAAAGCCAGGGCAACAATGGAATGGTTTAAAACAAAACCTATCCATGTGTTAGAATGGCCCAGTAAAAGTCCAGATCTAAATCCAATCGAGAATCTGTGGCAAGATCTGAAAACTGCTGTTCACAAACGCTGTCCATCTAATCTGACTGAGCTTGAGCGGTTTTGCAAAGAAGAATGGGCAAGGATTTCAGTCTCTAGATGTGCAAAGCTGGTAGAGACATACCCTAAAAGACTGGCAGCTGTAATTGCAGCAAAAGGTGGTTCTACAAAGTATTGACTCAGGGGGCCGAATAATTACGCACACCCCACTTTGCAGTTATTTATTTGTAAAAAATGTTTGGAATGATGTATGATTCGACCCACTTCTCACATGTACACTACTTTTATATTGGTCTTTCACATGGAATTCCAATAAAATTGATGCATGTTTGTGGCAGTAATGTGACAAAATGTGGAAAGCTTCAAGGGGGCAGAATACTTTTGCAACCCACTTTATGTGTACACACACACACACACACACACTCACACTCACACTCTCACACTCTCACACTCTCACACTCTCTCACTCTCTCACTCTCTCACTCTCTCACACTCTCACACTCTCACACTCTCACACTCTCACACTCTCACACTCTCACACTCTCACACTCTCACACTCTCACACTCTCACACTCTCACACTCTCACACTCTCACACTCTCACACTCTCACACTCTCACACTCTCTCACTCTCTCACTCTCTCACTCTCTCACTCTCTCACTCTCTATCTCTCTCACTCTCTATCTCTCTCACTCACTCTCTATCTCTCTCACTCACTCTCTATCTCACTCACTCTCTATCTCACTCACTCTCTATCTCACTCACTCTCTATCTCACTCACTCTCTATCTCACTCACTCTCTATCTCACTCACTCTCTATCTCACTCACTCTCTATCTCACTCACTCTCTATCTCACTCACTCTCTATCTCACTCACTCTCTATCTCACTCACTCTCTATCTCACTCACTCTCTATCTCACTCACTCTCTATCTCACTCACTCTCTATCTCACTCACTCTCTATCTCACTCACTCTCTCACTCACTCTCTCACTCTCTATCTCACTCACTCACACACAGACCCAGCCACACACACAATCACACAATCACAGCTTCTCTCTCTCTCCTTCCCTTGCTGTCCTACACAGGCTGCCATTGTCTTTGCATCAGGAGGGATGGAGTTACATCCTACCCGCATGTGCTCCTCCCCTCCCTACCTACTGCATGTGAAAATAACTGCAGAGGTGATAAATACCGATCGATGTGTGGTTTTCACTTGCCTTATTATCACCAGCATTATCTTAGTGAATTGTGGCCAATTGGCTTGATTCATCAAAGTGAACCTAAACCGAACGAGAAAAAAAAAGTTTCACTTAAAGGGAAGGTCCAAGCTGTAACAAAAAAAAACTCCACTTACCTGGGGCTTCCTCCAGCCCCTGGCAGTCGTTCTGTGTCCTCGCCGCAGCTTCTCTCACTTCCGGTGTCCTGCGCTGAAGAAGCCGAACTGCGCAGTAGGGACCCGATGATGTCGCATACACTACGTGTCCCCTCGCCGTGGAGGGCACATGAAGCTGACCCGAAAGCCGACCTGGTGAGGTCGGCTTCTTCAGCGCAGGACACCGGGAGTGAGAGGAGCTGCGGCGAGGTCCCAGAACGACTGCCAGGGGCTGGAGGAAGCCCCAGGTAAGTGGAGTTTTTTTTTGTTTTGTTTTTTTGCCCCCTGTAGTCGATATGTGCCACCACAGCACAGTATACAGCTTGAACACCTGTGAAACACGTTGTATGTCTATTCTCTCGAGGTGTCCATAGGTAGGATTACCAACAAATGCGGTTTGCAATGTTTACATCTATTTAGGTGTGCTTTAAGGCCTCTTTCACAGGGTAGGCTGAAGGAGTTGAAGTCATTACCCATCAGCTGCTCCTTTGCAGCGGCTAGGTGCTTGCTATCGCTCAGCACAGCCATGGAGAGACAGCCACCTCATTGCATCTCATCTGAATGCGGCTGCAGCTGTGCAAACATGATGTTTTCTGCTCCCAGTAACTGCATCCCATGCCAAACACTGACCAGTGTGGTGTTCGAAACGCTGCCATTGCAGCCAAAAGGCACCTAAATTGCAGCCAAAAGGCACTTGCTGAGCAGCGGACGGAAGGCTGAACTGTTTAACAAGAACGCAGCTTAGTCTCCCGCATGAAACATTCTCAGGGCCCTTTCCATTTTACTGCACCTCACCGCTATGCTAATAAAAGCCTATAGGTGCTTTCATACAGCATGCGGTGTGATGGAGGTCACCGATCTACCATGGGCGGATACCGACGTTACCGCGCGACCTCTGCGGCGGCGGGCCAGAAGTCATGTAAGTCTATGACGACGATGTGGTGTGTATGCGCGGAACTGTATTTTTACAATACACTTCTGCGCACTTCCGTATCTCCTAAACAGGAAGTGACCGCAAACGAGCATCACTTCCTTTTTGAATCCCGGCAGAAGGGGATTACCACGCGGTAAAACCCGGAAGGCCTGTTTTTGTCGGTGCCCCCTGACCACAGTCTGAAGCCGCACCCACAGTTTGCATTTTGCTTTCATTTCTTTTTATTTCCTCTATGAAACATAGGTGGATTAATCCCTGAATTAAGAGTTGTGTCCCTATGAGATAGTGCACAAAATATGGAATATTGGTGAGGTCAGAGGACAGGCTTGAAATCCACAGACTTAGGTGCCCATTTGTATGTGTCTAAAAAATGCCACTAAAGTTATATGCACTTCTGTGTGATGTAAGAAGACCTACATTTGATCATATAATATGACTATTTCAGAAATTTGGAGGGAGATGTCGCTATTCGAAGTTCAGCCGCAGTGTACACTTACTGCAAGTCCCGAGGACTGTTTGCTGGCATATCCTTGGAAGGTTCTGGTTTGATTGAAAGAAAAGAAACCAATCGCAAGTAAGTCTGACATCATCATTGGGGTGTTACCAGGAATGAAAGTCCATAGCTCCCAACTGTCCCTCTGTTGGAGGGACGGCCCCCCTTTGGATACCCTGTCCCTCTGTCCTCTTTCTGCCTCATTTGTTCATCTTGCAGGACTGATGTACAGATCTGAGTAAATATATGTTTTTTTTCTACTTAAAGTAGATCGAGATAAACTTTTACTCATTGCATAATTGTGTTCCTTTCATATAGTTTATAGTGCATTCCTAAAACCAAATACTTTTTTTTTTTCGTTTTAATACTCCAATTCCCTATAAACTAAACAAGCCTCGCCCACAGCTTCTCCAGAGAGCCTTGGCATTATGAGCCTTAGTAGCAAGGGCTTATGGGAACTCAGTATGGGCAG
The DNA here is from genome assembly GCF_040937935.1 of Hyperolius riggenbachi. Lineage (NCBI taxonomy): Eukaryota > Metazoa > Chordata > Amphibia > Anura > Hyperoliidae > Hyperolius > Hyperolius riggenbachi. Next base: position 105,760,042 of record NC_090649.1, read on the forward strand.
GAGGAGGAGGTTACTAGCCAGAGATTTCAGAGGCAGAGGGGAGGAGGTGAGGGGAGTGAAGTTTTCACAGGCTGAGGGCTGGAGATACAGATCAGCTTGCCTGTGTGTAACGTGACAAACAGAAAATGGCCGCTCTCATTTTATCACAGGAATAAATAATCATAAACTGTTGAAGCACTTTGCAGCTAGATTTGCTGTGTATACTATCTAAACTTTAGAAAAGATGTATAAACAAGTTACTTGTTATAGTTAGTTTTTCATCTCGGACCTGCTTTAAAAATGTGTTTAATTGAATCTAAACCTTATTCCCATCCTTTAAATTGATATGTTTCTTATTTTCAACTGTTAAAATGAAGGAAAATGAACCAGGATAGAAGGGACCAGTGTGGTTTGAATTATAAAACAACATATTTTTCTTATGAAATCTTTATGGTATGTGTGATTAGGGGTGTAGTGGGGGGGGGCATGGTTAAAGGTGTGGTAGGGGCGTGGCTTAAGTGTCCCTCTTTCTTATCTCAAAAAGTTGAGCGGTATGCTGAAACACCTGATGCTAGATTCTGGTAGCTATGTGAGGTAAATAGTTTTTTGTAGGTAAAATACCTCATGAGGTATTTTCCTCTTTTTTTTTTTTTTTTTAGCAATTCAAGATTTTTCTCCATTTCTGAACATGAGGTAAAACATGAGATAAATGCATAAAGTGAGGTAAAACATGAGGTATTTCAGCGGTAGGCATACAGTAAATAAATAATAGTAGTCTTTAATTGTCTTCCATAAGTTAAGCCCAGTCTACACATGCCGATTTGTCTTATCAATCGAGCCGCATCATAAGATCCGACAGGTCTGATCTCGCCGCGGCCGATTCCCCGCGAGCGGACAATAGCGGGGAATCGAGCGGAAGATAAGCGGCGCCGGCGGGGACGAGCGGGTATCGAATCTGACGCACGCACGGGCGAGCGGGTACGAGGCGGGTACGCACGGGGATGCGGAAGAGTCGATCCGGCGGCTAATCGAGCCGCCAGATTGCTCCGTCTAGATCAGGGGTCTCAAACTCGCGGCCTGCGGGCCATTTGCGACCCTCGATACAATATTTTGTGGCCCTCGCCGGCAAAAGCTTCCTTATAGTTCGCTTCAGTGCTCCCAAGTAATCCGCCGCATCCCCGCCGCTAAACGATCCAAATCGACCGGGGGGCAATCCGCAGGCATTTCCTGGAAGGGGCAGAGCTTTTAGCTTCAGCTCTGCCCCTCCTGACGTCAATCGCGGCGCATCGCCGCCTCTGCCCGCCCCTCTCTGTGAAGGAAGAGTGAGAGGGGCGGGCAGAGGCGGTGATGCGCCGCGATTGTGAAATTCCTTATGCGGCCCAGCCTCATCCTGACTTTGCCTCCTGCGGCCCCCAGGTAAATTGAGTTTGAGACCCCTGGTCTAGATGGAGCTTTAGGATAGTCTTTGGAAGATTTTTTTTTTGAGGGGGAAAGGTGTATTTGATTATGTAGCAACCTATGAAAAGTATATTTGGTTATTTTCGGTTAGCCGGGCGCAACCGGCAGCAGAGTTACATCTTTTTTCTCTACTATCCATGGCGGCCTGGAGGGGGAATAGTAATTAACGCCACCTAGTGGTTGCGCCCGGCTAACGGAATAGTACCGTATATTTATAGGCATCCCTTATAAAAATAAATCCAGGAAATATTTGGGGTTTTATTTCTACAAAAAAACAAACAAACTGCAAAATGCATACAAATTGAATTTATCTCCAGATACAAGCAGGTCTTAAACTGTTCGGTAAATGATGTGCTAACATGCCCCCTAATTTCCATGAGTATAGCTATTTTCGGTAAAATTAATGCAAATTACCTCATAATTTACCTCATGATGTAAAACATGAATAAAACCTACCAAAATTGCTAAATGTCATTACCTCTTGAGGTAAATTACCTCACATGAGGTAATTTGTTTGATAACCCTACCAGAATTGAGGCCATATGTCTCTCACTTCAGGTTCCTTTTAAGTTCAATTGCAATTTCGCATGCAGGAAAAGGCATGCGATTTTGACAAGTGTGAATAGCCGCATATTGTTAAGTGGGGAGTTTTAGGTTAGACATCTCATTAAACGGTTAACATCAAAGTGGAGGGAGATGAAGTTTGGCTTCAGAAGGGGACTAAAGTAAAGGGAGAAAGGTAAGATTAAGTATCAGGAATAGTTTTCCATTCCAGTCAGCCAAGCTGCAACCTATTTTCACACTGGAAAAAAATACATATATCCAGGCACATCGCCTCTAGTTAGGACATTAAATAAGTTATTAAGGAAAGGGAGGTGCTGAAGGGGGTGTGGCTAGAAAACAGCAAAAATCTATTAACCCTTTGCACTCTCGCATGCAAATGTTCAAACAAATGCATTCACAGATTCACTCATCCAGGCACAACTGTTATCCCTACAGCTAAGTTAAAAGCCGGGGTTTTAGTTCACAGAAGAATGCATTCTTATGCTTAGTCACCTATACTGCACAGAAGTACCCAGGTAAACATAGGTGTCCTAACTCTGGCCCTGTAACATGCATAGTGCAGACATGCAAACATATTCATTGCATCAAACCTATCAATGGATTAGGAGCACACATCCTGACGTCCTCTCATGGGACAGACAGTGCATCTTACCAATCGCACAAGGGAGCTAACGTTATGTGTCCATGTGCACCATGCGCATGCACCAGCATAAGCTGTGTGCATGCTGACAAACACATACAGGGAGCAGAGACCATCCAGTTTTGGCACCTGGGTTTGGGGGATGGATCTGCTTTGCTGGCAGCTTGAGTCAAACTGTCATTAACAATGTTTATCTAATAAATATACTTTTTTTTTTAAAGCTATACTGTGAGTAATAGTCATTCTTAGTGTGATATTTTTTTTGATCGATTAGGTGCACACTCCCCTTGACTTGATTAAGGCTGCCGTGTAGGCCAAAATGTGTTGGCTCCTAGTAGCTTTTACCTCCAAAAAAGTAGAATTGGTTTGATGCCCTGGCATATATGCAGATATTTATGTATAACCTGCAGCGGTAGCTTGGCAAGCTTGTCTGCACCACCTTGTGTATGCAGTGGACAGGTTATTGCAGCTCCCTTGTCATGTTGTTAATTACACAAATTGACTAGAAATGAATGCTGAGTTGGAGATGTTTTTCCACGACTGTCCAAGTCCCACCTGACTCCTCTGTTAGATATCAGCATAACCGTATCCAGATAGAGAGGTGCATTTTATGAAATTATATCCTTTGCAAATGTTCAGTTTAATGCTTGAACCTCCTATATTTAAAATAAACCTAAGATGGGCAAATAAAATGATTTTATACTTACCCAGGTCGTCCTCCAGCCCCATGAGCACCAATGAGTCCTTTGCCGTCCTCCCCAGTGGCTCAGTTCGCCTGGTATTGGTCCCCGGAACCTGGCTCAGTCTTATCAGTTGGCTCTTATGCGCATGCTTGGCCCCTCTGCATTGCGCAGAACAGCCGACAGGCGCGACTGAGCCAGATTACCGGGACCGATAGAACGGAGCCAATAGGGAGGACAGTGGCTCAGTTCGCCTGGTATTGGTCCCCGAAACCTGGCTCAGTCTTACCAGTTGGCTCTTCTGCGCATGCTCGGCCCCTGTGCATTGCACAGAGCAGCCGACTGGCGCGACTGAGCCAGATTACCGGGACTGATAGAACAGAGCCACTCAGGAGGACAGCAAGGGACGCATCGGTGCTCATGGGGCTGGAGGAAGCCCTGGGTAAGTATAACATCTTTTTATTTGCCCAACTCAGGTACACTTTAAGCATAATACAGTACTACAATGAAGCGTTTAAGACTAAAACAATTTAATCATTAGCAAAGAATTTGGAGTTCGCTACGGTCAAAGCAGCAGCTTCTAAGATGTTCTAAGCATTCCCAGATGTGTCTCCGTTTTGTGTCACAGTGAGGAGAATGTCTCATATATTCTAGGAAAGTTATAAAATATGACCTATTTGACCTGCTTCTTTCACACTATTTAAAACAGTTATTCAATTAATGGCCAACTGAAGTGAGAGGGATATGGAGGCTGCCATATTTATTTTCCATTAAACAATACCAGTTGCCTGGCAGCCCTGCTAAACTCTTTGACTGCAGTAGTGCTTTAATAACGCCAGAAACAAGCATGCATCTAATCTTGTCAGATCTGATAATGTCAGAAATACCTGATCTGCTTATGCTTACTCAGGGTCTATGGCTGGTAGGATAAGCCAGGTAACTGGTATTGCTTAAAGGATAACTGAAGTGAGAGGTAAATGGAGGTTGCTATATTTAGTTCCTTTTAAGCAATACCAGTTGTAGGGCAGTCCTGTTGATCCTCTGCCTTTAATACTGTCAGCCATAGACCCTGAACAAGCATGCAGCAGATCAGGTGTTTCTGACATTATTGTCAGATCTGACTAGATAAGCTACATGTTTGTTTCTGGTGTTATTCAGACACTACTGCAGCCTAATAGATCAGCAGGGCTGGCAGGCAATGTGTATTGTTTAAAAGGAAATAAATATCACCTCCATAGACCTCTAAAATTCAGTTGTCCTGTAAAAGGAAATAAATATAGCAGCCTCTTTATCCCTCTCGCTTCAGTTCTACTTTAAAACTGGATAATTTCACAAATGAATAATATCTAATAGGAACTACTGTATGTAGTGTTTTCTTTTTGTTTCATTTATTAAATAGGTTTAGAAATAATGACATGTTTAACCACTTTCGGATTTCCCAGACGCTTAACTACGCCCCTATTGACTTAATTAGCGGATCAGGGGCGTTTATAAACGCCCCTGCCGCTATTGTGCTGTGCGGGCGCGATCGCGCGCGTGCACGCGCGCGCTCCCGCGCGCCCCCGCTCCCGCGCGCTCCCGCGCTCCCGCCCGCGGGTGCGCGCCCCCGTGCGTGCACGTGCACGTGCACCAGCTTCATTTATTTCTGGGTGGGATTGATGAATGGGAGTAATTACTCCCATCACCAATCAGATGCCTGTAACCATGAATGAGCACTGCTATAAGCCAATAGCAGTGCTCATTCATTTGTGAGGTTTACAAACAATGTTGCCAGCACTTGAGAAGATACAGTTACCTTGTAATCACTCCTGAGAGGATTACAAGGTAACTGGATCTTCTTTACTTGTATTCTGACTGCCACCTAGTGGATTTTATAAATATACCAGGACTGATCAATAAATATACCAGGACTATATACCCCTGATCAACCCTGATCAACCCTGATCAACCCTGATCACCCTGATCAACCCTGATCTAATCCTAGCCTCCCTTGCTTTTTTTTATAGAATATTATTTCTGCTGTATTTTTGTGGACTCTTTTTTTTCTCTCTCTCTTTTTTTTTTTTTTTACAATTTGCCTCTATACAATTATAGTGTATATCCTATATACATTTTCTATAAAGATGGCAAAGAGAATGTATTCTTTGCAAGAGGCGTTCGCCATTCTGGAGCGTGACAGTGACAGTGACAGTCACAGCAGCAGCGAATTTGAGGATGATTTGGAGTCCACAGATATTGATTGGCTGCCGTCCGAGTCAGAAAGCGACTCAACGGACAGCGATTCTGAGTCTGCTGGGCCATCCACAGCTCAGCCATCTAGGAGCGCGGAGCAGGCAAAGGGCATTAGTGACACTGACACTGCTTCTGAAGGAGGGTCACCTATAGCTACCTCCAGCAATGCCATCCCAAGAGGTCAGAGGGCTGCCAGGCCAAGGCAGAGCATGCCAGCAAGGGTACCACAGAGGGAACCACTACCCTATGATCTAAGGGACCCACAATGGTCAGCATCTAATATGGAGACCCCTAACCTCCCTCCCTTCACAGCCAGGAGTGGCCTATTAGTGGACACCAGCAACATGCAGCCCATTGACTTTTTTGAACTTTTTTTGCCAGAGAGCTTCCTGCAGTATGTCTGCGATCAGAGCAATATCTATGCCCAGCAACGCATAGCAGACCATCCCACCTGTGTGTTAGCTTCCCACTGGACCCCTGCAACTACCCGTGATTTGAAAGTTTTTTTGGGATTGACTTTCGATATGGCCCTTTCTCCATTACCTGAACAGCAACTGTACTGGACAAAAAATCCAATCCTCTGCATCCCAATTTATTCGTCCAGAATGACCAGACGCCGCTACCAAATGCTGCTAACCTGCTTGCATTTTAGCAATAATGCAGACCACCTCCCACCTAACGACCCAGCCCATGACCGACTATTTAAATTGAGGCCCTTCATCGACCATTTAAATAGAACTTTTGCAGAAAAATACATGCCAGAGCAAAGAATAGCCATCGATGAGTCCTTAATCCCTTTCCACGGGAGGCTGGCAATCAAACAATATATACCCAACAAAAGGTCACGGTATGGGATAAAACTGTACAAGTTGTGCGAAAGTGGGAGTGGCTATATCTATTCACTAAAAGTTTATGAAGGGAAGGACAGCTTAATACAGCCTCCTGGATGCCCTCCCTACATGGGTACAACAGAGAGGATAGTACTGGACCTCCTCAACCCTCTACTCCACCAGGGTTACCACCTTTACGTGGACAATTTTTACACGAGTGTTCCACTGTTCAAACATTTATTTTCAGTCCAGACTCCAGCCTGCGGAACTGTCAGGGCAAATCGCAAAGGCCTGCCATCAGAGGTCGTTCATAAAAAACTGAAGAGGGGGGAGACCTGCAGCCAACGGAGCAACGAGCTGCTCGCTTTAAAATTTAGAGATAAGCGCGATGTCTTAGCCCTCACCACCATCCACACCGAGGCAACAACAACTGTGAGGACTCGTAGTCGGGAAGTAGTAAAACCACTGGCCATCGCTGAGTACACCAAGTTCATGGGGGCAGTGGACTTGTCCGACCAGGTTTTGGCACCATACAGGCTCAACAGGAAGAGGAAGATCTGGTACAAAAAAGTGGCTCTATATTTTTTCCAGATGTGCCTCCAAAACGCCTTTGTCCTGTACAAAAAATCAGGTAACAGGGACTCTTTTTTAAAGTTCCAGCTGGCAATAATTACATGTCTCCTTTTTGAATCTGGACAACCTGCCCCAAACCCAGACCAACTTCGTGCAGAAAATGTTGCCAGATTTGAGGGAAATCATTTTCCTGCCCCACTCCCCCCAACTGCATCAAAACCATACCCCCAAAAAAGGTGCAGAGTTTGCAGGAAAAATCACGTTCGAAGGGACACACGATATCATTGTCCGAAATGTCCGTCCAAAGCAGCACTATGCCTTAATCCCTGCTTTGAGACCTATCATACAGTCCTTCATTATTAGTTGTTTTTTTTTTTTTTTTTTTTTTTTTACCCTTTCACTGCCTTTTTTTTTATGGTATAATTGAACTGTATTTGACTCTCCGGATCTGACCTCTGGCATGGCTGACAACCACTCTATGGAATTCGACCCCTGGCATAACTAACGACCACCCTCTGAACTCTGGCATGGCTGCCGAATTACCCTCTGACCTCTGGCATGGCTGATCTACCAAACTCTGACCCTTGGCATGGCTGCCGGACACCTTCGGACCTCCTGACTTCCACCTTGCTACAGCTTCTACAATGGTGAGTACCAATTTGTGTATGTTTAAAGACATTGTGAAGCCCTCAGTATACTTTGCTAAAGCCTTGTACACACTTTCAAGTATGATTGGCCAATCACTGATCAATTTTACTATTGAATCTTGAATAATATGAGCAGATTGTGTAGGTAAACCCTCATACTACAGTATGAGCGTTTACCTGCACAATCTGCTCATACTATTCAATATTTGTTGACTCTCATACTACATGGTAAGGTGGTACAATTGGTCAGTGATTGGCCAATTTTAATTGAAAGTGTGTACTGGACTTAAAAAAAGAATGACACTTTGGGGAGAAAATTGGCCTTGAAAAAGCTGTTGGTGCTACTTGTGGTTATCAGTGTGCGGTGTGCCCAAGAAGCTATCTGATGATGTATATAGGGTATCATTTTAACCGTGACAAGCGAGAGAATATGATTTGGGATGTAGTATTGTTGAAGTCTATGTCATGTGATTTTTTTTTCTCGCCAAACTGAAGAAAACTGTAAAAAAATGCTATTTTCAAACTTCTGGTACAATTTCAGCAAAAGGGCATGAATCCAAATGTTACAAAATATGTTTATCTGAGTAGGCCTAGGTCTCTAGTTTTCAGAATGGTTTGGTTTATGACCTGTACTGAATGTTCTGAGACACCAGGGGCTTTGCCAAGAAAGAATGACTGTATTACTTTTGTTGCAAAAAATGGCCTTGAAAAATCCAATGGTGCTACTTGTGGTTATCAGTGTGCGGTGTGCCCAAGAAGCTATCTGATGATGTATATAGGGTATCATTTTAACCGTGACAAGCGAGAGAATATAATTTGGGATGTAGTATTGTTGAAGTCTATGTCATGTGATTTTTTTTTCTCGCCAAACTGAAGAAAACTGTAAAAAAATGCTATTTTCAAACTTCTGGTACAATTTCAGCAAAAAGGCATGAATCCAAATGTTACAAAATATGTTTATCTGAGTAGGCCTAGGTCTCTAGTTTTCAGAATGGTTTGGTTTATGACCTGTACTGAATGTTCTGAGACACCAGGGGCTTTGCCAAGAAAGAATTACTGTATTACTTTTGTTGCAAAAAATGGCCTTGAAAAATCCAATGGTGCTACTTGTGGTTATCAGTGTGTGGTGTGCCCAAGAAGCTATCTGATGATGTATATAGGGTATCATTTTAACCGTGACAAGCGAGAGAATATAATTTGGGATGTAGTATTGTTGAAGTCTATGTCATGTGATTTTTTTTTCTCGCCAAACTGAAGAAAACTGTAAAAAAATGCTGTTTTCAAACTTCTGGTACAATTTCAGCAAAAGGGCATTAATCCAAATGTTACAAAATATGTTTATCTGAGTAGGCCTAGGTCTCTAGTTTTCAGAATGGTTTGGTTTATGACCTGTACTGAATGTTCTGAGACACCAGTGGCTTTGCCAAGAAAGAATGATTGTATTACTTTTGTTGCAAAAAATGGCCTTCAAAAATCCAATGGTGCTACTTGTGGTTATCAGTGTGCGGTGTGCCCAAGAAGCTATCTGATGATGTATATAGGGTATCATTTTAACCGTGACAAGCGAGAGAATATAATTTGGGATATTTGACAACTGAAACCTATGTCATGTGAATTTTCTTTAGCAAGAAACTGAATGAAAAGCAATAAAATTGTTATTTTCATATACTCGGCACCAAAATAAAACGCTTGTAAAAAAACCCACAAGTGACATAATTGAAAATACAATACATAAATAGCTACCTTAGTCACTCAGCTTTTTAAATATGTATGCCATGATGGTATATTACTGTTACTTTTACAGATAAGGGCTTTTAATTACTGATAGATGACAATGAAAAAACAGAAAACAGAAAACTGAAAAAATGTGCCTTTATTTCCAAATAATATATTGTCGCCATACATTGTACTAGGAACATTATTTAAATGTTGTGATAACCGGGACAAGTGGGCGGATAAAATGTGTTGGTTTTATCTATGGTATCTTTGTCTATTTTAAAACTACAGTGGTTGGAAATATAGAAATAGTGTATCTTTTCATTTTTTTCTCTTTTTTCTCTTTAAAATGCATAGAGAATAACATTATTACTAAAATAAAATATCACCCTTGAAAAGCCTAATTTGTGGCGAAAAAAACAAGCTATAGATCATTCACATGTGATGAGTAGCAATAAAGTTATCAGTGAATGAATGGGAGGAGCGCTGAAATGTAAAAGTTGTTTTGGTTTTAAGGGAAGAAAACCTGTGATCCTGAAGTGGTTAAAAGGGCACCTGAAGTGAGATGATGTGATAAACGTGTGTGTACAGTCCCAATCCTACCCAGAACTGGCTTGTGCTCTAGTTCCAGTTTTATATGATATTGGCCTCAATTCATTAAGCTTATCTCCTGTTTTTAATAATGTTTCTGAGCTGTTTCTAGAGTTATCACCATGGTGATTAGGCATGTAGTATTCAGGAAACCTTTTACCTCAGGCAAACCTAAACTTAAAGGGAAGGTTCAGGGAGGGTGGGTAAAAAATAAAAAATCAATTTCCACTTACCTGGGGCTTCCTCCAGCCCGTGGCAGGCAGGAGGTGCCCTCGCCGCCGCTCCGCAGGCTCCCGGTGGTCTCCGGTGGCCGACCCGACCTGGCCAGGCCGGCTGCCAGGTCGGGCTCTTCTGCGCTCCAAGGCCCGGCACTTCTGCGTCCCACGCCGGCGCGCTGACGTCATCGGACGTCCTCCGGGCTGTACTGTGCAGGCGCAGTAGTTCTGCGCCTGCGCAGTACAGCCCAGCGGACGTCCGGTGACGTCAGCGCGCCGGCGTGGGCCGCAGAAGTGCCGGGCCTTGGAGCGCAGAAGAGCCCGACCTGGCAGCCGGCCTGGTCGGGTCGGCCACCGGAGTCCACCGGGAGCCTGCGGAGCGGCGGCGAGGGCACCTCCTGCCTGCCACGGGCCGGAGGAAGCCCCAGGTAAGTGGAAATTGATTTTTATTTTTTAGCCACCCTCCCTGAACCTTCCCTTTAACTCTTCTGTCAATAAGTTAAGGAGAGATCTGTAAAGTTAACGTTTCAATCCTTTAAGGAATCATCAGGGAAAAAAAACAAAAATTAGCTTTACTCACCTGGGGCTTTCTCCAGCCCCTGCAGCCGACCTCTCGGCTGCCGTCCCGGGCTCCCCGCACGGTGTTCAGGCCGACCTCGAGGTCGTCTTTACTGCGCCTTCGTCAAGCGCCGCTGTCAATCACGGCCACGTTGTCCGCGGCTTACTGCGCAGGCACACACTGCACACAGTGAGGGGAGGGGGCACATAGCTGTCAGCACTCATCTATTTTTTTTCTTTATTTTGTATATTGCGGTGTGTGTGTGTGGGGGGGGGGGTGCAAACTGGGGTGCAGGGGGGGAGGGGTGTCACTAATAACCTCTTAATGAGTACAAGCTGAGACCCCTACTTTTGGGCCACTTTTTGGCTTATATTCGAGTATATATGGTAATTAAGGAGCCTGTGCATGGACTTAAATAAGTTCTTAAAATAAAGCTTACGCTGATTCCAGCATGTGTTCAGGTGTTCCCTGTGGTTTGCCAAGATTGCTCGATGATCCAACATACCAGGTCTTTAATGACAATCGATACCAGGTCTTTAATGACAATCGATGCCAAGTCCATTGTTCCCCTCTTTACCTCCTGTCACCACCAGAAACTGCTACATTGTGCACCACACATCATCCCTTCTTCCACCTCCATAGCAAAAGATGCCTTAATCTGCTGTAGCAGCATGAGGTGTCTGTACAGCGCTCGGCTCCAGAACTGTCACCTGATCAAGTCCTGCTCTCTTCAGGCAGCAAGCATTGTGCTTACACAGATCTAGGAAAAGGTTTATGTCTGAAGTGCGGCTGTAATAGGATGCTCTCGGTGTGCATTCAGACTACAGTTTCTCATCCAAGATACCACAAATTCTGTAGCCTCGGAGCTGATTAGGTTGCAGAGTTATTGAATTTTGTAACTAATGTATGAAGCCCCTGCTTAATCCATTCCAGGCTCTGGAATTTATCATCTTTCTTCTACTTCCTGTGATTATTTTCACCACAATGCAGATTCTGCACACCATGCTGAGTTTACAACATAGAAATACCAGCCTCAAATGGCGTATTCACCCAAAAATGCAAACCTGCTATTGATTTCCACGATTTCTCAGCTATCCCATTTCTAAGAATTTTAGCATATGTACAGTGGTTTGCACAAGTATTCGGCCCCCTTGAAGTTTTCCACATTTTGTCACATTACTGCCACAAACATTAATCAATTTTATTGGAATTCCATGTGAAAGACCAATACAAAGTGGTGTACACGTGAGAAGTGGAACGAAAATCATACATTATTCCAAACATCTTTTTTTTTAAGTAACTGCAAAGTGGGGTGTGCGTAATTATTTAGCCCCCCTTAGTCAATACTTTGTAGAACACCTTTTCCTGCAATTACAGCTGCCAGTCTTTTAGGGTATGTCTCTACCAGCTTTGCACATCTAGAGACTAAAATTCTTGCCCATTCTTCTTTGCAAAACAGCTCCAGCTCAGTCAGATTAGATGGACAGCGTTTGTGAACAGCAGTTTTCAGATCTTGCCACAGATTCTCGATTGGATTTAGATCTGGACTTTGGCTGGGCCATTCTAACACATGGATATGTTTTGTTTTATACCATTCCATTGTTGCCCTGGCTTTATGTTTAGGGTTGTTGTCCTGCTGGAAGGTGAACCTCTGCCCCAGTCTCAAGTCTTTTGCAGACTTCAAGAGGTTTTCTTCCAAGATTGCCCTGTATTTGGCTCCATCAATGAACTTAGGCAGGCACTAAGTCAGTAGTGAGCAATGTTGCTATCTTTGCAGATGATACAAAATTATGCAGAATTATCCACTCTCAGGAAGATAGGGACATATTGCAACAGGATCTGGATAGGATGGCTAAATGGGCACATAAATGGCAGATGAAATTCAATGTTGAAAAATGTAAAGTCATGCATTTTGGTCGTACAAATGGTCTAGCACCATACAAAATAAATGGGATACAGTTGGGGACATCACACTTGGAGAAGGACTTAGGAGTACTCATTGACAACAAGTTAAATAATCACACTCAATGCCAAGCCGCGGCAGCTAAAGCTAACAAAATTTTGGGATGCATTAAAAGGGAAATAAAAACTCGAGATGCTAGCATAATACTGCCACTATTTAACTCTCTAGCAAGGCCACATCTGGAATATGGAATTCAGTTCTGGGCACCACATTACAGAAAATATATTGCAGTTTTAGAGCAGGTGCAGAGACGAGCAACAAAATTGATTCGTGGGATGGAAGGTCTCACTTACCAAGAAAGGTTAGATAAACTGGGTTTATTTAGTCTAGAGAAAAGACGCCTTAGAGGGGATCTAATTAACATGTATAAATACATCAGAGGGCAATATAATAGCTTGGCGGATGAGCTTTTTGTCCCTAGGCCGTCTCAAAGGACTAGAGGACATGATCTGCGCATGGAGGAAAAACGTTTTAGCCATTTATTTAGGAAAGGGTTCTTTACAGTAAGAGTGATTAAGATGTGGAATGCATTGCCACAGGAAGTCGGTATGGCAAACTCTATACCTGCATTTAAAGGGGGCTTAGATGCTTTCCTTGCGTTGAAAGACATCCATGGCTACAATTACTAGGTAATGCCTAATGATGTTGATCCAGGGATTTTATCTGATTGCCATCTGGAGTCGGGAAGGAATTTTTTTCCCTTTTGGGGCTAATTGGACCATGCCTTGTAAGAGGTTTTCGCCTTCCTCTGGATTAACAGGGATATGTGAGGGAGCAGGTTGGTATTGTACTTTGTTCTCTGGTTGAACTCAATGGACGTATGTCTTTTTTTCAACCAAAATAACTATGTAACCATCTTCCCATCAACTCTGACCAGCTTCCCTGTCACTGCTGAAGAGAAGCACCCCAGAACATGATGCTGCCACCACCATATTTGACAGTGGGGATGGTGTGTTCAGAGTGATGTGCAGTGTTTTCCGCCACACATAGCGTTTTGCATTTTGACCAAAAAATTCCATTCTGGTCTCATCTGATCAGAGCACCTTCTTCCACATGTTTGCTGTGTCCCCCACATGGCTTGTGGAAAACTGAAAACTGGGCTTCTTGGGGGGCGTGGCCAGCCGGCGATGTGAGCAGACGCATCTCACACAGCTCCCGCGCTGATCCGACAACATTTGATCCGGTACGTTGATTTGAGCCCCTGATTTGGTCCCGACTGGCGGAGATTACAGAACTGACACCCTTAGTGTGCCCTCGGGGGAAGAAACCGTGCAAATGGCGATGATGTTGAGGAATAGAGAGGAGAAGGCCTCTGCAGACCATCCGAAGAGGCAAGATGGCGCCGATCCTCCTCCAGCACAACACTCAGACTCCCAGCGCAGTGATATAGCATCTCGGCTGGAGAAATTCGCACATAAGGAGACTAAGAGCATGCCCGGAGACATAGCTCCCGACAAACAAAACGCCGATGGGGCAGAGTCGGAGGGGGCCCAAGCGGAAACCGAAGGCTCGGTTGCGGAGGAGTGGGAAACTGAGGCTGATCTAGGAGTACCTGCCGCAACCCCGAAACCAAAAGCAGCCAGATCCGGTAAGCTGGGAGGGGGAGGAAGAAAACCTAAAGAGCCTCTGCCTAGTGAAATTTTAGCCGCGGTGCAGGCCTGCAATGAAGCCATACTCTCTCTGACGCAGCAGACAGGCGGAATTAAAGAGGAGCTGGGGCTGATACGACAGGACATTAGCAATATAAGGGAAAGAACCACGGCAGTAGAAACAAGAGTCAGCAAGGTGGAGGATCAAATGGGCCCGATTACACGTGATTTAAAACGAGTTATAAGGCATGCCACAGCAAACTCTGATAAAAACGATGACATGGAAAATCGACTACGCCGCAATAATGTGCGCATAGTAGGCCTCCCTGAAAAGATTGAGAACTCAGACCCTACATTGTTTATTGAAAATCTACTTATACTTCTTTTTGGTCGGGAAACCTTCACCAATCTATATGCCATAGAGCGTGCACATCGTGTTCCTACACGTCCGCCAAAACCTGGAGCTGCCCCTCGGCCTTTCCTTGCTAGGTTTCTTCACTACAGAGACCGCGAGGCTCTCCTGAACGCAGCTAGGCTTAAAGGATCTATCACCTACAATGAAGTTAAACTTTCATTCTATCCTGATTTCTCGGCAGAAGTACAGAAACAAAGGCTAAAGTTCTATGATATTAAGAAGCGTCTTCAGAAAATGCAAGTACTATACGCTATGCTTTACCCTGCGAAGCTTAAAGTTATAATAAATAATGAGGCCCATTTCTTTTTCTCTCCGCAAGACGCCGCGGACTGGCTTGATCAAAATGAACAGCATATAAAAGCAAAGTCTCCCATATCTGCTGAATAACTTTAGTGTCTACCTTTCAGGATTATACTTGAAATATGGAAACTGTACTCCAGCTTGAATGCTGGGTGGATGTCAGTATACATATGAAAACTGCCCTATGATTGCTGGCTGTATGCCTCTCACTGTGATTTATATCTCTGAATTATTGTGCGGAGGCAACTCTGCTATCTGAGGATGTGGGATATTGCTATTAAGCCGCTATGAGGTGACCATGTTTTTAGGGGTTAATTGTTATGTGATCTGCTTTAATACACCACTTTGATTATATACTGAAATGTCTGGGGGGAGAGGAGAATTCTCTGTGTCCTCAGATAATGAGTATGTTGGTTTGGCAAATCTTGATTAATCATAGAGCAAGACCCTCTGGTTATATGCTTAACAATATTTTAGGGGGGAAATTACAATTTTGGGTCTGCGCTCTCATGCTAAGAATTTCTGTTATTACGCAAGTAATGATGTTCATTAGGTTTGGTGGGTGGGGGGAAATGTTGGGGATGTTACTTCAATTTTACTCTTTAGTTAATCAAAGTGCAGCAGCAGCAGCAGCCAACCTATGTTTATGGGCTCAAAAAGGTAACCATACTACTCCTTTCTTACACTTTAAACACCTAAAATGGAAGATACCACTATATTAAGCTGGAATGTAAGGGGGCTATCTGATGCAACAAAAAGATATGCAATTCTTTCTGCTTTACAAAAGGCGGGACCTGCCATTTACTGTTTACAGGAAACCCATCTTATGCCTCATTCTCTTCACTTATTAAAAAAAAAGTGGATATTACATAGCTTTCATTCTACACACTCATCCTATTCCAGAGGGGTATCCGTATTAATCCACAGCAAAATACATTTCTCCCTTATGACTTCTATAATTGACCCAGAGGGGCGCTTTGTAATAGTGCATGGCCGGATTAATAACCTAGAGTGTATTGTAGTGAACATTTACTCACCCCCTCCTTTCTCATTATCCAATCTACAGCCTATTGTAAACTTTATAAAAGACAAGGGGCACCTTCCCTTGCTATGGGTTGGGGATTTTAATATGTTCTTAGATCATAAGTTGGATAGATTTAGGTCCCGGACACAGCTGAGTCAACCTTCTCCACTGGCTAGATTTCTTGGGGAGTTGGGTCTGATGGATGTTTGGCGTTCTATGCATCCCGGGGAATTACAATACTCGTGCTTTAATAAAACATATATGTCTTTGTCTAGGATTGACCTAGCTATTTGTAACGCTTCCATGAAAATATTGATTCAGAAAGCTGAGTATCTAGTACGATCTCTTTCTGATCACACCCCACTAAAAGTTGTAATCTCTTCCTCTACAAACTGCAGGAAACCAAGGCCGCCTTGGAAACTAAACCCTTATTGGTTAACACTAATTAGTACACATTCTGATATCATTAAAGAGATTACAGTATTCTTTACCTGTAATAATGATCCCAATAATAGGTTGTGGTCCTGGGATGCATTCAAGGCCTTTCTCCGGGGACTTTTCTCCTGGGAAATTAATAAAATACGATCTAAAACGAAAAACTTTGATATTTCTCTGACCAAAATGGTGGGGGATAAAGAAGCTGAATTTATTGCAGATCCTACAGCTGCCAATAGGGTGGCTTGGGCGCAAGCTCAGGACAACCTTAATGAGCATCTGATATCCAAGGCAAATCATAAACGCTTCTTTCAGAAGCAAGCATTTTTTGAGCAAGGAGACCAAACGGGACACTTGCTCTCAGTTATAACTAAAGCTCAATCTCCCCCTAATATTATTGGTGCTTTATCTACCCCTACTGGAGCTATAGTTACAGACTCTACGCGTATTAACTTAGAATTGCAGAGATTCTATAATGACCTATATTCCTCTAGAGCAACATATAGTCCTCAAGATCTAGATGATTATCTGAGTCTTATTCCATTACTGGGTCTCAGTGAGGTAGATGCAGCCATGTTGGAGTCTCCTATTATGCTTGAAGAGTTGGAAGTAGCAGTAGCCTCGTTCCCAAATAATAAAGCCCCTGGTAATGATGGTCTCCCCCTAGAAATCTATAAAAGGTATGATGATTTACTATTACCTAAGCTCCTGGAAGCATTTAATGCTGCTTTCGAATCGGGAATTTTACCTAGTTCAATGACAGAGGCAGTAATTGTTTTAATCCTTAAACCTGGCAAGGATTCCCTTAAGGCAGAATCATATAGACCAATCTCTCTTCTGACAACCGACATCAAGATACTATCAAAGGTCTTGGCAAATCGGCTTGCTAAGGTGATTACTACTGTGGTTGGATCTGACCAATCGGGATTTATCCCATCTAAATCCACGGCAATTAATATTAGAAGGGCATTTCTCAATATTCAGTTACCTGCTGACATTGGCCTCAATTCACTAAGCTTAACTCCTGTCTTTAAAGAGAAACTCCGACCAAGAATTGAACTTTATCCCAATCAGTAGCTGATACCCACTTTTACATGAAAAATATGATTTTCACAAACAGACCATCAGGGGGCGCTGTATGACTGATTTTGTGCTGAAACCCCTCCCACAAGAGGCTCTGGTACCGTACGGTACTCTGGGCAAACTGCCACAATGTAACAATGACACACACAGGAAATGGCTGTTTATAGCTGTCTGTTAAAGCCAGAACAGCTACATAATCTGCCCACAGTAACAATGTCACCATGTAATACATGTCAGAATGTGAATCTGGGAGAGGAAAGATTTTACAATGAGCAAACTCTGACTAAATCATGTATACATAATTATTGTAAAAATTAAGCACCTTTTTATATTAAATTATTTTCACTGGAGTTCCTCTTTAATAACCCTTCAGAGCTGTTTTACAGTTATCACAATTATTTCACCATGGTGATAACTGTAAAACAGCTCAGAAGAGTTATTAAAGACAGGAGTTAAGCTTAGTGAATTGAGGCCAATGTTGGAGAAAGGGCTATCCTATCCCTTGATATTGCCAAGGCCTTTGATAGTGTTGAGTGGATATATTTATACAAGGTGCTTGAATTAATGAACTTTGGTCCCAATTTTCTTAAATGGGTAAAAATCCTATATAACCACCCAAAGGCCTGTATTAGAGTTAATAACTCTAATTCTCCATTTTTCAGCTTGGGAAGAGGTACCCGACAAGGGTGCCTGTTATCCCCACTTTTATTTGCCTTGGCCATAGAGCCCCTTGCTGGACTGGTTAGGAGTAACAAACAAATACAAGGATTTAAATATGGGCCCCTCGAAGAGAAAATAGCATTATATGCTGATGACACTTTATTATTTTTACAGGATACAGACACCTCCTTAATTAACGCTATGTCAGCCTTATCTGACTTTGGTAGGTTCTCGGGCCTAGTGGTAAACTGGGATAAATCGTGCCTCTTAGCATTGGATAGACAAGACCCAATTTTGCTGCAATGTTGCTCTCAAATTCAAAAAGTGACCTCATTTAAATACTTAGGGATTATTGTCTCACCTGTTATATCTCAATTCGAATCTCTTAATCTTTCCCCACTCTTAATTAAGATACGTCAGAAACTTAAGATATGGTCAAAACTGCCCCTATCTCCAGTGGCCAGGGTAAACCTATTGAAAATGGTTACGATGCCTCAACTGCTATATATCCTGCATACCTCTCCAATATGGCTGCATCTCAAAATATTCAAAACAATAGATAAAATTTTTAGGGATTTTATTTGGGGTACGGGTAGGGTAAAAATAAAATTGCAATATCTACAATACCCCAAAGATGAGGGGGGATTGGCTGTACCAAACGCGTGGGTCTACTTTCTTGCATCGCAGCTTCAACATCTGGCAGGGTGGGAATCTCAAGAACTTTCAGACTCTAGTAGGCTGATCCTGAATACAAAACTTTGCTCTACCTCTATTTATGCAGCACTTGAGGCTGGTACATGTGGCTCTTTCAGTAATGGTAAAATTCCAACTTTGACCTTGATGCAAAAAATCTGGGACAGAATACGCTCTATGCAAAACATAAAGGGTATTACAACCTATACCCCTCTAAATGGTAATACTCGCCTTGTAGAACTGCGTGAACTGACATTCCTCAATCAATGGGCAAATAGGGGTATTGCATACTTAGCACAGGTACTAAACGCTACAGAACCTTTGCCTTATTTAACTACAGCTGAAACACTGAGAATTCCCTTATCGCCATTGCTACAATTTCAGCATGCTCAATTCGTACATGCTATCCACCAGCAGCAAAAAACACACTCACTCCTTCTTCATCCGGCGCCCTTATTTAACTTGATAGCCCAGTGCTGCTCTAGAAGTGGTTTAATCTCACAATGTTATGCTATGCTATTGGATTTCTTTTTAAAACGATTCCCTCTTAAGAGTTATGGAAGATGGGTGGAGGAGCTGGATGACCTCTCAGAGGGGGATTGGGCCGAAATTCTGCAAACTGTACCATTGGTCTCTACTAATGCTACACATAAACTATCCCAACTTAATATTCTTTACAGAACTCTGTTGACCCCTAAAAGGTTATATAGTATGCACTTTAGAGATGACCCTATCTGTGCCCGTTGCAGCAGAGACCATGGAGATCTCATTCACATGTTGTGGCACTGCCCCAAGCTCCATAGATACTGGAAAGATATTTTAGATATAATTGA
This sequence comes from Hyperolius riggenbachi, assembly GCF_040937935.1. Taxonomy (NCBI): domain Eukaryota; kingdom Metazoa; phylum Chordata; class Amphibia; order Anura; family Hyperoliidae; genus Hyperolius; species Hyperolius riggenbachi. Next base: position 105,779,721 of record NC_090649.1, read on the forward strand.
CACTCTCATCAATGCTACTGCTCCTAGAACTTTCCAGTTCTGTCTATTAGGGCTACTCTCAGGGCTAAATGTTCCAGATCCAACACAAATTATGATCCATAGGCTGCTATTTCAGGCTAGAAAGCTTATCCTATCTGCTTGGATTGATCCGGCTCCTCCCTCCTCTACTTCCTGGATTGTACAGGTGAATGCTTACTTAAAGCTTGAAAAATTGGTATATGCGCACAGGGATGCACCTCAAAAATTTGAACAAATATGGGCTCCCTGGCTAAATACTCCCGGTCTCCCAGATCGGGCGTTGATTATTGATAGACTATTTACTGTGAGTAATTAAATGAGATAAGAAAACTCTGAGGTCACAATCACCTTCTCCATATTTCCCCTAGTTACTACAGCTGCCCTTTAACTTGTTAAAATAGCTTCGTGATGGAATAAACGTATGTCTATTTACACTATTCGTTGTATGGTTGCATCTATGCCAAATACTTCTGAAGATAATACCTGCTGCTGATGTAAAGTTTTATATCTGTTGTAAACCTGCTCTGTTTATATTTTGTTCTTTGACTTTAATAAAGGATGATTTAAAAAAAGAAAACTGGGCTTCTTATGCTTTTCTGTTAACAATGGCTTTCTTCTTGCCACTTTTCCATAAAGGCAAATTTTGTGCAGTGCACAACTAATAGTTGTCCTATGGACAGATTCCCCCACCTGAGCTGTAGATCTCTGCAGTTCGTCCAGAGTCAACATGGGCTTCTTGACTGCATTTCTGATCAGCGCTCTCCTTGTTTGGCCTGTGAGTTTAGGTGGACGGCCTTGTCTTGGTAGGTTTACAGTTGTGCCATACTCCTTCCATTTCTGAATGATCGCTTGAACAGTGCTCCGTGGGATGTTCAACGCTTTGGAAATCTTTTTGTAGCCTAAGCCTGCTTTACATTTCTCATTAACTTTATCCCTGACCTCTCTGGTGTGTTCTTAGGACTTCCTGGTGTTGTTGCTTCCAATATCCTCTTAGGCCTAGTGCACACCAGAGCTGTTCGGCTGCAGTTTGCGATCCGCTTGCGGGTGCGGATCTGCTAGGGTAATGTATTTCAATGGGCTGGTGCACACCAGAGCGGGAGGCGTTTTGCAGAAACGCATACTCCCGGGCTGCTGCAGATTTTGGATTGCGGATGCGTTTCTGCCTCAATGTTAAGTATAGGAAAAACGCAAACCGCTCTGAAAAACGGCACTTCAGAGCGGTTTGCCAGGCGGTTTTTGTTACAGTAGCTGTTCAGTAACAGCTTTACTGTAACAATACATGAAATCTACTACACCAAAACCGCTACACAAAACCGCAAAATGCTAGCTGAAACGCTACAGAAAAATAAGAAAAAGCGTTTCAAAATCTGCTAGCATTTTGCGGATTTGCTAGCGTTTTTTGGTGTGCACCAGGCCTTAGACAACTGAGGCCGTCACAGAGCAACTGTATTTGTACTGACATTAGATTACACACAGGTGCACTCTATTTAGTTATAAGCACTCATCAGGTAATGTCTATGGGCAACTGACTTCACTCAGACCAACGGGGGCTGAATAATTACGCACACACCACTTTGCAGTTATTTATTTGTAAAAAAAATGTTTGGAATCATGTTTGATTTTCGTTCCACTTCTCATGTGTACACCACTTTGTATTGGTCTTTGTGAGAGATCGCGGAAAAGCCGCCGCATGTGCTACTGAGCAGGCGGCTGATTCCGCGTCCAGTGCGGCGGTTTCCACGCGGAAGCGTGTGTTTGGTAGCAAGGCAGAACGCGGAAAAGTCGCCGCATGCAACGACAGTAAGGCGGCTGGTTCCACGTCCAGCGCGGCGGTTTGCACGTGGCAGCGTGTGTCTGGTGTGGCTGAGTCTGTTAGTGCACATAGGCTTAGGAATACACGCGCGCGCTGAGAGGCAGAATTCTTGTACTAAGCAGGAAGAGTCAGCTGACCACGCCGATCAGCTGACTCCAGAGCAGGATACTATTGGTTGAGCAATTAGGGATAGTGCTGGAGAGCACTACTCCATATATAGTTCCTGCTGGGCACTTGCAAGTTGTCTGCCGTTGCGATCACTACGTGGAAGCACTCAGACCTAGTCAGATCCTTCAGTGTGTTTGAACCAGGTGGACCTGGGAATTCACACTTAGCCAGATTATTTGAATTGTATCCTGTTTATGCTTGAGCTAGTTCCAGGGTGCTGAGACCACGGACCTCGCACTCAGATTAGGGAACTGTATTATCATCTGTGTTATACTCCAGGCTAGTTCCAGGGTGCTGAGACCAAGGACCTCGCACTTAAGACTAGGGAACTAGTGCTAATCACTTTGTTATTCTTCAGACTAGTTCCGGGGTGTAGAGACCAAGGACCTCACACCCAGACTAGGCATTATTTTGATATGTTATGACTTATTGCTTTCCTGACTACTCTTCTGTCATCTGATTCGGTACCTCGTATATCTGATACTCCGTTGCCAGACCCTGCTAGACTTGGATACCGAATCAGCCTTCTGTCTTTTTACTTTATCTGTCAGTGTGTTGCTGACCCGGCCTGGCCGACCTCGAGAGCTATCTCTCCCCTTAAGAGATAGTCTCCAGATCATAGTGACATCCACCCCTAGGTGTCACTCACTCTCTGGCCCTTCCTGCCTCCAGCCTGACTCCTCCCCTTGGAGAGCCTCAGGCTGCTGGAAGGTTCCTGTGCTCCCAGAGCAGTGTCTCTTTACTGTATATCGCCTGCTCAGCAGGCGCATCACTCAAAGTATTACTGTTACACCAAACACTCACATACCTATAGGTGTCCAGAGGTTAGCAATATATCTGATTATCGGTGATTCTGCAGATCATCAATAATCGGGTATATATCTGTATTCTTGGTGATACTGCAGATCACTAATCAGATTCTCTCTGCGTGCTGACACCAATCATTAGTCTTTCACGTGGAATTCCAATAAAATTGATTCATGTTTGTGGTAGTAATATGACAAAATGTGGAAAACTTCAAGGGGGCCGAGTACTTTTGCAAACCACTGTATCTTTGTTAGAATATCTTTGTTACTAGTCCATTCCACTAAAGTTTCATTGCAGGATCGGTTCAACATCCGATGGAGCCACAGGCAAAGGTAAACCCCCCCCCCCAAGCAAATTCAGCTCCCAGGGCCCCCCAAACTGACTGCCGACACCTGATCTTCCCCCTTAACTAATATGTGATCCTCTAGCACTAGATGGTTATTTAAAACCAATTCCCCACAGAGCAATCCTGTTTTTTGGACCGCTGTGGGGATTTGCTATACAGTTTATTAAAACAGTTTTATCACAACATTATTCTCGCATATAAATTGGGCTGCAACTATGCGTTTTATAAGGTCAGAAGCAGATATTTACTGTAGGGGTCTTTGCTGATCCCCCCCACAGTCACACAATTGTGCTATTGACCTGGGGTGTAGCTATCCCACAGTGCTACTGCTTATTTTGATACTGAACCAAATAAGTGCATGGCTTTGCAGCAATCAGTGCTGTCTATATAACACTAGATTGGCCTGCTCAATGTTGTACATGCAGGTCAAAATACGTGTTAGATTGGAGTCCCCATAGGGGACATAAACGCCTTCATAGAAGGTAGCTGGGTGGATTCGTATTCACCACAGGGTGTATGAGCGGTGCAATATAGATGTCAGATTAGTGTCACTCAACAATTGTTTCACCTCGTGGAGCGAGGCGTCGTCAGGAGTTTGTGATAACACAACATTCATATATACAATATAATACAATATATACAGCCCTCCACCCCCATCAACAAAGGTTCCCCCAGCACCTTTGTTGATATATATATATATATATATATATATATATATATATATATATACAGCACTGATTGCTGCAAAGCCATGCACTTATTTGGTTCAGTATCAAAATAAGCAGTAGCACTGTGGGATAGCTACACCCCAGGTCAATAGCACAATTGTGTGACTGTGGGGGGGATCAGCAAAGACCCCTACAGTAAATATCTGCTTCTGACCTTATAAAACGCATAGTTGCAGCCCAATTTATATGCGAGAATAATGTTGTGATAAAACTGTTTTAATAAACTGTATAGCAAATCCCCACAGCGGTCCAAAAAACAGGATTGCTCTGTGGGGAATTGGTTTTAAATAACCATCTAGTGCTAGAGGGTGAAGCCTGTACTGGCAAAGTGTGATTAATTCTAATTACCTGCACAAACCATATTCGGTAGTGAGATACTAAGGCCCGGTTCACACTTGCGGTGGCCCTCCGGAATCGCCGTGCCGGAGCCGCACCGCCTGCAGAACGGACGGAACGGACGCACGGCATAGCAATTAAAGCCTATGCGTCCGTTCACATGGGTCCGTTCTGCAGAACCGGAGCCGGACCGGATCCGGGCCGGATCCGGACTCCGGCCTCCGTTCCAACATGCGCTATTTTTTCATCCGGCCCCTCCGGCAGCCGTATCCGGGGCGGAGCCGGACTGCACCATCCGGCCAATACAAACAAATGGGAACCGGAGGCCGCACAACACACTGGCTGAGAAATCCGGATGTTCTACCCCACTTCCTATGCGGATTTTTGCGGCGATATTGGCTGGGGACACCTGGGCAAGCATTTTGGAGTGGAGCAGCACGAGCTGGAGGTGTTGGCAGGATGTTGGCAGCATGTCGGAGGTGGAGGTGAGTGCTAAACAGCAGAGGGCCTGATTCCACAGGTCCCCCTTCTGCTGACCTCCCAGACCCCAACATTTTTTTACGTTAACTTTGCCAAACGGATCCGGATCGCATCCTGATTACCACCTGATGCAACCTGATCGGATCCGGATCAGAACCGTACGGTTCCGATCCGGATCCGGTCCGGTCATCCGGTCCGTTTGGCAAACAACCGCTAATGTGAACCGGGCCTAATATGTGATCCCCAGGGGGCCCTGTACAATAGCAGCATTGTATCTCACCCAGGCCCAGATTTACATCACAGGAGCCTATAGGCGCATATGTCCTGACACCTTAGACTTCGCCTTCCATGAACCTACAAAGTCACTTCTTCCTTACTTCCCTTGCTTCTCAGGAGTCTGGACCCACCACAGAAATGAACACTACTGCATTTTTTGAACTGGAACACCTTTGCCAACATTGCCAGATGTCAGCAATCGGGATCCTCCGCACCATCAGCCATCAATGCAGATCTCTTTCATGAAGAACTGGGGCGCCACTGCTGAACCTTCACCTACCTCTGTTCATACCCCGCCAAATCCCCCCCCCCCCCCCCCCCCCCATGTCTGGATAACAGTTGATTAGCAAGAGCAACTGGTGGCAGCCTCGACTTTTGGATTTTAAACTTTTCCCCCCACTCTCACCATCCAACATCCCCTCCTTTTTTCCAGAACTTGTGTAAGCCAAAACCAATTCTGGGTACGACCGTCCTTGTTATCTTTTGCACCAGCACCGGGTGTCAAATTCCCTAGGTTACACCACTGCCTGTAGGTACGTGTCTACAGTGTCTTATGGTAAATCTGGCCCTGAACTCACCTGTCCCGGCTGTCGGCGCACTGCTCCTGTCTTCTTATTTATTTATATATTTATTTATTGTATTTATAAAGCGCCAACATATTACGCAGCGCTCAAACTGTATAATTCCACTGTAGCGGTGCCAGGTATTTTGTATCCTGGAGTTTGCCGGTGCCGAGCCTCGACCGGATTGCTCACACGGTCTCCTAGTAACACTCCAAGTAAATCATGAGGCGGCACACCACTGGCTGCAAATATGCTTGTATTAAGAAACAGAAGCACTACATGTTACGGAAAATCCTTCATCAGGTGCATAATACAAGCATATTTGCAGCCAGTGGTGTGCCGCCTCATGATTTACTTGGAGTGATATTACGCAGCGCTGCCTGCTGCATACTACCCGTGACCTGGCGCACGTTATGCATAAGTTTAATGCAGGCAGCGGGATGAAGACCGGGAGCATAAACACACGGAACAGTGTGCCGGCCACCTGGACATTGTATTTATTATTTTCCGAGTCAAAGAGTTTGCAGAGCAAATCCATTTGTTCACTTCCTGACGTCAGTCAGGAAGTGAACAAATGGATTTGCTCTGCAAAAGCGCTTAGAAAAGCGCTTTGCACAAAATTGGACCGTGCAGTAGAGTGCCGGAAGGGGGAAAAACAAAAACGCACAAAAAAAATCAAAAATTGATGCCGTCAGCGATTTTGATTTCAGATGTAAACAAAGCCTTATTGTGTGCATTTTTCCATATTGTTACCTTTATCTATAAATAAATGTTCTTTTGGTCAGCCCTGGCATTACACTTTGTGCTTTACTATAGATTTTACTGCCGGGAGGACATCCGGGCCTACGATGTATTGTTCGGTGAGATTCCCCGTCCTGCCCTGGCTGAGGAGCTTTATGAAATCTTGGACTCCTTCACAGAAAAATATGAAATTGAAGAACAGAGTATTAACATGAGGAAAATGGCCAGAGAACAAAAGAAGGTATGAACTGTCTGCATTATCCTTTCATGATAAGCCTGTGCGCAGATCCTACAAAGTAAAGGAAACCTGGGAAAGCACCATACATTTTGCTTCATTATGACAAATTGTATTTGTTTTGCCCTGGTGGATAGTGTACTGGTTAAGGGCCAGGAGACCAGGGTTCGAATCTTGGCTCTTCCAGTTCAGTAAGCCAGCACCTATTCAGTAAGGAGACCTTTGGCAAGACTCCCTAACACTGCTACTGAGCACGCCCTAGTGGGTAATATAAATGTCCTGTCTGGCCTTGTCTTGTCTCTTGTCTTTCTTTCTTTAGACAGCAAGTCGTTAATCATGCACGCATTTCCAGTTGTTTTCTCAATCGGAAATAGGATCTGAAGTGAAAATTTCATGATACGTACCCAGCTTGAGGTTGTCCTGTGAACCCCTCATATATTATTAGATATCTAGATGTGCCTCTTAATTTGCAGCACTGTGAGCCCCTAATAGTAGCATTAGGAAGCCCGCTGTACCTTCCTGTTATCAGTATTAGGCAAGCCCCCCCACACCCCAATGCATAGTTAGCTGCAGGAAAATGTGATAAAATGAGTAACTTATCTGCAGGGGCGTAGCAATAGGGGGTGCAGAGGTAGCGACCGCATCGGGGCCCTTGGGCCAGAGGGGCCCCGAAGGGCCCTCCCTCAAATACAGTATTAGCTCTGTATTGGCCCTGTGCTCATAATAATCACTTGTATAGATACTTTGAATAGTAGTAATCATTAACACACTGTTCCCCATCCCCCTCTTGCACCCCTGACACTGTAGTTGCCATTGGCAGGTTTTGGTGCGCCGTATCAATTGTTATGTATAGAGTGCTTGGGGGGGGGGGGGGGGCATAGTAAAACTTGCATCGGGGCCCTCAGCTCCTTAGCTATGCCACTGCTTATCTGTACTGCTGCTGCAATCCTTCCATCACCCAATCAGCTCGCCTCTTGTTCCTCCTCACACAATTTCTTTCTCACCTCAGCAGCATGTGAAAATTGACTATGTGCCTGCTGGTCAATTGGACTGAGACACTATGGCATGGGGACTCCTAGAGACCTGGAAAGCTGGAGGAGGAAAAAGAAGAATCGTAGCTCTGGAGTCCAGACACATAAAATATGTACCTCTCTGTTCCACTCGGTAGTCTGCATTTCATGGGGCCCACTGTGGGTCTCCATGATTTGTCTCCATGACACCATCAGTTTTGCCAGAAGGTCCTACAAAGCCCAATGCAATTGGCTTGGTTGCTTTGTGGATAATCTGGTCCTGATGAAAATTGTAGTTCTGTGTCCAGAAGGCAAGCAGTGCATCATCCTCTGGATACAGGTTTAAGGTACCAAAGGTACTGGTTTAGGCCATTCTTACTCTTGAAATGTGTGTTTGCGGCGCATCACACAGCAAGGCACAAAACCACAAACATATGACCCTGCCGCAGAGTGCGCCGACAGTTTTATATGCATAACGCCACCCCTCGAAAGAGGTTGATAAGGCACTTCCATCGCCACACGACGCGGAAAGTGTGCTAGGCCCATTGCCTTGCCATTGTGATACCCTGTGATAAACGCAGGTTTACAATGCAAGTGTGAAAGGGGCCTCAAGGAAGATTACTTCAAAGTATCTATATGCGTTACTTTTGTAAAGTAAACCGAATTAGGGAAGGGTATGATCTTAGCTTGAGGGATTTTCTAGCATCCTAGCGTTCCCTTTGTCATATATGTGATCAGTATGGAACTGACCTATAATTAGCCTGTCTATTTTTCACTTTCTTTAGTACTGATAAAGGCCTAAAGCTCACTAGTGATTTTTAGTAGCTTTGAACAGTATGATCCCTCTTGTAAAATAATGTGTATGACCCCTAAGCAGATGGAAGAGCAGGCTTCCCATCCCATAGTGTAATGTACACAGCAGCGTATATTTGCAGCTAATCATACATGATTACACAATGCTTCATTTGTGTCCCTTCATTGCAGATACACGCTACTGTGTGCATCACACCATAAGGAACCTGCTGCTCCATCTGCTTATCAGCCATCCACAATTAATGCAAGGCAATATTAGTTTATCAAGCTACTAAATACTGTTAAAAATGACTCTTTTGCTCAGATCTAAAGCCATGAGTGCTTCATCTGATCACTGGATTTGGCTAATTTTAATGTGCATTATCTTTCATTTATAAATCACCAACATATTACACAATGCTGTGCATTAAGGCGGACCCGAAGATTAAACAAAAAAAAGTTCCACTTACCTTGGGCTTCTGCCAGCCCCCTGCAGCCGTCCTCTGCCCATGCTATTTCCAAACGATCCTCCGTTCCCCTGCAGCGGCTCACTTTAGAGAGTCGATGCCGCCTGCGCGCCCGTGTCTGCATGCTTTCTACTGCGTACTGTGCCTGCACAATACGCTCCCGGCGACATGCACGGCCAGGGCGGCGCAGGCGCAGTGGACCTGAATTGTAAAAAGCAAAAGTGAGCCGCGGCGGGAAAATGGAGCATTGTTTGGTAACGTCCGGGGCACAGAGTGGCTGCAGGGGGCTGGCAGAAGCCCAAGGTAAGTGAAACTTTTTTTTTTCAGCTTCATGTCCACTTTAAATATTCAGCCCTATCAGAGGTGCCATATAGTCCAATCCTTTCAAAAAAAGAAAGAAAAGCAATCCCAGTTAACAGGTAAACTGAATCTATTATGGAGTGTACACATGCATAGTTACTTTCGGAATGGGAACTCGATCACTCAGGCGACAGTTCAGGGTGGACTTCTGTACAGACAAGTAGTAGTTTAGCGACATGTTTTGTTACTATGGAGGAGGTCTGATGGTGTGGCGCATTATAGAACAGCACAGAGCGGGTGGGGTGAGTAGGAAGAGAATTCCCAGTCCAGAGATCTCTCACTGACACATCAGGGGCCGCCGTACATGGGCTACATTCTCAGCAGACAGCCCCCACCAGCTGACTTAGCTAAGAACCATCTAGTGTGTGTAGAAGACGTTAAGGCCACTTGCACACTTTCACGCTGCGTCGCACCGTGTTACTCTTTTCCACCTCATCGGCTATGTAAGTCTATGGAGACTTGCACACTCCACTTCACGTGTTGCAACGCATCCAGAGATGATCTTCTTCGGAGTAGCTACGAGTTTGTAGCTACTCGGATTCAAAATGGTAACTATTGCAGCTGGACTGCAAGAGACGGGGTTAACATGCCCATAAGTCCATGGGAACCTATGCGTTTCATTCATCTCACACATAAAGTTGCCCACGTTTCACATCACTACTGTGCTTCCTTCTTCCAACCGGAAGGAGAAAGCGCGGTAGTGAGTTGTGGAACGTGGGTACTCAGAAGATCATCTCTGGACATGACAACCGGAACTGTTCAAATTGCCACAATGCTGACGCAAAGGCTGCAGCGCGTTTCCGCGCGGATTATGCAGTGATGCAATTCAAGTGACGCAATAATTGTACATGACGGGAACGCGGTGCAACGTGTGGCGCATGCTGGGACTGACTGGAATCCTGGGGACGTACTTCCTGCCCAGCAGGGGGAGTTCATCACTAGCCCAACACTCTTGAACTGCTAGGTTTCCAACAGGTTGTAGTAAACTACGCCCACGCTACTTATCCAATAACATCGCTTCGTGCTGTAAGAGGGTCCTGTGATTGGAGAAATGTTCCTTAGGAGGTTTCCTGCTGGGTCCCCTAAAGTAGACTAGCGCCACGTAAGTGTCTAACTTTTGATCAAAATTTCACTTTAGATTCAATTTAAATGAATCATTCTGTACTTGGGAAATGCTATTTCTTTGGATAAGTACCATAATAACCCATTGACAGCGCTGCAGCGAAATACACTTTCCTGCAGTGCATATATTGTGCTACAGGGATGTACAATCTATCTACATCTGCTGCATTGTAACTTCTCCCAACGCTATTTCCATACCTATCTTCTCACTGGGATTTGGTTTTTATAGCTCCTGCAAGAGGCGGTATGTGGATGTAGCGCTCTGCTAAAACCATGTGACAAGCTCAGCATGTGAGAAGGTTATGTCAACAGTGCATCACTGTCTTTAGGTTTTGTAGTCATTTTAAAGATTTCTTCTCCCCAGTGCCTAGTATGGTAGATATTCTAGGAGTTAGGAGGGTGCTAACCTTATGAAGCATGGTCATGTTAGATATTATCGGGAGGGATTAAGATATGACTGCTTCTAGATATACTTGTCTTTGATGTCAACGTGGGAACAAGCCCAGCGACTCCTCCTTATGTGAATAGGAGGCCAAAGTAAATAATGGACGGCAGCCTTTGAGCTTGTCAGGTTCAGATGCCTTTGATAATGATTGTGAGAAACTCAAAATTAATATTAAAAGGATTTAGCAAAAGTATAAAATTAAGCATTTGTAAGTCATACATGCCTTTACAGTAGACACAACAGTTGGCTGGAAACTACTAGGTTTTTTGTTTTTTTTTTTAAGAGAAAGGCAGGTACCTTTTCACCCTTGTATAGTAACTTTGAGACTGAAGGGGAAAAAAACACCCCAATTTGGGTACTTACCTGGGGAGAGGCTTCCCCCTTTGCCTTCCTCCTTGCTGTTCCAGCACTGAGACCCGGCAAGCCTGTCGACAAGGGTTTGTTGATGGAGCTCGTCCGCACACAACTTGGCCAGAGGTTAAAGAAGAGTGACCTAAGTTAGAGCGTATGCTTGTCGGAAAAATTGTGTTTTGAGGGAACACAAAGATTTCAAGAGTTGGAGAGTGGGCATCATGTAAATCTTCCCAGGGTAACAAATAAAGCAGCAAAACCTTATGTACTTTCTTTTACCATTTTATCCAAAACAAAAAGCTTTGGCAGGAGTTGCTCTTCCGAGCATTTTATCACTAGTGTTGGTGCTGGACTTCTGGATGGCGAGTACAGAACACCCGACTATGCCTGATTACCACTGTTCAGCACCCAACAAGCAGCCAGGGTCAGGAGTAACTCACAGATCGTGTGTCACGTTGTGTTTCACATGATTCCTGTACTACATAGAATTGAATTCACATGTAAATCAGTGACACCCGAACACCCGAGCTGGCCTGTTTGGTACTGAACCATGGTAACTGAGAGTATTCGAGTGATCCAAATTTACCATGCCAAATTTGAACAGCAACACAAGTTATTACTAAAATAGCCGCTCCTGCCCCCCACTGTTGCTTCTCCTGATTTCCCCTATCTTGCCCAGATGATTTGTTTCTATGTTTCCATACTCCTGTCTGAATGTCTGAAACTCTGAATTATTATTATTATTATTATTTTTATTATTATTATGCATTTACATGGTGCTGACACTTTCTGAAGTGCTTTACCGAATACACTGGATATTCATGTCACAAACACCTTCTTCACAGAGTGTTCTGTAACATGTAAGTAATGCAATGCACAGTTTGTGCATTAAAACATGCACAATATTTCTTGGCCTGCTCACTTGCTATGCACGAGTTACCCAGAAGCACGCACCACACAGTGCATTAGTATAACGTCCATTGAGTTGTATGGGCAGTGCATTCAAATGCACTAGCACATTACATTATTACAAGATGCGCATAGTGTGAACAAGCCCTAACTGTCCCTCAAAGGAGATCATCATATAATGTCCCTACCACTCTCATAGCATACTCGTAGACATAAGTGTGAAAAGTGCATGGGTTAAATTTGGGCTCGGGGTGAAGTCTCTAGTAGAATATCATTAACTAGCCGACCCGCGGCATAGCATACGCCGCATAAGAGGGTAGAGGGCAGGAAGGGGGTATTGGGCACAGCGGCGGGGAGGGGGTTGGACCCCCCCTCAACTGGGTCCCCCCTGTGTGCTCTACCTCCAGCTTAAGCTCAGCAGGACCCCCCCCCCCTTCCCCCTCCTGCTTAACCACAGCAGCAGCTGCCACTATTAGTAAGAGGCAGCGGGCGGGGATGACTCACCTCTTCCGTGTTCCATCGAGTGTTCCACTGTCGTCACTTCCTGCACTGCCGCACACTGTATTGGTGTAGTTTGCAAGTAAATCTGCAATAACTCAGCTATAAGTGAATATTTGTGGTTACCCACAATGCACTGCTACTAAATATGCAAATTACCCCTTTTCCCCCTTGGTAAGCCAAGCAAGCATCCAGAGCCGCTGGTGTATAGCAAGCATATAGCTTTAAATTTTACACAGTCATATCAAACCCACATGTAGACAGCCTGTTTCAGACTTTTGGTCCTCATCAGTACATGGCAAGGATTGATATGGCTGCATGAGATAGGGCTTGGACCAGTACAACAGAGTAACCAAGCAGCTCAGGGTGACCCAAACCACTCGGAATGTATAGAGGGTTAAAAGGGACCAAAAAGACCTCCTACTATAAAAAGCAAAGCTTGGTGTAATTTGCCTTCCTAAAACAGAAGGAAATATGCAATAATTCAGCTATAAGTGAACATTTGTGGTTACCCACAATGCACTGCTACTAAATATGCAAATAATTCCTTTTCACCCTTAGCAAGCCAAGCAAACATCCAGAGCTGCTGGTGTATAGCAAGCCTTTAGCTTTAAATTTTACACAGCCATATCAAACCCACATGTGACAGCCTGTTTCAGACTTTTGGTCCTCATCAGTACATGGCAGGGATTGATAAGGCTGTATGAGATAGGGCTTGCACCAGTACAACAGAGTAACCAAGCAGCTCAGGGTGACCCAAACCACTTGGAATGTATAGGTGGATAAAAGGGACCAAAAAGACCTTCTACTAAAAAAAATCAAAGCTTGGTGTAATTTGCCTTCTTAAAACAGAAGAAAATCTACAATAATTCAGCTATAAGTGATCATTTGTGATTACCCACAATGCACCACTACTAAATATGCAACTTATTGGTTGGTAAGTCAAGCAAGCCTATAGCTTTAAGTTTTACACAGTCATATTAAACCCATATGTGATCGCCTATTTCAGACATTTAGTCCTCATCAGTACATAGCAGGGATTGATAAGGCTGTATGAGATAGGGCTTGGACCAGTACAACAGAGTAACCAAGCAGCTCAGAGTGACCCAAACCACTCGGAATGTATAGGAGGATAAAAGAGACCAAAAAGCCCTCCTACTAAAAAAAGCAAAGCTTGGTGTAATTTTCCTTCTTAAAGTGAACCTAAAGTCACTTAAAAAAAACGAGATTAACTCACCTGGGGCTTCCCTCAGCCCCCTGCAGACGATCGGTGCCCTCGCAGCTCCGCTCCGATGTCCCAGGACCCGCCGGCGAGCACTTCCGGTTTGGCCGTCACCGGCCGACAGGGATGGGAACGCGAGTGATTGTTCGCGTTCCCAGCCTGTATATCGCCCCCTATGCTGCTATTGCGGCCAGGAGGTCGCAATAGCAGCATAGGGGGCGATATACAGGCTGGGAACGCGAACAATCACTCGCGTTCCCATCCCTGTCGGCCGGTGACGGCCAAACCGGAAGTGCTCGCCGGCGGGTCCTGGGACATCGGAGCGGAGCTGCGAGGGCACCGATCGTCTGCAGGGGGCTGAGGGAAGCCCCAGGTGAGTTAATCTCATTTTTTTTTAAGTGACTTTAGGTTCACTTTAAAACAGAAGCAAATCTGCAATAATTCAGCTATAAGTGAACATTTGTGGTTACCCACAATGCACTGCTACTTAATATGCAAATTATCCTTCTTTGCCCTTGGTTTGATATGGCACTACATATTCTTCTTGCTTGGACCAGCCCCTTCTTCATGCTTGGACCGGCCCTGGGGGCAGGGCGCTACTTCTTCTTCTTGCTTGAAGGTTGAGGCACTTACTCTATTATATATATAGATACTGCTGATATACTACTGAGGACCCTTTCACACCGGGGTGGTGCGGTATTTTTTTTTTTTCATGCTGCCATGTTACGGCGCAACGCAACGGAAGTGCCGTTTTCACCGCATCCCAGACGCACATCCAGAACTACTTTACCGTGCGTCTTCTGTGGCAATCTGTGTAGGCATGGAAGTTATGTTAGTCTATGGCGATGAGGGAATTTTTAAAATTACCGAATTTAAAAAAATTACCGTTGCGGCACGCATGCGCGGAAGTGTATTTTTACAATATGCTTCCGCGCACTTCTGCATACTCCAAAACAGAAAGTGACAGCAAGCGCGCATCTCCTCCTGCTTGGCTGGTGGCCAGACAGGGAGCACCGCACACTAATGCGGTGTTCCCTGAAAGCCTGTTTCTGATGGTGCGGCGGAAGCGACGCACTGCATCGCTAACACTGGTTTACAATATGAAACCGCCGAAGACTTTTACCACCGGTCTATGGCAGCTCCCAAATGATGTGACTCATACTCATAGTATTGTCCACGCCAGAGTTGTAGGCCAATTTTATGAGTATGTTAATTAACCAACCAGTATATAGGAGTGCCTTCCGAATAATACATTTATTAGAGAAAGGAGAGGAGAAGATCGGCACTGCAAAGCTCCATTTATTGCATAGTGAGACAGTTCAACGTGACATACAGTTCAATGTGACAAATTTACAACATAAAGTCAGATGTGGTGTGGGTGACGGTGGGTATTAGGCTTTGTCACGTTGAACTGTATTGCCTATTGTGTCTCACTATGCAATAAATGGAGCTTTGCAGTACCGATCTTCTCCTCTCCTCCTTTCTCAGAGGCCCAGTGCACACCGAGCGGTTTTTGGAGCGATCCGCCGGCCGCATCCGCCTCTAAAAACGCTTGGCTAATGTATTGCAATGGGATGGTGCACACCGGCGGTTTGCGTTTTTTGCCAAGCCGCAAACGCGCCTCCTGCTGCGCGTTTGCGGTTTTCGGAAGCGTTTCGTCCTCAATGTAAAGTATAGGAAAAACGCAAACCGCTCTGAAAAACGCTAGTTCAGAGCGGTTTGCCAGGCATTTTTGTTACAGTAGCTGTTCAGTAACAGCTTTTACTGTAACAATATGTGTAATCTGCTACACAAAAACGCACGCAAAACCGCTAGGTATGTTTAGAAAACCTCTCTAAACATACCTAGAATCGCTCTGAAATCAGCTCCCAAAACCGCTAGCGTATTGCGGATCTGCTAGCGGTTTTGGTGTGCACTGGGCCTAATACAGTTTTGCTGTCACGATCAGAGCACTCAGCCTCACCATAGTGAGTGAAGCAAAGTGGGCCCTGCCCAGCTCCCCGCTCAAGGTTATTCCACCTGCTGTAGTGTCAACCGCACTCTCTTCGTACATAGTGAATAATAAATGTGCCTGTTCTTGCTGCAATTACACATCTACCATAACTTTCTTTCCAGCTAGTTTATTTTCCTTTTAGAAAGTAGAACAGTCTCTTATGCGATGAAGCAACCACCAAGAAGATGGAAATTCTAGCTAGCAATGAAGATAGTCACCCAGTTATTGGTGGTAATGCCGGTAAACACTGGACTGTTTATGCACAGCAATATTTGCATGACTTCCCTAAATACAGTTTTGTAGTTTTGTCTGAAAAATGCTTTCCTCCAAAATGGTAAAATGAGTGTTGATGAATGTAACTAGCTTCCCCCGTGTGTGCTTCCCTTTCTTTAAATATTTTGGACTTATATTGAATTTTTTTTTTAATCTTCAAGGCAGCAAAAGCAACCAGACCACTTTCCTACCAAGGCGGAAATCATGCAGAACGTGAGTAAATGTGGAATAATGGCCACAATTCACTAACATCATGCCGGTGATAATAAGGCAAGTGAAAACTTATCACAAAACAGCAATTCACATTGTAAATGTCAATTCACTACATAACCTGTCCTCATTAAGGTTTTGTGATAGGTTTTCACAATGAGAGTGTTAACTTGCCACTTCAGCCCTTAAAGTGAACCAGAGACGAAGCACCCTCATGTATTTTACCATATATATCAGTGGGAACATTAGAGAAAACACCTACCATGCTCTCTGTTTCATTCTTTACTGCTCAGCCTGCTTCTAATCAGTCCTGATAAAATCCCCGACTGAGCATTCAGTCTGGCTTTGCTCAGGAATCATTATAGCTGAGTCTGTCTTCTCTGATGTCTTTTCAAGCCCAAGCCAGCCCCCTTCTGGCTCTGCTATAATGACTCAGCTATAATGATTCCTGAGCAAAGCCAGACTGAATGCTCAGTCTGGGATTTTATCGGGCCTTTTTTTTAATGAACCTCCCCATAAGGGAGATTTGTATTGTAGTGTGCCTTTGAGGGGGCAGGGGTTGGGGTGAGCCCAGTGGTGTAGCTAAGGAGCTATGGGCCCTAGTGCGAGTTTTACATTGGACCCCCCAAGCACTCTAAACATACAACTGTTAAGACACGCTAAAACCCGCCAAGCACATCCACAGTGTCTGAGGTGCAAGAAGGGGGATGGGGAACAGCTTGTTAATGATTATTATCATTCAAACCATCTATAGAAGCAATTATTACCAGCAAAGGACCAATAAACAGCTAATACTGCTGATGAGGGAGGACCCTACAGGGCCCCTCTGGCCCAATGGCCCTGATGCGGTTGAGACTTCTGCAACCCCTATTGCTATGCGCCCTCCCCCCCTCCCCCCCCCGGCATAGCACAGCACTATTGTGTAGATCAGTCTTTGGCTTTATCAGTGCAGGACTCATCTTTTGACTTCCATAGATTTACTTGCTTTGCAACTGTATACCCAGTATTCTTTTTCCCCTTCCTTGTACACTTGTTTTTGATGTTTAATTTTACTTTAAAGAGAGTATATTACATCCGTTTTAAAGTAAAACTGCAAAGTGAGGCCTGATCTTCACCACTACTAGGATCATAACACATCCTCATTTTCCAGTACTTGTTCCTGTAGCCCTGGTTGCCATACATTAATGTTTATTTCTGTGAATAGTATTGTATAATGACCATGATCACCGGAATAAGCACCAGAAATAAGAGATGCCAGAGATGTGGTTGCACGGGGACCAACTGCTACTGTCAAGATAATCAGGCCTCACTTTGAACTATCTATAGAAACATTGCAGTTTGAAGAAGAAAAGAGTAAGGAGCTAGTTCTGAACTAGGTAGGATTTAACTAATCACAGATGCAAGTACATTTCTTTATTTGCTCTCCACCTTGCATCAAAAAAGTAAGTTGGACCTTTAGCAAAGGTTATTGTGACAGAGCGATCTGGGAACTGTGGCCTACTGCCCCCCAGTCAACTGTGAACAATGAGTGGTGTAATATCCTGTCTACCAAAATAAGCTAGAAGAAGACTAACAGGCAGAGCTTCCAAAGGCCCAAGGTGGGCGGGGTGGAGGGTGTAAGTTGAAAGGCTGGGGGAAGCTTTTGATACCTAGTGTGTGTTGACTGTTGGCCAAGAACATGGCTTCCAAAGTCACTTCCACACATAGCTGAAATGTTGGATAGCACAACCACCCACTCGAAAATCTGTCCATTGATGCTAGAGGCTTTGCCTCCCAATAGTATCACTTTGTTTACACGAGTCGGCTCCGGTAGCCAGATTACACTAGGCAGGATGTACAATTTGCTTTTTTCATGCACCCTGGAGGCAAGTGAATAGCTATACCTGCATGTGTTACACTTTAAGGTTTTCTGCATCCTGGTATTTTACAAAATGACAATACATTTGTCTTTTAAACCAAAGGATAAGCTTTATATCATAAAAAGGAACTCACAATTTACAACAGTGTAATAGCATAGCATGAAATCCAACAAGAGATACAGCTGCAATGGTTGGCACAGCAACACAATTAAATACCACATAATCATGTAAGACAAATGCATGGTAGGGAGTGCACACCAAGCCAGGGCATGGTTCAAGTTGAAGCATCCAGTGCAGTGCAAGAAATGATGTATATTATCGTACAGTGACTACAATATATTTGTATTTTAGTTGTTGTGAAACCTACACAGAGAAGTTACCCAGACCTCTCCAGCTATAACATGAATGAACGTGAGTACATGTGTGATGTCTCCTGGTGTATACGATTTATTGTCTACAGACCTAGTAAGGTTGTCTGGAACATATGTAGATTATGCTCAATGTCTGATCTTTCTTCATGTGGTTTTTTGTTGTTTTTTTTAGAAAATTTTTTATTTATGTCTCTTTGCATTAATGTTTATGACCGTAAACCTTTTTCTAACAGTCTCTAAATTCCTTCTGTGTTTCCAGATGTGACAGCCATATCTGTCATCTACACAGAATAACTTACTAAGTTCATGTATTAAACTTCTACTGTTATTCTGAAATGTAATCTTGCTAAAGTCAGTTACTCAACTCTAATTTTTACTGTGCCTAATGACTGAGTGGGAACTGCAGCCTCTTGTCGGTCATTTTGTGTTTTGTTTCCTCTCTTTCCATAGAGAGAGAGAGATAGATAGAGATGTATCAGTTGAAGAGCAATGTGATGTATGTTTCTGACTGATGAGGTTTGTGCATAATTACTCTGTAGAGAGACTCCTTAATAGAGATGGCCCGAACAGTTCGCCGGCGGACAGTTCCCGGTGAAATTCAGCTGTTTGCATCTGCGGCGGAACGAGAACACATAATGCGTTCAACCCACCCCCTGTACCTCGTCATTGGGCTAAACTTTGACCCTCTACATCACAGTCAGCAGACACATGGCAGCCAATTAGGCTGCACTCCCCCACGGACCCCACGCAGCAGCATCGGCTAGGTTCTCAGTCTCCGGCTGCTACTTTAGTGAGAGGAACGGAGAGACATTGCTGTTCTGATGTGTTTTTGTGTGTGTGTGTGACACACTGCATATAGCCCACAGTCCCAACTGGCCCTTGTTGTAGCCTGCCTGCACACTGTATTACCAGTGCATATCTTTCAACTGTATTTGTGATTGAACTTACTATAGCATAGCTCTCTGTGTGGGTGACACACTGCATACAGTACACAGTCCCAGCTGGCCCTTTTTGTAGTCTGCCAGCACGCTCTATTACCAATGCATATCTTTAAACTGTATTTGTGATTGCTCTTACTGTAGCATAGCTCTCTGTGTGGGTGACACACTGCATACAGCCCACAGTCCACGCAGCTGCGCCTTGTTGTAGTCCGCCAGCATACTCTTTTACCAGTGCATATCTTACTACTGTATTTGTGATTGAACTTGCTATAGCATAGTTCTCTGTGTGGGTGACACACTGCATAGAGCCCACAGTCCCAGCTGGCCCTTGTAGTCCGCCAGCACACTCGATTACCAGTGCATATCTTTCAACTGTATTTGTGATTGAACTTACTATAGCATCGCTCTCTGTGTGGGTAACATACTGCATACAGCCCACAGTCCATGCAGCTGGCCCTTGTTGTAGTCCGCCAGCACACTCTATTACCAGTGCATATCTTCGAACTGTATTTGTGATTGAATTTACTATAGGATATCTCTCTGTGTGGGTGACACTCTGCCCACAGTCCACGCAGCCATTTGATTGCGCACACTGCTTTTACAGCACTTTTTACAACCATTGTAATATCACAAGTGTGTGTGTGTGTGTGTGTGTGTGTGTGTGTGTGTGTGTGTGTGTGTGTGTGTGTGTGTGTGTGTGTGTGTGTGTGTGTGTGTGTGTGTGTGTGTTAAAGTACACAGTCCAGTGATACACACACACACACACACACACACACACACACACAGCTGCTGTGTATTTGACACTGATTTTATGCCTCTTTGTGATCACACTCATTGTCTACCACTATTGAATATTGTTAGTACTACTGCATACCCCAATATGGAAAAAATGACAAGCAGAGGCAGGCCACCCTGCAGGTCTTTTCGAAGTCGTGCTGGTGTGATTTCGTGTGGCCCGCCACCAATGCACAGTGTTCAGAGGGCACGTACCCTCAACCCCAAAAATTCTAAGGACTTAGTTGACCGGTTAACACTGAACACCTCATCTTTCTCCGCTTCCACACAGAACCGTGACATATCTTCCTCCTCCTGCTCTGATTCGGGCACCCCACAACTACTTACCACTCAGTCGGCAGCCACCACCACTACTACTAGCACCACAGCCGCTCCACTTCAGATGTCGCAGGAGTTATTCCTACATGTTTGTGGTGAATTTACTGATGCACAACCATTATTGTTACAAGGTGAAGGTGCTAAGGATGTTACACCACCTCATATGTCTCAATTAGGCATCACTACACACATGGACGTAAGGTGTGAGGATTATGATGAACTACCTGTTGTTGTTGCAGTTTTGGAAGTGTCTGATACAAGCGAAGCTATGGATGATGATGATGTGGGCATGGATGCCACGTGGGAGCCTGGAAGATGAGATGAACATTGGGACACTTCAGAGGGGGAGACAGAGAGGAAGAGACAAGTTGCTGTAAGCAGGAGGTGGAGCTTGTCACAAACAGCTCGACAGCATGTATCGCAACCTAGGGTCAGCCAGCCAACACGCCCTTCAACGTCTGTTGCTGCCACCACCAGAATGCCGTTATCCCAGAGCCCACCAGTGTGGCAATTTTTTTGTGTCTCTGCCTCAGATTTCAGCAATGCCATCTGTAATATCTGCCAACGAAAACTGAGTCGTGGAAAGTGCAACACCCACCTAGGGTCAACTGCCTTACGAAGGCACATGATCTCCCAGCACAAACACCAATGGGATGAGCACATGAGGAAAAGCAGCACACAAATGCAAAGCCACCCTCTGCCTCCTTTTCCTCCTCCTGGTCCAGCATCTTCAGCCGCTTTATCCTCTGCTGCCCTTGTACCTTCACAGCCACCCTCCTTTACTCCACCTCTCACCTTGAGCAGTTCCTGCTCCTTTGCCCACAGCCAGGTGTCCGTTAAGGAAATATTTGAGTGGAAGAAGCCAATGTCTGCCAGTCACCCCCTTGCCCGAAGTCTGACAGCTGGCTTGTTGGAACTTTTAGCCCGCCAGCTGTTACCATACAAGCTGGTGGACTCTGAGGCCTTCCGAAAATTTGTGGCAAATGGGACACCGCAGTGGAAAATACCAGGCCGCAATTATTTCTTCAAAATGGCGATACCCAAACTGTACCGTGATGTTGAAAGGCAAGTGCTCGCGCCCAACGTTGGGTCAGGGGTCTATCTGACCACAGATGCCTGGTCTGAAAACCACAGTCAGGGCAGGTACATTACTTATACAGCACATTGGGTAAACCTGCTGACCGCTGGCAAGCATGGAGTACGTGGCTGTGCAGCGGACTTGGTGACACTGCCACGGCTTGCAGGCAGGCCTGCTGCCACATCCTCCTACTCCTCCTATATCCTCCTCGCTGTCATCCTCCTCCTTGGCTGAATCCTACTCTACTACTGTGCTCTCCTCTCAAACTGCACACCCCCAACTCTCTCCAGCCTATTCAGCATGCCAGGTACGACGGTGCCAAGCCATCTTGGACATGTCTTGCCTCAAAGCCGAGAGTCACACCAGACCAGCAATCCTGGCTGCTCTGAACAAACAGGTGGATCACTGGCTGACCCCACACCAACTGGAGATCGGCAACGAGGTGTGTGACAACGGAAGCAATCTCTTGTCTGCTTTGAGCTTGGGCATGTTGACACATGTGCCCTGCATGGCACATGTGCTGAATCTTATAATCCAACGATTTGTGTGTAAGTTCCCAGGCTTACAGGAGGTCCCTACATGGCCATGGCATGCTTCTCCGATATTCAGCGGAAAAAAAACTTGTGTGTAGGGAAATATCCCACTCCCTAAGTACAGCTTTTGTCTTATTTATCTCCAGTACAACAGAGTACCCAAGCGGTAACCTCATATGCTCACCTAAAGCGGAATTATCGCAAATACCTTTTGTTTTAAGAAGACAAATCACACTAAGCATTGCTTTTTAGTAGGAGGGCTTTTGGTAACTTTTAGTCCCCTATACTTTCCTAGTGGTTCTGAGTTACCCCAGGCTGCTTGGGTATTCTATTGTACTGGTCCAAGCCCTATCCCATAGAGCCATATCAATCCCTGCCATGCACTGAGGAAGGCCAACAGTCCAAAACAGGCTGTGTCTGCATGTAGGGTTGGTGTGGCTTTGTAAAATTTAAAGCTATAGGTTTGCTATACACCAGTGGTTCAGGGTGTAAGCCTGGCTTAAGGGTCATAAAGAGATAATTTGCATATTCACTAGTGATGCATTGTGGGTAACCACAGATGTTCATATAAAGCTGAATTATCGCAAATACCTTCTGTTTAAGAAGGCAAATCACACTAAGCATCTTCTCCAGTACTGAGAGAAGTGATGTAAACTACAGAGCCACATGCCCAGGATGAATTTTACCTTGGGCACCCCTAGTACTGTACGGTATGTATAGTAGTCTTATAATACATAGCATAGTCACAATGTGAAAGAGGTGTAATCAGAGGATGAGGAACACTTCACTAGTGATTGCGCAATGCAATGCACACATGGAGCGATCAGTATCACTATAGATGCAGAGCTAATGCAGCAGCTGAAAGAAAGCTCTTGGTGAAGAAGCAGGTCCCTCTGGCATAGTTACATAGTTATTTGGGTTGAAAAATTACATACGTCCATCGAGTTCAACTAGAAACAAGATGTACGTCCATCGAGTTCAACCAGAAAAAAGACACGTCCATTGAGTTCAACCAGAAAAAAGATGTACGTCCATCGAGTTCAACCAGAAAAAAGACACGTACATCGAGTTCAACCAGAAAAAAGACACGTACATAGAGTTCAACCAGAAAAAAGATGTACGCCCATCGAGTTCATCCAGAAAAAAGACACGTCCATCGAGTTCAACCAGAAAAAAGACACGTCCATTGAGTTCAACCAGAAAAAAACATACGTCCATCGAGTTCAACCAGAAAAAAGACATACGTCCATCGAGTTCAACCAGAAAAAAGACATACGTCCATCGAGTTCAACCAGAAAAAAGACATACGTCCATCGAGTTCAACCAGAAAAAAGACATACGTCCATCGAGTTCAACCTTGGCATGGTTGCATAAATAGCCAATTTCCTGCATATGTTGGCAAAAGGAAGCATTTTAGCCAGGGATGTTTGGACTGGGTGCCAGTGATTGCGAATACATAGCTAAAGCCAACATACCCTGAAGATGTTGGGAAATGGATTACAGGGTTAACAGCTGAGGTTATGTGTCAGTTGGGGGATTACGAAGTATGGTGAATTCACATTTTTAGGCTTGAGTGGTTTAAGGGCTGGTTCACACTCGGGCGATTCTTCAGCGCTTTGCTGATCGCCGGCGATCAGCAAAACGCTGCTACAATGTATCCCTATGGATACATTCACACTGCAGCAGTTGCAATTTCGATTAATCGGAAACGTGCTCCATGCAGCGTTTTGGGGGCGATAGCTCTGTGATCTTTGTTCTATTGAATGGGAAACACAAGCGCAAACCGTGGCAGAATCTCAAAATTTTAGTTAAAATCCCAGAGCCGATCGCGGGCTAGCGGCGCTCCAGGCGCTGAGTGTGAACTGGCCCTTAGATAAGCGTCATGAAAGGTTTTGCATCAGGGGAAGTTAGGCTTAAGAAAGGACTTTACATTGGGTGTGTAGGCACCAGAGAAGAGTAATGGAGAGGTTAAGGGAAAGGTTAGCTAATAGGGAAGGTCAGAGCTTAAACAAAAAAGATCTACTTACCTGAGGCTTCCTCCAGCCCCTGGCAGCCCATGTGTCCCTCGCCGCAGCTCCGCTCCCAGTAAATGGACCGGAGTCCCCTCCGTTGCAGATGCCGACCTTACGATCGCACTCACGTGGTCTGGAACGTTCTGCGCAGACGCAGTACTTCTGCCAGTTGGCATCTGCAACAGAGGGGAACCCGGGCAACCGGCTGGGAGCGGAGCTGCGGTGAGGGACACATCGGCTACCAGGGGCTGGAGGAAGCTCCAGGTAAGTAGATCTTGTTTTTTTCTTTTCATCTCAGATCTTCCCTTTAAGGTGTAAAAAAAGAAGGTTCTAATGTTACGTTTTGGCACAAGGGTTTATAAAATATTAATACAAGTATGACATTTGGCTGCTCGCAATGAAGAATGCGCCTACAAATAGTGTGTGCAAGCACACAAACTTATGCTGCTAATGGGCACCCAAATTTCCTTCTTTTGTTTTGCATTGCGGGGTTGGGTTAGGGTTTGAAATCATGAGACTAGCTCAGAAAAGCCTATCCAAACTTCCTTTTCATCTTTCTGTACGATAGCGGTTTATGTAAGTATATGCGGTAATACTGTAATATCAAGATGCTCCTGGGTCTATGTTTCGACAGCATAAGGGAAACAGATGTTACAAAAATCATCCTCTGGTAACTTTGTTTTTCCCCCCAAAATTATGTCTTTGGAGAGCATTTTTCAGTAAAGACGAAGTAGCTCTCTATATGTATGTATTTTCGATGGCTAGGCAATCTGAATACTCAAGTCTGCTTGTGTTACTCACGCCATCTTTATCTGCATCATCTACACTATGAAACTGCATTAACAATGGTCCAACCACACCTATGATATTATCAGATAATCATAGCTGGGGAATTCCATAAGGGTTTCCATGAATCTGCATTTAGGACATGTGATAAAGAAGTTCATATTTATCTCCTTGGCATACAGACATGGGCTCTGAGTATGATTTCATCTAAATGCCATACTGGTTTTCATGAAGAACTCGGAAACGGTTGTTGTTCATTATGATGAACATAATCTGCTCAACAATTTTGCAGATGCGTAATAGCATCTTTTACGATACATAGAAAGGGGTAATTCCAGCATCATTCTTCAAGTTTAAAGAGATTCTGTAACAAAATTTTCAGCCTTATTTCTTCTATCCTATAACTTCCTATACCTGTTCTAATGTGGTCCGTCTTACTGCAGCCTTTCCTAGTTGCACAGTGGCTGTATTATCTCTGTTATCTTATCTAATCTGCTTTCCTTTGCCAGCTTTGTTGGCTCAGGCAGAAATGTGCTGCTCTGCTGTGATAGCATAGAAGTTATGCACACCCTCTCCATGCCCCCTGCAGGCTCTGTATGAGTCACATACTGAGCTTCTCTGAGCCTGTCACATGCTCGTTAGCAGCCATGTTTTTTGTTTGTAAACACTGCCTAAAACTGGCAATTACAAGCCAGGATCTCATCAGGGAGTGGCAGAAACCGCAAAGAGGGGCCCAGGAGAACATAATGAATAGAATGGTATGCTTTTTATTGTAAGAATTACAGATTCTCTTTAAAGAGAACCCAAGGTGAAAATAAACTAATTAGATAAACAATTGTATCTGTCCCGATACTCCTAAAAATGCCCTTTTTTTAGATATCCTATGGTTTTATTTTATGTTTAAACCTTTACAAATGAAATTTCATGTTTTATTGTCTCTGCTCAATGGCAGTCTATAAAGTGCTAAAATATATGAACGTTTTTGTAATCTATCCCCTGTACTGAGTTTTTCTCTGCAGGAAATGTTTTACGGCTGTAATTCCTTATCAGTTACGCCATAATCCGACAAGGGCCTGACAAGAGAGAAACGATCACTTTCACGCCTGAAGGTTAAGGTCTCATTTCCACGAGCAGTTGATAGGCAGTGAAAAGCCTCTCAAAATCTCTCAAATGCTCACTACTGCCTGGTAACTGCTCACTGTCGCCTGGTTACTGCTTGCTGAGCACACAGTTAAACTGCCCCTGGAAACGAGCCCTTACTCTTTCAGGCAGAAAAAGAAACTCAGCCAATTTTTACCCTTTAGTAGCTAATGTATTTAGAGGCTTGCAAGTGCTCCAGGCCAATTTATTTTAGCACTTTTTTTACTTCTTTGTTATGCTTCTCTGCTTCTTATTAGTATTGCTGTAATGTGTATTTATGGTCACTTGTCACTAGGGGGCAGTGTGAGACAATAACAGAAGACTTCTGCATTCAGATTCTATATTTTATGCTAGTAGAGAGGGAGAGATCAAAGCAGTCCAAGAATTTACAGCACATCGAGTTTTGCCGACTGTGGACAAAAGCAGTGTGCCTATCTCAAACGAGCCATCGCTGTTGAATATGTTTTTACTTTACTGCCTAGACGTTATTTCTACTTTTAAAATGGCTTGGTAGGATTTTTTATCCTTTTTTTTTCAACCAAGAATAGATGCCAGCATGTAAGGAAACGATATAAAAGTGCGATGATGTTACTGTTCATTTACAAGTCCCAGTGATGCTTGACGTGACACGTGGATGGATTTACAGGAGATCCTGGACAGGAGGATAATGTCAGCACACTCCACATAAGCTGCACCCACACGATGAGCCGACAACTAAAAGGCATCCCCATAAAGTATTTATCATTTTGATAATCCCAGCTGATTCCCCCGCATCTTTTCCTGTGGCTAAACATCTGATATGTATTTATAAATACAATAGATATGTCAATCCATCTGGAGGTCCCCTCCTGGCTTTTCCCTGTTACATCATCACCTAGAAATAATAGCACCAAATGGACTTATCTTTTCCAAGTGGGTACTTAGGAGGGAATCCTCAGCAGAGATTACCGCATTGGTAATGTGTTTGTCGTGCTTTCCAGTTATGAATGGGAAGAGAGGATTTTCCCTGCGAACAGATGAATCACATGTATTCTGAGTGGATTAAAGGGAAACTCTGATAGAAAATGTTTTGCATTTATACTGTCCACTTTTGAATCACTTCCCTTACCTTGGACAACTCCGATCTCGAAGTCCAAGCTGAATACGCAGAAGTAAAAAAGAGGCGGGCTGCTGGAGCTGTTACAATAAAGTGACTTTTTAAAAAGGGAAAAAGAAGAATCTTTGTTAAAGTGGACCTGAACTCTTGCACAGGACAGAAGGAAAACCTAGAGAAATGCACCCTGTACATCTTTGTTCGGCACCATATCACAGAATGTGTGATAACTTGACACTCCTCACAGCAACAGCACAGGAGATAGAACTGATTAGACGTCTCCAAAGTTTAAGGAGTTTATTCGGCAAACGGATATACAGGTAGGTTCAGCAGCAATCTAATCTTCATTACATGTTCATTACCTCAGCAAAGCAATCGGTCTGTAGTAAATCTCTTAAGCGTTGCAGGCTCTTGGTCCATTCCTTGTGGATGGTAACCAGGCTTTATCTTATGGTACATCTATGCTAGACAGCACTTACCGTATATACAGCATACAGGTGGACGAGATGACAAGAAGAAGTTACAAGAAGACTAGAAGTAAAGTGGAAACTGGAAGTGGCTCTCTGGAGCCCATGTTGGCTGTTTTATACTAGCCTCTAAAGAGTTAAATGTGACATCACCCAGCATGGACGGACCAGTTACCCATCGCCTGCAATTGTCTGATAAGAGCATGTGATGGATGACCCTATCCGTGCCTGCTCAGATGGAAAAAGCCAAATATGGCATTCCCTCGCCTAATACCCTGAAAATTAGGTAATATGTCCCCAAGACCATTGTTGAATCTACTGTGAGCATTTTTGCATAACAATGGTTCATGTTTTCTGTTGTTTGCCGCCAGCTAGTCTGGCTTATGCACTGGATATCTCTTCTACGGCCTTGTAGACGACCCATAGAGCGTTTCTACTAAACCTCAGAACTGTAATTCCTCCAAATGTCTTTATGTCATTTAGCCTCCCTAGCGTTCTGATTATTTGCGGCGCACGGGAGGTTTTTTTTTAGCTAATTTTTTTTTATCATGTAGCTAGCCTAGCGCTAGCTACATAATCCCACCCCTCCCTGCGGCATCCCTCCCACCCCTCCGATCGCCGCCGGCGATAATACCCAACAGGAAATCCTGTTCTGAACGGCATTTCCTGTATGGGCTTCCCCCGTCGCCATGGCGACGATCGGAATGACATCATTGACGTCAGGGGGAGTCCCGATCCACACCATAGCGCAGCCTGGCGGTGATTGGCCAGGCTGTGCAAGGGGTCTGCGGGGGGGGGCGGGGGGGCCCTCATTCGTGGCGGATCGGCGGGTATCGGCGGCGATCGGAACAAACACGCAGCTAGCAAAGTGCTAGCTGCGTGTTTGGAAAAAAAAATTATGCAAATTGCCCCCACCAGGGCCTGAGCAATCCAGCGCGGCGTTACTGGACGAGCTGAGCTCGTCCTTAACGCTCAGGTGGTTTTTAAAGAGATGCTCTGCAGAGCAAGTCTTTTTCCTAAAACCAGTTATCTAAAGTAACTGAGGCCTCCGAATTCAAGCATAGCATACTTAGAGACACTGAAGCGAAAAAAAAATTATGATATTATGATTTGTATGTGTAGTACAGCTAAGAAGTAAAACATTAAGATCAGATACATCAGTCTAATTGTTTCCAGTACAGGAAGAGTTAAGAATCTCCAGTTGTTATCTCTATGCAAAAAAGCAATTAAGCTCTGCGACTTTCAAAGTGGTGGAGAGGGCTGTTATCTGACTTTTATTATCTCAAGTGTTATTTAAGTATTTACTTTTTCTCTGCCAGAGGAGAGGTCATTAGTTCACAGACTGCTCTGAAAGAATCATTTTGAATGCTGAGTGTTGTGTAATCTGCACATATTATAGAATGATGCAATGTTAGAAAAAACACTATATACCTGAAAAAAAAAATATGAGAATATTTTCTTTGCTGCAGTAAAGACAGCACCATCCCTGGAGCTATTCAAATCCAGACTGAAAAGCCACCTGTTTAGCCTGGCATTTCCAGATTTATAAAATTCTTCCTCTGTACCACGATGGTCGGAGCCATGCTTATGCGCTTTGAGTCCCACGGGAGAAAAGCGCTTTACAAATGTTATTTGTTGTTGTTGTTGTTGTTAAACTTCTAGTAATTATTCATAGTACACAATCAATTCATCATATCATATTTTTTTTCTTCGCTTCAGTGTCTCTTTAAATTCCAACACACCCTGTATGTATTTAGAGAGTTTAGCCTGTCTAAATTCCCCCTCATCTGTGACTAATCACCACTAGAGTTGGGCCGAACGGTTCGCCTGCGAACGGTTCCATGCGAACTTCAGTGGTTCGCGTTCGCGTCCCGCAGGCGAACCTTTGCGGAAGTTCGGTTCGCCCCATAATGCACATGGAGGGTCAACTTTGACCCTCTACATCACAGTCAGCAGGCCCAGTGTAGCCAATTAGGCTACACTAGCCCCTGGAGCCCCACCCCCCCCTTATATAAGGCAGGCAGTGGCGGCCATTACGGTCACTCGTGTGCTGCCTGCGTTAGTGAGAGTAGGGCGAGCTGCTGCAGACTGTCTCTCAGGGAAAGATTAGTTAGGCTTAACTTGTTCCTGTCTGGCTGCATACCTGTTCTGTGAACCCACCACTGCATACCTGTTCTGTGAACCCACCACTGCATACCTGTTCTGTGAACCCACCACTGCATACCTGTTCTGTTCAGTGAACCTGCCACTGCATACCTGTTCTGTTCAGTGGACCCGCCACTGTATACCTGTTCATTGAACCCACCACTGCATACCTGTGCTGTGAACCCACCACTGCATACCTGTTCTGTGAACCCACCACTGCATACCTGTTGTGTTCAGTGAACCTGCCACTGCATACCTGTTCTGTGAACCCGCCACTGTATACCTGTTCTGTTTAGTGAACCCGCCACTGTATACCTGTTCTGTTTAGTGAACCCGCCACTGTATACCTGTTCTGTTTAGTGAACCCGCCACTGCATACCTGTTCTGTTCAGTGGACCCGCCACTGTATACCTGTTCAGTGAACCCGCCACTGCATACCTGTTCTGTTCAGTGGACCCGCCACTGTATACCTGTTCAGTGAACCCGCCACTGCATACCTGTTGTGTTCAGTGAACCTGCCACTGCATTCCTGTTCTGTGAACCCGCCACTGTATACCTGTTCTGTTTAGTGAACCCGCCACTGTATACCTGTTCTGTTTAGTGAACCCGCCACCCGTATCACAATGAAGCAATGACCGGCGCCTAGATGAGTGTCTCGGGGGCACACCCACGATAATAAGGTCGTTGCCTCATTGTGGTCAGACCAAATTTGATCAGCTGGACAGTCACTGTTCTGTCATTCAGCTACATCAGCCAGGCGACCATATGGGCTGTAAAGCCACCAAAACCTGCACTCTCGCCATGGTGCGCACCAGTCCAGCACGGCCGTCACTACACAAACAGCTGTTTGCGGTGCGTTACACGGTGAGTTTGGTGTGTCAGTGTGAAGCAGTACCTTAATTACACTACCTGATTGATGTATACACATGCAAGATGTTTGAAAGCACTTTAGGCCTGTCATTTAGCATTCAATGTGATTTCTGCCCTTAAAACGCTGCTTTGCGTCAAATCCAGATTTTTCCCCGGGACTTTTGGCATGTATCCCACTCCGCCATGCCCCCCTCCAGGTGTTAGACCCCTTGAAACATCTTTTCCATCACTTTTGTGGCCAGCATAATTATTTTTTTTTTTTCAAAGTTCGCATCCCCATTGAAGTCTATTGCGGTTCGCGAACTTTAACGCGAACCGAACCTTCCGCGGAAGTTCGCGAACCAGGTTCGCGAACCTAAAATCGGAGGTTCGGCCCAACTCTAATCACCACCGTAATTTGATCTCCCAGCTGAGTCAGCTCAGGAATCTCCTCTGCCACAGTAGAGCAGCTAATTTGTATACACAGGATATTAACAATATGTCTACTTCCATGTAAACAGGAAGTAGATACACTAGATTTATTGTAGGATTTGTATCCGCTGTAACAAAGAAATGTTTTTTTTTCTTTAAAGGTTATTATGCCGTTGCTTATCTTTTAGAGCAAAGAGGAAGTTCTGAATTCAGGTCTGCTTTAAAACTAAAATTCACATGAGATGAGCCGAAGCCTCTTTAGTTATCCAGAAGATGTTAGTGTGTCAGCAGTCCTGTTCTGCAAGCAATATCCCATCCTTTAGATATGAGCAGTTGTATCAGAGCATGTTCCTCAGAAAGAGACTTCCCCCATATCTTATTATTTCTAACTACTCATACCCCCCCTTTCCTTTAAAGGCAACTGAGCATCTGTGTGCTCCTAGCTTTAGAGAATTTACCAAAGGAATCCCCCAAGGCAGGTTCAGAAAACGCATGCTCAAAACAATGGGAACTACATCCCCAGCATGCATTGGGGCTGCCGTGGTTACAGTGGCTTGCAAAAGTATTTGGCCCCCTTGAAGTTTTCCACATTTTGTCACATTACTGCCACAAACATGAATCAATTTTTTTGGAATTCCACGTGAAAGACCAATACAAAGTGGTGTACACATGAGAAGTGGAACGAATATCATACATGATTCCAAACATTTTTTACAAATCAATAACTGCAAAGTGGGGTGTGCATAATTATTCAGCCCCCTGAGTCAATACTTTGTAGAACCACCTTTTGCTGCAATTACAGCTGCCAGTCTAGGGTATGTCTCCACCAGCTTTGCACATCTAGAGACTGAAATCCTTGCCCATTCTTCTTTGCAAAACAGCTCCAGCTCAGTCAGATTTGATGGACAGCGCTTGTGAACAGCAGTTTTCAGATCTTTCCACAGATTCTCGATTGGATTTAGATCTGGACTTTTACTGGGACATTCTAACACATGGATATGTTTTGTTATAAACCATTCCATTGTTGCCCTGCCTTTATGTTTAGGGTCGTTGTCCTGCTGGAAGGTGAACCTCCGCCCTAGTCGTAAGTCTTTTGCAGACTCCAAGAGGTTTTCTTCAAAGATTGCCCTGTATTTGGCTCCATCCATTTTCCCATCAACTCTGACCAGCTATCCTGTCCCTGCTGAAGAGAAGCACCCCCAGAGCATGATACTGCCACCACCATATTTGACAGTGGGGATGTTCAGAGTGATGTGCAGTGTTAGTTTTCCACCACACATAGCGTTTTGCATTTTGGCCAAAAAGTTCCATTTTGATCTAATCTGACCAGAGCACCTTCTTCCACATGTTTGCTGTGGCCCCCACATGACTTGTGACAAACTGAAGATGGGACTTCTTGTGCTTTTCTGTTAACAATGGCTTTCTGCTTGCCACTCTTCCATAAAGGCCAACTTTGTGCAGTGCATGACTAATAGTTGTCCTATGGACAGATTCCCCCACCTGAGCTGTAGATCTCTGTAGCTCGTCCAGAGTCACCATGGGCCTCTTGACTGCATTTATGATCAGCGCTCTCCTTGTTTGGCCTGTGAGTTTAGGTGGACGGCCTTGTCTTGGTAGGTTTACAGCTGTGCCATGCTCCTTCCATTTTTGAATGATCGCTTGAACAGTGCTCCGTGGGATGTTCAAGGCTTTGGAAATCATTTTGTAGCTTAAGCCTGCTTTAAATTTCTCAATAACTTTATCCCTGACCTGTCTGGTGTGTTCTTTGGACTTCATGGTGTTGTTGCTCCAAAGATTTTCTTAGACAACCTCTGAGGCCGTCACAGAGCAGCTGTATTTGTACTGACATTAGATTACACACAGGTGCACTCTATTTAGTCATTAGCACTCATCAGGCAATGTCTATGGGCAACTGACTGCACTCAGACCAAAGGGGGCTGAATAATTACACAAACCCCACTTTGCAGTTATTAGTTTGGAATCATGTATGATTTTTATTCCACTTCTCACGTGTACACCATTTTGTATTGGTCTTTCATGTGGAATTCCAATAAAATTGATTCACGTTTGTGGTAGTAATGTGACAAAATGTGGAAAACTTCAAGGGGGCCGAATACTTTTGCAAGCCACTGTATATGACAAAACTGCTGTAACTGAGGCTCTGTGTCAAAGGAGATAGAAAATATAGGTGTCCATATAGGTAGAGCGTTACGAAACATCTCCACATAGGTACGTAAATGCCTGCTTTACCCCCCAAAGCACAGACAGTTTACATACCTCACTTGGGGGAGGTTCTTTTTATTTCATATTTTTACTATTGCTCAGTTTAGACCAGATAAGGGAAATGGGGAGAAATGTTTATTTACACAGTAAAAAGGATAGCTAAGTCAGTTCAAAATTGAATCTGAGAATTGGCAGAGTGATATGCTTTATTTAAAAAAAAAGAAAAAGAAAAAAAAAGGGGCATAAATTGAGTCAGTGATTTGCCTTTACTGCATTGCGGGAAAAACTGCAAGTGACAAGGTAGCTATAATATGGTTGGTTTGGTTTACCACATTTATAAGTAACAATCACGGTTTACACTGCCTAAGGCCAATGTGGCTAGCGTACGAGAGAATTCACCGCCTGGAGACTTGGGCGCAGGATACAGCCGGTATGGCTTCTTCTGCTACTGCACAAGTTCCCGGCGACGTTAAATACTATTCCCCCTCTAGGTCCATGTGGATAGTGGGAAATTAAATAATTCAACTTCCAGCAATTGCTGGAGGCCGAATTAGTGTTTTATGAGTAACTTCAGCTCCGTCTTCTGACCGCGCTGAAGTTATTCCCTGTGCGCCACTAGAGCCGTAATTCCTATAACGGTCTATGGTGGCGTCAGCTGCGCCCAAGTCTCCTGCGCTGGATTGCCAGTGTTCAATGTGGCTATATATGGCAGAGGTTTGTTACAACTAAGGGTTGGTGATTTGTTGTTGGTTACAGGGTTGCTGTTGTAGCTAGCCATGATACAGTTCTGTGACGCTACAGACTGCTGTCAGGTAGTCATTTGTTGCATTTGATAACATTTGTTGTCAATCGCCATGCTGCTACTATGGAATGCTAATGAATTTCAGTCCTAAGGAACTATATTCAGACTGTACTCAAAGCTCAGTTCCAAGGTAAAAATAGCTTTTGTTGGTGTAGAAAGGAGTTTGAACTTCTTTTGGGTTTTATGTATGTGTTCCTCTGTGAGAGATTTCCCCTCACTCATTTCCTAGCTGGCCGTTCTCCCCAACAGGAGCAACAAGAAAGACGTACTTTTTTTGTAAAGTATGGGCCAGTTAAAATTCTTATTGAGTTTTTATTGCTTTGTTGTTTTCCTGTACCCAATATTCCATGCTTCATATTAAATCCTCCACAGATGGAAAGTGAGGAAGTCTCCACCATGGGGAGTCAGGCAAAAATCTGAAAAGTCATTTTCTGTAGGCAGTGTATAGCAAACCCTAGTAAGATGAACTATCGTATACTGAGATGGAAACTGAATATCTAAAGGTTCTGTAGTTCTTGAAAACGAATGCAACAAGCCAAACTGGATGTGATGTAGATTTGCTGCTAGTCAGTGAATTCATATGACCTTTTATCACAAATAAGGAGGCTTGAAATGCCAAAGGAGTGGGACTTCCCCAACACTCTTTATCAGCATTAGGACTTTTCATATTCTTCTCCTAGGTAGTGATTAGAAACAAATTCTCCTAATATGGACATTTCTGTTAAAAGAAGAACAAGCAACTGATTCTATCAAAGCCAGATGTTTCAAGTCTGTCAGCATACAACAGACTAATTAACCAGCAGCTGGGGACTTTAATTGGCTGTTTAAAGAGAACTCGAGGCGTAAAAAAAAACAAATAAGTAAAGGCTTACCTAAGGAGAAGGAAACCTCTGGATCCTCTAGAGCAGGGGTGCCCATTAGGTAGATCGCGATCTACCGGTAGATCGCGAAGGCCTTCATGGTAGATCCCGACCTCACTACATTTTCCATTCTGTATATGGAAGGGTGCTCCTAAAATTGTACATAGGTAGATCACTTTGACTTGCTAATTTTTAAAAGTAGCTCACAAGCCGAAAAAGTGTGGGCACCTCTGCTCTAGAGGCTTACCACGCTGTCCTCTGCCGCTTTTAGAGGGTTCGTGCTCGGGGACAAGGGACCGGAGGACATCCTCTATAGGATCCAAAGGCTCCCCTCTTCTTAGGCAAGTATGTCTTTTCGTACCTGAGGTTCGCCCCGTGTATACTTTAATTCACGCCTTGGGTCAAGGGAAATTTGTATGTTAGATGAATTTTTGAATCATCACTATTAGGTATAGCTCTCTGTATACAGCAGGTACTATAGGTATAGCTCTCGAGCAAAAAAATATTAATAACAATTTTGTCATATGTGTTCCTGATGTGACAGCTAAAAGTAATAGTCAAAATGGCCCAAATGTAAAAGGGTGACCTGTATTTACAGAAAGTGTAATTTTCTCCCTTCCCTCATTAGTACAATAGTGGAATCCCCTCTATTCATTAAACATAAACATTCATTAAACCCGACTGTGTGAGCTTGATCCGGTGATCGTAGTGATGACATAATCAGAAGCCATACGCAATGGCTTCTGATCACTGAGGAGAGATGTCAGCTGTCATATGACAGCTTAATCTCCCGTCTAGGGTACGCACTATTGTGTCTGGAGCGGAAACGAGCGGCGTAAATCCTACGCCGTATCGGGCTAGAACAGCCACAAGTGCAGCGTAGGTTTTACTACGCGCGGTCCGGAATAGGTTAAAGAGAATTGTTATTGCATTTTCAAGCCACTTAACATGAGTCGGCTTATTATAACAAGACAGAAACAAGAAAAATAAAAAAGGAACATAGACAGCACAGGTTCATATTACACAATTCAGATGATTCGGAATAAATTCAGTAGTATGAGGTCCCTTCAGGCAGTATGAGGTCCCTTCATTCATAGCAAAGAAAGAGGGAAGAGGTTCCAATACAATTAATTCAGTGGTACTTCCTTGTCATATTTATATCCAGATTAGGAATTGCTGAGTCTTGAGACTCAACCCAGACTCCCCATACCTTATCAAACTTCAATGGGTGACAACTAGTTCTGTCTAGTTTAGTGCACAGCCACTCTAGAGAAAATACGAAGGCTCTTGGTAATAGATGGGTCATTTCACATTATGTATTTTTAAAAGGCACACCACGATGAAATTATTTATGTCTTCCTGGTTACTCATATATCTCAGTATTTATGGACAGTAAAAGATCTATAGTCCTGCTTTCAGTTTGTCACAGCCAGCCAGTTCCATACCTGGTCCTGTTTATTTTTTCCATCTATTCGTCATGCTGTGTTTGGCTAAAGTACAAAGTAAGATCTCTTCTCCTTAACATCCTGTTCCTCTATAAACCTGTGATTCATAAACTCTTGTGATCTGGAGAACGTTTGCTTGTTATATCACACTGGTTTGTTTTATATTAATGGTTCCATCTCCATCATTTATTTTTTGATATTCAGGTTCCGTCCCCCATTGAAACAAATGAATATAGGTTGTTAGTGGTTAGCTCCAAGCTATGATTTCCAAGGGAAACGTCTTTATTTGATGAGAATGTGTAAAGTTGCGTTTCTTATTAGTTTTCAATAAGACTTTTCGTATAAAAATATGTTGCTGAAAATGACTGTTTTGCAGATATTGCTCATTAAAAATGTTATTATGAAGGAAATTGTTGACATTCCTTCCTGATGCAAACCACATGAATCCCGCACAGGAGCTTTTATAATAAGGAACCCATAACAAAGCAGGTAGATGAAAGCTGGTCTGCGGAGGACGATTATTGTGAGACGCTCCCAGGTTGGAGCTGGTGAGATCAGGACCTACACTAATCCATACTACAACGCAGGAAAGGCATTACAGCAGTATTTTGCATGCTCAAGACTCAAGTCTTTGAAGCGTGTGAACAGTTTCCCAAGTCCTTCTACTGATGCTGCCCCCCCCCCTCCTCCCCCACATCTAGGTACCATTTTCTGCCATTTTAAACTACCATTGTATGATCTCATCTGAACTCAGTCTGTCTACCTTGTTCTCCCTACCTAATTTCTATGATCCCTACTTCCGCCTGTCTATAACATATTGCCGATTTACAAGCCCCGTTCACAGGTAAATTATATGCATACTGCTGCGTATTTTCACTCACAGGTGATAAGAATTAAAGAAAACTGTTTAGAAAAGAGCTAACACTCAGAAGCAAGTCTAAAGCCTTGTACACACCATAGAGGGTTTGTCGGCTGAGGTGGACAGTCCAGGCGATCCGTGCCAAGACTCTGACGTGTATGCGGTAGACACGATGTCATAAATATACAAACTGCGCCCGCCCTTCTCTTTAGCTCAAATTCAATTGCCCTCAGAGTGTTCGCTATCACATTGTCCACAATCATAATCAAATATTATAAAGGACAGCGCTCCTCTTCAGAAGATATCAATCCTTCGCCTGCAAAATTCAAATGAACTACACATAGTGCATTACTGTTGTAACTGGCAGTTATCATACAAGCACCCAGAGTGTCCAGTGAAAAAACGTGCTACAAACACAGTGTATATCCACACTTTCCCCTGTATAATAGCAGCTCACCAGAAATTAGCCACCTCACATCTAGGTGGGTCTAGCGTATATGTTCAATAACCAATCCACAATCAAAACTTCATACTCCCATGACAGGCGATTTATTCCAAAGTTAGCATATAAAAAAAACACAATAGAAGTACATAGCGTAAAATAGTTAAAATGCCGGCTAAATGCCCCGCGCTAAGCTAGCGCACTCACATTTCTCTGATGTTATATTAAAAATGTCTGAATAATTTAGTTGATCTGTTTAAATCATGACTATTAGCAAAAGCATTAAACCTTCCCATTGATGTTCGTTCTACCACATGTTACATAAAGAACAAAGAAAACCGCGAACAGCTTCCTGATCACCAGGCGGTAGATAATGCATATCACATCTGGGAAGAATATCATATAATGGCATGCTACACCAAGATGCTCTACTTTCATGTCCACATATTGGGGTTGATTCATTAAAAACGAACACGCCCATCAGCACGAGTTAATTTGCAGGAGTGCTAGTTAAAATTAGCGTGCACGCGCTATTAGCGGCCTTCTCTGCGTAGCTAAACCTAATTGGCGTGTGATAGCATATAGCATGACTGCAAAAGTCCACGAGCCTGGTCGCTACTACGTTAATTAACAGAGTAGCGGCTGTGCTAGTGAACTATCACAATTGCGCTACTCGCCTAGGTTAAGAGCGTTCAGTACTTGTCAAAGTACGAGCAGTGTCAAAGTATGGAGGCTAGAACAGTGTATAGCTCTATTTACTCTTCTGTATTATTTGTTAAACTGCAGTTTACATTTAAAGCATAAGCATTTCTAGGGGCAGGCGAGGCGGGACGCTTCCCCGGGGGCAGTGTCGGAGGGGGAAGCAGCACAGGCATGGTGGGAGGAGAAGCCAGAACATATTCAGAGAGAGCGCAGCGGAGGTAAGTAACTCCCCATCCAGGCCAGTAGAGACACATGCAATCTGGTTTCCTCTCTGGCGCCCTGGTTTTTGTGGCTGCAGGACGTCCGTCATCTCGTGACCCGCCACAATGGCAGTTTACGTGAGCACTGATGCTGCCGTAGTTATGGGGTCCAGGAGCTCAAAGAAGAAGGTGAATCTCGTGTATCTATCCCGTTTTGGATGGTGAATTGTACTGGCAGCTACGTCTGGCTACCTACACTGGGAGGGACATCTGGCTCGTGGTGGGCTACATCTGGCTTCCTATACTGGGGGCTACATCTGGCTACCTATATTCGTTATATCTGGCTACCTATACTGAGGCGGGGGTTACATCAGGCTACTTCTACTTAGTGCCTACATCTGGCTGCCTATACTGTGGGGTCACTGGCTACGTATGCTGGGGGTACCTCTGGTTACCTATACTGGGGGGCTATGGCTAGCCACTTATACTGAGGGGGACTACGTCTGGCTACCTATACTGGTAGGGCTACATCTTGCTACCTATAGTGTGTGTGTGTGGGGGGGGTCAGCAGTCTACCTATACTGGGGTGGTGACATCTTGCTACCTCTGGCTATTTATACTGGGGTGATATCTGGCTGCCTATACTGGGGGGGGGGCTACATCTTGCCACCCATACTTGGGGGGTCATGTGGCTACCTATACTGAGGGACTACATCTGGCTACCTATCCTGGGGTGATATCTGGTTACCTATACTGGGTGGGGGGGCGACATCTTGCTACCCATACTGAGGGAATACATCTGGCTACCTATACTGGGGTGATATCTGGCTACCTGTGCTGAGATGATATCTGGTTACCTATACTGGGTGCGGGGGCTACCTCTGGCTACCTATACTGAGGGGCTACATCTGGCTACCTATACTGTGTGGTCATCTTGCATCTGGCTACTAATACCGAGGGCTCCTCTGGCTATCTATACTAAATGGGACAGCATCTGGCTACCTAATACTGGGGACTCCTCTGGTTGCAGATACCAGGAGTACTGCATCTTGCTACCTATTACTAGGGGTTGCTCTGGTTACCTATACAGGGTTGTCACATCTGGCTACTCCTACTGGGGGCTACCTCTGGCTAGCTAATACTGAGGCATCACCTCTGGCTACATAGTAGTGGGTTTACCTCTCTCTATCTATACTGGGGGTGGGGGGGGGCACCTCTGGCTACCGCATTGCAAGAGTGTGTTGGAGTCTATGGGGGGAAGCATTGGAGTGATGCGGAGCGCATCAGCTATAGGCGGCGACATGGGTAAGTTGTCACACACACACCCACCTCTGCCACAGCCAGCAAATTGTAATCGTAATTTAATTTGTGAGCGGCGGATCTATGTGTAGCTCTCCACTACTTGTATTATCTTTATTGCCTAACTTAGAGAAAACATTAAGCTTTATCAATACAGCACTTTCAATTGCTTCAGGTGAGCCATACCTTTCTTCTAATCTCTGCCAGGCCATATTACCGTATTTTTCGGAATATAAGACACTTTGGAATATAAGAAGCACCTAGGTTTAGAGGGCAAAAATCTGGGGAAAAAAATGTATACAGTATATACTAAACCTGGTGCGTCCATATTCCAGGAGCGTATTGTACAGTACATGTTCTCCCCATTGTCCTCTTGTGTCCACTATGTGTCCCTTTCTGTCCCCCTGTGTGTGGCATCCCTTCCTGCCACCTTGTGTGATCCTCTTGCCCCATGTGTCCCCTCATGTCCTGTGTGTCTCCTCCAGCCCCCCTCTGTGGTCCTCCAGGCCCCTTGTGTCCACTCCTGTCCCCCTGTGTGTGTCTATGTCCCCTCCTGCCCCCCCTTGTGTGTGTTTCTGTGTCCCCTTCACCCCCCCCCCTGTGTGGTCCTCCAGTCCCTGTGTCCCCTTCACCCCCCCCCCCCCCCGTGTGGTCCCCCAGTCCCTGTGTCCCCCTCCTGTGTGTGCCCCCTCCTGTGCATGTCCATGTGTTTGCCCCCCCCCCAGTCCCCATCCTGTCCTCTGACACCCCCCCCCCCCCCCCCCCCCAAGTCGAGCTCTTCCCCGGTAACAATAACTGCAGAGCAACTCACCTTTCTATGGATTCCAGCGCTGTGTGGTCCTCCGTCTCCAGCATGTCAGCTACACCTGTAAATGAAAAGTTAGCGCAGAGACAATCACCTACTCATCGGTGGCGGCACGATCTGCAGACATCTCGGTCCCAGGAGGCCGAGATGTCTGCTCACCTACTCCGCTGCAGCCGCGGAGGTGGCAGCACGATCTGCAGACATCTCGTCCCGGGAGGCTTCCCCTAGTGACGCCTCCTGCTAATGACTCATTGAGTAATGGGGAATGACTCATTGAATCATTCACAGAAGCCGTCTCTAGGGGAAGCTGCGCGGCTCCCCCTAGTGACGGCTCCTGTTAATGATTCAATGAGTCATTCCCCATTACTCAATGAGTCGTTAGCAGGAGCCGTCACTAGGGGAATAGAGATGGGAAGTTCAGGTCTTTTCAATGATCCGGATGATTCGAATCGGATCATTGAAAAGATCTGGATCTTTGATCCGAATCTCGGATCATTTTACTACGGAAGCATTCGTGGGTGAAATGACTAGCAGGACAGGAGAAGGGGAGGGGGTGGACACACAGAAGGGGAGAAGATGGACAGAGGGCAGGGAGTGGACAGAGAAGAGAGAAGAAGGGACGAGCAGAGAGCAGAAATGTTTGTTTGCACACAATACCCACATGCTGCAATCATATGCTTTACATATATTTCACATATATGTTCATCTGTACTCTGAATGTAAAGTAGCACAGTGAAAGAAAGCATTCCCCAAAGATAAGTGCAGCTGTTTAGAGCGAGTGCAGGAGGATCATATTGCACAGCAATTACAGTGCCTGCAAAGTTACTGAGCTGTGCTGAGCCAAACGTTTCCCATGTGTTCACTGTGCACAACTACGAACAGACAGCCTGTAATGATCAGCACATTATAGCCAGTATGTGTGCTCTACACATATCTGGCAGTGGCACCCATGTCCCCTCTCTCTCATCTACCTGTCCCCCCTCCAACAGAGAGATCCATCTCTTCCAGGACCCCGCTGCCCGCTGAGAGGGGGCGTGTCGCTCCTGGCCCTGCCCCTTTTGCGATCCGAATCACTTATTTTGATGATTTGGATGATTCGACTCACAAAAGAGATTTGGATCAAAGATCCGAATCGTTCATGATCCGGACAACACTATAGGGGAAGCCTCCCGGGACGAGATGTCTGC
This sequence comes from Hyperolius riggenbachi, assembly GCF_040937935.1. Classification (NCBI taxonomy): domain Eukaryota; kingdom Metazoa; phylum Chordata; class Amphibia; order Anura; family Hyperoliidae; genus Hyperolius; species Hyperolius riggenbachi. Next base: position 105,821,527 of record NC_090649.1, read on the forward strand.
AGATTGTGCTGCCACCGCTGCGGCTGCCGCTGTGTAGGTGAGTGTCTCTGCGCTAACTTTTCATTTACAGGTGTAGCTAACATGCTGGAGGCGGAGGACCACACAGCAGACCACACAGCGCTGGAATCCATAGAAAGGTGAGTTGCTCTGCAGTTATTGTTACCGGGGGAGCGGACCGGCAGACCACACAGGGGGACAATGCGGCGGATCGGCATCGGCAGGTGGTTCTGAAGTCGGGGATTGAATGCCTTTGGAATATAAGATGCAGGCACTTTTTCTTCCTATTTTTGGGGGAGAAAAAGTGCGTCTTACAGTCCGAAAAATACGGTAAGTCCTGCTGAAGAATGAAATAAGCGTGCCAATGCTTTTTTAGGAGATGGAGTTAAAGAGGGATTGTCAGCCACAAAATCAAATTCCATTTACCCACCGCTCTGTGTCTATTGTAAATTCTTCAACCTTATCCTGCATTGCAAGCATTCAGATCTAATCATAAATGTTTCTGCTGTAATACATTTTATCTCAGCCAGCCTGGCTCTATTTGGTATATTGCCAAGGAGAGGGAAGCTTGTCATCACCCCTCCCACATACCGTATATACTCGCATGCAAGCCGCCCCGCATGTAAGCCGAACCCCTAACTTTTACCTAAAAATACATGTAAAAATTATTGACCCTTATGTAAGCCGTAGCCCTGGGGGGAGCAGAGAAGGAGCAATGAATGGCCACCCAGATTCACAGTGAGGGGTGTGCGGACTGACCTGCTGAGGATCGGAAAGTGCAGCGGTGATGAACAGTGAGCAGGCTTACCAAGCCTGCAGCGACATGCTTCAGCAGCTGAAGATCGGATGCGGGAGGTGAAGAACACAGTGGTCAGATGCCAGGGGGAACAGCAGAGCAGCAGCAATGAATAGCCAGGATCGCTACAGGAGCTCTCTTCCATGTTCATAATCTTCTGAACCGTGAGCAGGCTTGCAGTGCCTGCAGCGATATGTTTCACCAGCTGATCGGGCGGAAGGGGAGCAGGCAGCTGAGAGATCGGGTGCGGAGGGCGGAGAGTATAGCTGCAGCCGCTGGATGTCCGCGGCGAGAGCAGAGCAGGAGCGATGGATGGCCACACAGAATAGAAACACAGCAGGAGCGCTCTTCCGTGTTCATAATCTCGCGTTTCCTGCTGTGCCTGCACCTTGTAAACCCATTGGCTATTACCAGCCAATGGGTTTACAAGGTGCAGACACAGCAGGAAGCGCGAGATTATGAACACGGAAGAGCGCTCCTGCTGTGTTTCTATTCTGTGTGGCCATCCATCCGCTCTGCTCTCACCGCGGACATCCAGCGGCTGCAGCTATACGCTCAGCCTTCCGCAACCGATCTCTCAGCTCCCCGCTCCCCTTCCGCCCGATCAGGTTAGACATGGGCACAAAAAATAAGTGACTCGCATGCAAGCCGAGACCCCCACTTTTGGGCCACTTTTTTGGGGTCAAAAATTCGGCTTGCATGCGAGTATATACGGTACCTACTCCATACTGATTGACTAAGGGCAGTTCAGTGAGCTGCTGAAATCTGATCTATGCTGTGCTCATGTATGTTTACAAAGCAAGCTAGCTATGAAAGTGCAGTTTCTAAGAGGGAAAAAAAGTAAGGGAGGAAATTACATCAGGATTGGCTTCAATCAGAGGGAATCAAGTTGGAAAATGCCAGGAACTGAAGTCTCTTTATTTACTATATAAAATTCATTGAAATCAAAACATGGGCAGTACAATACATCTGTTATGTAAATAGAACAAGTGGTTATCTACTTATATATGTGTTTCTTTTTCCTGGGATAGTATGGCTATCCCTTCTGCTTTAAGACGCTTTTTACACTGTTGGGTATTTTTTATGTTTTTCCACTAAAACATTTTTTAAAACGTAATACTGACAGCCCATAAAAGTCAGTAGTTTTGATGACATGTAATACATTATTCAATCCTCAAAAAAAAAGTAGAGCGTCTAACTTTTTTCCCAAAGGCCCTCCAACCCATGTACTTGCATTATATAAATTGTGGCCATGCACATTTTAGCACATATAAACAGCGTAAATATGAAAGCGCCGCAAGTGGAATTGGGCATGCAATAACGGTAATAGAATATCTGTAATTTTACCGGTATTTTATTATCCACTATAGTAGAATTTCTGAAATTTTACCCCCGCTCTTCCCCCAGCACCGCCATGGGCACCCCTTAAAAGATTGGCTATGAGTGTAGATTTGGGCTCAAGACTTGTTTTAATGGTCGCCTATGGCGGTGCCTAAATGGAACGGCGCGTTTTGCACCCAAATTTACGTGATCCTATAACCGTGTGTGTCGGAAAATGTGTGTAGAAAACCACATAGGATAACCTTTATATTCTGATAAAGGCCTTGTAAAGATCGGTGTCAGCACACAGAGAGAATCTGATTATTGGTGATCTGCAGTATCACCAAGAATACAGATTATACCTGATTATTGATGATCTGCAGAATCACTGATAATCTAAGTATAACTAAAGTCTGGACACCTTTATAATGTGAGTGTTTGGTGCAACAGTAAAGACTTTGAGTAAGATCACCCGAGGAGCAGGTGGTCTTCGGCAGTATGGGCGATACTGCCTTCTGAGAAGTGCAAAAACCTTACAGCAGCCTGAGACCTCCAAAGGGGTGGAGTCCCAGGCTGAAATTTAGGAAAGACCAGTGAGTGAGTGACACCTGAAAGGTGGATGTCACTAGCAGGTCTGGAGACTATCTCTTAAGGGGAGAGATAGCTCTCGAGGTTGGGCAAGCCAGGTCGGCAACACACGGACAGACAAGGTACAGAGACAGAAGGCTGACTCGGTATCCAAAGGCAGGCAGGGTTGGCAACAGATATTCAGATATGCGTAGGTACTGAATCAGAAAGCAGAGGGTTAGTCAGAAAAGCAACAGGTCATAACAGATATCAAACAATGCCTAGTCTTGGGTGTGAGGTCCGTGGTGTCTACACCCTGAAACTAGTCTGAAGTATAACACAATAATAACAGAAGTAATCTGGCTCAGTGTGAATTCCCAGGTCCTCCTGGTTCTAACACACTGTAGGATCTGACTAAGGTCTGAGTGCTTCCACGTAAGTGTTCGCAACGGCAGACAACTTGAGACTGACCAGCAGTGACTATATATAGCGCGGCGCTCTCCCCGGCGCCACCCATCAGCGATCAACCGATAGCCACTTGCTTTGAGGTCAGCTGACCAACCAGGTCAGCTGATCCCTCCTTGTTTGTCATAAAGGATCTGCCTCTCAGCGCGCGCGCATTCCTCAGCCTGTGTGAACTAACAGGCCCAGCCACACCAGACGCACGCTGCTGCGTGCAAACCGCCGCGCTAGACGCGGAATCAGCCGCCTTGCTGCCAGTACACGCGGCGGCTTTTCCGTGTTTTATCACAGGCCTAACTTTTTAACTTACTTATAATAGTCTGAGCAGAATGTGTTCTTGTACTTATGTGGAATCAAGTACTGTGGTCCATTTTTTAAATGTAATAATTGTCTTGATTTGTTGTGCCTGTGTCTCTATAGCAGCAGAACCCTAATTGTTAAGCTAAGTCAATGCCTTTTGGCACATGTGGTGAACATTTCTTCCCACATATGGCACTGATTCACTATTTCACCATTCTAAATAATTTTAGAACCCTTTGAAGACATGCTAGTCTTGCAACTGACTCAGACCATGTTTCAGTAAAGGTTCTTTTGTAATTAATGTCGATGGGGTCAAACTGAACATAGACAGATTGACACAATCTATTAATGCTATGCTTGTGACATGCCCTGTCAGGTTTCTAAATGTTTCATATAGCTTATACTACAGCAGGTAATACTGAAGATGGAAGGATAAGGTAAATAAGTGAAAGAAAGATTCGTTTAGGAGAGCCTTTGATGTAGAAGTTATTGTGGTGAGGATTCAACCCAGGGTGCCAGCGATTCAAGGAAGATGTATTATCTTGTTATAGTCTATTGTTTTCTGTCAAGCACATGCAAAATGGGAAAAGCATGCTATTCCGCCAGCGACACGTGTAAAACCAGATGGGGAAATCTTACCAACAAATGTAGGAGTTAAAGTGGTCTGAAACTCCGACATAACATTCAATAAAAATGTGTTTTCCTACTTTTTATTACTCATACAGTTACCATATTTGCTTTTGTGCATAAGTAATATTGTCTGTTTACAAATTACAAGTTTCCAAAGTGTAGTTTATCTTGCCCTGAAACCTGCCATTGCATTTTATTCAACCTGCTTTTTATTATTTATTAACATCTTCTAATTAGCGGTTCTGAGCTGTTTGTGTGCTTGCACAGAGAGCTTTACAGAGAGCTCTTTTTCACTTGTTACATGTGTGTAAGCACAGTGTATCAACATTGGAATGCAAACAAAAATACTGTTATCTCCAGTTTGGATGCGGATTTGAGGCTGAATAGCAGGACAAAGTGCTTTGTTTAACCATTTCAGTGATGTTCTGCTAAAAAATGTTTTGTGATAGTAGCTTTCAAGCTGTGAGGAATCTTTTAGAGCCCTTTTATACCACTTTAAAGCAGGGATGCCGAACTCAGTCCTCAAGGGCTGAAGTCCTCACACAATTTTTGCACAGCTCAATTTAATTGATGTGACGGAATCAGGAAAGGTGTGAGTCACAAGTAGTCCACGTTTCTCCATTTCTCAGTTCACCCAACACACTGGCATGGATGTGGTCCTCAAGGACTGGAGTAAAGGTGGCCACTAACGATCCAATCTTTTTCATCCAACCTTACCATTTCTATGTAATATAAGGGAACTGCCTAAATTTTCCATTCATTATAGTCACTCACTTTATCCTTCTATTACATAGATTCGGTGAAATTGGATGAAAAAGATTGGATCATTAGTGGCCTCCTTTAGACACCTGTGAGTTTAAGGCTTGAATATAATTGCAGCAATCAATTACTGTACTGTGTTAGCCATCAGTTAATCCAAAATGTTTTGAATGTGTATAATTTCTATGCATGTTAATGTCAGCCCTGTGAAAAGCCAGAAATGAGAGCATACATACTCAACTAGAAGTCGAGAAACTTAGAACTGACTAATAGTATAAAAGTGTAGCATTATACAAGAGTAAACTTATACACGATATAGTGTAAAAGGGTCGACTTATACACGAGTCAGTCCTAAACTTTGCAAGTTTTATAGCCTGTGTGTGGTGGGGAGTAGTCGCCTCTCTCTCCTGTCCCTCGCAACACCAAAGCAATAGTTACTTTGACCCACCACTACCCAAAGTGGGGCCGCGTCTCTATATCTCCCCTTCCCCCCGCAAGTAAAATGTTGAGTGCCACAGCAGAAGCGGTTACTCGCCATCCATCGCCGGGCGCAGCGTCCTCTCTTCTCCCTCACTTATGCCCGTCTACGTGCTTTAGCATAGCTCCGGCTCCCGATGTCACATGACTTTGGGAGCCAGAGTTGCGCTAACGCTTGCAGACCGGCGCAAGTGAAGGAGAAGAGAGGACTATGCACCCGCCAGTGGATGGTAATGGCCTCTGCTGCAGTGGCGGGGGAGAGTGGTTATAGAGGTTAATTATTCACCTTTTGGTATCCCCACGGCCTCTATATTCTTCCTCTCCCGCGTCTGTTGAGTTGGTAACAGCGCCTCCTGTGATGACGTAAAAACATGTCTTCACAGTGGGCTCTGGTACCAAAGCGACGGAAGCCTGGAAGAGAAAGAAGATGCAGGCTGCAGGGTTCCCTGAAGGTAAGTTGTTACCGCGCTATGCCTACTTCCCCCCGCCGCTGTGCCTATGCCTGGCTACCTATACTGGAGGCACCTGCCTGGCTAACCTATACTAGGGACATTTATACTAGCTAACTTATACTGGGGGCAACTATACTGGCTACCTATACTGAAGGCGCCTATACTGGCTACCTATACTGGAGGCACCTGCATTGCTAACCTATACTGGGAGAAACTATACTGGAGGCACCTACCTGGCTAAATTATACTGGGGGCAACTATACTGGCTAGCCTATACTGGGGGCAACTATACTGGATCCCTATACTGGAGGAAACTATGCCTGGCTACCTGTACCGGGGGGGGGGGGGACTTATAGCTGGCTACCTAAACTGGGGGCACCTAGACCTGGCTAACCTATACTGGGGATAGACTTATACTTGAGTAATTAAAAAAAATCCATCTTATGAGGGTCAAACATTAGGATTGAACTATATAGAGGGTTGACTTACTGTATGTTTGAGTATATACAGTATTTGTGAACTGCTTTCCAGTTTTCTACTATTTCGACTTTACGAATGGACGTAATTTTGAAGCTTCTCCCCACTGATAGAATATTCCAAACCTATATCATTATTCTACTCACTATCTAACCATAACCTCACTCTAACCTAAAGCCTTTGTTTCACACTTAGACCTACCTTCCCCCAATGTAAATTCCTTCCTGACAATTCAGACTATACTTCCCATCTAATATAAATCCCTTCCTGACGCCTAAAGTAAAACCCTTCCTCATCCCTAACCTAACCCTCAGCATAGACCCATTTCTGGTTCCTAATCTGAATCTCTTCCTCTAACAGAATACCCAAGGCAGCTTGGGGTGACCAAAAACTACTAGGAAAGTATAAGGCCTAAAAGAGACCGAAAAGCCCTCCTACTAAAAAAGCAATGCTCAGTGTAGTTTGCCTTCTTAAAACAGAAAGTATTTGTGATAATTCAGCTTTAAGTGAGCAACTGTGGTTACCCACAATGCATAACTACAGAATATACAAATTATCTCTTTATGCCCCTGAAGCCAGGCTTACATCCAGAACTGCTGGTGTATAGCAAGCCTTTAAATTATAGGTTGTTTTTTAGTAAGAGGGCATTTTTGGTCTCTTTTAGTCCCCTATACTTTCCTAGTAGTTTTTGGTCACCCGAAGCTGTCTTGGGTATTCTTTTGTTTTGGTCCAAGCTCCTATCCCATAGAGCCATATCATTCCCTACCATGCACTGAGGAGGGCCGAAGGTCTGAAACAGGCTGTCTGCATGTTGGGTTGATGTGCTCTGTACATTTTATAAGCTATAGGCTTGCTATACACCAGCGGTTCGGGGTGCAAGCCTTGTTTCAGGGCATAAAGAGTTAATTTGCATATTCAGTAGTGGTGGTTTGTGGGTAACCATAGTTGCTACCTTAAGGGTTCTTTCACAGTGCGACGTTAAAGTCGCACGTTATAAAATACTTTAACGCAGAGTAACGCACAGCAATGCAAAGTCTGTGCGACATTCACAGTGCACACGTTACGTTAGTGTGTAACGTGTAGCGTTATTCAAAAGTGGTGCATGCTGTGCGTTTAGCAATGTATCTGCTGCGTTATGTGTGTTGCACATGCTCAGTAATGGTTTAAAAAAAAAATGTAACGCATGCGCCGTTTTCATTCCATCAGTATGCGACGAAAACGGCGCATCAAGAGACACATAACGCAGTGCAAAATAACGTCCAATTTCATAACCTACATGCGCTGCGTTAGGGGCACGTTGTGCGACTTTAACGTCGCATCAAACGCAACGTCCCACTGTGAAAGAGGCCTAAAGCTGAATTCTCGCAAATACCTTCTTTCCCCTAACAATCTTTTGCCTGATACCCAACTCTAACTTTCCCCCTTAACACTTACCCCTCTTGGTAAAATCCTCTTCCTCATGCCTAAACCTAATTCTTGTGGTTCTAGTGGTAACCACCCTATTCCCTATCTCTAATCCTACTAAAATTACCCCTAGCCTGTATCCCAAACCGTTAAGTCAAGGTTTGATGCTGAGTCCAAACACCAGCAGTGATATCTGGGATAGCCAGAGCTTTGGCTATGTAATTGATCATGGCAAGCCTTATACTGTGAAATTCAGCACCTGCTTGCTGATCGTGCAACCAAATGTGCTGCTGATCTGACAAACCCTACAGTGAACGGTGAACTCAATTAAAGTTTGATATGAAAGGCTTTTAGTAAGTTATTTTAATTTTTGGGCTAGATCAATCAACTGGAAAGGCTGATAAGGATCAGAGTCTGTTCGCTTGAAAAGCTGACACTTGCTTTGTAAGTTGTAACCTGGTACAATTCACAGCTGTTTACAGACGGTGACGTTTGAAAGTTCTGCGCATTCCATGCACAGGCCAACCAATTATATTATTTGGGGGGATACTTGATATTCATTCAGTTCATAGCAGCAACAACATTGCAATTTCTGTTTTAATCCAGGTTTCTGGAACTGAGCGATTGGATTAATTAATTTTACCACTCCAGACTGCATAAGTTATAAAAGGGCGTCCAGTAAGTTGGGCGCCTGATCAAGCCAATAGAAGAATATTGGTAATATTACCAATATTTGACTTTTACACACTGACTAATATACAGTAGATAGTAGAATATTGGTTATTTTATTAATACTCTACCATCGCTGTACATAACCTTCCTCTCAAATTAACTCTCCCTCTACTGTATCTCTGCTGTACCTACTCATAACACTAACCCACCACTACCTATGCCTAACAATAACCTACTGCCTTTACAAGGAATTTCTAAAGAGAGCGTAGTCTTCTTTGCAGCTGGTGAATTAACTCTGCTGGTATTGCATGCTTTCCATTTTCCAAATGTTAATGACTCAACTCAGTAGCACTTAAGTTCAAAAGACATGTCCACTGCATGCTTCAGTGGGATGCGAAAGTTTGGGCAACCTTGTTAATTGTAATGATTTTCCTGTATAAATCATTGGTTGTTATGATAAAAATGTCAGTTAAATACATCATATAGGAGACCCGCACAGTGATATTTGAGAAGTGAAATGAAGTTTATTGGATTTACAGAAAGTGTGCAATAATTGTTTAAATAAAATTAGGCAGGTGCATAAATTTGGGCACAGTTGTCATTTTATTGATTCCAAAACCTTTAGAACTAATTATTGGAACTCAAATTGGCTTGGTAAGCTCAGTGACCTCTGATCTACATACACAGGTTAATCCAATTATGAGAAAGAGTATTTAAGGGGGTCAATTGTAAGTTTCCCTCCTCTTTTAATTTTCTCTGAAGAGTAGCAACATGGGGGTCTCAAAACAACTCTCAAATGACTTGAAGACAAAGATTGTTCACCATCATGGTTTAGAGGAAGGATACAGAAAGCTGTCTCAGAGATTTCAGCTGTCTGCTTCCACAGTTAGGAACATATTGAGGAAATGGAAGACCACAGGCTTAGTGCAAGTTAAGGCTCGAAGTGGCAGACCAAGAAAAATCTCGGATAGACAGAAGCAACAAATGGTGAGAACCCACAGACCAGCACCAAAGACCTACAACATCATCTTGCAGCAGATGGAGTCACTGTGCATCGTTCAACCAGGTGGTGCATTTTACACAAGAAGATGCTGTATGTGAGAGTGATGCAGAGGAAGCCTTTTCTCCACCCACAGCACAAACAGAGCCGCTTGAGGTATGCTAAAGCACATTGGGACAAGCCAGCTTCATTTTGGAATAAGATGCTTTGGATTGATAAAACTAAAATTGAGTTATTTGGGCATAACAAGGGGCGTTATGCATGGAGGGAAAGCAAAACAGCATTTCAAAATGCTGGTGGTTACATAATGTTGCGGGGCTGTGTGACCAGTACAGGGACTGGAAATCTTGTCAAAGTAGAGGGGCACATAGATTCCACTCAGTATCAGCAGATTCTGGAGACAAATGTCCAGGAATCTGTGACAAAGCTGAAACTGTGCTGGGGCTGGATCTTTCCGCAAGACGGCGACCCTAAACACTGTTTAAAATCCACTAAGGCATTCATGCAGAGGAACAAGTACAATGTTCTGGAATGGCCATCTCAGTCCCCAGACCTGAATATTATTGAAAATCTGTGGTGTGAGTTAGAGCTGTCCATGCATGGAAGCCATCAAACCTGAATGAACTAGAGATGTTTTGTAAAGAGGAATGGTCCAAAATACCTTCAACCAGAATCCAGACTCTCATTGGAACCTACAGGAAGCGTTTAGAGGCTGTAATTTCTGCAAAAGGAGGATCTACTAAATATTGATTTCATTTAATGTTTGTGTTGCCCAAATTTATGCACCTGCCTAATTTTGTTTAAACAATTATTGCACACTTTCTGTAAATCCAATAAACTTCATTTCACTTCCCAAATATCACTACATGTGTCTCCTATATGGTATATTTAACTGACATTTTTTATTGTAACAACCAACAATTTATACAGGAAAATCATGACAATTAACAAGGTTGCCCAAACGTTCGCATCCCACTGTATATCTCAGAGCTCCAGTTAATCTGAACCAATGTAACACAAAACCAATCCCTTTGGGAAAACTTTTTTATTACAACCTCGCACCAGGGCGTGGCATTTTTCAATTTGAAACTGGCACAATTGCTATTTAGGGCACATGCTGACTTGATGGTTGCGGGTTTAGAGGGATGATGTTCCATAAATATTTTCCAGTCTGAAATTTAGTGAGGATGCTGGGGGGGGGGGGGGGGGGGGGTTAATTGAGGACAGTATAGGTGCACTCTAGAGAGACCTATGATCACTAGACTAGATCCATCCTAACTAGTGTTTAGTAGAGAATGTGTCCGTGTTCTATGCAGATGTCTTCATGGTTATATTTTAACTGACACAGCTGGTGATATGGATAGGAAGGAAAGTGTCTGGAGGAATGAGCAAGGGAACGGAGAGAATTGTAAAACGTCCAAAGTAAAGCTGATGTTATCTTTTGTTTTTATCATTAACGTGATATGTGATCTAGCAGGCAGCAGAACTCACAGTTGTTCACGGTACTTCTGGACAATAGGGCTCCTCTATAGGAACACAGTTCTGCTGGAAGCATATTTTTCTTCCGTATGAGAGGTTGTGGACAGCTGTGCAAGTTCCTTAGAGAATTTACTGCTTTATTTTTTCATAATAATGTATTATCATTCTTCCAGTTCCCCAGTGTGAAAAATAATATCATCATTATCATTCATTAGATGATCACGTTCCTGCTATACATAATATTACAACTGAATGAGAAACTCAGCTGAGTAGGCCAGGCCAAACTTCCTTTTGTCCAACTTTTCTTGGTTACTTGTCCAACTAAGGCAGGAAATGCCCTCGTTGGACTATACAAGTGGCAGGAAGTGAGCAGCCAGTTCTTGAAGGCGATTTTGAAGGAAGGAAAACTGGCCAAGTGTAAGTTTCTGACTCATTTTAACAAGGGTTAAATTGTGATGGATAGTTGACTAGTCAGATGGATGGTTGGTGGATAGTCAGAAATTCTCCAAAACAGCTTATGAGTTGTGGGTATTCCTAGAATGCATTGATTAGTATCTACCAAAAGTAGAACAAAGACGGTTAACTGATGAGGTAACAACAGGTTATGGGAGGTGACGGCTAGTCAGTTTTCTCTAATTCCATTAGATAGCTACTGTTGCACAAACTGCTGAAGAATTTTATACTGGCAGTGACAGAAAGTTGCCACAACACACAGTGCATTGCAGCCTGTCACATTTAGGTCACGTAGCCGCAGGCCAGTGAGAGTGCCCATAGTAACCTCTGTCCACCACCAAAAGTGCCTGTAATGGGAACATAAGACAGACCATTTTTTGTTGTAGTCAATCCTGATGAGGTGGTTCCGCAGTCTTTCTGATGTTCTTGTCCAACCAGTGTTATAGGTACCGCAGCACTGACTCATCAGGATTAACAAAACAAAATCTCCACAGCAAGCCGGACCATGAGCAGCACGGTGGCGTAGTGGTTAGCTCTCTTGCCTTGCAGCGCTAGGTCCCAGGTTGGAGTCCCAGCCAGGGCACTATCTGCACGGAGTTTGTATGTTCTCCCCGTGTCTACGCGGGTTTCCTCCAAGCACTCAAGTTTCCTCCTACATCCCAAAACATACAGATAAGTTAATTGGCTTCCCCCTAAATTGGCCCTAGACTATAATACATGCACTACACAATATAGACATATGACTATGGTAGGGATTATACTGTGAGCTCCTCTGAGGGCCAATGACAAGACAATATACTCTGTACAGCGCTGCGGAAGATGTCGGCGCTACATAAATAATAATAATAATGGAATAAAGGCCTGAATTCATGAACCACGTTTTGGCCTGCAACTTCCCCAGATCTCAGTCCAACTGAGCATCTGTCAGGTGTGCAAGCAAAAGTCCTTATCAGTCAAATCAACTTATGTTTATACATATTTATTGGCTTATGTCAGAGTTCCTGTTATGCACTTCATAATCTGACTGCATCAGTATGAGCTCAAACATCTCAATGGGGGAGAATCCTTTCACTTCCTTTTATCAATGCAGCTTTTAAATGTGCGTCCTTGGTATATTCTCTCTGCATAGGGTTAATCAGTGTGTTTTATGTATACTAATGTATTCTTGAGCTGGATTTATTCCGATTTAAAAATAGAATGGACAGACTGTTCCCCTCCTGGGAAAACCACTCTAAAAAGCTAATCTGGATTATCTTTGGTCAGGGTGGGGAAACCCCTTTTAATGGCACTATGCTTGAAAGCATTTTGATTCAGAGGTTGGATTGTTAGCTGATAATGACACACAGCCCGAGAGAAAAACATTTGACGTGATCAGTTCACTACAGACAGCAATTAAGGACTTTTAGTGAATGTTTTCAGGAGACTATAGTATAAATACACACATCTCTTAAAGGAATACTGTAGGGGGTCGGGGGAAAATGAGCTTAACTTACCCGGGGCTTCTAATGGTCCCCCGCAGGCATCCTGTGCCCGCGCAGCCGCTCACCGATGCTCCGGCCCCGCCTCCGGTTCACTTCTGGAATTTCTGACTTTAAAGTCAGAAAACCACTGTGCCTGTGTTGCCGTGTCCTCGATCCCGCTGATGTCATCAAGAGCGCACAGCGCAGGCCCAGTATGGTCTGTGTCTGCGCAGTACACTCCTGGTGACATCAGCGGGATCGAGGACACGGCAACGCAGGCGCAGTGGTTTTCTGATTTTAAAGTCAGAAATTCCAGAAGTGAACCGGAGGCGGGGCCGGAGCATTGGGGAGTGGCTGCGCTAACACAGGATGTCTGCGGGGGACCATTAGAAGCCCCGGGTAAGTTCAGCTCATTTTTCCCCGACCCCCCCCCCCTACAGTATCCCTTTAAATCATCCTGTGATCCATACAGGTGCCAGTACCAGGAATGAAATATCATATTCTGATTTCATATTGATATTGGTTATATCTTTTACAAAATGCAGTAAATTAGTAGTGCATGCTACAGCAGCTGCTACTTTGAAAATGTTACTTGCCCTGCCACACTAAGCTGTGCTGCTTGAGCAGTGTGGCTTTGTAAATCAACCCCTACTGATTTGTCTGTGAGCCAGATGTATCCATCAAAAGAGCCACATCTGGCGCCCGAGCCATAGGTTCCCTACCCCTGGGATAGCTGATTGAATCTGGGCTTGTCTTCTTACGTCCCCATCACCATTCATAATTTGGGCATTTAGAAGTACATCAGGAAATGAAGAATATAGTTTGCTAGAGTTACTCTTCAAGTTCTTTTTATACTTTCTGTTTTTAACATTGCATGGTCTCCATATTTAAATACTTTTTATAGCTTTAAAGCTATTAGTCTGTCGGTTTTCTTTTTTAGTGCAATCTGCAGAGGAACGTCTGATATTTTAAACCTTGTGAAGGAACAATGATTCTTGGTATTGTTACGCATCTCTTTTGTTTCAAGCTTTCAGTCTTTAGGACTAAATTCCAATTGCAGAAAGATAATTCGCAGTTCTGTTTCAGGCCTATTCTACGCAATATTAACATCTATAACAAAAAGGAAAAAAATTCCGGTGAGGATTTCAGCTTCGCAGTCCATTGTAATCCAATCCAGACTTCATTATCTTCTGAAGTCTTCAGTGAAAACATCCATGACTGCAAGGAGGCAAAGCTCGGGGATTAGGTGCTGCTGATGTTCCTCTGTTGAAATCAAAGAAGAGCTGTATAGGGAAAAGCTCTGAACATATTAGTTAGAACTAAAAATACTAAGTAAGGCACAGTGATACTCTAACCAATGCTTTGCATCGGATTCTGGTGTATGTGCATAGCATGGGAATGCTTAATATGTAACCCTAAGCCTGCTTCCCAAGCCCTGATTTGTGCACTCCCTAAACATACAAACAACCCGAATAACTAAGACGTGTGATGAGCAGAAGGCTCTCAGAACATGCAATTCTACATTTATCCAAAATGTGGAAGCCATGCTAGCAAATTAAAGCCACTAGATGCTAGTAAATTAGCTTGGCAACTGTTAACCATTGATGCCACGCGGACATGAGCTTCACGTCCGCAGCGGCAGGTGCTAGAGCCGCAGGGACGCAATAATCACGTCCCTGCAGCTTGGGGGGCTGTGCGGGCGATCGTGCGGGGACAAATGTCCACGATCACACGGTTTCCGAGTGCAAGGGGGATTGGCTGCAGGGGACAAAAGTCTCCGCACGATCGCCCGCACTGCCCCCCCCCCCCCCAGCTGCAGGGACGTGACCATCGCGTCCCTGCGGCTTTAGCACCTGCAGCTTACATCCGCGCGGAATCAATGGTTAACAGTTGCCAAGCTAATTTACTAGCATCTAGTGGCTTTAATTTGTGCCAATCCGAGCATGTCTGCCGAGAATAAACACTGTTTTTGTTCAAAAACTGTTTTTATTCTTAAATAGAGCCACCACACTGCCTCCCGCCGACAATTTCCGCCACTCGATCATTAGATTTATAAATGGGAACTTTGTTCCCATTCATTAATCTTCCCACAGCCCATCCGTGATGCAGGCTTCCATTGACACCTGCATCACTTCCCTAGTAACAATGTGGCAACACATTGTCTCCTATGTAGCGTAGTTGTACGCTACATAGTATTTTGCTCAGTGGGGACATCTTGTGGCCAAATAGTAAAATTACATCTACAGACATTAGGGAATAAAAAAAATATGTATGTATGTCAAGAGGACAATATTATAGATTTATGGGCTAAAAAATTAGCGATGGATGTAAAACTGAAAAAAATTTACCTATTTATTTCCAAATAAAATATTGTCACCATACATTGTAATAGGGATATAATTTTAACGTTGCAATAACCGGAACAAATGGGCAAATAAAATGTGTGGATTTTAATTATGGTAGCATGTATTATTTTAATATAATATAATGGCTAAAACTGAGAAATGATTTTTTTTTAAATGTCTTAAGTATTCCCATCTAAATGCATTTAGAATAAAATAATTCTTAACATAATGTACCACCCAAAGAAAGCCTAATTGGTGGTGGAAAAAACAAGGTATAGATCATTTTTTGTGATAAGTAGTGATAAAGTTATTGGGGGATGAAAGGAAGGAGCGCTGAAAGGGGAAAATTCCTCTCGTCTATAAGGTGAAAAATACCCGTGGGCTGAAATGGTTAAAGGAATGGCGAGGTGAAAATAAGTGGTGAAACTGAGCCCATGCATAGGTGTGGGTATGTTTACAGACACTTACCCGCATGTTTGTTCTCTTCTGAGTGGCTCCATGTTCCCGTAATTTGCTCCGGTATTGGCCGCAACACTTGAATGGGATGTACTTGGGTGGTGCTTGCGTAGTGTCACATTTCCAACACTCTGTTCGTGGAGCGTGGACCGAGTGCTGGAATAGAGATGCTGCGCATCCGCCGCCCAAGTACATCCGGTTCAAAGGTCACCGACTGGATCTGGTCATGGCCAAGGCCGGTTCTAGACTTTTTGCTGCCTGAGGCAAACTTGTGCGAAGGCCCCCCGCCCGAATTGGAATAAACGCACAGCACCTGACAATTTGGACCGCACGTCATAGCTGTGGTGAGCCTCCCAAAACACACCCTATGTGCCGACAGTGATGGTAGCTAGGTACAGTTGCCTACAGTAGAGGATAGCCAGGTACAGTTGCCCCCAGTATAAGCTGGCCAGGCACTCTCTTCACTTCCTGTTTCTGCCTGGTGCTGCCCCCAGACTTCTACTGCCTGAGGAAGTTTCCTCACTTGGCATCATGGGCGGCTGATACTGGAGCAATTAGCAGGGAAATTGAGCATAGACTCATGGGTAAGTGTCTGTAAACATGTTTACACATACTGTATGTATGGGCTCATTATCAATTTTCACTACATTTTTCACATCAGACTTTCTTTAAAGCAGCACTCTGGGCAAAAACTAAAATCTTTCAGATGAAAACTTTACAGTATTCTTGTATACAAAGTAAAGTAAACATGTGTTAATTTGTAGTCGAGCAGCAGTTACAGACAGTGTTTCCGGTCTCTCTTTTGTGTCTGAGTCTGAAGCAAGTAACTTATGCTGGCTGCTCGCAGTAGTGAAAGAGCTGTGTGAAAATGCCAACGAAACAAGAGCGAATACTCACTCTATAACCTAATATCTATAACACGATATAATTCCCCAGCAGGGACAGACAGCTCCTTCAATGACCAAAAACATGAACTGGAAGCCTGATATACGATACTTTTATTAGGATACTTTCACACTGACGTGTTGTATTGTAAAGGACACTGTTTTGAGCACTATAGAAAGTCTATGAACAGCTCACACCTCATCAGGTGAGATGCATCGGGCAGTAGAAAGCTATCAGTGTTTGTGAAGCAAGCAACAATAGACTTCTGCTTTGCTATGTGTCTGATAAAATGCTGTGTGGTACTGGTAGATGCAGTAAATGATCAATGTCAGAAAGATGTGCATTTACCTAATCTACTATCTACTATACAGCATGCAGCTTGGAATTGGGCCAATCAAAATCAGCAGGAAGTGCATTTGATTGGTCCATGCACGCTGGCGGTTTTGTGATCTCCTTGACCATCTCTAGTCAGCATGTTCACATGCTTGGTGGACACCGATAGATTTATCTGCATACGCTTATGTACACCTTGATGTGTGAGTGCAGATCTTTTTGCACGGAAAGTGCTTGCAGTTACTTGTTACGCTATGGATCATTTCTCTATGTTTTATTTCTGAGTTAGATTAAACAAAGTTTTTAACTGTGGATACGGTGTTGCTGCTTTGTATGGAGTTGAAGCTGCAGTGTTGCCAGTGAGGACTATACTAAAGCACTAGAACCACCTGGTATTTGAGGTGGCAACTATCTGGATGTGGGACTGTGGAGAGTGCAACAAAACCTACTGCAATCATTACTATTCCCTGGAACTTTTGTCTTACAGCTCCCACATACCTATTGTGGCTGGCGCAGCATCTATGTTTTTACTTTTAACTATATTGGGTGGTGGAGGAGCAATGTAATACTGGGGGCACATATGGCTAACTATATTGGGTGGTGGAGGAGCAATGTAATACTGGGGGCACGTATGGCTAACTATATTGGGTGGTGGAGGAGCAATGTAATACTGGGGGCACGTATGGCTAACTATATTGGGTGGTGGAGGAGCAATGTAATACTGGGGGCACGTATGGCTAACTATATTAGCAGGAATTGCATAAATTGAGTAGCATTCAGGCGGGAGGATTCCAGGGGTGTAACTAGATGTCCCCGGACCCCCTGCATGAATTTTAGCGCCCCCCCTGGGGCCCGCTCATAGCCGTTTTGGGGGGGCAGGAGGGGTCGCAGCATGAGGGGAAAGCTTTGCACATCAGCAGGGAGGGGGGACCTCACCTCGGGCTCTCCCCTCTGGGCTCCCCCTCCTGCATCTATCTAAGTGGTAGCGGCGGTGGCAGCTATAAATACCTCCATTCGCTACCGGAGGTCTCCGATCTGCAAGGGCTTCTCCGATCTGCAAGGCCTTCAATTGGAGAAGCCCTTGCAGATCGGCGACCTCCGTGGTGAATGGAGGTAATTATAGCTGCTGCCGCCACCGCTGCTGCCGCTTAGATAGATGCGGGAGGGGGAGCGCAGAGGGGAGAGCCCGAGGTGAGGGAGGGGGGGACTGTTCCCCCTCCCCGCTGATGTGCAAAGCTTTCCCCTCATGCTGTGACCCCTCCTGCCCCCCCAAAATGGTCATGAGCGGGAACACCCCCTCCCCCCCCCCCCCCCCGTGAGGGCAGGGGCTACTTCCCCCTATTTTTATGCCAGTAGAGGCTTCGGTTGGTCGCGATCGTAGACTGCATCGGTTACAGGGATGCCCCGTGTAGGCACATCTCCCAGACGGTCCCCTCCCTAACCACTCACCTGTCAAACGCATCCTGGTAGCTGTAAAAAAAAGTTTTTAAAATTTAAAATCACAAACACTGGTCCGCACGACAGCCGGGGGCCCCAGTCTTTCTCACTGGCTGGGGCCCCCAAACCACCATGCGATACCTAGAGGGAAGTGCGGGTGGGCCCCGGACCTCTCAACCCCAGGGAATTCACCCCCACTGCCTCTAAACTGAGTGCTAACTGCAACAAACACAATTGCTAATGCCCAGCCAAAGCAATCTCCTACCTTTATCTGGTCAGCAGACGCCAGTCAGCCAATCAGGTGTACTGTCATACACCCTTTAACTGCTGTACCAAATCTAGCAGGAATTGCATAAATTGGAAATTGCTATAGCTGGGAGTTAGCAATTGTGGTTGTTGCAGTTAACTCTGAGACTGCTAAGGGGAGGGTCCATAAGATGCCCCTGCACCATAGACGCACCTAATTTAGTTATTTTTCCAGATTTTTGCCTAGGTGCGTCTTATATTCCGAAAAATACGGTAGTCATTTTTTTATTATTATTCCATTGTTACCTATCAGCAAGATGTCTCGCTATAGGTTCTCTAATCGGCATGTGCAAAGCATTAATTTCTGGGCCTCTGCCCATTCCCCCTGCTGTGATGTATTGACAAGTGTAGAACGTGGATACTATTCTGAAAGATTGCAGTGATGATTATTGTGTTTCCATTATTACTAGCAGACAGCACAGCACTACAGTTTTGGTATGATAGGCCAAAAGGAGCCTAAATTGACTCCACTGCAAATGAGTTAGAGTCACTGCCATATCTAAAGGAAATGCATTGCATATTTCTTCTTGCATATCTGACAGTGAAGATTTTCTCTCATGTAACAGAAAAATTCCATTGGATAATACTCCATCTGATATTTACTAAGGAGGAACATATATACAGTACTTTCCCAAGCTACATTGGCTTCATCAGTGTCAGTCCCCATCAGTGCTTACATCTAATACAGTGGTTTGGTCATTAGCATAGTGTGCTGGAATATAGAAATGTGTTATTTATTATTTTGAGATTGCATTCCTTCCTCTGCCTGATGACAGCACTAAGGCGTCTGTCAGATGGACGGCTGATCTGTGTGCTTGTGGAGCAGTTCAGTGTCCTGTCTGCAGCCCACAAGTGCCATTCGGGTCCAATTTAAAGAGAACCCAAGGCAGATGTGTTAAATCTTAAGAGGACCCAGAGGCTTCTCTCCATTGCCGCTGCCAGTGTCCCCCCCCCCCCCCCCCCCGCAATCAGCTGTGCCCCCCTGAAAGTATCGCCAGACAATCTGCTTGATGTTTATCTCTCAGCCTGTCAGTAACTTTTTCAAGCATTGCTTCCCCGCCTCCCCCCACCGCTCTCCGCCTCCCTAGCTTCTTCCAATTGGAAGCTAAGCCGCAACCCACCTGGGTTGCGGTTTAGCTTCCCAGGGGAGGACTAGAGGCGGCAATAGCGAGACACAGAGGCATGTCATTGTGCACATGACATGCCTCTGGGTCCTCTAAATACATCCGCCTCGGGTTCTCTTTAACCCATTAGCAGCCATGTATAGCAAAGCCTATTTTTTTTCTTTTTCTTTTTTTTTTTTGCCGCTGTTGAAGTGTGTCTTCCTCAGCCTGTCAGGGTGTGCAGAGCAGCACAGGGGAGCGTTCATATTTACCCTTCCCGACGGCTGGATTGCGTCTCCTCTCCTCTGCCGGCGGCACTGCAATGCTGACATCCTCTTCAGAGTTCCGATCACATGATATGACATGATCATAACTCAGGGGATGGTGACAGCGTTGGTGGAAGAGTCTCTACCATGTCTCCTCTTCCACCACTGGGCGGCACTGCACCATCCCCTGGGTTACGATCACATGTCCAGCCGCCCAGAACAGGGAAATATAAAATAGCACCCTGCTCCGCTCTGCATTGCTGCATTAGGCAGCTAAACAGCATATGCCATTTGAAGATGAGATATTGTCTCGAGATATTGCATGCAGAGCTGCTAATAAGTTAAATGCAATCGAAAGGCAGCGGTTGTAACACGACACGTGTGGCAGTGCATGACACTGGATGGTGGTACTCCACTGCAGAAAACAGTGGCATGTGATGTCTGAGCGTAACTGGGAGGGGAATTGGAAACTGTCGACTGCAGGTAACAATTGCCAACAAGCATCGTGCTGATGCACGAGAGCAGCTGACAGGTGGTGAATTCACTGCCTTCAGCTGCCCATCTGGGAGAGTCCTAAAAGTGGACTAATACACAGGTCAATAATAATACAGGTCAATATTTCTAGGTGATCTGATAATTTGCATTTAATCTGCCAGTGATGTATTGACCCCCAACATATTCTATCAATAGATTTTCAATCAATTTCAGAATGTTTTCACAAAAAAATACCCAGACAGAAATAACAATGTCATCTTAACATTTTATTTATTTATTTATCTATATAGCGCCGACATATTACGCAGCGCTTTACAGAGTATATTGTCACTAACTGTCCCTCAGAGGTGCTCACAATCTAGTCCCTACCATAGTCATATGTCTATGTATGTATCATGTAGTGTATGTATTGTAGTCTAGGGCCAATTTTAGAGGAAAGACAAGTAACTTATCTGTATGGTTTTGGGATGTGGTAGGAAACAGGAGTGCCCAGGGGAAACCCGTGAAGATATACGAATAATAGCATGTACACCTTCCTTGTCATATTTAATGTGTAAATTATTATTATTTGCTACACATTCATTTTGTTTTTCATTGTTTCATATACATTATTTTCTTTGTTTTCCTTATCAAGCATCCTCCTACATGAGAGTAAAATTAAGCCTTTTGCTACCAGCTGTACTGCTGTGAAAGGCAGCTTGCTCCACAGAGGGAAATCTCCCATATTCCTGATTATATAGCACTTTAGCGCCACCTTGTGAGCTGCCTGTCTGTTAGCTCTGCTCAGAATCAGAATCCTTTATTTCGCCAAGCATGAGGGGTCATGCATGTAAATGTTACGGCCAGAAACCGAAGTTTGGACACTGCATTCTAGCCGCTCACTTCGGGTTCTGGCCGGTCAATGCGAAGTGGCCGCGGTTGTGCGGCCAATGTTAGAAATAAAATGATTCCAGTAAGATTAATGTATGTTCTGGCCGTCTCGTTGCGGCCAAATGTTTCAAAAGTGAGTTCATTTCATGAAATTAAGCCAGCGGCAATGTAACAAATAAAGCCGCCGGCTTCAGTTTTCTCTCCTCCCCCTGCCTCTCTCTCTCTTATGGGCAGCCGGCGGGGACATGCATGTCCCCGAGAGTCGTTCGTCGCGCCAGGGCACCAGAGCGGGGAGGCTGCAGATATTGCTTCTGCCAGCACCCGCTCTGCAGGAACGAACAGCAGGATTCCCTGCTGCGACGAACGACTCTGGGGGGACACGCATGTCCCCGCCGGCTGCCCAGTATTGTATAGGAGAGAGGCAGGGGGAGGAGAGAGAGCTGAAGCCAGCAGCAATGTAACAGATGAAGCCGCCGACTTCAGTTTTCTCTCCTCCCCCTGCCTATCTCTCTCTTACGGGCAGCCGGCGGGGACATGCATGTCCCCGAAAGTCGTTCGTCTCGCCAGGGCAGCAGAGCGGTGAGGCTGCAGACATTGCTTCTGCCAGCATCCGCTCTGCAGGAACGAACAGCAGGATTCCCTGCTGCGACGAACGGCCGGCCAGAACGCAAAGTGGCCAAACTTCGGGTTCTGGCCGTAACATATATACAGTTTCAAATCACAGCCAAGGACAGTTTTTTTGCACACCTGATTTTGGCCAAAAAGTGTATTTGTATTCAGCTGGGGCTTCTTCTAATACACCCCCCTCCCCTCCCCCCCCCCCTCTACCCCGTCAGGTCCTCTTGTCCCCTCAGAAAGATCTGCAGCTGAAGTTCTAGTCGCAGCTACAGCATATGCGCAGTCCTGTCTGTGTGTCTTCTCGATCATGCTTTTATTGCAGGGAATAGTCTGCGTTTGTGCAGTTCTCAAAAACATTGTACCACGCATGCGCAGAAAGCTCCCGGCAACAAAGAGTGCAATTGAGGAGGCGCACAGATAGGACCGCACATGCGCAGAAGCTTCAACTATAGCTCCAGTGCCGATCTCTCTGAGGGAGCAGGGGCACATGGGGGGAGGGACCTGATAAACTACAGGGGGCTGGAAGAAGCCCCAGGTATCCACTTTTGCCCCCATTCGGTGTGCTTTCATTGTGCACAAATTTTTTTTTAAAAATGTAGCTGTTTTTGCAAAATAACAGCAGAAAAAATACAAATGTAAATTTGAAAGTGGACCGGGATTAAAGCAATCCTGAGGTGGCCCCCAAAAAAGTTAGATACTTACCTGAGAAGAGTGAAGCCTCTGGATCCTCCACTGGCTCCCTATGTCCTCCTTGACCCCACCGCTGCTGGTCGGGACCCTCTTTTAGATTGTAACTGCGCTCCCCTTTTGTGAACGAGCGCTGCTGTACTGCACCTGCTCAGGTATGATTGAACATATGCAAGAAGCTGAAGCTGCTTGCCCACGAGTGGCTCCATGCTGCTGCAAAGGTGCAGCTCTACTTGCGCAGGTGCAATATTATGTGCTGTGCACAAAAGGGAAGCGCTGTTGCAAACTAAAAGAGGGCTGCAACCAGCAGTGGTGGGGTCAAGGAGGACATAGGAAGCCACTGGAGGATCCAGACGCTTCACTCTTCTCAGGTAAATATCTAACTTTTTAGGGGGGGCGCCTCAGGATTGCTTTTATTTTGTACCACTCGTGAATCTATGTAGTTCACTGCATAACCTATGAATGAAAGACACGTAACCCAGATGCTGGGTTGGCTTCTGTTTACTGAAACCTGACTGAATTCCACAAGCTGTCTGCAAGCTCTTTTGCATAGATAACTACTCGTTTTGTTTAACTCTTGCTGTACTGGAAAAAAGAAAGGGACGACTTATAACTTCTTCTTAAGAATAGTACTATATGTGTATACGTTTATCTCATGTGTGTCATGACAGTTCAGGTACACTTTAAGCAAGATGGCGGCGTTCATGCCAGCAAAAACCAGGCAACAGAAATCACCAGTGGCTGGAAAACAGTAGTGGAAACATGCTGTGGAAAGAATTTTTGCACAAGCATAACTATATGAGCCCCCTAACCTTTCCCCTTCCTGTACAATGGCTGCCCATCCAGAGCAAATTTTGTGGGTGTGGGCATTATGGTGGTCACATTTGTTGTATGGTCCTCCTGGTTGAGGAGGTCATCATAGGGGAATAGGGGGTGAACTGTGGGGAGGGGGGGGGGGGGAGGGATGTCTTATAAATGTTTTACTGGGATGCTCATTGAATTGTAGTTATGCCCCTGCATGTCTGTTGTGTCAAGATGCTGATGTCACATATTTAAAAAGGCTCTTTCTAATAGTATCTTTTTGTCCAAGAAAAAAGGGGTGGTGCCACAGCTGTAAATGTGATTTCTTAAAGCTAAAAATACTACTTTTTTACATGTAAACATTACAGATTTTTGTGTAAGTCATTAACTGTGCTCTCATAGGGAATTACGTACATAAACTACCTTCAGTTCCACTTTATTTAGTATGCAGTAAGGACAGGCATGCTTCAAGCGCACCTAAGTCTCAAAAACCTGTTCAAACAAACCTTTATTTCAAGTACTCACCTCTCACAGATTCAGCCAGGGCTCCTCCCCTTTTCCCCCTCACTTCTGTTCTTCCACTATCCTTGGCTCACCATTTTCAAAATGGCGCTAATCCCAGAACAGCTTCTGGGTCAGTGCACTGGGGCTTGCTCATGTAAAGTAGCGCTTGTGCATGCGCAGTTCAAATCTCACTCATGCTCAACAACCTGTGCGCTCTAAGCTGGGATGTGCTGAAGAGGTGGAACGTGGCTGGGTGTGTGTGTGTGTAAGGGGGTGTTAACTGGGTGTGGAAAAATTAGAATGACTGCCCGTTCCTCCTTGTCAATGTTGTTCAAACCCGGGTTTCCTTATATAGAAATCTAGATAATGCCGTGCACAGCAGTTTGGCACCATTACTCGCAGAGAGAGTCACGTAGTTGCGTTCCACACCGCACTTCCCATGACTCCAATGCTTCCTCCTTCCAAGCCAGAAGGAGACACATGTAGAGCGCCGTGGAACGCAACTCCATGACTAACTCTGCAAGTAATGGTGCAGAACTGTTGTGCACTGTATTATCGGAAACCTGGAATCGAACAACACTACTACTTCCTGTCTATAATTTGTGGGCCACCCAGTCGAATATTTGCAGGGCAGATTATGGGGACCAAGAGAGGATGAAGGTACAAGGACTACTGTAAGCTATGTCACAGGGATGTGTGTTCAATTGATATTGCCGTTACATGCTTCAGAAGTACTTTAAAGAGACTCTGTAACAAAATTTTCAGCCTTATTTCTTCTATCCTATAAGTTCCCATACCTGTTCTAATGTGGTCTGGATTACTGCAGCCTATTCTAGTTGCACAGTGGCTGTATTATTTCTGTTATATGATCTAATCTTCTCTCCTCTGTCGGCTCTGTCAGGCTGAGGCAGTCAGGAATGTGCTGTGCTGCTTGTGATTGGATAGAAGCTATACACACCCTCTCCAGGACCCCTGCACACTCTGTATGACTCACACACTGCGCTACTCTCAGCCTATCACTTGCTATATCTTTTGTTTGTAAACACTACATAAAAATGGCAATTACAAGCCAGGATTGCAGCAGGGAGTAGCAAAAACAGCACAGAGGGGCCTAAGAGAACATAATGAATAGAATGGTATGCTTTTTATTGTAAGAATTTTACAGTACAGATTCTCTTTAAGTGATTGAAGTTCTGTCTAGTGAGGGTTTGCAACTTTGATGAGGTCTATCACAAGATATTTGCCAGCTTGGTGGAGCAGCTATATGAGTGGTTTCCAGATGGTAGCTCTACTGTCGTCATTTAGTCTCACTTTATTTTTTGAAATTCCCAGATTTCTGAAGTGCCTTTAAGTATGTTCCTGCCATGTAGATAAATATGACAGTAGTTGATAACCAGTGTGATCATTGCTGAAATACTGCCTGCAGCTGCTAGTTCTGTGTGTGATCAGTTAGCACATTCCTCTGTCAACGTATTGGCAGATCCCCTGCGTATCAGGGATAAAAACACGTCTTCATAAAAAGAATCAAAAATGCATGCGTGAACTTTAATGTACAGGTGCACACAGAGTTCAGAGGGCCGCTTCAGGCATGATTCATCTGCCCACGGGGCACTCATTCCTCAGGGGCCAATATTGCCGGCTTATCCCCTTATAAGGTCCTCTCAGTTGAGCCCTACGGAGAGGGAGGAGCAAGCAGCAGGCAGCAGATGGTCCAATCTCCCAAGTGACCCTCTTTTGGAAGCAGATCCCCCTTTCTTCCTCCGTTTCCCTCTTGTAGGTCTTATGTACACATCTGTGTAAATATGTGTTTTCCTAATAGAAATGTGTTAGTTACCCTGAAATGTATCCTCATCTTCTAAACTGAAGTGTTGCTAAGTCTCACATGCTAATAGTAAGAAAATATAGTGATGATGGCAGAGGTGTAGCTGCCATTCATCATGTGTACCCCAGAAAAACTTTGATGGGCCCCCTCCATGAGTTATTACCAACCCTCCGTACTCCCACTATAGCCATGTTGCCCAGGCAGTGCCACCTCTTTGTTTTCTGGTTGAACTCGATGGACGTATGTCTTTTTTTAACCCAAATAACTATGTAACCTCCGCCCACTATTGCCAATTCCTGTACAGCACATGTCGAATTCTAATCCTTGAAGGCCATATCCATGCCAGTGTTTAGGATGGAATGAGAAATGTGTTCTACCTGATGAACCACACCTTTCTTGATTCAGTGCCATCAATTCATTTGAGTTGTGCTGACTTTGAGTCCTCAGTCCTCAGACTTTGAGGACTGGATTTCAACATCCCTGCTCTACAGTGACACCATGTCCTTCTTCCACAGTAAACCCATATCTTTCCAGCAGTACCATTACACCACACACCCCATCCCCACTTTCCATGCTAGTGCATGAGGAAGCACTTGCACAAGGATGAAATGTACCTTCTATAATGTGACACCAGCACTGGAATAGCATCAGGACAAAGCTGAGTGAACAGGAAGAGAGCAAGGTATCTGCGTAGAAGCAGGGCCGGAGCTACCATAGAGACAAAGGGGGCAATTGCCCTAGGGCCCCAGAGCTTGTAGGGGCCCCCAAGGTGTCTCCCCCCAACTTAACTGTTGTTCCCCGATGCCCCTGCAGAGTCTTCCGTTGAGCCAGATGGTGTCAGCCCCTGCCTCAGAGTCCTTGGGTGGAAATTTGGCTGCAACAAAGGGTCCCTACTGCCCATTTTTGATTAGGGGGTGTCTATTGGGGGGCCCCGGGGTTAATCTTGCCCGGGGGCCACATTGTTATTAGAACCGGCCCTGGGTAGAAGATACATTTAAAACGTGTGCCAGATCTTCCCTGTTCCCTGACAACTACTGAGGTTGATTCAGAGAGGAAGCCCAACATGCCCCTTCAGGCCCCAGTGACCACAGGTCCTACTCTCCTGGTGCTTACACCACGGGATGATAGAAAGGACCAATGTAGTTTGAATAATGAAAGTAAACGTTTTGCTACTGAATTCTTTGGAAATTGTGACGTACGGATGGTATCTATGCTAAACTGTGAAGGGGTCAGCGGGGGATACAATAGCAATGATAAAAAAAAAAACAAATCTAATCTTCTCCAGGACAGTGTTCAGCTTGTGATTTCATTTCTATGGAGGTTACTCCCACTCTTAACTTGTAAGCCTCATGTGTCAGTCCTGCAAAAGTTGCTTAAGACAATCCTGCTATTCTGACTGTGAAAAAGGATTTCCAAAGGTGAACACTGGTTTAGTAAGCTCAGATAGTCTTTACTTTACATGGAGGTTAACAAACCACCCATCAGGGTGTATAGAGATCACGTAATACACAATACAAGAAGCGGAAAGGTGAACAGTAATACATGCTTGCCAAGTCATGTTCCTAGCATATAATAAAAATGTCCGCATGGAGAGCCAGTACCCTTTCTCCTTCCGGTACCCCATCCTAATCTTCTTTCTTTGGGACCCCTCTTCTCTCCATATTTTACTTTTTCCACCTCAGGTGCCTAGAAGCCACACGGCAGATGGCCCTTGAAACTCTCATCCAACATGGACAGCAGCACTGGGAGGGAGAAGAGGGATCCTTACTGGGAAGGCATGTTTTGGGTTTCCTCCCCTCAGGTTACTCAAAATTTGCCCTGAGATTGGCTTCAGAGGAAACCTGATAGGAAAGCAAGATGTGAGCTGACATCTTTACATTTACTCTAAATACATTGCCTGGCTGCCATGCTGGTCAAGCACCTGTAACAAGCATTTTTAAGCATAGCTGGGCTATGGGATCTTTCACAATCTCCTAGTTTAGGAGTTCTTCAAGGATGTTGCCTGTATTGTTATTTTCCAGGTATTACAGGAGTACTGTAGGGGGGGGGGGGGTGAGGGAAAAAGAGTTGAACTTACCTGGGGCTTTTAATGGTCCCCCACAGACGTCCTGTGGCCGCGCAACCACTCGCCGATGCTCCGGTCCCCGCCGCCGGTTCACTTATGGAATTTCGACTTTAAAGTCGGAAAACCACTGCGCTTGCATGGCCATGACCTCGCTCCCGCTGACACCACCAGGAGTGTACTGCACAGGCGCAGACTGTACTGGGCCTGCGCAGTACGCTCCTGGTGACGTCAGCAGGAGCGAGGACACGGCCACACAGGCGCAGTGGTTTTCTGACTTTGAAGGCGGAATTCCATAAGTGAACCGGCGGCGGGGACCGGAGCACAGGATGTCTGTGGGGGACCATTTGCAGCCTCTGGTAAGTAAAGCTCTTTTTCCCCCTACCTCTCTACAGTAGTCCGTTAAAGTAACCCTGAGGTAACAATAAACAAAGAAAACAGATACTTACCTTTTCCAGAGGCTTCCTGCATCCTCCCTCCGAACACCGCAACTGCCCGGGAGCCTCTTAAAGATCACATCCGCACTCATCTTCATGCACAAGCACGTCTGCACAATAGCACGGAGCCACTCATAGACAAGTTGCTCTGCTTACTGCACAAGCCATGTAACATATCTGGGGTCAGCGCTTGGGGGGGGGGGGGGGAACGACAGGAGGATATGGGAAGCCTCTGCAGGATTAAGAGACATCCCTCTTCTTAGTTAAGTATCTCATTTTTTTATACCACCTCTGGTTCGCTTTAAATATAGCTGCTTGCTAAAGACTTAGAGACTAAACCAATTATTGAGCGTATTTTTCTAGAGCAATTTAGAGTTGTTGAATCAGAAACACATACTGTAATAGCGCTGATCAGACTTCCCAAAAAGTGTGGTGATTAATTGAGTTTCCTACACAGTCTGACCTTGCACTTCGCAGTATGAAATAATTCATAAACAATACTCTTCAATCCAGAAGCACATCTGCCAAGACAAATAGCAACCAGCTTTCAATCTATTAGTGTGTCATGATGTTCACAGATATACACATACATTATTGCCCAGACATGTTTGTAAAGTGATCGCATAGCGGCCAAGAGATTCCTTATTCAAATGTTAAATTGCAAAGTTTTAAGATGGAGGACCTAATTGTAATACGTATGTGACCTGGTAAGGCAGTACAGTATAAATGTGCTTACCAGTGCTCTGCTATTTCATGTTTATAGTGCTGTTTTGTCTGTCTTTAGTGACAGTTACTTAAAGTGAATGGGAACCGCATTTAAAAAAATGAGACAGATACTTACCCAAGGAGAGGGAAGGCTCTGGGTCCTATAGAGCCTTCCAGCTCCTCTCCTGGTCCAGTTGTTCCGGTGCTGGCTCGCCCGGTAGCAGTACTTGACTAAATTAGTCAAATACTGCTTTACCCGTCCAAAGGAGGCTTCAGAAGTCTTCAGGGAGCCCGAGTGCTCATGAAGAAGGGCGGCCCTGTACTGCGCCTGCACAAGCACGCTCTCTTGCACGCTCACGCCTGTACTGTATGGAGCCGCACGTCTTCGGGAGGACACGGCTCCCGAAGACTTCCAAATACCCTTTCGGTGGGGGATTGAAATGGGGGGGGGGGGGAGCCAGCACAGGATAGAGGGCACCGAGAGAGGAGACGGAAGGCTCTATACAACCCAGAGCCTTCCCTCTCCTTAGGTATTCATTTTTTTTTTAAATGCGGTTCTCATTCACTTTTAGGTGGCCCCACACGATACTACAAAATGATCCAATTTTACAGAAATTTGATAAATAAGATCGGATTTCCCAAAATATTGAAAGCTTTTTTTTTCGATCAGATTTCCCGTTTTTATTCGATAAAAGTTGATCGGGAGTGCTGGATTTTTCTGATCAATTTTTATGAAAATTTAATGGTATGTGGTAGATTATTAATATATACACCCAAGCAATTTTCTCAGAGTTTCCAATCATTTTTATCATAACTGAGGACACATTTAACATAGGTGTGTGGTACATTGGTCAGATTTTTGAAATGTTACAATCAGTCAGAGAAATTGATTGCAGTTCTTGAATTGAACAGATATTTAAAAAAATGTATGGTGTGTGGCAACCTTTAGGCAAGCAGGTTTCCTTATTTAAAAAATGCATTCCTTATGCCTACACTCCCTTCATCATTAACCCCATCCTGATTTCTAACCCTAACTGCCTACCTACAGTTAAACCCTTCTTGAGAACTAACCCTCTAAACATAACCAACGTGTTAGCGGGCGTGGCCCACAGGAGAGAGGGTTAACTTACTGCACGCTGCTCTCCAGCTTCCTGACAGCCATGAGTAGATGAAATAAACCTAGTTCAACAAATGTAACTTTTTTTTTTTATATTTGGTCATTTATTTATTGAAAATGTATCTAGTAACGTATCTGTGTGTGGAAAATTAAGTGATTAGTTTTGTGTGACCCCACTGTGTGCGGCAATAACTGCAACTATATATTTGGAGTGACTGTTGGTCAATCCTGCACATCAAATTGAAGGAAATCTGTCCCATTCCCCCATGCATAATCGCTTCTACTCTTGGATATTGGTGGGTTTCGTCACATGAATTGCTCGCTTCCACAACATTTCAGTTGGATTTAGATCAAGACTTTGACTTGGCCATTCCAGAATTCTTTAATGTGTACCAGAAGTGACGTTAGATAAACGTAGATGCATAGGTAGGTACACATAATACTAGTTCTACCAAGAAATGTAAGTCCCTTTCTGTTTTCCTTAAAGGAATCATCAGGCAAACCATAGAAAATCCGATTTACTTACCTGGGGCTTTCTCCAGCCCCTTGTAGCTGTCTGTCCCAATCTGACAGCTCCGTTCGCAGCCGCTGGCCCGGGGTCCTCGCACGGTGCAGAGGATGACCTCGAGGTCGTCCTTACTGCGCCTGCATGCGTACGCCATGGACAACCTGGGCTTGATTGACAGTGGCGCTGCACGCAGGCACAGTAAGGACAACCTCGAGGTTGTCCAATGCACCGTGCAGCGACCACAGGCCGGCGGCTGCAAATAGAGCTGTCAGCGTGGGACAGACAGCTGCAAGGGGCTGGAGAAAGCCCCAGGTAAGTAAATCGGATTTCCTATTGTTTGCCTGATGATTTGTTTAAGAGCAAGTGCTATCTATGGAAATGAGCTTAAGTCAGCCCACCTGAAAAATACATAGATGGCAAAATAGTTTTATCTGGCTGAGGAAATAAAGCTGATAAGGTTTTATGCTCCGTCAACACGCTCCGATGTGGCTCCGATGTGGCTTATCAATCGAGCCGCTGATGCGGTTCGACAGATAAGATCCGACAGGTCCGATCTCGCCGCTGCTCGATTCCGCGCGAGCGGACAATAGCGGGGAATCGAGCGGAAGATAAGCATAGCCGGCGTGGACGAGCGTGTATCAAATCCGACGCACGCACGGATGAGCGGGGACGCGGAAGAGGCGATCCGGCAGCTAATCGAGCCGCTGGATCGCTCCGTGTAGACTGAGCATTAGAGCTGAGAAGTTTCAGGGTTTTGTTTTGCTGCTGCTGCATAGAGCCTCTTGCACACTATATGTGATTCTGATTTTTTTATCTGATCCGGTTTTTGATTCCGATTAAAAAACGTATAAAAATCGGAATCACGTGTAGTGTGTAAGAGGCCTAAAGCAGATTTTACATCAGACTGCCATAGTTGCTAAGTAGAATTCAATCTTAAAAATGCAGCCTTTAACCGTTATGATTATTTCCAGATTTAGGGTCTAAAAGCCATGCATTTTTTTCACAAGCTTTTTAGACCCTAAAAACAAGGAAAAAAATACCAGAGAGAGATCTGCAGCAGCTCCTGCATATACGGTAACTCACTCAGGCATGGGATTACCACTCTGAGCTGTGGATTTCTGTCCCAAGCCTGACTCACGATTGCCGCTAAGGAGATTAAACTGAAAATACAAATGTAAGGGGCTGTTTTGTGTTAGTAATGTTTTATTTACCATAGTACTACACATACCCAAAACCAGAACAGGTTGGATAAGGTTTATATTTTTGAATGCAGTGGTTTTTCTCTCTCCAAATGTAAGGCTCCTCATTGGAACCAGAAAGTTCTGTCTTGACTTCATCCATGCATGAGACATTTTTTTTCAGTATCCTTCTAGTTTGTCCATTTGTCCATATGATCTACTGCAAACTGTACTGTAGAGGGCCAGCAATACTTTTGGTGACTAAAAGTAGCTTTCCCCTTTGCTACCCTGCCATACACTCCATTTCTGTTTTGTGTTTTCTTGATGGTAAATCTGAGATGAGAGAGGCCTTTAGTTGCTTAGAAGTTACCCTGAGTTCCTTTGTAACCACTCAACACACCTTGGAGTTATCGTTGATGGTCAACCGCTTCTGTGTAGGGTAATAATCCTCCCAAACTTCTTCCTTTTGTACAGTGTGTCCAAACTTTTTACAGGTTTATGGGCATCAACAACTATTTTTCTGAGGTCCTCAGGCACCTCCTTTGTTTGAGCCATAATACACATCCACAACAAATGTCCAAAATACCGGATGAGTGGCATGCTGTCCTAGTTAAACATTAACTGTTATAATTTGAAACAGCTGTCGACCTCTTGGCACCTGATTCTATACTTCTCCCATGGGATCGTGAGTTAATGTGCCTACTATTAATTCATGGAATTTCAACTTTGAAGAAATAAAAGGAATGTTTTTTGTTTGGATGTGTCCTGATACTATGATTAGCTATGGTTGGCTGTTTCTCGTGGAGGCACTCCTTGTGGCTTGATCAGGCTTGTGCGCTGTTGTCCACAAATGTGTTGCATACATGATCAGGCATTCTGCATCCCATTATTTAGATAGAACTGGGACTCTCACTCACACCTGATTTCCATTACACTGACTGAAAACACTAGATTCTGATTTCACCTTGAAAGAAGATGATTAATCTAAGGATTGACTTACTTTTTCCACACATAGATCTGTTTTTGGAAGTGAATACATACATAACCAAATATAATTAATATTGCTTCATTTGTTTAAAGCAAATCTGTAGTGAAAAAAGTCAGATACTTACCTGGGGAAAGGGAAGACTCTGGATCCTCAAGAGTCTTCCTGTTCCTCCCTTGGACCCATATGCTACCGGTATTAACTTTTTCTCCTGAGTTTTCTAGGTTATACAGTATTTTCACAACTTGTAATAAAAATGCCATTTAAGCCACCAGTAAACGAGAAAATACCCAAAAATATTTTGATGGAACTTTATCATCAACGTTTTGGTACATTTTCAATTGCAAAGTGCCAAAAAATGATTTTTAATACAAGATGAAAAATGATCTTCCAGGAGAAAACTCAGAAGAAAAAGTGAATTGCATATGGACCTTGGTGTCCTGGTTCCAGTACTGTCACCTTCGTTCAAATTTATTGCCTCTGGGAGTCCTTGTAAGGCATCAGCCCTCCTGTCCCCGAGTGTGCGCACTTGGGCACGATCGCGCATACATAGTACTGTAGCTGCCCGTCTTCGGGAGCGCTTGGTGACATAAGTGCTCCAGAAGACTTCCGAGGGCTCATGGAGGTGTATTGACCAGTTGGTCGGATAGCTCTAACCAGGGCTGTGAAGTCGGAGCAACTTTGGGAACCTGGAGTCGGAGTCGTGGTTCCATAAACTGAGGAGTCAGATGATTTCTGTACCAGCTCCACAACCCTGGTAAGTTTTAGAGACTAAAGAGTTGGGGTCGAGGAGGCGGAGCAGTTTTGGGTACCTGGAGTCGGAGTCGGTGGTTTCATAAACTGAGGAGTTGGATGATTATTGTACCGACTCCACAACCCTGGCTTTAACAGGGGTTACAGCACTGGAGGCAGGAACGAAAAGGCTCTTTAGGATCCAGAGCCTTCCCTCTTCATAGGTAAGTATCGCACACATTTTTATTTATTTTTTTTATTTTTTTGCACTTCAATTTTACTTTAACCTGTTGTTTTTTTTTTTTTTTAAATCAAAGGACCTTTTTGATAATCGGATGATGTTTTAGGTCTCACTTCTAAAAAAAAAATATGGAAGATTTTAAAAGGTTCACAATTTTTTAAGCACCACTGTGTCCTGACATGAATTCACATAGTTGACTCCAATTTCGCATTGGAAAAAGAAAATGTTTCTGCTTGTATGATATACAACACCATTGTGAATGTTCTTGCAAAGCAATAACAGGTAAGCAAGCAAGCTACAGAAAAGTGTGAGAAGCAGAACCCAGATTGTGCAGGCCAGTGAGTTCCATAAATCTCTGCATTCATAATGCCAATAAATGTCACAAGTGCCATTTTAATGGCGTTGGGCAATTTGTTATTAGGTTATTTGCTTGTACAAGTAATTGCTACAACATGGTAACTTTATTTGCAATTAAAAAGTCTTCCTTGTCCATAAACTGCTAATTCCACAAAGTCCAGTGCACAGTCTGTGCAGAGTCCCGGCACACAGGAACAAAATATACCGCTTGTTCCCAATTATCTGCAGCTGCTGGCAGATGGGGAAGCAATCCTATCCACAGAAAACTGAAACACTGCGCAGTTTGGTTCCGTACCTCAGAATATTTATTGGAGCTTATTAATAACGGGACAATCAGGCTGTTTACCTGAAAAATGTAGAATTTTTCCTTTTTAAGTATCTACATTTACTTATTGACACATTTACAAAGGGGTGATAAGATTCAAATAGCAGCTGTGTACAGAGTGATCAGCATTTCTGAGAAAAGAGTCAGTCTATGGCCTCACTTCAGAGCGACATTCCATGCTACAATGCCACACACTACAGTGCACCGTCTATGCTACATTCACAGAGTGAACGGTGCAGTTTAACTGCATGCGGCATCCCAACGCAGTGCATGCAGGCTGTTACTGCACAGAGCATGCAGTGAAGCATACTTTTCAATGACTGTGTGCTTCACTGTATGCGACATAACGTACAGATAATATGTGGTGCGACTTTCCCTTTGTGCAATGCCCACTGTAAATCTAGCCTAAAGGTGTGTACGCACCATGTAATTTTCACTTCAGATCAGATCGATATGCAGATCTGACATTGAACGGATAGGGAAGAAAACTAGTAAACACAGGGATTTTATTTTTAAATTCATATCATCTTTCCAAATGGTTATTGATCAAAAATGAATTGAAAGGACATTCATCTGGAATGATAGCCAGTATTTCGATCAATATTTTTCAGCATGTTTGATTTGTTTTTGATCGAGAAACAGATTTTGAGCTGGGATTAGTGTCTGGCTGGCAGCAGGCTGTATATTTTTTTTTGCCCGATCCAATCATTTTCTCTAAAGGGAATAGGATCGGAAGTGAAAATGGTGTGATGTGCCCAGATTTGAATACTATGAACGGATTGTGTAGGTTATCTCTGACTTCATCAGTTAATTCTCTTTCAAATATTTAAGGGCTCGTTTCCACTAGTGCGGTGCGGAATCGCCGGGATTCCACCGCTGACGAAATCGCATGCGGATGCGATTCCGCGTGCGTTTTTTGCCGCGATTTCGCATAGGCAGGCTATCAGCGATTTTAACCATGTCACTGCCTGGTTCAATTTACATTATTTTTAGTGTGAAATCTCGCTAAAAAACGCATGTGCGATTTCCCCTATTAAATACATTGCCTGCGATTCGCCTGCATTCCACACGCAGGCGAATTCTGCAGGCTCTACCGTGCAGAAAAATCCTGCACAGAAAAACGCAGCAAAAAACTGATAAGTGGAAACAGGGCCTTCCACTTGTATTGGTTATGCGAATCCGCATGCAGACAACGCAGGCGGATTCGCTCAAGTGGAAACGGGCCCTTATTGAAAGTATTATAAAAGTGAACAACAGTGGAGGGATATGCTATTACTGATTTAATTTAAGGCATATTTCAATTTTCTCCAAGACAAAAACAATCCTCATCAAATCATCTCTATACAGTGACCAATTATAATTTGTTACTTATTTAACTAGCTTTTCTAGATAGATTTCTGCAAAATCAAAATTACCGTTGAAATTTTAGGTCAATCAGAAGACTTCGGAAGTTTTAGGCAGAGAATGCAGAAGTGTACAGGAAAATACTGTTTCCGCTTAAGAGTGTACATCCGCAGAAAATAGATTATTCCGCTTTTTTTTTTGTTTTCTCAATTAACTTTATTGACAAAATAAAATACTGTATTTTTGGACTATAAGATAAAAGTGGGGGAAAAAAGTCACTGCGTCTTATAGTCCAAATGCAGGGAGTTCCTGACTTGTGAATGTCTGCCAATACGTACCTCCAACCCGGTGCAATGTCAGGGACTCCCTGTACTGTACCCATGCAGAAGAGGACACAGGGGGACAGGGACGGATCTAGACCAAGTTGCCCCAAGTTGCGCCTGGGGCAAGGTCAGGTTTTGGCGCCTAAACTGCCATTCCCCATCCACATTTTGCCGCCTTTTTAAGAATTCAGCAAACTGCGCCTGGGGCAAGAAACCCGCTTGCCTCCCCCCCCCCCCCCTAGATCCGTCCCTGCAGGGGGACACAATGGGGGCACAAAGGGGCATTGAGGAAGACACAAAGGGGCATAAAGAAGGACACAAAGGGGCATAGAGGCGGACACAAAGGGGCATAGAGGAGGACATGAGAACAGAGGCAGACACATAGGGACATAGGAGGACACAAGGGGGACAGAGGAGGACATGGAAACACAAGAGATACAAGGGGCCATGAAGTACAAAGGGGGCATAATCCACAAGATGCCCCTTCACCAGGTTAGTATGGATTTTCTTCCCCTGTTTTTTTTTCCTCTAAACCTTATGGTCAGACGCAGCTTATAGTCTGAAAAATACGGTAATATTATGTAGAAATTGGAGATTCTGTTCCCACGGAATTCCGCAGAATCGGAAAGACACTTATTTGACAGCAGAAATGTTGTCGAAATAGGCATTTCTGACCATCCCTGTACATGAGGCCCTGTGCTACTATTTTAGCTCTCTCTCCAGAAGACCATTGTCTGCTAAATGTGTCACCAGTATTTCATAGCTAAAGAGGTGATCCTTTGAGGGAAGAGTAGTAAAGGAGGAATGGGTGGACATCATTTAAGCCTAAAAGCTCACGCCGCACAAAAATATTAAAAAGACAGCTTTCAAAGCAAAGAAGAAAACCATTAAAACATGAAGACATGATGCAGCTGTAACATATCAGCATTTATCATGTTTAATAGGCTTTCTTCAAAGTATTTAGACTCAGGTTCACAGAACCAATGAACAGCTGGGGATTAAAACTCCTTTATATATAGCCAACAGCCAGGGCACCATGAAGCACCCCTGCAGAGCAGGACTTGAAATAAATACCGCTCCACAGCCTACTAGGTTCACTTTGGTTATTAAGGCCGAGCGGACTGACAACTTCTGACTGATATGAAACCGATCACATTGAAGTGAAGGCTGTTCCCCATTACCACCCCATGGGGAATCTGCACAGATTCCAGGCCTAGAAATTGTAGGCACTTAGAATTGCTATTATGCACATTCCCCACATGTTTGATCCGCCTAACATATCCATTGCCAGTTGTGATCAATCTAACATGTTTGTAAAATCACTCATTGCTGAGATGCTTACTTTCCACAATGAAGAGACAGTGATACAGGCACAAGAGCATGCAAACCACAATCTTATAGCAACAAAGTGTTTTACCACCACAAATACTTGCCTTCCCCCTCCTCGCTTTAATTGCACATTCTACCAATAGCTGGGAATTGCAGTTGCAAATGCTAATTGGTTGACTACTGTAAAGCAGTTTGTCTGGTTGTCCATGCTAAATTCACTGGAGACCTACAGTGGCTTGCAAAAGTATTCGGCCTCCTTGAAGTGTTCCACATTTTTCAGATCTTGCCACAGATTCTCGATTGTATTTAGATCTGGACCTTGACTAGGCTATTCTAACACATGGATATGTTTTGTTTTAAACCATTCCATTGTTGCCCTGGCTTTATGTTTAGGGTCATTGTCCTGCTGGAAGGTGAACCTCCGCCCCAGTCTCAAGTCTTTTGCAGACTACAAGAAGTTTTCTTCCAAGATTACCCTGTACTTGGCTCCATCCATCTTACCATCAACTCTGACCAGCTTCGCTGTCCCTGCTGAATAGAAGCACCCCCAAAGCATGATGCTGCCACCACCACATTTGACAGTGGGGGTGGTGTGTTCAGAGTGATATGCAGTGTTAGTTTTCCACCACACATAGCGCTTTGCATTTTGGCCAAAAAGTTCCATTTTGGTATCATCTGACCAATGCACCTTCTTCCACTTGTTTGCTGTGTCCCCCACATGGCTTGTGGTAAACTGCAAACGGGACTTCTTATGCTTTTCTGCTAACAATGGCTTTCTTCTTGCCACTCTTCCATAAAGGCCAACTTTGTGCAGTGCATGACTAATAGTTGTCCTATGGACAGATTCCCCCACCTGAGCTGTAGATCTCTGCAGCTCGTCCAGAGTCACCATGGGCCTCTTGACTGCATTTCTGATCAGCGCTCTCCTTGTTCGGCCTGTGAGTTTAGGTGGACGGCCTTGTCTTGGTAGGTTTACAGTTGTGCCATACTCCTTTCATTTCTGAATGATCGCTTGAACAGTGCTCCGTGGGATGTTCAAGGCTTTTAAAATCTTTTTGCAGCCTGCCTGCTTTAAATTTCTCTCTCTCATTAGCACTCATCAGGCAATGTCTATTGGCAACTGACTGCACTCATACCAAAGGGGGCTGAATAGTTATGCACACTCCACTTTGCAGTTATTGATTTGTAAAAAAAATGTTTGGCATCATGTATGATTTTCGTTCCACTTCTCAATTGTACACCACTTTGTATTGGTCTTTCACGTGGAATTCCAATAAAATTGTTTCATGATTGTGGCAGTAATGTGACAAAATGTGGAAAACTTCAAGGGGGCCGAATACTGTTGCAAGCCACTGTATATATTGCCAAGAGTTGGCACTTTCCAGAAGGTGAGAAGAGGTTAAAGAGACACTGAAGCGAAAAAAAATTATGATATTATTTGTATGTGTAGTACAGCTAAGAAATAAAACATTAAGATCAGATACATCAGTCTAATTGTTTCCAGTACAGGAAGATTTAAGAAACTCCAGTTGTTATCTCTATACAAAAAAGCCATTAAGCTCTACAACTTTCAAAGTCGTGGAGAGGGCTGTTTTCTGACTTTTATTATCTCAACTGTTAGTTAATTTTTTACTTTTCCTCTGCCAGAGGAGAGGTCATTAGTTCACAGACTGCTCTGAAAGAATCATTTTGAATGCTGAGTGTTGTGTAATCTGCACATATTAGAGAATGATGCAATGTTAGAAAAAAACACTATATACCTGAAAATAAAAATATGAGAATATTTTCTTTGCTGCTAATCTTCTAGTAATTATTCATAGTACACAACCAATTCATTATATCATATTTTTTTTTTTCGCTTCAGTGTCTCTTTAAGATAACTTGAGTTTAAGTTAGAATAATTATTCAATACAGACCAGTTGTTAATACTGTCACAACCCTAATTATTTCAGGCATGGTATGAAACTGAAAATTATATTTTTCCTCTGAAACATTAAACACAGCAAAAAAAACAATGAACAGAAAACATAATAAGGACTAGTCTACTGTTATTCCAAGGCATATTTGTTCAGTTAATTGGAGCAAATTGATAAGATTCCACAGCAATCAGTAAATTACAAGACAATCTGATAATTTGTCCTGCAGCTGACAAAGTAGAGAAAGTTCTCTGCTTCTCCCTTGATATAGCAGAATATGTTCTGCTTTGTTTACACAGCCGAACACAATCTGATAACTTATCAATTAGCTTATGAGTTACATAGAGGTTTGAGAGGATACTAGAGGTTACTATTAACTCTTCCAGTAGCTTCAAAAACATACATTTTATATCTGTTTTTTCCTATTAGTTATTTGGGGGGGGGGTAAGTTTATTGCTTTAAACTATTGATGACATTTGAGTTTCACCCCACTATAAAGGAGAAGTGATTTTGATCATAACTGCCCAGAAAATGAATTAGTATTAGGCCCCGTTCACATCACAAACGCGGATGGCCATGCGTGCGGAACGCAACGCATGCGAACGCACGACACCCGCGTTTGTGTGCGTTGCGTGGCTGATCCCATCACTGAAAAGTGAATAGGATAGCCACGCGTTTTTGCAAAAAATGCATGCAGCATGCGTTCCCGGACCGCACAGGTCCGGAACGCATGCAGTGTGAACATCAGACAGTGCACTCTATGCACTGTCTGATGTCGTGCGTGTCGGCCTCCCGCACGCGTTTCCAAAACGTGGCTGGAAACGCGTGCAGTGTGAACGGGGCCTTACAGTATCTAGAGAGTTGGCATAAGGCCCAGTTTTCACTGGTTGCAATGCCTTCAGTTTTCCGGCATGCAAATTTAGAAGCGCAGGCAGCGCATGGCAATTTTAGTGGTACTCAGCGCACTTTACTTTTTAGCGCAATGCACTTTACAATGGGAATATGCAGTAGACAGCGAGTGTACCATGCATTAACATAGCAACACAGGCCTTATGCTAATAGGGAGGCGTGCTGCCCCCTTGCTGTTATTACCATTAAAATTGCTGTATGCTTCCTGCGCACAGCAATTTTATCCATGCTTCTTGCACCAGGCACATGATCAGTTAAACATGAATACATATATAATCACGCCTTGTTAGAGCTTGCCTGGGTTTTTTTTTTTTTTTGTTTTGTTTGTTTTTCCATTGCAAATATTAAAAATACTGGAGCCATCTGCTCAGTTTAGGCAAGATGGCTTCCTAGTGTGTGTACATCTCCAACGTGGTATGTTTATTCATGGAGCGTCTGAGGATGCAAATCGATTCACCAAATAGCTGTCAGGTACAGCTGCACCAACTGACTGATTTTTCAATGCACAGTATACAGTTTTTGTTGCAAATAAAGTCATAGCCTTTTTATCGATCCAGTGCCTAGATGATTTTAATCCCATTTTGTGTGATACCATTAAAGTGAAGCTTAATGCTGGACATACACGGGTCAATCCGGCGGCCGATTAGCCGCCGGATCGACTCCCGCCGCATCCCCGCTCGTCCGTGCGTGCAACCCAAATCGATTCCTGCTCGTCCCCGCCGACACTTCTTATCTTCCGCTCGATTTGCCGCTATTGTCCGGCCACGGGTATCGAGCGTGGAATCGATCCCCGCGGTGATCGGACACGTCGGATATTATCAATCGAGCCATCAGCGGCTCGATTGATAAGGGGGCATCGAGCCGTGTATGCCCAGCATTACTGTATTTAAAAAAAAAAAAAGTTTAACTTACCTTGGGTTTCTACCAGAATCCTGCAGTCGCCCTTTGCCCGCCCCAGGACAAACTGATCCTCCGGTCCCCAGCAGCGCCCTACTTTCATTCTGATGCGCAGCCCTGGTCCGTGCACCTCTTAATTGCGCTCCCATGGATAGGAGCGCTCTGTGCATGCGCAGTGCAAAAAAAAATCTGTATTGTGCATGCGCAGAACACTCCCATGGGTGGGAGCGTGGGACATGCACAGCTGTGCATGTGCAGTGGCTCAACGACTTGCTAGTCGGCCGGCAGGGGTTGCTGCGGGGGACTGAAGGAACACTTAGTGACAGCGATGGCACAGGGCAGCTGCAGGGGGCTGGTTCCCTTTACAATGTATTGTGTCTGAAAAACCTGCATGTGAAATATCCAGACATGAAGGGTATCACTCTCCTTTCCTAATCTTTTTACAAGCTGTGCTGCTGGCGTTCCTTCTCATAACTGCATAAAATGCATTACATTTATCATGTTGATCACGTACCATAGATCATATTTCTACCTTTCACTTGAGAAGATTTACCTTACATTATATTGTCATTGTGGCTTTTTCTCGTGTCCACAAATCTAAAGTTACTCTTTGCTGCTCTGATCACATGTGGCATCAATAATCATTTGTAAGAACGTATACTTTCTGCAGTAGCATATAAGTGGCAAATCCCAGGAATTTTTAAGTATTTTGTACCGAGAAAGGGTATTTATAACCTCTGTTAGTGTTTCCTAGAATTCCACTACTTCTCCCACAACTCTGAAATCTCCCTGCTCCTCCCCAGACCCTCCAGTGTGTTCAATTAGAGGAGCATCGAGCACGGGGGCCTCTTTTTAGTTTTATGGGGCCTCTTTTTAGTTTTATAAGGCCTAATATGGAAGTTAAATATTACATCTAATCTAATAAAAATGTTTCCCCTCTTTAGGTAGATTGACCTAATTACATGATTCTTTTGAGCTACAAATCATCTCTTTTTCTGTCTTAAAGAGAACCTGAGGTGGGCAGATGGGACACAGAGGCATATTATCTGCCTTATAACACGCCTCTTTGTCCCTGCACCGCCGCTCTCTGCAACCCCGCTGCTGTGCTATAGCCCCCCGAGATTAGCGCTATCTCAGAGGTGAACACTGGGAGAAGGATTCCCTGTTCAAAACTCCCGCGAGGGAAGTTCCTGCAGGGTGGGATTGTATTCATCATCTCGGCTATCCTTTAGTGACAATGTTGTTCTCCAGCTTCTTCACCTTTACTCCCATGAGGAAATTTGAAACAGGAGAGAACATTTGGGCTGCTCATTGGATAAGTGCTTAGCACACTTGCCTTACTGAATTGAGTCTGGGGTTTTAGCGTTGCCAAGGACCCTATCTGTACTCTTTCTCCAGGTTTACAAAGGTTTCCTCACACAATCCAAGGAAAACTAATCGGGTTTAACCTCCACATTGGCCTAAGATTACTGTAGGTACATTAGATTGTGACCCACTAGTATGGACAGTGAGCACTGCCCCAGGCACACTGTGTTCTATGCACAGTGGAAAATATGTCACTACTTCATAAATTGGTGGTAATAATTATGATGATGAAAATGTGTTAATCATCAAATTTTGATGCTGAACAGAGTTGGAATCATGCCTAGGGGCGTACAGACCATTAGAGCCCTCGGGCATAGACCGAAGGCCCGTGGTCAGGGGGGGCCCGCCAGAGCACCCTGAGCAGGAGGAGAGGAGCGCAGTGAAAGGGAGCGGTATGTACAGCAGCGGAGAAGGGGGGACATCCACCCCCCTTCCCTCACCTTGGGGCCCCCCTTCCTGGCTCTCCCCTCCGGTAACTCGGCGGCTAACAGCGGGCAGCGGGTGGAGACTTACCGCCGTTCCTGCCTCCAGCCGCAAGGGACGCTCTGCTCTGTGCGCGGCTAGTCTGGTCTTCAGTAGACCAGACTAGTGGCGCACAGAGCAGAGCGTCCCTTGCGGCT
The DNA here is from genome assembly GCF_040937935.1 of Hyperolius riggenbachi. NCBI lineage: Eukaryota > Metazoa > Chordata > Amphibia > Anura > Hyperoliidae > Hyperolius > Hyperolius riggenbachi. The sequence goes on from NC_090649.1 coordinate 105,864,510, forward strand.
GGAAGAACGGCGGTAAGTCGGTGCCCGCTGTTAGCCGCCGAGTTACCGAAGGGGAGAGCCAGGAAGGGGGGCCCCAAGATGAGGGAAGGGGGGGGACTTCCCCCCCCCCCTTCCCCACGCTGTGCACACCGCTCCCTTTCACTGCGCTCCTCCCCTCCTGGGGACACCTATAGACCTAGCTACATACTGGGGACACCTAAGACCTATACTGGGAATACCTATACACCTGGCTACTTATTCTGGGGACACCTATACACCTGGCTATACTGGGGACACCTATACACATTGCTACATATACTGGGAATACCTATACACCTAGCTACTTATACTGGGGACACCTATAGACCTGGCTACATATACTGGGAATACCTATACACCTGGCTACTTATACTGGGGACACCTATACACCTGGCTACTTATACTGGGGACACCTATACACCTGGCTACATATACTGGGGATACCTATACACCTGGCTGCGTATACTGGAGACACCTATTCACATTGCTACATATGCTGGGAACACCTATAGACCTGGCTACATATGCTGGGAACACCTATAGACCTGGCTACATATGCTGGGAACACCTATAGACCTGGCTATCTATACTGGAGACACCTATAGACCTGGCTATCTGTACTGGGGACACCTATAGACCTGGCTACCTATTCTGGAGACACCTGTAGACCTGGCTATCTATACTGGGGACACTCATAGACCTGGCTACCTATTCTGGGGACACCTATAGACCTGGCTATCAAAACTGAGGACAACTATAGACCTGGTTATCTATTCTGGGGACACCTATAGACCTGGCTACTTATACTGGGGACACCTATAGACCTGGATACCTGTAGTGGGAACACCAAAACACCTGGTTACTTCCACTGGGGATACCTTTAGACCTGTTACCTATACTGGGGGCACCTATTTTGGGGTACCTGCTGCCAGATTAACTATTTTTGGGGAACCGCTGCAGCTAGATTAAGTGTATTTTGGGGAACAGCTGCCAGATTATGTGTATTTTTGGGGAACCGATGCCAGATTGTGTATGTTGGGGGAACCGCTGCTTTCAGATTATGTGTATTTTGGGGGAACCACTGCTGCAAGATTACATGTATTTTGGGTGATCCGCTGCCAGATTATGCATATTTTGGGCAACCGCTGCCAAATTCTGTGTATGTTAGGGAAACTGCTGCTGCCAGATTACGTCTATTTTGGGGGAACGACTGCCATATTATCTGTATTTTGGAGGAACCTCTGCCAAACGGCGTAGATTTTTGGTGAAATTTGGTCAGAATACATGTATTTTGGGGGGAAACACTAAGGCAGAGCTCAAACTTCCCCGACAGACCGTTTACACCACTGCCAAGGTCATGTGTATTTTGCCCCACCCATGACCATGCCCACATTCTGTTGTGTGGCCACACCCATTTTTCAGTGCGTGGCTGGATGGTGGTTAAGGGCTCTGCATCTGACACAGGGGACCTGGGTTCAAATCTAGCCTCTGCCTGTTCAGTAAGCCAGCACCAATTCAGTAGGGTACCTTGGGCAAGTCTCCCTAACACTGCTACTGCCTATAGAGCGCGCCCTAGTGGCTGCAGCTCTGGCGATTTGAGTCTGCCAGGAGAAAAGCGCGATATAAATGTTATTTGTCTTTTTTTATCCGTATAAAATATCTGTCGGCAGTAAATTATTAGATCTTACTCTGTAAAAAATAGCATGAAATGTGGGCGACACTGGTACGGGGCCCCATTATCTCCTATTGCCCGGGGGCCCCATGAGTTGTCAGTCCGCCCATGATCATGCCATTTCCGGTCGCCATAGGTGTTCATGGAAAAGCAATGGGGATGGGAGACACTGGTTCATCAAGTACACCATCACTATGCTATCTGCTTGAAATATATTTTTAAGAACAAATTTACCAAAAGATAGTAGTAAGAGAGAAAAATAAATCAAGGCAGACATAGCAAAGGAAAAAAAGAAGAAGGTACATGAAGAAATGATTGACACTAGCTGTGTAATTCATTCATGTTGTTTGTTCCTCTGTGAGCCTGCAGGTCAACATCTTAAGTGTGCTGGTAAGCATAAAAAAGCCGAACAGCACAAAGTGTCATTATCTACACACCCACTAAAAATGTCATCTGCTTCAGGGTTTTTTTCTATGCAGAGAGGGACATACTGCTTGCTTAGCAACAGCATGGGATTTCCCACAATGCTTTGAGGTTCACAGACAGTAAACTGCCATAGTGAAGGCTAAAACATCACACTGTGGGAGGGGTTTCAACTCATTATTGGCCTCACAGACATTTTGGTATAAAGTTCAGTCCTGTGATAAAGTTGCTATTTAATTTTATGATTTTGCTGTCTCTTTAAAATTTACATTTAGATGACTTTGCTTTTAACCAATCTTTCATCATTTAGTGATAATTAAATTTTATGTTCTTCAGGAAGCTCAAGAGGAGATAGTGTCACTGCCACCGCTATCTACCCATTTGAAGGATTACAGCCAGGAGACCTGACGTTCCAAGCAGGGGATAAGATCACAGTGGTGACAAAGACGGACTCTCAGCATGACTGGTGGGAAGGCAGGCTAAGGGGAGAGCTCGGCATTTTCCCTGCTAATTATGTCATGATAAACTAACTGCAGCAAAGAATACCGGTTTATCAAGGTGTCATCCAAAAGAAAAAAAATATCCATATAGCGTGAAGTCAGATCTCTAAACACTCCATATAGGGTATCGTAAACAGATCTTTATTGATCAGGGACATAGGGACGTTGAGAACGGCTGTAGTATTGAGGACACCATTGGCGAGTTGCCTTTTTTATATTTCGCCACTTTCACGTAGGACGTTTGGTCAGACTTGGCAGGTACTTTAAGGATGTTGTTAGCAGCCAGTCTCCTTATACGGAGCTGACTCCCGGATTTATTTTGCATTGGGTAATCCAGCAGTTGATGTCCTGTCTGCAAATGCTGGATGTATCTGTATATATGCACTAACCTTTAATGTCTTGATATTTATTATCATATGTGGACATTATTTATTCATTCTACTACTGCTTGTCTGTGCTGTTTGATTTTGTTAACTTTTACATAGTTATTTGGGTTGAAAAAAGACATACGTCCATCGAGTTCAACCAGAGGACAAAGTACAACACCAGCCTGCTCCCTCGCATATCCCTGTTGATCCAGAGGAAGGCGAAAAGCCCTTACAAGGCATGGTCCAATTAGCCCCAAAAGGGAACAAAATTCCTTCCCGACTCCAGATAGCAATCAGATAAAATCCCTGGATCAACATCATTAGGCATAACCTAGTAATTGTAGCCATGGATGTCTTTCAACGCAAGGAAAGCATCTAAGCCCCTTTAAATGCAGATATAGAGTTTGCCATAACTACTCCCTGTGACAATGTATTCCACATCTTAATCACTCTTACTGTAAAGAACCCTTTCTTAAATAAATGGCTAAAACGTTTTTCCTCCATGCGCAGATCATGTCCTCTAGTCCTTTGAGAAGGCCTAGGGACAAAAAGCTCATCCACCAAGCTATTATATTGCCCTCTGATGTATTTATACATGTTAATTAGATCTCCTCTAAGGCGTCTTTTCTCTAGACTAAATAAACCCAGTTTATCTAACCTTTCTTGGTAAGTGAGACCTTCCATCCCACGTATCAATTTTGTTGCTCGTCTCTGCACCTGCTCCAAAACTGCAATATCTTTTTTGTAATGTGGTGCCCAGAACTGAATTCCATATTCCAGATGTGGCCTTACTAGAGAGTTAAACAGGGGCAATATTATGCTAGCATCTCGAGCTTTTATTTCCCTTTTAATGCATCCCAAAATTTTGTTCGCTTTAGCGATATGTCCCTGATCAATAAATATTTGTTTATGAAACCCTATAAGGACCCATATGCAATGTTTTCTCCTGAGTTTTCTCCTAGGAAAGAATTTTTCATCTTCTATTTACAATAACTGTTCAGCCCTCTGCAATTGAAAAAGTGCCAAAAAAGTAGGTGGAAAAGTATTATTAAAACTATTTTAAGAATTTTCTTGCTTGCTGGTGATTTAAAGAGACTCTGTAACATTAAAAAGATCCCCTGGGGGGTACTCACCTCGAGTGGGGGAAGCCTCCGGATCCTAATGAGGCTTCCCACGCGGTCCTCTGTCCCACGGGGGTCTCGCCGCAGCCCTCTGAACAGCCGGCGACTGTGCCGACTGTCAGTTCAATATTTACCTTTGCTGGCTCCAGCGGGGGCGCTGTGGCGGCTTTCCGTTCCGAACTACACGGAAATACCCGATCTCATTCGGGTCCGCTCTACTGCGCAGGCGCAGGAAACTTGCGCCTGCGCAGTAGAGTGGACCCGACGGCGATCGGGTATTTCCGTGTAGTTCAGAGCTGACAGCAGTCAGAGCGCCTGCGCAGGAGCCAGGAAGGTAAATATTGACGTCACCGCTGCCCGGACTCCACGGAGGGCTGCAGCGAGACCCCTGACGGATGGAGGACGGCGTGGGAAGCCTCATTAGGATCCGGAGGCTTCCCCCACCCGAGGTGAGTACCCCCCAGGGGATCTTTTCATGTTACAGATCCTCTTTAAAGGGCATTTTATTGACAAATCTTACAAATATCACTTAGGAGAAAACCCAAGGTAAGAAGTTAATTGCATATGGGTCCTGGAGTGTTTAGATATCTGACGTTACGCTATATGGGGATCTTTTTCTTTTGGATGACATTTTGGCTTTTCCATAGCGTTTTTTTGATAAGTTTTGGCTCATTTTGCTTGCTCTGCAGGTTAATCGACATTTTAAGGATAGTAGAATTGTTACGTTTTACAGAATGGTTTAATATATTAAAACAAATGTACTGTATTTATGAAATATGTATATGGGAATATATTAAAAAAAAAAGTGGTAGAGGTGCAAAATTTATAAAGTTAAATATTCATATACTGTATATTTAAACAAATGGAACTCATTGTGTATTTGTTTTTGAAGCAGCTATTAGATCTGTATTTGAAATAATTATATCAATTTATTTTAATATCAATGAAAATAAATGAATATGTATTTGATTGCTTGCTGACCTATAGGGTGTCATTACTGGATGAAGTTTTGAAATTGGGTTACACTCAACAGTTAAGCTCGTATTAGAGCATAGTTTGCTGTTTGGATTAGTTTTAGGCTTCTGACTGGACTTAATAGCCAAATAATATACTAAGTATTACCTGTTAGCAAGCCCAGATTTACCTCATTGTAGCCTATAGGCTCAGATGTCCTGGCAGCCTAGACTTCACCCTCCATGAACCTACAACCCCCCACCAAACTGTACTGCAAGTGTGCTGGTTGTCCCAGCTGTCCCTTCTCCCTTACCTTACTTCCCTTGCCTGTCATGCTAGCTACCAGAGTTCATTAGCATTAGGTAGACAGAGGTACCCTCAGTATTAAGTAGCTAGTGGTACCCCAACTGAAGAGAGATCTAGCAGTGGAATGCCAAGAGCTGGGTGAGTGACCTCTCATTTACGCTCCGCTTGGGACTTTTCATAGGAAAGGAGGGAGGGAGGCACTAGGGGAGAGGAGTGAGCCGCCTTTCCAACATCAGGCGCCTGTAGACACGTGCCTACAGTGCCTTATGGTAAATCCGGCTGTTAGGGTAGGACAAATATATGCAGACATTATACCGGTAAATGTATCAATGCCAAATTTATACTTAGACTGAAAATATGCCAACATGCAGTATATGTTTTTATTGGTTCTGAATATTAATACACTTACATTTTGGGAACAAATCTTCCTCTAGCTCAGGGCTGTTAAAATGGTACACCTGATAAAGGGGGTAACCCAGAGATGGATAAGAATGTAATGGGTCCCTAGGCAAGGTAGTAGATTTGGCACTCCTTTGTGTTTCTTTTTTGTTAAGATGAAGTGGAGAGAGGTCAGAGAAGGTAGCTGGTGGGCCCCTTGACACCCACTAGCCCCCAGGCATCTGCTTAGATTACCTGGTGGATGATCCTCTTTTGGGGTAACCCAGAAACATGTTGTGTAACTGCTGAGATGTTATAAATGCAAGTTTATTAAGTCAATTGAGTGCCTCCATCACATTATTACTTGTTACGTATTTTTGGCTTGGTGACTCACAGGAGGATTGAGCGCCGGTAACCTAGGCTGGACCAGGCCTTAGGAAGAGTGTTTCCAAAGCACACTTTGTAGCCTGTCCCAATGCCCTCCTCATGCCCACCTCTTACTCTCTGCTCCCCTAAAGCCAGGACGTTGCTTCTCCACCCCCTCCAGATCAAGACTCCCGGGAGCATATCCACGAAGTTGGACGCACTGCTCTAGCAAAACAATTACAACAATTTTAAGAATATGTAAACTAAAACACCAGTATTGCTCTTTAGGGTCGTTTCTTGGCAGTGCTGGCAGAGCGACCGCCCTGGGCGCAGACCGGCAAGTAGAAGGCGGGTGCAGGCAGAAAGATGTGACTGCTAGGGAGCTGGTAACGAACGGTGCAGCCAAATGAAAGAAAAAAGATTACCAGCAGAATGACTTTCCTTGACTCCTCCTGGGCTGCTTGCGTCTGACGTCCAGTTATCATCACATCACCACCGCATGATGACACCTGATGTCCTGTAGCGGTACTGCAGGCTGTTAGTGCGTGGTGCCCATGGAGGAGTCGGCTTTCCGGGCTCTCTTCACCTGTGTGTTCCCTTTGCCTTGCTTCTTCCTGGATGACCGGCTGGTCACTAGTAAGTAGGCAGATCTACTTGTGATCTGTGGCTGTGTGACTGCCTCTAAAGAGTAAGGGTTTGCGGGGGGTGGGGGGGAAGGGTGCGCAATTTTTATACCCTTGCCCGGTTTGCAATTTAGCCTAGAACCTGCCCTGTTGCTCTTAATACATGGTGCACAATTATAAGCTTTCTCCTTAGGAAACAACAAAAAAAATCACTAAAATCTTACATTGTCTTTGTCTATACCTATCCTAAGATGTCTCATTTATAATAAAAGTATTATATACATTAACTCTCATAATGTAACTCAGATACAAAATAATAAAATTCATAAAGTTGTCCTGCTAATTGTTTAATTTGTCTCGATATCATGGTGGACTGCTTCGGTCATGTTTATATTAACCTGGATTTCAGCAACACCTCCATCATTATAAAATGAACTACTGAACTAGCTCTATTTTTTCTTTAGTTAACAAGCCTTCAGAGTAAACCTTCCTGCACAATAAACAAGCACAGGTGTATTTCATTGCCTTAAGAAATATCATGTTCATTCTAACTGAAAAATAAAACGACATTTGGGAATCTATATTTTTCTTTACAAAGCAAAAAGGGCACATTATTTTTTTCAATGTTTAAAACATAATTATATAATTATATTTGTTTTATGTTATAATAAAATGTGTTCACTAGTCAAACACACTTGTAATGGTTTTTATTTTATTTTTTTCCCAAAAAAAGTGCATGTGTTTTTTAAAAACATTTTTGAATATAGAAATATCAGTCTTTTATTAGGTTCTGTGCCTAAGTCAAAGTTTGTTGCTGGTGAAGTATTAATACATACAGTATGTACTTCCAAGAAAAAGGAGACTTCATGTACACAATAGATTATTGTCGGCTTTTTCCCTTTTCATTTCCCTTTATTGCTTGATTTAGTGCTTAGAAGATTTGTAATAATGTGTTCTAGATTAAAAATTAGAGTACATAAGCAGCCATCTTTAGCTAGAGGACAAACTACATATGCTATTGTGCAAAAATCAGTGGTGGCAGGCAGAAATATAAATCTTCAAGTAGCTAAAAATATATATAAATACACACATGCTATTGTGTAAAAATCAGTGGTGGCAGGCAGAAATATAAATCTTCAAGTAGCTAAAAATATATATAAAAACACACACATGCTATTGTGTAAAAATCAGTGGGGCCAGCCAGAAATATAAATCTTGAAGTAGATAACAATCTAAAAACAGAAGTTAGTATCATGTTTGGTAATAAATAACAGCTACATGTGTTTTTGGGTATGGGCAGCTGTTTATTCTAAAAAATGCCTCTAAACCATGCTTCAAATGCTATAACAACGTATGGTTTCTGGCAGCTATCAAAATTCAAGCAGACACAAATGCTTTTTTTGCCCAACAATGGAAACTTATTGTGTGTCTCTTGCATGAAAGGTGTTTTAGAGGTGGAATGTTCTCATTCCCTTTATCAACCCCTCACAATTTCAAAACAATCATCACCGTAAATATAATGTTTGGAAGGTCAGAGGTTGTCATGAGAAACAAAAGCAGTTAGCTTTAGAATGCTTTTGTTACATGGGTTGATTTATCTACACTAGAATAATGAAAACTGGAAGTTCCCTAGAGCTAGACCTATTCTAATCAGAATCCTATTCCTCTTTTGTTCCAGAAGCACTAGTATTAAAAACTGTGCCCCACAGTATTTTATCTACCAGTTAAAAGGTCTTTACAAACCCTATATTAATGGGGGTGTTATAAGGAAACAAAAGTTATTATTTATTTAAAATACATTTTTGTTAAAATGTATTCTGTTATAGAAGTATAATCATTTTTTTTCCATTATAAATGCTAGACCTTTAAACACTCACGCCTGATATTAGCTGCTAGTAAAAATATTTGTATATGGCAGCACGGTGGCGTAGTGGTTAGCGCTCTCACCTTGCAGCGCTGGTCCCCAGTTTGAATCCCAGCCAGGCCAACATCTGCAAGGAGTTTGTATGTTCTCTGTATGGGTTTCTTCCGGGCACTCCAGTTTCCTCCCACCTCCCAAAAACATACAGATAAAATAATTGGCTTCACCCTAAATTGGCCCTAGACTACAATACATACACTACACGATATAGACATATGACTATGGTAGGGACTAGATTGTGAGCCCCACTGAGTGACAGTTAGTGACAAGGCAATATACTCTGTACAGCGCTACGTATGTCGGTGCTTTATAAATACTTAAATAAATAAATGATTATTGCTCCTGCTAGAAGGAATAGTTAATGAGATCAAAATAATTCCACATTGATGCAAATGTTTGTGTACATATGCAGCTAGAAAATAAACCAACTAAGTGTTAAAGTGAATCCGAGATAAACTTTTACTCAAAACAAATAATTGTGTTCATTTCATATATTTTTATAGGGCATTCCTCAAGCCAAATACTGTTTTTGTTTTGTTTTAATACTCTAATTCCCTATAAACTAAACAAGCCTCGCCCACAGCGTCACCAGAGAGCCTTGGCAATCTCAGACAGTAGCAAGGGCTTATGGGAGCTCAGTCTGGGCAGGAGGAGGGGGAGGTATTACGAGCCAGAGATTTCAGAGACAGAGGGGACTTAATTTACACACAGGCAAGCTGATAGCATCTCCAGCTCTCAGCCTGTGACAATGTGACAAACAGAACATGGCTGCCCTCATTGTATTACAGGAATTAATAATCATAAACTTTTGAAGCTGTTTGCAGATAGGCTGTGTAAACTATCTAAACTTTAGATAACATATATAGACAAGTTACTTGCTATAGTTAGTTCTCGGATCCGCTTTAAAGTGGCTAGATTTGATTTGTCCATTATATTTGGATAATATTTGCATACAATTTTAAATCATCTTGGAATTATTTGCATCTAAATGGACATCTTTGATGAGTAGTAGTCATTCAAAAATAAAAAGAACTGCTAAAATAAACTGCTTAACAAATTAGAAACAAAAATCTTAAATTGTGTTAACCTTCGTTGACTACTTTTAAATTGACAGATTAAGTTATACCGGATTCATTGAGCAGACACACGACTGGAGAAATTAAGCTTTCAAAGTTCCTGAACATTTTAACTAAAATAAAATTGAAATTTTATTACAAGAATACCTATTAAAATTTCATTACTTTTACATTCTAATACCAGGAAGAAGTTACGTTATGATTTTATTATCATTGTTATTATTCTTACTATTTTTTTTTTTATTTTTTTTTTCGCAAACAGTCAGCAGCTCAACAAAAGCCATGTCCCAACCTGTTAACTTGGCTTCATCAGAGACCTCCTGTAGTTGGGAGTAATTTGCATCATAGTTTGCGTTAATTATCTTTACTATATAACAACTAAGCCAAAAACAAAAAACAAAACAAATACTAAATCCTCAGAGTCCAATCCCACCCCCCTCTACCGTCCAAGTCTGTTTTAGACCCCCCATCCTCTTCCCGTCCACACCTCATTACTAGCTACAAGGGCCTATTGCTTCCTTTACCGTAACAAATTAATACATAAGGCGGTAGATAACTCCCACCCCTTCTTTCACCTCCCACTTCATTCCTCTTACCACATCTATTCATCCTTTTACTCATACATTCACCCCATCCAACCATCCATTTATTCCAGGGACTGGCCTCTTCCACCATTAAATTCAAGTTATAACCTATTATTCCATAATGTACACATTTCTTTCCCTATTCTACAGGTAGGTTGTGTTCTATCTTCTACTTCTTCTACCACCTCATTACCTATTTTGTCCTCCAAAATTGCTGTCATTTCAGTTACCCATTCTTGAACAGATGGTGCTCCTTGTGTTTTCCATAATTTTATAATAAGTTTCCTTGCAACCGCTGTTCCCAGGGTCAACAATGACTCCCACACCTGACCCAATCCCTGAGTCCCATCCAGTACTCCAAACAGGGCCCCCATAATATCGATAGTTAATTGTTTAGTAAATTTAGTTTTTAGAAAAAATTCTACCTCCGCCCAAAAGTTCCTCACTATAGGACATTCCCACATCATGTGTACCAAAGTACCACATTGATTAGTACACTTCCAACATATATCATTTGCTATTAGACCACTACTTGCCATCCTTGCCGGTGTAAAATAGCATCTCGTTATGAGTTTGTATTGTATTAATTGAATACTTGTATCCAAAGTAATCCAAATTGAGTGGAAGATCTTATCCCATAACCTCTTATCTAGTTTTAAGCCCACCTCTTTTTCCCATTTGGACACATATGCGGGCAATGTCCTATGTGAGAGCTCATCTAGTAAATTATTGATCTTTGATAGCGCCTTTGATGGTCTGAATTTACTCAAGAACCACTGTTCGTATGTGTTTATATCCTGTCTTAACGCTACGTTTTTCCTTATGTACCCTCTCCAGAAACTAAGGAGTTGTACTCTGCTAAAGGCTGTCAACTCCCCTCTATCTAAAACCGATATGATATTTAATTTTTTACAACCCATGATGTGGATAAGTCTCATATCTGTATCTAATTTGTTGGCCCTACACCAAGTTCTATCTCTGGCTGGAGCAAAGTCCGGGTCAGCTGCGAGAGTCATCATTGGGGAGGAACCTTCACTTTGGTTCCATTGCTTAATTATCCCAGAAAAGATTTCTAATGACGGTGTCAGCAATGGGTGCGAGGTGGGTAGAATAGCTCGTTTAATTTTTTGTGGTACCCATGATTCAAATGACTCACGGCGCAGATCGTCACCCTTCAGTCTTACCCAAGTTCTACTATTATCATCAATTCTCAGTTCTAATACCCGTAGCAGGTGAACACCCACATAATATCTATATATATCCGGAGCAGCCAAACCCCCGTACTTCTTTCCTCTCGAAATCATGGAGTACGACAATCTACGCCGCGTCCTGGACCAAATACATTTTTGTAATATGGCACTACATTCCTCAAACCACCCAACCGGGAGGGATATAGGCACACACTGCAATCGGAACAGTATCTTAGGTAGAATCATCATTTTAATAATCGCAATTCTTCCCAATATATTAAAAATTGAGCGGTCCCAGTTCTGTAGTGTCACCTTACTTTCCCTCAAAATATTCCCAAAGTTACAATTGTACAGATCCTGCGAGTGTGCGCATACATTCACCCCCAGATATCTGATCGATTTTTTTTCCCATTGGAACCCGGAGTACTCCTTAATAGCTTCTTTTGTCTGTGACGAGCAGCCCAGATCTAAAACATATGTTTTTTGTCGATTTAGTTTATAGTTAGTTTCTTTACTATATTCGATAAACAAGCTCAAACATTTTTCCAATGAGTTTTTAGGCTCAGACAGAGTTAAGAGTATGTCGTCCGCATAAGCTATTATCTTAACCTCTTCATTTCCCACTTTAATACCTTTTATCTGAGAATCCAATTGTATATTCCTGATTAGTGATTCCAGACAGAGATTGAACAGCACCGGGGAGAGGGGACAGCCCTGTCGCACCCCGTTTGTTATCCCAAACGGCTCTGAGATATAGCCATTTATTTTTATTCTGGCTGATTGATTACTATATAATTGAGCTATTCTAGATACAAATAATGGCCCTAGTCCAATCTTCTTTAATGTATTTATCAAAAAGGGTCTTGAGACTCTATCAAATGCTTTCTCTGCATCTATTGCTACAAGTATTGCTTCTTTTTTACTGACTCTAAATCTATGTGCGACATCAATGGCTGTATAGATATTGTCTTTCATATGCTTATATTTCCTAAATCCTGACTGTTGTTCCCCCAGGACCAACTCCCCCGCCTCTTCCAATCTATTTGTTAATATCTTAGAGTAGATCTTAATATCACAGTTAATGATGGAGATCGGGCGAAAGTCCGAACAATTCAAGAGTGATTTGCCCTCCTTTGGTATTAAAGAGATTATAGCTTCATTTGTTCTATCAGAAAATAGCATCTCACGACCATCTTCATTAACCATTGCACAAAAGAATGGAGCTAAGGACTCCGAAAATTGTTTAAAAAATTCCAATGGGAATCCGTCTTGCCCCGGGCATTTCCCCTTAGCAGAAAACTTAATTGCTCTCAGAAATTCTTCTTTCTCTATTGGGGCCTCTAGTGACTCTTTTAGCTCCTTAGTGATATGTGGTATGTCAGTTTTATCTAAAAACGGACACTCATTTTCTGTTCCCAAACTACTGTTTAGATTATATAACTTTTGATAATAATGTACAAATGCTGTACCTATCTTTTGCGTTGAAAATTGAAGATCACCACTCTCATCCTCTATCTTTTCAATAACCACTGTACTTTTTTCTTTTTTTAGTAAGGATGCCATAATTTTTCCTGACCTATTCCTTCCAATTCGGTATTTTTTTCTAATATCTTTATAATATTTTAGACATTGATCATCTAATAACTTATTAATCTGAGTTCTGATAGTATTCCATTTTGACCGGACAGGCTCTCCCGGACTTTGTTTAAGAATACTTTCCAATTTACTATACTCCTCCAATAACTTATTAAGCTCACTTTTTTTTTTCTCTTGTTTTCCTTGAGTTTATTTTAATAAATATGCCTCTTAAAACGCATTTTAGCGTATCCCATAATAAACTATGTGATATACTGGGGGAGCAATTAAATTCAAAAAATTCCTTTATAGCATCGTGGATCTCTCTTATAACCTCTTTATCTTTTAGTAATTCTGTCTGCAAACGCCAGCTTTTAGGACTATGAGTTTCGCTAAAACCATTTATGGACAGTCTTACTGGGGCGTGGTCTGAAAATGATCTGTTCCCAATACTTATATCTACTATGTCTTGGAGTTGGTCCTGGGGGATCAAAAAATAGTCAAGTCGCGAGAACATATTATGCGTTTCAGAGTAATAGGTATAATCCTTAACTCCCAGATTGAATATACGCCAGGCATCAACCAGCTTGTGAGATTTTATTAAGCCCAAGCATACATCCTTCTCTTTTTTTTGAAATATTCCCAATCCCCCCGGTGCTTTCCAAACTCATATCCATGGTCATATTAAAGTCGCCTCCTATAATTATTTTCCCTTTTCCCCTCTGTTTTACTACACCCAAATTTTTTTTTTATAAATTTAGTTTGTTTTATTCGGGGCATAAATATTGGCCAATGTCACTGCATGACCTTCAATTTTACCCAATACTATCAGATATCTAGCTTTCACATCTTTATATGTCTCCTCTATCATAAAATTTAATTTCTTATGGAAGATGATCGAAACTCCTCTGTTTTTTTTAATTGGATTTGCATTGTTTATGCAGGTCGTGTATTTTTTATTTGATAGGGGTGGAATCTTCCCTTCTTTAAAATGTGTCTCTTGTAAGAAGCCTATATCAATATTGTTTCTATTTAATTCTTCTAAAATTCTACTCCTCTTTAATGGCGAGTTTGCGCCTCTCACATTCAGTGTTTCAATTCTTAGAACATTCATTTTTATTTATTATAGAAAAATTAGAGATCGGTGAGATAGAGGCCAGACCCAATTCATACATACTACCCATTCATTCCTGATGCAACCAACAGCAAAGTCATTATCAAATGGTCGACCACACCAGATTTCTTTAAGTGGTCGACATGTGTCTCTTAGACACTCTTGCCCACGCATTGATCTTATAGATCTCAATGCGTTGGCGATAGCTAGGATTGTTACTGCCATGGGATGGCGGGGATATCCTACTGTACGCTCTTAGAGAGAGAGACAGCGAGAGAGAGAGAAAAACAGGGCAAGGAGACTCCTATCTACTAGTCAATTTTTAATCAAGACAAATTCTGTGGTTTCTCCCAACCCTCTATTTTTACATTGTCTAATCCTAAAAATGATAGCACTTCAGCTATCGGATCACCATCTTGGATAGAAAAACTTTTTCCATCTACGGTGATAAAGATTGATAGGGGGAAGCCCCATCTATAGCGACCTCCCTTTTGTTTTACAGCCTCTAGGATGGGCTTTAATAACCGTCTTCTTTGAATTGTTCGTATTGAATTATCATGGAACAGTTCAATATTATATCCTTGATACTGCAGCCGCCCCTTGGTCCTGGCGGTATTCATCAATTGCTCTTTTTTCTTAAAAAAATGTATTCTGCATAATACATCAAAGCTTCTCCCTGTACTGATAATTCTCTCTTTTCCTACACGATGCACTCTGTCGAGTTCTATAACTGCCGGGGTTTTTTCTCCCAGAATCTCTGCAAACATGTTCTGCATAGTAACATGTAGGTCCTGAGGGGGAACTGTTGCTGGAATTCCCCTGATCTTGATGTTATTCCGTCTCCCCCTATTCTCCAAATCATCCACTTTACCATTTAAGGCCCATAACTGTTGTTCTTGTGCCAGTAATCTTTCTGACAAACGTTTAGTGTCTGGGCCTAGTAGCTCCACCTCTTTTTCTAGGGCTTCCATTCTCTCCGTTATTCCTGCAATTGCTTCCTTAATTGGTCTCATTTCTTCTACCACTGCTTCTTTAATGGCTGTCTGTACCGTTTCCACCATTGTTGATTGAATCCCTATTGAGAATTCTTTTAGGATTTCTCTCATTTTTATTTCAGAGATTCCTTCAACCTTTATTTCTTCTTCTATTGAATTAATCTTTTCCTGTTTTGTCTGCTTCTTGTTCGGGGTTTGTATTTCAGCTGCCTGTATTCCCTTCCTCTCCGTACCTCCTGGGCTAAGGGCTTTGCATGCTTCATTTAATCTTCTAATATGAGTATTAATCTCCTTTGGTGTGACCACACCATGTGCCCCGATCAATAAGCGGGGGGAAGATATAGTTGCTCTTGGAGGTGTAACTGCTTGTTTCGTCTGTTTGAGTTGATCGTTGTTCTGAGGACTTGAACTGAACCCAAAATCATTTAGGTCTCTTTCCTGCTGATTAGCCCTCGTTCTGCTTTTAACTACTTTTGCCATGCTAGGACTTATGTATCTCAGCAACAATTTAGCCTCACCCGGCAATTACTACAGCCTCCACCCACTCCATTGGTGTTTCAAGTCTTAGATTTTAGATCTCCTTGAAGTAAAGATTTAATAATGAGGCTATTTTAGAACACAGAATCAGTGATCAGAGGCGGAGAACTACCCCAGTAAATACTTTGTTCTTCTAATATCCAAATGGGAGGTACGGTAGATTATTGAGCAATAATAATAAACAGTGGCAGTAGGAAGTGGTGTTACCCTAAGAGGGTAAGTATATCAGCTTAAATATTATGACTGTATTATAAAATACTTATGTCATAAATCTGGCAGTTGTCCTTGTTACTCCCTCCTAGTGATTCCCCACAATGCGGTTATACATTTGGCTTCTGTCTGAGAAAGGCCCTTCCTCTCTCCCTCTCTCCCCCCCCCCGCCCCTCCCCCTCAACCGAGTAGCTAAATTAAGTCTCTAATGCTTCAAAAGATGGATAGGGCAAAGCAGTAGGTAATAATAGTAATAAGAAGTGATAGGTAGATATAGGTAGTATATGGTGCTGCTGGAAAAAAAGTATATTAAACTGAATATATAGAGATGATGTTTCTATTTGTAAGTGTCTGTTAATATTTAAATCAGATTTTTAATCTCTCAAATCCAGCGATATACACCACAGCATTACCAACTCACATTTACTCACACTTAATCCTATCCACCAACCAATATAAGTTACGAATCAGGCAGTGCCGTATTACACCGTATTACCCTAAGATGCCACAAAAAGAGAAACCATACAACATACGACCAGTTTTGGGCAGGGAGGTTCTCTCACCGCCTCAGCGTGTCAGCATGTCAGCTCCGATAGGCCGGTATGCCTGAATCACTGCTCGGGTGGCTGCGCGAGTGGCTACACAGCTGACTGAGTAATTAATTACCCAGGGGTGTATAGTACTATCATCTAGCACTGGGCAGTATCAATAAGTATGCAACAATTATGCGTTGATTTAGTGCAATTTTAGTGCTTGTGTCGTCACCTACAGTGCTGCAATGCTCTGCACGCAAGCAAACAAGAGTATTAAGGTATTAGGCAAATGTATTCGTACTTACAGTACTTACAGTATTCAGCAAGCAAGTGCACTAAACCCCACAGTACCCAATCACTCACCCCCACAGTGCCCTTACAGCTTTTCCCCAGCAAAATGTATGCAAAGAGTATGCAGAAAATGTATGTAGATATTATACGGGTACTAAGTACGGACACAGACACAAATATAAGTGTCCGGCGGATAGCTGGGTAGGTAGTTGCTAAGCTAGGCAGCCACTAGATACTAGATACCGGTACCGCCACAAATGGACTTAATTTACACACAGGCAAGCTGATAGCATCTCCAGCTCTCAGCCTGTGACAATGTGACAAACAGAACATGGCTGCCCTCATTGTATTACAGGAATAAATAATCATAAACTTTTGAAGCTGTTTGCAGATAGATAGGCTGTGTAAACTATCTAAACTTTAGATAACATATATAGACAAGTTACTTGCTATAGTTAGTTCTCGGATCCGCTTTAAAGTGGCTAGATTTGATTTGTCCATTATATTTGGATAATATTTGCATACAATTTTAAATCATCTTGGAATTATTTGCATCTAAATGGACATCTTTGATGAGTAGTAGTCATTCAAAAATAAAAAGAACTGCTAAAATAAACTGCTTAACAAATTAGAAACAAAAATCTTAAATTGTGTTAAAGTTCGTTGACTACTTTTAAATTGACAGATTAAGTTATACCGGATTCATTGAGCAGACACACGACTGGAGAAATTAAGCTTTCAAAGTTCCTGAACATTTTAACTAAAATAAAATTGAAATTTTATTACAAGAATACCTATTAAAATTTCATTACTTTTACATTCTAATACCAGGAAGAAGTTACGTTATGATTTTATTATCATTGTTATTATTCTTACTATTACCTAAGAGTCACTTTTTTGATACTTAAAGGTCATTGCCGGATAAACATGGCTATGAATTCTTGGTAGCATGAGAATCTGAAACTTCATTTGGAATAGGTCATTTTCTGAAAAAAAAAGCTGAAAACAAATATATCACGGCTTAGTTTTAAGGACAGAGAATGAAAAATGACTTGGAAAGCTCACAGTATTTACTAAATGTCAGTTACTGAAAACAAAGTTATAAAAAAAAAGCAAGTGAAAAGTTTAAAACCTTTCACAGTTTTGTGGTAAATGGGTGTGCGTTCTGCAATAAATTGCATCTGTATTATGGCTATTCAAATTTTTTATGTTTATCTTTCTTCAAACTAAAACAAATTGATGTTCTATCTTGCTAAGTGCAAAGCGAACTTGAACATCTGTTGAAAAAAAAAATGACTTATTAACAGTCACACGTACTAAAGTTATCTTTATTATGGTGTGATGTCAGGAACATATGATTTGTTACAAACTTTTTAAATGTTCTTGATGATCTTCTCCCAAATGCAATCTACTAACCAAAAATGCTTTTGTCATATGTCAACAAGGTCATGCAACTGGGGAAGCTGAATGTGGAGAAGCTCTTAATCAGACTTTGAAACCGTCTTGGGATTGAATTAGGTTTGTTGACTGCTATTGACAACAGGGTTTTATTTCATAATGCGAAATAGTCCTAAACCATTCAAAGCAAGCGAAGGAAATTACATCTCAGTATGGTTTCTCAAACATATGACTCACATATTGGAACCCACCAAGAGCCAAGAATAAAACAGATAAAGTAACACAAGTTCGGGTGGTGTGTTCATAATTATAGATATTTTACCTAAAAAGGGAAAGTCATTAACACAGTGTCAGCAAGAACAGAGCGATTCAAAGCAAATCTGTTACCAACGTTTTTATCATAAGATTTTTCAAATGCGATAATCCGTCTTCCTTTCAACATAATCTTAGGGAAACTATTTTATTCTTAATGTAAAAAAAAAATTCAACACAATATTTTTCTGTGTGCAATTTTTTTTTCTTTTCCTTTATGGGGCTATAAAAAAATAAGTAAATAGTCCAAATTAAAGAGAGAGTTTACTTTAAATATCCAAGGGGAGTTATAATAAAATTGTAGCAAAACATAATACGTTATTCAGGATACCTATATTTACCTTAATTAT
Source organism: Hyperolius riggenbachi (assembly GCF_040937935.1). NCBI lineage: Eukaryota > Metazoa > Chordata > Amphibia > Anura > Hyperoliidae > Hyperolius > Hyperolius riggenbachi. Next base: position 105,883,325 of record NC_090649.1, read on the forward strand.
CCTAGCATCATAAATGCTTCTTCTGCAGCCCCGCCCATCCAGTGATTTTTATCTCAGGCTGTGATGTCATGCTGCCTTCTCTCCCAGAGCACTGTGAGAGATAAAAACAAGGAGCACCAAGAGCCCCAATAGTGTAATATATACTAGTAAATGGTTACTAGATAGAGTAAATATTAATACTCACAAACCAGGGTTACCATTAGGCAACCACTGTAAAAGCAGGTGGGGAGATTTTCCTGACCCCACTCAGGAATAAGAAGTCGCTCTCTGTAGATGAGAAAAAGGGGGTTCAACCCTTCACCCATGGTGGACTCAATATTATGCAGGAGAACAGAGGTGCCAAAAGGATAAAAGGAAGCTAAATGAGCTTAAAAAAACTAATTATTGGTAAATAGAGGAGGTGGTGGTGGTCTTACCTCCTCCAAGTAGACACACAACTACTGTAGTAAAGACAGTCAATATATTTTATTTATGAACTCCAAATATGCAACGCGTTTCGCAAGTTTGATCCCGATTCATCAGGCAATAACAATGGAGCAATAGCATATGTAGTCAGTACACAGAGCAGGGGAGGACTGGCCCAGGGGGACGGGGGGCAATTGCCCCCCGGGCCACCCGAATCTTAAGTAATTAGGGCCGGCCGCTGCTATACGCAGCGGCCGCAGACACACCACAGGTGACAGGTGCGCAGTGGGGATCGCAACCTCGCGCGATATTTCCCGGCAAGTTGAAGTATCCAATCAGAGAAGGGGCTGAGGTTGCCGGCCGTGGTGTGCCCTTGTGCGTGGCCGCGCCTGCGGTGGATGTGAGCGGCACAAGGACACAAATAGCTTAGGTCCTCTCCGGCCCGGTGGGTTGACCCTGTTTGACTCAGCCCCCCGCCTGGAGCCATTGCCGCCCGCAACGTGCTGCTGTGCCTGCGGTGTCATCGGAGTGAGCTGTCTCACTCTTCAGCTTTCTGTGCTGGGGGGGCTGGGGGCCTGGAGCTGCGGCTACGAGTGGCTGGCTGGCTGTCCTGGCTGGAGGAGTCGGACACTCTGGGGGCTGGGAGTCGGAGATGCCACCTATAGCTGCTTGCTGCTGTGGAGGAGGAGGAGGTGTAGGACTAAGGAGACAGGAGGATAGAGGAGGTCGGGTCCAGGTTGCCAGAGGAGAAGGTGGTTTTTATAAATTTTGTTTCTGTACTTCTTCTCCCTTCTTGTCACTGACTTACACACACTTTGCTGCCTGCCTGCTACTGCTGTCAAATTCAATTCTCTGCTCAGGCCAGTGCCCTCTGAGTTTTTTTTTTTGGCACTGTTAAACAGGTAGTTGGAGGGGGGGGGGGGGGGGGTAAGTGTCAGACAAGTAGTTTGTATGGTGGGTGGGCAGGAGTGGGGTTAGGCATTACCAGGTAGGTAGGTTTGTGTGTGTGTGTGTGTGGGGGGGGGGTTGTTTAAAGGAGTTATCAGGCATTTTTTATGAAATAAGTGCTACTTACCCGGGGCTTCCTCCAGCCCCACGCTCCCAGCATGTCCCTCGCCGCAGCTCTGCAGTCAGCCATTCGCTGCCGCTGCCTCCCAGTCCCCGGCGATGGCACCAGTCTGACCTGGATGTCGGCCTGTACTGCGCCTGTGCGAGCAGCACTGTCAATTACCGCCACGTGGACCGGAGTGTACTGCGCAGGCGCAGCAGTTCTGCGTCTGCACAGTACGCTCTGGTCCATGTGGCGGTGATTGACAGTGCCGCTCGCACAGGCGCAGTCGGCCTGACGTCATGGCCGGGGGCTGGGAGGCAGCGGCAGCGAACAGCTGACTGCAGAGCTGCGGCAAGGGACATGCTGAAAGCTTGGGGCTGGACGAGCCCTGGGTAAGTAGCACTTATTTTCATAAAAAAACAAAAAAAAGCCTGATAACTCCTTTAAGGTTAGGCATCAGACACAGACAGGTAGATTGTGCGGAGAAATGGGGTTAGGCATCAGGTACATAGTGTGTGTGTGTGGCTGGGGCTGTTAGTCATCACAATTTGAAGATTTGCACACAAGAAAGATATGGCTTTGGGCTGGGGATGCCGTGAAACGGGCCTCTAGTTTGTGTTGTCCCCCCAGGCCAAAAGGTCCCAGTCCTCCCCTGACACAGAGTTGCCTGGCTCTTCTAATGACTACATATGCTATTGCTCCGTTGTTATTGCCTGATGAAGCGGGATTAAACATGCGAAACGCGTTGCATATTTGGAGTTCATAAATAAAATATACTGACTGTCTTTACTACAGTAGTTGTGTGTCTACTTGGAGGAGGTAAGTCCACCACTACCTCCTCTACTTACCAAGAATTCGTTTTTTTAAGCTCATTTAGCTTCCTTTTATCCTTTTGGCACCTCTGTTCTCCCGCATAACTGTGAGAGATAAGTTGATGTTGCTGCTCTATTCACTTGGGGGTTAACAACAGTCCATAGAGGTTCACCATGCCAGCAGTAAAGATGGGGGTATATCTAATGAATGTAAGAATATAAATCAGTGTGAGGTAAAATATTAGAATGGGTAAACATTGGCCACAATTCACTAGGATCATGCTGGTGATAATAAGGCTAGTGAAAACTTATCATTCATCACACATTGGGCTTGATTCACTAAACCGTGATAACTCAAATATCACACTTTATCAAATATATCACACCTTATTGAAGATATCACACCTTATCAAAGTTAACATGCCTTATCAGAGTAGCATACCAAGCGCTACGAACCTGCAGGGGCTCAGGGCAGGACGAATGCCATTGCCAATTAGCAGGCATACGTTCGTAGCACTCGCTATGATACACTGATAAGGCATGTTAACTTTGAGAGGGTGTGATATCTTTGATAAGGTGTGATATTTAAGTCATCACGGTTTAGTAAATCAAGCCCATTGATCTGTATTTTCAGTGTTAATTCACTAAAGAAGCTTGCCTTATTAACATATAGTGATATGTTTTCACAGTGAGAGTGTTATCAGTCCAGTCCTTAAGTTATTGCCTTTGTAGTTATTCATACATGCAGTAGATAGGGAGGGGACAGTGGCAGACATACGGCCGTGCAGGCCGGGCCGCCGCACGAGGGCCCCTGAAGTTCCGCTGCTTCAGGGGCCCATTAAGTATTGCAGGTTTTTTTTTTATTTTGCTTTTAATTTTTTTAACCTGGGGGGCCCCGACTCCTGTCCTCCCCCCTCACCTCGGGCCCCTCCCCCCTCACCTCGGGCTCCCCCCCCCATGCGGCGGGAGAGCGGAAAATACAGGAAGTCTCCGGCCGGGGCTGCAGCAGACGCTAGAGGCAGCTGCCGCTTGGTCTCCGATATGTCTCCAACTTGGAGACATATCGGAGACCAAGCGGCAGCTGCCTGTAGCGTCTGCTGCAGCCCCGGACGGAGACTTCCTGTATTTTCTGCTCTCCCGCCGGCCGCCGCGCATACCGGGAGGGGGGCCCCGAGGTGAGTGAGGGAGGATAGGAGTCGGGGCCCCCCACCCGGATAGCTACCCACCCGGCTACCTTACCCACCCACCCGGCTACCCACCCGGCTACCTACCCACCCACCCGGCTACCTACCCACCCACCCGGCTACCTACCCACCCGGATACCTACACACCCACCCGGCTACCTACCTACCCACCCGGCTACGTAACCACCCACCCGGCTACCTACCTACCCACCCGGCTACCTAACCACCCGGCTACCTAGCTACCCACCCGGCTACCTAACCACCCTGCCGGCTACCTACCTACCCGGCTACCTACCCACCCACCCGGATACCTAACCACCCACCCGGCTACCTAACCACCCGGCTACCTAACCACCCACCCGGCTACCTACCCAGCTACCTAACCACCCACCCGGCTACCTAACCACCCACCCGGCTACCTAACCACCCACCCGGCTACCTACCTGGCTACCTAACCACCCACCCGGCTACCTACCCGGCTACCTAACCACCCACCCGGCTACCTACACACACACCCGGCTACCTACCCACCCACCAGGCTACCTACCTACCTACCCACCCGGCTACCTACCAACCCACCAGGCTACCTACCTAAAGACCCACCAGGCTACCTACCCACCCACCCAGCTACCTAACCACCCACCTACCCACCCACCAGGCTACCTACCCACCCGCCTACTCAGCCACCCACCAGGCTACCCACCCACCCGGCTACCCAGCCACCCACCAGGCTACTTACCCACCCGGCTAAGGGATACCTACCTACCCACCCGGCTGCCTACCTACCTACCCACCAGGCTACCTATCCACCCAACCACCCATGGGAGCTGCGCGCCGGATGGAGGCTGGGACAGGAGGTCTGCTGCTGCAGGTGAGTAAATGGTTTTTTTTGTTATTTATTTTAGCAGGTGTATGTTCTGGGCAGGTCTGCCACATGATTGCGCGTATGTTCTGGGCAGGTCTGCCACATGATTGCATGTATGTTCTGGGCAAATTTGCTACATGATTGCATGTGTTTTCTGGGCAAATCTGCCGACATGATTGCACGTATTTTCTGGGCAAATCTGCTGACATGATTGCACGTATTTTCTGGGCATATCTGCCGACATGATTGCACGTATTTTTTGGGCATATCTGCTGACATCATTGCACGTATTTTCTGGGCATATCTGCCGACATCATTGCACGTATTTTCTGGGCATATCTGCCGACATCATTGCACGTATTTTCTGGGCATATCTGCCGACATCATTGCACGTATTTTCTGGGCATATCTGCCGACATCATTGCACGTATTTTCTGGGCATATCTGCCGACATCATTGCACGTATTTTCTGGGCATATCTGCCGACATCATTGCACGTATTTTCTGGGCATATCTGCCGACATGATTGAATGTATTTTCTGGGCAAATCTGCCGACATGATTGAATGTATTTTCTGGGCAAATCTGCTCACATTATGTGTATTTTCTTGAGAAAACCTGCACAATTATGTGAATTTTCTGGGGAAAGGGTCACCAAAACTTGGGCCCACTGTCTTTGCGTTGCACTTTTCAAGGGAACCTGAGGTGAGAATAATATTGAGGCTGCCATATTTCTCTCCTTTTAAGCAATACCAGTTGCCTGGTTGCCGTTCTGGTCCTCTGCCTCTTATTCTTTCAACCATAGACCCTGAACAAGCATGCAGCAGGTCAGGGGTTTCTGACAATATTGTCAGAACTGAGACGATTAAGCTGCATGATTGTTGCTGGTGTAATTCAGTTTATTACTGCAGCCAAATAGATCAGCAGGGCCGCCAGGCAACTAGTATTGTTTAAAAGGAAATAAATATGGCAGCCTCCATATCACTCTCACCCCGGGATCACTTTAAATTACAGTTAGCTCCGCCCTTATCCGGTCATTGCCAGACCCATTTTTTGCCGCGGTGCGCTAAGCGTGCCGCAGGTCAGGGGGGCCCACAATTGATATTTTGCACAGGGGCCCACTGCTGCCTGTGTCCGCCACTGGGAGGGGAGGAGCACACACAGGCAGGATGTAGCTCCGCTTCTCCTGCTGCCTCTTCTGTCAGCATGATTACAGCTAGTCTGCTGGAGTGGAGCTGTGTATGGCAGCCAGGAAAGGAGAGAGAGAGGGAGAGAGAGCCTGTGTGTGTGTGTCTTTGTGTGTATACATAAGCTTGATCTCTCTCTCTTCTTCCCTCTCTGTGTGCCTGCTGTGTATATTTCTCTCTATACAGAGTCCCCTTCTGTATAAACTACTGTACTAAAAAATAAAGCTGACAGCTCAGAATTCCCCACTTTAAATGGCAGTCTATAGTAACACTCCACTTAACGACAGCTCAGGCCAGGTGATAATTCCTCTCACACACTTGTTATCACTTTCATTCCTCTCTGTGAATTAACATCCTGGCCGTTATGCAATTCATTTTTTTCTCCCAAGTTTTTTCCTTGGAGATAATTTTCATTCTCTTTAAAATAACTTTTCAGCATTTTACAATTGAAAAAGTACCCAAAAGTTTTTTTTTTAAAAAAAGGACTATCACAATTATTTTGAGTATTTTCTAGCTTGCTGCTGGTTTAAAAAGCATTTTATGACAAGGGAGCTGATCCATCAATGTGAATAATGAGCGCTATATAAGTAGATAAATACTTGCTCTACTTACATAACATATGTATTGCAATGTCCACGTTTTGGTTTTAGTGATTTTTCTACAGTGAAAAAAGAGAAAATCTTTCTTAGCATTTCCCATTTTAAGTGTGGCTATTTTGAAGCCAATCCTGATGTAATGTCTGCGCTTACTTTCTTCTGCCTGATTTCCCCACCCTTCACTATAGAAAGTGCATTGTTACAAAACATTAGCAACCGCTATAAAGGCTATTCTCACTCCTTGCAGCGTAGCGTGCCTTATTTTGTTAGGCTTGTTGCTTCCTTAGCAACACATCCTACCTAATCCCTGCGTCTCTCCGTGTGTCAGTGCTTTTTAGCACTGCGCATGTGCAGGGACAAGAGGCAGAGACACTGCCGAGAGCCGGAGGAGGACGGGGCCAGAAGGGGCGGGCGTGAGTGTGCGTGCACGGTGGGCGTGTGCGGCGCGTACACAGCGGATTACTGACAGACCTAGCCCGTTTTTAAATGGGCTAAGGTCACTAGTGCTTCTATAAACAGCAGCCGCCTCTGTGAAGTATCACAACCGTTCTACTTCACTAGTGTGGCTGCTTCTTTGTTAATGTTGTTAAAGGGGCACTACAGTGAAAAATTGTAAAATTTAAAATATGTGTAAACCTAGACAAATAAGAAGTACATTTTTTTCCAGAGTAAAATGAGCTATAAATTACTTTTCTCCTATGTTGCTGTCACTTACAGTAGGTCAGTGGTTCCCAACCTTTTCCAGGTCGTGACACATCACGACAAACATTCAGATATCCGTGACACGTCACATCATGCCAAACATTCAGATATACATGACACGTCCCATATGATAGAAAAGATTCAGTAACAATCTGCTGATGCTGCAGGCACAATGAGGGGCTCAGTAACAATCTGCTGATGCTGCAGGCACAATGAGGGGCTCAGTAACAATCTGCTGATGCTGCAGGCACAATGGTGGGGAGCTCAGTAACAATCTGCTGATGCTGCAGGCACAATGAGGGGCTCAGTATCAATCTGCTGATGCTGCAGGCACAATGAGGGGCTCAGTATCAATCTGCTGATGCTGCAGGCACAGTGAGGGGCTCAGAAAATCTGCTGATGCTGCAGGCACAATGAGGTGCTCAGTAACAATCTGCTGATGCTGCAGGCACAATGAGGGGCTCAGTAACAATCTGCTGATGCTGCAGGCACAATGAGGGGCTCAGTAACAATCTGCTGATGCTGCAGGCACACTGAGGGGTTCAATGACAATATGCTGATGCTGCAGGCACAATGAGGGGCTCAGTAACAATCTGCTGATGCTGCAGGCACAATAAGGGGCTCAGTGACAATCTGCTGATGCTGCAGGCACAATGAGGGGCTCAGTAACAATGTGCTGATGCTGCAGGCACAATGAGGGGCTCAGTGACAATCTGCAGATGCTGCAGGCACAATGAGGGGCTCAGTAACAATGTGCTGATGCAGCAGGCACAATGAGGGACTCAGTAACAATCTGCTGATGCTGCAGGTACACTGAGGGGCTCAGTAACAATCACGGGGGGGTTGGTGAGGGTGCAGTGGCATAGCTAGCATAGTTGCCCCAGTATAGGGAGTTTAGTTGCCTCAGTATAGCCAGTATAGTGCCCCAGTATAGCTAGTATAGTGCCCCAGTATAGCCAGTATAGTGCCCCAGTATAGCTAGTATAGTGCCCCAGTATAGCTAGTATAGTGCCCCAGTATAGCCAGTATAGTGCCCCAGTATAGCTAGTATAGTGCCCCAGTATAGCTAGTATAGTGCCCCAGTATAGCCAGTATAGTGCCCCAGTATAGCCAGTATAGTGCCCCAGTATAGCCAGTATAGTGCCCCAGTATAGCCAGTATAGTGCCCCAGTATAGCCAGTATAGTGCCCCAGTATAGCCAGTATAGTGCCCCAGTATAGCTAGTATAGTGCCCAAGTATAGCCAGTATAGTGCCCCAGTATAGCCAGAATAGTGCCCCAGTATAGTGCCCCAGGATAGCCGGTATAGTGCCCCAGGATAGCCGGTATAGTGCCCCAGTATAGCCAGAATAGTGCCCCAGTATAGCTAGTATAGTGCCCCAGTATAGTGCCCAAGTATAGCCAGTATAGTGCCCCAGTATAGCCAGTATAGTGCCCCAGTATAGCCAGAATAGTGCCCCAGTATAGTGCCCCAGTATAGCCAGAATAGTGCCCCAGGATAGCTAGTATAGTGCCCAGTATAGCTAGTATAGTGCCCCAGTATAGTGCCCCATTATAGCCAGAATAGTGCCCCAGTATAGTGCCCCAGGATAGCTAGTATAGTGCCCCAGTATAGCCAGTATAGTGCCCCAGGATAGCCAGTATAGTGCCCCGGTAAAGCCAGTATGGGTAGGTGGTGCCCCCCGCCCGTCCCCGCCGCTGTTATTACCTTAACAGCGGCCGCTCTCCCCTCTCCAGGGCGTGTATTCAAGCAGCGTATCTCCCGGCTGCTCTGTGTGTGATGCACAGGAAGCAGGGCAGCGGCTTCCTGTAGCGGCGATATGTATCGCCGTTACTATGGTAACCGAGCCCTGCTTCTTCCTGCACATCACACACAGAGCAGCCGGGAGATACGCTGCTTGAATGCGCTGGAGAGGGGAGCGCGACGCTGCTACGGTAATAAGACAAGCAGGGGGAGCAGAGAGCGGCAACACATAGCTGGTGCTGCCGCGACACATAAATGTGTCGCGGCACACCGGTTGGGAACCTCTGCAGTAGGTAGTAGATATCTGACATAAATGACAGGTTTTGGACTAGTCCATCTCTTCATAGGGGATTCTCAGCAAGGCTTTTTTTTATGGATGTGGACTTTTCCTTTTAAAATAATACCAGTTGCCTGCTGATCCTGTCCCTCTAATACTTGTAGCCACAGCCCCTAAACAAGCATGCAGATCAGGTGCTCTGACTGAAGTCAGACTGGATTAGCTGCATGCTTGTTTCAGGTGTGTGATTCAGCCACTACTGCAGCTAAAGAGATCAGCTGGGCTGCCAGGCAAATGGTATTGTTTAAAAGGAAACATCCATATCCCTCTCAGTTAAGGTTCCCTTTAAGGACTCCATGAGGTAAATTGCTTGGTGAATACTAAATGCTTTATCATAGTGGTATTAACAGTAAAACCATCTCAGAATTATTTTTAAGGACAGGAGATAAGCTTAGTGAGTTGTGGCCATTATCCAAATAAATTCAATTCACTAAATTATTGGATGGTGTTTTTTAAATCTCTGCCTGGAGATGCAGTTTTCAGCTGTTGTGCTTTTCTAAGACCCAGGCAGAGAGCTCCTAGCATTTCCTATCAGGTAATGAGTATCATTTAAAGAGGAGCTGTCAGACATACTATCTCAGGAAAAAAAACCACCACACATATAAGTAGATAAATACTTGCTCTACTTACCTAACATATGTATTGCACTGTCCACGTTTTGGTTTTAGTGATTTTTCTACAGTGAAAAAAGAGAAAATCTTTCTTAGCATTTCCCATTTTAAGTGTGGCTATTTTGAAGCCAATCCTGATGTAATGTCTGCGCTTACTTTCTTCTGCCTGATTTCCCCACCCTTCACTATAGAAAGTGCATTGTCTCAGCATGAGAAAGATTGGCCAATCAGAGAGGAGCAGAGGTGTGGGAGGAGAAAACAGAAGGCAAAGAGGCTTCAACCAATCAGGCTGCATTAGTTAAGTCTGAGGGGAAGGTAGAGAAGCAAAAAACCACAACCCAGCATGCCCTGCAACTTCCTTTTTGTGTACCAAATTTTGTGTGTACCAAATAAGAGTCAGGTTTGGGAAAAATCATTTATCAACAAGAAAAGTAATAGCGATTTTAACTTTTGGATTTCCTGGTTAGCATCCCTATTACTTGTTTACCAGATAAAAATAAAGAATTGATTTTATGCCCGACAGTTACACTTTAAATAGTCCAGGACAAGTCTGCAACATCTCTTCCCTGCAGAAACTTATTAAATCAGGACCATGGACTAATTTACTTGAGGAATTATGCTCAATGCAGAATCTTCCATGATGGACACAGTTCTTACTTAGTCATTTTGATGCAAAACTCAGTATAGTCCTCTTCAAAGAAATAGTGTACCCTTTCTGTACCATGTCTTTAGTTGATCTTTATCTCTGCCAATTCTCAAACCTTTTCTATACTATGTAATCAGTGTTGCCCACTTTTAATGCAGAATTCAATAGGAACGAGGCTTGTACAACTGAAATCTTATATGCCCTGATTGTTTATGGTCACATTAAGCGAATTACAAGCTAAATGATTGAGAACAATTCCAGATGTTCTTTCAACTTTTGCAACCCTCTCCTTCAATATATTTTATTCATTTAGGCATCTACTCCTAATTCCGTAAGATTTTTCTTTACTCCCTGAAAGCTTTATGTGTTTGACATCTGCTCTGCGTCCTGGGAGAATTTTCTGCATTTCTCAGGAATTATGTCAAAAATATTAGTATAATCAGGGAGGGAGGGAGCTTTTGGGAGGCGGGGGGGGGGGGGGGGGCATGATGTAGTATTAGACAGATGATGGAGTACAGCGATTGGGTCGTGTGACACACGACCCACCTATTATCTTTACTCTGCCCTGCAATATTTGTATGGACTTATATGCTTGTCACCTGTGGAGAAAGGAAGTGGGAGGGGTTAGAAGGCATCCTTAGTACAAGAAAATACTAATATCTTTACCCAGTAGTAAAATGCAAAACATCCTTTCAAGTGCCAAACTCGTGAGCCATGTCAGCTTTTCAGGACTAGAGACTAGAGATGTCGCGAACCTCCGATTTTCGGTTCGCGAACCGGGTTCGCGAACTTCCGCAGAAGGTTCGGTTCGCGGAAAAATTTGCGAACCGCAATAGACTTCAATGGGGAGGCGAACTTTGAAAAATAGAAAAAATTATGCTGGCCACAAAAGTGATGGAAAAGATGTTTCAAGGGGTCTAACACCTGGAGGGGGGCATGGCGGAGTGGGATACATGACAAAAGTCCCGGTGAAAAATCTGGATGTGACGCAAAGCAGCGTTTTAAGGGCAGAAATCACATTGAATGCTAAATTGGAGGCATAAAGTGCTTTACAACATCTTGCATGTGTATACATTAAACAGGGAGTGTAATTAGAGTACTGCTTCACACTGACACACCAAACTCACTGTGTAACGCACCGCAAACAGCTGTTTGTGTAGTGACGGCCATGCTGGACTACTGCGCAACATGGCGTGATTGCTCTTCCTCACTCAGTGATGTCAGGTAATGTGTGACTTCCTTCTCAACTTTCCATGGCATTGTTAAAAAGCTTACGTTTTGTTTTTAATTTACATTTTCTACTTGCTGTGTACTTGTTCAGTACCGCTACAATGAGAATCCTGTGGAGGCGGGCAAGTCTGCCATTGTGACCCCGGGTAATGGCCGGGGAATGAGAGGTTTGAATCCGGTGTGGAGCCTGAGCAACGGCTACCACTACACATCCAAGGAGGGCAGCGGGCAGGCATGCACGCCCGCCCGCCCCGAGGTAATGACCAAAAATAACAATACAGGAGGAGGACTTTCGAGGCCCTGCTGTGTATTTGAAATGAATGTACTTTAAATCCTTTAACGAGAACCAGTTATGGCGGGCAAAGATGACACCACATTCCTTTCACGAGAATCATATGGAGGCGGGCAAGTCTGTCATTTGTGACCCCGGGTAATGGCCGGGGAATGAGGGATGGAATCCGGTGTGGAGCCTGAGAAACGGCTACCACCACACATCCAAGGAGGGCAGCAGGTAGGCATGCACGCCCGCCCCGAGGTAGTGACCAAAAATACCAATACAGGAGGCGGACTTTCGAGGCCCTGCTGTGTATTTGAAATGAATGTACTTTAAATCCTTTAACGAGAACCAGTTATGGCGGGCAAAGATGACACCACATTCCTTTCACGAGAATCATATGGAGGCGGGCAAGTCTGTCATTTGTGACCCCGGGTAATGGCCGGGAAATGAGAGATGGAATCCGGTGTGGAGCCTGAGAAACGGCTACCACTACACATCCAAGGAGGGCAGCAGGTAGGCATGCACGCCCGCCCCGAGTGAGTGATCAAAAATAACAATACAGGAGGCGGACTTTCGAGGCCCTGCTGTGTATTTGAAATGAATTAACTTTAAATCCTTTAACGGGAATCCGTTATGGAGGGCAAGTCTGCCATTGTCACCGCGGGGAATGAAGGTTGGATTGCGGCCCGAAGTGGGAGCCTGCTGAGACCCATGCTGTAGCTGCCCTGACCGTGCTTTGCAGACCAGGCATCTGTGGTCAGATGGACCCTTGAGCCAGCGGAAGACAAACCAAGTCGAAAGCATTTGCCAAGAATGTTTTATGGAGGGCAAGTTTTTTTGCCCTTTTTTTAAATTTTTTGAAAATGATAGATGGTTGTATTTTTAAATTGTTTGAAAGTTTAGATGGTTGTATTTTTAAATTGTTTGAAAGTTTAGATGGTTGTATTTTTAAATTGTTTAAAAGTGTATCCATTCTTCCTCCCCCCCAGCCACGAACAATACCATGGGAACGTGGAGCAGCAGAAGCCCCCTGTGACGGCTGCCACGGTTGTTCTCCGCTGCTTGTCTTTTGAGGGGTGCTTCTTTTCCTCAGGTGTTCTTGCCATAGCTGTTTGTGCCTTCTCTCCAGGTGCCTTCGTAAAGCACTTGTCCCTACGTGACAGTTGGCCTTTCCACGGCTCAATTTTTGCTGGCAGAGACAACAGATGGCTTTGCTCCGATCTGAGACACACACGTGAAAAAATTTCCAAACCGCTGAGGCCCCCTGGGGTGATGGCGCTACGGTGGCATCAGCAGCAGCTGACGTTGAAGGGCATGTGTGCTCCCTGGCCATAGCTGGCGATACATGGCACCGGATACTGCCCCCAGCTGTTTCTGAGGACGAGCTCCCTCTGCTTCTATCATGGAGTCGTCTCCTCCTACTCCTCTCTGACTCCTCCTCTGAACTGTCCCCCTGGTCATCTCCTCTACCGGGAACATATGTGCTATCCGTATAATCGTCATAATCCTCCTGGCCAGCTGCGCTTTCCTCAGACACCTCCTCAAGTGCACCAACTTCAGGTGGTCCACCATCATCCCCATCCACACACGTTACGTCCATACTATCGCCACCTAACTCAGACGTATGAGGTGGTGTACCTGCGCCTTCTTGTTGTTGTTGCAGTAGTGGCTGGGAATCAGTGATTTCACCACCACCACCAAATAACTCCTGCGAAGTGTCAAATGCAGCGGATGTGGTGCTTGTTGTAGCGCTGGTGGCTGCGGGAGATGAGGTGTTCTGTGTTAAATACTCAATCACCTCCTCACGATTTTGGGAAGTGATGGCACGTGCCTTCTTCTGAGCACTGTATTTTGGGGCAGGTCCGCATGAAATCACAGCAACACCACCTCGCACAGCCACAGACCTGCCGGTGCCTGGTGGCCTTCCTCTGGGTCTGCCTCTACCTCTTCCTCTACCTGGTTTGTCCATTTTGTCCATCTCGGGGGTATGCTAGCTATATGCAGTGAGGTGGGTTCTCACTCAACACAACAGGTAGTTAGATGCAGTGAGCTGGGTTCACTCAACAGTAAAGGTACTTAAGATGCAGTGAGGTGGGTTCTCACTCAACACAACAGGTAGTTAGATGCAGTGAGGTGGCCAGGTGGGTTCACACTCAACACAACAGGTAATTAGATGCAGTGAGCTGGGTTCACTCAACACAAGGCTAGGTATATGCAGTGATGAGGTGGGTTAAGTAAACACAACAGGTACTGGGTAGTTAGATGCAGTGAGCTGGGTTCACTCAACAGTTAAGGTACTTAAGATGCAGTGAGGTGGGTTCTCACTCAACACAACAGGTAGTTAGATGCAGTGAGGTGGCCAGGTGGGTTCTCACTCAACACAACAGGTAGTTAGATGCAGTGAGCTGGGTTCACTCAACAGTAAAGGTACTTAAGATGCAGTGAGGTGGGTTCTCACTCAACACAACAGGTAGTTAGAAGCAGTGAGGTGGCCAGGTGGGTTCTCACTCAACACAACAGGTAGTTAGATGCAGTGAGCTGGGTTCACTCAACAGTAAAGGTACTTAAGATGCAGTGAGGTGGGTTCTCACTCAACACAACAGGTAGTTAGATGCAGTGAGGTGGCCAGGTGGGTTCACACTCAACACAACAGGTAATTAGATGCAGTGAGCTGGGTTCACTCAACACAAGGCTAGGTATATGCAGTGATGAGGTGGGTTAAGTAAACACAACAGGTACTGGGTAGTTAGATGCAGTGAGCTGGGTTCACTCAACAGTAAAGGTACTTAAGATGCAGTGAGGTGGGTTCTCACTCAACACAACAGGTAGTTAGATGCAGTGAGGTGGCCAGGTGGGTTCACACTCAACACAACAGGTAGTTAGATGCAGTGAGCTGGGTTCACTCAACAGTAAAGGTACTTAAGATGCAGTGAGGTGGGTTCTCACTCAACACAACAGGTAGTTAGATGCAGTGAGGTGGCCAGGTGGGTTCACACTCAACACAACAGGTAATTAGATGCAGTGAGCTGGGTTCACTCAACACAAGGCTAGGTATATGCAGTGATGAGGTGGGTTAAGTAAACACAACAGGTACTGGGTAGTTAGATGCAGTGAGCTGGGTTCACTCAACAGTAAAGGTACTTAAGATGCAGTGAGGTGGGTTCTCACTCAACACAACAGGTAGTTAGATGCAGTGAGGTTGGCAGGTGGGTTCTCACTCAACACAACAGGTAGTTAGATGCAGTGAGCTGGGTTCACTCAACACAAGGCTAGGTATATGCAGTGATGAGGTGGGTTAAGTAAACACAACAGGTACTGGGTAGTTAGATGCAGTGAGCTGGGTTCACTCAACAGTAAAGGTACTTAAGATGCAGTGAGGTGGGTTCTCACTCAACACAACAGGTAGTTAGATGCAGTGAGGTGGCCAGGTGGGTTCACACTCAACACAACAGGTAATTAGATGCAGTGAGCTGGGTTCACTCAACACAAGGCTAGGTATATGCAGTGATGAGGTGGGTTAAGTAAACACAACAGGTACTGGGTAGTTAGATGCAGTGAGCTGGGTTCACTCAACAGTAAAGGTACTTAAGATGCAGTGAGGTGGGTTCTCACTCAACACAACAGGTAGTTAGATGCAGTGAGGTGGCCAGGTGGGTTCACACTCAACACAACAGGTAATTAGATGCAGTGAGCTGGGTTCACTCAACACAAGGCTAGGTATATGCAGTGATGAGGTGGGTTAAGTAAACACAACAGGTACTGGGTAGTTAGATGCAGTGAGCTGGGTTCACTCAACAGTAAAGGTACTTAAGATGCAGTGAGGTGGGTTCTCACTCAACACAACAGGTAGTTAGATGCAGTGAGGTGGCCAGGTGGGTTCACACTCAACACAACAGGTAGTTAGATGCAGTGAGCTGGGTTCACTCAACAGTAAAGGTACTTAAGATGCAGTGAGGTGGGTTCTCACTCAACACAACAGGTAGTTAGATGCAGTGAGGTGGCCAGGTGGGTTCACACTCAACACAACAGGTAGTTAGATGCAGTGAGCTGGGTTCACTCAACACCACGCTAGGTATATGCAGTGATGATGTGGGTTAAGTAAACACAACAGGTACTGGGTAGTTAGATGCAGTGAGCTGGGTTCACTGAACAGTATACAGTAAAGGTACTTAAGATGCAGTGAGGTGGGTTCTCACTCAACACAACAGGTAGTTAGACTTAGATGCAGTGAGCTGGGTTCACTCAACACAACGCTAGGTATATGCAGTGATGAGGTGGGTTAAGTAAACACAACAGGTACTGGGTAGTTAGATGCAGTGAGCTGGGTTCACTCAACACAAAGCTAGGTATATGCAGTGATGAGGTGGGTTAAGTAAACACAACAGGTACTGGGGTATATGCAGTACTGGGTAGTACAATGTGCAGTTCCCTGTCACACACACAGGCAGTCAGTCACTGAATGTGCTGGGCTGCTGGCAGTGGCACACACACTATCAATTAGCAAGGCTGTGCATGCAACAAAAGTGTCAGGAAAAAAAAATGTACAGGTTGAGCTCTAAAAAGAGCTGTTGCTGGGTGCTTTAAAAGCAATATTAATCAGTCAGGAACAAGCAAAGCAGCCTAGAACCTAACTAATCTGTCCCTAAGAGAAAAAGTCTGCAGCAGCTGTCCCTTTCCTCTCTCTAGCAGGCACACGAGTGACTGTAATGGCCGCCGGAGGCTGCCTTGTATAAGGGGGGGTGGGGCTCCAGGGCTTACTGTAGCCTGAATGGCTACAATGTGCCTGCTGACTGTGATGCAGAGGGTCAAAGTTGACCCTCATAGTGCATGATGGGGCGAATCGAACTTCCGGAAAAGTTCGCCTGGCGCAGGCGAACGCGAACCCCCAATGTCCGCCTGGAACCGTTCGCCGGCGAACCGTTCGGTACACCTCTACTAGAGACACCTATAACAAAGCATTGTATGTTGATAGTAAGTAAGTGATGTCAAAGACCCCCTTCCTCTAAACTGCTGCCTACACAGTACTGTTTTCTCATCTTCTACACACGTGACTGAGGTGGGGGGAGGAGATCAGATTTACTTACCTGGGGGTTCTTCCAGCCCTGACCAGTCTATTAGATCACTCACTGTGGTTCCGATCCCCTCAGTGGTGCCGCTGCCCCCTTCCCCCTAAAGACCCAAGTGTCACCCAGTGTCAAAGGCTACTGCGCATGAGCGGGCTTGCCCTCGATTGTACTCCTGCGGATAGGAACATTCTGCACTTGCACAGTTCACAAAGACTCAAACAGCGGCATATTTTATCAGAGGCAACTACAGAAAGGGACCAGATAGACTGCTGGCAGCTGGAAGAAGCCCAGGGAAGTAAATCCCCCCCCCCCCACCACCACCACCACCATTACTTTAAAAAACTTCACTCAATTTCAACAATTCAGATCTGAATAATGTGTTTCATCAAAATACGTTGATGCGGTTATGCTTAAAGCAAACCTGAAGCTAAAATACATTTATGAGATAATGATTTGTATGTGTAGTACAGCTATGGAATAGAACATTGGTAGCAAAGAGCAAAGAAGATTCTCATATTGTTTTTCAGTACAGAAAAAGTAAAAAAAAAGTTATCTGTGCAAATAGCTTCTCTGAGCTCTTTGACCTACTGGGTCAATTACAGTCCTGTTTTCTGAAGCACTTAAACAGATGAACAGTGAGAGACTGCTTGTGATAAGGTTTTACTGCAGGAAAATTCAAAGGTTCATTATTTCTGCTTTGTTTTATAGCTTAAAGTGCTAAAAACCTACTCCTCAGCAGTACTGAAATGGCTTGGTGTTTATTTAAGGGTTTCACAGCATCAGAACTTTGTTTTTTTTACATAAGCCTAAATTTTAGCTGCAGATAAGCTAAGCTCCGCCCCATAAAAGAAAACTGCCCGGGCATTTTTCCCCTGATGCTGTGCAAAGCATGATGGGATTTCCTATGTTGTTGTTCTCGTTGCCTAGCAGCTGGGGGGGGGGGGGTGATCAGGACACAGGACAGTTGGAACTGTGTATCATGCTCCCTGTCACCTCTTTTCAACCAAAAAGATGGCTGCCCTCATGAAATCAAACATTTGCCTGTTCTTTTAAAACAGGGTGGGTAAGAGATATTACCTATCTATTTTAATTAACATAACTAATGTAACTTAATGACAGTATGTTTGTTTAAGCTGAAGTTCCTCTTTGAGAGTGTGGTTTTAAAACTCAAAATGTGACAATCTGATGCATAGACATGTACATACGCACCTCCCTGTGTTTCCTGCAGGTGTATCTTGATCGTCTGCCCTGAAAGACGGATTATTTTAAAACGTCTGTTTTGCAGGAAGTGGTTAAAAACGCTGCCACTCTCTCAGATGCACATGCCTGAGATGCCAGTGCTGGACGCTTGCAGCTTTCTGTACGCTTCCAGAAAACAAACAGCAGTGGCTGACGGGCAATTAAAGGAAACAATGTGGAGGCTGCCCAATTTATTTCCTTTTAAACAATACCGGTTACCTGGAGGTCCTGCTGATCTCTGGCGGTAGTAGTGGCTGAATCGCACCCCTGATGCATACCTCCCAACTTTTTGAGATGAGAAAGAGGGACACTTAAGCCCAGCCCCTGCCCCACCTGATCACGCCCCCTCACACCCCTAGTCACGCATACCATAAAACAAATATGTTGTTTTATAATTCAAACCACACTGGTCCTTTCTATCCTGGTTCATTTTCCTTAATATTAACATTTTAATATTAGTAATATCAATTTAAAGGATGGGAATAAAGTTTAGAGTCAATCAAACACATTTTAGTAGATAAATATAAATATTTACATAGAAAGAGGGGCAAAGTCCTGAAAGAGGGACAAATGAGGAGAAAAGAGGGACAGGGCTCCCCAAGAGCAACTGTCCCTCCAAAACAGGGAAAGTTTGGAGCTATTTTGATGCAAGCATGTGGCTAATCTAGTCAGACTTCAGTCAGAAACATCTGACCTGCATGCTTGTCCCATGTCTATGGCTAAAAGAAATAGAGACAGAAGATCCCCAGGAGAGGCAGGCATTCTGTATTGTTTAAAAGGAAATAAATATGTCGGCCTCCATATGTGTCTCACTTCAGGTTTAAGTGTGCTGTCAGCCATCTGTGTGAAACAGTCATTAAAGCAGTCTGTTATTGCAACATTGCTTACAGCTGTACTTGGAACACAACCCCCTATGCTGCGAGCAGTATGTGATACAGGGTAGATTTCCTTCTCAGAATCTCTGCTATTAGCAGCCACAACCAGGAAAGCCCAGACCTCGATATAAATGATGGTGATATATGACACTAATGCCTACAGAAAGGTAAAACCAATAAGAATACATTCATTTTAGAAACAGGACATGTTTTTATGGAGTAAAATCCAAGGATATGGCAGTTTTGTAACAAATATTACGTTACCGAGCCAAGTCCATTTCCTCCTGCAGGTAATGAAGCCAGATTACCCAGAATCCCCTCATAAATGTACATCCTGTGCTGAAGCTCTGTGTCGCCACCAGTAATGCTGCGTGTTATTGTGTGCGGTGCGCACAGCTTTCCCACTTTCCTCATTTACCATCTGAGAGGATATTCCAGATTGTGCTTTACGAGCAGGGAAGCTGATTTTGTCACAGTCCCAGCATGACAACGACTTGCTGTCTCAGTATGTCACCTGGCCAGCGGAAGAAGATCCACTGACAGCAATTACCAGCCAGTGAAATCATATGGATTCTGCAAACGAGCGCGTCATTTCTTTCTGTTAAAAATAAAACAGAATCAAAACTCATCAGAATACCCCCTGAGGGACCCGGGAATAAATGATGTCACCTTATTGGCTCCGAGGAGGCCACTGAGTTTGCAGACTGGTTGTCCCCTGACAGACCTGATTATTACGTTATCTGCGTTTGTATTTATGTGAACCTATTTCTGTATTCAATGATTTCATGGATATTTTTTCTCCGACCTTTGTCCTTGTTTGACACTGGCCAAAACTCCCAAGCAGTCCCAGGTGTTTAAAGGACATGTAAACCTACACATAAGAATTATGTTTTTTCCAGAGTAAAATGAGCCATAGATTATTTTTTTCCTATGTTGCTGCCACTTACAGTAGGTAGTAGAAATCTGACAGATCTGACTAGTCCATTTCCTCATGGGGGATTCTTAGCAAGGCTTTTATTCTTTATAGACATTCCCTAAAAAGGATTTATATAAATGATGCTGGCAAGCCTCCCTGCTGCTGTTGGACGAAGCAAGTGCCATTCATTAAGTTCTTTTGGTACTTTTCCGTTAGCCGGGCGCAACTGAGCTAAGTAAGGGAAACCGATTCTATGTTTTTACTGGCCTTCTCGCTGCAGCCAAGTTTATCAAAAGTGAGTTAATTGAATTAAATTATGTCGGCAGCAATGTAACAGACGAAGCCGCCGGCTTCGTCTCTCGCTCTCCTCCCCCTTGCCTCTCTCCTATACAATACTGGCAGCCAGGGGACATGCGTGTCCCCCCAGAGTCGTTCGTCGCGGAAGGGAATCCTGCCGTTCGTTCTTGCAGAGCGGGTGCTGGCAGAAGCAATGTCTGCAGCCTCCCCGCTCTGCTTGTTTCTTGCGACGAAACGACTCTTAGGGACTGGCTGCCAGTGTTCTATAGGAGAGAGGCAGGGGGAGGAGAGGAGGCAGACCCGAAGGCGGCGGCTTCATCTGTTAAATTGCTCCCAGCTTAATTTAATTCAATTAACTCACTTTTTAATACATTTGGCCGCAGCGAGACGGCCAGTAAAAAACATAGAATCTGTTACATTACTTAGCTCAGTTGCGCCCGGCTAACGGAAAAGTACCATGCTTTTGAAAGTAAACAAAACCCTGAAATTCCCCCATGAGGAGATGGGCTACTCCAAAACCTGTCAGTTCTGTCAGATTTCTACTACTTAACCCTCCTGGCGGTTTAATTATTTCCGCCAGGAGTCAGCGCAGCAGTTTTTTTTTGTTTTTTTATTTTTTTTAAATCATGTAGCCGCTGCTCAGTGGCATCCCCCCGCCCGCTTCGATCGCCTTCGGCGATCTCCGATCAGGAAATCCCGTTCAAAGAACGGGATTTCCCGGAGGGCTTCCCCCGTCGCCATGGCGACGGGGCGGGATGACGTCAGCGACGTCGTGGCGTCATTGGGAGTCCCTATCCACCCCTCGGCGCTGCCTGGAACTGATTGGCCAGGCAGCGCACGGGGTCTGGGGGGGGGGGGCACGGGGCGGCGGCGATCGGTGTGCTGACGCAGCTAGCAAAGTGCTAGCTGCGTCCAGCAAAAAAAAAATTAAGTAAATCGGCCCAGTAGGGCCTGAGAAAACCTCCTGCGCGGCTTACCGCCAGGAAGGTTAATGTAAGTGGCAGCAACACAGGAAAAAACTAATTTATGCCTCATTTTCCTCTGAAAGAAACACTTCTTATCTATATATGTTTACATGTATTTTAAATTTTACGATTTTTCACTCTAGTGGTCCTTTAATTAAAGTGAAAATAAACTGATAAAATAAACAATTATATTTATCCTCCTACACCTAAAAATGACTTTTTTTAAGTATCCCAGGGTTTTCTTATATACTGTATTTAAGCATTTACAAAGCAGGTTGAATGTTTTACGGTCTCTAATCAGTGGCCATGTGTGTCATACCTATTCAAGGCTGCTGTGAGAGTGATTTTTTTTAACCACTTCAGGACTGATGTTCAAAGCCCCTCTGCTTGCAGACCACTTCTGTACCATTCCATTATGCGTTTGGTTGACTTTTAGCGCTTGTTTCCACTATGTATGTTGAGCCATTTTTGCAGCCATATGCAATTTCCCAATCATAAGGGTGGGTGTGGAATAATGTAATTCATAGTACAATTTTTCTACTAGCGTGATTTGATTCTTATGCCCATGCACAAATGCATTGGATGTTGCACTTGTGTGGGAATTGTGCTTCAGTGCCATTTTCTTAAAGAGCACCCGAGGTGGACCACTTCAGCCTACAGTGTTGAAAATCGTATGCATCCGAGCAACGTTCACCTCCCATTCATTCGCCAATAACTTTATCGCTACTTATCACTAATTGATCTATATCTTGTTTTTTCTGCCGCTAATTAGGCTTTCTTTGGGTGGTACATCTTGCTAAGAATTATTTTTTTTTTCTAAATCAATTTTAACAGGAAGATTAAGAAAGAAATGGAAAAAATGCATTATTTCTCAGTTTTTAACCATTATAGTTTAAAATTAGTACATGCTACTATAATTAAAACTCATGTATTTTATTTGACTATTTGTCCCGGTTATTACACCGTTTAAATTATGTCCCTATCACAATTTATGGCGCCGATATTTTATTTAGAAATAAAGGTGCATTTTTTTCAAGCTTATAATTTAAAAAAATATATTAAGATACTCTCTTGACATGTATATTTAAAAAGTTCAGACCCTTAGGTAACTATTTATGTTGTTTTTTTGTTTTTTTAATTGTAATTTTATTTTTATTTTTTTTTAATTTAAAAATGTATTTGGGTAATTTTTGGTGTGGGAGGGAAACAGATAATTTTAAATGTAAAATAATGTAATGTAAAAAATGTATGTGGGTGTAGTTTACTAATTGGCCACAAGATGGCCACAGTTAAAGTCCTGGAGCGTATGATCACACTACCAAGAACTACAAGGAGACTGTGAACCTTTTTTTTTTTTTGCAGAAATACCGCGGTTTCTGATTAGAGAGCTGCGGTTTTTCTGCGGGGGACTTAGATCGGTGAATGGGAATTATATTCCCATTCACTGATCGCAGGGCAGGGGGGGGGGGTAACGGCAGGCAGCGGGAGCGCGTGCGATTGCGTGACTCAGGCAGTGGCAGCTGCACAGTCTATCAGGACAGATATATCCATCGAGATAGACTTAAGTGGTTAAATACTTACCTAAGGAGAGGGTGGCTTCTAGATCCTCGCTGTCCTCTGTTCCCGTCCTCTGTTTCTTCTACAATCACAGTGCAACAGTCCTGAAAGGTTGCACTGCATTACAGTACAATGAAAAGGTTGCACTGCATACAGTACAATGACCAAGACACGTGCATGCAGTGTGTTACTGTGTCGGGACCCGCTGCACCGTGATCATTGTGCTAGCCCCATACAGTGACAGATCAAGGGAAGTGTGAAAGGGCCCTTAAAGAGAAACTTTAACCACGGATTGATCTTCATCTCAATCAGTAGCTGATGCCCCCTTGCCCATGAGAAATCTATTCCTTTTCTCGAATAGATCATAGGGGGGTCTGTGTGGCTGATATTGTGGTGAAACCCCTCCCACAGTGTGATGTCATGACCATGGTCCTGACAGTTTGCTGTATGTGAACCTCAGTGCATTGTGGGAAAGAACTCACCCAGAAGAACTAAAAGATGTCGCCACCAGTGATACATTTCAGAATGTAAATCAGGGAGCGGACAGATTTTACAATGGGCATACATAGACTAAGAAATCTATAAATAAATATTGTAAAAAATAAGCAATTTTATTCATAAAGTTATTTTCACTACAGTTCCTCTTTATGTCATTCTGCGCTTTAGTGATGATCAGAATGGGTGCCAATGCATCTGCAAATTTTTAAGTGAATTATATGTAAGGACAGCATGTAATGTACATTTCCATTTCATTTCCCTTTCCTTCATCACACAACTCTTGTCAATTGGAACAGCCAACTTCTCTGCTATCAGCAATGGTTGGCTGACTCCCTGATGGTTGTGTTTCAGGCATTGTAGTTATTAGTATCTGATTCCAGGCCAGACATAAGGATGACATGTTTACAGCAGAGAAGCCAGAATATGTCTGACCATAAATTAAATTGGAGAGAAGTAAACCTTAACCTGAAATCTCTGCTGAGGTCATGTGAGAGAAAGGGCTTGTGAAATGCGGGAAGGCTCTGGGTCCTATAGAGCCATCCTCGTCTCCTCACGGTCCCCGCGTTCCCCCGCAGGATCCCCCGGTAGCAGTCGACGACCCATGGCGTTGCATGGGCTTCGGGAGTCTTCAATCTTCAGGAGGCTTCAGCACTCGGGCTTCTGAAGACGTGCGTTTCGCACTGTGTACAAGCAAAGATTTTTCAAAATCGGCTCCTGCCACCACCATCAGCTCATCAGCTGCTGCCTAAATGATGGCTGCCGAGCTCGGGGCAGGCTACAGCATTGCACGGGGAGGTTACCGAAGAGCTTCAGCGGTCTTCAGAAACATTGCCATGACTGCATTGCCGAGGAGAGGGTGTAGTGCCACCTGTGTCAAAACATAGGTATTTAACCATGCGTCGCCTCCCCCCCCCCCCATCCATCCTCATTAAAGCAGAGCCTCTCCTGACAGACTCAGTCATTTTTACCTTAGGTACGCTTTAACCACTTGGGGAACCAGCCACAGTATATCTACGCCCCTTGAGACGTCATCTTACCTCCACGAGAGTAGATAGGTAGGGCAATCACCTTGCTGTGATTGCCCACCACACAAAACGGTAGT
This sequence comes from Hyperolius riggenbachi, assembly GCF_040937935.1. NCBI lineage: Eukaryota > Metazoa > Chordata > Amphibia > Anura > Hyperoliidae > Hyperolius > Hyperolius riggenbachi. Next base: position 105,907,485 of record NC_090649.1, read on the forward strand.
CTTGAAAAGGATATAGGAAGCACCTCATATCCAGAAACTCCCCTCTACTAAGGTAAGTATTTAAATGTTACTCTCCCTCTCCATCATTGTTTTACTTTAAATGACCTACTGTAAAGGTACATTTCCACTAGAAGCATGCAAATCCCATGTATTTTTTTACATGCGAAATTCGCATAGGAATATGAATTCCCATGCGTATATTTTTATTTAAGGAGATTCTGGAAGGAAGCCCTACTGACATTATTAATAGCAAATGCAAAAACATGCAAAAAATGCATGCGAAATGGGAAGTGTTTCTTTTCTCGATACAAATGTTGCATCTAATGGAAACAGGCACAGAGGAATTCATTGGTGTGCAGATTTGTGTGCTAAAAGAAACCACACAAAGCCGCACCTAGTGAATCTTGGATGGTGTGTTTTCCCACGCAGTGCAGCTACATGCATACTTATTAGGAGTGAAGAAATAAGCAGTTTCCCAATGTTTAGCAGCCTGTCAAGTCACCCTGTTAGGCTCAGGGGAAAAGCAATGCAAGTGCAAAAACATCATAATCAAAGCTAGTTTGTTTCCAAGTTATCATCAGAGCAGCCAGTGGATTGGATTATCCCCCAGAGAGGTCTAAATCCTCAGAATTTACCAAATCCACGGGCTAATATAAATAAACTGTGTTTAACTGATACACTAAGCTCATACCTTGAATTCTCTGTCACTATAGAAGTTTTTTAAGACACTGTTGTTGATTTTAATGGACTAGTCCTCCCAGCTCAAAACTCCATTCACATGTAAACTTTGGGTCAGTCGTCTCATCTGCTGCCTGCTTAAATTCAGCAGCAATAACTCTTCTCTTCATAGGTTCTCCTTCACCATACACTTTGAGACCCCCACCCCATATACCATTGCTGTGTGGAGGAAAAAGGAGGAGACTCCCAATTCAGTGATCAGAGAGGATAGGAGTATTTTCAAGTGCTGCTTCCTGTGTAGAAAAGTATCTAGAGCAGAAAGGGCAAGAAAACAGTGCACACTGAAATGTAGGTAGAGGCTAGGGACAATGCCCTATTGGAAAGGCCACACCTAGTATGGAGGGCTGGGGACACCCATATGGTGAGTCCATCTTAGAGTCGAGAACCGTACTTGAGTGTAAATCCTTCTGCAGTTTCTGTCTTGTTGTTTTAGATTGTGGTGCCATTGCCATTAGCCCCTTACTGCCCATGTAGGCTGGTATCCCACACTCCACAGGGATTTTGGAGTCCAAGCCTCCTACCCTTTTGCACATACCTCCCAACATTTTACAATTTGAAATTGGGACACAGGCCACACCCCTAACCACACCCCTGGCCACGCCTACCATAAAGTTTTTTTTAATATGTTTTTGTAATGAATGTTGATGATGGCCTTATAATTTTTAATAAAAATAACCCTCATATACCCGGGGAGGAAGGTAAGGGTGCCCGTGGGTGGGGGGGAGGGTGAGGATGGGTGCCACTGTAAAAAAAAATGATCGAGGCGCCAGCCGCTCCTAAGTGGGATGCGGGATGCCAATGCCGGCAATACATTACTACCTCCCTCCCTCCCTTGAAATCTGCCCCCTGTGTGTCCCCCGTTAGCAGAGTGCGCAGGGCAGCGGAGCGGGATGTCATCTTACTTCCGTCCATTGACTTTTTTTATTTTCGGCTAACGGAATAGTACCAAAACTTATTTCTCTAATTTCACAATATTATTATGTAGTAATTAAAAATTGTTAATAAGATACTAATGCTTTTGAGCTGATACATATTTTTTGCTAATTTTATGCACACTGGGCTTGCACTTTACTTTGATACAGTTTAATAAAAAAAATGCTCTCTGTATCACATCTTTCATCTATTTTCACATGATTCCTTGAAATATCGAATTAAATACTGCATGAGGTAAAAAGCTTAGTGAATTGTCAAGCAGTTTTTCTGTAAATTACCAAACTATTACTGCATGTGTAAAAATCTTAGTGAATTTGGAAAAAAGAGTCTAAAATACCACATGAGGTAAATTACCGAACATGACATTTTTACCGAACATGTCTTAGTGAATTGAAACCAATGTGGAAGAAGCAACTAGAACCGTCAATAGCATGAGGTAGTCTAACATAACATAGCAGTGAACATGCACATTAGCAGAGTGCCACCTTGTGGCCAAATAGCACACACACAGCTTGAAAGCTGATGAGTATTCCAACAGGGGTATGGATTAAAAGGGAGTCCAATATTATAAGGTGGCTCCCAGATGTCCAAGTCCTCTAGGTTAGTACATGGAATCCACCTTGCAGAGATACTAATTACCCCACCTGTGCATAGGTGAAGTTGCCTGCAAAACATGTACCGTCTGGGAGTCATGAGGACAGGTTTGAGAAACACTGCTCTAGGTAAACCGGTAAAAGCAGTCATCTCTTGCCCCCTACCTATTTATTAGTGCAACGGCGTGGCAACTGGAGCAGCTGCTTACAGCTCTGTACCTGCTTAGCTGTCTGAGTTTATATTAGTGTATCATTCATGCACAGATCAATTCCCTTTGTCCAGTGCTATTATTGAAGGACAATTGTACAAAAAAATAAATAAATCTGATTTAGGCACTTGTTCACATTGCGTTAGCATTCTCATTGGGCATGTTTTTACGCAATTTTTTTTGCGATTACCAGCGCTTGGGTGGGCGGTGCGTTTTTTTAAAAAGCGCTTTTCCAGAGTGTTTTTTTAATTCACTCTCTGACGCAAGTCAGGAAGTCAACTCTTTGACCTTGAAAATAATAAATACAATGTATTTATTCTTAGTATCGCTGCCCAAAGTGATTTTGTGAGCGGTTTGCGTTTTTCCTATACCTTCCGTTGAGGCGGAATCGCCTCAAAAAAAGTACAGGCCCCGCTTTGCTGATCGGAAATAAACCACTCAGATGTGAACTCTATAGTAGGGAATCATTGCACCAGATTTTTAGAGCGATTTTGAAAATCGCCTGCGCTTGAACAAAGTGCAAAAATCCCCTTATTGTGAACGAGCCCTAACTGTAGCTTTTTCTAGTATCTGTTTGTAGCTGAGATGGAACCATAACCACTTCAGTGATAAAGATGTCAATTAACCAGTCAGAAAGAAAAAGTCTAGTGAAGTTCACCTCGTTGTATTCAGCACAGCCTGTGTGAGCGACTCCTCCTGTCAGTACAGGGGTAACGAGCATCAGATGTCATCCGGTGCTGCTCCTCTGAGCATATGCAGGAACAGTGTTCTCACATCTGCATCTTTACTGCACCTGGGCAGACACGCAGCTCTGAGCGACACGTGGTCCCTGCAGCACCTCGCAGAGTCTCACGCAAGGGAGGTCAGCCAACAGCAGCAAGTGGAGGAGCACAGCTGCTCATAAGCGTTACAGGTACAGGGATAGTGCTCAAGAGAAGAGGAACTAAATGGAAAACAAGTGTCTGAAATGCATACAGAGTTCAAGGATTTAACTTTACATTAACAAGTATTTAGCCCAAACCTCTATATCAGTCCCTTCCCATACACACACACCAACCCCACGCAGCATACAGTGTTCACAGCCTACCTGCCCAGGGCTTTTACTTTACAACAACAAAACATTTGTAAAGCGCTTTTCTACCTTAGGACACAAAAGCACATAAGCTTGTCTCAGATCAGTACATAGTGATGTGTTACAGGGGAAAAAGTTATGTAATCTTAAATATCCAGACTAAACAGGTGGCTTTTTTAGTTTTGATTTAAATGTGTCCAGGGTCGGAGCTTGCGTAAAGAGACTCCGTAACAAAAATTGCGTCCTGTTTTTTATCATCCTACAAGTTCCAAAAGCTATTCTAATCTGTTCTGGCTTACTGCAGCACTTTCTACTATGACAGTCTCTGTAATAAATCAATGTATCTTTCCCCTGTCAGACTTGTCGGCCTGTGTCTGGAAGGCTGCCAAGTTCTTCAGTGTTGTGGTTCTGATATGAACTCCCCCTTCCCCTCTATGCACACTGCCTGTGTATTATTTAGATTAGAGCAGCTTCTCTCTTCTCTCTCATCTTTTACAAGCTGGATAAATCGTCCTCTGAGCTGGCTGGGCTTTCACTTACTGAAGAATTACAGACAAGGGCAAAGCTGTTTGCAGGAAGAAAAGAGCAGCCTGAAACTTCAGTGCATGAGAACAGGGGGAAAGAAACACACAAATGATCTCTTGAGATTCAAAAGGAATGCTGTATACAGCCTGCTTGTGTATGGATGTATTTTCTATGTGTGGACATACTGTACATGAACCTACTTCCTGTTTTGGTGGCCATTTTGTTTGTTTATAAACAAACTTTTTAAAACTGTTTTTAACCACTTTTAATGCGGCGAGGAGCGGCGAAATTGTGTCAGAGGGTAATAGGAGATGTCCCCTAACGCACTGGTATGTTTACTTTTGTGCGATTTTAACAATACAGATTCTCTTTAAGTTTGGTAAGGTATTCCACAGGTTAGAAGCAGCATGACAGAAAGCTCTGGCTCCAAGGGTTTGTAGTTGAACTCTGGGGGTGGTCAAGTTATTAGATTCTTTACATTACAAATATTTATCCTACACCCCTTAACTTTCCCCATATTTACATGCATGCACACATGGTTTGTTACATTGTCCAACCTTTTGTGGCTGTGAACTTGTCAATCCCTCATAGTCCTGTGATCATTGCTCTGGGTAATATTGTTTTTGCATCTTATGGTCTATGATCTGTGACATTACATGGTCTCCCGGGCTGCCTAGGGTGTTTCTTGCTGGCCAGGGCCATATGAAAGGGGTGTGGCCACTGAGTGTTTTGTTCGTATGTTTAGATCGCGTGGGACCGGTCCAATTTAGCGCTTATGTGGCCAGATGTTTCATGTGTAGCGGGATTTTAGCATTTTCGATTGGGAAACTTGTCCCCTATGATGCAATTTTGATATATTTAACTGACTGTTGTAATAAAAGTTATGTTTTTTTATACTGTATGAGCATCTTACTATATCTATATGTGGCCTGGTGGCAAAGTTGATAGCACTCTTGCCATGCAGCGATGGGTCCCTGTTCTCCCCGTGTCTGTGTGGGTTTTCTCTGAGCATTCTGTTTCCTCCCATTACCTTAAAGGACTTACGAGGCGAAATTACGAAAAAAAAGTGAATCACCTGCATTATCTTTTAAGGCACGGAGGGGTTGGCCCTAGAGCTGTGCAGCCGCACTTGCGGCTATGCGGACTGCTCAGCTGCGGCCAGAGCAAGCGGCCATTTTAGGAGAGGCAGGAGAGCTATGTAATGTGGATCGGAGGGGTTGGCCCTAGAGCTGCGCAGCCGCACTCGCGGCTATGCGGACTGCTCAGCCGTGGCCAGAGCAAGCGGCCATTTTAGGAGAGGCAGGAGAGCCCGACCCGGGCCGTGGGGTCGGGAGCCGACCCGGGGGGGGCTAATGAGTGGAGGGACCCGGCGGATCGGCACGGGGTAGCAGAAATCTGACAGAACCGACTTTTTTTTTAACTAGTCCATCTCTTCGTGGGGATTCTCAGCAAGGCTTTTATTCTTTATAAAGACATTCCCTGAAAAGGATTTTTACAGAGATACTGACCAGCCTCCCTGCTCCCTGCACACTTTATTGGCAGTTGGACAGATCAGATGCCATTTACCAAGTGCTTTTGAAACTAAACAAAACCCTGAGAATTCCCCATGAGGAGAGGGGCTAGTCCAAAACCCGTCGGTTCTGTCAGAGTTCAACTACCTACTGTAAGTGACAGCAACATAGGAGAAAAGTAATGAATGGCTCATCTTACTCAGAAAGAAACATACTTTTTATTTGTATGTGTTTACATGCATTTAAAATTTTACAATTTTCGCAATAGTGATCCTTTAGTATGGTGGCTGGGGCCCATGCTCGTACTGGGGCCCCAAACTCCTTACCCCTAAATTGACAATAGACTACAATGGACCACGATAGAGGTTAGATTGTGAGCTCCTCTGAAGGACAGGCAGTGACAAGACTATATATATATATATATATATATATATATATATATATATATATATATATATATATATATATATATATATATATATATATATATATATATATATATATATTAGGGAAGGGACGAATCCACAATTTCTTCGAATCCGGATCCGAATCTAAAAAGGTTCTCGAATATCTCGAACCTTTCGAATCCCGAATCTAACGAATCCTGCACATAAAAATTGTGCGATCCGTGGTATAGTTGCCCGCAGTATAGGTACCCAGGCATAGGTAGCGAGGTAAAGGTGCCTTCAGTATAGCTAGCTAGGTATGGGTGCCTTCAATATTTGGGGTGGGTAGGAGGCGCCCGGTCTGGGAAGCATCACAGTATGAGATAGCACTATATTGCAATATCTGATGGATAGCTCCTCCTTAATCACTATCAGGTATGGGATAATAAAATTGTCCTACCTCATAGGTGTTTGGCAGATTATAACAGCACGTAGAGATATACGATTAAGCATTCGGATTTTTATTGTAAATGGTGCACTTCGACAACGCGTTTCTCGGCTCACAGCCGCTTCCTCAGGTCAATACAAGTGCCTTTAGAAACAAATGGCAGCTCTCAGATAACATTACCACAGGGTATATCTAAAACATCTCAATTCTAAAACATGTCTATCAAGATTATAAAAAAAATTAGAATAAATTATACACATAACTACATCCATAAATAAATAAATACATACATAAATGGATCATTAATATGAATATATATATACACATATCCAGGATCAAACGTAAGGATTTCAGAGGGGAAGTCTTAAAAAGCAATAGCAGTATTGCACACACACAAATATACATATACTCTTGTATCCAAATAAAATAACGCATATACGTATACCTATATACCGTATACAACTACGTCTATATGCATAGCCAAACATTTCTATTCTACTATGAGCTACACCAATAACTGCATAAGGACAAGGTACTCTAATAAGAGTGAGGCTGATAGTGGGGTGTGCTAGGTGGGAATTCAGTAGAATATCAGGAAAGGGGGGAGAGAGGTTCTAACTCCCTTTAAGCAGAGGGCAATCTGAGCCCCAGATATTGGATGCAGTTATGTAATGCAGCATGCAGATTGTAATAGGACCAGTGACTTTACACTGGTCATATTCACTATATCACTCCTATCCCACAGTGGCAGAAGCACATCAGATGCTGCATCCTTAAAGGGAGTTAGAACCTCTCTCCCCCCTTTCCTGATATTCTACTGAATTCCCACCTAGCACACCCCACTACCAGCCTCACTCTTATTAGAGTACCTTGTCCTTATGCAGTTATTGGTGTAGCTCATAGTAGAATAGAAATGTTTGGCTATGCATATAGACGTAGTTGTATACGGTATATAGGTATACGTATATGCGTTATTTTATTTGGATACAAGAGTATATGTATATTTGTGTGTGTGCAATACTGCTATTGCTTTTTAAGACTTCCCCTCTGAAATCCTTACGTTTGATCCTGGATATGTGTATATATATATTCATATTAATGATCCATTTATGTATGTATTTATTTATTTATGGATGTAGTTATGTGTATAATTTATTCTAATTTTTTTTATAATCTTGATAGACATGTTTTAGAATTGAGATGTTTTAGATATACCCTGTGGTAATGTTATCTGAGAGCTGCCATTTGTTTCTAAAGGCACTTGTATTGACCTGAGGAAGCGGCTGTGAGCCGAGAAACGCGTTGTCGAAGTGCACCATTTACAATAAAAATCCGAATGCTTAATCGTATATCTCTACGTGCTGTTATAATCTGCCAAACACCTATGAGGTAGGACAATTTTATTATCCCATACCTGATAGTGATTAAGGAGGAGCTATCCATCAGATATTGCAATATAGTGCTATCTCATACTGTGATGCTTCCCAGACCGGGCGCCTCCTACCCACCCCAAATGTAGTTGTTTTCCCTCATATACCTGTTATGTTGAGGGTGATCTAGTCGAGTTTCCCGACGAAAAAATCACTTTTACCGGGAGCAGCGACCAGCTGGGAAGCAAAAGGCCGAGTGGAGACGGTACTTCTCCACCTGCGAATACAAATGGTTGCCTTTGCTGCAACCCACCTTTGTGAGTATATACTCTGTTGTTCTCGTCTATACCCATATTTACTAACGATATTGCACCAGAGTGGGCTCCCGGACCTGTTTGTGTTTTTCTCGTCGCCCTTTCATAGTTGCCTTCAATATTGGTAGCTTTCAGTATAGGTAGCAAGGTATAGGGGCCTTCAGTATAGGTAGCAGGGTATATGGGCCTTCAGTATAGGTAGCAGGGTATATGGGCCTTCAGTATAGGTAGCAGGGTATATGGGCCTTCAGTATAGGTAGCAGGGTATATGGGCCTTCAGTATAGGTAGCAGGGTATATGGGCCTTCAGTATAGGTAGCAGGGTATATGGGCCTTCAGTATAGGTAGCAGGGTATATGGGCCTTCAGTATAGGTAGCAGGGTATATAGACCTTCAGTATAGGTAGCAGGGTATATGGGCCTTCAGTATAGGTAGCAGGGTATATGGGCCTTCAGTATCGGTAGCAAGGTACATGTGCCTTCAGTATCGGTAGCAAGGTATAGGGGCCTTCAGTATAGGTAGCACAGTACATGTGCTTTCAGTATTGGTAGGTAACTAGGTATAGGGGCCTTCAGTATAGGTAGCAGGGTATATGTGCCTTCAGTATAGGTAGCAGGGTATATGTGCCTTCAGTATAGGTAGGTAGCTAGGTATAGGGGCCTTCAGTATAGGTAGTAAGGTACATGTGCCTTCAGTGTAGGTAGGTAGGTAGGTAGGTAAAGAGACCTTCAGTATGGGTAGCAGGGTATAGGGCCTTAAGTATAGGTAGGTATGTAGGTAGGTAGGTATAGGGGCCTTTAGGTAGGTAGGTAGGTAAAGGGACCTTCAGTATAGGTAGCAGGGTATAGGGCCTTAAGTATAGGTAAGTATGTAGGTAGGCAGGTATAGGTGCCTTTAGGTAGGAAGGTACGTATAGGGGGCCTGTAGGTAGGTAGGTAGGTATGTATTGAGGCCTGTAGGTAGGTATAGTGGCCTGTAGGTAGGTAGGTAGGTATAGGGGCCTTTAGGTAGGTAGGTAGGTATAGGGGCCTTTAGGTAGGTAGGTAGGTAGGTACGTACGTATAGGGGGCCTTTAGGTAGGTATAGGGGGCCTTTAGGTAGGTGGGTATAGCGGCCGGTAGGTAGGTAGGTATAGTGGCCTGTAGGTAGGTATAGTTGCCTGTAGGTAGGTAGGTATAGTGTCCGGTAGGTAGGTAGGTATAGGTGCCTTTAGGTAGGTAGGTATGTATAGGGGGCCTGTAGGTAGGTGGGTAGGTAGGTAGGTATTGAGGCCTGTAGGTAGGTATAGTGGCCTGTAGGTAGGTAGGTATATGGGCCATTAGGTAGGTAGGTAGGTATAGGGGCCTTTAGGTAGGTAGGTATAGGGGCCTTTAGGTAGGTATAGGGGCCTGTAGGTAAGTAGGTATAGCGGCCTGTAGGTAGGTAGGTATAGCGGCCTGTAGGTAGGTAGGGATAGTGTTAGGTCGGTAGGTAGGTAGATAGAACCCCCCTCCCTCGCCAACCCCCCCACGGCCCCCTCCGTCCCCCGTGCCTCCTCCGCTCACCCCTGCATAATAATCTACTCCCCTTTCCCGTGGAGCACAGAGCGGCAGACCTCTTCGTTACTTCCCTGTTCCCTCTAGTGGCCGGACCGGCTCTTACTGATGACGTCATTGTAAGAGCCGGTCACTAGGGGGAACCAGGAAGTCGGCGAGAGGTCTGCCGCTCTGCGCTCCGCTATGGATAGGTGAGTGGATGCGGGCAGGGGGGGGCGAGCGGAGGAGGCGCGGGGGGGTCGGATGAGGTCGGAGGAGGACGAGTGCGAGCGGCGAATGCGCGGCGATGCGGCGTCGGGATTCGGCGGATCCGTATAGTGGAAAATGGCGTCGGGATTCGAATCCACGAATATTCGAGGGATTCGTGGATTCGCCGGATTCGTCGTCCCACCCCTAATATATATATATATATATATATATATATATATATATATATATATATATATACTTATACATATACTTTACAAGTGCTGCAGAAGACGTCAGCTCTATATAAATCCTAACTCATAATAATACTCGCAGTGAGAAGCCTCCCTTAGCTGTATATACATGAACAGTCACTAATACATACTATAAATGACACCGATATCTAAATCAAGTATCTTTCTCCCTGCTGGACATTTATTGTGCAGGATTAGCTAAATCTTTGACTCTGCAGGATCCTTACTTGTAGTTGATGTACATCTGTATGTAATAAATGGTTTCAATGTCAAGCAAATGAAGCATATTAGCTGTGCTGGAAGCTCTGAAGCATTCTTAGTATTGAGATTAATAAACATATAACTGAGGTTAGAAACAGATGTTCATTTCTAGAATTTGATCTAATCTCCCTTAAAGCCTCTATTCTGCACATATTTATCACGTAGAGGTTGTATGTATTACCCTGTGCATGCAAGCAAATCATCATGCTCTGCTTATGTGCAGATCATTACAGGTATGAGAACAGCTTACAAATGAGAAAAGCTTTATAGGTAGTGTTTTTTTTTAAGATTGATCTCATAGCCCCCTAATAGTAAATGTTATCAGTTTTATCGGTCTTACATGACTGTTTCTGTTGTTGGTTATGTTTCACAAATTAGTAGTGGTTTCTTGAAATAATGCCTAATTTATTATTATTAGTTTTATTATTTTTGATTTATAAAGCGTCAACATATTCTGTGGCACTGTACAAAGTAAACAAACGTGGGGTACAAAATAATACAGACAATAGTGTACACCAATATACAAAATACAGAATTGGTACAAAATCGATACAAAGTACAGAATTGGTAATTACAGTGACAAAAATTAATATGAATAAATGTGTAACAAATTCCAAGACAAAACAGGGTGATAGAGCCCTGCCCTTGCGACGTTGCAATCCTAACTACACTTCCCTTCACTTGATGTTTTCTTTGTCACATTCTGAATTCTTGAATGGCATTGATTTACTAGGACACAGTGCCACCTTACCCTGCTGGCCATGCCAGAAAATGACATTAGCTACCGATGCTTTGATTCTGTAGTAAGCTTTGATACTTGCTTCAGTCACCCAATGGTTATCTCTGCCTCTAAGCTCCCGAGGGCACAACAAGGTTAATGTAACCAAATAGAGAAAGAGATGTGGAGGATGCCATACCTATTTATTTTTAAATAATGAAAAATGCCTGATCGTCAAGGCAAACAGATTTCCCATCCCATACACCAGTGTTTCTCAAACCTGTCCTCATGACTCCCAACAGTGCACATTTTGCAGGCAACCTCACCTATGCACAGGTGGGTTACTTAGTGTCTCAACTCGGTGGATTCCATGTAGTTGAGACACTTATTACCTGTAACGATTGGTGTAGCAACACAGACGTCTGATTATGTGGTGATCTGCAGAATCACCAATAATACAGACGCTATACCTGATTATGTGGCGATCTGCAGTATCACCAATAATGCAAATATAGCAGACAGGATAGCAAGGTGTATAGTGCTTGGTGCAACAGTAACGGATTAGTTTAATGAGACCTCACCAGAGGAGCTGGTGCGTACAATCATAAACAGTAACTGAGTCGCTTTAACTAAACATCACCAGAGGAGCTGGTGGGTACTATCAGAAGAGCACCTCACCAGTGGCAAGGGCCCACTGGTGAGCAGAGAGGTCAGACAGGCTAGGTTCGGCAACTGAGAGGCAGATACAGTACTGAATCAGTAAGCAAAAGAGTAGTAGGTATTCAGGCAGCGGTCCAGCAACTAGATCAGATAGGCAGAAGTACAGAAACGTAAAGCAATAGCAGAGTCAGAGATAAGCCAGAGTCATACACAGAATATCAATAATATACAATAAAGCAATAGTCCTAGTCTTGTGTGAAATCCCTGGTTTCCTTCCAGATCAAAGCACACTGGATACTAGTCTAAGGTCTGAGCGCTAACACGTATGTATTCGCAACCGCAGACAGTCCGCGAGTGAACAGGGAAGGCCTAAGAAGAAGAGGAGACCTCACAGCCGCGCCCACAACAATCAGCCAATCCTGAGCGGCGTGAGTCCCCTCTGATGTCAGCCGACCAGCGGGTCAGCTGACGCGTCTCCTCCCAGCACAAAGGCCCTGTATACGCGCGCGGCCGCGTGATACAGTGACCCTAGGTGCAAATGAGATTCCCGTCCTCGGCGTGCTAGTTGCCGGAGGAACGGAAAAAGCCCCCGAGCAGGGAACCGAGGCGGCTGCGGAGACATTCTGCGTGCCCGCAGCCGCAAGCACAGCAGATGTTACATTACCCCACTTGTGAATAGGTGAGGTTGCCTGTAAAACATGCACTGTTGGGGAGTAACAAGGACAGGTTTGAGAAACACTGCCATACACAAATTTAACTAGTTAACTCAAACTGGACGTTTATATATGTCCAGTTTGAGTCTTGCTAACACAATCAGGACAACCTGTCAATCAGGGACAGGAGCGCGCATGCCACTTGTTCACGGCAGGACTTACACTTTGGAGATTAGTGTTTGCTGAGCCAATCAAAGTCCCTGTGTATGAATGAACATGACTCCAATCAGGAGCCATGTTCATTCATAATAATCAAAGTAAAAAGTAAGGTTCTGGCACTCCCTCTACACACCTATATGTATATACATTAGGTTCCCAGCTCACCCTGGCCAAAACCTTCAGCAAAGTACTAATGCACTGCACTGTCAGGAACCTAATGCTGCCCAGATCAGGCTCTTACCACTCCATGTTGTGTCACCTATGGGCAGGTTCAGGCAATCCCGTGTCACCCAGTGCACGGGTTACTCCTCCTTGCTCCCGCCTTGTGACAGAATAGTGTTTAGCACCATCTTGCGTCCAAAAAGTAAAATGAAAATACAAAACAAAATATAATATAGTTATTAACCCCTTTTAGCCCCTCCCCCAATATTTTTTTTTTTAAATACATAAATAGTTACCTTAAGTTTTTCATGCGGTAACAGCTTTTATGAATTGACATTTTAGTAAGTGCTCTGTAAAGTCATCTGTTTTCTGCATAACCGAATGCGGTAATGCTTTATGAATCAACACCGGGCAGCACGGTGGCGTAGTGGTTAGCTCTCTCGCCTTGCAGCGCTGGGTCCCTGGTTCGAATCCCAGCCAGGGCACTATCTGCAAAGAGTTTGTATGTTCTCTCCGTGTCTGCGTGGGTTTCCTCCGGGCACTCCGGTTTCCTCCCACATTCCAAAAACATACAGGTAAGTTAATTGGCTCCCTCTAAAAATTGGCCCTAGACTACAGTACTTACACTACATAATATAGACATATGGCAATGGTAGGGATTAGATTGTGAGCTCCTTTGAGGGACAGTTAGTGACAAGATATATATATATATATATATATATATATATATATATATATATATATACTGTACAGTGCTGCGTAATATGTCGGCGCTATATAAATACTAAATAATAATAATAATAATCAACCCCTATATGTCCTTATACCCAAAATGTCAATCGCTTATTTAAGTGTATCTGAAGTGGTTATAAAAGTGGTAAAACTGAAAATGGCGAGCGCTCAGCTGTTGCGCTTTTTTTGGCAATTGTTTTTGCAATTCTCATTCACTGAATGAGCATTGAAGTGCGAGTGTTTTCAAAATGCTACATGCAGAATTTCTGCAGGGGGACCTAGTTACGCCCCTGGGTAGCCTCCTTCAAGCATACGGAGCACAGATTAATCCAGCAAATTGCTGACGCAGCTATGACCTGCGGAGCTCCAAATTGGCGCTCTAAGACTCTTTCTCTATCTACTGTCCTTAGAGGGTTGACTCCACCATGATCTCTGAGAAACTCAATGCTAGAATTGATAATAAACCCAAAAACCTTGGGCTCCCTTGATTACCTACAGAGGCAAGGCCACCACTGGTGTATTATCTTAATATACTAATTTGGGGTTAAGCTTTCAGGCATGATCCTGTATATCATTTTATAATTACACCGTTCCATCCCAGAAAGACTGTTGTTTTGTATTATGCACTAACTGAATAGACTGTACTTTATATAGCATACACACTGTTCTTATGTAACTATTTACATGTTGCAACTATAGCTTACTCAGAATGACTGTATAACTGAGTCAATGAAAATCTGACTCTAATCAGTTGTACTGTAACGTTTGTTTTGTTAACGAGCGTGATTTCATTTCACTAATGCTTCGCAAGCCCACTGTAATTGCCCCTTTGTGTGAAACAGCCCCTTAGGCCATGTTCCCAGTGGTACCTTGCAGTGTGGCACAACGGCAGCTCACTGCAATGCACTATCTACGTGTCTTTCTCAGTGCGTTGCAGTACAATGGAGTGCTGCAGTACCGCAAAATGTGCACGTTAATGGTTACAGTGAAGAATACTTTACATTGAGTGTATGCTTCACTGTATGTGACGCAATGCACTGGTATTGTGCACCACTTCCCTGATCTGGAAAACACAATGCGACAGTCACTGTGAATGTGGCCTTAGACTTGTTTTTCCCGACTCATTAGTATAGTGGAGTAATCCCCTCCTTCAAGCACTGGTCAAATCCAATTGTCAAATCAGTTGCACAGAACTTAATCAGTTGCCGTGATAACCTCTGAGACTCTCTACATTCAGTGTGAGTGGCAAGAGCAGGGTGGGCGGGTATTTGTGTAAGCCAGCACCTATTCAGTGAGAAGACCTTGGGCAAGACCCCCTGCTACTGCCTACTTAGCGCGCCCTAGTGGCTGCAGCTCTGGTGGTTTGAGTCAGCCAGGAGAAAAGTGCAATATAAGTGTTCTTTGTCTTGTCAAAATGTGGGGTTGGTTCAGAGCTTTACTCTACCACAATATATATATATATATATATATATATATATATATATATATATATATATATATATATATATACACACACAGTACATTTTTATATATATATATATATATATATATATATATATATACAGTATATATTATAATATTCCTTTACTATACCTTTCTTTTGCCAATACTCACTACTTATTACAACTACCGTAAATGATCTGCATCTTGTTTTTCTTTGGCCACCAATTAGGCTTTCTTGGGGTTGTACATTATGCTAAGAATTATTTTATTCTAAATGCATTTTTAACAGGAATAATAAGAAACAAATGGGGCAAAAATCATTATTTCTCAGTTTTCAGAGAGTGTGGGAGGTAAGAGGTTAGTTTTAATGGTATGAGTACGTCTTTTCATTAAAAAAATGTATATACCGTATTTTTCGGACGTGCCGGACCATAAGACGCACCTAGGTTTAGAGGACAAAAATCAGTAAAAAAAAAAAAATTAAACCTGGTGTCCATGGTGCAGGGGCATCTTAAGGACCTGATCCCTCAAGCTGTCTTTGTCTAACTAACCCCTGCTGCCCCAGTAACTATACTACATTAACCTCTGCTGCCCTGACAGCTACCCTGTACTGATATATGCTGCCCTGACGACTACCCTACACTAATCCCTGCTGCCCACCAGATTCCCTACTCTAATCCCTGCTGCCCACCAGATTCCCTACTCTAATCCCTGCTGCCCACCAGTTTCCCTACTCTAATCCCTGCTGCCCACCAGCTTCCCTACTCTAATCCCTGCTGCCCACCAGCTTCCCTACTCTAATCCCTGCTGCCCACCAGCTTCCCTACTCTAATCCCTGCTGCCCACCAGCTTCCCTACTCTATTCCCTGCTGCCCATCAGCTACCCTACACCAAACCTTGCTGCCCTCCAGTTACCCTACACTAATCCCTGCTGCCCACCAGCTACCCTACAATAATCCCTGCTGCCCACCAGCTTCCCTACACTAATCCCTGCTGCCCACCAGCTACCCTGCACTAATTCCTGCTGCCCCGCTAGCAACCCTAACAACTGTAGCAGACTATCTCACCTGATCCAGCTGGCGCCTGCAAGTCCTCTCCTCCTCAGTCTCATCATGCTGCTGTATCTCACAGACACCACTGTTTTCAGATGCCACGTCATCATGCCGTGTCAGGAGTCCTGACATCAAAGGATGATCGGGGACATAGCAGGATTGATTGCTGGGAACCTGTGGTGCAGACCACATGTGGCTACAGGGTAGCGACCAGCATTAACGATCCTCCCCACGGCTTCAGGAGGGCACTGCTGAAACTTCAAAAGCTGATCGGGGACATAGCAGGACTGATTGCTGGGAACCTGTGGTGCAGACTCCATGTGGTTACAGGTTAGCGTCCAGCATTAACAATCCTCCCCACGACTTCAGAAGGGCACTGCCGCAACTTCAAAGGCTGATCGGGGATCTTCTGAGGTCCCAGTCATGCTGCGGCCATGCTTCCACTGTTTCCATGTGCAGTTTCACGCACTGCAGGCACATCGGGGGACACATCACGGACACATCGCGGACACAGGCAGATCTCCGGAAACCTCCCGCTCAGTACACCACTGACGCCACGTGATGATGCCACGTGATGACGCTGTGTTGACACGTCACAGGCTAACGGGAAAACAGCGGGGCTGATTGGCGAAAACCTGTTGGCGCTGTGACTGCCATGCGGACTCTGCCATGCAGACTCTGTGAAACGGCAGATGCGCAGACGCCATGTGGTCAGCGGCCAGCACTACCGATCCTCCCCGCAGCACTATCGATCCCTCCCGGAGAACATGACATGCATGGAGGAGGCGACAGGAGGACTCGAAGGCATCTAATCACGCCCTTCTCTTGCTGGGTAGGTATCGGTATACCGGTAATGGCACTATTTACTTGCTTGTTGGGCGGGGGCGCACAATCAGTAGCACATTTAGCCTTACATTTGGACCATAAGACGCAGGGACTTCCCCCCCCCCCCCCCTTTTGGGGGAGAAAAAGTGCGTCTTATGGTCCGAAAAATACGGTAGGTATAATATTACTATTTGGCCACAAGATGACCCCACGCATTATTTTCCTGTGGGTACTGTTAGTATACGAACAGGAAGTAACGCGCGTATGTGCTAATTTGTTTGTTACAATGACCACGGGCATCTTGATTTAATCTCACCTCGTGAGTCCTTTAAAAGAATTGTGTGCCACACTAAGCCGCCACCCTCACTAAGGCACCCCAAACACTAAGCCACCACCCACAGGTCCTGTACATACTTGCAACCTTCGGTTAGTATACAGGATATGGCATCTTACAAAGGATTCAAATGACCCAAATACAATTGTAGATTACAGCAAACATACATTTACAATTCCACTTAAAGCGGACCCAAACTAAACATTTTTGTAATTCAGAATATTTAGTTGCACCACTCTGACACATACAAAGATAAATAAACGCTCCTTCAAGCCTATGAGCATTTCAGTGCATGCTTTTCACCCTTCTCTTTTCATAACTAGGGTTACACAGGTTGCAGCCATTACTTCTGAGCTTAGTAGGAGGTTTTAGATAATGGGTGTGTTTGTCATCAGCTACCCTCCCTCACAGGGGCATCGTCTATGTGAAATTTCACACAAGCTGAGCTTACCTCCCCTGTGACATCATCGGTAGCAGCCTGTGTTTTGTTTTTGTTTTTTATCTCCTCCACCAGTTTGCCTGAAAAATCCCGGCAATGTGAAAAGAAAGGGAGGGGTTCCTCCAATAAATGTAAAATATTTTATATTTTTCATCATGCAGCTGAAAAAATGATGCTATTTATTATTATAATTTAGAAAATTGATTTTATTTCTGAAATCTTGAATTTTTTATTTGGGTCCACTCTAAAGGAAAATCGAGGTGACATGTGACATGATGAGATAGACATGTGTATGTACAGTGCCAAGCACACAAATAACTATACTGTGTTCCTTTTTTTCTTTCTCTGCCTGAAAGAGTTAAACATCAGGTATGCAAGTGACAGTTTCTGCCTGGGTCGGGACCGGGTCGGACTAGGTCAGACTATAGCATAACCCTCACTGATAAGCAGTTACATCCATATAACACTTTTCTGTCAGTAAATGGCTTCGGAAAGCAGGAAAGAGATAAAAAGGCTCAATAATTCATAGATTTGAGCTCTAGCACACTTCAATGAAGGTGCCATTGAGCAGAGATAATGAGACAGTAAAAACTTAAAAACTAGATTTTAAAAATAAAATAAAACTGTGGGATATCTAAAAAAGTAAATTTTTAGAAAACTGAGGATAGATACCATTGTTTTTCTCATCAGTTGATTTTCACCTCGGATGGCCTTTAACCACTTGAGGACCACAGTTTTTCTACCCCTTAAAGAAAACCTGAAGTGAAGATTAAAAGTCAAAATAAGCATACACAAGTCATACTTACCTTCCATGTAGTCTACTTCTCAGTGTCTTTTTTCTCTCCCGCGTCCTATTTGTTCACTGTGATCAAGGGAATTTTCCGTCCTCCATTTTAAAAATGGCTATTACCCCATAACAGCTTTCTGGTCAGCACACAGTTAAACTGTAACATCGCCCACTTGAACCATAGGGAAACATGGACATTACCTGGTACATCTGTTTTCCTCTCAGCTATAACTGACAGCAACTGATATTTTACTGACAGCAACTGATATATTTCAGATCTGACAAAATATAGTCAGAACTGGAAGGGATTATTGTCAGAAGAAAATGGTGAGCTTCTGAGAGGAACTGATGGTAAGGTAACTATGTAATGTTCATTTGAAGTTACCTCATGTGTTTATTTTAAATATTTTTACTCAGTACAGGTTCTCTTTAAGGACCAGAGCCTTTTTCTCCATTCAGACCACTGCAGCTTTCACGATTTATTGCTCGGTCATACAACCTACCACCTAAATGAATTTTACCTCCTTTTCTTCTCACTAATACAGCTTTTTTTTGGTGCTATTTGATTGCTGCTGCGAGTTTTAGTTTTTATTATATTCATCAAAAAAGACATGAATTTTGTCAAAAAAATGACTTTTTTAACTTTCTGTGCTGACATTTTTCAAATAAAGTAAAATTTCCTATACATTTGAGCGCAAAAGTTATTCTGCTACATGTCTTTGATAAAAAAAAAAAACATTCAGTGTATATTTATTGGATTGGGTAAAAGTTATAGCGTTTACAAACTATGGTGCCAAAAGTGAATTTTCCTATTTTCAAGCATCTCTGACTTTTCTGCCCACCTGTCATGTTTCATGAGGTGCTAAAATTCCAGGATAGTATAAATACCCCCCAAATGACCCCATTTTGGAAAGAAGACATCCCAAAGTATTCACTGAGAGGCATGGTGAGTTCATAGAAGATTTTATTTTTTGTCACAAGTTAGCGGAAAATGACACTTTGTGACAAAAAAAAAAAAAGTTTCCATTTCTTCTAACTTGCGACAAAAAAAATGAAATCTGCCACGGACTCACTATGCTCCTCTCTGAATACCTTGAAGGGTCTACTTTCCAAAATGGGGTCATTTGTGGGGTGTATTTACTGTCCTGGCATTTTGGGGGGTGCTAAATTGTAAGCACCCCTGTAAAGCCTAAAGGTGCTCATTGGACTTTGGGCCCCTTAGCACAGTTAGGCTGCAAAAAAGTGCCACACATGTGGTATTGCTGTACTCAGGAGAAGTAGTATAATGTGTTTTGGGGTGTATTTTTACACATACCCATGCTGGGTGGGAGAAATATCTCTGTAAATGACAATTGTTTGATTTTTTTTTACACACAATTGTCCATTTACAGAGATATTTCTCCCACCCAGCATGGGTATATGTAAAAATACACCCCAAAACACATTATACTACTTATTGATTATTTTTTTTTGATTTTGTTTTTCTTCACAAAGTGTCATTTTCCGCTAACTTGTGACAAAAAATATAATCTTCTATGAACTCACTATACTCCTAACGGAATACCTTGGGGTGTCTTCTTTCTATAATGGGGTCATTTGTGGGGTTCCTATACTGCCCTGGCATTTTAGGGGCCCTAAACCGTGAGGAGTAGTCTTGAAACCAAATGTCGCAAAATGACCTGTAAAATCCTAAAGGTACTCATTGGACTTTGGGCCCCTTAGCGCACTTAGGGTGTAAAAAAGTGCCACACATGTGGTACCGCCGTACTCAGGAGAAGTAGTATAATGTGTTTTGTGGTGTATTTTTACACATACCCATGCTGGGTGGTAGAAATATCTCTGTACATGACAATTGTTTGATTTTTTTTACACACAATTGTCCATTTACAGAGAGATTTCTCCCACCCAGCATGGGTATGTGTAAAAATACACCCCAAAACACATTATACTACTTCTCCTGAGTACGGCGATACCACATGTGTGACACTTTTTTTGCAGCCTAGGTGCGCTAAGGGGCCCAACGTCCTACTCACAGGTCATTTTGAGGCATTTGTTTTCTAGACTACTCCTCACGGTTTAGGGCCCCTAAAATGCCAGGGCAGTATAGGAACCCCACAAGTGACCCCATTTTAGAAAGAAGACACCCCAAGGTATTCCGTTAGGTGTATGGCGAGTTCATAGAAGATTTTATTTTTTGTCACAAGTTAGTGCAAAATGACACTTGGTGAAAAAAACAATAAACATCAATTTCCGCTAACTTTTGACAAAAAAATAACATCTTCTATGAACTCGTCATACACCAAACAGAATACCTTGGGGTGTCTTTTTTCTAAAATGGGGTCACTTGTGGGATTCCTATACCGCCCTGGCATTTTACGGGCCCAAAACCGTGAGTAGTCTGGAAACCAAATGTCTCAAAATGACTGTTCAGGGGTATACGCATCTGCAAATTTTGATGACAGGTGGTCTATGAGGGGGCGAATTTTGTGGAACCGGTCATAAGCAGGGTGGCCTTTTAGATGACAGGTTGTATTGGGCCTGATCTGATGGATAGGAGTGCTAGGGGGGTGACAGGAGGTGATTGATGGGTGTCTCAGGGGGTGATTAGAGGGGAAAATAGATGCACTCAATGCACTGGGGAGGTGAGCGGAAGCGGGTCTGAGGGGGATCTGAGGGTTTGGCCGAGTGATCAGGAGCCCACACGGGGCAAATTAGGGCCTGATCTGATGGGTAGGTGTGCTAGGGGGTGACAGGTGGTGACAGGAGGTGATTGATGGGTGTCTCAAGGTGTGATTAGTGGGGGGGATAGATGCAAGTAATGCACTGGCGAGGTGATCAGGGCTGGGGTCTGAGGGTGTGGGCGGGTGATTGGGTGCCCTAGGGGCAGATAGGGGTCTAATCTGATGGGTAGCAGTGACAGGTGGTGATTGATGGGTAATTAGTGGGTGTTTAGAGGAGAGAACAGATGCAATGCACTTGGGAGGCGATCTGACTGCAGGTCTGCAGGCGATCGGATGGTGTGCGTGGGTGATCAGATTGCCCGCAAGGTGCAGGTTAGGGGCTGATTGATGGGTGGCAGTGACAGGGGGTGATTGATGGGTGGCAGTGACAGGGGGTGATTGATGGGTGATAGGTGATTGGCAGGTGATTGACAGGTGATCATTGGGTTATTACAGGGAAGAACAGATGTAATTTAATGCACTGGCGAATTGATAAGGGGGGGGGGGTCTAAGGGCAATCTGAGCGTGTGGGCGAGTGATTGGGTGCCCGCAAGGGGCAGATTAGGGTCTGATCTGATAGGTAACAGTGACAGGTGGTGATAGGGGGTGATTGATAGGTAATTAGTGGGTGTTTAGAGAAGATAACAGATGTAAACAATACATTTGGGAGGTAATCTGACGGCGGGTTTGCAGGCGATCTAATGGTGTGGGTGGGTGATCAGATTGCCCGCAAGGGGCAGTTTAGGGGCTGATTGATGGGTGGCAGTGACAGGGGGTGGTTGATGGGTGATAGGTGATTGGCAGGTGATTGACAGGTGATCAGTGGGTTATTACAGGGAAGAACAGATGTAATTAATGCACTGGTGAATTGATAAGGGGGGGTCAGAGGGCAATCTGAGCGTGTGGGCGGGTGATTGGGTGCCCGCAAGGGGCAGATTAGGGTCTGATCTGATAGGTAACAGTGACAGGTGGTGATAGGGGGTGATTGATGGGTAATTAGTGGGTGTTTAGAGAAGATAACAGATGTAAACAATACATTTGGGAGGTAATCTGACGGCCGGTTTGCAGGCGATCTAATGGTGTGGGTGGGTGATAAGATTGCCCGCAAGGGGCAGTTTAGGGGCTGATTGATGGGTGGCAGTGACAGGGGGTGGTTGATGGGTGATAGGTAATTGGCAGGTGATTGACAGGAGATCAGTGGATTATTACAGGGAAGAACAGATGTAATTTAACCACTTGCCGACCGCACGCTTATACTGTGCGTCGGCAAAGTGGCAGCTGCAGGACCAGCGACGCATTACTGCGTCGCCAGCTGCAGGCTGATTAATTAGGAAGCAGCCGCTCGCGCGAGCGGCTGCTTCCTGTCAAATCACGGCGGGGGGCTCCGTGAATAGCCTGTGCAGCCCGGATCACCGGGAGGGAGAGGTAGGAGAGGGAGGGGGGTGAATGTCGCCGCGGAGGGGGGCTTTGAGGTGCCCCCCCCCCGCAACTAGCCTGCACGCAGGAGCGATCAGACCCCCCCTGCACATCATCCCCATAGGGGGGAAAAAAGGGGGGCGATCTGATCGCTCTGCGTGCCCTCTGATCTGTGCTGGGGGCTGCAGAGCCCACCCAGCACAGATCCCTTCAAACAGCGCTGGTCCTTAAGGGGGGGTAAAGGGAGGGTCCTCAAGTGGTTAATGCACTGGCGAATTGATAAGGGGGGGGTCTGAGGGCAATCTGAGCGTGTGGGCGGGTGATTGGGTGCCCGCAAGGGGCAGATCAGGGTCTGATCTGATAGGTAACAGTGACAGGTGGTGATAGGGGGTGATTGATGGGTGATTGATGGGTAATTAGTGGGTGTTTAGGGTAGAGAAAAGATGTAAACACTGCACTTGGGAGGTGATCTGATGTCGGATCTGCGGGCGATCTATTGGTGTGGGTGGGTGATCAGATTGCCCGCAAGGGGCAGGTTAGGGGCTGATTGTCGGGTGGCAGTGACAGGGGGTGATTGATGGGTGATTGACAGGTGATCAGGGGGGATAGATGCATACAGTACACAGAGGGGGGGGGGGGGGGGCTGGGGAGAATCTGAGGGGTGGGGGGGTGATCAGGAGGGGGCAGGGGGGGGGGGAATAGCGTTGACAGATAGTGACAGGGAGTGATTGATGGGTTATTAGGGGGGTGATTGGGTGCAAACAGTGGTCTGGGGGCTGGGCAGGGGGGGGTCTGAGGGGCGCTGTGGGTGATCAGGGGGCGGGGGGGCAGATCAGTGTGTTTGGGTGCGACATAGGGTGGCTGCAGCCTGCCCTGGTGGTCCTTCGGACACTGGGACCACCAGGGCAGGAGGCAGCCTGTATAATACACTTTGTATACATTACAAAGTGTATTATACACTTTGTAGCGGCGATCGCGGGGTTAACATCCCGCCGGCGCTTCCGTATGGCCGGCGGGATGTTGCGGCGGGTGGGTGGAGCCAGTTGCCGGGGGAAGCGCACGTCATCAATGACGCGATCGCTCCCCCGGCATGCGAAAAGGACGCAACGCCCTTGGGCGTATTGCGGTCCTTTAGGGATCCACTTTGCCGCCGCCCATCGGCTGTGGGCGGTCGGCAAGTGGTTAAAGCATTCTTGAAGTGAAACAAATAAACCTTATGCTGGGAATACACCATGAGATTTTTTGGCAGATAGATAGTTCGATAGGTAATTTCCGACAGGTCCAATCTTATTTTCGATCGTTTTTCTGATCGATTTCTCATAGAAGTGAATGGAAATCGATTAGAAAAATTATCGGAAAATCTACTGAAAAATCTCATTGCGTATTCCCAACATTATGTTATAATGAATTGTATGTGTAGTACGGATAATTAATAAAACATTAGTAGCAAAAGCACAGAGTCTCATATTTTTATTTTCAGTTATATAGCTTTTTTTATAACATTGCATCATACTGTCACAGTTGCAGTTTTAAAACTACACTTTTAAGCTATAAAACAGAGCAAAAATATTGACCCTTTGACCTTCCTGCAGTAAAACCTTATCTCAAGCTGTTTCTCACTGTTTCTTGGCAGTTTAAGTGCTTCAGAAAACAGGACCGCAGAGTGAGTCGAATAGCTCAGAGAAGCTCTTTTGCATAGAAAACAGAAGATTTTTTTAACTCTTCCTGTACTGGAAAACAATATGTGACTATTTTCTTTGCTACTAATGGTCTATTTTTTGGCAGTCCTAAACGTACAAAACATGATAGTTTTTTTCGCTACAGGTTTGCTTTAATGAAATGTAAATGTGAGCAATCTATCACTTATTGTGCTTCACAAACACTTTAAAAGTGTGTACAGGTCTAATAATACACGTCACTGTGTACAACATTTTATACAAGGAGTCCCCGACTTAATAACGTCCGACATATGAACGTCCCGTTGATAGAACGAGCTGTAGATCCCGTCACGTGAAGTAGAAGATTCCCCTTATGCCTCTGTCCACCCCGTCCTGCGTGCCGCAAGCCTGATAATAGTACAATGTAAGCTACTCACCTCCCCACGGGGGTCCATCACTGTGCGACTTTCCTCTCTGCTTACAGCTCACTCTAATGTCCAGCATCACCTACTGCATGATGCAGGTAATTACACTTCATGCAGGAAGAAATGGCGGGCGCTAGAGTGAGCTGTGAGCAGAGAGGAATATTGCACAGTGATGGACTCCGGCAGGAAGGTGAGTAGCTTACATTGCACTATAACCTAGGAGTGCAGGATGGGGAAGCAGGAGATGGTGACATGGAGGCAAACGGGGACACAAAGAACACACAGGGGATACGAAGGAGGCACAGGGGGGCATGAAAGACACACAGGCGGGCAGGAAGGAGAAAAGGGGACACAAAGGTGGCATATGGGGACAGGAAGGATGCAAATGGGGGCATGAAGGAGGCCCAAAGGGACACAAAGCAGGAACGGGGGCACAAGGGGACATAAAAGACGCACAGAAGGGCATGAAGGACGCACAGGGGGCACGAAGAATGCCAGGGGGGGTGGGGACAATGAGGCACAGGGTGACGCAGAAAGGAACAAGGAAGCACAAGTTGAGATAGAAGGAGGGACACAATGGAGGCAAAGGATGGCACAGAGGAGGTACAGGGGAACACTAGAGGCAAAGGAGGGCACAGAGGAGGTACAGGGTAACACTAGAGGCAAAGGAGGAAACAGAGGAGGTACAGGGGAAAACTAGAGGCAAAGGAGGGCACAGAGGAGGTACAGGGGAACACTAGAGGCAAAGGAGGAAACAGAGGAGGTACAGGGGAAAACTAGAGGCAAAGGAGGGCACAGAGGAGGTATAGGGGAACACTAGAGGCAAAGGAGGGAACAGAGGAGGTACAGGGGAGCACAGAGGGGAACACTAGAGGCAAAGAGAGTCACAAAGAAGGAACGGGGACAGAGGCGGAACAACGTTCCAACTTAAGAACAGATTCAGGTTAAGAATGAACCCACAGTCCTTATCTCATTCGTTAACGTAACTGTATACAGTTTGAGTTTTCAACTCTTGTAAAATATATTGCATTTATCAGAACATAAAACAGCAGAGTTATCCTTTAACAATGACATCAGCTTGTTTTAAACACCTCTGTTGGGATTTATAATATTTCATCGGCAGTTGTTTATACTTTCATATCAAAGCGCTTTGCCTTCTGTGGTTATTAATGACCAATTTGAGCCAGCTTTATTTAAAATAAAGCTGTCAGCCGTGAACAGCGGTAACAGAAGAGGGAGGTATGGCCAGGGCATTTATAGCCCATGTCTGATGAAAGGAGTTCATTTCTTGGCCGCATGAGGTTTAAACCGATGCAGCTGAATTGCTTTTTGATCCTCCACTTTCATTATGGTCTCCACAGTCCAGCAACTGCAGGCTTTTACGTGTTTTATTTATATTTATTGTAAATCACATTAATAAATTCAACCCGGCTAAACATTATAGCATGTACTGGAGTATGATACAAGAGAAAAGGCATGCATTGATCTATGACTCTCTATGGCTTTTGAATCACAGTATAATAAAATAGCATGTTATTTTGTCATAATTTCGTTACTAAATAATAAATCTGAAAATTCTCTAAAATATAGATAGACAGCTTTGGGATGTTTTAAGTTTGTGCTTTAAAGCAAACCTGAATTGGGCATAAAAGTTATTAAAAAAGCACATATCCCCCATGCACTGAGTGTGTATATTCACAAGCTGTCCCATCCATTCCATTCATACGCTTGCGCAGTGCACTTCTGGCCACGAGAGCACGCTGTAGGACATGCGCAGCCCGGCTGGCGCCTGCTCACTAACTCTCGACCTGGCCGACCAGAAGAGGATCCTGGGGGGCTTTTAGGTGAGCTACGGGGGGGCAGAGAGGAAAACAGGGGTAGCGTTGGGCATAATGACAGGTAGTAGTATCTGCCTGCTCCCCCCAATTCTCCAATTTTCTTGAGTTTGGTATCCTTAAAGTATCCTCCGGTTTTCATTGATATTTAAACATTTACAGAGTAGGTTTAATGTTTTACTGTCTCTAATCAGTTGCACAGAGATAGAAAAAGGTCAATAGTTCATGTATTTTATCTCTCCCTGCCTTCAGAAGTTGTATTCTGCCAGGAAAACTTTTATGGCTGTAATTTGCTTATCGGTGATGTCTGCTATATTCCTGACAAGATAGAAGCTGTCACTTCCATGCCTAGAAATTAACCCTTTCAGGAAGCAAAATAAAACAAGCAAAAGAGCCTGGTAACCTATTGCCTTGGGTGCACTTTAAGTTCTGGGCAAATATGGCTGTTAGAGCACTTAAAGGACCACGACCACAAAATAATTGTAAAATCTAAAATACGTGTGTACACATCTATATACATTTCTCCCAGAGTAAGACGCACTATACATTACCTTTTTCCTATGTTGCTGTCACTTCCAGTAGGTAGTAAAAATGTGACAGATCTGACAGCGTTTGGATTAGTCCATTTCTTCAGGGGGGATTCTCAGTATTTATTTCATTCTTTACAAAGGTACCCGCTGAAATGGATCTATACATGCTGGCAGGGCAGTCTCCCTACCTGTTTGCACGGTATTTTGGCAGTTGGACTGAGAAATTGCTATTCAGTAAGTGCTTTTGAAAGTAAAATAAAGAAAACTCTAAGAATCCCCCATGAGGAGATGGACTAGTCCAAAGCCTGTAATATTCTTACTACCTACTGTAAAATAGCTACATAGGGAAAAAAAATATTTACAGTGCAGTTTATTCTGGAACAAATGTACATTTTAGACATATGTATACACATGTGTTTTAAGTTTTTTGCAAAGCTTATCCTGGGTGTTTCTTGGAATCCAGAAGATTTGGGGCACCCATGGAAGGAGAACTATGTAACTTACATATAGCCAGGCTCTATGTACATGACAAGAATCACTTCTATGCTGCCTCCTGCACTGCACAGTGGGAAGCGGGTCTAGTTAGTCCAGCAGAAGGATATTGCAAGTATTCATAAGCACCTAAGTAGCTGTAGGGTTGTCACTGCTAAATGCAGTGCCAGTCTCCTCATCTACATGCCCACAGTATGATATCAGACCCTGCCCCTCCCTCACAAATTGCAGAGAGAGGAGGGTGGTGAGATTACAACCCAGTGTGAACAGAGGAGGACAGGGCTGGAACTGAATCCCGATTTAAAGCAACTAAGAACCTTTTTCCCTAAAATATGTAGAATGAACCACCCTCAGGGAGGGTTCATAAATAGAATGGACTGTAGGAGGTGTGGGTGACTGGCATAATAACTTACCTTCAGTGGTGGCTACTCTCTTGCCCTCCATCCTAAGGTAGGCCTCCCTCTTCGCCTGGGGAACACGCATGTGCTGCAGTTCCAAGCTTACACGGCAGTGTTGCGCTTCTCTGACCACTGCCGTGCATGCTGGGAGATGTAGTCCCTTGACGTGTTCAATTATTTTTTTCAGCTTTCCTTTTTAAACACATTTACAAAATGAAAAAAAAAATTATAAGCATCCAAATACAGGGAGTCCCCACTTACGAACGACCGCCGATACGAGCCCCCACAATGTCAGGATGTCCTTTTATCGTCCCCCTGTCCTCCTCCACTCCCCCTGAATAGATGAAAGCAGTAACAGTGTGTCTCTGACCTAATCCATCAGTGCTCACGGAGCTTCCTCACTGCTCCCCTAGTGCCGGCTTCTGCTGATGACTTGATCAGCAGAAGCCAGAACTAGGTGAGCAGTAAGGGAGAAGAGAGGTCTCTGATCAACACCGACACTAATGGATTAGGTGAGCTGTGCTTTCATCTATTCAGGGGGAACAGAGGAGGACACGGGGGGAGTGGAGGAGGACACAGGGGAAAGAGAAGGAGGATAAAGGGAGACAGAGGATATATGGGAGACACAGGAGGAGACGTGGGTGACACAGGAGGACATATGGGGGAAAGAGGAGGAGACATGCAGGACACAGAACAACACATGGGGGACACAGGAGGACACATGGGGGGCACAGGAGGACACAAAACGTACAAGAGGGACACAATTATTGGGAGAGGACATCTACAAGATGCTTCTGAACCATGGAGCACCAGGTTTAGTATATTTTTTCCCCAGGTTTTTGCTCTCTATACTTAGATGTGTCTTATAGTTTAGATCATCTTATATTCTGAAAAATACAGTAAAAATTTGGAACCTAATCTATATTACCAAATATATAATTGCTAAACAAAGTTGATTTTTTTTACAGGATTTTTTATTGCAGGTTTTGGGCAGAAGAAGAATTATATCAAACCTTGTACGAATATTACATAGTACTACTGTCCTCTGAGCTGAGGTGGCTCACTGTGTGTGGTATTTAATAAGTGTCAGATATTCTTGTAGAATCATAATATGCAGATGCGTGTAAATGAACACATTCTGCAAAGCTGGTTGTTTTCAGCTGCTGATTGAGAGATCTGTGTGAATACACCACTTGGCCTGGGTTCAACATAAATGAAATCCAATTTTCTAGAGATCACTTAAGTACAGTTAAATAAATAAATCCTAAAAATATTTATTTTTGCTCAAAAGCTGACATACATCTGTATTTAGCTCTTAAAAATATTCTTAGCTTTGTCAACTGCACGAGTTCAAGAAAGCTACGAGGAGAGCGTGTGATTTCAAGTCAATTTCTACAGCTTCCGCCGTGTGTGTCCTGACCCTGCACATAGCAATTAATGTCAGAGGGACAATTAATCGTTATTGATTTCACAGTGATAATCAGAGGAAGAGACAGAATAGAAGCCAAAAAGGATAGTTTTGTGAGAAAATGTTCAGGCTGCCCAATGCAAACTAAATTACCCCGTCATGTTGCAACTTCAACCTATTGCCTAATTTGAAGCAAGATAAGTTTTCCTGCATAGGTGAAATGTTTTTCAATTAACTGCAGATTTAAGATAAATACAGCGCTGTAGATAATTGCGAGCGCTGTAAAAACAGAACAGGAGATTTGGGCGCAGCTGGCGCCACCAAAGGTCATAATGAAAATTACAGCTATAGCGGTGCTTAGTGTGAGAGAACGCGGAAAAGCCGCCACGTGTGCTGCTGAGGAGGCGGCTGATTCCGCGTCCAATGCGGTGGTTTGCGCGCGGAAGCGTGTATCTGGTAGCAGGGCAAAACGCGGAAAAGCCACCGCATGCAACAACAGTAAGGCGGCTGGTTCCGTGTCCAGCGTGGCGGTTTGCACGCGGCAGCGTGTGTCTGGTGTGGCTGAGTCTGTTAGTGCACACAGGCTTAGGAATACGCGCGCGCGCTGAGAGGCAGAATTCTTATACTGGGCAGAGAGAGTCAGCTGATCACGCCGATCAGCTGACTCCAGAGCAGGATACTATTGGTTGATCAATTAGGGGTGGTGCTGGAGAGCACTACTCCATATATAGTTACTGCTGGCCAGTTGCAAGTTGTCTGCCGTTGCGAACACTACGTGGAAGCATTCAGACCTTAGTCAGATCCAACAGTGTGTTTGAACCAGGAGGACCTGGGAATTCACACTGAGCCAGATTACTTGAACTGTTATTCTGTTTATGCTTGAGCTAGTTCCAGGGTGTAGAGACCAAGGATCTCACACCCAGACTAGGGAACTGTATTATCATTTGTGTTATACTCCAGACTAGTTCCAGGGTGCTGAGACCATGGACCTCGCACTCAGACTAGGGAACTGTATTATCATTTGTGTTATACTCCAGACTAGTTCCAGGGTGCTGAGACCACGGACCTCCCTTTATTAATACGGATATTTGAAGATTGGTGAGTAGTCTCTCTCCCCCCCCCCCCCCCCCCCCCCCCTTCTCGATTTCTTTGATTTTTTCGATATATTAATATTTATGCATGTTCTTGTGTGATTTGCTGTGATGACTTCCATTTATTGACCGTTATTTTGTGCGATCGATGGTCACCACTCCATCTGTGCCCGAAGGTGAGCGGGCAGTTAATATACTGTTACCACCCTTATGTCCTTGCATTCTGTGTGCAGTTTTGCTGTGTTGACCTGTTTCTTTATGCCTCTCCCCTTTTTTCTGGCGCTATGTGTGGTTGGGTGCACTGGCTTATGTGTGCCCGAAGGTGAGCGGGCAGCTAATATATGATAACCATCCCAGATCACACTGATTTGTTATGACTTGGTGATGCCTGGAGGTGAGCAGGCAGATTTCCACTCACGGTCGGTTGTACTGGAGTACTTGAACCTTATCTGTGTGATGAAGTGATCAGTTATGTTATCTTTATCTTTTTCTTTTTTGTAGGATCAACCAGTATTTTGTTTTTGGATATGGAGATCTCGGAAGTATTCCATCTTTATAGGGATCGGTTCATTTATGGATTATCCTTCAGTGACCACTCTTGAATTTCCTGTCTTTTGTTGCAATATGAAATTCAACCACAAGATGCCAGCATTATCCCCTTTCGGACCTATTGCGTTTTGTCATTTGTTTTTTGTCAAGAAATTTACTATGTAGATTGTTAATTACATGTATATTATATCCATGTTGTATTGTCTTAATGTAATGGATATTTTGTATTATAGACCCAGCTATGGAAATATTTTTAATAGGATCGGCTTTGGTGCGGCTTGGCACGCACGGAAGTCCGATCATGAGCGGAGCGTCTGCTGCGTCATATGACGCAGCCTCGCTCCGTTCTACGTGGCCACGTAGTATCGCGAGAGGTGCAGCGGGTACATTAGGGATTGCAACATTGCTTGGCGTAGCCTCCATAGAAGCAGCCGCTCGCTGCGAACGTGCAAGGCTTTATCCCCCAGTCTCCTCGGATGCAGCCACTCCTTTGGTAAGCACTTTGCACTTTATTATATCTGGGCACTAGCGTACTAGGACCTCACTTGGATTCATGATTTTGTGCTATCATATTATATTTTTTGTTCATTCTATTTGCACGATTTCTAGTCACTGTATTTTAATTATACATGTCATATACCTATATATAATCTTTATACATGTTTTTGGGTTCTACTCCACTTGAGTGGATTTTTTTGTATTTTTGTATTTTCAGCACCTAGCACTTTATTCATTGATTGTATTAGTACAGGTCCGCATTATATTCAACTTAGCACCAGGCACTTTTTGTACGTTGCTGCTACCAGGATTTCCGATTACCTTCGGCTTTAGACAGGGGCTTTTAACTATCTGTTTTTATCTATTTGTGATGTTTGATTCAGTCCTCAATAAACTATATTTGATACATTGAGATGACTTCCAGCATTCTATATGATTATTTATGGCTTTTTTGATTGGGCTCCTTTCCTTAGTTCCAGGGTGGAGAGACCACGGACCTCACACCTAGAGATGAGCGTAATGACCTAATTACGATTTCGCGAAATTTCGCGTAATTAGTGTAATTACGATTATGGCCGTAAGTACATAATCGTAATGAAGAAGGATTTCGCGAAATTTCGCGTAAGCGTAATTTTCGCGTAATTTTCGCATTACAATGGTTATTTGTTCATGCCGTAATTTCGCATTAAACGCTACCGTAATTTCGCGTTAAACCGTAACGCTCCGTATAATATAAAAAAGCCACCGACTTTAAGGGTTAATAGCAAAGCCCCCTTAAATGCTAAGAGCCTCAAATTTGGAGAATATATTAAGGAGATCAGGAGGAATAAGAGGAAAAATTTTTTTTTCAAAAAGACCTTATAGTTTTTGAGAAAATCGATGTTAAAGTTTCAAAGTAAAAATGTATACATTTAAAAACCCGCCGACTTTAACGGTTAATAGCAAAGCCTGCTTAAAGTTTAGGAACGCCAAATTCCTAGGGTATATTAAGGGGATCAGTGGGAATAAGAGGAAAAAAATTTTTTTCAAAAAGACCTTATAGTTTTTGAGAAAATCGATTTTTAAGTTTCAAGGGCAAAAATGTCTTTTAAATGCGGAAAATGTCAGTTTTTTTTGCACAGGTAACAATAGTGTATTATTTTCATAGATTCCCCCAAGTGGGAAGAGTTTTACTTACTTCGTTCTGAGTGTGGGAAATATAAAAAAAAAACGACGTGGGGTCCCCCCTCCCAGACCTCTTTAACCCCTTGTCCCCCATGCAGGCTGGGATAGCCAGAATGCGGAGCACCGGCCGCGTGGGGCTCCGCACCCTGACTATACCAGCCCGCATGGTCCATGGATTGGGGGGTCTCGGAAGGGGAGGGGCAGCCAAGCTTTCCCCTCCCCCTCCGAGCCCTTGTCCAATGCAAGGACAAGGGGCTCTTCTCCACCTCCGATGGGCGGTGGAGGTGGAGGCCGCGATTTCCTGGGTGGGGGGTTCATGGTGGAATCTGGGAGTCCCCTTTAAAAAGGGGTCCCCCAGATGCCCACCCCCCCCTCCCAGGAGAAATGAGTATAGAGGTACTTGTACCCCTTACCCATTTCCTTTAAGAGTTAAAAGTAAATAAACACACAAACACATAGAAAAAGTATTTTAATTGAACAAAAAACATAACCACGAAAAAAGTCCTTTAATATTCTTAATTAACCATTAATACTTACCTGTCCCTTTAAATAAATGATCCCACGCAATATCCTCAGAAATGTTCTATCAGTTACAATGTAACAAAGTTATTACAATGTAACAACTTTGTTACATTGTAACTACGCCGCACCCGACGTCACTCGCCGCCAGGCGCGGAGCTGGGGGGGGTCGGGGTAGGACAAGTGCCCCGGGGCGCCTGGTCCCCGAGGGCGCCCTCAGCCTGGCTGAGCTGCGGGGTTTTTTTTTTTTTGCGGCGGAGGGGAGGGGAGCAGCGCAGAGAAGAGGGAGAGCTGTGCGGACGGTGGGGAAGGGGGGCCATATCCCCCCTCCTTCCCTCACCTTAGGTGCTCTCTCTCTCCCTCGCTGTCCCCTCCAATGTCCGGGTGGCTGGCCTGGCAGCGGCGGGCGGAACTCACCTCCGTCTCGCTCCAGCGCCGGCCGGAAGTTCGAGTGCGCAGCCGCTGCTCTGGTCTGGACCAGACCAGAGTAGTGGCAGATCCATCCGGCGCTGCGACGAGACGGAGGTAAGTTCCGCCCGCCGCTGCCAGCCTGAGCCACCCGGACATTGGAGGGGACAGCGAGGAAGGGAGAGCAGCTCTTCTCTGCGCTGCTCCCCTCCTGCTGGGGAGGGGGACACCTGACCTGGCTACCTACTCTGGGCACATATACCCCTGGCTACATATACTGGACATATATCCCTGGCTACCTACTCTGGGCACATATACCCCTGGCTACCTACTCTGGGCACATATACCCCTGGCTACCTACTCTGGGCACATATACCCCTGCCTACATATACTGGGCACATATACCCCTAACTACATATACTGGGTACATATACCCCTGGCTACATATACTGGGCATTTATACCCCTGGCTACATATACTGGGCACATATACCTCTGGCTACATATACTGGGGACACATACCCCTGCCTACATATACTGGGCACATATACCCCTGGCTACCTGTTCTGTGGACATCTCTACCCCTGGCTACCTGTTCTGGGGACATCTATACTGCTGGCCACCTATTCTGGGGACACCTATAGACCTGGGGCTACCTATTTTTGGGCAAGCATTGTTGTCAGATTGAGTGTATTTTGGGGAACTGCTGCCAGGTGAGAGGTGTCTACCATATTAAGGGGACATTCTACCTATTTATGTGAAATGCTGTCTATTTATGTGCCTCATGACTGCTGAATTTGTCTTGTTGGGGGCCTCATGGTTACTGAATTTGTCTTGTTGGGGGCCTCATGATTTGTTGGGGGCCTCAAGATCGCTGAATTTGTCTTGTTAGGGGCCTCATGATTGCTGAATTTGTCTTGTTAGGGGCCTCATGATTGCTGAATTTGTCTTGTTGGGGGCCTCAGGATTGCTAAATTTGTCTTGTTGGGGGCCTCGTGTTTGCTCATGATTGCGGAATTTGTCTTGATGGGGGTGGGGGGCTCATGATTGCTGAATTTGTCTTGGAACATGCTGGAAGGTACATACTGAGGGAGGGTGGGTGAGCGTGAGCCTGCTAACCTCCATGTACATTTGAAGGGGCGTGACCAAATGTGGAGTACCCATAACCACGCCCACATTTGGTCACGACCCTTCACCTTAGGGGGCGCATTAATAGTCTTTGTCCCCGGGCGCTGAAAACCCTAGCTACGCCTCTGCTCGCCGCTCACCCGCCGCATACACTTACGCGTCCTTGCAGGACGCTAAGTCCCCGCCGGCTCCCGCTGTCCACCCCGCCCACATCTGTCACCCACATGTCACCCACATGTGGGTGACATGTGGGTGACATGTGGGAGAGGCGGGGAGGGCAGCGGAGCCGGCGGGGACTTAGCGTCCTGCACGGACCCGACAGAGCTCTGAGCTATATAGCTCAGAGCTCTGAGAAGCATCTTTGTATTTGGGCTCCAAGGAGCCCCATTGGTCCTTAGCAGACCAATGGGGTTCCTTCAAATCAGAAGGAACCCCATTGGTCTGCTAAGGACCAATGGGGCTCCTTGGAGCCCAAATACAAAGATGCTTTCGAGAGCTCTGAGCTATAGCTCAGAGCTCTTTCGGGTCCTGCAGCACAGACGCGGAGGCGGCGGCGGCGGTGAGTGACGTCGGGTGCGGCGTAGTTACAATGTAACAAAGTTGTTACATTGTAATAACTTTGTTACATTGTAACTGATAGAACATTTCCGAGGATATTGCGTGGGATCATTTATTTAAAGGGACAGGTAAGTATTAATGGTTAATTAAGAATATTAAAGGACTTTTTTCGTGGTTATGTTTTTTGTTCAAATAAAATACTTTTTCTATGTGTTTGTGTGTTTATTTACTTTTAACTCTTAAAGGAAATGGGTAAGGGGTACAAGTACCTCTATACTTATTTCTCCTGGGAGGGGGGGTGGGCATCTGGGGGACCCCTTTTTAAAGGGGACTCCCAGATTCCACCATGAACCCCCCACCCAGGAAATCGCGGCCTCCACCTCCACCGCCCATCGGAGGTGGAGAAGAGCCCCTTGTCCTTGCATTGGACAAGGGCTCGGAGGGGGAGGGGAAAGCTTGGCTGCCCCTCCCCTTCCGAGACCCCCCAATCCATGGACCATGCGGGCTGGTATAGTCAGGGTGCGGAGCCCCACGCGGCCGGTGCTCCGCATTCTGGCTATCCCAGCCTGCATGGGGGACAAGGGGTTAAAGAGGTCTGGGAGGGGGGACCCCACATCGTTTTTTTTTATATTTCCCACACTCAGAACGAAGTAAGTAAAACTCTTCCCACTTGGGGGAATCTATGAAAATAATACACTATTGTTACCTGTGCCAAAAAAAACTGACATTTTCCGCATTTAAAAGACATTTTTGCCCTTGAAACTTAAAAATCGATTTTCTCAAAAACTATAAGGTCTTTTTGAAAAAAAAATTTTTCCTCTTATTCCCACTGATCCCCTTAATATACCCTAGGAATTTGGTGTTCCTACACTTTAAGCAGGCTTTGCTATTAACCGTTAAAGTCGGCGGGTTTTTAAATGTATACATTTTTACTTTGAAACTTTAACATCGATTTTCTCAAAAACTATAAGGTCTTTTTGAAAAAAATTTTTTTCCTCTTATTCCTCCTGATCTCCTTAATATATTCTCCAAATTTGAGGCTCTTAGCATTTAAGGGGGCTTTGCTATTAACCCTTAAAGTCGGCGGCTTTTTTATATTATACGGAGCATTACGGTTTAACGTGAAATTACGGTAGCGTTTAATGCGAAATTACGGCATGAACGAAACGCGAAATTTCGCGTTGAAAATTACGCTTACGGTATTTTCAATTACGATTTTAATGGCAATTTCGCTACGCTAATTTTGCATCGTAATCGCAAATTTCGCATGCGTAATTATAGTAATGCGAAATTACGAAAATTTCAGCTCAACTCTAGTCTACTCACACCCATTGTTTGATATCTGTTATGACTTATTGCTTTCTTGACTACTCCTCTGTCCTCTGATTCGGTACCTCGCATATCTGATATTCCGTTACCAGACCCTGCTTGCCTTGGATACCGAATCAGCCTTCTGTCTTTGGATGTGGAACAGAGGCGCCAGCAGGATAAAAATTCATAAAAATTTTAAAATTGCTTGGAGGAAGTGGTGGGCTTGCCTCCCAAAAGCAGACAAGACATCCTGTTTTTATATAAGTAAACACATTTATTTATACGATACCCCAAAAGGAAATGCAACGCGTTTCGCAGGTCAAGCCCGCTTCATCAGGCAAATAAGGGGTTAACTGTAGATGAAAACAAACACAATAAACAGTAATGGCTATAATGAGGACTATATAGTTGCTACAATAAACAGTAATGGCTATAATGAAGGCTATACAGTTGCTACAGACTGTGGAAAAATGCAAACAATATTGCTGGTATGCAATAGATGAAAACAAACACAATAAACAGTAATGGCTATAATGAGGACTATATAGTTGCTACAGACTGTGGAAAAAAGCAGACAATATTTCTGGTATAAATCCATTAACCCTTCGCACACTCACATGCAAATGTTCAAACAAATGCATTCACAGATTCACTCATCCAGGCACAACTGTTATCCCTACAGCTAAATTAAAAGCCAGGGTTTTAGTTCACAGAAGAATGCATTCTTATGCTTAGTCACCTATACTGCGCAGAAGTACCCAGGTAAACATAGGTGTCCTAACTCTGGCCCTGTAACATGCATAGTGCAGACATGCAAACACATTCATTGCATCAAACCTATCAATGGATTAGGAGCACACATCCTAACTTCCTCTCCTGGGAAAGACGGTGCATCTTACCAATCGCACAAGGGAGCTAACGTTATGTGTCCACGTGCACCATGCGCATACACCAGCATAAGCTGTGTGCATGCTGACAAATACATACAGGGGAAGGAGGGAGTGCACTGAATTGGACCCTAGCCACAGGGGTCAGTAGTAAAATGGAAATACATATATCCAGGCACATCGCCTCTAGTTAGGACATTAAATAAATTATTAGGGAAAGGGAGGTGCTGAAGGGGGTGTGGCTAGAAAACAGCAAAAATCCATTAACCCTTCGCACACTCACATGCAAATGTTCAAACAAATGCATTCACAGATTCACTCATCCAGGCACAACTGTTATCCCTACAGCTAAATTAAAAGCCAGGGTTTTAGTTCACAGAAGAATGCATTCTTATGCTTAGTCACCTATACTGCGCAGAAGTACCCAGGTAAACATAGGTGTCCTAACTCTGGCCCTGTAACATGCATAGTGCAGACATGCAAACACATTCATTGCATCAAACCTATCAATGGATTAGGAGCACACATCCTAACTTCCTCTCCTGGGAAAGACGGTGCATCTTACCAATCGCACAAGGGAGCTAACGTTATGTGTCCACGTGCACCATGCGCATACACCAGCATAAGCTGTGTGCATGCTGACAAATACATACAGGGGAAGGAGGGAGTGCACTGAATTGGACCCTAGCCACAGGGGTCAGTAGTAAAATGGAAATACATATATCCAGGCACATCGCCTCTAGTTAGGACATTAAATAAATTATTAGGGAAAGGGAGGTGCTGAAGGGGGTGTGGCTAGAAAACAGCAAAAATCCATTAACCCTTCGCACACTCACATGCAAATGTTCAAACAAATGCATTCACAGATTCACTCATCCAGGCACAACTGTTATCCCTACAGCTAAATTAAAAGCCAGGGTTTTAGTTCACAGAAGAATGCATTCTTATGCTTAGTCACCTATACTGCGCAGAAGTACCCAGGTAAACATAGGTGTCCTAACTCTGGCCCTGTAACATGCATAGTGCAGACATGCAAACACATTCATTGCATCAAACCTATCAATGGATTAGGAGCACACATCCTAACTTCCTCTCCTGGGAAAGACGGTGCATCTTACCAATCGCACAAGGGAGCTAACGTTATGTGTCCACGTGCACCATGCGCATACACCAGCATAAGCTGTGTGCATGCTGACAAATACATACAGGGGAAGGAGGGAGTGCACTGAATTGGACCCTAGCCACAGGGGTCAGTAGTAAAATGGAAATACATATATCCAGGCACATCGCCTCTAGTTAGGACATTAAATAAATTATTAGGGAAAGGGAGGTGCTGAAGGGGGTGTGGCTAGAAAACAGCAAAAATCCATTAACCCTTCGCACACTCACATGCAAATGTTCAAACAAATGCATTCACAGATTCACTCATCCAGGCACAACTGTTATCCCTACAGCTAAATTAAAAGCCAGGGTTTTAGTTCACAGAAGAATGCATTCTTATGCTTAGTCACCTATACTGCGCAGAAGTACCCAGGTAAACATAGGTGTCCTAACTCTGGCCCTGTAACATGCATAGTGCAGACATGCAAACACATTCATGTGAACTAAAACCCTGGCTTTTAATTTAGCTGTAGGGATAACAGTTGTGCCTGGATGAGTGAATCTGTGAATGCATTTGTTTGAACATTTGCATGTGAGTGTGCGAAGGGTTAATGGATTTTTGCTGTTTTCTAGCCACACCCCCTTCAGCACCTCCCTTTCCCTAATAATTTATTTAATGTCCTAACTAGAGGCGATGTGCCTGGATATATGTATTTCCAATATTTCTGGTATGCCATAGATGAAAACAAACACAATAAACAGTAATGGCTATAATGAGGACTATATAGTTGCTACAATAAACAGTAATGGCTATTCTGTCTTTGTTCTTTATCTGTCCGTGTGTTACCGACCAGGCGTGTCCGACCTCGAGAGCTATCTCTCCTCTTAAGAGATAGACTCCAGACCAGATAGTGACATCCACCTTCAGGTGTCACTCACTCTCTGGCCCTTCCTGTCTCCAGCCTGACTCCACCCCTTGGAGAGTCTTAGGCTGCTGGAAGGTTCCTGTACTCTCAGAGCAGTATTCCTTTACTGCCTAATATCACCTGCCCAGCAGGTGCATTACTCAAAGTACTACTGTTACACCAAACACTTACATACCTATAGGTGTCCAGAGGTTAGCAATATATCTGTATTATTGGTGATTCTGCAGATCATCAATAATCAGGTATATATCTGCATTGTTGGTGATACTGCAGATCAACAATAATCAGATTCTCTCTGCATGCCGACACCAATCGTTACACTTAGTAAGTAATTTGGGCGCCATCGAAACATGAAGCACAAATTATTATAAAAACACTGTAATTTGACCACCAGCAATAGCTGGAAGCCAAATTACATATTTCCCCACTATCCACAGCAGCCTGGAGGGGGAATAGTAAATAACGCCACCGGGATTTGTGCAGGATCAGCGTGAGCCCTTTATCAGCTTTATCCTGCAGCTAAGTCTCCCGTCCTGAATTATATGGATGCAAATACAGGTACGCCTTGCTCCAGAAAAAGCACATATTCTTCTGAGCAGATTGAAGACATAGACGTCAAGATTAACATTAGTCAAGGGCCTGTACAAAAGTGAATAGCTAATTAAACTCTGTTTATAGCAGATCCATCCAGGATACCGCATTTGTACAAATCAACAAATTATTAGAAATAACTTGTGTGTAACTGTTAATTGTTTTAGATCGATGTGCCCCTTCATGACTGTGTTGGCCAAGCAGCCTCTTTTGTGGGTAACCTCACCTCAAGTACTCCTTGATCTGTACATATGAGTACTTAAAAATTGTCTTAAAATGCTTTTCAAACATTCCCTGATGCTTTTAATTAATGATTAATACTTATTTGGGTTAATTTATACATGGTTTATAATTTAGTTTTTTTAATCTTTAAACGTCTTATAATAGATTGCGTATGACATTCAAGTACCCCGGAGCCACACTAAAGTACCCCTGTAGTGCGCGTACCATGTGTTGAGAACCTAAGTCTTAGATTACTGAGATAACTGCACACAAAAAGCTGAACAAATAGTTATTTCAAAGAGAAGATAAAAAAGTATCTCCTAGGAGGAAACAAAGGAGAAGACGTAAATTGCATATGGGCCCTATAGCGTTTTTCTTTTTCTTACCTCGTGATCTAGATAACATTTATTAGGAATAAATAATTTATTAGGAATAAATAATTAGGAATAGATCACATTTATTAGGGATATCCCTTTATTCCCTTGTATACCAAACATGCAAGGAAATTTGCCAGTGTGTAGCACAGCACCAAGTTACCTAAGTCATATAATTCAACTTCTTGGACATCATATAACTTGCAGACAGCTGACTTGGATCCCATAAGTGCAAGGAACAGACAATTGATGATTTGCACCCTGTATGGACAGATTTTAGATGGCCGTGTGTAACAGCAGGAATGTTGACATACCCCCGCGTCCAACAATTTACTAGTGGTAAATTGACTAATGTACCTCAAGAAGAAAAATCCACTTTAATGAATTACTGTATGTTCACTGTCAATGGAACTTTTAGGGAAATACGAAATTCACTTTTTCTCATGAGTTTTCTCCTATGAGATAATTTTTCATCTTCAATTTAACTTTTACCAAAAAGTGAAAAAGTACTGTCAAAATTATTTTGTGTATTTGTTTGCTTGCTGGTGGTGTAAAAGGCAGTTTATTTACCAGTTGTGAAAATATCACCTAGGAGAAAACTTGGGTGAAAAAATGAACTGCATATGGGCCTAAGACCTTTACTAGGCATCTACACTGCCTATTCCTACCCACAAAACAAAGCATAACAATTGCAGTTATTAGTGCTGATAAGGTCTTCTCTCCTTCACACCCCTTTCACATAAATGCCAGTGCTTGGCCAAGCCAACAAGTTGTGTTTATGCGCTAGCAGGGGACTCTTAGTGTGACTTGATTATGCCTGCAAGTCCTAGTCCTCCCCTCTCATTTGTATTGGTTCACGTGTGCTGATCTCACATGACTATTATACCCCCACCGTGTCACGACAGAGCCACGCCTCCTGCTGACAGACATCCTGGAAGGGAGTTCAGAGTTTCAGTGGCAGTAGCAGCCACACCTCTTGTGCAGTCAGCTGCAAATTGAGGAAGTGAGTTGTGTGAGCGTCACACCCCCTCCTAGGAGTGACCACAATAGGGTGGAACTCTGGGATGAAACAGTGGGCTGCCTCTAGAAGCTCATAGAGAGCCAAGCTGAAGCTCCAGCATGAAGTCATAGTCAAAATATTGGGGTTCGTGTTAGTTTAATGAGGAAGGAAGGGTTGGGGTACATTGGCATTTATTATTGTCAGGTATTGGTGGTGGTGGGACAGAAGCAGAAAATGTGTTGTTGAGCATTAATAATCTTTATTTTCATTACACTTGGTAAATTCCACTCCGTAAAAATATATCTAGACCAATTTGGATGAATCTGAGAAGCAGAAACATCTGAGGGGCACATGGGAAAATGGTTCCAGAATGTAAATGATGTTTACATTGAGCCACATTACATCCTCTTTCCCAGGTTGTAGAATTCATTCATGGTTGTTCCCACCATAAAGGTAAAACAGGATCATCAGTTGACAGAAAAACATATAAACAATGTACCGTATATTCCGACTAATAGATTTTAATGCAAAACAGATGCGATGCTATTTTTAGTATCTGAAAAGTAGTTTAAAGTTAGCTAACAATAAATGTTTTTATTTGCAGTGAAGCTGGCTAATCATATTACATGATGCACTGATCCACTGACTTTTGTATTTCCTTTTAGTCTTCAGTAAACTCAGATTAATGGTGTCCAATATCCATACATCAGAGGATGTATGGGCAGATTTAACAAGAGACCGATGTAATTTGCCTTCTTAAAACAGAAGGAAACTTGCAATAATTCAGCTATAAGTGAACATTTGTGGTTACCCACAATGCACCACTACTGAATACGCAAATTATCTCTTTTTGCCCCTGTAAGCGAGGCAAGCATCCAGAACCGCTGGTGTATAGCAAGCCTATAGCTTTAAATTTTACACAGCCACGATTCTGTATGCTAGCCTGGTTTACAGGGGCAGAAAAAGATCATTTGCATATTCAGTAGTGGTGCATTGTGGGTAACTACAAATCTTCACTTTTAGCTGAATTATTGCAAGTTTCCTTCTGTTTTAAGAGGGCAAATTTCACCAAGCATTGCTTATTAGTAGGAGGGCTTTTCTGTCTCTTTTAGCCCCCTATACATTCCTAGTGGTTTGGGTCACCCCGAACTGCTTGGTTACTCTGTTGTCAAGAGACAGATCTCTCTCTGATCGAACCCTGTCGGAGAGAGATACTGTATATGTTTCCTGCCTATATGCGACAGGTTGATTCCCGATCAATATCATGCTGAAATCGATCCTTAATCGGCCTTATGATGCTACATCCGCTCCCTTGCTGGCCTGACACTTTCCCTCCTATTGGTCAATGTATCCTACCTCCCCCCCCCCCCCCACTGCCCAGTGCATTATACAGTACATTACCTGTGCCGCTGGTTCCGGGATCTGAGCTCCGTCCATACATGTGCTTCATGAGGTTGCCGGAGTAACATGGACGCGTTTGTGATGTCACACACGCACCCACGTGTACTCCAGCAACCACATGGGGCATGTGTATGGACAGAGCCCGCATCCCAGAACCAGCGGAGGACGTGGACAGGTAATGTATTGTGTATTGGGCACTGGGGGGGCTCACTGACAGCATCGGGGGGTTTCGTCGCATTCTTCCTGATATCACTCGCCTTTACTGCCGCACACCTGACTGACCACAGACGCCCGACATCTTGCATATCCGACTGATTCATGCGACCAATTTCGGCCCAAAATTGGTTGCATAGTTGATCAGGTGTGCAATTTGCTGCATCAATTTTCATCCTATTTGATCATAGTGGTCAATCGGCCGCCAAGTCGCCTGATTTTTGACTACCTTTAGAGTTTCATTGTTTTGCTTAGGGGTATATCAATAAGAACCACGACACCAACAGTTACAGGTTGACATGGATCAACAGGGTGTTGTGCTACACGGCCATCTCGTCACCCTACTCACCACATTAAATTAGCCCAATGACCAGCAGCTGATTCTAATTCTGATTCTGCACCATTGTTCCAGTTTTGAACATAACACTGCATCAGAATCAGATTCAGAAATAAATAATTCTGATTCTGCACCAGTGTTATGTTCAAAACTGGGTTATGCATGTTTCTGCTGCTGCTACCAGCCTATATCATCCATGTGTGTACCTGTGTAAACTGAATGTGTACTTTTGTAATCAGTGTGTTGTATATGTGCACTTGAGTGATCGGTATGTGTTCTCTGTCTGTACTTGTATGACCTTTGTGATCACTTTGTGCACTTGTGTAATCTGTGTGGTTCTTTTAATGATTGCCAGTCACTAAAATGCCCTTGTGATCAATGGACAAACACATGTAAATATCAGATCAGAATGCATGCAGTGAAATGGTGCCCAAAGCCAATCTAAGCAAGGCCAGACTTTTTCCGCCCCTAGGCCAAGTATGTTGGGGCTCCCTTTCCATGTGCAGCTGTGCCCCTCCCATTCCATGTGCTGCCCCCTATCCCATGTGTATCATCCATGTACTGCAGCCCCTTTCCTTCATGCTTAGCTCCCTTGGGCAAGAGATTCCATTTTTATGTGTTCCTTCCCATTCGCAGCCTTCTTTTTCATATGTAGCAACCCCTATTTTATTCCCAGGTGCCCCCTTGGGTCGCAGTCGCCCAATGCCCGGGCCTTTGTGGCCTTTCCAGAAATCTGGCCCTGAATCTAAGCCCCTCACCACAAAATGCCCTATTTGCTGTCTGCGGATGGGGATTTGTAGTGTTTGTGCAGCCGGAGTTTTGTGTTTGTCTATATATCCTGAGCACTGCCTGAGTTTTATCTGCGTTCATTGCTATTATTTACTATATTATTTTCTTAATACTCCTAGAAGAAACATGAATCGTTTCCAAGGTTGTCAAATGGAATAAAAAGTGATAAATCACCGTTTAGCGCTCCAAGGTTTAAAAATGTTTTCATGTGAAAATATTCCTGCTATATGACAGATCTGGAGTCTGAGACTTTACTAATTATTCAGGATGACTGTTGCTCCTCTGGGACTCTGGTGTATGAGGTCCAAGCAAGTCAAGTATTCTATTTCAGGTAAGCTGGGTCTTTTTCAGAAATGATCTTGAGTTATTTGCCTTCTCTATACTCCCTACTTTCCCAGAACTGTGTTTGGATCACACATGCTTACACTGATCATTTTTCAGCATACAGTACTTATACGAAAGTTCAGATAAGCGTCTCTGGGGCCAACTATGAGCTAAATCTACACAAAGGGCCTGATCTACGCATTCATGTAAAAAATGTGCTTGGAAAAAAGGATGTGGGGGATTGCCGATAATAGAATGTAGGTAAAATTACCAATATTCTACTA
Organism: Hyperolius riggenbachi; assembly: GCF_040937935.1. Taxonomy (NCBI): domain Eukaryota; kingdom Metazoa; phylum Chordata; class Amphibia; order Anura; family Hyperoliidae; genus Hyperolius; species Hyperolius riggenbachi. The sequence goes on from NC_090649.1 coordinate 105,952,399, forward strand.
CTTAATTCCAGTAGTAAAATATTGGTAATCTTTACTGATATTTTATTATGTCTTAAACTAACCCTACTCTCATACAGAACTCTTCCTCTACCATGGCCTAACCCTAAGACCTCCTTGTACTAATTCCTAACCTTAAAACCTCCCTCTACTAATGCCTAACCCTAAGACCTCCCTCTACTGGCCTAACCCTAAGACCTCCTTCTACTGATGCCTAACCCTAAGACCTCCCTCTACCGATGCCTAATCCTAAGACCTCCCTCTACTAATGCCTAACTCTAAGACCTCCCTCTACTGATGCCTAACCCTAAGACCTCCCTCTTCTGATGCCTAACCCTAAGACCTCCCTCTACTGATGCCTAACCCTAAGACCTCCCTCTACTGATGCCTAACCCTAAGACCTCCCTCTACTGATGCCTAAGCCTAAGACCTCCCTCTTCCTATGCCTAATCCTAAAACCTCCCTCTACGGATGCCTAATCCTAAGACCGCCCTCTACCAAAGCCTAACCCTATTCCTCCCTCTACCAATGCCTAACCCTAAGACCTCCCTCTACCAATGCCTAACCCTAAGACCCCCTCTACCGATGCCTAACCCTAAGACCCCCCTCTACCAATGTCTACCCCTATGACCTCCCTCTACCTATGCCTAAACCTAAGACCTCCCTCTACCGATGCCTACCCCTAAGACCTGCCTCTTCCTATGCCTAAGACCCTCTACTTATAGCTAACACTTAACCACCCCAATACTTAACCACACCCCTCCTAACATTAACCTACCCCACCGCCAAAGCTGCTGTTTGTGACAAAAAAGGTACATTTCAGCTCCCGGAAGCACCCGATAGCATTCACGAGCACAGAGCTATGCAGATATGCACCTGTGATTCTACCAGGCGCTTCCAGGCTCATGGTTGGCCCCAGAGACATTTATCAGAACTTTTTGTATCGTATTGTGTGTTTGGATCTCGGCTCTTCCTGTTCAGTAAACAAGCACCTATTCAACAAGGAGACCGGGGCAAGACTCGCTAACACTGCTAATGTCTACTGAACACACACTAGTAGTGGCTGCAGCTCTGGAGCTTTTAGTGTGCCAGGTGAAAAGATAGATCAGGAAATGATTGATATTCAGTGTGTAATTGCTGAATCACTGGCTGCAACACTGTAGAAGAGTTGCTAAGAGGTGACAAGTGTTGGTAAGGCGATGGGAAAACTGTTCAATGCCCCATAAGTGTATCAGACCATCGTTAGTAGTAGTACAACCAGTCTGCTGAGTCACTCTCTACGTGGTGTGAGTGGTGGAAAGAGGCATAGCTGGTCAAAATACCTTAAACATTACCCAGGAGAAAGGTGAGTGAGAGACAAAGAGAGTACAGAGTCCTGCCTTGTAAAAAAGTGCAATTTCAGATTCAGACACTTTTGGAAATTTGCAATTGGCTACAAATTGAAACAGGAAGATACTTTAATGACACTGAATCTACGGTATTGTGGAGCACTGATATATGTTTGTAGCCATTTTTAATGACACGGGGTGTAAGTTTCATTCAATCCAATAAACTTTTTTTGTAGTAAACCTGTAATGGGGTTAAAAAACTGAAGAAAGAACATGCTTGGATTGCCAGAGGACTCTGCAATAATTAGCTCCATCCTGCCCTCTTATACTTATGATGCAGGATTTATTGTTATTTAATGTAAGCAGTTATAAATTCTTCCACACTTACACCCCAAATCGCTTAATAATTTGCCAGTGATGATGTAAAACGGAGACCGCATAACCTATTATTTTAAATAAAGATGTATTTTATTCTAACAAAAGACTTCCACTCTTATTTATAATCCCTCCAAGGTTTCTTTCCAAACCCCTTAACAAAATAAAGAAGTAAATCTCTGCCCAGAATGTGTCTCATTATCCTTGGAAGAGCTTTGTGTCGGCTGATATCTCATGATACAGTATACATCTCAGCAGCCTTCTGCTCTTGGCTTCCCATTGGCTGGCTGTCTGTCAGGAAAACTGTATGATAGAATAATATTAGATCCTGTACCAACCTAATCCAACTTACACAGGTCCTGTGCAGCCCAAACAAGCTGTGTAACCACTATAAGCATCCCATAGTCTCAGGTGTTTTATCATGCAATGCAGACATCTTTTCTACACTGGGATGTAGTTTAGGCAGCTATAGCCCTTTAGTGCCTGAAGAAGCTGTGGTCCCTCATGTTGTAACTCCTCCCTTTTATTGAGAAAAAAATGACCTCAAGCGTAACATGAGTAAAGCGGAGATTGTGATGTTTCCTCCATCTCGATCTGCTTCCCCACCTATAGTTACCATTAATGTGGAAAATTCCCAGATAACTCCTAAAGTTTTCTGTCTGGGAGTAACTCTGGACATTAATATGTAAATGAGAGCTCAGAGTCAAGAGTTACTGGACTTTAAAGTGGATCCGAGATAAAGTTTTACTCATTGCATAATTGTGTTCCTTTCATATATTTTATAGGGCATTCCTCAAGCCAAATACTTTTTTTAATTTTGTTTTAATACTCTAATTTCCTATGAACTAAACAAGCCTCGCCCACAGCATTTCAGAGAGCATTGGCACTCAGTCCCAGGTAGCAAGGGCTTATGGGAGCTCAGTCTGGGCAGGAGGAGGAGGTTACTAGCCAGAGATCTCAGGGGCAGAGGGGAGGAGGAAGGGGGAGTGACATTTTCCACAGGGTGAGAGCTGGAGATGCTATCAGCTTGCCTCAGTGTAGTGTGACAAACAGAACATGGCTGCCCTCATTGTATCACAGCAATAAATAATCATAAACTTTTGAAGCTGTTTGCAACTAGATTTGCTTTGTAAACTATCTAAACTTTAGATAAGATGTATAGACAAGTTACTTGTTATAGTTACTTTTTCATCTCGGATCCACTTTAACAGCTTCCTGCTACTTCCTTCTAAATAAATATCTCCAGAATGTGTCCTTTTCATACACAAGAGGGTACTAAACTTGTACATGTTTTAATAATTTCCCACCTTGACATCCTACTCTGTAACTTACTAACAAAAAGCAGACTGTCACCTCTCCAGTCCCTTCTGAATTCTGCAACTCATCTCAGTGGAGACTGAAACTTTCATCAGTTCCCAACCAATCACTGCTCTATTGGGTCCCCCTGTGCTTCTCCTGACGTTAGAACGACTGGACAACAAAACAAACAAAGCTTATGGTGTTTGAATAAAGTTGGTCTGTAGTGATGATCCATAAACGCAAACAAGATTTAGACGGTAAATCATATTTGGGATTAATTAATCAGCTCATTAACCAGCACTTCCCAAATCTGGTTTGCCTAATGTAAAGTCAGAGAGGAATTTGCAGATCAGTTCAATTTCTTGATTATATCACTAACTAGCAGAAGACCCGGAAGCTGATGTTGGCTCCGCCTACTTTTTCTAACCTTAACACACAGATGCTGAATGACCAAGTTTGAGAGCTTTTAGTTCCTCTGCATCAACAATTTAAATTTCCCCATAGAAATTAAACAAATCTGATTGGCTGTTTGTGGCTGCACCCGCTTTTCGGAATTTGAACCCCAGTCATCCAATGACTGACTGTACCAGGTTTGAGGCCTCTGCATTAAACAGTGTAAGAATGGCAATAATTTAAATATTCTCCTTCAAAATCAATAGGTGAATTTTGATTGGCTGTTGTAGGCTCCACCCACTTTCCTCAATATTAATTCTAGTACCCAATGAATGACTGTGCAAAATTTAAGAACCCTGCCATTAAAACTGTAAGAATGGCTGCAGTTTACATTGTCCCAGTGAAATGTTTTTTGGCCCCGCCCACTTTTTGTAACCTTGACACACAGTCACCATATGAACAAGTTTGTGAGCTTTCAGGTTCCTGGCTAGCATAAAAAATGTGTGAATGGAAGCAGTTTATCCAGCACCGCCACCTTTAGTGAATTTAAACCCCAGTCATCCAATGACCGACTGTACCAGGTTTGAGGCCTCTGCCAATAACAGTGTAAGAATGGCAGTGCTTTAAATATTCCCCTTTAAATTCAATAGGTGAATTTTGATTAGCTATTGTAGGCCCCACCCACTTTCCTAAATATTAATCCTATTCACCCAGTGACCAAGTGTGCCAAGTTTGAAATCCCTGCGATTAACAGTCTAAGAATGGCTGCAGTTTACATTTTCCCATTGAAAAGGAATTGCTCAAATCTGATTGGCTGTTTTTTGCTCCACCCACTTTCCCCATATTTTTCGCCTCGGTCACCAAGTGACCAACTGTGCCAATTTTGGCTTTATTGCCGTGAGAATGGCAGCCTTTTACACTTTTTCCATTGGCATGGGGGAAATCTGGTGTGTGTGTGTGTGTGTGTGTGTGCGTGCGTGCGCGTGCGTGTGCGTGTGCGTGTGTGTGTGTGTGTGTGTGTGTTCAGCGATGTTTGTTGTACAGAGTTTGAGAGTGTGGTACCTTCTCACCTATTGACGTATGTGGAGGAGATAAATTACTGGATGCATAGTGAAAAAGTAGATGTCTCAACTTGATCGTAGCTTCAGGGAAACCAGTTGGAAATATTCTTAATCTGTCAATCTGTCAGTTGTTATTTATATAAGAGCTTGCTTGGTAATTAACTGGATAACATGCCACGTGCCTTGAACATTGCGCAACATAGACATGGAAATGAGGAATTACCATGATTTCCACAAACTTTTACAATTAAATAAATACTTTCGGTAGGAAATAATGAGGAAGAAAAATCCAGCAGTAATTCAGATAATTTTCATCTTAATGCAAAATCCGTTTTTACTTCAGTGGATTTCCTTCTTGCCTCTTAATGATGCACTGACCTCAACATTTTATTTTCTTAAAGAGCAACCTCACTTCAAATACAACAACGCTTGTTATGCATTTTTCTCTCATAGGACTCAAAGTGCATGGCATGTCTCAGATCAGTAGTGTGGGGGTCATTAAGTCAGAGAGGGAAGAGCTACACTTCCTTAAATGCCGAACTAAACAGGTGAGAGGAGAGCAATAAGGAGTTCCTGAGGGTAGGAGCAGCATGACAGAAGGCTCTGATTCCAGAGCTTTTGAGGTGGATTCTGGGGGTGACCAAACTATTAGATCCTGTCGATCTGATGCTTTGGTGTAGTGCAGTCTGAACAAATCCTTCTGATAGACAAGGCCAAAATTCTATCCCCACATGGCATTTGTCGGGAACAGAAGCCGCATGGTGGTTGCCTGTATGGCACTATACCGAAGAGTGCATGAGCAGCTCAGTGCTACTGCACAGGTGCAGGCTGTCATTGCACCTGCACAGTGCGGCCATACTCAGGGACGGATTTGTACTCTTTACCACCCAAGGCCACTGTCAGCAGCTGCTCCCCCTTCAATATGGATATCCAGATATTCCTTACCCCCCCCCCCCCTCCAGTATAAGTAGCCAGTTGACCCTTCCCTCCAGTATGGGTAGCCAGATGACCCTTCCCCCCACCTCCACCAGTTTAGATAGCTTGATGCACTTCCCTTCCCTCCAGTATAGGTATCCCATTGACCTCTCCCCCCTTCCCTCTAGTATAAGAAGCCAAATGACCCTCTTCCCCCTCCATAAAGCTAGCCTGATGATGTCCCTCCCTCTAGTATAGGTAGCCAGGTGACCCTAGCTGCCCACCCACCTGCTGCCCACCCGCCCGTGATCCTGTGGTGCCCTAGGCCATGGCCTATGTGGCCTTGGCTTAAATCCAGCCCTGGCCATACTCCTACATGGATAGGAGCCTTGAATGAGAAGAAGGTCCCAGCAAACAGCGGTGGGCTGAAGGAGAGTTGGAGAAGCCTCTGGACCATGCAGAGACTTCCTTATACTAGTAAGTATCTTTTTTTTCACTTGTTTACTTTAAAATAATTTTTTGCTTGAAGTGGGTTTTGGGAAAGACTGCTGTTCTTGTGTAATCCAGATGGACATTAAAGTCTGGAATGGGCACAATGTATGAGCACTACAGCAGCTGGTTCCCCCAGACTTCCAGGATGACTGAGTAACTGGTGGGGAATTATGTAGAAGGTGGAGAGTCTGTAGCCAGGAAAAACAGATGTTCCTGAAAGCACAAGCTGCAGCTCTGGGACAGTAAGTCTAGTTTTATTCACCTGGAATAAGGCTGAGGGGCAATAAATTTACTCAGTTACACACACATACGGAAATCTCCACAGGTTTTTTTACCCTTCCCACTAACAATAATTCTCACCTGTCAGCACTCCTCTCATTCATTTGGCCATAACTTTATCACTACTTCTCACACCCTAACGATCTATACAGTATCTTGTTTTGTTTGCCACAAGTTAGGCTTCTTGTGGGCAATACTTTTTTTCAGTAATTACTTTATTTTGCTATGAATTGTAAGTGGAAAAACAAGGAAAAAATGGGGAAAAAAAATTCTCAAATTTCATCCCTTATAGTTTCAAAATAAACAATGCTAGTGTAGATAAAATGCACACATTTTATTAGCTGGTCCCATCTGATTCTCTGCGCCCACATTTTTCTGATCTGGCCCCTGTCCTCACCCATCTGTTCAACCTCTCCTTCTCCACCGGCATCTTCCCCTCCGTATTCAAACAGGCCACTGTGCTTCCCCTACTAAAGAAATCTTCACTTGACCCTGCTCTGCCATCCAACTACCGCCCAATCTCTCTCCTCCCTTTTGCCTCAAAAATTCTTGAACGCCTGGCCCACCAACGCCTGACCAACTTCCTTAACTCCAACTCCCTTCTCGATCCCCTGCAATCTGGTTTTCGCACAGCCCATTCTACAGAAACCGCCCTCACCAAAGTGGTAAATGACCTCGCCCTTGCCAAAGCCGAAGGTAAATACTCCATCCTGCTCCTCCTGGACCTCTCCTCGGCATTTGACACTGTCGACCACTCCCTCCTCCTCCACTCCCTGCAGCTAATGGGCATTCAGGACCTAGCCTTAGCCTGGATCTCCTCCTACCTCTCCAACCGCTCCTTTACAACATTTTTCAATGGCTCCTCATCCACTCCTACACCCCTCTCAGTTGGTGTTCCTCAAGGTTCCGTCCTAGGACCCCTACTGTTCTCACTCTATACTGCCTCAATTGGCAAAATCATCTCCTCCATGGGCTTCAATTACCACCTGTATGCCGACGACACCCAGATATATCTCCACACCCCAGACCTCTCCTCCTCTACCATGGACAAAGTCTCTGCCTGCCTCACATCCATTTCCTCCTGGATGGCTGCCAGGTACCTGAAGCTTAATTTGGACAAGACTGAGCTTCTAATATTCCCACCCCGCACAGCTGCACCCCTCCCAGATCTGCACGTCACTATTGAAAATACTATAATCCACCCTACCTCCCAAGCCCGCTGTCTAGGTGTTACTCTGGACTCTGAACTTTCCTTTACCGCCCACATCCAAGGTATTGCCAGATCCTGCAACTTCCACCTCCGCAACATCTCCAAGATCCGCTCCTACCTGTCCCCTGACACCACTAAACTCCTTATCCACGCCCTTGTCATCTCCCGCCTAGACTACTGCAATTCTCTTTTATCTGGCCTCCCCTCCAACCGTACTGACCCACTTAAATTGGTAAAGAATGCGGCAGCCAGACTGATACATTCTTCTCACCGCAGCGCCTCTACAACTCCGCTCTGTAAAGCACTACACTGGCTCCCCATCAGCTTTAGGATCAATTTCAAAATCCTGTGCTTTGCCTACAAATCAGTGCACAAGACCTGCCCAACCTACATCTCTGATCTGGTCCACAGGCACATACCAGCCCGCCCCCTCCGATCCTCCAATGACCTGCGCCTAGTCGCACCACGCATAACTCAGTCACACGCACGATTGCAGGACTTCACCAGGGCCGCCCCTACTCTCTGGAACTCTCTCCCACCAGCCATCAGACTCGCCCCCACCTTTAATTCCTTCAAACAAGCTCTCAAGACTCACCTCTTCACGCTCGCATACCCCCCTACACCAGCACCATAATATGTTCTGTTAGACCCCCTCTCAAAAGACACACCTATTGTCTCCACCCCACCCTTTAGATTGTAAGCCTCCGGCAGGGCCCTCCTCCCTAACGTATCCAGCTTGATTATGCAATCTTACTCGCAACCACCCCTCTTGTAGACTCGAACAGTCTCTATTTTGACCTATGATACTGTATTGTTATCAAATCATTTGCATGATCTTGTTTTGTTGTGAGTCTCCGTATGTTCTACCTGTATGTTAACCCATTTATCTATTGTGCAGCGCTGCGTAAAATGTTGGCGCTTTATAAATACAATAAATAATAATAATAATAGCCAATTTTTCCTGGCAATCATAACCTTTAAATTATGTTCTTAGTACAATATATGGTGACAATACAGTTGTGTTCAAAATTATTCAACCCCCACTGAAATTTAGTGTTTTGGACAGTTTGACATTGATTTTGATCATTTCAGTCATCTTGTTTACAATTAAATCAGAGGCACTTGTAAGTCAGACAAATATAACATAACACTTATAATGAAATAACTACAAATGTGTTTTCTGTGCTCACATCATTATCAGTTTTATTCAACCCCCAAGTGACATTCATTCTTAGTACAACATCCTTTTCCAGTTATAACAGCTTTTAAACGTGAAGCATAGCTGGACTCAAGTGTCTTGCAGCGATCTACGGATATCTTGGCCCATTCTTCATGGGCAAAAGCCTCCAGTTCAGTCACATTCTTAGGCTTGCGCGCTGCAACTGATTTCTTTAAGTTCCACCAGAGGTTCTCAATGGGATTTAAGTCTGGTGACTGCGATGGCCACTCCAAAACGTTCCAGCCTGTAACCTGCAATCATGCTCTAGTGGAATTGGAGGTATGCTTGTGATCATTGTCCTGTTGAAAGGGCCATCGTCTCCCAAGCCTCAGGTTTGTGACGGAATGCATCACATTTTCATCCAATATCTCCTGGTACTGAAGAGAATTCATGGTACCTTGCACATGCTGAAGCTTCCCTGTACCTGCAGAAGCAAAGCATGCAAAGCATGATTGACCCCCTGCCATGCTTCACAGTAGGCAAGGTGTTATTTTCTTCATAGGCCTTGTTCTTCCTCCTCCAAACATAACGTTAATCAATGAGCCCAAACAGTTCTAATTTTGTTTCATCAGTCCACAGAACACTATCCCAAAACTTTTTTGGTAGTGTTCTGTGGACTGATGTGTTTTTTTGTGCCCTATCAAAAATGACAAGCCCTTATTTTCTAAAATAACAGTAATATACCCTCATGACACACATTAACAAAACCTGAGTCTTTAAGGTAACTATTTTTTTTTTTTTTTTAAATGCTGTCTTTTTTCTTTTAAAACAAGTGTTTTATTATGGTAACTATGGGCACAGGAGGAGGAAAGAAGGGGTTCATTTATTTTTATTTAATTTATGTAATGTAAAATGCAGTGTAATATGTGTATCTTTTATGCATCTTTTACTTTAACCACCGGATGCCCGCACACAGATCAGTGTTTGATACAGGAAATATCATTGGCTTCTCATTTAAGCCATGATCCGCCCAGTACATGCCTTTGATTGGCTCAAGGAACATATGTTCCCATTCACCTATCATAGATCTTCGAGTCCCAATGGGTGCACGCGGTGGCAGCAGTGAACAATGCATTAAAATGCCCTGTTTCCAACTAAAAGAGGTAAACAGGATGTTTTAATTCATTCAGTTTGCCAGAACTGGTTAAAAAGAATGGCTAGTTTATCAGTTATTCATAGACCACAATCCCCCCATCTGCATTTGTATTGGTCCACACAAATGGACCAATGGAAAGCTCTTGTAGATGATTCAAATGAGCCACTGACAGGGATTTTGCAGACAGATGGGACACAACATGCTGCTATGAGGATTAGAAAAACAGAAGAATAAAAGAGAAGGAGCAGAAGTACTCAGAACTTCCTCTCTGCTGTAAAAGATACGCAATTTTTAAACAAAAAAAAATCTTTGTTACAGCCGATACAAATCCTAAAATAAACCTGCATTGTTTCTACTTCCCGATTCATGGAAGCAGACATATTGTTAACATCCTGTGATTTCAAATGAGCATCGCTGCCATGGCAGTCATGTGACACAGGAGAGAGATCAAATTACAACTTGTGATTAGACACAAATGAGGGGGAATCAGACAGACTAAACTCTCTAAATACATACAGGGTGCATTTCTCTATGATTTCCTTCTGTCCTGTGCAAGAGTTCAAGTCCATTTTAAAGTAGAAGAAAGATGTAAAAATATTTTTTTTTAATCTTTTCAAGTCAGCAGGCTCGTTATCTCATCTGTACTCTCTGGGGTACAAAATCAAAATACCATCTTCCTAGATTAGTAGTTACCTCCACGGAGCTTAAGCCTTTATTATTTCCTACACCTGCACTAGTTAAAATGATTAAAAGTTTATTTCTTTTGTTTTATAAAAAGGAAGGAGTCCTAACTGAAAATGAATGTGTGTTGTATGGAACCCTGGTACTCAAAAGACAATTAAGTTATTAACCAAAGAGCAGCATTTGTCTTATTCACGCCATTCATGTAGCAGCGTCCATGACGGCGCCACATCTGAAGATCCCCCGGGACTTTGGTATCTCTCCTGGATCTGCCTTTTATTTCTGTGGATTTCTATATGTATGCACACACTAGTGCACATGACAGGCAGGGCCCCCCAAGCACTGCCACTACTATCCGGGACCCCAAAACCAGCATGTAACAAAGTAGAGGAAGCGCAGGCAAGCCCTGGAGCTGCCACCACCAGGAACTCATCCCCATCACTCCTTCAGCAGCTTACCACACACACAAAATGATTGCTCACTCCTGGACAGCACTCTGCCACTTATATATAGTCTGCAAACTGCCAGTCAGCCAATAAGAAGTGCAAATAAATTACACCTAGTCTGCAGTACTTAGTTAAGCAGAGGCTGAGCAATTCCGCCAAACGTTGGAGAGGGCTTCAGTCGCATATAGACAAGGGCTATACGACCAGCAGGGGGCACCAGGGGGATTTCTATATGTACATCTCATTGCTACGCTGGGATTTTAATCTGGCACTGGTGCATTATTATTACCGACCACAAGTACATTTTTACTATCTTGGGGTTATTGTTCACAAAAAACTATAGCCACTAAATATCAGTAAAGTTTCCTAGGGCCCCATTCAGGGGCATAACTACAAATCATGCCCCCCCCCCCCCCCCCAGCGCAACTATGATGGGCCCCACCTCTGTTAATGTTCACAATCCTTCTCTTGCTCCCCCCTTGGTTACCCCCACAGCCCAGGGGGCCCATTTACAAGGGGTCATAAAGCAAAAGTGGCCATCATACTCTTCACACCCATAACATGTGTAGCCACAAAAACACCTGATGTGGAATATCGGAAGGAGGGAAGGTTAGCAGTTGGGGCCCCCACACCTCCGGGCCCTCCTGCAGTAACAGGAGCTGCTCCCACCTAGTTACATCCCTGCCCCCATTTACTTTAATTCAGTTCTACAGGCCAAGTAATGCAAGGTACACGCCATACAATTTTCTGTTGGATTTACCTGTCGAATAGATTTTTTTTCCAATATGTTGGAAAAAATCTATCTGGCAGGTAAATCTAACAGAAAATCTAACAGAAAATTGTATGGAGTGTACCTAGCATTATGCTGGGCATACACGGCTCGATTTTGCCGTTCGATTCTCCCGCTCGATCGATTCCCCAATCGATTCCGCAGGCGATTCTCTTATCTTCCGCTCATTTTTCTTATCTTTTTGCGTTGTCCTCAATGCGGAATTGAGCAGCGAAACGATCGGACGGGAGATAGGACATGTCGGAAATTATCTATCGAGTCATCTAAATGGCTCAGAATCGAGCCGTATATTCCTAGCATTAGACTTGCTATAGGCATCTAGGGGCAGCAACCACAGCACAATTGCATCATAGTGTCATACCTCCATGCAAGACTGTTCGTAGCCAAAGGCAAACCAGACAAATGCCTAGGGTGTTATCTGCAGGGAGTGCAATACAGAAGTATTTTAGTACACTGTGATTTATGGAAATTGTATGAATCAATAGCATGCAATAGGGTAAAGATTTATTCCCTGCACACTAAATTGCACTAAAGTGCTTTGCCTGGATAGCCTATGCCCAGAAATGCCCCTGCTTACATGATTCCTTCCTTTACCATTCCAGCAATGGTGCTTCTTAAAGGGAACCAGAGAGGAATGAACACTAAAAATAGGAAAAGCTTTTATACATACCTGGGGCTTCTTCCAGCCCCATAAGCCTGGATCGCTCCCACGCCGCCATCCTCCGCTTCCTCTATCGCCGGTACCGGGTCCCGTCACTTCCGGTGGACGTGACCAATTTTCCGCATGCACAGGCCCATACCCTTATGCCTGCGGCTGCGTAGTATGCAGCCGAACACGTAAGGATATGGAGGGAGCCCCTGTGATGTGGAAAATTGGCCGCGTGCTTACTCCGACTGGCCGAAAGTACGGGACCCGGTACCGGCGGATACAGGCAGCGGAGGACGGCGGCGAGGGAGTGATCCAGGCTTATGGGGCTGGAGGAAGCCCCAGGTATGTATAAAAGCTTTCCCCCCCAACATATCTGGTTCTCTTTAAGTACTAAAGGATTTCAAGAGCTGGGACTTCTGCATGTCTCACAAATAGTAACAAATGCTTCTTTGTGCTTATTTTGAGCAACAAATGGAAATAAACATTTGCTATGACCATCTGGCCTAATATAATATGCTAAAACATTAACAGTCTACTTCTTGACACAGAGACATCACATTATCTCACATTCAATGTGCAATATATGACATATTAATAGTGAACAGTGAAACAGAATGAATGATGGGACTATTTGGTCATGTTCGGTAACAGTCATCAATATACAGATAATAAATAAACACCCATTTTACTGCTTTTCATGTGATATTTCCTATCAATAAATCTCACCATCTGCAGGAAGACGTGGTCCGTAATCACCACTTCATTGGAAATAGCTTTATTCCCCGCTGGTCAATGACATTACATAGACTCTGATCTTTTATTGCAGCAAGTCAAAGGTTCATAACTTTTATTTATTTTACATTTTCACTCAAAATAAAGTTCGTAAAAATACATCTGGTATTTCATGTCCGTTTGGCTGCGCAGTTCTGAACTCGAGTCTGAATTTACAATATGTATTCCAATTCCAGCCAAAAGAAACTCGTGGGGGCACTTATCAAACATTCTTCAGTGACAATTTGTTGACATATCTGGATATTTTATAGAAATGTGTCTTTATTTTAAGCTAAAATATGTAGCGTGAAAGTAAAAAAAAAAGGTTTATAGTACAAAATGGGCAGATTAGGGGCAAAGTGTAACTAAACAGCATAAAAATAACGTAACTGTAAAACAAATGCCTTTAGTGAGAATAAAGTTTTATACCAATTACACAGGCTAAAAAAAACAAAATTATTGTAAACATTTTAGTTATTAACCATTTAGCAGCCAATTTATTTAGATGCTTGCAAGTGCGCCAAGCCAATTTTATTTCAGCACATTCATTTTTTCATTTCTTATTTGTTACTATTGCTTCCTACTAATTAGTACTGCTGTAATGTGTATTTATGGCCACTTGTCACTAGGGGGCAGTGTGAGACAACAGAGGACTCTGCTTTCAGTTTCTATATTTTCTGCTAGCAGAGAGAGAGATCAAAGCATTCCAAGAATTTACACCATGAATTCTACCGACTGAGGTTAGAAGTAGTGCACTTATCTCAAACAAGATAATTTTTTTGAAGCTGCTATCGGGTCAATGAAAAAATAATCTCATAATGCAAGCTTTAAGAGATCAAGGCCTGTATGCAATTACATTTTTCTCTCCTAGGAGATAATTTTTCATCTTCTCTTTAAAATAACTTTTCAGCACTTTGAAATTGAAAAAGTACAAAAAACTGTCGTGACTTAGGCGACTTCTCTTCTCAGTAACTATGCCTCCAGCTGCACTGAAGGTCCTTTCTGACAGGACGCTTGTGGCAGGGCAAGAGAGAAGTTGTATGGCAAATTGGGACAGCTCTGGCCACAGGTCGAGCCTGCGCAACCAGTAGTCCAAGGGCTCATCGTCGCTTTCGCAGAGTCTACATCCACACTCAAGGCCAGGTAGTCGGCTACCTGCCGGTCCAGGCGTTGGTGGAGGGTGGATCCAGAAGGACTATGGCGAGGAGTTGGACTAAAGAACGTCCGCATGTCCGACATCACCCTGAGATTGCTGGAGCGTCCTGTTCTTGCCTGCGTGGACTTGGGAGGAGGAGGGTTACTGCCAGTGGTACCTTGATTGCGTTTTGCAGCCACATCACCCTTAAATGCATTGTAAAGCATCATCGACAGCTTGTTCTGCAAGTGCTGCATCCTTTCCGCCTTTTGTTGAGTTGCTAAGAGGTCCGCCACTTTGTGCCTGTACCGAGGGTCTAGTAGCGTGGCCACCCAATACAGGTCATTCATCTTGATTTTTTTGATACGGGGGTCCCTCAACAGGCTGGACAACATGAAAGAGGACATCTGCACAAAGCTGGATGCAGACGTACTCTCCATCTCCTCTTGCTCGTCCTCAGTGACGGGACGCAACTCCTCTTCCTCCCAACCAGCCACGAACAATACCACGGGAATGTGGAGCAGCAAAGGCCCCCTGTGACGGCTGCCGCGGTTGTTCTTCTTCCGCCGCCTCTTCCTCCTCCACAGAAACACCTTCCTCATCATCACCATCATCAGAGTCTGACTCCTCTCCTTCCCCACACGACTCCTCTTCTTCCTCCTCCTCCTCCCCCCTCTGTGCTGCCACAGGTGTTGTGGGAACATCGGGTTCGTGTGTAAATGGCTCCCACGACTCCTGCTGCCGTAACTCTTCTCGTTCACGCTCCTCCACAGCTGTATCCACCACTCTGCGCACAGCACGCTCCAGGAAGTAGGCGTAGGGGATCAAGTCGCTGATGGTGCCCTCATCGCGACTCACCAGTTTGGTCACCTCCTCAAAGGGCTCCATGGCCCTGCATGCATTTCGCATCAGTGTCCAGTTGTTGGGCCACAACATCCCCATCCTACCAGATTGTGTCCTTGTACTGTAATGATACAGGTAGTGGGTGACGGCTTTCTCCTTGTCTAGCAGGCGAGAGAACATCAGCAGGGTGGAATTCCAGCGAGTCGGGCTATCGCAAATCAGGCGTCTCACCGGCAAGTTGTTTCTACGCTGAATCTCCGCAAAGCGTGCCATGGCCTTGTAAGAGCGCCTGAAGTGCCCACACAACTTCCTGGCCTGCTTCAGGACGTCCTCTAAGCCTGGGTACTTGGACACAAATCTTTGCACGACCAGATTCAGCACATGTGCCATTCAGGGTATGTGTCAGCTTTCCCAAATTCAACGCAGCAATCAGATTGCTGCCGTTGTCACACACCACGTTGCCGATCTCAAGCTTGTGCGGGGTCAGCCATTGCTCCACCTGTTTGTTAAGAGCAGCCAGGAGAGCTGATCCAGTGTGACTCTCCTCTTTCAGGCAAGACATGTCTAGCACTGCGTGACACCTTCGTACCTGGCATGCAGCATAGGCCCTGGGGTGCTGGGGCTGTGTAGCTGGAGAGGAGATCGTGGCACCAGCCAAGGAGGAGGAGGAGGATGACGACAGCGAAGCGGTGGTAGCAGGTGGAGAGGAGGTGGCTGGAGGCCTGCCTGCAAGCCGTGGAGGTGTGACAAGTCGGTCTGCTGCGCAGCCACGTACTCCCTGCTTGCTGCCATCGGTCACCAGGTTGATCCGATGGGCTGTGTATGTAATGTAGTGGCCCTGCCCGTGCTTGGCAGACCAGGCATCCGTGGTCAGGTGGACCCTTGACCCAACGCTGTGTGCCAGAGATGACACCACTTGCCTCTCAACTGCATGGTAGAGTTTGGGTATGGCCTTTTGTGAAAAATAATTGCGGCTTGGTATCTTCCACTGCGGTGTACCAATGGCCACAAACTTACGGAGCCTCCGACTCCACCAGCTTGTATGGTAATAGCTGGCGAGCTAATAGTTCCGCCACGCCAGCTGTCAGACGCCGGGCAAGAGGGTGACTGGCAGACATTTGCTTCTTCCGCTCAAATACTTCCTACACGGACAGCTGGGTACTGCTGTGGGCAGAGGAGAAGGAACCGCTCAAGGGAAGAGGCGGTGTGGAGGAGGGTGGCTGTGAAGGTGCAAGGGAGAAAGTGGATGAAGACGATGCACCTGAAGGAGGAAGAGGAGAAGGAGGGTGGCTTGTCTTTTGAGGGGTGCTGCTTTTCCTCAGGTGTTCTTGCCATAGCTTTTTGTGCCTTCACTCCAGGTGCCTTCGTAAGGCACTTGTCCCTACGTGAGAGTTGGCCTTTCCACGGCTCAATTTTTGCTGGCAGAGACAACAGATGGCTTTGCTCCGATCTGAGACACACACGTGAAAAAATTTCCAAACCGCTGAGCCCCCCTGGGCTGATGGCGCAACGGTGGCATCAGCAGCTGACGTTGAAGGGCATGTGTGCTGGCTGGCCATAGCTGGCGATACATGGCGCCGGACACTGCCCCCAGCTGTTTCTGTGGACGAGCTCCCTCTGCTTCTATCATGGAGTCGTCTCCTCCTACTCCTCTCTGACTCCTCCTCTGAACTGTCCCCCTGGTCATTTCCTCTACCGGGAACATATGTGGTATCCGTATAATCGTCATCATAATCCTCCTGGCCAGCTGTGCTTTCTTCAGACACCTCCTCAAGTGCACCAACTTCAGGTGGTCCACCATCATCCCCATCCACACACGTTACGTCCATATTATCGCCACCTAACTCAGACGTATGAGGTGGTGTACCTGCGCCTTCTTGTTGTTGTGGCAGTAGTGGCTGGGAATCAGTGATTTCACCACCACCACCAAATAACTCCTGCGAAGTATCAAATGCAGCGGATGTGGTGCTTGTTGTAGCGCTGGTGGCTGCGGGAGATGAGGTGTTCTGTGTTAAAAACTCAATCACCTCCTCACGATTTTGGGAAGTGATGGCACGTGCCTTCTTCTGAGCACTGTATTTTGGGGCAGGTCCGCACGAAATCAGAGAAACACCACCTCGCATAAACCTGCCGGTGCCTGGTGACCTTCCTCTGGGCCTGCCTCTACCTCTTCCTCTACCTGGTTTGTCCATCTCGGGGGGATGCTAGCTATATGCAGTGAGGTGGGTTCTCACTCAACACAACCGGTAGTTAGATGCAGTGAGGTGGCCAGGTGGGTTCTCACTCAACACAACAGGTATTTAGATGCAGTGAGCTGGGTTCACTCAACACAACGCTAGGTATATGCAGTGATGAGGTGGGTTAAGTATACACAACAGGTACTGAGTAGTTAGATGCAATGAGCTGGGTTCACTGAACAGTGAAGGTACTTAAGATGCAGTGAGATGGGTTCTCACTCAACACAACCGGTAGTTAGATGAAGTGAGGTGGCCAGGTGGGTTCTCACTCAACACAACAGGTATTTAGATGCAGTGAGCTGGGTTCACTCAACACAACGCTAGGTATATGCAGTGATGAGGTGGGTTAAGTATACACAACAGGTACTGAGTAGTTAGATGCAATGAGCTGGGTTCACTGAACAGTGAAGGTACTTAAGATGCAGTGAGGTGGGTTCTCACTCAACACAACCAGTAGTTAGATGCAGTGAGGTGGCCAGGTGGGTTCTCACCCAACACAACAGGTATTTAGATGCAGTGAGCTGGGTTCACTCAACACAACGCTAGGTATATGCAGTGATGAGGTGGGTTAAGTATACACAACAGGTACTGGGTAGTTAGATGCAGTGAGCTGGGTTCACTGAACAGTGAAGGTACTTAACATGCAGTGAGGTGGGTTCTCACTCAACACAACCGATAGTTAGATGCAGTGAGGTGGCCAGGTGGGTTCTCACTCAACACAACAGGTATTTAGATGCAGTGAGCTGGGTTCACTCAACACAACGCTAGGTATATGCAGTGATGAGGTGGGTTAAGTATACACAACAGGTACTGGGTAGTTAGATGCAGTGAGCTGGGTTCACTGAACAGTGAAGGTACTTAAGATGCAGTGAGGTGGGTTCTCACTCAACACAACCGGTAGTTAGATGCAGTGAGGTGGCCAGGTGGGTTCTCACTCAACACAACAGGTATTTAGATGCAGTGAGCTGGGTTCACTCAACACAACGCTAGGTATATGCAGTGATGAGGTGGGTTAAGTATACACAACAGGTACTGAGTAGTTAGATGCAGTGAGCTGGGTTCACTGAACAGTGAAGGTACTTAAGATGCAGTGAGGTGGGTTCTCACTCAACACAACCGGTAGTTAGATGCAGTGAGGTGGCCAGGTGGGTTCTCACTCAACACAACAGGTATTTAGATGCAGTGAGCTGGGTTCACTCAACACAAAGCTAGGTATATGCAGTGATGAGGTGAGTTAAGTATACACAACAGGTACTGGGTATATGCAGTACTGGGTAGTACAATGTGCAGCTCCCTGTCACACACACAGGTAGTCACTGAATGTACTGGGCTGCTGGCAGTGGCACACACACTATCAATTAGCAATGCTGTGCATGCAACAAAAGTGTCAGTTTGACACACAGAAAAAAAAAAAAGTACAGGATGAGCTCTGACAAGAGCTGTTGCTGGGTGCTATAAAAGCAATAACAATCAGCCAGGAGCAAGCTAAGCAGCCAAGAACCTAACTAATCTGTCCCTAGAAGAACAAGTCTGCAGCAGCTCTCCCTAGTCTGTCTAATAGCAGGCAGACGAGTGACTGTAATGGCCGCCGGAGGCTGCCTTATATAAGGGGGGGTGGGGCTCCAGGGCTTAGTGTAGCCTGAATGGCTACAATGTGCCTGCTGACTGTGATGCAGAGGGTCAAAGTTGACCCTCATAGTGCATTATGGGGCGAATCGAACTTCCGCAAAAGTTCGCCTGGGGCAGGCGAACGCGAACCCCCGAAGTTCGCCTGGAACCGTTCGCCGGCGAACCGTTCGCTACACCTCTAGTGACACGTTGTGTAATTAGCACCTAGGAGAAAACTCAGGTGAAAAAGTTAATTGCATATGGACCTTAGTGTCCTTATTCAGCTTTATTTACAAATACCTCTGTCCACTTGTCTATGCCTGAAAAGGAGACTAGATCTCCGATACTTAGCATTATAAAGCTTATTCTTGTAATACATTGAAATCATGTTTACTTTCTTTTTGTTTTCTGTTTTTCCTACGCAGGTGATTTTCTTTTCTGAGGTACAGAAAGTATTTTCTTTGTTGCTAATCTAGGAGAATCTTAGTATAGGTCCTCAGTTTTTACAGACTACAAAAGCGACTCCTAAGTTTCCTAATATCACTCATGGTCTGCTTACCATTCCATGTGTTCTGACAATCTTTAACTGCATAGAGCCACCAAATACCGGTAGTTGCAAAATGTCTACATGCATACACTAGAAAATGTAGTTGTTTACAGTATATATGTGAGTTTATTTGTGTGGTCTATATTGTAGCGTCACATGATATCCTTACAACCAATAGAAAAGTTTAAACTCATATACCATTTCACTCCAGACTGTTTTTCTTTTCCTGCCAACAACAATTTTCACCTTCCAACGCTCCTCTCATTCATTTGGCAATAACTTAATCACTACTTATCACACCTACATGGGAGACCAGGGTTCAAATCCTGGCTAGGGTCAGTACCTATTCAGTAAGGTTGGTCTTTTGAACACATCCCAGTGGCTGCAGCTCTTGAGCGCTTTGATTTAGACAGGAGAAAAGAAAAGATAACAGTAGTATACCCTCATGGCATACATATTTAAAAATCGGAGTACTTACGGTAACAATTTATGAATTCTCTTTTCAATTCTGTCACTTGTTTTTATTTCTGTATTTTTTAACAAGTATTATAATTTGGTACAGAGTATAGGAAAATAACGATGTTATTGCTTATGTTTCAGTTTGTCACTAAAAATAATTAATATGATATAGGCCTCAACCCTAAAACACCCCAAAGTGTATGCTCTTGCTTGTCACGGTTAAAATGATACCCTATATACATAGTCAGATGACTTTTCGTGCACACAACAGACTTTTAACCACAAGTAGCACCAAGGGCATTTTCAAGGCTATTTTATTAACTTTTGACTGTGTAGATCAGCCTTTCTCAACCTTTTTACCCTGGAGGAACCCTGCAAATAACTGTTGGGTCTCAAGGAACCCCTGAAAACAATTTTTTTAATCTCGAGGAACCCCTGCATTTATGTTTCCGGAGGCATGGTCTTTAAAAGTAGGTGAGGTTGTAAATTTAATTAACTCATATTGCACTGCCACTCATTCTACTGTGCTAATGATTATTCTGATCCCCAATTTAGTGCTTCTTGATACAGTACCCCCTATTATAATGTGCTCTATTATACTTCCCCCACAATGGCAGAAAATGCCAGGGAACCCCTGCAGAGTCCTCAAGGAACCCTGGGGTTCCAGGGAACCCTGGTTGAGAAAGCCTGGTGTAGATCATGATAGACAGTCTGTGGCAGATTCTCATGGAAAAGGGGATACCAGGCCATCTCATTTACCGTTTGAAGAATCTATATGTTTATCAAAAAGCTACAGTGATAATTGAGTATGGAATAACAGACTGGTTCACAATTGGTAAAGGAGAGCAACAAGGTTGAATACTGTATACTTATTTATTTAACTTGTATGCCGAATATGAGATCAAGAAGGTGGAGGAGACGGTATTAGAATGCAAGGATATGTATGATAAATACTATGCAACCTGGGCGGTGTTGATAGATTTCCAATCTTCGGCAGAATATTTGAGATACCTTGCATGATAGCCCTTTATTTATTTCTGACTTGTGTATAGTACGGTATAGACGGAAATGTGAATGTTGTCATGTGAAAATGAACGTTATGTTTTTATATTTTCTTACTTGCTGATTAAAATGTTGAAGAACAGGAAATAGATTTTTAGATGACTAGGTTAGGTCAATGTTTGACCCAGAGATGAGGCAACAGTACTATTCATTGTATCAGTTAAACGCCTCCTCACTGTGTGAGCTGAAAGTAATGCTGGGAATACACGGTTAGTTTTTTAGCTGATTAGATGGTTCAATAGATAATTTCCGACATGTCCAATCTCCCTTTCGATTCTGTGGCCGCTCGTTTTCTGATAGAAGTGAATGGAAAAAAATAAGAAAAACAAGCGGATGATAAGAGAATTGACTGCAGAATCGAGAGGCAAAAACGATAGAGAGCAGAAACGCACGGCAGAAAAGAACCGTGTATTCCCAGCATAAAACGTGAACAGGTGTCATGTTGGCTGTTTTTATATGCCATTTTTGTCACCCACGTAGTAGGGGGCTCCTGCGTGGGCACCAATCACTTTTGGCTAATAACTGCTCTTAGATGCTTGTTTAAATAAAAATTAAGTTACAAAAAAACTTGTATGTCGAATATGTAATGCGGAAAGCTGGTTTGGGTGAGTCACATGTTGGAATTAAAACAGCAGGCAGGAATATTAACAATCTGAGATATGCTAATGATATCACTCTGATGGCTGAAACTGAGGAAGACTTAAAGTGCTTAGTCATGAATGTCAAACAAGAAAGTGCCAAAGCTAGTCTACTGCTTAACATAAAAAAAAAAAAACTACAGTCATGTCATCCGCTCCAATGAACCGTCTGCAAATAGATGGAGAAAAAGTAGACGTTGTAACAGATTTAAGCAGGCCATACACTGGCTCGATTCACGGCCGTTTCGACAGCAGATCCGATCCTGGGATCGGATCTGCTGCCAATCGCTTGCGCTAAACGCACCCGCCGATCCGATTTCCTCCCGAAATCGGATCGGTCCGTCGATCGCGCCGTGCGGGAAATTACCCTTGATCGCCCGGCGGTAGGAGCGCGTCGCTTGCGGCGTACGATTCGGGCCCGATCCGAGCATGTATACATTACCTGAAGCTGGCTCCGGGGTCCTCTTCTCCTCGCTGCACCGCATTTCCGCATGTCCCAGTGTACGCTTATACTTCCTGTGTCACTCCGGTGACCAGGAAGTTGAAATAGAGGGCGCTCTATTTGAACTTCCTGGTCACGGAGTAACACAGGAAGCGCCGGGATGGAGCAAGAACAGCAGTGCGGTGCAGTGCGGAGAAGACGCCCGGGAGCCAGCCTCAGGTAATGTATACGGGGGGGGGGGGGGGGGGGGCAGGCGGCAGGAGCAGCTGAACAGATTGTGATCGGTTTCAGGCTGAAATCGATTCACAATCTGTTTGCAGTAAAGGCAGCCATACGATCCCTATCTGATCAGATTCGATCAGATAGGGATCTGTCAGCTGGTCGATCTAATGGCACATCGACCAGTGTATGGCCACCTTTACTGTAATCTTCCTGGGATAGAAGATGGTGACTGCAGCCATGAGATTAAGAGACTCTTGTTGCTTAATAGTAAAGCTGTGGCAAGTTTGGTCAAGATAATAAAGGATATAAATGTCACTTTACCAACAAAGATCAGGATAGTTAGAGCCATGGTCTTCCCATGTTTAGTAACATAGTAACATATAGCTGTAAAAGTTGGACTATAAATAATTCCATGCATAAAAAAAATTGATGTTTTGGGACTGTTGGTGAGGAGAAAGTTACTGAGAGTTCTATGGACTGCTAGAAGATTTAACCAGGCAATACTTAAAGAAATAAGCCAGAGTGTTCACTAAAAGGGTAGATACTTCTATTAAAACTCAAATACTTTGGTCACATAAAGAGAAGTCTGGATTCTTTGGAGAAATCCTTGATGCCTGGAAAATTTGAGGGCAAAAGAAGAGGACAACAGAGGCTAAGATGGATAGACAGCATACGTGAAGCTATGAACATACCTATGCAACAGCTGAAAGAAGCAGTAATTGACAAATACATCTGTTGTGCAGAAGTACATATGGTCACAAAAAGTTGGAGTCGACTGAATGAATGAGGAGAAAGAATAGTGTCATTCTTTCTTAGCAAAGCCCCTGGAGCATCAGAACATTTGAGAAAAGCCATACATTTCATCATTCTGAAAAATAGAGATCCAGGGCTATTCAGACATTGTTATTTTGCAATATCTGGCCTATTTGGTATACAACATATGTCATCATTATACAATCTGCAGCTGCTACAACTGTTTTAAGAATACTTGATAAGAACCATGGCAACATCATATGGCTTGGTGTTCAAGATACCCAGAATTCTCCTCTCTCTGTTTGTCTCATTGGTTTATAACTGTAAGCCTGCACAAAGCAGGAAGTAAAGTGTACTGCATCCTTATTCGGAATCAAGAATTTGGGCACATACGGTTCATGGACTAAAAGAGCTCACCATAGGCGCCAATGAAAAATATCAGCTATTGGGCACCAAAGAAGAAATTTGGGCACCGATAAATATCGAGCACTGGGCCCGTGAAACCGAAATATTTCATTTTCACAATAAGTGTTGTGACAAATATTGTTTAAAAATTTTGTTAAATATGGTTTTAACTTTTTTTTTTAATCATTTATTAACTTTATTTTAAAGTTATTTGCAGCAAAAAAAGGGAATTTTAGTGTTAGGCATCAGGAAAGGGGGTTTTAAGGTTAGGCACCACCAAGGGGTCTTAGGTTTATGCACCACCAGGGGGGTCTTAGGGTTAGGCACCACCAGTGGGGTCTCAGGGTTAGGCATCGCTGGGGGGGTCTTAGGGGTAGGCACCACCAGGGGGGTCTTAGGGTTAGGCACCACCAGGGGTGTGTTAGTGTTAGGCACTACCAGGGGGTCTTAGGGTTAGGATCCACCAGTGGGGTCTAAGGGTTAGCCAAGCCCCGTTGGTGCTGGAAAACAGAGAGTCTACTGTAGGATGATTTGTCCCATTGCTTTTCTCCCATAGGACTCAAAGTGCATAGATATGTCTCATATCAATACACAGTTGCGGAGTAGAATGTGCTACAGAGGAAAAATGTTGGAGTTTAGAAATGCCAGACTAGACAGGAGACTATTTAGTTTTGATTTAAATGCCTCCAGGGCTGGAGCTGGCTGGATTGGGTGCCATCAGAGGCGGTCTTAGAGTACGCGGGGCCTGGGACGAGTGTCATATGCGGGCCTAGAGACATATGCTGTGGATATACACACACACACACACACACACACACACACACACACACACACACACACACACACATATGCTGTGGAAACACACGCACACACTGTGGAAACACACACTTTGCATAGATTAGATAGGTGCCCCGAAGTATAGATTAGATAGGTAGGTGCCCCGCAGTATAGATT
Source organism: Hyperolius riggenbachi (assembly GCF_040937935.1). Classification (NCBI taxonomy): domain Eukaryota; kingdom Metazoa; phylum Chordata; class Amphibia; order Anura; family Hyperoliidae; genus Hyperolius; species Hyperolius riggenbachi. The sequence goes on from NC_090649.1 coordinate 105,976,705, forward strand.
AGATAGGTGCCTGCAGTATAGATTAGATAAGTGCCTCAGTATAGATTAGATAGGTGCCTGTAGTATAGATTAGATAGGATCCTGCAGTATATATTAGATAGGTAAGTGCCCCGCAGTATAGATTAGATAGGTGCCTGCAGTATAGATTAGGTATGGGCCGTTCCATACTGCACATGCATGAGAATGCATGCTCACGCATGCACAGTACAGAGCGGCCCATCTTCAGGAGCACTCTGGCTCTCGAAGACTGCTGAAACCCACTCAGCGGGAGAGAGAGCAGTCTCCGACCCATCGGTTGAAGACTGTTAACGGAGGAGCCAGAGGAGGAATAGGTTGAGGTTTCTATTGATCTTATCAATTTAGCCAGGATGCCTGGGAAAGCCTCCTCAGTAACAGTTGAGGCATCTAATTACATTTATGTTTGCTAAAGAATGTTTCTCCTCTGTATGTCAGTGTATATAAGCTGTGTTTTTCAGTTTTGGTCAGGAACCAGTCCGACGAAGGCTTTTTATAAGCCGGAAGCTCCCTGTTTATCCATCTCTAAGTTAGCCAATAAATGGTATCATCCTGATTCAAAACTTTTTGATATGACTATGGTATGGCCTAGATTGTGAGCTCCTCTGAGAGACAGTTAGTGGCAAGACTATATATACTCTGTACATTGCTGCGGAAGATGTTGGCGCTATATAAATACTAAATAATAATAATTAATAATAATAATACCTCCAGGAACATATTTTGCTGTATCTTGCCTTTCTGCAGTAACTGGCTGTAGTACTGACAACTCGCCACTAGATGTTGCTGTAACACAGGGAAAACATTTTGTGTTCCTGACTAAGTTCATCGCCAAATATCAGCAAACCTTTTGCATAATGAGCTAATATTCTCTCTGGCTATTCATTTCAAGAGATATTAAAAATAATGTAAATGAACCTCGCCTTTTCGCTGATTCTTATAAAATGCTGAAAATAATTGGATTGCCTGACAAAGAATCCTTGTAGGAGGTCACTGCGTGGGAGCATCAGAGCCACAGCTAGAGAGTACAGAAAGATTAGCAGAATCAGAGAGATGACAGCATGTCACATGGTGGTCGGAGATATTATGTCACTCATATGTTATTAACATAAAAGAGAATGCTCTGTGGCAGCTCTGAAGAGAAGAGATACAAGGACAGTATTAACACGACAGTACTCAGGGGCGTAACTACAGGGGAGCAGCACCTGCAACCCCAGGGGGGCCCAGAGTTGTGAGGGGGCCACAACTACTAACCTTCCCTTCCTCCAATAAAGGAGTCCATCCTTCAGATCGGGTGTTTTTGTGGCTACACTTGTTATGGGTGTAAAGATTGTGATGTCCACACTTGTTTAACCACCCTGGCGGTAAGCCCAAGCTGAGCTCGGGCTAAGCCGCCGCGGAGGATTTCTCAGGCCCTGGTGGGCCGATTTGCATAATTTTTTTAGTTACACGCAGCTAGCACTTTGCTAGCTGCCTGTACAAACCGATCGCCGCCACTCCGCGCCGATTTGCCGCTACCCGCCGCACCGCCCTCCCCCCCTCCAGACCCCTTGCGCAGCCTGGCCAATCACCGCCAGGCAGCGCTAAGGGGTGGATCGGGACTCCCGCCGATGCCATGACGTCGATGATGTCGAGGACATGATCCGGATCGTCGCCATGGCGACGGGGGAAGCCAAACAGGAAATCCCGTTCTGAACGGGATTTCCTGTTTGCTCTGATTGCCAGAGGCGATCGGAAGGGGAGGGGGGATGCCTCTGCACAGCGGCTATCATGTAGCTAGCGCTAGGCTAGCTACATGATTTAAAAGAATTTTTTTTTTTTAAAGTGCTGCGCCGCCCCCCCCTGGCGATATTATTGTAATGCCAGGGGGGTTAATGGCTCCAGGCTGTGAGGGTCACCAGGGGAGGCAAGGCAATGGGGTGTGATCATTGTAGGTCCTCATCAAAGTTTTGCTGGGGGCCCCATGATTTGTAGTTACGCCCCTGTACTTATATACATTGATTTCATATCACTAAATACCAGGGGCGAAACTTTGGATGGGGCCCCTCCCCCTTTTGCTTTCTGCACAGGTAAACTGAGAACCAATGTTATTCTCAATTGGCTAGTGCACACTTGAATGTGTTTTCCCCATGCAGGAATCTGTCCATCTCTGATGGAGTAGAACTGGCTCTGCAGACTCCTCCAGCATCACTAGAGTACAGAGCACTTGGGGAGGGCTAGAGAGGTTGGGGGCTGGACGCTGTACACAAGAGCCTGCTGCACACTGAATAGGGACTGTCTACAAATCTTTGCCTAAAAAACTTTGTATGATTCGTTATCAGTGGCTGAGCAGATGCATTCATTCGAACAAAAGTGCAGAGAGCAGAAAGCTTTTTCTCTCCATGCCCGGACTCCTAAAGCATCACTACATTACACAGCACTTGGGGAAGTGTAGAAAGGCTGGGAGTAGAGCAGCGTTGTAGACAAGACCCTGCTGAACACTGAATAGGAACTGTCTGCAAAACTTTGTATGATTCCTTAACAGTGGCTGAGCAGATGCAGTCATTAGAACAATTATGCAGAGAGCAGAAAGTTTTTTTCTCTCTGTGCCCTTAGTTGTCAGTCTCTCAGGACAGGGAAAACAAACTTCTCCACCACGGGGCTACCTGTGTCTTCTGGGCCCCCCTGCGGCTGCATCCCTTGCAGGGTCTATTTTTACGCCCCTGCTAAATACAAGCAGTCCCTTACTTACATAGACTCGAGTAACAGCATTTCAGACATGGCTGTCTTTATGTATAAAATGTACCGTACTGTTTTTGTTATTACATATTTTTGTTTTTATGTTACAGTATTGTATAAACTGTTGTAAGTAGTTTAAAACACATCGAAAACAACAACAAAGTTTTGCACTATGTCCGAATCCAGAGTTGTCCAAAGGTAATTCAGTAACCCCATTTCCCTACATATAACACACAACTCAACTTACAAATCCACCTTACAATCTCCTGGAACGAAACCTGTTTGTAACGAGGTGACCACCTGTATACTAAAACATTTATGATTTGCATATTTAGCAGTGAGGTTTCATGGGAGACATCATATGCTCACCCCAATCTGAGTCATCCCAAATACATTCTGTTTTAAGAAAGCAAACTTTTGTTTTGCATAACTTTTAGTAAGAGGGCTTTTTGATCCATTGCAACCCCTTACACACTCCAGTGAGTTCTGGTTCACCATGAGCTTGCTGGGTAATCTGTAACATTTATTTGTGAAGAAACAGTAGATTTTATTAGTAAAAGTGTTTGTGGTATTTCTAAAAGAGAACTTTGCCTAGGCAAAACTTTCAAAGTCTGCTTCTCAGGAGCTTCTTATTAACAGCAGGTAAACTATTCCTTAAAGGGAAGGTTCGGGGACGCTACAAAAAAAAAATAAAAAATCCACATCCACTTACCTGGGGCTTCCTCCAGCCCGTGGAAGGCAGGAGGTGCCCTCGGCGCCGCTCCGCAGTGCATTCCACGCCGGCGCGCTGACGTCATCGGACTTCCTCCGGAGGACGTCCGATGACGTCAGCGCGCCGGCATGAAACGCACAATGGAGTGCAGAAGAGGCCCGAACTGGCCGCCGGCCAGGTCGGGTCGGCCACCGGAGACCATCGGGAGCCTGCGGAGTTGCGCCGAGGGCACCTCCTGCCTGCCACGGGCTGGAGGAAGCCCCAGGTAAGTGGATGTGGATTTTTAATTTTTTTGTAGCGTCCCTGAACCTTCCCTTTAAGGATCAGGGAATTAGTATTACTGATTTATATAGCACCATCATCTTCTGCGGTGATGTACACAGTAAGAAAACAAACCTAAATCCATAAAAATACAGACATTGGTACAGCCAGTTGTGTGTGGTCTGGCGTTAGTCATGGAGAGAATCTGAAGACATAACAACCAAAGTTGTTTAGGTGATACCTTTAATGACTAACTGTACAAGATTTGTAAGCTTTTGAAACTTCAGTTTTCTTCAGGATTTATACAGAACTTTATCAGAACCATACCTTCTGATCCAGTTTTTCTGTATCATGCCTGAAGAAGAAACTTTAAGTTTCGAAAGCATACAAAGAAATTTATGCAGTTAGTCATTAAAGGTATCATCTATACAACTTTTGTTGTTATGTCGTCAGATTCTCTCCATGACTAACACCAAGCCACACACAATTTGCTAAACCAATGTCTGTGTTTTTATGGACTTTTTCATCCCTTTGTTAAATTTGGCTGGTCTGTGAAGAACCTTTCAGGGCTTGGCAATTTCATTAGTCATGTCCAGGAATTTAGATGAGAGGCCACCTTGTAATGTTTGGACTTGGCTATGAGACAAATCATTTCAAGATTCAAGCACTTTATGGTCACTGTGTAACACAGGGGTCAGTAACCTTTTTGGCTGAGAGAACCATAAACTCCACATATTTTAAAGTGTATTTCCCTGAGAGCCATACAATATGTTTCCAACTGGGACAGTGTTTGCAGCAGAGGGTTCACGTCCCTGTTGCCATGGTGATGTGTATACAGTTGATACTCCGGGCAGCGAAAGTGTCAAACATGTCTTCAGCTTCTCTTGGATTTCAGCAACATCAGCAATTTCACCGAGAGCCAGACAGGAGAAATACCGACTAACAGCTTATACAATTACCTAGCAGACTTGGGGGTTGATTTACTTTGTAGGACGCTTTGGCCTAATAGGTTGCCTGTCAAGTGACAGGCAGCCTATTGGGTCAATGAAAGTGTGGGGATCTCGTCCTACAAAGTCTCTGGACCCGACATGTCATTAAAGACATTAATTAATTACCATATGGAGCTAATGAGGTGATAATAACTTATAAACAAGTCATCACACATGAAGATGGAATCTGGGTCTACAGCAGCTCTGACAGAAGTTGGAACCTGTCAGTCCTATTGCACTTCTATAAAGGAACGCAAACACAAGAAAAAAAATCATGCCTACCAAATTTCTCAGACAAGAAAGAGGGACACATCCAGTCATACCTCCATCACACCTCCAGTCACACCCCCACCACACCTCCTGCCATACTCCCTACACACCTCCAGTCATACCCCTACATATCTCCAGCCATACCTCCATCACACCTCCAGTTACACCCCCGCCACACCTCCTGCCATTCCCCTACATACCTCCAGTCATACCCCAACCACACCTCCAATCATAACTTCAGTCACACCCCACCACGCCTCCAGTCATACCCCACAACACCTCCAGTCTCACCTTCATCACTCCTTCAGTCATACCTCCATCACACTTCCAGTCATACCTGCAGTCACCCCTCCAGTCAGACCCCCACCACACCTCCAGTCATACCCCACCACACCTCCTGTCATATCCCCCTACACTCCTCCAGTCATACCCCCACAACACCTCCAGTCTCACCTTCATCACTCCTCCAGTCATACCTCCATCACACCTCCAGTCACACTTTCATCACTCCTCCAGTCATACCTCACCTCATACCTCATACCTAATGTCATACTCCCTACATACCTTCAGTCATACCACCACCACACCTCTAGTCATACCTTCAGTCACGCCTCCAGTCATAACCCCATCACACCTCCTGTCACACCTTCATCACATCATTCCTACAGTCATACCTCCATTACACCTCCAGTGATACCCCCACCACCCTCCAGTCACACCTTCATCACTCCTCCAGTCCTACCTCCTTCACCTCCACTAATACCACCACCACACCTCCAGTAACACCTTTATCACATGTCCAGTCAGGTACGCCAGGAAGAATTCATAAACAAAATACAAATGACAATTTTTCAAAGCACACAGTGGTCCATTCTTACATCACTAATCTTCCTTTATACTATCATTTGGAGGTAAGTGCAGCAATAAGCTAGAGATAGCTCATACAATGTATCATGCTGCTCCAACTGAAAAGGAAGAAGGGAGGCATAAATATAATGCTCTGAGAACATTGCAAGCTGTATTAGACCGGTGCTATTCCCCATCTGTGACTCTAAATTTCAGCCCCATTTCATTTTTAAAATTAGCTTCTTAATCCGACTCTTAGATAACAAAATATCCTGTTTGGAAACTATAGTTATGGCCAAGGCTTGCTAGTGATTGACCAAATTGGCTATAGTGCCTGTGACTATGGTAGGGAGATTAGAAATACAATATTGTAAAATCTTCAGCACTGGCTATCAAAAGAACTCTCCTCTGTGCAGGGCTGGTTCTAGACTTTGTGCTGCCTGAGGCAAACTTGTGAGGAAGCGCCCCTTCCCCCACCGAATTGGAATGATCGCACAGCACCTGACAGTTTGCACCGTACATTACAACTGCAGTGAGACCCCCCAAAACACCCTCAGTATAGGTAGGTAGGCAGGTATAGGTGCCCCCAGTATTGGTAGCTAAGTACAGTTGCCCCCAGTATAGGTTAGCCAGGTACAGTTGCCCTCAGTATAGGTTGGCCAGGCACTCTCTTCACTTCCGGTTTCTGCCTGGTGCTGTCCCCAGACTTCTGCCGCCTGAGGAAGTCGTCTGACTTGGCATCATGGGCGGACCGGTACTGTCTCTGTGCAGCCTGTAGCCACCCAGTGCTCATACAGTATGTGGCCACCACCGAGGTAAAAATCCACAATCAGGCTTACACAGACTTACACAGGGAGGTACAGTTTATACTTAACCTCACATAAAACAACTAAAAACCAATAACTTACACTGAGGTAATTTCCCGACCAGGTTTCATCTTACCGCTATCATCTAATCCCCTAATGACAGCAGAAAGCTGAAACCTGGTCAGGAAAGGAGAACGGGCAGTCCTCCAAGTTACCAGTGATGATCTATGGTTTAAGGTGCACTTTACAATTGGGACAGTGCAATTGATGACAGTGCAATTGGGACAGTGCAATTGATGATATGATCTATTCGAGAAAAGGTAAAGATTGCTCATGGGAAAGGGGGTATAAGCTATTGATTGGGATGTAGTTCAATCCTTGGTTACAGTTCCTCTTTAACTGCAGCTTTCCATGTCACTAATTTGGTTTGAAAGGCTAGTTAATTGATACCTGTGAGCTTGATTGATTAATCAGCTGTAGAGTAATTAATAATACTTAATAGTTTTCAAACTTGAAAAATCCTGTGCAAAAGCTGCAGTTCCACCCTCAGTAATTACCCATCCTGTGGAGGAAGAAAATAACCTGAAATCAAATTTTCAGCCCATCTTGAGCTCCCTTGTGGAAAGGGCCATGTGTGAATGTCTGAGTCTATTGTTCCTCAAGTTTGGGCAACCCAGGGTGTCTGTATCAGTATATACATGTAGGTCATCTTTCCAACTGGCCCAACTCTGGATCTGCTGATGAGTGCTCATCCCTTGTCAATGGGTATCTTATTGCCCTTTAAGCCAGACCTGTCATCAAAAATTAAGAGTCTTCATGTCTAGCCTTGTTTCATTGCAGCACATCTGATTCGAAAAATATATTATCTTAAAAAAAAACAAAAAAAAAAAAACAGGAAACTCAATCTCTCGGAAATAGGAAGTGTGTGTTCACTGTGTTGAGTAGTGTGTGACTCCCACCAGCCGCCAGCAGCAGTGAAAATGGTCACTTGAGAAAGCGAGTGTTGGCCTGAAGCATCATGCCGGGGTTTGCATATTCTGCCATTTGAATACATGAAGATTTAGCTGCTATAAGCACTATGTGGTAGAGCCCTCGTCCTTTCTGTACTGTGTTGCATTACCTGAGGAGTGGTGGTCTCCTTGTGTCTAGTGGCTCCCAGCCAAATCAAGCAAGGCCTGTGGGAATCTCTGCTATTCACAATGGTCAGCTACTACTCAGTCCAACTGCTAAAATAGCGTGCAAGTAAGTAGGGAGGCCAACCGGCATCCTTGTATAGATCCATAGAGTGCGCTTGTAAACAATAAAGAAGATCCTGAAAATACCTTGAGAAGAGATGGACCAATCAGCAATATAGGAGAAAAGTAATTTATGGTACATATTTCTCTGGGAGAAATGTATTTATAAATATTTATTTTAAATTGTGCAATTTTTCGCAATGGTGGACCTTTAAAGGTTGATTCAAAATAATTATGGTAAGCTGTAGTACTTTAGCACATAAGACCATTGGGTACTCCAGTTTACTGAATTAATAATTCAATAAATCTTCATGAGGTTCAGTTCACATGCAAGTGGGTACATTATTCCCAGGCATCACATGCTGTGTGCTGCTGCCAGTGAAGTATTCTTGCTCAGCAACCAAAGCCCAGGAAACCATATGGGAAGGGGAGGAAAAGTGACCCCAGGTATACCATCCCCAATTCCTCAACTACAGGAGCTGGTAACCATCAGAGAGAAACTCTGTGATGGTGGGTTCCCCCAACTCTGTTTACCAGCTTGCTATAGTTGTCAGCAGTTGGCAAAGGTTGCCTTATGAAGACCTCTCTCTCCTTACAAAACACTGTGGCTCAGCGATGGCTAACCTTGACACTCCAGCTGTGACAAAACTACAAATCCTATCATGCCTCTGCCTCCCCGAGCAATGCTTAGAGCTGTCAGAGTATTGCAAAGCCTCATGGGACTTGTAGTTCCACCACAGCTGGAGTGCCAAAGTTAGCCATCACTGCTAAGGGCTTAGAATTTATGATACCTTCTGGTTGCTCCAAAATTAACTATAATCAGATAAACACTTCTGCCCAAAATAGTGAGTTTTGGAGTCTCCTTAAACCCCTTACATATTTACCCAAAGCTGTGTAAAAGTTGGTAATAAAAAACACATTTTGAGGTAGTATTTTATTACCTGCAACTTTCCAGGAGTTGGGGTTCTCGGTTCTCCTCTGGGACCCCTGTCTTGACAATGATTGGGGAGGGGAGGAATTGCATTATTATTACAGTAAGTGTAAAGAACAAGGGTAACAGTAGATCAGTATCAATAGTCGGGAACAAAAATTCCAGGAATGATCTTTAAAACTTGAATCTGAAACTGGTTATGTATCTTGAAAATCAAGGACATTTTGGCCAGTATGCTACACTGAGTCAGAACAATTGATTTGTTAGAAGATAATGGAACAGGATTGCATAACGCGGATGGATTTGCATTTCCCACATGCCGTGCTGTAATCATTGACTATATAACTGGGGCCCACATGGCAGTGACTGGCACCAGGCAGCGCTGATGACAGGAAGGCTCCATAGCAACCAAAACCTGAATCTGGCTTCCCAGCCGTTATACACAGGAATGCATCACACTGAAACTTCCCAACATGTCTCAGTCCTCTAAAAATAACTTCATGGAAACGAATACGTTGTTCATATTCACTGCAAATAACTGTCAATGAAATTCTTTATTTCTTTATTTAATTATTCTTTAATCATCATAGCATAGAGTAGCAAGAGCCTAAAATTTTTTAGCTCATCTCTGTCTTCTTTTTCAGACAAACTATATTATATATATATATATTTACCTATATACTTGAATACAAGTCAACCTCGTGTATAAGTCGACTACAATATTCAACCCTCGTAAGCTGAAATTTTTTATTGACTCAAGTATAAGTCTACCCAGCAAAGTTAATGGCTGCACTTGGGGCCCAGGAGGGGTTAATGACTGCACTGCATACAGTATTGCAGCCATTAACCCCTCCTGTCTGTTAAGTGCAGCCAATACCTCCTTCAGTCCCCCAAGTGTTGAAATTATTATTCACTCCCTTTTCTGCAGCCCATTATTTCCACCCTGCCCCTTTTCCTTGTTAATTGTTGTGGCCAGGACTTTTAGACCTGTGTTTTCTTGGCCTTTCCAAGAAAACTCCACTGGGTAAATTGCTGAAAATGAGAAAGTCACTATTTGTACACACATTACTAATTAGTGTGGTCAGTGTTGCCCGTGACTCGTGTATAAGTCGACTGCTATACTTTTATGAAGTGAATTAGACCTACATTTCTAGACTTATACTCGAGTATATACAGTACTATTATATGGTACAACTGTACCTCGGTAATGTGCGTTTTGTAGAGTAACACATGCTATATACCTAGCATAGTGCGCATTACCTTAGCAATGTCCACGTTACGGAGGCTACATGAGATGCGCTAATTGCACACCACACTCTATCTAAATGTTTTAGCTACCTGTAAAATTGCTGAGTGCTGCCTGTGCGTGGCTATATCTCAATTTCACTGATATTTCAAAAAGAGATGTAGCGCACATTGCACACCTGGCGCTACTCGGGGAGACAGTGGAGGAGACCGGGAGTCTCAGGTTTACAATGTCCCGAACCTGATTGACCACGTTAGACCAAGACTTTCCAGCTTGCTCGATTGATACATTTGAGTGATTTTTGGGCCATCGATCGGGAGATGCTTGTTGTGGCGCAGATTTTCAGCTGATTTGATAAAGTTATCAAATCGGATCATCAATCGGGCCCCAATATCTCTAGATGAATGGCCACCGTAACGAGAAACTGTGATCAAGGATTGAACTTCATCCCAATCAGTAGCTGATACCCCCTTTCCCATGAGGAATCTTTACCTTTTCACAACCGGATCATCAGGGGGCTCTGTATGGCTGATATTGTGTTGAAACCCCTCCCACAGTGTGATGTCAGGACAGTTGCCTAGCTAAGGAGCTGTGGGCCATGATGCAAGTTTTACATTGGGGCCCCCCAAGCACTCTAAACATATTTCATACGGCGCTCCTAAACCTGCCAATGGCAACTACAGTGTCAGAGGTTCAAGAAGGGAATGGGGAGCAGTTTGTTAATGGTTACTACTATTCAAAGCATCTATAGAAGTGATTATTACCAGCACAGGACCAATAGAGAGCTAATACTGTGGTTGAGGGAGGGTCCTATGGGGCCCCTCTGGCCCGAGGGCCCTGATGCGGTCGCAACCTTTGCACCCCCTATTGCTACGCCCCTGTGTCAGGACCATGGTTGGTAGCATTGTTGCACTGTAGGAAATAACAGCTGTTTCCAACTGCCAAAAAAGCAAGCAGCAGCTACTTCCACTGACATCACCTGCCTGCAGTAAAATGTCACCATATGATATTTGTCAGAATGTAAATCAGGGAGAGGAAGGATTTTACAATGGACAAACACTGACTAAATCATTTATACATAATTACTGTAAGAATTAAGCACTTTAGTTCATTACGTTTATTTCCTCTTTAAGAGAAATGTTCAGTTGGTCCAGAGATTGGGTAGATATTGCAATTGGAATTAAGATGAGGTTCCCTACACGTCAGTGAGCCACCCATCACATTAAACAGTCAACTGATATTCTTGGAATCTGAGGAGGAGCTTCCTTCTGACACTGGGAGGAATACCTCCTGACACTCTTTGTACTAATAATACTAATTTGCATACCATTTTTCAGGTCATAGATAGATAGATAAAATATAGTTTTGATTTTTCCAGAATTAACAAATAAATAGTTTGTTAGTATTGAACACACACACAATAAAGGAATACAACTAAATACGCTAAATATATACATTACTTGTAAGATTATGTTTTGGGTCTACCTGACCATACATGTTTATTGGTTTCCATATTGTGTTGCCTACTCAGTGAAGATTAGCAGACAAGCAGTCACAAAAAGCCATAAGTAATAGGCTGTTCATTTATGTCTGTATCCTGTCATTTTACAAGCAAATCAGTCCTCACAGAAAGCGCTTTACTTCCTTGCAGGCCTCTATAATTATCATAATTATCATGCTTAGCACAAGCTATGGGGAAAATGATCTTTGCCGTGTCTTTTTCCAATTAAAAAAACTATGAAAAATGACTACAGCCCCTGCTCTTGATGGGGGGACCTGAAATGCATAACAGGAAGCAGTTTGTGGCGGCACTGCTACTTTCGGGATGAATGTATAGGAGGAATCCTTTGAACATTTTATCCATGCCACAATAAGCTCAATGCTTGCTCTGAACATAACATAGCAGTTCATTTGCATAGTTCTGCACTACTATTGGCACACTTTAGCTGAAAAACCATCAAATTACAGGCATCACATAAATCAACAAAACACACTAACCATTGTGACAGGTGGGGGGTGGATGCTGGATACAGCAAACCTGACAGCCGTTTCGCTTTACTTCTTCCAAGGTTATACAACAACTGTAGTTTAGCCTTGGAAGAAGGCTGCTTACTTTGCGCGATATGGCTGGGTTTCCTCCTGGCACTCCAGTTCCCTCCCACACCCCAAAAACATACAGATAAGTAAACCGGTAGTAAGTGGCGTAGCTAAGAAGCCGTGGGCCCCGGTGCAAGTTTTACATTGGGGCCCCCCAAGCACTCCGTACATAACAATTGATACGGCGCACCAAAACCTAAAAAGGACAACTACAGTGTCAGAGGTGCAAGAAGGGGATGGGATACTGTGTGTTAATGATCACTACTATTCAAAGCATCTATAGAAGTGAATATTATCTGCACAGGACCAATAGAGAGCTAATACTGTGGTTGAGGGTGGGCCCCCTCTAGCCCAAGGGCCCTGATGCGGTCGCAACCTCTGCAACCCCTATTACTACGCCCCTGCTGGTAGTGTTCCAAGCCGGAAGGACAGAGCATTGGAGTAACAGGAAGTGTGACGTGTAACACAGCCTCTGCCCTCTCTCCACAAGTTGTGGTCCTGAAGTGCTTCGGACAGCATTATCCAGGGTTCCGAAGAAAGAAACTTGGATTCCAACAGCAGCAACACTATTCATTGGCTTCCCCTAAATTGGCCCTAGACTGCATTGGACATATTTACCTGTGGTAGGGATTAGATTGTGAGCCCCTCAGAGGGACAGTTAAGGTGCCCATAGATTATTCGACTTGGTGGGTGGCCAATTGACCATTCAATCCAATAATTCTAATTGAATCGGATGAAAATTGGTGCCACCAAGAGCATGCCCGATCGACGATGCGACCAGTTTAAGGCCAAAATTGGTCGCATGTATCGACTGGGCGTGCTGGAAAATCTCGGGCCAACATGCCCGATCAGGTGTGCAGCGGTAACAGCATGCGATGATCATGAACAACAAACATGACAGAAACCGCCGCACACTGTTCCCCCTAATGTTTTATGCTCCCCCCCCCCCCCCCGTGCCCTGTGCAGTTATACCCTGTCACGCCGCCCGCTAGTGTCCGCCGCTGTGTCCCCATACTTCCACACTCTGATCCCGCATGATTACCGGCATATAGCATGTGGGGCACGTGTATGACGTCACACACTCACTCCATGTGCTATAATGCCGGCAACCACTTGGGGGCACAAATGCAGAAGTATGAGGATGGTGGCCGGTTAATTGTAACTGCATGGGGCGTGTTGGGGAGGGGAGGGGGGGTGGTGAAACATTTGCATCAGGCGCAGAGATTTCAGGGGCAGCATTTTTGTACTGTGTGTACCGTCCTGAGGAGGAGGAGTGTGGCTGAGGGTGAGCAGTTTGTTTGACAGAGACGTCAGCCAGCCAGCCAGTGTTCTATTGTGTTGAGCTGCAGCATGTCATGTGAGAACATTAAATGTAGCAGGGTAAATTGAGGGGTGATGTGCGATCAGATTTGATAAGAGAGAAATAGCCGATAGGCCGCCAAAATCGCTAGATGTATGGGTACCTTTAATGACAAAACTATATACTCTGTAAAAAAACACTGCAAAAGATGTTGGCATTATATAAATACTAAATAATAATAATATGTATGCTACCTCTGCATCTGCAGCGCCTCTAGGCAGCTACCTAATTGTAAATTTGGCCCTGATAGTAGTTATATGATAGAGTATCATATTTTCCACATCTCAACAGTTATTTTGGAGGGTCTTCCTCCCTTACCTCAGGTGTTTATTGCCAGTCATAAAACTTCATTAAAGGGGCACTATGGCGAAAAATTGTAAAATTTTAAATATGTGCAAACATACAAATAAGAATGTTGCTGTCACTTACAGTAGGTAGTAGAAATCTGACAAAAGTGACAGGTTTTGGACTAGTCCATATCTTCATAGGGGATTCTCAGGGATTTATTTATTTTCAAGCACTTGGTAAATGGCAGTTGCTCTGTCCAACTGCCAAAAAACTGTGTAGGGAGCAGGGAAGCTGGCCAGCATCATTGTTTAAATCCTTTTTAGGGAATATCTTTATAAAGAAAAAAAAACTTTCTGAGAATCCCCTATAAAGAGATGGACTAGTCCAAAGCCTGTCGCTTCTGTCAGATTTCTACTACCTACTGTGACAGTAACATAGGAGAAAAGTAATGTATGGCTCATTTTACTCTGGAAAAAACGTACTTCTTATTTTGCCTATGTTTGCACATATTTTAAATTTTACAATTTTTCGCCATAGTGCCCCTTTAATTGAAAAATATTGCATACATTAAAAGCTATAGTAGTCAGGATAGAGTCTGTGGGTCTGGACCCTGCCTTGTCTCACATAAGTTTGTTTTTGAATAACTGAGCAATCAACATTCAACTGTGTAGCCTAGCTGCAGGAAAACCTGATGCTCAAACATTCATTACACTGGCTCAATCATTAGACTGACACTGCAGACTTGAGAGTGACGAGAGACTGCATGTTTAAGTGTACAGTACTGAGATAGTCAATAAGTAACATAATCCTTAATTTGCTAACTGGTACAATAAACTTCTTAGTCGGTTCCTAAATACAAAATAACTTAACCACCAGATGGCCCCCTACTCTTCTTATTTGTGATGTGATGTTACACATAAAGTACAGGCGTACGTACAGTTACACATAAAGTACAGGCGTACGTACAAAAAGGGCATCCGGACAAAAAGGGCGCGGGGTGTAAACGCTAATTAATAATTAATCATTAATAGCGTTTATAAAAATAGTGTGCTATATTTCGTTTACAAATAATGTTTTACAAAATTATAAATCATTAAATAATGTTTATGAAATCGGCAATTGTGAAAAAGTTAATCTTCCCTGTTTCAAAAGTTAAACTTATAATTACGTTTATTTAAAAAACAATAATATATGTTTAATTGTTATAATTGTATATCATTGTGAATAACCTTCATTTATGGTTTGTTCTTATAATAAAATCTGAAAATATTCTTTATAACGATGATATAAATATTACTACGTTCGTAATAAGTGTTGTAAAACATTAGTAAGTATTACTAAAATTTTACTAAAACTAAGCCTACTCTTACACAGAACCCTCCCTGTACCTATCCCTAACCCCTAGACCCCCCTGGTGGTGCCTAAACCTAAGACCCCCCCTGGTGGTGCCTAAACCTAAGACCCCCCTGGTGGTGCCTAACCCTAAGACCCTCCTGGTGGTGCCTAAACCTAAGACCCCCCCAGGTGGTGCCTAAACCTAAGACCCCCCTGATGGTGCCTAAACCTAAGACCCCCCTGGTGGTGCCTAAACCTAAGACCCCCCTGGTGGTGCCTAAACCTAAGACCCCCCTGGTGGTGCCTAAACCTAAGACCCCCCTGGTGGTGCCTAAACCTAAGACCCCCCCTTTATTATGTGGATAATAATGTTTTACTAATTGTGGCTGCAAAAAATATATTGCAATTTACGTTACGTACTGATCGCTTTATTTTGTGAATAATAATGTTTTACAAACAGTAAGGGATAAAACTTTAAATAATGTTTTAATTAGTTAAATAAGATAAATATGTTTAGTATTTTTTATTTGGCACGGGTGCATTTTATAAACGTAAATCACCACAAGCACACTTATAAATCATTAAAAATCTCCGGGCGCCGTTTGTAAAAGTTATTTATGTCCGGCGCCCTTTTTTCCTGCTCGGCGCCCATTAAACGTTATTTATTATGAGAGTGAATGGCGGCACCCTTTTTGTCCACTAGCTGCCTGCGCCCTTTTTTCCCAGCTCCAAAGTACAGTCCAATGTGAGCAGTAAAAGTGGAAATATATAGGCATATCCAATTGCGAGCAGCCGGCATTATACAAGGTACACACCATACAATTTTCTGTTTGATTTACATGCCAGATAGATTTTCTGTTAGATTTGGAAAAAATCTAACAGAAAAGTGTATAGTGTGTACCTCTAAGGCCCCACATCAGCTTTTTACTAGTTTTATAACTAGGACCACCACCATGAAAAATTGTAACATTTAAAATATGTACATCCCAGGTAGGTACTGTTGGTAATAAAATTCTGACAGGATGGATTAGGCCATCTCCTCATGGGGGATTCTTAATTTCCAAAAGTATTTACTCTATGGCAGTTGCTTAGTCCAACTGACAAACAGAGTACAGGGGTATGGAGACTGGCATCTTTGTATAGATTTTTTTTTTCAGGGAGTGTTTTTGTAAAGAATAAAGGAAATCCTGAAAACTCCCCCCAAGGAGATGAACTAGTCCAAAAATTTGTCAGATTTGTACTCCCCACTATAAGTGACAGCTGCATAGGAATACAGTAGTTTATTGTGCATTTTACTCTGGGAGACATGGATGTTTTATGTGCATGTATTGACATTATTATTTAGTATTTATATATTATTATTATTTAGTATTTATATAGCGCCAACATCTTACACAGCGCTGTACAGAGTATATATTGTCTTGTCACTCAACTGTCCCTCAGAGGGGCTCACAATCTAATCCCTGCTATAGTCCTATGTTTACGTATGTATCGTGCAGTGTATGTATGGTAGTCTAGGGCCAATTTTAGGGTGAAGCCAATTAACCCTCCTGGCGGTCTATAAAAAACCGCCAGGGGGCAGCGCAGCAGTTTTTTTGTAATTTTTTATTTTAAATCATGTAGCGAGCCCAGGGCTCGCTACATGATAGCCACTGTGCAGCGCATCCCCCTACCCGCTTCGATCGCCTCCGGCGATCTGTGATCAGGAAATCCCGTTCAAAGAACGGGATTACTTGGAGGGCTTCCCCCATCGCCATGGCGTCGTGACATCATTGGGAGTCCCGATCCACCCCTCAGCGCTGCGGGGTCGGGGGGGGGGGGGCGAACGGCGGCTAATCGGAGCGGCGGCGATCGGAGTGCACACCCAGCTAGCAAAGTGCTAGCTGCGTGTTGCAAAGAAAAAAAATTATGCAAATCTGCCCGGCGGGGCCTGAGAAATCCTCCTGCACGGCTTACCCCGAACTACGTTCAGGGTTACCGCCAGGAAGGTTAACTTATCTGTATTTGGGAGGAAACAGGAGTTGTCAGGAACCGGCCCGCGGCACGCCTGCGTATACGGTTCCCGACTGCGGGTTTGACCATACTGAGAGGGAAAGCAGCCTTAGTCAAGCTAAAACAAGGCTGGGACCCCTCAGAACACCTCTCACTGCCACCACTAGCGGTTCACTAGACACTTCCACTCTGCTGTCGCTACTCGCACTGGCGTTGTTCGTACGTTGGGTCAGCTGCGCGCTTAGGCCAGCGTATGACAAACACCCCCACACACAATGCAATTACAATTTCATACGGTAGTGTTGCTCAAGCGTACAATTAAGCATGAAACTTATACACGGTTACACTTCAGTCTCTTCTAGGCTATGAGTGTTAGTTTAGTACGGCAGAAGTCAAGCTTATTAAATAATAATTTAATATTCCAGAAAAACATAGAACAGTGCAGAACTTAATATATACAAAAAGATTACAAAAAACAAAGTAAAAATAGTTACAAGATAAAAGTTACAAAGATAACACACACGGATATTTGCGTAAAAATAAACGGGGGAAAAAAGAACGTTACCAGCTTAGGTTAGAACGTTGTTTGACGGGAGGACGCCGTTTCGACCAGGAGTCGCGATCCTCCCTAGCTATTCGCTACCTCCGAGAGAAGATACCGCTGGCTGTCCTGGGCCAGCTTAAATAGTCCGAAGTGTCCCCTGGGGCATTTAATGTCCAGCCCCCAGGAACTAATGCAGTTTCCCCGTTTGTGACATCACCGAACGCTTGTCATAATCTTTCTTGTGATATGCAAACTTCAAAGGGGGTTCCTGTTTTAGCTTCTTGAAGTTTGGCAGGATACAATCTCACCCATTGAACTCTGCAGACATCAAAAAGCTTCCTCCACATTATTTCCTTGGTTAAAGTGTATTTTAGCACATCCATGAAAAGATTGAATTTTGGTTACAGGTAGCAGTTTGCCTGTAATCCTGTTTACACTTACAGATTTCAAAGCAATTCCACTTCCGTTTTTAAAGTCTGTAGAAATTTCCAACCCCTTCCATGTAAATTTCCAACCTTCAGGTGTCCGCTTCCCATCCCCAACACTCTGGCAGGCTTGCTTTGTATGATGGGACAATGGCTGATTCCAGTTCAAAAGCCATGCCGACCAGGCTATTCTTCCTCAATTGGCCGCTAATTAGCAGTACACACAGTTTCCCCGGCTGGACAATGAGGGCAGAGGTAATGTACATTTACATGCAGACTTACATTACCCTTCAGTTTACTCTGGCCAGGTGACCAATTACTACCAAGCACAATACACATCTGAGGTTTTTCCCAGTAGACAGAAAAAGGACAGAAATATGTTCTGTTATTATCCTTAACATTATCAGCACCCCAATATATCACCACACCTCCCCTCTTTAGAATGGGGCAAGGCAGATGATCTTCCCAGATTATCCTGCCTGCGCCTACATTGTTGGTTCTGCTTGACGGGACAACCCATCAGCATTCCCATGATTGCTCCCCTTCCTATGTTGAATGGTGAAGCTATATTGTTGGAGAACCAAGCTCCATCTCAGCAATTTTCCATTGTCACCAGAAACCCGATGTAACCAACTAAGAGGGTTGTGGTCGGTGACGACCGTGAATACGCGACCATAGAGGTAGTGCTGCAGCTTTTGTAGGGCCCATACAATTGCCAAGCACTCTTTCTCTATGGTGGCGTAGGCTACCTCCCGGGGTAGCAGCTTCCGACTTAAATACAGAATCGGATGTTCTTCCCCAGTCTGGTTTACCTGGCTTAACACAGCACCCAGGCCAAAGGCTGAGGCGTCCGTCTGGACCACAAACCGTCGGCTGAAGTCTGGCGCTTGCAACACGGGAGGGCTGGCTAGGGCCCTCTTCAGAGCTGTGAATGACTGTTCACATTCTGGCGTCCAGAGAATCTGCTTGGGCAGCTTCTTTTTGGTGAGATCTGTCAATGGCTTGGCGAGGGCACTGTAGTTGGGGACAAACTTTCTATAGTACCCAGCCGTTCCTAAGAAGGACTGAATCTGTTTCTTCGTTTGGGGGATGGGCCAAGACACCACTGCCACCAATTTTGTCAGGAACCGGCCCGCGGCACGCCTGCGTATATGGTTCCCGACTGCGGGTTTGACCAGACTGAGAGGGGAAGCAGCCTTAGTCAAGCTAAAACAAGGCTGGGACCCCTCAGAACACCTCTCACTGCCACCACTAGCGGTTCGCTAGACACTTCCACTCTGCTGTCGCTACTCGCACTGGCGTTGTTCGTACGTTGGGTCAGCTGCGCGCTTAGGCCAACGTATGACAAACACCCCCACACACAATGCAATTACAATTTCATACGGTAGTGTTGCTCAAGCGTACAATTAAGCATGAAACTTATACACGGTTACACTTCAGTCTCTTCTAGGCTATGAGTGTTAGTTTAGTACGGCAGAAGTCAAGCTTATTAAATAATAATTTAATATTCCAGAAAAACATAGAACAGTGCAGAACTTAATATATACAAAAAGATTACAAAAAACAAAGTAAAAATAGTTACAAGATAAAAGTTACAAAGATAACACACACGGATATTTGCGTAAAAATAAACGGGGGAAAAAAGATCGTTACCAGCTTAGGTTAGAACGTTGTTTGATGGGAGGACGCCATTTCGACCAGGAGTCGCGATCCTCCCTAGCTATTCGCTACCTCCGAGAGAAGATACCGCTGGCTGTCCTGGGCCAGCTTAAATAGTCCGAAGTGTCCCCTGGGGCATTTAATGTCCAGCCCCCAGGAACTAATGCAGTTTCCCCGTTTGTGACATCACCGAACGCTTGTCATAATCTTTCTTGTGATATGCAAACTTCAAAGGGGGTTCCTGTTTTAGCTTCTTGAAGTTTGGCAGGATACAATCTCACCCATTGAACTCTGCAGACATCAAAAAGCTTCCTCCACATTATTTCCTTGGTTAAAGTGTATTTTAGCACATCCATGAAAAGATTGAATTTTGGTTACAGGTAGCAGTTTGCCTGTAATCCTGTTTACACTTACAGATTTCAAAGCAATTCCACTTCCGTTTTTAACGTCTGTAGAAATTTCCAACCCCTTCCATGTAAATTTCCAACCTTCAGGTGTCCGCTTCCCATCCCCAACACTCTGGCAGGCTTGCTTTGTATGATGGGACAATGGCTGATTCCAGTTCAAAAGCCATGCCGACCAGCCTATTCTTCCTCAATTGGCCGCTAATTAGCAGTACACACAGTTTCCCCGGCTGGACAATGAGGGCAGAGGTAATGTACATTTACATGCAGACTTACATTACCCTTCAGTTTACTCTGGCCAGGTGACCAATTACTACCAAGCACAATACACATCTGAGGTTTTTCCCAGTAGACAGAAAAAGGACAGAAATATGTTCTGTTATTATCCTTAACATTATCAGCACCCCAATATATCACCACAGGAGTGCCCAGAGGAAACCCACTCAGACACAGGGAGAACATACAAACTCCTTGCAGATGTTAACCTGGCTGTGATGCGAACCAGGGACCCAGCGTTGCAAGGCGAGAGCACTAACCACTACACCACCATGCTGCTGACATGAATGTAAAATGTTACAGTTTTCCATGCAAGTGGTCCCTTAACTGACAAGTAAAGCCTTTGTATAAGAATCAAGCCAGATGGTCCATCACCTGCCAAATCGTCTAATGCATGGCTACCTTTAGTGGGTAGCTTTACACTTTACCAGCAGTGGCGGCTCCAGACCAGCTTTTTTTTTTTTGGGGGGGGGGGGGGGGACACAAAGGGGGCACAATGGCGGGCTGGTGGGGCCCTTTTGGGTGATCAAAATCAATGTTTGTATGGCAAGCTTTAGATATTTTTTGCCTACCTCAGGTGATAAAATTGGCTAGTTTGCTGGCCCGCTTTAATCTTTACTTGCTGGCAAGCAGCTCTTGTGTGGTCAGATCACAGACAAATCATTCCAGCTACCAGCCTTTGTTTCATCACTCTGCAAGCAAGGGGAGGGAGAGAAACACTGTGTGTGTAACTCCTTATGTTTGTAGCTAAGCATTGCTGGAGACTAAAGGTGGCCATACACTTATAGACTTGCAGCAGATTCGACCATCAGAAAGATTTCTGTCAGATGCCAGTGTCAAGTCGAATCTGATAGGAACCTCTCTGATGTGTGCCACACACTAGGAACAGATTTCCAACAGATTTCAGAATAAAATCTATTGGAAATCTATTGGAAATTGATCTAAATGCATTATTGGACCATTAGATCCAATGCAACTCTATGGACTATCTGACTGGATGGAAAGTCTAGGTCGATGTGCTGCTGGCCACATTAGCAGCATAAGGGGCGATATACAGGCTGGGAAGGCGAACAATCACTCGCGTTCCCATGCCTGTCGGCCGGTGACGGACAAACCGGAAGTGTTCGCCGGCAGGTCCTGGAGCGTCAGAGCGGGGCTGCGAGGACACCGATCGGCTGCAGGGGGCTGAGGGAAGCCCCAGGTGAGTTAATCTCGTTTTTTTTTCCAGGCTTTAGGTTCACTTTAAGCTCTAGTTCATTGGCTAATTTAATAGAACAACAGTAACCTTTCAGCTTGTAAGCCTTCTTGAAACTATATTCCTGTTGAAAGACAATGTGAGAACATACAGTCAGAAGGAGGTAGAAAGATTTATTTTGCAAATATAAGTATGAACCAAATACATTGATTGCAAGGGCTTTTGCAAGGTTTGTGAGGTATTTATGGAAAATAGATAAGACCCTTTGTTTACTTAATGCCTACATAGCCCCTAAAGGGGCTCCCTGTCACTCGCTGCCTAAAGGGGCTCCCTGTCACTCACTGCCTAAAGGGCTCCCTGTCACTCACTGCCTAAAGGGCTCCCTGACACTCGCTGCCTAAAGGGCTCCCTGTCACTCGCTGCCTAAAGGGCTCCCTGTCACTCGCTGCCTAAAGGGGTCCCTGTCACTCGCTGCCTAAAGGGCTCCCTGTCACTCGCTGCCTAAAGGGCTCCCTGTCACTCACTGCCTAAAGGGGTCCCTGTCACTCGCTGCCTAAAGGGGTCCCTGTCACTCGCTGCCTAAAGGGTTCCCTGTCACTCGCTGCCTAAAGGGGTCCCTGTCACTCGCTGCCTAAAGGGGTCCCTGTCACTCGCTGCCTAAAGGGGTTCCTGTCACTCGCTGCACGCACATCTTCTCAAAAATTTGCGGTGCGCTACGCGCGCCGCACCACTTCTTCCCTGCCTATTTGTCCCCCTCCTGGAAAATTTTCTGCGGACGCCCATGACTCAGGCTGACATGAAGATGTTTTTTCACACCCAATCCTGTTCACTGTACGCTGCTGGAGCCTGAAAACAGTTAACTGTATGTTACTCAGGAGAGGGGGGCACTCAGAAGAGCACAGTGATTCCCAGGGGGGGCAGTGCCCCAGCATGTCCAAGTGTAGCGCCGCCCATGTTTGCCAGTCATAAAAATCTCTGAAATAGTGGTAGGCACACAGCTTGAGTGAACAGAACCTTATGATTTATTATATGTCGGCACATAATAATGTATGACTGGGCCTGCAGGTAACCACATAGCATGAGCTCTCTGCTTTAGAACCTGTTTGCCTGTAAGTAAACTTTCACATATGACTACTATTCATTACTTCGCTGGCTTCTGCTCCCTCCCAGATCACCAGGTGTACATGCATTAGGCTGTAATTACTATTGTTCCATCTAGGACACTCTGGTGTTGACCCAGCTTGATTAGATTATGCTTTAGTTGTAGTAACCTTGACTTCTGACTTGTTTACTGAAACAGAACCCAATCTGGCTACTCTAGCCTTTGGCCTGATCTTTGACATGGATTCTTAATTCAACAAAAGTTGCTCCTCATTGCCATCTTCACTGTCAGCCTTTTGCTTAGCAGAAACTCTGAAGGATGCCTGTGGCTATGAGGTCCTGATGATTGCCTATTATTACACATAACTTGGGCAGATGTTAGAAGGATGCATCTGCCACTGGTGTCTCGCATCTCTATAGAATTCTGGGGTAAATATCAGCCTCTAAAGTCCTGCCACATATATTTGCAACAGAAAACATGAAGGGCTTTAAAGTAAATCTTAAGGCTGGTAAACACCATGCAATTTCCCGTCAGATAGATGGGTCGAATAGATAATTTCTGACAGGTCCAATCTGATTTCCAATCTTTTTTCTGATCAATTTGCATAGAAGGGATCAGAAAATTGATCAGAAAAACGATCGGATCTGTTGGAAATTATCTATTGACCCATCTATCTGATGGGAAATTGCATGGTGTGTACCAGGATTGAGACATTCCAATCAAAAGAATTTATACCGGGGGCTTCCTCCAGCCCCCTGTAGTCTGTGGCCTCCCTCGATGTCCATTTGGTCTTGTTTGTACCACCACTGGCAGCCCCGGTAACGTCCCCAAGTGTGCCAGTTAACGTGCTGGACTGGATAGAGAAGAGGCAGACAGCATAACTGAAGAGGGCACGGCAGCCACCAGCCGAGGCAGCCAGTGAGTGATTAATGCTGCTACATGTGAGGGGGCCCCGGGGAGCAGTGGAGTAATGACCATGAAATGGGGAGGTTAGGGGGGTCCCCCACTTAAGTTTGCCGTGTCACTCAACTGTCCCCTAGAGAGGCTCAGAAAGCGATCGGCTCTCATAGGCTTATGCCTATGAGAGCTGATCGCTGTGATTGGCTGGTGGGGGGAGGGAGGGGATTAGTAAAAATAAATATAAAAATACTGAAATTTATAAAAAAATAAAAATAAAATAAACATAGCAGCAGCGATCAGAGCCCACCAACAGAAAGCTCTGTTGGTGGGCAGAACAGGGGGGGGATCCATTTGTGTGCTCGGTTGTGTGGCTCTGCAGTGAGCCATTAAAGCTGCAGAGCACTTATTTGTAAAAAAATAGCCTGGTCACTAGGGGGTGTAAGCCTGTGCCGGCCCTGTATGCAGGTGCAGTATGTCTGCTATTTGCATGAAGAGAAGCGTGTCCCAGATCAGAAATCCGACAAGCTCTTCGGATTTCTTTTGGGTGTGCGAGTGGTCCAGAGGCTGCCTTCTTCTTAGGTAAATATTTGTTTGTCAACGCAAAGTTCACCTCGGGTACACTTTAAGTCAGTGTTATGCAACGTTCATGGTATGATGTGGGTGATGCACATTACTGTCCCCTCCCCTTCTAATGACATGCCAGTTATGCTGCAATACTAGAACACAAATCCTGCACTCCTCTGCAACCTGTTTAGCTACACACCCTCCTATTGTGCAGTGGCTAGACTGTATTGTCTGTCCTCAGGCTCCATCCACCCATCCTTGATAGACAGTGTGTCAGGGGAAATAAGCTGAGGGAGGCAGATCAGTGCACATTGCTCAATAATAACCCTGAAATTTTACATGATGATACCAAAGAATTTTAAACCAAGAGGTGTAACTATCACATCATGTTGTTTTCTTAAAGTAAACCAGTAACATTCATGGGAAAGAAATGCAGATATTTACCTCAGTGGAGGAAAGTCTCTGGACTCTCCAGAAGCTCCCGACCACCGATGGAAGCCAGGACCCTATGGAAGTTCATGGCCACACTCCTGTCTGTGAACAAATGCTACGGAACTGCGCAGGATGCCTCCCACCTGTGCAGTAGCACGGAGCCTGCTCTGGCTTGGCGGAAAATTATCCGAGGGCTTGGCAAAAAAAAAAAAAGTTGTCCCGCACCTGCTTGTTCATGGACAGGAGCGGAGCCGCATGCTGTCTCTTTGATAAGCCCTTGTCAGAGTGGTTTGGGGGGTCCCAGCACTGCACGTCACTGGTTTATCCACAGCTGGATTTCTGGAAAGACCACGAAGGCCCAGGTCTTGGGTGGCTGCAGCCCAAGGTGGCACCTGGACATGAAAGAGCTGTTGCTACATATGAAAGAGGAAGCTGGAAATGGGGAGCAACACATGAAAAAGGGTGACTGATGCTCAAGGGAGCTGTTCATGAAAGAAAGTGGCTGCAGTACATGGATGATATGATACACATTGGTAAATGGGCTGCACATGGAATGGGAGGGGGCTGCAGTACAGGGATGATAGACATGGAAAAGGGGCTGCACATGGAATGGGAGGGGACTGCAGTACAGGGATGATAGACATGGAAAAGGAAGCTGCACATGGAATGGGAGGGGGCTGCAGTACATGGATGATGCACATGGAAAAGGGGGCTGCACATGGAATGGGAGGGGGTTGCAGTACAGGGATGATAGACATGGAAAAGGGGGCTGCACATGGAATGGGAGGGGGCTGCAGTACATGGATGATGCACATGGAAAAGGGGGCTGCACATGGAATGGGAGTGGGCTGCAGTACAGGGATGATAGACATGGAAAAGGGGGCTGCACATGGAATGGGAGGGGGTTGCAGTACAGGGATGATAGACATGGAAAAGGGGGCGGCACATGGAATGGGAGTGGGCTGCAGTACAGGGATGATAGACATGGAAAAGGGGGCTGCAAATGGAATGGGAGGGGGTTGCAGTACAGGGATGATAGACATGGAAAAGGGGGCTGCACATGGAATGGGAGGGGGCTGCAGTACAGGGATGATAGACATGGAAATGGGGGCTGCACATGGAATGGGAGGGGGCTGCAGTACAGGGATGATAGACATGGAAATGGGGGCTGCACATGGAATGGGAGGGGGCTGCAGTACAGGGATGATAGACATGGAAAAGGGGGCTGCACATGGAAGTGGAACCACAACATACAACACAACACACAAAGTATAACTCAGACCTTGCTGAGGTAAGAACCCATTTAGAGCACTTTTTCCCTTTCAGGTTCACTTGAAATCCTCAAGATTCCAGTGCTGGTTATATGATGGTGGCAATGTACCTTGGCATGATAAGAAGAGATATTAGAGATGTGTCTAAAATAACAGGACAAAGGCCCATATGTAATTACATTTTTCATCCGAGTTTTCTCCTAGGAGACAACTGTTCATCTTCAATTTAGAACAACTTTTTAGCAATTTGCAATTGAAAAAAATACCAAAAAGTAGGTGAAACAGTGCTATCAAAATTATTTCGAGTATTTTTTGCTTTCTGGTGGTTTAAAGGGCATTTTAATGACAAGTTTTAAAATATCCCCTAGGAGAAAACTCAGGAGAAAAAAATGAATTGCATATGGGCCTGAATGTCTAAAATACTTTTATTGAGCTTTATACCCTTCATGCATCCATAGGTCACTGCATAGACTTCTACAATAAAACAGTGCTGGAAGTCAGTTTGCATTATGGCCTTTCATGGCCTCCAACACAGCTTTCCTAATCATATCATTCATGCTTTCTTCTTCCCTGCATTCTTTGCTTTCATAGTCCAGGCGAGGCGAGTACAGAACTCACTGCAGAGATCGAATTGAGGACTGGAGTGTTATTCTGATGTACGATTCACAGATCCAACCTTTTTCACTTCAAACCTAATTAAAAAAAGTGGATATGACCTCAAAACAAAGCAAGCCCCTGAACTTTCCTGGTTTTTCCATAGTACACAGGTAGCACCTTCATTTATCAGCTGTAACAGGTACTCGCCATCTTGGCTCTTCTTGGTTTAAAGCACCTCCTACTTACATAAGAATGTAGGGTGTCTTGGCACCTTGAAAAGAAAGCACAGAGACCACAGGAGCCCATATAGGGCAATATGTAATAAAAGGAAGGAGAAATAATTATGTCACAAATGGTTACTCACAAAGGTGGGTTGCATGAGGGGCAACCAACCACTTGAAGCAGGTGGAGACAATTGACCTGATTCCACTCAGGTTGTCAAACCTGGTCTGGATGTGATTACTCTCTTGGTGAAAAAAATCTCTGACCTACACAATGGTTAAAACCATGTGGGGCCAGGTGTACTTCTCCAACACAAAATGGTAGGGGGTGTATGAGCACAAACAGGGGAAGAGGCACCGAGGAGTGTATAAAACTAGTTTAAAAACACACTAAAATAAAAAGAGGAGGAGGTGGCTTACCTCAATAATGTTTATTTAGCACAGGTAATGGGTTTCGTGGGTCTGAGCCCACTTCCTCAGGCCAATCACAGTGCCAAAGGGTAACGCAGCCAGAGACACACAGTGAGACCCAGGTTCAAATCCCAGCCAATGTGAGTTGGCTTTTATGCTACAAATCCTTAAAGGGAACCTAAACGGAGAAGGATATGGATTTTTCCTTTTAAAATAATACCAGTTGCCTGAAACGCCTGCTGATCCTGTGTCTCTAATACTTTTAGCCACAGCCCCTGAACAAGCATACAGATCAGGTGATCTGACTGAAGTCAGACTGGATTAGCTGCATGCTTGTTTCAGGGTGTGATTCAGCCACTATTGCAGTCACAAAGATCAGCTGGACTGCCAGGCAACTGGTATTGTTTACAGGAAACATCCATATCACTCTCAGTTAAGGTTCCCTGTAAGCAACCTGTTTCTATTGCATTGAGCATAAATGGTACATTTTGGCCAGCTTCACTTACTACTGTAGTGGTACAGTGGTTAGGGTGGCTTGGCCACCACACAGTGAGATCTGGGTTCAATTCCCAGCCATGGTATGATGTATACTGGTTTTTAAAATAGTATAATTCCCTGGCAGAAGAGACACTCCACCCTCCGGTAGGAGGGAATAGGTAGAAGGGTAGAAGGGAGGTGGTAGGAGGGAAATTAAAATCTCCCTAGCATAGTGTGTAGTAGCTGTCCCATAACTAATTAGTGTAGGCAGACAACTGAGTCAAATGGTATAAAGGACCTTGCTTAGAGGAGGGAGGGAGGGTGGGCGGGCCTCCAGCAGTGAGAGAAGTGTGTTTGACAATAATATGTCTGCTGACAGTGATATGGAGGGTCAAAGTTTTGCTCAATAGAGCATTATGGTGCGAATCGAAGTTCCGCAAAAGTTCGCCTGATGCAGGCGAACGCGAACCCCCAAAGTTCGCCTGGAACCGTTCGCAGGCGAACCGTACGCGACATCTCTACTTCTAAGTACATTCAAAATAGAATATAACAGTTGTGTTATGTAGAATAAGATCAAAAGTAGTCTCATCTGTATCAATAGCTGTGTATCTAGTAGCTGTGTAAAACTTGTAGTAATCTTAAAGAAATAACATAAAAAATAGCTTCTAAAAAAACTTCTTGCTAACATCTTAACAGAACATAATGCTGAAAAATTAATAAAGTAAATCACCAGAATATTAAGCATATTACTCCTTCTCTATCATCTCTTCAGCATCTAGAACCACTTGTGGGAAGGTAGCTTCTGCCTCATGTGTCTTCTCAGGAGATTGTTGGGCTTCTGCAAACTATGAGCTGTATTGCGTCGGTCGTCAGGCATTCGAACGCTGCTATCGACGCACTCCCGACCCGCTCCCGACCCGAGAAAAATCTTCCGCACGGATGGATCGACGGGAGTCGATGGGAACGATGGATTTTGGACGGAAATCCATCGTTCTGTCAGCGGTGTGCGCGGCGATTTCACGGTCGTTTCGATCACTGTGATCGAAACGGCTGTTTTTCGGCGGGAAAATCGTTAGGTGTATGGGCTCCTTTAAACAAGTTAAAACAATTTATAATGGAAATCTGCTAAAGGTTCAATGTAGCAAACAATAATCACTGCAGACTGCCCTCCTGTCTCTAGCCAGTTCTTCTTAGCTGGGTGCAGAAACAAAGGTCAGAGATATCAGCTTCTCTATTCATCCAAGAGATTTCTGCATGTCCTGAAATCCACTAATCTGTTTACTGGATACGGGATTACTCCAGAGATTTCATCACTTTCTGCCCGGAGGGACCGTCATGCAGACGTTCATTTCCTTCAGCATGTTGAAATGCTGTTTTTGGCAATTGCGATGTACAGGCAAAAGAGCAGTAATAAAGCTGCAGATGATTTGTACAGGTCAGGATGTGTAAGCTCTGTGTGGAGAATGAGGGCCCGGCGGTGGTGTGTTTGCAGTGGGGCACTCGGTATAGGTGGAATCTATTGCTGTATCTCTGCTCTGCCGTCCTCAACATTGAGCTGGTGATGCAGCTGCAATAAATATTTAATACCGAATAATACCAGGATTGTGTAAAAAAGCTTTACATTTTGGCAGTTAAACTGACGTTCAGGAAATGCTTTTGAAAATAAAGAAAATGCTGATAATCCCCCATGAGGAGATGGACTAGCCCAGGCATGGGCAAACTTGGCCCTCCAGCTGTTAAGGAACTACAAGTCCCACAATGCATTGCAGGAGTCTGACAGCCACAGTCATGACTCATAAAGGCAAATGCATTGTGGGACTTGTAGTTCCGTAACAGCTGGAGGGCCGAGTTTGCCCATGCCTGGGCTAGCCCAAAACTTGTTGGTTCTGTCAGATTTTAACCACTTAAAAACAGGCCATTGGCGGTGTTAAGTAGGTGTATGTGTGTGCCCACTGCAGCACCCAGGGGCATAGTACGATCCTCTGCTAACGCCAAACGATTGTTTTAAAACGTCTGTTTTGAGCCAAAGAGTGCAAAAACAGAAGGCTTTAAAACATCCATTTTGCTTCAACTGGTTAACCGCTTACTTGTTTTGCTGGAGTGGTCCTTTATAGGGATTTTGGCACAGTCACATTGTGCTTAATCTTTATGTACACTGTCACTTGTACACAGAGGCGGACATAGGCCCAGGCGCACAGGGGCTTCAGCTGCAGCCCCAGTTAGGGCATGATTATTCTGAAGTCTGTTTATGTATTTCTCTCTGAAGCTCAGGAGGAACAGTGCTTTTTGGGCCCACTGTTGGCTTTGTCTGCCACTGCTTGTACACAATGGTAAAGCTAAAACTGTCCTCTGGAATCACTGCATGTTGGGTCTATTTTAATACAAGGAAGCAGGAGACACAATTAAATATAACATATTTAAATATAACCATGAAGCATAACCCTGACTCTCCATCTATGTTTTTGTGTACTATATATACTTGTCTTTACTTATATTTAGCCAAATGCATTTCAAATCTGATAACTGGCTCCAGGGCATAAGAAACATCTCTAGAATGTGGGTTATGACCTAACAAGTCATATTTCCTTGACATATCTGCATTCCTGAGTACAGAGAGATAACAGTCACAGTCACGGGAACTTCGTTAATATTTAGATCACAACTATGTAATCACTCTACTAATCACACCACATAAATCAAATCAATTGTGGAGAATGAAACACTCCAAGTCAGTGAGATCTGTACAGCCCTCCTGGGCGCCCCCCCCCCCCCCCCCCCCCATGTGAAAATAATTGGAATGTGGCAGTGTTTCACCAAAAAATAATCGTAATGTGCAGGTTTCACCAGAAAATAATCGTTATGCAGCAGCATTTCACCAGAAAATAATCATATTGCAGCAGCATTTCACCAGAAAATAATCATAATGCGGGTGCGTTTCACCAGAAATTACACTTACTGCGGCAGCGTTTCACCAAAAAAATACACATAGGCAGGGCTCCACTTTCATGACGCACAAAGGGGGACAGAAGGAGGCACAGGGGTACTGAATAAGGCACACAGGGTGACGTAGGGAGGCACAGGGGGACAGAAGGGTCAAAAGAAGTCACAAAGGAGGACAGAAGGAGGCACAAGGGAACATAAGGAGGCACACAGGGGGACAGAAGGAGGCACAATGGGTGACAAAAGGAGGCACAATGGGGGACAGAATGAGACACAAAGGAGGACAGAAAGAGGCACAGGAGGACAGAAGGAGGTACACAGAGAGGCAGTGGGTGGTACAGGGGGACAGAAGAAGGCATGAGGGCCAGAAGGAGGCACAAAAAAAGGACAGGAGGCACACAGTGGGACAGAAGGAGGCACAATAAGGGACAGATTGAGGCACAAAGGGGGACATAAGGAGGCACAGGAGGAAAGAAGGAGGCACAGGGGGACTGAAGGAATCACACAGAGGACAGAAGGAGACACAAAGGGGGCAGAAGGAGGAACGATGGGGGACAAAAAAAAAGCACAAAGGGGGCACAGGGAGACAGTAGGAGGTACAAAGGGAACAGAAGGATGCACAAAGGGTGACAGAAGAAGGCAGTGGGGATGTAAGGAGGCACAGGGAGACAGAAGAAGGCAGAGGGGAATGTAAGGAGGCACAGGGAGACAGAAGGAGGCAGAGGGGAACAGACAGAGCCACGGGGAGACAGAAGAAGGCACAAAGGGGCGCAAAAGGTGGCACAGGGGGACAGAGGAAGGCGCAGGGGACAGTGGTGGCACATGTAGTTTGTTAGAGTGTGAGTGGGCACACCATATGTATAGTCCGGTGCTTGATATTGTGGCATAGGCTATGCCACCTCAAAGTCCAATTTATCTAGTATATCAGCACACCATTTTTCAAATAAGTCACGCTCTTTTTTGAGCCATACAATCCACAAAATTAGCCGACAATTGTTTTGGGGGCTTCGCAAGGTCCCCCTTTATCAAGGCATGTGGTTACCATTGTATGGCTCAATAAAGAGCGTGACTTGTTTGAAAAATGGTGTGCTGATATACAGGATAAAGAGGTGGCCGCACATGGGGACTAAAAAGGCACATGGCGACAGAATGAGGCACAAAGGGAGACAGAAGGAGGCACACGAGGACAGAAGGAAGCAGAGTGGGACTGAAGGAGGAACAGGAGGGCATAAGTAGCACAAAGAAAGGCACAAGGGGACATATGGAGGCACAGGGGGACAGAAAGAGGCAGAGGTGGCACAGGGGGACTGAAGGAGGCAGATGGAGACAGAAGGAGGCACAAAGGGAGACAGAAGGACAAACAGGGGGTCAGACATGGCACAAGGGACTGAAGGAGGCACAAGGAGACAGAAGGAGGCACAAAAGGGACATAAGGAGGCACAAAGGGGGGGGGGGAGGATGTACAAGGCACAGAAGAACACAGTGGCAGCTGCCTGCAACTTATGCTAAGCAGATGCAGCAGAAGCAAGTAATAGAACACCCGTGGGGGCAGGGCTTAGTCAGGGGTGTGGCTTTGTCCAGAGGGCATGGCTAAATCCAGCAACATGGCGCCCCCAGGACCAATGGCACTCTAGGAAATGGCCTCAACTGCCTATGCCTAGAGGCTCCCCTGATTTAGACTCTACTGACCAGAAAGATCATCAGCACTGCTGGGCAGCTGGTATTGTTTAAAAGGAAATAAATATGGCATCTTCCATAGGTCTCACTCTTCGGGTTCCTTTTAACCCATATACTGTACATACAGATGCCCTCTTTACCCTAATTCTCACACTAACCCTCTCCTATATATGCCCAACACTAACCAACCCCACCTACTCCTAACACTAACCAGGGGTGTAAAAAAAAAAGCAAAAAAAAAGTCTGTATTAGCCACACAGGCTAGACCTGGCACAGCCGTTGAAGCAAGATAGGTGTCTTGTCTAAGAAGTACGAAACTAACCAGGGGTGTAGCGATAGGGTATGCAGAGGTTGCAACCGCACCGGGGCTCTTGGACCAGAGGTAGTATGCTGGTAGTGATGATTCCTATATATATGCTTTGAATAACAAACAGTGGTAATCATTAACAAGCTGTTCCCCTCCTCTGCTTACACCTCTCATACAATGGATGTCCTTGGCAGGTGTTGCTGTGCCATATGAATTATGTACAGTAGAGAATGCTTGGGCGGCCCAATGTAAAACTTGCACTGAGGCCCAGCTATCCCTAGCTAAGCCACTGACACTAGCCCTACTCTATCTTTGCTTAACACTAAACACCGCCCACTTACTCCTAGCAGAATCATACGCTCTCCACCGTCTCAGCAGAGTTCTCCACCGTCGCTATGTTGTTTGAGTGCTTCAGGCGCCTGCTATTATATTTCCAGCTGTAGCCAGTATTTGCTACATTTAAGAAATTTCAAAAATTGCCGTTTCACAGGAAATCCCTTAGCTCTGAAGATCTCTATGAATAGCCAACAACTTTTCATCTAATCTGGAAAAAAAAGAAGAAAAAAAATCAGAGCATGAAAGGAAAACAGGCTCTTGTCTTGGCATGGTAATAAAGCCTGTAGCCAATACACATTCTCACAGGCCCTGTGGCACCATCTCTCCAGGGAGAAAAATGACTCTGAACTTGAGAGAGATACTCTGAAGGAAAGTGGTTCATGTTTCATACCTTCTGTCGTGATTCTGAAGGTTTATCACCTGCTTTAGTTTATCACCTGGCCCAGCTTCTTTCATGTAAGACTGGACAGGTGGACTGAACTGACTGACAGGACTGGACAGGTACAAGTGGCTCGCAAGACGGAATAGCATGGGACATATGGACTGTAAAGCTCACATTATCACCAGAAACAAGATGAAATCTGGAGGCAGAGATGAAAAAAAGATGGCTGTTCTTATCATGTCATTGAGAAACCAGGGCCAGTGCTACAATATAGGCAAAGGGGGCAATTTCACCAGGGCCCCAGAGTTCATAGCCCCCCTTTCAAGTGTCCCCTATCACCTCCTCTCGAAATGATGTGGAAAGGAGAGGTCACTGGGCAGCAGGGGGGAAGGTAACATACACATGGGTGCTCGGTCCTGTCCAGGCCTGGAGTTACCTCACAGGAGCCTATAGGCACAGATGTCCTAGCACCTTAGACTTCAACCACCATGAACCTACAAACCCCTGCCAAACGGCACTGCAAGTGTGCTGGTTGTCACTTCTCCCTTACTTTCCTTCCCATCATAGCCACAGGTACTGTGGCTACAGGTGCCCCTTAGTATTAGGTAGCCAAAAGTACCCTCAATATTAGTAGCTCGAGGTGCCCCAGACTGAAGGGAGATCAGGTCAGTGGAGTACCGAGAGCAGGGTAAATAACCCCTCATTTAAACTCTCATCAGGACTCTACATAAGGAGGAAGGCGTTTGGGGATGAGAGTGAGCCTTCATCAGGCGCCTGTAGGCACGTGCCTACAGTGCCTTATGGTAAATCCAGCCCTGGTCCTGTCTCTTGCTTCATCCAGCGAACTGCTGAAACCCGTTGGCGGCAGCAGCAGTGTTGCTCTCCACATGATGCAGGGTGGGGCCATACATTGACTGCCATTAATGTGAGGACCACTAGGTCCACCAGGGAATACTGTGTGGGTGTGGGTTAGATTAGAGCATCACTAGGCCAGCAGTGAATACTGTGGAAGGATGGAGGAGAATCTGCTCCCAAAATAAAGGAGGCTCTATTTCCGTGTTGGGGGCCCCCAGGTTAATTTTGTCCCAGGGCCCCATCACTGCTAGAACCGCTCCTGTGAGAAACCATTAGTTTTTCTGTCTGAATGCCTCATCGTGGGTTATTTTATGAATAGTTAGGTTTCTATTACACACATTTTGCTTTTGGTTTAAAAATGCCTAGTAAAGTACAGGCTCTCTTTAGCCTATAATTGGTCAAATTATTACAAACAGGCGATTTCTTCTCACGTGTTCAAAAGAATAACTCAACAGACATTATTTATTTTTAAAGATAGGTTTGACCGTTGAAAAACACCAGCCTATCTCTGTGTCATGAAACATGTCAAGCTCCATCCTTCATCTTATCAGCGAGATAAAATGGCTGCCAATTACAGCCATGCTACTAGGGTGGTAAACTGGCTTCCCCAGGGCCGGCGCTGCACCTCTCACCTTTTATGCATTTCTCGATGGAGGCTCGCTAATCCCTTGTTGACCTCATTACAAAGCACCTGATAAAGTTACAAGTTAAAGATTACAAGAAGACTTTTTTTCTCTGAAGGTTTACCATGTACTTTCTAAACTGCTGCTTCTAATGATGATTACTGGGGAGCAGCCTGGAAAACGAGGCTGTGTGTGAGGGAACGGGTTTAAACATCATGTTTGTTTTTTTCTTCTTAGAAAGGTTTCTTCTTGTGTTTATAGTGTAAATTATAGACCTTTCTGTAAGCTGACTTCAAAGCGTGTGAGGAGATCAGCACCATAACACCCGTGAGAAAAGAGAAGACCACTGTAAGCTCTTTCAAGGAAAAAAGAAACCTGCAAGAAATCAGACAGTAACATCTGTTTGTGTTGGGAAATATGTAATGATGTAATGAGACCTGCAGACTTATTTCAAGGATAAAGCTGCCTATAGACATTAGGTAATTTTTGCCTAAAATAACTGGTTTCAAATTATGTTTCCTTGGTTCATCTTTCATGGAGGTAGCATGTCCACTATCGGTAGGTAGCTTGTACAGATTCACCAGTGATAGTCATGTCCAGGAGAACTCATGGAGAAGCATGTGATTTGTTTGATCAGCTGATAGCTTTGCAAAGCTGTGATTTGCTATGATCCTATCCTGCTTCAGCACATGATCATGACTGGCAAATCAGAGATTTACATATCAATCACCTGACCAAACTGATCATCTGCTTCTCCATGAGTACTCCTAAACATGACCATGACTACTTACCACCCAGTGTTAATCCAATAGGAGCTCTGATTGGCTCATGCCATAGTTTATTAACATGCAGAACTCCAGCATAAAAGCCAGGCATCTGGGAGGGAAGTAGGCCACAGATACCCTTTCTCTATGAAAAATAGCAGCCCTAGGAGGTAAGACATATGGGGCCATATGCAATTCACTTTTTCTCCTGAGTTTTCTCCTAGGAGATAATTTTTCATCTTCAAATTAAAACAACTTTCCAGCACTTTTCAACTAAAAAAGTACCAAAAAGTAAATTAAAAAGTAATATCAAAATTATTTTGAGCATTTTCTTTCTTTCTGATGGCTTAAAATGCATTTTATTGACACATTTAAAAATATCACCCAGGAGAAAACTCAGGTGAAAAAAGGAATTGCATATGGGCCATGGGCCCTTATGAAATTCACTTTTTCTCCTGAGATTTCTCCTAGGTGATATTTTCACAAAGTGTCATAAAATACGTTTTAAGCCTCCAGAAAGCAAGAAAATGCTCAAAATAAATTTGATAGTACTTTTTCGCCAACTATTGGTACTTTTTTAATTGTAAAATGTTGAAAATTTTGTTTACAGAGAAGATGAAAATTATCTGCTGGGAGATAAGTCAGGTGAAAAATGTAATTGCATATGGTGCAGTGTTGATCTAGTCAGCACTAGTCCTCCGGTCTGTCTTTTTTTCTGTTCAACCTGTAGTTGGGAAATCTCATCATTGCTAGGCAGACTGAGTGCTTTGCTTTAGGCCAGTGATCTGAAAACTTGGCTCTCCACCTCCAGCTGGTAAGGAATTACAAGTCCCACAATGCATTGCAGGAGTCCGACAGCCACAGTCATGATTCATGAAGGCAAATGCATTGTGGGACTTGTAGTTCCTTAAAGGGACACTTAAGCCAGAAAAAAAATGAGTTTTACTCACCTGGGGCTTCAACCAGCCCCCTGCAGCAGTCCTGAGCCCTCGCAGCCACTTACTAATCCTCTGGTCCCCCGCTGCCAGCTAGTTTCGTTGTTGCCGACAGGCCCGTCAGGACTGGCCACGCGTAGCTTTTTCCGCATTCCCGGCTGTCATTAGCGCTATTGCGGGCCACAAAGCGTACAAAAATACGCGTTGCCACATTACGAACGCATAGATATGCGGCAACGCATATTTTTGTACGCGTTGTGGCCCGCAATAGTGCTAATTACAGTTGGGAATGCGGAAAAAGCTACGCATGGCCAGTCCTGAGGGCCTGTCGGCAAAAACGAATCTAGCTGGCAGCGAGGGACCAGAGGATTAGTGAATGGCTGCGAGGGCACAGGACTGCTGCAGGGGGCTGGTAGAAGCCCCAGGTGAGTAAAACTCATTTTTTTTTCTGGCTTAAAGTGACTCTGTAACAAAAATTACAACGTTTTTTCTACCATCCTACAAGTTCCTAAACCTATTCTTATGTGTTCTGGCTTACTGTAGCTCTTTCTACTATAACCATCTCTGTAATAAATCAATGTATCTTTCCCCTGTCAGACTTGTCGGCCTGTGTCTGGAAGGCTGCCAAGTTCTTCCGTGCTGGTCTGTTCCTCTATGCACACTCCAGTGTGTGTTTTATTTACATAAGCCAGCAGCTTCTCTGCTATCTTATCAGTGATAGAAGAGAGCTGGATAAAAATCCTCCTCTGGAGGCTGTGAAAGGAGCTGGTCTGTCACATACTAAGGAATTAACGACATAGGCAGAGCTGTCTGCAGGAAGCCTGTAATGTTCAGTGCATGAGAGAAGCTGGGGACAGAAGGTAAACACACACAAGTGATCTCTTGAGATTCAGAAGTAAGGCTGTATACAGCCTGCTTGTGTATGGATGTATTTTCTATGTGTGGACATGCTGTACATCAACCTACTTCCTGTTTTGGTGGCCATTTTGTTTGTTTATAAACAAACTTTTTAAAACTGTTTTTGACTACTTTAAATGCAGCGGGGAGCGGTGAAATTGTGACAGAGGGTAATAGGAGATGTCCCCTAACGCACTGGTATGTTTACTTTTGTGCGATTTTAACAATACAGATTCTCTTTAAGGTTCACTTTAACAGCTGGAGAGCCAAGTTTGCAGATGACTGCTTTAGGCAAAGTGATGCCCCATGAAATGTTTAATTTTGTTTAACTGCTATTTCTAAGCATTACATATTTGGCTAATTTTGATTATATATATATTTTTTTAATTAAAGTGTCAAGGAGAACTGAGGGACTGGGGTCCAAAGCTTCTGTGTGGAAAATGCTTCTGACAGGATGTCAACAAGCTGTCAGTCACTTGTAAACCTTTTATCCATCTCATATTGGCTTATCATAAGCCCGCCACATACAATGCAGCCAATCCACAAGCGGTCAAGTTGTTGCTGGGCAGAAAAACACAAATTCTCCCCGGCAACAGCTCTGTACAAGAACAAGAACAGCCAACCAGTATCTGGCATGCATACACTTTTATAAAAAAAATACAATTAATTAATTTTTTTAACCCTTTAGTGGCCATATTCTCATGCCCCCTGCACTTTATTGTGATGTCTTCTCAGAAGGCATCCATCTTTATTTAGTGCAGTTTGCCAGTTTCTTGGCTTGAACTGCTGCTGAGGCACACTCACATATGCACTCGCAGATGTCCTTGAGATTCCATTTCGCAATTCTGTTCACAAATTCCTTTTTTTCACTGTGCCATAAAACTATGCAGATGCCAAGATTAACACGTAGTAGAAAATCAATGACAACGAAAAATAAAGGTCTTCACATTCACTTAGCAAGTTCACTGTTTTTCTAGTGATGTTTTTTTAGAGTGGAGGGAAGATTTTTGTTTTCTCATTCCAATTATAAGCTTTGGCTATGCAAATATCCATCCGCGTGTTTCCATTATGTACAAATCATGTCCTGATTTACACAATACGTCTGGAGAACAATATGCTGAATTGTGAGGTGCTGACGTGTCACTGTTCAAAGCCCATTCAAATATGCCATGTATAAAAAGGACTATGACTAAATCAAATCAAATCAAATCAAAGATAGCTTTATTGGCATGACCAATGTCAAACAGACATTGCCAAAGCAGGAGAAATGGGGAACATGTAAGGGGTGGGGTAGGGGTACAGTGGGTTTGCAGTTTGTGGACATTTTAGGTTTACAGTTCATTTATGTTCCCAGAGACGGTTCTACACTTTTTGCCCCCTTAGTCAAACTTGTGAGGATGTCCCCCCCCCCCCATTTAGGTTGTATAATAGCCCCCAGTATAGGTAGCCTAGAGGGGGTAGCAGCCAGGAAAGGGGAAGCAGCAGGCACAGCGGTGGGGGGGGGGGGGTCAGACCCCCTCCGTCACCTGGGGCTCCCCCATCCGCGCGAAGTACAGTGGGCGGCATTGCATGAAGTGACGCGAGTGATGGAACGCAACGCCTGGACCGGAAGGAGGTGAGGAATTGCTTCCCCGCTCCTCTCTGACGGTAATGCTGGGCAAATAGCTGGAGGGGGAGCGTGGACGGGGGAGCCCCAAGGGAGGGAGGGGGGACTGACACCCCTCCCCACCGCTGTGACCACTGCTCACCCATACTGGCTGCTACTCCCTCCAGCTCAGCGCCCCCCCCCCCAACCATGGCCAGGCGGGTGCCGCCCCCCATTTCCACCACCTGAGGAACCTGCCTCACCCGGCCTCATGGGAAGCCTGGGGCTCTATGCTCCTCTCAGTCTTTGGCATGCGGTGATTATCATACAGTCGGCCAGCAGAGTCAGCAGAGTTACCCGAATTCATTAAATGGTTAAAGGAACTGTTAAGTGAGTAAAGTAAGCCATACACATCGATTTTTCCCGTCGATATCTGGCTAATTCGATCACTGTGATCGAATCTGCTAGAAATTGATGCAGCCGGCGGCCTGATCAATCGATCGATTCTCAACCAAAATCGGTCAAATGGATTGATAAGTCCAGACAGAACATCTAAGTCGATCAGCGGTGGGTCAACAGCCCATAGCGTTGCACTGCATTGAACAGTGTAATGCTGCGGTTCTATAGATTTTTTTTATAGATTTCAAAATCTGTTCCTAGTGTGTGGCACACATAAGATACATTAGATTTGATCTGACAAGTCTCTTACTGTAATCTATCCAATGGTCAAATCTGGTGGCCATCTATATTTATTATTATTTAATATTTTATATAGCGACAACATCCTGTGCAGCACTGTACAGAGTACACTCCCTACCATAGTCATATGACTATTTATGTATCGTGTAGTGTACATAGACAAACGCAGGGGGGGATTACAGCTGCCCAGAATCCCCCCTCAGACCAGGGCTGGTGCAGTGTCTGGGGACAGGCACAAGTTAAGACACCAGAATATCTGCAGGCATCTTGCAGCTCACAGCACTGCTCCATTTCCCTGCTACAGTTGACTTTGGATGGATCAGCAGTGTGTGTACAGAGCATGGAGCAGCTCTGGGGAACTTAGAGTCCGGTATGACCACAGCCCTGCTGTGTGAATGCTTCACCTTCCCCTTCATTACTAATGTCGGCTGTATCCAAACTGCTTCTGATCGATCCCATTGTTAATCGGGAGCAGATCGGACATATAGGAAATAATTGTCAGATCCTGTCAGTCGGATGGAAAATTGCATTATGTGTGCCCGGCATGATGTCCTACCATATTATTATACTGTATTGTGCGTGGCTGAGGGAGACCCTTCAGGAATCCCCCCCTTGAAAATCCTGGGTTTGCCCCTGGTGTACGTATCATAGTCTAGGGCCAATTTAGGGGGATGCCAATTAACTTATCTGTATGGCCACCTTAAAGGACTTACGAGGCCAAGAGGAGTAAAAAAAAGTTAATTACTTGCATGGTCGTTTCAGACACGGAGGACGCCGTCCGCGCCCTCCGTGCCGCTCGGCCGGGTCCCCCCGCTCATTATCCCCCCGGGCCGGCTCCCGACCCCACGGCCCGGGTCGGGCTCTCCTGCCTCTCCAAAGATGGCCGCTACAAAGCGTGGATCGGGGGGGGGGGGGGGTTGGCCCTAGAGCTGCGCAGCCGCACTCGTGGCCAGGCGGACTGCGCAGCCGCGGCCAGAGGAAGCGGCCATCTTTGGAGAGGCAGGACAGCCCGACCCGGGCCGTGGGGTCGGGAGCCGGCCCGGAGGGATAATGAGCGGGGGGACCCGGCCGAGCGGCACGGAGGGCGCGGACGACGTCCTCCGTGCCTGAAACGACCATGCAAGTAATTAACTTTTTTTACTCCTCTTGGCCTCGTAAGTACTTTAAGTTTCCTACCGCTTATGGAAAGTAAATTCCAAAATATATTAAACTGACATTGCATGGCACAAAACTACAGGAAGATGTGTAACTGGAACTCAGAGAGCCCCCTAAGCTCTCCCCCCTCCAGCATAACTTTGACCTGGTAAACACTGTACAATTTCCTGTCAGATCCACAAGTTGAATTACTAATTTCCAAAAGGTCCAATCAGCTCCCGATCGATAACAGGACCGATTTTTTCTGCAGTTGTGACCAGAAAATCAATCCTGTTATGTGTTATCAATCAGGAGCTGATCAGACCTGTCGGAAATTAGCAATTCGACCCATCGATCTGAAAGGAAATTGTATGGTATGTACCAGGCCTTTAGAGGAACTGTAGTGGAAATAATGTAATGAATAAAATTGCTTATTTTTTTACAATATTCACTCATAGATTATTTAATCAGTGTACGCTCATTGTAAAATCTTTCCTCTCCTGGATTTATATTCTGACATTTATAACAGTTGGTGACATCTGTCAGGTGCTCTGTGCATAGAACTCTAAAGGTGGCCACTAACAATACAATCTTTTTCATCCAATTTTACCAAATCTTTGTAATATAAGGGTAAACTGAGTGAATATATTAAATGGATAATTTAGGCAGTTATCTTATATGCATACGTTAAAAAAGGGCGCCGGGAAAAAAGGGCGCAGGGTTTTAAACGATAATCATGAATAACATTTAAAAAAAATTTTGTGCTATATTTCGTTTAAAAATAATGTTTTATAAAGTTATAAATCATTAAATAATGTGTATGAAATCGGCAATTTTAAAAACGTTAATCTTCCCTGTTTAAAAAGTGAAATTTATAATAACGTTTTATAATAACGTTTTATAAAACATTAATAAGAATTTTACTAAAGCTATACCTAACCCTACTCTCACACAGAACCCTCCCTGTACCTATCCCTAACCCCTAGACCCCCCTGTTGGTGCCTAAACCTAAGACCCCCCTGTTGGTGCCTAAACCTAAGACCCCCCTGTTGGTGCCTAAACCTAAGACCCCCTGGTGGTGCCTAAACCTAAGACCCCCCTGGTGGTGCCTAAACCTAAGACCCCCTGGTGGTGCCTAAACCTAAGACCCCCTGTTGGTGCCTAAACCTAAGACCCCCCTGGTGGTGCCTAAACCTAAGACCCCCCTGGTGGTGCCTAAACCTAAGACCCCCTGGTGGTGCCTAAACCTAAGACCCCCCTGTTGGTGCCTAAACCTAAGACCCCCCCTGTTGGTGCCTAAACCTAAGACCCCCCTGGTGGTGCCTAAACCTAAGACCCCCCTGGTGGTGCCTAAACCTAAGACCCCCTGGTGGTGCCTAAACCTAAGACCCCCTGTTGGTGCCTAAACCTGAGACCCCCCTGGTGTTTAAAAAATTATAAATCATTAAATAATGGGTAATCATGAGAAGCAGTTATAAAACATTAAAAGTCTCCGGGCACCGCTTTTAAAACGTTATTTTTCTCCGGCGCCCTTTTTTCCTGTTGGGCGCCCATTAAACGATATTTATTATGGGAGTGAATGGCCGCGCCCTTTTTGTCCACCTGCCTCATGCGCCCAAATTTCCTGCTTCCTCTTATATTACATAGAAATGGTAAGATTGGATGAAAAAGATTGTATCAATAGTGGCCAGCTATATGAACATTTTGCAGAGGGAGATATGGCATGCTTGGTAGTTGGAAACAGCTGTCATTTCCCACAATGCACTGAGGTTTCACAGTAAACTGTCAGGACCATGGTCATGAAATCACACTGTGGGAGCAGTTTCACCACAATATCAGCCATACCGATGTACCTGATGATCTATTCGAGAGGGAAAGGGGGTATTAGCTAATAGCTACTGATTGGGATGAAGTTAAATCCTGGGTTAAAGTTCCTCTTTTGGATGCAGGCTGGTTTGCATACAGTATGGGGGTAGTCAGAAAGTGGGTGTGGCCAGAGTAACCACCATCTTCTGATCCATGTCAGTGTACACACATCTCCACAAGCAGTATATTTACACATCATGCATTAGAATGGCAAATGTTTCACAAGTGTCATGACCAATCAATGTCCACTGTAAATGAGTAACAATGATGTTATCTACTGTATAGTTATGTTATGCTCTTGTGAGTTAAACATTACATGAATATTTTGTATTCTTTTATGAGCTGTGAATATTTCACAAATTCTTGGCTGGGCTTGTGAACAGTCAGAACAGGAATAATCGGCCATCACCTGTGTCTGCGTTTTCCCCCCACAAATTTTAACGCAACTTTTGTATGCGGCTATCAATCATTACACGGGAAACGGATGTGTGGTGCAGAAATCTACATCATGCAATCCATATTTTTTCTGCATACACAGCATTTGTAAATTCGCAATTAGTGGATATGACTCCATCGATATGCATTGGTTTCAGTTTCGATGTGAAAAATCGCATTGCGACTTAGTGAAAACCTAATGGAACTGCCTTTGTTTACAAGAATTGATTCATTACCAGTCCTGTACTTTATACTGGGAATACACAGTTAAGGTGCCCGTACACTCGTCAGATTGGCAGCAGATAGATAAGAAATGCATCTGATGATCTATCTGATGCGTTTTTAGAACATTTTTTACCAGGATAGAATTCCAATAGATTTCAGTTTAAAATCTATTGAAATTCGATCTGATGGCATTTTTTTGCCATCAGATTTCCATTAAGGCCAATGTAAACTGATAAGCAATCTCATCAGATCGACCTAAATTTTCCATCCTGCCTGGTCGATGGAAATCCATCGAAATCGATCGAAATCGGCCATCGATCGGTCGATTGGCCAACCGATTTGCAAACGATCAATCGATCGATCGATCGGGATCGATCGGTTGGCCAGACAATCGGCTGAGTGTATGGGCCCCTTTAGTTTTTGAGCCATTTAGATGGCTCTATAGATCATTTCCGACATGTCTGATCTCCCTCTCTATCTTTTCGCCGCTCGATTCCTGATAGCAGTGAATGAAAAAAGATAAGAAAAACAAGAGGAAGATAAGAGAATCGGCTGCAGAATCGAGCGGCGAAATGATCGAACGGAAGAATCGAGCAGCAAAAAACGAGCCGTGTATGCTCGGCATTATACTCAAAAGTCCAGAGGTTGGTTAGCGCACTCTTCAGTGCATGTGTCAACACCAGGCCCGGATTTACCCCACAGGAGCCTATAGACACAAATGACCTGGCACCTAAGACTCCACTCTTCACCTACAAACCCCCACCAAGCTGCACCGCAACTGTGGTGGCTGTACCAGCCTTAACTTCTCCCTTACTTCCCTTGGACATCATAAGTAGCTACAGGTGCCCCTCAGTATTAGGTAGCCAGAATTACCCTCAATATTAAGTAGCTAGAGGTGCCCCCAAGTATTAGATAGTTAGAGGAACCTCAGTATTAAATATCTAGATGTGCCCTGACTGAAATCTCATCAGTGGAATGCCGAGAGCAGAGTGAGTAACTTCTCATTGACACTCTCATCAGGACTCTGCATAGGGAAGGAGGGAGGTGCTCTGGGAGGAGAGTGAGCCGCCTTTCCATCATCAGGTGCCTGTAGGCACATGCCTACAGTGCCTTATGGTAAATCAGGCCCTAGTCAACACCAGATAAATCTGGCATATGCAGTGAAGAATAAATAATTGAATTGCAAAACAGTGTGCTAACCAACCTCTGGACTTTTGTTCATGACATTGGGTGTTGCTTTGCACCACGGTTATGCACCCAAAAACCTATGGCAAGGTGTGCCGCTCCACAAAACCTCTTTAATCTACTTCATACTCAGTGGGCGATATTCAATTCACTTTTTCTCCTAGCTGATATTTTCACACCTTATCAATAAAATGCCCTTTAAAGATGACT
The DNA here is from genome assembly GCF_040937935.1 of Hyperolius riggenbachi. Taxonomy (NCBI): domain Eukaryota; kingdom Metazoa; phylum Chordata; class Amphibia; order Anura; family Hyperoliidae; genus Hyperolius; species Hyperolius riggenbachi. The sequence continues at coordinate 106,021,339 of NC_090649.1, forward strand.
ATTCACCACCCAAACAGAGGAAGATGGATCCCAGCAACGTCCCCGGACAACGTCCCAAGATCCACCTTCCTATGGACGGGTACACACAACGTTATGCCATGGCATACAATGGGCGTGAATGGGAAGTCAAGCAATCATGGTACCTTGCGTGGAGATCTTAAAGATCCGCCATGACGAAAACAATAGCTCAACGCTCAAAAAAATTGCCCATCATCAGAAAAATCTGAATAATTTTGACAGTACCCTTGCAACTACTTTTTGTTTTCATTCATCTTATTAGCTTTTTCTTGGTGCTATGCTGGCAATGAACACCTCTATACTGTATGTACATTGCACAGATGTAAGCCTTAACAGTTTTCTTGCTCTGATTACATTTCTCTAATGCTGCAGCTGTCCTTGGTAGATTTTAGGGCTCCATATCAATAGAGTGCATGCCCCCCATGTAAAACTCACGCTGGGACCCCAAGCTCTTTACTTACACCACTGGGCAAGTGGCTAAATTACCTTAATCTAGGAATGGCCACTGTGGATGTTAAGATAAAATGTACAGTTTTCTTACAATTTTTTACTGAGACAAAGGATGTAAAAGAATTAATACTTACCTGGAGCTTCCTCCATCCCCATGACCACCGTTGCCTCCCTTGCCGTCTTCCCAACTGGCTCTGTCCGCCCGCTATTGGCCCTGGTAATCTTCTTTCAGTTGCGTCAGTCAGGCTGTTTTTTTCCCTTCAGATTTCCTTTAACCATTACAACTTTATTTTCTTTGTAAATGTTAGCAAATCAACTAGGTGGATGATGAGGTGTGTGTAAAGCTTTGGAAACTGTCCATACACTTTACTACAATGCAGCAAAACAAGGACCTATTTTTTACTTTACATAAGCATCCTATTTTCATTTGAAAACTGTAATATTAACCTTTAGTTTTACCTTTAACCCATAGGCGACCGCGTCAAGCTGATGGGCGTGCAAGCGGCTCCAGCCCCAGAACTGCCTAACGTGACACGGCTGTCCCCCTGGGTGGCACAAAAGTGATCCGCTGTCATAGGCTGAAGCCTATAACAGCCGATCACGCAGATTTGCTGGAGGAGGGGGGGGGGGGGGGGGTATTACAAAATTAATTTAAAAAAATAGGGAAAAATATTACAAAATAAAACAAATCAATATTTAAAAAAAAACATTTGGGTAACGATCAGACCCCACCAACAGAGTTGGTGGTGGGGAGAAAAGGTTGGTGGGGAGAAAAGGAGGGGGGGCGGGAGGTACTCACTTATGGGCTGAGTTGTGCTGCCCTGCAGTGAGGCCTTAAAGCTGTAGTGGCCCAATTTGTGAAAAATGGCCTGGTCTTTAGGGGGTTTAAGCCCGTGGTCCTCAAGAGGTTAAAGAGAACCTGAGGCAGCTTGAAAAAGGAAAGAAAAAAAAACATACTACCTGCTCCACATCGCCTCCCTGATCAATCTGTGCCACTCCACGCGGCTCCCTGTGGCCCCGTTTATCCTCCGCAGCCCTTCATCCTCCAATCACCGGCGGAGGAAATCCAAGATGGCTGCAACCTGGAAGTACTTCCTGGATCACAGCTTAGCTGCCAATTGGAGGAAGCTAGCAGAGGTGGGGAATGAGGTGACGGAGGCGGGGGAGCGAGGCATGGAAGAGGCAGGGGAGCGAGGCAATCGAGGAGGCAGGGAATCAGGTGATTGATGGCTGGAAAAAGGAAAAGGAGGCTAGCGACAATCAGACTGTCGCTAGCCTGTTGCTAGTTTTGGGGGGAACAGCAGAGTCCGGGGGGACTGGCAGCAGCACCAGAAGGACGCAGAGGCATGTCATTGTGCAGAGAACATGCCTCTATGTCCTATACTCCATATAAAATCCGCATCAGGTACTCTTTAAGGGCTTGTTCACACTATGAGCGTTTGTGTATTTGTTTAAGGCTGCTTTCACAGTGGGACGTTACAAGCGCACGTTAGAGCAGCCTGTAACGCACCCCCACCGCACAGCAATGAAAAATCAATGGGCTGTTCACAGTGCCCACATTGTGTCAAGACAACGTACTGCATGCAGTACTTTATACGCAGCTAAGCCGCGTTAGACTGTTTGCACATGCTCAGTAGGGTGTTTTTTTTTTCATTTTATGGGCGGAGAGGAGGCGGGGAGAGGCCGCTACGTAGCCAGGCACATGGCTACCTATTATTCACTGCACTTGCAGTGTTTACTTCCTGGAGCGGCCGCGGATTGGCTGGCGGGACCACGTGATGCGGAGAGCTCCGCTCACGTGGTCTCCGCAGTGCCTCCGACAGAGCAGGCGCACCAAGAGCTGCTTGTAACGCGACTCTTGGTAGCGTCCTGCTCCAACACCACCAGGCGTTGCGTTAGGGGCATGTTATGTGCCCTATAACGTCCCCTAAACGCAACGTCCTGGTGTGTAAGTAGCCTAAGTGCTGGTGATTTTAGAAATCGCTCTAAAAGTGCTTGTGCAATGATTCCCTATGAGAGCGTTCACATATGAGCAGTCCGATCCGCTTCGAAAAGCAATGCCTTACCATTTTTTGAGCGCTTTGGCTCAACGGAAGGTATAGGAGAATTGCAAAGCGCTTGAAAAAGCTCTTTGTATAGTGATATCTTCAGCACTTATATGAATAAATACATGAAATTATTAATTTCCGGGTGAAAGAGTTCACTTCCAGACTGACGTCAGGGAGTGAAAAAAAATTGCTCTGCAAAAGCGCTAAGAAAGCGCAGGGAAAGCCGATTAAAAAAATCGCAATAAACCGCTCAGTGCTTGAAATAGCGCTGGCGATTTATAATGTGAACATAGTCTAATAGCACTAAGTCTAGTAATACAAAAAATATGAATTTATGATCACCAGTATGACTTTCAGACATGTCAGTTAAATGTTGTTTTCATTGGAAACAACTATCATCACTACAAAAATGAGAAACGTCAGTGACGGAGCAAGCAGTGTGTAGATTGCGCAATGAGGATGTGGGCTTACGTAGCCCGGTGTTCCATACACAGTCCTGCTCAGGATGTGGGTCAGCCTACACTCACAGCCAGGTTACAAACAACACACATCATTCAGCCTAGACATAAAAGCTGATTGACCAGAAACAATGCCAAGATTCAAAGAGCAGCACCTGATTCTGGAGAGACAGCAGCAGCATTGTGTCACTGTGCACTGTGCACACTGTCGTCACACACTGAACTATACCGGCACCATTCTGCCTTGCATGAATGAATGAACACACACAATATGATGTAGGTTTTCAGATAGGATAAAGGTGCAAAAGAATGATAAGGGCCAAAACACATAGTGACAGGCCCTACATGGAATTGTGGCAACCTGAGGAGATATGTTGATTTTCCCTCTATGAGGCACTTGCGTCCTGATTGGTCAGAGAGGTACTGCAGTAAGGTGGTACCAGGTGTTAGGTTATGATTGGTCGGCACTTGGTGAGAGGTAAATCTGCCAGGTGTTACTAGGGCCAAACAATGTTGCAGCAGCCAATGGCTGTTGTTTAAGGTGTATATAAACTGGCCCGTTTGGCAGATGAGCTGCCTTTGTTCCTGAGCGGTCTGGGCGAGCTCTGGAGCTTGTAATACAGAGCTTGTATTACTGAGCCCCCAGCCGCAATGGATATACTAAGGCTCCTGGCAGCAAGAGCCGAAGAGCCGGGAGGTTTGGAGACCTTGGCGAGATGCCTGCAGCTAGCGGAGGAAGAGCGGAGGGAGGAAGCAGCAGTCGGCGGAACAGCGGAGAAGTCGGCGAAGAGACTGCGGAAGAAGAAGAGAGTCTACTCGCCTGAGCCCGGGAAGCAGAGTTCGTCTGCGGGAGCCGCGAAGTCCAGGAAGTTTTCCGGCGGTCAGCGGCAGCCTAGAGGAGTTAGCGGGATGTCAGCGGCAGCGGCGGCGAAGTCTGGTCCGTCCGGAGCCCGCCCATCGCAGAGCTTGGGAGCGCCGACCAATCCGGGTCCGGAGAAGGCGTGTCTAGCTGGTGGCTTTGAAGATGCGGCCAATCGGGCCGCGGCGCAGTTCCCCAGCAGGTCCGCTTCTACTGTGGGAACCCCTACTAGTGTCCTAACGGGCAGCGGTAGTTCCTCCCACTTAGCGGCGACCAACCGGATTCCAGCCGGCACCGTCTTGGACCCCGCCCCTTTCTTGGTTTCCCCCGCCCAGTCCTCAGCGACCAATCGGATCGCCGCCGACGGGGTCCATAGATTTCAGGACAGCAGCGGTGACTCCGCCCACATCGCGGCTCCCTATCAGGTAGCCGCCGGCGGTGCCTCGTCAGATGACCGCTCCTCCGGCGACGAGGATGAGGAAGAAGCAGCACAAGCAGCCATCGGGCTCCCAGTGATTTCCCCCTGCGGTGGAGGCGGGCGCACGCATGCCGGCGCCGCTGATCTGCAGCTATCAGGTCATCCTGGTATGCTGGCTGCAGCGGTGTCCGGTGGTGCAGCGCAGCCTCATGCGGGGGGCCTGCAGCCTTCTGGATCGGGTAGTCCTATTGAAGTTGTGAGCCAGCTGTCTTCAGTTCCTCCTCAGGCTGGCGGTAGTAAGTATGATAATGGTTCTAATGTCTCCTCTCTTATTACTGCCTTACTCTCTGCATTACAGTCTAATGTTGACAGCAGCGCTGATAGTGTTTGGTTAAACAGGTCTAATACACCAGCTTTGCCATCTGTTCCTGTTCCTCTCCCTCCGCCACCTCCTGCCCTCCCATCACAGTTACAACCAGCTGATGTAGTTATCCCTATAAAAAAATCTGGTATTGCTGAAACAGCTTATAAGGAACAGCTGTCCTGTGAGTTATCCCCTTTGGGTTTTCACTTACCAATGAGTGTGAAGGAAAAAATTTGGAGGAATGATTATATAGATCTATTGTCACTTCTCCCTAGTTCTAAAGAATTTTTGAAACAGGACAAAAAAGATGACAAAGCTGATGAGGATAGGCGACGACCGGTATCTAGGTCGTTTAACAACTGGTTACAGGCGTTTTGTATTTACGCCAGCGTTATGGGAGAGCGTCATCCTGAGAATTGCCCTGCTATGTTCCAGTATGTAGATACAATATTAGAAGCGTACAAATCTTTTGGTGGATTCGCTTGGTTTACCTATGATGAGATGTTCCGTCAAAAGATTTCTATTTACCCAGGTACCAAGTGGGGATCAAAAGATTTGGGCGTATGGTTGACATTAATGTTGACGCAAAAAGTTTCTTCTTATAAAACTAACAATCAGTCGACCTCAGACAGGAATAATTACAAAAAAGGCGTTTGTTACGCCTTCAACGATTCCCAATGTAAGTGGCCTGGTACATGCAAGTACCGCCATGAATGCGGCTTCTGCGCAGGGTCACATCCAATATCTAGATGCTTCAAAAAAGCAGCTTCTGCGAACCAACCTAGCTCTAAGGAGCTTTTTCTTAAAAGCACCCACGCCGGTGAACCTGGCAAACATGTTGCCGTGGCTCCAAGTCTACCCAGTTTGGGAGAAAGCAGCGTTGCTCATTGATGGCTTCTCCCACGGCTTCAGCTTGCCAGTGTTTTCAGGCGTGGGTTGTTTATTAGTCAATAACTTGAAATCAATTGACTCACACTTGGATATAGCAAAAGAAAAAATCAATAAGGAGATAATTGAAGGTAGAGTGGCCGGTCCCTTTACATCTCCTCCTTTTGTGAACTTCAGGCTGTCCCCTCTAGGTATTGTCCCTAAAAAAGAACCGGGAGCTTTCCGATTAATTCACCATCTCTCTTATCCTAGCGGTAGTTCCTTAAATGACGAAATTCCATCTGAAATTACATCTGTTTCATACACGTCTTTTGACAAAGCCCTGGATCTTCTGCGTCCATTAGGTTGCCATGCTTTATTGGGAAAAGCAGACATAAAGTCTGCATTTCGTTTACTCCCCATTAATCCTGCCTCCTTCAATTCATTAGGTTTTCATTTGGAGGGTAATTTCTTTTTTGATAAATGCTTACCGATGGGATGCTCACTATCCTGCAGCTATTTTGAAAGCTTTTCCACATTTTTAGATTGGGTCGTCCAGTACATTTCAGGTTTTGAATCATTAATTCATTACTTGGATGACTTTTTATTCATGGGTCCCGCTGGTTCTGACATTTGTCATAAATTACTGCTTACTTTTACAGTAATATGCCAGGAATTTGGGGTTCCCTTAGCTTCCGAAAAAACTGTCCTCCCTTCTACATGCATTGAATTTTTGGGTATCACTATTGATTCGGATATGATGGAATTTCGTTTGCCACAGGCAAAACTTGACAAGCTAAAAACTCTAATTTTCACTCTCCTTAGGAAAAAGAAAATTTTACTTAAAGAAATGCAATCATTATTGGGCTCCCTTGCATTCGCTTCTAGGATAATGCCCATGGGGCGTGTTTTCTCTAGGCGTTTGGCCATGTCCAAAAGGTTTGAAATCCCCTTACTCCCATATTAGACTTACATCAGACTTAAAAGAGGATCTCTTAGTATGGGCGGAATTCTTAAACAGCTACAATGGTCACTCTTTGTGGCAGGAAGATTTCAGGTCAAATTCGGAGTTGAATTTTTTCACGGATGCTTCCGGCAGCGTCGGCTGCGGGGCTATCTGGGGTAATAGATGGTTCACTGCAAAATGGCCACAAGATTGGTTACAGAAAGAAGTAACAGGTAACATAGTATTATTGGAATTATTTCCGGTTGTTGCCGCACTGTATATTTGGGGTGATCAATTCCAAGGTAAGAGAATAGTGGTACAGTCAGATAACAAAGGAGTAGTCTACGCAATTAATTGCTTATCATCCAAGTCCCCTATCGTTGTTAAATTGTTAAGAATGTTAGTCTTATATTCTCTCAAGTATAATGTCTGGTTGAAAGCACAACATATCCCCGGGATCTATAATGATATAGCAGATGCTCTGTCCCGATTTCAGATGGAAAGGTTCTGGTCGTTGGCCCCCACAGCTCGTCCCAAGGGAGAGGAGGTACCACTTTTCCTGTGGAACTTGATTTGGAATTAATTAGCGCAAGGATTCAACACTCTGTCTCCATAGCAACCTGGAGGGTCTACTCAGTTGCTTGGAAAGATTGGTTAAACTTCATTCATTTATTAGGTTTTAGTGATACCCTCGTATCAGAGGGGTTAGTTCTTCATTATGTGGCTATCTGCATCAAGAAAGGGCTGTCTCACTCTCATATAGTAAAATCCTTGGCGGGCATTTCTTTTTTCCTTAAGTTAAAAAACTTACCCCCGTGCAACTCTTTCTTTTCAGTTAAACAGTTATTAAAAGGTCATAGGCGCTTCTCACATAAGCCAGATGGTAGACTTCCAATATCGGTAGACATTTTATCCAGACTTTGGGTAGCAACAGATAGCATGTGTTCTTCACATTTTGAGTCATTACTTTTTCGGTGCGCGTTCACTTTGATGTTTTTTGCAGCTTTTCGGGTTTCCGAACTTATTTCTCGTAGCTCGGCTCTCCCAGGTGGTTTGCAATATGAGAGTGTGTTGGTGTCCCCCAAAAAATTGGGAATATTTTTGAAATCTTCAAAGACAGATCAGTTGGGGAAAGGTTCCTGGATAGAATTAAATTCCTGGGAAGGCCATGATCTCTGCCCAGTAAAGAATTTAGCTAACTATTTGGCGGTCAGAGGAGATTCTCCGGGTTCTTTGCTAAAGCATGAGAGCGGATATTCATTATCCATTTTTCAGTTTAATTCAGTATTGAGGCTTTGTTCCAAAATGTCCGGCTTAGAGGGATATAATCTGTCCTCCCATTCTTTCCGGATTGGGGCTGCCACCGAGGCTGCTAAATTAGGCCTATCAGACAGTGTAATAAAGAAGTTAGGTAGGTGGAGGTCGGGAGCCTTTAAGTTGTACATTCGGCCTTAATATTGTTTTTATTTTACAGGTTCAAAGACAGTGGTGTGGATTGTGGGCCACTCATATGTTTTTTGGGCTCACAACAGAGCCTATCGAAGATGTTATACAACAAATTTGAACATGGATCCAGATAAATTTGCGGTTTATTGGAAAGGGGTGAGAGGTATGGTTTGGTCGCAGTTGAAGAACGTTTTATTTAATTTATTTAAAGAATTCCCTGCTCCCGACATTTTAATCTTGCATTTAGGGGGTAATGATGTTGGGAAAATAAAATCCTTAGAACTGTATTTTAACATAAGAGATGATCTTTTGTTCCTGCATGCCTTATTACCTAAAATGGTAGTAGTCTTTTCTGAAATCGTTCCTAGATGGGTATGGTTGCAGTTTTCTGATTTTTTCCCATGCGAAAAGGTCAGGCGACGGCTGAACCACAGGTTGGAGAAGTTCCTTCCGGATATAGGGGGGTTTTCATTCAGGCACGTTGACTTGGAGGGAGGTCCTCAGGGTTTGTATAGGCAGGATTGGGTGCACCTCAGTGATGTGGGTTTGGATATTTTCAATTGTGACCTCCAGTACTGCATTGAGAAGGCCGTTGGTGGGGTGCCAGGCTAGCCTGGCAGGTGGGGTCCTTGTTTGGAGTTGGTATTAGTTTTAATGGATCTGAACTGTAATGGTGGATCTTATGTTGAATTATTTTGTGTTTACTTTTTTAATAAAGTTATCTCTTATACAGTTTTATGGACCTCAACGTTTTAAAATCAATAAAGACGGCCACGGCCTTAAACTGCCAGTCTGGGGGTCAAGTTTTTTCTTTAAGGTATGTGATTGCATGAAACACGAGTGTTGCCTTCATTTCCATGAGAAGGGCCAAAACACATAGTGACAGGCCCTACATGGAATTGTGGCAACCTGAGGAGATATGTTGATTTTCCCTCTATGAGGCACTTGCGTCCTGATTGGTCAGAGAGGTACTGCAGTAAGGTGGTACCAGGTGTTAGGTTATGATTGGTCGGCACTTGGTGAGAGGTAAATCTGCCAGGTGTTACTAGGGCCAAACAATGTTGCAGCAGCCAATGGCTGTTGTTTAAGGTGTATATAAACTGGCCCGTTTGGCAGATGAGCTGCCTTTGTTCCTGAGCGGTCTGGGCGAGCTCCCCACCCACCACTCCCTTCATGAAGATCGTCGTGGTCAAGTCTCTATTGATTAAAGTCACGCCTGAAGGCATGGACAAGTTTTATGTTGGGGTCCTTGTTTGGAGTTGGTATTAGTTTTAATGGATCTGAACTGTAATGGTGGATCTTATGTTGAATTATTTTGTGTTTACTTTTTTAATAAAGTTATCTCTTATACAGTTTTATGGACCTCAACGTTTTAAAATCAATAAAGACGGCCACGGCCTTAAACTGCCAGTCTGGGGGTCAAGTTTTTTCTTTAAGGTATGTGATTGCATGAAACACGAGTGTTGCCTTCATTTCCATAAAAAAGATCACTTAAGAAGAACTTTAGCGAAAAGGGGGAAAACATAAACCAATACAAAGCAAAGTGAGAAGTAAAAAACTAGACGAGAGATAAATGATTGATATTCGCCATGTAATTTGTTCATGTTGTTTGATCCACAATCAGCCTGCATGTAATCATCTTTACTACTGGCAAACATGAAAAAAACTAGACAGCACCAACTGCTGTTATTTATAACTACATGCCCTAATAATGCGATAGGCTAAAAGGTTGTTTTTTTTATAGATATACATATGCCCAGAGGGAGATACTGCTTGCTTGGCAGTTAGAAGCAGTCTTTATTTCCCATAATGCAACAAGGCTTACAGGCAGGAAACTGCCAGGACACACAGATCCTGACATCACACTGTGGGAGGGTTTTCACCACAATACCAGCCACACAGGGCCAATGATAATGCGATAGGCTAAAAGTTTTTTTTTTATAGATATACATATGCCCAGAGGGAAATACTGCTTGCTTGGCAGTTAGAAACAGTCTTTATTTCCCATAATGCAACAAGGCTTACAGACAGGAAACTGTTTTCACCACAATACCAGCCATACAGACCCAATGAGCCTCCCCCCCCCCCCCCCCCCCCCAATGATCTTTTCGAGAAAAAGTAAAGATTTCTCAAGGGAAAAGGGGTATCAGCTACTGATTGGTTCATTCCTTGGTTACAGATCCCCTGTAAGGGGAACTCGTGCTTCCCCGAAACATTTATTAAGAACATTACTTTTAGCTTTGTGGTTTACAATCTGTGATGAAATGCTGATGAGATTAGTAGGGGAGTAAATCTGAGGTTAAGGGCCCTTTCACACCGGGGCGGTGCGGTGCAGTATTTTTACCGCACCCCACTGCCGGGTAATGAAAGTCCATGGAGACGCATGTGACCTGCCGTCGTTATGTAACAGCGTGTCACATGACGCTGCTGTCACCATGGAGATCACCGCTGAAACAAGAACTTGGGCGAGTTACATCCAATCATTCCTAGCCACAGAAGTTAAAAAGGAGGGAGTAAGGAAAGGAGAGAGACATGGACTAATACAGCGGGCCACATTCCAGAGGAATGCGCCCCGATTTAAAAAATCCTCCAACAGTCCACCATTCCAGCGCAGGTTTCCTCTATACCTAATGGATACAAGCAAATTGAGTAGATTTCTACTGGCTGCAAGCGCATCTGTACTTTCGATGTGCGAGTGAGGTCCACCTATGCCCAGGTGAACATAGCACTCGTGCACAAAAGAAAAAATGTTGTGCATGAGCGGCTTCATTCCATTGGGCATGCGCGGATCTCACTCGCATATATCCAGTCCAGATGTATTCAGTCAGAAGGGGACCCTGCACTGGACCAGTGGGCTCTGCTTGGATCTGGGAATTGTCTCCCCCCCCCCACACACACACACGTCAACTAGTGTTGGGCGAACACCTAGATGTTCGGGTTCGCGAACGTTCGCCGAACATCGCCGCGATGTTCGGGGGTTCGCGCCGAACTCCGAACATAATGGAAGTCAATGGGGACCCGAACTTTCGTGCTTTGTAAAGCTTCCTTACATGCTACATACCCCAAATTTGCAGGGTATGTGCACCTTGGGAGTGGGTACAAGAGGAAAAAAAATATTTGAAAAAGAGCTTATAGTTTTTGAGAAAATTGATTGTAAAGTTTCAAAGGAAAAACTGTCTTTTAAATGTGGAAAATGTCATGTTTCTTTGCACAGGTAACATGCTTTTTGTCGCCATGCAGTCATAAATGTAATACAGAGAAGAGGTTCCAGGAAAAGGGACCGGTAATGCTAACCCAGCACCAGCAGCAGCACACGTGATGGAACAGGAGGAGGAGGCGCAGGAGGAGAAGGCCACGCTTTTTGAGACACAACAACCCAGGCCTTGCATGAGGACAAGAAGCGTGCGGATAGCATGCTTTTTACCGCCATGCAGTCATAAATGTAATAAAGATGAGAGGTTCCATAAACAGGGACCGGCAACGCTAACCCAGCAGCAGCAGCAGCACACGTGATGGAACAGGAGGAGGCGCAGGAGGAGAAGGCCACGCTTTGAGACACAACAACCCAGGCCTTGCAGGAGGACAAGAAGCGTGTGGATAGCATGCTTTTTACCGCCATGCAGTCATAAATGTAATAAAGATGAGAGGTTCCATAAACAGGGACCGGCAACGCTAACCCAGCAGCAGCAGCAGCAGCACACGTGATAGAACAGGAGGAGGCGCAGGAGGAGAAGGCCACGCTTTGAGACACAACAACCCAGGCCTTGCATGAGGACAAGAAGCGGATAGCATGCTTTGTACCGCCATGCAGTCATAAATGTAATAAAGATAAGAGGTTCAATAAACAGGGACCGGGCGGCAACGCTAACCCAGCAGCAGCAGACGTGATGGAACAGGAGGAGGCGCAGGAGGAGAAGGCCACGCTTTCAGGCGCAACTCAGGCCTTGCATGAGGACAAAAAAATGCGTGCGCAAAGCAATGCAATGAGTAGTTTTCAGGACACAATGGGCTATTCGGAGGAGCTATTCCCACCCCCACAATCTTCTACCTGTGAAAGGTCAATGGAACAGCCACAAATGTTGTGCCCGGATTCACAACCTTTTTCTGTGGAAAATGCACCTCGCACTGAAATGCAAGGCGAGGCCGAGGATGAACATGACGTCAACAACTCAACATGATGCAAAATGGGGGCGGAACAGAAAGCTGCTTTCAATGTTTTGAAGGCCTTAATTGCCTCCGGTGGCCAGTTAGATGCATCATTCATCACACCCAAATCCCAGAGCAATGTGTGCAGGAATTTGAATCGCAGGAGGTGTACCGAGATCATCTGGACAAGTGACCAAGTGACAAAGTGAAAAGTGACAAAGTGACCAGTGACAAAGTGACAAAGTGACAAAGTGACAAAATGACAAAGTGACAAGTGACAAAGTGACAAAATGACAAAGTGACCAGTGACAAAGTGACAAGTGAGAGGTTGTTCTGGGGAGCTCTACTCCACTGCACACAGTCACATATGAGGAGAGGTCTCGTCGGGACTGCTGATCCTCCTCAGCTTGCTCAAAGCCTTGAGGGTTCCTGAAGATCCTCTGCTTGGAGTTCGCCGGGGTTCAGCTTGGTGTCGGGGTCGGCAGCGTCCTCCTCACTCCAACGTGGCAGATCTTCTGTTGAAGGAAAAAAAAACAAACATTTTTTAAAGTCCAGTACCGCTTCTGAAGGACTCACCAAAAGATGCAGGAGCTCTTCAATCTAGCGCACCATCGCTTGCTGGGTGATGTCCCTCCCTACGCGCTGGAATTCTACGCTGCACATGCTAGCACGCTTTTGCGCAGTGCCAAGGCGCATTCCAGCAGCTAGCTACCAAGCTTCTGTGGATCTGATTGGGCCACCATGTTGGATCTCTGCCAAGTCCTCCAAAATTTTGAGCAATCCACGTTGCTTGTGACTGAGCAGTGACAACTCTACAGTCAGCATTACAATACCACTGCTGTGCTTACTGAAGAAATCAATGTTGAAGATGGAAACCGCTGGCATGATGCAATTGGGGGAATCTGAAGATGAAAACGATCAGCGTGATGATACCAACATCAGGCAACCTGCCTCAGGAAATGCTGGTCCCAGCTATGACAAAGAACAGGACGAGGAACAGCTGGAGTTGGAGCAGGAATTGGATGCCCCCACTGCCGAGGGACAGAGCGGTGCACGTTGGACTTCCACAATTTAGCGGGAATGGACAGCAGAAGAGGAAGGAAGTGATGCTGGTGACGAATATGGTGCATCACAACAATCACAACGCTCACAAGAACATGAAGACAGAGGAGTCTGGCAGGATTCTCTGGCACACATGGCTCAATTCAAGCTAGACTGCATTGAACGCGGCCCGCGCATTATTCACTATTCATTATTATTCATTATTCTGGAAAACACCAATTACTGGGTTTATACCCAGTTTATACAAACACAATGTTAAAAAACTGATTGAAGAAAGTGTCAGACAGGTCAAAAATGGAACAATTCCAGCAGGCCCTTGAGGATGGAGACTTTAGAGAGGAGATTGACATCCTCCTCCTTCTCTAGCCAGTTGTACGCCGACAGACTGACTTCAGCAAACCCAGGAGGACCAGGAGGGCAACAAAGAACACAAGCTGCTGCTAGTGCCCAAAAGGGAATGGTATTGGCAGTGTCCTTGGAGTGGGAACATTTTCTGACACCCATGCAGCAGCCCACAGAACAGCAATCGGGCAGTTCCACGTCCTCCAACACCAATCGCCTGGAGAAGATGGTCAAGGACTACATGTCAGATGGCGTAGCTGTGTTGAACAATCCATCTGCAGACAGACGGTATGTGTGACAGCACAGAAGGACCATGGCAACTCACTCATAGTACCACAGTTTGATAGTGCTGCCCAAAAAATTATATGGATCCGTGGACCCGGGCAGTACTGGGAAGTGGGAACGCAGATTTTAGTACCTAAACACATGATACAACATGTTTTCCGGGGTTGGACTCTGAGGCACATACAGATGGTCCCGATCATCATCCTCATCATACAACTCTTCTCCTGAGTCTGACCCACCCACCACCTCTGTGTATTCGACCCCACAAGTGGGGCTTGCACTCTTTTGCAGGTAGGCACTAGTCTGTTTTTAAGTAGCGCTGCTCATTTCCTTGCTATGTACTAATGTAATTCGTTTTTGGTCAGCTGCTCCCACTTAACAGCCATGCTTTTGGTGTATATGCAGAGCTTCTGTTTGGGTTCAAGGTGCGTTTGTAGTTCCTGGGGGGGCTCAGCGCATCTCTGATGGAGGCCATTCGGAGGTGGCCTGGTGTTGCGCTGATCCACCTTTTGCGCAATCTTCAATTTTCGATTTTATTTGATTAGCCGCACCCAGGCTATGCATATACATAGGTTAGGATTTAGTTAGTGTTAGGCCCCTCCCATGGAGGATTGACTTCTTCGCAGTGGGAGGGACGAGTACTTAATAGGTTGCATGCAAGCTGTTAATGGAAACCAACATCCTCCTCTAGTGGTAGACAGGTCATGTGTATGCTCGGTGTGTATTCGACCCCACAAGTGGGGCTTGCACTCCTTTGCAGGTAGGCACTAGTCTGTTTTTAAGTAGCGCTGCTCATTTCCTTGCTATGTACTAATGTAATTCGTTTTTGGTCAGCTGCTCCCACTTAACAGCCATGCTTTTGGTGTATATGCAGAGCTTCTGTTTGGGTTCAAGGTGCGTTTGTAGTTCCTGGGGGGGCTCAGCGCATCTCTGATGGAGGCCATTCGGAGGCGGCCTGGTGTTGCGCTGATCCACCTTTTGCGCAATCTTCAATTTTCGATTTTATTTGATTAGCCGCACCCAGGCTATGCATATACATAGGTTAGGATTTAGTTAGTGTTAGGCCCCTCCCATGGAGGATTGACTTCTTCGCAGTGGGAGGGACGAGTACTTAATAGGTTGCATGCAAGCTGTTAATGGAAACCAACATCCTCCTCTAGTGGTAGACAGGTCATGTGTATGCTCGGTGTGTATTCGACCCCACAAGTGGGGCTTGCACTCTTTTGCAGGTAGGCACTAGTCTGTTTTTAAGTAGCGCTGCTCATTTCCTTGCTATGTACTAATGTAATTCGTTTTTGGTCAGCTGCTCCCACTTAACAGCCATGCTTTTGGTGTATATGCAGAGCTTCTGTTTGGGTTCAAGGTGCGTTTGTAGTTCCTGGGGGGGCTCAGCGCATCTCTGATGGAGGCCATTCGGAGGCGGCCTGGTGTTGCGCTGATCCACCTTTTGCGCACCCACCACCTCTGCCACCCCAACATCCCCAGACACAGACCCCTCATCGTCCTCAACATTAACTTGGGATGCTGGCCTGAGCCCGACCTCCTCCACATCAGGCCCCATCATCTCCTCAATGGCAGCCCTCAATAATCGCTCTGGCGCCGGACCGATGGACACAACATTCTCCTCCGGGGAGGGCTGCTGCTGACCACTGGCTGCTGGGGTGGATGTTATAGCTTGCGTGGGGCGTTGGCTGTTGCTGTTGTTGGGAGTGCTGCTCACAGCGGAGGTCTCTGAGGAACTCATGGTGAGCTCATATAGTGGTTGACGTTGAGTGGAGTATTACTGATCCCAGCAATATACACACTGACTGGCAGAGTACGCAATGCTATATAGTGGTTGACGGTGAGTGAAGTACTACAGATCCCAGCAATATACACAGTGACTGGCAGTACAATGGTATGGGTGGGTGAGCAGAGTACTACAGATCCCAGCAATGCTATATAGTAATGGGTTGACTGAGTGAGCGGCAGTGTACTACTGTTCCCAGCAGACACAGAGTGGCAGTAAACACAATGCTATATAGTGTGGCTGAGCAAGGTACACAGAGTGGCAGTAAACACAATGCTATATAGTGTGGCTGAGCGAGCGGTGTAGTACTGTTCCCAGCAGACACAGAGTGGCAGTAAACACAATGCTATATAGTGTGGCTGAGCAAGGTACACAGAGTGGCAGTAAACACAATGCTATATAGTGTGGCTGAGCGAGCGGTGTTCTACTGTTCCCAGCAGACACAGAGTGGCAGTAAACACAATGCTATATAGTGTGGCTGAGCGAGTGGTGTACTACTGTTCCCAGCAGACACAGAGTGGCAGTAAACACAATGCTATATAGTGTGGCTGAGCAAGGTACACAGAGTGGCAGTAAACACAATGCTATATAGTGTGGCTGAGCGAGCGGTGTAGTACTGTTCCCAGCAGACACAGAGTGGCAGTAAACAGAATGCTATATAGTGTGGCTGAGCGAGCGGTGTAGTACTGTTCCCAGCAGACACAGAGTGGCAGTAAACACAATGCTATATAGTGTGGCTGAGCGAGGTACACAGAGTGGCAGTAAACACAATGCTATATAGTGTGGCTGAGCGAGCGGTGTACTACTATTCCCAGCAGACACAAAGTGGCAGTAAACACAATGCTATATAGTGTGGCTGAGCGAGCGGTGTAGTACTGTTCCCAGCAGACACAGAGTGGCAGTACACAGAATGCTATATAGTGTGGCTGAGCGAGGTACACAGAGTGGCAGTAAACACAATGCTATATAGTGTGGCTGAGCGAGCGGTGTACTACTATTCCCAGCAGACACAAAGTGGCAGTAAACACAATGCTATATAGTGTGGCTGAGCGAGGTACACAGAGTGGCAGTAAACAGAATGCTATATAGTGTGGCTGAGCGAGCGGTGTACTACTATTCCCAGCAGACACAAAGTGGCAGTAAACACAATGCTATATAGTGTGGCTGAGCGAGCGGTGTAGTACTGTTCCCAGCAGACACAGAGTGGCAGTAAACAGAATGCTATATAGTGTGGCTGAGCGAGGTACACAGAGTGGCAGTAAACACAATGCTATATAGTGTGGCTGAGCGAGGTACACAGAGTGGCAGTAAACAGAATGCTATATAGTGTGGCTGAGCGAGCGGTGTACTACTATTCCCAGCAGACACAGAGTGGCAGTAAACACAATGCTATATAGTGTGGCTGAGCGAGGTACACAGAGTGGCAGTAAACAGAATGCTATATAGTGTGGCTGAGCGAGCGGTGTACTACTATTCCCAGCAGACACAGAGTGGCAGTAAACACAATGCTATATAGTGTGGCTGAGCGAGGTACACAGAGTGGCAGTAAACAGAATGCTATATAGTGTGGCTGAGCGAGCGGTGTACTACTATTCCCAGCAGACACAGAGTGGCAGTAAGCAGAATGCTATATAGTGTGGCTGAGCGAGGTACACAGAGTGGCAGTAAACAGAATGCTATATAGTGTGGCTGAGCGAGCGGTGTACTACTATTCCCAGCAGACACAGAGTGGCAGTAAACAGAATGCTATATAGTGTGGCTGAGCGAGGTACACAGAGTGGCAGTAAACACAATGCTATATAGTGTGGCTGAGCGAGCGGTGTACTACTATTCCCAGCAGCGACACAATGACTGGGGGGACCCTGGCTAGCGTGGCTGGAGCGCGAACTACCCTGCCTGCCTACCCAAAGCTAAACCCACAGACAAATGGCGGAGATATGACGTGGTTCGGGTATTTATTTACCCGAACCACGTGACAGTTCGGCCAATCAGAGCGCGTTCGGGTCCGAACCACGTGACCCGTTCGGCCAATCACAACGCTAGCCGAACGTTCGGGGAACGTTCGGCCATGCGCTCTTAGTTCGGCCATGTGGCCGAACGGTTTGGCTGAACACCATCAGGTGTTCGGCCGAACTCGAACATCACCCGAACAGGGTGATGTTCTGCAGAACCCGAACAGTGGCGAACATTGTTCGCCCAACACTAACGTCAACTGGGCTTACAGAATTCCTATAATCTTGTGATCAAATGTGGGAACGCAGCAGACGGTTTAGACTGTGAATTATCACAGTTTCTTTTTAAATTTGCAAGTTTAACGTTTCATGGTCACAGTATTAATCTATTCTCTCTTCAGCACTTCATAACAACAGTGCATTGCATTTAAATACATTTGAGGTCGTCTTTGAAGGAGATCACACAGCACAAGATGAAAGGAGGCCCATCTCTGTCTATCAGGCTTGTGCCGTTCCCACGATCACCATATGTAGGACATATTAGTGAACCAGAAGGTGCTAGCGGGGAAATCAGGTTAGGTCTTTGGCCTATGGATAACACAGAGAATCTGGACGTGTTTCTGCCTGTCACGGGAGGCAACAGCCACAGGGGAACTCATGTTCATATTAAGCAAACACACTTCTGTTATAAGCAGCAGAGAAATACCAGAGAGGTTACACGCATCTAAAGTGTGATCGCAATGAAGAAAAATATTTATAATCATTTCAAAGAAAAAAATACAGGTAGCAATTTCTCCTTCTTGAAAACAAAACAGCCTACGCTCCAGCAGTACTGAGTTACTGATTTTGTTGGTGGTGCAGAATGTTTAGAATCTGCACTGGCAGTTTAAAGTGGGCCTGAACTCTTGCACAGGACAAAAGCAAAACATAGAGAAATGTGCCCTGTATGTATTTAGAGAGTTTAGCCTGTTTAATTTCCCCTCAATTGTGTCTAATCACAAATTGTAATCTGATCTCTCTCCTGTCACATGACTGCCCATGGCAGAGATGGCAGATAAGCCCATTTGAAAGCACAGGCTGTTGAAATGTTTTTTGTTTAAAGTGTATTAAGTTGTTGCGTATCTTTTAGAGCAGAGAGGAGTTCTGAGTTCAAAAAGCAAACGTGACATTAGGAAACCCAAAAGTCTGTTACTGGATGTCTGCATATAGCACCTATTTTCTTCCCCGTTTGGTTTTAAATGTAGTTCACCGTTACATTTCTGGTTGGATAAATGCACTAAGTATGCAGACATTCAGGAGTACATTCTTCAGCACCATCTAGCGGTTTTCAACCAGCTGACCGCAATACGCAGAAGTTCATCGAAACCATGGTGGAACGCATAGCATCTCCTGGATGGGCAGATGCAATCATTGTATCGCGTGTATCCAGGAAGTGATGCGATAGGGTTGTCACACGCGCAGGAGGACAGGTTGGAAGCCCTATTAGTATAAAGAACCCTGAATGAGGATACACCGCGCGCATGAAGCCTCTGAAGATGCTCATTTGAGCGAAACGTTCGTAAGGCTAACCGCTGCTCCCACATTGCCCTACAGCCGCATCTCATCCAAGGGTATGTCTGTATGCTACTAAACCGCTGTGTTTGTGCTATATTGCTAACACCATGATTATGCTTTTAAACAAGCCTGTGACAATAAAGCTTTCTGAGGCCTTGTTCACATTGCATTCGGCTCGCGTGTCCGTGTTTTTTTTACTGTGTTTTTTTAAGCGCTTTCCATCGATTTTCTGTCCGTCCGCTCGTTTTTGTGCGCATTTTTGTAAGCGCTTCTGCAGAGCGCTTAAGTCTTTTTATCCGGAAAAAAAATCTAGGAAAAATCTAAACAATGTAATTTTTTTTTTAAATGCTTACGCAATCGCTTGCCAAGGTGATTTTGTGAGCATTTTGCATTTTTCCTATACATTCCATTGAAGCAAGTCGCCTCAAAAATGGCTCAAGCACCACTTTTCAAAGCGGATCGCAAACGAACCGCTCTGATATGAACTCTCTCATAGAGAATCATTGCACAAGCGCTTTCAGGCCGATTTTGAAAATCGCCCGCGCTTACAATTTTTCAAAAACAGATATAATGTGAACAAGGCCTGAGAGAGAAATACCACATTTTTTTTCCGTGGTCCTGAGCACGCATTGTGGATAGCATACTACCCTTTGTGAGGAGGCCCCTCCTACATGTAGAAGTCTCCATACGGGAACCAGGCGCAGTAGTGCCTGTTGTTACATCTATCTATTTATTTATTTATTGTATTTGTAAAGCGCCAACATATTACGCAGCGCTGTACATTAGTTTAGGTTACAGACAATATTTAGGGGTGACATACAGCAATATGACAATACACGAATACATGCAAACCAGATCATGCAGCACAGTATGAGTACCAGGTAATGCTTAGTCAGTCACTGGATGGAGCATGGAGATTAGGCAAGTTAGGTTCACTCAGATGCATAGCATGGGTACACTGTAATGAAGATGCATGATCAGGTAGGACACAAAAGGAGGAGGACCCTGCCCACAGGCTTACAATCTAGAGGGAGAGGTAGGGACACGAGAGGTAGAGGACCAGAGTTCAGCTGTGGGTTTAGAGCACTTGTGAGGGGGGTGGGACAGAGTGTAGGTTGGACAGGTTTTGTGGACAGATTTGTAGGTCAGACACAGTATCTTGAATCTGATTCTGTACAGGATAGGAAGCCAGTGGAGGAATTCAAGGAGGGGAGCTGCAGTGGTGGAGCGATGGGAGGAGTGGATAATTCTGAAAAATCTAAATCTATTTATTCAATTATTGCATAATAACATGCAGCGGGTCACAGGGAAGATGCAGCCAGTGGCGGATGAAAAGGGGGAGCTTGGAGACACAGAGTGACAGAGCAGTGTTCCTGCCCCCCACTGGGACATGTGAGACGCTACTCAGACAAAGACAGAGGCCCCGGAGCGCAATAGTTAAGTTGGAAGGGGGACCTGGGGGGAACTTGTCATACAAAAATGGGTCCCTAATGCTGCTTTAGGAAAGGGGGGATCAGATCTGTTGGGGGGAGGCGTGGTCTGTCGGGGGGGGGGGGGGGGGCAGGTTAATTTTAGCTAGAACTAGCCCTGCCTTCACTCCTGCAAATTATTTGAAATGTATCTAGGGGGTCTCCTTTCATATCTCAAAAGTCGTTTGGAGCATTTTCCAATAATAAGTACCGTATTTTTCAGACTATAAGACACTTCTGACCATAAGATGCAGTTTGGTTTAGAGGACAAAAACCAGAGGAAAAAAATATATACTAATCCAGGTGCATCCATGGTGAAGGGGCATCTTGTGGATTATGCCCCCTTTGTACCTCATGCCTCCTTGTATCTCCGTGTCCTCCTGTGTCCCTCATGTGTACACCTCTGTCCTCCTTGTGTCCTCCTCTATGCCCCTCTGTGTCCTCCGTTTGTCCCCGTGTCCTCCTCTGCATGGGTACTGTACAGGGAGTCCCCGCATTGCGGCAGGTTGGAGGTTGGTATTGGCAGGCGTTCACAAATCAGGAACTTCCTGCATTTGAACTATAAGATGCAGTGATTTTTTTCGCCACTTTTGGGGAAGAAAAAGTGAGTCTTATAGTCCAAAAAATACAATAAGTACTTTACTATGTTGTATTTGCTGCATTTCTGTTACTAGTAATCTACTGTGGCTTCTGAATATGTTTTACAGCATTACAGCATATTAATATGTATGTGGGTGAAGGATGATCAAAAGCGAACCCATTCCTGTACATAATTATACTGTTGTTTGAGGTAACTGCACAGAGAGACGAGTATTGGTACTTTTAAGAGCTCTCTGCTGCGTCAGATTTATGTTATCTTTTCTGTTATTTTTTTCCCCTGAGAAGATGGCAAGTTAATTGCGAGAGAGTTTATAGAAGCCACCATTCAGATGGATACATTAAGCTGTCATTCCCAGCTGCCATCTCTCTACAGCGGAGGAAAGTATAGGGTGCTGGAAGCAAGGAGTCTTCATTGCCATGTCTTATTTCCACGTAATAGAGTATAGAAGCCAGGCTAATGTAAACTAAGGTAACCATTACACGGACCTCTAACTGAACCTGTGACGAGGTGTTCTGCTATTGCTAATCATTTCTCAGTTATTATTTCCCTGACTGTTGGTGAGTTAAAGCAGAACCAAAGTTAAACAAGGAAACAGCCTGGCATACAGCCAAGTAAGCTTCAGAAAAAGCAATGTGTAAAAGCCTCGGGCTTGTAGACACTTTTGTTGCCTAGAATGACCATTTGTGGTCATCTGTCACGGTTCTTGGGTCCATAATCTCCAACAACTTAAAATGGGATAGCCAGGCGTAAACCCAGGATTTTCAAGAGGGGGAATTCATGAAAGGTCTCCCTCAGCCACGCACAAAACATTATAATAATATGGTAGGATATCATGCTGGGTACACATAAATTACATAATGCTATTTCCGGACCGACTGACAGGATCTGACAATTACTTCCTAAATATCAGATCTGCTCCCGTTCGACAACGGGATGGATCAGAAGCAGTTTGGATACAGATAATGAGGACAGCCGACATTGGTGATGAAGGGAAATGTGAAACATTCACACAACAGGACACAGGGCTGTGCTCATACCTGACTCTGTTAAGTTCCCCAGAGCTGCACCATGCTCTGTACACACGCTGCTGCTCCATGCTCTGTACACATACTGCTGCTCTATGCTCTGTAGACACACTTCTGCTCCATGCTCTGTACACACGCTGCTGCTCCATGCTCTGTACACACGCTGCTGCTCCATGCTCTGTACACACACTGCTGCTCCATGCTCTGTAGACACACTGCTGCTCCATGCTCTGTACACACACTGCTGCTCCATGCTCTGTACACACGCTGCTGCTCCATGCTCTGTACACACACTGCTGCTCCATGCTCTGTAGACACACTGCTGCTCCATGCTCTGTACACACGCTGCTGCTCCATGCTCTGTACACACACTGCTGCTCCATGCTCTGTACACACACTGCTGCTCCATGCTCCATACACACACTGCTGCTTCATGCAAAATCAATTGTAGCAGGTAAAGAAAAGGTCGAGTGCTGTGAGCTGCAGGATGCCTGCAGTGCAGATATTTTGGCGTCTCATCTTGTTCCTTTCCCCAGACACTGCACTGGCCCTGGTCCGAGGGGGGATTCTGGGCATCTGTAATCCCCCCCTGCATTTGCCTATGATAACAATACCCTCACTATCATCAAGAAAGCGCAACAGAGGATGTACCACCTATGGCAGCTGAAAAAAGTTTGGCTTACCACAAAAATGAATGGTGCAGTTCTATAATGCGATCATCGCACCCATCAGGATATCATATATGACTGTATGGTACAGCTCATGGTCCATACAAGAAAAGAGAGTGACCAAGTTTGCCTCTGACCCCTCCCACCCTGCTCACTCCATCTTCCAACTTATGCCTTCAGGGCTGAGATACTGTTCAGTCACAACAAAAACTTCCAGGCACAAAAACAGCTTCTTCCCTCAGGCGGTAGCCATGCTTAACGCAGTACAGAACCAAAAATGAACACTTCTCACCCTGTTGGCTATGACTTTAACTTATATATTGTCATTGACTTGCAATTACGTACACTGTGGGCTCGATTCACAAAGCGGTGATAACCCAGTTAAAGACTTTAGGTGTGATAACCATTTTTATCATGCCTAAACTCAGTTTAGGCATGATAAGTTTAGGCATGCTAAGTTTAGGCATGATAAGTTTAGGCATGATAAGTTTAGGTGTGATAAGTTTAGGCATGCTAAGTTTAGATAAGTTTATTACGCGCGCAAAGTCCCGCACGCAAAGCAGCGCCATTAAACTCTATGCAAAGTGCACCAGACTTTGCTAGCGCAAAACTTTTGATCAGCTGTGCACTGCGGGGCTAACCCAGTTGGTGCTTAAACTTATCATGCCTAAAAACTTATCACACCTAAACTTATCATCAGGGCCGGTCCTGGACTTTCTGCTGCCTGAGGCAAAGATCGTAAAGGCCCCCCCCCCCCCAATATTTCTACATAACATTACATCCCCCACACAACCGATCGTGTCCGTGAAGGAAAGCCTGAGTGACGCAGCAAAGTGAGTGACTGACTCACCAGGGATTGGGTCTCCCTCCGGGTCTGGCGGCGGCGAAGGGCGGGCATCCACATCCAGCATGCATCCTGCACTGGCAGGGGACAGACGGCTGCGGTCTGCGGCGGGCATGCTCCATCTCGGATCTGAGGGATCTAGCACTGCGCCAGTGAGCGGCGGCCGGCGGCAGCCAGCCAGCCTCATCATCATCATCGTCACGGTCACGTCGGCGGCGCTCGCTGCTCAGTGACTGACCATGACAATCAGCCGCAGCCAGGGCAGCAGAGCGGGCGGCAGCCGCCGCCATCAAATCAGCAGGCTTAGGCACTAGGCAGCGTCACCAGCGTGCAGCCTTGGAGGAGACAGGAGAGGCTGCAGAGCTCGGAGTCGTCGAACTCGGAGGCCGGCGGCAACAGTGCAGTTTCTAGGCTAAAATGCACCCAGGGCGAGTGTGTAAAAATTGCGCCCCCCCCGGTATAGGTAGCCAGCTATAGGTCCCCCTCGAGTATAGGTGGCCAGGCATAGTGAGCCAGTAAAGTTGCCCCCAGTATAGGTTAGCCAGGTAGTTGCCTCCAGTATAGGTAGCCAGTATAGTTGCCCCCAGTATATGTTAGATAGGCAGGCACCCCCCCCGCCCCGGTATAAGTTAGATAAGTAGGTGCCCCCAGTACAGGTTAGCTAGGTAGGTGCCTCCAATATAGGTAGCCAGTATAGTTGCCCCCAGCATAGGTTAGATAGGTAGGTACCCCCAGTATAGGTTAGTTAGGTAGGTGCCCCAGTATAGGTAGCCAGTATAGTTGCCACCTGTATAGGCTAGCTAGGTAGGTAGGTGCCCCCAATACAGGTTAGATAAGTGCCCCCAGTATAGGTTAGATAGGTAGCTTCCCCCCAGTATAGGTTAGATTAGGTCGCTGCCCTTCAGTATAGGTTAGATTAGGTAGGTGCCCCCAGTACAGGTTAGATTAGGTAGGTGCCCCCAGTATAGATTAGATAGGTAGCTGCCCCCAGCATAGGTTAGACAGGTAGCTGCCCCCCAGCATAGGTTAGATAGGTAGCTGCCCCCCAGTATAGGTTAGATAGGTAGCTGCCCCCCAGTATAGGTTAGATAGGTAGCTGCCCCCCAGTACAGGTTAGATTAGGTAGGTGCCCCCCAGTATAGGATAGATAGGTAGCTGCCCCCAGTACAGGTTAGATTAGGTAGGTGCCCCCCAGTATAGGATAGATAGGTAGCTGCCCCCAGTATAGGTTAGATAGGTAGCTGCCCCCCAGTATAGGTTAGATAGGTAGCTGCCCCCCCAGTACAGGTTAGATTAGGTAGGTGCCCACCAGTATAGGATAGATAGGTAGCTGCCCACAGTACAGGTTAGATTAGGTAGGTGCCCCCCAGTATAGGATAGGTAGCTTGCCCCCCAGCATAGGTTAGATAGGTAGCTGCCCCCCAGTGTAGGTTAGATAGGTAGCTGCCCCCAGTATAGGTTAGATAGGTAGCTGCCCCCCAGTATAGGATAGATAGGTAGCTGCCCCCCAGCATAGGTTAGATAGGTAGCTGCCCCCCAGTATAGGTTAGATAGGTAGCTGCCCCCCAGTATAGGTTAGATAGGTAGCTGCCCCCCAGTATAGGTTAGATAGGTAGCTGCCCCCCAGTATAGGATAGATAGGTAGCTGGCCCCCAGTATAGGTTAGATTAGGTAGGTGCCCCCCAGTATAGGATAGATAGGTAGCTGCCCCCAGTACAGGTTAGATTAGGTAGGTGCCCCCCAGTATAGGATAGTTAGGTAGCTTCCCCCAGTATAGGTTAGATTAGGTAGGTGCCCCCAGTACAGGTTAGATTAGGTAGGTGCCCCCAGTATAGATTAGATAGGTAGCTGCCCCCAGCATAGGTTAGACAGGTAGCTGCCCCCCAGCATAGGTTAGATAGGTAGCTGCCCCCCAGTATAGGTTAGATAGGTAGCTGCCCCCCAGTATAGGTTAGATAGGTAGCTGCCCCCCAGTACAGGTTAGATTAGGTAGGTGCCCCCCAGTATAGGATAGATAGGTAGCTGCCCCCAGTACAGGTTAGATTAGGTAGGTGCCCCCCAGTATAGGATAGATAGGTAGCTGCCCCCAGTATAGGTTAGATAGGTAGCTGCCCCCCAGTATAGGTTAGATAGGTAGCTGCCCCCCAGTACAGGTTAGATTAGGTAGGTGCCCCCCAGTATAGGATAGATAGGTAGCTGCCCACAGTACAGGTTAGATTAGGTAGGTGCCCCCCAGTATAGGATAGGTAGCTGCCCCCCAGCATAGGTTAGATAGGTAGCTGCCCCCCAGTGTAGGTTAGATAGGTAGCTGCCCCCCAGTATAGGTTAGATAGGTAGCTGCCCCCCAGTATAGGATAGATAGGTAGCTGCCCCCCAGCATAGGTTAGATAGGTAGCTGCCCCCCAGTATAGGTTAGATAGGTAGCTGCCCCCCAGTATAGGTTAGATAGGTAGCTGCCCCCCAGTATAGGTTAGATAGGTAGCTGCCCCCCAGTATAGGATAGATAGGTAGCTGGCCCCCAGTATAGGTTAGATTAGGTAGGTGCCCCCAGTATAGGATAGATAGGTAGCTGCCCCCAGTACAGGTTAGATTAGGTAGGTGCCCCCCAGTATAGGATAGTTAGGTAGCTTCCCCCAGTATAGGTTAGATTAGGTAGGTGCCCACCAGTATAGGATAGATAGGTAGCTTGCCCAGTATAGGTTAAGTAGGTAGGTGCCCCCTCATAATGGCGGAGGGGGGAGCCGGAGCCGCGGTGAGGGCAGCCCGACCTCTCCCTCCCTCTCCCCGGGCCGCTCTCCATGCTCCCCCCTCGGACTGTAGGCAGCAGAGTTAGCGCGCAGGGAAGCGCTGCTGTACACAGCTGTTACTCACCTCCCTGGATCCGATCGCCGCTCCCGCCCTGCTGGTCTCCTCTCTCTGCAATGTAGCCGCTGCTGATACACAGGCTGCTTCCTGTTTACACAGGAAGCAGCCGCATGTGTATCAGCCGGCTAGGCAGAGAGGAGACCAGCAGGGCGGGAGCGGCGATCGGATCCAGGGAGGTGAGTAACAGCTGTGTACAGCAGCGCTTCCCTGCGCGCTAACTCTGCTGCCTACAGTCCGAGGGGGGAGCATGGAGAGCGGCCCGGGGAGAGGGAGGGAGAGGTCGGGCTGCCCTCACCGCGGCTCTGGCTTCCCCCCGCTATCACAGCCACGTCATCTGGTGTCTCACCTCCACTTCCTGCCGCCTGAGGAACCCGCCTCACCCCGCCTCATGGGCGGACCGGCCCTGCTTATCATGCCTAAACTTATCACACCTAAACTTATCACACCTAAACTTATCATGCCTAAACAGAGTTTAGGCGTGATAAAGGGCTTTTCACCACGGTGCTAACTGTTAGCACCGCTTTGTGAATCAGGCCCTGTGTGTTCTTGTACTGTTTTGTCTGTCTGTTAAGCAACTGCCAAGTCAAATTCCTTGTAAGTGCAAACTTATTTGGCCAAATAAAATTGATTCGGATTCTAATGTGACTCTCTGGATCTACAGTCCTGGAACCTAATGCACCTCAGACCATCAGTAACATCAGCAGCGCAGCCCACTGCCTTCTGAGAAACACAACTCACTTGTGGTCTTTGCTGAGATGTCCACCAATGTCCACCAACTGGTCTGTAGCAATTTGAGGTCTTGGAAAACCATGCCTGACTATTATTGTTATTTCTCACTGCAGAATACTGCCCATCGACCGGCCGTGCCCTTTACATTTCATAGGGCAGGACACATTGTACAGGAAAGGTCCACAATAAAATCTCTAATGATTGTTTCAGGTGATCTGTATTGAAGGTCAGTACTGGGCCTTATCTTTTTCACTATTGTTAAAGATGTGGGATAGTAAAGTGTTGGTGAATGGCAAATCTATCACTTTCTACCAGAAGACATGAAAATAAGTCACTGCACTTTCCTCTCTTCAAAATTCTAGATAACAGAATTCCCAGCATTTAGTTGTTGTGCCGCATTTTAACACCGAAGCGCCAAGCGTAGCCTATCCTGGATGCTACATTTAGTGTTGAAGGTGAAGAGCAGCATTTGCACGAACAATAGGAAAAGCCGGTACTCATGTTTAAAAGTGCGGTCCATTCATTTGAATGCACATTGCTGGAATGACAAACGCAGCGAGCACTGTTTAACACCGATGTGTCCCGGCCCTTAGTGTAATGGCCCATACTCACGGGCTACTTTTGTGGCCTGTCGCTAGCACACGGGAGCGTGTGCGCGACAGGCCGGCGACAGCTCGTCGCCAGGTCCCTCCGCGTACACACGCGGAAGAGGGATCAGTGCAGCGACGGAAGCTGTCGCCGACGTTCCTCCCCCTCGCCGGAAGCGCCGTGGATTTTCTATTGGTTGCTGTCGCTAGTCCGCATACACACGCGGACTAGCGACAGTTGCGGCGAAGTTGCGCCGACAACTGTCGACATCCGATTGACCGTCGCCAACAACCTGGCGACAGCAGCGACGAGTGACGGTCCGGGGTGCACGCCTGATACTCACGGGCGACCTGTCACCGCAACCCGCGCATGCCACGTGGTTGCGGCCACAATTGTAGCCCGTGAGTATGGCCCATTACACTGTCACTTAAATAAACTTTTTTTAAACTGTTCTACATTTTTTTCTAAGTTTTTATGAACAATCACTGCTACTTACTACAGCAGCAATCATTCACTTTTAAAAAGGAGCGCAAGCGGTGACAATGGGGGCGTGCGCATGCACTTACACGAGTGCGCGGTGGTGGCTTTCAATACAGGATGTGAATTTTACATCCTGAAATGCAGCTGAAGACTAATTTTGATGTGAAATGTGTGCCCTAAAATCGAAGCAGGTATGCAATGACTTTTACACCTTAAAAAGAAAGCACAAAGTCAACAAGAGCCCAAATAGCGCAATATGTCACTATTAACTGAAAATTAAAAAAAATGAAGTGGTAGCTGGGCTGCAAGAAGGGGCAAAATAACACATCAGGTAGGTGGAGATACACAAACCTTTCTCCACTCAGGTGTCCTAAACATAACGTACTGGGTGTGATTGCTCTCTAATCATAAAGTTCTGAACTGGCTGTGGCTGAGCCACAGTGGACCAAATGTCCCCCCACAGGGAGGGAAAATGCACAAAGGGGGAAGAGGCACCTAGAGAAGTATAAAACTATGTTAAAAACAACTAAAATTGAAATGAAAGAGGTAGCTTACCTCTATAAAGACACTTCTATAAAGAAGTACTGCAAGCAGTGTTGTAGCTATAGATTATAGGGCCCCATAGCAGAATTTTGATAAGGCCACCAAACCTAAGCAGTCATGAGCAATGCCACCTGCCCCTACCCTCAGGGCCGGCGCTACCATTAAGGCAAAGGAGGCAGCTGCCCCAGGGCCCCAGAGCTTGTAGGGGCCCCAGTGGCTACAAGAGGAAAACAAATTTCAAATCGGCCTTATAGTTTTTGAGAAAATCAATTTTAAAGTTTCAAAGGAAAAAAAAAATACACATTTAAAAACCTGCCGACTTTAATGGTTAATAGCAAATCCACCTTAACCACTTGCCGACCAGGGGAATTTTCACTGATCGGTGCTGCGTGGGCTCTACAGCCCGCAGCACCGATCAGGAGTGCAGCAGGGCGATCAGACTACCCCCCTTTTTTCCCCACTAGGGGGATGTCCTGCTGGGGGGGTCTGATCGCCGCCGG
The DNA here is from genome assembly GCF_040937935.1 of Hyperolius riggenbachi. NCBI lineage: Eukaryota > Metazoa > Chordata > Amphibia > Anura > Hyperoliidae > Hyperolius > Hyperolius riggenbachi. The sequence goes on from NC_090649.1 coordinate 106,050,655, forward strand.
CCATTAGTGGGTAGCGGGGGGGGGGCTCCTCAAAGCCCCCCTCCGCAGCGTTTTGTGCGCTCCCTCCCTCCCCTTACCTCCCTCTCCCTTGCTGGGCTGCGCAGGACGGATATCTGTCCTGCGCATTGTGGGATAGGCTTCAGCCTATCATATGCCGGCGATCCCCGGCCAATCAGAGGCCGGGGATCGCCGATCTGCCTTACGGCGCTGCTGCGCAGCAGCGCCGTATCATGTAAACAGCGGGGATTTCTTCCCCGCCTGTTTACATTTTGCCGGCGAGCCGCTATCGAGCGGCCGTTTCCATGGTAACCCGCAGACGACCAGTTTACGCCAATCGGCGTTAGCTGGTCGTCAAGAGGTTAAATACTAGAAACCCTAAATTTGCAGGATATGTTAAGGAGATCATTAGGAATAAGAGGAAAAAACAATTTTTCAAAAAGACCTTATAGTTTTTGAGAAAATCGATTTTAAAGTTTCGAAGGAAAAAAGTATACTTTTAAATGCGGTAAATGTCACTTTTAGTAGCAAACCTAACGGTAGTGTAATTTTACATGCATCAAACGAAAGCGCAATAAATTTCCTGACGGGGTTTCCAGGGGGTCTATACGCAGCCGCAGCGCTTTGGCCAGGGATCGCTATACAGCCGCAATATGGCTGTATGAAGATCCCTGGCATTTTTTCCTATTTTCCCAATTTTTTTTTTATGTTTAGAGTGTGGAAATTTTTTTTTTTTTAAAAATTATGTGGGGTCCCCCCTCCTGAAACTTTTTAACCCTTTGTCCCCCATGCAGGCTGGGATAGCCAGAATGTGGAGCTCCGACCGATTGGGACTTCACACCCTGTTATACCAGCTGCAAAAAAGGTCCCCTAATGCCGATTTTTGTTTCGGGGTATGTTGAGGGGGCCCCCCAGGTTTATTTTGCCCTGGGGCCCCATTGTTGCTTAAACCGGCCCTGCCTACCCTATGGCATATGAGTTGACTGGTCAATGTACATTCCTATGCAATGAATAATGCAAACAGTCTATGGGCACGGAAATAAAGTCAGGGGGTGGAGAAACACAGGAAAATGAATAGTGAAGACATAAATTATGACTTGGGCCCCCTCTGCTCCAGGGCCCCACAGCAGTTGCTATGGCTGCTATGGCTTTTGCTACGCCTAAGACTGCAAGGAAATGTATTCTGCACTGGCCTAAAATGTAAAGGGGATATAGAGGCACTGTGGTGACTTATAGCAGAATGTAGTAAATTATTCAGGATACACACTTTTACTTAAATTATTCTGGTTTCAGAATCAGAAACACGTCCTGTATCTATATAGTGCGCTATGCTGTGTGCAGCCCCGCCCTCCCAGTGATGTTTAGCACCACCTGCCATTTTCGCTCCTGACGTGATCGTGTGCCCCCGAGAGGGGAGATAAAGCTGTCACATGACAGCTGACATCTCCCCTCAGTGATCAGGAGCCATCGAGGCGGATTGTAGTGATCACTATTAAAGCAGCGGCGGTAGGAGGGGAAGAAGAGTATCCATTCACCTTCCTGACATTCCCCCAGCGATCGTCGCTCCCCTCCGCTCTGGCCAGCATCTCTGCTCGCTCTGACATCATCAACCCGCGACCCGTAACAGAACGGCAGTGCAAGCGAGGATGCCGGCCAGATCGGAGGGGGCTAGAGCTGCTCATCGATGGAGCCTGGGAGGTGAGTAAAGGCTGCTAGCAATATGGGAGACACCTGGCCACACAGGGGACACCATGCCCAGCTAGCTCCACCAAGGATCCGGCTGCCTGACCCCTCCCAAATGCCCCCCCCCCCCCCCCCCGCATGTAAAATGGCCTGGTCATTAGGGGGGTTACAAACACTAAGTCCGGATGGACAAGCCCTATGTGTACATAAAAGATAGCAAGCGTATCACTTGTAAACGAGTAAATACTAAAATAGGTACAGTGAAATCATATCGTCATATGTTTCTTCAGATGGGGTCACTGATATCAATGTGCAGTGAGAGCTGCTCAAAATGGAGGTCTTTGCTGATCCCCCACACTCTTGGCACAGCCAAGCAGAGTATGGTGTAGCTATTCCATGTAAAATACAATCAGGCCCCGCTGACACTGAGTGCTGCACTCCAAGAATCTCCCTGTCAGGTGTATAACCCAGGCATGGAGTTCTCATCAAGTAATGGTGCATACATTCAGGATGGCTGAAAAGGTATATACAAGGTGAATGGTGCTCTATAGTACAAGTGCTGTGATGTATATCTCTGACATGTTTCACCTCACGGCTTTTTCAAAGAGATGCTATACATATTAACAGTAGAATTAGTTTACATATATACAAGAGTGCCCCCCACCACCAATAGCATAACCCCCAGCAAATGCCCCAGTCAGAGCTGAGAAGCCGCGTTCGGCATGCCTATAAGTACTGTGGGGAAAATGAGGCAGGGCCCAAAAGGGGGGGTGGCTACACGTATTCCACATGCCTGTTATGGGGCAGGTAAGAAAAAAGATATACGTGTGGCCATACCTTACATAAACGCCGACATCTGAATCGGCGCATAATGGTAGGCGGAGGACGCGAGTCAACGTGTATTGTGGTGACGTCACATCCTGTGACGTCACTCCCGACATGCGCACTAGTCCGCTCCTCCGTCACGAGTGTTGGTATGGTAGCCAAACACTCGTGACTCAAAGTAGGTAGACAGCTTTGTTGTCTATGTTGCCATAGGAACGGCGGCCATTTTGGATGTTTATTTACATCCTTCTGCACACGCTTAGCCCCGATATTCAAATGGTAGGTATATGTACACATCATGTCTATAAACAATGAGAAAAGGAGGACATATACTACGAACAGGAAACTGTATAAAGTCATAGGGGCAGCCTCTGGCAATTCACAACAATTATAAGCTCGGTCCCCCAGCTAGGTACACGCAGACACTGGTAAACGCCAGATACTTGTCATCATCAGTTAAAGATCCACAAGGACCAACTATTTACACATATATATATATGATGTGGAGGGGGGAGAAGAGCTCCTATAGATGGGCTCCTGGAGAGACCGCTGACCAAATATATGTCCCATCTAAGTCCCAGTCACATACATATTTACAGAAAACAGGCTAAATTAACCAGTTCGGCCTATCTGGACGAGCTTCCTCGTCCAGATAGGCACTGGTGCTGCCGCCGGCTCGTGCGCGCGATCGGGCGCGCCCCCGCGCGCGCTCCCGCTGCCCGCCGCTAGCCCCCCGATCAGTGAATGGGAATATAATTCCCATTCACCGATCTAACTTCCCCGCAGAAATACCGACGCTTTCTCTCCAGAGAGCGCGGTATTTCTGCCCCCAGGAAACAACTTCTCAGCATTTTAGTTCCTAGATGCGAGCTGGTTCGCATCTAGGACTTTTTTCACTGTGGCCATCTTGTGGCCAAATAGTAAACTGCACCCACATACATTTTTGATAAAAAAAAAACATTATTTTACATTTAAAATTAGCAGTTTCCCTCCCACACCAAAAATTACCCACATACACTTTTTTTATTTAAAAAAAAAAAAAACAACAATTAAAAAAAAAAAAAAAACAACATAAATAGTTACCCAAGGGTCTGAACTTTTTAAATATGCATGTCAAGAGAATATGTTATTATATTATTTAAAATTATAAGCTTATAAATAGTGATGGACGCAAATTGAAAAAATGCACCTTTATTTCTAAATGAAATATCGGCACCATAAATTGTGATAGGGACATCGTTTAAATGGTATAATAAGCGGGACAGATGGGCAAATAAAATACATGCGTTTTAATTACGGTAGCGTATATTAATTTCAAACTATAATGGCCAAAAACTGAGAAATAATGAATTTCTTCCGTTTTTTTCTTATTCTTCCTGTTAAAATGCATTTACAGTAAAGTGGCTCTTAGCAAAATGTATCACCCACAGAAAGCCTAATTGGTGGCGGAAAAAACAAGCTATAGATCAATTAATTGTGATAAGTAGCAATAAAGTTATAGGCGAATGAATGGGAGGTGAACGTTGCTCGGATGCATGAGATTTTCGGACCGCGGCGCTGAACCGGTTAAAGTCCTCATTTAAACCGTGCGGCGCTATTGTATTCAAACGAAAGATCCATTGGGATTCCACTTGTGTTAGTTTTTTGTCCAGATTTCCACCTCTAATGTGTTTCTTCCAATGTTGTATACCCCAAAACGATATGTCAAACCTGGACTGTGGGTGTACCTGATTCATGTGTCTGGCCACTGGGGTGTCATTTTTATGCTTAATATCCCCAATGTGCTCCAGCACTCGCTCTTTTAAGGCCCGCGTTGTCTTGCCTATATACCAGAGATCTCTGGTATATAGGCAAGACAACGCGGGCCTTAAAAGAGCGAGTGCTGGAGCACATTGGGGATATTAAGCATAAAAATGACACCCCAGTGGCCAGACACATGAATCAGGTACACCCACAGTCCAGGTTTGACATATCGTTTTGGGGTATACAACATTGGAAGAAACACATTAGAGGTGGAAATCTGGACAAAAAACTAACACAAGTGGAATCCCAATGGATCTTTCGTTTGAATACAATAGCGCCGCACGGTTTAAATGAGGACTTTAATTTAGCCTGTTTTCTGTAAATATGTATGTGACTGGGACTTAGATGGGACATATATTTGGTCAGCGGTCTCTCCAGGAGCCCATCTATAGGAGCTCTTCTCCCCCCTCCACATCATATATATATATGTGTAAATAGTTGGTCCTTGTGGATCTTTAACTGATGATGACAAGTATCTGGCGTTTACCAGTGTCTGCGTGTACCTAGCTGGGGGACCGAGCTTATAATTGTTGTGAATTGCCAGAGGCTGCCCCTATGACTTTATATAGTTTCCTGTTCGTAGTATATGTCCTCCTTTTCTCATTGTTTATAGACATGATGTGTACATATACCTACCATTTGAATATCGGGGCTAAGCGTGTGCAGAAGGATGTAAATAAACATCCAAAATGGCCGCCGTTCCTATGGCAACATAGACAACAAAGCTGTCTACCTACTTTGAGTCACGAGTGTTTGGCTACCATACCAACACTCGTGACGGAGGAGCGGACTAGTGCGCATGTCGGGAGTGACGTCACAGGATGTGACGTCACCACAATACACGTTGACTCGCGTCCTCCGCCTACCATTATGCGCCGATTCAGATGTCGGCGTTTATGTAAGGTATGGCCACACGTATATCTTTTTTCTTACCTGCCCCATAACAGGCATGTGGAATACGTGTAGCCACCCCCCCTTTTGGGCCCTGCCTCATTTTCCCCACAGTACTTATAGGCATGCCGAACGCGGCTTCTCAGCTCTGACTGGGGCATTTGCTGGGGGTTATGCTATTGGTGGTGGGGGGCACTCTTGTATATATGTAAACTAATTCTACTGTTAATATGTATAGCATCTCTTTGAAAAAGCCGTGAGGTGAAACATGTCAGAGATATACATCACAGCACTTGTACTATAGAGCACCATTCACCTTGTATATACCTTTTCAGCCATCCTGAATGTATGCACCATTACTTGATGAGAACTCCATGCCTGGGTTATACACCTGACAGGGAGATTCTTGGAGTGCAGCACTCAGTGTCAGCGGGGCCTGATTGTATTTTACATGGAATAGCTACACCATACTCTGCTTGGCTGTGCCAAGAGTGTGGGGGATCAGCAAAGACCTCCATTTTGAGCAGCTCTCACTGCACATTGATATCAGTGACCCCATCTGAAGAAACATATGACGATATGATTTCACTGTACCTATTTTAGTATTTACTCGTTTACAAGTGATACGCTTGCTATCTTTTATGTACACATAGGGCTTGTCCATCCGGACTTAGTGTTTGTTACATTTTCCCTTGTACTCCTCTCGGCAGTGTTTGTCATTAGGGGGGTTAGGCAGACGGTCCCCAAAGGGTTAAAGAGAACCCGGGGCGGGGTTCTCACAACGAAATCCCCATACAGAGGCTGGGTCTGCCTATAGAGCCCAGCCTCTGTTGCTATTTAGATCGCCCCTAAATCCCCCCTGCGCTCAGGGAGACCCCATAAATCACAGCCGCGCTGCGCGGGCTGTGTTTACCTCGGTAACGTCAGTCTCCGCTCTCCCCCGCCTCCTGCAGAGCTCCGGTCCCCGCCCACGTCCCTTCCCTCCAATCAGCTGGGAGGGAAGGGACGCGGGCAGGGACCAGAGCGATGCAGGAGGCGGGGGAGAGCGGAGACTGACGTTACAAAGGAAAACACAGCCCGCTCTGACAAGCTGCGTGTCAGCAGCGCGGCTGTTATTTATGGGGGGATTGCAGAGCGCAGGGGGGGCTTAGGGGCTCTATAGGCAGACCCAGCCTCTGTATGGGGATTTTATTCTCAGAACCCTGCCTCGGGTTCTCTTTAAGGATTAGGGCTTGATTCATTAAGCTGCGCAGCTAAAGCAGCTCAGCTTAATGTGAGGAGCGTGAGCTATGCCCACGCTACGTGCGGTAGTGCAGCATAGCGTGCGCTGGTAACTTACGCTCGCTTCTTGCTAATAAATGCTGCACCATTCATCCTGGCCTGAGCCCCGTCAGGTCTAGTGGTTTTCTAGGACGTGATCCTGGTGCTTTTATTGGCCCAAGTGACAGGTAGCCTATTGGGTCAATTAAAGCGAGTGCCAGGATCACATGGCGCTATCAAAGTTTTGCTGGGGCGCCCCATGAATTATAGTTACACCAATGGGTCAGGGGACAAACTAATGAAGAGAATTTTCACTGATAAGTCCTCTAAAGGATATATAAAGTGTAGTGTACCTAACGATATTAAAATAACTTTTTACATGGAGTTGGCCTTTCATCTAGGCAAAAAAATCTTGTATCTACCAAACCTAAACATGTAAGACAACAGTTGATGTTTTGCTCTAAGCTAGCTACAAACAAATCAAATGAGGCGAAAAGATGCAGAAGAAGCTTAAAAGGTCATCTGTAAACAGGTGGGACATAGTTCAGCTTGATGCACCACGTCCATTGTCTGCTGCTCAGACCTCTAAAGCGTTCCCTGTCTTACATCTCCAGCCACCCATAAAGCCTTCTGCAGGTTCTCCAAGGTGTGCCAGACCGGTTCTCTAAGGACAGGAAACAAGGGATATCAGACTAGGCTGTTCACTAACGTCCGCTTCCTTCTTCTCATTGGGCTGGTAGCAATGAATCGGAAAGTGACTGATGTTTTCATCAATCAGTATTTAGAGCTGGAAGCAGACTGTGCAATGCTATGAGAACTATTGCAGCACTGTAGTATTGAAGGAACTATGTTCAGTTTGTAAGTTGTCAGGGGCATAACAACATGGGATGCAGCCACTGCACCCGCGGGGGGACCTGGGGCCAGCTCAGGGCCATTTTGGCCCTGAGCGTTCCACTGTGGATGCTCCTCTTTCTAGCGTCTGATGCTACTTCCTGTAAAAACAGGAGGTAGCATCAGACACTAGAGTGAGGAGCATCTGTATAAACAGGAAGTAGCGTGAGACACTAGAGCGAGAAGCATCCGCGGTGGAACGCAAGGAAGGTATGTGTATATGCCTGTTACCTGCCGCTGTACATACACTGATTTAAGATGGAGGGTAGTGCAAAGGGGAGAGCCAGAGGTGAGGGGGGGGGGCCGCCCCCCCTCCCCGCCGATGTGTGGCCAAGCTCACCCCTCATGCTGCGACCCCTCCAGCCCCCCAAAACATCCCTGAGCAGGCCTTGGGGGCGGGCCATCAGAATTTCTGCAGAGGGCCGGTGGGTCATAGTTACGCCCCTGTAAGTTGTTCAGTAAGCACAATGTCAGATTACATCAGGGGTTCTTAACCTCCCTGGCGGTATGATTATTTCCAGATTTTAGTGTCTGAAAGCGGTGCAATTTTTCATAAGCTTTTAGACCCTAAAAATCATATGGCTAGACAGATCTGCAGCAGCACTGTACAATACACACCTCCCATGGATCCAGCTCTGAGCTGCAGATTTCCAGCCCAAGCCTGACTCGGGATTACCGCTAAGGAGGTTAAACTAGGTGCGCCTTGAGCACTTGCCAGGGGTGCCTTGGCATTCATCCCCATTCTTTGTACATTGCCATCAGGGAATGCAACCGCACATTGATAACCAAAGGGGAATGTGGTCTGATAAGCACCACTAGCTACTTGGGGATTGGGGGTTGCACTGCCTAATAAAGGTCATAACAGCATTTTGGTAGTTGATTTTGCCCAGTGGCGCCTAAAAAAAACTTCAAAGCCATCAAGGCGCCTTCACCCCAAAAAGTTTGAGAACCACTGGATTAGATGCATTTGCCACTGCTGTTACAAGTATTGCATTATATCTGCTACATACTGAAAATCACCTCCCTCCAGCGAATATCAAATAATTAATCATGGGATCAAGTTCCATAGAGTTGTAGCCCCACAGAAGCAGAACATGGCTCATCACCTTCTCACGTTATAGTGGTTGCTGTTGATTTTTTCCCCCACACATACGTTCCATGCGTACATGCAATAAAGGCGCTAGAAGCTATTAGTAGGATACCAGTAAAATTACCGGTATTCTTCTATTGGTCAATGGTTTATACTGATAATAGAATATCGGTCATTTTACTGATATTCTACTATCACGCTACCTAATATTCCCCTCACACTAATTCACCTTCTTACTACTCTTAACACTAACCTATGCCTACTTACACCTAACACTAACCCCCTCCCTCCACCTATGACTAACATTTTAGAAACAATGTGGGGTTCAGCTACATAATAGCCAAACTCCAGTCCTGATCACTTACTCCTGCTGCTAATTTCCTCCCTTTCCAACGCTATTTGTCCATCCACAGCTATTTTCTTCTGCTGCTTCCACTATCCCGTCGCCTCCAGCGCCCAAACTGTCCACTAGGCGCCGCTATAGCCACAATTAACGATGTGGTCTATGGTGACACCCACATTTTCAAAAAAGCTGTAGGCGCCCATTTTTGATGTTTTGCTATAATATTTCAAGCATTCAATCATATTAGGCAGGAGTGGGTGTGTGCCAAGGTAAGCGAGCCCTCCATGGGGCGGAGTTAATTTTGGCTGATTCAAGGTGTTTTTTTTAAATTCAGCTTTAAATACACAGTTTATTTTGTTTCAGGGACTTCTGAAATCTGGGGATTAAGTCCAGTAATTTAATTTTTGAGTGAATAAGTAGCAATTGGTGGCAGATGATATTGCAACACACACAGAACTGAACATGCTATTGTGTCACCCCATAAGGCAATGTACGCAGCTCTACACTGACATTCCCGATGAGGGAGTCCAGACGTGCTGTTACATGTTAATTATATGATCAGCCAAGCTATTCTATAAATCCATCTTCTTACCTGAGTGTACATGGCTTCAGGTCTGTGGAATATCTGTATAATATGCCTTCTGTGTTATTTTTAAATGAGGCGTGTGGCAATCAAAACTAGAAATTAGTAACAGGACCCTTTGACTGTGCCTGGTCATTTTCTGATCTTATGCCTAGTACACACCATACAATTTTCTGTAAGATTTAATTACCTGCCCGATAGATAATTTCCCACATGTTGGAAATGATCTCTCTAACCATCTATCTGCCCAGCAATTAGGCATTGTTCTACTCAGCAGGAGATAACCAGAAGACAATGCACCAGAGATAATGACCAGTCTCTACCAGTACTGTACAGAAAATCTTACAGAAAATCTTAAAGTAGCCATACACTGGTCGATTTGCAATCAGGTCGACCAACAGATAGATCCCTCTCTGATCGAATCTGATCAGAGAGGGATCGTATGGCTGCCTTTACTGCAAACAGATTGTGAATCAATTTCAGCATGAAATCGATTCACCATCTGTGAAGCTGCCGCCCCCCCCCCCCCCTCCCCGCCAGCTATACATTACCTGTTCCGCTGGCGCGTGTCCCCGCTCTTTCTGCTGTCTTCTTCTCCGCGCTGGCCTCCGAGTCCGGCTGGCTTCTCTGAACTTCCTGTCCGGGGAACAGTAGAAGGCGCTCTACTGTTTAAACTTCCTGCTGGGACAGGAAGTTCAGTGAAGCCAGCCGGATTCGGAGCCCAGCACGGAGAAGAAGACAGCAGAGAGATCGGGGACACGCGCCAGCGGAACAGGTAAAGTATTGCAGCTTGCGTCGGTCGTCTGCATTAATGCCACTATTGACGCACTCCCGACCCGCCGGCAATCGAGCAAAATCTTCCGCACGGACGGATCGACGGGATTGATTGATTTCAGACGGAAATCGATCGTTCTCTCTGCGTTTACGAATCGAATCTGCTGTATATCGTGGGAAAATCGTTAGGTGTATGGGCCCCTTAACAGGAAAATCTTACAGAAAATTGTATGGTGTGTACTAGGCATTAGGTCCCACCATTCCTGTTTGTGTGTGTACAATACACTCTCGTATTCCATGAGCAAATGCACTACGAAAGTTTGAATGCAAATGTATTGATAATAATACATTTATAAAGCTTAAAGTGACACTGAAGCTGAAAAAAACCTTATGATATAATGAATTGTATGTGTAGTACTGATAATTAATAGAACATTAGTAGCAAAGAAAAGAGTTTCATATTTTTAGTTTCAGTTATATAGCTTTTTTTTTTAATAACATTGCATCATTCTTTAATATTTGCAGTTTACAAACAACACTCTGTATTTTAAACTATGAAACAGAGCAAAGCTAATGACCCTTTCAACTTCCCTGCAGTAAAACCTTATCTGAAGTTGTCTTTCACAGTTTTTTTTATGTATAAGTGCTTCAGAAAAATAGGACTGTCTCCAACTCCAGTTGGGTCGGAGAGCTCAGAGAAGCTCTTTTGCATAGATCACAACTGAAGTTTCTTAACTCTTCCTGTACTGGAAACAATATGAGACTCTTTCCTTTGCTACTAATGTTCTATTTCTTAGTTGTACTACACATACAATTCATTATATCATAAGTTTATTTTTGCTTCAGATTCCCTTAAATAGGGACAGAGCTGCATACTGTATGTGGCTCATACTCAACACAAACGTAAGAACAATCAGAAACAAACCAATAGATCCCAACAACCTCCCTCCCTCCAATAACAATATGGAAATCGAAGAAGTTTTTTTAGGACAACAACACTCCACATTCCACCATATATGATATCCCACCCAGAACCAAACCCCAACCAATTCATACCATTACCCCAAACGTAGAAACAGTTCACGTACCAATCACCATAATAACAGGAAACCAAGCCACCAAACCTACAGAGATCACAAACCTAACACCACAACGCTTTCAGACCACCCAATGAATGTAGTCAAAGGTGGAAGGAATCGTTGTTAGAAGAAAATGGTGAGCTTCTGAGACGAACCAATGGTGGGGTAAGTATGTAATATTCAATTGCAGGTTCTGTACATCATGTGTTTATTTAATTACCCGTATTTCGCGCCGTATAAGACGCTCTGGAATATAAGACGCACCCAGGTTTAGAGGGCAAAAACCAGGAAAAAAAAAATAATACTAAACCTGGTGCGTCCATATTCCAGGAGCGTCTTGTACATATCCTTGTGTGTCCTCATGTGTGCTCCTGTGCCCCCCATATCCTCATGTGTCCTTCTGTGTGTCCTCCTGTGCCCCCATGTGTCCTCCTGTGCCCCCCATGTGTCCTCCTGTGCCCCCATGTGTCCCTCTGTACCTCCCATGTGTCCTCCTGTGTGTCCTAATGTGCCCCCCATGTGTCCTTCTGTGCCCCCATGTGTCCTGTGTCCTCATGTACCCCCCCACGTGTCCTTCTGTGCCCCCCATGTGTCCTCCTGTGCCCCCATGTGTCCTTCTGTACCTCCCATGTGTCCTCCTGTGTGTCCTAATGTGCCCCCCATGTGTCCTTCTGTGCCCCCCATGTGTCCTGTGTCCTCATGTGCCCCCCCACGTGTCCTTCTGTGCCCCCCATGTGTCCTCCTGTGTGTCCTCATGTGTGCTCCTGTGCCCCTATATGTCCTCCTGTGCCCCCCATATGTCCCCCAGTGCCCCCCATACGTCCTCCAGTGCCCCCCATATGTCCTCTACCCCCCCCCCAGCCTTCCTCCCTCCCACCTGCGTCTCCTGGCCCCCCCGGATGGAGTGTCAATAGCGGCGGCAACTTACCTTTGGCAGGCTCCTGCGCTGATCCTATATCATCGCGCTGCCCCCCCGCTAGCCTCCTCTGCCTCCCCCCTCTGTATCTGGCCCCCCCGGGTGAATAAATAAGTATCGGCAGCTTACCTCCGCAGTGCGCCCGCGATGACTGCAGACGTCCGGCTTCCAGGCACTTCTCGCTCTAGTGGCCGGCTTGAACTGATGACGCGCAGTTCAAAGCCGGCCACTAGAGCGAGAAGTGCCTGGAAGCCGGACGTCTGCAGTCATCGCGGGCGCACTGCGGAGGTAAGCTGCCGATACTTATTCATTCACCCGGGGGGGCCAGATACAGAGGGGGGAGGCAGAGGAGGCTAGCGGGGAGGCAGCGCGATGATATATGATCAGCGCAGGAGCCTGCCAAAGGTAAGTTGCCGCCGCTATTAACACTCCATCCGGGGGGGCCAGGAGACTCGGGCAGGCATGGGGATAGCAGGCAGGGAATCCCCAACATGGCGGCGGGTCGGCGGTTCGGAACGGCGGGCGTTATTAAGTTGGGGATTCCCTGCCTTTGCCGTATAAGACGCAGGGACTTTTTCTCCCCATTTTTGGGGGAGAAAAAGTGCGTCTTATACGGCGAAAAATACGGTACTCGGTTCAGGATCCTTTAAGGGATACTGTAGGGGGGTTGGGGGAAAATGAGTTGAACTTACCCGGGGCTTCTAATGGTTACCCGCAGACATCCTGCGCAGCCACTCACCGATGCTCCGGCCCCGCCTCCGGTTCACTTCTGGAATTTCAGACTTTAAAGTCTGAAAACCACTGCGCCTGCAGTGCTGGGTCCTCGCTCCCGCTGATGTCACCAGAAGAGTACTGTGCAGGCCCAGTACGGTCTGTGCCTGCGCCGTGCGCTCCTGGTGACATCAGGGGAAGCGAGGACACGGCAACGCAGGCACAGTGGTTTTCCGACTTTAAAGTCTGAAATTCCAAAAGTGAACCAGAGGCGGGCCAGAGCATCGGTGAGTGGCTGCACAGGATGTCTGCGGGGGACCATTAGAAGCCCTGGGTAACTTCAACTCATTTTCCCCCGACCCCCCTACAGTATCCCTTTAACTGGCTGAGTGTCAAGTCAGTGTAGGTGATGTACAAAGAAACATATGGTGCATCATATGGTGATCTTTTGTGGCCTTTCATCATTATCCAGCATTCTTGATTTTTCAAAGAAAGTGGTTACATGAAAGGGCCGAGTGCAGCCCCACATCTGGACAGATCTGAGGCCTGACACTGGCTGCCTACTCTTATGACCGCACAGACACAAAACGATTGTTTCCACCCGCCGCACAGAATGTACAGCACAAAAGCACAAAGTCGTTTCATTCAATAAACATTGCATTACTAACAGAATGTCGTTAACAAATAAAATTCCTCCTACCTTCCCCCAGTGCCTACTGGCTGGTTGGTGAAGGTGGGGAAGCCAATCTTTCTATGCTGAACAAGGATAGAAATTAGGACCTAACTTATCTCTTGAGTTTTCTCACAGATGTTTTCACATCTTGTAAAGTTTCACTTACATCAGGCGATGTATGGTTATATCCACCATGTGACAGATCTCTCTGTGATCAAATCTGTTCAGAGAGATCTGTTGCCTGCTCACACACCACAGACCAATTGCCGATATATTTCAGCATAAAATCTATCTGAAATCGGCTTAGCAATGCCGCCTCCACCTAACAACTCAGCTCTTAAACGTAACTTAAGCCTGTCATATTCAATGCCTTGTTAACAATACCAGTTGCCCGGCAGTTCTGAAGATCTTTCTGGCTTCAGTGGGGGCTGAACCACACACCTGAGACAGGCATGCAGCTAATCTAGTCAGACTTCAGTCAGAGCACCTGATCTGCGTGCTTGTTCAGGGTCTATAGCTAATCCGCTTCAGCACAGCTTGTGCGTTCGCGTCTCCAAGTACTTCCGAAAAAGAACGGATGCATTAATCTTTGAAACTACTCAGAGATGTGAGTTCTTCCGAAGGCTGCATGAGCAGTGCCAGAGAATTTAGGAGAACGAGTGGCTTCCACTGGGAATGGCAAAAGAACAAAGAGATGGACCGGGAAGGCTGTATGGCATACATGTCCAACTCTGACCTGTGGGCCAAATTTGGAACTCAAGTGGTTTCCCCATTTTTCATTATTTTTGGCCCACTCTAGATGCCCAGGGAAACTATACTGGGAATGAATACCTAGATTAACAGGAAACCATATGGGAAGGGAGGGGAAAACCACTAGACACCAAGGAACTGCACAGGGGTGAGGAGTCACTAGACACCAAGAAGCTATTAAGGGGTAGAAATGAACCACTAGACACCAGGGAACTGTATAGGAGTGAGAGGGAAAGGGCACTAGACTATGTAAACTATCTAAACTTTAGGTAAGATATATAGAGAAGTTACTTGTTATAGTTAGTTTTTCATCTCGGATCCGCTTTAAGGTTAGCCCACAACTTGGTTCCAGTGTTCAATTTTGGCCCACTCTCTATTTGAGTTTGATACCCCTGATCGAAGATACCCACATCCTTCCCTCTACATAGGTATTTATGATTTTTTTCACTTTAGATTTGTTGTAAAGCTGCTGCTACAGGTTTGACTGCTTTATTTATCTGCCTCGCCCAACAGCCAATTAGCATTTAAAAGTTGGAACCTGCAGGGATGGCAGAAAGCATATCATAATAATAATAATTATTATTGGCATAATTGTGAAAGACATTCCTGGGAAATGTATTTGAGGTGAAGAAGACAAAGCCGTATGGAGAAATGAATCACAATGGAGGATGTTCTGTTATGTATTGCAGCCCAGGCCCTGCGTCATGCTCATAAAGGAGGCAGAATGTGACAAGTATCAGAAAGCATTGCTGATAGTCCCCGGAGCAGGCTGTGTGAAGCAGACAAGTACACAGCAAGGAGAGGAGATGCATGGGGATCAGGTGTTCTGAAGGAGGCAGCAGACTTGTATGTGGAAAAATGAGGGGAGACATAGGGCTTGATTCACAAAGCGGTGCTAACCTACTTAGCACGTCTAAAGTCTTTAGACGCGCTAACCAGGGTGCTAAGTAGGTTAGCACCGGATTTCTCAATCAGATCGCGCGCTAACTTTGCGCGCGCAAAGTTTTACGCGCGCAAAGTTTTACGCGCGCTAAGTCCCATAGGCTTTAATGGGCACTTCGCGCGGAGCGCCCTGCGCTCTGTGCAGTACGCGCGTAAAGTTTTACGCGCATAAAGTTTTGCGCGCGTAAAGTTTTATGCGCGAAAAGCTTGTTTAGACGTGCTAAGGGGGTTTTCACAGGCGTGCTAACAGTTAGCACCGCTTTGTGAATCAAGCCCATAATGGGAAAGGTCAGTGAATGGGAGGTCACTGCCTGACCATTCCTGTATACAGCTGAAAAGAGGAGAAATAAAGCAGGCTGGCACGTGCTGAGTCTCCGCCTGACCTGTGTGTGACGGCGGCATTCAGCTCTCTGAGGCATTGTTCTTTCAGTTGGGGGACTTGATCCTGAAAATCACCATGTGAAGGAAATAAAGTCTCTGGTTTCAAGAGAACAGAAGTGGACAATTAGGGGGAAATTACAATATTTCCAAAGCGGAAGGTTCCGAGTTCCAGGAAGGTAGACAATATTGGTAGTTAGCATCATTAAGTAAATGACATAAATGCCACCCATCAATCTTACAATACCTAGTTACAAAAGTAGGCAAAGGCAATGGTACCTATTAGTGTGGCAGTGCTGGTGGTTCCTGGTTCAAATCCCAGCCAGGTCAACATCTGCAAGGAGTTTGTAGGCTCTCCCCGTGTCTGCGTGGGTTTCCTCTGGGGCACTCTGTTTTCCTACCACATCCCAAAACCATACAGATAAGTTAATTGGCTTCCCCCTAAATTGGCCCTAGACTACAATGCATACATTACACGATGCATACATAGACATAAGACTATGGTAGGAATTAGATTGTGAGCCTCTCTGAGGGACAGTTAAGTCACAAGGCAATATATACTCAGCACAGCACTGCGTAAGAGGTCAGCGCTATATATAAATACTAAATAATAATAAATGAAGTAGATTGCCAGCTTGCAGAATGGCAAGCCTGAGATTTGCAATAAGGAATGGCACCCCTCTATGTTACGATAAGTACTATCAGGAAGATATAAACCGAGTTAGCAGCCTAAGACTCAGCACAGTAGCAGAATGTGTTCACATAGCCATCTTGGTTAGCCAGTGAGTCTGTGTGTCAATCAGTGGGAAGTGTTATTACTAATCCACCTTTTGTCCATTTTTAAAAAGGTGAGGAGATCAACATTAAGTGGAGAGTTGTGAGCGGTTGTCCATGACCAGTCCGCCAGTGACACTATCGGACAGAAAGACAGGGCCGCCTTCAGGGCATGACAACCAGCTCTGCTGTATGGGGCCCTAGAAGTCTGAGGCCCAGCCAGGCCAGGAAAAGTGTCAGCCAGGGCTTACAAAAAGCAGATGCAGCACAGAAGCCCTCTGACTGAGCACAACACTGTGCTTCTGCTTCACGTGATTGCGTGGCCCCACCCCCTTTCTCTCCCAGCTGTGTGAAGACACACGACCAAGAATTGAACTTTATCCCAATCAGTAGCTGATACCCCCCTTTTACAAGAGAAATCTATTCCTTTTCACAAACAGACCATCAGGGGGCGCTGTATGACTGATATTGTGGTGAAACTCCTCCCACAAGAAACCCTGAGGACCGTGGGACTCCTGGCAGTTTCCTGTCTGTGAACCTTGTTGCATTGTGGGAAAAAGCTGTTTACAGCTACATCACCTTCCAACAGTAAAAATGTCACCATGTAATAAATGTCAGAATGTAAATCAGGGATTTAAAAGATTTTACAACGGGCAAACACTGACTAAAACATTTATACATAATTATTGTAAAAATTAAGCACTTTTTTTTATTACATTATTTTCACTGGAGTTCCTCTTTAAACTTCTTACTTCAGTGCTGTGCCACAAACTTCTACCTGTAGCTTGTTGACTTAAAACTGAATGGCGTCACTGCTGTCAGGACAAGCCTCCTCTTCCTCATAATAACTTCAATCATCACCACCACCAGCCGGAAAAGTGCCAAGTAATAATGCACCAGATCTATTTAGATGGTTAGTCCCACGACTTAATTGTTTGAGATGGCCTCATTAGCAGGGGTGCTCATCCGTATTCCGGATACCTGGGCAAATCCAGACAGCTATCTGCGGATAGTTGGCTGGGCTATGCGGACATCCGCGGATACCTGATATTGAAATACTGTACTGAATACTGAAATATCTGACCATGGAAATACTGTAAGAGGTCCAGGAAGTCATGGGAGCCAATCAGAGGGATCCCAATAGAAGCACCAGCAACCAATCACAGAGGGGAACCCTGGCCAACCCCACCTGACCTCATTGAGCCAATCAGAGGGCTCCCAGCCTAAACCCTGGCACCCAATCACAAAAAGGAACACTGGCCAGCACCCCTGTATAATAAGGAGGGCTGCCATGATGAGACAGATCGTCCTAGCTTGCTGAATGCTCACTGAGAGACATGCTCCAGTGCTGATGGCCTAGTAGCAAGGGCTGCCTGTACACAGTTATAAACCTAAAGCTGTTCAGTGATTAACCCCTTCACTATCACTACACTATAGTTAAATCGTTAATTAGCTTGATTTCATTGGCTATCATTCATAAAGCATTTCCGCATGCGGAAATGCTGAAAACAGCTGACTTTACCGAGCACATAGCAAAATGTGTATTCATAAAGGATGTTTCCGCATGAACAGCTGACATTCCCGAGCAGAGCGATAAATTGCCGCCTTGTGCGGTGAATCTCTTAAGAAATGTAACAAAATGTCAATTCATAAAGATTAGAGCAAGCGGTATGCGGACGGGGAATTCCGCTTCCTTGAAAGTAGTGATAAGCATGCGGAATACATGTAAGTTAATGAGACAGACCTCCCAAGCAGCAGCAGTGAGAGCAGCGCACGGAGGGACTCTGGCAGCTTCTCTGTTTCCGCATGCCTACCGCCAGCCTTTTTCGGGAAATCACCACACTTGTATCGTAACTGGCAACATTTTTATGAATGACCACCCAGAAGTCTAAAATACCGAAAGCGGTATTTTACCGCACGGATTTTTGTTACCGAACACACGTTTATGAATGATAGCCAATGTGTGTTAGTCAGTCAGAGTGTGTGCTGCAGTGCTGCTGGCCAAGTGTTTACACAGTGATAAAGCTGTTCAGTGATTAACCCCTTCACTATCACTACACTATTGTTAAATCGTTAATTAGCTTGATTTCATTATGTGACAGACAGAGTGTGTGCTGTGTTCCAATGCTACAGGCCAGCTATTAGCCTTAGCTAGCTACAGTTTAGGTTAGGGATTAGGGAATAGGAACATGTGCAAAGTGCCACGTACAAACACGTGCAAAGTGGCAAGTGCAAAGTGCCATGTGCAAACACGTGCAAAGTGCCACTTGCAAACACGTGCAAAGTGCGACGTGCAAAGTGCCACATGCAAACACGTGCAAAGTGCCAATTCTAAAGTGCCACAGCAAACACGTGCAAAGTGCCTCGTGCAAAGTGCCACATGCAAAGTGCCAAGTGTAAAGTGCCACGTGCAAACACGTGCCAAGTGCAAAGTGCCACGTGCAACCAAGTGCCACGTGCAACGTGCCACGTGCAAAGTGCCACCACGTGCAAAATGCCACGTGCAAAGTGCCACGTGCAAAGTGCCACATGCAAAGTGCACGTCTTTGCACGTGGCACTTTGGACACAATGTGGGCTGCATGACCGCTGTCTGGAACCTAGGCCTAATGTTAATTGGCACTTTGCATGTGGCACTTTGCACGTGGCACTTTGCATGTGTTTGCACGTGGCACTTTGCACGTGGCACTTTGCACGTGGCACTTTGCATGTGTTTCCACGTGGCACTGTGCACGTGGCACTTTGCACGTGGCACTTTGCACATGGCACTTTGGACACAATGTGGGCTGCGCGACCGCTGTCTGGAACCTAGGCCTGATGTTAATTGACAGCCTTTTTTGGGGGGAGGGGAGGGATTTTAAGTCCCCGCATCATCAATTAGTGTTCCCCTTTAAAAAATAATGCTACATTCCTCATTGACCCTAAAAAATGTTTTTAAAGCAATTTAAAGGGCACTTCCGGGTTTTCTATCCAGATATCCGAATTTGCCCGGATATCCCGGATAGTGGGGTCGGATATCCGATCCGGGCCGGATACCAAAATGGCCAAATCCGGATATCTGACCTGGATCCGGATATCTGGGTATCCGGATCCGGCCCAACCCGGATTTTGAAAAGGGGTATCCAAGCACCCCTGCTCATTAGGTTTCGCCAAGCATCTATATCCAAATTACCCCTGCCATGGCTTAAAGTGTTGGATTTGTGCGGCCTGTTAGGCCTCAATAACTGGGAAAGCTGCATTGCATGACTGTGTCAGCTGTGACTGGAAAGGGAGTGATGTGTACGCATTCCAGAATCCAGACCGATGTGAGATCTATCCACCCTGTGGAATGAGGGTGTCACTACAGTAAGGCCTGTTCCACACTAGGGCCGGAAACGTATCCGTGGCTTCGTTTTTAAAACCTGATCAAAACCGGAGCCACGGATAACAATGTTAAAATAGCAGCTATCTTCACCCACAACAAAAAACGGATCCGTCTGCATTTGCGGGGACCCGTTTTTAAAACCTGAACGGAAAGTCCGGATCTGCTGCATGGATCCTGATACACACAGGGGTAGTGGCAGGCAATGGTAAACCAGATCCACATCTACACAGGCAGATTTGGACACAGAAACAGATCCGTTTCTGTGTCACAGACTGTGGGGGAGAGGGGGCCACCATGCTGGAGGGTGATAACAGCCAGGACAGGGGGTGGCAGCGGTCGGTGGGGAGGGGGACGCCCCCCTCACCTGGGTCCCCCGTCCTGCACAAAAGTAATTACAATGTTTGTATGCGGCTAGCGGGGAGCTTACCTTCTCTCTACTTCCGCTCACCGCGTCACTATCTGCAATGCCGCCCTCCGAAGTATAGAGGGCGGCATTGCAGGCAGCGACGCGGCGAGCGGAAGTAGAGAGAAGGTAAGCTCCCCGCATACAAACATTGTAATTACTTTTGCGTAAACCAGCTGGAGGGGGTAGCGGGGACGGGGGACCCAGGTGAGGGAGGGGGGGAGGGGACGTCCCCCCTCCCCACCGACTGCTGCCACCCCTCTCCTGCCTGCTATACCCCTCCAGCATGACGGCCCCCGTCACCTCCCACAAGCTGGGCAGACGTTTCCACGGACTAGAAACGTATGCTACAAAAAAGGCATTTTTAGGAAAACTCGGGTTGGGAATAAAAAAAGGTTTAGAAAAATGGATCCGGCAACGGGCCTAGGGGGGGGGGGGGGGGGGGGAGAGAAAAAAAAGTTTTGAAAAACAACGGGCCTAGTGTGGACCTAGCCTAAACCAGCAAAGCTCAACTTGTGTTTTGCATCAGGAAAGGTGGCCATACATCTACCAATTTTGCAGCTCGATTGACCATCTGATTCGATAGTGGGACATAGTGAGTCACGGTAGTGGGACTGGTGGGATATATTACGTAGAGTTGGGCCGAACCTCCGATTTTAGGTTCGCGAACCGGGTTCGCGAACTTTCGCGGAAGGTTCGGTTCGCGTTAAAGTTCGCGAACCGCAATAGACTTCAATGGGGATGCGAACTTTGAAAAAAAAAAAAAATTATGCTGGCCACAAAAGTGATGGAAAAGATGTTTCAAGGGGTCTAACACCTGGAGGGGGGCATGTCGGAGTGGGATACACGCCAAAAGTCACCGGGAAAAATCTGGATTTGACGCAAAGCAGCGTTTTAAGGGCAGAAATCACATTGAATGCTAAATGACAGGCCTAAAGTGCTTTAAAACATCTTGCATGTGTATACATCAATCAGGGAGTGTAATTAAGGTACTGCTTCACACTGACACACCAAACTCCACTGAACAGAACAGGTATGCAGTGGCGGGTTCACTAAACAGGTATGCAGTGGCAGGATCAATGAACAGGTATGCAGTGGCGGGTCCACTGAACAGGTATACAGTGGCGGGTCCACTGAACAGAACAGGTATGCAGTGGCGGGTTCACTAAACAGGTATACAGTGGCGGGTCCACTGAACAGAACAGGTATGCAGTGGTGGGTTCACAGAACAGGTATGCAGTGGCAGGATCAATGAACAGGTATGCAGTGGCAGGATCACTGAACAGGTATGCAGTGGCAGGATCAATGAACAGGTATGCAGTGGCAGGATCAATGAACAGGTATGCAGTGGCAGGATCAATGAACAGGTATGCAGTGGCAGGATCAATGAACAGGTATGCAGTGGCAGGATCAATGAACAGGTATGCAGTGGCAGGATTAATGAACAGGTATGCAGTGGCAGGATCACTGAACAGGTATGCAGTGGCAGGATCAATGAACAGGTATGCAGTGGCAGGATCAATGAACAGGTATGCAGTGGCAGGATCAATGAACAGGTATGCAGTGGCAGGATCAATGAACAGGTATGCAGCCAGGGACAAGCTAAGGCTAACTAATCTTTCCCTATGAGAGACTGCAGTAGCTCGCCCTACTCTAACTAATGCAGGCACACGAGTGGCCACGGCCGCCGCTGCCTGCCTATATAAGGGGGGGTGGGGCTCCAGGGGCTAGTGTAGCCTAATTGGCTACACTGGGCCTGCTGACTGTGATGTAGAGGGTCAAAGTTGACCCTCAGTGCATTATGGGGCGAACCGCAATGGGGCGAACTTTTCCGCAATAAAGTTCGCGTGCGGTACCCGCACGCGAACCACCTAGGTTCGCGCGAACCAGGTTCGCCGGCGAACCGTTCGGCCCAACTCTAATATTACGCTGCATGGGCAGCGGCGGGGGTTGTGTGGCCGGGCAATAGGTGGAAGCATCGTCCCTAAGCCAATTCCTGATGGATTTCATGTTGAAATCTAACATGCATTGGTTTGCAGTGTATGGGCAGGCAACAGATATCTTAGGCAACAGATATCTCTGATCAGCTGTCTTTTGGTCGATCTGCCCATACATGGCTAGATGTATGGGCACCTTAAAGAGGAACTGCATTTAAAATAACATACTGAATAAAATTGCTTACTGTTTACAATATTCATTTACAGATTATTTAGTCTGTCTGCACATTGAAAAATCTTTCCTCTCCATGATTTACATTCCCCATCACTGGGGGTGACATCTTTAGCTCTGCCAGGTGATCTGTACGGAATGTTCGTTACTGAGAGTTCTATGCACAGAGGGAGATATGGCTTGCTTGGCAGTTGGGAAAAGCTTTTATTTCCTACAATGCAACAAAGTTCATAGACAGCCAACTGTCAGGACCTTGGTCATGACATCACACTGTGGGAGGGGTTTCACCACAATATCAGCCACATAGACACCCCCTGATGATCTATGCGAGAAAAGGTAAAGATTACTCATAGGAAAGGACATATCAGCTACTGATTGGAATGAAATTCAATCCTTGGTTCCTTTTTAAAGAGAAACCATAACCAGTAACCAAGAATTGAACTTCATCCCAATCGGTAGCTGATACCCCTTTTCCCAATGAGAAATCGTTTCCTTTTCACAAACGGATCATCAGGGGGCTCTGCATGGCTGATATGGTGGTAAAACCCCTCCCACGGTGTGATGTCAGGACCATGGTTCTGACATCACACTGTGGGAGGCTTGTTGCATTGTGGGAAATAACTGTTTACAGCTGCCAAAAAAGCAAGCAGCGTCTCCTTCCACTGACATCACCTGCCAGCAGTAAACATGTCACCATGAGATAATTGTCATAAAGTAAATCAGAGAGAGAAAATATTTTACAATGGGCAAACACGGACTAAATCATTTATACATAATTATTGTAAAAATGAAGCAATTTTTTTATTACATTATTTTCACTGGAGTTCCTCTTTAAGTGTATAATCACACCTATGGTCCCTTTCACATTGTGAAGGTTGCGTTGCAATAGCAAAAAGTTGCATTGTGCATTATACAGTAAAGTGTACAATACAATGAAAGCTTGCAACCGTGCTAATATAGACTACACAAGGGGACTGCCTCTTCACCGCTGGTACCGAGTGCTGGCAAGCGCCCGGCCGGTGGATAGGAGCAGCTGACAAGTGTCCATTCACCACAATGAGAAAGAGGCCCCCGGGCCCATTCATACTGGGACAGTGTGGTGTAGCATTTTCATTGCACCCTACCGCTAGGGCAATATTAGTGTATGGGGCCTTTCATACAGACGCAGTGTGACGCAATACGACGGAAGTGAGGTTTTCGCCACATCCCCGATTCGAGAGCAAACCTACATTGCCATGT
This sequence comes from Hyperolius riggenbachi, assembly GCF_040937935.1. NCBI lineage: Eukaryota > Metazoa > Chordata > Amphibia > Anura > Hyperoliidae > Hyperolius > Hyperolius riggenbachi. The sequence goes on from NC_090649.1 coordinate 106,074,191, forward strand.
GGTTCTGCATTGACCTGCGGCGGACCGAAAGTCATGTAAGTCTATGGCGACGTTTATATTTCAAAATGCCCGCCGCACGTATTTGTGTGGTTCTGATTCTCTGCAATTTACCTTGGTACCTTATAAGCTGACTGTAATTCATGAATCAATCAATCTTAGCAGAAAGGCTCCGTTCTGCATACAGCTATAACACACATATCTGTCAATGGGCCACAGCATGCACAATAGCCTCTACCATTCCCTACTAAACACATCTCACAGCATTACTAGAATTTTTCTCCAGATTCTTTTGGTCTGGCAGACAAAGCTTTAGACACACCCGCCCGTCAGCCAGAGATATTTGTGTTTCACGTTTGTTTGCGAAGTTTCCCATTTCACAAATTTTTGTGCTAAATTGGCACTTGCCGCAGCAAATTGTGCTTGACATATGTTACATACAAAGAGAGAAGTGCCAGGCTGGCCCATGTGGCTGCTGTTTGTCTAGCTGAAGGTCAGCACCCCGTGTACAATTAGACCTGACAGCAAACTGTGGCGTTTGTTAATCCTGCTGATCTCTGTGCCTGGGAAAATCTACACTCTTCACAGAGACTTCTGCTGGATGAAAATATTACAGATAAAATTGTTTTAAAAGACTGAACTGCGAATGATTGATCTGAGGGCTAAGTACACTCTCCGCGAATAAAACCAACAACAAAGCCTTTCTTCTGTTTCATGGCCTCAGAACAAATCTGTGAACAAGTCTGTCAGTGACAGGAAATGACCGTTAGTTCGGCCAGTCAGTGCCAGCACCCACCTGCCTTTTACCCACGCTACCTGTCTGCTGTACAGCCAATACTCTGCATGAATAACATTTATAAACTAAAGGTGGCCATCAGAGCAGTTTCTAGGCTATAGAGCTCCCAGAGTGAGGGTCTATGAATTCCTCCCCCCCCCCCCCCCGCCACCATATGTGCACCCAGTATGAGAGCGCCCTCTGCTGGATAGTCAGCCATAGTGGGAATCTGCCTGGCAGGCTGAGTTCGAAGTGCTGCAATTAGTGCAATAGACTTGGAGAAGATACTTGCAGAACTCTAGATGGAAGACTTCTGTTGGACTAGAGTCCCATTTTGATTTGTCAGGGTAGGTGACCCATACCTCACTGATTTAGAGCAGGATTGGCGTGATGGTGTTGTTGAATATTTTCACCCAGACTCTCACCTGCGGTTCTAGGTGGTGGGCAGTGCCTATGTGATGCAGAAACTCTCCAGTACTGCCAGGCTATCCCATAGGCCCCTCTTTGCTGGGGAGAGCAGCAGGAGGTCATCTGCATACAGCAGGAACTTCACCCCATGGTCATGCTGGAGAAGGCCTGGTGGTGGGGAGGATTCCAGGGCTATAACCAGTTGGTTAATGTATATGGTACAGAGCGTTGGGCTCAGACTGCAGCCCTGCTTGACTCCTCGACCCTGCTTGACAAATGCGCCTCTCTTCACTTTCACGCTGCATTGGTTCCTGGTGTATCAACGATTCATGACATTATAGGTTCTCCCTCCTACTCCGATATCTCTAGGCATTTTAGGAAAAGGCCTGCGTGCCACACCGTCAAACACCTTCTTAAAATCCACAAGGCAAACATATATTTTGCCATGTGAGCTGTGGACAAGAGTCTTGATGAGGTTGTGCAGTGTGTAGATGTGATTGGTGATGCGGTGGACCCAAATATTAGGTAGTTGGGTGCAGCCACCCCTAGTATAGGTAACCACAAGAGCCCCCAGTATTAGATAGCCAGAGAGCCTCCCTGTGTAGGTATCCAGAGAATCCCCCTCTCAGGTGGGAAGTTTAGAGACCCCACTTAGGTAGCCAGAAAGCCCGCCGTGTAGGTAGTCACAGAGCCCCCCCATGTAGGTAGTCACAGAGCTCCCCTGTAGGGAGCCTTACTGACCCCTGTTTAGGTAGCCAGGGAGCCCCCCAATGTAGGCAGCTACAGAGCTCCCCGTGTAGTTAGACATAGAGGTGCCCGTGTAGGTAGCCATAAAGCCCACCTGTAAGTAGCCGGAGAGCCCCCCCCCCCCCCATAGCGAGCCTTAGAGACCCCCATTTAGGAAGCCAGAAAGCCTCACTGAAGGAAGCCAGAGAGACCCCAGTTTAGGTAGCCAGAGCAGAGAGCCCCCCATTTAGGCAGCCAAAGTATCCCGTTTAGGTAGCCAGAGTGCCCACCTGTTTAGGTAGCTACAGCTCTCATGGTAACAGTCTACATCATAGCGAGTGCTGTTTTTTTAGCCACGAGACGCCCAGCACCAGGAAGTACACATGGAGTTTGTGGATCCTGGCAAGGTGAGTAATCATAACGCTACTGCTGCAAGCTCTGCATGCTGGATAAATTTACCATACCGGAGCATTACAGCTACTGAAGTCCCACTGAACCAAAGTATTTCTGATTGGTTGGTACAGCAGAAATTGTATCTGTGTTTAGTAGGGAAACTGTACAGTTGCTGAGCGTGGGGACTCCACTTTCTGTTTTTACTAATCTAAAAGATTAGTCACACCATGAAAACCTGAAAAGACAAACAAGTATTTAAATACATTGATTAGAAGGGTTAATAGACTGTGTTTCCCTTTTGCTGGGAAGGCTGTTATGCTGGGAATACACGGTTCGTTTTTGCCTTCGTTTAAACCTTCGATTCGTTCGGTAAACGAATCGAGTGTTGAAAACGTATGTGAAAATAGTCATAATCTCATTATAGTTTCGATTAATAGACCCCAAAAACGAACGACTAGTGATCGAACATGTTTGATATTATCTCTCTTTATCCATCTAATCGAGCCATTGGTAGGCTTGATGGCTGTTCAGATCGATTATATATTCGTTTATGCTAGTCCGTCCCTGTAAAAAGGGATTTTCGTTTTGTTTCTTTGCAGCCTTCGATCATTGGAAAAACGAAACCATCAGAATCGAAAAAAAAAACGAAACCGTGGGTGGTGATATTAACCGTATGACCGATTATTTCGGGATCGAAAAGGACAAAAGGCACAATCGAAACGAAGGTTTAAACGAAGGCAAAAACGAACCGTGTATTCCCAGCATTAAGGCTATCAGTTATATGCTGAAGAAGCTTATCACTGCCCAGATTGTTCTTTGAACACTGAAGGTGCCCATACATCAGATGATGTACTCTGATATGGAGGGACTTTTGATTTTTACACAGATAACATTATGGGACACATGCAGATAGGATAACTCTATGGGAAATAAAGATAGAAAACAAGTTTTTATTGTGTTTTATGCCTGTAATTCCTGTAAAGTGACTCAATTGTCAGTCAAGACTAAATTAAAGGCATAGAAGGCCTCTATACAATTGCAACGATGGTCATTCGAAATGATCAATCTTGAAGGTCTTTCCTTTTCGAACCTCACTGTTTAGCAGTCCACCTGCTGTCCAGGAAGGATGTCTATAGCAGCTTTCACACCATGCACGTAGCGCTGGGATCGCAACGGTAATGAAAAGCCACATTAGGCATTAAGAACGTGTAGCAACACATACAGTGAAGCATACAGTGCTTTGTGCTTCACTGCCACTGTAACCAAGCATGTTGTCTGGTAAATGCACAGCATGCTGCTTATTATTTTGAGGAAAACCACCGCACATGCAGCGATGTGACCATACCAATAATTTTAATGGCACTGCATTGTTCCTTGGAACAGAACGCAACCGATGCAGTGTTAAATGACCCTAAGACCTCACCCCCATGAAGTGTAACCTCCGTCTGCGATTTGCACTTACAGCCATGCCAGTGCATTCGGATGCGATGTTAGAAAGAATTATGCAGGCCCAATTTTTTCCCCTGCACAAAAATATCGGAAGCAGCCTATAGACTGTAGTTTTCCTGTGTGGGCAAGGAAGCCAGTGGAAACAGGGCCTAATGGGTGCTGCTTCTTGGACACAGAGGTGATGCCTGCAAACTCCAGTCACATAAATGGGAGTTGGGTTAGGGCTGGATGACTCTGGTGAGCAGAGCGATCACCAGATGAGCCACTGAGAAGATGTAAGACAAAATCGTGTGCTCACAGTTTGCATGTGAAAGAGGAGGTACTGCCCTGCCAGGAGCTTACGTACAAAAAGGGCGTCGGGAAATAAGGGCGTGGGGTGTAAACGATAATATTGTTTTGTATTTGGTGTACAAATAATGTTTTACAAATGTATAAATCATTAAATAATGTGTATGAAATCGGCAATAGTGAAAACGTTAATCCTCTCTGTTTCCAATGTGAAACTTAAAATAACGTTTATTAAAAAAACTATAATATATGTTTAATCGTTATAATTGTATATTATTGTGATTAACCTTTATTTATGGTTTCTTCTTATAATAAAATCTGAAAATATTGTTTATAACGATGATATAAATATAACTACGTTCGTAATAAGTGCTGTAAAACATTAGTAAGTATTACTAAAATGTTACTAAAACTATACCTAACCCTACTCTCACACAGAACCCTCCCTGTACCTATCCCTAACCCCTAGACCCCCCTGGTGGTGCCTAAACCTAAGACTCCCCTGGTGGTGCCTAAACCTAAGACCCCCCTGGTGGTGCCTAAACCTAAGACCCCCCTGGTGGTGCCTAAACCTAAGACCCCCCTGGTGGTGCCTAAACCTAAGACCCCCTGGTGGTGCCTAAACCTAAGACCCCCCCTGGTGGTGCCTAAACCTAAGACCCCCCTGGTGGTGCCTAAACCTAAGACTCCCCTGGTGGTGCCTAAACCTAAGACCCCTAGTGATGCCTAAACCTAAGACCCCCCTGGTGGTGCCTAAACCTAAGACCCCCTGGTGGTGCCTAAACCTAAGACCCCCCTGGTGGTGCCTAAACCTAAACCCCCCCTGGTGGTGCCTAAACCTAAGACCCCCTGGTGGTGCCTAAACCTAAGACTCCACTGGTGGTGCCTAAACCTAAGACCCCCCTGGTGGTGCCTAAACCTAACCACCCCTCTTAGTGTTCACTTTATTATGTGGATAATAATGTTTTACAAATAGTGACTGTAAAAAAATATATTGCAATTTACGTTACGTACTGATTGCTTTATTTTGTGAATAATATTGTTTTACAAACAGTAAGGTATAAAATTTTAAATAACGTTTTAGTTAAATAGGATAAATATGTTTAGTATTTTTATAAACGTTATTTGTCACGGGTGCATTTTCTAAACCTAAATCATCACAAGCACAGTTATAAAACATTAAAAAGCTCCGGGCGCCGTTTGTAAAACGTTATTTATCTCCAGCGCCCTTTTTATCTGCTCAGCGCCCATTAAACGTTATTTATTATGGGAGTGAATGGCTGCGCCCTTTTTGTCCACTAGCTGCCTGCGCCCTTTTTTCCCGTTCCCCTGCCAGGACACCTCTCACCAGAATTGGTGGCCTGTGGGTTTAGAACAGCCGTGAATAGCTTTGTCCCACTCTCGGGCTATGTATATCAGCCTCAAACCCTTATACTGAAAGAAGCACTGTGGGTACTGCATTGACTTCATAGAAAATTATGCTTGTTTTCTTATTATTGATTTGTGTAAGGGTGGCCATTAATGATACAATCTTTTTGTCCATTCTTACCAAATCTATGTAGTAAAAGGGTAAACTGAGTGAATATATTGAACGGATATTTTAGGCAGTCCCTTATATTAGATATGCAAAACAGAAGTTTGCCTTCCTAAAACAGAAGGTATTTGCTAGTATTTAGATTGGAGTGAGCTTTGAGGTGTCCCACAATGCATCGCTGCTGGATATGCAAATCATCTCTTTGTTGTCCCTGATGGCTAAACACACCTCCTGAACCTCTGGAGTGCAATGATGTGTCAGCTTATTAAGGTGGCCATACATCTCTCGACTTGGCGGACGATCGACCATCCGATTCGAAAATTATTATCAATCCGGATGAAAATCGGTGCCGCAAAGAGCATACACGATCAATGACGTGACCAATTTCAGGCTGTAAGATGTTGGGTTATCTTGGTTGATCGGGTGGGTGGAGGCAACAATGAGCGATATCGGGACAAGCAATTAAACCCCCAGCGCTGTCCCCCCTAATGTAAAGTGTTCCTCCCCCTCCGATGCAGTATAGTTTACATGTCTGTGTCCGCCACTGGCTCCATCAGTAATCTGCATACATACGCCCCATGTGGTTGCCAGCATAACATGGACATGTGTGTGATGTCATACATGCGCCCACATATACGCCGGCAACCACATGAGGCGTGTGTATGTAGATTGCGGACTGAACCCGGAGCCTGCGGCGGACAGGAGCAGGTAAAGTACACCAGAGGGAGGGGGGGGGGGGGTACGGTGTCACAATGCTGATTCCCGAGATTACATACTGAAAACGATCAGGAATCGGCCTGTGGTGTATGGGCAGCTGACAGATCTCTCTCTAATCAGATCCGATTAGAGAGAGATTTGTCTCTTGGTAGAATCTGCTACCTTTAACCACCTTGGTGGAAATGACGAGCTCAAAACGTCCATTACCGCCTGCTCAGCCCCTGGAGGGTCTTTTGGCACCAAATTTTCGGATGGGGTGTAGCTAGCACTTGGCTACCTACATCACCCCTCCGATCGCCGCCAGCCCGCTCTGATCCCCCCCGATCGCCGATGTTTTTTTCTTACCCCCCCAGGAGCCCGCGCTGGCGCAGCCTCTCCATAGCCTCCAGGGGTCGCTATGGCGGCGATCGGAACTGCGCATGACGGTCATGACGTCGTTGACGTCATGTCCGATCGTGGCCATAGCAACGCCTGAAGCTGTGGCGGAAGTCTCGCCCATCGCGGGATCTTGGCCAGGTAAATATCGCCGGCGGCGTGCAGAGGGGGGGGGGGGGGGGTGCACAGTGCCGGGAGCCTAGTGCTAGCTACACTAAAAAATAACCTTATTTTAAAATAAAGCCACCTGCGGCCGCAATAATTGTAACGCCAGGGTGGGTAATATCATAGAGCCAAACTAATCCAGCATGCATACACACTGTTTTGGATTGATCCTCATCAGTGCATGGCATGGATTAATATGGCTCTATGGGGTAGGACTTGAAACACCCAGAGTTAAAGTGGACCTGAACTCTTGCACATGGCAGTAGGAAAACATAGAGGTTAGGGCAGATAAGCTCATTTGAAAGCACAATATGTCTGCTTCCATGAATCAGGAAGTAGAAACATTGCAGATGTATTTTAGGATTTGTATCAGCTGTAATAAAGAAAGGTTATTATGCCGTTGCATATCTTTTAGAGCAGAGAGGAAGCTCTGAGTTCAGGTCCACTTTAACACATCATGCGACTTGGCAGTTGATCGACCATTCGACTACGATTATTATAACTGGATGAAAAATCGGTGCCACCAAGTGCATGCCCAATCAACAATGCGACCAATTTCAGGCCGATATGACGACGAGCAACGAAATTCCGGCGCTGTTCACCTACTGTGTATGTATGCATGTATGTGCATTTATACATTACCGGTCCTGTGTCACGATGCCCATCCTCTTCCGAATCCACCGCTGTCCATAATACTTCCCATACAAGCTGCCGGCATATTTCATGCTGGCGCGTGTAACATCACATATGCGCTACGCCGGCCGGCATACATAGGGACGAGCCACAGATTTGAAGACGGACAAGCACCGAAGATGGACACAGGACAGGTAATGTATAAATGCACATACATTAGCGAAACAGTGGCGAGGCAACGAGCTCAGCCGATTCCTGAGAGATTTCATGCTGAAATTGATGAGGAATCAGCCTGCGGTGTATAGGGAGCTGACAAATCTCTCGCTAAAGGGGCCCATACACCTAACGATTTTCCCGCCGATCTACGGCCGATTAGATCACAGTGATCGAATCGGCTGTGAAATCGCCGCGCACACCGCTGACAGAACGATTGTTTTCCGTCCGAAATCGATCGTTCCCGTCGATCTATCTGTGCGGAAGATTTCTCTCGATCGCCGGCGGGTCGGGAGTGCGTCGATAGTGGCGTTCGATTGCCCGACCACCGACGCAATACAGCAGGTATACATTACCTGTTCCAGCCGGCGCGAGTTCCCTGGTCCTCGCTGTCTTCTTTCCGCGCTGGGTTCCGGACCGGCTGCAGCTACACAGAACTTCCTGTCCCGGCAGGAAGTTTAAACAGTAGAGCGCCCACTACTGCTTAAACTTCCCCTGGACAGGAAGTATAGTAGCTGCAGGAACAGTCTGGAGCTCGGAGCGGAAAAGAAGACAGCTGGGACCAGGGGACTCGCGCCGGCCGGAACAGGTAATGCATGAGGGGGGGGGGGGCAGCGGCAGCTCCACAGATTGTGATCGGTTTCAGGCTGAAGTCGATTCACAATCTGTTTGCAGTAAGGCAGCCATACGATCCCTCTCTGATCAGATTCGATCAGAGAGGGATCTATCTGTTGGTCGAATCTGATGACAAATCGACCAGTGTATGGCCACCTTAAAGGTTCATACACACCTACCAACTATCTGTCCAACTAACTGCCAAACTTGTCTGTTAAGCCCCATACACACGCTCAAATTATGCAGCACAATTGTCAAACAGCTTTTAATAATAATCCGAACATTTATATAGTGCTTTTCTCCTGTCAGACTCAAAGCGCTCAAGAGCTGCAGGCACTGGGACGCGCTCAGGAGGCCACCCTGCAGTGTTAGGGAGTCTTGCCTTGAACTCCATACTGAATAGGTACTGACCTAGCCAGGATTTGAACCCTGGTCTCTCGTCAAAGGCAGTGCCCTTAACCAGGACTCTTTTCAGCCACTATCTTTTGTTGTGAAACAAGCTGAAACAACTAAAAAAAGTATTGTTCAAAAAGCTGATAATGCTGATAAGAAGCCAATCCAACTGTTGGATTGATTTATCAGTCTTATCAGCTTTTTGAACAATAGCAAAATACTTTTTTTTCAGTTGTTTCAACTTGTTTCACAACAAAAGTTGTATGGGGCTTGGCAGATAGAGTGGACAGATAGGTGTGTATGAACCTTAAAGTGAACCTAAAGGCAAAAAAAAAAATGAGATTAACTCACCTGGGGCTTCCCTCAGCCCCCTGCAGACGATCGGTGCCCTCGCAGCTCCGCTCCGATGGCCCAGGACCCGCCGGCGAACACTTCCGGTTTGGCCGTCACCGGCCGACAGGCATGGGAACGCGAGTGATTCTTCGCGTTCCCAGCCTGTATATCGCCCCCTATGCTGCTATTGCGGCCTTGGAGCGGAGCTGCGAGGGCACCGATCGTCTGCAGGGGGCTGAGGGAAGCCCCAGGTGAGTTAATCTAATTTTTTTCTTTTTTACTTTAGGTTATCTTTAAGGTGGCCACACACGATACAATAAGATGATCCGATTTTACAGTAATTCGATAAAAATGATCGTATCTCTCAAAAAAAAAAAATCAAAAGCTTTTTTTTTTTCATTCGACTGAAAAATCCGATCGGATTTCCCGTTTTTTTCGATTTAAATTGATCCGGAATGCCAGATATTTCTCTTCAATTTCTACTAAGGATTGTATGGTGTGTGTTGGATTGTTAATTTATTAATATACACACCCTAGCAATTTTCTCTGAGTTTCCAATCATTTTTATCATAATTGAGTAAAAAATGTAACATAGGTGTGGTACATTGGTCATATTTTTGAAATGTTACAATCAGTCAGAAAAATTGATTGCAATTCTTAAATTGAACAGATATTTAAAAAATTGTATGGTGTGTGGCCACCTCAGATTCGATCAGAGAGATTTGTCTCTTAGGCTCAACACACACCATACAATCTTGGTTGTACAGATTTACCAAATCTCTGTAGTATAAGGGCCAACAGATTGAAAACACCTTGAATGACTGATTGGATAAGCTCTTATACTACATAGATTTGGTAAATCTGTACAACCAAGATTGTATGGTGTGTGTTTAGCTTTAAGGTGGCCACACACCATACAATTTTTAAAATATCTGTTCAATTTAAAAATTGCAATCAATTTTTCTGACTGATTGTAACATTTCAAAAATATGACCAATGTACCACACACGTATGTTCATTTTTCCCCCAATTATTATAACATTGATTGAAAACTGACAAAATTGCTAGGTTGTGTATATTAATAAATTCACAATCTAACCCACACCATACAATCGGTCTGCCCATCATCACTAGATGTATGGCTTCCTTTACAGATTACCCAGCACCTCATAGTTACATAGAAGGGGTAAAATTGGACAAATAGATTGGATCATTATTAGTGGGCACTTCAACACAGACATGTTGTCAAAGTTGCTGTACAAATCACGTGGACAAAACAAGCAGAGTACAGATATAGTTGTGAAGCAGCCTTGTGCAAAGTAAACATAGATGGGACAAGCACGTCCCAGGCTACTAACAATGAAGTGACAGATCTGTTCAACACCTACAGCAGCAGCAACAGGTCCCCTATGACGACTGAATGGAGTGACAGGCCAGCTTGAGGTCCTGTAGGGGGACATTATACCATTACCTGAAGCTGTGGGTGGATGCGAGAGGAGGCCCCGCCCCCGGCACCCTGCAGCGATGGCCACTAGAATGAATGACCCCACCATTGAGGAGGGACTGGCAGTAGTGTTGTCCGGATCATGAACGATTCGGATCTTTGATCCGAATCTATTTTATGAGTCGATCATCCGAATCATCAAAATGAACGATTCGGATCGCAAAAGGGGCGGGGCCAGGAGCGACACGCCCCCTCTCAGCGGTCAGCGGGGTCTTGGAAGCACAGCAGGGATGGATCGCTGAGTTGGAGGGGAGGCAGCCTTGCAGGGAGACAGGTAGATGAGAGAGAGGGGACATGGGTGCCACTGCCAGATATGTGTAGAGCACATATACTGGCTATAACGTGCTGCCCATTATAGGCTGTCTGTTCCGTAGTGCTGCACAGTGATCACATTGGAAGCTTTTGGCTCAGCACAGCTCAGTAACTTTGCAGACAGTGTGATTGAAAGGCAATATAATCCTCCTGCACTCGGCACTAAACAGCTGCACTTATCTTCTGGGAATGCTTTCTTTCACTGTGCGACCTTTTCTTTCAAAGTGTACAGATGAACATATAGGTGAAATATATGTAAAGCATATGACTTCAGCATGTGGGTATTACGTGCAAACATTTCTGCTCTCTGCTCGTCCCTCCTCCCTTCTCTGTCCACTCCCTGCCCTCTGTCCATCTTCTCCCCTTCTCTGTGTGTCCACTCCCTCCCCTTCTCCTGTCCACAGACCTGTCCTGCTGTTCATTTCACCCCCGAATGCTTCCGGTAGTAAAATGATCCGAGATTCGGATCAAAGATCCGGATCTCTTCAATGATCCGATTCGAATCATCCGGATCATTGAAAAGATCCGAACTTCCCATCTCTAACTGGCAGATCTCTGATCCCGGAGACAGCGCACGGCTATAGCAATCCCACACAGCAGAGAGAGTGTGCCGCCTGGCCCCGCCCACTCTCCAGGGGAAGGCGAGCTGTGATTGGCGGAGCGCTGTAGATGAATGTACAGGAGAGCGGGTGACACGCAGCAGCAGCGGCTGGAGCACCAGTAGTCAGTAGTCGTACCTGCTGCTGGCTGTCAGTGTGTGATCCGCCCGCAGTGTGACCGGCCTCTCTCTCTCCTCTCTCTGCCCTCCAGCGGCGGTGCTATGCCCACTGAGATCATGAATGCCGTGCGGATGCAGCCCATCGGCCAGCTGCAGCACCACAGCCCCGTGCTGCCCATCAGGCTGCTGACCCGGGGGCCCGACTACCTGCGCCGCCAGATGGACACTGGCACACCGCGGTCCAGCCTGAGCGCCGTGGAGAGGCTGGCAGCGGACAAGGCCAAGTACGTGAAGAGCCAGCAGCAGTCTGGGGGCAGCCAGGGGGGCGCAGGGGGCAGCTCTGCCTCTGAGAGCAGCAGCAGCACCACCAGCAGCAGCTCCAGGAAGAGCAAGCAGGAGGAGGATGCCCACCAGCTGGCCAATACCCCAGAGCAGAGCGGCGCCCCCGTCAGGCGGGGCAGCAGTAAGCGTCTGCTGCGCCCAGACTCTCTGGTCATCTATAGGCAGAAGACCCGAGGAGACACCGCAGGGGAGGAGGCCAGGACAGGGCTGGTAAGAAGGCTCTTCCTGGGAAGCGTCAAGGATAAGCCCTTGGTCTCCATAGCGCCCCCTTACAGCGAGCGCCAGGCTGAGACCCCCATCAAAGATCGCTTGGAAACTCGCTGCAGGAGCACCGGATTGCACCGATCCCAGTCGGACATCAGCTCCAGATACTCCCGATCTTTCTCCGACTTTGACACTTTCTTCAAGTACTGCGGCCTGGAGCCGGAGGTGGTGGAGGAGCTGGGCAGGGACAGGTTCCTGGCCGCCCCAGAGGACAACCTAGACAATGCCAACCAGTTCAGGATTCGCAGCGCCAGCGTGGCCACCTCGGACAGCGGCTTTAGCCGGAGAAGCGGGGAGGGCAGCACTGGGGCTCTGCAGGACGACGAGCCACTGAGTGGGCAGCTGCCAGGGGTGGGCACCACCAACACCTCCGTCATCGAACGCAATGCCAGGATCATCAAGTGGCTCTACAGCTGCAAGAGGGCAAAAGAGACACGGGGGGCATCCCCAGACCTGCCCTGATTGCCCAGTTGTGGACGGACATATGGACCACTCAGTGCTCTCACTGCCCCAATCTGTCATCCTCATTTGTCTTTCAGTATTTCCATACGCCTGGGTGCCCATGGAAACTCAGCTCACAAAGACAGGCTGGCAATGGCATCCCTGACTTGAGTGTAACTGACTAAATAGGTAACCTGTAGCAGCCTAGAGGTTGTCCTGGCATGCTGGAATTTGTAGTGGCACAGCAGCTGGGGGTGCCCCAGGTATCCTCGATTTAAGCAAGTCACCAGGCCTGTGTGCCATACAAAGGGGCGTTGGGACAGACACAAGGGCCTGCTGCTGGGCAGCAACTGGCTTCACATATTTATGGACATAATTAATGATACACTCTACGTATAGTCGTTGCCAAGTTCTCTGGACTCCTAGCAGCAAAACCAAGGTCAACTGTTATTGGATGCAAATTTCTGTCTGGGAGAACAGGACCTTCCACCGGTTTTCAATGTGCTGTATACACTGGATCTACATCATTCTTGCATCTGGAACTTGTGTAGATGAATGGATCGCTTTTGTGCGGGTTGTTGCATGCAATCCATTTCCATTTTACCTATATTGTATTCTTTCCTATGCACAGTGTTGCCTGCAAGTTATAAATACTGTATTTATGGTGCAGCCTCTATGGATGCATCTTTTTCCATTTGTCTGTTAACGAAAAGCTTTAATGAGAAAAATATATATATTATATATTTATCTTTGCAATCGTAGCCAAGTCTCCATGATTACATTAATGCATTCTCTGTCCTACACAACTGCTGCCTCAGATTAGGTTTTCTAGAAAAGTCTATGCTGTTTCTAGTGCTCCAAATGAGATTGTTTTTGATTAGCTCTGGTGAATGTCACAGTGCTGTGTCTTCCAACCCTCAGATCCTAATCACACAGCCCAGGCATGTGAATATCCTTATTGCTTTGTTTACGAGTACATGCATGAGAGGATGGCTTGCAGCGATAGCTAGTGTTTTTGTTGGCATCGAATGTATTCTATGCACTACTGAAGGTTTGTTTGCATTGATCTCTCGAGGTTCATTTCTGAGATATCAAACAAGCACTGTAATATATACGATCTTTCAGATGTGCTAACAGGTAATGAGTCTGTTATTGTAGGCCCCAGTATAGCCTGCTTTACCCATGCCTGATACAATTAGCAGAGCATCTCTATTCATCATCTTCATAAAGAAGGAAGATGACAATCATAATATGGTTATATAATCACACAAGATAAGACACTTGAAGTAACTGCTAGTTTTTGCCAGTAAATATTGATTTCATAGATAGAAAAATGGGGGTTAACTCAGGTTGAGGTGCCATATTATTTTTGTAATGATAATTTATAGCTATAGGATAACCAATGTACTCTGCTGATGGTATCTTGTTGGAATGGTAATGGGTAATGGACAGAGTATAAAGCCAAAGATAACATTTAATTATTCATGCCGAACCTATGGACTTATTTCATAATAGAACAGTCAGCATGTGCACAGAGCAAAAAAAAAAAACATTTACAGCCAACCAATGGGTACAACACTCTACTGCTTCTACAGCCAATCAGATTTTTGGTTTCAGGGCTACCATACACTATGCAATATTATAAGTAGATTACATGTTGTGCATTCATTTTAAGTAGTGGAAGGTGGTAAAACAATTGGTATTCTCCAATCGACTGTCGTTCCAGAAATCTTAATGGTGTCCTGTGATTGAGCCAACATGGTATAATGGATACCTACCTTAATGTTAGGTATACATGATGAGATTTTCTGGCAGATTTACTGTCAGATCGATTATTTTCAACATGTTCATTCTGATTTGCGATCAATTTTTCATAGAAGTGAATGGAAATTCGATCGGAGATCAGATCGTACATGTAGAAATAATCGATCTGACAGTAAATCTGCCAGAAAATCTCATGGTGTGCACCTAGCATTAGGTAAGTCAGCTCAGAGGTTGTGTGTGATTGGCTAGTGCTTTTATGCTGGTTGTTGCTTTGCTGAACTGATATATCCTAATTTAAAATAATTGCAATGTTTTTGTTTTGCCTATTCAGAGTGAAACGGAAGCATGCAGCCTAGCCTGCTGTCCATTTAGCACACGCCCACTCTATAAAATGTGCACTTTAAGCCTGGTACACACCATGCAATTTTCACTTCAGATCCTGTTTGAGCGAGTGATCCGATCGATATTCAGATCTGACAGCGATTGGATATAGAAGAAAGCTAGTGTGTGCAATTTTTTTTTCTGATTTCCGATCATTTTTCCAATTAGTTATTAATTGAAAATGAATCGGATATACTGGATATTGTTTCTTGTATATCCTATCCAGTATTTCGATCTTTATTTTCCACCATGTCCAATCTGTTTTCTGATCGAGAAACCGATTGATTTTGAGCATGGGATTGATCGCTGGCAATCAGTAGACTGTATATATTTTTTTTCCCAGTTCTGATCATTTACTCAATCAGAAGTAGGATCTGAAGTGAAAATTGCATGGTGTGTACCTGGCCTTATGCCTGGTGCACTCCATGCAATTTCCTGTTAGTTGGATGGGTCAAATCGATTATATATCTGACAGGTCCGATCTGATTTGCAATCATTTTTCTGATTGATTTTCCGATCACTTCTATACAAAATCGATCAGTAAAACGATTGAAAATAAGATTGGACATGTCGGAAATAATTAATTCGACCCGTCTATCTGATAGGAAATTGCATGATGTGTGCCAGGCATTAGGGCCAGAGCCCACTAACGCAGTTGTGCGCAGTTGTGTCCGCTTTTCAGAAACATCAATGCTACAGCTGCTGAAAAGCGGACACAACTGCGTACCACTGCGTTAGTGGGCTCAGGCCCTTAAGGATTAAAATCCTTGTGACTTATTTTACATTTAAATGAACTACCAGCATCATTGACTGCATGTGTAGGGTTACCAGGTACTAAAAGAGCAAGACTAGCTCTAGATAGGCCAGAGAGGTGATGGAATTACAGAGTAGAATACGCATAGGATCTGATTTATCAAGACTTGCGCAACCAATCAGAATCCTTGTTTCATTTTACAACCGAAAACCTCATTGTTTGCCATGCTCATTTTTTTTTGCATCCGTCTCCGTAAATCAACCCTTGTGACTTGCAGTTCACCAACAGCTGACAGATTTCCAGTCGCTCATGCCTGACTGTCCTAAGTGATCCACTCTCTTATGACAGCTACATGCTATGCAGTCGCAAAATGCCAAGATGAGCGACGTTTGAGTTGTGTTACATTTATTAATCCGAGTACCAAGCCTGCATGCCAGATCTGTAGAGAAAACCCACACCTGGTATAGATTATTTCAGTCTTACGAGCCCAGCGCTGTATTATTCTTTTTCTGGGTCATGCTTTCAGGTGGTAAAACCTGATTAATAGAGGCCACGTGTGAGGTAAGATGGATAGGAACTGTTACAGCTCTGACACGTTCCCTGCCTGTTTCAGGGGGTGCACATTGGAGCCGGCCTGTAGCCTGGGGCACCACCATTTGGCTACCAGGTGGGGGGAGCGACCTGCATTGTTACACACAAGTCATGTAAACACAAAGCTTTGTAGCCCTTGTGTGACCTGGTTCCTTTCCAGATTGGCAGATTACTGTGTTGTTTCCAGCAAAGCACAATTTTAATTCTGCAGCTAATATTTATTTATTTTATAACTTATTCTGATTCGGCAGTGCTTTATACATAATGTAGGGCCACTCTCATCAGTCACTGATTGAGAAGAGCTTACAATATGCACAATCTATATTATTATTATTATTATGTATTTATATAGCACCAACATCTTCCGCAGTGCTGTATAGAGTATACAGTCTTGTCACTGAACTGTCCCTCGGAGGGGCTCACAATCTAATCCCTACCATAGTCATGTCTATGTATGTATCGTGTAGTGTATGTATCGTAATCTAGGGCCAATTCAGGGGAAGCCAATGAACTTATCTGTATGTTTTTGGGATGTGGGAGGAAACCGGAGTACCCGAAGGAAACCCACGCAGACACGGGGAGAACATACAAAATCCAAGCAGATAGTTGGAAACGCCCCCGTGCTGCCCATATACATATAACCATAATGCAGAGGCAATCTGACCAATCTTAAGCATTTGTTATGAATTGCTGATGTGGTGATTTGAGTAGCTAAGCATGCCTATTGTTTGTTATGGAGGACTGGGAATAGTGGTGAGCTACACATAGCTGCGCTGTTTGTAATCGTGATTACGATTACAACTTGCTGGCAGCGGCAGATGGGGGGTTAACTTACCATGTATATGGGTAGTGGCTGGATAGTGTACTGGGTAAGGGCTCTGCCTTTGACATGGGATACCAGGGTTTGAATCTTGGCTAGAGTCAGTGCCTATTCAGTAAGGAGTTCAAGTCAAGACTCCCTAACACTGCAGGGTGGCCTCTTAAGTGCATCCCAGTGGCTGCAGCTCTTGAGCGCTTTGAGTCAGACAGGAGAAAAGCACTACAGTGTTCTCCCCAGGCTCTTTTAGCCGGGTGCTCCACCCGGCTAGATTTGGTGACCACCCGGCTGTCATCGGCTCATCTCCTCACCACCTCCTATGCTGTAAGCAGAGTTGCCCTGCATATTCAACTCGCCCCACCCGGCTACTTTTTCATGCCACCTGGCTACTATTTTATGCCACCCGGCTGGAAAAAAATTCTGGGGAGAACACTGCACTATATTATTATTATTATTATATACGCCTATAGCCGATGTGCCCCACATTGCGTTCTCTTGTGTTCCACATCACTTCCATGCTTCCTCCTTCAAATCCAAAAGGAGGAAGTATTAAAGTGATGTGGAACGCGAGTGAATGTGACGTGGTGTGCATCGGCTGTAGGTGGTGACAAATTAGTAACTTTCCCTCTGCCATTGCCGGCAAGTTGTAATCTTAATTATGATTACAAACAGCCGATTTATGCATAGTTCACCGGTAGAGGGTGTCAGTTTTTTTTAGCTAGATTCTTCTACAGTAGAGTCAAGGTGCCCATACATTACTTGACTTGTGGCCTCAATATCCCACAGATTCGATCATAATGATCGGATATGCCACAACATGACTACCAGATCATCGTTTTTCATCGACTTCTGACAGAAATGGATTGGAAGGATAGATTTAGAATGCTGGAAAGATCTAGCTGGAAAGGGCTCGGCCAAGTGTGCGACAGTAGCAGCGCTTTATTTCCTGACAGACCCCCAGCCGGTCTCCCCCACGTAATGGGAACCCCCGGGTGCTGAGTGATGCAGCCTCGCCACGGGGCGTCTCTACCACGTGACCCCACTGACGTCAGTACATGTGGTAGGGTCACATGGTACAAGTGGCAATGTAAAAACACAGGAGGAGGCGCGCCAGTGGACAGGTGAGCCTGCAACACTCTGCACAGCCCAGGGGGGTTCACTTGTCATGCTAGGAGACCTGGGAGGCAGTAGCGATAGCAATAGTATTATAGACTTCCAATAGAAATCTGTGGGCAGCTAACACATCCCTCTCTTATCTGATAGTCGCTCTGGTGGCCATCAAATAACTTGTGGCCACTTTTAACAGAGAAGCATGTGGTAGATTTGAAGTCTCTGGTTGGCTGTCTGCGATCATGCCTTGCTTCTGCTTTCTGTGTAGACTAAAACAGGAAACAAACGTGAGACATAATTACGTGATCACAACCAACCCATCGCAGAGCTGCAAAGTGGTCACATGTATTTCCTTGAATTCTCCCATAGTAGAATTTGTAAAGGAGAAAGCGATCATGTCTACAATGGGGATAAGAAAAGTGCATGTTGGATAATACAACATGGATCAAACTGGAAAATCCTGCTCGACCAATTGCTATTCCCCAGAGCATAATTAGGTCAGAAGTTCAGGGGAAGCCTGCAGAGACATCACACAGTGAATGTTAGCTATCAGATTGGGTCACAGTCGTCTTATCTTCATAACATGAACCTGGCACTGAATTCAGATACAACTGACATTTATCTAGCTGGAGTGTAGATACTATATTAAAGCATTTAGCCATTGCTTAAATACAGGGACTACTTTATAAGCAAGGGTGGGGCTCTACACAGAAACTGAACTGAATGTTTTTCCCTGTCTAATCCTATATTATATTTACGTGGCAGCACTGCGGGGAATGAATGCTGCTTGGATACTGCCATGGAGAACATTGTCCATCGACATCCATGCTTATCATGTAATATGTAGACGTTGGCTCTGGGTTGAGTATAGTGCAGTAGAGTCCCGGTTATGTGGAACTCAACTAACCAGCAGTTTCAACCAACCATCACAAATCAACAGCAGTACTCACAGTGGTGAAGTCCAACTTCTTAGGCTGTTTGACTCCACAGCCAGTGCTTCGGAGTTGGAGCAATTTTGGGTACCTGGAGTCAGAGTGGGTGGCTTCATAAGCTGAAGAGTCAGAGTAGGAGGATTTTTGTACTGACTCTACAGCCCTGCCCTCAGCGACCGGGGATATTAAAATAGAGAGGAACGCCTCAATGGAATCCTGAGGCTTCCCTCTTTTTTTGGTTAGTATCTAATTTTGTACTCGCGTTTTGGCTCAGGTACACTTTAAAGACTGGGTTCCCTGGTTCCCCCAAGGTGATCTCTCCCCAGAATTGTTTTTCCAGCCGGGTGGCATGAAAAAGTAGCCGGGTGGGGCGATATAAGAGAATGCAGGGCCGGGTCTTCTGTGTGCAACTCTGCTTACAGCATAGGAGGAGGTGAGCCGATGACAGCCGGGTGCTCCCCAAAACTAGCTGGGTGGAGCACCTGGCTAAAAGAGCCTGGGGAGAACACTGATGCTTTCAGTTGCTGTATTTTAACATTTAATGTAGAGTTCAGGGTATGTATGCAGAGTGGAGTATAGAACTGCATTAGCTAGCCTATTTTTAAACTGAGTCTCAAGCAACCAGAAAGCACACTTATCTGGCATCAGCCCTTTCCCCATCGTTGCCGGATGACCGAGACTCTAGTGTATGTGCCAGAAGTGACAGGTGTACTTGCAATCAGGTAATTTATGTTTTTGTACTGGAGGCACAGAGAGAACACCTAAAGGAATAATACTGTGCTGTGCAGAGGTCACACATAGGACTCCTTAGTCACTGGCAGGTTTGGCTTTGATGGAAGTTAAATGCGTTAGGTCCTGTTTGAGCCTTTGTCTTCCTGGTTTGATTTACACCACGTAAAACAAGCCAGTATGTGCGTGCCTGATTATGCATAACCCAACAGAAAACAGATCAATACATTTCAGGCTTGCGTCTCTGTGAGATGCAATTTAATGTGCTGGGTCAGCAATGGATCAAAATGGCACCGTGCCAAGGAGAATCAATAGTGTTGCCTCTTATTATCATGCCAGCATTGCCTGTGGGGCAGTGAACCTCACTGAGACATTCTGTATGCTGGGCTCAATAGATAAAATGGATACAGAGTCTTGCTTCAGCTGCTACAGGCAATTCATAGCCCTGCTTCTGATAAGCTCGTCGTTATATGCTGAGACCTGTACTTCACACATTACCAGAGGGCAATATGTTGCTTAAAGTGTTGGTGTGTGCCATAACCTGTTACTCTGTGCTTATACTGACAAAATACTAGCTATAGTGTGTGCTGATCCTTGCTAGTGCTTTGTAAATCTCCTCCCCCCCCCTCCCCGATTGTAACTCCTCCCTCTCCACTCCATATCACCCTTGTGCACATGTTTTCACACTTCACCAACATCCAGTATAAGCAAGTGATGAGTCATTTTTGTAATGTGAACAACAGTTTAAACCTTAGCTTTAATTGGTGAGACAAAATCATTGCAGTATTAATCAGAGCCTCATAAAAGCAGTTACAGGCACACTACTGCTGTAGCTACTTGTCTTGCTATATAACGTGTCTTGAGATACACCTGTGCCACGCATGATGCCTCTGGTTTCCCTGGAGACCTTCACAGTCTGCATCATATACAGGTAATTCCTTGGTGGGCAGATAGGCATGCCACTACCCCATTCTACATTGTGACACTCTATGCCTCAGCAACCTATTGCCAGGCCTGAGAACGCTCACAAATGGGGGAGGAGCTAATGGGGGCGCCAGTGCCTTTGCTAATACCAACTTCCCAAGCCATATTTTTATTATGATCCTTAGCAACCCCTGATGCCCGAGCAGTCGGCTCTCACATTGTTGTCATCACTCCTGCCCCCACCCACAGAAAGTAAGTTGTACGCTGCTCATTGTCCCGCCGCCTCCCACCATATCAATAGCCAGCAGGCTAGCGATGCGTTTGTGTAGTACTTGGCCACAATCTATCACCCGTGGGATCGAGCACTGCTGGGTGACGGATTACAAATGTGTATGTAGCTTAAGTGAACCCGAGGGGAGAGTAATGTGGAGGCTGCCATATTTATTTCTTTTTAAACAATACTAGTTGCCTTGCAGCCCTGCTGGTCTATTTGGCTGCAATAGTGTCTGAATTACACCAGATACAAGCATGCAGCTAATCTTGCCAGGTCTGACAATGTCAGAAACATCTGATATGCTGTATGCTTGTTCAGGGTCTATGGCTAAAAAATGTTATGGCCCATACTCACGGGCTACAAATTGTTGCTGTCGCTAGCACACGGGAGCGTGTGCGCGACAGATAGGAGACAGCTTGTCGCCAGGTCCCTCCGCATACACACGGCGGAGGGACCTGGCAACTGATGCGACGGAAGCTGTCGCTGATGTTCCTCCCCCGGCCGGAAGCTCAGGGTATTCCCTGCTGGTTGCTGTCGCTATTCCGCATACAGATGCGGACTAGCGACAGTTGCGGCGAAGTTGCGCGGCAACTGTTGCCAGGCGATCGACCACGCCAATCGCCTGGCGACAGCAGCGACGAGCGATGGTTCGGGGTGCGCACCCGTGTTGCGCCTCATACTCACGGGCGACCTGTCGCCGCAACACGCGCGCGCCACGTAGTTGCGGCGACAATTGTAGCCCGTGAGTATGGTCCATTAGAGACACAGGATCAGCAGGACAGCCCAGCAACTGGTATTGTTTAAAAGTAAATAAATATGGCAGCCTTCATATACTTCTCACCTGTCACAATCTAATCCCTGCCATATTTTAACCTCCTTAGCGGTAATCCCGAGTCAGGAAAGCTGCAGAACATGGTGGTAATCCGGTGCCTGAGTGAGTTTCATGCAGGAGCTGCTGCAGACCTCTCTGTGGTATGTTTTTCATCTTGTTTTTAGGGTCTAAAAGCGTGTGAAAAAATTGCACGGCTTTTAGAACCTAGATCTAAAAATAATCATAACGCCAGGGCGGGACAGTTTTGTGGAACACTAAGTCATTTACCATCATGGTGGTGTTTTTGTGTGTGGAAAGAAACCAGATTGCCAGAAAAAGACAGGCAACACTAACACATTTTATAGGGGCCATGAAAAATTGAATTATTAAAGTAAATTTTACTTACCTTAGTAGAGGATAGGCTCTGGCTACTATAGAGCCTTCCCAATCCTCTGTCTGGCATGTTGTTCCAATGCTGTCCTTTAGCTATGCAATCTGCTGGGTGGTGGAGCTCTACTTGTGCCCCAGAGAAGTTCTGAGGATGAGCCCATCCCTACTGGGAACATGAGTAGTTCCAAAGATGCAGCGGGTCTCCACCGGAGGACAGACCAGAGGGACAGGCCAGATGGAGGAGCAGGAAGACTCTGTGCTATCCGCAACCTTCTTTCTACTAAGAAAAGTATCACACCTGGGGCTCGATTCACAAAGCGGTGATAACTCAGTTATCACGCCTAAAAGACTTTAGGCGTGATAACCTTTGCACTAGCAAAGTTATCACCGCTTTGTGCTCTAACTCGCGCGAAGCTACCGCGCGAACGCGCGCGCGCAAAGTCCCATAGGGCTTAATGGGAGCTTCGTGCGAAGTGCTGGGTGCTGCGCGCGCGCGCAAAACTTTGCGCGCGGAAAATTCGCGTGAGTTTCTTCTTATCATGCCTAAACTGAGTTTAGGCGTGATAAAGGGGTTTTCACTCGCGTGCAAACACTTTGCACTGCTTTGTGAATCAGGCCCCTGGAGTGAATTTTCTCACTTCAGATTTGCTTTAGTATCTCATTGACCATCTCTGATCATCACAAGTGCTAACGTTTGCTTATGAAACTCCTGGTCCTGATCGACCAGCAGATTCGATAATTATTACCGGATGAAAATTGGTGCCGCCAAGATCGTTCCCAATTAACAATGCAACCAATTTCAGGCCAAAACTGGTTGCATTGGAAACATTTTGGAGGCAGCGGCGGACACTGACAGGTATAGTGCACTGGAGAAGAGGGGCACATTTGACTTTAGGGGGGACAGAGTCGGGCCGGCGAGGCGGCAATACATGCATGATTCCTGATCAATTTCAGCATGAAATCGCAGGAACTGGCCTGCGGTGTTTGGGCAGCTGGTAGATCTCTCTATAATCAGATTTGATCAGAGAGATTTGTCTCTTGGTTGAATCTGCCCATCATTGCCTGACATATACTTTTAGTGACAACGCTCACTCTTCAAAGTAAATACATTAGGGCAAAAAAATCATGTATACAAAGGATCCTTGCGTTTATCCATAGAGAGACACAATAGTGTAGATCCAGGTCTGCCGCAGCAGATGGAGGTCCTGTGTAGAGCTTGGAGCCTGAGATTAGTGGCATTATGTTCGGCCTCCGGACTGCCTCCATACTTCTCCACTGACAAATGAGTATCATTCGCGGGTCTGATGGCCTCAATGAGCGTTTGATTTATACAGAGCTGAAACAAAGTCTTTTTATAGTCCTTGAGTGTCTGGAGACAAAAAGGTAGTCATTTATTAATAAAAGTGTGGGCCGAAGAGAAAGGATTAAAGCTGCCTAATGGTCATGGGCTTTAAAATGCTAATGTGGTCTGCTCCCAGTGACCTGGGGCTATGCTTTCTGGCTCCTGCCATCCAAAGGCTCTCAATCAGATTACAAATTGTAAAGTCCTGGAGACAGAGGCATGCTTTACGTATCACATTACCAGGACTATAGCATCATAAGGTATTAGTCCAGCATACTAGCAGTGGAGGAGCATTGGCAAAGGTGACCTTTGCCAATTCCTGCCTGCTTGTTCTCTGGTTAGATGATCATCACTGGATCTGGTTATTTTTGTCCATATTCAACTGCGATCTCATGTTTATGGCACAATCTTACAACTCCAGTGTATCGTTATCCTTCCATGGAGATGCCAGTTCCTCCATGCTTCTTTCAACATCCTCTATGCTAGGCATAAACATGACCACTCAGCTGATCATAGTATTCATGTTTATGTCAGCAACTGTCATTTGCCCATTGCAGTAGTGGAATGCAAAGCCCTGTCTTGCACAACTTTTCCAGTCATTGCATGAACTACGAACATGTCATAGATAGCATAGTACAGCAAAGTCCCCGTTATCCGGAACTCAGGCACCAGAAAGTCTCAACTATCCTGCATGCCTGGGGGGATAACGGGACTTTTTGGGGGTGTTTGCTAGACTTACTCACCGAGCCTCCAGTGATGTCCTGTAGCTCCTAGTGGCTTTCCGGCGTCTGTGCACAGCTCCTGATGTGTCACGTGTCCCAATGCAGGTCATGTGACACGCCAGGAGCCATGCATGGAAGATCCTGGAAATCCGCCAGGAGCTACAGAACATCGCTGGAGGCTTGGTGTGTATTTAATGCTGCTGGGGGGGGGGGGGGTGCTTTTTGAGCCACTAGCAAGCGCATGTAGCCAGCAGTAGCCGATCCACACCGGTGCTGGATACTGGGGACTCTGCTGTATCTATGACATGTCCGTTAAAATGAACACCACGATTACATGGATGGATACGGCTGACTGTACATCAGATCCACTGTGACCGTCCTCGTCCAAAACCTGGCTCAGTATGGAACTAGCCTACGTGTCTTTTCCTGTAAACTTCAATGTAGTTCACTAATGATGGGCCGCTGTCTAAACTTTAAGGACTCTAACCACCACCCCCTCTTCAGGCTCTACCACAACTTCCATTGACACCTACAGGAAGAGGTGAGTCACCAGTCAAACCTTTCTTGTTTCCTGAGTGTGAATGGGTGGTAACTGGTGCCTCAGCTATACCTCCTCCCCAAAAAGTCAGAGCAGCTCAGAGAACCAAGGATTTCCAGCTACAGGAACTCGGCGGCAAGCATGTGGCTGTTGATGTTTAACGTAACATACATTTGTTTACAGACATTTTTAAACATGTGCTCATCCAATAGTAGTTTAGTGGTAGGGAAACTTCAGTTTAGTACGTCGCCTGCACAGGGGCTTTTAGCTAACCATTTAAGATTTAAAGAATAGGGCAGCTGTACTTAAATATGAATTGTAGGAGGTAATCAAAACAAGATATCACTCTAGCTATATGAGTTATTGCATTTCTTTGAAAAGCATTTCCCCTTCTTCTAAATCATCTTTGAAAGACTGCTAAAAACAGCATTTTCTGTACTGTATACACTGTATCATTCAGTGTTCATAAACCTTTAGAAGATGTTTATGTACAGCTCCTGCTATGCTTACGGTGAATAACTTCTCCTAGACACAACCCAACTATTCTGTTGTCTTAAAAGGCAAAACAGTTGTCCTTGCAGCTATAAGTTAGCTAGTGTGTCTTTCTATTCCTCTCCTGACTCGCATGGTTTAAAAAAGTAGTTTCTTAACTTTTAAAGGACAACTTTTTAAAAATGTTAGATGTTATCCCTGTTTATTGACCAGAAAAATGGCTCATTGGGGCTTTTTACTACTGTGATAAAATAAATATGGTGTCTCTCTACGCTGTGGTACTGAATAGGTAAAGCATGGTGACTGCCATGATAGACTTCTCTGTGTGGACATGTGGGTGGTGCTCTGGTCAGCCACGCCCACTCCACTGCACCAAAGGGTCATTCTGTTTTCCATTCTCTTCTGCTGTTTTTTGGTGGCTGAAGCCAGTTATACACAGATTGATAACAGCCTGAATTGGCAAGCTATCCAGCACATCCTGATTGGAAATCCATCAGGCAGTATTGATTGATGTACCAACTCCATCTCAGAGTTCAGCAGAAAACTGACTGGAAATCAATCCAACTGCTCTACCCACTAGCATTGTATTGCTCGATGTAAAGTAACACATCCACGGCTATAATTACAGTGGTGTTGATCCAGGGATTTTATCTGATTGCCATCTGGAGTCGAGATGGAATTTTTTGCCTTTTGGGGCTAATTGGACCATGCCTTGTAAGGGTTTTGCCTTCCTCTGGATCAACAGGGATATGTGAGGGAGCAAGCTGGTGTACTTTTATTTTTTTGTGGTTGAGCTCGATGGACGTATGTCTTCTTTCAACCCAAATAGCTATGTAACTGTAACACCATGACCTGGTAGGTCTCCAACACTCATGAAAAATGTACCACCCCATTGATAAACTGTTCAAAAATTGATTTGAAATGTATTGATCGGCTATTCAGGAGTCAGAAGATGGCTAGCAAATTTCATTAAAGTAATCGGATGTGCCAGAAATATTATAAAAATAAGTGAATCTCTGGACTAAAAATCTACTGAGCAGAGCTGAAAAGGTTTGGTCTTTCTTTAACAGTTTAACAGCATCAGAATTTAGTTTTTCTTACCAATGCATCATTTTTAGCTGCATTTTTAGCTAAGATCCACCCATCAAAGAAAACTGCCTGTGCTTTTTTCCCTGGTGTTGTGCAAAGTATGATGGGATTTCCTATGCTGTTAGTCACGTTGCCTAGCAACTGGGAGGGCACACAGGACAGTTGGAACTGTGTCTCATGCTCCCTGTCACCTCCTTTCAACCAAAAAGATGGCTGCCCTCATGAAATCAAACATTTGTCTGTTCTTTTAAAACAGGGTGGGTAAGAGATTATATTACCTATTTTAATTAACATAACTAATGTAACTTAATGACAGTATGTTTGTGTGGGCTGAAGTTCCTCTTTAAGCTCATTTGAAAGTACAGGATGTTATCTTCCATGGCAGTCATGTGACACAGGGGAGAGATCAAATTACAATCACAATAATCTTGTGAATAGACGCAAATGAGGGGGATTAAACAGGCTGAACTCTGAAAATACATACAGGGTACATTTCTCTGTTTTCCTTCTGTCCTGTGCAAGAGTTCAGGTCCACTTTAATGCCCATATGCCAGTATGCATGCCGCACACTCTCTGCTGTCATTCACCAGCTCCCACTCACAGGGGCGATGCGAGTCACATGATTGGGAGCTAGCGAATAGCAGCGGGCTGTGATGCATGGAGGACACCTGCAGCACCAAAAGCAGGTATTACTCTGCAATGGTGTTGGGGCAAAGTGTGCGTAGGGGGGATCAGGTATGGTGGGGAGGAGTTTGGATCGCAGGGGCCCCCTGGACATTTTGCAGGTGTTCCCAGCGCCGGCCCGCTCATGAGGCGGGGTGAAACTTTTGCCTCAGGCGGCAAATTTCTAGGGGCGGCATCCGCCCATTGGTGGATGCGGGGAGCCGGCCGCCCAGCTGGAGGGGTAGCGGGCAGGACGGGGGTATTGGGCCTAGCGGCGGGGAGGGGGGTCGGACCCCCCCCCCTCCCTCGCCTGGGTCCCCCGTCCTCCGCTCCCCTCCAGCCTTAAATAGATAAGAAGCGCAATTCGTAAGAGGCAGTAGGCGGGGAGGACTCACCTCTTCCTTCGATCCAGCGTGCGCTCCACTGACGTCACTTCCTGCAACGCCGCCCACTGTATTGTAAGTGGACGGCGCTGCATGAAAGGACGTCAGTGGAGCGCACGCTGGATCGAGCGAGGAAGAGGTGAGTCCTCCCCGCCCACTGCCTCTTACGAGTTGCGCTTCTTATCTATTTAAGGCTGGAGGGGAGCGGAGGACGGGGGACCCAGGCGAGGGAGGGGGGGTCCGACCCCCCTCCCCGCCGCTAGGCCCAATACCCCCGCCCTGCCCGCTACCCCTCCACCCTCCAGCTCGGCGGCGGCGGTCCCCCCCCCCCCCCCCACGGGGGGGGCGTCAGCAATCATGTTTTCCTCAGGCGGCAAAAAGTCTAGGGCCGGCCCTGGGTGCTCCCCTGGGTTGTTGTTATGCCCTGGATATTACTGTTCTGTAGTCATATTGATGACAGATGGCTTATCAGAGCCTGCCTTGAGACGTAGTACTCTCCATATTGCTGATTAAAATGACTGCAACTACAAACTATGGAGAGATCCTTAGCTTGTCCCAGATTGCATAGCTGACACTAGATGCTCACCACTCTGTGGGAACTTGCCTTCATGTTACAGGCTGAGGCAAGCATTACAGTCTGTAGTCATGCACCTTTATATGGCTTTACACACACGTGACTGCAGGATGTGTGGTGATCCAACATGCTGTTTACTGCCTGGAGACAGCTTGCTACAATCTACTGATGGATGTTCAAGGCATGATTACAGATGGAATGAGAGTTTTCAGCTCTGCGCAAAGCTCTATACACAGGGGCGTAGCAATAGGGGGTGCAGCGGTAGCGACCGCATCGGGGCCCTTGGGCCAGAGGGGCCCCGAAGGGCCCTCCCTCAACTACAGTATTATTAGCTCTCTATTGGTCCTGTGCTCATAAAAATCACTTCTATAGATACTTTGAATAGTGGTAATCATTAACAAACTGTTTCCCATCCCTTCCTTGCACCTCTGACTCTGTAGTTGCCATTGGCAGGTTTTGGTGCACCGCATCAATTGTTATGTATAGAGTGCTTGGGGGGCCCCATTGTAAAACTTGCATCGGGGCCCACAGCTCCTTAGCTACGCCACTGTCTATACATCACTTGCAAATGCAACCTGTGTAGGAACCAAGCAGCATACTTTCACTGTCCAGTGTGTGGTACTCTGAAAGCTATTTGTTGCTATGGTTACTGCGTTTTCCACATCACCAAATCTATGTTTAACATTTGGGGTTTAAAGTGTACCTGCTCAGTGTACCCAACAGATTCATGTATTCTTTAAAGGGAACCTGAGGTGAGAAGCATATGGAGGCTGGCATGTTTGTTCCCTTTTAAATAATGCACATTGCCTTGCTGTTCTGCTGATGCTCTGCCTCTAATTCTTTAAGCCATAGACCCTAAGGAAGCATGCAGATCAGATGTATATGACAAATCTGACAAGATTAGCCGCATGCTTGTTTCAGGTGTGTGATTTAGACCAGAAAGATCAGCAGCACTGCCAGGCAACTGGTATTGTTTAAAAGGTAATATATAAAGCAGCTTCCATAGGTCTATTACCTCAGGTTCCTTTTAACAGTAACATCAGTGAGGTAGAAACGGCTACATTGTGAGCTGGGCTTAGTAAATAGCCAATCAGTTAATAGATGTGAACTGAGGCAGCTTGGTGGCATAGATCATTAGCACTCTTGCCTTGCAGCGATGGGTTTCTGGTTTGAATCCTAGCCAGGGCACTATCTGCATGGAGTTTGTATGTTCTACCGTGTCTGTGGGTTTCCTCTGGGCACTCTGGTTTCCTCCCACATCTCAAAAACATACAGATACTGTAAGTTCATTGCCATCCCACCTCCCCCCCCCCCCCCCCCCCAAAAAAAAGTCTCTAGACTACTATGAGGACCGCATGACTATGTTAGGGATTACATTGTGAGCTCCTCTAAAGCCCCATTTACATGATACGATTCTTTGTGCGATACGATTACGATTTTATTTAAAATCTGATTAAATCCAACATGTCCGATCGGGATTCAATTCGATTTGCAATTGTTTTGCAATGGCAAATCGAATTGAATCCAATCGAATCCCTATTGGACATGTCGGATTTAATCAGATCGTAAATAGAATCCTAATCGAATCGCACAAAAAATCGTATCGTGTAGATGAGGCTTAAGGGACAGTTAGTGACAAGGCAATATACTCTGTACAGCGCTGCAGAAGTTTTTGGTGCTATATAAATACTAAATAATAATTGTTAGGAATGGTACTCACAAAACAATATTCACAATCTGATTAAAAAGATCAGATTGCCTGATGACTGGAAGCCAATTCTACTGCAGATTAATATAAAACAATCGATAAACAATTATTTCCTTGGTAGTTTTACAATGGGATATGCTGGTAGATATTGATCAGTCTTGCACAATGTATATTTGTACAATTAACTGACTGAAGTATAAAAAGAGGGAACGTGCTAGAGATTGGAGATTGCTTGGTAAAGCCATGTCACATGTGTGTGTGTTTGCGTTTATGACTGATGGATCACTAGTCAGGAAGTCAAATCGATTACCCGAATGGTTGGCTAAGGGGTGCCCACTAACGGTACAATTGTCAGTGAAGAAACGCCCAAGCCATCATATAAATGCGATAAGAAATACAATGTCTTTACACATGAATTATATCAATAGTAAGTAACCAATCAGTACTCCCTGTCCATCACAACCGATTATTCCAATCTACTAAATTGTCATTGAAGATCACCTTTACAATCTTTCAAAGTCAGTTTGGGAAATCAAGGTTTATATTCTGCCAATCTGATCAAATTTATCTGATTGCTTGGGCGACTCTTTGCTGAAAATTGTATCGTTAGTGGCCACCTTTAAACTGCCTGAGTTGACTAAGCAATTCTGTCCGATTTTCAGAAATGCATCAGAATTACAGACTGAAAAAAGCAGACAGAAGCGCATTATTGTGCCCGGAGGGACTAGTACATGATAGGCTGCTACATTGCATTACATGATTGTAGCTGATCGGCTACAACTATTGGTAGTTTGGTTGCCTGCGGTTAGGGTTAGGCTTTAGGTGTGTGTGTAAGGTGGGGGAGGGGAGTTATGAATCCAGAAAGGAGGGTTAGGATTAGGGTAGTATATAGTTAAATATTGGAAACTTCAAATTCCGATATTTTACTATTTGCGACTCCACCCGATGCCCAGCTGATGCAGCTCCCTTATTGGTGCTGTAGTGCTGTAGTGGCAATGATCTCCTTTCTATTTTATTTGAATAATGGTAATCAGTGATAAATCCCTCTTTTTCCTCCGCCTTCACCTCTGACACAATGGCTGAGCAGTTTATGTGGTCTGTATCATGTGAATATTGTGCACACAGTGCTATGGATGTGTATGCACGGGGTGAGGGGGATGTAAAACTTGCACTGGGGCCCATGGCTTTGCACCTAGGCAACAGGCTATCGGTTGCCATATGCTGCCATTTTGCACCTTAGGCACTTTGAGAAAAAAAGCTCCTGTTGGTGCTGATTTTTTGTAACCATTTTCTCAAAATCTTTAGTGGTCAGTTCATTCTTTTTTGAGAAAGGCTATGGAAGATTTAAGTGTATGTTTTCATAACCTCATCGAAGCAAATCTACAAATATAGTACATACAACTGAACTGTTCTATCTTAATTCAGGTCAACCCATCTTGTGATTCACACATTCAGCCAAACTTCATAGCCAGTCAGGAAACACCTCTATTGCCTCATTCAGCATTGCATCTTCCTGTTTCACTATCTGCCTCACAGACTATTAAATAACTAGTTACAGACTCCATGTCCAGAGGAAGACCTAATGCCTGGTACACACCATAATTTTCAACAGGTTCAATCTGATTTCTGATCATTGTTCCAATCGATTTTCTGATCACTTCTGTACAAAATCAATTAGGAACATGATCGGAAATCAGATCAGACCTGTCAGAAATGATCAATATGATCTGTCTATCTGATGGGAAATTGCATGGTATACACCAGACATTAGGTTTAGTTCACACTGCAAAACACGATTGGTTCAAGCGATTTTTAAAGTGTGTTTTTATATATTACTTTAAGCTGAATCGCTGTGAAAAATGCTACATGTAGCAAGATTTCTATTTCCTAAAAATAGAAACTTTGCTGTGGGAACGATCTTATAAGGGGACACCCCACTAGCGTTTTAGTGCAGTCGCCCTCAGTGTGAACCAGCCGTAAGGGCTATGACCCACTAGAATGATTTCAGCAGTGATTTGGAATCGCCAACGCTCGCCAGTGATTCCAAAAATCGCCATGCCAATGAAAGTGGATAGAGGTATGCCCACTAGAGCGAATGCAATTAGAAAAATCACAATTGCTACGCAGGCAGCATTTTTTGCGATTTAAATTGTGATTAAGTACAGGATTGCTACAAAATCGCTTTGCAATCACTGTACAAAAGCGATTGTACTACTCCAACCCCTTTAAAAAAAATGTTGAATTCAGTAATCGCAATCGCTTTTGCAATTGCTAGCACGAAAATAAAATCGCTACAGATGCCATTAGGAATCGCTGCTAAAATGGCTTTACAAAACACTAGCATAAAAGCTGAGCAATTGTGATTAGCGATTTCAAGTTGGCGTCCAGCCTTAGGGCCCTTTTACACTTAATCTGCTGTGTTGGGCATGCGTTTGCGTTAGTATGAGTTAGGGCTGGTGCACACCAAAACCCGCTAGCAGATCCGCAAAATGCTAGCAGATTTTGAAACGCTTTTTCTTCTTTTTCTGTAGCGTTTCAGCTAGCGTTTTGCGGTTTTGTCTAGCGGTTTTGGTATAGTAGATTTCCTGTATTGTTACAGTAAAGCTGTTACTGAACAGCTACTGTAACAAAAACCGCCTGGCAAACCGCTCTGAAGTGCCGTTTTTCAGAGCGGTTTGCGTTTTTCCTATACTTAACATTGAGGCAGAAACGCATCCGCAATCCAAAAAATGCCTCACCCAGGCATTTCTCGTTTCTGCAAAACGCCTCCCGCTCTGGTGTGCACCACCCCATTGAGATACATTGACCAAGCAGATCCGCAGCCGCAAGCGGATCTGAAAACGCCCAAAAAGCCGCTCGGTGTGCACCAGCCCTTTGTGCATGTTTTTTCCCCCCAAATGTAATAGAAAATGTATGTATTACAATCCCCACACGCTGGCATCTGCAAAAAAGAGTACAGTACTCTTTTTGTGGATGCCAGCGTGTTTGGATTGTAACAAATATGTTTTTTATTGCATTTGGGGAAAAAATGCGTACTAACGCAAACGCATGCCCAACGCAGCGGATTAAGTGTCAAAGGGCCCCTTAGTGTCACAGGTGATGCAAAGACAAAACTCCACTAGAGGTCTAGCTGTGTAATGCTGTGTGAAATTGCTCATGAATTAATGAGAAGACTGTTAACTGTAAACCCAGTGTGTTGTTTTCCACTGCACCCAAAAACAAACAGCAGCTCTGATCTTCCAGGCAGTTAATGCAATTCTGGAGCGTGAGAATATGAATAATGTAGGAATACTCTTTGCTTGCTGTTTTATTTTTTTCCTGAGAATGACTTTCAATGCAACTGTTGACAGTGAAAAGAGCGGAATTTAAGCTATGTATATAAATAGCTTGTATAATTTTACCTTACTGCTGTGAGATATTTTTTTACCCCGGGGCTATTATATGTTGAGTTGAAATTATGACAAGCATTTCTGAAATGACCAAAGTTACTGTGTGGCTTCT
The DNA here is from genome assembly GCF_040937935.1 of Hyperolius riggenbachi. Lineage (NCBI taxonomy): Eukaryota > Metazoa > Chordata > Amphibia > Anura > Hyperoliidae > Hyperolius > Hyperolius riggenbachi. Next base: position 106,107,275 of record NC_090649.1, read on the forward strand.
GTGGTGGCCAGTGCCGTGACCATTGCCCGGATTGTTCAGTGTTCAGCGTCTTACTGTAAGCCATGCTCAAGAGAACAAGGTACTTTTTGTATATTCAAACAAGCGTTGTGCACTATGTTTATGGTCTGTACAGTATTTTCCTTTGTAAATATCAATGTACAGAATTGTATTTCTATGTTCTATATCTTTATGTGTGAACAATGGCTATACATGTAAATTATACCTATATAGCAACAATAAAACTATTTCAATGTTACCTTTTTTTCCACCTTCATGTGTAATGAACGTCTTAAAGGGATCCAAAAACTTTTTTTTCCTGCAGATTGTCATAGCTTCTAATAGCTGTAGGAGCTGCCATCCCCTCTCTCCCTCTGCCCTTATTTATCCAGGGGAAGGTGTGAACGTAATCAATTTTGACTCTCTAAACTATTTGAAATACAGTGTCCTATCTCCCCACCATCTTCTGATGAAAGCTTTTGTTTGCTCATTACTACTCCAATTACAGCAAGCCTTATCTGCCTGTGCTTTCTGTGGAAGGCAAGCCGCAGAAGTAGAGCAATAAAAGCATCTAACAAGAAATGAAAAAAGAAGAGGTAGAATGTATTTTTTAGCAATGAGCCACATTGTTAATTTATACATTTTTATTGTACTATTGAGATGGCCTGGGTGCTAAAAATTGTGCTCTTTTCACTTTAAAGTGTTACTGAAGCCACAAAAAGTCACATACTCACCTATTTAGATGGAAGGCTGTGTATATAGAGCCTTCACTGTCTTCGCTTGGTCCCCTCATTTCACAGATGACACGGAAGTGTTTCCAAGGATGGGTGCCTCCATACTGCCTGTCTTTGGAAGCACTCGGGGGTGAGAGAATCGGGATGGCTCTAAACGATCGAGAGCCTTCCCTCTCCACGGTGAATATGTGCCTTTTTTTGGTTACTGCAGATTTGCTTTAAAGAGTACACAAGCCGAAGTTCAGGCACACAACACCAGATACTTACCTGAATAGAGGAAGCCTCAGGATCCTATTGAGGCTCCCCCGTCGGTCTGCTGTCCCCCATCGCTGAGCGACAATGCATTATCGCTAATCCTATCTGGGCTGCGTGGCTACTCTGCCGCAATCATGACTGCGCATTGTAAGATTAAGCGCAGCTCCATTCTACTGCACATGCACGGGCGGGCTAGATCTTACAATGTGTGGCTATGTTTGTGGAAGAGGAGCCACGCGGCCAGGACTAGGAGGGGACCGCTCAACATCAGTGGCACTGTGACCACCAAGGGAAGTGTTATGATCATGTCTGCAGCGTTTACTGCTGGCTGCAGTGGTATTGTAACCCAAGCAGTTCTGATGTCATTACATGCATTTTCTTGCATAGTTTGGTTTGCACTTAAACTAGTTGCTGATTCCATCTGCAGTCGCTCTGAAGTTAATGACAGTTTAATATGCTTTTGTGTAAACAAACATTGTCTGCTGCAATGGAGGGGCAATCCCTTTCCTGCAGGCTGCATATCATTGTCTGCCTTTTCCTGCTGTCAGCCTGTGATTAATTACCATTCACTTGTGTGGGAATCTGCAGGTCTGCTCCCATTGGATGAACTTAGTATAAAGAACTGCTTCCTGCAATGCTTGATGGGCTACCATAGTCTCAGATTCTGTCTGTTACTCTGCTCGTGCCCCACCTCGTTCCTAGTCCGTGTGGACTGCGCTGACTCCTGCGAAGGGGTCAGCGAGTCCTCCTAGTTCTGCTCTTGTTCTAGAAGTTGTTACTTGCTTGTCTTGTGTCATATATTGGTTCATCGCCAATATATACGCATACTTGCGCATTTTGTTATTTTCCTTGTATTCGTGTTACGTTGATACATCAGTGTCGCTGATATATACGTACACGAACTGTTTATTTCCTGTGTTCAGTTAGTCAGCCTTCCAGCACGTTTTGGTAGTTTGCGCGTATCGTGAGCACCCGTGCTGAGCTAGTATCCTGCTCCTGGTCCTGTTTGTGGATTGCGTTCATCTCTGCGAGGAGATAACGAATCCTTCTGAATCCTGTCCTGTTGCCGTTTGTGGATTGCGTTCATCTCTGCGAAGAGATAGCGAATCCTTCTGAGTCCTGTTCCCTGTATTGCTCCAGTGCTAGTCAGTGTTCCTGCTTATGTCATATATCGGTTCATTGCCGATATATACATATGTTAGTCAGACGTTACAAATAGTTTCATTGATAGCTGTAATTGTAATACGCTAGGAAAACATACTTATTGTATATTTGTCTGTGTTACGTTCATCTATCTTGATCCTGCTATTTCCTGACTATCTTGTCCTGTCTTTGTGAGGCACGCCATCGCTGCAAACGCATTGGCTGCCTCATTCCAGTCTGTCTTATTGTGGACGCCTGCTGTCACGAAGTAGTGGCTAGTTAAGCAAGCGTTCATTCTGTCTACCTGTCCTGATCTCCTCAGTCCTGGTTTATGCGCTCAGCGCTACTTTGCGCTGAGACGTTATTACGAAAGTGTTGTTTGTGGCTGTTCGGATCTGCACCGGCTCTGTGCACCACAAATCTCCTATTGGAGTCAGTCCTCTCCTCCACTAAACTGGGGATATCCTGATCCCTTGTGCTGGTGTGTGTACCTCCTTCACGTCAGCTTATGTGTTGTATGCTGACTGTGGAGATTACACCTCCAAGCTTAACAGGAAGCCTCAAAACGATCCTGACGCTTCCCTCTCTGAGGGGTGATTATTAATTTTGAACCTGAGCTTTGGCTCAGGTTCTTTTTAAAAGCAGAACTCCAAGAACAAAAAGTAAGGGCCGATTCAAAAAGATGACTCCTGGAGCCTTGTTTCAGCATAGCAAAACACTTTTCTGCTGTCACCAAGAAAAGCGTTACACATAGTTTGTTGTTACGTTTGTTGTTGGGTTTAGAGCCCTGGTAGGACAGAATGTAGTCGTGAACGCCCCTGACTTCAGAATCTACATTTAGCATCCAGGGAAACTTGATCGACCGCGGCACTTGAGCAAATGATAGTAAGCGATGTGAGATTATCGCTCCCATTACAACGCAGTGGATTCTGAGCGGTTAATGATGGGAACAATCACTGGCTGCCATCCATCTGAACCGGCCCTAAAGGTGCCAGACCATAGACAAAAATATGTACAGCTTAGTATCCATAAGAGATGCTAGTGTTGTGATAACACCAAGGTCCCTGGACCTGAGAAACCCACATAGGGCATTCCTCAAGTAATTGGTGTTGTAGGTCTGTAGTGGTAATGATCACCTGTATCACGCAGTTATTATACATACAGGGGTGGGGGGGGGGGCTGTGTAAAATTCACACTGGAGCCTGGTTTTGTATAAACACCACTGACAATATACATGTGTAATTATATAATAAGACTTTAAAATACCGGTACATGAATTTCAATTGAACATGATGGTCTACTTTTATGCTGTGCAGTTTAACCTCTTCAGGACCACAGTGGTAACCCCCCTAGTGACCAGGCTATTTTTATCAAAATTGGCCACTGCAGCTTTAGGGCCGAGCTGCAGGGCCACACAACACAGCACATAAGTCATTCGATAGGCTTCGGCCTATGAGAGCCGATCGCTCTCTTGTCCCCCAGGGATCGCAGCGCTGTACATGTAAATAGACAGCGGTTTCGTCGTCTAACAGTCTCCCGAGCGACAATCGCCGCTCGGAGACTGAAGGCGTGGCGGAGCTCCGCCCCCCGAGCAGGAGATGCGAGTGCAACCTGCGCGCGATCTCCTGCAAACTGCTGCCCCAGGACTTTACTCCGATCAGCGTTAGGTGGTCCTGGGGCTGCCGCCGCGGCCACACCCATCGGCGTGACGCTGTTGGCAAGCAGTTAATGACTCTACTGGGCAAGACAAGGTTTGGCTAGCTGTGTCCTAAACCTAAGTATAGCAGTCTCTCACTGTGGGGTGATCATTGGTGCTGCGTTTTGTCACAGAGGAGAGCTTGTTTGGGCTGCAGTTTCTCCTTTTCTAGCAACAGTAGAAAAATAAGCTATGGCACGATTTAGCAGAAGGAAAAAACAGTTCTTAGCAGAGATCCTTGTCAACCTTGTTCTTATGTAATGGGCTGATTGGTAGTTAAAACTACTTCCTGGTTGTCTTCTTCAGAAATTATGGAATTTTAATCTGCCAACAAGGAACTTGTAATGCCTGGTACACACCATGCAATTTTCTGTCAGATCAATAGGTTGAATCGGTAATTTCCGATAGGTCAGATCATGTTTCGTATCGATTTTCGGATAGATTTTGCATAGAAGTGATCAGGAAAAAACGATTCACATTATTAAAATATGCAAACCGCAGACACTCTGAAAACTGGATGGAAACACATGCAGTGGGAACTGGATGTTCTATTGTTCGCTTTCGAGTTCCAGGAACAGGTAGCGGGGTGGAGGGGAAATATTCCCAGTAGTGACATAGACTTGCTTCAATTCATCTAGACCAGTTCGGTAAAAATAGAATGTTCGGTAAATATACTTTTTTTTTTGAGTGATCTCTAGATTTTCACACATGCTGGTCAGGTAAGGCTGGTCAGTTGCATAAGCATGTTTTATAATGAGTGTAGACTATAATGGAGACTGGAAATAAACATTTCATGCAGCGAGTTTGAATAATGCGATCAGTTACAACGCAGTACTGTGAACAGGCCCATAGGATTGTATGGGCAGTGAGCTAACATGCAGAATTATTTTGCAACGCAACTGACCACTGTGAACAGGGCTTTATAGTTTGGTAATTTACCAAAAAACTGTATGACAATCGTCAAAGTTAATTACCTCACGCGCTATTGAATTTAGTATTTTAAAGGGAAGGTTCAGGGAGGGTGGGTAAAAAATAAAAATCAATTTCCACTTACCTGGGGCTTCCTCCAGCCCGTGGCAGGCAGGAGGTGCCCTCGCCGCCGCTCCGCAGGCTCCCGGTGGTCTCCGGTGGCCGACCCGACCTGGCCAGGCCGGCTGCCAGGTCGGGCTCTTCTGCGCTCCAAGGCCTGGAACTTCTGCGTCCCACGCCGGCGCTCTGACGTCATCGGACGTCCTCCGGGCTCTACTGCGCAGGCGCAGAACTACTGCGCATGCGCAGTAGAGCCCAGAGGACGTCCGCTGACGTCAGCGCGCCGGCGTGGGACGCAGAAGTTCCGGGCCTTGGAGCGCAGAAGAGCCCGACCTGGCAGCCGGCCTGGCCAGGTCGGGTCGGCCACCGGAGACCACCGGGAGCCTGCGGAGCGGCGGCGAGGGCACCTCCTGCCTGCCACGGGCTGGAGGAAGCCCCAGGTAAGTGGAAATTGATTTTTATTTTTTACCCACCCTCCCTGAACCTTTCCTTTAAGGTATCATGCAGTATTTGATGGATAATTGTAGTGTATGGAAAATGGATAAAAGACATGACACAGAGAACATTTTTTTTTATTATTATTATTATTATACTGACAAGTAAAGTACAAGTCCAGGCTGCATAGAATTAACATAAAATTTGTATCAGCTCAAAACCATTGGTATCTTATTACTGTAATCATTTTTAGTTACCACACAATACTATTGTGAAATTAAGGAAATATGTTTTCATTAATTGAATTGTGTAATTCATATTCATCTTTTCTCTGCTCTGTTTCCTCGCTCCCACAACGTTCCCAATGGCTGTTTGTTAGTTAGTTAGAGGGAATCTGAAGTGAAAATAAACTTATGATATAATGATTTGTATGTGTAGAACAGCTAAGAAATAAAACATTATTAGCACAGATATGAGTCTCATATTGTTTCCAGTGCAGGAAAAGTTAAGAAACTTCAGTTGTTATCTATGCAAAAGAGCTTCTTTGAGCTCTCTGACTAATTAAGTCAGAGAGCAATGCTACTTTCTGAATCACTTATAGCACGAAGAAACCGTGAAAGACAACTTCAAATAAGATTTTACTGCAGGGAAGTTGAAAGTGTCATTAGTTCTGCTCTAGTTCATAGTTTAAAATACAAAGTGTAGTTTGTAAACTGCAAATACTAGAGAATGATGCAATGTTATACAAAAAAAGTGCCGGTTCGCCCATGAGGCAGGGTAAGGCGGGTTCCTCAGGTGGCGAAGTCCAGGGGGCGGCACCCGTCTGGCCGTGTGTGTGGGGGGCTGCCGAGCTGGAGGGGGTAGCGGGTAGGAAGGGGGTATTGGGCAAAGCGGCGAGGAGGGGGGTCAGACCCCCCCTCCCTCACCTGGGTTTCCCGATCTGCGCTCCGCCTCCAGCTATTAAGTGCAGCAGCGTAGTAATATCAGGCGGTGATGACTCCCCTCTTCCACGTTCCAGCGTGCGATCCACTCTCGTCACTTCCTGCAATGCCGCCCACTGTATTGTAAGTGGACGGCATTGCAGGAAGTGACGTGAGTAGAACGCACGCTGGAACGCGGAAGAGGTGAGTCATCCCCTCCTACTGCCTGGTATTAATACGCTGCTGCTGCATTTAAGAGCTAGAGGGGGAGCGCAGATCGGGGGACCCAGGTGAGGGAGGGGGGGTCCGACCCCCCCTCCCCGCCTCTGTGCCCAATACCCCCTTCCTGCGCGCTACCCCCTCCAGCTCGGAGGCCCCCACACCCACGGCTGGGGGGGCGGTGGTTTCTCACAAGTTTGCCTCAGGCAGCAAAAAGTCTAGAACCAGCCCTGCCTATACTCCTAGCAGGCTCCTAGTGGCTTCCAGTATCAGTGCATGGCTCACTGCGTGCCGTGTGACCCGACGTGGGTAAAGTGACACTCTGGGAGCTGTGAATGGAGGATGACGGAAAGCCACCAGGAGCCCGCTAGGAGCTACAGGACATCGCTGAAGGCTCGGTGAGTATTCTGTCCTGCATGGGGGGTTTTGGTTGTGCTTTTTCTGCCTGGTTTCTCAGGCAACCAGCAAGCACATGCATCAGGTGATCACTGCCGGTGCTGGACACCCGAGAGACAGTCAGTGCCCATATTGCGCTCCTGACTGGCAGTGCCAGAGGCCCTCCAAACAAACGCCGCCACAGGGGGAGAAGGGCAGGAGCTCGGGTGAGGCTGAAGAGAAGGGTACTACACACTGCCATACCAGCCATACTCCTAGCGAACATTTGCTCCCTCCCAAACAAGGTGGATGAACTACTCCTACTGCTTGGCCACAAACTCTCGCTAAGCAGGAACACCCCAGTTCACGGAGACCTGGCTCAATGGAAACGTCCCGGACAATGCCTTACAGGTGCCAGGCTACTTCCTCTTCCGTGCAGATTGTGACCAAGAACTCTCTGGGAAAACGAGAGGCGGCGGCATATGCTTCTACGTAAACTCCGACTGGTGCAACAATATAACTCCCCTCAGCAAGTTCTGCTCCCCTGATGTCGAACTCCTAGCCATCAACAGCAGGCCCAGATACTCACATAGGGAGTTCTTCTGGTAGGGATCTACATTCCCCCTGATTCAAACACCAGGAATGCCCTGAGAACACTGAGCGACTATATCTCGGGGTGGGAAACTGCTTACCCTGAGGCCCTCATCATCATCTTAGGGGACTTCAATAGCGCAAACCTGCGACAGGAGCTGCCTCACTTCCAGCAGCACATCACCTGCCCCACCAGGAACCGCAATACCCTGGACAAATGCTATACAGTACTCAGAAATGCTTACAAGGCCACTCGAGGCACTCCCCTAGGGAACTCAGATCACGGCCTGATCCACCTGATCCCTAATTACAGAAGGCAGCTCGAGACGACAAAGCCCACCACGAGAACTGTTAAAAAGGGGACTGTGGATGCAAAACTGAGGCTTCAGGCATGCCTGGAATGCACCGACTGGTCGGCCCTGGAGGCACCCACCTTGGAGGAATAGTCAGAAAATGTCCTCTCCTACATTCGCTTCTTTGAGGACACATGCATCACAACCATAACCTTCAAAGTCTTCCCAAATGACAAGTCTTAGTTCAACAGCAACCTACGATGTCTCCGGAAAATCAAGGAAGAGGTGCACAAGTCGGGCACCCCAGAAGAGTTCAGGGAAGCCAAAAACACCCTAAACAGGGAACTGAAAGATGCAAAGAGGACCTACTCTAACAAGGTAGGCCTCAGCCTCCAGTCTAACAACTCGCGGGAGGTCTGGAAGGGTCTCAGGGCGGCCACGAACCTTAAACACCCCCAGCAACACGCAGTTCCCAGCCTCCAACTGGCGGAGGAACTCAACGAGTTCTACTGCAGATTTGACCTCCAACCCAAGCAGACCGGGGTCCCAGGATCCCAGCCAACACTGGATCCCACGGCACCCGCGACAAAGGACGCCCGGGGCCCCCCAGTGGCCAATGCCATCTCCACTCTGACCTCAGTGCAAGAGGAGGATGTGCTACAACACCTTCACAGACTCAATCCCAGGAAAGCCTCAGGCCCGGATGGGGTGTCCTCACTCTGCCTGAGAACTTGCGCAAACCTACTAGCTCCCATCCTCACCTCTCTCTACAACAGATCCCTATCAGAAGGGAAGGTCCCCCCCCCTGCTTCAAAAGGTCCACAATCATACCAGTCCCCAAAAAACCAGGGAACACGGAGCTTAACAACTTTAGACCTGTAGCCCTGACCCCCATCATCATGAAGGTATTCGAGAAGCTAGTGCTGGCCCACCTGAAGCACTCCACCAATACCCTCCTCGAACCACACCAGTTTGCCTACAGGGAAAACCGATCAGTAGACGATGCCATCAATGTCAGCCTGGCATACATCTCGGAGCATCTCGACAGGCCAGAAGCCTACACCAGGGTCCTTTTCCTCAAATTCAGCTCGGCTTTTAACACCATCTGTCCGGACATTTGGATCGACAATCTTGCACACCTCGGGGGGAAAATTCCCTCCTCTGCAGGTGGATTAAAGACTTTCTCTCCAACAGGATACAACGGGTCAAGCTTGGTTGCCGCATCTCCAGCGAGAGAACCACGAACGTTGGCGCACCGCAAGGGTGCGTACTGTCTCCACTCCTGTTCTCGCTGTATACTAACAACTGCACCTCAGCTACTGACTCCGTCAAAGTTATTAAATTTGCAGATGATACCACGCTTATTGGCCTCATTGATAGAAACGGGGAGGATGCTTATCGAATTGAAATTGAGAAGATCTGTGATTGGTGCAAGGCCAACAATCTTGTTCTCAACACAGCAAAGAGCGTGGAACTGATTGTGGACTTCCGGAAACTCCCTCCTGCCCCTCTCCCTGTGCTCATCGATGGGTCCGAGGTCTTCAGAGTTCAAAGCGTCCGGTTCCTGGGCACAACCATAACAAGCAACCTCAAATGGGAGCATCACATTACCAGTACTCAGAAGAAAGCACAGCAGAGGTTATTCTTCCTACGCCAATTGAAGAAATTCGGAATGGCACGGGAGCTGCTTACCAGCTTTTACACCGCGACCATTGAATTCATCCTCTGCTGCTCCATCATCGTCTGGTATGCAGGAGCAACCGCTAGGGACAAATACAGACTCCACAGAGTGATAAACGCAACAGAAAAGATCATTTTGGCACCCACCTGCCCTCGCTAGATCTCCTCTACTCCATGAGAATGAAGACAAGGGCCTCCAAAATTTTACTCGACCCCTCCCACCCGGGCAGACGCTACTTCGAGCCCCTACCATTGGGACGCCGTTTCAGATCCATCCCCTCCAAAACCACCAGGCGCATGAAGACCTTCTTCCCCCAAGCAGTTCTCCTGTTGAACTCACTGAACTCGAGCGCCCCCCCCCCTTCCCCCGGTCTACACCACTGAGACACTCTAGCCCTCGGGGCAAACCTTCCTCACAGCCGCAAACTCTGACCGTCCCAAGACCCAAGCTTGAGCGGCCCTGCTTCACACGTTGACCTTGTATGTTTTGCTTTGCTTGCTTATGTCTGTCCTGTGTTGTTATATGTTCCCGAACTGCCATTTGCCATGTGAACCACAAGCAATTCCGGGTACACCATCCGGTGTACTTGGCGAAAATAAATTTGATTCTGATTCTGAATTTGCTGTATTTGTTTTATAACATCTATGGTGTTGTTTGTTAGTTCAGCTATAAATCAGTGATTAAGCAATGATGCTGCAATGTATATGTGATGTACTCTATCAGACGTGTATTACATGAGCCGTCAGCACCTATAAGCCTTGACTGTGTGTTTATAGTGTCAGATGTCAAGCATGGAGCACATAACTTTTATGGACATGCTAGTCATAAAGAGCGGGTCAGTAGTGGTTTATGGCAGGAGAGTAATTCCAGCGTGGGATACATGGGACTTAATGGCCAGTCTGGGCTTAGAACCAGAGACACCTCATTCTGTAATGTGTAATAAAAAGTACAGCACTTCCTCCTAGCTTGTTGTGGCTTGTTTGGACTTTTAGTTTGAGATAGTGATTGTTACATGACTTGTGTTTGCAAAAACGACTGTAAACATGAGAAAACAGCCCAGTCCATGTGTGGTGGTGATGCTACGTCAGGTGCCACAGCAAAACACCATTTGCTGAAGGATTGAGGTAAATAAAGGGCCTTACACACCAAATGCGTTAAGTAGCGTTAAATAGCAATGCGACTTTTTTGCCACAGCGATGTGACTTTTTCTTTGTTTGCAGCTCACACCTACTGCTTTGTGATGCGGCAAAACGGTGCTTTGCAACCCAACTCACAGACAGTTGCCGTACATTGTGCCTCAATGCGCATCATGATGCACTGATGTCAACAAATGGCAATCCAAGTTTTTCTGTGGCAACTGTCAGATAAAAGGATAGATCATCATTTAGCACCACAGAATATGTGGGAAGCGCCACAGAATGTTGGCGTTTTATAAATCAATAATAATAATATTTATAAAGGGGTAATTAGGCTAATCACCAGTTATAGATCACCAAATAGCATTCAGTAAGTTGAAAGTAGAACAACCCCCTGGCTACAGTGCAGCAGAATGAGGAACAGGGTGTTTCCGCTAATTATGGCCAGGATTGCTCCATGGCTGCTTGGTGCCCTTTACTGTATTGGGCCTCAGGGGAGTTCTAAAGCAAACTGCTCCCACACAAGTCTTAAGGTGCCCATACATGAGACGTTGTATAGGCAGAGCGACCAAGAGACAGCTTTCTCTCGGATCAGATCTGATCGGAGAGAGATCTGTTGCCTGTCCATACACCAGCAGGCTGATTCCCAAGAGATTTCAGCACAAAATCTTTCTGGAATCGGCTTCGCTGCCCCTGGATGCTGTCCCCCCAAATGACAATGTACCCCACAGCGCCCGTGCCCGAATACTTTACTTGTCGGTGTCCGCCGCTGTCTCGGACTCTGCACTCCGTTTTGCACGTGGGTGATGGTACACACGCACCCACGTGCAATACGCCGGCATACACGTGTGGCACATGTGTGTAAGGAAGAGTGCGGAGTCAGACAGCACCGGGAGTTCCACCGCATTTGTTGCTTGTCCCAATATCACACGCTGTTACCGCCGCGCATCCGATCGACCACGAAGGGCACACATCTTGCATTATGTCCGATCGAAACAACTTTGGCCTGAAATCGGTTGCATCGTCTCTCTCTCGGTGGCACAGATTATCATCTAATTCCATTATAATAGTCAAATGTCAAATAAAAGTCATTTTAAACATAAGATGAAAAATTATCTCTTAGGAGAAAAAGTGAATTGGATCGAAGCCAAAGAGTAGCAGTAGAGTATTGTACCATGTAAGCCATCAGGGTTAAACAAGGTTCATGTTAAAGAGAGTCTGAAGCGAGAATAAATCTCGCTTCAGAGCTCATAGTTAGCAGGGGCATGTGTGCCCCTGCTAAACCGCCGATATCGCCCTGCTAAACGGGGGTCCCTTACCCCCCGAAATCCCCTCCGAGCAGCCGGGGAGCGCTTCCTGGTTGGGGCAGGGCTAACCGCCGCAGCCCTGCCCCACGCGCGTCTGTCAGCGCGTATCTCCGCCTCTCCCCCGCCCCTCTCAGTCTTCCTTCACTGAGAGGGGCGGGGGAGAGGCGGCGATGCGCCGCTGATAGACGTGCTGTGAGGTAGGGCTGCAGCCGTTAGCCCTGCCTTAGCAGCAGCAAAATCTACGACCAAGTTGGTCGTAGATTTTGCAGGGGGGGTTTGGGGGGTCAGGGACCCTCGTTTAGACGCGGGATAGCGGCGTTTTAGCAGGGGCACACATGCCCCTGCTGACTATGAGACAAGAAGCGAGATTTATTCTTGCTTCAGTGTCTCTTTAAAGTGGACCAGAACTCTTGCACAGAACTGAAGAAATACATAGAGAAATGCACCCTGTATTTATTTAGAAAGTTTAGCCTGTTTAATTCCCCCTCATTTGTGTCTAATCACAAGTTGTAATCTGATCTCTCTCCTGTGTCACATGACTGCCCATGGCAAACATGGCAGATAAGCTCATTTGAAAGCACAGGCTGTAAACAATATGTCGGCTTCCATGAATCACGAAGTAGAAACAGTGCAGATATATTTTAGGATTTGCATCACCTGTAACAAAGAAATGTTTTTTGTTTAAAGGTTATTATGCTCTTTCACAGTAGGACATTGCGGTTTGATGCGACGATAAAGTTGCAAATTACAACACAACGCTCCCCAAAAAGTCGCACCGCAACTTAATGCCCCGTTATCGTTGCATACAGTAGAGCATACAGGCAATGAAAAGTATGCTTCCATCATTACTGAGCATGTGCAAACAGTCCAACGCAGCTAATAACGTGTATAACGCACAGCATGCAGCACTTTCACTTAACGTGCAGCGTTAGTCACCAACGCAACGTGTGCACTGTGAGTGGGGCATTGATTTTTCATTGCAGTGAGTTATTCTGTGTTAAATGTTGTTTTAATGTGTGACTTTAACGTCGCATTGTGAAAGAGGCCTAAAGGTTATTATTCTGTTGCGTATCTTTTAGAGCAGAGTGGACATTCTGAGTTCAGGTCCGCTTTAATACACAATGAATGATACATAAGGAGCTGTGTGAGTGAAAATATAACAGGGGGGGGGGGGGGGTTAAGATTCCATTTTCTGGGATCCCAGCTGAACTCTGGTCCCATGTGTCACAAAAACCCACACCTCAGGTTTGTGATGTTTTTCAGCCACCACCAGTAACCAGACTCCAATGTGCTTCAAAGCAGGCTGAGGAATTTACAAGGACAACTGAGAATTTTGTATTTAGGGTCATTGGGGAGGTCTGGACATCCTTACATTTGCTGCACACAAGTTAATTGTCCCATTTGTCCTTAATATGTGACAATGTTCAATAGTGCTGGGAAATTATTATTAGGCTACGTTTTATTAGGCTACGTTCACACTGGTGATAAAACCTTTTTTTTATTTACATTTTTAAGATGCTGTGTGTAGCTACTAGCGTCGGTTGCGCTCGTAGTTCCGTATCCCCTTGGGGGCTCACGACGCGATGATGAATGGCGGGGAGCCAATGCCAAATGCTTTTCTGATCAGCAGTAGAATAGCATTGGCAAAACAAGATGCCGGCAGCCGGCCGCATTCGTGCGCAGTATTTAAATGTGTTGGTCATTTAGTTGGTTGATGTGCGGAAAACACTTGTTGCGTCAACTGTTTGTCGTGATGTCGTTCATGTTGTGTGTTGGTCTTGCACTGTGTTAGACATGTGTACGAGCCTTTAAGGTACTCATACATCTAGCGACTTGGCGGCCGATTGACCATCCTGACAGTGCATGCCCGGCCGACCGATGATGTGACCACTTTCAGGCCGAGCATGTCGATTGGACACGCTGCAAGATGTCGGGCCTTTGTGATCGATCAGGTGCGCGGTGGTCACAGTGAGCAGTATCATGACGAAGACGAATGTGACGAACGCCCCGACATTGTTTCCCTAGTGTATAAATGTGTATGTACGTTTGTGCATTTATACATTACCTGCCCTGTGCCACGGTGCCTGTCCGTCTTCCGAATCCGTCACTCTTCCATTAGCCCTATACACCAGGCTGGCGTGGCCTGTATGTGACGAGGCGGCGGATGCGGTGGAGGATAGATTTTAGCAATTGATTGGAAATCGGCCTGCGGTGTATGGGCAGCCGACAGATCTCTCTACGATCAAATTTGATTAGACAGATTTGTCTCTTGGTCGAATCTGCCCATCATCGCTAGATGTATGGCTACCTTTAAGCCCCATCTACACGATACAATTTCACTTGCGATCAATCGAATTCGATCATTTTGATTAAATCCAACATGTCTGATCGGGATTCGATCGATAGTGTGGTCGATTTTGGTTAGTTATCAATGCAAATTGACCACACTATCGATCGAATCCCGATCGGACATGTTGGATTTAATAGATCTGATCAAATTCGATCCAATCGAATTCGATCAATCGCACATGAAATTGTATCGTGTAGATGGGGCCTTAGTCCATATAGTTTACCATGGGAACTCCATGCATACAAACAATTTGCAAATTCACTGAACAAAAAGAACAATGGTAAGCAGCCCTGTCTGATGCCAGGACCTACAGCCCCATTGTCTCCTGAGCACACACAGGGTCACCGTGCCTCATTATCTGTAATTGTAATTAAATTATGCTCTTGTGACTCTGAAACCTCATTCATATGAAAATGCCCCATATAAATAATCTTTTCACCTTCTTGTTTTGTTTTCCTAATTAAAAAGGTATAACATTGTAATGAGGCAGTGAGTGGAGAACTGTTTACCAGCAGTGTAAACAAGTCTGTCATAATATACGTGTATGAGAAGGCCCAGAGAAAGACCATAACAATAGATATAGGGAAGCATGCAGCAGCAGTGGGGGTGAGGACAGTCAGAGACCTGAATTCAATGCATAAAATTCAAAGTGAACATAACAGACTGAGAGATGTTTCCCGCCACTTCCAAGTGTTCCAGGAATCGCGGGAAAGAGAAGGAAGACCAGAAGCCAAGTGGTGCAGTCCTATATTCTGAATGTCGGTTCCCACTTTAAGTGGATGCAAAACGGCACAGTAAACGATGCTCTTCGCTGTCGTTTTTCATGCACTCTGTCTGCACCGATCAATGTTTTATCACCGATATGCTACAGTTCCGCCGCTGCTGTCTCTTACGCTTTGTCCTGAAGCTATGGCAAATCGACCAGTGTATCGCTACCTTTAGGGTTACATTGCCTATCTGTGTTTTGGGAGGAAACTCTGGCCCACTGCCTCGGAGTTACATTACAGTTCCCTCCTCCGCCCACACTATTTTCCCACCATGGTCATGGACACGCCTATTTTTTGCCATGGCCCGCTTGGCACTAGCACCCCCCTCCGTCCCAGGTTGAGCCAACATAAATCTGGTCACTATAGCCTACAGGCACCTTATGTGGGAGAGCCCCCCCCCCCCCCTCCTCAGATCACTGACCTCAGGAGCTTACAGTCTTATCCCCTGCCTTATATCACTGACCTCAGGCACTTGTACCCTAATCCTTGTCTCATGTCACTAAGGATGATAAGAGACAGTGATCAGTTTAAGGTTCTAAAGACAGTTAGTGACATAAGGTAGGGATTAGATTTCAGAATATTTTTACTTGGGGTGTGGCCTGTGTGCATGGGCGGAGTTTAGGGCACCAGAACGCTTGTGCCTTCTGGCCTCTGAGTTGTAAATCCAGCCCTGGTGGGAGACATCATATGTTGTTCACTCCAACCTCAATAGAAATTGCAAATAGCATCTGTTTTAAAAAGGCAAATTTGTGTTTTGCATAGCGCTTTTAGTAAGGCTCTGTTCCCACTTAACTGGAGGAACGGACATTTTTTGGCCATTCTCCGCTCCACAGTGAATCGCTCCTATTTTATAAACAACAGCTGTTCACACTTGACGCAGTGCAAAGGATGTGCGGGATCCGGTGCAGTAAGCAGGCCACACTTCTGTGCAGTCCGCAATAATCCCTGGCACAAGGATGCGTTCACCCATATGGCATATGGGCCCCATAAAGCATATGGGGGAGCGCAACTGCCCCGGGCTACAGCCGGACCACGGTGGACCATCGGCTCCCACTGGCTGCACGTGGTCCGGAACAAGTGGGAACACAGCCTAAGAGGGCTTTTTGGTCCTTTGTAGCCCCTTACACACTTCTAGGAGTTCTGGTTCACCATGAGCTTGCTGGGTAATCTGTAACCCCCAAAATAGGACAGGGTCTTATATTGATTTATGTTCCCGAAAAATGTGTTAGGATTTATTTTCAGGGAATGTTTTATTTTTCCATGAAAATCAATCATTTATTCTTGAACAAAAAAAAATATCAATAGTCATGTTATTACATTCTGGAACATCATCATAACTTTCCACACCCTGAATTCCATCACGGCTTTCTTGTAATTGACTTTCCTTTTTCCACGTACATCAATCTACATTTACAGAGAGCCTGGCACTTGCCAACCCTTATGTTTGTTGGTATTGTGGGGTCTTTTGACTGCAGTTCCTTTTTTTGGGGGGGGGGGGGGGGTGTCTGCTTTTCTTGGTTAAGGATCTATTTTTCCCATTGCATTCTAAAGACAATTGATTTAACATGTATACTATAGCTTCTTGGACACGCAGAGAATCTGTAATTTAAAAAAAAAAGTGCCCCTGGGGGTACTCACCCCGGGAGGGGGAAGGCTTCTCTGTCCTCCTGTGTAGCCTCGATCCAGCACTAGCTCCCCCTGAAAATCCTATGCGCACAGGCGCTGTATCGTCTGCAGCACGCAGCGATATTTACCTTAGGGATCAAACGCAGGTGCAGTACCATCTTTCTCCTCGGGCTTAGATGGAAATAGCCGAGCCCGATCGGGACCACTCTACTGTGCAGACAGCTACAATGGGGCCCGGGGGCAAAAATAACTTGGGCCCCTCCTAGCACAGCCCCATCCCCTGCCATTTCACCACCCTGGGCCCTCAAGCTGACTGCCAAGTACCATTCCAACATGCCACCCCCCCCCCCCCCAGCGGTCACACATTATCATTAGGTGTCCACCATATGTCCCCAAAACCATTGTTGGGGTCCCCATTATTCCTATTCTCTCTTACCCTACAAATTCAGAGTGTACACGTAGCCGAGTCTCATGTAATCCATGCAGGACACAGGAGGCGGCACTGTACTCTATGTTCTGGACTTCTCTTCCTCATTCCTTGCAGACATGAATAGAGTCACCATAGCTGGAGAGGAGGGGGGGGGGACACCTTGGGTGACCACCATAGGCTCTGGGGCAATTGCCCCCTTTGTCTCTATAGAAGCACCGGCCCTGTGTGCAAGCACTAGATGCCTGCGCAGTACAGTGGACGCGATTGGGCTTCGCTATCTCCGCTGGAGCCCGGGAGGGGGGGGTAGATGGTACTGCTGCTGTCCGTGGGGTCCCAGCGCTGTATCCGTGCTGCACAGGAGGATGGTGAAGCCTCATTAGGATCCAGAGGTTTCCCCCTCCCGAGGTAAGTACCCCCCCAGGGGCACTTTTTTTTTTACAGATTCTCTTTAAAATGGCCTTTTTTATGAACTGTAACAAGGGCTTATCTTTGGAGTAGGGCTTATATCTCATAATCATAATCATAGGGATTATACCTCATAATCCTGAAAAATCATGCTAGGGTTTATTTTCAGGGGAAAGGGGGTACTTCTGCACTAAACTGTCTGACTACAGTACTTGGAAACTACAGAGGATAAAACAAATGGGTCACATGACGCCAGAACTGTTTTGTTTAAAAAAAAAAGTGAAATGTTTTTCCCAGTGCAGGAAACTTATACACACTGACTCACTGTATATGAATATGTATGGGTTTATAAACACATCTACGTCACACCTGTGTTCCAGAAGTGGAAATGGTTATGACATGGTAGTAGTTTGTCAGTGTGAATCACAGAGCTGTGAGTGGAGGTGATCATGTAGAGTACACCGAGGCTCTCACACACTCTGATTCACAGCAGTACAGTTCACCCAGTACTCCATGCCAAGATCAGGTGACTCATGAAGGTGTGTACTGAGCAGGGAAAGAAAATAGCACATTAATCCAGAGATTACAGCAACAACACAGAAAAAAGGCACTCATTTCCTAAGTCTGGTGCATTTCTGTAGCTGATCACACCACCGGAAGTGTGCCTGGCTACAGACCACCGGAAATCTGCCTGGCTAGAGGCCACCAGAACTCTGCCTGGCTACAGACCATCTGAACTCTGCCTGGCTACAGACCACCAGAAGTCTGCCTGGCTACAGACCACCGGAAGTGTGCCTGGCTACAAACCGCCGGAGGTGTGCCTGGCTACAGACCACCGGAAGTGTGCCAGGCTACAGACCACCGGAAGTGTGCCAGGCTACAGACCACCGGAAGTGTGCCAGGCTACAGACCACCAGAAGTCTTCCTGGCTACAGACCACCAGAAGTGTGCCAGGCTACAGACCACCGAAAGTGTGCCAGGCTACAGACCATTGGAAGTCTGCCTGGCTACAGACCACCGGAAGTCTGCCTGGCTACAGACCCCCGGAAGTGTGCCAGGCTACAGACCACCGGAAGTGTGCCAGGCTACACACCACCGGAAGTCTGCCTGGCTACAAACCACCAGAAGTGTGCCAGGCTACAGACCACCAGAAGTCTTCCTGGCTACAGACCACCAGAAGTGTGCCAGGCTACAGACCACCGAAAGTGTGCCAGGCTACAGACCATTGGAAGTCTGCCTGGCTACAGACCACCGGAAGTCTGCCTGGCTACAGACCCCCGGAAGTGTGCCAGGCTACAGACCACCGGAAGTGTGCCAGGCTACAGACCACCAGAAGTGTGCCAGGCTACACACCACCGGAAGTGTGCCAGGCTACACACCACCGGAAGTCTGCCTGGCTACAAACCACCAGAAGTGTGCCTGGCTACAGACCACTGGAAGTGTGCCTGGCTACAGACCACCGGAAGTCTGCCTGGCTACAGACCACCGGAAGTCTGCCTGGCTACAGACTACCAGAACTCTGACTGGCTACAGACCACCGGAAGTCTGCCTGGCTACTGACCACCGGAGTGTGCCAGGGTACAGACCACTGGAAGTCTGCCTGGCTACAGACCACCGGAAGTGTGCCAGGCTACAGACCACCGGAAGTATGCCAGGCTACAGACCACTAGAAGTGTGCCTGGCTACAGACCCCCGGAAGTCTGCCTGGCTACAGACCACCAGAAGTCTGCCTGGCTACAGACCACCAGAAGTTTGCCTGGCTACAGGCCACCATAAGTCTGCCTGGCTACAGACCACTCACTGCTTGAATTGAAAGATAGCCACACACCAATGGGCAAAAGCCCAGTGCCATTCCTGATCAAATTGCCAAACAGGGGCAGCCAGTAGATGAACCACTCTAGCAACAACTTATTCAGAGTTATGGTGGCCATACATCTAGCGATTTTGCATCCTGATTGACCATCCCATTCAAATCGGATAAAAATCGGTTCCTCAACCTGGCCACCTGATTGATGATTCAATCAATTTTGGGTTGAATGCATGCTGCTGGAAAATCTTGGTCCAAAGTGCTCGTTTGGGTGTGTGGCGGTATTGGGATAACCTATGTACGCAATGGACACCCGGCTGCTGTCCCCCAAGTGTAAAATGTCCCCCTCAATGCATGTGCTGTGTAAGTTCTCCCTAGCCCCCTGGCAGGACTACTAGCGTCATTCGTTGTCACCCCGTTACCGAGTGCCTGGACCACATGGCACCAGGCGCATGTGTATGATGTTGCACACGCTCCACGTGGCACACACGCCCCGTGGTACAGCGCATGCGATAATGGGGTGACTTTGAAGGATGCTGGGAGTCATGCCAGTGGGACAGGTGAGTATTTACACAGCTCGGGGGACATTTAACAGGATGTTAACAATATGTCTGCTTCCATGAAAGCAGGAAATAGAAATGTTGCAAATTTATTGCAGGATTTGTATCAGCTGTTTTTCCTTTAAAGGTTATTATGTTGTTGCTTATCTTTTGGAACAGAGTTGAAGTTCTGAGTTCAGGTCTGCTTTAAAGACCGAGTTCCACGCAGCGCCGGTTCTAGACTTTTTGCCGCATGAGGCAAACTTGTGAAGATGCCGCCCCCAACCCCCCCCTCCCCCCCCCGATAGGTAGTATAATTGCCCCCAGTATAGGCAGCCTGGAGGGGGTAGCCAGCAGGAAGGGGGAGCAGTGGGCACAGTGGCAGGAAGGGGAGGTCAGACTCCCCCCCCCCTCACCTGGGTCCCCCCATCTGCTCTCCCCCTCCAGCTATTACCGCAGTGTAGTAGGCAGCCGGCGGGGACATGATGTCTCACCTCCTGTTGTGTTCCGGCTTGCGTTCCATCTCTTGTCACTTCCTGCAATGCCGTCCACTGTACAGTACAGTGGGCGCCCCCCCCCCCCACCACCACACACACTACACACACACTTCTGCCGCCTGAGGCCTGAGGCACCCGCCTCACCCCGCCTCATGGGCGGCCTGGAGCTGGTTCCATGCTCCCCATGGTTTGTATATACTGTACAGTACAGTGGGCGCCGCCTCTCCTCCCCCCCCCCACACACACTTCTGCCGCCTGAGGCACCCGCCTCACCCCGCCTCATGGGCGGCCTGGAGCTGGTTCCATGCTCCCCATGGTTTGTATATACTGTACAGTACAGTGGGCGCCACCCCCCACCCCCACACACACACTTCGGCCGCCTGAGGCACCCGCCTCACCCCGCCTCATGAGCGGCCTGGAGCTGGTTCCATGCTCCCCATGGTTTGTATATACTGTACAGTACAGTGGGCGCCACCTCCCTCCCCACACACACACACTTCTGCCGCCTGAGGCACCCGCCTCACCCCGGCCTCATGGGCGGCCTGGAGCTGGTTCCATGCTCCCGATGCAGGGGCGTAGCAATAGGGGTTGCAGAGGTTGCGACCGCATCGGGGC
The DNA here is from genome assembly GCF_040937935.1 of Hyperolius riggenbachi. Taxonomy (NCBI): domain Eukaryota; kingdom Metazoa; phylum Chordata; class Amphibia; order Anura; family Hyperoliidae; genus Hyperolius; species Hyperolius riggenbachi. The sequence goes on from NC_090649.1 coordinate 106,128,122, forward strand.
CCTTGGGCCAGAGGGGCCCCGAAAGACCCTCCCTTAACTGCAGTTTTAGCTCTCTATTGGTTCTGTGTTCATAATAATGACTTCTATAGATAATTTGAACAGTGGTAATCATTAGCAAACTGTTCCCCACCCCTTCTAGCACCTCTGACACTGTAGCTGCCATTGGCAGGTTTTGGTGCGCCGTATCAATTGTTACGTATAGAGTGTTTGGGGGCCCCAATGTAAGACTTGCATCGGGGCCCACAGCTCCTTAGCTACGCCACTGTCCCCATGGTTTGTATATACTGTACAGTACAGTGGGCGCCACCCCCCCCACACACACACACTTCTGCCGCCTGAGGCACCCGCCTCACCCCGCCTCATGGGCGGCCTGGAGCTGGTTCCATGCTCCCCATGGTTTGTATATACTGTACAGTACAGTGGGCGCCACCCCCCCCCCCCCCACACACACACACACACTTCTGCCGCCTGAGGCACCCGCCTCACCCCGCCTCATGGGCGGCCTGGAGCTGGTTCCATGCTCCCCATGGTTTGTATATACTGTACAGTGGGGTATAATACTGTAGTGTGCTGCATTACCTGGGCCTATTTTTAACATTGAGTCTCAAGCAAGCAGAAACTACACTTATCTAGCATTAGAAGATCCCCATCAGCGCTGGATAACCAAGACTACTGTATTCATTTACAAAATGACTAGTATATGAAGGTATTTGTAATATACATTTTGTATATGTACGTTTAGTAGCCTGAAAAGGCTGTGGGGACTATCTATTCATGGTAGTAACAGGTCATTGGGAAGATACTATGAGAGGATGTCAACACTCATAACATGTTTTCTGTTTGGTGACACTTGTGGTAATGTTTGTATCTTTTATTACATATGTAATCTTTTCATTGGACAACATATAATTAACCATTTCAAAATATGTACAGTAGGTGAACGCCTGTAGCTCCTGAAACCACTTGTCCCAGTTCTGCAATAAAACAGAAATACAGTATCTGCTGTTCCTGACCAGTTCAGTAGAAGACTTGATTTTTTGTGTGACTTCCTTATTAGAGCAATACAAATGTCAATAACTTCCTGTTACGCCTCACATAGTAATTTGCCTCAAAAGCAAGCAGTATTTCCAGTAACTGGTTTATTGAGTTATAATGAGTTCCAAATAGCCCTCCTCCCAGCTTAGGGCCGGTTCACAATTGCGGTTCCCTGCCAAACGGACCGGGTGACCTGACCGGATCCGGACCGGATCCGGATCGGAACCGTACGGTTCTGATCCGGATCCGATCCGGATCCGGTCAGGTTGCATCAGGTGTTCATCAGGATGCGATCTGGATCCGTTTGGCAAAAGATAGTAGAAACCGAATAAAAATGTTGGGGTCTGGGAGGTCAGCAGAAGGTGGACCTGTGGAATCAGGCCCTCCGCTGTTTAGCACTCACCTCCACCTCCGACATACTGCCAACATCTCCAGCACGTTTAAAGTCACTGCTGCTCCACTCCAAAATGCTTGCCCATGTGTCCCCATCCAAAATCGCCGCTACAATACGCATAGGAAGTGGGGTAGAACATCCGGATTTTTAGCCAGTGTGTTGTGCGCTCTCCGGTTCTCATTGGTTTGTATTGGCCGGATGGTGCAGTCCGGCTCCGCTCCGGATACGGCTGCCGGAGGAGCCGGACCAAAAAATAGCGCATGTTGGGTCTTATGCCGGAGTCCGGATCCGGTCCGGATCTGGTCCGGACGAAACGGACACATGTGAACGGACGCATAGGCTTTCATTGCTATGCCGTGCGTCTGTTCCGTCCGTTCTGCATGCGGTCCGGCTCCGGCACAGCGATTCCGGACGGCGACCGCTAATGTGAACCGGGCCTTAAAAAGCAAATAGATCTCACCAAGATTAACAAATTACACTTTCATCACAGTTAGCACGAAAGACATGCATACATATAGTACTGTATAATAGAATGGACAATGATCTTGTGTTGGAATAATACATTTTAACACAAGGTGAGGCTGCTTAATTTTATGTACTAGCAATTCAGCTTTTACATAGTTAAAGCGGATCCGAGATGAAAAACTAAATATAACAAGTGACTTGTCTATATATCTTATCTAAAGTTTAGATAGTTTACACAGCAAATCTATCTTCAAACAGCTTCAACAGTATATTAATATTTTTTCCTGTGATACAATGGGAGCAGACATGTTTTCTGCTTGTCACTATTACACAATTACACACACAGGCAAGCTTATCTGTATCTAGGCATGCTAATCTGCATATTTTGTGAAAACTCCACTCTTATCTCCTCCATTACACAGGCAACTGATCTGTATCTGCACTGCAGCTCTCAGATGGTGAAAACTCTGCCTCTGAAATCTATAGCTAGTAACACCTTTTTCACCTGCCCAGACTGAAATCCCACAATCCTTTGCAAGCGCCAAGGCACTCTGGAGAAGCTGTGGGTGTGGTTTGTTTAGTTTATAGGAAATTAGGGTATTAAAACAAAACAAAACAAGTATTTGGCTTGAGGAATGCCCTATAAACTATATGTAAGGAACACAATTATGCAAGGAGTAAAAGTTCATCTCGGATCCACTTTAAAATACTACATTACCTTATCAACAGCTGTACTAGGTTAGGATGCTTAAATGACACCTAAACTGACTCACTGGTATGTGGAGGCTGCCATATTTATTTCCTTTTAAACCATACCAGTTGCCTGGCAGTCCTGCTAATCTCTTTAGCTGCACTAGTATCTGGATCACACACCTGGAACAAGCATGCAGCTTGCAAATGATGTCCAACTAGATTAAGTCGATCTTCAGCCAGAAACATCTGACCTGCATGCTTGTTCAGGGTCTATGGCTAAAACTATAAGGCTACATTTACTACAATGGACCTGCATTGTATTCCTTGTCACAGCAGGAATGCAATGCAACAAATTAGGACAACAGCGCCACATATTATGCTCACTCTGCGTTGGGTACAGTGAAAGTACGATGCCGCAACCCGTCATAACGTAACACTCCAGCCACATAGTCACATAGGCAGTGCAATGCACCACTGTAATCGTGGCCTTAGAAGCGGAGGATCAGCGGGACTGCCAGGCAACTGGTATTGTTTAAAAGGAAATAAAAATGGCAGCCTCCATATTACTCTCACTTCAGGTGGCCTTCTTGCACTTTCACCTGTGATATAGACACTATACAATAATAGGACTTAAAGAGACACTGAAGCGGAAAAAAAATTATGATATTATGATTTGTATGTGTAGTACAGCTAAGAAATAAAACATTAAGATCAGATACATCAGTCTAATTGTTTCCAGTACGGGAAGAGTTAAGAAACTCCAGTTGTTGTCTCTATGCAAAAAAGCCATTAAGCTCTACGACTTTCAAAGCCGTGGAGAGGGCTGTTTTCTGACTTTTATTATCTCAACTGTTCCTGAACTATTTACTTTTTCTCTGCCAGAGGAGAGGTCATTAGTTCACAGACTGCTCTGAAAGACTCAGTTTGAATGCTGAGTGTTGTGTAATCTGCACATATTATAGAATAATGCAATGTTAGAAAAAACACTATATTCCTGAAAATAAAAATATGAGAATATTTTCTTTGCTGCTAATCTTCTAGTAATTATTCATAGTACACAACCAATTCACTATATCATATTTTTTTTTCGCTTCAGTGTCTCTTTAAAGCACTAGAGACAACACAACCTGAGTGTGGTTTACGGTTACTGGTAAGGGATAGGCATGGTTTATTAGTGTTTGGAGACAGGGTAGCACTGTAACCTGTGAATGTTAAAGTGTAACTGTCAGGGATAAAATAAAAAATTAATTCTTTATTTTTATCTGGTAAATAAGTAATAAGGATGCTAACCAGGCAATCCAAAAGTTAAACTCACTATTACTTTTATTTTCCATAAAACATCATTCCCCAGTTTCCCTGGCTCTTATTTGGTACATCTGCCGCACAAAGGAAGGTGCAGGGCATGCTGCGTTTTATTTTTTTCTTCTTTACTTTCCCCTCAGACATAACTAATGCATCCTGATTGGCTGAAGCCTCTTTCCCTCCCGTTTTCCCCTCCCACACCTCTGTTCCTCTCTGATTGGCCAATATTTCTCATGCTGAGACAATGCACTTTCTACTGCAGAGCTGGGTGGGAATGCCTGAAGACTGGGAGGGGGCAATGATACACAGACAGAGTAAGGGAGGAAATGATGTTAAGATTGGCTTCAAGATAGACACAGTCAAAATGGAAAATACTAAGAAGGATTTTCTCTTTTTTTTTTTACTATAGAAAATCGCTAAAATCAAAATGTGGACAGTGCAATACATATGTTATGTAAGTAGAGCAACTATTTATCTACTTATATATGTGGGCTTTTTTCTGGCATAGTATGGCTGACAGCTCCTCTTTAATGGAGTAAAATCTGCTCATAACTAACCCAATAGAAATGTTTTCCCATAGTAGCATGTAAAGGGTAAAAGGAAGCAACAATTCTAAAGATTCCAGTAGTCTCAAATGAAAATAGAGCTCAGCAGACCCAGAGTCGGATCAATACTTTTTTTCCCCCCAGGCTAACTTTCCTGTGCTTCCTCTCCATCCCATGTGCCGCCTCCCTTTCCCATGCATTTCACCCTACCTTGCCTATACAGCAGCTGTACCTTGTGTAACTGCAGTCCTATATGTGTCACAGTCCCCCTCTCATTCTATGTGCAGCCCCCTTCACAAGTGTAAAAGCCCCTTCTACATTTACAGTTGTACCAGTCTTCCAAGAAACACCAACACTGCATAAACACACAGCTTCCACCCCACACTCACACTAAGTTCCCCTCTTCCAAGTGCACCCCTTATTTGCAGCCTCCTTGTGTGCGCAGAATGTTCCTTCCTGTCCTACATCCCCCTTATTCCTTGCCAAACTCCCACCTTGGGCAGACGCCGCATCCTCAGCAGCCCCAGCTTAGCCTTTGTGCCTTCACCAGAATCCAGCCCTCAGCAGACTTGGGCATCCTTGCTATTAATAGAGCTAAAGAAACAGAATTGGTGCAGTGGCATACTGTATGTCCAGAGAGTTTCAAAATGAAATCCTTGCATCACAGCAGTAATACAAGACCAGTGGACGAAATCAGTTTTCATGTATCGGTCATCTTCATTTTTAAAAGTTTCTCTGATTCACAGTTAAGAGACTTATGTGCAGTTTGTTTTCTTACCTCTTTTCTTTGCAAACTTTCCAGAAGTTGTATTTCAGACATGACTGTGCTGAGGCAGCAGAGTACCAAGAAGAGATTCCCCAGGGAGATCCTTTTGTTAAGTTAGCCAAGCCACAGAAATTACTTCTACTGCACAGACAGACTGTTCTTTTAAAATGAACTTGAAACTGATTTTACCATTAAAGTGGACCTGAACTCTTGCGAAGCACTGAAGGAAAACAGAGAGAAATCCACCCTGTATGTATTTAGAGAGTTTAGCCTGTTTAATTCTCCCTCATTTGTGTCTAATACTACTGGCCGTGATCACTGCTAGCAAGCTAATCACAGCGCTCCGTGACTCAGCCAGGAACGATCGCACATGCATGCGCGCATTCCCTGCTAATCTCCGCCTCCAGGACTTGACACCTTTCGGCGTTAGGTGGTCCTCGGGCTGCCACCTTGCGACGGCCGGTGTTGGGCGATCGTAAGGTGGTTAAAGTAAACCTGAATTATTGCAAAGGACAGAAGGTAAACATAGAGAAATACACCCTGTATGTATTTAGAGAGTTTAGCCTGTCCCTCTCATCTGTGACTAACCACAACTGTAATTTGATCGCTCAGCTGTATCAACTGGCTGCCTAGCAGACCAGCTAATTTGTGAACACAGGACGTTAACCCTATGTTTGCTTCCAAGAAAGCAAGAAGTAGACACAATGCAAATTTATTGCAGTATTTCTAACAGCTGTAACAAACAAATGTTCTTTTCTTTAAAGTGAATGGGAACCGCATTTAAAAATAAATGAAGCAAATACTTACCTAAGGAGAGGGAAGGCTCTGGGTCGTATAGAGCCTTCCGTCTCCTCTCTCGGTGCTCTCTATCCTGTGCTGGCTCCACCCCGTTTCAATCCCCCACCGAAAGGGTATTTGGAAGTCTTCGGGAGCCGTGTCCTCCAGAAGATGTGTGGCTCCATACTGCACAGGCGTGAGCGTGCAAGAAAGCGTGCTTGCGCAGGCGCAGTACAGGGCTGCCCTTCTTCAGGAGCATTCGGGCTCCCTGAAGACGTCTGAAGCCTCTTTCGGCCGGGTAAAGCAGTATTTGATTAAATCAGTCAAATACTGCTACCGGGCGAGCCAGGACTGGAACGAGGGGACCAGGAGAGGAACCGAAAGGCTCTATAGGACCCAGAGCCTTCCCTCTCCTTGGGTAAGTATCTATCTCATTTTTTTAAATGCGGTTCCCATTCGCTTTAAAGGTTATTATGCTGTTGCTTATCTTTTAGAGCAGAGAGGAAGTTCTGAGTTCAGGTCCGCGTTAACCAACATGCTGCACATGGTTCGTAGCGCAGCTTTGGGGATTAGGAAAACGTTGCCCAGTTGTGTGCGACAAGCTACCATCACAGAGGCAGTGTCATGATTGCTGATCAGAGATCACACATGTAGCCATGCCCTATGAGACTGTACTCAAACAAAAGAGAATCTCTACAGAAGGAAAAAGTCAAGAATAATTAGAGAAAATGTAATTACCCACAATGTGTCCCTGGGGTGGTTTATCACAAGTGCAATTAGGAAGTCAGCAGAACTGATGTAATTAGTGGTGAATAATTATGCTAACTGCAGGTGATGTATTTACATAGCCAGGTGAGTAGGTGCTGGCCAGTACAGCTAATGAAGTTAGTAAACTAATAGTATCAAGCCTGGCTTCACACCTTTCTATTTTTCTTTGTGTTTTCTGCTTAGGAAAACTGAGAACTAATGTTAATCTGTGGGCTAGTTCACACTTGAATGTGTTTTTCACATGCAGAACAACAACTGACAGCAAAGCAGCTCTGTCAGAAAGGACAGGTGTTGATTCATGGTGGTCATAATCGCCTCCAATTATCTAGATGTGAGAGCCCAGGAGTCCAATGGTGCAGTATCGTTTATAAAAATTGGGTACGTTATAATGTAAGTCTTATACTCACAAGGATGGGTTGCAATAATCTGCAACCACCATTCAGGTTTACGGGAAAGCTGTGGTCAGTCGCACTCCTTGGGTTTATTGGAAAATATAAGGCCCCGAAGGGTTAGGCTCGTCTAAGTAGTCTGTAGGAGCCGCCGTAAATATCTATTTACAAAATTATATCTAGGAGTGTATGCATCACACTCGGGCGATTCTTCAGCGATTTGCGATCAGCAAAGCGCTGCTACAATGTATCCCTATGGATACATTCACACTGCAGCGGTTGTGATTTCAATTAATCTCAAATGCACTACATGCAGCGTTTCGGGGGCGATTGCTCTGTGGCTCTCGTTCCATCACAAGCGCAAATTGCGCTACATCGCGAGATTTTACTTAAAATCGCAGAGCCGAACGCGGGCTAGCGATGCTCCAAGCGCGGAGTGTGAACTAGCCCTTAAAGACAAACCACAAAGTAAGTATACATATTATTCATGCATGTAAGACAACGCGTTTCACGGGTGCTGGCCCGCTTCTTCAGGTCAATACAAAAGTGCCTATAACAGTGATGGCTGACCTTGGCACTCCAGCCGTGACAAAACTACAAATCCCATCATGCCTCTGCCTCCCTGAGTTATGCTTAAAGCTGTCAGAGTATTGGCAATGCCTCATGGGACTTGTAGTTCCACCACAGCTGGAGTGCCAAGGTTTGCCATCACTGACGTATAACAAAAAGATATAGATAAATGTTCCATTTGCTCACAGACCGTGGTACAGTTCTAATAGCGTTACAGGTGTAATATTATAGAACATCTCTTTAGTAAGCATTAAAAACCATAGTTCTATACATATCATTCCATGATATTAAAACCACACAAGGGTTACAATCGTGATCCAGGACTTGGTGACAATTTGTGATATCGTAAAGTCCTGTATTTATTTATCTAGTTATAAACAGTCCACAATCCTGTAGATAATTAGAAAACATTCAATCATTGCTCTGCTACAAAAACCATATACATTAAATGATAAACAAATATAAAACATTAATATGCATAAAGTGACACATACATATAGATACAGTGGAGGAAATAATTATTTGACCCCTCACTGATTTTGTAAGTTTGTCCAATGACAAAGAAATGAAAAGTCTCAGAACAGTATCATTTCAATGGTAGGTTTATTTTAACAGTGGCAGATAGCACATCAAAAGGAAAATCGAAAAAATAACCTTAAATAAAAGATAGCAACTGATTTGCATTTCATTGAGTGAAATAAGTTTTTGAACCTCTACCAACCATTAACCTGCCTGGCGTTCTATTAAGATCGCCAGGCAGGCTGCGGAAGGGTTTTTTTTTAATAAAAAAAAAACTATTTCATGCAGCCAACTGAAAGTTGGCTGCATGAAAGCCCACTAGAGGGCGCTCCGGAGGCGTTCTTCCGATCACCTCCGGCGCCCAGAATAAACAAGGAAGGCCGCAATGAGTGGCCTTCCTTGTTTTGCTTACATTGTCGCCATAGCTACGAGCGGAGTGACGTCATCGACGTCAGCCGACGTCCTGACGTCAGCCGCCTCCGATCCAGCCCTTAGCGCTGGCCGGAACTTTTTGTTCCGGCTACGCTGGGCTAAGTCGGCTGGGGGGACCCTCTTTCACCGCTGCTCGCGGCGGATCGCCGCGGAGCGGCGGCGATCAGGCAGCACACGCGGCTGGCAAAGTGCCGGCTGCGTGTGCTGCTTTTTATTTGAGCCAAATCGGCCCAGCAGGGCCTGAGCGGCAGGCTCCGGCGGTACTGGACGAGCTGAGCTCGTCCAGACCGCCCAGTAGGTTAAAGGACTTACGAGGCCAAATTCTGCCCCCAAAACCTTAAAAAAGTTAACTACCTGCATGAGTTTGTATGGCACGGAGGACGCCGTCCGCGCCCTCCGTGCCGTTACGCCTGGTCCCCTCTGCGCAATAGCCCCCCGAAAGGCTGCGACCCCACGGTCCGGGTCGGGATCTCCAGCCTGCAGAAAGATGGCCGCCGGAGCTGGCCACGGCTGCGCAGTCCGCATAGCCGCTACTACGGCTGCGCAGCTCTAGGGCCAACCCTCCGATCCACGCTGCCTTTTACGTGGATCAAACTCAAACTCATGCAGGTAGTTAACTTTTTTTAGGTTTTGGGGGCAGAATTTGGCCTCTTAAGTCCTTTAAGAGTTCTGGCTCCCACAGAGTGGTTCGACACTTCTACTCAATTAGTCACCCTTATTAAGGACACCTGTCTTAACTAGTCACCTGTATAAAAGACACCTGTCCACAGAATCAATCAATCAAGCAGACTCCAAACTCTCCAACATGGGAAAGACCAAAGAGCTGTCCAAGGATGTCAGAGACAAAATTGTAGATCTGCACAAGGCTGGAATGGGCTACAAAACCATTAGCAAGAAGCTGGGAGAGAAGGTGACAACTGTTGGTGCGATTGTTCGAAAATGGAAGGAGCACAAAATGACCATCAATCGACCTCGCTCTGGGGCTCCATGCAAGATCTCACCTCATGGAGTGTCAATGGTTCTGAGAAAGGTGAAAAAGCATCCTAGAACTACACGGGAGGAGTTAGTGAATGACCTCAAATTAGCAGGGACCACAGTCACCAAGAAAACCATTGGAAACACATTACACCGCAATGGATTAAAATCCTGCAGGGCTCGCAAGGTCCCCCTGCTCAAGAAGGCACATGTGCAGGCCCGTCTGAAGTTTGCCAATGAACACCTGAATGATTCTGTGAGTGACTGGGAGAAGGTGCTGTGGTCTGATGAGACCAAAATAGAGCTCTTTGGCATTAACTCAACTCGCTGTGTTTGGAGGAAGAAAAATGCTGCCTATGACCCCCAAAACACCGTCCCCACCGTCAAGCATGGGGGTGGAAACATTTTGCTTTGGGGGTGTTTTTCTGCTAAGGGCACAGGACAACTTAATCGCATTAACGGGAAAATGGACGGAGCCATGTATCGTGAAATCCTGAACGACAACCTCCTTCCCTCTGCCAGGAAACTGAAAATGGGTCGTGGATGGGTGTTCCAGCACGACAATGACCTAAAACATACAGCAAAGGCAACAAAGGAGTGGCTCAAGAAGAAGCACATTAAGGTCATGGAGTGGCCTAGTCAGTCTCCGGACCTTAATCCAATAGAAAACCTATGGAGGGAGCTCAAGCTCAGAGTTGCACAGAGACAGACTCGAAACCTTAGGGATTTAGAGATGATCTGCAAAGAGGAGTGGACCAACATTCCTCCTAAAATGTGTGCAAACTTGGTCATCAATTACAAGAAACGTTTGACCTCTGTGCTTGCAAACAAAGGTTTTTCCACTAAGTATTAAGTCTTTTATTGTTAGAGAGTTCAAAAACTTATTTCACTCAATGAAATGCAAATCAGTTGCTATCTTTTATTTAAGGTTATTTTTTCGATTTTCCTTTTGATGTGCTATCTGCCACTGTTAAAATAAACCTACCATTGAAATGATACTGTTCTAAAGCAGGCCATACACTGGCTCGATTCACGGCCGTTTCGACAGCAGATCCGATCCTGGGATCGAATCTGCTGCCAATCGCTTGCGCTAAACGCACCCGCCGATCCGATTCCCTCCCGAAATCGGATCAGTCCGTCGATCGCGCCGTGCGGGAAATTACCCTCGATCGCCCGGCGGTAGGAGCGCGTCGCTTGCGGCGTACGATTCGGGCCCGATCCGAGCATGTATACATTACCTGAAGCTGGCTCCGGGGTCCTCTTCTCCTCGCTGCACCGCATTTCCGCATGTCCCAGTGTACGCTTATACTTCCTGTGTCACTCCGGTGACCAGGAAGTTGAAATAGAGGGCGCTCTATTTGAACTTCCTGGTCACGGAGTAACACAGGAAGCGCCGGGATGGAGCAAGAACAGCGGTGCGGTGCAGTGCGGAGAAGACGCCCGGGAGCCAGCCTCAGGTAATGTATACGGGGGGGGGGGGGGGGACAGGCGGCAGGAGCAGCTGAACAGATTGTGATCGGTTTCAGGCTGAAATCGATTCACAATCTGTTTGCAGTAAAGGCAGCCATACGATCCCTATCTGATCAGATTCGATCAGATAGGGATCTGTCAGCTGGTCGATCTAATGGCACATCGACCAGTGTATGGCCACCTTAAGACTTTTCATTTCTTTGTCATTGGACAAACTTACAAAATCAGTGAGGGGTCAAATAATTATTTCCTCCACTGTATATGCATACAGGGCGCACAATATGGTAAATAAACCTAAAAATAGAGAACAACTGATATAAAGTTCTGGATAGTTTACACAGAAAGTGCTTAGCATAAAGTGCATAATGTAAAGTGCATGGAGTTGGTATGGAATATGCTTTGCATAAAGTGCATAACGTAAAGTGCAAGGAGTAGGTATAGACAGTACTTAGCATTATGTAAAGTACTTATTGGCAAAGGCGCTCTCATCTGGGGTATGACTGTTGGGCTGTTATTGTGCAGTTGACAGCGTGTGTACAACATCGTTTCAACGAGGTACTTGTTTTGCCAAGTACAAACTTCTGACTGCATTTGAGGTGATATCATTATCTTTTGTTTACATTCCTCTGTTGTTTCAATTAGTATCCAGCCAACACCATACTGAAACTGAACTGCTCACATTATAGAACCAGAGAGACCTGAGAAATGATGATCACTGGATACATTATAATATATAAATGCAGTAGCTATGCAGTAAAATATCAATGGCAGCTTTCAGAGCAGATAAACTATACTTTGGGAATTTGTAAACAGATAATATTACTTGTGCACAAAAGCAAATATGATAATTGTATGGGTAATGAAAAGTAGGAAAACACATTTTTATTGAATGTTATGTCTGAGTTTTATCCCACTTTATACATAAATAAATGACAACCAACAAGGCCACTCAGAGAAAAAAGGGTAGGAAGGTTACAAAACTGAATGATTCTGAAGATGTATACAGTGGGATGCGAAAGTTCGGGCAACCTTGTTAACTGTCATGATTTTCCTGTATAAATCGTTGGTTGTTGCAATAAAAAAAATGTCAGTTAAATATATCATATAGGAGACAAACCCAGTGATATTTGAGAAGTGAAATTAAGTTTATTGGATTTACAGTAGGTGCGCAATAATTGTTTAAATAAAATTAGGCAGGTGCATAAATTTGTGCACTGTTGTCATATTATTAATTCCAAAACCTTTAGAACTAATTATTGGAACTCAAATTGGCTTGGTAAGCTCGGTGACCTCTGACCTACATACACAGGTGAATCCAATTATGAGAAAGAGTATTTAAGGGGGTCAATTTTAAGTTTACCTCCTCTTCTAATTTTCTCTGAAGAGCAGCAACATGGGGGTCTCAAAACAACTCTCAAATGGCCTGAAGACAAAGATTGTTCACCATTATGGTTACATCAAGAAGTTTTAACCACTTGAGGACCGCAGTGTTAACCCCCCCCCCCCCCCCCCCCCCAGAGACCAGGCACTTTTTCTTAAAATTGGCCACTGCAGCTTTAAGGCCAAGCTGCAGGGCCGCACAACACAGCACACCAGTGATTCCTCCCCCCTTTTCTCCCTACCAACAGAGCTCTCTGTTGGTGGGGTCTGATCGCTCCGCTCTGTGTTTATTTTTTTTTCAAATAAATATTTATTTGTTTTTTTTTTGTAATATTTATTGATATTTTATTGTTATTTGTTTTTCAATATCCCCTCCCTCCCCCCAGCCGGCCAATCACGGCGTTTGGCTGTCATAGGCTTCTGCCTATGAGAGCCGATCGCTGTCTTGTCCCCGAGGGGGACAGCCGTGTCACACGGCTGTCCCCAGTACAGCGCTTCTGCTGATCGCAGCGATGTACATGTAAATACACGGTGTAACAGTGGAGACTGAAGGCGGAGCTCCGCTCCGCCCACCAAGCGGGAGATGCGTGCGCTGCCTGTGAGCAATCTCCTGCAAACCGCTGCCCCAGGACTTTACGCCAATCAGCGTTAGCTGGTCTTGGGGCTGCCGCCGCGGCCACGCCCATCGGCATGACGTGGTCGGCAAGCGGTTAAATCAGGATGATTTAAAACTTCTTGCTTTTACTGATGGCTAACATGGTACAATACCCTACTGCTACTATTATGGTTACATGGTTAAGGGGAAGGATACAGCAAGCTGTCTCAGAGATTTCAGCTGCCTGTTTCCAAAGTTAGAACCATACTGAGGAAATGGAAGACCACAGGCTCAGTTCAAGTTAAGGCTCAAAGTGGAAGACCAAGAAAAATCTCGGTTAGACTTAGACAGAAGTGGCGAATGGTGAGAACAGTCAGAGTCAACCCACAGACCAGCACCAAAGAACTACAACATCATCTTGCTGCAGATGGAGTCACTGTTCATTGTTCAACCATTTGACACACTTTACACAAGGAGATGCTGTATGTGAGAGTGAAGCTTTGTCTCCGCCCACAGCACAAACAGAGCCGCTTGAGGTATGCTAAAGGACATGTGGACAAGCCAGTTTCATTCTGGAATAAGGTGCTGTGGACTGGTAAAACTAAAATTGAGTTATTTGGGCATAACAAGGGGCGTTATGCATGGAGGAAAAACAACACAGCATTCGAAGAAAAACACCTGCTACCTACAGTAAAATATGGTGGTGGTTACATAATGTTGTGGGGCTGTGTGGCCAGTGCAAGGACTGGGAATCTTGTCAAAGTTGAGGGACGCTTGGATTCCACTCAGTATCAGCAGATTCTGGAGACCAATGTCCAGAAATCAGTGACAAAGCTGAAACTGTGCCGGGGCTGGATCTTTCAACAAGACAGCGACCCTAAACACTGCTCAAAATCCACTAAGGCATTCATGCAGAGGAACAAGTACAACGTTCTGGAATGGCCATCTCAGTCCCCAAACCTGAATATAATTAAAAATCTGTGGTGGGAATTAAAGAGAGCTGTCCATGCTCGGAAGCCATCAAACCTGAATTAACTAGAGATGTTTTGTAAAGAGGAATGGTCCAAAATACCATCAAACAGAATCCAGACTCTCATTGGAACCTACAGGATGCGTTTAGAGGCTGTAATTTCTGCAAAAGGAGGATCTACTAAATATTGATTTAATTTCTGTTTTGTGGTGCCCAAATGTATGCACCTGCCTAATTTTGTTTAAACAATTATTACACACTTTCTGTAAATCCAATACACTTCATTTCACTTCTAAAATATCACTGTGTGGGTCTCCTATATGATATATCTAACTGACATTTTTTATCGTAACAATAAACAATGTATACAGGAAAGACATGACGATTAACAAGGTTGCCCAAACTTTTGCATCCCACTGTATATAAGCCTTTTACAGAAAGTCTTCTCTGTTAGGTCGTATTTCCACTGGGAGCCGTGTCTGTTTGCGATTCAGCCGCGACTCCCTTTCTGCTGTGTAGCCACGGGCAGAATTGCTAAGCCGTGCCACTCACCACTATAGTGATTCGGCTGTGTGCTGAAGAAATCTGCAGCATGCCATCCAGATTCTCACCGAAGTGCGATCTGTACGGCAAGCCACTGAAAAGATAGGCAGTGTTTCCCCACGTAGCTCGTCAGCAAATCTGTATATAGTGGAAACGAGCTCTACAGAGGTGTAAGGTTATGTTCCCACCTGTGCCGGATCACATGCGGACAGCGGGAGCAGTCAGTGTAGTGTCCGCTCCTATGGTCCGCTGTGGTCTGGTACATCCGGCTGGAGCACGGTGCAGATGCGCTACCACCATAGGCTATATGGTGAAGCCATCCGCCTGCCCGGGATTAAAGTAGACAGCACAAAAGTGCGGCCCACTTACCGCAACTGATCCCATGGATGACCAGGGCTGGATTTACCATAAGGCACTGTAGGCATGTGCCTACAAGTTCCTGATGATGGAAAGGTGGCTCACTCTGTTCCTCACTCCCTCCTTCCCTATGCAGAGTCCTGAGTGGAGTGTAAATGAGAGGTTACTCACTCAGCTCTCTGCATTCCACTGATGAGATCTCCCTTTAGTCGGGGGCACCTCTAGCTACCTAATTCTGAGGATAGCTCTGACTACCTAATACTTTGGGTCACCTCTAGCTACCTAATACTGAGGATAGCTCTGACTACCTAATACTAAGGGGCACCTGTAGCTCCCTATGACGGGCAAGGGAAGTATGGGAGAGGGGACAGCCAGTACACTTGCAGTTAGGGGCGTAACTAGAATTAAAAGGGCCCCCCTGCAAAAATAGTATCATAGGCCCTATTGGTCTCGGAACACCATGCGGGTCAAATGATCGGGAGTCTGTGAATGGCAGTAGAGAGTGCTGCTCAACATGACATGTTGCGGGGTTTCCCCCTTCCTCCGGTACACCTGAGAAAGGAGGAAACCTCGAAACATGTCATGTGGAGCAGCCTCATCGATTAAATGCAAGTTTAATTTCGCCAGTTGAGTGCCTCCTTCATTCTTTTTCTAGATTCCTGTATGTGGAGGTGGTGACCTACAGGATTGTGCATCAGTGGACCAGGCTACATTCCTGGGGAGAGGGAGTGTGCTGGGGTAAAACTTGATTCATCTGTGCCTTTAGGTTCCTGTGATGTAAATCCGGGTCTGCATGGATCCGTTGCAGAGTGACAAGTGTGAACGGCTCCTATTTATAAAATAGGAGCCATTCACTGTCAGTTTCGGGATGAGCAGAGAATGGAGAAAATATCAGTTCTCAGCTAATGGTATACAGCCTAATGATAAACATTCCCTATGGATCAGGCTGGGTGGTCAGTAATGTGTTATCAGCGGCTATATGCAGTGTTTATATAAACTTCCTGTACACTGAGCCCTGTGTGTCAGCCAAATGTTTTCTTTTCTCCAGTCTCACCACATGGTTATCAGACAGGCAGTAAAGATAATGTGAGAGGACAGAGCGCTCTGTCACACTTCTGCAGTGCTGATAATTAGCCCTGCATATGTTATCATACACGAGTGATTGCTGCATATTATCAGAATGCTAAAATGTCATAAACTGGATTGCTTGTGTTCATGATACAGGCCACAATATGGCCCCATCTATTGCAAGCATGAGAGCTGTCTCGGCTTTCATTAGCCAGTACAGTAGTTATATTTATACACAAATACTGTAATTCTTCTAATAGGTTAATTAGTTCCACCCAGGAGGTAGAAGTGGGCATTAGCAGCATATCACAGCTTCTAGCAGCTGAGCCAGTTACCCAGCTCATTTATTTGTTCAGTGGTTTGTCTCAACTTGCCCCTCTCTGGAAAAAGTGTTTATCAGAACTTTTGGACAGGGGTGTAAGGGCTCGTTTCCACTATTGCGGTGCAGAATCACCTGGATTCCACCGCTGAGTGATGAAATAGCATGCGGATGCGTTTTTTTGCCGCGAATTTGCATGCGAATTCGCATAGGTGAGGGTATATGCGAATTTAACCATGTCACTGCCTGTTCGAAGTTACATTGGTACCTATGCGAATTCCCTATTAAATACATTAGCGGCGATTCGCATGCATTCCACTCGCAGGCGAATTCGTTGGCTCTTTTGTGAGTTTTTTTAATGCTGAAAAAAACGCACCTCAACAACGCTACAGTGGAAACAGGCCCATCCACTTGCATTACATGTGCGAATCCACATGCGTTGGACGCATGCGGATTCGCGATAGTGGAAACAAGCCCTAAAGGTGCGTACACACGCACTACATCCGGCAACGATGGGTCCGTCAGACCCTCCTGCTGGGCGGACGTTCAGCCGACAGTAGTGTGTGTGTATGCGCTGTCAGCGGACTGATAAGGCTGTTTCTGATCTATCCGCTCAGCGTTAGTGCGTGTGTACGCACCTTTAAACTCAAATACAAAGTTGGCCGAAATTGTACAGTGGGACCAAGTCCTGGGCCAACCCCAATGTCTACTGGCCCCCCTTTCTACTCCTATACAGTTCCCTGGATTTTAGTGGTCCAGTATAATCCAAAGCAAAGAACCACAAAGGTAGGTTGGCACTAAATGCGCAGACAGGCAGATCCAGGGGGTAGCAGGTGGATACCCTGTGCCTCCGGACAAGAGGGTAATGATACAACCAATGAGGAGAAAAAATAGGTATCCGGGCACCAGCCAGCAATAATGCTCAAATCACACCTTTATTACATCCACCTGGGATTCCAAACATACGCTATATACTGTCGGCCTGACAGCCGTTTCGCAGGAGCACCTGCTTCTTCAGAGGCAAAATGTTGATTTGAGCATTATTGCTGGCTGGTGCCCGGATACCTATCTTTTCTCCTCATTGGTTGTATTTTAGTGGTCCTCCTTTTCCTATAAGGTTCCCTAGTGGTTAGGGCTTTTCACCTACCTCCCGCATATGGCTTCCCAGGGGATATAGGGCTTCACCTCCAATATAGCTTCCCTGGGGGTAGTGGGGAAACCACTTGAGGGCCACATTTAATGGCACTGAGGGCCAGATTTGGCGCACGGGACGGAGTTTGACATGTATGCCTTAGGAGACCTTTTCAGTCACTACTGTGGCTAGGGGCCCACTAGAATGATTTCAGCTCCACTTTGGGATCGCATGCTGTACACACACTAGATCAGTGAACGAATGTTAACCGAAGCAGTGGTTGTTGGCCAACTTTTATCTAGTGTGCGTACGTACACATTCACTAGATAGAAGTGGGACGAAACTGCTACATGCAGATGGTATGTATCTACGAACACACACCAGATAAAAGTAAGCCGAAATGGCCAATAACGACCGCTTTAGCCGACAATTATACACTCACCTGGTGTGTACAGCGATCGACTAACGTTGCCGAAGGATCTAACAAGTCAGATCCTTAATGCCCCCAATGCCCGATCTGCCCCAATACCATTGTTCTCTTGTTCCCCTCACCCATGGGAAGCCCCTCCACTCCCATAGCAACAGAGCGCATCACTAGCCTTACAGCATCAGCAGGGGCGTGACAATAGACCCTGCAGGGGATGCAGCTGCAGGGGGCCCAGAAGTCACAGGGGGCCCTGTGTGGGGAGAAATTTCTTTTCCTTGTCCTGAGAGTCTGACGACTAAGGGCATGGAGAGAAAAAGCTTTCTGCTTTGTGCACAATTGTTCTATTGATTGCATCTGCTCATCCACTGAGAATGAATCATACAAAGATTTGTAGACAGTCCCTATTCAGTGTGCAGCAGGTTCTTGTGTACAGTGCCCAGCTCCCAGTCTCTTGACCCCTCCCCAAGTGCTCTGTACTGTAATGCTGGAGGATTCTGCAAAGCCAGTTCTGCTCCATCAGAGGTGGACAGAGTTAGTGTAATAAGCTGAGGCTGAGAGTACACTCGCCCGGCAGTTTTCTGTATGTGTTTTTTGCACACCATTGTGTCTATATGTGTGAAAACATGCATGTTTAATCACAGACGCTAATGTAATGTTTTTATCTGCAATGGGGAAACACAGTCACGTGTGCGCTAGTCAACTGAATTACATTGGTTCTCAGTTTACCTGTGCAGAAAGCGAGGGGGCATCCAAAGTTTTGCAAGGGGACCCAGTGATTTCTGTTTTCGCCCCTGAGCATTGGGCCCCGATTTCAAGCCTGAGCGAACGTTTCCAGAACACACAATAATTGCATGTGTGTACTGAGCTTGAGATTATAGACATTTCTTTCATGTACAGTTTTATTAGATGAGCAGTATGTGTATAGGTGTGTGGGTTGTGTTTGTGGTATCAAACGATCATATAGTGGACTGGTAGATGCTATGTAGGCAATGGCGTTGCAATAGGAGATGCAGAGGTTGCGACTGCACCGGGGCCCTTGCACCAGAGGGGCCCACTATGGGCCCTCCTTCATTCATCCTTATAGTTTTTTTTTATTGAGGCTTTGTTGGTAACAAACACATATCTATTTGTGTTGAATAGTGGTATCATTAACAAATGATTTTCCTCCTCTGATTATTTATTTATTTATTTATTTATTGTATTTATAAAGCGCCAACTCTGATTGCACTTCTTACAATGAAGTGCTCAGAAAGGGGGGGGGGGGGGGGGGGGGGGCATCTAAAACTCACAATGGGACCCTGGGCTCCTTAGCTACACTGCTGTATGTAGGCTGATGTATACTGTACATATGTCATTGAGAGGTGTGTGTGTGTGTGTGTGTGTGTGTGTGTGTGTGTGTGTGTGTGTGTGTGTGTGTGTGTGTGTGTGTGTGTGTGTGTGTGATGTTATTGAGAGTGTGTGTGTGTATGCACATGTGTGTGTGTGTGTGTGTGTGTGTGTGTGTATGATGTTGTTGGCAGTGTATGTATGTATGTGTGTGTGCACTTGTGTGTGATGTTGTTGGGAGTGTGTGTGTGTGTGTGTGTGTGTGTGTGTGTGTGTGTGTGTGTGTGTGTGTGTGTGTGTGTGTGTGTGTGTGTGTGTGTGCACGTGTGTGTGATGTTGTTGGGAGTATGTGTGTGTATGTGTGTGTGCACTTGTGTGTAATGTTGTTGGGAGTGTGTGTGTGTGTGTGTGTGTGTGTGTGTGTGTGTGTGTGTGTGTGCACGTGTGTGTGTGTGTGCACGTGTGTGTGATGTTGTTGGGAGTATGTGTGTGTGTGTGCACTTGTGTGTGATGTTGTTGGGAGTATGTGTGTGTGTGTGTGTGTGCGCACACATGTGTGTGTGTGTGTGTGTATGATGTTGTTGGCAATGTATGTGTGTGTGTGTGTGTGTGCACGTGTGTGTGATGATGTTGGGAGTATGTGTGTGTGTGTGCACATGTGTGTGTGTGGTGTTGTTGGGAGTATGTTTTGTGGAGTGGAGCGGTCTCACAATGCATGACAGCACATACCCTGTGGAAGTACTGACCACATGCAGCATGCATGTTAATGGTATGGTATTGAGAAGAGTGCTCTTTGTATGTATGTGTTGTGGTGTGTTGTAGCATGCATATGAAAGAGTTGTTATTGAGACAAATGAGTACACATGCCCGCTTCTTGCTATTTTGCGCATATGTGTGAGTCTTCTTTTTCCATTTGTGTGGGTGTTTGCATACATTTGCATATGTAGTCAGCATGTGAATAGAATTATTATTGGGTTTTTTTGTTTTGTTTTTTTTGTAATATGTTGATTTCTGATCTGTACCAAACGGCATAATGATGCCTGATGCTTTCAGCATTTCCGATTTCCTAAGTACCGGTAAATTCATTAAATTGCCTCAGCAGAACTCAAGCTTATGGAAGAAAATCCTGCCTAGAAGTAGTTCAATTTTATTATTATTATTATTGTTATTTAGGGCTCTTACACACTACATGCAATTCCGATTTGCAATTTTGACGCGATTTTACATGCAATTACGATTTGCGATTTTGTATCAGTACTGCATGCTGCGGTTCTTTCTGCGTTTTTCTTCTTGTTTTGATAGCATTCAGGGAAAATCGCAAATCGGATTTGCAGTGTGCAGGGGGGGGGGCTTGTATAGTGAAAACATACCGGTATTCAGTAGGGCTGCAAGTTACATAGACAAACAAGAGCATTATGGACATCAAAGCACAGTTGTATAGCTCATCTTGTGCTAAGTAAACATAAATGTGTCAGTTAGTAAGTGCAGCAATACTAACATACTATAGGAGGAAGGCCTTGCCCATGCAAGCTTAGTAGGTAAGGGGTGGACAAAGAAGGTCCTGGGTTTTTGGGTGGGGAAGGCAGTGATTTGATAAGCTGTACAGTAAATGGAATAAAACCAAGCGATTCATCATGCATAGCCAGTTGGATACAGTGATAGGTTAGTAAGCAGTTAAGATGGTCTAGGAGAGATTGTAAGCCTGTTTGAAAAAAAGCATTTTTTGGTTATGTTTCTATAAAACCAAAAAAAGTTTTAGGCTGGGTTCACATATGACATAGATCTTACTGCGTTTTTTTGGTGCGTTTTGCGTTTGGGTTTTTTTTTTTTTATGCAGATGCGTTTTTTTATATAAATTTATACAAATCACTAGGAAGACAACAGGAAGCGGAAACACATCAGAGACCTTTATTTTTGCAAAACGATATGCATATGCATTACCGTAGTCTTTCATTATGTGCGTTTTGGCAGCCAGCCTGCATATTATGCCACACTACCAGCATTTGCGAAACGCACACTGTAAAAACGCAGTGCAACGCAGCTTCTTCTGCATCCCATAGACTAACATTGCTGCGTAAAACGCAGCGTTTTACGCTACGCTAGCGTTTCTGCTTTGTGTGCACCCAGCCTTAGAGAAGGGGAGAGACACATGAGAAATCCTGGGCAAATATGGGAGATTTGGAGATAAGAGTTATGCTACGTACACACATGCGACAACGATCGTTCGTTGAGGACGACGAACGAACTTTTAATTGATGAAAGAACGACCTAAGTAAAGTTAGTTTTAAAAGGTGTGTAACGATCTGATCGTTAGAACGAACGTTACATCACGTAAAGCAACTATTGCGCCTGCGCATAAAAATGAGAAGTTTCACAGAGAAATTGGGAAATGCGCATGTTAAGCCTAGTACGAACTACCGTTTCCAACGATGTACTACTTTTGCAAACGATCGTCGTTGGTTAAAATCCGCCGAGACAGAACTCTCTTTTGTAGCGATTTGGCTCGTTCCTCGTTTGCCTTAATAGTCGGTGGTTCGTTTTTTGTAACGATCGTCGTTGGTAAAGATCGGGGAACGATCGTTACAAACGACTATAGTCGCATGTGTGTACGCACCTTTAGGGCCTGTTTCCACTACACGCAGATTCTGCATACAGAAAACGGACTACAATGAATACCTATGGGCCTGTTTCCACTGAACGCGATTTTTCTGATGCAGATTTCCCATAGGCATTCATTGGAGTCAGTTTTCTGCATGCAGAATCTGCGTGTAGTGGAAACAGGCCCTTAAGGTGCATTAACCTCCCTGCCGTTATGATTATTTGCGGCGCACGGCTGCGGGAGGTTTTTTTTTTTTTGCTATTTTTTTTTTTTAGCATGTAGCTAGCCTAGCGCTAGCTACATGCTTCCCCCCTCCCTTCGCTAGCCCACCCACCCCTCCGATCGCTGCCGGCACAAATACCCAACAGGAAATCCCGTTCTGAATGGGATTTCCTGTATGGGCTTCCCCTGTCGCCATGGCGATGATCGGACTGACGTCATCGACATCATTGACGTCAGAGGGAGTCCCGATCCACCCCATAGCGCAGCCTGGCGATGATTGGCCAGGCTGTGCAAGGGGTCTGCGGGGGGGGGCCCTCTTTCTCGTCGGGTAGCTGCAGATCGGCGGCGAGCGGTGGCGATCGGAACAAACACGCAGCTAGCAAAGTGCTATCTATCTTGAAAAAAATTATGCAAATCGGCCCAGCAGGGCCAGAGCAATCCTCCGCGGCGGCATAGCCCGAGCTCAGCTCGGGATTACCACCAAGGAGGTTAAAGGGACACTTAACCTTCTGCCGCCCGCGTAACGCCAGTGGGTGTGGACGCGGCGGCAGCCCCAGGACCGCCTAACGCCAATTGGCGTAAAGTCCTGGGGCTCTGTTTTGCATGAGATCGCGCGCATGGTGCGCGCGCATCTCATGCTCGGAGGGCGGAGCTCCGCCCCGCCTTCAGTCTCCGAGCGGAGAGACTGTTAGACGGCGATCACGCCGTCTATTTACTAGGTGCAGCGCTGCGATGAGCAGCAGCGCTGCACTGGGGACAGCCGTGTGACACGGCTGTCCCCATGGGGGACAAGAGAGCGATTGGCTCTCATAGGCAGAAGCCTATGACAGCCGATCGCCATAATTGGCTGGCTGTGGGGAGGGAGGGAGGGAGGGAAGAAATTTTAAAGAAACAGGGGTTTTTAAAGAAAAACAACAAACAATAATATTTATTTAAAAAAAAATAAACATGGGGGGAGCGATCAGACCCCACCAACAGAGAGCTCTGTTGGTGGGGAGAAAAGGGGGGGGGGGGGGGAATTACTTCTGTGCTGAGTTGTGCGGCCCTGCAGCTTGGCCTTAAAGCTGCAGTGGCCAATTTTGCTAAAAATGGCCTGGTCACTAGGGGGGTTTAGCCCTGCAGTCCTCAAGTGGTTAGGCCAGGAATAAAAAAATCAGTTTTACTTTCCTGGGACTCCTACCAGCCCCCTGCAGTCGTCCCGTGCCCTCACAGGCACTCACGGCGCCTCCGGTCCCCCGCCGCCAGCTAGTTTTGTTTTCGCTGACAGGCCTGGCCACGCGTATTTTTCTTCACGTTCCCGTCCGCAATATCATCCTGCACCTGTGCGCGCCCTACGTGATTTCCTAGTAAGGGCGCCCGTATGAAGTCAGACGTCATACACGTGGCCACGTTACTAGGCAACCACATGGCGCGCGTGTATGGAGAATCCCGGAAGCAGCAGAGGAGGTCGCGGACAGATAATGTATAACGTATGGGGCACTTAACATTAGGGGAAAGAGATGGGGTGGCAAGGTGGTCGGATGTGGCATCACAAGGCCGATTCTGGATCGATTTCAGCATTAAGATCGGGAATTGGCCTGCGGTGTATGGGCAGCTGTCAGATCTCTCTCTAATCAGATTCAATTAAAAGAGAGATTTGTCTCTTGGTTGAATCTGCCCATCATCGCTAGATGTATGGCTACCTTAAGAGTGGATATTCCTTGCTCTGTTACAAGCTTTCCCTTTAGTAATTTAGATGGTAATGTGATCAGCAGGGGCTGAGTGACAACTCATGGGGCCCCCGGCCAATAGGAGATTATCGAGCCCCATACACCCACAAGCCACACCTGCCCATCCTCAAGCCCCACCCATGCACAGCCCCAACCACATAACCTACACTTGTTAAAAATTTCTCTTTACTATGTTCAAAATAAATGTTTACTAATTAAAATGTAGCCACTATGACCATCAAATAAATAAATGCAGCAACCATTACCTCACACACATGAAATCTTTGGGTTGTTTGGGTTCTGGGTGGGAGGGAGTGTGGTTTGAGTGCTGGGTGGGTGGTTTGGGTGCTGTAAGGGTGGTTTGGGTGATGGGAGGGTGGTTTGGGTGCTGAGTGGTTTGGGTGCTGGGTGGGTAGTTTGAGTGCTGGGTGGGTAGTTTGGGTGCTGGAAGGGTGGTTTGGGTGTTGGGTGGGAGGGTGGTTTGGGTGCATGGTAGGGTGGTTTGGGTGGGAGTTTTGGGTGCTGCTTGGTTTGGGTGCTGTCTGTGATGCCGAGGAGCCCCCCTCCCGTCTTGCAGAGTTGCGACTAGTTGGCTTGTCACAGATACTTATGTGCTCCAGGGCAGGCTACAGCAAGCAGCAGCACTGACTGCTCAGTTTGCTGCTAGCATCCTATCTTCCGGCCGGCGGCGCCTCCTATGACGTCATAGGAGGCTCCGCCGAAACCATGGGGACAGGACGCCAGAGGCAGAGAGAGCAGTGAGAGGGGCGGTGCAGGAGCACGTAAGTACTTAAAGTAACTGTGCCAACTAGCTCCGCTCGCAACTCTGCAGGGCGGGCGGGGGGCCCTAGCGGCACCACAGCCAGCTCCCAAACCAAGCAGCACGACACCCAAACCTCTGGATCTGGGCGAGCCCCCTACTGTCCACGGGTACTAGGTCCATGCCCGAGTGCTCGAATGGTCGGTCCGCCCCTGGTGTCAGACTCCAGCGTCTCACCCATATAATAAGTTTCCAGTTGCCTCTGAGTTGTATGTCTCTGGCTCTCAATCCCACCCTCATTCCATATTCAGCAGGTAATATTCTGCACAGGCATTCAGGAATGATAACATGCCCTCAGTATGTTTGGTGGGACACAAAGGAAAGTCTTGATATGTTTGAAGCTTTCAGAAATGTCTGGAATCTGCTTGGAATATTTCCACTTTGCACATCACGCACCTGACTGGACACAAAAGGAACTGTGAATGTCAGTCTTTGTTAATACTGTCATGTGCTTTCATCAGCCTGCTCCAAGCTCAATATAAAAGGCACATTCCTCCAGTGAGCTCTATTGTTGAGTGCTGCCTTTGCCATACTCAAGCCCACTTCCTGCTTTGCGAGCTATTCTAGTTAAGAGGATCTGATCTCTGGCACAGGACAGAAGGTAAACATAGAAAAATGCACCATGTGTGTATTTAGAGAGTTTAGTCTTATTCTACCTCATCTGTCATTTTATGAGTTGGTCTAAAAATGGTGGTGGCTAAGATAACATTTTACATTAGGGGACAGCGCTGGGGGCGGTGAGGCGGCGGATGCGGCGTCACAAGGCTGATTTCCAGTCGATTTTATGCTGAAATCTATCGGGAATTGGCCTGCAGTGTATGGACAGCCGACAGATCTCTCTGTAACTAAATTCGATCAGAGAGAGATTTGTCTCTTGGCCAATCTGCCCATACATTGTCTGATGTATGGGCACCTTTACTGTCCTATCAAGACCTTACATACCAACTTGTCAAGCACAATTCAACCTTTCCTTCCTGAAACAGAAATTACTTACAAGTATTCACATTAGCAAGAAGTAACCTTCATAATCCAGGACAGTGGGTGGAATATGCAAATTATTCCTTTATTCCCCTGAAAGGCTTGGCAGACATTCAGAACTGCTGGTCATGTGACTTCCATTCCTTCTGATGTGGCTCCACTCTCAATTTGGTTCCTTCCAGTTCAACTGGACAGTATGGGAACCTTCAGGGGCGTAACAATAGACCCTGCAAGGGTTGCGGGCGCAGGGGGGCCCAGAATACACAGGGGGCCCCATGGGGAAGAAGTTTCTTTATCCTGTCCTGCTCAGCCACTGATAAGGATTCATACAAAGATTTGTAGACAGTCACTATTCAGTGTTCAGCAGGCTTGTGTATACAGCGCAGCTCTACCCCCAGCCTTTCTACCCCTCCCATGTTCTGTGTACTGTAGTGATGCTTGAGGAGTTTGGGCACGGAGAGAAAAAGCTTTCTATTCTCTGTACAAATGGGGGCCCCATCCAACATTTCACAGGGAGGCCCAGTAATTTCTAGTTACGTCCCTGGGAACCTTATTGACACTTTAGGCACCTTTGGAGAGAGGGAAATAGAAAGGCTGCCATCTTCAACTGCCCGTAGAAAAGAGGCCTAAGTCAATGGGAGCGTATTTAAAAAGCTCTCAGAAAGTGCTGACTCACAGAAAAGCACTTTATAGTGTGTCTGAGCCCTTAGTAGAGAGATTGCTTTTTACAATAGTGGACAGTGCAAGACTGAAGAAGGGGACGCCGGCAGGACAAACATCCTTTCGAAAAATTGCCATGTACTTATTGAGTTTCAGGGTTTTCTGGGTGTTTTAAAGGAAAACTGACAGAAGGAGGGGGAGCTGCCTATAAACAGATACCCACGATGGGGAGTGATTTGGTGAAGTCAGGCCCCTATCAGTTTACTTTACAGCATAGGGTAGGGTGATAAAAGAAAAACAACTATAATAATATTAATTAAAATTAAAAAAAAATTACTTGCAAAATTCAAGTATTCAATTGAGAGATATTTTTTTTTAAATTATGTAAACTGCTGACAGGGTAAATTTGAGGATACACTAGATGCAAATCAATGGATTTCCAACATAAACATGACATCTAGAATTCCTGAGTAACTGATTACAGAGTAGCTGCTGGAGTAGTGCTGGAGTTTTATCTGTGTGTAGTGTGACGCTGTACTGTACAGTATATGAACTGTTTCCTTCCATGAGCAGTAATGTTTTCACCACTGCTATCCTATGACTCAAAGTAACTTTCCCTGTACAGTCTGTCTGCACATTACACCATCATTCCTGCTTCTCACCTATCTGTCCTCTCAGCAATTATTACTAAAGTTACCCACACTCTATTAAATGTATTTCATGTAGTAGAATACTGTACCATGTTAGTCATCAGATTACTGCTGAAGGATGATCAGTATTGATTGCTCCATGGCTGTCACAACAATCAATATTCCCTGATTGATATTTAGTTTCATTCATTTATCTGATAAGGTAACATCACCTAGTGTATAGGGGGATGGTTCACAAAGCTTTTCTGTTAAATTAGCTCACCTTACTTACTGTATTAACTCACAATTTATTATGACTTAACTCATGATTTATCTCTCCTAATTTGACTTTAAGTGTACCTAAGATGGGGGAATTTAAAAAAATGATACATACCTGGGGCTTCCTCCAGCCCCCTCCAGGCTGATTGCTCCCTCGCAGTCCTCCTGCGCCGCCTAGATCCTTCCGCAATTCGCCGTATAGTCATCCAGTCTGGGGCGTACTGCACATGCACTCTGTCTCAATGCTGGGAGGCAGATGGCTAACATTGTGGTACACAAAGGAGGATTTCTGCCTGGCACCCGGTGATTGGGGAAAGATAGGACCACTGCGCCTTTAATTATACACTCCGTCCCGTCCCACTTTGTCCTGCTTGAGGTTAGCAATGATAGTGTGCATTCGGACTTAAATGAAAAAAGTCACTAGTGAATACAGTACAAACAGAGCAGTCTGTGCACTGCTTCCAAACTTGCATTTATTTCCTTGATGGTCACATATTTCCAACATGGAACCCATTACATTGCAAAGACAAAGTGGATCGATCTGACCTTTTCGTGTTCGGGTGGGTGAGGGGGGTGTTTTGGAAGCGGTGCACGGACTGCTCTGTTTGTACTGGAAGGCTGACATTGTGACACAGGCCTGACTTCTCGCAGTGGGCGGGGCGGTCGGATGGACAAAGTAATCGGCCAATGCTCAGCTAAGTTGATCCGCCTGACGGATGGCTGGCAGAGCAGCAGTCACTCGTCGGGTGGAGCTGTACACACAGCGGCTTATCACCTGAGGCGGTCATTATCGGATACTTCAGCCGACTTTAGTCAAGACTGTACGGGACGTAACATGCGATGCAACTTTTTGACTGCTTTCGGCTACGTTACATTGCGATCTTTTTTAAAGGAATAAAGCCCTGTTCACACCTAACGATTGCGTTTGCAATTCTGTAATGCAGCCTTCCACGTTTTTTCAGCAATTGTGCTTAGCTATTCTCATTCCAGTGAATGAGAATCGCCACACAATTGCGGGGAAAATGCTATATGTAGCATGTTTGCAATCGTCGAAAATCATAATCGCAATAGGCTTATTCATGCAGCAGCGATCGGCAAAATGTGAATGACGGGTAGAAAGTGCCTGGGTGTAAAGGTAGCCATACATCTAGTGATGTATAGGCAGATTCTACCAAGGGACAAATCTCCCTCTAATCGGCTCTGATTAGAGAGAGATCTGTCAGCTGCCCATACTCCACAGGCCGATTCCCTATCAATTTCATGCTGAAATCGATCCAGAATCGGCCTTGACCGCCGCCTCGCCACTGTGCCCCCTAAATGTCCCGGGGAGGGACATTTTTCATTAGGGGGGACAACGCTGGCGGTTTTGTCACGTTCATTGATCCCGCTGCACACCCGATCGAGCAAGTCAGCACAACATCTTGCAGCATGCGCGATCGTCCCGAAATTGGTCGCATTGTCGGTCGAGCATGCACTTGGAGGCACCCATTTTCATCCAATTTTTATTATAATAATCAAATTTGATGGTCGATCGGCCGCCAAAGTCGCTGGATGTTTGGCCACCTAAACTGAGGCCTATGGCCGCCAGATGATCTGTAATCTGTATGTTTGGTCTGCTAATCCGAGTGTAAAGAGATTAGGTTATTATCACAATATAATATATGCAGATGATAAAAATACAGCAATCATAACAAAAAGTTGTGTGAAAGACTATAGGCTTGTACACACGTCCATACTGAAGCCAACGACGGGTCTGTCGGCACCTCCCGCTGGGCGGGTTTTCAGCAGACAGTACAGCGTGTGTACAGTCTGTCGGCGGACTGATAAGGCTGTTTCTGAGCGATCCGCCGGGCACACACGCTGTACTGTCTGCTGAAAACCCGCCCAGCAGGAGGTGCCGACAGACCCGTCGTTGGCTTCAGTATGACGTGTGTACGAGCCTTATCAGTAGCATATAGTCAGCAAAGGAGATAACGGACAACAATCAACATCAGTACAATTAGCAGCCTGATAGTCAACAAATCAATGATAATGTCTGTCTACAAATGGCCGTCTGTAACATGATGAAAAAAGCTGCATTTTCCAGACACTACTGTCCTTAGTGGCAGTGGTTTCACAGTATAAAATGCTTCTCAGGGAGCATGCTGTGCCAGTGCTGAGGATCATAGTTGGAGGGGATTTGGGGCTGTTCTCCAGCGGTGGGCTCTCTGACGTGGGAGAATTGCACGAGTGTAAAAGGGGCCTAAAGGGAAACTGAAGTGAGAGGCACATGGAGAGACATATCAGCAGGACTGCCATGCAACTGGCATTGTTTAAAAGCGAATAAACATAGCAGCAAAATATAATTTTTTGCTTTTAAACAATGCCAGTTGCCATTCCGTCCTGCTGATCTCTTTCTTCAGTAGTGTCTGAAACAAGCATGTGGCCAATCCAGTCACATGTTAATCAGAGAGTTACTCAGGGCACTTGATCTGCAAGCTTCTTCAGGGTCTATGGAAAAATGTATTAGAGGCAGAGGATCAGCAGG
The DNA here is from genome assembly GCF_040937935.1 of Hyperolius riggenbachi. Classification (NCBI taxonomy): domain Eukaryota; kingdom Metazoa; phylum Chordata; class Amphibia; order Anura; family Hyperoliidae; genus Hyperolius; species Hyperolius riggenbachi. Next base: position 106,157,762 of record NC_090649.1, read on the forward strand.
ACAGCCTGGCAATTTGCTGGAATGTGTTGGAATGCGTATTTAGCAACAACAGTCTATTATGTGTATATTAGGTAAGATGCATTACCAGCTATAACCACAGGGTGTGCAGTGTTTTAGTACCAAAGGTCTTACTACATCCTGTGTCTTTAATGTGAGTTGTGAATACCGTAACTTCGTTGTTGTTGGTGTGTTATAGCCAAGAAAGCCATTAGACATGAGGCTGATTAACCACTTCTGTACCAGCAGTCTCTGGCCCCTTAAGGACCAGAGACTGCTGGTACCGTAAAACACCGCCTCCCAACAAATCGCCGCACACACCCCCCGCTCTCGCCGGTCACGACGCTGTCCCATCTCCGCAGGCTCCTCTCTCTGCCATTTCTATGACGGCAGAGCACTGTCAGATGGTCAGGAGCCGCTTTCATTGGCTCCTGATGCTGTCTATCAATGTGAGCCAATGTGATTGGCTCTCTGTGGTCACGCGATCAGGAGCCAATGAAAGTGGTTACTGACTTGCTCACAGAGCTCTGCCATCTTATAGACGGCAGAGTGAGCGAGCTGCGGTGTGGAAAAAGTGGCGAGAGCGGCAGGGATGCGGAATACCGAAGCAGTAGAATCTACGTCCAGTCAGAGCTGCAGCACCACTTGCTGGACGTAGATTCGTACTGCTTCGGTCCGGAAGCAGTTAATATCTGTGTCTCCTGCATTCTACATTCCTGCGCACTAAGAAGGTAGAGATTATATCATTGTTTACAAAGAAACAAATATATCAGTTTCCATATCCCTCTCCCTTCAGGAGTGCCTTAGTTTTTTTGTGTGTACTATTAGTAGACAGACCCACAGCAGTGCTAATGCAAATGTCCAGGCTATTGTGTTTCCAGCATACTGGAAGTCTCAGATCAGTTCAGAGGGAAACATCAGCACTGAATTATCCATGCATTATTGAGTTATTGATTAACCATTTGCGTACCAGCAGTCTCTGGCCTCTCAAGGACCAGAAACTGCTGGTACCAAAAAAAGGGTCTTCCTAACGTCTTGGCGCAAGGACCCGCCGTTCACCTGTTGCTGAAGCCTACTCGCTCTGCCACCGCTATGACAGCAGAGCTCTGTGAGCCGGTCAGGAGCAAATTTCATTGGCTCCTTGCCCTGTGATCAATGTGAGCCAATGAGATTGGCTTACATTAATCACGGGATCAGGAGCCAATGAAATCGTCTCCTGACCGCCGGCTCACAGAGCTCGGCTGTCATAGCGACGGCAGAGCGAGTGGGCTGCTGCGACTGGAGAGCTGCGCAACCGGCGGGCCCATGTTGCATGGTAACTGAAATCTACGCCCTGGCAGGAATAAGTATCCATAAACAGGGCATAGATTTAAATTACCGCAGCCCAGAAGCGGTTAATGGATAACTTGGTATTGCTATAGAAAATGTATTTTCAGTGTCCTGCAATGAGTCAGATGTCCAGGTTGCAGTGCAGCGATAATAAGTGACATATCCAGAGTTACACACAAAGAGCTGTGTAGCTGTCAGAATATCAGTTAGCTGCAGATACTGTGGTTAATGAACTGTAAAGCATGACGTTTCACATTCTTCCTTTTGCCAAGGTTGCCCCCCCCCCCCCCCCCCCCCCACCTGAGCTCAGTATACAGTGCTAAGCAAAACACAAGGCTTATTATAGGCCCTGACACCTGAGCCCTCCACTCTCTGCCTACTCAATCATAAAACATAATACATACTGCACAATTTAAACAAATACTTCCAAAGGGCCGATGTTGATAGATGACTTCATGTTTGCACAGCAGTCAGTTTGGAGCTGGTTAGTCAGTGCTCCTGCAGGCTTAACTTGAGCTTGAAATGTGGCGAGTTATAGCTTGCAGCCCAGCGCACGTCAGCTGTGCAGAACTGGCTCACTCATTATGAATATCATGTTCTCTGGAGGACACGTTACAACAGCGTAACTCCACTGTAACACTGGCTGAGATATCACTGATCATCAAGGTAGAGATGAAGCCCTTGTGGTCGTACCTAGAGATTGGGGCAGAGGCGGCCTTAGAGTACGTGAGGCCTGAGGCAAGTGTCATATGCGGGGCCTAGAGCCATAAGTGTAGGCCATCTACAATACCACCATGCTCAGGGGCTTGTCCACTTCTAATATAGTAAGCCTTTTTATTGTTTAAAAACAATTAAGTTTGTCAAAGGCCACTAAGTCAACCAATAAACTGGAGATAGGTACTAAGGTGGCTGGGGAGCTAGAGATGTGTACTAGGCTAGCTGGGGTGCTATGGATGGGTATCAGGCTGGCTGGGGAGCTAGGAATGGGTACTAGGTTAGGTGGGGCAATACTAATGGGTAGCAGGCTGGTTGGCTGGGGAGCTAAGGATAGGTAGAGGCTGGCTGGGGAGCTAGGGGTGAATACTAAACTGGCTGGGGATGGGTGCTAGGCTGAAAGGGGAGCTGGAGAGCTCTCCATGCCTTTTCTGCACCACCACCACCACCAAGGGACAGGGTGATATGTGTTGTGTCTGTTGGCCTGACTTTGCTGGCTGACTCTGATTTTGTTGGTGGTATTGTAGAGTCTTTACCTGTTTAGCAAATTCCAAAATAAGACGCTCCTGAGTCCTGTGAGAGCTAGATTGTCGCAGACTTGCAGTAGTTGGCACTGGGTCAGTGGTGTTTTGCACACCCATGGCGGGGAGTGCTATGTGCATGACGTAATTCAGCGCGTCAGCACCTGAACATAAGCCGACCAGGAAGAACGGGGCTCTCAGTGCGAGCGCAGTGGGCATGACTGCGGGGCCCCCCTTCAGGTGCGGGGCCTGGAGCGATCGCCCCACTTGCCCACCTAAGGCCGCCTCTGATTGGGGTGGTCTCTACAAACCTCCACACAGCCCACCCTCATTAAAGGACACCCAAACTGCAAGGGATATGGAGGCAGCCATATTTATTTTCCTTTAAAACAATACCAGTTGAATGGCATTCCTGGTGATCTTAGGATGTAATAGTATTTGAAGCACCTGAAACAAGCATGCAGCTAATCCAGCCTGACTTGAGTTAGATTTAGAAGCATGCTTGTTCAGGATCTATGGTGAAAAGTATTATAGGCAGATGATCAGCAGGACAGCCAGGCGACTGGCATTGTTTAAAAGGAAATAAATATAGCAGCCTCCATTTTACTCTCAGTTCAAGTGTACTTTAAGCATGGTAGTGCAGTATGTTATTGGCAACTGATGTACTGTACCAAATCTGAAAGATCTAGTCATGAATACAATCACTCACTAAAAATCACACCATTAATGGGAACCTTTGAGATAGTAAAAGTATCGCAATACATTTTTTAGGCTGACCAACTATGACAGAGAGGTCCTGTTCCTGTCAGTATCTCCTCTGCTCTACAGCAGGGCACATACCTGTACAATATACTTTATTCAACATACTTACTGGTACTTTACAACATCCCTAAAACCCCAGTTCCACCTCCCACTTGTTAGTCCATATGTTAGAAAATTTACATCAGTTAGTAATGCATAACATTTGTGCATTAGTCATTTGCAATAAATGTATTAAAAGTGCCAATGTAGCTTCTGGTAGGCAGCATCCAGTAGCTTCTTATTGCCAGGAGAGTGGAAGTTCCTTTCCCTGGAACAGAGCAGATCACCTGACCCAGCCCAGCTCCTCCCCATTGTACACTTTGTGGCCAGCATTGCTACTCGGGGTACTCCCTGGTGTAATAAAGCATATTACTCATCCTACACAATCTCTAATATCTTGTGAAAGCCATGTATAATTATCAAAAGTCTGCTCTGATGCAATAATCTTTTTCTCACTGTTCTTGTATTTAGCTCTATGCATCTTGCACAGCCTGAAGTCTTCAGCGGAAATCACTCCTGTATGCAGCATTGCTGGTTGACTGCTCAGTCCTTCATGCCTGTATGTTCTGCCGCCCACACGTCTGTAGGCGGCATCACAATCACCACCGTGTAGGAAATTAATCCGTGACATTAACAATCATCTCTGGCAGATCTTCTTTTAATTACAGCGGCTTTTATGTTATGCAGCTTCCGGGGGAACCTTTTGTAAAGATCGCCGGTCTCATCAGGTGTCTATTGTCAGTAGGTAATTGGAGCCTATTCTCTTGATAAGGTAAAATGTTATTGTGTAAATGCCGGTAATACACAGCCGAATAACACAGTTCTCTCACTGTATCAGCAAAGCTGTTAACCATTCAAGTGGGTGGATTTTAATGCAAGCTTTACATAAACGTTCCTCATTTGTTTGGCACAATTTATAGGATAAAGCCTGTCATATATGTTATTAGTGATTGTTACCAGGATAAATGCTTAGTTCAATAAAGGCATTGAATAAAATGAAATCTATAAAAACGAAGGCCTTCTTGATGGATTTAGAAACCAGGTCAGGTCTTTAGATGTTTAAGAGCTTGGAGGCCAAGGGGGCCGGCTCCACGTCTATCGAAAAAAGGTGCATGGAAATTCGGGCACCAGTAATCCCAATAGTGAAATATTGGTATTTAATACCCATATTTTACTATGGTTAGACCTAAGCCTACACAGACATCCCCCCCCCCCCAGACGCCTGACCCTAAACCACTGCGCACAAACTTCCTATATGACATCTAACGGCCCGTACCCACCACTGCAATTTTTCTGACGATCTTCCCAACGATTTTCCTGACAACCAGCAATTTTTTGAGCAACAGGTGAGTGTTTCCGCGATCTCGCAACATGGCTACAGGCGCATGATCTTGTGACCATTGTTTAAAGTTGCGCGGTAATAATGACCATCACGGTGGGTCCGATCTTTAAGATCCCCGACGACTCCCACGCAAAGTACCGCTGTCGCTAGAAGTATAGTTTGTGCCCGTCGTGTGCCGTCCCGCATACCCGCCAGAACTGAAGATGGATTGGGGAGCACTTGTTCTCAGGGAGACTTCGCTGGATCCATCTTCCTGCATCGCAAGGTGAGTATGTAGCTTTACCCTAATCCCCCCCCCCCCCCCCACTGCAAAAACTTCCAACCTAAGTCCTAACCCCCCCACCACAAACACCCTAATTGATGCCTAACCCTAAATCCCCCGCACCCCACAAACTTCCTCCCTTACGCTTTACCCTAAACCTCCACCACCACAAACACCCTAACGGATGCCTAACCTTAGCCCCCCCCCCCCCAACACAAAATTCCTACCTGACGCCTAACACCCCAACCCCCCCTCTCACACACACGCATACACACCTAACCTTAACCCCCCGCCAATTGCTGCCAACCCCGCAGCACAAAAAAGAAAAAAAAGTAATTTTTCAGGCACTGCCATGGGCGCCTATTGAAATATTGGCATTGAGGCACAATTAATAAAGGGCGAATTACCTCTCAATGCCGATATTTCAATAGGCGCTCAAACTTCTAGTGCTAGTGGGCGCCCAAATTGCCTGCTTTGGTTCGCCCCTGGCATCAGTTGCAGAGTAGCGTCAGCGGAGCACGATAGTACTTCCAGCTAAAAGACAGGTCCTCAATCTTCTCTTTAGCACAGCCGTGCAGCCTTTCTTCTCCACATGACATGCACAGCCACAAGGGGATAGATTGCATGGTCCTGGGCCACAATGAAGAAAGGCGTGAGGACCTGTCCTGCTGCTGGAAGTAGGTTAAGTATTACGTTCCACTGCCACTACTCTGCTATATTGAGGGGGTAACTATGGGTACACAGGCTACTGCTGGGGAAGGGGTGTAAATATGCGCACACAGGCTACTTCTTGGGCAGAGGGGTAAATATGCGCACACAGGCTACTTCTTGGGCAGAGTGGTAAATATGCGCACACAGGCTACTTCTGGGATGGGGGTATACGCACTCACAGGCTACTTGGGATGGGGGGCCACGACTGCAGTTACACCCCTGGTGGGCTCATCATTTTTTACTACATTTTATGGTAGATAGAGGTGGTGGTGATATTCATTCAGATTTCTGCTTTGCTCAGATATTTAGCGGTGCAAGGTGGTAATCCAGGTAAACTGATTGTTTACCTGATGACGTAGAAGAGACAGAATTGTGCATGGAAGACTTAACATATATTCCTGTGCATGGACCTTTAGAGAATCATTCAGGACTGATGTAAGAGCGATCAGTTTAGTTTTACATCTATGTACAGAAAAAGAGCTAAGCGCTTCCAGAATATACCAGAGGTGCATTTTTTACATACTTCCCACCTTCGCTGTTACTTCACGGAATCGAGAAAATGGCAGATACTTGCTACAAATGCCTGGCAGCCTAAGAATGATGATAGATAGTACCCAATGCAATGCACACACAGTCCGGGCGCCTTCCACAGTGTGACACTTCTGAACTGATCTAAAAAGTTGCAAACCACATACCAGTATGTCTCCATAATAAGAAACCCACACAGTATTGTACAGCCTGGATTTCAAATGTAATGATGCCCCCCCCACCTGCACAAACTACCTACCTAACACACACACGCACGCACACACACACGCACATTACCTGCCGAAACATAACACCCCCCTGCACTTGCGTGGAAAAAAATAAACTGCAAATAATTGGGCGCTGCCGTATGCGCTTAAAAATATCGGCATTTGGGTGCCCGATTATAGCAGGGGATGTACCAGCGTCCAAGGCCTATGACTGCGCCCAATTAGTCCACTTGCCAGTGCATGCACCCTTTTTTACTGCTTTGTCCACACAGACAGGGGGCTACAGGAGCAGCCCCCTGTAGGTAAGCAGTGGTGTTCCAGTCCCAGCTTAAAGAGAACCAGAGACTAAGCACCCTCATGTATTTTACCTTATAAATCAGTGGGAACATGACAGTAAACACCTAATCTGCTCTTTGTTTCATTGTTCTCTGTTCAATCTGACTGTTATCACCTCTGATAAAAATCCCCCACTGAGCATTCAGTCTGGCTTTGCTACGGAATGATTATGGCTGAGTCTGTCTTCTCTGGTGTCTTTTCAAGCCCAAGCCTGCCCCTTGTGGCTCTGCTATAATGACTCAGCTATAATCATTCCCGGCAAAGCCAGACTGAATGCTCAGTCTGGGATTCTTATCACAGCACAGACACTTTTAGCAGTGAGGATCAAACGGAGAGCAGGGTAGGTGTTTTCTCTAATGTTCCCACTTATATATATGGTAAAATACATGAGGGTGCTTTGTCTCTGGTTCTCTTTAAGTCCCAGCAGGATGAGCCTGGCTACCCTTGTTTGTGTTTTCTGCGGTGCAGCGCAGTGCAGCTCTCGATCCACTGCTGCTCCTTCAATGCCCACTCACATGCAGGGCTGGCACTACCATAGAGGCAAAGGGGGCAATCGCCCCATGGCCCCAGAGCCTGTAAGGGCCCCGAAGGTGTCTCCCCCATCTTAACTGTTGCTCCTTGTGTCCTGTGCTGAGTCTTTGGCAGAGACTCACCTGTGCTGGTAGGGAGGTGAGACACTACACTGCCAAGAGGACTCTGCAGGGGCCCCAGGGAGCACAGTTAAGTTGGGGGTGATTGGGGGGAGAGTACACAGCCATCTCAGGGGCCCAGGAGGGAAATCTGGCTGCAATAAAGGGCCCCTAATGCCGCTTTTTCAGGGGGTGTCAGTTGGGGGCCCCCAGGCTAATTTTGCCCTGGGGCCCCATTGTTACTAGGACCGGCCCTGCTCACATGGAAATCTACCTAAAATGCCCTATCATACTTTTAATTAATAAACTTCCTAAAACTTATCAAAAAAGGACTCATCAGATATGTTGTGGGCAACATCTGTCTGGCAGATTAGATCAAAGCGATCAAATCAACCAGAAATATTAGCGCATGTATGGCCATCTTAGGTGGAAGTACACACATGCATATAGTCTATGAAAAAACAGTGAAAATAGTGTCTACCCAGAAGAATTGTGCAACTCTACTCCTCCTGGAAAAATTACACACAGATAAGAACACTACAAGACTTTACTTGTTGGTGACCTTGTTATTTTTTTTTAGTTTAGTTTATTAGCTATTACCATAAAGATTTCTGTGTTATCATTAAACATAATCTCATAGTCATGCTATGCTGTGTATTATTTTGCCCATTTTGCTTTACCTAAAGGTGCGTACACACCTGTGATTGATGTCGCCCAACAGGGAGCATGCCCAATCCCCATGAGCAACATCGCTGGGCCAGTACAGAGGTGAGTCAGCTGTGTACTGTAGCATATGGGGGGGGGGGCGGGGGCAGAGCAGCATGTGCGTGATATCACCTGGTGGGTGGAGAAGTTGTGTCTTCAAACAAGTTGACCGCCGATCGGGTGTGTAGATCTGACGGGCGTATTGACTGGAGGTTGAGGTTCAGCGGTAGGAGGCTGCCACACGTGTTTGATTGTTGGCTGAGCTGGTTGTCATCAACCGCCTCAGCCGACTTTAGCCAAGTGTGCGGACGTATCTTAAATTCACACTTAGGCCTCTCTCATAAGGGAGGCTGAACACCCTGCTTGTCAGGCAGTTTAGCCTCCCGGTTGTTGGCCACAAGCGCCATTCGAGTGCAATTTTTATGCAGGCGAATGACAGCATGTGGAACACTACGCGTGTTAGTGATTGACATGCAGTGGTGTTACTCGGCAGCAGGGAACCACAACATGTTGTGTCTGAGCACAGCGGCAGCCACACTCAGATGTGACTCCATGAGGGGGCTGCTTCTTTATCAGCCATACCGAGGGCTGACAAGCACCCGGCCAGTGCAAGAGCGCAGCTAATAGGCAGTGAATTCACCACCTTTGCCCTCTCTCTCATGTGAAAGAGGCCTGACACTGAAAGTAAGTGTTTCCCCTGTCATTCCCTTCACTGGGTGGGCAATGGGAACTATGGCAAAAATTCAGACACAAGGGCTCAATGGCAGTGCCCACACTAATGCTGGACATTGACCTTCAATCTATGTCACATATGGTGGACAATGCTGAACAACCTTTGGCTATCGCACAGGCATCCCATATCTATTTTCCCACAGGAAAATTACTATGTAACATACACATCACAGTATCACCATGCTAACTTTGTAGTCAAACACATCTGAGATGGCTTTAGCTAAGGCCTAATTAGCATTGGACAGAAGACAGAAGATTTATCTACATGTTATGCTAGTGTCCCTTGAGCCTTCAGTTGGTAGCCAGATATGGAAAACACATACAGCCATGATTACTCTCTCACATGAATACACACACTAAGCTCACAGGTCATTCCTGGCCATGTTTGTTTCCAAGGCAATAAACTCTGCCCCCTCCAGCCATGCCCTGGTACACTGCACTAAAGCTATATACACATAAACAAAAGAGAGGGAGCACCGTTTCCAAAAAAGAGTATGCAGCGTGCCCAAGGTCTCTCCCCAGTGCCTCCTGGGAAGTGCAGTCCAGATAAAACAGAAAGGACCGGCACCGCTGTCTTGTATCAAAGCTCTTTTAATAGCACCAAAGTGGCAGCAGTGACAGACAAGCCTTGTCTGTCACTGCTGCCACTTTGGTGCTATTAAAAGAGCTTTGATACAAGACAGCGGTGCCGGTCCTTTCTGTTTTATCTAAAGCTATATACACACAGGGCACAATTGTTACCCCGTTGCATGGCTACAAGAGACCAGGGAGCGACAGCTCCCTGGCGGCAACAGCTATCTACACGTTTCGCCAGAAAGGCAGAGACGCGGCGGAAGCTGTCAGTGAATGGAGCATTCCCCAGCCGGATGCTCCATTCACTTGCATTGGGTCTCCTGTCGCTAGTCCGCAAACACACGCGGAGTAGCGACAGTTGCGGCGACAGCTGTTGCCGGCGATTGAACAAGTCAATCGCCTGGCGACAGCTCAGAGTACCGACGGTTGGGGGCGTGCGCATCATACACACGGGCGACCTGTCGCCGCAACACGCGCGTGCCACGTGGTTGCAGCGACAGCCGTACCCCATGTGTATGAGCCATAATACATTGGAAGATCCCCTCTCAACTGCTTGGTCTCTCAGTTTAACAAAATGTCTATATTTTTACCAATCTGCACTGAAACAGCCAAGGCCGTGGCCTAGGGTGCCAGATAAGCAAGGGCAGGGCTGCAGGCAGTGGGCTTTATTTGCAGACTAAACGTGCAAACAAATGAAAGTGGTCGGGTTGGCAGCTGCACTCAGTTAGCCAAGCATGTGTGAGCAGTGTGAGATTAGCAGGCCGCCAGACAGGGTTTGCGGTCGCCTTGCTTCAGAGTTTGCACAATTGCACCTAGCAGTGGCTGTAGCCAGCTATGAATGGTTGGGCTTTGCACTCATGTGATGTGGGATGAAAGGGCCCAGGGCAGCACCAGTAAATAGTACAGAAGGCAAGGCAACTTACAATGACTGCAGCCTACCACAGTAGCCATTTGCTGGTTCTTCATTGGCCAATATGCATTACGTGACGTGAGCAGTCCATGTCATGTTACCATGGAGACCGCAGCAAACACAGGACTCACTTTTTCATGTTGCTGGCCCCACCTGCCATCCAATTATGAGCCACTTTTCACTACACTTTGGTGGGGGGAGGGGGTGTGAGAGAGAGGTGGTAGGACTGTGTGGTTAGAGGCGGCTGGTGATAGTGGACCTTGGAAGGTGAGAAATACAAATTCAGCCCTGAAACCATACACAGGTTGATACTTCTATTAGATTCAATCACTTTGAACGAATCTGACAGTGATTTTCTTTTTTCACCTATACTTTACCAGTTGATCTCTAGATTTCTGATTAATTTCAGACAGAATGAAAGTGTAGTTGTAAATTTTTCTCAAGCGGACAAAGGGAGAAGCTATTTCTGATAACGATCGAGTTTAAATTGAGCACAGTCAAATACCCACTACCATTATAGCTAGGATAAAGCAGGCCATACACTTTCAGATTTCAACCAGATGTGGCAAAATTATTGATTCTTCTCTGATCGCAATCGTTTCAGGGATGAATTGATTTGAACCACACACAGCACATCAATTTTCTATAGATCCCAGCAAGAAATCTATTGAAAATCGATTGAGCTGTAGCATTGCACGCTGATGATCGACTTTTCGATTGGTCTATCGATCGACTTTTGCTGCTGTCCCATCCCTGTTCAACCTAGATTTTCAGTCTAATCAATGTTTGGTCAAATTTGTTCGATATTAATCAGTTTGGCATTTTGAGGGAAATGATTCCCAGTAGGTGGATTGAATCTGCTGAGAATCGAAAGGGGAAATTGATGACTGTATGAGCCTCCTAAAAGCGGACCTGAACTCAGAACTTCCTCTCTGCTCTAAAAGATAAGCAACAGCATAATAACCTTTACAGAAAAATATTTCTTTGTTACAGCTGATACAAATCCTGCAATAAATCTGCAGTGTGTCTATTTCCTGCTTTCATGGAAGCAGACATTGGGTTAACATCCTGTGTTTACAAATTAGCTGCTCTGCCCAGGATTGCTGTGATTCAAATTACAGTGGTGATTAGTCAAAGATGAGGGTGAATTGTGCTAGGTACACACCATACAATTTTCTGTTAGATTTACCTGCCAGATCGATTTTTTTTCCAACATGTCCACTCTGAATTTCGATCGATTTTTTTTTTTTTTTTTTTTATTTCTAGATCATTTTTTAATCGTTTTTTTCGATTGTTTTTTTTAATCGATTTTCATAGAACTGAACGAAAATCAATAAAAAAACAATAAAAAAAAACCAAATCGACATTCAGATGGGACATGTTGAAAATAATCCACCTGGCAGGTAAATCTAACAGGAAATTGTACCTAGCATTATTCTGGGAATACACGGGTCGTTTTTGAGGTGATTAGATGGTTCGATAGAGAATTTCTGACATGTCTGATCTCCCTTTCGACCCTTTCGCTGCTCGATTTCTGATAGAAGTAAATGGAAAAAGTTAAGAAAAACGAGCTGAAGATAAGAGAATCGACTGCAGAATCGAGCGGCAAAAATGATCGAGAAGAAAATCGAGAGCAAGAAACGAACTGTGTATTCCCAGCATAAGACTCTCTAAATACATACAAGGTGAATTCATCTGTGGTTTCCTTCTGTCCTGTGCAAGAGTTCAGGCCACTTTAACGCAGGGTGACAAATAAGCCCCGCTGTACAGTGTAAGTATTTACCAGTGATTAGACAAGGTGTTGAGTAAGGCCCAGTGCACACCAAAACCGCTAGCAGATCCACAAAACGCTAGCGGTTTTTGGTGCGGATTTCAGAGATTTGGCCCAGTGCACACCGAGCGGATTTGGATGCGATCCGCCGGCCGCATCCGCCTGTAAATCCGCTTGGCTAATGTATTTCAATGGGCTGGTGCACACCGGCGGTTTGAGGTTTTTAGCAAACCACGAACGTGCAGCAGGAGGCAAGTTTGCGGTTTGCTACAAACCTCAAACCGCTGGTGTGCACCCGCCCATTGAAATACATTAGCCAAGCGGATTTACAGGCGGATGCGGCCGGCGGATCGCATCCAAATCCACTCGGTGTGCACTGGGCCTAAGGCCCAGTGCACACCAAAACCGCTAGCAGATCGTCAAAACGCTAGAGGTTTTGGGAGCAGAGAGCAGATATTTGGCCGGGTGCACACCAAGCGGATTTTGTATGCGATCCACCAGCCGCATCAGCCAGTGAAAACGCTTGGCTATTGTATTTCAATGTGTGGTGCACACCGGCGGTTTGAGGTTTTTTAGCAAACCACAAACGCGCAGCAGGAGGCGCGTTTGCGGCTTGGCAAAAACCTCAAACCGCCGGTGTGCACCATCCCATTGCCAAACATTAGCCAAGCATTTTTCCAGGCGGATGCGGCCGGCGGATCGCTCCAAAAACCGCTCGGTGTGCACTGGGCCTTAGGCCCAGTGCACACCAAAACCGCTAGCAGATCCGCAATACGCTAGCGGTTTTGGGAGCTGATTTCAGAGCGATTCTAGGTATGTTTAGAGAGGTTTTATAAACATACCTAGCGGTTTTGGGTGCGTTTTTGTGTAGCAGATCACACATATTGTTACAGTAAAAGCTGTTACTGAACAGCTACTGTAACAAAAATGCCTGGCAAACCGCTCTGAACTAGCGTTTTTCAGAGCGGTTTGCGTTTTTCCTATACTTTACATTGAGGACGAAACGCTTCCGAAATCCGCAAACGCGCAGCAGGAGGCGCGTTTGCGGCTTGGCAAAAACCGCAAACCGCCGGTGTGCACCATCCCATTGCAATACATTAGACAAGCGTTTTTATAAGCGGATGCGGCCGGCGGATCGCTCCAAAAACCGCTCGGTGTGCACTGGGCCTTAGAGGGTTTCCTGTCATGCTGGAAACACTGACTAGTATTTCCAACCTTTCCGATCTGTTTCTGATTGATAAATGCATCAATTTTGCAAAGTTATCATTGGAAAATGAATCCCTTTATTGATCTGGACATGTACACATGATGCAACGTATGTTTCCAGCATAAGAGGAATTTTATGGCGAGTACACAGAAATGTAAAATGTAAAAATTCCCATACCCTTCTAAACCTCTAACTAGCCCTGACATTTCACCCTCGGCTTAGAGGGCTGTCCGGTCACTTGCTGAGAAATAAAACACATTATAGAGGTGTCAATTGGTAGCTTGTAAAATTAGAAGATTATACTGTCTGCTTTACTGTGTTTAATGGACCATGTCAGCTCAGTGTTAGCTGTTCTCCTAAAGAAGGGCCGTTAAGGTTATTTGCAATAGTGTAGGCCTGAAATGACACAGACAAGCATACTGATACAGGAAAATGCCCCTTTATGTTAAGAAGAACTCCTTGGTGCTTTCCGTTTTAAGGTGGACATACATCAGGCGACTTGGCGGCTGATCAACCATCTGATTTGATTATTATAATCGGATTAAATCGGTGCCACCAGGAGCATGTCCAATTGATTATGCGATTCATTTCAGGTCAAAATAAAGCCTCGTACACATGCCTGACTGCAGCCAACGACGGGTCCGTCGGCACCTCCTGCTGGGCGGGTTTTCAGCAGACATTACAGCGTACTGTAGTAGACAGCGTACGATCCGCCCGGCGGATTGTTCAGAAACAGCCTTATCAGTCTGCCGACAGACTGTACACACACCGTACTGTCTACTGAAAACCCGCCCAGCGGGAGGTGCTGACGGACCCGTCGTTGGCTGTAGTCAGACGTGTGTACGAGCCTTTAGTCACATGTATCAGACATGCTTTAAGGCATTCTAGAATGCGACAGAACCCTTGGAGTTGCTCCCCCCCAATGTAAAACGTTCCACCTGGTGCCCCGTGCAATTATACTTTACCTGTCTGGTGTCTGCCGCTGGCCCCGTCTCCGCACTGCCTCCCATACATGCACCCCATGTGGGCGAGTGTGTGACATCTTTTATTTTCTCTCATAGTTTGTATTACTTTTTAACTTTCCTTTAATTTAAAGAGAACCTGAACTGTAAATAAAAAATAACCATAAACAGGTCATACTTACCTCCTGTGTAGTCTAATACTCAATCTCTTTCTCCTCTCCTGCATCCCATTTGTCCACTGTGATCAATGGAATTCTCCGTTCTCCATTTTAAAAATGGCCATTACCCCCAACAGCTTCCTGGTCAGCACACTGTTAAACTGTAATATCACCCACTTGAGCCATAGGGAAACATGGACATTACCTTGCACATTCAGTTGTAACTGACAGCTGCTGTTATATAACTGACAGCAACTGGTATATTTCAGTTCTGACAAAATATTGTCAGAACTGGAAGGGATCACTGTAAGAAGAAAATGGTGAGCCTCTGAGAGGTACTGATGGCGAGGTGACTATGTAATGTTCATTTGCAGCTACGTCATGTGCTTATTTTAAATAATTTTACTCACTTCAGGTTCCCTTTAAAACCTAAAAGGCACTTGGCGTTGGAGCTAAACTGCTCTCATTGTGGCCACAGGCTACTGGATCGCCTGTCAAGTCATATCTGCAGTAATTCTCCCATGTCCGCTTAGTAGGATGTCCCCTCAGGTCTTTGATTTGTGATTTATGGGCTTCACCTGTATTTTCTCTAGGACTTGTATGCTTTTATCACTTACCCCATGGTTTAGCATGTGTCACTTTGGTTACCGGTAATACAAAAGGAAAACAAGTTAAATACATGTGAAGTCCTGAGTTCATAGCAGAGTTGTGCAAGAGTGACCCTGGCCAGCAGGAGGTCACTGCTCTTATTGGAACCAGATTACCTCATAATCCCCAACCAGCACTATAGTAGCAAGGAGGCTGATAGACTGAACCTATTAAAGGAAAGGAGAGGAAGAGCCAGACAAGCATGGAAATTGGCCACAGACAAAGTGGCCTATGCCCATGACCCTCTATTTTTTATGCTGGGAATACGTGTCTCGATTCTGAGTCATTTAGATGGCTCGATAGATAATTTACGACAAGTCTGATCTCCCGCCCGATCGTCTCCTCGCTCGATTCTGCAAGGAGGACAATTGAAAAAGATAAGAAAAACAAGCGGAAGATAAGAGAATCGCCCGCAGTATCGAGCGGGAAAACAATCGGGCACAGAATCGAGCCGTGTATTCCCAGCATAACATGTAGATAAATCTTCTGTCCAATGCTAATGGCCCGTATCCACCTCGAAATTTTTCTGCCGACTGGCGATTTTTTTTGGGCGACGAGTGGTCATTTCTGCCAACTCGCGATGCCGGTACAGGCGCATGATCTCACATTGCTTAGCGTCATGCGGCGATAACGACTGTCACGGCGCATGGGATCTTTAAGATCCCAGACGACTCCCGTGTGTGCCATTGCGCATACCAGCTGGCTGGAAGATGGATCAGGGAAGCGCTCGTTGTCAGGGAGACGTCGATGGATCCATCTTTCTGCATTGCACGCTGAGTATGTAGCTTTATGTTGTTTAAAGGCCGTACACACGCCTGACTAAAGGCTCATAAAGAAGTGCAACTATCCCGCCCAACTAACATCCAAACCTGGTCTGTTGGACACTAATTGGGTGTGTGTACGCGTGGCAAATGACTAGACGACCGACTGAATGTGACTGTGACCATACCGTGCAGTCCATCATTCCGCTTGCGTGCACAGTATGCAAGTGAGTTGGTTGTGCAGTTAGTTGGTGCATGGAAAATACAAGTCGTACAGTGGCATGGTCATGTGATTGGTCAAGTCGTTGGGTTGGTTGTGGGCTTTGTTGGACGTGTGTACGAGCCTTAAGGTGACCGATAACGACCACCTTAGCTGATAGTCAGGCGTGTACAACGGCCCCCAAATTGCAGGCAATCTGCCCATCAACTCACCCTCTTGACAGCCGATCGATATTCTCTGTGCCATTCAATTTTTATATGAACGTAGTTAAACAAAAGTAACTAAAATTATTATATTTGATGTGTTTATTGGAAGAAAAATTATCAGTCGGATTTACCATAAGGCACTGTAGGCACGTGCCTACAGGTGCCTGATGATGAAAAGGCGGCTCACTTCCCTCCCCCAGTGCCTCCCTCCTGCCTTACCTATGCAGAGTCCTGAGTGGAGTGTAAATGAGAGGTCAGCATTGCACCAATGAATAGCTAATACAATGGTTGAAAAAAAGGTTCCTGGCGGGTCCCTCTGGTACAGGGCCCTTGCGTGGTGGCAACCTTTGCATCCCCTGTCGCTATGGCACTGCCATTAAGCGGCGACGTCAATGCGACGAATAAGCGGATCCCGATCCATGTTCCGTAATCCCGTACTGCGGGAACAATCAACGGCACGAACGAGACTTCAAACTTACGCGGTAATTAATGTGGTAGTCTATGGGGACCAAAATGATAGTCCACAATGGGATCCGTTGTGACTAGGGATGCTCATTCGGATTTCGCGGAATTGAAATTTCCGAATTTCCACTCGGAAATCGGATTTCTGCGGAAATACTGCGTTACTGCAATTCACTAATTTCAGCCCAATCACAGAACTCGGAAGCAATGGACCAATCAGAGAATGCAGAAACAACTCAGAAGTATTTGGCCAATCAGAGCATGCAAAAAATTACCAAAAAAACACTACTCGGAAATCTGAACTCGGAATTCGGATTTCTGTGGAAATATTGCATTACTCAGTAATTTTAGCCCAATCATCACAGAACTTGGAAGCTTTGGACCAATCAAAGAACGCAGAGTCAACTCAGAAGTATTTGGCCAATCAGAGAATGCAAAAAATTATCCCTAAAAACACTACTCGGAAATCTGACCTTGGAAATAGGAAACCGATTGGAAATCCACGGAATCGGTAATCGGCATTGTCGAAAATCAGAATTTCTTCTGAATCGGAAATCGGCATTTCCGACCATCCCTAATTGCGACGTTCACGATCGCCGCTATACACTGTTTAACTAACCTTAGTTAAACTTAGCTAAACTTAGTTAAATTATGTTAAACAACATTGTGAAAAATGTTGTTGTGAAAAAGTCACCGGTGGTGTGAAAAATTGCCGCAAAAAATCGCGTCCTAGTTACTGGCCTCTAGTAAAACATAAAATGATTGATCTCATAGGTTAATTTATAGTTATGGGCAGCATGGTGGTGTAGTGGTTACCGCTTGCATTTCAGAGTCCCCGGTTCGTATCTCAGCCAGATCGACATCTGCAAGGAGTTGGTATGTTCTCCCTGTGTCTGCGTGGGTTACCTCTGGACACTCTGGTTTCCTCCCACAACCCAAAAACTTACAGATAAGTTAATTGGCTTCCTCCTAAATTGACCCTAGACGATGATACTACTACACCATGCATACATAGACATATGACTATAGTGTGGACTAGATTGTGAACCCCGCTGAGGGACGGTTAGTGACAAGACAATATACTCTGTACAGCACTGTGGAAGATGTCAGCGCTATATTAATACTTAAAATAAATAGTTCACAATTACTGTAGATGTTTATTTTATGAAATAGATGATCAGTATATCTATATCCTATATAATCATTGCCCTGTCCTGCATCCTCCTGTGTCCGTGCGGCGTGCCTGGAACGCATGCACGGCACGTGGATGGACTTTGGCCAGCACAGGAGGACGTGTGCAGGGGGAGCAGGCGTATTCGCAATGCGTTGCGGGCAGCTGTGCGCGGGAGCATGCCCATGCCCACGTTGCGGGGGAGGGGGCTGAGGCCTAGGGCCAGTTTTATTACACTAGTATCTATGTAATCTACCATAGACAATACAGGCTAGAATTCAGGCATGGACAAACTTGGCCCTCCAGCTGTTAAGGAACTACAAGTACCAGAATGCATTTGCCTTTGTGAGTTATGACTTTGGCTGTAAGACTCCTGCAATGCATTGTGGGACTTTTAGTTCCTTAACAGCTGGAGGGCCAAGTTTGCCCATGCCTGGGCTAGATGGTCATTCAGAGAGGAGAGGTAATATCCAACTACTCTCACATTCATGCTGCACATTTGAGAAAATAATACCAGATATTTTATGCTGACATTTTGACACCTCATTTACTCAGAGTAAAAGTCGCTACATTTCCCTTTTCTTTATTATGGTAGGAAATATTCCCTCAGGCCCGAAATAAGATCTACATTATTACCGCGCTGAGATATTCTGACAGGCCTGATCTGCACCTATTTTTATACTTTTCTGAGGTATTTTACAATGGAAATATCCATTATGCAGAGAAAGTTATCACAAAATCCGCCAGACTGGAATAATGGCTCAGACCGGGAATATAAATAATTTAGGCAGGTCGTATAAATACAAGATGAGAGGGTTTTTTATATTACTTAAAGGAGAACGCCATGAACTTTTACGAGATTGGACATTGCACCAGAATAACATTTATGCCTAATTCTAATTTGCTGTCCTTTCCGCGTTATTTATATTCCTCCCACTGTCTAGTTTGCTCTCTGAATAATATCCTCAGACAAGGTATTACAGCTTCAGAAACTATAGAACTGATGGGTTCTGACTTGGGTTATCACCCCCGGGAGCACTGATTGGATAACCGACTACCGTTTATAGCAGTAAGTGCCCAATTAGAGGTAGACAAAGGCACATGCAATGGCCATACTACTGACCAATTTGTTTCCAAGCTGAGTGGTCAAAGGCTCCGGGCACCTCTGATTGATCTCAGTGGATCCTTCCGGGCAGCCCTGATTGACGAATACCAGGGAAATACCAGCTCACTTGAGTAAAGGCAGCCATACACTGGTCGATTGCCCTCAGATGGACCAACAGATAGATCCCTCTCTGATCTAATCTGATCACAGAGGGATCTATTGTCTGCCCATACACTACATGCAGATTTGAATCGATTTCAACATCAAATCAATTCAAAACCTGTGGAGCCGCCACTTCCGCCTGCCTCACCGCCCCTGCTCCCCTGGCCAGCAGCAATAATATTACCTGTCCACCGCTGCGAGTCCCCGGGATCTGTTCAGTCACACTTCGCTCGGCATCCTCCATGTCCTCTTCACTTTTTGTCCTGCCCTGTGATCAGCGGAAGTTCAAACTGTAGAGGGCGCTCTAATGTTTGAACTTCGGCTTGTCACAGGATGCAGCAGGAAGTGAAGAGGACATGGAGAAGAAGCCCAGCCGGAAGAAGTGAGACTGAACGAATGCCAGGGGGTCAAGCCGGCCGGACAGGGAATATTGCTGCTGCTATGCTGTTTCAGTTGTTGCTGAATCGAATGCCGCAAGCGTTCGACCCGCGGGTGATTGAACAAAATTTGTTCGACTGAATCGATCGATGTCGGATGGCAATCGGTCGATCGGTCAGCGTTTGCATTATCGATTTCACAGCAGATTCAATAACAGTGATCGAATCTGCTGTATATCGGTGGAAATTCAAGTAAGTGAATAGGTACCTTCAGTATTGTGGGACCTGTATTTGTAATGACCAATATTCTACTAAGTACTACCATAAACCTAACCTTAACGCTCCTTTCTGGGTGACTAACCATCCCCTCCCCTCACACACACTGATTGGCTACTACCGGCATCGGGTGACCTAATGACTGCTTGAGTGCCTGACTGCCGATAGTTAACACAGGCATCTATTACATGCCTGCCGACCGTGGCGCCCAAATGAGATGATCTGCACTTGTCTGCCTACGCCTCCTGTGTCCTCTCTATCGCCGCCAGGTTTCTGTACCCTGTGACCTGACGGCAAGTGCGCCACCTCATTCATGCATTGCAAGCTCATGGTGAACCAGAACTCCTAGGAGTGTGTAAGGGGCTAAAACTAAGCCCTCTTACAAAGATGCTATGCAAAATAGAAATTTGCCTTTTTAAAACAAAAAGTATTTGTCAGGTTTGTGTGATCTTCTAAGGTGTCCCACAATGCATCACAGATGAAGGGATAATTTGCATATTCAGCAGTGATGCATTGTGGGCAGAGGCGGGACAAGGTCCTCCAGCACCCAAGGCTGAGACACCAAAGTGCGCCCCTCCATCCTTCCACCCCAGCCATCACACACTGATTGCTATTAGACTAAGAGGCACCCCAGGGCCCCCAATACCTTAATATCTAGTTATCTGGCTTGCAGTCACTTCCATGTATCTCCTTTTCTTATTTCTTTCTGCTTCAGACACAATTAGGAATGACAGCTGAATGAATTATGCGCCTGCTCCTACACTGCGCCCTATGCCTCGGCCCGGCCCTGATTGTGGGAGACCTCATATGCTCACTCCAACCTGAATAATCGCAAATACCTTCTGTTTTAAGAAGACCAATTTCTATCCTAAATTAAAGAGTGAATACTTTAATTTGTGTAAATGTAAGGTAGGACTGCATAGTTATCATTTCTTACATTCCTGCAGGCTTACTCTAAGTAGTGTATACGCTTCCAAGGCAAGTAAAAATCACGTGTAACCTTATTTATTTCCATTTCTCTTTCATGTCTTTTCTAGAAATCTTTTTATTAGCTGTGCCCTGGCAACACATCAGTCTCCTGAGCTGTGCGTCTGTCCACAGATAACCATATCTGAAAGTGTAGTAAAATAACTGTATAAAACAATATTTTGGAACGCTTCTGTGGACTCTTTGATCTGAATGCAGTGTGTGTGGGTGGCGCTTTCATAAATAGACGGCTTTACTAAACAAGCCATCTCTTTTTATTGCAGCGCACAGTAAATCTTGCTCTAAATCTCCAATAATATAAGTTAAGGAATTTCTTATGATTTTTAGAGTAATACATTTATAGCCAGCTTTTATTGAGAGAAGTAGTTGGTAGGAACACTATGATATGGTACAATGGGATCTCTCTGGTGCAAGGTACCAGTTAAGGTGGCCATACATCTATCAACTTGGCGGCCGATCATGGAATTGGATGAACATCGATGCCGCCGAGAGCATGCCCGATCGACGATGCAAGCAATTCCGAGCGGAAATTAGTCACATGTATCGATCAGACATGCTGCATGATGTCGGACCGTCGTGGCTTATCCGGTGCGCGGCAGTAACGGCAAGCAATATCGGGACGAGTGATGAATGCGACGAAATCCCCGGCGCTGTCCCCCCTAATGTAAAATGTGTCCCCTATGCACTATACTTTACCTGGCCGTGTCCGCTGCTGGCTCCGTCTTCATACAGGCAGCTCACGTCACGTGGTTGTTGGCAAGATAGATTTATTAGGGCCCGTTCAGACTGCAGAACGCAACGCGTACGAACGCACGCCATCCGCGTTCGTATGCGTTGCGTGGCTGATCCCATCACTGAAAAGTGAATGGGACAGCCGCGCATTTTTGTAAAATCTGCGTGCAGCATGCGTTCCCGGACCGCACAGGTCCGGAATGCATGCAGTGTGAACATCAGACAGTGCACTCTATGCACTGTCTGATGTCCTGCGTGTCGGCCCCCCCGCACGCGTTTCCAAAACGCATCTGGAAACGCGTGCAGTGTGAACGGTATTAGTCGCCTTGCTTATCCTTTAATGAAAAATTGGGTATTCTGAACAACATATTACGTTCTACTAAGTGTACTGAGAAGTCTATGGATTTTCAAATAATACCAGTTGCCTGACTCTGCTGCTGATCCTGTGTCTCTAATACTTTTAGCCACAGCCCCTCAACAAGCATGCAGATCAGGTGCTCAGACTGAAGTCAGAGTGGATTAGCTGCATGCTTGTTTCAGGTGTGTGATTCAGCCACTACTGCATCCAAAGAGATTAGCAGGACTGCCAGGAAACTGGTATTGTTTAAAAGGAAACATCCATATCCCTCTCAGTCAAGGTTCCCTTTAGTTAGTTCTATTATTATAAGTTTACTTTATAGCACTTACTGCAATAGATAAATATAAACATAAAAAAACAGACTATATACACACACAATATATTCTTGTCTTAGATTTTGCAGTACTTTACTTGCAACTTAGGTTATCATCTCCAAATCTATCCTCATGTGACCTCATGTGCTATTAGACACAATAACTAAATAAGTTGCTGCATTATGTAAAGTAATTGTGACTAATATAGTTAACTTAGTGCTATCATGATGGAGTGTTCCAGATAGCAATGAGCAGCCTGGCTAGTCCAGTGCTGCATGTGGAAGGAATTGCAGTGACAGCATGACAACCATAAGATGAACAAGAAAGGTCAAACGGCCTACAGACTCCGGCCTCCTTTATTAGGACAGAGAGAATAATGGGAGAGTGATGTCTCTGCTTGTCATCCAGGCGGAGTGCCATAACATTCTCCACAGTGGATGTGTCCTCCTTCTGTCTCCAGGGCCTGCGACAGGCCAGACAAGCAAAGAAAATAAAAGACGACAAACGGAAGGTAATAAGTTCAGAAAGAAGGCCAAAACACAGCTTGTCCTCACAGCCTGGCTCCACAAGGCAGCTCATAAAAGGCCATTTAAAAGTCACAAGGAATCCTTATTGACCTATGTAAAGGTTAGTGATGCTCTAAGCGAACGAACGCTTGCAACAGTTCTGAAATGGACACCACGGTCTTCAGAAAATGAAAGCACTTAGCCATGCAACAATGTCATCAAGTCGTCAACTTAGTCATTAAACACTTACAAGGTAATGAGTTTCTTTTGTGTACACAGACCTGGGATCACACAGAACTTCACCATGGAAAGTGTCTAAAGGAAAAATTGTTTGGACCTGATTTTCTAAGATTCTTTAAAGAGACTCTGTAACAAAATTTTCAGCCTTATTTCTTCTATCCTATAAGTAGAGTTGGGCCGAACCTCCGATTTTAGGTTCGCGAACCGGGTTCGCGAACTTTCGCGGAACGTTCGGTTCGCGTTAAAGTTCGCGAACCGCAATAGACTTCAATGGGGATGCGAACTTTGAAAAAAAAAATTAATTATGCTGGCCACAAAAGTGATGGAAAAGATGTTTCAAGGGGTCTAACACCTGGAGGGGGGCATGGCGGAGTGGGATACACGCCAAAAGTCCCCGGGAAAAATCTGGATTTGACGCAAAGCAGCGTTTTAAGGGCAGAAATCACATTGAATGCTAAATGACAGGCCTAAAGTGCTTTCAAACATCTTGCATGTGTATACATCAATCAGGTAGTGTAATTAAGGTACTGCTTCACACTGACACACCAAACTCACCGTGTAACGCACCGCAAACAGCTGTTTGTACTAGTGACGGCCGTGCTGGACTGGTGCGCACCATGGCGAGAGTGCAGGTTTTGGTGGCTTTACAGCCCATATGGTCGGCCTGGCTGATGTAGCTGAATGACAGAACAGTGACTGTCCAGCTGATCAAATTTGGTCTGACCACAATGAAGCAACGACCTTATTATCTTTTGTGTGCCCCCCGAGACACTCATCTAGGCGCCGGTCATTGCTTCATTGTGATACGCAAGCCCCTTCACCACGGCAAGGTAATGATCACGAAGGGGAATGGGCGCATGTACATGCCTTTTCTTTTGTTGTTGCAGCTGCCCTCAGTGCAGCCAGAAAAATTAGGCAGTCATGTACACGCACCATAAAAATTATTACAGCGGCCGCTGCTAGCAGTGGCCTAAAAAATTCAGCAATCCGCCTGGAGTCCAGGACCCTGTTGGTGGTGGCGGAGAAGGTAGTGAAGCGGCCTGCAGGCAGACATGCTGTGTGGAGGGACTGGGAGTGACTTAGTCTTTTTGGGGCAGGCCAGGCAGCCAGTCACACGGCGTGCAGGCAGAGATGCTGTGTGTGCGGGGACTGACTTAGTCTTGGGGCGGGCAGCAGCCCTCCGGGATCCATGCCTCATTCATTTTGATAAAGGTGAGGTACTTAACACTTTTGTGACTTAGGCGACTTCTCTTCTCTGTGACAATGCCTCCAGCTGCGCTGAAGGTCCTTTCTGAGAGGACGCTTGCGGCAGGGCAGGAGAGAAGTTGGATGGCAAATTGGGACAGCTCTGGCCACAGGTCAAGCCTGCGCACCCAGTAGTTCAAGGGTTCCTCATCGCTGTTCACAGCAGTGTCTACATCCACACTTAAGGCCAGGTAGTCGGCTACCTGCCGTTCCAGGCGTTGGTGGAGGGTGGATCCGGAAGGGCTACGGCGAGGCGTTGGACTAAAGAACGTCCGCATGTCCGACATCACCATGAGATCGCTGGAGCGTCCTGTCTTTGACTGCGTGGACACGGGAGGAGGATTAGTGGCAGTGGTACCTTGCTGGCGTTGTGCTGTCACATCACCCTTAAAGGCATTGTAAAGCATAGTTGACAGCTGGTTCTGCATGTGCTGCATCCTTTCCACCTTCCGGTGAGTTGGTAACAGGTCCGCCACTTTGTGCCTGTACCGAGGGTCTAGTAGTGTGGCCACCCAGTACAGCTCATTCCCCTTGAGGTTTTTTATACGGGGGTCCCTCAACAGGCAGGACAGCATAAAAGACGACATCTGCACAAAGTCGGATCCAGTACCCTCCATCTCCTCTTGCTCTTCCTCAGTGACGTCAGGTAAGTCAACCTCCTCCCCCCAGCCGCGAACAATACCACGGGAAGGTTTAGCAGCACAAGCCCCCTGCGACGCCTGCTGCGGTTGTTCTCCTGCCGCTGTCCCCTCCTCCTCCTCCTCCTCCTCCCCCAAAGAAACACCTTGCTCATCATCCTCTGAGTCTGACTCGTCTTCTGCACACGACCTCTCTTCTTCCTCCTCCTCCCCCCTCTGTGCTGCCGCAGGTGTTGAGGAAACAGCTGGGTCTGATGAAAATTGGTCCCATGCCTGTTCCTGCTGTAACGGTTCCTGGTCACGCTCATTCGCAGCTTCATCCGCCACTCTACGCACAGCACGCTCCAAGAAGTACGCGTAGGGAATTAAGTCGCTGATGGTGCCCTCACTGCGGCTCACCAGGTTGGTCACCTCCTCAAACGGCCGCATGAGCCTGCATGCATTTTTCATCAGTGTCCAGTTGTCGGGCCAGAACATCCCCATCTTCCCAGACTGTTTCGTTCTACTCCAGTTGTAGAGGTACTGGGTGACGGCTTTCTTCTGTTCTAGCAGGCGGGAGAACATGAGCAGGGTCGAGTTCCAGCGAGTGGGGCTATCGCAAATGAGGCGTCTCACCGGCATGTTGTTTTTACGCTGAATTTCTGCAAATCGTGCCATGGCTGTGTAAGAGCGCCTCAAATGCCCACAGAACTTCCTGGCCTGCTTCAGGACATCCGCTAAGCCAGGGTACTTTGCCACAAATCTTTGAACCACTAGATTCATGACATGTGCCATGCAGGGTATGTGTGTCAGCTTCCCCATATGCAAAGCGGCAAGCAGATTGCTGCCGTTGTCAAACACCACGTTGCCTATCTCCAGGTGGTGCGGGGTCAGCCACTCATCCACCTGTTTCTTAAGAGCAGCCAGGAGAGCTGCTCCAGTGTGACTCTCCGCTTTGAGACAAGCCATGTCTAAGATGGCGTGACACCGTCGTACCTGGCATGCAGCATAGGCCCTGCGGAGCTGGGGCTGTGTAGCTGGAGAGGAGAACTGCCACTCAGCCAAGGAGGAGGAGGAGGACAGCGAACAGCATGTAGCAGGAGGAGAGGAGGTGGCAGGAGGCCTGCCTGCAAGCCGTGGAGGTGTCACAATTTGGTCCGCCGCTTTCTGCTTGCCATCGTTCACCACCAGGTTCACCCAATGGGCTGTGTAGGTAATGTAGCGGCCCTGCCCGTGCTTGGCAGACCAGCCATCCGTGGTCAGGTGTACCCTTGACCCAACGCTCTTCGCAAGAGATGACACCACTTGCCTCTCAACTTCACGGTGCAGTTGGGGTATGGCCTTTCTCGAAAAATAAGTGCGGCCTGGCATCTTCCACTGCGGTGTTCCGATGGCCACAAATTTACGGAAGGCCTCAGAGTCCACCAGCCGGTATGGTAACAGCTGGCGAGCTAACAGTTCCGCCACGCCAGCTGTCAGACGCCGGGCAAGGGGGTGACTGGCCAAAAGTGGCTTCTTCCGCTCAAACATTTCCTTCACGGACAC
This sequence comes from Hyperolius riggenbachi, assembly GCF_040937935.1. Classification (NCBI taxonomy): domain Eukaryota; kingdom Metazoa; phylum Chordata; class Amphibia; order Anura; family Hyperoliidae; genus Hyperolius; species Hyperolius riggenbachi. Next base: position 106,184,109 of record NC_090649.1, read on the forward strand.
CTGACTGCTGCTGTGGGCAGAGGAGCAGGAACCGCTCAAGGGCAGAGGCGGAGTGGAGGAGGGTGCCTGTGAAGGTGCAAGGGAGAAAGCGGCAGAAGCAGATGATGCACCTGAAGGAGGAAGAGGAGAAGGAGGGTGACTTTTCTTTTGTGTGCTGCTGCTGCTTTTGCTCAGGTGGCCATCCCATTGCTGTTTGTGCCTTTTCTCCAGGTGCCTTCGTAAGGCACTTGTCCCTACGTGAGTGTTGGCCTTTCCACGGCTCAATTTTTGTTGGCAGAGCGAACAGATGGCTTTGGTCCGATCTGAGGCACACACATTAAAAAATTTCCACACCGCTGAGCCACCCTGGGATGTGGGCACTATGGGGACCTCAGCAGCTGATGCTGAAGGGCAAGTTGGCTGGCTGTACATAGGTGGCGATACATGGTGCCGGACTCTGCCACCAGCTGTTTCTGACGAAGAGCTGCCCCAGCTTCTTTCAGCAACTTCTCTCCTCCTACTACTCTCTGACTCCCCCTCTGAACTGTCCCCCTCTTCATCTCCTCTATTGGGAACATACAGAGGATCCCTATTACCGTCATCATCGTAGTCATCCTGCCCAGCTTCGCTTGCCTCAGACAAATCCAAACTTGCACCATCAGTAGGTCCTTCATCCTCCTGACACGTTACATCCATAGTGTTGCCGCGTAACTCAGACATATTAGCTGGTGAAAATTCATCTGGCTGTAACAACAATGGCTGTGCATCAGTGATTTCAACACTAAATAATTCTTGCGAAGTGTCAAATGCAGCGGAAGTGGTGCTAGTAGTAGCGCTGGTGGCTGAGCAAGATGAGGTGTTCTGTGTCGCTAAATACTCAACCACGTCCTGACAATCTTGGGAGGTGATGGGACGTGCCTTCTTCCGAGCACTGTACTGTGGGCCAGGTCCACACGAAATTACATTTACACGACCTCGCGCAGACCTGCCGGGTGGCCTTCCTCTGCCTCTGCCACTACCTCTTCCTCTTCCTCTACCTGTTTTGTCCATATTGGGTATGCACGGAGTGGTATATCACACTGCGTGCACTCACGTAGGTAGGTGGGTTCACTTAACTGCACAGGTATGCGCACTGATGCGGTGGGTTCACTGAACAGTACAGGTATACAGTGGCAGGTTCACTGAACACAACAGGTATGCAGTGGCGGGTTCACTGAACAGGTATACAGTGGCGGGTCCACTGAACAGAATAGGTATACAGTGGCGGGTTCACAGAACAGGTATGCAGTGGCAGGATCACTGAACACACTAGGTATGCAGTGGCGTGTTCACTAAACAGGTATACAGTGGCGGGTCCACTGAACAGAACAGGTATACAGTGGCGGGTCCACTGAACAGAACAGGTATACAGTGGCGGGTCCACTGAACAGAACAGGTATACAGTGGCGGGTCCACTGAACAGGTATACAGTGGCGGGTCCACTGAACAGAACAGGTATACAGTGGCGGGTTCACAGAACAGGTATGCAGTGGCAGGATCACTGAACACAATAGGTATGCAGTGGCGTGTTCACTAAACAGGTATACAGTGGCGGGTCCACTGAACAGAACAGGTATACAGTGGCGGGTCCACTGAACAGAACAGGTATACAGTGGCGGGTCCACTGAACAGAACAGGTATACAGTGGCGGGTCCACTGAACAGAACAGGTATACAGTGGCGGGTTCACAGAACAGGTATGCAGTGGCAGGATCACTGAACACAATAGGTATGCAGTGGCGTGTTCACTAAACAGGTATACAGTGGCGGGTCCACTGAACAGAACAGGTATACAGTGGCGGGTCCACTGAACAGAACAGGTATACAGTGGCGGGTCCACTGAACAGAACAGGTATACAGTGGCGGGTTCACAGAACAGGTATACAGTGGCGGGTCCACTGAACAGAACAGGTATACAGTGGCGGGTTCACAGAACAGGTATGCAGTGGCAGGATCACTGAACACAATAGGTATGCAGTGGCGTGTTCACTAAACAGGTATACAGTGGCGGGTCCACTGAACAGAACAGGTATACAGTGGCGGGTTCACTGAACAGGTATACAGTGGCGGGTCCACTGAACAGAACAGGTATACAGTGGCGGGTTCACAGAACAGGTATGCAGTGGCAGGTTCACTGAACACAACAGGTATGCAGTGGCGGGTTCACTGAACAGGTATACAGTGGCGGGTCCACTGAACAGAACAGGTATACAGTGGTGGGTCCACTGAACAGAACAGGTATACAGTGGCGGGTTCACAGAACAGGTATGCAGTGGCAGGATCACTGAACAGGTATGCAGTGGCAGGATCACTGAACAGGTATGGAGTGGCAGGATCACAGTACAGGTATGCAGTGGGCTGAGGGCTCACTGAACAGAACAGGTATGCACTATGCAGTGGCAGGATCACTGAACAGGTATGGAGTGGCAGGATCACAGTACAGGTATGCAGTGGGCTGAGGGCTCACTGAACAGAACAGGTATGCAGTGGCAGGATCACTGAACAGGTATGCAGTGGCAGGATCACTGAACAGGTATGCAGTGGCAGGATCACAGTACAGGTATGCAGTGGGCTGAGGGCTCACTGAACAGAACAGGTATGCAGCCAGGAAGAAGTTAAGCCTAACTAATCTTTCCCTATATGAGAGACTGCAGCAGCTCGCCCTACTCTCACTAATGCAGGCACACGAGTGGCCGTAATGGCCGCCGCTGCCTGCCTTATATAAGGGGGGGTGGGGCTCCAGGGGCTAGTGTAGCCTAATTGGCTACACTGGGCCTGCTGACTGTGATGTAGAGGGTCAAAGTTGACCCTCAGTGCATTATGGGGCGAACCGAACTTCTTCCGCAAAAGGTTCGCGTGCGGTACCCGCACGCGAACCACCTACGTTCGCGCGAACCACGTTCGCCGGCGAACCGTTCGGCCCAACTCTACCTATAAGCTCCTATACCTGTTCTAATGTGGTCTGTCTTACTGCAGCCTCTCCTAGTTGCACAGTCGCTGTAATATCTCTGTTATCTAATCTAATCTTCTTTCCTTTCCTCAGGCCTGTCGGTACAGGCAAATATTTGCTGCTCTGCTTGTGATAGGGAGAAGCTATACACACTCTCTCCATGCCCCCTGCAGGCTCTGTATGAGTCACAGACTGAGCTTATCTGAGCCTATCACGAACTGGTTAGCAGCCATGTCTTTTGTTTGTAAACACTGCCTAAAACTGGCAATTACAAGCCAGGATTGCAGCAGGGAGTGGCAGAAACAGCACAGAGGGGCCCAGGAGAACATAATGAATAGAATGGTATGCTTTTTATTGTAAGAATTGTAGAGTACAGATTCTCTTTAAGGCTGAAGCGCATAGGAGAATTTAAAGGATATATGGGATGAATAAATAAAAATAGATTTACTTACCTGGGGCTTCTTCCAGCCCACTGGCAGGCTCTGAAGTATCGCTGACTGCTGGCGGGTTGGCGTCTTCTGCGAATGCCTTGGGTGTGCGCCTGCGCCCACCTCACCGGCAGTGTACTGCGCCTGATGACGTGGGTGTGGGCGCATGCCCGACGCCGATCCACTGGGGGCTGGCCATACTTCAGAGACTGCCAGTGGGAACAGCAAGAAGACCGGAGCTTTGGTGAGGGACAGATGAGACCTCTAAGTGCTGGAAGAAGCCCCAGGTAAGTAAATCTATTTGTATTGATTCACTTCGGATATCCTTTAAAGTACCCCTGAATCAGGGGAAACATATTTTTTTTAATGAAGCCTGTGGTGGGCTAGATTACCTCCTCCATAGACTCCTGATGCTTCTTGTCTTCACAATCTTTCCAGTTCCCTGTCTTCTATGTATTCGACTGAATCGATATAATAATTTCTACTTTTCCCGAACTTCACCTGAGTGTTGCTGAGCAATTCAGATCTGAGCAGGTGCGAGTTCCCAAACTGCGTGTGCACTGCAAAAGTAAACCCTCGTCCACAAGTTAGAATCAGAATAAAGCTGATTCTGATTCTTATTCTGAAGTACTTTCTTTCACTCCACATGTGCAGTTCAAAGCTCGTGCAGGCCCAGTACAGAATCGTCAAGAATTACTCGAAGGAACTTCTGGGAGGCTGTGAAGAGAAGTGGACCGGGCACGTGGATTGGGCAGGACCCCGAAGACAAAGAACAGGATTAAGAATCTAAGGAAGAGGTAATATAGGCCACCATTCAGTATTTTGTTCTCTGATTCAGGAGTACTGAAATCGGTTCAGGACCCCCGAAGTGAGACTCTACACTGCATCTGCGGCTCTCTAACTCTGATGTGGCGTAGATTCTACGCCATGGCACTCTGCGGTCCTGAGCTGATTCCTATTCGCTGCAGCCTTCTGCAGCGCCAAACCGATCCCTGCTCGCCACAGCCACAAGCTTCCTCCTATGGGTAAGGAGCCAGTTTCAACAGGTGATCACTGTGATTACTGTGAGCCAATCACAGTGATCACTGAATGGGATAAGGGGCCAGAGCCATGCCATCCCAAAGGAGTTAAAGCCTAACTAACCCTGAAAGTTAAAGTGGACCCAAATTAAAAATACAAGATTTCAGAAATAAAATCTATTTTCTAAATTATAATAATAAATAGCAGCCTTTTTTCAGCTGCATGATGACAAATATAAAATATTTTACATTTATTGGAGGAACCCCTCCCTTCCTTTCAAATTGCCGGGATTTTTCCGGCAAACTGGTGGAGTAGATGGTGTCCGGCAATGGAGGAATTGCTAATGGCTGCCCCTAGTATAACCCTAGTTATAAAAAGAGAAGGGTGAAAAGCATGCACTGAAATGATCATAGGTTTGAAGGAGTGTTTATTTATCTTTGTATGTGGACTCTCCAAATCCTCTTTCTAAAATTCTCTGCCTACTGGGCAATCTCACCATTTGATAGTTCCCAACTCCAAGCAACTTCTAGAACTGCTTAAAGGGATACTATAGGGGGGTTGGGGGAAAATGAGTTGAACTTAGGCCCGGTTCACATTAGCGGTTGCTATCCGGAATCGCCGTGCCGGAGCCGTGCCGGAGCTGGACCGCATGCGGACCGGACGAAACGGACGCACGGCATAGCAATGAAAGTCTATGCGACCGTTCACATGCGTCCGTTTCGTCCGGACCGGAGCCGGACCGGATCCGGACTCCGGCGTCCGTTCCAACATGCGCTATTTTTTGGTCCGGCTGGTCCGGCTGACGTATCCGGACCGGAGCCGGAATGTTGCATCCGGCCAATGGAAACCAATGAGAACCGGAGAGCGCACAACACACTGGCTATAAAAACCGGATGTTATACCACACTTCCTATGCTGACTCTATGGTATGGTGGCCATTTTGGATGGGGACCACATGGCACCAGCGTTCACAGAGTGGAGCAGCAGTGACTTCATGCTGGAGCTGTTTGGCAGCAACATGTCTGACGATATGTCTGATAACGAGGGGGTGAGGCCCTACACATCAGAAGACCTCATCCTACAGGTGCAGCAGATACCAGCCCTGTGGGACAAGGGGGATGCGGACCACAGCAACATCAAAAAATGCAGAGGCCTGTGGAAAAAAATTGCCAAGCTGTATGTGGAGGACTTTGAGCACTTGAGCAAGAGACAGCAAGGCACAGAGGGTATGTTGACTAGAAGTTTTTGGGGGGGCTTGTGGTTAGCTTGTGATGTATTCCACTTTTGCTATGGATTTGTGTCACCCACGTGTTGCCCACCCACCCGTGGCCCACCCACCTGTTCCCCACCCACCTGTACCCCACCTGTGATGTATCCCACCCACCTGTGATGTATCCCACCCACCTGTACCCCACCTGTGATGTATCCCACCCACCTGTACCCCACCTGTGATGTATCCCACCCACCTGTGATGTATCCCACCCACCTGTACCCCACCTGTGATGTATCCCACCCACCTGTACCCCACCTGCGATGTATCCCACCCACCTGTGATGTATCCCACCCACCTGTACCCCACCTGTGATGTATCCCACCCACCTGTACCCCACCTGTGATGTATCCCACCCACCTGTGATGTATCCCACCCACCTGTACCCCACCTGTGATGTATCCCACCCACCTGTACCCCACCTGCGATGTATCCCACCCACCTGTGATGTATCCCACCCACCTGTACCCCACCTGTGATGTATCCCACCCACCTGTACCCCACCTGTGATGTATCCCACCCACCTGTACCCCACCTGTGCTGTATCCCACCCACCTGTACCCCACCTGTGATGTATCCCACCCACCTGTGATGTATCCCACCCACCTGTGATGTATCCCACCCACCTGTACCCCACCTGTGATGTATCCCACCCACCTGTACCCCACCTGTGCTGTATCCCACCCACCTGTACCCCACCTGTGATGTATCCCACCCACCTGTGATGTATCCCACCCACCTGTGATGTATCCCACCCACCTGTACCCCACCTGTGATGTATCCCACCCACCTGTACCCCACCTGTGATGTATCCCACCCACCTGAACCCCACCTGTGATGTATCCCACCCACCTGTACCCCACCTGTGATGTATCCCACCCACCTTTGATGTATCCCACCCACCTGTGATGTCTCCCACCCACCTGCGATGTACCCCACCTGTGCACATAAAACATACACAATGACCAATTATTAAACATCAATTTATTGTAAAAAATTAAGACATTTAAAATCACTTAAAAACTTGAAACTCCAAAATAAACACATTTCAACAAAACATTAAAAACCAAACATTCACCCTCGTCCTGGTGGTGTGGTAAAATAAAGTCTCAGTTGGTCCCTGTTCCGCAGTGACACTACCCTTGGCCTGGTTGCATACCTCCGCAGGGGCATTAGTGGAAGCACATTCGGGGGTTCCGGAGTCTCTCTTTCCTCCTGCCGCACAAAGTTGTGGAGGATGCATGCTGCCTTCACCACGACAACTGCGTTGCCCGGTTTCAGCAGCATGGGCGTGTGGAACACCCTCCACTTTGACACCAGGATCCCAAATGTGCACTCCACCATTCTCCTTGCACGGCTCAACCGAGCATTGAAGTGTAGCTGGCTGGCATCAAGTCCCCTGTCTGGGTACGGACGCATTACATGGTCGGACAGGGCGAAGGCCTCGTCCCCCACAAACACATAGGGGTAGGCTGGTGCCCTTGTCCCAGGCCAGGGTCTGTCACGGGGGAGACGCAGTCTGCCTTCCTCCATCAGCCGGCAAAGGGTCGTACGCTGGAAAATTCCAGAGTCATTGGAACTACCGTACGACCCCACGTCCACGTACACAAACTTGTAGTCCGCATCTGCCACTGCCATTAGAACAATGCTGAAGTATTTTTTATAGTTGAAATAATGGCTGCCACTCCCCACGGGTTTCTGAATCCGGATGTGTTTCCCATCCAGTGCGCCAACACAATTAGGAAACTTGCACTCGGTCCAGAAGCCCTGGGCGATCTCCTCCCATTTCGTGGTGTCTGGCACAGGCATGTATCTGGCCCTCAGTCGCGTCCAAAGGATCCTCGAAGTCCTCACGACGATGCCTGCCACCGTGCTCTTCCCAATACGAAATGTGGCATGTAGCGATGTATATGTTTGTCCAGTTGCGATGTACCTACAAGAGAAATAATCGAAATCAATTTTTCATGTCGTTACAGGAGAAAGGTTCAAGACAAGGTGGCGCAATATACGTGATGCATACGTGAAATGGCTACGGAAGAAAAAACTTGCCGAACGAAGTGGCAGTGGCGGGGGAAAGCGACAAAAAGACTACCAATTTGCCAAGCAATTGTCTTTCATCAATGCAAGCCTGGAACCTAGACTGTAAGTACCACTACTGTGGGCAGGAACTGAGAGCTCATTTTAGCAGACAACTACCATGACTTCGGCCATGTATTGCTATAAACTGGCCTCAATTCCCATGGCTAGCGAACTTTTCTCACAAGCTTTATCAAATGTTTGGTAGAAACGGTTGATAAAGTGTTTGCTAGTGTTTGCTAGCTCTGTGAATTGACGCCACATGCTGTTTGGCACACCAATAAATATTGTTTTTATCTACAGGACTGAAGACAATTTGGAGCAAGAGGAACCGACCCAGGAGGCACGGTTCAGCAGTGAGGAGAGCTTGGTGGATGATGACGTCGCCGATGTAACCTATTTCCCCGAGGAGAGGAGTAGGAGGAGGGAGTCCTTAGCTATCCCAGCTCTCTCCTTTGATGATGACTTGGGAGAAGAGAGCTTGGATGTTGAGGTTGCAGGACCGAGTGTGGAAGAAGCTGCACCTCCACAATCGACCGCTATGGAAGCTCCCGGGGAACAAGAACAAAGTGAGGAGCACCGAGAGACTGCAGCACAACCAGCGCGCAGGGCAACCCCGACACAGGCCAGAGGACGGGAAGATGCTGCCACACCACCAGTGAGGACCACCACACCAGTGAGGCGTCGAGGTACCCTCCCCCCAACAAGGAGAGAGACAGAGTCCGAGATGTCCGGGGCTGTCTCCGGACTTCTCGGGATTCTTCAGAGCCACCAAACTCTCATAACCCGGCAGTTGCAAGATGAGGACAGGGGCCATATCATGGAGCAGTACAAGTCCCACATCACTTCACTGCAATGTGAGCTCGACGCTGTACATGGGCACTACAGGGACGAGCTTAAAATGATGCATGAGATGCACAGAGGAGAAATCGACCAACTGCGTGCGCAGCATCATCAGTCGGTGGGCCAGCTGCAGAACATGATGCAGCAAATGCATCAACAAAGCAAGGAACTACTGAAATTGCAGGCACACCCGTGTTTTCACACTGTGATGTCTCTAATACCATATTTGGAAAAGGTGCCTTCCCAAAACATGATGGCGTGCCATTCCACTTTGCTGGAGGTGATCAAACAGCACATGGACACGCCATTATTGCAACCACCAATTTTTAGACCCCCACAACCAACAGCGGTGCCCACCTGGCAATCATCACAGATGTACACCGGCTACAGAGGCAGTCAATATGGGCCACCGCTGTCAGGGTCCAGCTCATCCACGACCAGCACCCAAGAGAGTCCAGATTTCCAGGCAGCAACTCCCACCTTTTCTAGTAGTGGTGTAGATACAATTTGAAAAAAAAAGTCAAATTGTTCCTGGACATGCTCCTCTGAATACCTCCGATCCTCGGAGGAAGGATACCATCACAGGGCTTTTTAGCCCAACCTTTTCCCTGCCCCATCTCCTTCAACCAAGGTTCAGAGGTGTTCAGATGACCATGTCAGGGAACTTTTGGTTTTGCTGGACTTGAACTTTAGGGCCTGGTGTCCCCGAAAGACACTACCTGGGTCACAACCTTGTGCCTGTTGCACTGCACCTGTAGTCATGCACCTGTCCCTTTGATTCCTCTTGTTCCTTACTTTGTTGTTCCTAATCACTTGCACAAGACCCTTGGAGCCATGGATGAAGGACACCTTGACTGGTCGGTGAGAGGCCTAGCCTTTTCACTGACCTGTGTCCTTCATCCATGGCTCAGAGGGTCATGTGCCAGTGGTTAGGTTTTTAAAGCACTTCAATTTTAGGGCCTGGTGTCCCCGAAAGACACTACCTGGGTCACAACCTTGTGCCTGTTGCACTGCACCTGTAGTCATGCACCTCTGCCATCGGTTCCTCTTGCTCCTCACTTTGTTCTTGTTCCTAACCACTTGCACAAGACCCTTGAAACCATGGATGAAGGACACCTTCACTGGTCGGTGAGAGGCCTAGCCTTTTCACTGACCTGTGTCCTTCATCCATGGCTCAGAGGGTCCTGTGCCAGTGGTTAGGTTTTTGAAGCACTAATAATTTAGGGCCTTTTGTCCCCAAAAGACACTACCTGTAGTCCTGCTCCTCTGCCATCGGTTCCTCTTGCTCCTCACTTTGTTCTTGTTCCTAATCACTTGCACAAGACCCTTGGAGCCATGGATGAAGGACACCTTGACTGGTCGGTGAGAGGCCTAGCCTTTTCACTGACCTGTGTCCTTCATCCATGGCTCAGAGGGTCATGTGCCAGTGGTTAGGTTTTTAAAGCACTTCAATTTTAGGGCCTGGTGTCCCCGAAAGACACTACCTGGGTCACAACCTTGTGCCTGTTGCACTGCACCTGTAGTCATGCACCTCTGCCATCGGTTCCTCTTGCTCCTCACTTTGTTCTTGTTCCTAACCACTTGCACAAGACCCTTTGAACCATGGATGAAGGACACCTTGACTGGTCGGTGAGAGGCCTAGCCTTTTCACTGACCTGTGTCCTTCATCCATGGCTCAGAGGGTCCTGTGCCAGTGGTTAGGTTTTAGAAGCACTAATAATTTAGGGCCTGGTGTCCCCGAAAGACACTACCTGTTGTCCTGCTCCTCTGCCATCGGTTCCTCTTGCTCCTCACTTTGTTCTTGTTCCTAACCACTTGCACAAGACCCTTGAAACCATGGATGAAGGACACCTACACTGGTCGGTGAGAGGCCTAGCCTTTTCACTGACCTGTGTCCTTCATCCATGGCTCAGAGGGTCCTGTGCCAGTGGTTAGGTTTTTGAAGCACTTCAATTTATTAGGGCCTGGTGTCCCCGAAAGACACTTGGGCAGCTATGCCCTGCAACTCTTCCAGCACAAAGTTGGTGGTTGGTGTTCCTTAAAACTGACCGGGCTATACCATAGATATGTTATTTTTTTGTCTTCCATGTTGGAAGAATGTTTCCATGTTGGAAAGTGGTTGTTTTTGCAATAAAAAAATTTGTTTTTACATACCTCAGTGTGATGAGTAGTTGTTCTTGTGGTGTGACTGCTCTCCTGAACGTGGTATCCTTCTTCCTAAGGTCATCCTTCACCATCTCCAAAAGGGTATCAAACCTGTCAGGAGATGTAAAGGAAGAAGCTGTAAAGTATGTTGTGGGACAAGGTGTTGGGTGGAGGATGGGGGAGGTGTGTTTACAGAGGTTTGGGAGTGTTGTGGAGGGTGGGGGTGTAGTGTATAGCTAGGTATACAGGGGTGTGGGGGTCAGGGTGGTGTGTTTAGCTAGGTATACAGGGATGAGGTGTTGTGAGGGTGGGGTGTTTAGGAATGGTGGGGGTTGGTGTATTTAGGCCTATATACTTACAGGGGAATAGACATCCGAGTGTAGCTGTAGAACTTCTGTGGGTGTCGTCTGAGGTCCCGGTAGAGGGCCTGGAACTCTCCCTTCCTCTGCCTCCTGGCTAGTAGAGGGTGCACCCACCATCTCCTGCGAGGAGCACGCCTTCTCCCCACATAGTAGTAGGTAAACAACAGGAAGGAGAGAATTCCCAGGTAATAAGCGTAAAAAATGACTGGATCCATGGTCCCAACTGCTGTCTCTGTATCCAAGGATGGTCTCCACACGTCCAGCTGTCTCCAACAATGACCCCAGAGCTTCTGCTGACCTCCCAGAACCCCAGGTATTTATACAGGTTGTTATCTCTTTAAGAATCCGGATCCGGACCGCAACCGTGTTCATACCGCACGGAAACCGTATGCAACCGGACCGGATCCGGACCGGATCCGGACAGGAACCGTACGGTTCAGGTCCGATCCGGCTCCGGTGCGGTCCGGACATCCGGTGCGGTTTTCGCAAAACCGCAAGTGTGAACGGGGCCTTACCTGGGGCTTCTAATGGTCCCCCGCAGACATCCTGTGCCCGCGCAACCGCTTACCGATGCTCCGGCCCCACCTCTGGTTCACTTCTGGAATTTCAGACTTTAAAGTCAGAAAACCACTGCGCCTGCGTTGTCGTGTCCTCGCTCCCGCTGATGTCACCAGGAGCGTACTGCGTAGGCCCAGTATGGTTTGTGCCTGCGCAGTACGCTCCTGGTGACATCAGCGGGAGCGAGGACACAGCAACGCAGGCGCAGTGGTTTTCAGACTTTAAAGCCTGAAATTCCAGAGGTGAACCAGAGGAGGGGCCAGAGCATCAGTGAGTAGCTCCGCAGGCACAGGACTTCTGCGGGGGACCATTAGAAGCCCCGGGTAACTTCAACGCATTTTCCCCCGAACCCCCTACAGTATCCCTTTAAATATTTTGAAACTGAGTTTGCTGTGTAGGGTAGGAATAAATCACTATGTAACTTAATTGCAGTTGGATAGAGAACGTTTAGCCCGACATGTCAGGCCCTAATAGAACCATGTAAGGCCAGCTTAAAGAGCAAATTCAGAGTAAATATCACATTCAATTTACAGTCTTCTAATAAAGCTATAATAACCTGTCAGGTCTTCTTCTCTCAAAACCTTCCCAGAGCCCCATGTTTGCCACCTTGTAGCCCCACCCCCTTGCAGAAAAGAGCCTCTGCAATTTCTCTACTAGAAAAAGTGTTGCAACCCTTTTCTGTAGGGGGGTGGGGCTACACCCTGAAAGACAAGCCAGCAGACGGCAGGAATTCAGCACGGTCGGGGCATAACCCAAGTTGTAGAAAAAGAAGGGCCTTGCACATCCCACAGTAAAACTTTGCATTTATTGGAAATATTAAAAGGCATACATTACAATTCCATAAACTGGCAGAGAGAGGTACAGGCTAAATGGGGAGGTCGACAGCCGTTTCGCGCCGTTACATTCCGTGGCGCATCATCAGGACAACCACCCCAATATAAAATCCCCCTATAAATAGATGCTTACCCTATTACCTAGTGAGCAGCTGAATCCATGGTCCCCATCGCGCTGTTCGCTATGGAACGCACGCCGTGCTGAAAGCAATGGAAAGGGGAGGCGGCTTCCGCTCAATGGAGCGCAAACCGGAAGACTAAACGTCATATCCGGCAGCATTATCAACTGAGCAATATCAAGGGGAATGTCTAAGACAGCTTACGGATAGATCTACGTATTCGAGGTTGCCTGCTGATCCAACTGTACAGTATGTTGGGGATCTCAAAAGGTTGCTTCTTAAAGGAGTGAGAGATGGTGCCCTAAGTAGGTCAGTGGCCAATAAATTGCTCCCCCAATTTCCCCGTAGCCCGGTGTGGTATTGCATTCCTAAAATTCATAAATCTTTGGAAAACCCACCGGGCCGTCCCATAGTTTCGGCTATTGGTTCATTAACGGAGCCCTTGTCCCAATTTCTTGATTTTCAGCTTAGACCCCTTTTGAGATCCTTGCCCTCATATGTGGGGGACACTACAGAAGTAATAAACATTTTAAGCTCCTTTGAGTGGCAACCTGATTATCATCTAGCATCGATTGATGTGGTTTCTTTGTATAGCCGCATTTGCCATACTGATGGCTTAGAGGCCATTAGATCCTTTGTACCCGAGTTAACGGATGATGTAGCGATGCAGTGGTTCCTCTTGGCGGGTCTGGAGTTTGTCCTCACCAGGAACTCATTCCTCTTTGACCGCCAGTGGTACCATCAGGAGGTCGGCACGGCCATGGGAAGTCCTGTGGCCCCCACTTATGCCGGCCTCTTCATGGGCCACTGGGAGGCCAACTACATCTATTCTTCGAGGAATGGGTTCCTGGAGCGAATTAAACTCTGGATCCGCTATATCGATGATATTCTGATAGTGTGGGAGGGGCAACAGAATGAATTTGTGGATTTCATGGAATATTTGAATTCAAATGATGTTAATATGGCGTTCACGTACACTTGGGGTGACCAGCAGTTGGAATTTTTGGATTTAGAAGTCCAGATCCATCAGGGTGTGCTTCTGACTAAAACTTACAGGAAACCTACGGCTGTTAACACCCTTTTAAGTGCATCCAGTTACCACCCTTCCTCTACTGTCAGGGGAGTCCCCTATGGACAGTTCCTCAGATTGCGTAGGAATGCTAGTTCCTGGGAGACTTTCCTTGAACAGGCAGAGGATTTAAAATCTAGATTGTTGGATAGGGGGTATAAATTGCACATGGTCCAACAGGCCTTTTCACGTGCAGCAGCCAAGGATAGGTTTTCCTTATTAAGAACAAATGGAGATAGGAATCAGGAGGGGAATCATGATAGATTCTATATGCATTTTTCATACTCACCAATGTTTGGTCGTATAAAACAGGCAATTCAAAATAATTGGTGGATCATTCAACAGGACAAGGCTTTGAAATCAAAAAGTGCTGTTCAACCTTGCATCTCCTATAAACGGGTCCCCAATTTAAGAGATAAATTAATACATAGTGAATTTGTTAGTCCCCAGTCACAATCTTGGTTAGGTTCCAACCGCCCTAAGGGTAATTTTAGATGTCAGAGATGTTCCTGTTGTAATTTTATTGAGCCAGGTGATACTTTCACTCGCTTTGGACGGACATGCAGAATTAAACAATTTATAAACTGTAGAACTAAGGGGTTGGTGTATGCTTTAATTTGTCCTTGTCAGCGTATTTATGTGGGTGAAACCACTAATATGCTCAAGGACCGCTACCAGGCCCACTGTAGGTCCGTTCATAGCGGTGAGGGCTGCCCTAGAGTCATTGAACATATGCGGGGGGCCCATAATAGTGATGTAACAAAAATGAGATTCTTGGGTCTTGAGCAGGTAAAACATGATCGGAGGGGCGGTGATTGGCACCGCAAACTTTTGCAGAGGGAAAGTTTTTGGATTGCATATTTTGATGCAGTTGGACCTTTAGGGCTGAATGAAAAGAATAATTTAGCAGTTTTCATCTAAATTAAATTGTGGTGTTTATATATATTTTAATTGATTTTATGTACCCTCTGTGTTAAAATTCTTTGTTTTTGCTTCCCAGGTATGTGATGGCAGTTGGGGTCGGACAGTGTGCGTTCTGGTGGGGTGGTGAGTTTAACATTATTATTTTTGTGGTGTTTTGAGACACACATAAACTTGTTAAATTAGCATTTTGCTATAGATTGTCCTTTTCACCCCCACTAGTGCGACACTGAATGCCGACTTTACCTGAAGTCTGTCCATATCTTGTAATTATAACTATAATTATTTTTAAGGCTGGTGAGCAGTTGTATTTGCATTTTTATTTCCATTTGCTCCCTTAATTTATTCCAGCTGTGGCAATATAATTTTTGGCCACTGGAGGGCAGCAATGGAAATCACATCCATGGACCTGTATATGTTTATTAATTTATGCCAGCTGCCCCCATGTGGATTATGCCGGTAAACCAGGCGTATTGCACCCTGATTGAAGCGGCTTTTTGTCCGCATCGGTCGGACGTACGGGTTGGAGCCTCTGCCGGATATGACGTTTAGTCTTCCGGTTTGCGCTCCATTGAGCGGAAGCCGCCTCCCCTTTCCATTGCTTTCAGCACGGCGTGCGTTCCATAGCGAACAGCGCGATGGGGACCATGGATTCAGCTGCTCACTAGGTAATAGGGTAAGCATCTATTTATAGGGGGATTTTATATTGGGGTGGTTGTCCTGATGATGCGCCACGGAATGTAACGGCGCGAAACGGCTGTCGACCTCCCCATTTAGCCTGTACCTCTCTCTGCCAGTTTATGGAATTGTAATGTATGCCTTTTAATATTTCCAATAAATGCAAAGTTTTACTGTGGGATGTGCAAGGCCCTTCTTTTTCTACAACTTGGACTGTGAATTTATCTGGCTGGTGCACTCCCTTGGTGTTTGAGTTCAGCCTCTTGTGCATGGTCACTTCTCTGCTGTTTGATACGGTCGGGGCATAACAATAGCCACCATGGCCCCTGCCATCATGGAGGGGAGGGAGGCTTGGCTTCAAGCAGTAGGATTAGCCATATTATGCCAGGGGAAAATACACATATATAAGTAAATAAATACTTAATCTACCGTATATACTCGCATATAAGCCGACCCGCATATAAGCCGACCCCCAACTTTTACCTGAAAAAACAGGGGAAAATGATTGACCCCCATATAAGCCGGGGGTAGGAAATGCTGGATTGGTGCAGGCGCGTGATCCCTCCAGTGTGTCCCAATATAGCTAGTATAGTGCCCAGTACAGCTAGTATAGTGCCCAGTATAGCTAGTAAAGTGCCCAGTATAGTGCAGCCAGTATAGTGCCCCAGTATAGCCAGTATAGTGCCCAGTATAGCTAGTAAAGTGCCCAGTATAGCTAGTAAAGTGCCCAGTATAGCCAGTATAGTGCCCAGTATAGTGCCCAGTATAGCCAGTAAAGTGCCCAGTATAGATAGTATAGTGCCCAGTATAGCTAGTATAGTGCCCAGTATTGCCAGTATAGTGCCCAGTATAACTAGTATAGTGCCCAGTATAGCCAGTATAGTGCCCAGTATAGTAGCCAGTATAGTGCCCAGTATAGCCAGTATAGTGCCCAGTATAGCTAGTAAAGTGCCCAGTATAGCCAGTATAGTGCCCAGTATAGCCAGTATAGTGCCCAGTATAGCTAGTAAAGTGCCAAGTATAGCTAGTAAAGTGCCCAGTATAGTGCCCAGTATAGCCCCCCCCCCTCTCCTCCTCCTCCCCCCTCCGCAGCTGCTATTTCCCGGGTTCCCCTCTTCATCATGCGTATACCGTAAGTGTATTGCGCTGCTGCTGTGACGATGCAGGGGGCAGGAAAGAGCGCGGCTTACTGTAACGGCGATGTGTATCGCCCTTACCAGGGGAACCGCTCTTTCCTGCCCCCTGCATCGTCACAGCAGCAGCCCGGATTAGGAAGCGGCCGCTGCCTAAAGCAGGTAATAGCAGCGGCGGCCGCGGAGGGAGTGGGCGGGGGGGGGGGGACGGGGAGCGTGGAGCGGACCACGGACTACCACCCACGACTCGCATACAATCCGACCCCCCAACTTTTGGCCCCCTTTTTGGGGGTAAAAAATTTGGCTTGTATGCGAGTATATACGGTACTTACATAACACATGTATTGTACTGTCCACATTTTGATTTCTGTCAATTTTATATAGTAAATGAAGAGAATTCTGTTGCTTGTGGGTACCATGTCTTTTGCCCACAGTTTAGGCTAAATCCTGATGTCATTCCTGCCCTTTACTTTTTTTTATTTTCTCCTCCAATCGCTGAGTCACCTCAGCCTTGCTTGTAAACACAAGTGAGCAGGGGATTGTGTTTCAGATAAGAAGCTAGTAATCTCAATGTAAAGCAAGCACCCACGGGATGGAATTGCGATGTGCTATGACTTGCAGCGTCCTTGCACCAATGGACACACTCCCAAACTTCCTTTCCAATCAAGTCAGCACCATCCGTAAATATAGCTCTTTATTGATTTAAAACAGCAGCATGACAGTCATCCTGTTCAGCGACAGCCTCGCTGTTTCGGTCCTCAGACCTTTATCAAGCTGTGCAGAATCGTATCACGATTGATACGATTCTGCACAGCTTAATAAAGGTCTGAGGACCGAAACAGCGAGGCTGTCGCTGAACAGGATGACTGTCATGCTGCTGTTTTAAATCAATAAAGAGCTATATTTACGGATGGTGCTGACTTGATTGGAAAGGAAGTTTCAGATAAGAAGCTAGGCAGGGAAATAAAAGGAAGAGGAGGAATATATTATAAATAAAAAGAACCCCCAGCATGCAACCGTTTGGTACTACTACTTTGGACTACTAAAGGACCAGTGCTCCTAAGGTATGTGAAAGCTCCAAATCATAACAGCAGAAAAAGTTTTGAAAGTTTTGAATGAAGGATTAGCATCTTTATCACTTAATACACTCAAACCAGTTGCTGTTGAAATTTGATTTTTATGGTGACAATCCCGCTTTAAAGGAAAACTGAAGTGAGAAGAATATGGAGGCTGCCACATTTATTTCCTTTTAAGCAATACCTGTTGCCTGGCTATCCTGCTGATCGTCTTCCTCGATTCCTTTCAACCATAGACTCTAAACAAGCATGCAGCAGATCTGGTGTTTCTGACAATATTGTCAGATCTGACTGCTGCATGCTTGTTTCTGGTGTGATTTGGACCTTAATACAGCCAAATAGATCAGCAGGGCTGCCAGGCCACTGATATTATTTAAAAGGAAATAAACATGGCAGCCTTCATATCCCTCTCACTTTAGTTGTCCTTTAATGTAGTTATGCCCCTGGAATCAGTAACTTTTGAACGCCGAATTTCCACGGTGGATCCTTTTTTTATACCTTTGTGTCTAAATGTAATTCCTGCAGCTTTTCATTAAAGAGAAGCTGTCAGCCATACTATCTCAGAAAAAAACCCACATACTGTATGTAAGTAGATAAATACTTCCTCTACTTACATAACATATGTATTGCACTGTCCACGTTTAGATTTTAATGATTTTTCTATCGTACAAAAAAAGAGAAATTCCTTCTTAGGATACTCCATCTTAACTGTGTTTATTTTTAAGCCAATCCTGATGTAATTTCCTCCCTTAGGGCTGGTGCACACCGAGCGGCTTTTTGGGCGTTTTCAGATCCGCTTGCGGCTGCGGATCTGCTTGGTCAATGTATCTCAATGGGGTGGTGCACACCAGAGCGGCAGGCGTTTTGCAGAAACGAAAAATGCCTGGGTGAGGCATTTTTTGGATTTCGGATGCGTTTCTGCCTCAATGTTAAGTATAGGAAAAACGCAAACCGCTCTGAAAAACGGCACTTCAGAGCGGTTTTGCCGGCGGTTTTGTTACAGAAGCTGTTCAGTAACAGCTTTACTGTAACAATATATGAAATCTACTATACTGAAAACCGCAGCAGCAATCCGCAAAACGCTAGCAAAACGCCATAGAAAAATAAAAAAAACCGTTTAAAAATCTGCTAGCATTTTGCGGATCTGCTAGCGGTTTTTGGTGTGCACCAGCCCTAACTCTCCTCTGCCTGATTGTGTATGCATTGCCCTCCCTCCTCCCAGTCTTCAAACACCCAGCTCTGCAATAGAAAGTGCATTGTCTCAGCATGAGAAATATTTGGCCAATCAGAGAGAAACAGAGGTGTCGGAGGGGAAAACAGGAGGGAAAGAGGCTGCAGCCAATCATTAGTGAAGTCTGAGGGAAAAGTAAAGAAGCAAAAAAAGACAACCCAGCATGCCCTGCAACTTCCTTTGTGCGGCAATGTTCCAAATAAGAGCCACAAAAACTGGGGAATGTTGTTTTATGGATAAGAAAACTAAGATTGCCTGGCTAGCATGCTTATTACTTGTTTACCAGATAAAAATAAAGAATTGATTTTTGATTTTATGCCCAAAAGTTACACTGGAAATTTTTTAGTACTAATATTTAAAATAAAAAAATGACATGATCTAGTAGCTGAATATAATTTACACCAGCAACTTCACTTTTACCAAATCAAATCTATTAATAACGGAGACAATTGATGAGAAAACTATCCAGTGTCCCTCCAGCAGAAGGCCATTCAGACAATATAAATCTAGATATTGTCATTCAAGCCTTGGCTCGTCATTACAGGAACGGATAAATATTATTTGTTGTTATGGAAACAACCAGGACAGAGGAAGTAATTGATAGAGATAAGATAACATGTATCACTTAACAAAAAGGCAGAACAATGGACGACACAGATCTGAATGCTGGACACTGTATTCATTTACAGTAAAGGTCCATACACACACCGGACTGCAGGCAACAACGGGTCTCTCGTCACCTCCCGCTGGGCGGGCGTTCCAGCAACAGTCCGGCGTGTGTACAGTCTGTCTGCAGACTAATATGGCTGTTTCTGAGCCATCCGCCCGGCGGATCGCTCGGAAACAGCCGTATCAGTCCGCCGACAGACTGTACACACGCCGGACTGTCGCTGGAACGCCCGCCCAGCGGGAGGTGATGACAGACCCGCCGTTGCTTGCAGTCCGGCGTGTGTACGGACCTTAATGGCCCATACCCACGGGCTACAAATGTCGCCGCAACACGCGGCGCGCGCGTGTTGCAGCGACAGGTCGCCCGTGAGTATGCGGAGTTGCACGGGCGCGCATCCCGAACTTTCGCTCATCGCTGATGTCGCCGGGGGATTGAACCGCTCAATTGCCTGGCAACAGTCGCCGCTGCAACTCCGCCGCAACTGTCGCTAGTCCGCGTGAGTACGCGGATTAGCGACAGCAACAAGATAAGTAATACATTGGGCTTCCGGCGGGGGGAGGAGCAACAGCGACAGCTTCCGCCGCATCAGTTGCCAGGTCCCTCCGTCGTGTGTATGCGGAGGGACCTGGCGACGAGCTGTCGCCGGCCTGTCGCGCACACGCTCACGTGTGCTGGCGACATGCCAAAAAGTTGCCCGTGAGTATGGGCTATAAGTATATACTGTGTATGCTTCTCCCCTGCTAGTTATACATTTACTGTGCACTTTCACCTTGTAGCACTGGTCCCAGATTCAGATCTTGGCCAGGACACTATCTGCATTGAGATGTTCTCAATGTTTTTGGCAGTAGTCTGTTTTCCTCGCATATCCCCAAAACATACTAACTGTCTCTCTCCCTAATTGGCCTTAGATTATAGTAGGAAACTACAGTAGCAACATTAGATTAGATTAGATTGCTAGCTCCTGAGTAGGGCTATGGTAGAAATATTACATTAGATTGCTAACTCCTGGGTCCTGACATTGAGATAGATTGTTTAATATGATATATAAATTGCATTAGAGAATGTCAATGCTATATAAATGTATAGTAAGAACAATAAGAAAAAGTCATTTTTCTGATGAACTGTAACATTTTTACAAAATACTGGGTTACTTATGAAATGTTTACATGACACTCTACTCCATAAACCAGATAATTAGGAAAAGATTGAAGAGAAAGGGCCTCAGTGCTTTTCCTTGAGGCACACATTTGCTGCCCCTCTGCACACTACAATTCCTATGCGCTTACATGGCTATCTCTGTAAGAACAGGATTTTTACTATGCATAATTACCACTATATAGATAGATATTCTTTTTTCAACATTAACACAATAAAATAATTAGACCCACAAACTGCTCTGATCTTGACAATATAATATACTAATCGAACTGTGAATGGAGCCCTCAGCTTTGGACAGTCTATGACAAAGTGATTCCATCTCCAGTCACTGCCTAAACTAATGTCAAATTACTTTGAATGAATTGTTTCTACCAATAAATTCTGACATATTAATTAGGCGGATCCATCTGAAAATGGCGCCTGCGAATAATGGCGCACGGTGTTGCCGCTAATCTGTTTGCCACTTATCGCTATTTAACGTTAAAGCCTTATTGTTATTTAACGTTAAAGCCTTATTGTTATTTAGCGTTAACACACAGAACCCTCTCTGTACCTATCCCTAACCCCAAACCCCCCCCCCCCCCTGGTGGTGCCTAAACTAAGACCCCCCTGGTGGTGCCTAACCCTAAGACCCCCCTGGTGGTGCCTAATCCTAAGACCCCCCGGTTGGTGCCTAAACCTAAGACCCCCCCGGTTGGTGCCTAACCCTAACCACTACCCTGGTGGTGCCTAACCCTAAGACCCTCCTGGTGGTGCCTAACCCTAACCACCCCCCTGGTGGTGCCTAAACCTAAGACCCCCCTGGTGATGCCTAACCCTAAGCGCCCCCCTGGTGGTGCCTAACCCTAACCACTCCCCACGGTGGTGCCTAACCCTAAGCACCCCCCCTGGTGGTGCCTAACCCTAAGACCCCCCTGATGGTGCCTAACCCTAAGACCCCCCCAGTGGTGCCTAACCCCAACCTTGACAGTGTTACATTAAATCCATTCACCGTTTTGCAGTTAAATAACGTCTGCAGTTTGGCTTATGTAGGGCGCTATTGATAAATAACGTTACTGTGGGCAATAACGTCTGCTGTTTCGCAAATGAACGGCACTATTGATAAATAACGTTAGTGTGTGCCACTATTGATAAATAATGTTAGTGTGTGCCGTTTTTCTTCTTTTTTCCCTGTGCGCCATTATTATGCAGTACTAAAGATAAATAGCGATAGGCGTATCTTTTTAATGCGGCGCCATTTTTATGCATAGGCTCTGTGCACCATTATTCACTGATCAGTAATTAGGCAGTGAGCTGGTGCTACACAGTTTTCTATTAGAATAAAGACTTACAAAGCAAGGGGTCACTTTGTTGTATTCTGGGCTGAGTGACTACGCCAAATTTACAGCAGCAACAACAGTCTTATCTTACAAATACAGTGGGATGCGAAAGTTTGGGCAACCTTGATAATCGTCATGATTTTCCAGCATAAATTATTGGTTGTTATGATAAAAATGTCAGTTAAATATATCATACTAGTTAAAAGGCCCGCCTGTTAAAAAAAACGGGCACTAGCCTTCGGCCCCTACTCTCCTGCAACGCGCGCACAGATGTGTCCTGCTCGCCCATCCCCCACTGCTGTCCAAAGTATATGCACACAGGGAGATAGCTATTGCTTGCTTGGCAGTTGGAAAAAGCTGTTATTTCCCACAATGCAATGAGACTCACAGACAGCAAACTGTCAAGTCTGGAAGCAGGGACACAGGGACAGGATGACGCAGGGACACTTAGGTTTTATTATATAGGATAGGAGACACACACAGTGATATTTGAGACTTGAAATGAAGTTTGTTGGATTTACAGAAAGTGTGCAGTAAATGTTTAAACAAAATTAGGCAGGTGCATAAATTTGGGCACCACAAAAAGAAATGAAATCAATATTTCATTGACTTTTGTGAGGTTTTGGATGTGGGAAGTGAAGGAGAGTGCGGAGTCCAGGGTGACACCCAGACAGCGGGCTTGAGAGGTAGGGTGAATGGTAGTGTGGTTAACAGTGACATGCACATCTGGGAGGTTCGTGGATGGCCGGGGTGGGAAGATCATAAATTCTGTTTTGTCTAGATTTAGTTTCAGGAACCTAACGGACATCCAGGAGGAGATGGCTGATAGGCAGGAGGAGACCTTGTCCATGGTAGTGGTGGATATGTCAGGGGTGTGGAGGTAGATCTGGGTGTCATCTGCATACAGATGATAGTTAAAACCCATGAAGGAGATAACCTTGCCAATGGAGGATGTGTATAGGGTGAACAGTAGGGGGCCAAGGACCGAACCTTGGGGGACTCCCACCGAGAGGTGGTTGGGGGTGGACGAGGACTCATTGAAGGCGGTCGTGAAGGAGCGGTTGGAGAGGTAGGATGAAAGCCAGGACAGGGCGAGATCGTGAATGCCCAAGGACTGGAGGGACTGGAGGAGTAGGGGCAACGGCTATGTTAGTATTTCCACATGTTAGCATTAGGCAAATAGTGCGGTTAGATGGCAGTACAAAACCGCCTCGTGAGTGTAGCTGCAACCATGTTCAGCCATACCTACAGTGGGCAAACACTTCTTTACCGCTTGTGCTAAGTGTTTGCAAGCACCCAATCGGTACCAGTGAATGCATTGCCTGCATCTCCCTGTGTGTAGGAGATGGGGCGTAGCTTAAATAGTCCAAGCACCTAAGGCGCCCCCTTGTGGTCCTTTTGGTAATCTGCAATAGAGGTCAGAGAAGATGGCAGGCGGGCCCTTTGACACCCAGTAGGCCCAAGGTACCTGGTTGCCGGGTGGATGATCCTGCTCTGCAAGCACCCCAGCAAGGTTTGGCAGATCGGATTCCCACTGTGCACACCTGTCCATGGTGGGGGCTGCAGGGGTGGTTGTCAAATCCCTGGAAGGAGGCCTGTATTGGTATATGTACATTGATGAGCAGATATGTGTTATGTAGTGTGCACATCATCACCTTTCTTTGTACTGAGTTACTGAGTGAATCTGATTACTGTGTTGTAATGGGTGTGCACTATACTTTACTGGGGCGCCAGGATTTTAGAGCTTCATACAATCACACAATGCTCAACAGCCACTAAGGAAGGGAACACTTGAGTGCATCCTGAGGACACTGGCTATGGGTTGCAAGATGCTATCCAAGAATCCATCAGATGTGTGAAAGTCAGTGACCCAGCACACAGCATGCTAGTGCAAGAGCAGCCACTGGCTAATAGCAGAGATAACATAGAATCCACGTTTCCTGTGTTATGGTCAGCAATAAACATGATCCAGGAGAGTGAGGCAATCACCCGCCAGCTGTCTGACCTGAAAGCTTCGTGTTGTGTAAACAGCTGCTTGGAGTGCCAGCAAGGAAGTAATAGGCAGACAAGGTGTAATACATGATTGTTCCACTTACTCAGTGTTGTCTAGAAAGCACTTACACCGTTCCCAGAGTTACAGATTACCCAGCAAGCTCATGGTGAACCAGAACTCCTAGGAGTGTGTAAGGGGCTACAAAGGACCAAAAAGCCCTCTTACTAAAATGTAGAGACAAAACGGAAGATTCGGGAGCCCCAATAGTGTAAAATGGATGGTATACAGGTTTTTAATTGATAGAATGGTATACTCACAAAAACAGGTTGCCGAACTAGGCAACTACTGAATGCATCAATGGGGAATTTTTCCAGTCTCCACTTGGCTAAGATGTCACTCTCTGTAGAAAGAAAAGGTTAGTAACACCCATCCACCGGGTGGATAAAGGATCACTTTGAGGAACAAAGGTGGCAATGAAGTATAAAATAAATTAAAAAGGGTTTAAAATTGGGGGGTTAATGGTAGACTTACCCCTCCACAAAAGAAGACACAATGGGCTTGATTCACTAACTGGCGCTAAGCGTTAGTGCCGGAGTGAAAAGCCACTTAGTGCCCGAAATGAAGCTTTGCGCGCATTAATAGCAGCGCAAAGCTACATCGCCCACAAGACCACCCACATCGCGCGCAGCGTGACTGCGCAGTAATAGTGCGCGGTGCGACGTTACCATCGCACCCACTGCCCTGTAAGCGACAAAAACGGCGCATCGGGTGTCTCCGAAGCGGCGCTGAGCGGATCGTTCAGGAACAGCCTTATCAGTCCACCGACAGTGCATACATACGCCCTACTGTCTGCTGAAAGTTCGCCCAGTGGGAGGGTCTGTCGGACCCGTCGTTGGCTTCTGTAGTGCGTGTGTACGCACCTTAAGCTAACCACACTGCCTGAACCCCTAGAATGGAATGAGGTGTGAGCTTGTTAATTGTACAGAGCCACAGTAATCCAATATGCATACAGACTGTTTCAGATTGATCCTCATCAGTGCATGGCATGGATTAATGTTCTCTATGGAGAAGGTTCCCAGAGAAAAAAACTAAAAGAAGTAAGTCTTAGAAGGCTGATGAAATCAATGTAACACAATAACTTTTATAATAGTATTAATCTAAAAATAATTGTCAGACACATGTTTAGTTAAAATACGTTTTATAGGGGTTTCAATATTTTTTTTAAAAACAAAAGTGGGTTAACCAGAACAATAACTATGTTTATTCAAATGAACATCCAAACATTAACATCAATCTCCAGTAGAAAATCAGAGTTCATGAATATTGCTAGGTTGGCGGACCCAAGCTAAGTCTTCGCATGTTAAAAGTCCAACCCCCACACTGTGGGTGACATTACCAACGGAAGTCATAACCGGGCGGAGGGGGGGGGGGGGGGGCACACACAAATTCTCTGCTGAGGAAAACTGAGAGGACACAAGCTCCAGAAGTATTTATAAACGTTATTACCGTTCCATTGGCTCATCCAAACGGGCACCCAAACACACTGACCAATCAGCAGAGGGCAGATTAACCACAGCACAGCACCCAAAGTTTTCTTCCACAGCAACAGCTGGACACCTGTAAAAAAAAAAAAAAAAGCAGAGAGACCAGAAGCAGAGTGTCTGACAGAACACACACCTCCGAATTAAGTTGAATATTTGATCCAGATGGTTAAACACATTGGGGTAAGGGGGGTACACAGTCCCACAAAGGGCCGAGGCTCTGATAGAAAACATGGTGTAGAAATATATGTTCCTTACATTCTCTCAATCAGTGCCAATGAATAGTATGATTTCTATGATGTGGACGGCTGGGCTGCTTAGTGCACAGAACTCTCACTTCAGCACTAGATTCCATGATTTGTATGTCTGCTAGGATGCTATCTGCATAGAGTTCATATGTCCTTCCCATCTTTATGTGATCAAGCGAACTGTCGTTCGCTTGATAAGAGTGAGTTTGAGCGATCCGCCCGGCGGATTGCTCAAACTCACTCTTATCTAGCGAACGACAGTCTGTACACACGCCCGATTTAGCGGGCGAACGACTGAACGACGGGACGTTCAAACGACCCGTCCTTCACGGAAATCCGACGTGTGTATGGGCCTATACGCTCTGCGCAATATAAATACATATTAATATTAAAGTGAATCTTAACTGTAGACAAATAAAAAGAGTTTTGCTTACCTGGGGCTTCAACCAGCCCCGTGCAGCCAACCTGTGCCCATGGCATGCCAAACGATCCTCCGTTCCCCCGCTGTGGCTCAGTTTCGATTCTGTCGACTGATAGAGAACCAGTAAGAGAGAACCACTTACTGCGTCTGCACAGGATGCGCTCGCCAACATGAACACATACGAGGATGCACACAGCCAGGTCCGCGCAGGTGCACTGGACCGCTGATTGATCAGTCAGCAAAATCGAAATTGGCCTGCGGCGGGGGAAAGGACGATGGTTTGGCACGCCGCGGGCAAAGGACGGCTGTGGGGGGGCTGGACGAAGCCCCGGACAAGTGAAACTCTTTTTTGTTGACAGTTGAAGAGGAACTCCAGTGAAAATAACGTAATGAACAAAAGTGCTTCATTTTGACAATAATGATGTACGCGTATAAATGATTTAGTCAGTTGTTGCCCATTGTAAAATCTTTCCTCTCCCTGATTTACATTCTGACATTTATCACATGGTGACATTTTTATTGCTGGCAGGTGATGTCAGTGGAAGTAGCTGCTGCTTGATTTTTTGGCAGTTGGAAACAGCTGTTATTTCCCATAATGCAACAAGGCTCCCACAGTGTGTTATCAGCACCATAGTCCTGACATCACACTGTGGGAGGAGTTTCACCACAATATGAGCCATACAGAGCCCCCTGGTGATCTGATTGAGAAAAGGAAAAGATTTCTCATGGGAAAGGGGGTATCAACTACTGAGTGGGATGAAGTTCAATCCTTGGTCACGGTTTCTTCTTAAGGTTCACTGTAAAGTGGCAGAAACTTGATGATGGCTTACAGGTAAAGGCCAGGTTCTCTCTCCCACCCTAGTCACTTCTTCCCACAAAAGCAGGGGTTCTTACATGCTGCTCATATGCCCTAAAACTCCCTCCCAATGTCTGGCACCCAACTTTGAAACCTTCACATGCAACTTAAAAACTCACCTCTTCATTTCAATGATTTCATCCTGTGTGCAGAAGTATACAGAATGGCACAAACTAGTAGCTGGTATACATAGCACTGACTGTCCTTATCTCTTGTTTACACTCTTCTCCCATTAGACTGTAAGATCAGGGCATACCACTCTATAATAGTGTTTCCTGCTATTAATTTATGTATACATTACTATTTAATCTACACTTCATCTGTACATTTTACAAGGGCGTCTACACTACTGTATATTATCTGCTCTTCCTTCGTTGGTCCAAAAGAGGTGGACTGTAAGTGTGTTGATGCTGTTTGTGTCTTTGTATGCCTTTCCTCCACATCCCAAAACATATTAGTAGGTTCATTGACTTCCCGCTGTGGTGGGAACATTAGATTTTGAGCCCCTCTAAGGCCCAGTGAATAATGTGAGTGGCTTTACCTACTCTGTAAAGTGTTGCGTAATAGGTTTGTGCCATATAACAACTAGAAATAATATGAGGGGGAATCAAGTTTCCCTACAAGTCATTGCATGTCTTAGATCATTCCAATAACTACACCGTCCCTTAGGAGAAGAAGCGTTGCAGCTGTTTCTGAATCCAGACCTGCATCACTTCCTTAGCTTCACCAGCAGTGGTGGATCTGCACTGGTGGAATCCCCCTTTAAGTGGACCAAACAGGTGATAAGCCCATGGTGGCAGATCTGGGCTATAGAGGGAAGCTGAAGATATTTAGATCAGAGTTGTGTCATTGTCGCAATCACTGTAATTGTTGCATAGGGATGTGTTAGTGTTGCACTGTGCGTGTCTGAACTACCCATAAGCCAAAGGCTATGATCACGTCTCACTGTGTGAAGGGCTGTTACAGAGATTACCCATGTCCAGTTGTAGAAGTTCAGAAGATTAGAGAATACTCAGAATTCCAGCCTAATGTCAGCCCAGGTAATAGAGGTAATGCCCCCAGGCCCTCATGCAGTGTCTGTGTGTGTGTCCAGGCTGTCCAACTAAACACACAGCTAAAGCACGTTATTGGGCAGTTTTACAAAACAATTTCTATTTAGAATTCTCTTGAGCCAATTTTCATCATGCAATCCGCCACACACTACACATTTAGAATGACCTAACTAACTTATTTTCATCACAGATGAGCAACAATGGCCTGGTCAACCAACACCATCCTGTTAACCACTTGAGGACCGTGGGCTTTACCCCCCTTAAGGACCAGACCCTTTTTTTCCATTCAGACCACTTCAGCTTTCACGGTTTATTGCTCGCTCATACAACCTACCACCTAAATGAATTTTGGCTCCTTTTCTAGTCACTAATAAAGCTTTCTTTTGGTGCTATTTGATTGCTGATGCGATTTTTACTTTTTATTATATTCATCAAAAAAGACATGAGTTTTGGCAAAAAAATGATTTTTTTAACTTTCTGTGCTGACATTTTTCAAATAAAGTAAAATTTCTGTATACATGCAGCGCGAAAAATGTGGACAAACATGTTTTTGATTAAAAAAAAAACCATTCAGCCTATATTTATTGGTTTGGGTAAAAGTTATAGCATTTACGAACTATGGTGCAAAAAGTGAATTTTCCCATTTTCAAGCATCTCTGACTTTTCTGACCCCCTGTCATGTTTCATGAGGGGCTAGAATTCCAGGATAGTATAAATACTCCCCAAACGACCCCATTTTGGAAAGAAGACATCCCAAATTATTCACTCAGAGACATAGTGAGTTCATAGAAGATATTATTTTTTTGTCACAAGGTAGCGGAAAATGACAGTTTGTAACAAGAAAAAAAAAAAAAAAGTTTCCATTTCTGCTAACTTGTGACAAAAAAAATGAAATCTGCCACGGACTCACTATGCTCCTCTCTGAATACCTTGAAGTGTCTACTTTCCAAAATGGGGTCATTTGTGGGGTGCGTTTACTGTCCTCGCATTTTGGGGGGTGCTAATTTGTAAGCACCCCTGTAAAGCCTAAAGGTGCTCATTGGACTTTGGGCCCCTTAGCGCAGTTAGGCTGCAAAAAGTGCCACACATGTGGTATTGCCGTACTCAGGAGAAGTGGTATAATGTGTTTTGAGGTGTATTTTTACACATACCCATGCTGGGTGGGAGAAATATCTCTGTAAATGACAATTGTTTGATTTTTGTTTACACACAATTGTCCATTTACAGAGATATTTCTCCCACTCACCATGGGTATGTGTAAAAATACACCCCAAAACACATTATACTACTTCTCCTGAGTACGGCGATACCACATGTGTGGCAATTTTTTGCACCCTAACTGCGCTAAGGGGCCCAAAGTCCAATGAGTACCTTTAGAATTTCACAGGTCATTTTTGTTTCAAGACTACGCCTCACGGTTTAGGGCCCCTAAAATGCCAGGGCAGTATAGGAACCCCACTAATGACCCTATTTTAGAAAGTAGACACCCCAAGGTATTCCGTTAGGAGTATGGTGAGTTCATAGAAGGTTTTATTTTTTGTTACAGTTAAGTTAGCGGAAAATAATTTTAATTCTTTTTTTTCACAAAGTGTCATTTTCCGCTAATTTGTGACAAAAAATAAAATCTTCTATGAATTCACCATACTCCTAACGGAATACCTTTGGGTGTCTTCTTTCTACTGAATGTCAGCAGAAGGTTCACAAAGAAAGAACATGACAGCACCTGCTTGTTGCATGAAGCAACATTCCTGCCTGGCATCTACAGGATTGTAACCCAGATGTAAAATACAAGTGTCAAATCCAGTCACATAGCAAAGAAAACAGTACAGAGCGCTGAGTATACACACAGCTGGAACAGTCCTCCCACATACACCACTATAGAGTGAGATGTAAGCAGGTCTGACAGACATTCTCTCACCTGTGTAGATATAATAGATAACCGTTTTGTATACAGTGTAATGCGCTCAAACATCAAAGGAAGCCATTGTAAAAACACTTTGCTCAGTATCTTATAAGAAAACAAAGAATGTCCCAAGTGCATTAACCCCGCAACAGTCACTCAGGAGTACTTTTTATAGCGTTTACTTGTCAGTAATCAGTTTAAATATGACTGGTTGCTGCAGGTGCCTCCGTACATAGCTGAACTTTTCCCTTTTTCATTGTGATTACTGTTATTATCACGTGTGTACAGTGTGTGTGTGTGTGTGTGTGTGTGTGTACAGCGTGTGTGTGTGTGTGTGTGTGTGTGTGTGTGTGTGTTTTAGACGTATGTCTCTTGAAATGGTTGTTAGTGAGCAGTAGGTGACCATTCCTAATGATCTCAGCAGGGCAGCCATCAGGGGGATAACTGACACTGAAGGGAGGGGCCCAGGGCTTCTGGGGGCCCTGACACCCCCCCCCCCCCCCATAGCGCTGGAAGGGCCGCATGTGCTGGCTGCAGGCCTGTGGCTCACTAACCAGCACACCGCGTTCCAGCACTGAGAGAAGAGTGATATCAGCACTTAAACGTGGGGAGCAGATGTACTGGGGCACCACCTATATCTGGCTACAGGCTACCTATACTGGGCCATCACCTATACCTGGCTACCTATACTTGGGCTGGAACCACCTATACCTAGCTACCTATACTGGGGCACCACCTATACCTGGCTTCCTATACTGGGGCACCACCTATACTTGGCTACTTATACTGGAGCGCCTATAGCTTGCTACCTATACTGGGGGCAGGAAAAGCAGAAAAAGTACCGCTTCATACTATACTGGGGGCACCTGTACCTGGCTAACCTATACTGATGCACCACCCATACCAGGCTACCTATACTGGGGGCAACTATACCAAGCTACCTATACCGGGGCACCACCTATAGTTGAATATCTATACTGGGGCAACTGTATCTTCATTGTCTATACTGGGGTACCAGCTATACCAGGCTACCTATACTGGGGGTATCTACACCAGGCTACCTATACTGGGGCACCACCTATAGCTGGCTACTTATACTGGGGGCACCTATACCTGACTAGGGCAGGGGGACGAGCTGAGACAGAAGGGACAAAAGGTAACACAGGGGGATAAAAGAGGCACAGGGGGAAAAGAGGCAGACAAAAGAGGCACAGGGAGAAAAGAGATAAGATGGGAACATGAGGTCACACAGAGGGACACAAAAGAGGCACAAACTGAGGTGAGACAGAGGGGGACAAAAGAGGCACAGGAACAAAAGAGGGAACCAAAGAGAATGGATAAAGGATAAGAATGGACCTACAAGTCCCTATCATATTTGTTAACTGGGGACTACCTGTATTTTTCTAGTATTTGGCTCCACCCACAACATGCTATGGCCACACCCACTTTTGCGGCATCACGCTGTGCAAGCAGCTTTCTTCAGTGTCAGAGCCATGCACATTTTTTGCCGCAGCGCAATTCGCGCACAGACACGGGGGGGGGGGGGGGTTGTTGGCTAGTGGGCGGGCACAGCAACCAGTGACATTCCAGGTGGTCGCCTGGAGCGTAGTGGCTGTCAGAGGGCGCCACTGCCAGTGTTGCCAACAGTCAGTAAATTTACTGGCAGTCCAGAGTGTTTCTGGTGAGTATAAACTAAGTTAATTGGCTTCCCCCTAAATTGGCCCTAGACTATGATACATGCACTATACGATATAGACATATGACTATGGTAGGGACTAGATTGTGAGTCCCACTGAGGGACAGTTAGTGACAAGACAATATACTCTGTACAGCGCTGCGTAATATGTCGGTGCTATATAAATACTTAAATAAATAAATGAATAAGAAAAAAAATACTTTTTTTCCTCCCTTCTTTTCTTCTTCTTTCTTCCCTTTCTCTTTACCCCTTTTTCTCGCTTTCTAGAATGCATTATAAATGGAGATGGCAAACAGCGGTCTCCATGGTAATAGGGGAATCTGCTTAGTTATATAGAGTAATGGTTTATATAAATAATAAATGATTGAATGAATGATTGTAGATAAGTCAGAGCAACTAAAATACAGTTAGTGTGTGGGACAAATGAGACTTTCGCATGCAGCCCATACGGGATTGCAAGGTGCAACCTATATATGTCAGAGAACATTACATACATATTAACATAATCAGAAACAAACATAACAAAAATCACTTTAGACTAGCCATGCTATATACATATTATTGACCCTACCCTCCCATTAACTCTCATTAGCCTGCAGGATCCTGAATAATGATACCAGTGAAACGGCCACACAGTCCAGCATCGGGGTGATTTGGTGGCTGTATATTATCAGTGAGGCTATACAGTGTGAAATCTCCGCACTGCTCATCTATGCAGAGTTAATAGAAGGGGGGAGAGGACATATTTCCAGGCTCCGTTTACACTTAATCAATTAGCACGCATTTATTTTTTTCTTCTTCATAGCAGTGCAGTGCATTGTGAAAAAGATTTCAGTTAAAACGCGTTAAAGAGAAACTCTGACCAAGAATTGAACTTTATCCCAATCAGTAGCTGATACCCCCTTTTACATGAGAAATCTATTCCTTTTCACAAACAGACCATCAGGGGGCGCTGTATTTCCTGTCTGGGAACCTTACTGCATTGTGGGAAATAGCTGTTTACAGCTCTTTCCAACTGCCACAAAAACCATTCAGCAGCTACATCACCTGCCAACAGTAAAAATGTCACCATGTAATAAATGTCAGAATGTAAATCAGGGATTTATATGATTTTACAATGGGCAAACACTGACTAAATCATTTATACATAATTATTGTAAAAATGAAGCACTTTTTAATTGCATTATTTTCACTGGAGTTCCTCTTTAAAGAGGAACTCCAGTGAAAATAATGTAATAAAAAAAGTGCTTCATTTTTACAATAATTATGTATAAATGATTTAGTCAGTGTTTGCTCATTGTAAAATCTTTCCTCTCCCCGATTTACATTCTGACATTTATTACATGGTGACATTTTTACTGTGGGCAGGTTATGTAGCTGCTCCTAGCTGTTTTGGCTGTTAGAGACAGCTGTAAACGGCTAATTCCTGTCTGTGAACATTGTTACATTGTAACAAACTGCCAAAAGTACCGCAGTCCCAGAGCTTCTTGTGGGAAGGGTTTCAGCACAAAAACAGCCCCCTGATGCTCTGTTTGTGAAAAGCAATATATTCCTCATGTAAAATGGGGTATCAGCTACTGATTGGGATAAAGTTCAATTCTTGGTTGGAGTTTCTCTTTAAGTGTGCACTGTGCCACAGGACAACATTAGCATTACTTTGAAAATCAGTAGTTTTTTTAAGTTATAACTGAGAGCAACTGATAAGGGCCTGTTTCCACTACACGCAGATTGGATGCAGAATGGATGCAGAAAAACTGACTCCAATGAATGTCTATGGGCCTGTTTTCACTATAAACGCGATTTTTCTTATGCAGATTTTCCCATTGGCATTCATTGGAGTCAGTTTTTCTGCATCCATTCTGCATCCAATCTGCGTGTAGTGGAAACAGGCCCTAAGTGTAAGAGGGGCCTAAAATAAAAGCTGCTTGATAGGAAATGAGTGCTGTGAGGTCCTCCAGTACCCATGGCCATCACTACCATAAGGGCAAAGGGGGCAGTTCCCCCAGGGCCCCCGCATACATAGCCCCCAAGTGTCCATCCTAATAAATTATGTGGCCCGTAGCCAGAGGCTTCCCCCCCCAGCATTATGGAATCAATGGGCACAGGCACACATTCGCCTCCTCTGAGCTCCAGTTGTTGCAGGTCCGCCTGTCTCTCCTGCAGTGTTGTTGTTCTGCACTTCCTGCTTCTCCGTTTGGGCTCTAGTACGTGATGGGAGAAGTAGGTGAGACCGATGGCCTTACAATGCCTGGAACTCAGAGGAGGTAAGTGAGTGCTGCTTCTCCTCACTGCTCTTTGTAATGCTGGGGGTGGGGGGTAGGGTGTTAGGGATGCATCTGGCCAGTATCCTAGAGGGTGGAAAGCACACATATGGCTACTATACTGGGGAGAGAGGGGGCCATATGTAACTATACTAGGGGAGGGGGAGCACATCAGGTTACTACACTGGGGGAAGGGAGGGGGGAATATCTAACTACTATACTGAGTGGGGGGTAATTGTTAGGGGTACATCTGGCTACTATATTGGGGTGGAGGGAAGGCAGGTGTTGGGGGGCCCAGATTACTTTTGCCCCAGGACCCCATTGTAGCTAGAAACGGCCCTGCCAGTCATGGCCGGATTTGTGGGCAGGCCACAGAGGCTCAGGACTAGGGCGGAGCTTCAGCTGGGGCGATGTTACAGCTGTCGGCAAATCAGCTGTTCAATTATTGCGTATCTGTGCAGCGCTGTCCTCTTCCTCCTCGGGTCTCTCATGTATTCAGTCAGTGTGTCCCTTCCGCCCCTTTCCTCCACTCTGACACTGAGGGGAGGGGCCGATAGGGCGGGAGACCGGAGGAGAGGATGAAGACCACAGGCAAAGTAGGTAGTTGCAGAACACCTGCTCTGTTTAACATGACGAAAGTTCTGTGCTGTTCTCTGGCTTTATTGCTGGAGTGCAGCGCTGCCTGTATTACAAAGTGTCACTCAGTCTTCTTCTTTTACCACCAAACATTCCTTGTAAGTCCGAAGCCGTCTCCTCTTCTCTTCTCGCATAGCATCTAAGAGGAAAGCTGCCCTGTGTCTGCATCCTCATTGCACACATTCCTGACCATCCAGTACAAGCTGCCACGGGGGAAGGGAAGTAGCTGGCTGTGTCTGTCTGACATGCAGTGTTTAGTCCACCACTTGCTGCCAGTCTTATATTCCATGCTGGAGAGTCTGCAAAATTATGTTTTTTCCTGAAACTATGTTATATAACAATTTTGTGTGTGCTGTATTGAAAAACTAGTGTTTGCTATCTGTGGCTTATTTGAGGTTTGTTCATTGCTGAATGCTGAGTATATTATTGCAGGCAACTGTTGCTGTTATAGAATCTGTATAAAGCACCAGGAATGATTTTATTTACAATGAACTTCCCCATAAGGGAAGTTCGGAAGAGTGTTGTGTTGGGATAAGCATCATAACTTTTGTAGGGGGTGCTGCTCCCCTGGCCTGTTCCTATGAGATCTTCATTCTTCTCCACAGACTGACCTCACAGTGATGCATTTTTATTTTCCCAGCAATGGTGTTCACGCACCGCAATGCATGCCGGGAGATGTAGTCCATGGTTGTGAGTCCAGAGATGTTCTTGCATCCAAGGACTACATCTCCCAGCATGCTATGCAGCAGGCACACACAATTGACTTAGCTGGGAAAAAGAAAATGCAGCACTGTGCGGTCAGTCTTTGGAGAAGATGGTGGATCTCATAGGTACAAGAGTTGGTTAGTGTTTAGTCTGCATAGTGTAATGGTCAAAGGACAATGTAGCGAGAGGTATGTGGAGGCTGCCATGTTTATTTCCTTTTAAACAATACCAGTTGCCTGGCTGTCCTGTTCTCTTTGACTGCAGTAGTGCCTGAATCACCCAACTTAAACAAGCATGCAGCTAATCCATCCAGACTTCAGTCTGAAACACCTGATCTGCATGCTTGTTCAGGGTCTATGGCTAAAAGTATTAGAGGCAGAGAATCAGCGGGACAGCCAGGCAACTGGCATTGTTTAAAAGGAAATAAATATGGCAGCCTCCGCATACCGCTCGCAATAGTTGTCCTTTAAGGCCCCGTTCACACTTGCGGTTTTGTCAAAACCGCACCGGATGTCCGGACCGCACCGGAGCCGGACCGGACCTGATCCGTACGGTTCCTATCCGGATGCGGTCCGGATCCGGTCCGTTTGCATCCGGTTTCCGTGCGGTGTGAACACGGTTGCGGTCCGGATCCGGTTTCTTAAGGAGATACCATCCTGTAAATACCTGGGGTCTGGGAGGTCAGCAGAAGGGTCTGGGGTCATTGTTGGAGACAGGTGGACGTGTGGAGACCATCCGTGGATACAGAGACTGCAGTTGGGACCATGGATCCAGGCATTTTTTACTCGTAAACCTGGGAATTCTCTCCTTCCTGTTGTTCGCCTCCTCGTTATCAGACATCAGACATGTTGCTGCCAAAACGAGCTCCAGCATGAAATCGCTGCTGCCCCACTCTTTGAACGCTGGGCCCATGTGGTCCCCATCCAAAATGCATAGGAAGTGGGGTAGAACGTCCGGTTTTTGTAGCCAGTGTGTTGTGCGCTCTCCGGCTCTCATTGCTTTGTATTGGCCGGATGGTGCAGTCCGGCTCCGCTCCGGATACGGCTGCCGGAGGAGCCGGACCAAAAAATAGCGCATGTTGGAACGGACGCCGGAGTCCGGATCCGGTCCGGCTCCGGTCCGGCAGAACGGACGCATGTGAACGGACGCATAGGCTTTCATTGCTATTGCCGTGCGTCCGTTCGGTCCGTTCTGCAAGCGGTCCGGCTCCGGCACGGCGATTCCGGACGGCCACCGCTAATGTGAACCGGGCCTAAGAGCTCTGCCTCTGACATAGTAGACCTGGGTTTAAAACTCGGCTTTTCCTATTTAGTAAGTCAGCACCTATGCAGTAAGGAGTTCTTGGGTAAGGCTAACACTGCTACTGCCTACTGGGTGCGCTCTAGTGGCTGCCCCACAAGCACTTTGAGTCCGGCAGGAGAGAAGCGCTATACAAAATACTGGAATTATTATTATTATAGATATTTCAGGTGCTCAGTTCGTTTAAAAGTTTTGTAAGTGAACACAAGTCCCAGCTGTCCCTTTATTGGAACCAAATCCTTTGTCTTTGTGTCTCCTCCAGGATATATGTGCAGATCTATGTACTGTACTGTAAATATATGTCTCTAACTACTCAAAACCTTTTTAGAGCCTCAACATTTAAAGCAAACCTGAAGTGAGAAAAAGTGCTTCAGGCTTTATACTTACTTAAGTATAGGGAAGGCCCTGAATAACATAGAGCCTTCCCATTCCTCCGTCCAGCCCATCATTCCAGCAACGTTCTCCGTTAGAGGTATTCCACCAAAAAGATTTTCGGAACTAGTTATGTCCCAGGTTAGTTCAGAGGACGAGAGCATCACTACTGCCCATGTGCGGGGCTAGACTTGCACATGTGCAGGAGGGTTGCGCTCATCTTTGGACCTAATCAGGGGCACAAGTAGTTCCGGAAAGCTGTTTCACCGAGCGTCACGAATAGCTTTACCAGAGGACAGCGTTAGAATGACAGGCCGGGTGGAGGCTCTATGCAATCCACAGCCTTCCCTCTACAACAAAGGTAAGTATCAAATCTGCCGTTAGTGTTCTCACTGCAGGTTTACTTTAATCCCACCCTCTAAACCGAAGTTGCCTATTTCCAGATGCTAATATGAAACAGTGAGTAAAAAAGGCCCAGCATGGTTAGACTTAACAACCTATGCATTTTCTCCATGCTATCTTCATATGGTGTGACAAGGGGTTATGGCCGGAAGTGTGTTTTAAATGCCTCCCACTTTTTTTAAATATAAAAACTTTGGGGACATTTGAAATACCGGTAATGTATTCATTAAACCTTCCTCAGTGTAACAGCAGTGAACAATTTTTCTGATACCTGATTTTGGAATCCTCCAATACTCACTAATAACTCCTCAACATCCTTTCTGGTGCAGTTTTCTGTTAGGCACAGACATTGATTTTACTGCCCATCTTTCCTACCTGAAGTTCAGTTTTACGTTGGGCTACTGGCAAAATAGTAAATTCAATAAAAGTGTGGTCATTTGGGAGAGCTATTAGTAAGCTATTGTGACTTGTAAAAAGAAATGTATTATTGATTTGGGACCATTTAAAGTAAAATGAATAAGTTTACTTATCTGGATTGTGATTCTCTGAAAATATATTTACCACAGCCCCCCGCATCATGTTCTGTGATGTATTTAATCATATGCTCTGCTATTGTATGTGCAAGTCATATTTAGACATGCAAGGGGCACTTGGTCGAAGTTGGGCCTAGGGTGGTCAAAAGTGTAAATCCGGCCCTGCTGCCAGTACCATAGTGGCAATACCTAATAAAAAAAATAATAATTAAAAAGTAACCTATTCCCAGAAACTATGGCAAGACTGGCAATGATGACATATAGAGCAGGGCTTTTCAACCTGTGGTACGCGTACCACCAGTGGTACTTTGCTGTTGACCAGGTGGTACACACCAGGTTTGCCTGCCACGTGTCTTGGTCCCATCTTGCCTCCACAAAGTTCAGCTCCCCCTTGCTGGCTCCTCACTGTGCTGCCCTGCGACATACTTCAGACCTCAGATCAGTGTGAAGAGACAGCCAGGCAATCGGTGCACAGTGACAGTCGGGTTACTGCTGATCTGAGGTCTGAACTATTCTGAAGGACAGCACAGCGAGGACCTCGGGGGCTAAAGAGGCATCCCCCTTCCTGCACAGTAGAGGGGATCCAGCGAAAGGATGCCCAAAGATCTCCTTGTCAGCATACCTGCATACGCAGTTGCAGCTCTCCACTTGGATTCTGGTGGAAACAGCCGAGCCTGAGCGGGTCCGCTCTACTGTGCACTGGTGGTACTTTTAAATTCTCAGGTGATAAAAGTGGTACAATTAGTGAAAAGATTGAAAAGCCCTGATATAGAGCATCATTCTGGAATGCAGAAATCTTCATATTGTCAGAATGCTGCACTTGGTTACATTTTGTATTAGGAGTGTGAGGATCCGCGTGGCAGGCAGCCTTTTGACCACAGTTCAGGTCTGCATTCTGCAGGTCTCTGGAAGAGAGACCTTTTGTCAGTTGTGCAGCTTGCTGCTGAGGAATTTGCATACGTTTGTCATGCAGATTGCCTAGCCACATCCTTTGTGGGCTTGCTCTATAAAGAGCTATGTTTCCCACAGTAAGTGGCTGGTCATAAGAGTTAGTTCCTGTGTAATGGCCCATACTCATGGGCTACAATTGTCGCCACAACATGCGGCGCGCGTGTGTTGCGGCGACAGGTCGCCCGTGAGTATGCGGCGTTGCACGGGCGCGCACCCCGAACTGTCGCCCGTCGCTGATGTCGCCAGGCGATTGGCGCGGTCAATCGCCTGGCGACAGTCGCCGCCGCGTCTCCGCCGCAACTGTCGCTAGTCCGCGTAAGTACGCGGACTAGCGACAGCAACATAATAGCAAATAGACGGCGCTTCCGGCGGGGGGAGGGACAACAGCGACAGCTTCCGTCGCATTAGTTGCCAGGTCCCTCCGCCGTGTGTATGCGGAGGGACCTGGCAACGAGCTGTCGCCGGCCTGTCGCGCACACGCTCACGTGTGCTGGCGACAGGCCACTTTTGCAGCCCGTGAGTATGGGCCATTACACTCGCCTGGAGTGTCAGCCTTGCTCTTTGTTTGAAGATTAGCCTGGGACTGCACTAGGCAGGTTTCCCTAGTGCAGTTAGGATTGCATTATTTGTATTTCCTGTTCTGTCTGTCTGTGGGGTGCTAACCAGAGCAGCGGTTGTTAATGGTAGGCCCCTCTGTTCTGTTGTTGCGTTACTTGGATCGCACTCGCTCTGACGGTAAGAGCAGTGGATCGTATCTCTTGCGTATTCCTGTTTTCGTGTGTCTGTCTTGTCTGCTACGACCGCTTGCTGGAGGCTCGGTGAGGTAACCGTTAAGCGCTCGCGTCCTCTGTTTTATGTTTGTCTGTCGGTGGTTAGTTAGGCGTGCTTGTCCCTGTTGTGCTTATCACGCGGGGTCCGTGCATAAAACGCGTGCACTGTTGCGAATGAGTGCGGTGTTCGCGTTTAGTTAGCGTTTGTTATTTTCCTTATCTCCTCATTGTATTATTTGCTGTGCCTTTGCTACTCTCGTGCTCTGCCTTGCTGTAGCCTTGTGTCACCTCTGGCAAT
Organism: Hyperolius riggenbachi; assembly: GCF_040937935.1. Classification (NCBI taxonomy): domain Eukaryota; kingdom Metazoa; phylum Chordata; class Amphibia; order Anura; family Hyperoliidae; genus Hyperolius; species Hyperolius riggenbachi. The sequence goes on from NC_090649.1 coordinate 106,223,922, forward strand.
CGCCTCTCCCGCGATTGCGTTCCTACTTCATATCTGCTGTTGTGTATGCACCGTCGCAGGTTGGCGACTAGTTTGGTGCACACACATACAATCTGTCCCTTTGCTCACTCTCTTTCAGGGCTATCTTGCCCTGCGTTTCTTCCCTTTGTGCAATTCCTGTCTGGCGTGTGTGGCAGGGCAGAGGAGCTGTTCCTCTGCACTCCACAGCTCCCCCCGTCGACAGGAATTTCCCTCTACAGGTGCATTGCACCTTTTGCTGGGTTCCCGCAAATTATACGCTTGTGGAGGATTTCCGCAGTGTCAGCGCACGTCTTGTGCGCTGATCACGGAGAGAATTCCATAATCGTTACAAGGAGATATATAGCGACATCCCATCTGCTGGGTTTAACCACTTGATGACCGCGGTGGTAAACCCCCTTAGTGACCAGGCCATTTTTTTACTAAATGGGCCACTGCAGCTTTAAGGCCAAGCTGCAGGGCCGCATAACTCGGCACACAAGATTGTTCCCCCCCCCCCCCTCTTCTCCCCACCAACAGAGAATTCTGTTGGTGGGGTCTGACCGCTCCCCCTATGTTCATTTTTTTGGGGTAAATATTTTTTTTAAATAAATCTACTTATGTCCCCCACACTCCAAAGATTCTTGGCAAGGGCTTGTTGGTAAATAATCTGATCGGGGCCATACTCCTCTTCAAGCATGATGGTAGCTATACTGCGAGTATGGCCGCACCTGCGCAGTAAGCTGGAGTCCAGAGGACAGCATGGGAAGCCTCTGGGGATGGAGCTTGATCAGATGTTTTTGAACCCGAGCTTTAACTCGGGTTCTATTTTTAAAGTTAAAGTGTTCACAAACTTTCAAGCACCACTGTAGACGTTGAATTAGAACCAACAGAGATCCAGATGGTAACAAGAACCTGACCGACGTTCTCATCTTCTCTATTCTATTCAGTTGCACAACATTCCCACAACTGCATAAACATTACTTCAGTGAAATTGTATAAATCCCAGTAAAAGCCATGGAGCCCATCATTATAATGATACTAATAGCATAATAAAGGATTAGCAGGGATATGGCCTGTGTCTCTCTCCCTGTGGTACTAATTTTCACACACTTCACACAAAGCGTGAAATTCTCAGACGGAGTAGCCTCTCTGCTTCTGCTCACATCGGGCTGTTATCATTACATTGTCATTGGGTTTTGGAGAGGTCTATTCCTGTCAGGTTCCCCCTCAAACATTTGGGCAGGGGATGGACTGCCTGTACCAGGGTCTGTCTGTACACAGATGGAGGAGGTGTGGATAGGCCACAGTGCCAGAAGCTTCTTCTCTCATGGTTCTCTTATTTCTATCAGAATGTCCTGACGTGACTTTTACTGCTCAAGTGTTATTCAGCAGACTGCTGGGGGAGCTATTTGTACAATGAAATTACCCATGTAACATACAGGATGAAGCCAGGTCAAGCGGAATCTACAGAGCAGACCTTATTGACTGCGTTTCATCAATATGTATTTTGTATGATCCTAGACTATTCTAAACATCATTATACTGTCTACTGTCAGCACAGTCCCAGATATGTAATACTGATGCTACCTTGACCTTAAATTATATCTGTATAAAAATGTGTTTTTTGAATTAAATGTACCCAATTAAATTCATTAACCCCCCTGGCACTTGATTTGCCTGTAATGTTTGCACCAAAAGTGGTACAATTAAGATTTTACAATGGGCAAACACTGACTAAAACATACATAATTATTGTAAAAATGAAACACTTTTTTATTACATTATTTTCACTCTTTAAGGCCTCCTTCACACTGGGGTGCTTTTTGCCATCGAATCGCCGACAATCAGTTGCTGCATGAGTTATTCTATAGGATTACTCTCACTGCAGCAATTGCAGCACGTTTGCAATTTCCGACGATCAGACATTTAGCATGTTGGAATGAGAATCGCAAAACGCAATTGCTGAAAATTGACAAAAAGAAAGGCAGGCTGAGGCCTTACTATAACACGATTCTTCTGTAGTAAAATCAAGTTCTAAGCCTGAGTAATAACATCAGACTCCTTATGACATGGTCTTCAGAGCAATGAAAGATGTAACATTCTTTTTTTACAACAAAGCGATATTTCCGTTTAGCCATAATGATGAGCCGATTACAGCGTTATAAAACCATTTCCTCCCTTCTCTTTTCCATGGTGATAATCAGCGCACGCTTCAGTGAATCATTTCAGAAATTCCCGTTAGTTATCATCGTGTGCAATCCCCCATTAATAATTCTTCTGGAAAGGTAGATTTATCTAATGCTAAAGCAATAACTCAGGAACAAAGCAGAAGGATTTCCTGGATGAATGATTCAATCAATGGCTGATTTCATTACTTCTTAGGTCGGCACAAACACCCACAGTGCTTTTATTGCAGGCCCCTAGAAAATACATGAGAGTTGTCATAAGGGTTGTATTACGCACTACAGAAGAGGGGAGGAGGGAGCAACAAGTGGTCATCAGTGTCTATAGCTCCAGTGCATCACGTTCTCACAGGGTGTATGTTTACAGTGGCTGACAAAGCCAACAGCGGCCCTGTGCAGAATAAATTTTGGAGGTCCTATGTGAGCGGGCGTGGTCAAGTGATCATGGGTGGACCCAAAAAGTGGAAATAATAGGTGTGATCACACTTCTGGCCTGTAGATGGCACCAGAGCCAGGACAAGATCCTTCAGCACCCAAATCAGAGACAACAAAGTGCAATCCTTTATCCCTCCCACCCCAGCCATCACACACTGACTGCTATATGACTTAAGGTAGCCATACACTGGTCGATTTGCCATTAGATCGACCAACTGACAGATCCCTATCTGATCGAATCTGATCAGAGAGGGATCGTATGGCTGCCTTTACTGCAAACAGATTGTGAATCGGTTTCAGGCTGAAACCGATCACAATCTGTTGAGCTGCTCCTGCCACCTGTCCCCCCCCCCCCCCCCCCGTATACATTACCTAGAGCTGGCTCCGGGTCCTCTTCTCCGCGCTGCACCGCATCCCGCACCACATCCCAGCATACACTGTGTCACTCCGTGACCAGGAAGTTTAAATAGAGCGCCCTCTATATGAACTTCCTGGTCACTGGAGTGACACAGGAAGTTCATGTACGCTGGGATGGAAGCAGGAACAGAGTGGTGCAGCGCGAAGAAGATGCCCGGAAACCAGCGTCAGGTAATGTATACTTGATTGGATCGGCCGCCGCTAACGACGCGCTCCCTACCCGCGGGCGATCGACGGTAATTTCCCGCACGGCGCGATCGACGGACCGATCTGATTTCAGGAGGAAATCGGATCGGCGGGTGCGTTTAGTGCGAACGATTGGCAGCAGATTCGATCCCAGTGATCGAATCTGCTGTCGAAACGGGCGCAAAGCGGGCCAGTGTATGGCCAGCTTAAGAGGCGCTCCAGGACCCCCAACCTCCCCAACACCTTAATCACTAGTTATCTGGCTTGCAATCACTGCTATGTATCCCCTTTTCTTATTTCTCTTTGCTTATATAGGGGAATGATAGCTGAGTGAGTTTTGCGCCCCTCCTACACTGCGCCCTGAGGCTGGAGCCTCTCTCGCCTCTGCCTTGGCCTGGCCCTAGAAGGCACTGTGATATACTGCATTATTGCATGGAATCTATCTATGCTGTTCTAGACTTGTTTAGTCCTCTTCCAGCTGTCTGTGCGTACTGCAAAGCAAAATGTAGATTGATGTTGACATCAGTGATTATTGAACACAACAAAAAGTATGTGAACCTTCTCTGCATTCTGTAAGCACTGTATTAAAGGAGAACTGTAGTGAGAGGTATATGGAGGCTGCCATATTGATTTCCTTTTAAGCAATACTAGTTGCCTGGCAGCCCTGCTTATCCTCTGCCTCTAATACTTTTAGCCATAGACCCTGAACAAGCATGCAGCAGATCAGGTGTTTCTGACATTGTCAGATCTGACAAGATTAGCTGCATGCTTGTTTCTGGTGTTATTCTGCAGGCAGATAGCTCAGCAGGGCAGCCAGGTAACTGGTATTGTTTAAAAGAAAATCAATATGGCAGCCTCCATATACCTCTCACTACAGTTCTCCTTTAACCTCTTCCCTACCGCTGGTAGGCCTATTTACTCCCCTGGAAACTTCACTTAACAACCAGGTGCGTAGATATGTGTACTCCTTTCTTTACCTCGCCGTTCCCGATCGCCACGCTGTTGCCATTTCCGTCACAATCCTGCCATAGCGTGATCGGTGAATGGCAACAGCTTGTTCCCAAACCTGATCATAGTGCCTGTGATGTATGAAAGCCGGCATCAGTGAGACACCGGCATTCATTAACACAGTGGAAATCAAGCAGTTACACTTATTACTTCCTGTGTACTGTTAACAGTACTCGGGAAAAAAAGTAAAATGCACCCACATACACTATTATGTAGAAAAATAAATACATTATTTAATACATTTTTAACCCCTTTCACCCCTACCCCATAGTTACCAAAATAAAACTTGTAAAAAAAAAAAAAGACATAACTAAAAAAATATTAATACATAAATTGTTACCTTAGGAAATTTTTAATATGTATGTCATGAGGGTATATTACTGTGATTTTTGTTAACAAAGGTTTGTAATTATTGATACAGTATAAAAAAAAAAACACTAAACGGAAAAAAATACCTTTATTTCCTTTAATAAATGAAATATTATCACTATACATTGTACTAGAGACACAATTTAAACATTGTAATAACCGGGACAAATAGGCAAATAAAACGTGTGCGTTTTATCTATCGTAGTACATTTTATTTTAAAACTATGACTGAAAACTGATTTTTTTCCTTACTTTTCTTATTATTCCCTTTAAAATGCATATAAAATAAATGAATTCTTAGCAAAAAGTACCACCCTAATTTGTGGCGAACAAAACAATATATAGATAATTTTGGTATGATAAGTAGTGTTGGGCGAACACCTAGATGTTCGGGTTCGCGAACGTTCGCTGAACATCGCCGCGATGTTCGGGTGTTCGCGCCGAACTCCGAACATAATGGAAGTCAATGGGGACCCGAACTTTCGTGCTTTGTAAAGCTTCCTTACATGCTACATACCCCAAATTTGCAGGGTATGTGCACCTTGGGAGTGGGTACAAGAGGAAAAAAAATATTTGAAAAAGAGCTTATAGTTTTTGAGAAAATTGATTGTAAAGTTTCAAAGGAAAAACTGTCTTTTAAATGTGGAAAATGTCATGTTTCTTTGCACAGGTAACATGCTTTTTGTCGCCATGCAGTCATAAATGTAATACAGAGAAGAGGTTCCAGGAAAAGGGACCGGTAACGCTAACCCAGCACAAGCAGCAGAACACGTGATGGAACAGGAGGAGGCGCAGGAGGAGAAGGCCACGCTTTTTGAGACACAACATCCCAGACCTTGCATGAGGACAAATAGCGTGCGGATATAGCAATGCTTTTTGCCGCCATGCAGTCATAAATGTAATAAAGATGAGAGGTTCAATAAACAGGGACCGGCAACGCTAACCCAGCAGCAGCAGCAGCACACGTGATGGAACAGGAGGAGGCGCAGGAGGAGAAGGCCACGCTTTTTGAGACACAACATCCCAGGCCTTGCATGAGGACAAATAGCGTGCGGATATAGCAATGCTTTTTGCCGCCATGCAGTCATAAATGTAATAAAGATGAGAGGTTCAATAAACAGGGACCAGCAACGCTAACCCAGCAGCAGCAGCACACGTGATGGAACAGGAGGAGGCGCAGGAGGAGAAGGCCACGCTTTTTGAGTGGTGGGTGAGCGGTGTACTACTATTCCCAGCAGACACAGAGTGGCAGTAAACACAATGCTATATAGTGTGGCTGAGCGAGGTACACAGAGTGGCAGTAAACACAATGCTATATAGTGTGGCTGAGCGAGCAGTGTACTACTGTTCCCAGCAGACACAGAGTGGCAGTAAACACAATGCTATATAGTGTGGCTGAGCGAGGTACACAGAGTGGCAGTAAACACAATGCTATATAGTGTGGCTGAGCGAGCGGTGTACTACTATTCCCAGCAGCGACACAATGACCGGGGGACCCTGGCTAGCGTGGCTGGAGCGCGAACTACCCTGCCTGCCTACCCAAAGCTAAACCCACAGACAAATGGCGGAGATATGACGTGGTTCGGGTATTTATTTACCCGAACCACGTGACAGTTCGGCCAATCAGAGCGCGTTCGGGTCCGAACCACGTGACCCGTTCGGCCAATCACAGCACTAGCCGAACGTTCGGGGAACGTTCGGCCATGCGTTCTTAGTTCGGCCGTGTGGCCGAACGGTTTGGCCGAACACCATCAGGTGTTCGGCCGAACTCGAACATCACCCGAACAGGGTGATGTTCTGCAGAACCCGAACAGTGGCGAACACTGTTCGCCCAACACTAATGATAAGTAACAATAAAGTTACTGGTGAATGAATGGGAGGAGCTTGATGTGAAAATTGTTTTGGTTTTTAAGGGGAAAAAAACTGTTGTTGGGAAGTGGTTAATGTAACACAGGGGTGCCCAATAGGTCGATCGCAATCTACCGGTAGACCGCGACCGCCTATTAGGTAGATCGCGGCCGCTGGCCAATCGGAAGAGGCAGAGAGGAGAGGGGCAGTACAGCGGGAGAGGAGGACACCGCTGCGATGTCATAGCTGCGCCGCCCCCTTCGCTCGCCGGACTCCGGAGCCTTCGTTAGAGTGCCCATCTGCACTCGCAGCGCGGATGAAGGAAGGGAGACCAGGAGGAGCCCCAGACACCGCCGCTGGAACTGGAGGGAGGTGAGTGGCACCTACGCCTACCTACACTATACCTAGCTAACTATCCTGAAGGCACCACACCTAACTACACTATACCTGGCTAACTATACTGAAGCCACCCACACCTAACTACACTATACCTGGCTAACTATACTGAAGGCCCCTACACCTAACTACACTATACCTGGCTAACTCTACTGAAGGCACCTACACCTAACTACACTATACCTGGCTAACTCTACTGAAGGCACCTACACCTAACTACACTATACCTGGCTAACTATCCTTAAGCCACCTACACCTAACTACACTATACCTGGCTAACTATCCTTAAGCCACCTACACCTAACTACACTATACCTGGCTAACTATTCTGAAGCCAACCACACCTAACTACACTATACCTGGCTAACTATACTGAAGCCACCCACACCTAGCTACACTATACCTGGCTAACTATCCTAAAGGCACCACACCTAACTACACTATACCTGGCTAACTATCCAAAAGGCACCACACCTAACTACACTATACCTTGCTAACTATACTGAAGCCACCCACACCTAACTACACTATACCTGGATAACTATCCTGAAGGCACCTACACCTAACTACACTATACCTGGCTAACTATACTGAAGCCACCCACACCTAACTACACTATACCTGGCTAACTATCCTGAAGGCACCTACACCTAACTACACTACACCTGGCTAACTATACTGAAGCCATCCACACCTAACTACACTATACCTGGCTAACTATACTGAAGGCACCTACACCTATCTACACTATACCTGGCTAACTATCCTTAAGCCACCTACACCTAACTACACTATACCTGGCTAACTATCCTTAAGCCACCTACACCTAACTACACTATACCTGGCTAACTATCCTGAAGCCAACCACACCTAACTACACTATACCTGGCTAACTATACTGAAGCCACCCACACCTAGCTACACTATACCTGGCTAACTATCCTAAAGGCACCACACCTAACTACACTATACCTGGCTAACTATCCAAAAGGCACCACACCTAACTACACTATACCTTGCTAACTATACTGAAGCCACCCACACCTAACTACACTATACCTGGATAACTATCCTGAAGGCACCTACACCTAACTACACTATACCTGGCTTACTATACTGAAGCCACCCACACCTAACTACACTATACCTGGCTAACTATCCTGAAGGCACCTACACCTAACTACACTACACCTGGCTAACTATACTGAAGCCATCCACACCTAACTACACTATACCTGGCTAACTATACTGAAGGCACCTACACCTAACTACACTATACCTGGCTAACTATATTGAAGCCACCCACACCTAATTACACTATACCTGGCTAACTATCCTGAAGGCACCACACCTAACTACACTATACCTGGCTAACTATCCAAAAGGCACCACACCTAGCTACACTATACCTGGCTAACTATACTGAAGCCACCCACACCTAACTACACTATACCTGGCTAACTATCCTGAAGGCACCTACACCTCACTACACTATACCTGGCTAACTATACTGAAGCCACCCACACCTAACTACACTATACCTGGCTAACTATCCTAAAGGCACCTACACCTCACTACACTATACCTGGCTAACTATACTGAAGCCACACACACCTAATTACACTATACCTGGCTAACTATCCTGAAGCCACCTACACCTAACTACACTATACCTGGCTAACTATCCTAAAGGCACCACACCTAACTACACTATACCTTGCTAACTATCCTGAAGGCACCTACACCTAACTACACTATACCTGGCTAACTATACTGAAGCCACCTACACCCAACTACACTATACCTGGCTAACTATACTGGAGCCACCCACAACTAACTACACTATACCTGGCTAACTATACTGGAGCCACCCACACCTAACTACACTATACCTGGCTAACTATACTGAAGGCCCTTGCACCTAGCTATCTGTACTGAAAGCACCTATAACTAACTATACTATACCTGGCTACCTATACTGAAGGCCCCTATACCTATCTACCTATACTGAAGACACGTATACCTGCTACCTAAATGTTGGTAGATCTCCTGGACTCTGCAAATTTTAAAGTAGCTCGAAAAAGTGTTGGCACCCCTGGTGTAAGACATATTTTTCACCTGTTCATTATGTCTCATACATGATTGGGATACAAGCAGTTATCACTGCTCGTCACGCAGCACTGTCACAGATGAACATTTAGAAAAATGTAAATAGGCAAAAAACTACCATACCAATATTAATATATGATTCTGCATATGTGGCACTGATTTATTCCACAGTGCTTTTCACTGGTACATTTTCCATATTCATGTCACGGACTGGCCTTTAGAGGAGCTCACAAACTAATCCTACCATAGTCATAGTCTAATGTCCTACTATATTATTATTATTATGTATTTTTACAGCACATTTTCTGCAGGACTTTACAGACTGTCCTCAGAGGAGCTCACAATATAATTCCTACCAAAAGTTGTAGTGTAATAGCCTACCATATTACTATTATTGTGCATTTACTGTACATAGCACTTAAAGAGGAACTCCAGTGAAAATAATGTAATAAAAAAAAGTCTTCATTTTTACAATAATTATTTATAAATGATTTAGTCAGTGTTAGCTCATTGTAAAATCTTTCCTCTCCCTGATTTACATTCTGACATTTTTCACATGGTGACATTTTTACTACTGGCTGGTGATGTCAGTGGAAGGTGGTGCTGCTTGCTTTTTTGGCAGTTGGGAACAGCTGTAAACAGCTGTTATTTCCCACAGTGCAACAAGGCTCCCACAGTGTGATGTCAGAACCATGGTCCTGACATCACACTGTGTGGGGGTTTCACCACAATATCCGCCATACAGAGTCCCCTGATTATCAGTTTGTGAAAAGGAAAAGATTTCTCATGGGAAAGGTGGTATCAGATACCGATTAGGATGAAGTTTAATTCTTGGTTACGGTTTTCTTTAAATTTTCTGCAGCACTTTACAAAGCACATAGTCATGTCACTCACAGCCCTCAGAGGAGTCGAGGCCTGCAGATGTATACACAAACCTAGAGGATAATCTCTGCCTGACTGTGATAGAGCTGCATGGGCCCCGGGAGAAAAAGTGTAAAACATAGGGGCCAGTTTGTCTAAAACCGTGTAACTTTCTTTAAAAGTAGTTTTGTACCAAGTGGATACAGGGATTTGTTAGCAGTGGTGCTCAGCAGAGCTCGAATATTCGAGTAGCTCGAATATTCGAGCTCTTTTTCAGCTATTCGAGCTCGGTATTCGAGCTCCGAATAGCTGGAGCTATTCGAATGGGCTATCCGAGTACACTCGAATAGCCCATTCACTATTCGAGCTATTCGAGCAACCCGGCGCTATTCGAGCTCGGTACCGAGCTCGAATAGCGTCATAGCCCAGATTGATGTCCTTAGAGCCAATCAGAGGGCTCCCAGGCCCTCTGACGGCAGCCAATCACAGAGGGGGACCCTGGCCAGCCCCTACCCTATAAATAGCGGCCGCCATGTTCCGTTTCTCCGTGCTTGCCTGAGACTTGTACAGAGAGAGAGTTGCTCCTTTGTGCTTTGGCTTAGCAAGAGCTCTATTGTGGTCATTTACCTAGCGTTTTTGCTCACATACACCTCCTATACACACCTATATTGTTGTTAGTTATTTAGACATTGTATTTTAGTTAGTAGCTTGTGTGTTACATTAGAGACAGGCAGCTGCTGCAAGCTTACAGGTTTAGGCCTCAGGGGGGCCTTGCCTCTGTGGGCAGCTGTCCTCTGTTTATTTCTCTCATCTATACCAGTATTTCTGCTGTCCTTTACTAATAGTATTGTAGTTATACTGTACTAGGAGTAGGACACTCACTGACTGTCACTGTTTATAGGCTACTAGCTAGCTCCTGCGTGTGTGCACTCACTCACTGTCTGTGTGTACACACACTCTATTTCCTTCTGATTACTGATAGATTATTGTTAGTTAGTTGTACTTACTTACTACTTACTCTTACTGTACCCGTAGGGACACTCACTGTCACTGTTCATATAGGCTACTAGCTCCTGCGTGTGCGCACTGCACTCACTGTCTGAGTGTACACACACAACACACACTATTTCCTTCTGATCGCTGATTGATTATCGTAATTAGTTAGTTGTACTTACTGTTACTACTTACTCTTACTGTACTAGGAGTCTAGGACACTCAGTCACTGTCCATAGGCTACTAGCTCCTGCGTGCGTGCACTCACTGTCTGAGTGTACACACACCCACACTCCATTTCCTTCTGATCGCTGATTGATTATCGTAATTAGTTAGTTGTACTTACTGTTACTACTTACTCTTACTGTACTAGGAGTCTAGGACACTCAGTCACTGTCCATAGGCTACTAGCTCCTGCGTGCGTGCACTCACTGTCTGAGTGTACACACACCACCCACACTCTATTTCCTTCTGATCGCTGATTGATTATTGTAATTAGTTAGTTCTACTTACTGTTACTACTTACTCTTACTGTACTAGGAGTCTAGGACACTCAGTCACTGTGTTCATAGGCTACTAGCTCCTGCGTGCGTGCACTCACTGTCTGAGTGTACACACACCCACACTCCATTTCCTTCTGATCGCTGATTGATTATTGTAATTAGTTAGTTCTACTTACTGTTACTACTTACTCTTACTGTACTAGGAGTCTAGGACACTCAGTCACTGTGTTCATAGGCTACTAGCTCCTGCGTGCGTGCACTCACTGTCTGAGTGTACACACACAACACACACTCTATTTCCTTCTGATCGCTGATGGATTATCGTAATTAGTTAGTTGTACTTACTGTTACTACTTACTCTTACTGTACTAGGAGTCTAGGACACTCAGTCACTGTCCATAGGCTACTAGCTCCTGCGTGCGTGCACTCACTGTCTGAGTGTACACACACCACCCACACTCTATTTCCTTCTGATCGCTGATTGATTATTGTAATTAGTTAGTTCTACTTACTGTTACTACTTACTCTTACTGTACTAGGAGTCTAGGACACTCAGTCACTGTGTTCATAGGCTACTAGCTCCTGCGTACGTGCACTCACTGTCTGAGTGTACACACACCCACACTCCATTTCCTTCTGATCGCTGATTGATTATTGTAATTAGTTAGTTCTACTTACTGTTACTACTTACTCTTACTGTACTAGGAGTCTAGGACACTCAGTCACTGTGTTCATAGGCTACTAGCTCCTGCGTGCGTGCACTCACTGTCTGAGTGTACACACACCCACACTCCATTTCCTTCTGATCGCTGATTGATTATTGTAATTAGTTAGTTCTACTTACTGTTACTACTTACTCTTACTGTACTAGGAGTCTAGGACACTCAGTCACTGTGTTCATAGGCTACTAGCTCCTGCGTGCGTGCACTCACTGTCTGAGTGTACACACACTAAATTTACTTGTGATTACTACTGATTATTGTAACTGCTAGTTGTACTTCCTGACTGTTACTACTTACTTACTGTACTAGGGGACACTCACTCAGTCACCTCACCAACCAACCCACTCCATTAAAGTACCCCACTTTTCACCCGCCCTTTTAAAAAACTTTTGTCTATACGCCCAAAACATTGAAGATGTCTGGAAGTGGCAGCCAGCGCGGTTTGGGCAAGGGGAAGGGCAGCAAGGGAATCAGGAGGAGAGGGAGCAGCATTGTGGCAAGCCGCGGCCGCGGGCGCGCCACCATGCACAGTTCCGCAGCAGCAGCAGCAGCGTCAGTGGCTAACATTCCTCCCATAGCCACTGGCCGTGGACGCCTTGGGCGCCGCCCAGCAGGAGCATCTGCAACTCACGCTGCAGAGACACAGCAGCAGCAGCGTGTAGCACCTGCTCCCATTTTCCTCCAGCCGGGTCGGAAACGTCCCATTGAGGAAAAGGATGCAGACACTGTGGTGCAACTCATGACGGAGGATGAGCAGCCCGCCATCAGCTCTGCATCCGAGGCCTCCACCCTCACCACCACCACCACCACCACCCCTGTTCGCAGCAGCCGCCCAGCAGGGCCTGGGGAGGAGGCCAGTTCACCATCAGTCGCCGACCTGTCACTCAGCAGTCTTTTTACCCCAGGCACCATCAGGGTATTGTCTGCTGTTGTTGGCGATTTTGAGGAGGAGATGCTGATGGGCACTTTGGGGGAGGAGGGATTGGACAGCAAGACTGTGGCGACAGTCAAGCGTCCCATCCATGCATCAGGAGAGGAGTTTGGGGGGTCATCATCCCAGCAGGACATGTTTCAGGAGGGGCATGATGATGATGACCCGGTGACAGACAGAGACTGGGTGCCACCACCTCCAGGGGATGTCGTCCTCAGCAGCTCTGAGGAGGAGGAGGAGGATGCGCTTGTGGGCCTTGCAAGGAGGCGCATCATTGCAAGCATTGGCAGCGTCCCACAGCCTGCTGGTGTCTCAGGCTCAGCAGCAGCAGCATCAGCCAGTACCACCACCAGCCGCACCCAAGCCCCCCCCCCAACCACCACAGGGAGACAGGCAGCAGCGCTTCCATGCCGTAGGGGGATGTTTCTGTCACCAATCTGGTGGTTTTTCACCATGCCCACTGTGTACAGCAAGTACGCCACTTGCAACCACTGTCAGCGGAAGTTGAGCAGAGGTGCAGACCCCTTAAAGTTCAGCACCAGCTCGCTCATCAACCACCTTGCGGCTAAACATTTCCACCAGCATGAGGAGTTCCAGAGGCTGAAGGCATCTGGTGCTGGCAGTGGCACCACACCCATCACTGCACAGCCTTCAGCAGCAGCAGCAGCAACAGCAGCCACCCGCCCTCCTGCTCCTCCAGCAGCACCAGCAGGAGTGCGGAAACGCACTGCTCCTCCCCCCTCTGCAACTCCTGCCGCCGACACTGAGGCCTGTTCTGGCAGCCAGTCCTCAGTGGCCTCCTCTGCTGTGTCTGCTGATTCCCGTGTCAGCAAAAGGCCACGCCAGAGCCTTTTGAGCGAGTCCTTCCAGGGGGTGGTTAGGGCTCTGCCTCCCAGCAGCCGTCGCGTGCGGCAGCTGAACGGCTTGCTGGCACGGGCCATGTGCTCCCAACTCCTGCCGTACACGCTCGTGCAGGAGGGGAGCGACATTCGTGCGCTGCTTGCTTGCGCAGCCCCAGACTGGCAGCTCCCCAGCAGACACTTCTTTGCCCGCAAGGCCATTCCTGCACTGCACCGCTTTGTGATGGCCAATGTGGAGCGAGGGCTGGAGCACGCAGTTGGTGAAAGGGTCCACGTCACCATGGACTCCTGGAGCAGCCGCTTCGGGACAGGCCGCTACCTGTCCTTCACTGTCCACTGGGTCAGCTTGGTGGAAGGGGGTGAGGATGGGAGAGCAGCAGCGGGCACAGCAGCAGCAGCAACACAGTGGGTGGTGCCACCCCGCAGGGTCAGGGGAACTGCAGCAGGTTCCTCCGATCCTCTGCCATCCTCCGGCACACCTGGCCAAACCCCCCGCCTCAGCAGCAGCGTGAAGGCCCGCCACTGCCAAGCGCTGCTGCACTTGGTCAGCCTTGGGAAGACCAAGCTGACGGCAACCCATGTGTTGGCCAAACTCCAGGAGCAGGAGAGGATTTGGCTGACCCCCAGAGGCCTCAGAGTCGGAGAGGTGGTGGCCGACAATGGGGCCAATCTGGTTGCCGCAATAGACAGGGGAAACCTGACCCACATCCCCTGTCTTGCCCACGTGCTGAACCTGGTGGTGCAGAAGTTCCTGGAAACGGCAAGGAATGTTGTGCGTCACTTCCGGCGCTCGGCTGCAGCCTGTGCGAGCCTGGAAGACGTGCAAAAGGAGCTGGATCTGCCACGCCATCGGCTGATCCTTGACGTTCCGACTCGCTGGAACTCCACCCTGGCGATGTTGGAGCGTCTGGTTGAACAGAGGCACGCTGTCAACCAGTACCTTGCCCTGGCCACTGTTTCCGCAGCTCAGAGAAGGGACAAGACCAGCAACATCCCGTCCATCGTCCCCGATGATGACTGGAGGCACATGCAGCAGGTGTGCTTTGTGCTGGCTCCCTTCCTGCAGGCCACAAACATGGTGAGCAGGGACCATGCTATGGTCTGCGAGTGGGTGCCCCTGGTTTCTCTGCTGAACAGGGCCCTCGATGCTTTGCTGGAACAGGGAGCGGCAGCCTTGGACCAGCAGGAGCGGCAACCAGCTGCGCAGTCCACCTCTGAGGGGGAGGAGGAGGAGGACTTGGTGGAGGTCCCTGACCTGGCTGCTGATGAGGGGGATCAGCACAGCGCAGCTGAGTTGGTGCGGGGGTGGAGAGAGGATGAGGCGGCAGAGGAGGAGGATGAGGACAGCACTGACGTCGATGTGCCAGCAGACGTGGCCCACCTCTTCCCAATGGCAGCGCACATGCTGACGTGCCTGCGCAGGGACCCCAGGGTGATCCAGATGAAGCAGAGGGAGGACATCTGGATCAGCATGATGTTGGACCCACGCCTCAAGGGGAAGTTGAGCCAGTTCCTGCCGCCTGCAGGAGGAGACCCAGCGCAACAAATAAGGAGCTTGCAGCAGGCCCTTGTTGAGCGCTTGGAGGAAGCCTTCCCCCAGCCTTCCACCCCCACTGTCCAGCAGCCAGCACAGAGGCAGCAGCAGGTGCCTGCATCCAGCAGCAGCAAGCGCCCCACAGACCTGCTGTCTCTCAGCCACGAGCTCTACAGGACTGTAGAGGCTCCGGCAGCAGTGACTAGAGAGGAGATGCATGCAGCAGCATCCTCCTCCGGTCACAGCCAGCGCCTGACCCGCATGGTGGCTGACTACATGGGGTCGTACAGCGGGCTTGACAGCGATGCCCCTGTTGATCCCATGGAGTATTGGGTCAAGCGCATGGAGATCTGGAGCGAGCTGGCGCAGTACGCCCTGGAAGTGCTGTCCTGCCCCCCTTCCAGCGTGCTGTCCGAGCGCTGCTTCAGTGCAGCTGGTGGCGTGGTCACCGAGAAACGCTCACGTCTGTCTCACAAGTCTGTGGACAGACTGACGTTTCTCAAGATGAACCAGGCGTGGGTGGAAGGCGAGTTCCTGGCCCCTGTTGTCGGCGAGAGGGGGACATGAACTGGCTGCCGGAACCATCGTTAATGTGCCTTACCACCCTTTACCACCTCCTGGCTCCTGCTCACTAAGCCAGCCTGGTTCACTTTGACTATTACGTCGCCTGCAGCCACACATTTTACACCTACAGTGGGCTGCTGTGTACTGCCCTTCTGCTGTCTGTCTGTGTTTCCCACTGCCAGGGTACACAGAATTACCTTCTTCTGCTGCCACTCTGCCACCAGCTATTACGTCAAACAATAGCTATATTGGTTGCAAAACCAAAACCAAACAAACCATTAAAAAAAAAAAAAGGTTTAATTTTTCTGAGGTGCCCGGGTTGAAAACTGTGTTGTTCCAGTTGTGTATTGGACACAATGTGGGCTGCACGACCGCTGTCTGGGACCTCCTGTTGTGTTTATTTACAGCCCTGGTATCACCGCTAGGTACCAGGGCTATTATGTCACGCTGCCTACCTGCTGCCACACTCACACTGCTCCTCCATACCTCCTCCTGCTGCTGCTGCTGCTGTCTGTCTGTGTTTCCCACTGCCAGGGTACACAGATGATTTACCTTCTGCTGCCACTCTGCCACCAGCTATTACGTCAAACAATAGCTGCTCGCCTACTCCTCCATTCCTCCTCCTGCTGCTGCTGTCTGTCTGTGTTTCCCACTGCCAGGGTACACAGAATTACCTTCTGCTGCCACTCTGCCACCAGCTATTACGTCAAACAATAGCTATATTGGTTGCAAAACCAAAACCAAACAAACCATTAAAAAAAAAAAAAAGGTTTAATTTTTCTGAGGTGCCCGGGTTGAAAACTGTGTTGTCCCAGTTGTGTATTGGACACAATGTGGGCTGCACGACCGCTGTCTGGGACCTCCTGTTGTGTTTATTTACAGCCCTGGTATCACCGCTAGGTACCAGGGCTATTATGTCACGGCGGGCTGCCTGCCTCATTGACTGCCTGCTGCCACACACTCATCCTCCTCCTCCTGCTGCTGAATTTACCTCCTGCTGTCTTTGTGTTTCCACTGCCAGGGAGCACATACAATGGCGCTTCCAACATGCGTGCGCCCACCAGCTATTTGTTACGCTCAAAAATAGCTGCATTTCTTTAAAAAAAAAAATTGAAAAGAGAAATACGTGAAGAAGAAGAAGACGATATTGAAAAAGAAGGAGAAGGAGAAGATGAAGATGAAGAAGAAGATGAAGAAGATGATGAAGAAGAAGATGAAAAAGAAGAAGAAGATGAAGAAGATGAAGAAGATGAAGAAGAAGAAGATGAAGAAGAAGAAGAAGAAGATGAAGAAGATGATGAAGAAGAAGAAGAAGAAGATGAAGAAGAAGAAGATGAAGAAGAAGAAGAAGAAGAAGAAGATGCAGAAGAAGAAGATGAAGAAGATGAAGAAGAAGAAGAAGATGAAGAAGATGAAGATGAAGAAGAAGATGATGAAGAAGAAGAAGAAGATGATGAAGAAGAAGAAGAAGAAGATGATGAAGAAGAAGAAGAAGATGATGAAGAAGAAGAAGAAGACAATATAGAAGAAGAAGAAGAAGATATAGAAGAAGAAGATCTAGAAGAAGAAGAAGAAAGATAAAGAAGAAGAAGAACAAGTATATACAGTAACACTACTGAACAAAATTAAGGACACAACTTCTCTTTCCACATTTTTTTTTAAAGGAACATCCCCACATAATCACTTGCTGTTGTTACTTGGAAAAAAAGATGTTTCTTGCATCATTCACCCTCAAAACAAGTGTTGGAAGCTATTTAAGGCCAATTCGAATAGTCAGCTCGAATAGTGAGCTCGAATACCGACTCGAATAGTGAGCTCGAAGTCCGAGGTCGAATCGAATAGTAAAAATTATTCGACTCGAATATTCGACTGACCTCGAATAATTTACTATTCGAATTCGACCAAACTCGAATTTTAAAAAGGGGTATTTGAGCACCACTATTTGTTAGGCTTTACTCCCTGGGAGACATATGCATGCTAATATAGCCATTTCCCAGAAGCCTCTTTGTCTTTTGCAGAGTTGAATGAACAGAGTACTGTATATTGTTGCAGCACATACTCTCATGTGATTTCTTTTATTTCTGGCTTTGGTATACAGTAATAAAAAACAAGAAGCCACGCCCCCCTGACCTGTTTGTTGCACCCGGGTAATGGTAGCTCATTGCTGTGTTTTATGTCAGTCACAGTGTATTATGGAATGCAGCCTATTATGTTAGATCTCTGTATCTAAAACAAAGTGGAGAAATTATAATCACCCTGCAGGATGATGAGAGGTCTCAGATCCGCAATCATGAAGCTATTTATTGTGTCACGCTGTAATAAATTGTCACAGTGGAGAAAGAAATGGTGACAATTATTTAATTGCAGTAATCTGGCAGAACTTTAAATTGTTTCTTAGAAAAAGTCAATCAATAACTGGAAGATTGAAGTAACCATAGAGGATATAAACACGGGGTTTCCAAGCTTATCATTTTATGCTCACCTCCGTGTTCAGAGCATAGCAATTATAAAACATCAAGATTTAAAGAAAAACAGTTCTTTCTCATTATTTCTGTTGATGTGAAATAAGCAGTACTAGATGATAGCATTGGGGTGCTCCTATGTGTTCAATACATTACGGGATGCCCGTGGCGTAGCTAAAGACTTCCATTCCCCTCCCACACCAGTATAGTAGCCAGATGTGCCTACCCCACTCCAACCCCAGTATGGTAGCCAGATGCCCCCCCCCCCAGTATGGTAGCCAGGTATAGATGCCCCCAGTATGGTAGCCAGGTATAGGTGCCCCAGTATAGGTAGCCAGGTATAGATGTCCCCAGTATTGCTAACCAGGTATAGGTGCATTCAGTTTGGCCAGCCAGGTATAGGTGCCCCCAGTATAGGTAGCGAGGTATAGGTGCCCCCAGTATAGGTAGCCAGGTATAGGTTCCCAGAGTATAGGTAGCCAGGTAGGTGTCCCCAGTATAGGTAGCCAGGTATAGGTGCCTCCAGTATAGCTAGCATGGTAAAGGTGCCTCCAGTATAGACAGCCAGGTATAGGTGCCCCCAGTATAACTTTCCAGGTATAGTGGCTAGCCAGGTATACTGTAGGTACCACCAGTATAGGTAGCCTGGTATAGGTGTTACCAGTATAGCTAGTCAGGTATAGGTGCCTCCAGTATAGCTAGCCAGGTATAGGTACCACCAGTATAGGTAGCCAGGTATAGGTACCCTCAGTATAGCTAGCCAGGTATAAGTGTCCCCAGTATAGATAGCCAGGTATAGGTGTACAACAAATGACGTGAAACAGTGCAATATATACAACATTATAATCTTAACCCCACCCATTTAAGAAGTAACTCCCTTCTCTGGTCTTAACCGTTAATTATGCAAACATCTCTTAAAGGGAACTACACTTATAGTGTCTACCCCACAGATAAACATCCAAGAAAGTTGTGTATTACTCCATACACATACAATGAACACATTGTACATTATAGGAAGCATTTAAAGGAAATATTCTCATTCATACCTCTTGGCTCAACACATTGCAACCTGTGAATCCATTGTGCCTCTTTCTTCAGCAATAAAGCAGGGATACCTAATGTTTTAGATAATAAGTAGTATGATAGAGAATGAGTGATGTGATATTGAATTGCATAGAGTTTAATGTATGAATATGGAGTAATATGCAACTTTCTTAGATGTTTATCTGTGGGGTAGACACTATTAGTGTAGTTTCCTTTAAGAAATGCTTGTATTATTAGGGTTAATACCTAAGAAGGGAGTTAACCCCTAAATGGGTAGGGTTACGGTGATGATGCAAAAGTATTCAGCCCCCTTGAAGTTTTCCACATTTTGTCATATTACTGCCACAAACATGTATCAATTTTATTGGAATTCCACGTGAAAGACCAATACAAAGTGGTGTACATGTGAGAAGTGGATCGAAAATCATACATCAGTCCAAACATTTTTTACAAATAAATAACTGCAAAGTGGGGTGTGTATAATTATTCGGCCCCCTGAGTCAATACTTTGTAGAACCACCTTTTGCTGCAATTACAGCTGCCATTTTTTTAGGGTATGTCTCTACCAGCTTTGCACATCTAGAGACTGAAATCCTTGTCCATTCTTTTTTGCAAAACAGCTCCAGCTCAGTCAGATTAGATGGACAGCGTTTGTGAACAGCAGTTTTCAGATCTTGCCACAGATTCTCGATTGGATTTAGATATGGACTTTGACTGGGCCATTCTAACACATAGATATGTTTTGTTTTAATCCATTCCATTGTTGCCCTGGCTTTATGTTTAGGGTCATTGTCCTGCTGGAAGGTGAACCTCCGCCCCAGTTTCAAGTCTTTTGCAGTCTCCAAGAGGTTTTCTTCCAAGTTTACCCTGTATTTGGCTCAATCCATCTTCCCATCAACTCTGACCAGCTTCCCTGTCCCTGCTGAAGAGATGCACCCCCGAGCATGATGCTGCCACCACCATATTTGACAGTGGGAATGGTGTGTTCAGAGTGATGTGCAGTGTTAGTTTTCTGCCACACATAGCGTTTTGCATTTTGGCCAAAAAGTTCCATTTTGGTCTCATCTGACCAGAGCACCTTTTTCCACATGTTTGCTGTGTCCCCAACATGGCTTGTGGCAAACTGCAAACGGGACTTCTTATGCTTTCTGTTAACAATGCCTTTCTTCTTGCCACTCTTCCATAAAGGCCAACTTTGTACAGTGCATGACTAATAGTTGTCCTATGGACAGAGTCTCCCACCTGAGCTGTAGATCTCTGCAGCTCGTCCAGAGTCACCATGGGCCTCTTGACAGTATTTCTGATCAGCGCTCTCCTTGTTCGGCCTGTGAGTTCAGGTGGATGGCATTGTCTTGGTAGGTTTACAGTTGTGTCATAGTCCTTCCATTTCTGAATGATCGCTTAAACCAGGGGTCTCAAACTCGCGGCCCGCGGGCCATTTGCGGCCCTCGATACAATATTTTGTGGCCCTCGCTGGCAAAAGCTTCCTTATAGTTCGCTTCAGTGCTCCCAAGTAATCCGCCGCATCCCCGCCGCTAAAGGAGGGCTGCAGAGCCCCCAAATCGCCCCGGGGGCAATCTGCCGGCATTTCCTGGAAGCCCTCCTGACGTCAATCGCCGCACGGATCGCCGCCTCTCCTCGCCCCTCTTTGTGAAGGAAGAGTGAGAGGGGCGGGCAGAGGCGGCGATGTTCCACGATTGTGAAATTCCTTATGCGGCCCAGCCTCATCCTGACTTTGCCTCCTGCGGCCACCCAGGTAAATTGAGTTTGAGACCCCTGGCTTAAACAGTGCTCTATGGGATGTTCAAGGCTTTGCAAATCTTTTTGTAGCCTAAGCCTGCTTTAAATTTCTCAATAACTTGATCACTGACCTGTCTAGTGTGTTCTTTGGACTTCATGGTGTTGTTGCTCCCAATATTCTCTTAGACAACCTCTGAGGCCCTCACAGAGCAGCTGTATTTGTACTGACATTAGATTACACACAGGTGCACTCTATTTAGTCATTAGCACTCATCAGACAATGTCTATAGGCAACTGACTGCACTCAGATCAAAGGGGGCCGAATAATTATGCACACCCCACTTTGCAGTTATTTATTTGTAAAAAATGTTTGGAATCATGTATGATTTTCATTCCACTTCTCACGTGTACACCACTTTGTATTGGTGTTTCATGTGGAATTCCAATAAAATTGATTCATGTTAGTGGCAGTAATGTGACAAAATGTGGAAAACTTCAAGCGGGCCGAATACTTTTACAACCCACTATATATATATATATATATATATATATATATATATATATATACATATACAGGATCTTCTCAAAAAATTAGCGTATTGTGATAAAGTTCATTATTTTTTGTAATGTACTGATAAACATTAGACTTTCATATATTTTAGATTCAAATACACACAACTGAAGTAGTTCAAGCCTTTTATTGTTTTAATATTGATGATTTTGGCATACAGCTCATGAAAACCCCAAATTCCTATCTCAAAAAATTAGCATATTTCATCCGACCAATAAAAGAAAAGTGTTTTTAAAACAAAAAAAAGTCAACCTTCAAATAATTATGTTCAGTTATGCACTCAATACTCGGTGGGGAATCCTTTTGCAGAAATGACTGCTTCAATGCGGCGTGGCATGGAGGCAATCAGCCTGTGGCACTGCTCAGGTGTTATGGAGGCCCAGGATGCTTCGATAGCGGCCTTAAGCTCATCCAGAGTGTTGGGTCTTGCGTCTTTCAACTTTCTCTTCACAATATCCCACAGATTCTCTATGGGGTTCAGGTCAGGAGAGTTGGCAGGCCAATTAAGCACAGTAATACCATGGTCAGTAAACCATTTACCAGTGGTTTTGGCACTGTGAGTAGAGTTGGGCCGAACCTCCGATTTTAGGTTCGCGAACCTGGTTCGCGAACTTCCGCGGAAGGTTCGGTTCGCGTTAAAGTTCGCGAACCGCAATAGACTTCAATGGGGATGCGAACTTTGAAAAAAAAAAATAATTATGCTGGCCACAAAAGTGATGGAAAAGATGTTTCAAGGGGTCTAACACCTGGAGGGGGGCATGGCGGAGTGGGATACATGCCAAAAGTCCCCGGGAAAAATCTGGATTTGACGCAAAGCAGCGTTTTAAGGGCAGAAATCACATTGAATGCTAAATGACAGGCCTAAAGTGCTTTCAAACATCTTGCATGTGTATACATCAATCAGGTAGTGTAATTAAGGTACTGCTTCACACTGACACACCAAACTCACCGTGTAACGCACCGCAAACAGCTGTTTGTGTAGTGACGGCCGTGCTGGACTGGTGCGCACCATGGCGAGAGTGCAGGTTTTGGTGGCTTTACAGCCCATATGGTCGCCTGGCTGATGTAGCTGAATGACAGAACAGTGACTGTCCAGCTGATCAAATTTGGTCTGACCACAATGAGGCAACGACCTTATTATCGTGGGTGTGCCCCCCGAGACACTCATCTAGGCGCCGGTCATTGCTTCATTGTGATACGCAAGCCCCTTCACCACGGCAAGGTAATGATCACGAAGGGGAATGGGCGCATGTACATGCCTTTTCTTTTGTTGTTGCAGCTGCCCGCAGTGCAGCCAGAAAAATTAGGCAGTCATGTACACGCACCAGAAAAATTATTACAGCGGCCGCTGCTAGCAGCGGCCTAAAAAATTCAGCAATCCGCCTGGAGTCCCGGACCCTGTTGGTGGTGGCGGAGAAGGTAGTCAAGCGGCCTGCAGGCAGACATGCTGTGTGGAGGGACTGGGAGCGACTTAGTCTTCTTGGGGCAGGCCAGGCAGCCAGTCACACGGCGTGCAGGCAGAGATGCTGTGTGTGCGGGGACTGACTTAGTCTTGGGGCGGGCAGCAGCCCTCCGGGATCCATGCCTCATTCATTTTGATAAAGGTGAGGTACTTAACACTTTTGTGACTTAGGCGACTTCTCTTCTCTGTGACAATGCCTCCAGCTGCGCTGAAGGTCCTTTCTGACAGGACACTTGCGGCAGGGCAGGAGAGAAGTTGGATGGCAAATTGGGACAGCTCTGGTCACAGGTCAAGCCTGCGCACCCAGTAGTTCAAGGGTTCCTCATCGCTGTTCACAGCAGTGTCTACATCCACACTTAAGGCCAGGTAGTCGGCTACCTGCCGTTCCAGGCGTTGGTGGAGGGTGGATCCGGAAGGGCTACGGCGAGGCGTTGGACTAAAGAACGTCCGCATGTCTGACATCACCATGAGATCGCTGGAGCGTCCTGTCTTTGACTGCGTGGACACGGGAGGAGGATTAGTGGCAGTGGTACCTTGCTGGCGTTGTGCCGTCACATCACCCTTAAAGGCATTGTAAAGCATAGTTGACAGCTGGTTCTGCATGTGCTGCATCCTTTCCACCTTCCGGTGAGTTGGTAACAGGTCCGCCACTTTGTGCCTGTACCGAGGGTCTAGTAGTGTGGCCACCCAGTACAGCTCATTCCCCTTGAGGTTTTTTATACGGGGGTCCCTCAACAGGCAGGACAGCATAAAAGACGACATCTGCACAAAGTCGGATCCAGTACCCTCCATCTCCTCTTGCTCTTCCTCAGTGACGTCAGGTAAGTCAACCTCCTCCCCCCAGCCGCGAACAATACCACGGGAAGGTTGAGCAGCACAAGCCCCTTGCGATGCCTGCTGAGGTTGTTCTCCTGCCGCTGTCCCCTCCTCCTCCTCCTCCTCCTCCCCCAAAGAAACACCTTGCTCATCATCCTCTGAGTCTGACTCGTCTTCTGCACACGACTTCTCTTCTTCCTCCTCCTCCCCCCTCTGTGCTGCCACAGGTGTTGAGGAAACAGCTGGGTCTGATGAAAATTGGTCCCATGCCTGTTCCTGCCGTAACGATTCCTGGTCACGCTCATTCACAGCTTCATCCGCCACTCTACGCACAGCACGCTCCAAGAAGTAAGCGTAGGGAATTAAGTCGCTGATGGTGCCCTCACTGCGGCTCACCAGGTTGGTCACCTCCTCAAACAGCCGCATGAGCCTGCATGCATTTTCCATCAGTGTCCAGTTGTCGGGCCAGAACATCCCCATCTTCCCAGACTGTTTCATTCTACTGTAGTTGTAGAGGTAGTGGGTCACGGCTTTCTTCTGTTCTAGCAGGCGGGAGAACATGAGCAGGGTCGAGTTCCAGCGAGTCGGGCTATCGCAAATGAGGCGTCTCACCTGCATGTTGTTTTTGCGCTGAATTTCCGCAAAGCGTGCCATGGCTGTGTAAGACCGCCTCAAATGCCCACAGAACTTCCTGGCCTGCTTCAGGACATTCGCTAAGCCAGGGTACTTTGCCACAAATCTTTGAACCACTAGATTCATGACATGTGCCATGCAGGGTATGTGTGTCAGCTTCCCCATATGCAAAGCGGCAAGCAGATTGCTGCCGTTGTCGCACACCACGTTGCCTATCTCCAGGTGGTGCGGGGTCAGCCACTCATCCACCTGTTTCTTAAGAGCAGCCAGGAGAGCTGCTCCAGTGTGACTCTCCGCTTTGAGACAAGACATGTCTAAGATGGCGTGACAGCGTCGTACCTGGCATGCAGCATAGGCCCTGCGGAGCTGGGGCTGTGTAGCTGGAGAGGAGAACTGCCACTCAGCCAAGGAGGAGGAGGACAGCGAAGAGCATGTAGCAGGAGGAGAGGAGGTGGCAGGAGGCCTGCCTGCAAGCCGTGGAGGTGTCACAATTTGGTCCGCTGCGCCCTGCTTGCCATCGTTCACCACCAGGTTCACCCAATGGGCTGTGTAGGTAATGTAGCGGCCCTGCCCGTGCTTGGCAGACCAGGCATCCGTGGTCAGGTGTACCCTTGACCCAACACTCTTCGCAAGAGATGACACCACTTGCCTCTCAACTTCACGGTGCAGTTGGGGTATGGCCTTTCTCGAAAAATAAGTGCGGCCTGGCATCTTCCACTGCGGTGTTCCGATGGCCACAAATTTACGGAAGGCCTCAGAGTCCACCAGCCGGTATGGTAACAGCTGCCGAGCTAACAGTTCCGCCACGCCAGCTGTCAGACGCCGGGCAAGGGGGTGACTGGCCGAAATTGGCTTCTTCCGCTCAAACATTTCCTTCACGGACACCTGACTGCTGCTGTGGGCAGAGGAGCAGGAAGCGCTCAAGGGCAGAGGCGGAGTGGAGGAGGGTGCCTGTGAAGGTGGAAGGGAGAAAGCGGCAGAAGCAGATAATGCACCTGATGGAGGAGGAAGAGGAGAAGGAGGGTGGCTTTGCTTTTGTGTGCTGCTGCTGCTTTTGCTCAGGTGGCCATCCCATTGCTGTTTGTGCCTTTTCTCCAGGTGCCTTCGTAAGGCACTTGTCCCTACGTGAGTGTTGACCTTTCCACGGCTCAATTTTTGTTGGCAGAGTGAACAGATGGCTTTGGTCCGATCTGAGGCACACACATTAAAAAATTTCCACACCGCTGAGCCACCCTGGGATGTGGGCACTATGGGGACCTCAGCAGCTGATGCTGAAGGGCAAGTTGGCTGGCTGTACATAGGTGGCGATACATGGTGCCGGACTCTGCCACCAGCTGTTTCTGACGAAGAGCTGCCCCAGCTTCTTTCAGCAACTTCTCTCCTCCTACTACTCTCTGACTCCCCCTCTGAACTGTCCCCCTCTTCATCTCCTCTATTGGGAACATACAGAGGATCCCTATTACCGTCATCATCGTAGTCATCCTGCCCAGCTTCGCTTGCCTCAGACAAATCCAAACTTGCACCATCAGTAGGTCCTTCATCCTCCTGACACGTTACATCCATAGTGTTGCCGCGTAACTCAGACATATTAGCTGGTGAAAATTCATCTGGCTGTAACAACAATGGCTGTGCATCAGTGATTTCAACACTAAATAATTCTTGCGAAGTGTCAAATGCAGCGGAAGTGGTGCTAGTAGTAGCGCTGGTGGCTGAGCAAGATGAGGTGTTCTGTGTCGCTAAATACTCAACCACGTCCTGACAATCTTGGGAGGTGATGGGACGTGCCTTCTTCCGAGCACTGTACTGTGGGCCAGGTCCGCACGAAATTACATTTACACGACCTCGCGCAGACCTGCCGGGTGGCCTTCCTCTGGCTCTGGCACTACCTCTTCCTCTACCTGTTTTGTCCATATCGGGTATGCACGGAGTGGTATATCACACTGCGTGCACTCACGTAGGTAGGTGGGTTCACTTAACTGCACAGGTATGCGCACTGATGCGGTGGGTTCACTAAACAGAACAGGTATACAGTGGCGGGTTGACAGAACAGGTATGCAGTGGCAGGTTCACTAAACAGAACAGGTATACAGTGGCGGGTTCACTAAACAGAACAGGTATACAGTGGCGGGTTCACAGAACAGGTATGCAGTGGCAGGTTCACTGAACACAACAGGTATGCAGTGGCGGGTTCACTAAACAGAACAGGTATACAGTGGCGGGTTCACTGAACAGGTATACAGTGGCGGGTCCACTGAACAGAACAGGTATGCAGTGGCGGGTTCACTAAACAGAACAGGTATACAGTGGCGGGTTCACTGAACAGGTATACAGTGGCGGGTCCACTGAACAGAACAGGTATGCAGTGGCGGGTTCACTAAACAGAACAGGTATACAGTGGCGGGTTCACTAAACAGAACAGGTATGCAGTGGCGGGTTCACTGAACAGGTATACAGTGGCGGGTCCACTGAACAGAACAGGTATGCAGTGGCGGGTTCACTAAACAGAACAGGTATACAGTGGCGGGTTCACTAAACAGAACAGGTATACAGTGGCGGGTTCACAGAACAGGTATGCAGTGGCAGGTTCACTGAACACAACAGGTATGCAGTGGCGGGTTCACTGAACAGGTATACAGTGGCGGGTCCACTGAACAGAACAGGTATGCAGTGGCGGGTTCACTAAACAGAACAGGTATACAGTGGCGGGTTCACTAAACAGAACAGGTATGCAGTGGCGGGTTCACAGAACAGGTATGCAGTGGCAGGTTCACTGAACACAACAGGTATGCAGTGGCGGGTTCACTGAACAGGTATACAGTGGCGGGTCCACTGAACATAACAGGTATGCAGTGGCGGGTTCACTAAACAGAACAGGTATACAGTGGCGGGTTCACTAAACAGAACAGGTATACAGTGGCGGGTTCACAGAACAGGTATGCAGTGGCAGGTTCACTGAACACAACAGGTATGCAGTGGCGGGTTCACTGAACAGGTATACAGTGGCGGGTCCACTGAACGGAACAGGTATGCAGTGGCGGGTTCACTAAACAGAACAGGTATACAGTGGCGGGTTCACTAAACAGAACAGGTATACAGTGGCGGGTTCACTAAACAGAACAGGTATACAGTGGCGGGTTCACAGAACAGGTATGCAGTGGCAGGTTCACTGAACACAACAGGTATGCAGTGGCGGGTTCACTGAACAGGTATACAGTGGCGGGTCCACTGAACAGAACAGGTATGCAGTGGCGGGTTCACTAAACAGAACAGGTATACAGTGGCGGGTTCACTGAACAGGTATACAGTGGCGGGTCCACTGAACAGAACAGGTATGCAGTGGCGGGTTCACTGAACAGGTATACAGTGGCGGGTCCACTGAACAGAACAGGTATGCAGTGGCGGGTTCACTAAACAGAACAGGTATACAGTGGCGGGTTCACTAAACAGAACAGGTATACAGTGGCGGGTTCATAGAACAGGTATGCAGTGGCAGGTTCACTGAACACAACAGGTATGCAGTGGCGGGTTCACTGAACAGGTATACAGTGGCGGGTCCACTGAACAGAACAGGTATGCAGTGGCGGGTTCACTAAACAGAACAGGTATACAGTGGCGGGTTCACTAAACAGAACAGGTATACAGTGGCGGGTTCACAGAACAGGTATGCAGTGGCAGGTTCACTGAACACAACAGGTATGCAGTGGCGGGTTCACTGAACAGGTATACAGTGGCGGGTCCACTGAACAGAACAGGTATGCAGTGGCGGGTTCACTGAACAGGTATACAGTGGCGGGTCCACTGAACAGAACAGGTATGCAGTGGCGGGTTCACTGAACAGGTATGCAGTGGTGGGTTCACAGAACAGGTATGCAGTGGTGGGTTCACAGCACAGGTATGCAGTGGTGGGTTCAATGAACAGGTATACAGTGGCGGGTCCACTGAACAGAACAGGTATGCAGTGGCAGGTTCACTGAACAGGTATGCAGTGGTGGGTTCACAGCACAGGTATGCAGTGGTGGGTTCACAGCACAGGTATGCAGTGGTGGGTTCACAGCACAGGTATGCAGTGGTGGGTTCACAGCACAGGTATGCAGTGGTGGGTTCACAGCACAGGTATGCAGTGGTGGGTTCACAGCACAGGTATGCAGTGGTGGGTTCACAGAACAGGTATGCAGCCAGACAGGAACAAGTTAAGCCTAACTAATCTTTCCCTGAGAGACAGTCTGCAGCAGCTCGCCCTACTCTCACTAACGCAGGCAGCACACGAGTGACCGTAATGGCCGCCGCTGCCTGCCTTATATAAGGGGGGGTGGGGCTCCAGGGGCTAGTGTAGCCTAATTGGCTACACTGGGCCTGCTGACTGTGATGTAGAGGGTCAAAGTTGACCCTCCATGTGCATTATGGGGCGAACCGAACTTCCGCAAAGGTTGGCCTGCGGGACGCGAACGCGAACCACTGAAGTTCGCATGGAACCGTTCGCAGGCGAACCGTTCGGCCCAACTCTAACTGTGAGCAGGTGCCAGGTCGTGCTGAAAAATGAAATCTTCATCTCCATAAAGCTTTTCAGCAGATAGAAGCATGAAGTGCTCCAAAATCTCCTGATAGCTAGCTGCATTGACCCTGCCCTTGATAAAACACAGTGGACCAACACCAGCAGCTGACATGGCACCCCAGACCATCACTGACTGTGGGTACTTGACACTGGACTTCAGGCATTTTGGCATTTCCCTCTCCCCAGTCTTCCTCCAGACTCTGGCACCTTGATTTCCGAATGACATGTAAAAGTTGCTTTCATCCGAAAGAAGTACTTTGAACCACTGAGCAACAGTCCAGTGCTGCTTCTCTGTAGCCCAGGTCAGGCGCTTCTGCCGCTGTTTCTGGTTCAAAAGTGGGTTCATGCTTCCATCTGCTGAAAAGCTTTATGGAGATGACAATTTCATTTTTCAGCACGACCTGGCACCTGCTCACAGTGCCAAAACCACTGGTAAATGATTTACTGACCATGGTATTACTGTGCTCAATTGGCCTGCCAACTCTCCTGACCTGAACCCCATAGAGAATCTGTGGGATATTGTGAAGAGAAAGTTGAGAGACGCAAGACCCAACACTCTGGATGAGCTTAAGGCCGCTATCGAAGCATCCTGGGCCTCCATAACACCTGAGCAGTGCCACAGGCTGATTGCCTCCATGCCACGCCGCATTGAAGCAGTCATTTCTGCAAAAGGATTCCCGACCAAGTATTGAGTGCATAACTGAACATAATTATTTGAAGGTTGAATTTTTTTGTTTTAAAAACACTTTTCTTTTATTGGTCGGATGAAATATGCTAATTTTTTGAGATAGGAAATTTAGGTTTTCATGAGCTGTATGCCAAAATCATCAATATTAAAACAATAAAAGGCTTGAACTACTTCAGTTGTGTGTATTTGAATCTAAAATATATGAAAGTCTAATGTTTATCAGTACATTACAAAAAATAATGAACTTTATCACAATATGCTAATTTTTTGAGAAGATCCTGTATATATATTGCACTGTTTCCTGTCATTTGTTGTACACCTTATTGCCTCCTTTGTTTTGATTTATTTGGTCTGGATTCATAGACCAGTGCAGTGTGGTGGTACCTTATCCATTGTGTGTACTTGGTGTCTACTCCTCTGCTTCAGGGCCAGTGAGAATAGGCCTAAGCAGACCTGTGGCGTTACCTCTAATGACTAGTTCTTAGACTGTACATTTACTGCTGTTTACAGTTGGGAGAGGCCCGTGTTCCATTATCTGTCACTCTCCTGAGATATTTGTCTGCTGTGTTTCGGAAACTGGCGTTGAACTTTCCCAGAAACAAGCGATTGCTTACCTGAGTGTTTTCTCTCATGGAACAAGTAAACACGCTTAAGCACATTCCTAAATCACACTCCCTGCAAGGGAAGCCTCAGACTGATAAAGAAACAATATGTGCCAAAAACATTCAGTGTTTGTATTTCTTGAATTCCTCCTCCTCCTCTTCCAACTTCTGTATTCAAGTAATAAAGCCTGTGAAAAATTAGACACCTATAAAATTGATGAGCACTGCAACCATGCATAAATCAATACCTCTTTGCTATAATACTTTGTCATTAGTAACAAACAATCGTCAGGACATCAAGAAACATAAACAACAATCAGCTCCTGCTGCTCTTGATAAACCTGCTGACATCGTAAGACAGAATGAGAAACTCAACAACAGTACAAATAAAGTTTACTAGCCGACCCGCGGCATAGCATACGCCGCATAAGGGGTAGCGGACAGGAAGGGGGTATTGGGCACAGTGGCGGGGAGGGGGGTCCCCCATGTGCGCTCCCCCTCCAGCTTAAACTCAGCAGCAGCCGCCGCTATTAGTAAGAGGCAGTGGGCGGGGATGACTCACCTCTTCCACGTTCCAGCATGCGTTCCACTGTCATCACTTCCTGCAATGCCGCCAACTGTGTTGTAAGTGGACCCCATTGCAGAAAGTGACGACAGTGGAACGCATGCTGGAACGTAGAAGAGGTGAGTCATCCCCGCCCACTGCCTCTTACTGATAGTGGCGGCTGCTGCAGAACTTAAGCTTAAGCTAGAGGGGGAGCGCAGATGGGGGACCCAGGTGAGGGGGGTGTCCTACCCCCCTCCCTGCCGCTGTGCCCGCTACCCCCTCCAGCTCGGTGGCAAGTCTAGGACCGCCCCTGGGGGCAGGGCGCTACTTCTTCTTCTTGCTTGGCCCGGCCCCTTCTTCTTGCTTGGACCGGCCCTGGGGGCAGGGTGCTACTTCTTCTTGCTTGGACCGGCCCTGGGGGCAGGGCGCTACTTCTTCTTCTTGCTTGAAGGTTGAGGCACTTACTCTATTATATATATATAGATATTCCCTCCCTTCCACCCTTTATAAAGGCCTGTTGTGTGATCTCTTAGTATTAGTGGCTTGGGAAAGGGGTGCATTGTAGGAAAAGGTTTTTAGCCGAAATGAGGGTGTTACCCATGTTTTCCATGCAATCTTTTCCCATCCGGCTGTCCTCTGAGTTGTACTTCCTCGTTCTTGCCTACGCCAGCCACACAGAGAACTTGACTACTGGGTAGGCAAAAATCTTGTTAATGGTACAATTTTTTCATTTTTTTTTCTGATGGGGGAGGGGGGAATTAGATAATTTCATTTGATTATTTAGTTAAATTGAATATAAAGATTTTTTCCAACATACCCAATTGGATTTTTAAAGAAAAAAAAAACAGGATAATTGTTTGTTTTGACTTGATCGAAAAAAAAGATTTTCGACTTTCATTCGATTTGATCGTTTTGGTCGAATAAACAGGAAAATCAAACATTTGGGCCTCGATTCACAAAAGCGTGCTAACTCAGTTAGCACGCCCACAGCTTTTACTCATCGCTTGCAACCGGGTACGCCCAAATCGTCACACCATGCGACATTATAGGCGCACCTAGTGCGCCGTTTTCCGCACACACCGCACGGCGATAAACTTTGTGCACGCTAACTTAGCGCGACCTAAAGCCCTTTAGGTGCAATAAGGGTCTTTTCACGGGCGTGCTAACACTTAACACGCTTTTGAATCGACCCCCTGGTCAAATAAACAGGAAAATCAAACCTTTTTATTGCACCGTGTGTGGGCACCATAAGCAAGATTAGGACCGATTTGCTGCAAAACCAAACTCATCAATTGCTAGTTGTTAAAAGGTACCCAGCAGCCACTGACCCTACACACCAGTGGGAATGGCCTCATTTGATTGCATGCACAGCATTGAGGTGCCCATACACTCGTCAGATTAGCAGCAGATAGATAAGAAATGCATCTGATGATCAATCTGATGTGTTTTTAGAACATTTTTTACCAGGATAGAATTCCAATAGATTTCAGTTTGAAATCTATTGAAATTCGATCTGATGGCATTTTTTTTGCCATCAGATTTCCATTAAGCCCAATCTACACGATACGATTCTTTATACGATTCGATTACGATTCTATTTACGATCCGATTAAATCCGTCATGTCCGATCAGGATTCGATTCGATTCAATTCGATTTGCCATTGTTTTGCAATCTCAAATCGAATTGAATCGAATCGAATCCTGATCGGACATGTTGGATTTAATCAGATCGTAAATAGAATCGTAATCGAATCGTATAAAGAATCGTATCGTGTAGATTGGGCTTTAGGGCCAATGCAAAATGATAAGCAATCTCATCATATCGACCTAGATTTTCCACCCTGCCAGTTCGATGGAAATCCATCGAAATCGGCCGTCGATCGGTCGATTGGCCAACCGATTTGCAATCGATCGATCGATTTTGATCGATCGGTCGGGAGGAAAATTGGCTGAGTGTATGGGCCCCTTTGACCAGTAGCCGCACAGTTCAACCATTCGAGTGAATTAGCCCTTTTGTTTGGTACATACAATTTTAAAAAATCCTTCTGCTGTGGGGTGATCTAATGTTTTTTGCCACCATCCAGGTCTATGGCAGCCTTCACACACAATAAAACTTAAAAGGTGAAGAGGGCACTGCGCATATGAGTTCATCTCCTTACACACAAGTGAACTCCCATGTATTGGATTTCATATGACCACCAACATGTCTCTAGAAGTCTTGTAAAGGAGACAGGAGTGTAGACTAGACACCTCTATCCAGACAGCGTTTAGCTTCTGCACATCAATCAAATAAGCTGCAGATCTTCTCATTCACAGGCCTCAGCTGCCTGGAGGGAAAGTCTGCTGTGCAGCATCTGCTGGAAATGATACATGTGGGGATAGAAACTGTATCTAAAGATAATATGACATGATAAAGTTACACAAGACTCCTACTCTTTTATGGCCTGTATTAGAACTCCTCTTTTAGATTCATTTAAGGTGCTCATACATATGGCGACTTTGGAGGCCGATCAACCAATAGACAGATCGCTCTCTGATCGATTGGAGAGAGATCTGTTGGCCGCAATAAACCGCGGGCTGATTCCCGACCTATTTCAGCATGAAATCTTTTAGCAAGTGGCCTTGTGACGCCACCTCGGCTCCCCTGGCTGCTGTCCACCTGAGTATAAATGTACTCCCCAAGCCCCTGCATTAATACATTACCTCTCCGCCTCCCGCTGGACTCCTTTTCTGGGTACCGGCACAACCACGTTTTGTGAACCTGGACGAGGTAATGTGTTGGTGCAGGGGCACGGGGAATACAATTACACTGGGGGGACAGCAGCCTGGGGTTTCTGCCGTTGTTCGCGATTATTGCATGTTACCACCAGGCACCCGATCAAGCATGTCGGGCTCTTGCAGCAAGTCCAATCAATACATTTGACCAATTTTGGCCCAAAATTGTTCGAATAGTCTTTCAGGCAAGCTTTTGGCAGAACAGATTCTCATCTGATTCGATAATAATTATCAATTGAATGGTTGATCAGCTGCCAAATCAGGAGATGTATGGGCACTTATACTCTTATGGCTCTTAGGCCTCATATACACATAAGAGGCTGTTGCCCAGCGTGGATTGGGACTCAATCTCTTGGGCGCCAGTTTGATCCTGTACAGATGTGTCACTAGTCTGCAGGCTAGAAGTGCATTCTGTCACTATGGAGGGGTTGTACGAATGATACAGCTTCTGGCAGGCAGGGTGAGTCAGGAGGATAATGTACTCAGGCGTCACTCATCAGAATCAGAATCAGAATTTATTTCGCCAAGTACAACGGTGAATTGTACCCGGAATTGGTTTTGGCGCATACAGGGTCGTTGGTGAAAAACAGAAAATAGCATGGTACATACGTAGACGTGGGACAAGCATACATAGGGCAACATTACAGTTTGTGCGTACATTTAAGCAGAGCGTCGTATACAATTAAGCATAGGTACATACGTATAAACAAAAGCAAAAGCAAAATCAAAGCAAAAACAGAGCATTACAGCATACACGTACAGTAACATAATACAAACAGAGCATTACAGCATACACGTACAGTAGCATAATACAAACAGAGCATTACAGCATACACGTACAGTAACATAATACAAACAGAGCATTACAGCATACACGTACAGTAGCATAATACAAACAGAGCATTACAGCATACACGTACAGTAACATAATACAAACAGAGCATTACAGCATACACGTACAGTAGCATAATACAAACAGAGCATTACAGCATACACGTACAGTAGCATAATACAAACAGAGCATTACAGCATACACGTACAGTAGCATAATACAAACAGAGCATTACAGCATACACGTACAGTAGCATAATACAAACAGAGCATTACAGCATACACGTACAGTAACATAATACAAACAGAGCATTACAGCATACACGTACAGTAGCATAATACAAACAGAGCATTACAGCATACACGTACAGTAGCATAATACAAACAGAGCATTACAGCATACACGTACAGTAGCATAATACAAACAGAGCATTACAGCATACACGTACAGTAGCATAATACAAACAGAGCATTACAGCATACACGTACAGTAACATAATACAAACAGAGCATTACAGCATACACGTACAGTAGCATAATACAAACAGAGCATTACAGCATACACGTACAATTTATGCAATACACACATAGCATAGCAAGACATACACTGATAGCGGGAACAGAAAAAGAGTGGGACTGGAGGAGCAGCCTGAGAGCTGATATGAGCGCTGCCATTTTCGGCACTGGACGCTACACAGCGACGCGCTCCCAACTAGACAGGTGCTCCGATTGTCCGCGGAAAGTAGAGAGGATGCTGGGGGGGGGGGATCGTGATGGAGGCGGCCAGCAGGGATCACTTGAGCCAGGTTGCTCGAGGAGAATCGCTCCTAATTTCAGGGTCCGCATGGCTGGTTGATGAGGGTGCAGACCCAGTGGGGCCCTGTGGTGCCAGGGGGCACCTTTGCTGGGCAGCAGTGGTGGACAGCAGTGGTGGATGTGGGGCCTGGGGCCACCCAGGCTGGGCAGCAGTGGTGGACATGAGGCCGGGGGGCACCTTGGCTGGGCCCCATTAGTGGACATAGGGCTGGGAAGGGGGCACCCTGGCTAGGCAGCAGAGGTGGACAGGCCAGGGTCAGCATACCTTCTCTGTGGCTGCGAGGAGCAGCCACAGGCCCTCCATCAGCACGGTGGCAGCCTGGTCGTGGTCGTTTCCTGGTGACTGGGGAGCGCTGCAGACAGGCCTCCTCCGTGACCCATGTGCCCTTGCTGGTTCCTGGGCGACCCGTGGTGGAGGGGGACCGGCAGCCCCAGCAGTCCTGTGATGGGGAGGTCTCCGGTGGCGGCCCTGGTCGGCAAGTGGTGGCGGCGGGAGCACGTGTTGGCGGCGGGGGCATATTGCGGCTTCTTCCCAGGCGGCAGCCCCCGACAGTCATGAGCGACCGAGGGCAGTGTGGAGCCGCCGCTGCCCCTCTCCGTGTGGTCCCCGGCAGGAGAGGCGGAAGCTATGCAGCGTGGAGGCGGTGTGGTGCTGCGCAGCGCTGCGTGGTGCGTGCGGCGTCCCCTGGCTCCAGAGCGGCGTCCCGGCTCCCCTGGCAGCAGTGATGGATTCCCCGGGCAAGCAGTCCTCACCCCGCAGCACGCTCCCTCCCGAACCTCCAGCAGCCTGCGAGGCACCATCGTGGCCCCTGCATCATCCTCAGGTGGGTGGAGGTGGTCGGTAGGTCGCCAGAGGGGATGTTAGGCTCATGCATCAGAGGCTCCTAAAGCAGATGTATGTCACATCTTTAGGTGACGTTGGGGAGTTCCTGTACACATGCTTGCTAACACCTGGTATAGTTTAGTGTGTGTACATAACTTTACCTGAGTACCTGAGACGTGGGCAGGGCTGGATTTACCATAAGGCACTGTAGGCATGTGCCTATAGGTGCCTGATGATGGAAAGGCGGCTCACTCCCCTCCCCCAGTGCCTCCCTCCTTCTTTGCCTATGCAGAGTCTGGAGCGGAGTGTAACTGAGAGGTTACTCACCTGGGTCTCACCATTCCACTAACCAGATCTCCCTTCAGTCAGGGGCACCTCTAGCTACCTAATACTTGGGGGCAACTCTAGCTACCTAATACTGAGGATAGCTCTGGCTACCTAGTACTGAGGGGCATCTGTAGCTACCTATGATGGGCAAGGGAAGTAAGGGAGAAGTGACAGCTGGGCCAGATAGCAAACTTGTGGTGCGGCCTGGAGGGCAAAGTCTTGGGTGCCAGGAGATCTGTGCTAATAGGCTCCTGTGATGTAAATCCAGGCCTGGATGGGGGATCCCAAAAAATTATACATACCTGGGGTTTCCTCCAGCCCCTTCAGGCTGATCGCTCCCTTGCCGGTTTCCTTTGCCGCCTGGATCCTCCACTATTCAGCTTGGCAATTCCTTCACTTGGGGCCAGTCGAAGCATGCGCAGTCCGGCTGCACACTCCCCCCATCGCGCTCCCATCACTGACGCAGTAGTACTCATTGTCAGCAGACCCTGCAACAGACCTCAGTGTGCGATAGCACATCTGTGGAAGACATCATGCAGTACTGCTTCAGAGGGGTCCGGCATAGAATGAACCCTTTGTTCTCTAAATGAACTCGATGGACGTATGTCTTTTTTCAACCCAAATAACTATGCAACTATGTAACCCAGGATAACTCAGACAACACAACCAGCTCCCTCACCTCAATCTTATCACCAGTAGCTAAGCAAATATAACTTGGCTATGGTGGACTAGAGCTGGTCAATGGGATGCTAAGAATTCTGGCTTGCATGCAACTATGCCAGTTTTATGCATCTTGGGACAGGTACAGTCCAATTCAATTCCGTAATTTGACTGGCCCAGTTCCCCAAAATGTTTAGTTTGCCTTAAATTTGCATGCAAGATGGAAGTAGTAGCCACCCCCCCTATGGACATGGCCACAACCCGCTGCTGAACTCAGGCGCCTGTTTATTGTTTGCCGATATCCAGAGTTTGCTATATAACAGCCGAAACCCAGTGCCAATTATGCACCCCTGCTGCGTCGTTAGTTAGAATTTGGTTATGTAATAGCTGAGCTCCGGTGCCCAATACACGGTACTCAGTCAACACCACCATAACCACAAATTAGGCTGTGGTCTATGGTGGCGCTTATTTTATTTTGCTGGCTGTGCACCCAAATTAACTGCTTTGCTTTGTCAGATGATGGGAATACAGTGAAAATTACAGAAAAGTTTTAAATGTGTTGGAAACAACTATTAGTGAGTGAAGGAAATGCAGAGCGGCACACTTATCCTGGTGTTTTTTTCGGGTGCATGACGCTAAGCCTCATCCCAAACGGTCTGCACTGTTCTGATGAAGGGGACCCTCCGTGGCCCCGAAACAATTGTTAACCGTAGTGTTGACATGTGATTGATTAAATTTCGCTTATTGAGAAGCTGGTGTGCTGACCAACCTTTCTACTTCTTGGAAACAACTATTAGACGGGGACTGGCACAGACAGGCAATACTGACGGATGTTGTATAAAACATTCCAACCACTTGAGGTTTGGCAGACACTGGTTGTGGGTTGGCACCTGCAGATCTCTTTTGTGGTACAAATTGCCCCTAACAGTTGAACAAAACTAGCAAATGAATTTGCTCACACAGACTCTTACGTATTGTGAGTATATTTTCATGGACTGTACTGTGTAATGCAGTGGAGCCTCATTGTTACACAGTACATCCCCTCCTTTCGGCCTTGTTCACATCATAAATTCGCAATCACTGCCAGTGTCAGTCAGGAAGTAAACTCTTTGACCCAGAAAATAATAAATACAATGAGTTTGATTCACAAAAGATTGCTAACTGTTAGCACAGCCGATTTCGCGTGAATTTTCGCGTGATGACACGTACCCTCGTACGCGTCATCGCGGTACTTCTGCGCACTCTTGACGCGACTTCAAATATAAACAGGAAGTGCGTCAAGAGAGGGCGGAAGTACCAGATGATACTAGCGCCCAAGAACTCCGGCTTCCCTCTTCCTGCCCTCCTCCTCCTCAGGTACTTTTGGGCACTTACATTTAATTATAGGGTACCGGCAGAAGGGAGAGCTTAGCGGGGAGGGGTGGGGGGCATTTCTGACCC
This sequence comes from Hyperolius riggenbachi, assembly GCF_040937935.1. Classification (NCBI taxonomy): domain Eukaryota; kingdom Metazoa; phylum Chordata; class Amphibia; order Anura; family Hyperoliidae; genus Hyperolius; species Hyperolius riggenbachi. The sequence continues at coordinate 106,262,630 of NC_090649.1, forward strand.
CCCCCCCCCCCCCGCGCTGGGGGCATGCTCTCCCTTTATGCTGGGACCCTATAGGGGGCTATGTTCGGCCGGACACGGCTGTGTTCGGCCGAACAAAGAAGGCCTGTTCGGGTTCGGGCAGCGTGCCCGAGCACCCTCCCAAACACCATGAGGTGTTCGGGGGGTGCCGAACCGAACCCGAACAGGCCAAAATCCGGGCGAACCCGAACAGTGGCCAACACTGTTCGCCCATCACTAATACACACACTCCGCCGCCAGGAGCATACTACACCTGTGCAGCACTATTGCGCAGGTGCAGAATGTTCCTGGCTGTGGGAGCGGCATGCGGCCGGACAGCGCTGAATGGCTGAATTACCAGGACTCATAGCAGAAGATCCGGGTGGTGGAGGACAGCGAGGGACTGATTAGCCTGAAGGGGGCTGGAGGAAGCCCCAGGTATGTATAAAATTTTACTTTTCATCCGTCTCAGGTACCCTTTAATTTGTAGTCACCAAACCAAATTTTAACAACATATCAAATTATTTGATTTCATCAGCAAAGGGAGTGCATACATTTGCATAAATCAGCATCAATGCAGAATTATTTCCATCTCATTGACCATCTCTATTAGTGACACAGCTACACATCAGGCTTTATTCTTACAGCATAGATGTTATTTAGTATATATAAGAGATTCCTGTGTACACATCATATATACAGTCACAATCAGATATGTATATCTGACCTTAAAAATACGGGGACTGCTTTATTGAAGCAGCACAAGCAGGCCCGGCCCTAGACTTTTTGCCGCCTGAGCCAATCTTAAAAGAAATCGCCGCCGCCCCCAAGCCGTGGGTGTGGGGGGGCCGCCCGAGCTGGAGAGGATAGCGGGCAGGAAGGGGGTATTGGGCCTAGCGGCGGGGAGGAGGGTCAGACCCCCCCTCCCTCACCTGGGTCCCCCTTCCTCCGCTCCCCTCCAGCTTTAAAAAGTTACGTTGCTGCCTGCAGCTATTGTAAGAGGCAACGGGCGGAGATCACTCACCTCTTCCTCGTTCCAGCCTGCGCTCCACTGACGTCACTTCCTGTTACGCCGCCCAGGAAGTGGTGAGTTGCCTCTTACAATAGCTGCAGGCAGCAACGTGACTTTTTAAAGCTGGAGGGGAGCGGAGGACGGGGGACTCAGGCGAGGGAGGGGGGGTCCGACCCCCCTCCCCGCCGCTAGGCCCAATACCCCCTTCCTGCTGCTATCCCCTCTAGCTCGGGCGGCCCCCACACCCACGGACTGGCGGGTGCCGCCCCCCCAGAAGTGCCGCCTGAGGCAAAAGTTTCACCCCGCCTCATGGGCGGGCCGGCCCTGAGCACAAGTAACTAATTTTGATTGGTTTATTTCATTTTTGTGGACTAAGCACAGCTATTACTGTATATATACTGTATATATACATTATTTTTAATGACCATTATCTGAGAAATAGAACATTTTATCATATTTTCTATTTTAATTACAGTTACAAATTCATTAGAAGTCGGAGTCGGAGTCGGTGCATTTTTTCCCGACTCCGACTCTGACTCGAGGCACCCAAAATTGCCCGACTCCACGACTCCGACTCCGACTCCACAGCCCTGATAAATTACACAAAATTTTGCATAACTACGCAAAATTATGAATGGCTTACATTTACATACGTAATTGCGGATTGGAATGCGAAATTACGATTATATAAAATCTGTGCTCATCATCACTAGCAGTATTTACTTTTTTTATAATCATATTCATGTCCTGCAGGACTAGTGGGAAAGAGTGGGGGCCCTTAGGGCGCGATTCCACTTGAGCGTCGCGCGTCTGCGAGACGCGCGCCGGCTCTTCTGGGTCTGCGGGGAAAGCAGACGAATCCCATCAGCCATGCCATGCACGGCTATGGGATCCGCAGCCTCCCGTGCCGATTCAGATGTAAAAACCAGCCTAATCGCTAGCGGTAGCGATTCGGCCGGCGTTACCAATGCTATGGCAGAGTTTCCCCGCACTATTCGCCTGCGGGGAAACTCTGCGGATTCGCGTCGGTTTCGGCTCAAGTGGAAACGCGCGCTTAGAGTAATAAAAACTTTGCCTGGATCCTCAAGAAGAACAGGACAGGAGTTAAAAAAAACAACAGAATAAACTGTTGAAGAATAACAAGTCAGCCTTATTTTATGCAAAAACAATATCGTTTACAGGGCAACAGAACTGTGTGTATTGTGTGAGCAAATACGTTAATAGTTAGAGACTAGTATGTGATGTTCTTCCCAGGTCTGGAAAGAAAGGGCTCCTCAGGCGGTGAGGTGAGTCACAGGGAATCTGGTTTTACAAGGAAGAATTACAGCTTGAGCTGCATTGTATTGAATTGTGATGACAGGTGGAGCAGGGAGGCGCTGGAACGTGCAGCAGAAGCACAGAAGGGAAAGTCAAAACAAGGAGAGGTTTCATAAGATGAGAATACAGCTTACACAGGTCTACTATGGAGGCAGCATTGTGCACAGCTGGCACGATGGATAAGGGACTGTAGCCCTGATTTAGAAAGCTGCAGAACATGGGAGAACATACAGCTTTGCTTTCTGCAAATTGCATGACTGGAAGTGACAAACCTCTCCAACAGAGCCAGACGCAGGAACACTCTTACCTGTGGTGGATCTCAACCCGGCATGTTAAGGCGTTCCTCCAACCTGGGCCGGATTTACCATAAGGCACTGTAGGCACATGCCTACAGGCGCCTGATGGAAAGGCAGTTCACTCCCCAAGCCCCTCCCTCCTTTATGCAGAGTCCTGATGAGTGTAAATGAGAGGATACTCAGCCAGCTCTCCACATTCCACTGATGAGATCTCCATTCAGTTGGAGACACCTCTAGCAACTTAATACTGAGGGTATACCTGGCTACCTAATATTAAGGAGCACCTGTGGCTATAGGGAAGTAAGGGAGAAGTGACAGCTGGGTCAGCCAACACATTTGTGGTGTGGTTTAGAAGGGGGGGGTTGTAGGTTCATGGAGGGTGAAGTCTAAAGGTGTGAACACACAGGATTTTTCCAAATGTCCAGGCGTTTGGACGTCTAAACGAATCGGGCGTGTGTACAAACGGTCGTTCAGCTAATGACGCTGGTTCTGACGGTTCCGCTTGGCGGATCGGTCAATTCCAGTCTTATCAGCTGAACGACCGTTTGTACACCTGTCCAATTTGACGTTCAAACGACCGGTCGTTTGGAAAAATCCAACGTGTGTATGTACCTTAATGTGCCAGGACACCTGTGCCTATAGACTCCTATGATGTAAATCCGGGCCTGCCTCCAACCCTATAGAAATATATTTAAAGGAACTCAGAGCTGAACATATTAAAAAGATTTATACATACCTGGGGCTCCCTCCAGCCCCATCCGCTCCGATCTCTCCCATGCCGCTGTCCTCCGTTGCCCGCAGCTCCGGTATCGGGTCCCGTCACTTACATCAGTCGGCTCCAGTCTACACAGGAGAAGTGCGCCCTCTATGTATCTCTCCAACGGCTGCGGGAGAGATACGCAAAGAGCACATTTCTCCTACGTAGACTGGAGCCGACTGACGTAAGTGACGGGACCTGGTTCTCGAAGGACGGCGGCGTGGGAGCGATCTGAGCGGATGGGGCTGGAGGAAGCCCCAGGAATGTATAAATCTTTTTTATATTTTCAGTTCTGGTACACTTTAACTCCATCCCTGGCAGGTGGGCATTTATTTGAGTATTAAACCGCATAGGCCTCATTTACACTTAACGCAGGAAGAAGTGAAGGCAAGACTAAATAAATTAAAAATAGACAAGGCACCTGGCCCGGATGGCATGCATCCTCGGGTCCTAAGGGAATTAAGTTCAGTTATAGATAAACCCCTTTATCTTATCTTTTGTGACTCTCTTGCAACTGGCAGAGTCCCAGTGGATTGGCGCACAGCCCACGTTTTCCCATTATTTAAGAAGGGCAAAAAATCTGATCCAGGAAATTATAGACCTGTAAGTTTAACATCAGTTGTATGCAAACTATTTGAGGGGTTACTAAGAGATACTATACATGACTTCATAGTAGAAAATAATCTTATTTCTCAGCATCAACATGGGTTTACTAAAGACAGGTCCTGTTTGACTCACATGCTCAGCTTTTATGAGATAGTGAATGCTAATATGGATATTGGGAATGCTGTAGATGTGATATACTTGGACTTTGCAAAGGCCTTCGACACTGTTCCCCACAAAAGTCTGGGGCAAAAGTTGAGGATGCAAGGACTGGGGAAGAGTCTGTGTTCATGGATAGGGAACTGGCTAATGGACAGAAAACAAAGAGTTGTGGTCAATGGATCGTACTCAAAATGGGAGACTGTTAGCAGTGGGGTCCCACAGTGGTCTGTTCTGGGTCCAGTGCTCTTCAATTTATTTATTAATGACCTAGTAGATGCAGTAGTGAGCAATGTTGCTATTTTTGCAGATGATACAAAATTGTGCAGAATCATCAACTCTCAGGAAGATAGTGTCATATTGCAACAGGATCTGGATAGGATGGCTATATGGGCACATACATGGCAGATGAAATTCAATGTTGACAAATGTAAGGTCATGCATTTTGGACGTACTAATGGTCTAGCACCATACAAAATAAATGGGATACAGTTGGGGACATCAAACTTGGAGAAGGACTTAGGAGTACTCATTGACAACAAGTTAAATAATCGTACTCAATGCCAAGCAGCTGCAGCTAAAGCTAACAAAATTTTGGGATGCATTAAAAGGGAAATAAAAACTCGAGATGCTAGCATAATATTGCCCCTGTTTAACTCTCTAGTAAGGCCACATCTGGAATATGGAATTCAGTTCTGGGCACCACATTACAAAAAAGATATTGCAGTTTTAGAGCAGGTGCAGAGACGAGCAACAAAATTGATGCGTGGGATGGAAGGTCTCACTTATCGAGAAAGGTTAGATAAACTGGGTTTATTTAGTCTAGAGAAAAGACGCCTTAGAGGGGATCTAATTAACATGTATAAATACATCAGAGGGCAATATAATACCTTGACGGATGAGCTTTTTGTCCCTAGGCCTTCTCAAAGGACTAGAGGACATGATCTGCGCATGGAGGAAAAACGTTTTAACCATTTATTTAGGAAAGGGTTCTTTACAGTAAGAGTGATTAAGATGTGGAATGCATTGCCACAGGAAGTCGTTATGGCAAACTCTATACCTGCATTTAAAGGGGGCTTAGATGCTTTCCTTGCGTTGAAAGACATCCATGGCTACAATTACTAGGTAATGCCTAATGATGTTGATCCAGGGATTTTATCTGATTGCCATCTGGAGTCGGGAAGGAATTTTTCCCTTTAGGGGCTAATTGGACCATGCCTTGTAAGGGTTTTTTCGCCTTCCTCTGGATCAACAGGGATATGTGAGGGAGCAGGCTGGTGTTGTACTTTATACTGGTTGAACTCGATGGGCGTATGTCTTTTTTCAACCAAAATAACTATGTAACTATGTAACACTGGAGCATTTTACTAGAGATTTCAGCAGCTTTTTCAAACACTAGCGTTTTAAAAAGCGCAATTGCTAGCATTTTGAAAAAAGCTACTTTAATGTAATGTGTATGGCAGTTTTCTTACTTAACGATCGCCAGCGATTTGCTGAAATCACAAAAGCGCTGCATGCAGCATTTTTAAGCGATTTTGAAGTGATTGCGTTCCAGTGTTATAGAATTGCAAAACGCAATTGCTCCAAAATTGCTTTCCTGTACAGCGAAAAAAATCACTGGAGAATCACTTTGCTTTGCAAAACGCTAGTGATTTTATTATTGTTATTGTTTTGTGATTCCCAGTGTGAAAGAGGCCTAAGGCTGCAGAACGTTTCAGGCCGCTTTCATTTTTAAAGAAAAAAAGCCTGCTTCCATTGAAATTGCAGTTATAAGGAAAAAATTGCAGCGATCGGAAATGTTTGAAAATTGATTTGTTTTTAAAATGAAAATGACCAGAAAAACAGTGTGATAGGACTCGAAGAGTGCTTTTATGGCGCTAGTTCCAGACTAGTCCCTACTTCTAGTTTCTTTCCTGTACATCAAGGAGCTGTCAGCCATACTATCTCAGAAAAAAAAAACACATATATTAGTAGATAAAATCTTGTTCTACTAACATAATATATGTATTGCATTGTCCACATTTTGATTTTAGTGATTTTTCTATAGTAAAAAAAGAGAAAATCCTTCCTAGGATTCTCTATTTTAACTGTGCCTTGTAATGAGTAGCGGAGATGCCGCCGCACGGGCAAGCGGCATGGCGGCTATCTCCGCGTTCCAGCCGGCGGCTTCTGTCGCGCAGCAACATGCTGCTGGTTCGCCTGGTCCTTCTAGTGCACACAGATTGAGAGCTACGTGCGCGCCAGGCGACAGGACCTTTATGCTAGTAGAAGGGGAGTCAGCTGATCAAGCCGATCAGCTGACTCCAGCTATGCTCCAGATTGGCTGAGTGACTGGGGCGGCGCTGTAGAGCGTTTTTAGTATTTATAGAACTTGCCTGTCAGTTGCAAGTTGTCTGCTGTTGCGAAAGCTTACGTGTTAAGACCATAGTCAGATCTTACAGTGTGTTAGAACCAGCTGGAGCTGGGAATTCACACTTAGTCAGATTCCGTTGATAGCCTTATTACTCTATTGCAGTGGTTCCCAACCCATGTGCCGCGACATATACATGTGTCGCGGCAGCTTCGGGTATGTGTCTCGGCTCTCTCGGAGGGGAGCAGCGCAGTGGAGGGAGAGCTGTGGGCAGCGGCAGAGAAGGGGGCCATCTCCCCCCCCCCTTCTCTCACTTTAGGGTGCTCTACCTCCCTCGCTCTCCCCTCCAATACTGTGTGTGTGGCGGCGCTTGGCAGCGGGCGGGACTTACCTTCCGTGTCGCTCCAAGCGCCGGCTGAAAGTTCTGGTTCTGCAGCTGCTGCTCTGGTCTGGATCAGGCCAGAGTAGTGGCAAATCATCCCGCACCGGCGACGAGACCAGACGGAGGACACGGAAGGTAAGTTCCGCCCGTCTGCCAGCCACCGCACTTCGTTCCGGAGGAGAGAGCAAGGGAGGGAGAGCACCCTGAGGTGCCGCTCTCCTTCCCTCGCTCTCTCCTCCTGGGGGGGGCACCTGGCTACATATACTGGGGACATATACCGGGGACATTTACACCTGCTTACATATACTGGGGACATATACCTCTGGCTACATATACTGGGCACATATATCCCTGGCTACATATACCGGGCACATATATCCCTGGCTACATATACCGGGCACATATACCCCTGCCTACATATACTGGGCACATATACCCCTGGCTACATATACTGGGGACATATACCAGGGACATATACACCTGCCTACATATACTTGGGACATATACCCCTGGCTACATATACTGGGCACATATATCCCTGGCTACATATACCGGGCACATATACCTCTGCCTACATATACTGGGCACATATACCCCTGGCTCCCTTTATTGGGGACATATACCGGGGACATATACACCTGCCTACATATACTGGGGACATATACACCTGCCTACATATACTAGGGACATATACCCCTGGCTACATATACTGGGCACATATATCCCTGCCTACATATACTGGGCACATATACCCCTGGCTACATATACTGGGGACATATAACGGGGACATATACACCTGCCTACATATACTGGGGACATATACACCTGCCTACATATACTGGGGACATATACCCCTGGATACATATACTGGGCACATATATCCCTGCCTACATATACTGGGCACATATACCCCTGGCTACATATACTGGGGACATATACCGGGGACATATACACCTGCCTACATATACTGGGGACATATACCCCTGGCTACATATACTGGGCACATATATCCCTGGCTACATATACCGGGCACATATACCCCTGCCTACATATACTGGGGACATATACCCCTGGCTACATATACTGGGCACATATATCCCTGGCTACATATACCGGGCACATATACCCCTGCCTACATATACTGGGGACATATACCCCTGGCTACATATACTGGGGACATATACACCTGCCTACATATACTGGGGACATATACCCCTGGCTACGTATACTGGGCACATATATCCCTGGCTACATATACCGGGCACATATATCCCTGGCTACATATACCGAGCACATATACCCCTGCCTACATATACTGGGCACATATACCCCTGGCTACATATACTGGGGACATATACCGGGGACATATACACCTGCCTACATATACTTGGGACATATACCCCTGGCTACATATACTGGGGACAACTGGCTGTTTGTCATTATGTGCATTTACTGGTGAAAAGCTGTCTCTTATTATGTGCATTTACTGGTGAAAAGCTGTCTCTTATTAGGTCAATAAAGAAAAAAGATGGGCACCGCTGCATAAAATACCCTTTATTGTGACCGGGTTGACACAATAGTTACAGCAGTGGGGGGAGGAAAGTTGTCTGACAGCTGTTTCGCAAGGGTTAACCTTGCTTCATCAGAGACTTCATTGTGTACTACATTGGAGCACGCTGCAGGTAAGCCCAGTGTGACCTGGGATCCATCCCTGTCGCATTTAGTGCCAGTTTTTTGCTCTCTCTACATTTGAGCTGTTTCTTATTATGTGAGTTTACTGGTGAAAAGCTGTCTCTTATTATGTGCATTTACCGGGGAAACGCTGTCTCTCATTACGTGCATTTACTGGTGAAAGGCTGTCTGTCATTACCTGCATTTACTGGTGAAACACTGTCTCTTATGTGCATTTAGTGGGGAAACGCTGTCTCTCATTACATGCATTTAGTCTACGTGTCACGGAGATCTGAACGTTTGGTTTGATGTGTCACAACTCCAAAAAGGTTGGGAACCACTGCTCTATTGTATTGTGAGACTTCTGTACCATTCTGTAGACTAGTTCCCAGGTGTTGAAACCAAGGACTTCACCCCTAAGACTAGGATATTGCTACATCGCTACTGTTTATGTGTTAGACCAGTTCTCAGGTGTTGAAACCAAGGACTTCACACCTAGATTAGGACTGTTATATATTTCTGTATACCTGTTATGATCTCTGGCTTTCCTGACCACTCTCCTGCTTACTGATTCGGTACTTCCGCTCACCTGATAAACTGTTGCCGACCTTGCCTGTACCTGGATACCGAATCAGTCTTCCGTCTCTGTACTTTATATGTCTGTATGTTGCTGACCTGGCTTGTCTGACCTTTCTGACTATCATCTAACTTTCAGGTGATCAGCCTTACTGTGACACTAGCTCTTCAGGTGTTCATTAACTTCAAGCACAGGCTTATGGTCCCCTGCTCCTCAGGAGACCATCTTGCAGCACAGTCAGTGGTCCCTCAGGGAATCTTTGGCTGCAGTAAAATCTGATTCCCTGCTCCTCAGGGAATCCTTGGTTGCAGTCCAATCATTATCTCTCATCCATCTGTTATCTCAGTTGCAGCCCAGTCAGTGGTCCCTGCTCCTCAGGCGTCCACTGGCTGCAGTACAATCTGATTCCCTGCTCCTCGGGGAATCCTCGGCTGCAGTTCAATCATAATCACTCATTCCATCTGTTATCTCATTTGCAGCCCAGTCAGTGGTCTCGGCCCCTCAGGGGTCCACTGGCTGCCGTGCAGTCTGATTCCCTGCTCCTCAGGGAATCCTTGGCTGCAGTAGTGTCTGTGTCTCCCGCTTCTCGGGAGATAACTTCTCTGATTACTGTTGCACCAAACACAATACCACATTGGGTGTCCTGTGTCTAGCTATACTAGTATTATTGGTGATTCTGCAGATCACCACATAATCAGGTATAGCATCTGTATTATTGGTGATACTGCAGATCACCAATAATCAGAAAAATCTGTGTTGCTGACACCAATCGTTACATGCCTATCTTGAAACCAGTCCTGATATTATTTCCTCCCTTACTCTCCTCTGCCTGATTGTGTATGCATTGCCCGCCCTCCTCCCAGTCTTCAGGCATTCCCACCCAGTACTGCAATAGAAAGTGCATTGTCTCAGCATGAAAAATATTTGGCCAATCAGAGAGGAACAGAGGTCCTGGGAGGGTAAAACAGGAGGACGCTTCAGCCAATCAGGCTGCATTAGTGAAGTCTTAGAGGAAAGTAAAGAAGCAAAAAAAAAGACAACCCATCATGCCCTGTAACTTCCTTTGTGCGGCAATGTACCAAATAAGAGTCAGGTAAACTGAGGAATGATCATTTATCAACAAGAAAAGCAATAGTGATTTTTAACTTTTGGATTGCCTGTTTAGCATCCTTATTACTTGTTTACCAGATAAAAATAAAGAACTGATTTTTGATTTTAAGTTACAGTTACACTTTAAGGTCTACCGTATTCAACACAACATCTCAACACTGCCTAATCTGACCCCCTATTGTGTGACTCTTTCAGATTGGTTTGTCACTCTTTCAGGATTGATGTAAAGCTCTATGCACATGTATTTTTCTTCTGAAAATATGTTTCATTTATTCCAATCCATTAATATGATTTATCTCTTATTTTAAAAGGTTAATATGTAGGAAAATGAATGATCAAAGGAAAAGATCTGTGTGGTTAAAATCAAATAAGATGTTCTTTTGCTCATGGACTCTTTGTGGTATGTTTGCCTAGGGGTGTGACAGGGGCATGGCTAGAGGTGTGGCAGGGTGTGTCCTAAATGTGTCCCTCTTTATTATCTGAAAAAGTTGGGAGGTATAGTATGGTCCAGTATGCTATTGGTTTCACAAAACAAGGCCAGGTTGCCACATGCATACTGTAAATCCAGACCTGTTGCATGATAATAGATTTACAATGCCTTTGTGTAAAATGATAGGTGTGCTAACAGTGACTCACAACTCATCTTCTGGAGGACTGAACTTCCACAATGTGTCTTTATGATCCCTCCAGGCATGGCTTTGCCCATATCGTCATTCCTCTGCATTCCCCAGCATTCAATAAGCCGTAACATCTAAAATAACAGAAATCCTTTAATTGGCATGATGCAGCTTATCCTACTTGTGTTCCGCAATATCCCTTTCTTCTACGTACACATTTTGTCACTTATGTAACAAAAGAATGCACATTGTTTCCTCTAGAGCATAAGTTCTTCTCCTGAGGAACATGGAGACCATGAGATGCTTCCAACAACTTCAGAGATAATTCTACTGCTGAAGCCACCTTGCCACTTTATAAAATGGGAGATTTTAGCTTAGTTTGACTGTACTTTTCCAAGCAAGGTGTTAGTTAAGATATAGGGATGTACTAAAACCCCGTTTGAATTCCCCGCCATGGGACGCTTTGGAAGTCTTCAGGAGCCAGAATGGTCCTGAAGACGGGCGGCTCCGTACTGCACATGTGTGAGCGTGCAAAAGAACACAGGTGCAGTATGGAGCTGCCCATCTTCAGGAGCACTTGGGCTCCCGAAGACTGCCAAAACCTCTCGCTGCGGCACAGAGCAGTATTCGACCGATCAATCGGATACTGTTAACGGGGTGACAGCACTGGAACGAGGAGCTCGTGAGAGAAGCAGGAAGGCAGAGTTCCCCAACCCTGTCCTCAAGGCCCACCAACAGTACATGTTTTACAGGAAACACAAACATGCACAGGCGAGGTGATTAGTGTCTCAGCAGAGCTGATTAACTACCTCTCTAGATTTCTACAAAACATGCACTGTTGATGGACCCTAAGGACAGGGTTGGGGAACACTGCTCTATAGTACCCAGAGCCTTCCCTTTCCATAGGTAAGTATCAGTTTCTTTTTTTTTTTCTGTTTAACATTCACTTTAACCACTTAAGTACCAGCGGTCTCTGCCTGCTGGTACAAAAACGACGGAATCCTGACGAATCGCCGCGCATACGCTCCGCACGCCGGGATCCTCCTGACATCCACTCTGCCGTCTCTATGACGGCAAAGTCATGTGAGCGGGTCGGGAGCTGCTTTCATTGGCTCCTGACTGTGTCTATCAATGTAAGCCTATGGGAGTGGCTTACATTGATAGACACGGCCAGCAGCCAATTAAATCGGCTCCTGACCGACTCATATAGCTATGCCGTCATAGAGACAGGCAGAGCCAGTGAGCTGCGGTGAGAGACATCAGGTTTCAGCGGCGAGATCGGAGGGGAGCGACGGAAACGGCGGATGCGCACTGAGGAGGTGATTGAAATCTACGCTCTGCCAGCCAGGTGACCACCAAAATGGCGTAGATTTCAATCACCATGGTCATTAAGTAGTTAAACTGAGTTGTCCTAAATTAGCTTACGTTTGTCACTTTACCTACCTGGTTTCTATTTCACTTTCTCACTTGATACTGTAGGGCAGGGGTAGGGAACCTATGGCTCAGGAGCCAGATGTGGCTCTTTTGATGGCTACATCTGGCTCACAGACAAATCAGTGCGGGTTGATTCACTAAGCTACACTGCTCAAGCAGCGCAAGTAACATTTTCACTGCTGTAGCATGCACTACTAACTTACTCGCACTCCTCACAAAACTAACAGCTGCTCCAATTGTCCCACTCTGGACCCTGTCAGGTCCAGTGACTTTTTAGGACAAGATCATATATCCGCACTTTGATTGGCCCAATAGGCTATCTGTCACTTAACAGGCAGCCTATTGGGCCAAAGTGCGGGGATCTTGTCCTACAAAGTGAATCAACTCCCTAGTCAGCTAACTAATTGTACAAGCTGTTAGTCTGTATTTTTCCTGTTTGGATTTTGGGGAAATTGCTGATGTTGCTGAAACCCAAGAGAAGCTGAAGATGTGTCTGACACTTCCGCTGCCCGGTGGATCAACTGTATACACATCACCATGGCAACAGGGACGTGAGCCCTCTGCTGCGCATGTGCACTGTTCCAGTTTGAAACATATTGTACGGCTCTCAGGGAGATACATGTTAAAATACGTGGCGTTTATGGCTCTCTCAGCCAAAAAGGTTCCCGACCCCTGCTGTAGGGGCTAAAATATATATTGAAGATGAGAAAATACAGGAGAAAAGTATACTGAATTGTGGTGAAAATCACAACTAAAGTTAGCTGAAGAAGTGTAGATCACTCACCTGATAACCTGCACACACAGATATCCCCCTAAAATAGCTAAAACAAAAAACATGTTAATTGAGAACATGGTTGTTGTTGTTCAATAATAAAATTATTCCTCAAAAATACAACTTGCCTAATAATTCTGCACTCCCTGTTGTTGTTCCTGATCGGTTCATGTGAAAGTTTAGAATTGACTGTTAATTAACAGGCACTCTGCTCAGTTATCTGTTGAACATCTGTTGGTGTGTGTGTGTGTGTGTGCGTGCGTGCGTGCGTGTAAATGGGGGGGGGGGGGATCCTATGCACAAGCTACATTTTCACCCTAAAAGATCATAAGATGAAAATCTAAGTTCTGTACATGCAGGTGACTATTACTGTGCATAATTATTAGGCAACTTAACAAAAAACAAATATATACCCATTTCAATTATTTATTTTTACCAATGAAACCAATATAACATCTCAACATTCACAAATATACATTTCTGAAATTCAAAAACAAAACAAAAACAAATCAGTGACCAATATAGCCACCTTTCTTTGCAAGGACACTCAAAAGCCTGCCATCCATGGATTCTGTCAGTGTTTTGATCTGTTCACCATCAACATTGCGTGCAGCAGCAACCACAGCCTCCCAGACACTGTTCAGAGAGGTGTACTGTTTTGCCTCCTTGTAAATCTCACATTTTATGATGGACCACAGGTTCTCAATGGGGTTCAGATCTGGTGAACAAGGAGGCCATGTCATTAGTTTTTCTTCTTTTATACTCTTTCTTGCCAGCCACGCTGTGGAGTACTTGGACGCGTGTGATGGAGCATTGTCCTGCATGAAAATCATGTTTTTCTTGAAGGATGCAGACTGCTTCCTGTACCACTGCTTGAAGAAGGTGTCTTCCAGAAACTGGCAGTAGGACTGGGAGTTGAGCTTGACTCCATCCTCAACCCGAAAAGGCCACACAAGCTCATCTTTGATGATACCAGCCCAAACCAGTACTCCACCTCCACCTTGCTGGCGTCTGAGTCGAACTGGAGCTCTCTGCCCTTTACCAATCCAGCCACGGGCCCATCCATCTGGCCCATCAAGACTCACTCTCATTTTATCAGTCCATAAAACCTTAGAAAAATCAGTCTTGAGATATTTCTTGGCCCAGTCTTGACGTTTCAGCTTGTGTGTCTTGTTCAGTGGTGGTCGTCTTTCAGCCTTTCTTACCTTGGCCATGTCACTGAGTATTGCACACCTTGTGCTTTTGGGCACTCCAGTGATGTTGTAGCTCTGAAATATGGCCAAACTGGTGGCAAGTGGCATCTTGGCAGCTGCACGCTTGACTTTTCTCAGTTCATGGGCAGTTATTTTGCTCCTTGGTTTTTCCACACGCTTCTTGCAACCCTGTTGACTATTTTGAATGAAACGCTTGATTGTTCGATGATCACGCTTCAGAAGCTTTGCAATTTTAAGAGTGCTTCATCCCTCTGCAAGATATCTCACTATTTTTGACTTTTCTGAGCCTGTCAAGTCCTTCTTTTGACCCATTTTGCCAAAGGAAAGGAAGTTGCCTAATAATTATGCACACCTGATATAGGGTGTTGATGTCATTAGACCACACCCCTTCTCATTACAGAGATGCACATCACCTAATATGCTTAATTGGTAGTAGGCTTTCGAGCCTATACAGCTTGGAGTAAGACAACATGCATAAAGAGGATGATGTGCTCAAAATACTAATTTGCCTAATAATTCTGCACTCCCTGTATTTCAGGCAACCATTATTCTGCGTATGTCACAGAACATGAGGTAGAGATTTGTGCATCTGAGCGTATGAGGTAGAAAATGACTACAGTGTTGTTTGTAACCATAATGTGGTTCAATGATATGGTCATTTTATGGTTATTGGTTAATTATTGTTTGCTGTAGTTGTTCTTTCATTAAAGGAAGCAGCCTGCACTGCATCTAATGCATAAAACGTAACTGAAGGCTGAAATGTTAACTATGTGGACTATTAGCAGGAGGAGGACAGGAAATTCAGGCTGCCCTAACATTTACCATAACATCTGCTTGACTGGACATATAGGCCAAGAGCCTTCAGGGACGCGCTCACACACTGCACTGAAATTAGACACATTATCAGTGATACAGAAAGTCAGCTGTCTGTTTATGTTAGCACTTTATAGAAACTGCAATTCCATCTGGGTTTCCAACAATGGATATTTCTCATCCTTGGAGTATATAAATATGCCATGCTTGTTACACCGCACAATTTGTTGTATGTAGGGCAACAGCAATCAGGAGAGATAAGAGCACTATCTGAGGATCTAGTAAACCCAATCTGTGACGCAGGAAATAAGCTCATTGTGTTGTAGAGCAGACGCCGATATCACTTGTTCTTTTTAGGCTTCCAAAAGCTTAATAGTAAAAGGACAACTGAAGCGAGAGAGATATGGGGGCTGCCATATTTATTTCCTTATAAGCAATACCAGTTTCCTGGCTATCCTGCCTATCCTCTGCCTCTAATACTTCCAGCCATAGACCCTGAACAAGCATGCAGCAGATCAGGTGTTTCTGACATTATTGTCAGATCTGACCAGATTAGCTGCATGCTTGTTTCTCGTGTTATTCAGACACTGCTGCAGCCAAATAGATCAGCAGGGCTGCCAGGCAACTGGTATTGTTGAAAAGGAAATACATAAGGCAGCCTCCATATTATTTTCACTACCGGTTTTCTTTAAAGAGGAACTGTAATCATGGATTGAACTTCATCCTAGTCAGTAGCTGATACCCCCTTTCCCACAAGAAATCTTTACCTATTCCCCTCCCACAGTGTGATGTCATGACGATGGTCCTGACAGTTAGCTGTCAGTGAACCGCATTGAGTTGTGGGAAATAATAGCATTTTCCAACTGCCAAGCAAGCTACAACTACCTCTGTGCATAGAACTCTCAGTAACGAACATTCCGTACAGATCACCCGGCAGAACTAAAGATGTCACCACCTTTGATAAATTTCAGAATGTAAATCAGGGAAAGGAAAGATTTTACAATGGGCAAATGCAGACTAAACAGTCTATAAATTAAATATGTAAAAAAATTGTATACATTATGTTATTTTTACTACAGTTCCTCTTTAATGGTGTCCAGAACGCGTACGAGAGAAATCGCCATTGGGAGAGTTGGGTACAGGATACAGCCGATATACAGCTTATCCTGCTGCTGCACAAGTCCAGGTGGCGTTAACTACTATTCCCCCTCTAGGTCCACGTGGACGGTAGGGAATGATGTAATTCGGCTTCCAGCTATTGCTGGCGGCCACATTGCAGTGTTTTAAAAGTAACTTCTGTCTTCTGATGGCACTGAAGTTACTCACTGTGTGCCCGTATAGCTGTAATTCCTATTACTGTCTATGGTGGCGCCCAAATCTCCTGCGCTCTAATCGACGTGCTCGTCCAGAACACATTACTATTATTCAAACAACAAATAAATCCAAGTGTACTGGGGACAGCCATGACTTCATTCACCAATGTGAGCGATACAATTCACAAAGGTGAGGAGATGGAAAGCAAGAGCACTAGATATAACTAGGTATAATGATGTCATGCAGCTTGTTATTAAAATACTGTATATGAAATATCTAGAGTTGATATGAGAATTTTAAGAATTGCTTTTTCGAGGGGCCTGAGCCCACTAACACAGTTGTGCGCAGTTGTATCCACTTCTGTCTGCTTTTCAGCATCTGTAACATTGATGTGTTGCTAAAAAGCAGACACAACTGCGCACAACTGCAGTGGCATAGCTAAGAAGCTGTGGGCCCCGGTGCAAGTTTTACACGGGGCCCCCCAACTTACACGGCATACCAAAACCAATCAAGGACAACCACAGTGTCAGAGGTGCAAGAAGGGGATGGGGAACAGTTTGTTAATGATCATTACTATTCTAATCATCTATAGAAGTGAATATTATCAACACAGTGCCAAGAGCTAATACTGTGGTTTGTGGAGGGCCCCTCGGGGCCCCTATGGCCCAAGGGCCCCAATGCGGAAGCTACCTCTGCACACCCTATTGCTACTCCACTATACACAACTGCATTACTGGGCTCAGGCCCTTAGGGAAATGGGATGTGTTGTATCTCCAAGCTGATTTCAGTGAACCGAAAGATGGAGATAGAATACTAAAAATTCCCATTGTGTTGCATGAAGCCAATTTTTAATGCAGAAAGATAGAAATTTGTGGATGCTCTATACAGCAAAGTAAGCAGCCTGTACCGCACACAGCATACTGTTACCATGGTTACAATGTTGTCATTGACACTTCCTGGCAAACTACAAAATCATTGCTGGAAGCAAATGGAATAGGGAAGATCATTTTAATAACATTAAATAATACAATGCCAGTGGCAGAGCGATAGGGGTTGCAGGGGTTACAACTACACCAGGGCTGCTATACCTGAGGTGCCCACATGGGGCTCTCCTCCAGCCACTGCACTAGCTCTTTATTGTTGCTGCAGTGGTGATGTGCTTTGATTAGTGGTAATTATCAACAAACTATTGGTATTCCTCTACTTACATTTCTCTTATGCTAGGTACACCATACTCCCCTGCCAGATCGATTAACTCCAACATGTTCGATATGAATTTCGATCGATTTTCAGATCGATTTTCATTTCTGAAAATTGATTGAAAAATCGACTGGAAAAATCAATCGAAATTCAGATCAAACATGATGGAAATAATCGATCTGGCAGGTAAAGCTACCAGAAAATTGTATGGTGTGTACCTAGCATTACACAGTTTGCAAAGATTATATATTGAAAATATCCCAGCACAAAACAACGAGTCCTGCCATATACTGTATAATGAGGAGCTGGCAGTCCAGGTATGGAAACAGTAAGTAAACAAGGTGACAATAAAGCAGTGAGAGATGGTAATGTTATATGCAAAAGTGATGACCGTACATCTGTACATAAAGCACAAAATATCATAGAGTTAATATGAATGCTGGTTACAGTAAGCAAATAAGTAAATACCGAGTGCTCAACAGACATCTGTGCATAAGCATACATAAAGACAAGTACACAAGACTTACTGAGGTGCATATGGTGTGCAGTACCCTTATGTATTTGTATGAACACTGTTTTGTTCCCCACATTAGTCACAGTTCTTCGCTACGTATACAGCCTAGAGAAAACTAGGGGGCCAATAACTACAGCCTCTGTCAAAAGGCTAGCGTGTGTACAGCAGCCGCCCATCCCTCGGTGCAATTAGTGATCCTGGCCTGGTGGATTTACAAAGCCCGCCCTCAGACGCTCCTCATGCTGCTCGGGTGGCCCGCCTCCCCACCACACTGACACTTTGATCCCCTTCGGTGCCACACTGCATCATTAATAACGTAATTACACTGGCTGGTCCACATGCAATGGGGCACAGCTGAAGCACATGAGCCTGCGCCCCCCTCCCACCACCCCTGGTTCTGAGCAAGTAGGTAGAGACCGCTCCAGCTCTTCCCTCTTCGGTGATGACTCATGTTTCCCCAGCACAGTTCACACTACAAGCGTTGTTGCCCGGTTTTCAACAACTTCTGCAATATGTGTTTTGTGAGGTCCATAAAAAATCAATGATTTTCTATGGACCTCGTTCACATTAGCGCATTTCATCTATACGTGTCTTTTGACACGCAGTGTTGCATGCATATCTGTTCGTAGCGGACAGAAACGCATGCCGATGCAAGTCAAGTTAATCACTCAAACGTATGTGAAAAACGTGTACAAACGCATGCGTTTTTCTCTGTGCGTTTTGAATACGTTTCTGTGCGGAGGCAATGTGAACGAGGCCTAAGTGCCGAGGGGGACGTGGGTGATCACAAAATTGGAGTGGAAAGGGTTAAAGCGGACCTGAGCTCAGAACCTCTCTACTCTAAAAGATAAGCAACAGCATAATAACCTTTAAAGAAAAAAACATTTCTTTGTTACAGCTGATAGAAATCCTGCAATAAATCTGCAGGGTGTCTACTTCCTGCTTTCATGAAAGCAGACATAGGATTAACATCCTGTGTTTACCAATTAGCTGCCCTGCCGTAGCAGCCAGCTGACACAGCTGAGAGATCAAATTACACTGGTGATAAGTCACAGATAAGAGGGAATTAGACAGGCTAAACTCTCTAAACACATACAGGGTGCATTTCTTTCTGTTTTCCTTCTGTCCTGTGCAGGAGTTCAGGTCCACTTTAATAGAACTGCCTCAGTACTCTCTGTCAGACTGCACCAATTCTGAGAACCTCCCTTCTGTAATAGCTGCAACCTACTCCCTCTTCTGGTAGATTCCAAGTCTGATGGTTTTTGATCAGATAATTGTGTTCGATTATTTCGTTAGATCGAATATAAAGATTTTTCCAGCATGTCTGATCGGATTTTTATTGAAAAAAAACGGAATAATCGATTCTTTTTTCTTGATCGAAAAAAATATTATTTTAAACTTTATAATAAAGATTATTATAAAACGAAACTTTATAAGAATAATACAATGTATTTATTCTTAAAAGCGCTGGGGAAATCGCTATACAAAGGGCTTGTTCAAGCGCTTTGGGATTTCCCATAACTTCCATTGAGCCAAAACGCTCAGAAAATGGTACATGTAACGCGTTTGCGATTTTAATAAAATCGAAATCACATGTGAACACTGTCATAGGAAATCATTACACAAGCGCTTTTACTGACTTAAACAAATCCACAAACGCTCATAGTGCAAACAAGCCCTGAATGTTCTTCCGAAAAATCAAAGCCAGAACCCAACAGCTGTAAGACAAAGTGCCACAACTCTTTTTTAAGTGTAAGGGATTTTTAATTATTTTTTAATCCATTATTAGTTTAGAGTTTACAGAACAAGATCTACCATGTCGGGAAAAATGCACACAAGCATGTTAGTTAGAGCAGGTCATGTTAATAAGGGTTTTTCATTTAAAGCGCAGTCAATCATTAAGAAAACAAGGACGCATTCAAGTAAAACATAAAATTAATGAAATGCCATCCAAGATAAATGTTACTAATGGCTTCCAACCTGCAGAGACTCAGCTCTGAACTAACACAGTATCCATAGCTCAGGAAGGTGTGGTGCATTCCCACTCATATTAAGCTGCTCTCACGGTTCCCCGGAATGTAGATTTGATGGTTTCGGCAAACACTGAAGAATGCCAGCACAGTGTGACCAAACTGCCACTTCCACGGAAGCAATTTCACAATAACACATTTACAGTGCATTTAGCACAGTATGGATATACTGTATAAATGTCAAAAATGGTGCAGTATATAACACTTAGTCACTAGGCCATATATATAATTAACTTTTCCTCTAGACACTTCTCGTAGGAAATCATTTTTCATCGTCTCTTTAAAATACATTTTCAGGGCTTTGCAATTGACAAAGTACCAACAAGTAGATAAAAAAGTAGTTTTAAAGGGGTTCTGTGGGGTGTAAAAATAAACAAAAAGGATCACTTACATGAGCGTCCGCAGAAAATTTTCCAGGGGGGGGGGGGGCGTAGCGCGCCGCGCCGAAAAATGGGTGTGGTCATGAACCAGAATGTGGGTGTGGTCGTGGGTGGAGACAAGTTTACATGAACTAAGCAATGGTGGGACATTAGATTAGGACAGTGGTGGCGAACCTTTTGGAGGTCGAGTGTCCAAACTGCAAAGTCACTTTACTATCACAAAGTGGCAACAGCAATTTAAACTAAATACAAACGTTTTAACTCATACATGAACATTATGGAAAATTAAGTTGAAAATAAACTGTGAAGATAAACAATTTCATCCATCGTACTCCTGAAAAAAATTATTCATTTTTTTAGAACCTCCCAGTTTCATTTTCTGTTTTAAAAAGCGGAAAAAGTAGGTTTAATGCTATTGTCTCATATGATGATGATTCAGCTTTTTCCATAGTCTCGCAATCATGTGACCCCCAACAAGACAAATTCAGCAATCATGAGGCCCATCCCCCCCCCCCCCCCCCCCCGTCAAGACAAATTCAGCAATCATGAGGCCCCCAACATGACCAACTCAGGAATCATGAGGCCCCCAACAAGACAAATTCAGCAATCATGAGGCCCCCAACAAGACAAATTCAGCAATCATGAGGCCCCCAACAAGACAAATTCAGCAATCTTGAGGCCCCCAACAAATCATGAGGCCCCCAACAAGACAAAGTCAGTAACCATAAGGCCCGCAACAAGACAAATTCAGCAGTCATGAGGCACATAAATAGACAGCTTTTCACATAAATAGGCAGAATGCCCCCTTAATATGTAGACACCTCTCACCTAGCAGCAGTTCCCCAAAATACACTCAATCTGACAGCAGTGGTTCCCCAAAAATAGGTAGCCCCAGGTCTATAGGTGTCCCCAGAATAGGTGGCCAGCGGTATAGATGTCCCCAGAACTGGTAGCCAGGGGTAGAGATGTCCCCAGAACAGGTAGCCAGGGGTATATGTGCCCAGTATATGTAGGCAGGGGTATATGTGCCCAGTATATGTAGGCAGGGGTATATGTGCCCAGTATATGTAGGCAGGGGTATATGTCCCAGTATATGTAGGCAGGGGTATATGTCCCAGTATATGTAGGCAGGTGTATATGTCCCAGTATATGTAGGCAGGGGTATATGTCCCAGTATATGTAGCCAGGGGGATATGTCCCAGTATATGTAGGCAGGGGTATATGTCCCAGTATATGTAGGCAGGGGTATATGTCCCAGTATATGTAGGCAGGGGTATATGTCCCAGTATATGTAGGCAGGGGTATATGTCCCAGTATATGTAGGCAGGGGTATATGTCCCAGTATATGTAGGCAGGTGTATATGTCCCAGTATATGTAGGCAGGGGTATATGTCCCAGTATATGTAGGCAGGGGTATATGTCCCAGTATATGTAGGCAGGGGTATATGTCCCAGTATATGTAGCCAGGGGGATATGTCCCCAGAAAAAGTGGCCATGTCTGCGTGCAGGAGGAGGGGAGCAGCGGAGAGAAGAGGGAGAGCTATGGGCACTCACCTTAGGGGGCTCTCCCTCCCTCTCTCGCTGTCCCCTCCGGAGTCCGGAATGAAGTGTGCAGCGGCTGGCAGCGGGCGGAACTTACCTCCTCTCGTCGCACGCGCCGGATGGATTAGCCGCTACTCTGGCCTGATCCAGACCAGAGTGCGGCACCAGAACTTCCGGCGCAGGAGCGAGAGGAGGTAAGTTCCGCCCGCTGCCAGCCGCTGCACAGTGCACACTTCATTCCGGAGGGGACAGCGAGGGAGAGAGAGCCCCCTAAGGTGAGGGAAGGGGGGGGAGACGTCCGCCCTTCCCCACTGTGCCCATAGCTCTCTCTCTTCTCTGCGCTGTTCCCTCCTGCTGGCTGCACGGGCACGCGGCCGGGGGGGGGGGGCAGCGGGCGGCCAGGCTCGGGCAGATGCCCGGTTTTGCCATATGTGCGGACGCCCATGATCACTTACCTGGGGCTTCTACCGGCCCCCTGCAGCTATTAAGTCCCACGCTGTCACTGAGCGTACATTTGAAATCGGCGCCGGTAGACTTGGGCGCAGGATACAGCGGTATATAGCTGATCCTGCTTCTGCACAAGTCCGGGCCGATTTAATTACTATTCCCCCTCCAGGCGGACATGGATAGTGGGGAATGAAATAATTCGGCTTCCAGCGATTGCTGGAGGCCGAATTATTATGTTTCTAAGCAACTTCGGCTCCGTCTTCTGACGGACCCGACGTTACTCACTGAGCGCTGCAATAGGAGTGATTCCTATTGTAGTCTATGGAGGCGCCAGCTGCGCCCAAATCTAGCAGCGCTGAAAAGCACTGCTCCGGTCACTGAAGCCTCCGTCGTTCTACGCCGCCGCCGGTGACCTGCTAATTATTTGTCTAACAACTAAACGAATAGTACTGCGTCCTTGCTCCCACGTGTCATCGGGAGCTTACTGCGCAGGCGCACCACAAGAAAACTTCGTAATGCACCTGCGCAGTAAGCTCCCGAGGACGCGCGCAAGAGCGAAGACACGCATCCGCAGTACTGATCATCTAGTTTGACAAATAATTAGCAGGTCACCGGTGGCGGCGAACGGCAGAGGTGACAGCGTGGGACTTAATAGCTGCGGGGGGCCGGTAGAAGCCCCAGGTAAGTGATGCTTTTTGTTTATTTTTACACCCCACAGAATCCCTTTAAGCCTCCAGCAAGAAGGACAATTCACAAAATAAGTACTTTTTGGTACTTTTACAATTGTAGAGTTCTGAAAAGAAGATGAATAATCATCTCCTGGGAGAAAACTCTGGAGAAAAAGTGAATTGTAGGCCTATATATACTCAATTAAAGTACTGCGGAAAATGTCTACACAATAGCTATATAAATACTAAATAATAATAATAATCTATTGTACTTCCTGACATTCATGAGATCCTTGTCTGCACAGAACCAAACAGAGGTTACAGTAACACTAAACAGCTCGGCAGGTTTCGCGTCAGGATGCTGATATAGTAGCAGTGGTGCAGCAGTAGGGGGTGCAGAGGTTGCGACCACACCAGGGCCCTTGGGCCAGAGGGTGTCTCTCTCTAGCACAATATTAGCCTTCTATTGGTCCTGTGCTGGTAATAATCACTTCTATAGATGCTTTGAATAGTAGTAATCCTTAACAAACGCTTCCCCATCCCCTCCTTCCACCTCTGATGCTGGAGCTGTCCGTGGCAGGTATTAGCGCGCCGTATCAATTATATGTTTAGAGTGCTTGGAGGGGCCCAATGTAAAACTCACACTAGGGCCCATGGCTCATTAGCTACACCACTGTATAGTACACAGAAGGTCACAGCACCACTTAATAAAGATCCTTTATTGCACAACCCAGTCAGATTATAATTAGCATTAGGAACATAAAACAACACACTGATGTGATGTAGCAAGCAGTGGGAGCGGAGCAGGCATGTGTGCTTCTGCTGAGGCTGTGTCACTCTGGTATGTTGTTTAATGTTATTATCAGTCCACAATCAAGTCAGCACCATCCAGTAGTAATAACAAGCTCTTTATTAATTCCAATAAACAGACATCATGTTCATCTGTTACAGTGACAGCTTCACTGTTTTGGTCAGACAGACCTTTCTCAAGCCAAGCAGTTCAACATCACTAAAGCATCGTACACACACTGTACTACAGGGAACGCTGGGCGGGAGTTCCAGCGACAGTACAGCGTGTGTACGACCCGTCGTTCCCTGTAGTACAGCGTGTGTACGAGCCTATATACACACTGAACTGTTTCCTTTAAATAGCATGGCGTCCCAGAAGGGACCAATCAGACTGGTCAGGCCGAGAATGCGCATTAAGACACGGACTCCCTGAGTTACTGGGAGCCCTTACGGAGCAGGCCGAAGGGACCTGGAGGAAGCGCCCCAGGTATGTATGATTTTTTTAATCATTTAATCTCAGGTTCCCTTTAACCACTTAAAGTGAATGGGAACCGCATTTTAAAAAAATTAAGCAAATACCTAAGGAGGGGGAAGGCTCTGGGTCGTATAGAGCCTTCCGTTTCCTCTCTCGGTGCCCTCTATCCTGTGCTGGCTCCCCCCCGTTTCAGTCCCCCGCCGAAAGGGTATTTGGAAGTCTTCGGGAGCCGTGTCCTCCCAAAGACGTGCGGCTCCATACTGTACAGGCGTGAGCGTGCAAGAGAGCGTGCTTGCGCGGGTGCATCACAGGGCCACCCTTCTTCAGGAGCACTCGGGCTCCCTGAAGACCTCTGAAGCCTCCTTCAGCCGGGTAAAGCAGTATTTGACTAATTTAGTCAAATACTGCTACCGGGCGAGCCAGCACTGGAACGAGGGGACCAGGAGAGGAGCCGGAAGGCTCTATAGGACCCAGAGCCTTCCCTCTCCTTGGGTAAGTATCTGTCTCATTTTTTGCAATGTGGTTCCCATTCACTTTAAAGAAACCCAGAGATGAGGAAAGGGGCATTTTTTATTTACCCGGGGCTTCCTCCAGACCCATAAGCATGGATGCGTCCCTCGCCGTCCTCCTGCTGTCCTCCATTAACCTCCCTGCCGGTTATCCCGAGCTCAGCTCGGGGTAACCTGCCGCGGAGGATTCCTCAGGCCCTGCTGGGCCGATTTGCATAATTTTTTTTTTGTTACACGCAGCTAGCACTTTGCTAGCTGCGTGTAACTTACGATCGCCGCCGCTCCCCGCCGATTCGCCGCAACCCGCCGCGACAGAGGGTGTCCCCCCCCCCGAGACCCGTGCGCTGCCTGGCCAATCAGTGCCAGGCAGCGTCGAGGGGTGGTTCGGGACTCCCTCTGACGTCACGACGTCGATGACGTCGGTGACGTCATCGCGCCCGTCGCCATGGCGACGGGGGAAGCCCTCCTGGAAATCCCGTTCAGAACGGGATTTCCGGATGGGTATATGCGCCGGCGGCGATCGGCGCATTCGGGGGGACGCCGCAGGGAGGGGGGAAGCATGTAGCTAGCGCTAGGCTAGCTACATGCTAAAAAAAAAAAATAATGCGAAAAAACACCCTCCCTGCCGTGCGCAGCATTTTTTTATAACGGCAGGGAGGTTAAGCCACAATTTTCTCCGGTATGCAGCTCAGTGACTTCAGCAGGGGGCCTTCTGTGCATTGGCGGACCAGCCGACGTCAGTCAGACAGAGCCATACAATTGAGCACACCAATGAATCCCTTCCTTTTCTGCACCCCAACAGAGCTTTCTGTTGGTGAGCTCTGATTGCTGCTGCAGCGTGTTGTTGTTTTTTAATTAATTGATTTGTCTTTTTTTTTTAATAATTTTTTTTTGTATCTTTTCTCAAATAGATCATCAGGGAGGTCTGTTTGGCTGATATTGTGATAAACCCCTCCCACCGCGTGATGTCATAACTATGGTCCTGACAGCTTGCTGTCTGTGAACCTCGTTGCATTGTGGGAAATAATGTATTTTTCCAACTGCCAAGCAAGCACTATCTCCTTATGGGTATATAACTCTCAGTAATGAACATTCCATACAGATCACCTGGCAGTAAGATGTCACCACCTGCGATAAATTTTATAATGTAAATAAGGGAGAGGAAATATTTTGCAAAGGCCAATCACTAACTAAATACATTTTTATTTGTTACATTATTTTCACTACAGTTCCTCTTTAAATTTCTGTTCTGCTAAACAACAATAAAAGAAAAACCATGAATGACTATCTGTACTTTGAAAAACTCCCATTTACCCCCGAGATAGCATTACTGAACCTACTTTCTGTAAAAAAGGCACCTTAATGATCATTGCCAAACTTTTAATTGCTAGGAACTGGAAAAGCTCCTCTGTACCTACCTTGCTGCAAGTATTTACAGAACGTAATGTTATCTGTAGACTGGGTGATTGATATCATAGTGCCCATGACCGAACAGAGGCATTTGTTATGAAGTGGGCAGTTTGGTACGAGTACAGAGAGTCAGATGAGACAAAGGCTGTTACAGCCTTACGGGGCCCATACACCTAACGATTTTCCCGCCGATATACAGCAGATTCGATTACTGTGATCGAATCTGCTGTGAAATCGTTGCGCAAATGCTGACAGAACGATCGATTTCCATCCGAAACCAATAGTTTCCATCAATCCGTCCGTGCGGAAGATTTTTCTCAATCGCCGGCAGGTCGGGAGTGCGTCGATAGCGGCGTTCGAATGCCCGACAACCGACGCTAGCTGCAATACATTACCTGATCCGGCCGGCGCGTATCCCCGCTTTTACCACTGTCTTCTTCTCCGCGCTGGGCTCCGAGTCCGGCTGGCTTCACTGTTCTTCCTTTCCCGGCAGGAAGTTTAAACAGTAGAGCGCCCTCTACTGTTCCCCCGGACAGGAAGTTCAGTGAAGCCAGCCGGACTCGGAGCCCAGCGCGGAGAAGAAGACAGCGGTGACAGAGGGGATACGCGCCGGCCTGATCAGGTAATGTATGCAGGGGGGGCGCCGGCCGGAGCAGGTAATGTATGCGGGCGGGGGCAGAGGCCGGATCAGGTAATGTATGCAGGGGGGCGCCGGCTGGATCAGGTAATGTATGCAGGGGGGGGGCGCCGGCCGGATCAGGTAATGTATGCGGGGGCCCGGGGGGCAGAGGCAGCAGCGGCAGCTCCACAAATTGTGATTGGTTTCATGCTGAAATCGATTCACAATCTGTTTGCAGTAAAGGCAGCCATACGATCCCTCTCTGATCAGATTCGATCAGAGAGGGATCTATCTGTTGGTCGATCTGATGGCAAATCGACCAGTGTATGGCCACCTTTAGGCTCCCTGCACACTGCATGCGATTCAGTTTCCGATTCTGATTTTTAATCAGTTTTTACATCCGATTCCGATTTTTAATCGTTACTGCATGCTGCGTTTCTTCCTCCGTTTTTCTGTTGATTGTATTCAGGGAAATTGGAATTGCAAATCGGAAACGGAATCACAAAACAGATTTGCAGTGTGCAAGGAGCCTTATGGTGCCCCTACATGGTACAATTTTTGCATCTTTTTCATTAGATAATTTCGTTAGATCGAATATAAAGATTTTTCCAACATGCCTGATCGGATTTTTATCGAAAAAACTGGATAATTGTTCATTTTCTTGATTAAAAAAAAGATTCTTTTCAACTTTTATTCAATTTGATTGTTTTGGTCGAATAAATGTGAAAATCAAACATTTTTATTGTACCGTCCGTATGGGCACTGTAAGATTGTATAACTATAAAGCTTTGTATCTTGCTATAATTTTTCATTTTTTTTTCGGTTAGATAATTTAGTTCGATTGTTCCGTTAGATTGAATATAGAAATTTTTCCAACACATCCGATCTGATTTTTATCGAAAAAATGGGATAATCGTTCATTTTTCTTGATCAAAAAAACAATATTTTCAACTTTCATTCCTTTCTATATTTCTCTTGTTTCTTGTCTATTCTTTTCTATTCTCTAGATATTCATTTTCATGCTATCACTTCCACTCTTGTGGTTGGGGTTTCAAATTCTCAGACAATTGTCTCAATTCACTAAGGTCAGTTCGTTTTCTCTTAGGTGATAATTTTTCATCTTCAATTTTAAATAACTTTCCAGCACTTTTCAACTTAAAAAGTACCACAAAGTAGGTGAAAAAGTACTATCAAAATTATTTTGAGTATTTTCTTGCTTGCTGGTGGCTTAACAGGCATTTTATTGACAAGTTTAAAAACATCATCTAGGAGAAAACACAGGAGAAAAAGTGAATTGCATATGGGCCTTGTTATTTTACACTTTTCTTCCAAATCCGCATGAGGTAGAGGTTTGGTAATTTACCAAACAAACATGCTTCAATCAATTAAGCCCTGGTTGGTAAGTCTTACTTACTAGCTGTGGAGCAGATCAGCAGTCAGGCAGGAAGCTGTGTGTATAAGTCAGTGTTTTTTTGTCCAGTGCATCCTCGACATCCCTTTAGATGTGCTGCAGCCAACAGGCGGAGCTCTTCAGTATAAGAGTATACAGATTTTCACACTTAAAGGGATGCAGAGAAGCCTCATAAAATGTCTCCTTTCCTTGCTCTGCCAGAGTGAAGTCCCGCCTTCCAGTTGTCAGACCAAATCTGTAGAGAAGCAGGACTGTGTGGCTCTCCTTATTGGCTGTCTGTCAATGCCGCACAGAGAGCATGGCGAGAGTGAGTTATTGGCTACTAAGAGCTGGAGAAAAATACCGAACACCTTAGCCTGATTTACCGAATGTGTTCATCTTTGTGGATTGCAATTTCTTGACATTTCTTGAGGTATTTACCACACAAGTCGGTAATTTACCTCACTAGTCGGTAATTATTTCAGCCCGCGGGGATTTTTCACCTTATGGACGAGAGGAATTTTCACCTGTCAGTGCTTCTCCCTTTCATTCCCCAATAACTTTATCACTACTTATCACAGATCTATATCTTGTTTTTTCCGTCACCAATTAGGCTTTCTTTGAGTGGTAAATTATGCTAAGAATTATTTTATTCTAAATGCGTTATAATAGGAATAATGAGAAAAAAATTAAAAAAAATGCATTATTTTTCCGTTTTCAGCCATTACAGTTTTAAAATAATTAATGCTACCATAATTAAAATCCACACATTTTATTTGGCCATTTGTCCCGGTTATTGCAACATTAAAATTATACCCCTAGTGTAATGAATGATGACAATATTTTATTTGGAAATAAAGGTGCATTTTTTCAGTTTTACATCCATCACTAATTTTTAGCCCATTATTTATTAATTATATGTCCTCTTGACATAAATAATCATTTATTTTTTCCCCCAAAGTAAGTAGGTGTGTTTTACTATTTGGCCACAAGATGTCCCTACTGAGCAAAAATCCCATTAGCGTACAATGTACGTTAATTGGGATACAATGTATCACTACATTGTAACCAGGGAAGTGACGGCAGGGAGATTGTGAATGTAAACATTGTTTCCATTCATAAATGTAACGATCGGGCGGCGGGAAAAAGCGGAAATCGCGACGGGAGATTTACAGAATAAACACTGTTTTTGAACAAAAACAGTGTTTATTCACAGCGGACATGCTCGGATTGGCACAGGGGACTTTTGTCCCCTGCAGCCAATCCCCCCTGCTAGCAGCAGCAGCGCGATTGCGGGCATCTGCCCGCATGATCGTGTGCAAACCCCCCAAACTGCAGGGACGTGACTAGCTCACTAAGCTCATGTCCGCGTGGCTAAAATGGTTAATTTTCTGTGCGGCAATAGGTTTAGTGAATTGGAATTTGGGAAAGTGATCAGAAAAATCAGCTGTTTTCAGCATTACCAAATGTGGTAATGCTTACCGAATTGAGGAAATTGAGTGCAAGCATTAGCGAGGCACCTAACAGCAGAGGCGGGACAAAGTCCTCCAGCACCCAAGGCTGAGACACCAAAGTGCGCCCCTCCATCCCTGCCACCCCAACCTTCACACACTGATTGCTATTAAAGTAAGAGGTGCCACAGGGCCCACAACCTCCCCAACAGTTATCTGGCTTGCAGTCACTGCTATGTATCTCCTTTTCTTATTTCTTTCTGCTTCAAACACAATTAGGAATGACAGCTGAATGAATTGTGCGCCCCCTCCTACACTGCGCCCTGAGGCTGGAGCCTCTCCAGCCTATGCCTCGGCCCGGCCCTGCCTAACAGTATATATGAGCACATCCCTAGGCTATGAGCATATCCCTTGTTCTTAGGGCTGGTCCTTTAGCTTTCAATATACTCTGCCTGTTTAAATTGCACTTCTCAGATTAATGACAATTTGTTGTGTTCTTGATGCATGTTTGATTGCGTCTGTAAGGGTCTTTGTATTTTTGATATGCTTTAATAAAAAGTTTTATTACAAAGAACAAAAAAAAAGCCATGGAGTGTTTTATCCCAGTACACAGACAGGTGGTAGATACCTTACAAACGGAGCTCTGTATCACACAGTGTGCTATCTGGAAAAGGCTGCATATGTCCTGGAATGACCTCACTCATAAAGCCATTAATTCTTCCGTTCTGATAGTGACTGTAACATGAGCGCTGACATCTGTATAGAACAAACAAAACTGCCATTTCCATTTACTTGTCTCCAAGCCATTTTCCAGAGAAAGGCTGGAGGGGGCAAAAGAAGCACCTTTGTTTTATAGAATATGATAAGCCAGCCGGGAGTCCTTCCTGTTACCTTCCCTGAGGTTCAGTGTGATACGCTGTGATATCCCTGCTAGTGTTACATGCCTCACGCTGCCTGCTGTACCCGCCATCT
Organism: Hyperolius riggenbachi; assembly: GCF_040937935.1. NCBI lineage: Eukaryota > Metazoa > Chordata > Amphibia > Anura > Hyperoliidae > Hyperolius > Hyperolius riggenbachi. The sequence continues at coordinate 106,293,421 of NC_090649.1, forward strand.
GACAGCTCTGATAAATGAGCCAGACAAGACAGTACCTGGGAAACAGAGGGTGTTCTCTGCCTGATCTATGACGATCCCCCATAATATATGTGTGTCATAATACTCTCTGGAGCTTTCACCTGTGCTTGTCGTCAGGCATTTCTCTGGAATAGAAGGTACACATATCACCCCTGGGCATACAGACGTATTTCCATGAGCCTCAGAGCTCTGATTTTTCCTGATTGGGAGTGGTGGAAACTTCTGATCATTGTTTTGCAAGATTGTATAGTGTGTGGTAGTTGGTCAGTTTCGTAATGTATAGACTGAAGCAATTTTTTCTAAGTTTTCAATCACTTTTTTTCATAATTGGGGAAAAATTTAACACACATTTATGGTACATTGGTCAGATTTTTCAGATGTTACAATCAATCAGAAAAAGTGACTGTAAATCTTGAAATGAAAAGAAATGTAAAAAATTGTATGGTGTGTGGCCACCTTAAAAATAGCGGGCAGGGTAAGTGTATTGTAAAATATCTGTAACAGTAGATTAACAATATTTTAATTAATGGCATCACCCAGGGACCGATCCATCAGATTATATTCATCACATTGTGTTGCTGTGGAAAAATGTAAACGTATTTTGGCAATCACCTTGTAATAATAAATAGTGATTAGCTGTCGACACTAATGTGTGTGACATGCGCTGAGGTCATTAACGTGTAATTAATTCCCGTTTGCACGCAGATTCATCGTAAATGGTATGCAGCTTAGAATAGGGACAATTATATAGATGGAACCTCTGCACACTATCAATTGTGTGTGCTAGGACAATATAGACATGCATAAAAGAAGAGAACCATGTCCTTTTAGATACAGCACCACACAAGTAATATATTCCAAATGTAACAATTTATTATATTATAATGACAATCACTATAGAACATGTTAAAATCAATTAAAATATATCATGCTGCCTGTAATGATCAATCAAATATACCATACATCAATCAATGAATAAAGAGCGCACCATCATATGATAAGTACAGTAGTGTATTATACTCTGAGGTGCTCAATACAGAGCTACCCCAGGTAATTGAACCCGGGTTCAGTGTTTATGCCTAAACAGTGAAGAAAAACCTGTAAGGAAGAAAAGTGAACACACAGTGCAAATATAACCATCAATATGATGCAAAACAACCAAAGGATGCAATATGATCAATGTGTCTAACACTAACAATAGTGCAAATATCAGTGATATGGCTCAAGGCTGTGACTATGATACCGTATGCTGTGTGGCTGAACAAAGTATAGAAGGCAAAAATACTTAGCCGGATGGGCGCAATGACAGGCAGCAGAGGGAAGAGAAGGCCCCAGGCGGATGTCTCCACCGGTTCCGCGGCAACCGACGCCGCTTTATCAAGAGAGAGGGGGACTCCTGTAGCCATAATGGCGACGAACGCCAAGTTAAATAGTGAGCAGAGCGGTGTCACGTGATTGCGCGACGTACGCGCATCACGCGCGCCGCTCAACCAATAGATGCTAGGTAGGCGGGGCAGAGGGCGGAAGAGCAGAGGACGCTACGCTGGAGCGCAAACCAGGAAGTAAGTATGACGTGAATGGTCACACATCAACCATTGTGTAACAATACAAGGCAGCGCTATCCAATAACAGTTAAAACCGGCGGTGTCACGTGGTCGCATGACGTGCGCGCACCACGCGCACCGCTCAGCCAATGGGGGTTGAACAGGCAGGACAGAGGGCAGAAGAGTACAATAGACTCCACGCTGGAGCGCAAATAGGAAGTAGGTATGACATGAGCCAGTCACTCGGCACACAGCACACCACAGGGCAGTGCCATCAAGCGACAGCGCATAAATAAAGCCATATCATCAATCCCTGCATAAATAAAGCCATATCACCAATCCCTGCACGTATAGAACCCTATCTAGTGACACATATACAGTGACATTATACAATAATATGATATATGATGATCTATAGAATAAACATAGCATCAATAGTCACCTAAAAAAGGGGGCAAAATTCAAACCACTAAATCATAGTAAATCGCAAGGTTAGGGTCCTGATAGGCCCATATATAGTCCACAAGTTCACGCAAAGTTCGTAATATGCCCCCACAAGTTCTAAATGGGGCACAAAAAACTATCTTGAGCATGATCATATTCAGTCCATGATGTCCATGCAGCATCATAGTAATTCCCAATGTACAAAAAAATTTTTTAAAGACGACAATTCAATCCTCAAACCAGGGTCCACAAAGAAAGCGAAGAGGGGGGGGGGGGGGCCACAAGAGCCACCACCAGCACAGTTGGAGACAGTGACACATCCATCAGAGCAAATGAGTCCATAGTCCAAATGTGATAAATTGGTGATGATACAATAATGGAAGTCCCAGGCATAATTAAAAGTCCAAGGTTGCCAGATCAGCACAGTAGTCCAATAAGGGTCCATTTGCATTACACAACGTCGTAACATCATGATATTATTAATGATATGAGTGTATATTGACACAATTGTGTCCATCAAAGTCCCATCTGAAAAACAAATAGAACAAACATAAGCTACCATATCAGATACATTAGAGGAAGCCAGTGAAATCGATCTCCTCATTCAACCCACATGGAGCCTTGGTATTTAGTACATAAATCCATCTTGCCTCTTTTTGTAACAATTGCTTAACTACATCACCTCCTCTAACTGTGGACTTGACCTGCTCTAAGCCGTAGACTTGAATACCTGAATAGCTCCCTGCATGTGCATGTAAGAAGTGAGCGGCCACAGACGTCAGAGTCTTACCCTCTTTGAAATCCCTCTCGGCCAGTCTAATCTTAGACAGATGTTGCTGGATCCTCTTTTTCAGAGCATTCTTCGTCTGGCCAACATACATCATGGGGCAGCTACATTTCAAAACATATATCACACCTTGAGTTCTGCAATTAACATATTGTTTAATTCTAAACTGGTTAGATTGAGATGAGTCCATAATGTAAGTTTGTCTATTCATAAATGGGCAGATGTTACAGGAACCACATGGGAAACTTCCACATATCCGACTCCCCTGTGTGTGACCAGTCACTGTGCTTAAATGGCTAGAACAAAGTGTATCCTTTAACGTTGGACATTTTTTGGCCGTAATCGATGGATGTGGGGTAATACATTTAGCTAGATCTGGGTCTGCCTGTAAAATAGGCCATGCACTATGCAGTGCCTGGTATATGTCCTGCCAGCCATTATTATATACTGTACTTAGTCTCACCAAATTAGATTGTGGTCTGGGTCTGCTGTTGATCAGTTCTGTACGACTTCTTGATTTTGCGGTGTAATAAGCTCTCTTGATCACTTTATTTGGATATCCCCGGTCCCGAAAACGATTCCGAAGATCGTTAGCTTGTCTGGAAAAATCATCATCGTTAGAGCACAGTCTACGTAATCTTAAAAATTGGCTAACCGGAATATTATCTTTCAATGAGCGGTTATGCGCACTTTGATAATGAAGAAAACTATTTACAGCTGTAGGCTTACGGTATAAATCTGTTGAAACAGACCCATCTTCTTTGATTCTTACTGTCACATCCAAAAATTCTATTTGGGACTGGGATGTCTGCATAGTGAGAAAGATATTCATATTGTTATTGTTCAGTTCTGTGATAAATTGTCTACATCTATCCTCTGGACCATGCCACATGATAAGCAGATCATCTATGTAGCGAAACCAACCCAAAATATAGGGATGGTACGCCACATAGTGATCACTGAACACGACCTCACGTTCCCAATATCCCAAAAATAGGTTAGCTATGGCCGGTGCACATTTCGCACCCATAGCCACGCCACATACCTGTTTATAAAATTTTCCGTTGAAAATGAAGTAATTGTGACTCAAGACGAAGTTCAACAGCTGTAATAGGAATGCATGAAGGTCAGTACTTGTATATTCTTCCATGTTTAAAAAGTACTTAACAGATTGCAATGCCCAATGATGAGAGATGTTAGTATATAAAGATTCAACATCGCAGGTCACTAACCAGGTTCCCAAGGGTAGTTCAATGTTATCCAGGATCCGGAGTAAGTCCATGCTATCACGGAGATATGAGTCTAATGATGTAACATGTTTCTGCAAAAAAAAGTCAATGAATGAACAAGCCGGGGCTGTCAAACTATTAATACCCGCCACTATGGGTCTCCCTGGAGGATTTTCAACAGTTTTATGAACTTTGGGCAACATATAGAATGTAGGCACAGTAGGGGCTTTAGGAAACAAGAATTCAAATTCCTTCTGAGAAATCACACCACCCTGCTTGGCATCCAGTAACAGTAATTCTAGTTGAACTGCATAGTATTTTGTAGGGTCGCCCGGTAATACCACATAATTGTTACAGTTCTGTAGTTGTCTATAGGCCTCTCTTAAATACATTTCCCTGGGCCAAAGAACAATGTTCCCACCTTTGTCTGCTTCTTTGATGATAAACTCAGTATTTGATTTTAAGGTATTAATAGCTGTTTTTTCATTTTGGGTGAGGTTCAATTTATGCCGGGGCCGTGGTACCATCTGTACAATCGATTTAAGCATCACTTCAAAAAATATCCTGATAGCTGGAAAATTACCAAAGCATGGCAAAAATTTAGAAGGATTTCTGAATAAACGAGATCTTTGACTCACCATATCCTGATTGTCCATAGATTCATTTAAAAGCTCCACAAGATCATTAAGTGCCTGACGATCAGCTTCATTTAGATTGCCCTCCATAGGTGTGGCGGATTCAAAGTGTTTTTTGAATGACAATTTTCTGCAAAATAAATATAAGTCTTTAACCAATTCAAATTTGTCCAAGGTCTTTGTTGGTGAAAAAGAAAGACCCTTCTGTAAAACCATATTTTCATAGGGTGACAGTACATACTCCGTGAGGTTGATGACATTTAATTTGTGGGGCTGGTCTGTTCCCTGTGTCTCCTGCGTTTGGGATTGCGGGGAGAATCCAGTAAGGATCTCAGATCTCTTATGTTTCTGGCCGCCCCGTCGAGTTCGCCTTCTTCTGTGTCGCTGGATAAAAAATCACTATGTGAGTCTGAAGCATCAACTGAGAGTGAACTATATTGGCCCTGAATAGGTCTGGGTTTAGGGTCCCCCCCATTTCCACCTCGGGGTACTGGGTGTTCACCCCTTGGTTTTTGCTTGGGCCTACGATCTAATCCGTCTAATTAGAATAGGGACACACAAATTAACTTCCTGTCAATTCTGACCCAATCACAGCATACAAGCAGCACTTAATTTGCATGCTAGCTAGAATTATTAGCATGTCTTTGGTTATTCCCACTGAGTGCTTTCATTTGTTCAGTTTGTTGAGGTTCAGGTACTGACAAAATATATTATACAACCGTTACGAAACTCTGTACTCTATACAGTGCTGCAGAAGATGTCAGTGCTATATAAATACATAATAATAATAATATGGTAGGACATCAGACTATTACTATGGTATGATTAGATTGTGAGTTCCTCTGAGGACAGTCAGTAAAGGGGGACATACGAAAAAGGGGGATGCATGAGGGGAGGGGGATAAAGAGGTAGAGGCATAAGACAGAGAGCCTGGTGGGAGAGGAGAAATGGCAGGAAGAACTCTCATCAGGATTGAAGACATCACCAGTGCTGTTTGGTAGGGATATGCTGTTAAAAAAAGCTACTGAAATCCGAAAAGGAAAGGGTCATAGGGGAAGACAACAGGGTGGGAGGGGGAGCTGGGAAGAGATAAGAATACCTGCAATCAAGCTGTTAAAAAAAGCTACTGAAATCCGAAAAGGAAAGGGTCATAGGGGAAGACAACAGGGTGGGAGGGGGAGCTGGGAAGAGATAAGAATACCTGCAATCAAGCTTTTCTAAATTGCCTGGAGCTTGCTTCTCTGCTCACTAAGGGCCCTTTCACACCAGAGGGCTTTTTTCGGCATTTTAACGCGTCGCCACGGCCGAAGTTGGCGTATTCCTAGGTAAAATGAAAGTCTGCCAGGAGCTTTTTTAGGGCTGACCAAGGCGTACTAATGTATTGGCGTTAAACGCCTTAAAACCGCCAGCAGCCAAAACGCAGCGTTTTAGCCTTTTACCGCTGCCTGTAGTGTGAAAGAGCCCTAAGAGAAGCAAGCTGTCAGCATCTGAATCACTGGCTTCTGCAACAGCAGACTGCCCTGCATTATTGATTAATTACTCTGATCAGGATAATCAATGGTCCAGGGCATTCTGGTATTACAGCAGCCAGTGCACATGGCTACTAATGACAGGCAACTTCTGAAGAACTAAACACATTCAGTCACCCCTCCCTGCTAATGTCCCAACTGCAGCACAGCAATAATTCTCTCTACTCACCCTGCTGTTCTGCACATTCACTCACTGCAGGCTGTGTGTAGAGAGCAACGAAACACATTGGCCATGGGCCAGGAAGGGGTGCTACATCTAGTGCAGGAAGTAGTACAGTCCCCTGCACTGCCTGCTGCTATTTTCCTGAATGTTGCCCAAACTATGGTGAAAGGGTGGAAGAGCACAGTGGTTGAGCTCCAACCTCATCCCATCACAATGCAAAAAACCCTCACTCATATGACCCCCGCTCAGTGACGTACTCCCTGCTAGGCAGGAAGTACATCACTGGGATTCCTGTCGGCCCATGCATGCACGCCAGAACGCATTGCGCTCCATCATTTACACTACGTATGAAACCCATAGGCTTCCCCCTCTGCTGCTCTTGCATCGGCCGGAATACTTCAGGGCTACAATAAGTGTGAAAGTCTCCATAGACTTTCATTGCTTTTGCAGCCCCTTGCGGTAAAATAACGCAGAGAGTTAATGCCCATTTCTGATACTGTGAAAATTCTGATTTCTGCCAATGCCAATTTCCATTTTTCTGATTTCCGATTTTCAAGGAGTATTTTATTAGTCACTTTTTTGCATCAGAGAATGCAAAAAATAAAAAATAGAAAATTTGAAAAAATGGAAATCGGAAAAAAAGAAATCATAAAAATGGAAAATCAGTCTTGTTATTGGTCTAAAATTACCGCGGTGATCCAATTTTTGCAGAAAATTTTACATTCTCTGATTGGTCCAATGTTTCCAAGTCCTGTGATGGCCTAAATGTACCGAGTTGCGGCAAACCAGATTTCCGCAGAATTCTGATTTCCATTTTCCAAATTCCGGTCGGAAATGCCAATTTTTGATGGAATTTTTGGAAATTTCCATTCCGATTAATCCAAATGAGCATTCTCTACCTGCAATGGTACACATTTCAGTTTATTCCGGCCTAAAAATTGTTTTCTGAACTTGGTTGATTACAAATATACATTTTAGAAATGAAACGTTTGTACTGGACAGGAACCTGTATAATCGTTTACTGAAGAAGAGTCATTATTTAGAAAGTGACATTTAAAGCAGATAAACAAGGTTTCCTTTGTGTATCTATGTGTCTGTGAGGCATAGCGTCTCATCTCACAACATGACAATACCGCTTAAGTGTAGATCATTTCTGAACCAGACAGTCTTGACAGTGTCTAGGACTATAATAGCACTGAACAAAAAGCCGGTGCGTTCTGTTACGCTCCTCTAATAGCTGATGACATTTTGTCTGAAGATCACACAAACGCCGCTATTTTTAGAGCTGTGAGCACCTGCATGGCTGATGTATGTGCCATACAGGAGACATCTGCTAGGAAACCAAATTCCCTTTATTCACAGGTAAAATGGCTCTGGCCAGACCATAAACATCACCAGGATGGCACGGCAACCACAGAGGAGTGAAAAGGTTACCGGTGGTCACTGTGATGTAAACGTAAATAGTCGATGATTAATGAGTCTACTATAATGAAAGAGATGTACATAACACCGGAAAATAAATTATTTTCATCTATTTATTTATTTAATTAGATTGTAACAGATGTCCTCTCTGTTCTCTAAAAGGGGCTATCAAAGGTGCAATGTTGGCCATACATCTAGTAATATTGCGGCCCGATTGATTTCAAGCCGAAATCATGCATGCTGGAAAATCTTGGTCCGACGTGGTCGTCAGGTATGCGGCGGTAACAGCGTGCAAGACATGACCACCAACAACCCAACAGCTGTCCCTTCAAATGTAAATATCCCCCTCCCCAGGGCCCATGCATTGTAATCTCACCTGCTCCAGCTGCAGTAGCTCCCAGTCTGATCCGTTGTCTCCCCCAAGTGACACCAGGTGCGTGCAATGTCACACACATGTTCTATCCCTGCCTTCATGTGGTGGAGCATGGTGTGATGGTGGCGCTATGGGGAGATAGCGGGGGGAACCAGGAACAGCAGCTAGAGCAGGTGAAATTACAATGCTTGGGCACTGGGGAGAGGGTACCTTTGGTGGGGCAGAGGTGACCAGGTGGCGGATGCTGTGTCACAAGGCTTATATCTGAGTGATTTCATGCTGAAATTGATCGGTAATCTGTCTGCATTGTATGGGCAGCCAACAGATCTCTCTTCGATCAGATCTGATCACAGAGAAGTCGGCCTGCGATGTATGGGCATGGGGTTCCACAACAACATTTTAATGAGGCCCCCAGGCCAAAGTGGGCTTAAACTATAATTACAGACCATGGGGCACTCCAGCAACACATTAACGATGTTCCCCTTCAAGATTTATACCTTCCTTGTGGGGGGCCCCACAGCCTGGAGGTCCATCTACTCGTGTCATATAACAAGTCTGGGCAACATGACTCCCTACACAATGTGTGGACTTCACAACACCAGCCATGGGGGGTCCTGTATCAGTAAGAGGAAGGGGTGAGGGTGTTTCAGTCCCCTCTCCTCACAGCATTGGGCCTCCTTGCGACTGCAGAGAAGGTTCCCCAGTAGTTGCACCTCTGGCATTTAATCCCCACACTGAGGCAGCTGCCCCCAGAGATGCAGAAATGAAAGGCCTAGAAGACAGATATGTTGGGCAGTAGGTCTCCCTAATGTGCTGTTAGAAATACCAACCCCTTTCCTGCAGAGTTTTATCATCAGTGAGGTCACTTCCTGGCCTGCAGGTGAATTCCCCCCGTCCCCCCTGTACCCCCGGCCCCGTTTGCATTTGGCACTGGCACCCACTCCCTTCTGTGGTCTAGGGCCTAGTATGAGTTCAGGGATCATGCTGCTATTTCCTTTGAGAAACTGTCCCACCTCACTTTTATGACAATGCCTGATGGCAAGCAGCAGAAGTCAAATCTGCTACATCGCCCAGGGCCTCATCTTGCATTATGCATTAATCCATGTCTGGGAGGCGGGATTTTATGGGGATGGAGAGCAGTCAGTAAGAACCTTGCCAACCAGCCTAACTTTTAACCACACCAAAAAGAGAAAATATGGGTTTGCTCCTTGTTTAAAGGTAATGGGTGACCAAAGTTCTATTACAGTTGAGGCTCTGGTTGCCTCCTCATAAAACCTAAATAAAAGGAATAATGGAGGAATCTGTATAAAACGAATCTTTTCCCACAGTCACCCAGCGCAACATTTACAGCATCATTTACCGTACATACTTTATGACATGTTTTATGCTAGTGGAGTAAACTTTGGCTGCAAACAATAGTAAGCCAAAAACATAACAACGAGAAGCAATAAATATTTCTAGTTTCCATGGCAATGGAATGCGGTGAAATAGTTTACCTTAAAATAATTGTGGTTTGTAACAGCTAAGTATTTCCGTGGCTCACCTTGTGCTGCTGCCTCAGGGACCATGCTAACAGGCTTCATTTTCCACACACACATGTCTACATGCTGTCTTGTCTGCATGACTACCTCTGCATCTATCCATCAGTGGTCAGAGGACATGTCACAAGGCATGACCATGGGCGTCCGCACATATGGCAAAACCGGGCATCTGCCCGAGCCTGGCCGCCCGCTGCCCCCCCCTGGCCGCGTGCCCGTGCAGCCAGCAGGAGGGGAACACGCAGAGAAGAGAGAGAGCGCTATGGGCACAGTGGGGAAGGGCGGACGTCTCCCCCCCCTTCCCTCACCTTAGGGGTCTCTCTCTCCCTCGCTGTCCCCTCCGGAATGAAGTGTGCAGCGGCTGGCAGCGGTGGGCGGAACTTACCTCCTCTCGCTCCTGCGCCGGAAGTTCTGGTGCCGCACTCTGGTCTGGATCAGGCCAGAGTAGCGGCTAATCCATCCGGCGCGTGCGACGAGAGGAGGTAAGTTCCGCCCACCGCTGCCAGCCGCTGCACACTTCATTCCGGACTCCGGAGGGGAGAGCGAGAGAGGGAGGGAGAGCCCCCTAAGGTGAGTGCCCATAGCTCTCCCTCTTCTCTCCGCTGCTCCCCTCCTCCTGCACACATGGCCACTTTTTCTGGGGACATATCCCCCTGGCTACATATACCGGGACATATACCCCTGCCTACATATACTGGGACATATACCCCTGCCTACATATACTGGGACATATACCCCTGCCTACATATACTGTCTGGGACATATACCCCTGCCTACATATACTGTCTGGGACATATACCCCTGCCTACATATACTGTCTGGGACATATACCCCTGCCTACATATACTGGGACATATACCCCTGCCTACATATACCCCTGCCTACATATACTGTCTGGGACAAATACCCCTGCCTACATATACTGGGACATATACCCCTGCCTACATATACTGGGACATATACCCCTGCCTACATATACTGGGACATATACCCCTGCCTACATATACTGTCTGGGACATATACCCCTGCCTACATATACTGTCTGGGACATATACCCCTGCCTACATATACTGTCTGGGACATATACCCCTGCCTACATATACTGGGACATATACCCCTGCCTACATATACCCCTGCCTACATATACTGTCTGGGACATATACCCCTGCCTACATATACTGGGACATATACCCCTGCCTACATATACTGGGACATATACCCCTGCCTACATATACTGGGACATATACACCTGCCTACATATACTGGGACATATACCCCTTGCCTACATATACTGGGACATATACCCCTGCCTACATATACTGGGACATATACCCCCGCCTACATATACTGGGACATATACCCCTGGCTACATATACTGGGACATATACCCCTGCCTACATATACTGGGACATATCCCCCTGGCTACATATACTGGGACATATACCCCCTGCCTACATATACTGGGACATATACCCTTGCCTACATATACTGGGCACATATACCCCTGGCTACCTGTTCTGGGGACATCTCTACCCCTGGCTACCAGTTCTGGGGACATCTATACCGCTGGCCACCTATTCTGGGGACACCTATAGACCTGGGGCTACCTATTTTTGGGGAACCACTGCTGTCAGATTGAGTGTATTTTGGGGAACTGCTGCCAGGTGAGAGGTGTCTACATATTAAGGGGGCATTCTGCCTATTTATGTGAAAAGCTGTCTATTTATGTGCCTCATGACTGCTGAATTTGTCTTGTTGCGGGCCTCATGGTTACTGACTTTGTCTTGTTGGGGGCCTCATGATTTGTTGGGGGCCTCAAGATTGCTGAATTTGTCTTGTTGGGGGCCTCATGATTGCTGAATTTGTCTTGTTGGGGGCCTCATGATTGCTGAATTTGTCTTGTTGGGGGCCTCATGATTGCTGAGTTGGTCATGTTGGGGGCCTCATGATTGCTGAATTTGTCTTGATGGGGGGGGCCTCATGATTGCTGAATTTGTCTTGTTGGGGGTCACATGATTGCTAACTGCGAGACTATGGAAAAAGCTGAATCATCATCATATGAGACAATAGCATTAAACCTACTTTTTCTGCTTTTTAAAACAGAAAATGAAACTGGGAGGTTCTAAAAAAAATGAATAATTTTTTTCAGGAGTACGATAGATGAAATTGTTTATCTTCACAGTTTATTTTCAACTTAATTTTCCATAATGTTCATGTATGAGTTAAAACGTTTGTATTTAGTTTAAATTGCTGTTGGCACTTTGTGATAGTAAAGTGACTTTGCAGTTTGGACACTCGACCTCCAAAAGGTTCGCCACCACTGTCCTAATCTAATGTCCCACCATTGCTTAGTTCATGTAAACTTGTCTCCACCCACGACCACACCCACATTCTGGTTCATGACCACACCCATTTTTCGGCGCGGCGCGCTATGCGCGCCGCATGATGTAGCTCCATACACCAGCCCAAATTTTTAACTCCCCACTTTTTGCCCCCCCCTGGAAAATTTTCTGCGGACGCCCATGGGCATGACAGAGAAGCTACAGCCCCCATTTGTCACATGTGTGTGCATGTAGGCTTGCTGACAGCACTGCTGCACGATCTGGCAAGCAAGGCTGCTGCTTGTACCATTTAATTGTTTCCTGCACGGTGTGATTACCCCATTTCCCAAAACCCTGTCATTAAAATGTTCCTTGCAGTCACTTAACTCAATGTACACTTACACAGCACAGTACATTCTCTGACAGACGCATCTTTCCTCTGCTAGAAAGCAGGTTGCTTGTCACTGGTGTCACATCCAAGACTGTTCTGAGATTTATTGTGCTGTGATAGAAAATGAATGGGAAGTGTGGGGCGAGCTTAGCTTACAATGATATCTTGTTGTAGGATTTATATTTAAAGGGCAACTCTACCTTCAGACATTTACTGGCTAAGTTGATATCCTATATATATATATTTATATATATCCACTGCAGTAAATGTTATGTTTCTCAGCAAAGTGAGAAAGTGGTGCACGGAGTCCAGAGATTGATTAAACAATAAATCCACAATGTTTGGTCAATGGAAATGTATTGATCATAATATTGATTTTAAAGGAAACCTGAAACCAAAGAGGTCTCAGGTTTTATACTTACCTGGGGCTTCCTCCAGCCCCCTCGAGGCTAGTCAATCCCTCGGCGCTCCTGCCTCCCGCGATTGCGTCATTAGTTCAAGCCGCTCGCTACATCGAAAAGTGCAGGGGAGACAGATGTCTGCTCAAGGGAGCAAGACAAGGGTAAGCTCCCACTATGCACTGCAACACTTGGGGGGAGGGAGGGGGCAGGAGACACGGAGTGAGCGGAGTCACAAGGGGGAGGGGACACAGGAGAACCCATGAGGGGGGCAGGAGGACCCATGAGGGGGGACAGGAGGACCCATGAGGGGGACAGGAGGACACATGAGGGGGACAGGAGAACACATGAGGGGGACACAGGGGGATACTGGAGGACACATGGGGGATACAGGAGTGCACATGGGAGACAGGAGGACACCATCTGGGGAGAACATGTACAAGACGCTCCTGGAACATGGATGCACCAGGTTTGGTATATACTTTTTTCCTTGGTTTTTGCCCTCTAAGCCTGGGTGCGTCTTATATTCCAGAGCGTCTTATACAGCAGAAAATACGGCAATTTAAATTTTAAAATTTTTCACGACAGTGGTCCTCTAATGCAAATTGTCTGCAGGAAGTGCATTTGATTGGCCCAGTGCCAAACCGCATACAATTTGCATGCAAGCCAGAATCATTTGCATTTCATTTATCATCTCTATTGTAAAGTAAACCTTTTGACCTATGAAAACAGCAGTATAAATGGGATACAGGAGACCCGATAACCATGTTTTCCTCCTGAGCTATAACTAGATCATCTGGTGCCCGAAAAGACTGTTCCTCTTGTGATCAGTAGAAAGGTGGCAATCCTTGATGGTTACCTGTAACCTCCAAGAATCTACTGCATGAGAGAGACCAGGAGCCCATTGGTGCAGTATCGTTGGATAAGGAGCTAGTGAGGACACTTATGAAAGTAATATACTCACAAAGGTGGGTTGCATAGAGTTGCAACCACCATCAGAGCCTGCGGGAAAATAACCGCCCCAGCTCGGTGTCCCAGGTCTGTTGATGCAGATGCTTGCAGGTCGCACACCTGGTAAAAGTACTGAGGACCACCAGGGTCCACCAGATAAGACTGGTGGAGGGGCCCTTGACGATATAAGCTGGTTACAATCGTTAATGAGAAGTGTAACGTCTTACCTTCTCAGAAGAACAACCCATAGGTAATGGAAAAGATAAATGTATCGACGCACATAAGACAACGCATTTCACGGGTCTCAGCCTGCTTCCTCGGGTCAGTTACAAGTACCTGTGAAATTTCGGCGCCGACAAATCTACTGGAGCCTCCACCAGTCTTATTCCTATTGTGATCAGAATGTGTTATGCTGAAAAGCAGAAAAGCTACTTTAAATAATCACACAGCTCTACTCAGAGGCGCTCCTTTGATGTGACCAGATGTCACAACTCCCCAAGGTAGGAAGTACAAGTTGTACAGGTTGCCCTCCTGTATCTTTTACTGGCTGTAAGTGACACCCGGGAAAATTATTGGTCATTATGCACATTGTGTTGCTTTTGAACTTTGATATGCCAAGTGAAATCTAGAGCACCTCTAAAGCCTATAATTGCCTATTCTGACACTGGGATTAGACATCTGCTTTACTTAACAGGAATGCTATTTAAGTGATGCCAGTGGAAGCAGGTAGGAGTTGTTTGCTGTTGCTAGGGAAATCCAGGAATATTCTGCCACATTTCAGTGCTCAGGAGCAGAGATCTGGCCTGTTAGTAATACACACCTCTGCACAATGCACACACACTGCATAATCCCCATATTAACAGGCACAATAGCCTACATGAGTGGTTTCATTTACAGATAGGGAATACAAGAAGATTCTCATGAATGGGGAGATCAGGAAACACTTCACTGTTCAGTATGTCATTTTGTACCGGCCTCAGTAGGATCGTTTCGTCTTGTTCACTGTGTGAGTAATGTTGAGTGGCTTTACAGAAGATGACAGTCCATGTGATCTCTATAATGCAACTTCTGTATTCTTGTTTGTGCTCTGTATGATTGTGTACAGTTGAGGCCAGATTTATACTTGAAATGTGCGTTTGCGTTTTTTCCAACGCACAAAACCTCAAACATATGACCCTGCGGCAGGGTGCGCTGACAGGGTCATATGCATAGTGCCGCCCCCTACATGCTCCTCGCCCAGTGGTGTAGAAGGTGAATTCTGCACAATGTCGGTAAAGTAGAAATACCTTTATTGAATCAAACACATGACAAGCTCAGATCCATCACCACATGCTGACATGTTTCGGACGTTACACGTCCTTAATCATAGCATAGGTGCAAATGAGCAGGGGTGACCCATATATAGAGTGGTGCCACACCCAGTAACACATGCTCAAAAGCCCCACCCACAGAGCCGCGCGTATCGGGAGCCGGCTCTTCTCTGCTAGTTCCTAAGTAGCCGCATCCCACATTGCCATGGCTGGCACCTCAATAATTTTTTCCCCTCTCTGCCCAGCCGGCCGGTACCCAGGGGGTGATACCGGGATAGTGGGAGAGCCCCCCCAACCCAGGACAGTCCCGCAGGATATGGGACAGTTGGGGGGCTTGATATCCCTCTCACCTCAGGTTCGCGTTAATGATTACCACCACTCAAAGCATATAGAGAAGATCATTACCAGCATAGCACCATTAAAGAGCTAATACTGTGGTTGAGAGACGGCCCCTAGTGGGCTCTTCTGGTCCAAGGGCCCGGGTGCAGTCGCAACCTCTGCATCCACTATTGCTATGCTGCTGGAAGTCCCTCTCGTGTTCCATCCTGAGTCTTCTGTATGTGCAGCACGCTTTAGAATTAATCTACCATCTTCTGTAGAAACATGAAGAGCTTGGGGCCGATAATGCTGCGAGTTGTCTCCAGGAACACTCCGGAATCCGCCGATAAAAGGGCCTCAAGCAAACCTGAACTTCAAATAAACTGATGAGATGATTGTATCTTTAGCAAGGGTGTAACTTCAGAGTGCCGGGCCCCCTCCACAGAGATATGTTGTCTGCCCCCCCCCCCCCCCCCCAGTATTTAGCTAACCCCATCATGGGGAGCTGGTCCTGTACTTAATTAATGCAGAGCTGCAGCTCATCACCACGCCTTGCAGCCAATCACCATGCGGTTTTCGCTGCATGTCACATGACATGTAGAGCTGCTCTAAATTCTACTAATGCTGAAGAAAATCCCAGTGCTTTCAGTTTGGCCCTCAGGTTGGCTCTGTATCTGTTGCAAGGATGTGCAAAACATTTTTTTCAGTTTGATTCACCTATGGAGGTCGTCTAGTTTGGGGACATACAGTGCTTTTCCACTGTGCAGTAACCACCCCGTGTGTCAACTATTGCCACTCGCCTGGTTACAGATGCTGCCACTTGGACGTATTATGCATCTGCCAAATGGCACTCGCTATCCAGTCTACTGGCATCCAAATGTATGGGTAAGTCAATGGTGACACGGTCAGTGTTCTTCCTTTCCTGGGACTGAATCCCACCAATCTCACTTACTGCATGGGGTTTAATCTCCTCTCCCCTTCTTTAACTGGGAACTGAACAAGTAAGTGCTAGTGAGTGTATGAAGCAGGGACATTGCACTGCAAACTCCCACAGGGACAGCATTCCTTCTATATGCTCTGTAAATAAGTCATTGGTAAGTAAGTAAGGTAAATAGTGTTTCTTCTGTTATGGAATGAATACCTGTATTGGTGATATCTCACACAGGGCCGGATTTACCATAAGGCACTGTAGGCACGTGCCTACAGGCGCCTGATTGGGCAAGGGCGGGTCTTAATAAGGTCCCCTTCTTTATTTTAAACCTTAGAAGTCATCGTCCATGAAAGCGCCGCTCGCCCCGCCCACTCGCGTCATGATCTGGCAGCCGCAGCTGCAACTACAGTGAAGGGGCGGGCGGCTAGTCAAACACGCAGTCAGTGCGTCCTGCTCTCCCCGCCCACTAGCCGCCTATTCCTGCGTGCATACACATCGGGGGAGGCGGGCGCTTGTTACTCTCTGCTGCCGCTGCCCACTGGGCTGCTTGGGACTCCACTCCTGGCTGGGAGAGAACACGTGGGCAGACACCCGGCAAGGCAGGCTTCGCTTTTCAGGCATACAGTGAACTTAGCCTGCCTGCGCCCAGAATGAGGAGGAATCGGGGGGAGCGAAGGTGGGCAAAAAGCTCTGCCCCCACCTCTCCTGTCCTGTGCACAAAAGCAGCCAACCAGCATGTGTATTCATGTGACAGGCAGGCAGGGAGGGAGGCGTAGGAAACAGCCCTGTAGGAGATATAGCTCTGCCATGCATGCACTGCAGCTCCGCCCCCTGTGTGTATACTATTGGGGCTTAAGTTGAGGCTGTCTGCGCACGTGTGACATGGTGCCCTGGAGGAGAGGGGACACACTAGCTGGACCCTACAGATACACAGACAAAATGAATGCAGCCAGTCTGCTGGCAATGGAGTAAGTGATTGTGTGTTTTGTGTGTGTGTGTGTATATTGTGGCCAGCCAGAGTGCAGGCATTAGCTCAGCAGCATCTTCCTGTGAGCCGAAAAAGGCTTGCCCCTATAGGCTGGCAGCCGGCTGATCAACTCTGCCTTGCCTCTCCCCCCCCTTTCAATAAACTAAATTGGTGCAGGAATGGAGGAACAGGTCCAGTGGCAGCATTGTGTTCAGGTGAGGGGACACAGAGAAAACAGATGCAGCCAGTCTCTGCTGACATTGGTGAGAGTGTGTGTGTGTACACCCTATGAGCTGTGTGTGATTGTGTACTGTGAGTTATATATGTATGTGTGTACTGTGCGTGCATTGTAAGCTGTGCGTGTGTGTGTGTGTATACTGTGAGCTCTGTCTGTCTGTGTGCGTGCGTGTGTACTGGGAGCTTTGTCTCCCTGTGTGCACTGTGAGGTGTGTGTGTGTGTGTGCGTGCGTGTGTGTAAGGTGTTTTTTTTTGTTTTGTTTTTTTAAAGTGTTATTGAGAGCATAAATGCTGCACCATTTTATACTTAGTTGGGGCTTCCTTTAGTCCCATGTAGGCCTTGCGCTTCTTCGCCGCATCACCAGTCACTCCGTTGTCACCTCCGGTAAATTGGCCAGTTGCGCTTCGCTACACATGCGCAACCCTACTGTGTACACATCCCTGTCACACTCCTGTGGCTGGGAGTGTTCTGTGCCTGGGGAGGGCACACGTGCAGAGGTGACTAGGGGACAAAAGAGCGGCCCTGAGGATAGGGAGCCCATGACCTCGCAAGTTTGCTTTAAACAAGCATGCTTTATTGTGTGGGGGAAGGGGGGGCTAATGGAATGGCTATTGCCCAGGCTGCAGTTTGCCTGGGGGGATGGTATTAATACCTAGGCCAGGGGCTGTTTCGGCGAAGTGACCTGGGAAGGGTGGTTCTTGTCTAGGCCTTAAAGGAGTCATCTGGCAAAAAATATGGGTCTACCGCTCTACTTACCCAGGGGCTTCCTCCAGCCCCTTGCAGATGACATGTCCCACACCACAGCTCCACGCTCAATTTTCAGCCCGGGGTCCTTGCCGGTGCTGAGGGCGACATCGAGGTTGTCTCTACTGTGTCTTCGCCACTGTTAATCAAGCCCACGTTGTCCTCTGTGTAATGTGCAGGTGCAGAACTACTGTGCCTGCGCACTACACCACGGACAACGTGGACTTGATTGACAGCGGTGCAGGCGCACTAGAGAAGGTAGCCGTCTTCACCCGCGGGGTCCCCGGGCCAAAAACTGAGCGCAGAGCTGCAGTGTGGGACGTGTCTTCTGCAAGGGGCTGGAGGAAGCCCCGGGTAAGTAGAGCGGGGGACCCATATTTTTACCTGATGACTCAATTAACCACTTGAGGACTCAGGACTCAGCCTTTACCCCCCCCCCCCTTAAGGACCAGCGCTGTTTTTTATGATCTGTGCTGGGTGGGCTCTGCAGCCCCCAGCCCAGATCAGGTTGCAGGCAGATCGCCCCCCTTTTATCCCCCCTATGGGGATGATGTGCAGGGGGGGTCTGATCGCTCCTGCCTGCCTGAATGTTGCGGGGGGGGGGCACCTCAAAGGCCCCCGCCTCTGTGGCGAAATTCCCCCCTCCCTCTCCTACCTCTCACTCCTGGTGATCGGGGCTGCACAGGACGCTATCCATCCTGTGCAGCCTGTGACAGGCTGTCCTCTGTCACATGGCGGCGATCCCCGGCCGCTGATGGGCCGGGGATCGCCGATCTGCCTTATGGCGCTGCTGTAGCAGCAGCGGCGTTCAATGTAAACAAAGGAGACAAACGTCTCCTGCGTTTACATTGAGTCTGCGAGCCGCGATCAGGCTATTCACGGAGACCCGCTCCGTAATCTAACAGGAAACGGCCGCTCGCGCGAGCGGCCTTTCCTGATTAATTAGGGAGGCACCTGGCGACGCAGATGTGCGTCGCTGGTCCTCCAGCTACCACTTTGTCGCCGCACGGTATGAGTGTGCGGTCGGCAAGTGGTTAAGGGGGCTTTATAAAGGTGTGCACAAAAGACTCTAACCTGTCATGTGCATGAGTTTACAGGCAGACTCTGGCCAGTCACTGTGCACCTTTTGCTCTATCCCTGCCGTGTGCCCTCCCCAGCTTTTTTAAAGTCTGTGTATTTGCTGCTGTATGAGTAACGCTCTTATACACAAATGCAGGTGACACAGGCTTCAATAAAGTTGGAGAGGGCACACACAGCAGAGACTGAGCAAGAGATGCACGGGGGCAGGCTGGCCAGCGTGTGCCTATATACTTGCCTTTGTGACAGGCAACTGGGACAGTCCTTTGTGCAGCACTCTGTACTTTATAAAAGGGTTTGTTGCCTAGGCCTCAATTTATCACTGCTTGTCATCTGTTACCTGCTACCTTCCAAACTAGGGATGATCAATGAGATGCAAATAGTTCAGAGTTTATGCATGATTATGTAAATTTATGCAGTTTGAAAAGGGACCAGTCAATTTAAACCTGGGTGGGACTTGGTCCATTTTTCAAGCTGCATAAATTTGGGGTGTGGCCATTGCTGAGAGGCGGAGTTTAGGGCACCAGAACTTCTGTGCCTACAGGCTCCTGAGCTGTAAATCCGACCCTGATCTCACATCACACACCGGCTATGTCTGTATTTGTACTAGTGTTGCTGGATGTGCTGTTTGTACTCTGTGTTGAACTAATCATGTATCTATGCTCACCACTGTGTTTTGTACTAGGCTGTGCTGAATTGAAGAGTTTGAAAAACTGATTTCATGTTTACTAGTGCCACCTGGTGTTGAATAGTGGGTACTGTACTTCTGATAACAGAATATTCTGAAAATGCATAGAATTGCATTATCCTAGTAGAAAAAGTAAGTTAAAAAGCCAACTGAATTGATATGTTGTTACAGGCAGCTGCTTTTGTAGGAATGTCTGGGATGAAAGGTAAAGTTGAAAACATCAGATGAATGTGTCTGCTTTACCACTTCACCTCGAAAAGTTTCCCCCCTTAAAGTGGACCCAAATTAAAAATACAAGATTTCAGAAATAAAATTATTTTCTAAATTATAATAATAAATAACAGCCTTTTTTCAGCTGCATGATGACAAATATAATATATTTTACATTTATTGGAGGAACCCCTCCTTTCCTTTCATATTGCCGGCACAGAATCCAGCAAAATGCTGGAGTAGGTGGTGTCCAAAGGAGGAATTGCTAATGGCTGCCACCTGTATAACCCTAGTTATGGAAAGAGAAGGGTGAAAAGCATGCACTGAGATGCTCATAGGCTTGAAGGAGTGTATATATATCTTTGTATGTATATATTGATGGTCATAAGGAATTGATAATAGTATAGCAAACTGTGTATATATTCTGGTACGATTGACCAGAAGATTTGATACATATGAGAAGTGTTGCAAGTCGATATATGCTGGAGGTCGCAAGGAATTGATAACAACGGACTGTGTGTATATCCTGGTGCGATTAGCCAGAAGATTTGATCTTTATGACAAGTGTTGCAAGTCGATATATATTGATGGTCACAAGGAATTGATAACAGCAAATTGTGCATGTATCCTGGTGCGATTGGCGTTGTATACTGGTGCGATTGGCCAGAAGTTCTGATTATTATGACACGTGGAAGACAGAGAGGGAAGACTGACAGCTGTTCACAAACAGGAGATATTAGGAGCTTTATGGAGGTAAAATCTGGAAAGTCTGATGAGAGTATGGAGGAGACTTCTAAGGAATCCCCTGAAGGAGATGATGGAGCCGGTAAAAGCCCTGCAAGAAAAAAGAGAACTTTATCTGATGCTGAGGAGGAGGAGGAAAGTTGGAGGGAGTGGGTGAGATCTTTGCCAACGTTATCTGATATGGAGGTTTTGATTGAACGTTTGGAAAAATAGTTCCATATGGAAATAGTGGAGATTAAAAATAAGATGACGAATATAGGTCAGAGAGTAGTAGCTGTGGAAAGTAGAGCAGAAAAAGTGGAACAAACTGTGTCTGAAATTGCTTCCCAGTTTAATGTGCATAATAAAAAGTTTGATGGGTTTCTGTCCCAATTGGACGACTTTGAGAATCGAAATCGCAGGCAAAATATAAGAATAAAAGGGGTCTCTGAGAGTGTTAATGCTGATGATTTAAAAGAAGCAGTTTTGAAGATTTTTCATATTCTTTTGAATAATGATAAAATTATTAAAATTGAAAGAGTGCATAGGTCGCTGAGTCCCAAAAAGACTGATTCTAAGAAACCAAGGGATGTGATTTGCAGACATTTGCGTTATGCAGATAAGGAAGAAATTATGTTTAAAGCTAGAGAAAAGGCTTCAGTTGAGCTTGATGGAAGTTTAGTCGATCTATATCCGGATTTATCTTGGATGAAATTGTCAATCAGAAGGAAAGTAAAACCTTTATTGGAGGAATGAAGGAAAACAGGAGCAAAATATAAGTGGGGGTTTCCTTTTAGTCTCAGTGCTACCTCGAATGGGAAATCTGCAACTTTGAAATCCAAAGATGATCTAAAAAAGTTTTGTGAGACTTTGGGGATATCATCAGTTGCCTTTGAGGATTGGAGAAGGCCTAGCTGTAACTTTTTCTCAGCAGGATAGATGGCAGAAGAAATAAGGAAGTTTAAGTAATGTAATAGATTTATAAAAGTCGTTTGAATAATAATATGGTTAGGTTGGAAAGGAGTTTTCCTGGTGAGGGGGAGTCGCTGAGCCTCTTCAAATCTCCTAGAGGGATCTCTATGGGGTTGGAGATAAAGAGAATGGGATTTTATGGTGGGGGTGTCTTGAGAAGACAATTGGGTTTTTTGTTGTGGTATTTTTGTTGTTTTGGTTTTTTATTTTTTTTTCACCTCCTGGTCTCTCCTCTAGGAAATTAATGGAGTTTATGTTTGATGATTCAGTAGGGTGATAATTTAAGGATTCTCTCCTATAATGTTAAGGGTCTTGGTTCTCCAGTTAAGAGAGGTAAATTATGGATGGAGTTGCATAGACTTAACCCCCAAATCCTTTTTTTGCAGGAAGCCCATTTTTGTGGAGATAAGATGCCTGGTATGCCCTTGTCCATATTTGATAGATTTTTTTTTCTAATTCTCCAATTAAAAAGGCTAAAGGAGTTGTAATAGCAGTGAGTAAGAGGTGTCCGTTCGTATTTTTGGATAAAAAGAGTGATGAGATGGGCAGGTTTGTTGTTTTGAAGGGACAATTAGTGGGCCAAATATATACTTTTGTTAATATCTATGCGCCAAATGAATCACATGCTAAATTTTTTAGATTGGTGATTGAACAACTTGAGGGGTTCAGGGAGGGATGTTTTTTGGAGGAGATTGTAATTGGGTCTCTGAGCCTAAAATGGATGTGTCATCTGGTTCTAGGAGTATTACGGCAGTAGCTAATAAATCTATCAAAGATTTTTCAGAATGCTCATCTTGTAGATGTATGGAGAGCACTTTTCCCTTCCATGAAGTATTATTCTTTTTTTTCACATGTCCATAAAATATATACAAGGATAGATACTCTGTTTTTGGATCAATATTTTTTGGATAGAGTAAAAGGAGCAGGTATAGGGAATATAACTATCTCAGATCATGCTCCTGTGTGGTTTGATTTGGATTTAGGGGTTAGAAATAGACTTGATTGGCATTGAAGACTCAATTGCAATCTTCTAGATGATATAGAAGTAAAGATAAGATAAAAAAAAAAACATTAGTGGAATATTTTGAGGATAACAAATTGGATGGTATGGACAAGGGCATAGTATGGTCGGCCCATAAGGCGGTGGTGAGGGGGTCTTTATATCCATGGGAGCCAAAAAAAGAATTCCTGGCTGGTCATGGTGGTTTGTGCCTGCTGACTTACCTGGAATCTCAGCCTTTGCTAATCGTTTGTTAAGATTATCTTAGTAATTCCTTGGGAGTGCACTAGGCATTCCTTCTAGCGTAGTCAGGTTGTATTATCTGTTTGCCTTCTACTGTCTATCTGTTGCGATTGTCTTGTCGCCAGCAAATCGTTCTGTCTGTTGGGATCGCATTCGCCCTAGCAGTAGTGGCGGTGGTTCCTTCTGTATTCTGCCTTAGGGGTGCAGACTGGTAGCCATATCTGTCTGTCTGTCTGGATCGCATTCGCCCTAGCGGTAGTGGCGGTGGTTCCTTCTGTACTCTGTCTGGGAGTGAAGGCCAGAGCTGCGGTTGCTGCTGGCTACTCCTTCTCTCTGTCTTGTCTGGTACGAACGCTTGCTGTAGGCTCGGTGAGGTAACCGTTTAGCAAGCATTCACGTTCTCTATTTTCGTGTTTGTGTTACATTGGTTAGTTAGGGTGGCACGCTTATCACTGGGCGCCTAACGCGCGGTGATCGTGTCTTTAATGCGTTCGCTGTTGCGAATAAGTGCGGAGTTCGCGTTTAGCTAGCGTTTGTTATTTTCTTTGATTCTTTGAATCAGACCCCACCAACAGGAACTCTGTTGGTAGGGAGAAAAGAGGGAATGGGGGGGGGGGAATAACTTGTGTGCTGTGTTGTGCGGCCTTGCAGCTTGGCCTTAAAAGTGCAGTGGCCTATTTCGTGAAAATTGGCCTGGTCTTTAGGGGGTTTAACCACAGTGGGAAACCCCCCTAAAGACCAGGCTAATTTTTACTAAATTGGTCACTGCAGCTTTAAGGCCAAGCTTCAGGGTTGCACAACACAGCACACGAGTGATTCCCCCCACCTTTTTCCCACTACCAACAGAGCTCTCTGTTGGTGGGGTCTGAGTGCCCCCCAGTTGTTTATTTTTTCTTTATAAATATTTATGTGTGTATTTTTTTTTCTTTTTACTATTTGCTTTATTTATTGTATTTAAGAAACCCCTCCCTCCCCCCAGCCGGCCAATCCTGGCGATCGGCTGTCAAAAGCTTCAGCCTATGATAGCCAATCGCTCTCAAGTTCCCCAGGGGGACAGCTGTGTCACACGGCTGTTCCCAGTACAGCGCTGCTGCTGATCGCAGCGCTGTACATGGTAATTAGATGGCGCAGTACTGTCACGCCGGCCGCCGTGATGATGCGAGGCGGCCGGCGTGGTGACGACTGACGTCCTCTTTCAGGAAGAGGGAGCCCGACACTCGGGCCCAGTGTCACCGGGAGCCGCCGGGAGCCATTTCTGAGCAGGGCCTGGGAGAAGAGCCAGAGCGACCTACGGTGGGCTGGAGAAAGCCCCAGGTAAGTTCAGATTTTGATTTTATTTACTGCTCGGAGTCCCTTTAAGTTACATTAGTTATGTTAATTAAAATAGACAGGTAATATAATATCTTACCCACCATGTTTTAAAAGAACAGGCAAATGTTCCTGATTTCATGGGGGCAGCCATCTTTTTAGTTGAAAAGAGGTGACAGGGAGCATGAGACACAGTTCCAACTGTCCTTAGTCCTGATCACCCCTTCCAGCTGCGCGCGCTAGACAATGAGAACAACAACATCAGAAATCCCATCAGAAATCCCATCATGCTTTGCACAGCATCAGGGGAAAAATGCCGAAGCAGATTTCTTTGATGGGCTGGAGCTTAGCTTCTGTGCAGCTAAAAATGAGGAGTGGGTAAGAAAAACAGAGTTCTGATGCTGTGAAACTGTTAAATAAACACCAAAGCCTTTTCAGTACTGCTGAGTAGATTTTTAGTCTGGCGGTTCACTTTAAGCTAAGTATCCATGGCCAGTACGGCCGGATCGGGGCTTTCCGT
Organism: Hyperolius riggenbachi; assembly: GCF_040937935.1. Lineage (NCBI taxonomy): Eukaryota > Metazoa > Chordata > Amphibia > Anura > Hyperoliidae > Hyperolius > Hyperolius riggenbachi. The sequence goes on from NC_090649.1 coordinate 106,318,413, forward strand.
CGATGAACGATCGTTTCCAGATCCATCTGGCCAAATCTGCAAGCATCATTGGAGACAGCAGAAACGAACAATCACTGCAAATTACCATGCTATATGATACAACATGTCGGTAGTTTAAAGATGAACGATCGCCATGAGTGCCCTGCATTGCGAAACATCATTTGACGATTTTTTGTTAGATGATGGTACGCAATATCGCAAAAAAATATATTGTTTGTTGTTAAAAAAATAGTGGGTATGGACCTTTAAGCTACTTTTGCACTATGCACGTTGCGTTGCCCATCCTGAAATCAGGAATCTGTCCACTGCATGTCCATCTGAGCGGACAATAACTGCTAGTCAGACATGATATGCAATGGATTCCTGCTGCTCAGTAACTGCACCATGTATCAACCACTGACACACATGTGGTTAATATAGTAACACTGCCATTTAGGTGTATTACGTAGCAACCAGATGGCGCTGGTTGTCCAGCAGATCAGTGGCTGAAATGTGTGGCAAGTATGCTCTTGAGCCATGCATGTGAAAGAGGCCTTATTTTGCTGTGTGCTTGCTTGTCCCACTCTGTGAACTTTTCACAAGCAAAGCAAAAGCTTGACTGATTGACCAACCATTTCCTATCCCATAGTACAATCCAGATAGAGAAGGCATGCTAATCCTACCTAATAAAACCCCTGTGTCTCTGCGTTCCATGTCCGTGTGTGTTCCTGCGTGCTACTGCGGGAGCGGGACAGGCAGGGGCCGTGCGGCAGGGGCATGCGCATGCGTGCTGATAGGTGGCAGCTCTTGCCCGTTATTAAACGGGCTAAGGTGCCTAGTGACTTATAAACATGCATTTGATTTATTAGCACTGTGGATTTTCAGGGTCAAACCCCTTCCTCAAGTGTACAATAAGTTTATAACCCATTGGAGTGCCTCTATCTGGATTGTACAGGGATGGTCGTAGTCAGCTAACTTCGCTACGCTGGAACTATGCGTAGTTTTACGCAATTACGCTTCGCCAAACTACGGCTTTGAAATCAAATATTCGCTTCGTATGCATTTCATAGAATACACGTTAAGATACGCAATTACGCGTAGTGTGAAGCGTAGTGTATGCGGATGCTTATGCCCGTATGCAGAAAATTTTACGCATTAATTCCTGTTTAAATGCTTAAAACGGGAACTCTTCTATGCGTACATTCCTCTTTCCAATGCGTATATTTGTAAGCATACAATCGCATGTGGAAAATTAGACGCGAGTAACGCATTCGCAGTTCACTACACAATACACATGTTAACTACGCATAGTGGACGTAAGCTACGCATAGCGGTACTTTCCTACGCGTAAATTTGTAAGCGTAGTTTTGAAACTTCACCTACAAACTACGATGCGTAGATGCGAACTATGATGCGTAAATTCGCACTGGCGTAGTTTCTGCTCATCCCTGTACTAAGAGAAATATTTCTACCCTCTTCTTGCCAAGTCCTCCCATGTTATTGATGATGGTATTGTTCAAGCAGTGGATCCCCACACTCAATCTCAGCTGTTCTGGCATTTCTAGCCTGCATGGGAGAGAACGGTTTATAAGATTCTGGGGTTGTGAGAGAGTGATTTAAGAAACAAATTGCGCAAAAAGCACCATACAAAAATGAGCAATTAACACGCCCCACATCTGAAACCACTAAGTGAATAAGGTAAAAAGAACATCAATACTAGTGATGGGTCATTCGCGAATAAGCCGGCTCTAAGAGTCGATGCTTTGATGCGAAAGAGAGGAGTTGATGTCTATCGCGAGCAGAGCCAAAGATTCAGCAGCTCTACTCAGCTCTGCCTCTTGGCAATAAAGCTGATAGAAAAAGAGGGAGGGCACTGAGGCATGCCGGGAAATGTAGTCCTCCTCGCATAGCTTAGGGGGCTTCACAGAGCAGAGGAGGCGTGACGCGGACTGCTCTCCCAGCATGCACCTGGGAGCAGTGTGAATGCTGCTGATTGGTCAGGATGGATTGGGGGGGGGGGGGGGGCGGAGCAGAGCAGCAGCAGCTGGAGGGATTGGGGTAAGTCTCCCCTGTGCACAGATCAGCAGGGAACATGCAGGATGATCAGTCACACTTCAAATGTGTGATAGCAGCTTTCTTCACACGAGCGTGCAGCCCGGAGTTGGCATGGAAATAGGGGTGGGGCTTTTCCTCTGTGTACAATATAAGCAACCAAGAGATACTAAATGAAGAGCCATTTGGGAGCCATAAGAGCCGACTCTTTAAAGGAGCCAGAATTCCCATCACTAATCAGGACATTGGGGTTGATTCACTATAACAAATAGCGTGACATATCAGAATTAACATGCCTTATCAGAGTTAACATGCCTTATCAGAGTAGCATAGCGAGTGCTACGAACTTATGCCTGCTAATAGGCAATGAAGAGAGCTCCACTCGTCCTGCCCTGAGCCCCTGTAGGTCCAATCACTTTAGGACATTATCCCTACACTTTGATTGGCCCAATAGGCTGCCTATCAAGTTTCCTGTCAAGTGACAGGCAGCCTATTGGGCCAAGTGTCGGGATAATGTCCTAAAGTGATTGGACCCGCAGGGGGCTCAGGGCAGGACGAGTGAGGCTCTCGTCATTGCCAATTAGCAGGCATGCTAGGTATGCTACTCTGATAAAGTGTGTTAACTCTGATAAAGCGTGCTGACTCTGATAAGCCATGTCAACTCTGATAAGGCATGTTATTTGTTATAGTGAATCAACCCCATTGTGTGTGTTGAACGGTCATTATGGAGGCTGGCCAGCAATGTGTTTTTAGAGTTTCGCTACTTGCTTTGCTTTTATGTCACATTAATGATTAAAGTATATTCACTTTTTTGCATTTACACTGTATACCAGCTACTCTCTTTATCATAATAGTTGCAAGTTGGTTGTGTATTAGCAGGCAGAACTGATCTCACTAATATTATAAATGTGAAAGTTAGGATGTTTGTCACTCAGTCACGCAACAATGGCTGAACGGATTTGAATGAAATTTGGCACACACATAGCACATTACCTGGAATAACATATAGGATACTTTTTATCCCCATAACCAAAAAGTGGGTGGATACAAATACAAATTTCACTGGGAAAATTTAAACTGCAGCCATTCTTACACTGTTAATGGTAGAGTTCTCCAACTTTGCACAGTTGGTCACTGGGTGACTCGGATTAATATTTAAAAAGTGGGTGGAGCCTACAAAAGCCAATCAAAATTCACCTATTGATTTTCAAGGGGAATATTTAATTGCTGCCATTCTTGCACTGTTAATGGCATAAGCCTCAAACGAGTTGGTCATTGGGTGACTGGTGTTTAAATTCAGAAAAGGGGGTGGAGCCACAACCAATCAGATTTGTTTAATTTCAATGCAAATTATTGATGCCAAAGTCCGCAAATCTCACAAACTAGGTCATTGAGTAATTGAGTAATTGTGTGTTAGGGTTAGAAAAAGAGGGTGAAGCCAACACCAGCCAAATACATACCCAGGCAATGCCGGCCATCAGCTATTATATCTATATATGAGAGACTAAGGTTATTAGAACTATTTTCCTATTGGAATCAGGTTGCATGATAAAAGATCCAGCAGAAATAAGATCTGCATTTAGTTAACCCAATAGCATATTGTGTAACAATTATATTTAAGGTAATTCTACAACTTGTGATTTGTACATTTCTCAGTATTTTACATCCTGAGTATTTGTCTCCTCGGGGTCTTAGTTCACAAAGGAATGCATTATCTTGCCTATGGTGGCCATACATGGTACAATTTTTTCATACAATCTTACCATTTCTATGTAGTATAAGGGTAAATTAAGTGAATATACTAAAAGGATAATTTAGGCAGTTCCCTTATATTACATAGAAATTGTAAGATTGTATGAAAAAATTGTACCATGTATGGCCACCATTAGTTTGAACAGTTGCATGCGAGTGTGCAAAGGGTTACTGATTACAGCTAATATCTAAACAAGCATGTTAACCCTTTGTCCGACTCCATGAAAGCAGGAAGTAGACACATTGCAGATATCTTGCAGGAGTTCTGTAAGATGTAACAAAGAAATGTTTTTCTTTAAAGGTTATTATACTGTTGCTTATCTTTTAGAGCAGAGAGGAAGTTCTGAGTTCAGGTCTGCTTTAAAGCATACATGAGGCTAAAAAAAACTGCAGATTTACTTAGCTGGGGCTTTTCCCAGCCTCTAGAAGTCTCTGTGTCCCTCACCGCTGTTCCACTGTCAGCCACTCTTCTGAGGTCCCCTCTGTAGCAGCCGCCAACACAGGGACTTCTGTACATGCGCAAGTGTGTGCATGCGCCGTTTGCACTCCTGTGGCCGGAAGCGTTCTGCTCAGTATTTTTTTTTTTGTCTCATGTATCCTTTAAAACCAGCATTAAAAAATGACATACAGTACATAGTTCCTGTGTGGTTTGGAACACCAGCAATACTGATATATGTTAATTTGATAAAATACAGCAGAAACAGGTAACACTAAAAGAAAGACATATACACAATAAACCACTGGTGGCGCTATATAAATACGACAAATAAATAGTTACTATTAATCAAAAATGCACTTGAATTACGATCTACAAACTACCAGAATGCACAAACAGCAGACTTGGGTGGGCTAGTGAGCTAAATAGAACAGGGATTAAATGAACGGTTTCATATACACAAGGGACAGACACACAATGTAAATCCTTTTAGGGCATATCACTGTTTTTCACTTCCTCCCGCCAGAGTGCTAATAGTCTGTCTGCACCCAGCTACTCTCTGAGGCCTGACAGGCTGAGAACTCTCCTGACATAGAGCAGAGGTAAGAGGAAACAGGTGTCCCTTTCTTCTCTTACATATACAGTTTAAGCTGTCAGAAAGACAAATACCTGAATCTTCTCCTCTCATGTGAATAGCAGGTTTTGTGTTACATTGTTTTCTGGGAGCTGAAAGGCAGGAAAGGGGAGTGGATGTCTAACCTCTACTTACAAAAATCACATTACTCACTGGAATGATACTACAGCTAGTTTATATAAAGTCCAATATTTCTTCAAATATTTTGCAAGATTATTTTGTTTCATGAATGCGAGTAAATATTTTATATAGTATAAGTTAGTTTATAAGGTGAAGTCTCCTGCATAGGTAATCCCTGTAAATAAAGTTCTATCACCTGTCACCTATTTCAAACTGTTGGCTGTCACTGAGTTGTCATCGGCACACAGAGCAGAAACGTACCCGCAGTGCCATCATGTTACTAATGAGAAAACAGCCTGTCAGGTCCCTGTATGGCACAACCCCCTGGGTATTGGAATAGATTGGAGAGTGCAGAGTACAAGACAGGCAGAACATCAGTGATGCAATACATTTAAAGTGTAACTGAGGTCAGAGATGGATTAAGATGTATTGGGGTCCCATTAAAGGGGAACTGAAGAGAGAGGTATATGGAGGCTGCCATGTTTATTTCCTTTTAAGCAATACCAGTTGCCTGGCAGCCCTGCTGATCCTCTGCCTCTAATACTATTAGCCATAGCCCCTGAACAAGCATGCAGCAGATCAGGTGTTTCAGACGTTAAAGTCAGATCTGACAAGGCTAGCTGCATGCTTGTTTCTGGTGTTATTCAGATACTACTGCAGAGAAATAGACCAGCAGGGCTGCCAGGTAAACCTCAGGTCAAAAAAACGGATACTTACCTTAGAAGAAGGAAGCCTCCGGATCCTGTAGAGGCTTCCCATGTCCTCTTCCGGACCACCGTTGCTGCCCTTGAACCCATAAAAGAAATCCGACAAGAGTTTGTTGGATTTCTGATCCCTCTAAATGCTCAAATGTGGCCATACTGCGCCTGTGCAAGTACGGCTGCGCCTGCGCAGTAAGGCAGGGACACTTGTGCATGCGCCTGCGCAGTGTGGCAGGGCCACTTGTGCATGAGTGGCTCTGTGCTACTGCACAGGGCAGCCACGTTTGCGTGAATGCAGCATGGCTGCGCTTGTGCATGAAGAGGAGCGTGGCCCAGATCTTCCTGAGGGTCTCAGCAAGTGGACATGGAGTGCTTCTCGAGGGCTGTTTTTTTGAGGTACTGATTTACAAAGTAGGTGGTTCCGCCGCTCAGCGCCAGCTACACTAATGCCATAGTGCTCACCCCATGCAAGGGTAATTTGGATCCCAAATTACCTCTCTCTCTGAGTTTATTTATTTATTTGTTGTATTTATTAAGCGTCAGCATATTACGCAGCGCTGGACATTAGTTTAGGTTACATACAATATTTAGGGGTGACATACAGCAATATGACAATTCAGGAATACAAGAAACCCAGATCACACAGCACAGTATCAGTAACAGGTAATGCTTAGTGAGTCACTGGATGAGAGCATGGAGATTAGACAAGTTAGGTTCACTCAAATGCATAGCATGGGTACACAGTAATGGAGGTGCATGATCAGGTAGAACACAAAAGGAGGAGGACCCTGCCCAAAGGCTTACAATCTAAAGGGAGAGGTAGGGACATGAAAGGTAGGGGACCAGAGTTCAGCTGTGGGTTTAGAGCACTTGTGAGGGGTAGTAGGCCAGAGTGAAAAGGTGAGTTTTGAGGGTCTTCTGGAAGATGTTGGAGGGGGCTGCCCTAATGGGTGGAGGTAGGGAGTTCCATAGTGTTGGAGCAGCTCTTGAGAAGTCCTGGAGGCGTACATGGGACTGGGTGATGCGGGGGGGGGGGGGGGGGGCAGTCAGGGGATGTTCATTCGAGGAGTGGAGTGAGCGGCTAGGTGTGTACCTCCTGAGTAAGATCGGAAATGTAGGTTGGACAGGTTTTGTGGACAGATTTGTAGGTCAGACACAGTATCTTGAATCTGATTCTGGACTGGATAGGAAGCCAGTGGAGGGATTCACGGAGGGGAGCCGCTGTGGCTGAGTGATGGGAGGAGTGGATAATTCTGGCTGCCGCATTCATGATGGACTGCAGTGGGGCTATTTGGGTCATAGGGAGTTGATGTGAATAAGGGGAATAGTATTTTACGGCGCCGAGAATTTGTGCGGCAGCAGGGTGACCCATTATTCGTCTCACTCTGCACCCAACTCACCAGCGACGTACATATACATACGCCTGATTTATGTCTCTTTCACTGCCTGTAAGCTCCTCCTCTGTACTGGCCAGGGACATGCTAGCACTCGGCACAGGCAGTGGAGGGGCGTCTATTGCATCAGGTCAGATCTGAGTACGGCCACGTTCATGCTCAGATGTGACTCAGGTGTAAAGAGTCCGACAACAAGCGTGCAGTTCAACCGTCCGTGTGAAAGAAGCTGCTGAGGAGTCTCCAGGGATTTCCTCAAGTGAACTAGCAAACCTAAACTTGATTAAAAATAAGGCTAGGTTCACTCTAGACACCAAATCTGGCTTCTTTCTGCAAAATAATCCAAAGGATAAGTGGGTATATCGAGGAGTCCAATGTTTTTTTATATAATTTATTGAAGAAGTAAGAATATTTCCATCTTTCATATCAATTCCAATACAACGTATCATCATATTCTCTTCTTCCATTTTCAAAATTATAGAATACATATTAAACAAAAGAAAAGAAATACCACCCTCTATTCTCCTCAATCTTCCAATCAACACTCTTGCAAATAACTCAACATCATTAGGATTTTTTCTTCAAAGATTCCCCCCACCAATTACCATCCAAAGTGCTAAGAAATTTCAAAAATTATATTTATAATTATAATTACAGGAGGCTCCCTCCCTTACATCTCCACCATATCTTCATAGACCAGTCCAATGTTACCTGACCCTGTTGCAGTTGCAGAACACAAAGTCTCGTCCAGCACAGCTTTATTCCAGAAACCGCATGTCCTCTATGGTCTCCGCTGTCTGCCATCCAACAATGGCTAACAAAACGGACGTGTAAAGGGTAACTGGATTGTACATCTGATCCGCTGTGACTGTCCATGTTGGCAGTGCATTGTAGTGTGTAGCCTCAAAGCGGACCCAAACCAAACATTTTTTTAATTCAAAATATTTAGTTGCAGCACTCTGACACATACAAATATAAATAAACACTCCTTCAAGCCTATGAGCATTTCAGTGCATGCTTTTCACCCTCCTCTTTTCATAACTAGGGTTATACAGGTGGCAGCCATTAGCAATTCCTCCTTTGCTGGATGCCATCTACTCCACCAGTTTGCCGGATTATTTGCCGGCAATATGAAAATAAGGGAGGGGTTTCTCCAATAAATGTAAAATATTTTATGATTATCATCATGCAGCTGAAAAAAAGGCTGCTATTTATTATTATAATTTAGAAAATAGATTTTATTTCTGAAATCTTGTATTTTTAGTTTGGGTCCACTTTAACAACTTATGGGCCACAGGCTTTACCCCCCCCCCCCCCCCTCCCCCAGTAACCATGCTATATTATACAAATTCGGTCACTGCATTTTTAAGTGCTCGCTTCAGGGCCATACAACTCAACACACACTTTTCTACCCACCAACAGAGCTTTCTGTTGGTGAGTTCTGATCGCTGCTGCAGGCCATCGTTTTTTTTTAATTAATTTATTTGTCATTATTTTTTAAATAAAATTTCCTTTTTTTTTCACGCCCCTCCCTCCCTCCCCCCACCAGCCAATGAGAGCCGATCGCTCCTGAGCCCCCCAGGGGGACAGCCGAGTGACACGGCTTTCCCCAGTACAGCACTGCCTTAGATTGCAGCGCTGCGCTGATAGCAGCGCTGTACATTGTTTCGCTGTATAACAGCCTCCTATCGGCAATCGCCGCTGAGAGACTGATGATGGAGCGGAGCTCCGTCATTCAAGCGGTGATGCGCACGCATCGGCGTGCATGATCTCCTGCAAAACACACCCCCAGGACTTCACGCCAATTGGCGTTGAGCAGTCCTGGGGAGCCGGCGCGTTCACGCCAATTGCCGTGGAGCAATTAGTTAAACAGATCCAGAACGAACAGCGATGGCTGCAAACACAGACAAAGTTTCATTCAGTCCAGGTTTGCTGGACCACTTATGATATCTACGCTGGAGACACTCTACAGATGCACGAGGCCTACAGTAAGTACCGGTAGCGGGTTCTAGATTATTTTTATTTATATACTAGCTGACCTAAGCCCGTTTAAAAACGGGCTCTAGGTCTGTCACTGCGCGTGCGCCCGCCGCGTGCGCACCTGTCACGCGCATGCCCGCCTCGCGCACACGCCTGCTCGTTGGCCCCGCCCGCCCCTTGAAGACGCACGTCACTCCACCTCAGTGTCTGTGCGCACATGTGCAGTTCGTTATGAGCAGGGACACACACAGGGACACACACACGGACGCAGAGACACTTGGATATTATCATATAGGATACTTACCCCTTCTACCCCCTTACAAAGCCAAGCAATAGTAGTAATCTATGATTAAGAATAATCAGAGCCATGCTATTCTCAATCTTAACTCCATGGTTGCATGATAGCCAATGCACTCTTTCTCTTCCTCCTCTACTGTTCTGTATGCAGGGAAGTCATAAAAATGATCTACTGTTTCAATTTGTAACAAGCTATGAACAGACTTGGAGAGATGTTACTTCCTCTGTATTGTCACGTTAATTACTGTGTGGACAACGTCAAGGTCCAGGGGCGTAACTAGAAATCACTGGGCCCCCCTGCAAAACTTTTGCCAAACTCCAAACCTGCAGAGAATAGAAAGCTTTTTCTCTCCATGCCCAGACTCTTTAAACATCACTACTTTAAACACAGTACTTGGGGAGGTGTAGAAAGGCTGGGGGATGAAAAGAGCTGGACACAAGACCCTGCTGAACACTGAATAGGGATTGTCTACAAATCTTTTTCTGCAAAACTTTGTACGATTCCTTATCAGTGGCTGAGCAGATGCAGTCATTAGAACAATTGTGCAGAGAGCAGAAAGTTTTTTTCGCTCCATGATCTTAATTTCCAGTCTCTCAGGATGGGGCCCCCTGTGGCTGCATCCCTTGCAGGGTCTATTGTTACGCCCCTGTCAAGGTCGACAAAAGAATTACAGTTTATCCAAAAGAGAAACCATAGATGATGGCCACAGTTAAACAGCTTATCAGGGAAAGGAATAAAGCCTTTAGAGCAGTGGTTCTCAACCTTTCTTAGCACGTGTACCCCTTTGTGAGTCATCCTTAGGCAAATGTACCCCTCCCGGAAAAAGTGTCAAAAAGTGGGCATGGCCATTACATGATGTGGGTGGAGCCAAATACTAGTGAAATACAGGTAGTCCCTGGTTAACAAATGAGATAAGGACCGTGTCCATTTTTAACCCGAATCCATTCTTTTTTGTCCTCCTCTGTTCTCCCTATGCTTCTTTTGTCCCCCTCTGTGTCACCTCAGTTTGTGCCTCATTTGTCTCCCTCTGTGTCACCTCATCTCCCCACATTATCTCTGTTCTCCCTGTGCCTCTTTTGACCCCCTCTGTGTCACCTCTGTTCCCCCTGTGCCTATTTTCTCCCCTTCTGTTCCCCCTGTGCCTCTTTTGTCCCCCTCTAGGTCCCCCTGTGTCACCTCTTGACCCCCTGTCCTAGCTAGGTATAGGTGCTCCCCATATAGGTATCCAGGTAAAGGTTCCCCAGAATAGGTAGCAAGGCATAGGTGCCCCCAGTATAGGTATCCAGCCATAGGTGCCCCCAGTATAGGTATCCAGCCATAGGTGCCCACAGTATAGGTTAGCAAGGCACAGGTGCCCCCAGTATAGGTATCCAGCCATAGGTGCCCCCAGTATAGGTATCCAGCCATAGGTGCCCACAGTATAGGTTAGCAAGGCACAGGTGCCCCCAGTATAGGTAGCAAGCTATATGTGCCCCAGTATAGGTAGCCAGGTACAGATGCCATAGTAGGCAGAGAGGTATAGGTTCCCCAGAATAGATAGTCAGGTACAGGTGGTGCCCCAGAATAGATTAGCCAGGTGAAGGTGGTGCCCCAGAATAGTCAGGTACAGGTGGTGCACCAGTGTAGGTAGCAAGCTATAGGTGCCCCAGAATAGATTAGCCAAGTGAAGGTGGTACCCCAGAATAGATAGTCAGGTATAGGTGGTGCCCCAGAATAGTCATGTACAGGTGGTGCCCCAGTGTAGGTAGCAAGCTATAGGTGCCCCAGAATAGATTAGCCAAGTGAAGGTGGTACCCCAGAATAGATAGTCAGGTATAGGTGGTGCCCCAGAATAGTCATGCACAGGTGGTGCCCCAGTGTAGTTAGCGAGCCAATAAGTGCTGTAGTATATATAACCAGGCAGTGCCCCAGTATAATCTTATGTAGCCCCGTTCCCGTGCAGACTCCTCTCGCCGCGTCTTCCCGCTGTGGTTACTTCTGGCAGCAGCTCTGATGTCATGAGAGGCTGCTGGGTAGCCATGGAAACAGGATGCGAGGCAGCAACAGGGAGAGCCCGGACAGGAGGAAAGCCCGGCGATAGGAGTCCATGTGGGAACGGTACTAAGTAGGTTGCTGCGCCCATGCCACCGAGCCTGCCCTGTCTGACACTTCTGTCCTGGGGCGAGACCCGCCATTTTGTCTGCGGCCTCTGGGGGACCCCCTGACAGCTGCCGATGTACCCCCAGGGGTCCACGGACCCCAGGTTGAGAACCACTGCTTTAAAGGGACCCTGAGCAGCTCGTAAAATGAAAATCTGCACTAACAGGGGGGATTGCTGCATCAAGGCTGGTAGAGAAGCCCTGCAGTGAGTTCCAACCATCACTGGAACTCTTGTATAAGACTCGCTGTATGGGAAGGGCCAAAAACATTATGGAGGACAACAATGCCTTGTTTGAGCTCCTACCATCGGTTTAATGTTTTAGGTCAATCCGCATACACACAGATAAACTGAAAAACAGCTTTTTCCTATAAACCTTTCAAACTCTGACTGTTCTGAGATCATTTTTTGTATCGAATAATAATAAAATTGCATGGATAGGGAACTGGATAATGGACAGAAAGCAAAGAGTTGTGGTCAATGGATCAAACTCAAAATGAAGGTGGGGGAGTGGGGGAGGGGGTGTCCCACAGGGGTCAGGACTGGGCCCAGTTTTTTTTTTATTTATTTAATAATGACCGAATAGATGAAGAAGAAAGTAATGTTATTTTTGCAGATGACACAAAATTATGCAGAATTATCAACTCAGAAAATGATAATGACATATTGCAGAAGGATCTGGATAGAATGGCTATATGGGAACATAACTGGCAGATTAAATTGTTGTTGAAAAAAGTCATGTATTTTGGACGTCCCAACGGTCCAGTAGCATACAAAATAAATGGGAGGCAGATGGGGATATCAAACTTATCGACAACAAGTTAAATAATCGTATTCAATGCCAAGCCACTGCAGCTAACGCAAATAAAATTTGGTGAAATGTATAATTTATATAAAATGATCACGTTATGGCTCAACGGCTTGATAAAGAGCTCTTAGGCTGGAAACAGTGGGCTGTCATCGCTGAGGCCATTTTTGTAACATTTGTCATTTTAATGACTTCCTAATAAAGAGCTATGTATTACTGATGGTGGTGCCTGATTAAACGGACTTTATTGTACTGTATGTGAGAAGCTGGTGGGTCCCATTGATCCTGTATAATTGCATCATCAACAGGTTTCTTAAGGCTAATTTCACACACGACAGCCTGGGGCAGGACCAGGGCCGGTGCTTGAATAGAGGCAAAGGGGGCAATTGCCCCAGGGCCTTATAGCCTGTGGGGGCTCCCTAAGGTGCCCCCCTCCAGCTATGGTGACCCATGAGAGGGGGGATGCTGTGTGTTTACTCTGAAAAGGAAAAGGAGGAGGTGAATAATGGGAACCCCAAAAATGCTTTTTAGGGGACATATAAAGACACCTAATGACGGAGGAGGGGAAGATTGGATTGAAATAATAAAGATATGGTATAATTTTAGATCAAAGAGGTGGGTATAGTGCAGGTACAGCACTGGTAATCTACATATGCAAAAAAGAGAGAGAAAGGACAAACCAGTATATGCTGTTCAAAAACTGCACAAATTTATTGAACAATTCACAATACCAACACCAATGTTACTCCAAAAATAGTGTGAGCTGTAAACTGACACAATATGAGTTTGTAATGATTGTCAGCAGAATATTGCACATTGCAATGCAAAAAAAAAAACCGGGTACAGTGTCTCACTATGGATATTAAACATCAATTCAACAAGCACAAATATAATTAGCCTCAAATTACAATATTGGCCACAGGGGCATAACTAGAAATCACTGGGCCCCCCTGCAAAACTTTGGATAGGGCCCACTCCCTCCAAAACAAATCTACAAATCTTCGTCTACAAAACTTTGCATGATTCATTATCAGTTACTGAGCAGATGTAGTCATGAGAACAATTGTGCAGAGAGCAGAAAGTTTTTTTCTCTCCTACCCTAAGTTGTCAATCTCTCAGGACAGGGCCCCCTGTGGCTTCTGGGCTCCCCCTGCGGCTGCATCCTTTGCAGGGTCTATTGTTACGCCCCTGATTGGCCATCATGCTTAGTGTTAAATAGCATACCGGAAGCACCCAGCCATCACCTAAGGAGGTAATCCAATCATTATCAATAATTCCAAGGATTGTAACCACTCACGGAGGATAACTGAGTACGACCAATATGATCAATTAATACATATTCATAGAACAAAAGAAGATCCACATATATTATTAATCTGCCGGTCAGTAGTAACAAGTGCTATGTTTGAAATTTAGGACACAAGTCGTCAGAAATAATCTATGCTTTTCCTCAAATATTGGTGATAGGAAGCAATTAGATTCCTGTTTCAGCTCCAATATAAAGATGCTAATACATATAGACTGTGTTGTGTAGCTGCTGCTGTATAACTATTCAAGGCTTGACTGATGAATCAGCTCTCAAGTGCTGCAGTGTGCAACAAATTCAGCGCAAAGTCTATATGGAAGTTCCAAAATGCAACACACGATAGTAAACAGTGACAAGTCCACTTATCAATACTTCAGCTCCATCTGCAGCACCAATCGCACGCTGAAAGGGTGGCAACAACACTTCAGTTGCAAATCATCCAAGAGCATACAGAGAATATCACTGTATTTGGCATCAGAATCCAGCATGTTATAGCAAACAAATGTGTATATCCACTGTGCTGAGCTCCAGGTCCGCGAAAAGCGCCAATCGCGCGCATTGAAATGGCAGAGTTATTTACAGTCTAATAGGTTGCAGGAGCATATAGAAAGTTTTACTTATCTGTCCCGCAATGGCAAAAAGAACTCCGGCTATTGATATCAATGGCGTCCTTGTATATAGGGAAAGATGCAAATAAGCCGGAGTTTCTGTAGCCACTGCTGGATGATTTTCAACTGAAGTGTTGTTGACACCCTTTCAGCGTGCGATTGGCGCTGCAGATGGAGCTGAAGTATTGATAAGTGGACTTGTTTCTGCCCTACTGCCCCCCCTCCCTTCCCCCCAAGTTACTTTTGCCCCAGGGCCCCATTGTAGCTAGAACCAGCCTTAGGCAGTACGATCATAGCACATCATTCTTACTTGCATATTACGTGCAGCGGAGTGCCCCCACAGGGTAATATGCCTAGTGCTAGAGTTGGGCCGAACCTCCGATTTTAGGTTCGCGAACCTGGTTCGCGAACTTCCGCGGAAGGTTCGGTTCGCGTTAAAGTTCGCAAACCGCAATAGACTTCAATGGGGATGCGAACTTTGAAAAAAAAAAATAATTATGCTGGCCACAAAAGTGATGGAAAAGATGTTTCAAGGGGTCTAACACCTGGAGGGGGGCATGGCGGAGTGGGATACATGCCAAAAGTCCCCGGGAAAAATCTGGATTTGACGCAAAGCAGCGTTTTAAGGGCAGAAATCACATTGAATGCTAAATGACAGGCCTAAAGTGCTTTCAAACATCTTGCATGTGTATACATCAATCAGGTAGTGTAATTAAGGTACTGCTTCACACTGACACACCAAACTCACTGTGTAACGCACCGCAAACAGCTGTTTGTGTAGTGACGGCCGTGCTGGACTGGTGCGCACCATGGCGAGAGTGCAGGTTTTGGTGGCTTTACAGCCCATATGGTCGCCTGGCTGATGTTGAATGACAGAACAGTGACTGTCCAGCTGATCAAATTTGGTCTGACCACAATGAAGCGGGTTCACTGAACAGAACAGGTATACAGTGGCGGGTTCACAGAACAGGTATGCAGTGGCAGGTTCACTGAACACAACAGGTATGCAGTGGCGGGGTCACTAAACAGGTATACAGTGGCGGGTCCACTGAACAGAACAGGTATGCAGTGGCGGGTTCACTGAACACAACAGGTATGCAGTGGTGGGTTCACAGCACAGGTATGCAGTGGTGGGTTCACAGAACAGGTATGCAGTGGTGGGTTCACAGCACAGGTATGCAGTGGTGGGTTCACTGAACAGGTATGCAGTGGTGGGTTCACAGCACAGGTATGCAGTGGTGGGTTCACAGCACAGGTATGCAGTGGTGGGTTCACTGAACAGGTATGCAGTGGTGGGTTCACAGAACAGGTATGCAGTGGCAGGTTCACTGAACAGGTATGCAGTGGTGGGTTCACTGAACAGGTATGCAGTGGTGGGTTCACTGAACAGGTATGCAGTGGTGGGTTCACAGAACAGGTATGCAGTGGCAGGTTCACTGAACAGGTATGCAGTGGTGGGTTCACAGCACAGGTATGCAGTGGTGGGTTCACAGCACAGGTATGCAGTGGTGGGTTCACAGAACAGGTATGCAGCCAGACAGGAACAAGTTAAGCCTAACTAATCTTTCCCTGAGAGACAGTCTGCAGCAGCTCGCCCTACTCTCACTAACGCAGGCAGCACACGAGTGACCGTAATGGCCGCCGCTGCCTGCCTTATATAAGGGGGGGTGGGGCTCCAGGGGCTAGTGTAGCCTAATTGGCTACACTGGGCCTGCTGACTGTGATGTAGAGGGTCAAAGTTGACCCTCCATGTGCATTATGGGGCGAACCGAACTTCCGCAAAGGTTCGCCTGCGGGACGCGAACGCGAACCACTGAAGTTCGCATGGAACCGTTCGCAGGCGAACCGTTCGGCCCAACTCTACCTAGTGCCACCCTTCACTCAGTGACTTTCTGCTTGCTGGACAGGAAGTACGTCACTGGATTACCATCACTCTGTGCATGCGCTCGTGCACAGTTACCACATTGGCATAATCAGTGTGATAGACATGGATCAAGCGGCTACACACTGCAGAGTTCGCAGTGGGCTTGTGTCGATTTCTCTACTCCCTTTGCTCCACATCGCGCCGCCACAGTGTGTAAGTCTCCACAGACTTACATTGCTCTTGCGACGAGCTGCGGTAAAGAGGAGGAGGTAAAGTAGCCTAAGGAGGAACCAAGCTAAAAAAAAGCACCCGTCCCGCAGCATTATAAATAGAAGATACAGCAATACTGCTGGGCTAAACCTCACCCAATGGTAAACATTTCTGATCAGTGGGTTACTGTATCAAATGCAGGCCTTCTTGAAAATGCATGCGAAGTGCAATCCTGGGAGCCTCCTGAAGAGGAACCCAGAACTTGGATCTTGGAACCTGGAACACACCGGTAATTGGAGAGATAGAGGAGAGGCTACATCCTATATATTAATAGCCCTATGTCTCTGCGTCCCATGTCCCTGTGTCCGTGCGTTTGCTATACTGCACATGTGCAGCACGGACAACTGTTGGGACAAGGGGAGGATGGGCCAGGGGGCCGGCGCACTGACATGCAGCGGTGGCAGACCTAAAACCCGTTTTTAAACGGGCTTAGGTCGACTAGTTAGCTAATAAGACAATAGTAGAGCTATCAAACAAACAAAAAATGGACTATAAATGTTAGCAGGCCATTAGTAAGACCCAACACATCTCATATTAAAGAACTGGTATAACTGCAACTGGTTTAGAAATCGGGAATATGTTTGATTATTCAAAACTGTGGGCCAATTAAATACAATTTTTTTTAATCTGATTGATCTTATGGAAAATACAACAATTTGCTAAAAAAAAAAAGCATAATCAATGGGCACCTTTAGTGGAGAGAAGCTATTGCTGTGAGTTGAAAGTATCCCAAAAACTCTAATTGGGAGCTCAGAGAAACAAGACATAACTTCAGGGCTCTTGCACACTACATGCAATTCCGATTTGCGACTTTGACTCTATTTTACATGCGATTCCGATTTGCAATTTATCAGTACTGCATGCTGCGTTTTTCTTCTTATTTTGATAGCATCCAGGGAAAATCGGAAACACAAATCGGATTTGCAGTTTGCAGGAAGCCTTAGGGGCCTTTTTCCACCACCCTGCGATTTGCGACCTGTTTCTGGTTGCTAACGGATCGCAAAACGCAAGGTAGATTAAATTAATGGAAATGGCAGCAGCAATTTCTATTTGTGCGATCTGATTACGTCGCGATTTTGGTCCAAGCGCAATCGTTGTCCTGCCGTGTTTTGGTTACTAAGTACAGTAGCTCAATCGCAATCGCATAGTGGAAATTAAAACGTGATTGCGATCGAGATTGTGATCGCATTTCATAGTGGAAAAGAAGACTATTTAATTCCCGGCTATATTTGGAGGTTACCGCTGGTCAGAATCAGACATTTCTCAGGCACTCGGTGGATAAAGATAAATGACCCTCTTTGAGCAATGCTTAGTTTGACCACAAGAGGGGGTAGAATTGACACTGAAGCTTTAGAACTGGAGATCAAATCACAGAAGTGAACTTTATGTCATGTTTGCCCTATGAACTCGGTGAAACCAGATCTGCTGAATGCATTTCTTCAGTTGTGTCATTTCCTTAAAGGACTTACGAGGCCTGATTTTTAAAAAATAAACAAAAAAAGTTAGATACCTGTGTGTTTTTGTAAGGCACTGAGGACGCCGTTCCGCTGGGTCCCCGCTGCTGAATATCCCCCCGAACGACCCCCGACCGCACGGCCCGGGTCGGGCTCTCCAGCCTTCACCAAGATGGCCGCCAGAGCTGGCCGCGGCTGCGCAGTCCGCATAGCCGCGAGTGCGGCTGCGCAGCTCTAAGGCCAACTCCCCGATCCACGCTACTGTTACGTGGATCGGGGGGTTGGCCTTAGAGCTGCGCAGCCGCACTCGCGGCTATGCGGACTGCGCAGCCGCGGCCAGCTCCGGCGGCCATCTTGGTGAAGGCTGGAGAGCCCGACCTGGGCCGTGCGGTCGGGGGTCGTTCGGGGGGATATTCAGCAGCGGGGACCCGGCGGAACGGCACGGAGGGCGCGGACGGCATCCTCCGTGCCTTACAAAAACACACAGGTATCTAACTTTTTTTGTTTATTTTTTAAAAATCAGGCCTCGTAAGTCCTTTAAATACTCTGCTCCACTATGAATCAACCAATCATATCACACCGTCGCCTCTGGCGGTCACACCCCCTCCGTCCAGCCAAGCGGACCATATGGGGAACTGAATTCCTACCTGTGATATGTCCACACCTGGATGACCTCTCTACCCTGTGGGCGCAGGTCTGAAGCAGCAAGCGTCCCCTTACGCCGGCTCGTTCACCCCGTCCACTCAGGCCATGAAAGTTAGGCTGTCAGCCCATAAGAGTGCCATCAGAACAAAGAAGAAAGAACTAGCAGTTTCTTCTCACTTCGTGCAGGCCCGCCATAATGTGAGTCAACTGCGGTTCCAGATTCTAGAACAAGTGCCCCCCCTAAGACGAGGGGGTGATAGAGTTAAGAAACTGTGATATGATTGGTTGATTCATAGTGGAGCAGAGTATTTAAGGTGATGATTTGTGATGTGAAATTGAGACGCAGACATTACTTGACAAAGGAGGTTCGCATCCGAAACGTTGTATACTTTATGTCTGCTTGTCTTTTAATAAACGAAAGAGCATAATACTATGATGGTGCCGGCTTAAATTTCTACTTCAGGACGTGATTGGGACCTGAGTGCTGCAAGTTCCGTGGGCCTGGCACATCACAACTTTAATCCTACAGGAGTGCTGGTTATTCTCTTGATACTTCAGTTGTGTCATTGGAATGTTCCATTTTCATCTGGTTCCCCAAGTGCCACATTGTACCGTCAGTTGCAGGCCAATCACAACATCTCCCACAACCACCATCACACATCATTGATTGTCATGGACAGCCAATAGATGCAGGGCCAAAGTAACAGCCCAGCTGTGTGACTGGACATTGCTACTAGATCTTTTACAATATTACGTTATACATTTAGTAATTATTTGCCGATTGTAAATCTTTCCTCTCCCTGATTTACATTCTTAAATTTATCACAGGTAGTGACATCTTTGTCCTGTCGGGTGCATCACTGCGGAATGTTTTTTGTGCGTTCTGTAATGAGCAAAAAACACCTGGTCTCCCAGAATGCACTGGGAGGAAAAGGCTTTGTGACATCCTAACCTAGGCTACAGCAATATCTGGATGCAGGAAGTGTTTCTGATGCTGAAGCAAGGAAAATTAATGTAACATTGGGTATCCTGAATAATGTTGTACATTGTGCTATTTGTCATTGCAGTTGCTATTTAAATGACAGCAACTACTGAGAGAATGGTTCTATGGAACAGGGGCGCTGCCAGCGTACAGGCAAGCCATGCTCCCGCTTGGGGCCTCACACTAAGCGGGGCCTCGCTCTGCTGCTGGCGGCTCCCCCTAGGTGCAGGTGTCAGGCAGAGCGACAGGAGTCAGGAGGGTGTGCGCAGCGGTGGTGGGAGCGGGTAGAGTGAAGTTTCAACTCACCGGTCTCATTCCGGCATGCAGGCTCTATCTTCATCCTATCCTGACATCTGTCGCTATGGTAACAGCGCCCCCTGTGATGACATAACCGCATGTCATCACGGGGGAGCTCTTACCGATGCGATAGACGCCGGGACAGGATGAATATAGAGGCTGTGTGCGGGGAAGGTGAGTTGAAACTTCTCTCTGCCTGCTCCCCCCGCCCTATGCTGGAGACACCTACCTATCTAATCTATACTGGGGGCATCTACCTAACCTATACTGAGGGGTACCTACCTATCTAACCTATACTGCGTGCCCCTGCCTATCTAACCTATACTGAGGGGCACCTACCTATTTCATCTATACTGCGTGCATCTACCTATCTAACCTATACTGCGTGCACCTACCTATTTAACCTATACAGTGGGCACTTACCTATCTAGCCTATACTGCGGGCACCTACCTATCTAACCTATACTGGGGCACCTACCTATCTAGCCTATACTGGTGGCACCTACCTATCTAACCTATACTGAGGGCACCTACCTATCTAACCTATACAGTGGGCACTTACCTATCTAGCCTATACTGCGGGCACCTACCTATCTAACCTATACTGGGGCACCTACCTATCTAGCCTATACTGGTGGCACCTACCTATCTAGCCTATACTGCAGGCACCTACCTATCTAACCTATACTGAGGGCACCTACCTATCTAACCTATACTGAGGGCACCTACCTATCTAACCTATACTGAGGGCACCTACCTATCTTACCTATACTGTGGGCACCTACCTATCTAACCTATACTGGGGCACCTACCTATCTAGCCTATACTGGTGGCACCTACCTATCTAACCTATACTGAGGGCACCTACCTATCTAACCTATACTGAGGGCACCTACCTATCTAACCTATACTGCGGGCACTTACCTATCTAGCCTATACTGCGGGCACCTACCTATCTAACCTATACTGGGGCGCCTACCTATCTAGCCTATACTGGTGGCACCTACCTATCTAGCCTATACTGCAGGCACCTACCTATCTAACCTATACTAAGGGCACCTACCTATCTAACCCATACTGAGGGCACCTACCTATCTATCCTATACTGAGGGCACCTACCTATCTATCCTATACTGGGGCAAATATACTGGCTACCTATATTGGAGGCACCTACCTATCTAACCTACATGGTGGCACCTACCTATCTAACCTAGATTGCAAATGCAGTTAACAAACCAGCCCAACTGTACCGCACAGTGGAAAAACTCTGCAACCCGGCATGTCAAAAACTGAATATCGAGTCTTCAAAGGACCGCTGTGACCAATTTGCCCATTTCTTCACAGACAAAGTCTCCGCTATAAGGGCCGCCATCCAACTTACAGCATCTGAGCCTAATATAGCGCCGAAGACCATTAGCAGAGACAACGTAACACCTTGGTCAAACTTCAAAGAAATTGATGAAGAAGTCACATCAAGCCTCCTCCTTCACCTCCGCCTAACTACCTGTGACCTGGATCCTGGCCCAACACAGTTCATGTTGAACTGCTCAAACCTGTTCGTACCGGTATTCCTCAAAATTGTTAACTGTTCCTTACAATCAGGGATATTTCCTGCTTTACTGAAGGAAGCAATCATCAGGCCTCTCCTTAAAAAACCCTCCCTGGACCCAGATGCATTGACCAGCTACAGACCTGTCTCTAGCCTCCCCTTTTTGGGCAAGCTAATTGAAAAAGCTGTTTAACTCCAGCTAGAAGCCAAAATCCTACAAAACAACAGTTATAACCCATTCCAGTCTGGCTTCAGGAAACACGACAGCACTGAAACTGCTTTCATCCAAATATGCAAACACCTGCTCATGGCAAAAGACAGAGGAGAGTGCTCGATCCTCATACTGCTAGACCTTTCTGCAGCCTTTGATACAGTTGACCATGACATCTTGATAAACAGGCTACAGGAATACTGCCGCATTGATGGCATAGTTCTTCAGTGGTTCCAATCCTTCTTGAGTGGCAGAACCCAAAAAGTGTCTATGGGGCCCTTCCTGTCCACCCCTGTATCACTTAAGTATGGGGTGCCCCAGGGCTCAATCCTCTCTTCCCTGCTTTTCACAGTTTACATGTTACCGCTTGGAAAACTAATCCAAAAACATGGCCTGACATACCACTGCTATGCAGATGACACCCAACTATATCTTTCCTTCAAGCCTGGTGTGACAGACCCAACTCTAACTATAAACGCCTGCTTACGTGAACTACAGCAATGGATGAATGACAACTGGCTGAAACTAAATGCAGACAAAACTGAAGTCCTTCTGATTGGAGGGCAGAGCATGATAACAAAACAACTTAACTTGCAGTATTCACCACTGGGAATAGGAAGCACGGATCTACGCAGCTCTGATCGTGTGCGTAGCCTGGGAGTTCTAATTGATTGAAAGTTAAACTTCAGAACTCAAATCTCCGCTGTTGTGAAATGATCCTATTTTCACCTGAAGAACATTGCAAAAATCAAGCACATCATCCCCCCAGAAGATCTGCCAACCTTAGTCCATGCCTTCATCACATCCCGACTGGACTACTGTAATGCTCTCTACACTGGCCTTCCAAAAAAGGTCTTGCACCGCCTACAGCTGATACAGAATACTGCTGCCAGACTGCTAACCAACCAACCCCATCACTGCCATATAACGCCAGTCCTGCATTCCCTTCACTGGCTACCTATAGAACAGAGGGTCCTATTCAAGATCGGCCTACTGACATTTAAATCCCTGAATAATCTAGGCCCTGGATACATGAAAGATATGTTGCAGCTACGTACCAATCCCCGCATTCTCAGATCCACAGGTTCTAATAATCTAGTCATACCCAGAGTCCACTTGGAATCTTTTGGTCCCAGAGCCTTCTGTCATGCTGCCCCTACGTTTTGGAACTCCTTACCTCAACAGATCATGACAGCTCCATCCCTAGACGTGTTTAAATCCAGACTGAAAACCCACCTGTTCAGTTTGGCATTTGCAGAAATATAACTTTGTTGTGTGAATACTTCATCCTACTACCAATTACTGAATCTGAGAGAGCCTAAGCACTTTGAGTCCTATGGGAGAAAAGCGCTATAGAAATGTTATTGTAACCTATACTGGGGGCAACTCTATCGGCTACCTATACTAGGGGGACCTATAGCTGGCTACCTATACTGAGGGCACCACATGTAACTGGCTACCTATACTGAGGGCACCACCTGTACCCCTTCTCACATGTTGGGCAGCATGGTGGTGTAGTGGTTAGCGCTCTTACTTTGCAGTGATGGGTCCCTGGTTTGAATCCCAGCCAGATCAACATCTGCCAAGAGCTTGTATGTTCTCCCTGTGCCTGCGTGGGTTTCCTCTGGGAACTATGGTTTCCTCCCACATCTCAAAAACATAAAGATAAGTTAATTGGCTTGGCCCTTGACTAGGATACATACACTACATGATATAAACATATGACTATGGTAGTAGGGACTAGATTGTGAGCCCCATTGAGGGACAGTTAGTGACAAGACAATATACTCTGTACACCGCTGTGTAATATGTCAGCGCTATACAAATACTTAAAATAAATAAACCGTGGCTACCCAATTTTTCGCAGCAGCGCTGCTTCTTTCATGGAGGGATGCCTCAAGTTATGGACTGCTTGGGGCCACCAAAACCTTAGCTGCACCCCTGCTACAGAAGAGGTAGAATCACCACCTGCTCTCTCAATGCAAGAGGCACTCATTAGCAGCTCTCTCCATGGAAGAGCTCTGAACTACCGGCTCCTGCTAGTACTAATAGAACATGGCGGCTGCGCACTGATCCCCCCCCCATCTGCGCCACATCAGCTGTTCGGGGCCAGAGAATCAAAACAAAAACACGTGGTCAGAGTCACGTGACAGCAGCTCTCCGCCAATCCGCGCAGCGCTTCGCAGTGTTTCAGGACAGGCAGGGGGCTATGCTGGTTGCTAGCCAATGGCAGAGCGGGTAGGCGGAGATAGCGGCGCCATTAGCATAATAGGTGTAAGGAGGAAGAGAGACTTCCGCAGGCGATCCTGTAGCTGATCTGTGTGTGCAGCGAGCGGAGCGGGGGAGTACAGGTGAGGCGGGAGGGCGCACAGACAGGCACTTCTGTAATGGGATCTCTGGTCACTGGCTGATACTTGGGATGATCTGCACCCAGTGCGCTGTGGAGCTGGAGCTCTGCGTTATGTATTGTGTCTGTCTGGGCTGGTAGGGAGGGGGAGGGGGAAGAGTCAGGGGGGGATATGGGGTCCCCAGTAGTATAGAGGGGAGTACCTGTCCAGCTGTTTGCTACAGGGCTCTATAGTACTGGATAAGCTGCATCGAATCCCTTCCAGGGGCGTAACTAGAAATCACTGGGCCCCCCTGCGAATATTTGGATGGGGCCCCCCCCATAGGTGCCAAATAATCGTAATGGGGCAGCGTTTCACTGTAAATTAATTGTAAAGTGGGCAGCATTTTACCAGACAATCGTAATGTGGGCCAGAAAATCGTAATGTGGGCAGAGTTCACCAGAAAATCGTAATGTGGGCCTTTAGAAAATCATAATGTGGGCAGAGTTCACCAGAAAATCGTAATGTGGGCACCAGTCACCAGAAAATAGTAACGTGAGCAGCAGTCACCAGAAAATTGTAACGTGGGCAGCATTCACCAGACAATCGTAATGTGGGCAGCGTTCACCAAAATATCGTAATGTGGGACAGAAAATCGTAATGTGGGCAGAGTTCACCAGAAAATTGTAACATGGACAGCATTCACCAGACAATCGTAACTTGGGCAGTGTTCACCAGAAAATCGTAATGTGGGCCAGAAAATCGTAATGTGGGCAGCGTTCACCAGAAAATCGTAACGTGGACAGCATTCACCAGACAATCGTAACGTGGGCAGTGTTCACCAGAAAATCGTAATGTGGGCCAGAAAATCGCAATGTGGGCAGCAGTCACCAGAAAATCGCCATGTGGGCAGCAGTCACCAGAAAATTGCAATGTGGGCATCAGTCACCAGAAAATCCTAATGTGGGCAGCAGTCACCAGAATATCGTAATGTGGGCAGCAGTCACCAGAAAATCCTAATGTGGGCAGCAGTCAGTCACCAGAATGTCGTAATGTGGGCAGCAGACACCAGAAAATCCTAATGTGGGCAGCAGTCACCAGAAAATCCTTATGTGGGCAGCAGTCACCAGAAAATCGCAATGTGGGCAGCAGTCACCAGAAAATCGCAATGTGGGCAGCAGTCACCAGAAAATCCTAATGTGGGCAGCATACACCAGAAAATCGCAATGTGGGCAGCAGACACCTGAAAATCGCAATGTGGGCAGCAGACACCTGAAAATCGTAATGTGGGCAGCAGACACCTGAAAATCACAATGAGGGCAGCAGACACCTGAAAATCGCAATGTGGGCAGCAGTGACCAGAAAATCGCAATGTGGGCGGGCAGCAGTGACCAGAAAATCGTAATGTGGGCAGCAGACACCTGAAAATCGTAATGTGGGCAGCAGACACCAGAAAATCGCAATGTGGGCAGCAGACACCAGAAAATCATAATGTGGGCAGCAGACACCTGAAAATCGTAATGTGGGCAGCAGACACCTGAAAATCGTAATGTGGGCAGCAGACACCTGAAAATCGTAATGTGGGCAGCAGTCACCAGAAAATCGCAATGTGGGCAGCAGTGACCAGAAAATCGTAATGTGGGCAGCAGACACCTGAAAATCGTAATGTGGGCAGCAGACACCAGAAAATCATAATGTGGGCAGCAGTCACCAGAAAATCATAATGTGAGCAGCAGACACCAGAAAATCGCAATGTGGGCAGCAGTCACCAGAAAATCGTAATGTGGGCAGCAGACACCTGAAAATCGTAATGTGGGCAGCAGTCACCAGAAAATCGTAATGTGGGCAGCAGACACCTGAAAATCGCAATGTGGGCAGCAGTCACCAGAAAATCGTAATGTGGGCAGCAGACACCTAAAAATCGCAATGTGGGCAGCAGTCACCAGAAAATCGTAATGTGGGCAGCAGTCACCAGAAAATCGTAACGTGGGCAGCAGACACCTGAAAATCGTAACGTGGGCAGCAGACACCTGAAAATCGCAATGTGGGCAGCAGTTACCAGAAAATCGCAATGTGGGCAGCAGGCACCTGAAAATCGCAATGTGGGCAGCAGACACCAGAAAATCGTAATGTGGGCAGCAGACACCTGAAAATCGTAATGTGGGCAGCAGTCACCAGAAAATCCTAATGTGGGCAGCAGTGACCAGAAAATCGCAATGTGGGCAGCAGACACCTGAAAATCACAATGTGGGCAGCAGACACCTGAAAATCACAATGTGGGCAGCAGACACCTGAAAATCACAATGTGGGCAGCAGACACCAGAAAATCGCAATGTGGGCAGCAGACACCTGAAAATCACAATGTGGGCAGCAGACACTAGAAAAAAAAATGCACCTGTGAAAAAAAACCAATTCACTTACCTGACAGAAGTCTTCTCCTCTCCCGGCATCTGGCTCGCAGCTCCCCGAGTCCTCCTGCAGCACATCTCCCGCGCTGACAGGCAGAGTGCAGGGCTACGGCAAGATGGCTGCCGAAGCCCTGTACTAGAGACACATAGTCTCCAGTGTAGGGCTTCTTCGGCGGCCATCTTGCCGTAGCCCTGCTCTGCCTGCCGGAGACTATGCAGGCTGCTGGAGCGGGGCTGCGGGGACTGAACTGGCGCAGCGTCTATTAGACGCTGCGGCCAGTTGAGCACCTTGCTGGGGGGTCCAGAGCAGCGCTCCCCCCACGCACAGTGAGCGGGCCCCAGAGCAGCCCCGGGCGGCAGGGCCCCCCTGCGGCTGAGAGAGTCGCATCCCCGGTAGGTACGCCGGTGGTGACAGCCTTTCCTCCTCCGGGCCCCTGACTTGCTAGGGGCCCCCCTGCAACTGCAGGGGCTGCAGGGTCTATTCCTACGCCCCTGATCCCTTCTATCAGTCAGATGACAACTGAGGGGATCCTGTGTGGCTTATCCATTTCTATGGGGCCTGGGGAGTAAAGTGACTTGCGCTGAATCATTTCCATTTTTCTCCAGATTGTAAATTCGTGACTTTTAAAACTCAAAAATTGAGATACTTACCTCTGGATCCTAGGGGGGCTTCCCTCATCACCCTCTGTTCCAGCACTGAGACAAAATCCAAAAAAGCTTTATTGGCAGGACCAAATACATTTAGCATTGCCAAAACATTAACATGGGGAGGGGGATTGTGGGAATAAGGGAAGGATATAGGGGGTTGGGGTTTATAGTCCATAGGTATGTGGAGGCAGTGGTGTAGCTATGGAGCAGTGGGCCCCGATGCAAGTTTTACATGGGGCCCCCCAAGCACTCTATATATAATAATTAATACGGCGAACCAAAACCTGCCAAGGGCAACTACAGTGTCAGAGGTGCAAGAAAAGGATGGGAAACAGTTTGTTAGTGATTACCACTATTCAAAGTATCTATAGAAGTGATTATTATAAGCACAGGACCAATAGAGAGCTAATACTGCAGTCGAGGGAGGGTCCTTCGGGGGCCCCTCTGGCCCAAGGGCCCTGATGCGGTCGCTACCTCTGCAACCCCTATTGCTACGCCCCTGTGTGGAGGATGTAAGGGACAATATGGGGGGCTGGGATATACAGTCCATAGGGGGTATTGGGGGAATACAGTCCATGTGGAATCATGTTCCTCTCAGTTGGTGGCAGGCAGTGGTATATCGGGCAGCTATTTGCACGGTTGTTTCCTCCTCCCCCAGTAGGATGTAGAGTTTCCTCTCCTCATCTGTGGACCCTTAAAGAGAAGCTGAACTGAAAATTAAAAGTCAAAATAACCATACACAGGTTAACTCTTGTGTAGGCTACTACTCATTCTCTTTCTCCTCTCCTGCATCCTGTTTATTCACTGTGATCAATGGAATTCTCAGTCTTCTATTTTAAAAATGGCCATTACCCCATAATAGTGATGGGTCGTTCGCGAACGAGCCGGCTCTAAGAGCCGGCTCTTTGCTGCGAACGACAAGAGCCGGTTCTCAGTTCTGAAAGAGCCGATGCCTCAGCCGCCCCACACAGCTCTGATTTGCTGTGTAATAAAGGGCGCTGAGGCATGCTGGGAGATGTAGTCCTCTTGCAGCTTGTAGGAGTGTATGGGGTGGAGCAGAGCAGTAGCAGGAGGGATTGCCCCAGTCAGAGAAGCAGTCTGGAGTTGTCATGGAGATGGGGGCGGGGCTTTTAATCCGATTCTGAGTGGTGTCTAGGGATATTTAATGAAGAGCCGATTCAGAGCTGAAAGATCCGGCTCTTTAATGGTAGCCGATTCACAAGAGCCGATTCTCCAAGAAGAGCCGAAATTCCCATCACTACCCCATAACAGCTTCCTGGTCAGCCCACTGTTAAACTGTAATATCACCCACTTGAGCCATAGGGAAACATGGTCTATACCTTGCACATTCAGTTGTAACTGACCACAACTGGTATATTTCAGTTCTGACAAAGTATCGTCAGAACTGGAAGGGATCACTGTAAGAAAAAAATTGTGGGCTTCTGAGAGGAACTGACAGTGAGGTTTGTATGTTTGTATGTATATTCATTTGCAGCTAACGTTGTTTTATTTTAAATAAATTTACTTGCTTCAGGTTCCCTTTAAAGTTTTACAGAGCTCGCCTGCACAAAAATTGCACACCAGGACCCTTCTTCATAGCCTTTGGGCACGGCACTTGCTTTGACTACTGCCTCCACTTGTGCCAACCTAATTTGGTTAGTGGCATGGATAGTATTTCCCAGGGCTGTGGAGTTGAGGAGTTAGAGCAATTTTGGGTACCAGGAGTTGGAGTCGATGGTTTAAATAAACTGAGAAATCGGATGGTTTTTGAACCAAACCCACAGCCTTTGTAAAAATTAGGCCAAGGAATTGGAGCAATTTTGGGTACCTGGCGTTGGAGTCGGTGGTTTCATAAACTGGGGAGTCGGAGTCGGGTTATTATTATATATTTTTTCCCGACTCCACAGCTCTGGTATTTCCTGCTGTGTTCCCTATTTCTTACATATGAATTGCCGCAACCAAATTCCTGGGAGCGATCATGGGTCACCTCAACTAGACTAGCACTTAACTGACACTTCAATAGAAAATCTGTCTCTTTATCATAGATTTCCGTTTGGAATAATGGAGGATGATGCCACAGATCGACACTTTTAAGGATCAGTTCATAGTGTGCTTTGTGTTGTGTTCCCTGTAAAAACAAAAACTTCACATTATGCGAGCATTGCGTTGCATACAGTCAATGAAAATAATGCTTTACCGTTAATGTGTGCGTTATGCAGTACACACTCTAGGAGTCCCCGTTCACATCTGAGCAGGAATCGCGTGATTCCCGCTCACAGCAAACCGGTAGCGGTTTTTAAAACCGCTGAGCACATGGTTTGCTATGGCAGTGTTCTCACTGCCGCTATCAGATTAGCGATAATCGCAAATGCGTTACATGCCGCGTTTAAGTAATCACGATTTAGTATGTTTAGAACCGCTAATCACGATCGCTCCCAAACGCTAGTGTCCAGTGTTTGTTTTTGCTGCGTTAATCGTGGAAAAAATTCACTCCTGCGAAACGCTAGCGGCAATTGCTAGAGGCTTCCGATTTTAGGTGTGAACGGGGCCTTAAGCCTCATACACAGGCTTAATTAAAGTTGGCCGATTAAAAACCACCTCAGCTGGTAATCTAGCGTGTATATTGGCCCCCAACGGGCGCCGTCCAAGTGATCCGTTATGCAGATCAAGTTCACTGAGCGAGGGCCAATACCTGTTGTACCGCCGCTGGCTCCACCCGGCTGCCGAGTGACGTCACCTCTGCGCCACTCCAATGTACATTTCCAGCTAAGGAGTGCAATTGGGTTGTGTGCAGCTGGGACCACGCACGTGCAGTGGTCCACAACCTTCCTGATTGGTGGACTCCACAGTGGTAGAATGGATGGGACTGGATCGACACGTAGGGAGCTAACAAACAAGTGTTCTCCCCAGAATTTTGTTCCAGCTGGTGGCATGAAAAAGTTGCTGGGTGGGGGAGAATGCATGGCCGGTGCTTCTCTGTGCAACTCTGCTTACCGCATAGGAGTATGAGGAGGTGAGCCGATGACCGCTGTGTGCTCACCAAAATTAGCCAGGTGTAGCACCTGGCTAAAAGAGCCTGGGGAGAACACTGCACTACAGGGTGCTAGAGGAAGCCCCAGGTAAGTATAAATCCTTTTGTTTGCAATGTCTCAGGTTTACTTTAACCACTTCAGCCTACAGTGCTGAAAATCTCATGCATCCGAGCAACGTTCACCTCCCATTCATTCGCCGATAACTTTATTGCTACTTATCACAATGAATTGATCTATATCTTGCTTTTTCCGCCACTAATTAGGCTTTCTTTGGGTAGTACATTTTGCTAAGAATTATTTTTTTCTAAATCCATTTTAACAGTAAGATTAAAAAGGAAATGAAGAAAATTCATTATTTCTCAGGTTTTGGCCATTATAGTTTGAAATTAATATATGCTACCGTAATTAAAACTCATGTATTTTATTTGCCCATCTGTCCCGGTTATTACACCGTTTAAATGATGTCCCTATCACAATTTATGGCGCCGATATTTTATTTAGAAATAAAGGTGCATTTTTTTCAATTTGCGTCCATCACTACTTACAAGCTTATAATTTAAAATATTATAGCAACATACTCTCTTGACGTGCATATTTAAAAAGTTAAGACCCTTGGGTAACTATTTATGTTGGGTTTGTATTTTTTTCCCCCTTAATAAAAAATGTATGTGAGTAATTTTTGGTGTGGGAGGGAAACAGCCAATTTAAAATGTAAAATAAGATAATTGTTTATTGAAAAATGTATGTGGGTGCAGTTTACTATTTGGCCACAAGATGGCCACAGTCAAAGTCTTGGATGTGAACGATCTCGCATCCAGGAACTAAAAGAACAAGGATACGCTTCCTGGGGCCAGAAATACCGCACTCTCTCATTAGAAAGCGTCGTTTTTTTTCTGCGGGGAAGTTAGATCGGTGAATGTGAATTATATTCCCATTCACTGATCGGGGGGCTAGCGGCGGGAGCGCGCCCGATCGCGCGCACCATGTGGCGGCGGCAGAGCCTATCTCGACGAACTTACTCGTCCAGATAGGCTGAACTGGTTAAATCCTTGACGTTTCTTGAGGCATTTACCGCACAAGTCAGTAATTTACCTCACTAGTCAGTAATTTTAATTTTCTGTGTGGTAATAGGTTTAGTGAATTGGCATCTGAGAAGGTGATCGGAAAAATCATCTGTTTTCAGCATTACCGAATGTGATAATGCTGAGTGAATTGACCCATTGTGAGTTAGCTATTCATAAACTGTGCAAAGGTGGATGATCAACACAGCAGCCTGGCCAATATTATGTTTTTTTTAGGAAGTATATCATGACGGCATGAACCTTTCCATTAGGCGTTCTTGAAGGTTAATTGGCAAATTTGGCAGTACAATAAAATCCCCATATAGTAAATCTCAAAGGACCTTGCCAAGTACTTTACTATAACTGAAGGTTACTGTATAAAGACTGGTCATGCATTGTATATTCATACTGGTTGCGTGATTGGAACCTGAGGCTTGAGTTTACAATGGCCAAAGGTTTACTATAATTAGTCTACTGTAACATATTAAATATTAACACAGTCTTATCAGTTGTTTAACCAAGGATCAATCTGTTTGTTGTTAGCCTTGCACCATACCAGTATGACCATATTAACCTCCCTGGCATTCAATTTCCCCGGGATTCCTGTGCAAAAAGTGGTCCAATTTTCATTTTTTTTTTCCTGTAACTTGCAAAAAATGTGCCAAGCAAGGGTCTAATATACAGTGCAGGAGAGTATTGACGTGTATGCACATCAATACTGTTGACAGCATGTTTTGTATTGACGTGTATAACAGTCAATACCGCTAGGGATGTTAAGTCATCGCAGACTTGAGAGCGCTGACTAGGAGATCAACTTCTGCTGGGAGATCAATCAGCTGACACTTTCTTTGCAGATACATTGTAATCCATTTTTTTTTTTTTTTCTTTTTTCTCCTTTGCTTGTAACACACTAAATCATCCTGTTAGGGGAAACTTTGAGACTGTCTTCTCCAGTGTAAATGTATATGAGCTACATGGTGTATGCTTACTACATACTGTAGATGATTTTAACAGCAGCAGCTAGTTATGACCTATGTGGATAAGGGTCAGTGCTGTCGTTACTGAAAGACTTAAATCAGATGATCCACCTTCTGAGGTAAAAAGGACTCAACTAAGGCTCATTTGAGGTTTTACTCTCCTATATGCCTGAGGCCTATTTCCACTATCGCGAATCCGCATGCGGATTCGCATAGACAATATAAGTGAATGGGCCTGTTTCCCTTTATGCGTCTGCGGGAGCGTTTTATTGTGCGGAGAAAATCTGCACCAAACACCCTGCAGAATTTGCCTGCGTGTGGAATGCAGACGAATCGCACACAATGTATTTAATAGGGAAATCGCATGCGTTTTCTTCATGCGTCTTTTGCCACGAATTCGCATAGGTACCAATGTAAATTCACACAGGCAGTGACATGGTTAAAATCGCATATACCCTCGCCTATGTGAAATCGCGGCAAAAACGCATGCGGAATTGCATCCGCATGCGATTTCATCAACGGTGGAATCCAGGCGATTCCGCACCGCAATAGTGGAAACGAGCCTTGAAGGGGCAGAAACCAACTCCTGAGAAATGTGTTGCAGTCTCTATTTTGTTTGGCTCAATAAAGGTACCTCACATTGAGGTGTGTGTGGTGTTTTTTTTTTTTTTTTTTTTTTTCCCCCCCTCTCCCCTAGAGGAGGTAAGTTTACCTTTTTTACCTCTTTAATTTTTAACCGGTTTTAAATAGTTTTATTTCATTTTGGCGCCTCCTGAACCAAGGACACAACCTGAGTGAGGCCAGAAACACACTTGGGGCCCTTTTCCACTAGCGCGTTTGCGTTGGCTGAATCGGAAAGTCGCAAACCGCTAGCGATTTTACAATCGCTACGGTTTGCTTTTTAACATAGGAATCGCGGTAGGTCATTTCCACTACCGCGATTCGTTTTTTACAGGAACGCGAACGCGCGGCGGAGCGATATTTGCTGCAATTTTGCTATGCAGTGCATAGCATAGCAAAATCGCGGCCGCAAACGTCGGGAAATTGCCCGGTAATTTTTTTTTAGCTTTTCGATTCAGCAATCGCTAGCGTTTAGCGTGAACGCTAGCGACTGCTAGTGGAAAAGGGCACTCAGAGTGCTTTCTAAGCGCAAGTGATTTGAAAAGGCTCTTGCTAATGCGATGCTATGGGGGATTTTTTTTATAAAATCACGTCGCTTAAGTGGGATCACACCCATAGCATTACATTAGCAAGAGTTTTCAAATCACAAAACGCTCAGAAAAGTGCTCTTAGTGGGTTTCTGGCCTGAGACTTTCACCCCCCCCCCCTTCCCCTCTTTAGAAGTTTCAAATGGTCAGTCGCTCTACAGATGCGCAGGTTCTCCTCACAACGCAACGTGTTGCTTTGGTTTACTGTTAGCTGATCCTAAAGGTAGTCATGCATGTTGCGATTCTGGTGCGATTGACTTTATTAAGGAATCGGCTTCAGTATGATCGATTGACTAGTGGCCCACACAGGCTATCACCTATGCGATTAACTTTTACTAATCAATCTGACCGATGTTGTCTTCATGCTTTGAATGCAAAAGTAAATTCCGAGTCGATCAAATGATCTGTGAACAGTAGCCACTTCCTGTGTGATTCTCGCATCCTGCTCGATCGACTAAGCTAGTCGATTTGACATATCGGCCGCTTTTCATTGATTAGACATATTGGAACACACTCCATTCTATAAAATGATTGAATCAAATGGTCGATCATGCAGGAAAATCGCCAAATTGTATGGCCACCTTAACAGTCTCCTATACATTAAAGCCCTAGTTCATCCTCCCAGATTTTTCATGGCTAGTAAGGGCCCTTTCACACCAGAGGGCTTTTTCAGCGTTTTAACGCCACGGCCGAAGTTGGCGTTTTCCTAGGTAAAAGAAAGTCCATAGACTTTCATTTTACCATTCACACTAAACACCGCGTTTTGGAGCGTTGCGTTTCAACGCTCCCAGGCGCTTTTTCTGGGCCTACCGCGGCGTTTCTCATTACAATTGATTGTAATGTATTGGCGTTAAAACGCCTTGAAAACGCCTGCAGCCAAAACGCAGCGTTTTAGCCTTTGACTGCTGCCTGTAGTGTGAAAGAGCCCTAAAGGTTAATGGGGAGCTGTACCACTGCCCACACAATTTTCATATTTGTTGCAGCTATTCCAGAGAAAAGCCTTTAGGACATTGATCTGCAAACTTGGCTCTCCAGCTGTTAAGAAATTACAAGTCCCATGATGCATTTGCCTTTATGAATCATGACTGTGGCTGTCAGACTCCTGCAATGCATTGTGGGACTTGTAGTTCCTAACAACTGGAGAGCCAAGTTTGCAGATCACTGCCTTAGGTAAAACTAGTCCCATGACCAAAAAGTATAGGGCTGCCAGCAGTGTAAAAACCTCTTGCCCTGCACAAAGCAATTACCTGACTCCACTCATTATTTAAGATTGGATGAGTGCACACACACCTTCTTTATAACAAAGCACAGCCGCATACATTTGCACATACCATAATAAACAACGTCTGCAGCTATTCAGAATTGGTAGCGTCTCACTGACAGTCTCTAGTATTACCTTGGCTGCCTGTATGTCTGGAACTACTGATCATTTTTGTCAAGCAGTGTTTTATATATGGTGACAGGTCTGAATTAATACTTGTTGACCATACTAATTTATCTTGCTGTTTGAAAATCACCTGGAATAACTGTATTACTCTGATCATAGGACAGTCATGCCGTTTTTGGGACAAGACTGGCGTTCTCCAGGCTGGACCTGGATGAAGACAGAAGATGGGTGGAAAAGATATGAGTTCTGTGATGACTCTGAGGGAAACCACATTAATCTTCAGCTGTAAGTTCTGCAAAAGATGCAGTGTGCTGTTGGGGGACGGGGTTTGTGGAAACACTCACTACTTACGAGGTGCTGCTCTGGCCCCCGCCTGTACGGGATGAGCCATCTTCTCTTAGATGGGCCGCATCTACTAACTTTTTTTTTTTTATTTCCCCGCAGTCTCGTGCAGTGCGCAATGCATGCTGGGAGATGTAGTCTGGTTATGAGAACATCTCTGTACTGGTATCCTGGGACTACATCTCTCAGCATGCAAGAAACCCTACCAGGAACTATAAAATGCTTTCTGTACGTGTAGAAGTTGGCGCATCCTGTATGGCCTAGGGGCCAGAGGAGCAGCACCTTGTAAGTAATGAGGGTCTCTCTAAGGATTGCCGGAATTTGGCTACATTTTGTAAGAAACTGTAAGAAACTCTGTTTCTATCGGCAACACACCTTCATTCCCGGCACCAGCAACTCATTAGTAAGAGCTGCAAACATGACTCATCACAGCACGCAGCATAGGAGATAGAACTTCTTTTAGGGATCTTGCAAGTTCCATAGAGTTTATGCAGTTAACAGATATACAGATATAGTTCGTTACACCTTAGCCAAGCAGATTCTTCTTTAAGTCCATTTGCATTACAGCTTCTTGATTACCTTCCTGCTGAAGGGTAATCAGGTCATTTTCTGTCTATACTACGTTACATCTAGACTACCTATGTACAGCATACATTATATCAGATTGCATACATAAAGGAAAGTAGTTAGGGTTCCAGTCAGTAGATAGAGAGCGTGAAAGTAAGAGTGCGCTCCTTTGGCCCATCATGAACCTTAATACTGACCAGGAAAGAGTTAATTGTGACCTCATCTGAGCCATCCCCGAAACCCTACTATTGGCTCAGACCCCTCGTGGTGTCATAATACCCACCTACTTGATTAATATTCTATGATCCCTTTTTCCCTACATACAGGAATGTTCTGTTTATTAAATATTGGCCTCTGTTTTCCCCTTTGCAGTCTGAAAGCCTGTACATTTGAACAGATAGTGTCCCTGTCCTTCGGACGAGGACAATCTGCTTCTGGTAAAAGTCTTCATAATTTCTCTCCGAGAAATTATGCTTAGAGACCCTGTGCAAATCAAGCCTTTCAACTAACTCAGTTCAAATAACTGAGGCCTACATATAATACTTAAATTATAACACATTTAATACATCCAGGCTATTGTAATATTAACTGATATTGTCTTCCTTTTCATCCTGTATTTTATTCACTGGTGTGTTCTGACCTCTTCCCACAGGTTGGATATAAATGATAAAGAAGCGTACGCACCGGACAATTGTGCAGCTTCAGCTAATAAAACAGAAAAGGAGCAATTCAACAACACGGCAAAGTCACAATGTAAGAACTATAATATTATGTATGCATTTGGTCACATTCTGACAGAATATGAATCCACTCAATAACAAAATGATGCAAATGCAAAAGCTTGCCATCAGCTTAGGTCTGTCTACAGTCGTTTCTTGGTTTTAAATCGCACTTTAACACGAAAGCCTGGCACACAGTATTAATGATGAAGGGGGGGGGGGGGGCAGTGCCCACCCCCCGCTAGATTGTGGGACCCCCTAGGTGGTGAAATGGCTTGCAGCGTCACTCCCCGCAGCTCACCTCAGCCTGCAGGAGTCTTGCGGCAGGCAGAGCAGGGCTACGGGAAGATGGCGTCCGAAGCCCTGCACTGGAGACTTTGTGTCTCCAGTACAGGGCTTCAGGTGCCATCTTCCTGTAGCCCCCCTCTGCAGTGTCAGTGTGGGGGTTGTGAAGAACATCTGGGAAGCTGCACGGCGGGAGAAGAGTGTTCTGCAGGTGAGCAAATGCGTTGTTTTTTTTTTGTTTGTTTGTTTTTTTTTTTTTTTTTTACAGGTGCACATTATTTTCTGGTGACATGTTGCCCACATTACGATTATTTTCTGGTGAAACATTTCTACATTATTATTTTCATGGGGGTGGGGGGGACCTTATGTTAGGTTAGCGCCGCAGGTTTTCTCACCTGGAGTGACAAAATGGCTAGCGGCACCCAGACAACTACCCTGCCTGTGGACCACCTGTCAGTCACTGCCATATTTGGTACCAATAGCACAGCACCTGGTTATAACGCTAGTGCAGTGCTGTATCGGTTTATCTCAGTATAGATAGTTGCCAGCATATCATCAGACGTTGTATGCGGACGTTTAAAATTCTACTGTCGTGAACAACCAGACCGCTATTAACCACAATTACCTGTACGGATGTACATAATTAAGGATGTGTTAGCACTGTTTTGCAAGAGGTGAAATTGTACCCGCTAATATCTGAGAAGATGGCAGTGAGAGTTAACTTTACCCCTAGGTCCAACTATTGCCATGGCGCTCTATCCTCCCAGGGCTTCCAGTTTCACAGCTGTGAAATGGGAAGCATGGGGAGAGTGAAGCGCCACAGGAAGAGGCGGACCTTCGGGTAAGTTGACGCCCATTGCCACACAGCCGCGGCCCTCCTCTCAGACATAAACAGGTAGTTTCATTTTTTATTTTTTTCATGTAAAAATGGGAGATTCAGGTGAAAGAGTGTATGTAGACCTGCAAAGTTACTTTTCAGGGACCAATGAAATGCAGAAACTTCCACACATGCAACTTAAGGCTCATACACACATCAGACTATAGTCTTTGGAAAATGAAAGATCACAGACCAATCTTACCACCCTTCATGTAGTATGAGAGCCATACCTTCACAGTCTTTTCTATGGAGCTGAACTCCACATCAGAAAAAAATCTTTGCAAGATGCTGCACACACAGATGCTGTACAGACACAAAAGATCAGTATCTGCAAAAGATCTGTTCCTGCCAAAAATCTGTTCCTGCAAATTGCAATGATAGTCTATGAGATCTGCAGATCATCATACACACATGATTTAACTGACATTCATCTGCAGATCAGATCCACCAGGATGGATTTTCAGATCTGTGGATGATTGCTTGATCTACAGATGAATGTCAGTTAAATCATGTGTGTATGATGATCTGCAGATCTCATAGACTATCATTGCAATTTGCAGGAATGGATTTTTGGCAGGAACAGATCTTTTGCAGATACTGATCTTTTGTGTCTGTACAGCATCTGTGTGTGCAGCATCTTGCAAAGATTTTTTTCTGATGGGGAGTTCAGCTCCATAGAAAAGACTGTGTAGGGTTTGGCTCTCATACTACATGGAAGGGGGTAAGATTGGTCTGTGATCTTTCATTTTCCAAAGACTATGGTCTGATGTGTGTATGAGCCTTTAGAACTGAAGCAACATTGGTTTTGATTGGCTCAATTCCACACTGCGTACAATGTGCATACAAGCTGGAACTCTATGCATCTCCTAGCCCAGTGATGGCTAACCTTGGCACTCCAGCTGTGGTGGAACTACAAGTCCCATGAGGCATAGCAATACTCTGACAGCTCTAAGCATAACTCGGGGAGGCAGAGGCATGATGGGATTTGTAGTTTTGTCACAGCTGGAGTGCCAAGGTTAGCCACCACTGTCCTAGACCATC
Source organism: Hyperolius riggenbachi (assembly GCF_040937935.1). Classification (NCBI taxonomy): domain Eukaryota; kingdom Metazoa; phylum Chordata; class Amphibia; order Anura; family Hyperoliidae; genus Hyperolius; species Hyperolius riggenbachi. The sequence goes on from NC_090649.1 coordinate 106,356,766, forward strand.
TTTACTTGTGCCAGATATTGAAGGCCCATTCATACCTGTGCTGTATTTGTCAACATTATTAGAAGTGTGTATTTTTTTGTAACCAGTTTCTTCTTTTCCACCAGACTTCTATAGAGAAAAATGGATATTTGTTCAGAAAGGAAGTACACGAGAGGTAAGTACACTTATGCATGTTTCTGCCTCATGCACAACAAGACTGTAACACAAGTATAAAACAGGCTTTAGCATGGGAACCAATTAAGCTGTAAGTCTTGTGCACACGCTAAATAATTCCCTGTCAGGGGCCGCCTCTGCCAATAATCTTGGTGTGTATACAGCAGAATTAAATTGCCTTCAGAGCAACTGCAAATAATCTGTCAGGCTGATTGTCCCGGCTGAGCTGAGGGCATTGTTCTACTTGCCCCGTCTGCTCTGTTGTGTGTCATGCACTCTGTCATAGTTATCCACCAAATCCATAGCAACAGAACACCTTGCTAGCCTATAGGCTAGCAACGCGTCTGTACAGCCTCACCCCAAACTATTCGCCCTAAGTATTGAGTCTGCAGCTTGTAGATCTTGTGGCTTCTGAGTTTGCATGATGTGTTCCCACAGAAAGAAAAGGCTACTATAGAGCTGCCAAGGTTAAAAGATTACAGAACTCCTGCCTGTGAGAACTCTATGGATGGAAATTATTATTATTATTATTATTATTTCCCCCCAGCCACCCAACTATGTAACCTCTTCCGCTCCCAGTGTAGTAGTCAGCTGACCAACTCTGAAACCTGCATTTGAGACTCCGCCACAAATAATTGTTGGGGGGGTTCTTTTTTATGAACATAAATTACATTTTACTTTTATTATAAAAACATGCAAGGATACAGTTATACGCAGTGAAACTAGAAATTACATTTTATAGTTTTGGGGATCTATGAGAACTCTAGCTCTGCTGAATTGCCTCAAGCTAGTCATTGACAGTGATGGGTTCAGCTCTGCGCTTCCGGGCAAAAGGCAGGCAACGGTACGCAAGCGCTTCCTAGCGCATGGTACTGCTGCGCAGCGCAGTAGATGTGAACGGTAGAAGGGCTGTCTATGCCCTTCTGCCATTCCTGCGTTTCAGCACATCATACGTGCTTCCAAATGCGCACAGAAGCGTGTATGATGTGAACGAGGCTTTAAATAGTAGAGTAGAAGAGTATGTCAAATGTACCGTATTTGGTAAATATTTTTGTTTTAGTAGTCTGTTATCTTATAAAATATTGCACCCGACAGCAAGTGACTCTCTGAATATTGCTATGGCCCCCTATGGCATCTTTTTGAGATTGCAGCCCATCTGCTAAGATTCCTGCGCAATTCGATGTTTATAAAGCTGCTATGTGGGACTTCCGAGCAGAAATTGAGCTTTTGAAAGCAGACCTGAACTCAGAACTACCTCTCTGCTCTAAAAGATAAGAAACAGCATTATAACCTTTAAAGAAAAACATTTCTTTGTCACAGCTTACAGAACTCATGAAATAAATCTGTAGTGTCTTGTTCCTGCTTTCATGGAAGCAGAAAAAGGGTTAACTTCCTGTGTTTATATGCTGTCTGCCAAGGACTGCCAAATTTCTGTGCTGACATAGCTGAGAGATCAAATTACACATGTGATTAACTACAGATGAGGGGGGCATTAGACAGGCTCGTCTCTCTCAGGGTACATTTCGCTCTCTGTTTTTCCTTGTGTCCTGTGCAAGAGTTCAGGTCCACTTTACCAGCAGTGTTGTACAGGGAGTATGTGACAGGAGGTCAAGGAGGCAAGCGCTGCTGATCATTGGATAAAACCTTAAAGTACAATCTCTCATTTTATATCCATCTTCATGTTGAAGACTAATTCTGATGCTGTCCACGTGCATCCAATGGTTTGATTAGACAATACAGTCTTATGATTTACATTGTGCAAGAGGGAGCAGCATATTCATTGTAGCTGTAAAATTTTATTGTGGTCTTTTTTTGTTTTGGACTGTTATAATAAAAAGGCTTTTTTTTTTTTTTTTTTTTTTTTTTTTATCATCTCTAACTTGCCTTTATTCTCTGACAGAGGCATGGCTATTGTACGCTGGGTGAAGCATTTAACCGTTTAGACTTCTCAAGTGCAATTCAGGATATCCGAAGATTCAACTATGTTGTCAGAGTAAGTCCGTTTCAGGAATTAACTATAGCACAAAGAAATGGGATGTTAGCAGTTAACGTAGCGCCTAAAACCCAGCATTTCTTCTTTGCTCTAAAATATTTACAGTCTATTATATACTACCACTTTTTTTTTTTTTTTTTTTTTTTTTTTTTTTTTTACTAGAACAGCAATCAGCTAGTTAAACACAGAACTTACAAGCTCCCTGCAGGGAAAGCTGGACCCATCCCAACTGTAGATAACATTATCTTGTGTTTACTTATATGTATCAAGTGAGGAATGTAAATATTCTCTGGCAATTCAGACACTCCAGAACACAGACAGCTACTCGGAAAGCATTTCTGGGTATATTACAATATGAATACACCAGTTATGAATAAAATGCAATGTCAGCTCTCAGAGCAAAAAATTGTACTTGGGGAATTTGTAATTTCTAAATGAATAATAATACTTATGCACAAAAGCAAATATAACTATAGTGGGGTAGATAAAAGATAGATGGGCACCAGGTGCTTCCAACAGACGGACACTATGGATAGCCTACCACTGATGGTCGTGCTCACGTTCCACACATATGTAACATCCAGTAAGAACAACAGCCGGAGCACCAACTCATGCAATTTGGGTTTAATGGCAGTCACATAGGCATACAGGCAATCCAGCAAAGGTGATAGGGAGAGAGAGATACCGGCCTTACAGCCGTTTCACGGCAACTGCCGCTTCCTCAGAGACCAGAAGTATCAAAAGTGCAACAGTAATGCATACATTTATATAGAATAAACATAAACACTTACCACTCCCCACTGTCTAAACGCCCCTATCGGTTCCCCGCCGCCAATAGTGCGGCCACGAACGCTTCCGGGGTATTCCCCGCCCCCTTCCGGGGTCGCTTACCGCACAGACCAATCGGCGCTCAGGAAGGTCAACCTATCCGGCGCTGCGCTGGAACAGATGCTGCGAGTGCGTCCCTGGTTACACTGTAACCAAGATAGCGTAGACAGTGGGGGCGTGGTTCTGTAAGAGAAAAACACAAGAAGAAAGAAACAGTTAAAATAAGCTTACTCAGACCAAATATCGCACAATTAAAACCATATTATACAGCAAAGTGCTATAGAAACATCCCACCAGCACATTAAAACTCATCACTCAATATTCATCTAGAAAGCAATGAAGCTCATTGCGTTCATTTAGTCCAGCCACATAGCACGCATCTGTCAGAGATATGAGTCGTGCCTCCTCTCGTAACAGCAATGGTTTACGATTTCCTCCTCTATGAGGGATAGGTACACTTTTTAGACCTGTAAATTTTAAACCCCCTGTCTTGCCTTCATGGCACTCTCTCATATGGGCTATCAGTCTACTGGCACCTATCCCTGTACGAACAGAATTTACATGTTGCTGAAAACGGGTAGCTAGCTGTTGTTCCGTCTTGCCCACATAAAACCTCATACAGGGACATACAATTGCGTAAACCACATAGGTAGATCTACAATGCAGATAGTCTTTGATGACAATTTTAGTTCCCCCTAAATGGACCACCTTTCCAGGTAAAAACTGATCACAATGATTGCAGGTTCTGCATTTGTAGTTACCCTTGGGACGGTAATTTTGAAACCAGTTTTCCTTTTTACATTGTCTCAACTCACTGGAGGTCACCATATCACCTATTATACGTGCCCTTCTAAATGTAATGAGGGGCTTTTTCTCAGCAATATGACTTAAGGAGGGATCTAATTTCAGTACTGACCAATGCCTGAGGATGGTGCTTCGTATTCTTTCAGCCATTGGTGAATACTCAAACACCATTGCCACCCGATCTTGATTCTGGACCCTATCCTCATTTTTGGTTTTCCTTGTTTTCCATATCAATTCACTACGTTTCTTGTATTTAGCTTTCACATATGCCTTCCCCACTAATTCTTTAGGATATTGTTTCGCTAAGAACCGCATTCCCAGATCAAAACTCTTTTGCTCAAAATCAGAGTCCAAGCTATTATTCCTTTTTAATCGTAGAAATTGACCATATGGAATTCCATCTAAGGTGTGTTTGGGATGATAGCTGTTATACCGAAGGAGAGAGTTAGTGGCCGTATCTTTACGGTGACCTCTGGTCTGAATACTCTCTCCCTGGGTAAACAGCTGGAGGTCGAGAAATTCAACCATATCTCCCCCCCCCACACCCCAGTGAACTGCATATTGAAGGAATTGTTGTTGATGTACCTCACAAATTCATCAAACTGGGTCTGGTCGCCCTTCCAGACAATTAGACAGTCGTCCACAAATCTCATCCAACAGGCAATCGAGTCGCGGAAGGGATTGGTGTTGCAATAAATATATAGCTCCTCCCACCTTGCCAAAAATAAATTAGCAAAGGTTGGTGCTACAGCCGTTCCCATCGCGACACCGGATGCCTGTCTATACCACCTCTCTTCAAACATAAAGGCATTATGTTCAAGAATGAACTTTAGGCACTTACTGTTAAACTCCACCCATTCTTGCTCTTCTCCATGTTGTAGTAAGAAGTTTTTAATCACTTTAACCCCCAATTCCTGTGGGATTCGTGTATATAAACTTACCACATCGATAGTGGTCCAAGAATTTGGACAATGGTTCCGTTAATGAGCCCCTTGCCGACTGGTACTTTCTTCCAAAGATTCACAAGGACTTATTACAGCCACCAGGCCGACCCATTGTGTCGGCAAGGGGCTCATTAACAGAACCATTGTCCAAATTCTTGGACTACACCTTGAAACCGTTTTTGGAAGAGGTACCTTCACTGTTAAAGGACTCCCTGGGTGTTTTACAAAAACTGAGTAACACCAATCCCTTCCGCGACTCGATTGCCTGTTGGATGAGATTTGTGGACGACTGTCTAATTGTCTGGAAGGGCGACCAGACCCAGTTTGATGAATTTGTGAGGTACATCAACAACAATTCCTTCAATATGCAGTTCACTGGGGTGTGGGGGGGAGATATGGTTGAATTTCTCGACCTCCAGCTGTTTACCCAGGGAGAGAGTATTCAGACCAGAGGTCACCGTAAAGATACGGCCACTAACTCTCTCCTTCGGTATAACCGCTATCATCCCAAACACACCTTAGATGGAATTCCATATGGTCAATTTCTACGATTAAAAAGGAATAATAGCTTGGACTCTGATTTTGAGCAAAAGAGTTTTGATCTGGGAATGCGGTTCTTAGCGAAACAATATCCTAAAGAATTAGTGGGGAAGGCATATGTGAAAGCTAAATACAAGAAACGCAGTGAATTGATATGGAAAACAAGGAAAAACAAAAAATGAGGATAGGGTCCAGAATCAAGATCGGGTGGCAATGGTGTTTGAGTATTCACCAATGGCTGAAAGAATACGAAGCACCATCCTCAGGCATTGGTCAGTACTGAAATTAGATCCCTCCTTAAGTCATATTGCTGAGAAAAAGCCCCTCATTACATTTAGAAGGGCACGTACAATAGGTGATATGGTGACCTCCAGTGAGTTGAGACAATGTAAAAAGGAAAACTGGCTCCAAAATTACCGTCCCAAGGGTAACTACAAATGCAGAACCTGCAATCATTGTGATCAGTTTTTACCTGGAAAGGTAATCCATTTAGGGGGAACTAAAATTGTCATCAAAGACTATCTGCATTGTAGATCTACCTATGTGGTTTACGCAATTGTATGTCCCTGTATGAGGTTTTATGTGGGCAAGACGGAACAGCTAGCTACCAGTTTTCAGCAACATGTGAATTCTGTTCGTACAGGGATAGGTGCCAGTAGACTGATAGCCCATATGAGAGAGTGCCATGAAGGCAAGACAGGGGGTTTAAAATTTACAGGTCTAAAAAGTGTACCTATCCCTCATAGAGGAGGAAATCGTAAACCATTGCTCTTACGAGAGGAGGCACGACTCATATCTCTGACAGATGCGTGCTATGCGGCTGGACTAAATGAACGCAATGAGCTTCATTGCTTTCTAGATGAATATTGAGTGATGAGTTTTAATGTGCTGGTGGGATGTTTCTATAGCACTTTGCTGTATAATATGGTTTTAATTGTGCGATATTTGGTCTGAGTAAGCTTATTTTAACTGTTTCTTCTTGTGTTTTTCTCTTACAGAACCACGCCCCCACTGTCTACGCTATCTTGGTTACAGTGTAACCAGGGACGCACTCGCAGCATCTGTTCCAGCGCAGCGCCGGATAGGTTGACCTTCCTGAGCGCCGATTGGTCTGTGCGGTAAGCGACCCCGGAAGGGGGCGGGGAGTACCCCGGAAGCGTTCGTGGCCGCACTATTGGCGGCGGGGAACCGATAGCGGCGTTTAGACAGTGGGGAGTGGTAAGTGTTTATGTTTGTTCTATATAAATGTATGCATTACTGTTGCACTTTTGATACTTCTGGTCTCTGAGGAAGCGGCAGTTGCCGTGAAACGGCTGTAAGGCCGGTATCTCTCTCTCCCTATCGCCTTTGCTGGATTGCCTGTATGCCTATGTGACTGCCATTAAACCCAAATTGCATGAGTTGGTGCTCCGGCTGTTGTTCTTACTGGATGCAAATATAACTGTATGGCATATAAAAAGTAGGAAAACCTGTTTTTATTAAATATTCATGTCAGAGTTTTATACCGCTTTAACTGAATAATCACACTTCTGAACACTCTATATAATAGCATGTACCTGTTTTTTATGAAAACTATATATAACAAAATTCCTTGCTGTGAATGTCCTCCAGCATCCAAGGCTGAGACACCAAAGTGCACCCCCCCCCCCCCCCCCCATCCATCCATCCATCCTCCATCCATCCCACTCCAGCCGTCACACACTGATTGCTATTGGACTAAGAGGTGCCCCAGGGGCCCCCAACACCTTAATCTCTAGGTATCTGGCTTGCAGTCGCTGCCATGCATCCCCATTTCTCATTTCTCTTTGCTTCAAACACAATAGGAGAATGATAGCTGAGTAGGTTGTGCGCGCCCTCCTACACTGTGCCCTGAGGCTGGAGCCTCTCTTGCCTCGGCCCAGCCCTGGCTTTGTGCAATAATGCACTGCATTGGGCTAAGCGTATTTTGATGGAAATGGCTCAGGCCAGGTGTTTTGGGAACAGTGCAGGTGGCCATTCGTCATAAAGCAACACGGGGTACCTGCACTTCTCTGCTCATCCTGCTGGGACAGAAAAGCAGGTGCTGAGGGAAGCGGTCTATATTTAGATGCAAACAATCATTAACCCTCTGCACTCAAAACCTACTCCCAGTAAGTGTGAACGGGGCCTTTTTCCTTTCACTACCCCCAAACATTACTGTTACCTAGCAGAGCTAACATGTGAAATCATAGATCTGGTGTGCTGGCTAGGTTCACACCGGGGCAATGCAATGTCTCATTGCATGTTTTGTGGTATGCATACAGTGAAGCAGACAGCACACGTGTGCTTCACTGCAACTTTTAGCGTACATTGTAATGGTTAATCCTGAACCGCACTGCAAGCATCGCAATATGCCAACCCATTCTGTCACCACACTGCTAATGTGTCATTGTGAATGTACCATTACAATATAATTGCATTGCGTTGGCAATGCGCTTATATTGTCCTCCACGAGGCCCGACTGTGAGCGCAGCCTGATATAATCAAGGGATGGGATTGTTTTGCTTCATGTCTGATAGTGCTTTGCTTGTTTCCTGACCTATTTCCCTCCATTCCCAGCTGCTGCAGCTGATCGCCAAGTCTCAGCTCACGTCACTGAGTGGGGCCGCTCAGAAGAATTACTTCAACATCTTGGAAAAAATTGTGAAAAAAGGTACCGTAATTTAATAGTGTTAAATGCATAATGAGTAGGAATGTGAAGGTGTTCTGGGTGACAGGAATTTGTCAGCAGGGTAGTGTTGTGACTCTCTGGAGTGTTGCATCAGGTCATATTAAAGTACACTTTAATAGGGATATGGGGGCTGCCATATTCCTTCATTTAAAGGATACCAGAGGTGATATATGACATGAAATAGACTTATGTACAGTGCCTAGCACATAAATAACTATGCTGTGTTCCCTTCTTCTTCTTTTTTTTTTTTTTTTTTTTTTTTTTTTTTTTTCCCTTTGCGTGAAAGAGTTAAACATCAGGTACGTAAGTGGCAGTACCTGTCTGAGTCAAGACTGGGCCAGACTACAGTGTGACCCTCACTCAGAAATTACTATAAAACGCTTTCCTAGCAGAAAATTGCTTCTGAGAGCAGGAAAGAGATAAAAAGGGTCAATGGTTCATAGATTTTAGCTCTGGCATACTTCAATTAATGTCATTGAGCAAAAACAATAGAAATTTAAATCTGAAATAAAACCGCAATATCTTAGTCATTTTTAGGACAAGGAAGATAGATACAACTGTTTATTTAATTAGTTTATTTTCACCATGAATGTCCTTTAACCTCCCTGGCGGTAATGATGAGCTCATCTCGTCAACCGCCGGAGGGCGCCCCTTTTTTAAAAACACGCAGCAAGCACTTTGCTTGGTGCGTGTTTCTAACAATCACCACTGCTTGCCGCCGATGCGTCGCTACCCGCTGCGCAGCCACCCTGGCGAAATAAATAGAACGCCAGGGTAGTTAAACAATACAATAAGGGCATCTCTTTGTTTGTGTTATACATCAAAAAGGTGTGTGCGTGTTAGAATTTTTTTTTTCCCAGTCTGATGTACGGTACATAGAAAGCACAGCCTTTGTCAGCTCTTGCTGAGTCTTTTGTGTTCATTTTTCCAGCAATGGAGGATCAGTACAATCCACGTCTGATACGAGACCTGCTACAGGACCTGAGCTCCACGCTGTGCATTCTGCTGCGGAGATTTATACTGATAGGAAGTATCGATCTCTGGGTGTGTCGCCTGGAGAGTGTCCTGACCTGGCAGGAGCAGCTGATGAGCCTGGAGATGAATCCGGTATGCTCACACTGATGCGACCTCTATTCTTGGTGTCTTCCTATAGAGTTGTCTTACAGTTTACTATTACATTTACTCCACCAGCAACTTGGAGACGGTATGAACCTCTGTGACCTGCCGATGCACATGCAGAACAACATATTCCACCGCTTCTCCGACGCCTGGGACATCCTCAACCTCGGCCAGATGAACCACTCACTGTATGTCCTGAGTGAAGACCGGCAGCTGTGGAAAGCATTGTGCAAGTATCACTTCTCAGAGAAAATGGTACATATTTTACTATGGAACGTAAACTTTTTTTTTTTTTTTTTTTTTTTTTCTCAATTCTAGACTGGTCTAGTTTTACATTTACAGGAAACATCCGGAAATAAGAACACACACACACACACACACACACACACACACACACACACACACACACACACACACACACACACACACACACACACACACACACACACACACACACACACACACACACACACACACACACACACACACACACACACACACACACACACACACACACACACACACACACACACACACACACACACACACACACACACACACCTCTCCAGACCCTGGAAGCCTATGTGTCCATCACCACAGCTCCACTCTGAGCGGGTCTCCTGGGTTCCCTTTCGTAGCAGCCTCCAACCCTGATAGGTCTATGGCCTCTGCGCGAGCCTGCGGGCGCGCCACTCGTGATCACGCAGCTGTCATCAGGAGTGTTCTGCACAGTACTTCTGCTCATCATGCCTCCGGGCGATAGGAGTAGCCTGCATGCACAGAGGCCGCCGAACTGGCAGCTGCTATGGAGGGGATTCTGGGAGACCCACTGAGAGCTTCTTCCTCTCTAAGCCACTAGAAAGCAAGAAACAATACCCCCCCCCCCCCCCCTTATTTCAGAGTGCTGAAAAGCTATTTTAAACCTGAAGTGGAAAGTTATACCTGAAGTGAAAACCTGGGGGAGGGGGGTGCACTGAAAAAGGGCCGGCATCTCAAATCTGACATGCAGGAACATTTAGTCTGGCCACAAATGAGTGGCTACAGATGACTTGTCCATTGCTTAATTTTCTATCTCCATAACTTGTTTAATGGGGAGATAAGGTACCATGAAGGTTGTTCTGTGATGAGCTCTTTGGACGCTTTGTTTTATGACGTGCTGTAAAATGAGAGTTGATAGATTACATGTCAGAAGCGCTGCAGGCAGTGTCGGGCGGCTCGCGTTACTGCGAATGCTGCGCAGTCCTCTTACAGCAAACATTAGACATGCTGACACTCTGCAGTATGACAGGATTAGGAACAGAGACCTGGCAGGATTTCTCCCAGAGAGTAATCTGATTTTAGTGACCCATGGCAGCTCCATATGTAGAGTAATTCTAGAATGCAGATGAAAGCAGCCTTAGCGAATGAACAGCTTTCCCTCAGGCAAAATAACAGTTCTGCGACTGATTATTCTGAAAACCCCTAGTAGTCTGTGAAATGACGGTAACACGGGTCATTGACATAAGTAAATGGCTATACAAATACTGTTTTTACAGCGGGCTTTTATGCCAATGGCATCCTTTCTAGAAGCTGTACATCCAGTTAGTGACACTGAATAGAAAAGAAAACAACAAATGATTAGTATGTGTAGTACGGCTAATTCATAGATCATACCGTAAGTAGCAAAGAAACTCGTCTCATGTTTTTATTTTTAGTTGTATACAACAACAAATAACATTTGTAGAGCGCTTTTCTCCCGTGGGACTCTAAGCGCATAAGCATGGCTCAGACCATCGTGGTACAGAGGAAGAATTTTGTAAGTCCGGAAATGCCAGGCTAAACAGGTGGCTTTTCAGTCTGCATTTAAATAGCTCCAGGGATGGTGCTGTCTTTACTGGGTGTGGCAGGGAGTTCCAAAGAGTAGGGGCAGCATGATGGAAGGCTCTATCTCCAGATTTTTTGAGGTGCACTCTGGGAGTGACCAAGTTTATAGAACTTGCTGATCTGAGGTTGTGAGAGGTGTGGTGCAGCTTCAGCAAGTCCTTAATGTATCCAGGGCCCAGATTGTGCAGGGATTTGAATGTCAGCAGTCCAATCTTGAAGAGTATTCTCCATTCTACTGGTAGCCAGTGCAGTGAGCGAAGGATCGGTGTAATGTGACAGTGGCGAGGCTGGTTTGTTAGCAATCTGGCAGCAGCATTCTGCACTAATTGCAGGCGATGCAGGTCCTTTTTGGGGAGGCCGGCATAAAGGGCATTGCAGTAGTCCAGCCGTGATGTGATGAAGGCGTGGACTAGGGTTGGAAGATCCTCTGGGGGAATCAGATGTTTAATCTTTGCAATGTTCTTCAGATGACAGTAGGAAGATTTAACTACAGATGAAATTTGGTTTCTGAAACTCAATTCCCCATCAATTAGTACGCCAAGGCTGCGCACAAGGTTGGAGCTGTTTGTCTTAATTCCCAATCCTGATTGGTGTTGCTTTAGGATAGAGCTGTTTTGATGGCGAGCGCTGGCTTTGGACAAACAGGACCTCAGTTTTGTCAGCATTCAGTTTCAACCAGTTATCACTCATCCATGCCTGTAGCTCAGCTAAGCAAGAGTTTATTTTTGGGGTAGGGTCTGTTCCACCAGGTATAGCTGTGTGTCATCGGCGTAGCAGTGGTACGTCAGGCCATGATGTAGGATAAGTGTACCAAGTGGCAACATGTAGATTGCAAACAGCAGAGGGGATAGGATTGATCCTTGTGGCACTCCGAATTGTAGAGGCGAACAGCGGCTACGTCCATTCACATAAACAGGAAATGTAACAATGAAAGTGTGTGTGTAAAAAAAAAAAAAAAAACTTCCTATAACGAGTGTTCACTAGCGCCATCTTGTGGCCAAAAAGTATATTACATCTACAAAATACATACATTTTCATGTACATACACTTCATTAATAAAATTACACTTCCAACCCCCCCCCCCCCCCCCCCCCCCAAAAAAAAACTTGTGTAAAAAAAAAAAAAAAATCAGCTTAAAAAAAAAAATAGTTGCCTTAGGGACTCAGCTTTTTTTTTAATCTATATTTTATGGGGGAAAATTAATTTTCATTTATTACATAGGGGCTTGTAATTATGGCCAGAACAAGAAAAACAGAACAGAAAAATAACACTTATATTTCAAAATAATATACTGTCGCCATACATTGTGATAGGGACATAATCTAAACGGTTTAATAATCGCAGGAGAACAGAGGCGCCAAAAGGATAAAAGGAAGCTAAATGAGCTTAAAAACCAAATTCTTGGTAAATAGAGGAGGTAGTGGTGGACTTACCTCCTCCAAGTAGACACACAACGACTGTAGTAAAGACAGTCAATATATTTTATTTATGAACTCCAAATATGCAACGCGTTTCGCAGGTTTGATCCCGCTTCATCAGGCAATAACAACGGAGCAATAGCATATGTGGTCAGTAGAAGAGCCAGGCACCTCTGGTTTAATAATCGGGACAACTGGGCAAATAAAACGTGTTTGTTTTATCCACAGGAGAATGTGTTTAATTTTAAAGCTATGATAAATGCCTTTTAATAGCCACCAGCAAGCAAGAAAATACTCAAAATAAATTTGATATACATTTTCACTAACTTTTTTTAGGTACTTTTTCATTTGTAAAATGCTGAAGTTATTTTAAAGCAAAGATGAAAATTATCTCCTAGGAGATAACTCAAGTGAAAAAGTTAATTGCATATGGTCCAGTGGCCCATATGCAATCCAGTTTTTCTCCTGAGTTGTCTCCTATTAATTTTCATCTTCAATTTAAAATAAAGGTACTATCAAAATTTATTTTGAGTTTTTGTTTGCTTGCTGGTGGTTTAAAGGGCATTTTATTTAGAAGTTGTGAAAATATCATCTGGTAGAAAACTCAGGTGAAAAAGTCAATTGCATATGGCCCGTGTGTCTTATGGACCAAATAATACACATTCGGACTGTTGCCAGGTGTCCCTCCAAAAGTACATTCTGCTGCCACAGGACCCGTTAATTACTGCAGCCCTATGTCCCCCCTTTTACAGTACAGCTTTACATGTGGATTATTCAACAGTGCAGTTCTAGAACCATGTTGCAGAGGGGTGGGCAGGAGGAGAGTAGATGATATTATCAGCAAGAGAGCATCATTGTCGCCCTTGTATGATGGAGACTATGGTCTAGCAGGGACGACCAATGCTCAGTCATTGGGGCCAATCACTGCACTTCCCTGAGTAGCCGTGACCTATCGGATGTTAGTGGGTGTTGTTGTTTTAGGAAGGAAGCCCACTGACATCTGATAAGTCACTGCTACTCAGGGAGTGCATTGGTTCCGCCCATGAGACCATTATCTTCCCTTTAAAGCGGAATTTAACCCTGCATTTCAACTTTGCTCTAAAACATTATTTACAGCATATTATATGCAAAAAGCATTTTTTTTTACTAGACCAGCATTGGAAGGGTTAAACACAGAGGTTTAAAGTTCCGTGGAGAGATATGCAGAAGTTCAGATTTTTACATTCTATTTAGTTAAAATGTATCTATTGATAAATGTTACACACTCTTTGGCTGTCCTCCAAGCTCCTTCTCAGTCAGAGAGTGAATCACATTTAACACTTAGATACATTTTGTTTACATAAATGTATCTATGTCAGCTTTGGATGCGTCTGCAGAAATCTCCAGGAACTTTGAAGCCCTGTGTAACCCTTCCAATGCTGGTCTAGTAAAAAAAAATGCTGGTTGCATATAATATACTGTAAATAATGTTTTAGAGCAAAGTTGAAATGCAGGGTTATATTCCGCTTTAACAAACAAGGGTGAAGTGATACACTCTTCCTGATAGAACCATCTGCACTCCTCCCCTCCGTGACACAGTCCCAGGAAGGAATTGAGGTAATAATCCACATGTAAAGCTTTTCTGTAGGAGGGGTACAAGGGGGAGAAGATATACAAGATGCCCCTGCATCATGGTCGCACCAGGTTTAGTGTAATTTTCCAACCCCCAGTTTATGTCCCGTAAACCTAGGTGTATCTTATGGTCAGGAGCATCTAATGGTCCAAAAAAATATGGACGACCTGACCAAGTGATTGCGCAAGTTGTATTTTCTGCTTATCAGCCAGCTGAATGACCAACTCATTTGCATACTGCACACGCAGGCAGGACTGCACGATAAGGCCATTTAATCGACTTGTACACATGTGGCCATCTGCATGATATCAGCCCAACCGTCGCATGAGTTGATCGGGCAAACCGCCTGTTATCCGTTGCTCGTCAGCCGTACACACACCGAACTATCATCCAACAGGCTGGACGATAGTTTGTAGGGCGGAAAAGCTGCAGGTGTGTACGAGCCTAAACTTGTATGTACGTTGTCCTTTATTTTTTTTCCAGTTCCACAAGCACTTGGTCCTTACAGACAACGGTCTGGTTGACTGGAAGGGGATGTTCTTCAGACTGCAGAAGCATTATCCGAAGCGCGAGCAATATGGCGACACCCTGCACTTCTGTCGCCACTGCAGCATTCTGTTTTGGAAGGTAACTCTTGCATAGCTAAATACTTGCACCTATGTCACTGTATTGTGGAAAGTGTAATGCTTTTCTAAATGTAGCTTTTCCTGCAGCTGCCCTTATTAGGTCTGTTTCTGGACCATCTAAGTGATTATTAGTGAAGTGGCTGGACAGTGTGCTGGTTAAAGGACCACTGTTGCAAAAATTTTAAAATACACCTAAACACATTCAAATAAGAAGCATGTTTCTTCCAGAGTAAAATGAGCCATTCATTACTTTTCTCCTATTTTGCTGTCACTTACAGCAGGTTAGGCTAGTCCATAGGGGATTCTAAACATGACCTTTATTCTTTATAAAGACACTCCTTACAAAAGATTTATAAAAAGATGCTGGCCAGCCTCCGTGCTAGCTGCACACTTTTTTGGCAGTAAGATGGAGCAACTGTCATTCACTAAGTGCTTTTGAAAATAAAGCATTTCAATTGAGGGGATGGGCTGGCCCAAAACGGTTCCATCAGATTTTTACTACTTACTGTAAGTGAAAGCAGTATAGGAGAAAAGTAATTTATGCCTCATTATACTCTGGAAGAAGCATACTTCTTATCTGTATATGTTAACATATATTTTAAATTGTAAGATTTTTGCGACAGTGGTCCTTTAAGGGCTTTAAGAGACCAGGGTTTGAATCTCCGCTTTTTCTGTTCAGTAAGCCAGCAGAAGACTTTGGGCTAGACTTCCTAACACAGCTACTGCCTACAGAGCGCACCCTGGTGGTTGCAGCTCTGGCGCTTTAAAGTGAACCTCCGGACTAAAAATCGACTCGGCAGCACTGAAAAGGCTTTGTGTTTAAGTTTCATAGCATCAGAACTTTGTTTCTCTTATATAAGCCTCATTTTTAGCTGCACAGAAGAAAACTGTCCGGGCTTTTTTCCCCTGATGCTGTGCAAAGCATGATGGGATTTCTTATTTTGTTCTCGTTCTGCTGTTTTGGTGCAATTTTTTGAATTTGACATTTGAAGCCTAGCGTGTGCAGCTGGAAGGGGTAATCAGAACACAGGACAGTTGGAACTGTCTCCTGCTCCTTGTCACCTCCTTTCAACCAAAAGGATGGCTGCCCCCATGACAAAGATGGCAGCCCCCATGAATCACAAACATTTGCCTGTTCTTTAAAACAGGATGGGTAAGAGATTATATTACCTATCTTTTCTAATTAACATAACTAATGTAACTTGATGACAGTATGTTTAGGCTGAAGTTCCCCTTTAAGTAGGCTTGCCAATAATGCTCTCTCTAGTCTCCATATTGGGGCATTGGAAAGGTCAGTGATTCTGCATGGAAACATGCCAGACTTTGCACACCTGCAGCACAGGCAAACTATAGAGCATTAGTTCTTAACCTGTATTCAATCGAACCCCAGGAGTCTGAGGAGTCAGTCTCTGGTTCGGTAGAGGTGTGTACGTGCTTATGAATGCATATATGAAACTTGCGTGGATCCATACCCCCAGCAAAGTTTAGATCCACTACTATAAAAATTTGCCAGCATGCACAAGGTGATAAGGTTCCAAAGTGTGCAGCCTTACTGTAGAACCCTAGGCAAAAATCTTCCTTCTGCAAAGCAGTGACTGCAGCATACCTACCACTTTCACATAACACATCTGTAGGCTGAACAGTCAACTGTAATGGCTGCTGATGTAAATCTCAGATTTAATCCAGAGGTACAGTAATGGCTTGTGTGTGCAGTACTGGCAAAAATTAAATGTAACTTCAGACAGAAGGCTATGGACTAATCTGGGGCAACTGGGATAGATATTTCACATGAGGACTAGGAAGACGCTATAGCAGGGGTTAGAGACTCCCCCATGCATACGTGACCGCATTACCCAGCTGCATATTTTTTACCATTCATATCTAACTCCACCGCCCCCCCCCCCCTCCCCCAACAGACTTCTCAAGTCCACAGCCAATGACACCGGTATTTGTCCTAAGTGTCCTCTCCTTTTCCCTAACTTCTTCCACCTAATCTGTCCAACAGCACTGGATTACTGGAGACAAGTAACTTGGTTTTTACATTATAAAATGGTATGTCCCAAGACCCTGAAAGCACTGGTAAGTTGCTACATGGAAGTGTTAAAATTGGCCAGTTGTAGGCCAATTTAAAATTGAATGTGGTACATGCTTGGCACTATTTGGAGACGTGGAAGAAAACCTACATAAACCAGAATGGGACACACAATCCCCATATTGAGGCCTGAACTAAAGCTCCTGTTGCTGATTGCCCATGTGCTGCATACTTGAGGGATAACTGACTGTAGGATGATGATGTGAACTGGTGTGATTATTAATCTGAAAGTTCTCATTTGGTCTCATTCTCCTTCACTCCCGCATAAAGGATTGCCAGCTAGCTCTTATATTTCAGGTATTTGCTGCATGCTTCTATCAAGATAAACCATAACTGTGTGTGTTCTATTGTAATTCAGTGCTCAGGCATCTTGGTGCAGTGTTAATCCTATGTAACACTTATATACAGTATTTGGAATAATTGCGTTAACCACAGCAACCATCATTCTGTTTATCCACCTAACCTGTACTACATGCATGGAAGGAACAGGATAGTTACCTGCTGTAAGCAAAGTAACAGGGCCAGTTTAAGACAGCTGGAGCAACATTAATGTGAGAGCTCTTGTAGAGTAACCAGTGGTGGCTCCAGTATTTGTTTTTGGGGGGGGGGGGGGGGGGGTGCGCTATGCAGGTGCTGGACCAATTTCCAGGGTAGCTGATGACCCGCGGCGTGCGAAGCGCACTGCGGCAAAAAATGGGTGTGGCTATAACATGCAGCGCGTGGAGCGTGCTGCATCAAAAAATGGGCATGGCCATGATCTTATGAGGGCGGAGCTTACTAATTTAAAGTGAACCCGGGGTTAGAGTGATATGGAGGCTGCCATATTTATTTCCTTTTAAACAATACTAGTTGCCTGGCAGCCCTGCTGATCTATTTGGCTACAGTAGTGAACTGAATTAGACTAGAAAGCTAATCTTGTCAGTTCTGACAATATTGTCAGAAACCCCTGACCTGCTGCATGCATAGTTACATAGTTATTTTGGTTGAAAAAAGACATGCGTCCATCGAGTTCAACCAGTATAAAGTACAACTCCAGCCTGCTCCCTCACATATCCCTGTTGATCCAGAGGAAGGTGAAAAAAACCTTAAAAGGCATGGTCCAATTAGCCCCAAAAGGGAAAAATTCCTTCCCGACTTCAGATGGCAATCAGATAAAATCCCTGGATCAACATCATTAGGCATAACCTAGTAATTGTAGCCATGGATGTCTTTCAACGTAAGGAAAGCATCTAAGCCCCCTTTAAATGCAGGTATAGAGTTTGCCATAACTACTTCCTGTGGCAATGCATTCCACATCTTAATCACTCTTACTGTAAAGAACCCTTTCCTAAATAAATGGCTAAAACGTTTTTTCCTCCATGCGCATATCATGTCCTTTGAGAAGGCCTAGGGACAAAAAGCTCATCCGCCAAGCTATTATATTGCCCTCTGATGTATTTATACATGTTAATTAGATCACCTCTAAGGCGTCTTTTCTCTAGACTAAATAAACCCAGTTTATCTAACCTTTCTTGGTAAGCGAGACCTTCCATCCCACGTATCAATTTTGTTGCTCGTCTCTGCACCTGCTCTAAAACTGCAATATCTTTTTTGTAATGTGGTGCCCAGAACTGAATTCTATATTCCAGATGTGGCCTTACTAGAGAGTTGAACAGGGGAAATATTATGCTAGCATCTCGAATTTTTATTTCCCTTTTTTAATGCATCCCAAAATTTTGTTAGCTGTAGCTGCAGCGACTTGGCATTGAGTACGATTTAACTTGTTGTCGATGAGTACTCCTAATGGCCCATACTCACGGGCAACTTTTTGTGCCTGTCACCAGCACACGTGAACATGTGGGCGACAGGCCAGCGACAGCTCCTTGCCAGGTCCCTCCGCGTACACACGCGGAAGAGGGACCAGCGGCTCAACGGAAGCTGTTGTCGACTTTCCTCCTCCCCCGCCGGAAGCTCCGTATACCTCAATGGAGGTTGCTGTCGCTAGTCCGTGTACTCCGCGGACTAGCAACAGTTGCGGCGGAGTTGCGGCGGCGACTGTCGCCAGACGATTGACCGCGCCAATCGCCTGGCGACATCAGCGACGGGCGACTGTTCGGGGTGCGCGCCCGTGCAACGGCCCATACTCACGGGCGACCTGTCGCCGCAACACGCGCGCGCCCCGCATGTTGCAGCGACAATGGTAGCCCGTGAGTATGGGCCATAAGTCCTTCTCCAAGTTTGATGTCCCCAACTGTGTTCTATTTATTTTGTATGGTGCTAGACCATTGGTACGACCAAAATGCATGACTTTACATTTTTCAACATTGAATTTCATCTGCCATGTATGTGCCCATATAGCCATCCTATCCAGATCCTGTTGCAATATGACACTATCTTCCTGAGAGTTGATTCTGCACAATTTTGTATCCTCTGCAAAAATAGCAACATTGCTCACTACTGCATCTACTAGGTCATTAATAAATTGAAGAGCACTGGACCCAGTACAGACCCCTGTGGGACCCCACTGCTAACAGTCTCCCATTTTGAGTACTTGTTCAGGGTCTATGGTTGAAAGAATTAGAGGCAGAGGACCAGCACGGCAGCCAGGCAACTGGTATTGCTTAAAAGGAGATAAATATGGCAGCTTCAATATTATTCTCACCTCGGGTTCCCTTTAAAAGTGCAGCGCAAAGACAGTAAGCCCAAGTTTTGGTGACCCTTTCCCCAGAAAATTCACATAATAGTGCAGGTTTTCTCAAGAAAATACACGTAATGTGAGCAGATTTGACCAGAAAATATGTGCAATCATGTGGCTGATTTGACCAGAAAATACGTGCAATCATGTGGCAGACCTGGCCAGAACATACACGATACACTTGGCTGCTAATATAAATAAAAAAAAAATTACTCGACTGAAGCAGAGCTCCTGTCCCGGCCTCCGTCCGCACGCAGCTCCCACGATCCTCTGCAGCCAGCAATTGAAACTCCCGTGCTGAGAGCAGGTCTACGGGAAAATGGCACCCGAAGCACTGCAGACTCAGTCTCCAGAGAAGGGCTTCAGACGCCATTTTACCGTAGCCCTGCCGCCGCTCCTGCGCTGAACTGACACGGTGTCTATTAGACGCCGAAAGTCAATTCACGCTGGGGGGTGCTTGGAGAATTTTAGGGGGTGCTTCAGCACCCAAAGCACCCCCCTGGCGCTGCCACTGAGCGTAACCAATCAGATTGCTTTGTTTCCTTGTGAGTTGTCTGAGCAACAGCTAAGTGCTCGTTTCCACTAGTGCAGTGCATGCAAATTCAGACAGGGAATCAGCCTATTGCATGACCCCACTAGAGGGATTCAGATGTGTACTCGGATCAGCACAAGTTCCGGCGTCCATCTTGGAGATGGATACTGGCACACATGAAAATGAGGCCTTGCCATTTAGCTACATTCAGAACTCCAGCTGAGCTTTGTGTTTTTAGTCAGGAAGGCTGTGGCTTTCAGTCCTGCTTGCCATGTGGGTGGACATCTCTGTGCTTTCACATGCATGTTGTATTCTCTTGCATCTCCCAATTGCATGAAAACTAATTTCAATGTAAGAAACTGTTTTTAAAATCCTGATTCAGGCTCTGTTTGTTTCCCTTCGTATTGTGCAGAATTCCTCTTGTGCATTTTTCATCCATTTATTACATGGTTTGCTGTGTGCTAAACGTTTTTCTTGAGGCAGTATCAAATTATGCTTGTCAAAGAGCACAGCAGTCTGCATTTTGTCTAAACTCCTTCCCCCTTCCCAATAATCAACAGCATGAGGTAGTCAGGGAGGAGATGGGAGGGGGCACCAGTAAGTCAGTTACTATAAACACAACTAATTCCGCCCACTTTTGCCCTATACTGCTGAGAGTTTAATTTTGTGGCAGCACAGCTCAGCAGAGTCTCGTCCTCCTAGCTAGTCCTTCCAGTGTGTGTATAAAAAGTATTTATTCCTTCCCACACACCTCCCCAGTGTGTTTATAAAAATAAAGTGCAGAGAGAAGTGCTTTGATATTGCATGGAAGGACATGGGTGAGGAAAGGAAGACCTCTTTTATAAACACACTGAGCATAACTGTACATAACATAACTATAGAGAGAAGTAGATGGAGGCTGCCATATCTATTTCCTTTTAATCAAAACCAGTTGCCTGGCAGTCCTGCTGGTCTGTGTGTGCAGTGGTGTCTGAATCGCACCTGAAACCAGCATGCAGCTAATCTTGTCAGATCTGACAATGTTAGAAACGCCTGGTCTGCATATGCTTTCTCAAGGTCTATGGCTAAAAGTATTAGGCAGAGGATCAGCAGGATAGCCAGGCAATTGGTATTGCTTAAAAGGAAAAAAAAATGGCAGCCTCCATATCCCTCTAATTTCGGTTGTCCTGTAAAGGGGATCAAGTAAGTTTGTTTTCCAGGTTTCCTCCCTCCCTTACTATCCATACTGCTGTTTCTCTGCCTCTCAGGTAAAGCCATAGGGCTCTTTCTCACTATAATTTGTGTTGGCACATTAGTGCATGTGTCTTCTGTTTACTCTTTAATCAGTAAGGACCCTTCCACACTGCATGTGCTTTAGT
This sequence comes from Hyperolius riggenbachi, assembly GCF_040937935.1. Classification (NCBI taxonomy): domain Eukaryota; kingdom Metazoa; phylum Chordata; class Amphibia; order Anura; family Hyperoliidae; genus Hyperolius; species Hyperolius riggenbachi. The sequence continues at coordinate 106,378,011 of NC_090649.1, forward strand.
AAAATTTTTGAAGCACCAGGTGAATGCAAGGGTACCGAGATTACTTTGATAATCAAAGTGCCCTTGCAGAGTGGTGGAATAAGTTTTTAACCCAGTCGCAAACTTGGTGCTGGTTGCAGTTTTCCTGCAGTTGCGATTAGGTTAATTTAATAGTAGCGCATGCAAATCGCATAGCAAACAGTGGCATGCGATTTGCTATGAGATCTCCCATTTGGTAAGTTTCCCGTAGCTTTTTTTTTTTTTTTTTTTTTTTTTTTTTTTTTTTTTTTTTACACTTGGAATCCAATTTGCTGCAAAACATGCAAACAAGTGAAAATCACGACCGCAGTGCACCGCCATTTTCAGTGTGTAAGTCCCTAACATTAAACCGTGTGTGTATGTGTATGAGCTCATATGATCCATCTTTATTTTGCATTGCATGAGGTAACCATGTTGCTGGTCTCTAGAAGTAGATGAGCTCTGCCCAGTACCTCAATGTCTGTCTTTCTCTTGTCAGGACTCCGGACACCCCTGCACTGCTAATGATCCCAACAGCTGTCTCACACCAGTCTCTCCACAGAACTTTATCGACCTTTTCCAGTTCTGAACTCGGCGCTTTAGTTTTTTTTTATGTGTGTAGTTTGTTTGAATGATGCAGAGTAATTTAAGGGACTTGTGTTAGTTTTACATGTTTGTGAAGCTGTATCTCTGCTGGACCATGGTACAGGTGAGCGTGACCAAATATTTAAGTTGTGTTTTTTTTAGCTGATAATATACAGTATATGACTATTATAGTCTTATTACTTTCCTTGTTGTTTTACACTAAACTCTTATTTGTGACGTATGGTATTGTACTGGCAGTACAAGATACCGCAAAGTAAATAATATATTGCACATCTCCTTGCTTATTGCGCACTTCAATTGCACACTGCATTTCCTTATGAGCACTTTTTTACTGTTCTGTGAAATGGATAGAACATTTTTATTCAGGACACTGGTGCCCTCTAGAGGCCAATGCCAGAACATTAAAGGATAAACTAGCCGACTATATAGGAAATGTTGGCAGAAGTTGCCTACAACTGTTTTATATCACTAAGGAGCTCTATTGTGAATTTATATTTTGATTTCCAGCTTCTCCAACCTGCTGTGGTTGTTACAAAGGGACTTGTGTAAGTGTCATTTTGCACAATGGAGAATGCCATTTTAAATTTAATTTGTGTCAACAGCTTTTGATTGTACTTCTACAACTGGTATAATTCATGCCACACATGGAAATATGACAATTTCCCCAGCAATTTATGGTTTTTGATCCCATACTAAAATCATTTCAGGCAGCATGGTGGCATAGTGGTTAGCCCTCTCGCCTTGTAGCGCTTGGTCCCCGGTCAAATCCCAGCCAGGTCAACATCTGCAAGGAGTTTGTATGTTCTTCCAGTGTCTGTGTGGGTTTCCTCCAGGGCACTCCGGTTTCCTCCCACATCCCAAAAACATGCAGAAAAGTTAATTAGCTTCCCCCTAAATTGGCCCTAGCCTGATGCATACACTACACGATACATACATAGACTTATGACTATTGGTAAGGATTAGATTGAGAGCCCCTCCGAGGGACAGTCAGTGACAAGACAATATATTCTGTACAGCGCTGCGGAAGATATAAATACTAAATAATAATTTCTTAAAGAGGAACTGTACTGAAAATGACAATGCTTATTTTTTTTTTTTTACTATTCTATAAATTCTTGTTTGCCCACTGTAAAATCTTTCCACATCCTGACTTACATTCTGGAATGTTTTACAGGTGGTGACCTCTTTAGTGCTGGCAGGTGCAACTTTGCTGAATGTTTGTTTACTGAGAGCTCTGAAGTCAGTGAAAATAACACCTGGTCTCCCAGGGTGCTCTGGGAAGAGAATTCCACATAATAAACAGCCTAGGCTAAGCATCTCTGGTAGTGTAGGGCTACAGGCCAATATATAGATATTATCCTGAAACCAAGATAATTAATGTAAAAGTGGTAATCTAAACAATGTACTATGTCACTACAGTGCCTCTTTAAGATTTTTTTGGTTTGTGTGGGCTCTACCCTCTTCATAAAACAACTGTTGAACTTGCCCAAAAATTGCTCAATCAGATTGCTGCTGCTTTTAAAGCTGTTGGCTGAGGCAGCTGATTAGACTCCTGACCCCAACTCGCAAGCAATCTGTCTGGTAGATCAGCTTTCCCCCCAGTGATGCCTGATCCCATTGTGCATGCCGCCTCCAGTTTAGCGCCGCTCCATCTTTTCTCTGCTCCCCTGCATAGCGACACAGTATATTCTCGGCTACACAGCTGTGTCTGTGCAGCCTGGGCCAGCGATGTTGCCCAACCAAGGGGACCGTGCCCCGATTCCAGACTGGCATGTCACAGGTGTGTAGGCACCTGTTATGTTGCCCGTTGGATCGGGACCTGATTCCCCTGGTGACATATCTGGGCCGGCCTGTACAGATGTGGCGCTGACATGTTATGTTGCTATGCGGCGTGATGACTGAGCAGTGCGTACATGACGTCATGAGGTGGAGCGGCTTGCACAAAGGAGTTGGCCGCCGGGCAGATTGCTTGCAGAGCAGTGGTTGGGGGTACTGTTCACATGCCTGATTATCTGCTGAGACGGTAACTATTGGCCACTTTTGATGTGCAGCCCGATGTCCACATTTCCCTATGGCTCAGTTCATTCGAGGTGGTTTAACTGAAAGCTTTTCACAATGCACTACTATAGAAAACCTGATCAGTTAAAACATCAGTTTTACAGTGTTCAAACTCTGGATTACAAATGCTACCACATGTATATAGATGTGCACATCTAAAGGAATGCAAGGGCAAACCTCTATGAATGTGCCTGCTGCTGTTGTCCCACCTGGCATCTTATCGGCACCAATGGAGTGAGGAGTATAAATGGGCGGTTCCTTTTGCTGAATGTTGGTTAACAGCTCCAGACTGGAGGTACAGTAAAATACTGAATATCTTACTTATTTTTCCACATGCTCTAAACTTTTGTGAATTGACATTTACTCAAGTATGTACTGTACATAGCGGTAATTTACCTCACTAATTGGTAAATTACTTTTCCATGCGGTAACAGCCTAAGCGAATTGACATTTAACTGTTAGCTGTATCTGCATTACTAAATACGCCAGTGCTTAGTGAGTTGAGACCTATGTGGTAACTTCCCCCCCAAGTTTTTATGGGAAAAAATGTGGAAAAGTTTGAATGTTGTGTTTAGGCACAGTCCAGCTCTTGTGTAGACGGGCTCTGGTTTGGCCTTCCTCATAAGCCAAGAGCAAGGCTCCCCATGATGCAGTTCAGCATTGTGTTGCAGTTTATCTGTCAGTGTAGCTTTACCACAGCAGGCATGGTAATTTAAGTGGCATGGATGAATGCTAACATTAGTGATTAATAAAGACACGGACAACTAACTTGGATTTAAAATGGATTTAAAATGGCCGTAGGCTATATTTATTGCGGTTTAATTAAATAATTTAATTTTATTGTTTATTAAAACGGGTAAACAAACATCAACAGTAATGAAGTGATTCATAACCAAAGGTATCAACTGATACCTAATCAAATAACCATAAAGTCTTATACCAGTATAATGTTCGTTAAATGTCCAAATAGCAGCTAGCCCACCCACAATCGTGGGCGACTATAACCGCCAATAAAGTCAATCCGCCTACGACAAAAACCGAAGGAGGGGGATGGGGGGGGGGTGGGTGCTTCCAGCTTGTCTGACTGAAGACTGAGGAGAAGAGGGCAGAGCATCACAGGTTTGAGGTGAACTCCCCTGTGATTGGCCAGCAGAAATCTGGCTCCAACAGCCAGCTGCCAATCAAATGAGAGAGCCCCTTCACCTCTGCTCAGCAACCCAATTCACCTCACAGCTCCTAGGACAGCCCAGCATCTAAGAGATAAAAAACACAGCAGCATCAAAAGGAAGGGACACAAGTCATTATATATACTTCTACCACTGTATACATACACATTCCTACCCAAAATTATGAGGTAACCTTTCCCTAAACTATCCCCCCACCAAATTACCAAGAGGCCTGTGTTCCATGCTCTCACTATGGCCTTACAGAAGCTGTAATGGTGAAAGAGACTGAATTGTCATGTGTCCCTCTATATATACACAGCACAAGGATAAGGGCCTGCTTCCACTAGGGCTGAATGTGGCTCAAATTTGCAGCACTTCCCTGCAGGCGTGTCGGGTGGAGAAATGCAGCCTACACCTGCAATGTCTTAGTCTGAATTGCACTGTGGTGTGGTTTGGGGCTAATTGAACCAGGCCTTGTAAGGGTTTTGTCGCCTTCCTCTGGACCAACAGGGATATGTGAGGGAGCAGTTGTACTTTGTTCTCTGGTTGAACTTGATGGATGTCCTTTTTTCAACCCAAATAACTTGTGTAACTATGCTGCACTTTCCTGCAGCACGAACCTGAATCCGCTATTCAAAAAGTGTGGCAGAAAATATTTTTCTTTCAGGTAGGGTGTACACTCCCAAATAACTACAAGAAATAACTATCAATTATGAAAATCTGAATCCCCTATAGCCATGCGTATCACGGCTAAGTGGTACAGACTGCGACCGCTGCAGCATACATGGGTGCCACGGCTAAATCGTGAACAGATGTAACACCTAGTGGTAATGGGCCCTATGGGAAGGCTGCAATATATCTCACCTCTTTAGTGTCTGCATAGGAAGAGAGAGGTTTAGAAAAATAATGCGCACACACACACGCACATTCGTATGTGAAATAGGAATAAAGTATAGGAGAAAATATTTCTGATAAGTGGTGTCATTATTAAACTGTAATGCTTCCTTTCAGTTGTTGCCAAGCAGTGTGATCACCGATCTGCAACAATGCGCATCAAACTGCAGGACAACCAACACTGCAGATCCCCTCTTTATGTGTTTGTAAAAAAAAAAAATGGACAGTTCTACTCGGCAAAAATCTAGTTTGATGATTGGGGGGGGGGGGGGAGAGATATGGGGAAACTGAACCAACTGACTGGAGATGGATCCATTCAAACAGACATTGGATCAGTTTTACGAATCCGTTGTCATGAAAGTACCAGTGTGAGCCGGCCCTTACACTTTAAAATTGGATTTTCAGTGGTCCGTTGCATAACCCGCACCAGAGAAGTTTTTCTGAGCGTTTTGAGTTTTTAAATCTGCTGCTAATGTTATCCTATGTGTCTGTGCACACTGGAGCAATGAGGTTTTGTAAAAATCCCCATAGCATTACATTGAGAAGAGCTTTTAAAACTTCTAGCATTTGGGGAGCTTTTCTGGTGTGTCTCAGCCCTTTGAGTGTGAACTGCAATTGAGACTAGCTATAGACTTTAATGCAAAGCCTGCATGCAGCAAGTTAGAATAATGCGATCAATTACTTTGAACAGGTCCATAGAATTTGTATGGGCAGTGAGTTGACATGCAGGCTTATTCTACAATGCAACTCATCGACAGTTTCCACTATCGCGATTTCCACCGTGATTCCACAGAGTTTCCCCGCACATGAATCGCACGGGGAAACTCTGCCATAAGGGATAACAGCGCCGCGGCCGAATCGCTTGCGGGAGCGATTTGGCCGGAATCTTCCCCCCAACCCCCCCCCCCCCCCTGCAGAATTTGCGGCGGAGGCTCATGGCACGGCTCATGGAATTCGCCTGCGATCCTGCCCCACCCGCTCAGTGCCGGTGTGAGTCTGAGACGCACGCCCCACTAGTGGTAACGAGCCTTAAGGCTACTTTCCCACCAGGACGTTGCGTTTTAGGGGACGTTATGGTCGCATAACGTGCCCCTAACGCAACGCCTGATGGTGTTGGATGTGGACGTCAGAGCGAGCCGCGTTGTGCAGCTCACTCTGGCGTCCGTGATACGTACTCTTGGACGCATGCGGCATCACGTGGTCCCGCCAGCCAAACGCTGCACAGAGCGGCCGCTCCAGGAAGTAAACACTGCACACGTCACAAAGTGCAGTGAATATTAATTAGCCATGTGCCTGGCCGCTCTCTCCTCCTCCCCAACATTACTGAGCATGTGCAAGCAGTCTAACGCGGCTTAGCCGCGTATAAAGTGCTGCATGCGGTACGTTGTCTTGATGTCTTGCGTTACAATGTAACGCAACGTGGGCACTGTGAACAGCCCATTGATTTTTCATTACTGTGCGGTGGGTTGCGTTACAGGCTGCACTGACGTGCGCCTGTAACGTCTCGCTGTGAAAGCAGCCTAAAGGTTTACAATGAAATGGATAGTGAGACTCCTGTACATTTTTGTAAAGCATTTCCTGCGCACTCCACTCATTAGCAGCTAGACACAGAAAGATTCACACAGTGCATGACTGTATTAACTCACAATAAACACTCCATCAGGTGACTCACAAGCATTGGTCATTCTGTGCTCTCCACACGCCTGACTCTCAGGCACTCACCAACCTGCACTACTCTCCCACACAACGCATGTGGTTTTACATTGAAATCAATGGCTACTGTGTAAAAGGAAAAAAGTTATGCCTCTTTCACAGCAGGACGTTGTGTTTCATTGAGACGTTAACACAACGCATATAGACTTTAACTTGGACTTTATTGTGCGTTCTTTAACACAGAGATAAGTGTTATGACGTCTTTCTTTATGCATCTCTTGGTGCGCCGTTTTCGGTGCACAGTGATCTTTACGATGGAACGAAAACAGCGCATGCGTTACACCTTAAAAAAATTTTTTACTGAGCATGTGCAACACAAAAAATGCAGCAGATTCATTGCTAAACTCACAGCATGCAGCACTTTCTAGTAACTCTACACAAAAATGCAACGTGTGCACTGTGAATGTCGCACAGACTTAGTATTGCTGTGCGTTGAAACATTTTTCTAACGCACGACTTTAACGGCGCTCTGTGAAAGAGGCCTTAAAGTGAACCTCCAGACTAAAAATCGACTCAGCAGCACTGAAAATGCCTGGTGTTTCTTTAACAGTTTCACAGCATCAGAACTTTGTTTCTCTTATACAAGCCTCATTTTTAGCTGCACAGAAGAAAACTGCCCGGGCAGTTTTCCCCTTATGCTGTGCAAAGCATGATGGGATTTCTGCTGTTGTACTCGTTCTGCTGTTTTGGTGCAATTTTTTTTTTTCTTACATTTTTGAATTTGACATTTGAAGCCTAGCGCATGGAGCTGGGAGTGGTTATCAGGACACAGGACAGTTGGAACTGTCTCATGCTCCTTGTCACCTCCTTTTAACCAAAAAGATGGCTGCCCCCATGACAAAGATGGCAGCGCCTATGAATCAAACATTTGCCTGTTCTTTTAAAACGGGGTTGGTAAGAGATTATATTACCTATCTATTCTAATTAACATAACTAATGTAACTTAACAGTATGTTTGTTTAGGCTGAAGTTCCCCTTTAAAATGATTTGCAAAGTGCTTGCGGAGAATCTGCTGCAATTCCCGCTGCTGCAAGTGTAATCCCTCCCTCACGGAAGGCATAGCACGCCTCATTTTATATAGTTAATGACTAGGGATGATCAATAATGTGCAAATACTTTTGAGTTTATGCAAATTTATGTAAACTTTTATGCAAATATATGCAGTTTGAAAATAGACCAATCAAGTCGCACCCAGGTTTAAATTGATTGGTCCAATTTCAAGCTGCATATATTTGCATAAACTTGGAAGTATTTGCATATCATTGATCATCCCTATTAATGACATACTGAGGCTGCATTTCCACTTGTGCGGCGCGAATCACCGCGGTAAAAATTCACATGCGGGTCTATACCTCACGCGAATTTTCTTTTTTTTTTTTTTTTTTTTTCTCCTGCACAGAAAAACACAAAGGAATCCTGACAAGTGGAAACCGTCCCATTCACTTGTATTGCTATGCGAATTTGCATGCGAAAAACGCATGCGAATTCGCAATAGTGGAAATGGGCCCTTAGGCCTTTTTTTCCACGGACTGTCGCTGCTGCCTGGCAACTGCTCTCTGCAGCCTGGCAACTGCTCTCTGCTGCCTGGTAACTGTTCACTGCTGCCTGGTAACTGTTCACTGCTGCCTGGTAACTGTTCACTGCTGCCTGGTAACTGTTCACTGCTGCCTGGTAACTGTTCACTGCTGCCTGGTAACTGTTCACTGCTGCCTGGCAACTGCTCCCTGCAGCCGGGCAGCTGCTTGCTGAGCACACAGCCCAACTGTCTGTGGAAAAGAGGCCTTTTGTCAGCTCACATGCAAATGTAATGCAGCTTGCAACTGGGTCAATCAATTGCTCTTCCTGACAATTTGGATTGGTCCAAATGCAAGCTGCATACAGTTTGCATTCAATTTGCATGCAAGCTGGAATTATTAGCATGTCATTAACCTATTTTACTCCTCATGGATTTCCCCTTCCTGATATTACTCTTTGTTACAAAACTGCCTGTAAAGTTTTTTTACCAAGTCTGCAGTGTGACTGAGCATATATGTGAGGGAATGCGTATTGTGGCAATGTGTAAAGTACAACAGTGTAATGGTGCTTGGGGATAAGTGCTTTTGAAACACACTTCATGTGTATTTAAGAATGTGTATTATTTGCATATTATGTTGAATTTTTCCTATCTTGGTCTATTGAAAGAAATCTTAATAAAACCTTTCTTAATTTTAGAATTTTGTTTTTGTGTGTTTTTACTAATTAATAGTTTTTATAATGCTGCTGTTGTGGGTTTGGGTTGTGTAGTCCGCTATTTGCAGTGTGCTTGTACATCCCAAAAACACTGATAAGGTGACCATACATCTATCGACTTGTTGGCCGATCGACCATCCGATTTCAATAACAGATGAAAATGCTGCCACAAGCTTGCCTGATCGATGATTTGACTGATATCAGGCAACACCCACAATTGCTCAATACTAGTTCAAGCAATTTCCTACCTTTATCTGGTCAGCAGGCGCCAGTCAGCCAATCCAGGTGTATGGCCATACACCCTTTGCCTGCCATACCAAATCGAGCAGGAATTGCATAAATGAGCATTCAGGTGGGAGGCTCGGTTGGACATAATCGTTGATTACATCTTTTACAGGGACCGCCGCATGTAGGCATCTCCCACACAGTCCCCTCCCTAACCACTCACCTGTCAACTGCATCCTGGAAGCTGCAAAACATAAATTTAAAATCGCAAACACTGGTTCGCATGACAGCTGGGGGCCCCAGTCTCTCTCACTGGCCAGGGGCCCCTAAACCACCATTTGATACCTAGAGGGAAATGCAGGCGAGCCCTGGATCTCTCACTTCCAGGGACTTCACCCCCATTACCTCTAAACTGAATACTAACTGCAACACACAATTGCTCACCACCAGTTCAAGCAATTTCCTACCTTTATCTGGTCTGGCTGTCATGCGAACCAGTTTGTGATATTAGACATGCTGGGAAATCATGGACTGATAACGGCATGCAATAATCAAGAGACTGAAACCATCCGCCCACTGTTCCACCCGACACACACAAGCAATAGAACACAGCAGTACATGCATCCAGCTACATTTGAAATTGGTCAGCAGGTGCTCGTCAGCCAATCAGGATGCACTGTCATACACCCTTTACCTGCCATACCACATCTAGCAGCCATTAGCATTCAGGTGGGAGGCTTCAGTTGGACGCCATCGCAAGATTGCGTCGCTAGCAGGACCGCCCCGTGCAGGCATTCCTCCCACAGGGGTCCCTCCCTAACCACTCACCTGTCCGCCATGTCCTAGAGCTGAAAGAAAACGTTTAAAAACACACGATTGGTTCACATGATGGCCAGGGGCCCCGGGCCCCTCTCACTGGCCGGGGCCCCAAGGCCAACACGCGATACCTGGAGGGGAGTGCAGGTGGGCCTGGACCTCTCACACCCAGGCTCTGGACCTCTCACATCCAGAAAACCCACCAACACTGCCTCCATACTGAATGCTAAATCCAACACACACAAGCAATAGAACACAGCAGTACATGCATCCAACTACGTTTGAAATTGGTCAGCAGGTGCTCGTCAGCCAATCAGGATGCACTGTCATACACCCTTTACCTGCCATACCACATCTAGCAGCCATTAGCATTCAGGTGGGAGGCTTCAGTTGGACGCCATCGCAAGATGAGAGGTCCAGAGCCTGGGTGTGAGAGGTCCAGGCCCACCTGCACTCCCCTCCAGGTATCGCGTGTTGGCCTTGGGGCCCCGGCCAGTGAGAGGGGCCCGGGGCCCCTGGTCATCATGTGAACCAATCGTGTGTTTTTAAACGTTTTCTTTCAGCTCTAGGACATGGCGGACAGGTGAGCGGTTAGGGAGGGACCCCTGTGGGAGGAATGCCTGCACGCCTGCACGGGCCCTCCAGGTATCGCGTGTTGGCCTTGGGGCCCTGGCCAGTGAGAGGGGCCCGGGGCCCCTGGCCATCATGTGAACCAATCGTGTGTTTTTAAACACTGTTCCACCCGCCCAGCCCCCCGGATCAGGTAGCATTTTTTTTTATTTTTTTTAAGAGAATCTGTATTGTTAAAATCGCACAAAAGTAAACATACCAGTGCGTTAGGGGACATCTCCTATTACCCTCTGTCACAATTTCGCCGCTCCTCGCCGCATTAAAAGTGGTTAAAAACAGTTTTAAAAAGTTTGTTTATAAACAAACAAAATAGTCACCAAAACAGGAAGTAGGTTGATGTACAGTATGTCCACACATAGAAAATACATCCATACACAAGCAGGCTGTATACACCCTTCCTTTTGAATCTCAAGAGATCATTTGTGTGTTTCTTTCCCCCTGCAGTTCTCATGCACTGAAGTTTCAGGCTGCTCTTTTCTTCCTGCAAACAGCTTTGCCCTTGTCTGTAATTTCTCAGTATGTGAAAGCCCAGCCAGCTCAGAGGACGATTTATCCAGCTTGTAAAAGGTAAGAGAGAAGCTGCCCTAATCTAAAAAATACACAGGCAGTGTGCATAGAGGGGCCTGGAAGGGGGAGTTCATAGCAGAACCACAACACTGAAGAACTTGGCAGCCTTCCAGACATAGGCCGACAAGTCTGACAGGGGAAAGATACATTGATTTATTACAGAGACTGTGATAGCAGAAAGTGCTGCAGTAAGCCAGAACACATTAGAATAGCTTTTGGAACTTGTAGGATGATAAAAAACAGGATGCAATTTTTGTTACGGAGTCTCTTTAATGCGTTTTCAATGCGTTACAGCACATAGGAAAACGCAGGTAATTTTTTTTTTTTTCTTTTAGTTTTCAACTTTCTACATTGTTCCTCTGTTGCATTCTGGGACTGATTGCCTGCATTAACGGATAGTGTGCGTTTTTACATTGACTAACCTTGTAACGCATAAAACTAGCGTTGGCAGAAAAACTGCGCCTGGGTGCAGTGTAACGCAACGCACAAAAAGGCTGCGTTATATGTGAAAGCTAAAATGAAAGTCTATGAACTTTCATTTCACCTTGGGTAACGCAAACTTTACCCGTTGCGTTGAAACGCAGAAAATCTGCCCTAATGTGAAAGAGCCCTAAGTAGTTTCTGCTGTGCACAGCTCTGCAAACCACAGAAGCACTATCCTCATTCTCCCTCACAGGCATGCTGGTTATTCGAGACTGCTGAATGCCTGAGAATTAACTGAGACTCTATTGTACAGGATCTTCTCAAAACAGTAGCATATTGTGATAAAGTTCATTATTTTCTGTAATGTACTGATAAACATTAGACTTTCATATATTTTAGATTCAAATACACACAACTGAAGTAGTTCAAGCCTTTTATTGTTTTAATATTGATGATTTTGGCATACAGCTCATGAAAACCTAAATTTCCTATCTCAAAAAATTAGCATATTTCATCCGACCAATAAAAGAAAAGTGTTTCTTAAAACAAAAAAAGTCAACCTTCAAATAATTATGTTCAGTTATGCACTCAATACTTGGTCGGGAATCCTTTTGCAGAAATTACGTCTTCAATGCGGCGTGGCATGGAGGCAATCAGCCTGTGGCACTGCTCAGGTGTCATGGAGGCCCAGGATGCTTCGATAGCGGCCTTAAGCTCATCCAGAGTGCTGGGTCTTGCGTCTCTCAACTTTCTCTTCAATATCCCACAGATTCTCTATGGGGTTCAGGTCAGGAGAGTTGGCAGGCCAATTGAGCACAGTAATACCATGGTCAGTAAACCATTTACCAGTGGTTTTGGCACTGTGAGCAGGTGCCAGGTCGTGCTGAAAAATGAAATCTTCATCTCCATAAAGCTTTTCAGCAGATGGAAGCATGAACCCACTTTTGAATAGAGTTGGGCCGAACATCCGATTTTAGGTTCGCGAACCCTGTTCACGAACTTCCGCGAAAGGTTCGGTTCGCGAAAAAGTTCGTGAACCGCCATAGACTTCAATGGGGAGGCGAACTTTCAAAGTTTTAAAAAATTCTATCAACTGGAAAAATGATAGAAAACATGTTTCAAAAGCTCTAATACCTGGAGCCACACCTAATTGAGTGAAATACACATCACTGCTGGAGGACCTGCCCACCCTCCCTCTTCCAAGCAAGGTCCTTTATACCATTTGCCTACCTACACTAATTAGTTATGGGACAGCTGCTACACACTCTGCTAGGGAGATTTTAATTCCTCCCACCTCCCCTTCTACCGGAGGGAAGAGGGTCTCTTCTGCCAGGGAATTATACTATTTTAAAAACCAGTATACATCATACCATAGCTGGGAATACATACATGAGTATACATCATACCATAGCTGGGAATCGAACCCAGATCTCACTGTGTGGTGGACACGTCACCCTAAGCACTGTACCACTACAGAAGTAAGTGAAGCTAGCCTAAAATGTAACATTTATGCTCAATGCAATAGAACCATTAGGTTGCTTAAAGGAGAACTGTAGTGAGAGGTATATGGAGGCTGCCATATTGATTTCCTTTTAAGCTATACCAGTTGCCTGGCAGCCCTGCTGATCTATTTGGCTGCAGTAGTGTGAATCACACCAGAAACAAGCATGCAGCTAATCTTGTCAGATCTTACAAAAATGTCAAACACCAGATCATACCATAGCTGGGAATCAAACCCAGATCTCACTGTGTGGTGGGCACGTCACCCTAAGCACTGTACCACTACAGAAGTAAGTGAAGCTAGCCTAAAATTTAACATTTATGCTCAATGCAATAGAACCATTAGGTTGCTTAACCTCCTTAGCGGTAACCCCGTGTGTGACACGGGGTAAGCCGCCGGAGGGTGCCGCTCAGGCCCTGCTGGGCCGATTTACATAATTTTTTTTTTGCTGGACACAGCTAGCACTTTGCTAGCTGCGCCAGCACCCCGATCGCCGCCGCCGCGCGCCCGATCGCTGCTATCCGGTGCGGCGCGCGGCCCCCCCCCCCCCCAGACCCCTGCGCTGCCTGGCCAATCAGTGCCAGGCAGCGCCAAGGGGTGGATCGGGTCTCCCAATGACGTCCCGACGTCGCTGACGTCATTCCGCCCCGTCGCCATGGCGACGGGGGAAGCCCTCCAGGAAATCCCGTTCTTTGAACGGGATTTCCTGATCGCCTATCGCCGGAGGCGATCGGCGGGGCTGGGGGGATGCCGCTGAGCAGCGGCTATCATGTAGCGAGCCCTCGGCTCGCTACATGATTTAAAAAAAAAAAAATTAAAAAAAAACTGCTGCGCTGCCCCCTGGCGGTATTTTTCATACCGCCAAGGGGGTTAAAGGAGAACTGTAGTGAGAGGTATATGGAGGCTGCCAATCATATTGATTTCCTTTTAAGCTATACCAGTTGCCTGGCAGCCCTGCTGATCTATTTGGCTGCAGTAGTGTGAATCACACCAGAAACAAGCATGCAGCTAATTTTTCCTTTTAAAATAATACCAGTTGCCTGAATTGCCTGCTGATCCTGTGTCTCTAATACTTTTAGCCACAGCCCCTGAACAAGCATGCAGATCAGGTGCTCTGACTGAAGTCAGACTGGATTAGCTGCATGCTTATTTCAGGGTGTGATTCAGCCACTATTGCAGTCACAAAGATCAGCTGGACTGCCAGGCAACTGGTATTGTTTACAGGAAACAGCCATATCACTCTCAGTTAAGGTTCCCTTTAAAGGAGAACTGTAGTGAAAGGTATATGGAGGCTACCATATTGATTTCCTTTTAAGCAATACCAGTTACCTGGCTATCCTGCAGATCCTCTGCCTCCAATACTTTTAGCCCTAGACCCTGAACAAGCATGCAGCAGATCTGGTGTTTGACATTTTTGTAAGATCTGACAAGATTAGCTGCATGCTTGTTTCTGGTGTGATTCACACTACTGCAGCCAAATAGATCAGCAGGGCTGCCAGGCAACTGGTATAGCTTAAAAGGAAATCAATATGGCAGCCTCCATATACCTCTCACTACAGTTCTCCTTTAAGCAACCTAATGGTTCTATTGCATTGAGCATAAATGTTACATTTTAGGCTAGCTTCACTTACTTCTGTAGTGGTACAGTGCTTAGGGTGACGTGTCCACCACACAGTGAGATCTGGGTTCGATTCCCAGCTATGGTATGATGTATACTCATGTATGTATTCCCAGCTATGGTATGATGTACCAGCTATGGTATGATGTATACTGGTTTTTAAAATAGTATAATTCCCTGGCAGAAGAGACCCTCCTCCCTCCGGTAGGAGGGAGGAGGGAGGTGGGAGGAATTAAAATCTCCCTAGCAGAGTGTGTACCAGCTGTCCCATAATTAATTAGTGTAGGCAGACAACTGAGTCAAATGGTATAAAGGACCTAGCTTGAAGGGAGGATGGGCTGGTTCTCTAACACCGAAAGCAGTGTGTTTGACAATAACATGTCTGCTGACAGTGAAATGGAGGCTAAAAATTTTGCTCAATACTGCATTATGGGGCGAATCGAACTTCCGCAAAAGTTCGCCTGATGCAGGCGAACGCGAGCCCCCAAAGTTCGCCTGGAACCGTTCGCAGGCGAACCGTTCGGCCCAACTCTACTTTTGAACCAGAAACAGCGGCAGAAGCGCCTGACCTGGGCTACAGAGAAGCAGCACTGGACTGTTGCTCAGTGGTCCAAAGTACTTTTTTTGGATGAAAGCAACTTTTACATGTCATTTGGAAATCAAGGTGCCAGAGTCTGGAGGAAGACTGGGGAGAGGGAAATGCCAAAGTGCCTGAAGTCCAGTGTCAAGTACCCACAGTCAGTGATGGTCTGGGGTGCCATGTCAGCTGCTGGTGTTGGTCCACTGTGTTTTATCAAGGGCAGGGTCAATGCAGCTAGCTATCAGGAGATTTTGGAGCACTTCATGCTTCCATCTGCTGAAAAGCTTTATAGAGACGATTTAATTTTTCAGCACGACCTGGCACCTGCTCAGTGCCAAAACCACTGGTAAATGGTTTACTGACCATGGTATTACTGTGCTCAATAGGCCTGCCAACTCTCCTGACCTGAACCCCATAGAGAATCTGTGGGATATTGTGAAGAGACAGTTGAGAGACGCAAGACCCAACACTCTGGATGAGCTTAAGGCCGCTATCAAAGCATCCTGGGCCTCCATAACACCTGAGCAGTGCCACAGGCTGATTGCCTTCATGCCACGCCGCATTGAAGCAGTCATTTCTGCAAAAGGATTGCCGACCAAGTATTGAGTGCATAACTGAACATAATTATTTGAAGGTTGACTTTTTTTGTTTTAAAAACACTTTTCTTTTATTGGTTGGATGAAATATGCTAATTTTTTGAGATAGGAATTTTGGGTTTTCATGAGCTGTATGCCAAATCATCAATATTAAAACAATAAAAGGCTTGAACTACTTCAGTTGTGTGTATTTGAATCTAAAATATATGAAAGTCTAATGTTTATCAGTACATTACAGAAAATAATGAACTTTATCACAATATGCTACTTTTTTGAGAAGATACTGTATTTTTAGGTATATCGCTTTAACTTATTGCCTCACACAGTCACAGTTGCATTTTAAAACTCACACACTGCCTTTTATGCTGTAAAAGAAGCAGAACTGACACTTGGAACTTTCCTGCAGTAAAACCTTATGCCAAGCAGTCTGAGGTAGGGGTCACACTTGAGCAAATCCAAAGCATTTTGCTGAATTTAAAAAAAAATAAATAAATAAAAAAAAAAAAACACATGCAGAATTGATAGTCTATGGTGGTTCTGCGTTTTCCAAAGACATGTACAATTCCACATAGTGTTAAAGGGACACTTAAGCCAGAAAAGAGTTACTCACCTGGGGCTTCTACCAGCTCCCTGCAGCAGTCCTGTGCCCTACAAAAATATGTGTTGCCGCATATCTATGCGTAGGTAATGCAGCAACACATTTTTGTACACGTTGTGGCCCGCAATAGCGCAAATTACAGTCTGGAATGCGGAGAAACCTACGCGTGGACAGTCCTGTCGGCAAAAACAAAACTAGCTGGCAGCAGGGGACCAGAGGATTAGTGAGTGGCTGCGAGGGCACAGGACTGCTGCAGGAGGCTGGTAGAACCCCCAGGTGAGTAAAACTTTTTTTTTTCTGGCTTAAGTGTCCCTTTAAGGTTGAAACCTGCACTATTTTCCCACACAACACATGCAAGTTTTCATTGAAATCTGCAAGTTAAAACAACCTGTAAAATGCACAGTTGTGCGGCAAAACGCTGCAATTCCTGCAGATGCACGTTTGATCCCTCCATCACTGTTTCTTGGCTGTTTAATCTTTAAGGCTGGTTTCACAGTGGGACGTTACAGGCGCACGTTAGAGCAGCCTGTAACGCACACCCACCGCACAGCAATGATAAATCAATGGGTTGTTCACAGTGCCCACGTTGCGTTTCACAGTAACGCTTCACGTCAAGATCAACGTACTGCATGCAGTACTTTATACGCGGCTAAGCCGCGTTAGACTGTTTGCACATGCTCAGTACGGGTGTTTATTATTATTTTTTTATTTTAGGGGCGGAGAGGAGGCGGGGAGAGGCCGCTACGTAGCCAGGCACATGACTACATTATATTCACTGCACTGACAGTGTTTACTCTGGAGCGGCCGCTGATTGGCTGGCGGGACCACGTGATGCGGAGAGCTCCGCTCACGTGGTCTCCGCAGCGCCTCCGACAGAGCAGGCGCACCAAGAGCTGCTTGTAACGCAGCTCTTGGTAGCGTCCTGCTCCAACACCACTAGGTGTTGCGTTAGGGGCACGTTATGTGCCCTATAACGTCCCCTAAACGCAACGTCCTGGTGTATAAGTAGCCTTATTTGGTCTCCAAAAAAAATGGGACTGACTTCAACAAGCTGTTGAGAAGCTCTTTAGCTTGGATACAGAGGTGGCTTTAGAGTACGCGGGGCCTAGAGCCATGAGTGAAGACCATATGTTACCGCACCACCACGCCCACGGGCTTGTCCGCCTCTAATGCAGTACACCTTTTCATTGTTTAAAAACAATTAAGGCCACTAAGCCAACCAATATAAGAACAATTACAATACATAATGTAATCAAACAGCCAATGGTACAGTACTACCATTCGCTATTTGATTACATTACATATTGTAAATTTTCTTATTGGCTTAGTGGCCTTTAACTGACTGATGGGTGCTAGGCTGACTGGGAATGTATTTCTATCCAGCCATGCTCCCCAGCCAGCCTAGCATCCATCTCCAGCTCCGCAACCAGCCTAGCATCCATCCCCAGCACCCAAGCCAGCCTAGTACCCATCTCCAGCTCCACAGCCAGCCTAGCACCCATTACCCAGCTCCTCAGCCAGCATAGTACCCATCCCCAACCAGCCTAGTATCCATCCCCAGCCAGCCTAGTACCAACTCGCAAACTAGTCTAGTACCCATCCCCAGCTTTCCCATCCAGCCTAGCACCCATCCCCAGCCAATCTGGTACACACACCTAGCTCCCCAGCCAGTCTGGCACTCATTCCCAGCTCTCTAAGGCAGCCTAGCACTCCTCCCCAGCCAGTCTGGTACACAACCCTAGCTTCCCAGCCTGCCACTATGTATCCCTAGCTCCCCATCCAGCCTAGCACTCCTTCTCAGCCAGTCTGGTACACAACCCTAGCTTCCCAGCCTGCCACTATGTATCCCTAGCTCCCCATCCAGCCTAGCACTCCTTCTCAGCCAGTCTGGTACACACACCCCTAGCTCCCCAGCCTGCCACTATGTATCTCTAGCTCCCCATCCAGCCTAGCACTCCTCCCCAGCCAGTCTGGTACACAACCCTAGCTTCCCAGCCTGCCACTATGTATCCCTAGCTCCCCATCCAGCCTAGCACTCCTCAGCCAGTCTGGTACACACCCCTAGCTCCCCAGCCTGCCGCTATGTATCCCTAGCTCCCCATCCAGCCTAGTACTTATCCTCAGCCAGTCTGGAGGCTCCAGCCTGAGCCCCCTCTGGCTCGAAGCCATGTTCCACTGACTAACCTTAAAGTCCCTGACTCCCTGGGCCCCTCAGGCTGAGGCTCTAACATGTAACTAAAATCTTTTTTGTTTTAGACAGAATTTTTCTCTTTTATGCACCAGGAAGACAATAATTGCACATTGCATCAGTCACACCCAATGGACATCTTTTCATATCCACGATACTGAGATATAATTGCAGTACCTTCAAGCACTATCTACCTGCGCTCCGGGACACATGTAATGTTGACAGGTGACATCACCGCAGCTGTACAGGAAGCCTGTGGAGGGGAACTTTAGAGTCCGTTTTTTACAGGCACTGCCGTGGGCATCTATCTATCTAGGGCCCACTATGGAGCAGCTTTGCAATTTTGGATAGTAACGTGATTTGGAACGCAGAGTGATCATGATTTGGCTCTGCAGCCATTGAATGAGATGTGCTCCAAGAATGCTGCATGCAGCACTAAGTGGAACCACCCCCATAGTTACACTGCTGGCTCCACGCCGGCAATCGGAAAGCACTGCAAGAAACACTCTAGTGGTCCCCAGCCCTGACTGCCTCACTCACAGCTGTTCTTGTTTGCATAGCGCTTCTTGACACACCATTCCTGCAGCGATCGCTGGCTCCGCCTCCTACTGACACTGGCTTCCTGTATTTTGTCAGAGCTGCTGTGGTCAATAATGGGTGCATACACGGTTATTTATTCCTGAGGATAATCAAATTTGTATAAAAAAAATAAAAAAAATTCATTGGATGTATACAGTGGCCTCAATTCATGGAGCATTATCAAACGTTTGATAATTTACCTCATGGGTAAAATCTCATTTTGAATTCACTAAGGTGTTATATATTTGTTGATCGTTTTATCGGTAAAACATTCGATAAATATATAACACCTTAGTGAATTTAAAATGAGATTTTACCCATGAGGTAAATCATCAAACTTGGATAAAGTGTTTGATAAACGTTTGATAATTCTCCGTGAATTGAGGCCAGTATGTTGGCCTTGGTACGATATGCTTATTTTTTTTCCCAGATTTGAAGTGCTAAAATGGACCATTAGATGGCAGTGATGATTTACAAAACAGCAGCTTATGATGATCTTTAACTACTAAACCTTATCCTGGTTCTGCCCAGTAATATTCAGTGCAGCTATTGCACTACACAGTACAGTTTATTATTTATTAAAGGAGTGCTGTAGCCTCTTAAGAAAAAAAAAAGTGAGTTGAACTACTCACCTGGGGCTTCTACCACCCTCTCACAGACTCCCTGTGCTAGCACGGTACTAAACGATGGCCCCCCGCCGCGGCTTATGGTATTTACAATTTTAATGTTGCAAGCCACTGTACCTGCGCAACCACGACCGTGCACGTCCTTGCTAACGCTGACGTCACCAGGAGCTTCCTGCGCAGCCTACCAGAAGTGAGCCGCGGTGGGGGACCGGAGTATCGTTTTGTACCAGCGCAGGCACACGTCGGAGAGGGGCCAGTAGAAGCCCCAGGTAACTTCAACCTTTTTTTTTTTTCAAGGGGTTACAGTATTCCTTTACGGTCCTATTTCCACTAGGTGCAAATGTGTGTGGTTTATGCATATAAATGCACTTAGCAATACATTTCAATGGGCCTGTCTCCATTCGATACAAAATTCGCAACCAGGAAAAATCTGGACAGCAGTGCTCCAATTTTTCGGGTTGCGCATACAGTTTTTGCATGCATTTTCACATTTGCTTTTTTGTGCATTTTTATGTATGTTAATAGGATTGAAAAACAAATTAGCGATTGTGCATGCAAAATGTAAAAAAAGAAAAAAAGGACATACAGTGACGTGGAAAGTGATTGCCCCCCTTGTTAAAAAATAACTTAAAGAGACACTGAAGCGAAAAAAATATATGATATAATGAATTGGTTGTGTACTATGAATAAATACTAGAAGATTAGCAGCAATGAAAATATTCTCATTTTTATTTTCAGGTATATAGTGTTTTTTCTAACATTGCATCATTCTCTAATATGTGCAGATTACACAATACTCAGCATTCAAAATGATTCTTTCAGAGCTGTCTGTGAACTAATGACCTCTCCTCTGGCAGAGAAAAAGTAAATAGTTAACTAACAGTTGAGATAATAAAAGTCAGAAAACAGCCCTCTCCACGACTTTGACAGTCGTAGAGTTTAATGGCTTTTTTGCATAGAGATAACAACTGGAGTTTCTTAACTCTTCCTGTACTGGAAACAATTAGACGGATGTATCTGATCTTAATGTTTTATTTCTTCGCTGTACTACACATACAAATCATAATATCATAATTTTTTTTCGCTTCAGTGTCTCTTTAACTGTGGTTTATCACACCTGAGTTCAATTTCTGTAGTCACCCCCAGGCCTGATTACTGCCACACCTGTTTCAATCAAGAAATCACTTAAATGGGAGCTATCTGACACAGAGAAGTAGACCAAAAGCACCTCAAAAGCTAGACATCATACCAAGATCCAAAGAAATTCAGGAACAAATGAGAACAAAAGTAATTGAGATCTATCAGTCTGGTAAAGGTTATAAAGCTATTTCTAAAGCTTTGGGACTCCAGCGAACCACAGTGAGAGCCATTATCCACAAATGGCAAAAACATGGAACAGTGATGAACCTTCCCAGGAGTGGCTGGCCAACCAAAATTACCCCAAGAGCGCAGAGAAAACTCATCCGAGAGGCCACAAAAGACCCCAGGACAACATCTAAAGAACTGCAGGTCTCACTTGCCTCAATTAAGGTCAGTGTTCACGACTCCACCATAAGAAAGAGACTGGGCAAAAACAGCCTGCATGGCAGATATCCAAGGTGCAAACCACTTTTAAGCAAAAAAAACATAAAGCTCGTCTCAATTTTGCTAAAAAAAAACCATCTCAATGGTTGCTAAGACTTTTGGGAAAATACCTTGTGGACCGACGAGACAAAAGTTGAACTTTTTGGAAGGTGCGTGTCCCGTTACATCTGGCGTAGAAGTAACAGCATTTCAGCAAAAGAACATCATACCAACAGTAAAATATGGTGGTGGTAGTGTGATAGTCTGGGGTTGTTTTGCTGTTTCAGGACCTGGAAGGCTTGCTGTGATAGATGGAACCATGAATTCTACTGCCTACCAAAAATCCTGAAGGAGAATGTCCGGCCATCTGTTCGTCAACTCAAGCTGAAGCGATCTTGGGTGCTGCAGCAGGACAATGACCCAAAACACACCAGCAAATCCACATCTGAATGGCTGAAGAAAAACAAAATGAAGACTTTGGAGTGGCCTAGTCAAAGTCCTGACCTAAATCCTATTGAGATGTTGTGACATGACCTTAAAAAGGTGGTTCATGCTAGAAAACCCTCAAATAAAGCTGAATTACAACAATTCTGCAAAGATGAGTGGGCCAAAATTCCTCCAGAGCGCTGTGAAAGACTTGTTGCAAGTTATCGCAAACGCTTGATTGCAGTTATTGCTGCTAAGGGTGGCCCAACCAGTTATTAGGTTCAGGGGGCAATTTCTTTTTCACACAGGGCCATGTAGGTTTTGAGTTTTTTTTCTCACTAAATAATAAAAACCATCATTTAAAACTGCATTTTGTGTTCAATTATGTTATCTTTGACTAATAGTTAACGGTTTTTGATGAGCAGAAACATTTAAGTGTGACAAACATGCAAAAGAATAAGAAATCAGGAAGGGGGCAAATAGTTTTTCACACCACTGTATGTATGGAAATTTGCTGCCGAAAAATAGCATGCAAACTCACTTGCTTCTAGTGGAAACGTACCCTAGACAATTTGCACAAGAAAAGTTGGATTTTAAGTGAGGGAAATATAAGGGCCCGTTTCCACTTGTGCGGTGCGAATCGCCGCGGTAAAAATGTGCAATGCGGATGCGAATTTCGCATGCGGTTGTATGCAAATTGTTATGCGAATTTGCATGCAAATTCGCATGGATGACGATGTATGCAGATTTAACCATGGCAGTGCCTGTGTGCTTTTCCATTGATTCCATGCGAATTCGCATACCAAAACCGCATGCGAATTCCCTATTAAATACATTGTATGCGATTTGCGTATGCGGTATGCGAATTCTGACGGCTCTGCCGTGCAGATTTTTTTCTGCACAGAAAAACGCAAAGAAATCCTGACAAGTGGAAACAGTCCCATCCACTTATATTGGCTATGCGAATTCGCATGTGTAAAACGCATGCAAATTCGCGATAGCGGAAACGGGCCCTCAGGCCTTCTGAAAATCTGGAAAGCTATTTGCCTGGTTACTTGACTAACAATTACTGGCCTATGTAACCTTCTTTAACACTAAAGAGGAACTGTATCCAAGGCTTGAACTTCATCCCAGTCAGTAGCTGATACCTGATATTTGTATTTACAGCGGTGATTTAATCCTATAAGCTGCAGCATTTCACTTACGGGAGACCTACGTTCTGGAGAATGGAGCCCACTATAGATGCATTGCTGTTTGAGGATTGTGGGGAATGACGGCTTTTTCCAACTGCCAAGCAAGCAATATCTCCCTCTGTGCATAGCGCTCTCATTAATGAACATTCCGTACAGATCACCTGGCAGAACTAATGAAGTCACCATCAGTGATCAATTTCAGAATGTAAATCATTGATTGTGTATAAAAAAAAATACAGCAATTTTATTCATTGTTATTTTCACTACAGTTCCTCTTTAAAGCAGACCTGAACTCAGAACTTCCTTTCTGCTGTAAAAGATAAACAATAGCATCATAAACTTTTTAAAGAAAAACATTTCATTGTTACAGCTTACAGAACTCCTGCAATAAATCTGCAGTGTTTTTACTTCATGCTTTCATCAAAGCAGACTAGGGCCTAGTGCACACCGGAGCGTTTCCGCTGCGGTTTGCGATCTGCTTGCGGGTGCGGATCTGCTAGGGTAATGCATTTCAATGGGGTGGTGCACACCAGAGCGGGTGGCGTTTTGCAGAAACGCATACTCCCGGGCTGCAGCAGATTTTGGATTGCGGATGCGTTTCTGCCTCAATGTTAAGTATAGGAAAAACGCAAACCGCTCTGAAAAACGGCACTTCAGAGCGGTTTGCCAGGCGTTTTTTGTTACAGTAGCTGTTCAGTAACAGCTTTACTGTAACAATACATGAAATCTACTACACCAAAACCGCTACACAAAACCGCAAAACGCTAGCTGAAACGCTGCAGAAAAATAAGAAAAAGCGTTTCAAAATCTGCTAGCATTTTGCGGATCTGCTAGCGGTTTTTGGTGTGCACCAGGCCAAAGGGTTAATATCATGTGTTTACATATTAGCTGTGTCTACGGAGGACTGCTAAATTTCTGTGCTGATGCCACGGAGAGCTCAAATTACACCTGTGATTACTTACAAATGAGGGAAAATTAGACGGGCTCTTCTCTCTAAAAAAAACACACGGGGCCATATGCAATTCACTTTTTCACCTGACTTTTCTTCTAGGAGATAATTTTTCAACTTCTTTTTAAAATAACTTTTCAGTATTTTGTAATAGAAAAAGTACTATCAAAATTGTTTTGAGTATTTTCTTGTTTGCTGGTGGCTTAAAAAGGATTTTATGACAAGGTGTGAATAAAAACCTGGGAGAAAACTTAGGAGAAAAAATGAATTGCATATGGCCCCGGGGCCCATATGCAATTCACTTTTTCTCCTGAGTTTTCTTGAAGTAGATAATTTTTCATCTTGTATTTAAAATAATGTTTCAGCATTTTGGAATTGAAAATCTACCAAAAAGTAGTTGAGAAACATCAACACTATTTTGAGTATTTTCTTGCTTGCTGATGATTAAAAATGCTGATGATTAAAAGTTATGAAAATATCTCCTAGGAGAAAACTCAGGTGAAAGGTGAATTGCATATGGGCCAGGGGGTGCCTTTCTCTCTGTTTTCTTTGTGTCTTGTGCAAGAGTTCAGGTCCACTTTTAAATGCCAGTTTTTGTGGCTTCTAAGCAGGAATGACACATTCTTCCCACACTGGTTTACAGGCGCACGTTGCTGCAGTGTTGTCATCCTTATAAAACACTTAACAAATACCTTTCATTCAAGGAACAGGGACAATCAAAATAACGTAATTCGGCAGCTAGAGGCACTTATGTGGAAGCTTATGTAGGATCAAGAGCTTTACTGTATACAAGAAAATTATTCGTCAGCAAGGTCAGATTTTTATCTGAAATCAAATTCACTAATTCCAGAGGCCTCGACTCCCAGCTATTGTAAAAACTACATTTAGCAATGAATGTTTTTTTTTTCCCATCCTGCATTTGTACATTTTATTGACAATCGTTGTCAGAAAGATGGAAGTCACTGAAAGATTTATGTGTCTGACCTTGGCAAAACTCATGCTCTAAACTCCACGCCAGCCCCGCAGCCAAAAGTCACCATTTCCTATGTGCAGATGTCAGCTAGATTGTTCCACTATGGAAATCTTCATATTACTGACTAAGCAGGTTGCGTGTTGCATGAAAGGTCTATAGAAGTGATACTAATGATTTAATCGATGCAGCCACTAAATAAAATGATGGAAGTGCTTTCCTTAAAGTGAACCTGAACCGAGTAAAATAACAGTATTTAAAATAAACACATGCTGTACCTGCAATTGAATATCACCATCAGTTCCTCTCAGGAGCTCACCATTTTCCTCTTACGATTTCTTCCATTTCTGACAAGATTTTGTCAGAACTGAAATGTATCAGTTGTTGTAAGTTATAACTGAAAGGATAACTGATGAGCAAGGTAATACCCATGTCTCCCTATGGCGATTTTACAATTAACAGTGTGCTGACCTGGAAGCTGGTATGGGCTAATGGCTATTTTCCAAATGGAGGACAGAGCATTCCATTGATCACAGTGGACTAACAGGAAGCAGCGAGAGGAGAAAGAGTTTGATGAGTAGACTGCACGGGAGGTAAGTGTGACGTGTGTATGTTTACTTTGATCTTTAATTTTCAGTTCAGATTTGCTTTAAAATTGACCCAAACTTAAATATCACATTTATAAATATACAGTAACAGTATTCAGTCAAACTGCTAAAATGATGTGCAAGAAAGTAGCCCGGCCCTCCAACATCTTTGTAGAGACTCTTGCTGGAGACTCAGTGCTTTTAAAAGACTTAGGCCTCTTTCACAGTGCGACGTTAAAGTCGCACGTTAAAACAACATATAACGCACTGCAATGCAAAATCAATGCCCCATTCACAGTGCACACGTTGCGTTGGTGACTAAAGCTGCATGTTAAGTGAAAGTACTACATGCAGTGCGTTATACACGTTATTAGCTGTGTTGGGCTGTTTGCACATGCTCAGTAATGACTTGGAACCACAACATCCTACTGTGAACGAGGCCTAAAAGGAAATTTTTAGGTTCCCCCATGAGAAGCACTTGTCTAGTAACAAGTACCGCCTCTTCTGCAGAATATATGAAAGCTGAGAAACCGCTAAAAGACTGTGGGCTGGTGCACACCAAGAGCTTTTAAACGCTCTGAAAAGCGCTAGATCACAGCGATATTGCAAGCGTTTATGTTACAGAAGCTGTTCAGTTACAGCTCTACTGTAACAAAATATAAAAACGCTACACCATAACCCTCCAAAAATCTCCTAGGCATGCTTAGAAAATCGCTAGGCACATGCCTAATATCGCCTTAAAAAAATCACTTCAAAAAGCGCTAAAGGTGGCCATACTCTTATAGATTTGCAGCAGATTCGACCATCAGATAGATTTCTGTCAGATGTTTGTCAGGTCGAATCTGACAAGAATCTATCTGATGTGTGCCACACACTAGGAACAGATTTCCAATAGATTTCAGAATAAAATCTATTGGAAAGCTATCTAAATGCATTATTGAACCATTAGAGCCAATGCAACTTTATGGGCCATCGATTTGCTGCCAGCAGCAGATCAACCTAGATCTTCCATCATGTCAGATAGATCAAATCCATCGAAATTGGCCACAAATCTATTGATCTCTAGATTTGAAAGAATCGATTTCTGATCGATCGCTAAAATCGACCATTGTATTGGCCCCTTGCGTTTGCTTTCATGGTAGTGCTTTTTGGTGTGCACTGGCCCTCAATTTAATAAAATGGGCAATATCAACAAGTGTAAGGTTACAAATAATGCCTACACCACAACAAGTGCAAGGTTAACAGTGAATCAGTCTCAAACTCAGCAACAAGCAAGGAACAGCATGGATCAGAGAGCAGAAGTCAGAATACAGAGGGTCAGAAACAGAGGGAGCACTGAAGTCAACAGCAAACTGACATTCTGCCAAAGTCTCCAGGCCACAGCAGCGCGGCCGCGTTATTATGCTGTTGCACATATTTTAGAGCAAAGAGTAAGTTCTGAGTTCAGGTCCGCTTTAAGTTTGCTAGGTAGACTTATACTTGAGTCAATAAAATGTTTCAGTCTAAGAGGGTCCAATATTGGAGTCGACTTATTCACGATACCTTTTAGGGACTTGAGGTTCAATATTACTGCTAAGACTCAAATTTATGACTTCAGCTAATATGCAGCCACTTGCATTTTGAGCTGGTTCCAACCCCAGCAACACATATCTACGCTACATGTGTACAACAAAAGTACATATTATCCTTTCGCAGTGGCAGTGCCAGGGGGGTGCTTTGGGGTGCTGAAGCAACCCCTAAATTTGTCCAAGCACCCTATTAGCACCTCCCAGTGTGAACTGACTTTTGGCGTCTAATAGACGCCGCGTCAGTTCACCGGCAGCAGCAGTCCACAGCTCCAGCAGTGGCAGAGCAAGGCTACGGTAAAATGGCGCCTGAAGCCCTGCTCTGGAGACTGAGTCTGCAGTGCAGGGCTTTGGGCGTCATTTTCCCCCTAGCCCTGCTCTCAGCGTGGAAATTTCAGTTGCTAGCTGGCAGAGGATCGTGGGAGCTGCATGCCAGACGGAGGCCGGGACAGGAGGTCTTCTGCAGGTAAGTAAATGTTTTTTTTTTATTTATTAACAGGTGTATTTTCTGGGCAAGTCTGCCACATGATTGAAGATGTTTTCTGGTCAGGTCTGCCACATGATTGAAGGTATTTTCTGGTCAGGTCTGCCACATGATTGAAGGTATTTTCTGGTCAGGTCTGCCACATGATTGAAGTGTTTTCTGGGCAAGTCTGCCACATGATTGAAGGTGTTTTCTGGGCAAGTCTGCCACATGATTGAAGGTGTTTTCTGGTCAAGTCTGCCACATGATTGTATTTTCTGGTCAAATCTGCCACATGATTGCACGTATTTTCTGGTCAAATCTGCCACATGATTGCACGTATTTTCTGGTCAAATCTGCCACATGATTGAACGTGTTTTTGGTCAAATCTGCCACATGATTGAACGTGTTTTTGGTCAAATCTGCTGACATGATTGATCGTATTTTCGGGGCAAATTTGCTCACATTATGTGTATTTTCTTGAGAAAACCTGCACAATTATGTGAATTTTCTGGGGAAAGGATCACCAAAACTTGGGCCCACTGCCTTTGCGTTGCACTTTTAAAGGGTACCCATGCCGCAGGTTATAGCCACACCCATTTTTGCCGCGGCACGAGAACGGGTCATCAGCTACCCCAGGAGTTCGTCCAGCACTTACATAGCACCCCCCCCCCCCCAAAAAATCCTGGAGCCGCCACTGTCCTTTCGCTATGTGTGCTTCTGTGAACAACACATTTGTTGCCACTTTGTTTCCACTTTCAGGGAAACCGTACAGCTTCCAGGAGTCAAGTAACATTCAACATCACATTTACCCCAGAAGTT
Source organism: Hyperolius riggenbachi (assembly GCF_040937935.1). Classification (NCBI taxonomy): domain Eukaryota; kingdom Metazoa; phylum Chordata; class Amphibia; order Anura; family Hyperoliidae; genus Hyperolius; species Hyperolius riggenbachi. Next base: position 106,406,159 of record NC_090649.1, read on the forward strand.
CTTTTATTATTCAGAACAATACATGAGCACAGAGCACCATCTTTTCATACATTACTATTTTTGTACACAGTAGGGAGAAATGGCCGTGCGTCCAAAACCAGACTTAAAGAGGACCTCCAGAGTAAATAATAAAATCCGGCAGCCAGCAAGTAAAACAGTTATATTTACCCAAGAAGCCATTTTTCGCGATGCCATCCCGAAGTCTCTGCATCACCTGACTTATTGCGCCTGACCCCGCCTCCTCTCTCTCCCTAGAGAAAAACACCAAGCTATTTACTGTAGTAAATAGGTTAGCTTTTTCCTCTGTGGAGAGAGAGGAGGCGGGGCCAGGCACCGGAAGACGGGTGATGCAGGAACTTCGGGGCGGCATTGCGGGAAAAGGCTTCTCAGGTAAATAGAACTGTTTTACTTGCAGGCTGTTGGATTTTATTATTTACTCTGGAGGTCCACTTTAACAGCATGATGGTGTGCAGAGCCTCTTAAAGGCATAAATGCACCCAATTGCATCCAAAACAGGTGCTTCGATTTACACTAATGAAGGATGTTAGCTCCCAAAACAGTTTGCATGCAAAAAAGTTTATACTAGACCCTTCCACCACAGTGAGGTCATCCCATTGGAAGGGAGTGACCCTAACCTCAATTTTAAACAACCAGAAAACGACATGCAAATGTCCGTTTGACCTGGAAGCAGCTAGCTATTAAAGTAGAAGAACGGGTGCAGTATGGGCCGCCACACCCTTCCAGGTATTTTACACAATACAAAAGTTAAACTTTTCGTACACAGAGTAGGGAGACATGTCAGCATCTCATCAATACATTTCTATTGCCATGCTCATACTATTCTGTGTACATCATGGAAAATCAGTCACTGTTGGCCAGTTACCGTATTTATTTTGAGAGTTTGCAGTATAGAGTGGGTTAGCTACCCTACATAATGCCATCTCTGGCATCAGGCCTGTCCGTGTGTAATATACCTGACAAGCCTTAGCACATTTCATCAACTGTTGCCCTAACCCAGCAGGCATGACCAACCATTGTTCTTCCCGTTATACCCCCATTTCTTCCAACAGTAATGAATAGGAGACCAAGTGCCAGCATTACTAAAGGCAATGTGTAACCACAAAGCAGGGTGTGCAGAGACACTAGAGGGAGAAATGACATGGAAAGAACAGGTTTATGGAAAACAAACTTCAATTCCAAACCACAGGACAGGCTTTAATAAAAAACAAGTCTAAACTGAGTATGGCAGGTTAAAGAACAGCTCTGATGCAACGTACGCTAATACTTCTGGTATGGTAGAAAATGAAAATATTGTTTAACATGAAAAAATTGCTGACCACCTGTTAGCAGTCCGACATTTTTCTTCTTTTTTTAAGTCCAGTAAGTTTTGAGGTGGGGCCAGGGCCGGTTCTCTCATGAAGGAAAGTGAAACATTTGCATCAGGCACAGAGATTACAGGGGCAGCATGTTTGAACTGTGTTTACACTAATGGCATGCAGTCAGAGTAGGAGGCGAGAGGAGAGCAAGGTGAAGAGGTCATCACTGGGGAAAAGCAGCTTGTTGTACTGTGTGAGGAGTCTGACAGTGAGTGAGGAGTGGGAGGCAGGAGAGCAGCAGTGTTTCATTTGACTTGCACAGAAGGGAGGAGGTGGCACTGCTGTCCTGACTGAGGAGAAATGGAGGATGGCCGACTGGCTGAGGGTGAACAGCTTGTTTGTCGCAGACTCATGTTGAGCTGCAGCAGGTTATGTGAGAACAATACATGAGGCAGAGTAAACTGTCTGGTGCAATCATTCCAAATCGGGGATGGGGGCATCCTCACAAGTTTGCTTTAGGCAGCAAAAAGTCTAGAACCAACCCTGGGTGGGGCCTCCATGGATTGCCACATCCCACACATGCTCAATCACAATGAGATCTTCTGAATTTGGAAACCAAAAAAAAAAAATGGATTTTTATCAGACCAAATGCTTTTCAACACTTGCTTTATGGTCTGTTCTTGACAGAGACCTGCCCACTGTAGAAGAAAGTATTCTTTTGTATTAAGACCCCGGCTTTCAACTTAGCTGTAGGGATTGCAAAGGTTCCTGGATGACTGATTTCTGTAAATGCATTCGTATGAACATTTGCATGTGAGTATGCGAAGGGTTAACTGTCAGGGTCATATGCATAATGCCGCCCCCCCCCCCCCCCCCACATTCAATTAGGTAGTTCCTGCTGGGGAGGAAGTACATCACTGGGATTCCCGTCGATCTGCACATGTCGCACTGCGCTCCAGCGTTTACACTTACTGCGTTGCCCATAGGCTTTTATTATCCCAAGCACCGTGCATTAAGCCCAGTGCTAGCGGTAATGCGCTGCTGCCCTTGCGTCTGCTCAGATACTTCTAGCACACCGCAATAAGTGGGAAAGTCTCCATAGACTCATTTTTGCGCCCCCTTGCGGTAAAATAGGGTAATGCAACGCAGGAGTTACTTGCAAGTGTGAAAGGGGCCTCAAGGACCACTATCACAAATAAAAAATTTTTTTTAAAAATTAATAGACCTGTGTACACATTTATAAGTAGTATACAGATTAAAATGCGCTATAAATTATGTTTCTCTGATGTTCCTGTCACTTACAGAAGGCAGTAAAAATCTGACAGGTTTTGGACTAGTTCAACGCCGCATGGGTGGAATCTCAGTGTTTTCTTTATTTTCAATGGCACTTACTGAACGACAGTTGCATCCTCCAACTGCCAGAATGGTGTGTAAATAGGTAGGGAGGCTGGCTGCCTGGCATCTCTGTATAGATCCTTTCCAGGATGTGCTTTTAGTAAAGAATAATGAAGATATTGAGAATCCCCATGAAGAGATGGACTAGTCCAAAATCTGTCAGATTTTGACTGCCTTTTGTAACCAACAGGATAAAAGTAATTCATAGTGCATTTTAATCTGGGAGAAATATGCTTCTTATTAATATCTGTACACATGTATTTTAAATGTAAATTTTTTTCATGATAGTGGTCCTTTATCTTAGCTAACGTCAGAAAAGCCGATTGGCTGCTGTGTAAGGACATGCTCTTTGTAGTTTGGCTTCTCCGCAGACTGCTTTGCTGGAGTCCCCTGTGCTGCCCTGGCAGAACTGTGACATGACCGGAGTATGTAGAAGCTGTGTGTGCAGTGCAGTGACATCTCTTCATATTACTGGGAACATGCCAGTCCTGTAGGTAGAGAGCTGCTCCTGATGAAGGCTCCCCTATGTTCCCAGCTTGTGTGACTGACAGCTAACAATGACAGCAGCACTTCCACTGCTCTTATCTGTCATGTGGATGTATTTTCTGATACTATCACAGCGACCTGAAGGAGTCTGCAGAAAGAGTCGGGAAGGAGCTGTTTATACGGGAGCAGGAAAGACAGATATGTTTTTCATTACTATCAAGAATAAGAAATGAACCCACATTTACTCCCCGCACGTCTAGCAGTTCCTGTGTGTGTCCCTTGGGAGCAGAGCTCAAAATGTAAAGCCCTCAGCCTCAGACGTCCACATCTCAGGGGAAAGCCAACTAAGGCCTTGTTCACACTGGAGGCACTTTTGGACTTTTTTAAGTGCTGGCGATTTTTCAAAGCACTTGTGCAATGATTCTCTATGAGATATTCTCGATGACAGTGTTCACATCGGAGTGGTTCGTTTACGATCCGCTCAGAGAAGCGCTGCATGGACCGTTTTGAGGGGATTCCGCCTCAATGGAAGGTATAGGAAAAACGCAAAACGCTCACAAAATCGCTTTGTGCAGCGATTGTGTTCACATTTTTAAGAGTAAATACATTGTATTTATTCTTTCCGGATCAAAGAGTTCACTTCCTGATTGATGTCTGGAAGTGAAAAAAAACTGAATCGCTCTGCAAAAGCGTTTACAGAAACGCTTACCAAAACCGCCAGAAAGGGAAAAAACAAAAAAAAATGCATCAAAAAAGCCCAAACGCAATCGTGATCAGAACGCAATGTGAACAAGGCTTCACTAAATAACCAGTTTTTCAGTATATGGTAAACTAGAGCTCCCAGAGGAAGCAAGCCCAAATATAAAGTCTAGTTCACAGTGCTCCGTTACATTTCAGAATAAGTCTACATGTCAGCGCACTGCCCATACAATTCTATGGATCTAGTTACAGTACTGCATTGTAACTGATCACATTATTCTAACTCGCTGCATGCAGGAATTGCTTTAACCTGTCTGGCGTTATTTCCAGATTTAGGGGTCTAAAAGCCGTGTAATTTTTTCACAAGCTTTTAGACCCTAAAAACACGAAAAACAAACATACCACAGAGTGATCTGCAGCAGCTCCTTCATGTAACTCACTCAGGCAGGGGATTACCTCTCTGAGCTGTGGATTTCCGTCACAAACCTGACTCGGGATTAACGCTAAGGAGGTTAAGGTCTATGTCCAGTCTTCGTTGCTGTTCACACACACTATAAAGTCTGCATTATGCAATGGATCACTGTGGATCCAGCCTAACAAATCCAGGATGAGTCGGGGACTCTATTCCTGCAAGGTGAGAGCTAGCCGCATCCCACCATTAACTGTTTGTTGCCAGGATTGAAACAATAAGTGTACTTTTAACACATTACTAAAGGTGGCCCTACATCAGGCGACTTGGCGGGCGATCGACCATCCGATTAAATAATTATCGAAACGGATGAAAATCGGTGCCACCAAGAGCATGCCCGATCGACAAAGCGACATGCTGCAAGATGTAGGGCCGACTTGCTTGATTGGGTGAGCAGCGGTAACAGCGTGCGATATCGGGACAAGCAACGTAACCCCCAATGCTGTCTCCCCTAATGTAAAATGTCGTCCAACCCGCCGGAATATAATTTACCTGTCCATGTCCACCGCTGGCTCCTTCTTGCCGGCATGTATGTAGCCACGCACACCCATGTATATGCCAGCAACCATGTGAAACACGTATATGAAGGCGGAGCCAGAGGCAGATGTGAAAAGGTATACTGCACTGGGGGGGGGGGGGGCACATTGGACATTAGGGGGACATCGTCAGGGCTGGCGTGGTGGAGGATGCTGCACACAAGGCTGATTCCCGATTGGTTTCATGCTGAAATTGATCAGGAATCGGCCTGTGGTGTATGGGCAGCCAACAGATCTCTCTCCGATCAGAGAGAGATTTGTCTCTTGGTCGATCTGCCCATACATCTTCTGATATATGGGCACCTGAACACCATTTAGTTTTACATTGCGTTCCAAATTATTGTGCAAATTGTATTTAAGTATCTTAAAGATAAATTTATCAATTAAACTCATGGATTGTATTGTGTCTCAGGGCTCTTTTGATTACTGAAATCAATCTCGGCCACCTGTGATAGTTAGCCAGGTGAACCCAATTAACAACAATTAGGCCTCTTTTCCACAAACTGTTGAGCTGTGTGCTCAGCAAGCAGTTGCCAGGCAGCAGTGAGCAGTTACCAGGCAGCAGTGAGCAGCTGTGAGAGTTTGAGAGGCCTTTCACTGCCTAGAAACAGTTTGTGGAAAAGAGGCCTTATTGTGCACTGTGTTCCAAATTATTATGCAAATTGTATGACAATTGCTGGGTGCCCGTGATGAGTCACACCCTGTGACAAAATGTGTAGGGCGGAGCAAGGAAACACACTGCTCGTTTTGCTGGAGGAAACGGCTCTGGTCAGTGAGGATGTGGATACATGCTGGAGCGTTTCACGATAATTTTATACGCTTGTGATCAAGACTGTTATCTTGTGTGCAGCTTTGTAGCAGGTTTTTTTTTATTTTTTTTTACATTAAATATGGTTTTGCACTATGAGGCTTTTATCATTTGGTTCCAGGAGGTCTATTTAATGGAGGCAATGGCTGCCAGTATATGCTGAATTTAACCTCGAGAACCACAGTACTAAACCCCTCTAAAGAACAGGCCATTTTTTGTTAATTGGGCCAGTGCAGCTTTAAGGACAAGCTGCAGGGCTGCACAACACAGCACACTAGTGATCCCCCCCCCCCCCCCCCCCCAATATTTATCTCTTTACTTTTGTATTATTATTTTTTTACTATTTATTGATTTATTTATTTTCCCAAACCCCTCCCCCCAGCCAATGACGCGATTGGCTGTCATAGGTTTCTGCCTATGAGAGCCGATCGCTCTCTAGTGTGCCAGGGGGGCTGTCCCCAGTACAGCGCTGCTGTAAATCGTAGCACTGTACTATGTGTATAGACTGTACTATGTGTATAACAGTCTTCTGAGCAGCAATCGCCGCTCAGAGACTGAAGGCGGGGTGGAGCTCCGCCTCCCAAGCAGGAGATGCGCGCGCAGCCTGCGCACTATCTCCTGTAGTAGCCGGCCCCAGGCGGTCCTGGGGCTGCCACCGCGGTCTTGCCCATTGGCGTGACACGGTCGTTAGGTAGTTAAAGCTTCCTGCAGGTAAGCAGGCACGCTGAGGAGGGTGATTGGCTCCTATTATATACCCCTGGTGACTGCACTTCATATTGCTGTGTGAGGTTGCATTAAAGGACAACTGAAGTGAGAAATATATGGAGGCTGCCATATTTATTTCCTTTTATACAATACCAGTTGCCTGGCAGTCCTGCTGGTCTATTAGGATGCAGTAGTGTCTAAATAATATCAGAGACAAGCATGATGCTAATCATTTAGATCTGACAATGGGCTCTATTCTCAAAGACTTCCCGCATGCGGTAAAATACATGTGGGAAGTTTGCGACCAAAACACCGTAAAGTTCACATTCTCAAAATGTTCCGAAAAATTTCCGCAAAAGTCGGTATTTTCTGCAAAAAAAAAAAATCAATTCTCAAAACTGTTCAGGCGCATCATTTCGTCGTTATTTACCGATTTTTATTTTTTTTATCACCTACAAGTAGTAGGTGATATATTCCGCATCCCATTGACTTTACTGAAATCTGGAGGCTTAAAGCCAGTGTTTACCAAGTTAAAAATAAAAAAGTCAGATACTCACCTAAGGAGAGGGAAGGCTCGGTCTTAATGAGCCTTCCCTCTCCTCTCCCGGTGCCCTCGGTGCTGCGCTGGCTCCCCCGTACGCTTCCGCCGCCGCAGGGACTTCGGAGGTCTTCGGGAGCACTCGGGCTTCCGAAGACGGGCCGCTCCATATTACGCACGCGCGAGTGCGTCATAGAGGGCGCTCGCGCATGCGTAGTATGGAGCGGCCCGTCTTCGGGAGCCCGAGTGCTCCCGGAGGCTTCCGAAAGCTCCCTTCGGCATGCGGAAGTGGCAGTATTTGACCGAACTGGTCGAATACTGCCACGGGGGATCCAGCGCGGGACCGGGCACCGGGATAGGAGAGGGAAGGCTCATTAGGACCGAGCCTTCCCTCTCCTTAGGTGAGTATCTGACTTTTTTTTATTTTTAACTTGGTAAACACTCACTTTAAGGACTGTGCTTGCTGGACTTTGACATTTTTTTTTAAACACTTTTTCATGCGACCTTTTTACCGCATGTTTTCCGCACGTTTAATGTCTGTTTACGCATCTTTTTTTCCCGCATGCGGAAAACATGCGGAAAATATTAGTGAATGTGGAAAAAATGCGGAGTTTACCGCTGGCGGAAATTTTTCGGTAATATTTTGCGGTGTTTTTTCATCTTTGAGAATAGAGCCCAATGTCATAAACACCTGATCTGCTGCATGCTTGTTCAGGGGCTACAGCTAGAAGTATTTGATTCAGAGGATTAGCAGGACAGCCAGGCAACTGGTATTGCTTAAAAGGAAATATATATGGCAGCCTCCATATCTCTCTCACTTCAGTTGCCCTTTAAGGGTGTGTGTTATGCATACATTACACCCTATGTTGTGCGTTTCTGTGCTTTTTCTCCCCCTCACGTGTTGCTGGGCTCACGAATTGGGAGGATCGAAGTGAAACTGTGATTGCATTGCACTGACTGGAGCGTAGCAGAATACATGTGAAGATGTTTTTAATTGAAATGGTTTTTGATTTCAGTAAATATGACCTCCTAATGCTGCTAATTCAACTAATGACCATTTTCAGTTCTCTACAACCTATAAAATGGTTGGAAACTCTGTTGTGCATAATTTGTACCATAGCATTATAATTTTTTTTTTTTTTTTTTTTTTTTTTAAATTTATGAAAAACATATCCTTAGGTTTGTTTAGTAACATTCGAATTATACTTTAAGGGTTCATTCATACTATAAGCGTTTGCGGATTTTTTTTAAGCGCTGGCTATTTTAGAAATCGCCCTAACTTGTGCTTGTACACGGATTTCCTATAAGTCTGTTTACATGCAAATGTGCCACATGTACCATTTTCTGAGTGCTTTGGCTCAATGGAAGGTATTGGGAAATCGTAAAGCACTTGAAAAAGCACTTTGTATTACGATTTACCGAGTGGTTTTATAAATGAATACATTGGCCTCTATTCATAAAACTTTTACCGCATGCTTACCGCTGGAAACAGCTGACTTTCCTGACCATTTAGCAAAGTCTCAATTCATAAAAACTGTTTCCGCATGAAAAGCTACAATTCCCCAGCAGAGCGATACATTTCCGCCTTGTGCGGTGATTTTCTAGATTTATCTAGAAAAAAGTAATAAAATGTGCATTCATAAAGATTAGAGGAAGCGGTATGAGGACGGGAAATACCGCTTCCTCGGATGTAGCGAGAAGCATGCGGAATACATACAAGTGAAGCCTATGACAGCTGATCACGCTGATTGGTTGTCGGGGGTGGGGGGGGGGGGGGACTACAAAAATAAAAGAAAAATAGGCATATTTATTTTAAAAAATAAAAAAAATATTTATATAAAAAATAAATAAACATCTGGGGAGACATCAGACCCCACCAACAGAAAGCTCTGTTGGTGGGGAGAAAGGGGGGGGATCACTTGTGTGCCGAGTTGGACAGCCGAGTTGGACAGCCCTGCAGCTTGGCCTTAGCAGTGCTGGGCCGAAATTACGCATTAGCGTAATTACGCATCGTAATTCACTACAAATGCACCGTAAGCGTTACGTGTAAGGTTACGGTATTACGCGTAATTAATTACGCGTAGACCGTAGGGTTACGTTTTACGCGTAACAAATTACGCGTAAGACAGTAAACTCCCATTGAAATTACACAGTCTGCCGTAATCGCGTAATATTACGCTCCCGTATAATATAAAAAAGCCGCCGACTTTAAGGGTTAATAGCAAAGCCCCCTTAAGTGCTAAGAGCCTCAAATTTGGAGAATATATTAAGGAGATCAGAAGGAATAAGAGGAAAAAATTTTTTTGCAAAAAGACCTTATAGTTTTTGAGAAAATCGATGTTAAAGTTTCAAAGGAAAAATATATACATTTAAAAACCCGCCGACTTTAACGGTTAATAGCAAAGCCTGCTTTAGGAACACCAAATTCACAGGGTATATTAAGGGGATCAGTGGGAATAAGAGGAAAAATTTTTTTTTCAAAAAGACCTTATAGTTTTTGAGAAAATCGATTTTTAAGTTTCAAGGGCGAAAATGTCTTTTAAATGCAGAAAATGTCAGTTTTTTTTGCACAGGTAACAATAGTGTTTTATTTTCATAGATTCCCCCAAGTGGGAAGAGTTTTACTTACTTCGTTCTGAGTGTGGGAAATATAAAAAAAAAACGACGTGGGGTCCCCCCTCCCAGACCTCTTTAACCCCTTGTCCCCCATGCAGACTGGGATAGCCAGAATGCGGAGCACCGGCCGCGTGGGGCTCCGCACCCTGACTATACCAGCCCGCATGGTCCATGGATTGGGGGGTCTCGGAAGGGGAGGGGCAGCCAAGCTTTCCCCTCCCCCTCCGAGCCCTTGTCCAATCCAAGGACAAGGGGCTCTTCTCCACCTCCGATGGACGGTGAAGGTGGAGGCCGCGATTTCCTGGGGAGGGGTTCATGGTGGCATCTGGGAGTCCCCTTTAAAAAGGGGTCCCCCAGATGCCCACCCCCCCTCCCAGGAGAAATGAGTATAGAGGTACTTGTAGTACCCCTTACCCATTTCCTTTAAGAGTTAAAAGTAAATAAACACACAAACACATAGAAAAAGTATTTTAATTGAACAAAAAACATAACCACGAAAAAAGTCCTTTAATATTCTTAATTAACCATTAATACTTACCTGTCCCTTTAAAAGCCAGTTCCCACGCAATATCCTCGGAAATATACTAATCAGTTACAATGTAACAAAGTTATTACAATGTAACAACTTTGTTACATTGTAACTACGCCGCACCCGACGTCACTCACCGCCGCCGCCGCCGCCGCCGCCGCCGCCGCGTCTGTGCTGCAGGACCCGACAGAGCTCTGAGCTATAGCTCAGAGCTCTCTAAGCATCTTTGTATTTGGGCTCCAAGGAGCCCCATTGGTCCTTAGCAGACCAATGGGGTTCCTTCTGATTTGAAGGAACCCCATTGGTCTGCTAAGGACCAATGGGGCTCCTTGGAGCCCAAATACAAAGATGCTCTCGAGAGCTCTGAGCTAATATAGCTCAGAGCTCTGTCGGGTGAAGGGACGCTAAGTCCCCGCCGGCTCCGCTGCCCTCCCCGCCTCTCCCACATGTCACCTATATACATGCTGGCACCCATGGGTGCCAGCATGTATATGAGTGACAGGTGTGGGCGGAGTGGACGGCGGGAGCCGGCGGGGACTAGCGTGTATGCGGCGGCCGGCGGGTGAGCGGCGAGTGACGTCGGGTGCGGTGGTGTTACAAAGTAACAAAGTTGTTACATTGTAATAACTTTGTTACATTGTAACTGATTAGTATATTTCCGAGGATATTGCGTGGGAACTGGCTTTTAAAGGGACAGGTAAGTATTAATGGTTAATTAAGAATATTAAAGGACTTTTTTCGTGGTTATGTTTTTTGTTCAATTAAAATACTTTTTCTATGTGTTTGTGTGTTTATTTACTTTTAACTCTTAAAGGAAATGGGTAAGGGGTACTACAAGTACCTCTATACTCATTTCTCCTGGGAGGGGGGTGGGCATCTGGGGGACCCCTTTTTAAAGGGGACTCCCAGATGCCACCATGAACCCCTCCCCAGGAAATTGCGGCCTCCACCTCCACCGCCCATCGGAGGTGGAGAAGAGCCCCTTGTCCTTGGATTGGACAAGGGCTCGGAGGGGGAGGGGAAAGCTTGGCTGCCCCTCCCCTTCCGAGACCCCCCAATTCATGGACCATGCGGGCTGGTATAGTCAGGGTGCGGAGCCCCACGCGGCCGGTGCTCCGCATTCTGGCTATCCCAGTCTGCATGGGGGACAAGGGGTTAAAGAGGTCTGGGAGGGGGGACCTCACGTCGTTTTTTTTTTATATTTCCCACACTCAGAACGAAGTAAGTAAAACTCTTCCCACTTGGGGGAATCTATGAAAATAAAACACTATTGTTACCTGTGCAAAAAAAACTGACATTTTCCGCATTTAAAAGACATTTTCGCTCTTGAAACTTAAAAATCGATTTTCTCAAAAACTATAAGGTCTTTTTGAAAAAAATTTTTTTTCCTCTTATTCCCACTGATCCCCTTAATATACCCTGTGAATTTTTGGTGTTCCTAAATTTTAAGCAGGCTTTGCTATTAACCGTTAAAGTCGGCGGGTTTTTAAATGTATATATTTTTCCTTTGAAACTTTAACATCGATTTTCTCAAAAACTATAAGGTCTTTTTGCAAAAAATTTTTTTCCTCTTATTCCTTCTGATCTCCTTAATATATTCTCCAAATTTGAGGCTCTTAGCACTTAAGGGGGCTTTGCTATTAACCCTTAAAGTCGGCGGCTACCTAACATTGATCCATGCGTCAACTTTTCCGCTTGGCAGCATGACCTTACGCATTAATTGCTAGTAGGTTTTTACGCGTAAGCCTATAACGTAATAACCTGAATTACGGTATACTTACGCGTAATTGCGTAAGTGCTATGCGTAATTATAGACATGTACCGAAATTGAATGTCTATGCCGTAAGCGTAATTTCGTAATGCGTAATAGCGTAAAATTACGCGTAATGATCCGTAAGCGTAGCTTTCTCCACTACGACCAGCACTGGGCCTTAGAGCTGCAGTGGCCTATTAAGTGAAAAATGGCCTGGTCTTTAAGGGGGGGGGGGGGGTTAACACTTCGGTCCTCAAGAGGTTTAAGGATACCAGAGCGGAAAGACTGGTAAAAAGTGAAGGTTCAGTGAGTAGGGGAGTATAAGCAGATACTTACCGCGCCTCCCATTCCCCTCCATCACTCGCCATTCTCCTAGACTCAGTACCGTTATCCTCAGCAACTCCTAATCCGGACATACTGCCCTGTCCATTCTGCTACCCTGTGGCCAACCCCCCCCCCCCCCCCCCCCCCATTGCACATACAGCTGATGTATGGGCACCTTTAAAAGGGAGTCTGGATTAAAGAAAAAAAAACATAACTAAGGGGAGGGAGGGTTTTGTGTCCTGTAGAGCAGAGTTCCCCAACCCTGTCATCAAGGCCCACCAACAGTACATGTTTTGCAGGAGACCACACACAATCACAGGTGGTGACGTATTTAGCGTCTCTGCAGAGCTGATTACCTACCTCTGTGGATTTCCACAAAACATGCACTGTTGGTGGGCCTTGAGGACAGGGTTGGGGAACACTGTGCTTTCCCATTCCTTTCCACGTTCCTGCGCTGGCTCCTCAATACAGAGCAGCCAGTCTTTGGGAGCCCAAATGCTCCTGAAGACTTCCGAAGCCTCAGGCAGCAGCAGACAGAGCAGTCTCATTGGTCGAAGGCTATCGGGAGAGCCAGCACAGAGAACAATGGGGCAAGGAGAGGAACGGGAAGGCTCTATAGGAACCAGCGCCTTCCCCTCCTTAGGTATCTTTTTTTATTTTCACTTCAGATTCACTTTAATGTTGCAAGTCTATTTCTGTAAAAACCAAAAGCATGCTGGCTTATAACAGAGTACATACAGATTAAATAGCGATCACAATCCTGAACTTACAACCAGATTGTATTGTGCGATAAGTAAATGATCACGTTCGGTCATACAAGGGCTGGCAGTTAAAGCAAGTCGTTGGTTCACAGTTGAGATGAGATTAAATCTTTGACCTGACATTAGAGGGCGTAATCTAAGAACAGGAAACTCATTTATATCATGATCAAGATAAACAGCCAAATGTCTTCTCCATCAGAATGAAATGGTTTATCCAGTAACTCTTATCTCTAGTATAAAGCTGCTTATTTTAATGTTAATCTAGAATAATAATTTGGAAGGCATCCGCACTATGTATGTATGTCCTTACATTCTGCCTCGACATGATTGGAAGCAGCGCTGATTGAATGGTGCAAACGCAACAGGAACTACCTGAACTAAGAGGGGTATGAAGGCTGACATTTATTTCCTTTTAAACAATGCATATTGCCTGGCTGTCCTGATGATCCTCTGCCTCTAAAGCCTCATCTACACAGTCCAATTTTCCATCAAATCAGATCTGCCTGGCACACACCATTCAATTTCCCATCAGATAAATGGGTCAATAAATAACTTGACAGATCCGATCAGATTTCCGATCTTTTTCTGATCACTTCTATGCAAATTGATCAGAAAAACGATTGGAAAGATTGGCCCTGTTGGAAATAATCTATTCAAGCCAAATCTATCGCAAAATTGATTTGATACAATTTGGACGTGTACACACGATGCAATTTCTTATTAGATTCATCTAATAGGTATGTCTATCTGATGGAAAATTGTACAGTGTAGATGGGGCTTAAAGCCCCATCTACACCATACAATTTTTTCACAATTCGATTAAATCCGACATGTCCAATCGGGATTTGATTAATTTTGCCATTGCAGAACAATGGCAAAATGAATTGAATTCCGATCGGACATGTCGGATTGCATCGAATGAATGAATCGAATCGCACAAAAAATTTTTATGGTGTAAATGGGGCTTTATATCTTTTAGTCATAGACCTTGAACAAGGATGCCAGAGGTTTGACTGAAGTCTGAAAAATCCCAAAGGGATTAGCGATTCTGAAAGAACGGCCCTTTGAACTTTCCTGCAGTACACTATAAGCGCTTTTTTGAATGCATTTTAGCCATCAGCGCTTAGAGAGCTTATGTAAGAAAAACTCTCCCATTGACTTACGTTAAAATTGTGGTAAAATCGCAATCGCTGTTAAATCACACTATTTTACCGTAATTTTAATGCAAATCAATGGGAGCGTTTCTTAAAAAGCTCTCAGAAGCACTGATGGCTAAAAAGCGCTGTGTCTGAGCCCTATCTCAAGCTGTCTGTTTCTTGGCTGTTCTCTTTGCTCTTTTACTGAAACAGGCCATACACTAGTCGAATAGCCTGTTGATATGCAACAGATGCAATCACTAATCAAACTTGTACATCGCCAGATCGATTTCTGACCAGACAGGACGGAAAGCGTTGCTCTATCGGCAGCACATCGCTAGCGGCGGTCGGTTCGGCAACAATTGACGTAGAATATGCAGTACTCACCTGTCCAGTGTCCTCTGCTTTAACTTCATGCCGTTGGTCTTCTCCTACATGTGTCTGCTTCTGTTCTGTATCTTGTGACACAAGCTGAAGTTCAAACACTCAAGCTCTGGCAGCATACACACCTGAGCTCGGGTTTGAACTTTAGCTTGTGTCACATGATGATGAGGAGGAGAAAAGAATACAGGTAGACTTGCAGCCTTGAGTTTAGGGCTAATTTACACTACACACACACTACACAACGCATGCACAAACACGATTTTGTGCATACGTTGCCATCGCACGTCAGGGTGCGCCAAGGCTTGACGTCGGCAGTTGTGCTCATCTGGTAACGTGTGCGTCGTGCGATATGTCCCCAGATACGTTACATCATAATGGGGGAGGGGGGGTTGGGGGAGGCTACACAGGCGGAGGCAGCAGCTCCACCGATTTTGAATCGATTTAATATTGAAATGGATTCAAAATCTGTGTAAATAGTGTGCCCGGCCATTAGATCCCTCGCAGCTCAGGATTAGCAAACATACACACACAGGTCCACTTTAGATGTCCGGTTATAATTAATGCATCTTTGCAGCACTCATTCACACTTTCTACCATTTTGTTCATTATAGGAGAAAGAGACTGAAGAAGACCTATAGAGTCAAACACACTTTAAATCTTTAGAGAGCCCGAGGTGGGCTAATAAAATGAAAAAGAAGTAGGCTACCTGATCCGCGCGGGCTGAGCAGATCAGGAATGGCCCACATTCGTGACTGTGTCTCTCATAGCGTGCAGGGAGGCGGGGTAGAAGCCAGAAAGAGAGCTGCCCAATGGCAGCTCTGGAAACCCTGCAGGAACGCCCCTGGCAGGCGTTTTGAACAGAGAATTCCTCTCTCCTTTGTTTACCTCAGAATTTGCAACAAATCTTGTAGCTAAACTCGGGGGGGGGGGGGGCAGAGAGCGGAGGTTGGGGGACACAGAGCAAAGTCACTAGGCAGAGAACATGGCTCTTTGTCCCATCTGCCCCCTGAAGATCCACCTCGGGTTTTCTTTAAGCCAATAAATGGTATCATCTTCATTCAAGACTTCCTGCTTTATATGAAACAGATGAAGCTTGCACTTATTATATGGGATGCCATGTAATGGCTGCAAGCTATGTGGGGCACATAGTAATGGTTTTTAAGGTCCGTTTAGTCTCGGCATGAAAGTTTTTCCTCTCCGTTGAGCAGCATGAAAGGAGTTTGAAGTTAGGATGTGCCATCTGTTGAGGGACAGAGTTAAGCCTAATGTGAAGCAGGATTTCTTTGTGGTGGTTTTTAATGCACAAAGTATCTGAATGTACACGGAGAGGGTCTTGCATTTAATCATAAACAGGCACTGCAATGTAATGGTCCTGTAACAGATCCCACTCTCACACGTTTGTTGTAGGATCACATCCCTGACAGGTCCCTTCCCTGATATCAGTGCTCCATGCTGCTGGCCACAGTTTGTTACTGCAAAGTGGAACCTTTAATTTCCTTTATCATATGCCTCATTTGCTTCAGAGCTCCCCAACCCCGTCCTCAAGGCCCACCAACAGTACATGTTTGCAGGAAACCACAAACATTCACAGGTGAGGTGATTAGTGTCTCAGCAGAGCCGATTAACTACCTCTGTGGATTTATAAAAAACATGCACTGTTGGTGGGCCTTGAGGACAGGGTTGGGGAGCACGGATTTACATTACAAGGACATCTTGTAAGTGGAATGGTTTTATTCTATATTAGGAAAAAAAAAAAAAAAAAAAAGGTTAATGCCCTATAGTGCAACCCCTTTTCTTTGCACAGAGATTACAACTTGACAGCTTTAAAGGACAGCCAAGGTGAAAATAGACTGATGAGAAAAACAAATTGTATCTTCCCAATACAGGTGCTTCACCCAGCTAATTTTGGTGACCACCCGTCTGTCATCAAGCTCACCTCCTCATCCACCTTCTATGCTGTAGGCAGATTTGTGCCGGACCGGCATTACCCCGCCGCACCCCACCCGGATACTTTTTCTTGCTAACCGGCTGGAAAAAAAATTCAGGAGAGAACGCCGACACCTTTAAGGCCCATACCCACTAGGTGGGTACAGACGACTGGCGATCTTTTGAGCCACAAGCGTTTCCGTGTTCTCGGTACAGGCATCCAATTACACAAACGAAGTTTGGCAATGCGCGGTGAGACCAACCAGATCTTTAAAGGACATCTGAGGTGAAAATAAACTGATGAGAAAAACAATTGTATCTATCCTCTTCCTCCTAAAAATGACTTTAGATGTCCCACAGTTTTGTTTTATATTTAAATCTAGTTTTTAAGTTTTTACTGTTTCATTGTCTTTACTCATTGACACCATTGCAGTATGCTAGAGCTCAAATCTATGAATTATTGACCTTTTTTATCTCTTTCCTGCTCTTAGAAGCCATTTACTGACAGGAAAGTGTTTTATGGGTGTAAATATTTATTATTATTTATTTATAAAGCGCCAACATTAGAGTTGAGCTGAAATTTTCGTAATTTCGCATTACTAAAATTACGCATGCGAAATTTGCGATTACGATGCGAAATTACGGTAGCGTAATTGCCATTAAAATCGTAATTGAAAATACCGTAAGCGCAATTTTCAACGCGTAATTTCGCGTTTCGTTCATGCCGTAATTTCGTATTAAACGCTACCGTAATTTCGCGTTAAACCGTAACGCTCCGTATAATATAAAAAAGCCGCCGACTTTAAGGGTTAATAGCAAAGCCCCCTTAAATGCTAAGAGCCTCAAATTTGGAGAATATATTAAGGAGATCAGGAGGAATAAGAGGAAATTTTTTTTAAAAAAAAAGACCTTATAGTTTTTGAGGAAATCGATGTTAAAGTTTCAAAGGAAAAATGTAAACATTTAAAAACCCGCCGACTTTAACGGTTAATAGCAAAGCCTGCTTAAAGTTTAGGAACACCAAATTCCCAGGGTATATTAAGGGGATCAGTGGGAATAAGAGGAAAAATTTTTTTCAAAAAGACCTTATAGTTTTTGAGAAAATCGATTTTTAAGTTTCAAGGGCGAAAATGTCTTTTAAATGCAGAAAATGTCAGTTTTTTTTGCACAGGTAACAATAGTGTATTATTTTCATAGATTCCCCCAAGTGGGAAGAGTTTTACTTACTTCGTTTTGAGTGTGGGAAATATAAAAAAAAGACGTGGGGTCCCCCCTCCCAGACCTCTTTAACCCCTTGTCCCCCATGCAGGCTGGGATAGCCAGAATGCAGGGCACCGGCCGTGTGGGGCTCCGCACCCTGACTATACCAGCCCGCATGGTCCATGGATTGGGGGGTCTCGGAAGGGGAGGGGCAGCCAAGCTTTCCCCTCCCCCTCCGAGCCCTTGTCCAATCCAAGGACAAGGGGCTCTTCTCCACCTCCGATGGGCGGTGGAGGTGGAGGCCGCGATTTCCTGGGGGGGGGGTTCATGGTGGAATCTGGGAGTCCCCTTTAAAAAGGGGTCCCCCAGATGCCCACCCCCCTCCCAGGAGAAATGAGTATAGAGGTACTTGTACCCCTTACCCATTTCCTTTAAGAGTTAAAAGTAAATAAACACACAAACACTTAGAAAAAGTATTTTAATTGAACAAAAAACATAACCACGAAAAAAGTCTTTTAATATTCTTAATTAACCATTAATACTTACCTGTCCCTTTAAATAAATGATCCCTCGAAATAGCCTCGGAAATGTTCTATCAGTTACAATGTAACAAAGTTATTACAATGTAACAACTTTGTTACATTGTAACTACGCCGCACCCGACGTCACTCGCCGCCGCCGCATACGCGTCTGCGCTGCACGGACCCGACAGAGCTCTGAGCTATATAGCTCAGAGCTCTCTAAAGCATCTTTGTATTTGGGCTCCAAGGAGCCCAATTGGTCCTTAGCAGACCAATGGGGTTCCTTTAAATCAGAAGGAACCCCATTGGTCTGCTAAGGACCAATGGGGCTCCTTGGAGCCCAAATACAAAGATGCTTAGAGAGCTCTGAGCTATATAGCTCAGAGCTCTGTCGGGTCCGTGCAGGACGCTAAGTCCCCGCCGGCTCCGCTGCCCTCCCCGCCTCTCCCACATGTCACCCACATGTCACCCACATGTGGGTGACAGATGTGGGCGGGGTGGACAGCGGGAGCTGCGGGGACTTAGCGTCCTGCACGGACGCGTAAGTGTATGCTGCGGCGGCTGAGCGGCGAGTGACGTCGGGTGCGGCGTAGTTACAATGTAACAAAGTTGTAACATTGTAATAACTTTGTTACATTGTAACTGATAGAACATTTCCGAGGCTATTTCGAGGGATCATTTATTTAAAGGGACAGGTAAATATTAATGGTTAATTAAGAATATTAAAGGACTTTTTTCGTGGTTATGTTTTTTGTTCAATTAAAATACTTTTTCTAAGTGTTTGTGTGTTTATTTACTTTTAACTCTTAAAGGAAATGGGTAAGGGGTACAAGTACCTCTATACTCATTTCTCCTGGGAGGGGGGGTGGGCATCTGGGGGACCCCTTTTTAAAGGGGACTCCCAGATTCCACCATGAACCCCCCCCCCAGGAAATCGCGGCCTCCACCTCCACCGCCCATCGGAGGTGGAGAAGAGCCCCTTGTCCTTGGATTGGACAAGGGCTCGGAGGGGGAGGGGAAAGCTTGGCTGCCCCTCCCCTTCCGAGACCCCCCAATCCATGGACCATGCGGGCTGGTATAGTCAGGGTGCGGAGCCCCACGCGGCCGGTGCTCTGCATTCTGGCTATCCCAGCCTGCATTGGGGACAAGGGGTTAAAGAGGTCTTGGAGGGGGGGACCCCACGTCGTTTTTTTTTTATATTTCCCACACTCAGAACGAAGTAAGTAAAACTCTTCCCACTTGGGGGAATCTATGAAAATAATACACTATTGTTACCTGTGCAAAAAAAAACTGACATTTTCCGCATTTAACCTGCCTGGCGTTCTATTAAGATCGCCAGGCAGGCTGCGGGAGGGTTTTTTTTTAATAAAAAAAAAACTATTTCATGCAGCCAACTGAAAGTTGGCTGCATGAAAGCCCACTAGAGGGCGCTCCGGAGGCGTTCTTCCGATCGCCTCCGGCGCCCAGAATAAACAAGGAAGGCCGCAATGAGCGGCCTTCCTTGTTTTGCTTACATCGTCACCATAGCGACGAGCGGAGTGACGTCATCGACGTCAGCCGACGTCCTGACGTCAGCCGCCTCCGATCCAGCCCTTAGCGCTGGCCGGAACTTTTTGTTCCGGCTACGCTGGGCTCAGGCTGCTGGGGGGACCCTCTTTCGCCGCTGCTCGCGGCGGATCGCCGCAGAGCGGCGGCGATCAGGCAGCACACGCGGCTGGCAAAGTGCCGGCTGCGTGTGCTGCTTTTTATTTCAGCCAAATCGGCCCAGCAGGGCCTGAGCGGCAGGCTCCGGCGGTACTGGACGAGCTGAGCTCGTCCAGACCGCCCAGCAGGTTAAAAGACATTTTCGCCCTTGAAACTTAAAAATCGATTTTCTCAAAAACTATAAGGTCTTTTTGAAAAAAAATGTTTTCCTCTTATTCCCACTGATCCCCTTAATATACCCTGGGAATTTGGTGTTCCTAAACTTTAAGCAGGCTTTGCTATTAACCGTTAAAGTCGGCGGGTTTTTTAAATGTTTACATTTTTCCTTTGAAACTTTAACATCGATTTTCTCAAAAACTATAAGGTCTTTTTGAAAAAAAAAATTTTCCTCTTATTCCTTCTGATCTCCTTAATATATTCTCCAAATTTGAGGCTCTTAGCATTTAAGGGGGCTTTGCTATTAACCCTTAAAGTCGGCGACTACCTATCATTGATCCATGCGTCAACTTTTCCGCTTCGGGAGCATGGCCATACGCATTAATTTCGTAATACCCGTTGCAATGCGAACATTACGCGAAAATTACGCTTACGCGAAATTTCGCGAAATCCTTCTTCATTACGATTATGTACTTACGGCCATAAACGTAATTACACTAATTACGCGAAATTTCGCGAAATCGTAATTACGCCATTACACTCATCTCTAGCCAACATATTCCGTGGCGCTGTACAATGTAAGAAAACAAACAAGGGATACATAATGATACAGACAATGATATACATCAAATATGAACGCTGATACAAAATACAGAACTGTTGATTACAATTGCAAATTTAACATGATGACTAAAATGTATAAATGTCTAACAGAGTGCAAGCAATTCAATTAATAACATTCCATGACACAAAAGGGTGAGAGTCCTGCCCTTGCGAGCTTACAATCTAAAGGAATGGGGTGGAAACAAGAGGTAGTCTCCCCCAGTCCAGACCCGGACAGGATCTGTCAATTGCATACCTGATGTTTAACGTTTTCAGGCAGAGAAAGAAAAAAAAAAAAGGAACACAGCCTAGTTATTTGTGTGCTTGGTACTGTACATACTACATACAAGTCTCTCATGTCACCTCGGTTGTCCCCGTACCCGAAATTACGTTTGATGTGATGTGAACACCATGGAAAGGTTAGACCCTACTGTATAATGTGCTTTTTTGGTCCGCCTGAAGGAGTTAATATCCAGCTATGTAACTGAGTTTTTGGGGGCTATAGCATCCCTCACTGATAAATTTACAAAACACTTTCCTAAGTAGATAACTGTGCTTCTGACTGCAAGGGATATATAGGAAGTTCAATAGTTTATGCATTTTCCCTCTGTGATGCTTTAGACCAGTGGTCTTTAAACTAAGGCCAGCGGGCTGAATGCCCCCCCCCCCAACACAAAATGTATAACTTGTAGATGCGGCCCACAGCCCACTGTACCTGTAAATATCAGCGGCTTGCATATAGAATAGTGGCACCATCCATCCACATACTGTAGAGCCAGTGAGCAGTCATTCGTTGGCTTCCAATTCTGCATCAGTTGACACTGCTGTCCAACTGGATGGCAGGTTGTCATCTGGGTAAGCTTCACTGTCTGGAGCAAAAAGACGTTGTTCGGGCATCACAAGACTGAATGGCTTCTGCTGCTGGGAGATCTCCTCCGGGCATGATTGGGAGGAATCAATACCCAACATCATTTTATGTATGTTCTGGCCCCCTGGCAGTCTGAAGTATGTTGACCCGGTCCTTGACCAAAAAAGCTTGGGGACCTTTGCTTTAGACCCTGCAATTGAGCAGAGACAAAACTACTTTATAAATGTTTATACATACAATAAAACCATGGGATATCTAAAAAGATAATTTTTAGGAGTAGGACGATAGATTCAATCGTTTATCTCAGTTTATTTTCATCTCGGGTTAAATTTAAAGGGGAACTGAAGAGAGAGGTATATGGAGGCTGCCGTGTTTATTTCCTTTTAAGCAATACCAGTTGCCTGACAGCCTTGCTGATCCTCTGCCTCTAATACTATTAGCCATAGCCCCTGAACAAGCATGCAGCAGATCAGGTGTTCTAGGGTTGCCAGGTGTCCGGTTTTACACCGGACAGTCCGGTTTTTGTGCGCTGTGTCCGGTGCAAAAAGGCATGCTAAACCGGACAATTAAGTTGTCCTGTTTAGAGCCCCCCCCCCGCAGCGCAGGAGGAGAACAGCGCAGCAGAGAGAGAGCTGGGAGCAGCGGTGGAGAAGGGGGGCAATCTCCCCCCCCTTCCCTCACCTTAGGGTGCTCTCTCTCCCCCGCTGTCTCCTCCAGGATGATGTGCAAGCTGGCGAGTGGCTGCAGGCGGAACTTACCTCTGTGTCGCTCCAGCGCCGGAAGTTCGGGTCCCGCAGCCGCTGAGATTCGACTCAAAAAAGATCCGGATCAAAGATCCGAATCATTCATGAGCCGGACAACACTAATCAGTCTGAATAGTGTTGTCCGGCTCATGAATGATTCGAATCTTTGATCCGGATCTTTTTTGAGTCGAATCTCAGCGGCTGCGGGACCCGAACTTCCGGCGCCTGCGACACAGAGGTAAGTTCCGCCCGCAGCCACCCGCCAGCCTGCACATCATATTGGAGGAGACAGCGGGGGAGAGAGAGCACCCTAAGGTGAGGGAAGGGGGGGGAGATTGCCCCTCTTCTCCACCGCTGCTCCCAGCTCTCTCTCTGCTGCACTGTTCTCCTCCTGCGGGGGGGGGGGGGGGGGCGGGGGGCACCTGGCTACCTAACCTATTCTGGGCACATATAGCCCCTGGCTACCTATTCCGGGCACATATACCCCCTGGCTACCTATTCTGGGCACATATAGCCCCTGGCTACCTATTCTGGGCACATATACCCCCTGGCTACCTATTCCGGGCACATATAGCCCCTGGCTACCTATTCCGGGCACATATAGCCCCTGGCTACCTATTCTGGGCACATATAGCCCCTGGCTACCTATTCTGGGCACATATAGCCCCTGGCTACCTATTCTGGGCACATATAGCTCCTGGCTACCTATTCTGGGCACATATACCCCCTGGCTACCTATTCTGGGCACATATACCCCCTGGCTACATATACTGGGACATATATATACCCCTGCCTACGTATACTGGGACATTTACACCCCTGCCTACGTATACTGGGACATATATACCCCCTGGCTACATATACTGGGCACATATATCCCTGGCTACATATACTGGGAACACTGGCTGTTTGTCATTATGTGCATTTAGTGGTGAAAAGCTGTCTCTTTTGTGCATTTACTGGTGAAAAGCTGTCTCTTATTATGTGCATTTACTGGTGAAAAGCTGTATCTTATTATGTGCATTTACTGGCGAAAAGGTATCTCTTATAATGTGTATTTACTGGTGAAAAGCTGTCTCTTATGTGCAGTTACTGGTGAAAAACTGTCTCTTATGTGCACTGGACCAGTACTACTGGTGAGGACAGTTAGTGACATGGCTATGTACTCTGTAATGTGCTGCAGAAGATGTCAGTGCGATATAAATACTATAAATTTTTTTTTTAAAAAGCCCATTGCTTAGCCCCACTCTACATAAAAGTGCGCTAGTGACTCCGCCCCTAACTCCACCCCTAACTCCACCCCCTGTCCGGTTTTCTCCATCAGCCGACCTGGCAACCCTAGGTGTTTCAGACTTTAAAGTCAGATCTGAGAAGACTAGCTGCATGCTTGTTTCTGGTGTTATTCAGATACTACTGCAGAGAAATAGACCAACAGGGCTGCCAGGCAACTGGTATTGATTAAAAGGAAATAAATATGGCAGCCTCCGTATACCTCTTACTTCAGTTCCCCTTTAAAACCTAGAGAGTTCATGAAATAATTATTCCACGCAGCTTTAAATTGGGCTATCGAAATGCTCCTCCAGGCTGATCACTCCCTCGCCGCCGTCCTCCTGTACCGCCTGGATCCTTCACAATTCAGCCTGGAAAGTCCTTCAGCCAGGCCGTGAGTACTCCCAGCTAAGGGAGTGCACGCACTGCCGAGCATGCACAGTACGTCCCGGACTGGAGGACTTTCCGGCAGTATGACCCATACGGTGCAGGGCGGTGGCGAGGCAGCGTCCAGCCCCAGGTATGTGTAATTTTCTTTAAACCCAATCTCAGGATCCCTTTAAAGGACTTACGAGGCGAAAAAGACCTAAAAAGTTAAATACCTGCATGTAATAGCAATGCACGGAGGGCGCCGTCCGCGCCCTCCGTGCCGTTCCGCCGGGTCCCCGCAGCTCAATGTGCCCCCCGGCCAGTCCTGACCCCCCAGCCCGGGTCGGGCTCTTCCTCCTCCACAAAGATGGCCGCCGGTGCTGGCCGCCTCTGCGCAGTCCGCATATCCGCGAGTGCGGCTGAGCAGCTCTAGGGCCTCCCCACCTGATCCACGCAACAGTAGCGTGGATCGGGGGGAGGCCCTAGAGCTGCGCAGCCGCACTCGCGCATATGCGGACTGCGCAGCGGCGGCCAGCTCCTGCGGCCATCTTTGTGGAGGAGGAAGAGCGCGACCCGGGCTGGGGGGTCGGGACCAGCCAGGGGGCACATTGAGCTGCGGGGACCCGGCGGAACGGCACGGACAGCACCCTCCGTGCATTGCTATTACATGCAGGTATTTAACTTTTTAGGTCTTTTTCGCCTCGAAAGTCCTTTAAGGTTTGTCGCTACAATGACTGGTTTACCTTATTTCAGTGTTGCTGCAATCAATTTCTCCATGTTCCACAGGGGAAGCTTAGGCAGTGCATACAAAGTTGATAAACACAAGGCAAAACAATGTTTTTTTAAATCACTTATTTCTGTACAGAACATGAGCCAGCAGGTTTAGATGATACCAATCTAAAACACAAGAAAAAAAAGGTTTGGTTAAAGTGAGTTCTATGTTTTTCCTGAGTTCAATCTATGAGTTTCCCTTTGCCTGGCGCAAAGGAAAACTTATAGATTGAACTCAGGAAAAACATAGATTTATTTAACAAATAGGTTTATTTAGTTTACTAGCTGACGGCCCGGTGTTGCCCCGGTATGTATTCGACTGGTGTTGGCTCTGGCCACTTTTTCAAACCCTAACACACAATTACTTAATGACCTAGTTTGTAAACTTTGCAATGTTTGGCATCAATAATTTGCATTGAAATTAAACAAATCTGATTGGCTGTGGCTCCACCCTCTTTTCTGAATTTGAACCCCAGTCACGCATGCGAGAGTGCGAAGGGTTAATAGATTTTTCCCCAGTATAGAAAGTCCACTGTACCGGGCTCACTCATCTGCTCCCCATGTTCAAGCGCTGGTCTAACTCTTCTCTCAGTGCTGGAACGCGGTGTGCTGGTTAGTGAGCCACAGGCCTGCAGCCAGCACATGCGGCCCTTCCAATGCTTTGGGGGGCCCAGGGCCCCCCGGATACCCTGGGCCCCTAACTGCAGTGTCAGTTCTCTCCCCCCTCCCCCCCCCCCCCCCCCCCTTAATGGCTGCCCTGCTTCTGGTGGACAGAAAACCCTGACTAATACACACAGTTTCCCTGCCTGACTGCTCCACAGCTGATAAGTGACACTTACCGAGCAGGGATTAGTGGATTGAAGCAAGTTTGTTTGGTAAATTACTGAACTTCTACCTCATGTGGAAAATCTTTAGTGAATTTGGAAAAAAAAAATGTAAAAAAACTAATGCGGTATTTTACCGACCTAAATGATTTTACCGAACTGCCCTTAGTGAATTGAGGCCTTTGTGCAGATTTAAAGACTCAGAGTCAAGTGGGCATTTTTGTTACTTACCCGGGGCTTCCTGCAGCCCCATAAGCACGGATGTGTCCATTGCCGTCCTCCCGAGTGCCTCAGTTAAGCCACAATATTTTTCAGTGACGTCAGCAGCGGGTCTTCTGCGCATGCGTGGACCTTCTGTGCAACTTAGCGCAGAAGACCCCGGCTGACGTCACTCAGTCAGACTGAGCCTGACTTAGCCGCGTACTAAGGATTGATTGCAGCTGAACGGAGGATTCCGTGAGGACTGCAGGAGGACTGACAGAGGATGGCGAGGTACGCATCCATGCTTATGGGGCTGGAGGAAGCCCCGAGAAAGTTAAAAACTACTCACCTGACTCATTTTGAGTCTCTTTAAATACACTATGAAATGGACAATTTTTGTCTACTACTTTGCTTCTGTATACTGTTTATATTAATGTATCATCCTGACTGCTGAATTTGCAATTATGGGTCTATCTGGTCTCTAACTTTAAACCTATATGAAACAAAATTATGAGTGATGCCGAAACCTGCCATTCATTACAATAGCACAGCTGCTGGCCAACACTTCAAAGAACACAACAATTTCTGTATAAAGTCCACTTTAAAAAAGCGTCAATGTGTTTTCCTTTTCTGGCAGCAATACCTGATTACGATGGATGCTCTCGTGCTAATCCAGATAGAGAAATGCAGTGAATGAGTCTAATGAGATTTCTGTAATTAGAAAGCCCCCCAGGGCTATGTTTTCCTTGGCCTGGAATTATAGAAGATTTTCCCGTGCAAATCTAATCATTGGCAATCAATGTAGATTTCCTCCGTGCATGAAATGCCTGCAGTTTGTTGTGGAATATGGCTGTGCCTGATAAATCGTTTACTTCCCTAACTTACTGAAATATGCAAATGAAAGCCTAACCAGTGGGAGTTGTTTCCCCTATTGCTCTCTTTGCTTTGCCATCAGTAATGGGAAATAAGTAGAAAACCACCAGCAGAATTTGTTATACAACTGGCAAATGAGGCTTGCCTGTTATACTGACTGAGGACAGTGAATGGTCAGTAAAATGAATGTATGGTGCAGAAATGATGCAGCCAGACAAAGCTACAAGGCCAGTCATGGTCCACACCTGCCCAAGAATGCCACACCCTGAAGCAGGGTCGGACTGGGACACTGGGTGCCCACCAAAGAAATTTCAACCTGGGGCCCACACATCCCATGATTGCAGTGAAAAAAGGGGTGTGAATGCACCGGAAGGTGGGCGTGGTCATGATGCATTATGGAAAGGGCCAAATGTACATGGTCTTAGCAGCATTGTAATTCAGAGACACTGCTGCCCAGCAAAACTTTGCATAGAGTACCCTCCTTCAATACAAAGTAATGTCCTACTTTGCAGAGGTTGCGACCACAGAGGTTGCAACCACGTCGGGGCCCTTGGGCCAAAGGGGCCCCGAAGGGCCCTCCCTCAACTACAGTATTACCTTTCTATTGGTCCTGTGCTCATAATAATCACTTCTATAGATACTTTAAACAGTGGTAATCATTAACAAGCTATTTCCCATCACCTTCTTGCACCTCTGACACTGTAGTTGCCATTGGCAGGTTTTGGTGCGTCGTATCAATTGTTATGTATAGAGTGCTTGGGTGGCCCCATTGTAAAATTTGCATCGAGGCCTACAGCTCCTTAGCTACGCCACTGCTCTCAGCATGAGTGATTACAGCACTGAGAAGAGAATTTTTGTGCTGCAGGCAGCAATTGGAGCTCTGTCAGACAAGGAGGGGGGGCCCACCAGAGACCTGGAGGTGGGGCCCACCGAGGGAACAAACTGTACTACTGTGGCCCAGTCCGACCCTGCCCTGAAGAAGTGGCAATGAGTGCAAAACATGTAGGTGGGTGGAGGGACATTAAGTTTGACTGTGGTGTTTATGCCCTTTTGGGCTGCCTGGTCTTGTGATTGTCAACAGTGTCTTGCTGCTTGGTGGATCTCTAGATCCCTTGGTACCCTTATCTTCGTTGGATAAAGGCTCGTACACACGCTTGATAGTCTGGAACGACGGGTCCGTCGGACCCTCCCGCTGGGCGGGCGTTCCAGCGATAGTACAGTCTGTCAGCAGACTGATAAGGCTGTTTCTGAGTGATCCGCCAGACGGATCGCTCAGAAACAGCCTTATTATCAGTCTGCTGACAGACTGTATACACGCTCTACTATCACTGGTATGCCCGCCCAGTGGGAGGGTCCGACCGACCCGTCGTTTCAGACTATCAAGTGTGTGTACGAGCCTTAAGTATCACTTTCATTATATTGCCTGTGCACCTTGCACTTAAAGGAGTTATCCGGGCATTCTAAAGAAAATAAAGGCTACTTACCGGGGGCTTCCTCCAGCCCCAAGCTCCCAGGACCTCCCTCGCTGCACCTCTGCGCGCAGCCGTTCGCCGTAGCTCCGTCCCGGTCCCCGGCGATGACGTCAGAGCGACCTCCAGGTCGCTCTGTACTGCGCCTGCGTGAGCGGCACTGTCAATCACCGCCATGTGGGCCGGAGCGGACTGTGCAGGCGCAGAACTACTGCGCCTGCACAGTCCGCTCCGGCCCATGTGGCGGTGATTGACAGCGCCGCTCGCGCAGGCGCAGTACAGAGCGACCTGGAGGTCACTCTGACGTCATCGCCGGGGACCGGGACGGAGCTACGGCGAACGGCTGCACGCAGAGGTGCGGCGAGGGAGGTCCTGGGAGCTTGGGGCTGGAGGAAGCCCCCGGTAAGTAGCCTTTATTTTCTTTAGAATGCCCGGATAACTCCTTTAAACTCTGCCATAGACTTGTATGTTCCAGATTCATGACTTATCAATTTATTTGTATGGTTTTGCACAATTACTATTGTTGACTATGAATTGGTTCTTGATATTATAGCACACAGCATTATAGCACTTTTTTATACATACCTGTTGGCCAGGCTTAGCAGTTTGCCTTATTATAATTATCTATTTAACAGACTGTGCACTGATTATATAAGCACTGTTTTGAAACCCAGGGTTTCATCCAGATGGGATCTAGGATCCTCTACTGTCTGCTGCTTTCATTAACCACTTCCCTAACACAGTGTCAGTAATCCTGCGCTTACCAGCTCAGTTGCTGTTTCCTCCGCTGGCAGCGCATCTGGGGCTTGTGCAGCCAGCCGCAGTGGCAGGGATGATGTCAACAGCGTGTCTGGGGGGATCCGGTCGCATGATACTCTGACTAAAAATGAGGGCAGACGCATGCGCTGGCAGCGTCGCTCCTCTTTTGCTCTTCGGAAGCGTGTCAGCTGATCACACACACGTCTGTTACACACTCAGACGAACCCATGCAGTTGGGACACACTAAATTATCTGATCTGGAGAAACAGAGAAGGAGACAGGAGGGTTTGTGTCTTTACTGCGGGGAAAAAGGGCATATGGTACAGAATTGTGTCAAGAAGTCGGGAAACTTCTCCGCCTAGGTTCTGGCAGGGGTGTACCCCTAGGAGATGCACAATCACCCCAACCTTTTGATAAATTGCTGCTACCTATTAAGGTATCTGTGGAGGATTGTGAGTACTCTTCTCAAGCCTTCATCGATTGAGGAGCAGCAGGGAATTTTATTGATGCCAGTTTAGTGGAGGAATGGGGAATTCCTTTAATACCCATGGAGAAAAAACTCTACGTAACTGGTATTGATGACTCTCCTCTACAGGATCATCAGCCACTTTCGCAAACAACCTTTCTCTCATGTCAGATTGGCTTGTTTCATGTGGAGGAGATGCAATTTTATGTTTTGAAAATGTCGTCATGTTCCACAGTTCTGGGCCTCCCCTGGTTACAAAAACATTCTCTTCAAATTGACTGGAGCACCAGACAACTTGCGTCTTGGTCTCCCTTTTGTTTCAAAAATTGTTTACAAAGCCTGCCATTGCACACTTTGTCTGTCTGTAGAGGGGGTTCCTAAGCAGTATGCTCTCTTCTCTGATGTGTTCTCCCCGCAATCAGCGGACAAAGTTGCATCTGCATCGTTCCTTCGACTGCCCTATAGAGCTACGTCCAGGTACTATGCCTCCTAGAGGTCATATCTACCCCCTGTCTGGTCCTGAAAAGAAAGCTATGAAGGATTACATCAAGGAAAATGTAGAGAAAGGTTTTATCCGCCCTTCTAGTTCTCCGGCCGGAGCAGGGTTCTTTTTTTGTCCAAAAGAAAGACGGAGGTCTTAGACCATGCATTGATTATAGGGGTCTAAATAACATCACTGTTAAGAACAAATATCCTTTGCCTCTTATTGAGGATTTGTTCTCACAAGTCACTGGGGCACAAATATTTTCAAATTAGATCTCAGAGGGGCTTGTAACCTAATCAGGATCAGACAGGGGGATAAATGAAAGACCGCCTTCAATACACAAGACGGTCACTACGAGTACCTGGTGATGCCTTTTGGGTTGTGTAATGCACCTGCTGTGTTTCAGGATTTTGTGAACGAGATTTTTACGGATGTACTAGGTAGATTTGTTATCGTCTACTTAGACGATATTCTTATTTTTTCCAAAAATATCAATGCACATCGTCAACATGTGAAATTCGTGCTACAGAAATTGAGAGAGAACTCCCTTTATGCTAAAATTGAAAAGTGTGTGTTCAAGGTCAAGGAAATAACATTTCTGGGATATATTATTATATATTAATCCTATTATTATTAATCCTTACCTACCACTCCTTCTAATATACTTCCTGAACATATTGTTGTGTCGGCGACTGAATTATCGGTTGATCTGTTGGAATCATTAGCCCAGATTCAGGCAGAGTCCCCGTCGGGGAAACCCTCTGAGAGATTGTTTGTTCCTTTACACTTACGACTATCTGTACTGAAGCAATGTCATTGCAGTAAGGTAGCGGGCCATCCAGGGGTGGCCAGAACATTAGATTTACTCCAACGGCATTTCTGGTGGCCTTCCATTAGAACCGATTGCAAGGAATTTGTGTCAGTTTGCACGGTTTGTGCTAAAAGCAAAGCGGTCAGGAATGCTCCTGCTGGTACACTACAACCATTGCCAATTCCCAGTTCTCCCTGGATGCATATTTCGATGGATTTTATTGTGGATCTCCCTGTGTACCAGGGAAAGACGGTCATCTGGGTTGTGGTAGATAGGTTTAGCAAAATGGCGCATTTCATACCGCTTGAAAAATTACCTTCTGCCAAAGAATTGGCTGAACTATTTATTGAAAATATTTTCAGATTACACGGCATTCCCAAAAATATTGTATCAGACAGAGGGGTACAATTTGTGTCACAGTTCTGGAAGAACTTTTGTGCACTGATGGGTATGTCTTTGTCCTTTTCCTCTGGATTCCATTCTCAAACGAATGGCCAGACGGAAAAAATTAATCAGTCTCTAGAGCAATTTTTAAGGTGTTATGTTTCTGAATTCCAGGAAGATTGGGTACAGTTTCTGCCATGCGCAGAATTTGCGCAGAACAATTTATTGAATGCCTCCTCAAAATTTTCTCCATTTCAGGTGGTTTTTGGGAGATCGCCCAGATTCTCTTTTGTCCCCTCTGCTTCCTCTTCCTTCCCAGTTCTGCAGGATTTGGTGGTCAGGATGCGAGAGATTTGGGCCTCTGTCAATCAGAACTTAAAGGAAGCTGTTGCATCCCAGAAGCGACAAGCAGATCGCCATTGCTCGCCTCACCAGCAGTTCTCTCCTGGTGATAGAGTATGGGTCTCCACGAAAAATATTGGCTTGCGCCAACCGTCGGCCAAACTCGGGCCCAAATATATTGGTCCTTACATTGTATCTGAAAAGATTAATGAAGTGACCTATAAGGTGTCTCTGCCAGCTTCCATGAAAGGGAGCAAGTCCTTTCATGTGTCTCTCCTGAACCTGAATTTGAGGTAGAAAACATTTTAGATTCCAGAAGAATAAGAAATTCCATACAATATTTAGTACATTGGAAGGGTTACGGCCCGGAAGAGAGGTCTTCGATTCCTGCTCATAGACTTCATGCAGATGAGTTGGTTTCTGAGTTTCATAATTCTCACCCAGATAGACCAGTTCTGGCGTGTTCGGAGTCCACGCCTCGGGGGGGCTGGATGGGGGTAATGGCAGTAATCCTGCGCTTACCAGCTCAGTTGCGGTTTCCTCCGCTGGTAGTGCATCTGGGACTGGTGCGGCCGGCCGCAGTGGCAGGGATGATGTCAACAGCGTGTCTGCGGGGATCCGGTCACATGATACTCTGACTGAAAATGAAGGCGGGCGCATGCGCTGGCAGCGTCGCTCCTCTTATGCT
Source organism: Hyperolius riggenbachi (assembly GCF_040937935.1). Taxonomy (NCBI): domain Eukaryota; kingdom Metazoa; phylum Chordata; class Amphibia; order Anura; family Hyperoliidae; genus Hyperolius; species Hyperolius riggenbachi. Next base: position 106,438,045 of record NC_090649.1, read on the forward strand.
CTTAGGAAGCGTGTCAGCTGATCAGCTGTCAGCTGACACGCAGGACTCCACCTCCAGTTTCGGATTGGCCGGGCAGCGTGGGGCGTGTTCTCCTGCTTACCCGGGCTATTTAAACTCTGTTCTGACACTTGCTCACTGTCTGCTCTAGCTAACACTTCGCAGTGAAGGCTTCAGACCTTAGTCAGTTCCGTGTGTGGCTTGAACCGGCAGGACCCCGGGGATTCCATACCAGCTAGCCTATTATTATTAATATTATTACTGATTGATATACTGTGTTTGACTTCTGCTTGATCCTCTGACTACTCCTTGCCTATCAATACTGTACCTTTGCCTATCCGATCTGTTGCCGACCTCTGCCTGAACACTCACTTAGCTTTTGCCTGCCGATTCTGTACCTTTGCATATCTGATTGTTGCTGACCTCTGCCTGTTTACTAACATTGTAATTGCATGCCGATTTTGTACCGTGTCTGTCAGATCTGTTACCGACCCTGATTTGTATGACCATTCTCATTAACTGTACTCAGTGTTAGTGCTGCCTTCTGCTGACACTGTCTGTGGACATTTCCCGTTCTGGGAACGTCCGATATTGTCTGTCTGCTAGTGCTCACACACTAGCAGATCGTTACACACAGGCTATTTCACCTTAAAGGGAAGGTCCTGTGCCCTTGCCACAGCTCTGGTGGCTCCCGTTGTCCTCTGCTTCAAAAGCCGACCTCGCCTGGTCGGCTTCCTGGTCGGCTTCTTGTGTGTTCCACCGCGCCGGTCACGTGGTCTGGCCGTTGTCATCGGGATTGTACTGCGCAGGTGCAGAACTTCTGTGCCTGCGCAGTACAGGCCTGATGACGTCGGTCAGACCATGTGACCCACGCGGTGGAACGCACAAGAAGCCAACCAGGAAGTCGGCCTGACGAGGTTGGCTTCTGCAGCGCAGGACACCGGGAGTCAACAGAGCTGCGGCGAGGGCATGGGACGGCTGCCAGGAGCTGGAGGAAGCCCCAGGTAAGTGGATTTTGTTTTGTTTTTTATTGTGCCTGGATGTATCCTTTAAAAACAGCATTTTTCACATATCACGCTCCTCCCTTTCATTTACCAAAAACCTTATCACTACTTATCACACCGAAATGATCTATATATTGTTTATTTCACCACAAATTAGGCTTTCTTTGGGTAGTACTTTTTGACCCACAAACACTGGTTCACATGACAGCTGGGAAAAATGGACTCTCTTACTGGCCAGTTTTAAATTATTTTTTTGCAGCTTCCAGGATGCGGGTGACAGGTGAGTGATTAGGGAGGGACCCCTGTGGGAGTGATGCCTGCACGGGCTGCTTGCAACATGATCTACGATTACATCTAACCGAAGCCACCCACCTGAATGCTGCCTAATTTATGCAATTCCTGCTAGATTTGGTATGGCAGGCAAAGGGTATATAACTGTGCACCTGATTGGCTGACAGGCCTGCTTACCAGATAAAGGTAAGAAATTGCTAGGGCTGGGAGTGAGCAATTGTGTGTGTTGGTGGTGCATTTTAAAGAGAGGAAAAAAATCGAAAAATCTTAATTTCTCAGCTTTCACCAATTATAGTTTTAAAACAAAATGTCCTACTGTAGCTAAAACCCACACAATTTATTTGCCCTTTTGTCGTAGTCATTTCAACATTTAAATTATGCCCCTAGTACAAAGTATGGTGACAATATTTTATTTAGAAATAAAGGTGTATGTTTTCAGATTTGTGTTTCTTTATACAGTACTATATCAATAATTACAAGCCCTTATTTGCAAAATTAACAGTAACACACCCTTATGACATGCATATTAAAAAAAACAGAGTCTCTAAGGCACAGGTGCCAAACACAAGGCCCGCAGGGTCACACACACACACACACACACACACACACACACCTGCACCCCCAAATCCCCCCCCCCCCGGTACCATCTCCTCACATTCCAGAGTAGGGCAGCAGAACAGTGCTGCTCCAGCGCTGCATCAGTCTCTTCTGTTCCCGTGGATCCATTGCAGTGTGACAAGTGTGAACAGCTCCTATGTATAACAAGAGTTCACTCTCTGCTTAGAACAGAGCCTTACAGAGCAACTAGTAAGGTGTAGGTGTTCACAACTGCCAGACTAAATAGGTGGTCTTTCAGGAGATTGGGTGGGGCAAGGAGTTACAAGGAGTAGGGTCAGCATGACAGAAGGATCTGAGATGGACTCTGGGGGGTGACCAAGTTATTAGATCATTTTGATATAAGATTTTGGGAGCTGCAACAAATCCTTGAAGTATCCACTATCCAGGGCCCAGACTGTGCATGGATTCGGAGGGCAAGAAGTATGGGTTGGACCCTGAGCCCAGGTGGGGGCTGTATGACGATGCAGACTAATATGAACTTTCATTACTGCTGGTTGAGCACCCCCTCACCCCTAAGTCCGCTGCTGCTCTCCCCCTGCACACATCTAACGGAGGAGATCACCATATAGTTCAAACTGAATTACTTTTTTTCTAGCAAGTAATACATACATGCATTTGTCTCACTAAAGCCAGAGATGACAATGTCTGTCCTTCTCACAGACCAGGCACATCACTGGGCAAACAGAAGGGCATAGTGTAACCATTAATATGGCACAAACAGAAGAAATAAACAGCTCTCATTAACGATGGAGATTTCATTATATCTATTCCAGAATGTAGTCGGAGAGAGTAGGGGGCTTTGAACTGCTGCAGTAGGAGGGAAGTGGTAGAGGACCATTTACATCCATTCATATCCTACAGAGGAATGCTTTTCTCCATATCCACGGCAAAAGCCACACATTAATAATATCCAAATTTAGCAATCCCAGACATTCCAGCAAATACAAACAGAGGGGGGAGACATTCCAGAAGATGTAAGGAGAAAAAAAAAGGGCAAAGTCAGAAAAAAACAGATGAAAAGTTCCTTTATTTTTGTGTTGGGGAATAATGGGGAGCTGACATCTGTTGTGTGCGCTCTGTCTGTTGTTGTATGGACGCCTTATTTTCACATGCGCTGGAAGCTATTAGAAAATGCCAGGACGCAGGCTTGATTAAAGACACGGAGAACAAGGAGCGAGTGTCTCAAGCCTCCATTGAACTGGCAGCCAGCTAATAACAGGCAGTTTGTGGTTGGAGGTAGTTGTGCAATGAAAGCTTAGGAGCATTGCATTGTAATGAAAAGTTTCCTGGACTGGAATGATCATTTGTATCTGACACTACAGGTCTGACGTATGACGTACATTTAATTTTCACCAAGATGCAACTACTTCAAGCTATGGTAGCAATTGCCGATAGGGGTAGATGGCACCAGTGGCAGCACAAACCGATCTCTACCAGTGGTCCTAGACTCAGGGCCGCCATCAGAAATTTTTGGGCCCCTTACTGACTGGGCACACCTACTGCCCCACCCCCCACTCACTCCACTCTGCCCACACATGGCAAATCAGACCTGGGCACACTAATATCCATGTGTCTACTTTTCATGCTCCCATGGCTGGAAGTGTTCTATGTATGCTCAGTTCATTAAGACTGTAACTGCACTAGCACAGAACACTCCCAACTATGTGAGCACGATGGAGGAGGCGCTTGGCCCAGAACAATGCATGCGCAGCGCTCCGCAACCCAGCTGGATTGTACAGACTTCACAGGAGCACAATAGATGGGACAGGTAGGGTATTGAGGGAGCTGACGGACTACAGGGGGCAGGAAGGAGCCCCAGGTAAGTCCTTTTCTCCCATTTGCCTCTGGTTTACTTGATTCACTAACTGACTAAGGTAACTCCTGGATGAACCCCCCGACACTTCTCACCACATTAATGGGCAGCCTGAACAGATACAGGCTGCAGCTGTGTTTACTCAGGCCCCATACAGCTGTACCCCCTGTGATGCCCTAAAGGCAGCCCTGCGTAGGCTAGAAATAATCAAATTTATCCTGGTTTATGTGATCAATAAAACTTTATTGTTGAAGCTTACTAAACAAAGCAGAATAATGTATCCTTATCAGGCCAGTGACTTTGCAGGAGGATGAGGAATCACCAGCAGCGGACTGACCATTCGGGCACTCGGGCACGGACCGAGGGCCCGTGGTCAGGGAGGGGGGGGGGGGGGGCGCCAGACAACCCTGGGCAGGAGGGGAAGCAGCCAGTGAAAGGGAGCTATGGGAACAGCGGGGAAGTTCCCCCCTCCCCCCCCTTCCCTTGGTGCCCCTCTTCCTGGCTCTCCCCTCCGGAATACTGAAGTGTCGCACTGTCGTACAGCGGCTGACAGCAGGCGGAGACTTACCGCTGTTACAGCCGGCTGAGGGAGCTGTGATCTGTGCGCCACAAGTCTGGTCATGAGTAGACCAGACTTGCGGCACACAGATCACAGCTCCCTCCGGTGGCTGGACAGCGGTAAGTTTCCGCCCGCTGTCAGCCGCTGTACGACAGTGCGAAACTTCTGTATTCCGGAGGGGACAGCCAGGAAGGGAGGCCCCAAGGTGAGGAAAGGGGGGGGGGGGGAAACTTCCCCCCTTCCCCACGCTCTGCACACTGCTCCCTTTCACTGGCTGTCTCCCCTCCTGGGGACACCTGGCTACATATACTGGGGACACCTATACACCTAACTACATATACTGGGGACACCTATACACCTGGCTATACTGGGGGCAGCTATACACCTGGCTACATATACTGGGGACACCTATACACCTGGCTATACTGGGGGCAGCTATACACCTAGCTACATATACTGGGGACATCTATACACCTGTCTATACTGGGGGCAGCTATACACCTGGCTACATATACTGGGGACACCTATACACCTGGCTATACTGGGGGCAGCTATATACCTGGCTATATATACTGGGGACACCTATACACCTGGCTATACTGGGGGCAGCTATACACCTGGCTACATATACTGGGGACACCTATACACCTGGCTATACTGGGGGCAGCTATACACCTGGCTACATATACTGGGGACACCTATACACCTGGCTATACTGGGGGCAGCTATACACCTGGCTACATATACTGGGGACACCTATACACCTAGCTACATATACTGGGGACACCTATACACCTGGCTACACATACTGGGGACACCTACAAACCTGGCTACATATACTGGGAACACCTATACAGCTGGCTACATATACTGGGGACACCTATAGACCTGGCTACATATACTGGGGACACCTATAGACCTGGCTACATATACTGGGGACACCTATCCACCTGGCTACATATACTGGGGACACCTATAGACCTGGCTATACTGGGAACATCTATCCACCTGGCTACATATACTGGGGACACCTATCCACCTGGCTACATATACTGGGGACACCTATCCACCTGGCTACATATACTGGGGACACCCATAGACCTGGCTATACTGGGGACACCTATACACCTAGCTACATATACTGGGAACACCTATAGACCTGGCTATCTATACAGAAGACCCCTATAGTCCTGGCTACCTTTTCTGGAGACACCTGTAGACCTGGCTACCTATACTGGGGGCACCCATAGACCTGGCTACCTATTCTGGGGACACCTATAATCCTGGCTACCTATTCTGGGGACACCTATAATCCTGGCTACCTATTCTGGGGACACCTATAATCCCGGCTACCTATTCTGGGGACACCTATAATCCCGGCTACCTATTCTGGGGACACCTATAGACCTGGCTACTTATACTGGGAACACCTATAGACCTGGATACCTGCACTGGGAAAACCTATAGACCTGGTTACTTCCACTGGGGATACCTTTTGACCTGGTTACCTATACTGGGGGCACCCATAGACCTGGCTACCTATTCTGGGGACACCTATAATCCTGGCTACCTATTCTGGGGACACCTATAATCCTGGCTACCTATTCTGGGGACACCTATAGACCTGGCTACTTATACTGGGGACACCAATAGACCTGGATACCTGCACTGGGAAAACCTATAGACCTGGGCTCTGTATGGCTGATATTGTGGTGAAACCCCTCCCACAGTGTGATTTCAGGACCATGGTCTTGACAGTTTCCTATCTGTGAACCTCATTGCATTGTGGGAAATAACAGCTGTTTACAGCTGTCAAAAAAGCAAGCTTCTTCCACTGACATCACCTGCCAGCAGTAAAAATGTCATCATGTGATAAATGTCAGAATATAAATCACGGAGAGGAAAGGTTTTACAATGAGCAAACACTGACCAAATAATTATTGTAAAAATGAAGCACTTTTTTTTATTATTTTTAAATTATTTTCACTGAAGTTCCTCTTTAAGCCCTATACAGATACTAGATGGATGTCACCCGAACCCTCTAGAGCAGGCATGGGCAAACTTGGTCCTCCAGCTGTTAAGGAACTACGAGTCCCACAATGCATTGCAGGAGTCTGACAGCCACAGTCATGACTTGTAAAGGCAAATGCATTGTGTGACTTGTAGTTCCGTAACAGCTGGAGGGCTGAGTTTGCCTATGCCTGCTCTAGAGACATTGCTGAGCTTAGGCTGTATTTATGTGTAGTTAGAATGCAGGCTAACCACGTGTTCTGTGGCAAATGGCAATGCGCAAGGTGGGAAAACAGAGGACAAATAGAGTGGCACAGATATGATGTAACGCGGTGGGCAGTGCGCAGTACTAGCAGAGAGAACAAAGATGTCGGCCATCGGCTGCAGGATCACTGCCCCAGATTATCCGTACAGGAGGTCGGGCCTTTAGCCACATTATTGACCTGTGATAGGCAAACAGTACTGATTGCTAACAAGAAAAATACTGAATACAGACAGAAAAGTAGTACTTTTTTTCAAACTTGGGGTACACGTGATGCTGCGGCCAACTAAAACAGACAGGCTTCAGTGATGCACTCTTTTGTTGAGTCGCATCACCATTTGCTTAATTATTTTCGTTTTATATTGTCTAGTAGGTACAGCAAAATCAAAAAGACAATTAAAAAGATACAAAAACAAAAAACAAGAAAAGCAACAAAACATAATACACACCCACATCTGCACATGCCCTCACAGTCATACGTACAGTGGTTCTTATTCCTGCTCCCTCAGCCTATGGGCTCCCTCCCACCAATTACAGTTACAGAATTGTTCAACTTCTCTACACTTGTTTAAGCCTCTTTAGTTTACCCTGTTCATTATCTGCACTAACCTCATCCTCGCCTTCTTCAAAAGGTTGAGGCACCTACACTCTTACACTTTTTGTATTACCTGAAGAAGCAGGCCATGACCCATGAAAAGCGTTGTCAATTTTTTGAATAAACATTCTTCCAGTTGAACTGCTGTCTGCATCTTCTGGAGATGTAAGTTATTACCTCTCGGTTATAGGTTATGTTTTAAAGTTTTAACACCAATATATTTTTGGCACCTCCACCCCACCTATCTATTCTTCAAAAGGTTACTCATACAGGTTACCCATACTTTGAAAAAAAGGTAACAGTGTTTCCTTCAATCCCTTTAGAATAATTGCTTTCGCGTCAGTTGTCCCTAGGACCACATTTGGTAGACACTAACCACTACACACTGGAAATAACCCACAAGACCTGACATTTTGGAGAAGCTCTGACCAAGTCATCACAATTAGGCCATTGTCTTGTTCTTCCAACACATCACCTTCAAGAACTGGCGACTCACTTACTAGCCTAAATATACCCCACCACTTGATAATCATTGTTATTCACTTCACCTTTTACAGGTTTTCAAATACTGGCTGATCAATCCAGGTGTCTCTTGATGCCAGCTGTTACTGACTCAGCACCAAAGATAACCTCTTCAGCAAGGAGTACCTGTACTGCTGAGGCTTGTAGCCGATGCAGCACTCTTTAAATTTTAATTAGCATCCCAATTAATCACAGAGCAAACAGAAAACTGTTCAAAATATTGCCAACTCCCTTCTGATGGTTTGAGCGCTGTTTCTGACAGCCCATGAGATACCTTAGGAACACACATGAGCATAATGTGCACCTAAAGAAACTGAAGTCATGCTTATTTTTAAACAGCGAATATAATTTTCCAAGAAAATACAGTGCAAGGTTCTGCAGTATTTATATTTCAGCAAGGTTAGTAAAAACACGTTGGCGCTGTGTCTTGTCAGATCTAAGCAACATGAAAACGAAATCTTGGCGGTAGGCTGAAAGATGTAGATGTGAGATTTCTTTTGATTGCGTTTTGAACTCAAAGGAACTTATCTGATAAGCCGCAGCTAACACGCTAGAGAGATAAGAGAGAAATCCGTTAGAAGATAAGATTCAATTTATCGGCAACTGGGTTTAATCTCATTTATTTCCTAATCTTTAACGGAATTGAGATGTGTTTGTCTAATGATTAATTGAAATATTCTTCGTATTTCCACGCCGGTTAATGCAAGACGTGACCTGTGGCCACGGAACTGCCATCTCTTAATCACAGTTCACTAAAATGAATGGAAAATTTGAAAATAATTGACTATTGCTAATACACTAACGCATGCTGGAACTGAAGCCCTGACCTTTACTTAATAGTGATAAATGGACATTAACCTTTTCTGTGCGACAGGGACATGCTGGATGACTGCTTTTAGCTTCTTGTTGTATTACTTCACAATAACAGCAATTTTCTCACATTTCCACTGTGTTATGGAACACCTCAGCGGCTAACACGTTATTAGCAGAGGGCACTGATGGCTGCTTTGGTGGAAAGGATGCTGCTAAGTACAAGATTTTCTTCTTAAAATGGAAGGACAGGTCATCACAGCCAGCGCATGTACAAAAGGTGGGCTGCGCTCTGAAAATCTTGCCAGAAAAGCTGCAGATAGGTTTCTGTCACATATGTCATTTCACCGGAACGTTTTGTTTTTTTATGTTCTGCACCGATGAAGCTGTTCTCAAGAAAAAAATATCAATTTTACTTTCAAGCCCCTTTTACACTTGCAGGTTAAACCAGCATTGCGTTACCCCATGTTAACTCAAGGGGCTGCAAAAGCAGTGAAAGTGTATGGAGACTTTCACATCTACTGCCCCGGAAGTGTCCGATCCGACGCAAGGGCTGCAGCACGTTACCACAGGCACCACGTCTAGTACATGGTGCTTGGGTAATGCAGTGAGTGTAAACGCTGGAGCAGGGTGAGGTGCAGCGTGCATGCGCGGACCAAAGGGAATCCCAGTGACGTACCTCCTGTCAAGCAGGGAGTATGTAACTGAGCGGGGGGGAGCGGCGCTATGCATATGACCTTGACAGCACACTCTGGGGCGGGGCATATGATTGTTGTTTCTTATGTTGCCAGCATGCGGCAATTGCAAAGCAACGCAAAAATCATGTATAAAACCGGCCTCTCTTGGTGTATTATTATTACTATTGATTTACAAAGTGCCAAAGTATCTGTCAGAATTCTAGCAGTTTATTTATGCAGGAAAAGCTGTCATTAGGTTTATGTTTTAAGTTTTAATGTTCAATGCAAAATTTCATTGTGAACTGTAAAGCTAGAGTACTTCTTTAAAATATTGCTCTGGGACATCTCAGCATATTACAGGCAATGAAACTCATAATTAGATTATTTTAGTTTAGAAGCTAAAACATTTTTGTTTGTTACAACCATCTTTCAAATGTCAAGGTTAGACAGCGCAGTATGTGAAGACTGGAAACAAGTCTAAAAGTCACATTACTGCAGCAATCATGTGTATATATATTTGCTCAGTTATTACATATAAATATTAATAATCAATACAGTCCTTCTAATGAAAGAAATAATTATTGTTAAACCTATAATTACACATAATAGAATTTAATACTTTGAAATACATTTTAAGCTGGATTTTGCCAGTGATCGATGATACAGTAAAACATTTTCATACTTTTTTTTTTAGTTCTAGAAGATTATTTATATGTTCTTCTTGCTTAAAGGACGTCTCAGCTAGCTAAACACTGATAATACATGCTATGTTTTGAGAAAATTCATCAACTATATAACACAATAAGGGGTTTTCCCAATTATTAAAAAATTATGAAATAGCGCAATTATATCTTATATGATTAATTGTTTTAAGAAGAATTATATAATAAGCTTTATATTTAAATAAGTATATTAGAAGCCCTGTATGTCTCAATAAGCATCTATTTGCTGAAGACTTTTTACTTGGTCAATAACATGACTGATTTTATGTTTGTGAAAGGACAGACAGATTCCAAACTATTTAGCAGAAGGACTTTATTAATTTTTCAGCATTGCGTTGTGTTAAGATGTTAGCAAGAAGTTTTTTTTAGAAGCTATTTTTTATGCCATTTCTTTAAGACGATTACTACAAGTTTTACACAGCTACTATATACACAGCTATTGATTCAGATGAGACTAATTTTGATCTTATTGTACATAACACAACTGTTATATAGAGATGGCTCGAACCTCCGATTTTTGGTTCACGAACCTCCGCAAAAAGTTCGGTTCGCGCGAACTTTTACGAACCGCAATAGACTTCAATGGGGAAGCGAACTTAGAAAAAGATGTTTCAAGGGGTCTAACATCTGAGTTTTTGCATGGCGGAGTGGGATACATGCCAAAAGTCCCGGGGAAAAATCTGGATTTGACGCACAGCAGCGTTTTAAGGGCAGAAATCACATTGCATGCTAAATTGGTGGACTATTTAGCATACAAAGTGCTTTAAAACATCTTGCATGTGTACACATCAATCAGGTAGTGTAATTAGTGTACTGCTTCACACTGACGGACCAAACTCACTGTGTAACGCACCGCAAACAGCTGTTTGTGTAGTGACGGCCATGCTGGACTACTGCGCACCATGGCGAGATTGCTCTTCCTCACTTAGTGATGTCAGGTAATGTCTGATTGCCTTATCAACTTTCGATGGTTCTTTCTCTACCATTGTTAAAACTTACATCTATTTTTTTAAATACTTGTTCTGCTGGCTGTTCAGTACCTTTAACAAGAATGTGTTTTGGAGGGCAAGTCTGCCATTCATTCAACTGTGTGACTGATAAACTTTCAATATTACTTTCTCAGTACCATGGTGACCAGGGGTAATGGCCGGGAAATCAGGGTTCGATTCTGGTCAGGAGTGGGAGCCTGAGAAACGGCTACCACCACACATCCAAGGAAGGCAGCAGGCACGCTTGGGCAAAAGAACAGGAACGGCTACCACTACACATCCAAGGGAGGCAGCAGGCATGGCATACAAGTCCCGACTCATGGAGGTAGTGACGAAAAATAACAATACAGGAGGATTTTCGAGGCCCTGCTGTATATGAGACAAATCAACTTTAAATCCTTTAACGAGAATCTGTTATGGAGGGCAAGTCTGCCATCCATTCAAGTGAAAGGTGTGCACTGACTGCCAGGTATAATACAATGTGCAGTCACAGATGCAGTGAAAGTTATGCAGTGACTGCAAACAGCTGTTTGTGTAGTGACGGCCGTGCTGGACTGGTGCGCACCATGACGAGAGTGCAGGTGATGGCGGCTTTCCAGCCCATATGGTCGCCGGGCCGAGGTAGCTCAACGACAGAACAGTTACTGTCCAGCTGATCGAATTTGGTCTGTCCACAATGAAGCAACAACCTTATTATCTTGGGTGTGCCCCCCCCCCCGAGACACTCATATAGCCGGCGGTCATTGCTTCATTGTGATACGCAAGCCCCTTCACCGCGGGAAGGTAACGATCATGCATGGGAATTGACGTATGTACATGCCTTTTGTTTTGTTGTTGCATCTGCAGTGCAGCCAGAAAAATTAGGCAGGCATGTACACGCACCAGAAAAATTATTATAGCGGCCGCTGCTAGCAGTGGCCTTAAAAATTCAGAAATCCGCCTGGAGTCGTGGACCCTGTTGGTGGTGGCAGAAAAGGCAGTCAAGCAGCCTGCAGGCAGAGATGCTGTGTGGGGACCGACTTAGTCATGGGGCAGGCAGTCACACAGCGTGCAGGCAGAGATGCTGTGTGTGGGGGCTGACTTAGTCTTCGGGCGGGCAGTAGTCCTCCGGGATCCATGCCTCATTCATTTTGATAAAGGTGAGGTACTGAACACTTTTGTGACCTAGGCGACTTCTCTTCTCAGTGATAATGCCTCCAGCTGCACTGAAGGTCCTTTCTGACAGGACGCTTGAGGCAGGGCAAGACAGAAGTTGGATGGCAAATTGTGACAGCTCTGGCCACAGGTCAAGCCTGTGCACCCAGTAGTCCAGGGGTTCATCGCTGCTCACAGTGTCTACATCCACACTTAAGGCCAGGTAGTCGGCTACCTGCCGGTCGAGGCTTTGGTGGAGGGTGGATCCGGAAGGGCTGAGGCGAGACCTTGGACTAGAGAATGTCCGCATGTCTGACATCACCATGAGATCGCTAGAGCGTCCTGTCCTTGCCTGCGTGGACATGGGAAGAGGAGGATTACTGGCAGTGGCACCTTTATTCCGTTGTTTTGTGGCATCACCCTTAAACGCACTGCAAAATATAGTTGCCAGCTTGTTCTACAAGTGCTGCATCCTTTCTGCCTTCTGGTGATTTGGAAACATATCCGCCACTTTGTGCTTATACCGAGGGTCTAATAGCGTGGCCACCCAGTACAGCTCATTCCCCTTGAGTTTTTTTATACGAGGGTCCCTCAACAGGATGGACAGCATGAAAGACGCCATCTGCACATATTTGGATGCAGACGTACTATCCATCTCCTCTTGCTCTTCCTCAGGGATGTCAGCTAAGTTCTCCTCCTCCCCAGCCACGAACAATACCACGGGAAAGTTGAGCAGCACAAGCCCCCTACAACGCCTGCTGCGGTTGTTCTTCCGCCGCCTCCTCCTCCTCCAAAAAAAAACACCTTCCTCATCTGACTCCTCTTCCTCCTCCTCCCCCCTCTGTGCTGCCGCAGGTGTTGAGGAATCATCTGCTTCTGCTGAGAATTGATCCCACAACTCTTTCTCCTGTTCCTGTTCACACTCCTCCACAGCTTGATCCACCACACTACGCACGGCACGCTCCAGGAAGAAAGCATATGGGATCAAGTCGCTGATGGCGCCTTCAGTGCGACTCACCAGGTTTGTCACCTCCTCAAACGGCCGCATGAGCCTGCAGGCATTTCGCATGAGTGTCCAGTACTTCGGCCAGAACATACCCATCTTCCCAGAGCATATCCTTTGACTGTAATTGTAGAGATACTGTTTGACGGCTTTCTCCTGTTGTAGCAGGCAGTTGAACATCAGGAGCATTGAATTCCAGTGAGTTGGGCTATCGCAAATCAAGCGTCTCACCGGCAATTTGTTTCTCCGCTGAATATCGGCAAAGCATGCCATGGCCGTGTAAGATTGCCTGAAATGCCCACACCCCTTCCTGGACTGCTTTAGGACGTCCTGTAAGCCTGGGTACTTAAATACAAATATCTGAATTATGAGATTCAGCACATGTGCCATGCAGGGTACATGTGTCAACTTTCCGAAATTCAAAGCCGAAATGAGATTGCTGCCATTGTCACACACCACGTTGCCTTTCTCCAGTTGGTGCGGGGTCAGCCACTGATCCACCTGTTTGTTCAGAGCAGCCTGGAGAGCTGCTCCAGTGTGACTCTCCGCTTTGATGCAAGACATGTCGAAGATGGCGTGACACCGTCGTACCTGGCATGCAGCATAGGCCCTGGGGAGCTGGGGCTGTGTAGCTGGAGAGGAGATTGCAGCACCAGTAGAGTTGAACTGCCACTCAGCCAAGGAGGACGACAGTGGAGAGGATGTAGCAGGAGGAGAGGAGGTGGCAACAGGCCTGCCTGCAAGCCGTGGAGGTGTCAGAACTAGGTCTGCTGCACAGTCACGTACTCCCTGCTTGCCAGCGGTAACCAGGTTGACCCAATGGGCTGTGTAAGTTATGTACCTGCCCTGACCGTGCTTGGCAGACCCTTGACCCAACGCTGTGTGCCAGAGATGACACCACTTGCCTTTCAACTTCATGGTACAGTTTGGGTATCACCTTTTTTGAGAAAACATTGCGGCCTGGTATCTTCCACTGCGGTGTCTCAATGGCCACAAATTTTTGGAAGGCCTCAGAGTCCACCCGCTGGTATAGTAACAGCTGGCGAGCTAACAGTTCCGCCAAGCCAGCTGTCAGACGCCGGGCAAGGGGGTGACTGGCAGACATTGGCTTCTTCCGCTCAAAGATTTCCCTCACGGACACCTGGCTGCTGCTGTGTGAGCAGTTCCTGGAGCAGTTCCTGCTCCAGGAACTGCTCAAGATGAGAGGCGGAGTGGAGGAGGGTGGCTGTGATTGTGAAGGTGTAAGGGAGAAAGAGGCTGAAGATGATGTACCTGAAGAAGGAAGAGGAGAAGAAGAGTGGCTTTGCTTTTGTGTGCTGATTTTCCTCAGGTGGTCTTCCCATTGCACTTTGTGCCTTTTCTCCATGTGCCTTTGTAAGGCAGTTGTCCCTACGCGGCTGTTGGCCTTTCCACGGCTCAATTTTTGGCGACAGAGAGAACAGATGGCATTGCTCTGATCTAAGGCAGACACACAAAAAAAATTCCAAACCGCTGAGCCCACCTAGGGTGATGGCACTATGGTGGCATCAGCAGCTGACGTTGTAGGGCATGTTGGCTGGTTGTCCATAGGTGGCGATGCATGGCGCCCGACACTGCCACCAGCTGTTTCTGACGACAAGCTCCCCCTGCTTCTTTCAGGAACTCGTCTCCTCCTACTCCTCTCTGACTCCCCATCTGAACTGTCCCCTTGGTCATCTTGTCTATTAGGATCCCACATGGCATCCGTATCATCCTCCCCAGTTTTGTTTGCCTCAGATACCTCATAAACTGCACCAACAGCAGGTACTTCATCATCCTCCTCCTCACACATTACGTCCATAGTGTCGCCGCCTAACTCAGACATATGAGGTGGTGTAACTTGCTTAGCGCCTTCATCTTGTTGTAACAATAATGGCTGTGAATCAGTTAATTCCCCACCAAATAACTCCTGCGAAGTGTCAAATGCAGCGGATGTGGTGCTAGTAGCAGCGCTGGTGGCTGCGGAAGATGAGGTGTTCTGTGTTAAATAGTCAACCACGTCCTGACAATCTTGGGAGTTGATGGGACGTGCCTTCTCCTGAGCACTATACTTTGGGCCAGGGCCGCACGAAATCACGTAAGCACGACAAGTGCAGTGACTGGTGGTATTGAACACTGCGTGCGCTCACGTAGGTGGGTAGGTGCACTGAACAGGTGGGTATGCAGTGATTGGTACTACAAATGTGCAGCTGTCACACACACAGGTACCGTGAAAAGGTGCAGCGACTGGTGGTATATAAAACTGCGTGCGCTCACGTAGGTAGGTAGGTGCACTGAACAGGTGGGTATGCAGTGATTGGTATTACAAATGTGCAGCTGTCACACACACAGGTACCGTGAACAGGTGCAGCGACTGGTGGTATATAAAACTGCGTGCGCTCACGTAGGTAGGTAGGTGCACTGAACAGGTGGGTATGCAGCGATTGGTATTACAAATGTGCAGCTGTCACACACACAGGTACCGTGAACAGGTGCAGCGACTGGTGGTATATAAAACTGCGTGCGCTCACGTAGGTAGGTAGGTGCACTGAACAGGTGGATATGCAGTGATTGGTATTACAAATGCGCAGCTGTCACACACACACAGGTACTGTGAACAGGTGCAGCTATTGGTGGCATATAAAACTACGTGCACTCACGTAGGTAGGTTGGTGCACTGAACAGGTGGGTATGCAGTGATTGGTATTACAAATGTGCAGCTGTCACACACACAGGTACTGTGAACAGGTGCAACGACTGGTGGTATATAAAACTGCGTGCACTCACGTAGGTAGGTAGGTAGGTGCACTGAACAGGTGGGTATGCAGCGATTGGTATTACAAATATGCAGCTGTCACACACACAGATACCGTAAACAGGTGCTGCGACTGGTGGTATATAAAACTGGGTGCACTCACGTAGGTTGGTAGGTGCACTGAACAGGTATGCAGTGATTGGTATTACAAATGTGCAACTGTCACACACACAGGTACCGTGAACAGGTGCAGCGACTGGTGGTATATAAAACTGCGTGCGCTCACGTAGGTAGGTAGGTGCACTGAACAGGTGGATATGCAGTGATTGGTATTACAAATGTGCAGCTGTCACACACAAAGGTAGTCACTGAATGTGCTGGGCCTGGCAGTGGCACAGTAGGAATTATTAAGGGGCCAAGGTCCAGCAGCTGCGACTGACTGACAGGGCTGTATATGCAACACAAGTGTCTGTGGGACACACACACAAAAAAAAAAAAGATCCCAAGAACAACATTAGCTCTCAAAAGAGCTGTTGAGGATGAGGAGTGCTTTTTAGCAATAAGTATCAGCAAGAAGGAGCAACCTAACAAGCCTAACTAAGCTTTCCCTATGTCAGCAGCCGGGTTCTCTCCCTTCTCTAATTACTGCAGCCACACAAGTGAGTGAAAAGGCTGACGCTGCCTGCGTTTTATAAGAGGAGTTTTTATAAGTTCTCATTGCTGAAGTTGTTAGACTTAATTTTATCACCTGAGCTAGACAAAAGATATCTAAAACTCACCATACAAATATCGCTTTTGATCACCGAAATGGGCCCCGCTAGCGGAGCAGTGCTTTTCAGCGCTGCTAGATTTGGGTGCAGACGGCGCTACCATAGACTATAATGGGAATCACATCTACAGCGGCGCTCAGTGAGTAACGTTGGCGCTGTCAGAAGACGGAGCCAAAGTTGCTTAAAAAACACAATAATTCGGCCTCCAGCAATCGCTGGAAGCTGAATTATATCATTCCCTCACTATCCATGGCGGCCTGGAGGGGGAATAGTAATTAACACGGCCCGGACTTGTGCAGAAGCAGGATCAGCCATATAGCGGCTGTATCCTGCGCCCCAAGTCTACCGGCGCCGATTTCAAATGTATGCCCCGCTAGCCAGCTATTGTGCCCCCTTTGTGCCACCCCTAAAATTTGTACCTGGAGTCGCCACTGGGACCCATTATTGCGACCTGGGATAATCGCTCCTGTGGGTTCACCTTCTTCCACTTTCATCAGCCTAGCATTTTTTGGAGTCGCCGGACAATTCCAAAGCACGGCTTAAAGCACTTCTGTGGCTCCCAGGCCTGAGTGACAGGACTACATAATCTGTAGAAGATGCCTGGGCTATATAAATACATCCTAATTTTCCTTTCCGTAGTTATGCCTTTGAATAGGAAAACATCCACTAATTACAAGTGCGTATTTGTTGTGCAATATTTCAGCTGCTCCTTTCATATTGTGTAACTTAATTCAATTACATGCGCATCCTGTGCAGATTTCAATATTGTTCTCTTTGACTGCCTAAAGCTGTGATTTGCAGGCCGTGTACTGCTGATTAATAGACTGTGTCATTCTGTTAACAGTTGCCTCATGCCTGCTTCTCTCATGCAATCATCACATAGCTGAGTGCCCCTGTTATCTGAGAGGAACAAGGAAGGCATACACTGAGTGCTCACGCTGCCAACTTAATAAATTATTGATGACCCCAGTGACAAAGGACTACAGGAGGCTGACATTTGCCGTTCCCATTGTCACCGCTCTGTGATTTCTCAGATAATTCTGCAATATATGGTGACCTTTTCTCTGACAGGCCACAACGGCGCAACAGGCCTCTTTGATTTTAGAAGCAAATACAAGGTGTGGAGAGAATAGGAGCGGTGATGTCATCTGCGCGTGATGAAGTGACAGCTTCACAGGCCTTTGTTTTACTGGCTGTAGGGACAGAAATGCCAATAAACTTACATATTCCTATGCTATGGGCATGTGGTGATTGGTCTCGTAAAAGGAAGCACAAAGTCAGCTTCCAGCAGCTCTGAAGACAGAACATCAGCATGGAGGATAGTGTGTCAATGTGACAATGCCTATGCTCTGCTGGACTGGAGGTATACAACAAACTTATCATGCAAAGTGTGTCAGTTCTCAGTCTATTTAAAGCCCTCATTCTGCCTCCCAGTTTTCATTGATATGAAGGTAAGTTTGCACCAAATCTTGTCTGGAGTGAAAATGAAAAATTTACATACTTCTGTATTGGAAAACCTCTGGATAGTCCACATACTTCCTGGACTTTCCTATAGTTCACCGTTCCAGCTGAGCGTCTCTCTAAACCAGGTGTGTCAGACTTAAATACAAAGTGACAAACACTGGTCCACATGACAGCCCAGGGGCCCCAGGTCTCTCTCACTCACTGGGGCCCCCAAACCACCATGCGACACCCAGAGGGAAGTGCGGGCAAGCCCTGGACCTCTCACCTCCAGGGAACTCACCCCACCACCTCTAAACTGAATGCCAACTGCAACATACACAATTGCTAACTTCCAGCCAGAGCAATATCCTGCCTCTATCTGGCCAGCAGACGCCAGTCAGCCAATCAGGTGCACTGTCATACACCCTTTGCCTGCTGTACCATACCTAGCAGGAATTACATAGATTAGCATTCAGGTGGGAGGCTTCGGTTGGACGCAATCGTGAATTGCGTCGTTTACAGGGACGCCCCGTGTAGGCACATCTCCCACACGGTCCCCTCCCTAACCACTCACCTATCAACCGCATCCCAGAAGCTGCAAAAAATACATTTAAAATCACAAACAGTGGTCCACATGACAGCCCAGGGGCCCCAGGTCTCTCTCACTCACTGGGGCCCCCAAACCACCATGCGACACCTAGAGGGAAGTGCGGGCAAGCCCTGGACCTCTCACCTCCAGGGAACTCAAAATAAAACTTAAATACAAAGTGGGCTGAAATTGAACACAGGGACTAAGTCGCAGCCCAACCTCAATGTCTAGTGGTCACCTCCCTCCCTTATAAAGTTCCCTGGTATCAAATGCCCTAACCACTCTCCTATACAGTTCCCTGGTGTCTAGTGGCCCTCATTCCTCCCCTATACAGTTCCCAGGTGTCTAGTGGCCCTACTACCTCCCCTATACCGTTCCCCATTGTCTAATGCCTCCACCCTGCCCTATACAGTTTCCTAGTGCCTATTGGCCCTCATCCCCCTATACAGTTGCCTGGTGTTTAGTGGCCCCTTCACCCTCCCCTATAGAGTTACCTGGTGTCTAGTGCCTCCACCCTGCCCTACCCTATACAGTTTCCTAGTGTCTATTGGCCCTCATCCCTCCTATACAGTTGCCTGGTGTTAGGTGGTCCCTCCACCCTCCCCTATACCGTTCCCTGGTGTCTAGTGGTCCTCATCTGCCTTTCCTGTGATAGAGGCCGTACAGTGTTGTAATGTCTGCCACTTGTCCAGCATCTACCATGTGTCCATAAATGCATAGCAACCAAACAGGCAGGGTTTTAATCAGGGGAGGAACAGGAAACACCCCTTCATGCCCAACACTGAAGAAATGAGAAGTGGAAATTCAGTGCTTGTTTGACAAGAGTTTGGAAGAGTCCATGAAAAACTGGATACAATATTATTATTGTCAGCTCTAACCAACCTTATTATTGTCAGCTTTTAACCAACCTTAAGCAAACCTGTGACATTGTTAGGAGAGAAATTACAATACTTACCTCAGTAGAAGGAAGCGTCTGGATCATCCAGAGGCGTCCCCACCCCCCTCCACTTCGCTGTTCCAGCGTGCTCCCGAAGTTTGCGGTCGCACTCCCATACAAGAGGCATGGCTACACTGCGCAGGATGGCTTGCAGTTGCGCTCAAGTATGGAGCTGCTGTTCAGACTCGGCAGAAAAAGCCAAACCCAATCGTCTCCGTTTGTTAAGTTCCATAATGTAGGAGCGGCATAACAGAAGGCTCTGGGACCAAAAGTTTTCAGGTGGACTCTGGGTATGACTAGATTATTAGAACCTGTGGATCTGAGACTGCAGGGATTGCTACGCAGCTGCAACATTTCTTTCATGTATCCGGGGCCCAGATTATGTAGTGACTTAAATGTCAGTAGGCCGATCTTGAATAGGATCCTCCATTTTATAAGTAGCCAGTGAATGAAATGTAGGACTGGTGTTATGTGGCAGTGACAGGGTTGGTCAACAGTCTGGCAGCAGTACTCTGAGTCAGCTGTAGGCGGTACAAGTACTTTTTTGGAAGGCCGGTGTAGAGAGCAATTACAGTAATCCATCGGGATGTAATGAAGGCATGAACTAAGGTTGGCAGATCTTCTGGGGGGATGAGGTGCTTGATTCTTGTGATGTTCTTCAGGTAAACATAGGATGATTTCACCACAGCACAGATCCATGTGCGTCACTTTTGACATTCCTATATGAACTGTTTCTTCTAGCAGCAAGAGGCATCTTCTCTGTGAGAAGAACTCCAGGAGCACAAGCAACTAAACACCCGTGTACATTAGCCCATATGGATACCTCTGGTACTTGTTCCATTATCTGTGTCTCTCTTGCATGCTTCCATTCCCACATGAGAACCTAGTGTCTCAGGGGGAAATTTATCAACAGTGTCTGAGAAAAAATATTGGTAGGTTTTTAGGAATCAATGCACAACTGTCTCAGACATCCTAAGATATCACTAGATAATGCAGATTACTTCTTAAACTGTAGTAAAATAGGAGGAGTTAATTAGGGCTGGTTCAGACGGACGCTTGCGGAGCGTTTACCGCCAGCGTTCGGGGCTTGGCGTTAAACGCTCCCATTCAAGTGAATGGGAGCGTTTGTACCAAGCTTTCACGCGCGTCTACACGAACGCGGCGTTCGGGTCCCAATTTTCCCTGGCGTTCAAGGAGCCCCTGGAAGCTACATGTAGCTTCCAGGGGTGGTTAACCGCGACGGGTAATGTCCCCCTAGGGGAAGAAAAAACATGACCGCATCCAAACGCAACGCGAACGCTGCTGAAAGCCCGAACGCATTGCCGCCGCGATGCCAACGAACGCGACGCCTTCAAACGTCCGTCTGAACCAGCCCTTAGGAAGGTCTCTCAGACAGTGCAGTATGTGAGGGTATTTGCTGTTGCTGACGAGTAACCAATACATCTGCTGTATTGATACCAGCAGGCTCTGAGGAGGCATTCAGCAGGGGGGAGGAGCTCCTCACAAATCATGTCTAGCCTGCACTATGCACAATCTGTAGAACAGCTATTAAGCACTTCTTGTCTGCAGCAGTGTAGGGATGGATTTGAACTTTTCTTAACTGTAGTGAAGCTCTAGAAATCCACCCTAAACCAGTGGCGTACCTAGGGCATTTGGCACCCGGTGCTGGGTATTAAAATACACCCCCCCCTAAAAATGGGCGTGGCCACAACCTGCGGCGTGCTTCGCAGCAAAACAATGGGCGTGGTCATGACCATATGAGGGCGGTGCTAACTGTATTTTAAAGTATTAGCTAGTATAGTTGCCCCCAGTATAGCTGCCCCCAGTGGAGCTAGTATAGTTGCCCCCAGTATAGCTAGTTTAGTTGCCCCCAGTATAGCTAGTATGTTTGCCCCCAGTGTAGCTAGTATATTTGCCCCCAGTGTAGCTAGTATAGCTGCCCCCAGTATAGCTAGTATAGCTGCCCCCAGTATAGCTAGTATAGCTGCCCCCAGTATAGCTAGTATAGCTGCCCCCAGTATAGCTAGTATAGCTGCCCCCAGTATAGCTAGTATAGCTGCCCCCAGTATAGCTAGTATAGCTGCCCCCAGTATAGCTAGTATAGTTGCCCCCAGTATAGCTGCCCCCAGTATAGCTAGTATAGCTGCCCCAAGTATAGCTAGTTTAATTGCCCCCAGTATAGCTAGTATAGCTGCCCCAAGTATAGCTAGTTTAGTTGCCCCCAGTATAGCTAGTTTAGCTGCCCCCAGTATAGCTAGTATAGCTGCCCCCAGTATAGCTAGTATAGCTGCCCCCAGTATAGCTGCCCCCAGTATAGCTAGTTTAGTTGCCCCCAGTATCAGAACCGGGACAAGGTCCTCCAGCACCCAAGGCTGAGACACCAAAGTGCGCCCCTCCATCCCTGCCACCCCGGCCATCACACACTGATTGCTATTAGACTAAGAGGCGCAACAGGGCCCACAATCTCCCCAACACCTTAATATCTAGTTATATGGCTTGCAGTCACTGCCACGTATCCCCTTTTCGTATTTCTTTCTGCTTCAAACACAATTAGGAATTAGAGCTGAATGAATTCTGCGCCCCCTCCTACACTGCGCCCTGAGACTGGAGCCTCTCCAGCCTATGCCTCAGCCCGGCCCTGCCCAGTATAGCTAGTATAGCTGCCCCCAGTATAGCTGCCCCCAGTATAGCTAGTATAGCTGCCCCCAGTATAGCTAGTTTAGTTGCCCCCAGTATAGCTATTTTAGTTGCCCCCAGTATAGCTAGTATAGCTGCCCCCAGTATAGCTAGTATAGCTGCCCCCAGTATAGCTAGTATAGCTGCCCCCAGTATAGCTAGTATAGTTTCCCCCAGTATAGCTAGTATAGTTGCCCCCAGTATAGCTAGTATAGTTGCCCCCAGTATAGCTAGTTTAGCTGCCCCCAGTATAGCTAGTATAGCTGCCCCAAGTATAGCTGCCCCCCAGTATAGCTAGTATAGCTGCCCCCCAGTATAGCTAGTATAGCTGCCCCCAGTATAGCTAGTATAGCTGCCCCCAGTATAGCTAGTATAGCTGCCCCCAGTATAGCTAGTATAGCTGCCCCCAGTATAGCTAGTATAGCTGCCCCCAGTATAGCTGCCCCCAGTATAGCTGCCCCCAGTATAGCTGCCCCCCAGTATAGCTAGTATAGCTGCCCCCAGTATAGCTGCCACCAGTATAGCTAGTATAGCTGCCCCCAGTATAGCTGCCCCCAGTATAGCTAGTATAGCTGCCCCCAGTATAGCTAGTTTAGTTGCCCCCAGTATAGCTAGTTTAGTTGCCCCCAGTATAGCTAGTTTAGTTGCCCCCAGTATAGCTAGTTTAGTTGCCCCCAGTATAGCTGCCCCCAGTATAGCTAGTATAGCTGCCCCCAGTATAGCTGCCCCCCAGTATAGCTAGTATAGCTGCCCCCAGTATAGCTAGTATAGCTGCCCCCAGTATAGCTGCCCCCAGTATAGCTGCCCCCAGTATAGCTAGTTTAGTTGCCCCCAGTATAGCCAGTACAGTTGCCCCCAGAATAGCTAGTATAATTGCCCCCAGTGTAGCTAGTATAGTTGCCCCCAGTATAGCTAGTTTAGTTGCCCCCAGTGTGAGGAAAGCCTGGAAGGAGGGGTGGCGGGGAGGGGGGCAGGACCCCCCACCTCCCTCACCTGGGTCCCCCTCCTTCTGGCGCTTCCCCCTCCTAATTAGCAGCAGCGGGCAGGAGCGGCGAAGAAGACTCACTCACCTGTTCCTGGCGAAAGCGGGGGCGCATAGCGTCATCCTCACGCGACGCTGGTCTCCGACTTCTCTGTCACTCACTGTGCTTCCGCCAATCAGGAAGCACAGTGAGCGGTGGAGAAGGCGGAGACCAGCGTCACGTGACGATGACGCTATCTGCCATCGCCTGGAACGCAGGAAGGAGGTGAGTAAGTCCTCTTGCCCGCTGCTGCCCGTGCCCGCTGCTACTAATTAGGAGGAGGAAGCGCCAGAAGGAGGGGACCCTGGTGAGGGAGGTGGGGGGTCCGGCCCCCCTCCCCGCCGCTTTCACCGCTACCCCTCCTTTCCGTGCTGCTTCCCCTCCTGTCCTGCGCAGGCCTCTGTGGGAGGCCTTGATGACACCCCCTGGGGCGCCCGAAACCCGGTGCGGGGCGCCCCCTGCCGCCCTATGGTAGGGACGCCACTGCCCTAAACTACCGCTATTACTTAGGATTTATGAAGGTTCTTATTCTCATGCAGAACTGTTCTCCCTGCTGGTGGTTAGAACAGTTTAAGAAGAAAAAACTGTTGGTAATGCATTGATAAATCTGGCCCTCAGAGCTGCTGCAACTGATGGAACACTCATAAAATGTTCCAGGTAATACATATGCTGTCAGGTTCAGATGGAGGAAAACTAAAGATGGCTGTATGAAAGTGTTGAGATTCATTCCTTCCAATTCCTTCCAAAGCAGTCCTCTGCACTGGCAGTGAAACTGTAGACCCAGTTATTGATCAGCTGGAAATCATCTCTAATGCTAAGAAAGTCTGATGTTGCACCCTCCGGTACTTTCTCTGAGTGCTCTTCTGCCTATTTCTTCTGCCTCACCGACAGCGGACCTGAACTTAGATCTTCTTCTTCGCTCTAAAAGATAAGCAACAGCATAATAACCTTTAAACAAAAGCATTTATCTGTTACTGCTGATGATAAATCTGCAATAAATCTGCAGTGTATCTACTTCCTGCATTCATGGAAGCAAACATAGGATTAACATCACGTGTTTACAAAGTAGCTGCTCTGCTGAGGAAGCCAGCTAACACAGCTGAGAGGTCAAATTACAGTTGTCATTAGTCACAGATGAGGGAGAATTAGACAGGCTAAACTCTCTAAATACATACAGGGTGCATTTCTCTCTGTTTTCCTTCTTTCCTGTGCTAGAGTTCAGTTCCACTTTAAGAGAGGAGTTCTGCTCCCGGCAGTGAGCTCAGGTGGAGACGTGGCAGCATCTGTGTGGGGGGCTGACAAGTTAGAGAGAGCTGCACTCTATAGCTGATTTCTGAAGGCACTCTCTTGTGTTGTATTTACACAAAAGAACAGAGTAGGGAGACCAGTATTTCCTAAACCATTCATTCTGGGACATTTTTCACTATCAGCATTTGCGTCCAATTCCAATCACTTACGGATTTCAAAACACTAGCTTTGGGAAAACTGATAGAAACCACGGTGAACATTTCCATTAGTGTGATCTGTTTGTGACGTGATTTCGCCGTCATGCTGCATTTATGCTCCTATACTTTGTATAGGAGTGCAGGTAAAATTGCATATCAGTTGCACCGCAGTGCAATTTTTCCACAAATCGGCAATTCAAAATGTTTCCCGCTCATTTTTATTTCCTTCCAGCGCAAATTACAAACGCACTGCAATCCCAGCGTACGCCCGACAGAATGTGGCAGAAACGCAGTAATGAAAAATACAAAGAAACGTGACTGCGATCAGGTTTCTTCAGCTAAATACCACCTGACAGAGGAAGATGGATCCAGCGATGTTACCCTGACGACGAGCGTTCTACGATCCATCTTCCGGACGGCGAATACGTACAATGTTACAAAACGGCACACGACGGGCACAAATGGAAAGTCATGTGCTCACGTTACTTTGTACAGAGTCGTCGGGGATCGTAAAGATCTGATCCGCAGTGACAGGCATTGTCACTGCGCATCGCTAAACGCCATGCAAATGATTGAACACCTGTAGCCATGTTGTGAGATCGCAGAAACAAATGCTCATCGCTCAAAAAATCATCAGGAAAATTGCGTAGTGAGTCTTAAAGAGAAACCGTAACCCAGGATTGAACTTCATCCCATTCAGTAGTTGATAACCCCTTTCCCAGGAGAAATATTTACCTTTTCTTGAATAGATCATCATGGGGGGCGGGGCGGGGGGTCTCTATGGCTGATATTGTGGTGAAACCCCTTCCGCGGTGTGATGACAGGGCCATGGTGCTGACAGTTTCCTATCTGTGAGCCTTGCTGCATCGTGGGAAATAACAGCTGTTTCCAACTGCCAAAACTGCATCATCTCTTTCCACAGACATCACCTGCCAGCAGTAAAAATGTCATCATGTGATAGATGTCACAATGTAAATCAGGGAGAGGAAAGATTTTACAATGGGCAAACACTGACTAAATCATTTATACATAATTATGGTAAAAATGAAGCACTTTTTTATTATGTTATTTTCACTGGAGTTCCTTTATAAGTGTAAAAGGGGCCAAAGAATCAAGAATCACTGCAGTAAAGACACATGTCCCCAAGCCAAAGTGCAATCAAAGTGTAAATCTGTGTCACTAAAAAAAAAAGCAATGACCGATACAAAGCCATAAATAACAGTAATAGTGCAAACCTATTCATTAAGGAAACCTAAACTGAGAAGGATATGGATTTTTCCTTTTAAAATAATACCAGTTGCCTGACTCTCCTGCTGATCCTTTCTCTCTAATACTTTTAGCCACAGCCCCTCAACAAGCATGCAGATCAGGCGCTCTGACTGAAGTCAGACTGGATTAGCTGCATGCTTGTTTCAGGTCTGTGATTCAGCTACTACTGCAGCAAAATAAATCAGCAGGATCGCCAGGCAACTGGTATTATTTAAAAGGAAACATCCAGATCCCTCTCAGTTAAGGTTCCCTTTAATATAATACATTGACATAATATAGTTTACTAGTAAAAAGGCATACCAACGCATCCTGCTCACCTGTTCCCCACCACTGTCCAAAGTGTATGCACACAGGGAGATGTTGCTTGCTTGGCAGTTGGAAAAAGCTGTTATTTCCCACAATGCAATGAGGTTCTCAGACAGCAAACTGTCAGGTCACACACACACACGGACACACACACACACGGGGACACACACACACGGGGACACACACACACACACGGACACAAACACACACACACACGGACACACACACACACGGACAGGACACAGAGACACTTGCAAATTATTATAGAGGACTAGTGACCTTAGCCTGTTTAAAAACGGGCAAGGTCTGTCAACACTCCGCCGCGCGAGAACTCCTGCCCGTCCCGCGCACCCACGAGCACACCCGCCGCGACCGCGAGCACACCCGCCGCGGGCGGGCGCATACCTGCCGCAGCAGCCTGCCCAGCAGCAACATTCCAAGCTCTGCACACTGCGTCCCTGTTACCTTAGCAATAACAGGGACACGCGCAGAGCTCTAACAAATCTGCACATGCGCACTGCCACTTTGGGACACACACACGGACAAAACCACTGGGACGCAGAGACACAGGGGTTTTATTATATAGGATAGGGCTATAGCAACTTATTGTGCAGTATGTGCAGACAAACCATTTATAATGTAGGCTCCTTTAAAGAGAACCTAAACTGAAAATAAAAAGTCAAAATACCCATACATGTCATACGTACCTCCTGTGTAGTCTACTCCTCAATCTCTTTCTCCTCTCCTGCGTCCTGTTTGTCCACTGTGATCAATGGAATTCTCTGTCCTCCATTTTGAAAATGGCCATTACCCCATAACAGCTTCCTGATCAGCACACTGTTAAACTGTAATATCACCCACTTAAACCATAGGGAAACATGGATATTACCTTGCACATTCAGTTGTAACTGACAGCTGCTGATATATAACTGACAGCAACTGGTATAATTCAGTTCTGACAAAATATTGTCAGAACTAGAAGGGATCACTGTAAGTAGAGAATGGTGAGCCTCTGAGAGAAGCTGACAGCGAGGTTAGTATGTAATATTCATTTGCAGCTACATCATGTGTTTATTTTAAATAATTTTCCTTGCTTCAGGTTCCCTTTAAGAGTAGCACTCCAGTTATGTAGACAGAAATGGTAGCAATAAAGTAGTGCCCTCAAGGAGGAGTGAGATCCACGGCTGTCCAATTAAGCAAATTTAAAGTATATTGGAATGATCCTGTCAGACTTCATAGGCAGTAGATCGATATGTTTTTCACCTCCTTATGGTTGAGTGATCAAGACATATACTGTATCCTCTACATTGAGATGGCCACACATAATGGCCCCATTATGTGCATACAATCAGGGCTGGATTTTCCATAACGCACTGTAGGCACGTGTCTACAGACACTTTATGTGGGAGAGGCAGCCCCCCTCCTCAGATCACTGACCTCAGGAGCTTACACCCTAATCATTGTCTCATGTCACTATGGATGATATGAGGCAGTGATTAGAGTGTAAGATTCTAAGGACAGTTAGTGACATAAGACAGGAATTAGAGTTCTGAATATTTTTACTTGGAGGTGTGGCCTGTGTTCAGGGCGGAGCTTAGGGTGCTAGAACACCTGTGCCTACAGGCGTCTGAGTTTTAAATCCGGCCCTGCATACCATGCACAAGCACCACAACTTACCCGCTGTATGAATGCTGGCCACTGTGCCTGAATCCAGACACCAGAATCTTACAAGCTGGAAAAGCCTGAAGCAGGTGGGGCCACAAAGTGGCTGAGCTGGGTCGCTATAGCAGCGATGCTGTAATCCGCAGGGTAAGCAATCACCCCACCTAAATTACTTCTCCTGCCTAGTTGCTATGACTCAGAGGAGGAACATTATTTAACGCCACCGGGAATTTGGCTCACCCTGCACCCAACTCACCAGTGGGGTGCATCTATACCGAGTTGTCAGTGTCTGGATTCAAGCACAGCACAACTGGCCCATCAGGTAGTGTTGCCTGTGCGATGTCTGATGTGTCTGTGTCTTTCACACTAAAGCAAAGTACCCACGTCGCGATTTTCCCGATGACCGACAATTTTTTGAGAGCTGAACGGTTGTTTCCGTGATATTGTGATGTAGGTACAGGCGCACGACCACGCGAATGTCGCTTAGCGGCGCGCCACAATAACGACGGTGGATCAGATCTCTAAGATATTCGGCGACCCCCTCGCAAAGTACAAGGATCGCTTGAAGTCTCGTTCGCTCCCAGCGTTTAGCTTTGCTTGACGTCGCGTACACCTGACGGCAGGAAGAGGCGTGGCTGATGACCGTCAGCAAGGGGACATCGCAGGACCCGTCGGGCGGTGAGAATGCAGCTTTAGAGACAATATTGAAATCAGCTCAGCAGTGTGACAGACCCCTAAAGCCCCATAGTGGTGCATGGCACAACTAAGCCTTTCAGATGCAAACTCACATCACTACACCGGAAACCGGCCCTGAGGCTACCATTTCACTTGTGCAATTTTTCTGTGAATTTTCACAATAAAAAGCGGTGATTGTGATTGGGCTAGTTTCCATGTAATGTGAATTTCCGCATGCGACTTTATGCGTGATAAAAACAGGAACGTGGACATACCTCCCTCGTGCATTCCATGCAACTGCAGTTCTCTGCAAGTGTCTGACGCTACTTCCTGTTTATCAGGAAGAAGTGTGAAGTGCTTACAGAGACCGGCGCATGGCCAATGCTCTCCCCTCATGCCCTGCCACCCCCTCCTGCCCCACAAACCCCCCTTCCCCCACGGCTTCAGAAGCTGCACCCTCTATTGTTACAATACTGTAACCAATGGAGAGATTGGCAGTGAGGGGCAGCATCAGAGGCGCGGGAGGAGAGGTGGATGAGATGGGCAGCAGAGTTTATTAGGAACTAAAGAGGTGCCAGTCTGATTTTCGGTAAACCGCAGAGTACGGTGTTAAAGTAGTCAAGACGGGATATGATTAGAGCATGTACAAGCATTATGGTTGCCTTCTGTGAAACAAAGAGATGAATTCTGGAAATATTTTTGAGGTGGAAGTAGGAGGTAGCTAATGCGTTAATATGTGGTGTAAATGACAGCTCAGAGTCCAGAATTAACCTCAGACAGCGAGCTTTAGGAGTTGAGGTTAGTGTATATAACACAAAATTGCATAGAGCAGGGAGCGCTGTGTTTTGGCTCCTCCCTGCACCCAAATGTGCACGCGCCCCTTTACTATGTATGCTGATCTGTATGCTACTCAGGCATGGGCACATTTATACCAGTGGAATTGTGGTACAGTACCACACAATGGAACGATAACTAATACACCCATGGAATATTAATTGTACAGCTTTGCCTTCAAGCTCCCTTGTCACTGCAGTGAAAGATGAAAGGCATTTGTTAATTGAATTCAATCAAATAACTACTACCTATGCTTGGTAACATCAAACACTCTGCAGTGCATGCCCTAGATATTGCATTCCATTTCTATTTTGTCCACATTGGTAACCGGTGTGCAATGTGTGGAATGAGCGAATATGCAGCTATATAAACACAATAATTAGTGAAGAGCAAAATAATGATTCATTTTCCTTGTCTCCAGGCACCCCTCAGCAATGAACTGGTTTCCAGGCTAATGATGCCCATAGCAAATCCATCCAATCAGGCAGAAATAGACTAATGCTGGGAATACACGATGCAACTTCTTGTCCGATCGACGGGAATCACAGAGGCGGGACAAGCTCCTCCAGCACCTAAGGCTGAGACACCAAAGTGCGCTCCTCCATCCCTCCCACCCCATCCGTCACACACTGCTTGCTGGTAGACTAAGAGGTGCCCCAGGGCCTCCAACACCTTAATCTCTAGTTAATTGGCTTGCAGTCACTGCCATGTATCCCCTTTTCTTATTTCTCTCTACTTCAAACACAATAGGGGTGTCATGTCCACTGGTGACACCTTACGGCGGAGTGCCGAGACCCGGATGGGAGCACGGATTTCCAGGTCTTGGCGGGCCGCTGACGTCACTTGAGTGCATGGCGCTTGGCTCCCATTGTATAAGCGGCGGACGTGATCTCAGTACGCGCTCCGCCGCTGTAAACAGTGACCACGTGTGGACACTGCATACTGCGTGTCAGCTGACTGCTGGCACGCTGCTATGGGGATTGGGCATTTTGCTTTCTTTTACTTCTGATTGGTTGGTCCTTGTATAAAGCTAGAGTGAGCGCCCTCTGTCATTGTCTGTGATAGCCTATGCTGGGCTTGTTGCTGGGATTACGCTCACAGCTGATTGATCTTGTTGCCGACTTTGCCTGTATCCTGACCAAGCTTATTTCTAGATTGACTTCCTGTTGCCAACCACCGCTTGTTCCTGACCACGCTTTCGGATTGGATTACCTGTTGCTGACGCTCCTTGTTAAAGGTTTCCCATGAACTCTGCCTGGACTGACTCTGGCTTGAACTGACCACATTACCTGTTAAGTGTTTGAACTGCCTACAACCTATCCTCTCCTACAATCACCTGGCTATCATCTGGACTGCCTCAACCTCCAGGCCTCAGGTGATTATATACTTGAGAATACTGTGCCTTGTATTACTCATACTGCTTTGTTTGGTGAATACTATCAGTCAGTCTGTATGCTACATCTACCTGCAGGGTGTATTGTAGTATTGTGTTAGGTAGGAGTTTGCGCAGGTGTTACGGGCTGGGTTATAGGTCAGTCATATGGGCATACAGTCTGACCTATAGTCATTGACCTGACAAGCCTGACAAGGGGAATGATAGCTGAGTGAGTTGTGCACCCCCTCCTACACTGCACCCTGAGCCTGGAGCCTCTTCCGCCTCTGCCTCGAGCTGGCCCTGGGTAATCGGGAGATTATTTCTGACACGTCTGATCTGTTTCTGATTGAGAAAGGGATCGATTTTGCAACGTTATAATCAGAAAATCGATCCCTTTAACAATCAAGGGTAGTTTGGACACACGGCACAACTTCCTGTCTGATCACCTGTCAATCGGACAGGAAATTGCATCATGTGTTCCCAGCATGAGGGAAAATTGGCCTAGGTAAAGTAGTAACTTCAGTTCCCCCTGATTCCCACCAGTCCTTTTCAGCCAAATCAGGGGATGAAGGGATTCAGAGGAGTTCACAGCTAAGCTTTATTCGTATACCCATAAAATCCAAAGCACATAACCAAAGAATATATAAAAGCAAATAAATGAGTTTTAAAATTGTAACTTTCGCTCACGGTCCTGAATTACAGGGAGCCTCAACAGTAGAACATGCTCTATCAGTGATATTAGGGGCTGCTGGTCTTCAACCCCAACTGGATTGGTACGTTTTGAAACACATTTATTTAGGCACCATTGAGCATATCTTTTGGTTCTGCCCAATGGTTCAGACCTTTTGGAAGTCAGTCCAGTCTTTAATTTATAAAGTAATAAGAACACATATACCATTGGATCCTTGAGTTTATTTAATGGGGAAGCTGTTCCCAGGTTTGAGATCTCATACGCAGCGTATGCTCAATCATATCCTTACCGCGGCTCGAATAAACATAGCAGCATTCTGGAGGAGTAGTCTAAGCCCTAGGATTGAGGATGTGATTGATAAAGTTAGATTGGTAAGATCTATGGAACATTTAACTTCACTGATCCATGAGACGGAGAATCAATTCAAGAAAGTGTGGGATCAAATATTATATATATATATTTTTTATAAAAAAAGTGTGGGATTATTGGGATTTTGAATTTTGAGGGGGAGGGGAGAGCTGAAACATAAAATGGGTGGGTTTTGATTGATGGGCTAAACCTTATTTATTTGCTTTTATACCTTCTTTGGTTATGTGTTTTGGATTGTATTGGTATAAGAATAATGCAGTCTACACTTAGATATATACATTTGTATTATTGGATGGAATCTTGGTGAAATGTATGGTCATATTGGAGTCCATGGAAGTGGCTTGACTGGAGTTTGAACACTACTAGTGGGTGGAGTTGCAGGAGGCTTAACCTTTGGAGTGACATCTATACCCACTTCCCACAAACCTGCATTGTCAGTGGCTTGTAAGCCTCTTTTTTTCATGGTGTTGGGAGCACTTCTCTTGGTTGGACACTGGGGTGATTTGGAAGAACATTTGCACTGAAATATTGTGGTAAATAAATGCAGGATCAACTAGGTAATATTTATACAGTATATAAAATGTAAAAAATAACATGAGAGGGATGGAAAGTCTCACTTACCAAGAACGGATAGATAAACTGGGCTTATTAAAGGCGCGTACACATGTTGGACTTTTTCAAACTACAGGTCGTCAGACCCGCCGAGCGGATCAGTCAAAATCAGTCATATCAGTCTGTGGACAGTACATGTACTCACATGGAACTGTCGTCAGAACGACCGCCCCGTGGGCGGGTCTGACGACCCGTAGTTTGAAAAAGTCTGGCGTGTATACACCTTTAGTCTGAAGAAAAGATGGCTTATGCTACGTACACACATGCGACAACGATCGTTCGTTGAGGACGACGAACGAACTTTTAATTGATGAAAGAACGACCTAAGTAAAGTTAGTTTTAAAAGGTGTGTAACGATCTGATCGTTAGAACGAACGTTACATCACGTAAAGCAACTATTGCGCCTGCGCATAAAAATGAGAAGTTTCACAGAGAAATAGTGAAATGCGCATGTCAAGCCTAGTACGAACGACCGTTTCAGACGATGTACTACTTTTGCAAACGATCGTCGTTGGTTAAAATCCGCCGAGACAGAACTTTTTTTTGTAGCGATTTGGCTCGTTCGTCGTTTGCCTTAATAGTCGGTGGTTCGTTTTTTGTAACGATCGTCGTTGGTAAAGATCGGGGAACGATCGTTACAAACGACTATAGTCGCATGTGTGTACGCACCTCTAGTGGAGATCTAATTAACATGTATAAATACATGTTAATTAGAGGTTTTTGAAGCAGATTTCTGAGCGATTCTAGGCATGTTTAGAGAGGTTTTCTACACATGCCTAGAATTTTTTGGAGTGTTATTGTGTAGCGGATTACAAATATTGTAAAAGTAAAAGCTGTTACTGAACAGCTTCTGTAACAAAAAACGCCTGGAAAACCGCTCTGATCTAGCGTTTTTCAGAGCGGTTTTCCACTTTCCTATACTTCAACAATGAGGCAGAAACGCCTCAGAAATCTAAAAAATGCTGCAGCCCCCGAGTTTGCGTTGTGTGGAAAAAAAACAAACCGCTCTGGTGTGCACCATCCCATTCACTTTCATTAGCCAAGCGGTTTCCTCCCGCAAGCGTTTTAAAAACCGGGGGAGGATTGGCGGTAGTAGAATATTGCTAAGATTAGCAATATTCTACTGCTGGACTCCGATAGTAAAATATTGGTAATCTTTCCTGATATCTTCTATGGCGAAACCTTACTCTCACACAGAACTCTCCACTACTGATGCCTAATCCTAACACCCCCCCCCCCCCCCCCCAAGGCGCCTAACCCAAAGACCCCCAACCCAGAGGTGCTTTTATAATAGGTGCCCTTTTTTCCGTAAGGGCTCCTGCGCCCTTTTTTCCTGATTCTACTACAGACCCAAACTTTATTCTGTGTGTGTCAGACTGGCCTGCCTATAAGCAGCTCTCCTGCTAAGAGGAAAGTTAGTCAACGAGATAAAACATTACTTTTATTTGTTTTGGAGAACTCTTTGTTTTAAAACATCCAGATATTTTTTTCCATTTATTTGAGCACGATTCTTCTTTAATTGAGGTGCAGCATCATAACGATTGGTGGGGATCAGCCTGGGAAATGGCGTAGGTGACAGCAAAAACCCATTGGCGTGCTGGAATAAGTAAATAAGCTCATCCAGATGAGATGAGATTTGCTCTGTAAATGTCAGCAGCTGTATGCAAATCTATTTACCCTCCAACAAAGCATTTCTAATGAAAGCTCGGAGCTGTAATGTACTCAGGCAGGTCGTGGCTGCAATGAATTATTTACCAGCCATTTCTCCCTTTCTCAAAGGCGCTAAACTGTTCTGTTTAATTGAAGTCTTTGCATTAGGTTATATTTACAGTCTTGTCTTAGCCTCTAGCCTCCGTTATTATTTTTACCATTGTAATTAACTGAAGGATTATGGGTAGAATTTGCATTTGCACCTGGACGCTCCACACAGCACGTACAATCGTATTTATTTTCCTTTCAGAATAATAGCCTGAGCTGGATGTGTGGAGGTGTGGGTGAGCTTCATTACTCAGGATTCTGCTGCTGTCATTTACAGAAATCAGAAATGCCAATTCACAAACAATATTTTCAAAAATAAAGCAGAACTCCGTCCGTAGATTTCCTGTTTTATTTGGCTAGAACTAGAGATGTGGTAATGTGATAAGGGCTGCAGCATTTCTTTCTTTGTACTAATGGTGGCCATACCTCTAGCGATGATGGGCAGATTCGACCAAGAGACAAATCTCTCTTTGATCCAATCTGATTCAAGAGAGCTCTCTCAGCTGCCCATATACCACAGGCCGATTCCTGATTGATTTCAGCATGAAATCCTGCGGGAATCACCCTAGTGATGCCACCCTGCCAACCCAGCACTGTTGCCCGGAGTGAGAAATGTCCCCCGACCACTCCCCGGTGGCCTGCACATGAATACATGATTTGCCGGGGTCTGCCGCTGTCTATCTGCACACTTTTCCTCCCGTACACGTGGTTGCCGGTGTAAGGTTGGCGCGCGTGTGACTGCAGCATGGGTTCCGTCATGTTGGTCGCTCGTCCCGATATCTCGCGCCATTACCGCTGCACACCTGATCGAGCAAATTGGCCTGACATCCTGCAGCTTGTCCGATCAATACTTGTGACCAATTTTGGCCCAAGGTTTTCAGGCAGAGGTTTTACACACCATCCAGGCCTGGTACTTTTCTGGGGTTAAAGCCCCATACACACATTCAACAGCGGTCTTTTATGCAGCACAATTGTTGAACAACTTTTGTTGTGAAACAAATTGAAACAGCTATAAAAAGTATTTTGCTATTGTTCAAAAAGCTGATAAGACTGATAAGAAGTCAATCCAACAGCTACTTAAATAATGAGGTCAGCCGGCATTGCTAATGAAGGGCTGTGCTCATATCTGACTCTGTTATGTTCCCCAGAGCTGCTCCATGCTCTGTACACACACTGCTGCTCCATGCTCTGTACACACGCTGCTGCTCCATGCTCTGTACACACGCTGCTGCTCCATGCTCTGTACACACGCTGCTGCTCCATGCTCTGTACACACACTGCTGCTCCAAGCTCTGCACACACGCTGCTGCTCCATGCTCTGCACACATACTGCTGCTCCATGCTCTGTACACACACTGCGGCTCCATGCTCTGTACACACGCTGCTGCTCCATGCTCTGTACACACGCTGCTGCTCCATGCTCTGTACACACGCTGCTGCTCCATCCAAAGTCAACTGTAGCAGGGAAAGAAAGGTGGCGATGCTGTGAGCTGGAGGATACCTGCAGATATTCTGCTGTCTCAACTTGTGTTTGTCCCCAGCCACTGCACCGACCCTGGTCTAAGGAGGATTCTGGGCAGCTGCAGTCCCTCCCCCCCCTGCGTTTGCCTATGAAGTGGTGTACACGTGAGAAGTGGAATGAATATCATACATGATTCCAAACATTAAAAAAACAAACAAAAAAAACTGCAAAGTGGGGTGTGCGTAATTATTCAATCCCCTGAGTCAATACTTTGTAGAACCACCTTTTGCTCCAATTACAGCTGCCAGTCTTTTAGGGTATGACTCTACCAGCTTTGCACATCTAGAGACTGAAATCCTTGCCCATTCTTTTTGCAAAACAGCTTCAGTTCAGTCAGATTAGATGGACAGAGTTTGTGAACAGCAGTTTTCAGATCTTGCCACAGATTCTCGATTGGATTTAGATCTGGACTTTGACTGGGCCATTCTAACACATGGATATGTTTTGTTTTAAACCATTCAGTTGTTGCCCTGGCTTTATGTTTAGGGTTGTTGTCCTGCTGGAAGGTGAACCTCCGCCCCAGTCTCAAGTCTTTTGCAGACTCCAAGAGGTTTTCTTCCAAGATTACCCAGTATTTGGCTCCATCCATCTTCCCATCAACTCTGAACAGCTTCCCTGTCCCTGCTGAAGAGAAGCACCCCCAAAGCATGATGCTGTTACCACCATATTTGACAGTGGGGATGGTGTGTTCAGAGTGATGTGCAGTGTTAGTTTTCCGCCACACATAGCATTTTGGCCAAAAAGTTCCATTTTGGTCTCATCTGACCAGATCACCTTCTAGTCACTGGGGATCAAGTGCCTAGCACATTTTTGAATTTTCTCCTACCTCCTACCATCTGGGCGTTCATTCACTGTCTTCTACTGCAATTCTACTCCTCTCCTCGCCTGCTGTCTGTTGAATGGACTCAAGGACGGAGCCTTGTGGTACACCATTATCAGCACAGGCCAAAAAATATCTCACCCTGCTCCTGCACAAACTCCAGGCCCATGCTGATTACTATTCCCCTTATTCCTACTCCAATCTAGAAACTTGGGGGGACACCTAATTTAGGCACCGTCTTTTTTATTAATTTGTGCGGCGCCCAAATCGGGCATGCAGTGCTGGCGGTGAAACGATCGGCCCAGTGCTGCACCAAAATCAGCTGCCTTGCCGTCCTTGGACCTCTTCTTCATTTACACTGATGGCACTTTTGATTTACAGTATCACTGATGACATCCAAATATATTTCTCAGCTTTTGGCCACAATTATATTGAGTCCCTGACAATCTATCTGCTGTCTCTCATTTGTGTCATATCGCTTTCTCAAACATCATATGAGCAAAACGGATATTGTGATATTTCCACCTTCTCCCTCTGCTGTCTACTTATTTTTACCATCAATGTACAGTAGAAAACACCCAAATGACCTCAGTTGCTAAAGCTTGCTGCCTGGCAATAACTCTGGACTCTGAGCTCTCATTTAAACCACATATAATCACATTAACTACATCCTGCTACTTCCATCTCAAAAATATCTCCAGAATTCATCCTATTCTTTCAAAGAGGTTACTTAAATGCTTGTTCATGCTCTAATCATGTCTCGTCTTGACTACTGTAGCATCCTACATGTACCAGTATTGGTGATGTCTCAAAGCACATATCAACTATGTATGTGTCCTTGTGTTTCTGGATGTCCTGATAGTACAGAGTGTTGCAAGTCTCATGCAAGGGTGTAGCAATAGCCACAGCAGCCATAGCAACTGCTATGGGGCCCTGGAGCGGGCGGGCGGGGGGGGGGGGGGGGTGACGCCCAATGGTAATTGATGTATCCACTATTACCTTTCTTGTTTTCATTTACCCTTTGACCAGGGTCCCCAACCGTCCCGGATTCGTCGGGACGGTCACGGGTTGAGGGAGGGGTCCCGCTGTCCCGGGATACCCCCCTTGTGTCCCGACAGGCAGAGGTGAGGCGTGAGGAGAGAAAGAAAAGATCGAGGCACCAGCCGCAAAACAGTGTACTAATGCGTCGGTGAGCAGAGCGGACATCACTCCTTCCTCCCTCCCTCTCCATCATGCCCCCCTCGTGAGTCCCCATCACAGGGTCCCCAACCGTCCTGGATTCGTCGGGACGGTCACGGGTTGGGGAGGGGTCCCGCTGTCCCGGGATACCCCCCCTTGTGTCCCGGCAGGCAGAGGTGAGGCGTGAGGAGAGAAAGAAAAGATCGAGGCACCAGCCGCAAAACAGTGTACCAATGCGGCGGTGAGCAGAGCGGACATCACTCCTTCCTCCCTCCCTCCCTCTCCATCATGCCCCCCTCGTGAGTCCCCATCATGAAATGCAGAGATCGTGCGCAGCGGCCAGCGGGTGTTTAGTTTACATACCGTTCGGTGACCGGCTTCCTACTTCCTGTTTCCGCGAAACAGGAAGTACTAGGAAGCCGGCCGCTGGATTAGTACACTGTTTTGCGGCTGGTGCCTCGATCTTTTCTTTCCTCTTCTGCCCAATACCCCTGGCTACATATACTGGGGACATATACCCCCTGGCTACATATACTGGGGACATATACCCCCTGGCTACATATACTGGGGACATATACCCCCTGGCTACATATATTGGGGACATATACCCCCTGGCTACATATACTGGGGACATATACCCCCTGGCTACATATACTGGGGACATATACCCCTGGCTACATATACTGGGGACATATACCCCCTGGCTACATATACTGGGGACATATACCCCCTGGCTACATATACTGGGGACATATACCCCCTGGCTACATATACTGGGCACATATACCCCCTGGCTACATATACTGGGCACATATACCCCCTGGCTACATATACTGGGGACATATACCCCCTGGCTACATATACTGGGCACATATACCCCCTGGCTACATATACTGGGCACATATACCCCCTGGCTACATATACTGGGCACATATACCCCCTGGCTACATATACTGGGCACATATACCCCCTGGCTACATATACTGGGGACACATACCCCCGACTACATATACTGGGGACATATCCCACTGGCTACATATACTGGGGACATATACACCTGGCTACATATACTGGGGACAAATGCCTCTGGCTACATATACTGGGACATATACCCCTGCATACATATACTGGGGACATATACCTCAGGATACCTATACTGGGGACATATACACCTGACTACATATACCATAGCTCCCAACTGTCCCTTTTTTGGAGGGACAGTCTCTCTTTCACCCTCATTTGTCCATCTTTCTATGTAAATACATATATTTCTATACTAAAAATGTGTTTGATTGACTCTAAACTTTATTCCCATCCTTTAAATTGATAGAATACTAATTTTAAAATGTTAATATGATGGAAAATGAGCCAGGATAGAAAGGACCAGTGTGGTTTGAATGATAAAAAAACATATTTTTCTTATGAAATCTTTATGGTATGCGTGACTAGAGGCGTGATGAGGGCGTGGCCAGGGGTGTGGCAGGGGTGTGGCTTAAGTGTCCCTTTTTCTCATCTCAAAAAGTTGGGAGGTATGCCTTTGACTTTGTCTCAGTGCCCATGGACTATATGCAGGGTAGATTGCATGAGAATGTAAATTGCCCAATTAACTCATATCCATAGGGTAGGGGCAGGTGGTATTGCTCAAGAGTAGCTACATCTGATGGCCCCATTAAAGTTTTGTATAGGGTCCCATACTATCTAGCTATGCCGCTGGTCTCATGTACCTATGCTCCCCACTGCTTGTTTTGTCCTATGTACAGCGCTACGGAAGATGTTGGTGCTATGTAAATAATAAATAATAATAAAAATAGAATAAATAATATAAAAATAATAATAATAATAATATATGTATATACCTTTCTCCTTTAACCTCCTTAGCGGTAACCCCGAGTCAGGCTCAGGACGGAAAGCCCCAGCACAGAGTCCTGAATTGGATCCATCAGAGCTGTGGAATGTGCAGAGCTGTCCCAGATCTATCTAGCAGTGTGTTTTTTAGGGTCTAAAAGCTTGAGGGAAAATTGCACCGCTTTTGGACAATAAGTTTGGAAATAATCATACCGCCAGTGAGGTTAAAGGGACTCTGAGCACCTCTCATGGGCATGCCTTTAAGACAGACAACTCGCAACAAAGTCGTGCTATGACCCCTCCCCTTTTGCAATGGCCATTTGTGTCACTTCCTCTTCCTGCTTCATTCAGTGATGCACTTATAACATAGCCAAGATGGCAACTACGATTTTTAAATTGAAATAGAATGGAAACTATTGATTCAGGCATCAAATGAGAGGAGAGCACAAGCTACGGAAAGGTATGCATCTTTCAGTACTTTGCAGTACTGGTCAGAGCCTAAGGGCCCGTTTCCACTGTTGCGACGCGATTTCGCCGGCATCCCGACGCTTGTAAAAACGCATGCGGATGCGTTTCCGAATGCCTTTTTACCCGCGATTTCGCGTGCGATTTCTTAACCATGACTCTGCCAGGGCAAAATAACATTGAAAAAGGTGCGAAATCGCACGCGAATCGCGGGTAAAAACGCATGTAAAAAACGCATGCGTTTTTCCTATTAAATACATTAGCGGCGATTTGCATGGATTCCCTATAAGAAAAAAGGTCCTGGAACACAGCAGGTATTGAAGTAATGAAAACCACAAAGTGGGAGCATGGGGCTGAGAGGATTAGGAACTAGAAAAATGTATTGAGTCAGGCCCTGCTTCAATTTCAATAAACAACTTTATTCAAAAAGGTGAACAACACTGTATTGACACCAAGTGCCTCTTTAAAACTATAACTATAACTAACCCTAACCCTATAGTCTAACAGGAGTGTGATGGGATCCCAGGTTGATTGGTGTGTTAAGTTTGCTGTACGTGTGAGCCCAGCCGGCTGCGTGTTTAACATCTGCAGTGAGTGGTTTTATGGTTTTAAAGAGGCACTTGGTGTCAATACAGTGTTGTTCACCTTTTTGAATAAAGTTGTTTATTGAAATTGAAGCAGGGCCTGACTCAATACATTTTTCGCATGGATTCCCGACGCAGGCGAATTCTGTGGGTCCCGTCGTGCAGATTTGGCCCGCCGCCAAATCGCTCCCGCACGCCGCACATATGGAAACAGCCCGGCCACTTCAATGTACCAAGCGAATCCGCATGTCGGCGCCGCATGCGGATTCGCTATGGTGGAAACGAGCCCTTAAAGGCATGCCCATGAGAGGTGCTCGGAGTACCTTTAAACCATCACTCATACACTAGCCCAATGTCCTCTAGGTGCAGGTCATGTGTCCCCTATCAGGGCAAAAAAAACACCCCAAAAGCCATTTAGACTGTATTATTTTCACAAATATGCAGTGTTGACACACACGTCATTGTAGGCTGAAAACGAGCGGAATTATTTGCCAGCCTATGCTGTATGCATTTTAACTTTCTGTTTAGATGATTGCCTGGCCCAACTTTCCTCTTTTTGCTTCCTTAAGTATTTTGTTTTCTCTGCTGTAGTTACTTTTGGAAAAATACCTTTCAAAGTGCTTTCCTACTGTTCAAACTTACCTGAGCCACAAAGAAAGAGATCAGTAAACAGAGCGATTATATAGACTGGTTGCTTTCCTTTTATTCAAACGAGGAGGGCCGGTGCTGATTTCATGCCACATTTGTACCTGTGGGACATTTTCAGCGGAGATCACTTTGAAATTGCTGCTTGTACTGTCACATCCCACAAAGCTGTTTGATCTACTTGCTGCATGGAGAGAATGTGTGAAATAGTTTTCTGCAGTCAAATATAAAACACATTATTTCTGTATGGTAAAAAGAACAAACAGAAAAAAAAATACAAAAAAGAATAATATATGTATGCTTTAAATAATTCCCGCTGTGCCCCAGCTGGAAATTACTGATGTTGGGCAAGGGCTTCATGTTTTTTAATGCATATGGGCATGTCTCTGTTCACATCTTAAAACTGAAATCCTGGCAGACAGTTAGTACCAAGATGGAATACAAACTGAACCGTTTTACCTGCTAAAAATAAATCTGCCATTGTTTCCAGACAGTGAGTCAGATAGCTGAGCCACACTGCATATATACTGTAACTTATCATACACAATTCAGTGCCCTGACCACTCTTCCCTAAGCGGCTGAGCCACACATCATGGACAAAGCTCCTCCCCTATCTGACTGTGATGTTGTCTGCACATCAGGACTGGCCTAATCATTGCTGTCTGTAATCCATTATCTTGTTACTGTACCCCAAGGAGAAGTAAAAAAAAAAGTACAACTGAAAAGAAGTAATCAAAGCAACCAGTGGATTTAACCAGTTCAGGACTACAGTCTTACACCCCCCTAGTGACCAGGCTATTTTTTTACAGTTCAGTGCTCTACAGCTTTAAAAGCTTGCTGCAGAGCCATACAACTGCGCACACAAGTAAATCCCCCCCTTTTCTGGGCACTGATCGCTCCTACAATGTTTATTTACTGGTATTTTGTTTTATTTATTTTGTTTGTATATTTTTTTTTAATAAATTTCCCTATTTTTTTATTTATTTTTTTTCCTCCCCGACAGCCAATCACAGCGATCAGCTCTCATAGGCATCAGTCTATGAGAGCCGATCACTCTCTGAGCCTCTCCAGGGGACAGCCGAGTGCCACAGCTGTTCCCAGTATAGCGCTGCGTAGATTGCAGCGCTGTACAATGTAGTCTAATAGCCGCTGTTAGACTGATGGTGGAGCGGAGCTCCGTTATTCAAATGGGGTTGCGCGCGCAT
Organism: Hyperolius riggenbachi; assembly: GCF_040937935.1. NCBI lineage: Eukaryota > Metazoa > Chordata > Amphibia > Anura > Hyperoliidae > Hyperolius > Hyperolius riggenbachi. The sequence goes on from NC_090649.1 coordinate 106,480,501, forward strand.
GAGCGCGCGTGATCCCCTGCAAAACCCCATCCCAGAACTTGACGCCTTTCGACGTTAGGCGGTCCTGAAGCTACCACCTTCCCAACGCCTATCGACGTTAGGTGGTTGGGAAGGAGTTAAACGGAATGTCTGAGGAGTATTTTAAAAAAAATCTACTTACCCGGGGCTTCCTCCAGCCCGTCATCCGTCCTGTGCCCTCGACGCAGCTCCGCTTCCCGACGGTGGCCCAGGGTCCCCTCCGGTGCAAGATGTTGACCTTGTCCGGTCGGCATCTACTACGCCTGTGCGAGAGCCATTCGCAGTGGCGCCGACGTCATATTGAGTGTACTGTGCAGGCGCAGTAAGTAGATTTCTTTTTTTATACTCCTCGGATATTACCTTTAACTAACCAGTATTCTCTTTTTTTTCGATTACATAATTTAGTTCGATTATTCCGTTAGATCGAATATAAATATTTTTCCATCATGTCTGATCTGATTTTTCTCGAAAAAACGGGATAATCGTTCAAATTTCTTGATTGAAAAAAAAATATTTTCAACTTTCATTCGATTCGATCATTTAGATCGAATAAATGGGATAATCGAACGTATTTATTGTACCATGTATGGCCACTATTAGGCTGTTTGTGGATTCTGCTGTAATTAAAGACTGGGATCCACAGTTCCCCCAAGGTTAATGTACTTTCAATTACCGCATTTTAACATTTAATACAGGGTTCATGGTATGTATATAGAGTGGGGTATAGAACTGCATCAGCTGGGCCTAGTTTTAACATTAAGGCTGGTTTCACAGTGGGACGTTGCAGGCGCACGTTAGAGCAGCCTGTAACGCAGCCCACCGCACAGTAATGAAAAATCAATGGGGCTGTTCACAGTGCCCACGTTGCGTTACATTGTAACGCTGCGTCACAAGACAACTTACTGCATGCAGTACTTTAGACGCGGCTGAGCCTCGTTAGACTGTTTGCACATGCTCAGTAATCTTGTGGAGGAGTGGAGAGCGGCCAGGCACATGGCTAATTAATATGCACTGCACGTTGTGACGTGCAGTGTTTACTTCCTGGAGCGGCCGCTCTGTGCGGCGATTGGCCGGCTGGACCACGTGATGCCGCATGCACACAAGAGTGCGCATCACGGCATCACTGACGCCAGAGTGAGCTGCACAACGCGGCTCACTCTGACGTCCAGATCCAGCACCACCAGGCGTTCCGTTAGGGGGACGTTATGCGACCTTAACGCCCCCTCTAACGCAACGTCCTGGTGTGAAATTAGCCTAAGTCTCAATCAAACAGAAAGCTCACTTATCCGGCACCAGCTGATCCACAACGGTGCCGGTTAACTGAGACTGTACTGCATCAAGTGTTCTGTTAGGGGCTTTATAAATACAATAAATAAATAAAATAAGTGGACTGCCCTGTTAACTTCCTTGCCGGTTAGCGCGAGCTGAGCTCGGGGTAACCCGCCGCGGAGGATTCTTCAGGCCCTAGTGGGCCGATTTGCATAATTTTTTTTTTGATACACGCAGCTAGCATTTTGCTAGCTGTGTGTATTATCTGTTTGCCGCCGATTCGCTGCTACCTGCCGCGCCGCCCCCCCTGCAGACCCCTTGCGCAGCCTGGCCAATCACCGCAGGCTGCGCTATGGGGTGGATCGGGACTTCCTCTGACGTCAATGACGTCGATGAATCAGTCCGATCATCGCCATGGTGACGGAAGCCTATACAGGAAATCGCGTTCAGAACGGGATTTCCTGTTGGGATTTTGCGCCTGCGGGGATCGGAGGGGGTGGGTGGGATAGCGAAGGGAGGGGGAAGAATGTAGCTAGCGCTAGGCTAGCTACATGCTAAAAAAAAAAAATTAGGAAAAAAACCCTCCCGCGGCCGTGCAGAATCAGAACGGCAGGGAGGTTAAGGAAGATACATTTTTTTGCCCTTTATATTGAATGGACTTTACCCCAATTAATACACAACACTGTAGAAGAGCAATCATATATGTATGATGATTAGGGATGTAGGCGAACCCCTATGGGTCGCTATTACTTAGTAGTACGGCTGCGCTAGGCGCGCCTGTTGCCGGCCACTCTCTGCGCATGAGCGTGACGTCACACACATGCGCAGAAAGTGCCTGGCAACAGGCGCGCGATCAAGGACGTGCACCGCTGGCCCAGCGCAGCCGTACTATTCCGTAGTACAGGGTGAGGTGTTCGCCAGCGAACGGTTCCCGAATCGTTCGCCGACATCTCTATTGATGATGATAGACATTCCAGTCTGACAATTACCAATCAAAAAAACTGATCAGAACAATTGATTGGTGGAAAGATGCTGTATTTACGCTTTCAACTGATTGTTGACAGTGAAACATATGTACAGATTTTACGTTGTTTCCCATGTAAATGGCATTCTTATACATCTGTTAAGTGTTGTGTTGTGTTGTGCCCCCCCCCCCCCCCCCCCAAAAAAAAAAAAATCTACAACTGTTTTATATTATTTGCATCTAAACCTCTGTTTAAATATACAATGGCATTCATGTTACTCATTTTGGGGATCATGCTGAGTTTTCTGTTCTTTAGACTCGTCACACTTACATATGGTAGAACCATAATTTGAATATTTTGGTTACACTTAATCCAAAAACATTGGTTGGGCAGTTAGTGGGCCATGTATTGCTATTGTTACATAGAAGTGAAATATGGAGGAGGGTCAGTCCTATGAAAGTCTTTCAGTAGTATATACTGTAGGGATGAATTCACAAAGAATTACATGTGTCATTTGTCTTCTTAAAACAGATGGTATTTTAATGATAATTCAGCTTTAAGGCCTGGTGCACAACAAAAACCGCTAGCAGATCCGCAAAATGCTAGCAGATTTTTAAACGCTTTTTTTTATTTGTATGAGGCGTTTTGCGGATTGCTGCTGCGGATTTCAGTGTAGCATATTTCATATATTGTTACAGTAAAGCTGTTACTGAACAGCTTCTGTAACAAAACCGCCTGACAAACCGCTCTGAAGTGCCGTTTTTCAGAGTGGTTTGCGTTTTTCCTATACTTAACATTGAGGCAGAAACGCCTCCGCAATCCAAAATCTGCAGCAGCCCGGGAGTATGCGTTTCTGCAAAACGCCTCCCGCTCTGGTGTGCACTAGCCCATTGAAATACATTACCCAAGCGGATTCGCAGCCGCAAGCGGATCGAAAAACGCTGCTGAACCGCTCTGGTGTGCACTAGGCCTTAGTGAGCAACTGGGGTTTCCCAGGATGCACCACTCCTATATATGCAAATCATCTCTTTATGCCCCTGAAATCAGGTTCACATCCAGAACTGCTGGTGTATAACAAGCCTATACTAATACATTTTACAGAGCCACATCAACCCCACCTGCAGACAGCCTGTTTCAGACTTTTGGTCCTCATCAGTGCATGGCAGGGATTGATGAAGCTCTATGGGATAGGATTGGACCAGTACAACAGAATTCCCAAGTAGCTCATGGTGACCCAAAACCACTAGGAAAGAGTAGGGGACTAAAAGAGATTCAGGACTTCAGGGGCAAAATGAGATACCGTAATTTGCATATTCAGTAGGGAACCACAGTTGCTCACTTACAGCAGAGTTATCGCATACCTTCTGTTTTATGAAGGCAAATTACACAGAGTGTTGCTTTTTAGTAGAAGGGCTTTTCGTTCTCTTTTAGTCCCCTAGACTTTCCATGTGGTTCTGGGTCCTCATGAGCTGCTTGGGTATTCCGTTATTCTAAAGAAGTATATGTGTTTAGTGGTGGGGTGTGTCTCGAACACCAATTTTTTTTTCTTTGGACAAAAAGGTTACATAGCAGCAGCCTCCGTACAGATGTTTGATGCCTGTCATTGAAAAACAGGCGATCCCTGATGGTTTGTGATGAAGGGCTAAACGGAGGACATGGAAGTGCGTAACTAGCCGCATGAGAGTTGTTTGAATGGAGCTATTGTTTGTTGTATGAGCGACGAACACCAATTATTGTTCAAACTGATGTGCCAGGGTGCATCATCTACATGGACGATGACTGACCGCTGTCTTTTACCATCATTGGTACCCTTTTTCAGTCGATTCTTGGACGACCTCTCGTTCCTTGTTAGTTTCAGGTGACAGCAGTTGAGCATGTGTTGGGAGTTTCAGAGCCCTATCACCAGGGCCGGATTTCTGGCAAGGCCGCATAGGCCATGGCCTAGGGCACCAGAAATTTAGGGGCGGCTCAGTGAGGGGCAGTAAAGCTGTTTTATGCAGCCATCCCTATCTACAAAGACCGCTTTATCCTTTGAACTCTCTGTCCTGTACTTGTGTCATCCCTGCAAGACCTGTAAGCTCTATCCTGCAGGTACACATCAGCCTAACTCATGGTGACACAATGGGTCCATCATTAATGAGATGGCAAACATAACATAAAAGTTCTTAAGGAAAACACAACTAATAATCTATACACGTATTACTAAAATAGTTATTGTCTGTGACATCCAATGATGGAAAGTAAGTAGAATTCTCATTGGGGCACACAGAGATAACAACCATACAGACGGTATAGTTGGCCTTGGGCGGTAAAAAGTACAAATCCGGCCCTGCCTATCACACTGAGGCGGTGCGGTGCACTCCACCACAGCATAATGTTAATCGATGCGGGAGTTCACGCCCCCCACGTTGCGGTACACAGCGCCGGAAGTGCCATATCTAACAAGCCTCGATACCTACGTTACAGGGCGGCTCCTGCAGCGATCTGCGTGGGGCCAGAAGTCGAGTAAGTCTATGGTCACACATTTTTTAAAAACCCGCTGCAGTTATCTGCGTCACGCATGCGTAAAAGCGTACTTGGAAAAACGCTTCCGCGCACGCCATCGATTGCCGAACAGGAAGTGAGCAAAACTTCCTGTTCGGCCAAATGCGAGGCAGAGATTACCGTGTGCCAATGCGGTAATACCTGAAGGCCTGTTTTTGGCGGTGCAGTGCGGATGCTGCACCACCAATCTGCAGTGTGAAGCCAGCCTGAGGCTTTGTACACATGCTGGATGGTTCCCAGTAAAAACAGCCAATGTGGTCCGCTTTGGCTGAGACTCTAGCATGTGTACAGAGACCTCTGATCCCTGTTGATGGCTGAGGGCATTGTTCTCCTACTCCGAGCTATTCACCCCACCCACTAGGTGCTGCTGCATCGGCCCTCCTCCCACCACTCTGTAGGCTATTGATGTCTCTGTACAGAACTTGGCTCTGAACAGTCACCCAAAGGTTCGAGTCCTGATTCCTGTGGGCGAAGTAATTGTATGTGTGTACAAGGCCTTACTCTCCATTTGCCATGTGTCTTGTATCAGAGAAATACTTTATAGTGTTTCCTATGAATTTTTTTATTATTATTTAACCACTTTGCATCCAGACCTTGTTTCCCACTTATGGACCAGAGCAGTTTTGACAGTTTAGCTATGTCCTTATTAAATCAGAAATAACTTTATCCCTACTTATGACACATAAATGAAATATATATTGTTTTTTTCAAGACAAACTAGGCTTTCATTGTAGGCCATTTTTTCTCTTGAACAATTTTGTTTTCTATGAATCGTAATGGTAAAACAAGGAAAAAAATTGAAAAAACACATTATTTCTCAGTTTTACCAATTCCAATTTAAAAATAAAAAGTGCTACTGTAGATAAAAAACACAAATTTTGTTTGGCTATTCTTACTGCTTATCACAAAACTTAGATTATGTTCCAATTTACGGTGAAGATATTTGATTATTATTATTATTATTTATTGGATTTATATAGCTCCAACATATTACGCAGCGCTGTACAATAAATAGGATTACAGACAATGATAACAGGGGTGAAAGCACAATACAGGTAATAGACAATAGATACAACAATACAGGTAATAAGCAATAAGATACACAACACAATGCAGATAGTAGTACAATGCAGATCATACACTGGAGTGGTAGTGGTAAAAATACAAGTTCCAAATTTTAAAGTAATGCTACAGAGTGTATTTTTTTACTATGAACTAAGAAAATAAAAGTATTTTTAATGGTAAAAATCAATCTAATTAGCTCAGGAAACATATACCGTATATACTCGCATATAAGCCGACCCGCATATAAGCCGACCCCCCAACTTTTACCTGAAAAAACAGGGGAAAATGATTGACCCCCATATAAGCCGGGGGTAGGAAATGCTGGCCGCCTTATTCCCCTAGTGTGTCCCAGTATAGCTAGTAAAGTGCCCAGTATGGGTAGGTAGTGCCCCAGTATAGCTAGTATAGTGCCCAGTATAGCTAGTATAGTGCTCAGTATAGCTAGTATAGTGCTCAGTATAGCTAGTATAGTGCCCCAGTTTAGCTAGTATAGTGCCCCAGTTTAGCTAGTATAGTGCTCAGTATAGCTAGTAAAGTGCTCAGTATAGCTAGTATAGTGCTCAGTATAGCTAGTATAGTGCTCAGTATAGCTAGTATAGTGCTCAGTATAGCTAGTATAGTGCTCAGTATAGCTAGTATAGTGCTCAGTATAGCTAGTATAGTGCTCAGGATAGCTAGTATAGTGCCCAGTATAGCTAGTATAGTGCTCAGTATAGCTAGTATAGTGCTCAGTTTAGCTAGTATAGTGCCCCAGTTTAGCTAGTATAGTGCTCAGTATAGCTAGTATAGTGCTCAGTATAGCTAGTATAGTGCTCAGTATAGCTAGTATAGTGCCCAGTATAGCTAGTATAGTGCTCAGTTTAGCTAGTATAGTGCCCCAGTTTAGCTAGTATAGTGCCCCAGTTTAGCTAGTATAGTGCTCAGTATAGCTAGTATAGTGCTCAGTATAGCTAGTATAGTGCCCAGTATAGCTAGTATAGTGCTCAGTTTAGCTAGTATAGTGCCCCAGTTTAGCTAGTATAGTGCCCCAGTTTAGCTAGTGTAGTGCTCAGTATAGCTAGTATAGTGCCCTGCCCCGCACTGCCCCACACGCTCCCTCCCTCCCTCCGCGGCCGCTGCTGCTGCTATTACCTGCTTCAGCGGCCGCTTCCTAATCCGGGTTCCCCTCTTCATCCTGCGGACTCCGTAAGTGTATCACAGCAGCGCGCCCGGCGCTGCTGCTGTGACGATGCAGGGGCCAGGAAAGAGCGGTTACCCTGGTAACGGCGATGCGCCGTTACCAGGGGAACCGCTCTTTCCTGCCCCCTGCATCGTCACAGCAGCAGCGCCGGGCGCGCTGCTGTGATACACTTACGGAGTCCGCAGGATGAAGAGGGGAACCCGGATTAGGAAGCGGCCGCTGAAGCAGGTAATAGCAGCAGCAGCAGCGGCGGCCGCGGAGGGAGGGGGCGAGCAAGCGGGCGGGCGGGGGGCGCAGACCACCACCCACGACTCGCATACAAGCCGACCCCCCAACTTTTGGCCCCCTTTTTGGGGGTCAAAAATTCGGCTTGTATGCGAGTATATACGGTATTCCCGTTCACCAATTAGTGCTGCATCAGATAGTGCCAGAAATGTGCACAGGAGCAAGCCCAATCCTGCACAGCACTGCTTCTGCTACAAGGCGTATATCTACTGCCTCGTGGCTTAGATGAAGTCACAGAGGACGTATATCTACTGACTCGTGGCTTAGATTAAGTCACAGAGGACGTAGATATACTGTAGTGGTGGGTAAAGTGGTTAATAAATGTTGGGGAAAAACCAGTGCCCCCACCACCACCACATCAGGCCTTATTCTCATCTTATCCACCAATACAGGCTGATAGCACCCTGGAATTGTAGAGCCCATCTATGTATTGCGGGAGCAGCTTCCCCCGTTGCTATGCCATCTCATTTGATAAACGCATTCCCTCTCAGCACACATATGCTGACTGTATAATAGTTTGCTCCGCTTGAATGTAAACATAAAAGATTCATATACAACCAAAGGTTGGAGCGCAGTAAAACGACTGGAAATATACAAAAACAGCATTGGTATGAGGAAGGAATTTATTGACTTATTTGTTAACTCTCTCCATTTCCTGGAAAAAATGAAATCTTTCCTTTTCACACATTGGAAAACACAATCGCAGACACATTTGGCAGTTATATATAGCGCAAGTACAACAAAATAATTTCAGCTCAGGAAATCCAGGAAACCTCAGTCCGTTCGATCAGCCTGTGGCAGCCGCTACATACATCCTGACAAATGGACTGTGTAATATATCTGTATTCTGCCTGTCTGGGCTCCATCCTCTAAACCGCACTCAGCAACGCCAAAGGAAATCCCACCAATGATACGACCCCGGCTGACATGTTCTGCTGCAAATGTGAAAATAATGAATTTCCACAAGGCAGCTGAACTTTGCTCCTGTCTCTTACGGGGTTATCATTAAAGTCTAATAACAAACTGTCTTGCCAGGCAACTAAGAGGAGCCATACACACTGTGGTAAATGAAATGTAAAAAATAAATGTTAAATGTACCTTTTTGTCCAAGTACAGATTTTTTTGTTTTTATAGATATACATTACATATGCATTTCAATGTTGTAAAGCAGCAGGGGCAGCCATACTTTCCCAGGAAACGAAACACATATATAAGTAGATAACTACTTGTTATACTTACACATATGTATTGTACTGTCCACGTTTTGATTTCCAAGGGCAAACCCAGGATTTTCAAAGGGGGACTCCTGAAAGGTCTCCCTCAGCCCAGCATAATACGGTATAATAATATGGTAGGGCATCATGCTGGGTACACATAATGCAATTTCCCGTCCAATCAACTGACAACGGGATCTATCAGGAGCAGTTTGGATACAGATAATAATGAGGACAGCTGACATTGGTAATGAAGGGGAAAGTGAAGCATTCACCCAGCAGGGCGCAGGGCTGTGCTCATACCTGACTCTGTTAAGTTTCCCAGAGCTGCTCCATGCTCTGTACACACGCTGCTGCTCCATGCTCTGTACACACGTTGCCGCTCCATGCTCTGTACACACGCTGCCGCTCCATGCTCTGTACACACACTGCTGCTCCATGCTCTGTACACACACTGTTGCTCCATGCTCTGTACACACACTGTTGCTCCATGCTCTGTACACACACTGTTGCTCCATGCTCTGTACACACACTGTTGCTCCATGCTCTGTACACACACTGCTGCTCCATGCTCTGTACACACGCTGCTGCTCCATGCTCTGTACACACGCTGCTGCTCCATGCTCTGTACACACGTTGCTGCTCCATGCTCTGTACACACGCTGCTGCTCCATGCTCTGTACACACGCTGCTGCTACATGCTTTGTACACACGCTGCTGCTCCATGCTCTGCAGTCTGCACACACACCGCTGCACCATGCTCTGTACACATGCTGCTGCTCCATGCTCTGCAGTCTGCACACACACTGCTGCACCATGCTCTGTACACATGCTGCTGCTCCATGGTCTGTAAACATGCTGCTGCTCCATCCAAAGCTAACTGTAGCAGGGAAAGACAGGGGGCAGTGGTGTCGAGTGCAGGATGCCTGCAGATATTCTGGTCTCTCAGCTTGTGCCTGACACTGCACCGGCCCTGGTCTGAGGAGGGATTCTGGGCAGCTGTAATCCCCCCCCCCCCCCACTTCGTTTGCCTATGATTTTTATTCATCTTCTCGGTGAACTCACAGCATGTTACGTAACAACATGTGCTGGGTCACGGAGGAGAGGCAAACATGCGAGCATAAAGATGGTAATGCAGGGAGTAATGAAGAAGCACACCAGCTGAGAGAGGTGAGTCGCTACACTGATGAAAACTGGGGCCACAATGAAGTTGGGGGGAGACCTGGGGGCCCAGCAGCCTGCAGCCCTACAGCCTTTACAATGGTCACCGGGGCCAAAGACTTTACAGGGGCACTGGGTTTTGGTGCGGAAATTTGGCAGCAACAAGGGGGCCCCTTAAAGTGGATCCGAGATAAACTTTTACTCATTTCATAATTGTGCCCTTTACATATTGTAATGAGCGCAGCAGCGGCGGACGGCATCGCCACCGCGGATGCCTCTGGCTCCCTGCCCGTCTCTCCGGCGTCTAGGACGCCGGGGTCGGAACTGAGTGTTTCCTGTAGGGACGCTGTCTCGCGTGGGTGCGCATGTAGACAGGACCTTTGTGCGGGGAGTAGGATCGTCAACTGATGGCAGAGGAGACTCACGATGCCCCGGATTGGCTGGCTGCTGGGGGCGTGCCGGTGAGGTCTCCTCGACTTCTTAAGCCTGCGGGCTTCAGTCTGGCGCTGTCTGTTGTCGTGAACGCTTGTGTGTCAGCGCTCAGACCAAGCCTAGGATTTCTGTGTCATAGCTGTGTTATACTTTAGATCAGTTCCAGGGGGTTGAGACCAAGGACCTCACCCCCAAGCCTAGGATTTCTGTGTCATAGCTGGGTTATACTTTAGACTAGTCCTAGGGGGTTGAGACCAAGGACCTCACCCCCAAGCTCAGGATTGTTGTGTCATTGCTCTGTTATACTTTAGACTAGTCCTAGGGGGTTGAGACCAAGGACCTCACCCCCAAGCTCAGGATTGTTGTGTCATTGCTCTGTTATACTTTAGACTAGTCCTAGGGGGTTGAGACCAAGGACCTCACCCCCAAGCTCAGGATTGTTGTGTCATTGCTCTGTTATACTTTAAGACCTGTTCCAGGGGGTTGAGACCAAGGACCCCACCCCCAAGCTTAGGATATTGCTACTCTGTTATTGCTATTTGCTTACACTAGTTCCCGGGTGTTGACGCTAAGGAGTTCACACCTAGACTAGGTTATTGCTACTGTATTGATCTCCTGTGTATGACTCTTAGCTATTATCTCTGCCCCTGATCCTGTACTTTCGCCTGTCTGCCTACCGGTTATTGAACCTCTGCCTGAATACCGTTTATTCTCTTGCTTCACGATTCTGTGCTGATACTTCCCTCTCTGTTGCCGAACCTTGCCTGCCTGACCATTCTACTCACCGGTGGGCCCTCGCCACTGGTGAGGTGTTACTACGCCAGCTCCGCTGGTGAAGCAGCTTTGCTAGGCTATAGTTTAGCCTTAATTACCTGCTCATTAGGTACCTGTCATTTTAGTATTTCTGTATCTTGTAGGCTGCAGTCAGTCTGACTCACCCGCCCCTCGGGTGTTCATTTGCCTGCAGTATATTCTGAATCACCCATTCCTCGGGAGATTCAGCCTCTTCAGTATTGTTTCTCCAGCCTGCTGGAGGTTGTATGTCTGTGCACATTCGGTGTACTGTTTATACCTCACCAGCCCCTCTGGTGAGGTCTCATTAAGGCATTATAGTTACGGTTACACCAATCACTACACACTCTGCTCTGTCTTGCTATGCTGGCATTATTGGTGATTCTGCGGATCACACATAATCGGGTATAGCGTCTGCATTCTTGCTGATTCCGCAGATCACCAATAATCAGACATCTGAGGTGTGGCACTCAGTCGTCACACATATACAGTAATTTATAGGGCATTCCTCAAGCCAAATACTTTTTTGGGGGGGATTTACTACCTAAATTCGCTATAAACTAAACAAGCCTCGCCCACAGCTCCTCCAATGGCTGGGCATTCTGAGTCCCATGTAGCAAGTGCTCATGGGAGCTCAGTCTGGGGAGGAGAAGGCTTTTCCCGAAGGAGGAGAAAGAGGCATTACCAGCCAGAGATTTTAGAGGCAAGGGGGTGGAGAAGAGAGAGGAGTGGAGTTTTCACAGGCTGAGGGGTGGAGATGCAGAGCAGCTTGCCTGTGTAATGATGACAAGCAAAATATAGCGATTTTCATTGTATCACAGGGAGAAATAATCATATACTGTTGAAGCTGTTTTGCAGCTAGATTTGCTGTGTAAACGATCTAAACTTTAGATAAGATATATAGACAAGTTACTTGTTATAGTTAGTTTTTCATCGCCGATCAGATTTAATGCCACCTTGGGGGGGGGGGGGGGGGGGGCAGGTTGGAAGGAGGGGGGCCTGTGGGGGGGGGCTGGGCGCCCCCAGCTTAATTTTGCCTCGGGCCCCATTATAATGAGAACCAGCCTTGCGGACCGGGTATTTTAAAAATCATTTATTTTACATCAGTTAACGTTAGTTTGTGCACAGATTAACACAAGCTATACCCCTAAAAGCCTACAACAGACCAGGAATAAATGCTGTAGCCATGTTATTCAGTTTGCAAATTATGCTAGGATTGTTAAAATAAATTCTAGCATTGTCTACATATCTTGAAACAACCTCACCAACACTGAAATCGATTGATTCAGTTAAAATACCTTAGGGAAAAAAATGCAAAATTCTATTAATATATAAGTGAATACCACCATGTTGTCTTTAAAGGATATCCGAACTGACATGCGACAAGATGAGATAGACATGTATATGTACAGTGCCTAGCACACAAATAACTATGCTGTGTTCCTTTTTTTCGTTCTCTGCCTTAAATAGTTAAATATCAGGTATGTAAGTGGCTGACTCAGTCCTGACTCAGACAGGAAGTGACTACAGTGTGACCCTCACTGATAAGAAATTCCCCTTTTTACCTCTTTCTTGCTCTCAGAAGCCATTTTCTGCTAGGAAAGTATTTTTATAGTTGTAATTTCTTATCAGTAAGGGTCACACTGTAGTCACTTCCTGTCTCAGTCAGGACTGAGTCAGCCACTTACATACCTGATATTTAACTCTTTAAGGCAGAGAACAAAAAAAGGAACACAGCATAGTTATTTGTGTGCTAGGCACTGTACATATACATGTCTATCTCATCTTGTCACATGTCAGTTCGGGTATCCTTTAAAGCATGCCTGAAGTGATGTGACATGACTAGGTAAACAACTTTTCTCCTGCAAAATAAATATAGAAGCCCAAATGCTTGTATCTGTCTGAAAACACACTGCTGATAACTGGATAGTGCTGAAACGTTCAGTATATCGTTATTTCTTTGTGTACACTTCAGAGTCAGAACTTAAACTGAACTGAAAATAAGAATATGAGTCTCCAGGAAAGTTCTACTTCTCATTAGTTTATTTTCAGTTCCGGTTTGGTCTAAAGGATATCTGCACTTAAAAAGTGCCCTCTCACCATTCTGGATTTCCCTGAGACACCTGGTACCTGCAACCCCCTTATCCACAATTACAGGTACCGAGGAGGGCGTTAGCTGAAAAGTGAAGACTGTTCAAATCAAATGATTACCAGATCATTGGTCAGATTGGAAACCTGCAAATATGTACTAGGACTTAAAGGACAACTGACCTGAGATAGATATGGAGGTTGCCATATTTATTTCCTTTTAAACAATACCAGTTGCCTGGCATCCTGCTGGTCTTTCGTGCATCAGTAGTGTGTGAATCACAAACCTGGAACTAGCATGCAGCAACTGCAGTCAAATCTAAGTCAAAATCAAACCTGATCTGCATGCTTGTTCAGGGCCTATGGCTAAAAGTATTAGAGGCAGAACATCATCAGAACAGCCAGTAGCTCTGCATTGTTTAAAAGGAAATAAATATGGCAGCCTCCATATCACTCTTAGATCAGTTGTCCTTTAAGGTGGCTGCACATCACTGGATATATGGCCACATCGAACCATTAGATAGATCTCTCTCGGATCAAATATGATCAAAAGGGATCTATTGCCTGCCCCTCCCGGTACCATGTGCAGTGTCCCGCCAAGTGTACATGTGTGTGTCCCCCTCGTGCCATCTGCAGTGTTGAAGGCTCACCTGTCCACCAGAGTAAATCCTGGCCCGGCCTTCTCTTGTTCAGTGTCACAGCAAGTGCCTGTACCATGTGACACAAGGCGTCAGTACATGTGCCTCTGCCGCACTGCACAGGTTTTAGTAGTGTCGCTGTGCACCGGCAGAGGCTAGGATTTGCGTCAGTGGACAGGTGAACCTTCATCACTGTACATGGCATGGGGGGACACATATACACTTGGGGGACACTGCATGGGTCGGTCGTTGCAATATTTAATGCCATTACTGCCACACACCTGATTGTGTCGTTGCAAACACGATTTTTCAGCACTCCTGATCAATCCATACAGAGTTTGTATGTTGACTGCGTGGGTTTCCTCTTGGCACTCCGGTTTCCTCCCACATCCCTAAAATATACAGACAAGTTAATTGGCTTCCCCCTAAATTGGCCCTAGACTACGATACATACACTATATGATACATACATAGACATAGGACTATGGTACGGTTTAGACTGTGAGCCCCTCTGAGGAACAATATATACTCTGTACAGCGCTGTGGAAGATGTCGGCGCTATATAAAATACTAAATAATAATTACAATTCCTCTTTGACCATCCATGTCAACTCGTCCTAAAAGTGTCCCTCTTTTTGAACTCAGAAATCTGGAATGTGTAAATGGCTATCTGAAGCATGTACAACCAGAGTCCGTTCTCTCATGAAGCAAGGTGAAACACTTGTATCAGGCGAAGAGGTTACAGGGGCGGCATGGTTGTACTGTGTTTACACTTACAGCATGCAGTCAGGGTAGGAGGAGAAGCAAGAGGAGAGCGAGGTGAAGAAGTCATCATAGGGGAAAAGCAGCTTGTTGTGCTGTGTGGGGAGTCTGACAGTGAGTGAGGAGGGGGGAGGCAGGAGAGCAGCAGTGTTTCATTTGAATTGCACAGCAGAAGGGAGGAGGTGGCACTGCTGTCCTGACTGAGGAGGAATAGAGGACGGCTGAATGGCTGAGGGTGAGCAGTTAGTTTGTCACAGACTCCTAGCCAGCCAGTGTGTTATTGTGTTGAGCTGCAGCATTTCATGTCTCAAGTTGTTGCATATGCTCCCTTGCTGACTAAGAACATTAAATGAAGCAGAGTACATTTTCAGTAGCTGTGCGATCATTCCAAATTCCAAAGTTTGCATCAGGCAGCAAAAAATCTAGAACCAGCCCTGACAAAGTCAATTGTGTGACAAAGCTTCAGGAAATCACTCCCTACATATCTGAAACCCCCCTTAGAAATTCCCTAGCAGACAATGTCCCCCATACTATAACTCTGTCACCTGAGCTCACAAAATCACCCTCAGTAACGGTGTTAGTTTCTGTTACAACAATGCAGAAAGATGAGGTGGAATTTATGGCCTGGCCAGACTTTGGGTCTCACTTCAAGGTTTTAATTTCAGAATTATGGGAGTTACAGACATGTTTTCAGAAATGTAACACAAACACCAGTGACATGAAAAGCAACGTGATACTGTATCCAGACCA
The DNA here is from genome assembly GCF_040937935.1 of Hyperolius riggenbachi. Classification (NCBI taxonomy): domain Eukaryota; kingdom Metazoa; phylum Chordata; class Amphibia; order Anura; family Hyperoliidae; genus Hyperolius; species Hyperolius riggenbachi. The sequence goes on from NC_090649.1 coordinate 106,495,664, forward strand.
AAGGCTTTCTTTCATCTTTCGTAGTGGTTCACTTTGAGTTTAACCTCCTACAGTTGAACTCCATAATCATTGCTAAGGAAGCAGAATCAAAGGCTTTTCTGACATATAGAAATACTGGTCGGGGTCACACAGGCTGGCATTTCACTTATATACCCTCTGGTACATCTTTTGTGCCATTCTCTGTGACCGCAGTCCCTTGATGATGATGTCATACCAGGAAAATCAGTGATTTGCAGATACAAGTTTCTGGAGAGATTGCACGTAGTTGTCTTTGATCTGCAGAGGATCACACAACTGAACAATTCAGGGAATTGTGCTAAATCAAATGCATAGTTTTGTACATGATGAATGTTGCCCTGCGGGGATTGGTATCCAATCAACATTGCAGGGCCTGCACTGTACAGACACATCATTAGACTGCAGGCTAGCAATGTGTTCTGTCCTTTGGTGGGAGGGGGAGCAGTGGACTGATGGAGCAGCGTGGTTGTGGCATCAAGAATGGGGCCGGGAACTGTAGCGCAGTGTAATGTGCAGGGCCCCCACATGATAGGGTAGCTGACCGGGAGGTATGGGGTTAATAGCCAGGCGAGGAGGAGTTTAGGTTCCCGGGCTTTGGGAAAGAGCTAATGGGGGCGGGGGGGTAGTCTATAAAAGAGGGGGGCGGAGTTCTGGCCTCTCAGCAAGTGTAAGGGAAAGCTGCCTGAGACTGACACAGCTTACCTCGCTTGCTTTTCCGATATGGAGGGATTGGAAGACTTGCTGGCCCGAGTCAGGGAGGAGGCGACGACCAGGGGCCCGACCTGGGTGCAGGTCCAACTAGCAGCCATGGCCCCCAGCACTTCCGGCCAGCCGGCCGGGTCCAAGAGGAAATCCAGGCCGCCCGAGCGGCTCAGCCCGGAGCACCGCCCGACACAGAGACGAAGCGGGAGCCCCCGAGGGGACCCTCCGGCACCCCCCGCCAAGCGCACATCAGCGGTGGAGAGCGGGGATGCCGGGAGGAATCCGACTCCAAGGCGGAACTCCTCCGGCGGTGGGCAATCCGCATCTGAGGCCTCCGCACCGCCGGCGCCACCTTCCGGATCCACTGCGGCCCTTGGTACCCGCTCTGCACAGCGGGCCAAGCAGGCCCAGTGCACAGACATCCAGGCAACGGGCGCCGCCCCCTCCCCGGGTGCGGCGGCGGCCCAGCCGCATCGCAAGGGGGCTGGGAGCGCATCTAAGAGCAAGCGGAAGGGGGGGCCGGCCGGGCCCTCCAGAAGACAGGGGAAGAAGAATGCCTCCAGGAGCGGCAGAGGTTCCAGCCAGCAGGATGCAGCCTACAGCACCAGTCAGCCCACTCCCAGCCCTGAACAGGTGTCGCAGTCTGAGGATGAGTCGGTGGTCGCAGAGGAGATGTCTTTGCCAACTGGATCAGGACAGACGGCTGTACAGGACGCCGGTCCAGCGCAGCCAGGTGAGGCCAATCCCCTTATTACTATTGCCAGGTGGTTGTTGGGGGCGGCTGGGGGGTTTCAAGGGGCAGGGGGTTCTGGGGCGTTGGGAGCCTTGACTCCAGTAACACTACCAGGTTTAGCAGGTTTGGCAGGCAGCGGGGTGGGTGCGCCCGCGCTTCAGCCATCACCTACCGCGGTATGGTCCCCCCTACCCCAGGCTGCAGCGGCCGTAGCGGCCGCTAGCGGATCAGCGCATACTTCAGCTGCCCCATTGCAGGTTTTGGCGTCCTCTCCGGTCGCCGAGGCCAGCAGCGCATCAGGGGTATTTCTTGCTGGGCAGTCAGGTCTGGTGGCTCCCACGGGAGTTACAACAGGGGTCCCAGTGGTGGCAGGGGATCCTGGGTTGGTGCGGATGGCGGATGCCGCTCATGCGGAAATGTATGTGTGTTTCAGGGGAAGGTTAGGGTCGCATTTGAAATTGGAGGTAAAAGAACGCATTTGGAGGGGTGAGTATGTGGAGATTTTCTCACTACTGCCACTAGAGAAGTTCAACTTAGACAAGGGGAAGCCGGACGAAAAAAAGAGGGAGGAGGAACGTCGTTATCGGCTGATCCCTCGGACCTTCCAGAATTGGTTCCAAGCGTTCGCAATTCTGGCAAGTGTCGTTGGAGAGAGGCAACCGGAAAATTGCTCTGCGTTGTTCGGGTATATGGATTCTATCGGCGAAGCTCAAAGGTCGTACGGCGGCAACGCATGGCTGCGATACGACGAGCTCTTCAGGCAAAGTATGGCAGTAAGGCCAGCAGTACGATGGGATCACCAGGACATCCACTCTTGGATGCGCCTCATGATCCCGACACGGGGAACGCAGTCCTTTCTCGGTCAGGGCAGCGGCGCAACACCAGCCGGGCCGCGAACCGAGAGAGGAAAAGGGGTTTGCTGGCAATTTAATGAGGGATCCTGCCGTTTTGGACACTCGTGTCGCTTCAGGCACGAGTGTTCAGGCTGCGGGGGATCACACGCCGCGTCCAGATGTTTTAAAAAGAAAGGAAAGTCCTCTGACTTTGCTTCAAAAAGGGACGACGCCAGTGAAGCTGCACGAGATGGAACCGTTCCTAAATAGGTATCCGAAATCGGAAGAAGCGGAATTTTTACGTAGGGGTTTTTCCGTTGGTTTCGTTATCCCGAGTTGTTGTCAGTTGCCAGCCTGTAGTCCAGTTAGGAACTTGAGATCTGCTATTGAGCTTCCCGAGGTAGTTTCCCGCAAGATAGAGAAAGAGGTGGCGGCAGGCCGCCTAGCAGGCCCCTTTTTGGACCGTCCCCTGGACGACCTAGTGGTTTCTCCATTGGGTGTTGTGCCAAAGAAGGAGCCTGGGTCTTTTCGCATGATACACCACCTGTCATTCCCTCGTGGTTTATCGGTGAATGATGGGATCCCGGACACAGAAGTGTCCGTGGTCTATACGTCATTCGACGTGGCTGTAAGGTGGGCTAGACGGTTAGGCCCTGGGGCCTTGTTAGCTAAAACAGACATTGAGGCAGCTTTTAGGTTGTTACCAGTTCACCCGGAGAGCTTCCGTTTGCTAGGATGCTTTTGGAAGGGTGAGTATTTTGTGGATAAATGTCTTCCCATGGGTTGCTCCATCTCATGCGCATATTTTGAGAAGTTCAGTGGGTTCCTGGAATGGGTGGTGAGAGACATGTCAGAGGTTCAGTCGATCATCCACTATCTTGATGACTTCCTCTTTTTGGGGCCGGCGGGTTCCCCCAATTGCGCGTATGCCCTGGCCACGATGCGGCATGTCTGTGGTCGTTTCGGGATCCCTCTCGCGGAGGACAAAACGGAGGGACCAAAGACATCCCTGAATTTTTTAGGTATCACCATTGACACCTTATTAATGGAATGTCGGTTGCCTCACGACAAGGTGACTGACTTGAGGAACACGATCGCGGCGGCAATCTTGTCTAAGAAAATGACGCTGAGAGGAGTACAATCCCTGTTAGGAAAATTGAATTTCGCCTGCAGAATTATGCCCATGGGGCGGATATTCTGCAGGCGGTTATCCTTGGCAACAGCAGGAAAGAGTGCGCCGCATCACCGCATTCGGTTGAATGCGGAGCTGCGGGCGGACCTGCAAGTATGGTCTGTTTTTCTGGGCAGTTTCAACGGGAGATCTCTGTGGTTACAGGACGTGGTGAGTAATTTTGATGTGGAACTCTTTACCGACGCCGCTGGTGCACATGGTTTCGGCGCATTCCTGGCGGGTAAGTGGTGTGCTGCCCCTTGGGATCAATCGTGGGTGGAAGCGGGGTTTACATCTAACCTGGTCCTGCTGGAATTGCTTCCCATTGTAGTGGCAATGCGGCTTTGGGGCTGTCACCTGGCCAACAAGCGCATCAAGATTAACTGCGATAATATGGGGGTGGTGGAAGCAATTAATAACTTCTCGGCGTCATCTCCCCCGGTCATATGTTTGATGCGCCAGTTGGTGTTCGAATGCTTGCGTTCAAACGTTCATATTTGTGCTGTACACATCCCTGGGGTTGAGAATGTCACGGCTGACGCGTTGTCTCGATTTCAGTGGGACAGGTTCCGGGCGGCGGCCCCAGCGGCGGAGGAAGTTGGGGTGCCTTGTCCAGTGGCGATGTGGGGAGTTCCATTCGGGCGGTATCTCTCTTGATCAGCAGATCCTTATCGGAAGCATCATGGGCGGCGTACACGGCCATATGGCGCACGTGGGACGCCTTGGTGTACCAGGTGGGAGACTGCAGTTCAGACGAGGATAGGCTTTGTTTAATGTTATATTTTGTGGGAAGATGTTTCTCGGAGGGGGTGTCAGTGTCGGCCATGAATAAAAAGGTAGCAGCGCTGGCGTTCTGGTTTAAATTGCGTGGGCTGCAGGATGTAACAAAAGATTTTAGAATCAGGCAGGCATTGAAAGGTTACAGAGCGGGGTGGGTGCAGAGAGATTCCAGGCGCCCGGTTACATTTGAATTATTGGGCAAAGTAGTAGGGGCACTCGGCATGGTATGTTCATCGGAATACGAGGCTACTTTATTTAATGCCGTATTTACATTAGCCTTTTTTGGGGCATTTAGGGTAGGCGAGCTGGTCAGCCCAAGCAAACGAATAGTGGGAGGCATCCGGGCAGCGGACGTCACGTTACTGGACGACTCGGTTTGTATTTTTCTTAAGCGTTCCAAAACAGACCGGTTGGGTAAGGGCCGGTCGATCTCCCTGTTTCGCATAGGGGGCCCTCTTTGCCCGCGGTCAGTGTCGGAGTCTTTCATGACTATTCGGCCTCCGGGGGCGATTGCCTTCTTTTCACACGCGGATGGCGTCCCGCTTACCAGATTTCAATTTACCGCTATATTTCGGAAGTGTCTTACGCACATAGGCGTCTGCCCGACAGATTTTGCCTCCCACTCGTTCAGAATTGGGGCGGCTACTGAAGCGTCCCGGTGGGGTATGAGCGAGGAGGTCATCCAGAGGATTGGGAGATGGGAGTCAGCTCGGTTTAGGTCCTATGTTCGCCCCCATTTAGTGTAGGTTATGCCCTGTAGTTCATAGTTTAGTTTTCTGTAGTTTACTTTGTTCTTTTCAGGTGCACAGATCCTGGTCTGGATATTTGGACACTCTTATGTGAAATGGGGGGCCAAACGGGCCGACGTGAGACCGGAAGGTCGGCAGCTCGGCTTTCCTCGCGACCAGGTCTGTATCAGGTGGCTGGGTTTCCCGGGGATGCTCTGGTCAAGGGTCCTACCTGAACTACACCGGTTCTCTAGGCTTGATAGAGCCCCTGATATCCTTGTGCTGCACGTGGGAGGCAATGACCTGGCTTCCCGATCTACTAGGGTCATCATAAAAGACATCAAATTTGATGTTTTAAGGATTAGGTCGTCTTTCCCAACCACAATTATAGTGTGGTCGGATATGGTCGCCCGCACCTCGTGGAGATTGGCACGATCCGTGCAAAAAATCAACAAGGCCAGGGTTAAACTTAATAAGGAGATTACCAAGTTTGTGATCAGGAACGGGGGTCTGGCCATCAGACACAGAGAGTTAGAGGAGGACAGCAGCTTATATTTAAGGGGGGATGGGGTGCACTTGAATGCAGTTGGGACAGATCTTTGGGCCCTAGGTATTGAAGATGGGATCCAGAGAGCCTTGAGGTTGGGGGCCTCGATGGCATAAGGGGTCATGCCAGCTCGTGGTGGAGGGGTAGGGGGTTCCGGAGGTGGGATCTATTTGGCAGGGGATTTGCCGCGGGGCAAATTCCGGAGGGTTACTGAGCAGCAGAGATTATCAACCAGGTGGGCATGCAGCTGTCCCCGAACCGGCGAACGCGGTGGGGGCCGGTCTCAAGGCTGCATGCCGGTTACAAGCTATTGGTTAAAGAGAGGTACCTCCGGATCCCTCACCCCAGCTCTCTGGAAGAGGTTATTCCAAGAGATTGTTATGTTTGGTGTTATGTTTGGTTTTACATATATTGTTGGTTTTAAATAAACGGGCTGCTTTGGCCTAAATTTATCCAAGTTGCCATTGTAGTCTGCGTATTTTTTATATAGCGTTAAGAGGTTTTGGGGGTGGGGTAGATTGTGGTTTATCCCAAGGAATAAGCTATATCCTATCAAGAATGGGGCCGGGAACTGTAGCGCAGTGTAATGTGCAGGGCCCCCACATGATAGGGTAGCTGACCGGGAGGTATGGGGTTAATAGCCAGGCGAGGAGGAGTTTAGGTTCCCGGGCTTTGGGAAAGAGCTAATGGGGGCGGGGGGGTAGTCTATAAAAGAGGGGGGCGGAGTTCTGGCCTCTCAGCAAGTGTAAGGGAAAGCTCCCTCCCTCCCTCCCTTGTATATTGGTTCTGTTTTCTTACAGGTGAGACATTCGTCATTGCAGCCGGAGGGGTAGGGGGTTCCGGAGGTGGGATCTATTTGGCAGGGGATTTGCCGCGGGGCAAATTCCGGAGGGTTACTGAGCAGCAGAGATTATCAACCAGGTGGGCATGCAGCTGTCCCCGAACCGGCGAACGCGGTGGGGGCCGGTCTCAAGGCTGCATGCCGGTTACAAGCTATTGGTTAAAGAGAGGTACCTCCGGATCCCTCACCCCAGCTCTCTGGAAGAGGTTATTCCAAGAGATTGTTATGTTTGGTGTTATGTTTGGTTTTACATATATTGTTGGTTTTAAATAAACGGGCTGCTTTGGCCTAAATTTATCCAAGTTGCCATTGTAGTCTGCGTATTTTTTATATAGCGTTAAGAGGTTTTGGGGGTGGGGTAGATTGTGGTTTATCCCAAGGAATAAGCTATATCCTATCATGCGGCATTCAGGGTTAGTTTCATCTAGGTTGTGTACAAGGCTTATTTTTTTTTCTGAATCCATATATTCAGATGGCTAAAAAATTCTTCATATAGTTGTATAGACATATAGAGATCGTAGTTAAAAAACCAATCATCTAGGGGAGCACATGATCTGGCCGCCTGTGAGTTGGACGCAGGGCAAGCTGAATGACGGCTCTCCCTGCTGCTGCTAAACTCCCCGGTGTTGTTAAAACGCTATTCCCCCTCCGAGTTGTAGCAACTCGGAGGGAGATGTAATTCGGGGTCTGGCACCCGCCGGAGCACCTAATTACCATTACGTGGGGCACACAGCGTACCATTGCTGCTATGAACTGATCCGGTCATCTACCACGTTGAGTCTGTTCGGCCTCGCTGCGCCTCAATCCAGAAGATGGAAGAGCTACAGGGGGCAGACTCTGTCTCCCTCACTGGATCGCAGTATCACCTTCCCTCACCTAGCAATCTTACCTGAGGATGCCCTTCATAGTAAGAAAAGCACCCAAACCCCTTTAAATGCAAAAATAGTCTCGTCATAAGAAGTTCCTGTGGTGCATAGCTTCCAACTGTCCCTTTTTGGAGGGACAGTCCATCTTTGGGAGCCTTGTCCCTCTGTCCCTCTTTCCTCCTCATTTGTCCCTCTTTGTATGTAAATATATATATATATTGCTCTACTAAAAAATGTGTTTGATTCTAAACTTGATTCCCATCCTTTAAATTGATACATTACTAATTTTCAAATGTTAATATGAAGGAAAATGAACCAGGATAGAAAGGACCAGTGTGGTTTGAATTATAAAACAAATTTTTTTTTCTTATGAAATCTTTATGATATGCGTGACTAGGGGTATGACGGGGCGTGATCAGGGGTGTGATGTGGGCGTGATCATGGCTCTGGCAGGGGCGTGGCTTAAATGTTCCTCTTTCTCATCTCAAAAAGTTGGGAGGTATCCCTGTGGTGTGATACTCCACATCTTGACCACTGTTACTGTGAAGAACCCCTTTTCTAAATAGCCATTAAAATCTCCTTTTCCTCTATGTCCTCTTGTCCTTAGTACTAGGGATGAGTGGGAAAGACTTAGCGAAATGCATACTTTTCCCAGTGTGTACGGTGACACTGTACAAAGCAGAAGGGGCTAACTTTATCACTGTCTCTCTAGCCACCTAACCTGCCGTTTCGGCCGTGACGGTAGAAGCCCCCTCGTACACGCTGGGACAGTTTCACATTTCGTGAACATTTTCCATATCATTCTGTACAGACCTTGGCATAATAAGCACATTTGCCAAGATTTTATATTGTCCTTGGATATATCAATGCATCTTACTTAGGTCAGCTCTATCTTTTCCAAATGAAATAAGCCCAGTTTTCTAACTTTTCTCAGTAAATGAGACCTTGCTACCCATGAATTTACCATATTTTTGTTGACTATAAGACGCTCCTCACCATAAGACGCACCTCTGTTTAGAGGACAAAATCCAGGGGGGAAAAAGAAATATATACTAAACCTGGTGCATCCATGGTGAAGGGGCATCTTGTGGATTATGCCCCCTTTGTACCTCATGCCCCCTTCTACCTCTTGTGTTTCCGTGTCCTTCTCTGGCCTGCTTATGTCCTCCTGTGTCCCCCATGTGTATGCCTCTGTCCTCCTGGTGTCCTCAACTATACCCCTTTGTGTTTCCCTGTGTCCTCCTCTATGTCCCTTTGTGTTTCCCTTGTGTCCTCCTCTATGTCCCTTTGTTACCCTTGTGTCCTTCTCTATGCCCCTTTGTGTCCCCGTGTCCTCCTCTATGTCCCTTTGTGTTTCCCTTGTGTCCTCCTCTATGTCCCTTTGTGTTTCCCTTGTGTCCTTCTCTATGTCCCTTTGTGTTTCCCTTGTGTCCTCCTCTATGTCCCTTTGTGTTTCCCTTGTGTCCTCCTCTATGCCCCTTTGTGTCCCCGTGTCCTCCTCTATGTCCCTTTGTGTTTCCCTTGTGTCCTCCTCTATGTCCCTTTGTGTTTCCCTTGTGTCCTCCTCTATGTCCCTTTGTGTTTCCCTTGTGTCCTCCTCTATGTCCCTTTGTGTTTGCCTTGTGTCCTCCTCTATGTCTCTTTGTGTTTCCCTTGTGTCCTCCCCTATGCCCCTTTGTGTCCCCCGTGTCCTCCTCTATGTCCCTTTGTGTTTCCCTTGTGTCCTCCTCTATGTCCCTTTGTGTTTCCCTTGTGTCCTCCTCTATGTCCCTTTGTGTTTCCCCTGTGTCCTCCTCTATGCCCCTTTGTGTTTCCCTTGTGTCCTTCTCTATGTCCCTTTGTGTTTCCCTTGTGTCCTCCTCTATGCCCCTTTGTGTCCCCCTGTGTCCTCCTCTGCATGAGCACAGTACAGTGAGTCCCCGACATTGAGGCGGGTTGGAGGTACGTATTGGCAGGCGTTCACAAGTCAGGAACTCCCTGCATTTGGACTATAAGACGCAGTGACTTTTTTCCCCTGCTTTTGGGGGAAAAAGTGATCCTTATTCTGTAGTCCAAATAATACAGTAGTTGCCCATCTTTGTACCTCTCTTAAAACTTCAATGTCTTTCCTGTATTGCAGTGCGCAAATCTGTATCCCATACTCCAGATGTGGCTTCAAAAGTGAGTTATACAGAGACAGTATTACACTGGTATCTCGTTATTTTATTTCCTGTTTTAAGCATCCCAGAATTTTATTTGCTTTTGCAGCTGCTGCTTGGCATTAAGTCCGGCTGGTTAATTTATTACCAACCAATATTACCAAGTCCTTCTCCAAGTCTGATGTTCCCAGCTGTATCCTAATTAGTTTATATGGTGCCCTGCCACTAGCATGACTTTATATTTGTCAACATAAAATTTAATCTGCAGTTTGCCTCCATTGGGTTGCAATTAAAGGAGAACTGTAGTGTGAAGAACATGGAGGCTTCCATATTTATTTCCTTTTAAGCAATACCAGTTGCCTGGCTAACCTGCAGATCCTCTTCCTCTAATACTTTTAGCCCTACACCTTGAACAAGCATGCAGCAAATCAGGTGTTTCTGACATTTTTGTCAGATCTGACAAGATTAGCTGCATGCTTGTTTTTGGTGTGATTCACACTACTGCAGGCAAATAGCTCAGCAGGGCTGCCAGGCAACTGGTATTGCTTAAAAGGAAATCAATATGGCACCTTCCATATACCTCTCACTACAGTTCTCCTTTAATACCAGGGATGTAAAGTGTTCTACCCAGGCTCTTTTAGCCGGGTGCTTCACCCGGCTGTCATCGGCTCAACTCCACCTCTGCTGTAAGCAGAAATGTGCAGAGAAGCACTGGCCCTGCATTCTTTCATCTCGCCCCACCCAGCTACTTTTTCATGCCACCCAGCTGGAAAAAAAAATTCTGGGGAGAACACTGATGTACCATAGATGAGATGAAATCCGCACACTACAAAGCTTGGAAAGTCCAAAGGTGTTTTATTTGGGAATCACAGATACAGCAAAATCTGTATCTGTGATTCCCAAATAAAATACCTTTGGACTTTCCAAGCTTTGGAGTGAGTCATGCTCTTTGGCTTTCAGCACCTCCGTTTGTTTGAAGAGGTAGAGCAGTGTTTTTCCTTTACACTAATACCAGGGATGGTTGGGAATGAGGATTTCCAAATCCGAGGAACTTCTGATTTCTGCCAATGCCCATTTAACAATTCTGTGGATTTCCATTTTCTGATTCCAATTTCGGAGGAATATTTTGGTCATTTTTTTGCATTCCCTGATTGGCCAAATACTTCCTGATTGGTCCAATGTTTCCAAGTTCTGAGATTGGGCTAAAATTACCAAGTTGCGATAATGTGGTATTTCTGCAGAAATCCATTTTCCATTTGGAAATGCAGAAATGTTATTTCCACACAATCTGAATGAGCTTCCCTAATGAATACACCCTATATTCCGAGAGAGTAGATTCCGATATGTTTGTTCAGTAATACTAACAAGTTGCACAAGGGAGACTTTTTAATCTTAATAAATGGGTAAAACATTTGTCAGGCAGACAACAGCAAGCGGGACACAGAAATGCCTCATACAGCCTTAGGGTAAGTTACTTTTAATAAACCTTGTTTTTCTTAAACTTTTCCAATAAAACTACTAGAGGCCCAGACAGCAGATAATAAAAGGAATGTGAAGAATACTTTTTCCTGCAGCTCAGTATGTAATGTGACACCCGGCTGGTGAAGGAAGGGAAGTAGAAGTCGCTTTCGGCTCCCACAGTGAGTGAGGTCATCATGTCACAACGCCTCACTTTCTCCTGCAGGCAGGGCTCACCAGCCTTCAGTAATGCCCGGCACACACCATGCGATTTCTCGCCAGACAGAAGGTCCAATAGATCATTTCCAAAGGGTCCGAATTGATTTCTGATCGTTTTTCTGATCGATTTTACAAACACTTCTATACAAAATCGATCAGAAAAACGATCAGATCGAACATGTCGGAAATTATCTAGTGTGCCATCTATCTGGCGAGAGATTGCATGGTGTGTACCAGGCATAGGATGAGGACCACCAGGCACCAGACAGACACATATCTAATAAGGAAGCATTTCAAGTTCTCTGCGGGGTCGTTCACACTAGAGGCATTTTCAGCCTTTTTTCAAGTGCAGGCGATTTTTAACCACTTCACAACTGAGGGGTTTTACCCCTGGAGCACCAGAGCAATTTTCTCCTTTCAGCGATCCTTCCATTCATTTGTCTATAACTTTATCATTACTTATCGCAATGAAATGAACTATATCTTGTTTTTTCCGCCACCAATTAGGTTTTCTTTAGGTGAGACATTATGCCAAGAATTATTTTATTTTAAATGTGTTTTAATGGGAAAATAGGAAAAAATGTGGGGGAAAAATCATTATTTTTCAGTTTTCGGCCATTATAGTTTTTACATAATGCATGCTACTGTAATTAAAATCCATGAAATGTATTTGCCCATTTGTCCCGGTTATTACACCGTTTAAATTATGTCCCTATCACAATGTTTGGCGCCAATATTTTATTTGGAAATAAAGGTGCATTTCTTTCAGTTTTGCGTCCATCCCTAATTACAAGCCCATAGTTTATAAAGTAACAGTGTTATACCCTCTTGACATAAATATTTAAAGAGTTCAGTCCCTAAGGTAACTATTTATGTTTTTTTTTTTTATTGTAATTTTTTTTTTATTACAAAAAAAATTAATTTGGTGAGTGTGGGAGGTAATGAGTTAATTTATAATGTAATACTATGTATTTATAGATGAAAAATGTTTTTGAATGTAGTTTTACTATTTGGCCACAAGATGGCCACAGTAATTTTTTGTGCATGCGTCCTGTAAGCGTAGGAAGTACGCTTACAGGAAGTGTTATGAGGCTGGGAAACTTTTTTTTCACAATGATCGAGTAGCTTCTCACGGAAGCATGCCAATCACTGCTTCGGGGAGTTAGATCAACGAACGGGAACAGTTTTCATTGATCGTTCATTGATCTCCAGGCGAGCGGCCGGCGGCTTGCACTAGAGCGTGCGCACGAGCGAGCGGGAGCGCGGTCAGCGGCGGTAGCGGCCGGGGGGCGTGCATCTACGCCCCTGGTGGGGAAAGGATGTTAAAAGGGGCATAGATACACGTTACCGTGGTGGTAAAGTTGTTAAAATCGCCCCCAAAACGCTTGTGCAATGAATGTCTATGAGAAGGTTCAAATCAGCGTGGTTTGTGCGCTGTGCGTTCTGCAAAGCGGTGCCTGGACCATTTTTGAGGCGATTTTGCCTCAATGGAAGGTATAGGAAAAATGCAAAACGTTCGCACAATTGTATTTTTAAGAATAAATACATTGCCGCAAAATCGCGGCACTTTGCGCGCGCAAAAGTCCGCGAATCGCACTTCACGTGCTAACTGTTTAGCACACCCGTGCTAAGCAGTTTGCACCGCTTTGTGAATCAAGCCCATTGTATTTATTCTTTTGCGGGTCAAAGAGCTCACTTCCTGACTTGCGTCAGGGAGTAAAAAAAAGCAGTCACTTTGAAAAATCGCTTATTGAAGCGCTTTACAAAAACCGCAGCGCCCACCCAAGCGCCGTGAGAAGAATAAGGAAACTCCTCAAAAACCTCCAAACGTGAACGCAAAAGCGAACGGAACGCAATGTGAACGACCCTTAAAGCGGATCCGAGATAAAAAACGAACTATAACAAGTAACTTGTCTATATATCTTACCTAAAGTGTAGATAGTTTACACCGCAAATCTAGCTGAAAACAGCTTCAACAGTTTATGATTATTTATACCTGTGATACAATGAGGACAGCCATGTTCTGTTTGTCACATTACACACAGGCAAGCTGATAGCATCTCCAGCTCTCAGCCTGTAACAAATTCACTCCCCTCTCCTCCTCCCTCCTCCCCTCTGTCTCTGAAATCTCTGGCTAGTAGCCTCCTCCTCCTCCTGCCCAGACTGAGCTCCCATAAGCCCTTGCTACAGTGCCAAGGCACTGTGAAAAAGCTGTGGGCGAGGCTTGTTTAGTTTATAGGGAATTAGAGTATTAAAGCAAAACAAAAAAAGTATTTGGCTTGAGGAATGCCCTATTTTCTGAAAGGAACACAATTATGCAATGCGTAAAAGTTTATCTCGGATCCACTTTAAAGTCTTCTCAGAACTACATTAGCACCCACATGAATAATAATAACAGATAAGGTTTCTTTGGACTTTGTACACTTCCCAGTTGCAATCTACTTGGCTGGCAAATAAATTAGCACTAGGCCTGGGTGTCAGCATTTTTTGTGACGTCCTCCTTGCAGACCCTCCACAATACAAGATCAGTGCAGCTACAGCTGAGATGTTCAGTAAGAAAAGCGTGACCCATCATCGGCATAGCTAAGGTAGTTTAGACATACCTGCCAACTTTTTGAGGAGAGAAAGAGGGACACTTATGCCATGCCCCTGCCACACCCCTAATCACGCCCTTGTCATGCTTCTAGTCACACATACCATAAAGATTTAATAAGAAAAATATGTTGTTTTACAATTCAAACCACACTGGTCCTTTCTATCCTGGTTCATTTTCTTTTATATTAACATTGGAAAATAAGAAAACATATCAATTCAAGGGATGGGAATAAAGTTTTTCAGTACATTTTTCAGTAGACAATATACATACATTTATATAGATCTGTACATCTGTCCTGAAATGAGAAAGAAAGAGGGACAGAGGCACTGGGTGTCCCTCTGAAAGAGGGACAGTTTGGAACTATGCTATAGGCCAGTGATGGCTAACCTTGGCACTCCAGCTGTGACAAAACTACAAATCCCATCATGCCTCTGCCTCCCTGAGTTATGCTTAGAGCTGTCAGAGTATTGCAATGCCTCATGGGACTTGTAGTTCCACCACAGCTGGAGTGCAAAGGTTAGCTATCACTGCTATAGGCCCTAGTGCAAGTTTTACATTGGACACCTTCAAGCACTCTCCATATAAAACAATTAATATGGAGCACCAAAACCCAACAAGGACAGCCGCAGTGTCAGAGAGGCTTAGAGAGGGGAGGGGAACAGTCTGTTAATGATTTCCACTAATACACATATACAGTAGAGGTAGCTAGGGGCAGCCTATAAGCACAGAAGTTCAGCAGCTCTAAACACCACCTTCTACAGAATCTGTCATTCTTGACGCAAATCAGGGTTTGTCCACCAAACTGCACTGCAAGTGTGCTATCCTTGGTTTCCTGGCCGGCCTGGCTGTAACTCTTCCCCTGCAAAGCATGATCACCATCCTTTAACCATACTGACATCAGCATCGCAGCACATAGAGAGCTGACAGGACAGGCTGACAGGCAATCCCATCCAGCCCGCCCATCCAGCACTCTACTTTTAAGGTGGTGATGCCAGTGCGGCTTCAGGATGATGAATGCATGTTTGCAAACCTGTAACAGCCGCCTTTCAACACACTGGCGCTTTAAGACTCTTGCCTAGTGTGCCAAGTGCTAAGACTGGCTCTGGAGGTGATTGTTAACAACACAGAACAAATGAAAAGCTAATATAGAGATTATGGTAGAGTGCCTAAGGTGCAGGTCTCTCTGTGCCGTTGTACCCACTTCCATTTAATTAAGGCGTCAGGAAATTTGGGCGCAGGGAAATTTGGGTGCAGGGTAAAGCCGAAAAATGGCTCACCCTGCTCCTGCAAAAGTCGCGGCAGTGTTAATTACTATTCCCCCTCCAGGCCGCCGTTGACTCTGGAGAAGACATAATTCGGTTGCCAGCTGTTGCTGGCGGCGGAATTATGCTTTTTCATAGTAATTTGGGCGCATCTTTTGACAACACTCAAACTAATGTCTGAGTGCCGCTATTGCCGTAATTCACATTATGGCCTATGGCGGCGCATGGTGCACACAAATTTCTCGGTTGCAACCTCTGACCCCCCCTATTACTACACTAATATAATTGTTTTATTACGTTGAGGTGTATTTACCTATTGTTAAACCTAATCTCATTTACTGCTTACCATGTTACTTTCAATATAGTCATGTCAGAGCAGGATCATCCACCAGGCAACCTAGGCAAGTGCCTGGGGTCCAGTGGGTGTCAAGGGGCCCACCTGCCACCTTCTCTGACCTCTCTCCACTTCATCTTAACAAAAGGACCACAAAGGCGCACCAGATCTGCTACATTGCCTAGAGCCCCATTACATCTTAATCCTTCTCTGAGTCAAGTAGGACACTGAGTACAGCAACATCATGCAGACTACTGTTATGTGACATACATCGGTAACCTGCTACAGACACGCTACGCATATTGGAATACTGGTGTGTATAACAATGCAAAGCAGATTTGTACTATAGCAGAAACATGTAAATGTAGACTAAACTGGAAAAGGGAAGTAGTTTTCAATAAACATGTTTTTAATAAAGGATGCAATGGAGGCCAGGCCACATACAGAGAAACTGGTATTGTTAAAAGGAAATAAATATGGCAGTCTCCATATCCCTCGTTTTAGGTGTCTGAATTCCTGTCTGACTAAGGCTGGTTTCACAGTGGGACGTTAAAGTCCCACGTTACAGCAGCCAGTAACGCAGCCTAACTCACAGCACTGTAAAATCAATGTGCTGTTCACAGTGCACACATTGCTTTACATAGTAACGCTGCTAACGCAGCACGTTTAAACAAAGTGGTGCATGCTGTACGTTATACTGGGCTAAGCAGCTTTAGACTGTTTGCACATGCTCAGTAATGTTGGAGGAGGAGGTCTCCCCTCCTCCTCCGCAGCCAGCCACATGGCTAATTAATGTTCACTGCACTCTGGTGACTGGTGGTGGGACTGTAGTGTTGTCCGGATCATGAACGAATCGTTCATTTGATCCGGATCTTTTTTGTGAGTCGAATCATCCGGATCATCACAATGAAGATTCGGTTCACAGTGGATGTCTGTCTGGAAGAAACAGGAACATACAGAATGTACAGTGCAGGGAAAGTCCTGTCCTGCTAATCATTTCACCCAGTCTGCTTCCCTAGTAAAATGATTCAAATGATTCGGTTCAAAGATCCGGATCTTTTCAATGATCCCATTCAAATGATCCGAATCCTTAAAAAGATCCGGACTTCCTATCACTAACCTGGAGTGGCTGCTTTGAGAGCCGTATAACACAGCTCAATCTGACGTCCAACACCACCATGCATTGTGTTAGGGGACGTTATGCGACCATAAGGTCCCCTAAAACCCAATGTCTTGGTGGGAAAGTAGCCTCAAGGCTTATACACACCCTCAACAAAAGTCTTTAATGCTAGGCATACACGGTTCGTTTCTGGCGCTCGGTTCTCCTCTCGATCATTTTTGCCGCTCGATTCTGCAGTCGATTCTCTTATCTTCCGCTCGTTTTTCTTATTTTTTTCCATTCACTTCTATCAGAAATCGAGCAGCGAAAGGATTGAAAGTGAGATTGGACATGTCGGAAATTATCTATCGAACCGTCTAATCACCTCAAAAATGACCTGTGTATTCCCAGCATTAAATGCACGATTATCAAACAACTTTTGTTGTTGAAACAAACCCAAAAAGTTGTTTGCCACAGTTCAAACAAGTGATAAGACGCTGCTCAAGTCAATCCAACTTATCAGTTGTTTAAACAAAAGCAAACATCTTTTTTGGTTTGTTTCAACAACAAAAGTTGTTTGATAATCGTGCATTTAAAAGACTTTTGTTGAGCGTGTGTGTGACCCTTAACATAAAGGCAGGGCAGCAATGTCTTCAGCTGAAGGTGGCCACAATGGTGCCACAATATAGCTGGTGGTACGCCTAACCCAGCATTAACAGCACTTATCAGGGCCAGTAATCCTGTGTAAAGGTGGCCATACACTTATAGATTTGCAGCAGATTCGACCATCAGATTGATTCCTGTCAGGTCGAATCTGACAGGAATCTATCTAATGTGTGCCACACATTAGGAACGGATTTCCAATAGATTTTAGCATGAAATCTATTGAAAATCGATCAAAATGCATTATTGCACCATTCGATCCAATGCAACGCTATGGGCCATCGATCTGCTGCCTGCAGTCTATCAACCGAGATTTTCCATCCGGTCCGATTGATCAAATCGATCGATATCGGCCGGAAATCATTTGATCGGTCAATCAATCATGCTTCCTGCTGCATCGATTTCTAGACGATTTGATCAGAGCAGTCGAATCGGCCGTCGATCGATGGCTGAAATCGACCAGTGCATGGGCCCCTTAATGCCTGTGTGTGCCTCTGCCCACAAATCCAGAGAAAGAATTCTGAAGTAAAGTTCGCCAAAATCTTTCTATTGTGTTGTGAACTGAGCTAAGGAGATTGCATCCTCTCAGAAAAAGCTGACTTTCACTTTCGCCATATAAACAGAATACATTCTTCTGACTGGGTTGGAAATGATTCTGCTATGTAAAACTTTACAAGAATGTTAGCCTGCTAATGTCTTCCTAGGTGTGTTCTGTATACAGCAGCTCTATGTAGGGTCATGGCCCAGCTCAGTGTGGTGTGACTGCTATATGAACAGACACACCCGCCAAAAGAGAGGTTCTATATAATCAATTTTGAGTGGCTAATGAAACAGACTTACCTCAGACTGAAGGTATAGAAATACATTTTTCTGACATTTTATTGACACCAGAAAGTACTACCAGGCATGAGCTCAAATTCAAATTCGGCTGAATCCGGATAGTTTCTATCCGGATTTCACCCAGTTACCTGTGCAGGGTGGGCGGGGGGTCAAGCTTACCTATCTGACGTCTTCTTTGGTCCGTCCCTAGGCGCCTCCCACGATGCGGTCCACGCGGCGGTCATGTGATTACAAACACTTACTCCCTCCGGGTTGAAGGAGGAAGTGTTTGTACTCACGTGACGCGCGTGGACCGCAACGTGGGAGGCGCCGAGGTACGGACCGAAGAAGACGTCAGATAGGTAAGCTTGGCCCCCCTGCCCACCCCGCACAGGTATTTGGGTGAAATCCGGATAGCAACTATCCGGATTCACCCGAATTCGAATTTGAGCCCAACCCTGAGTACTACATTTCGCGGGACCTACCTGCTTCCTCGGGTCTGTAGTACAGTGTCTTAAAGCGGGATTGTCACCATAAAAATCAAATTTCAACAGCAACTGGTCTGAGTGTATTAAGTGATAAAGATGCTAATCCTTCATTCAAAACTTTTTCTGCTGTTATGGACTGGAGTTATCGCATACCTTAGGAGCACTGGCCGTTTAATTGCCATTGACAAACAGTTGCATGCTGGGGGGTCTTTTTATCTATAATATATTCCTCATCTTCCCTTTATTTCCCCCTCCTTCTAATGACATAAGACAGTGCACTTCCTAGTATAGACCTCAATGGGAGTGTCTGAAGACTCTGGGAGGAGGGCGGGTAATGAATACACAATTAGCAAGAGGTGAAAAAAAGAGTGAGGGAGGAAATGATGTCAGGATTAGCTTCATTCAAAGGTAACGAAGATGGAAACTGTCTAGAATAGGATTCTCTGCTTTTTCCTTTATAAAATTCACAGGAATCATAATGTGGACAGTGCAATACATCTGTTATGTAAGTAGAACTAGTATTTATCTACTTATATATGTGTTTTTTATTTCTAGATTAGCATGGGTGTCACTTGTTCTTTAATGCAGCAGGCCACATGGACTTGGAGCACCTATCTACCCATTGCCTGAAAATACTACACTGTTTGGAGCTTCTGGTGTTTTATGTTCCTTTTTCTCCCTTCTGGTCCCTGAGGTTCGTCGCCCGAATTTCATCCACCGGAAACCCTTCAATATTAGAATACTGGTTAAATTCACTCTATGGATATTCTAACTACCAGCCTCAGGCAGAGGCTAAATTAAGCTACTAATTAGTACTAATTAAACCTACCAGCGAGGGAAAGCCTTCCTGTATACTAGATGTTTGCCTCTCGTTTGTCTCCTTTATCCATGCTGCCCTTACTTTCCAAACTCCTCCTCACAGCAAATCATCTGAGAAAGCAGCCGGACATCATGAACTCAAAATATTCGCTAACAACGGCAGCACAGCACAATTATAACAACTACCGCGTGTTCCTGCAACCCACATAGCTAAATTATCCTTTGCTAATTACAAGCCGTGATCAGCCATGTGGGTGGTGAGAGTCGTGCTCCTGCCTGATCTGCATTGTTCTTGTAGCAAAGCCTTAAAGTGAATGGGAACCGCATTTAAAAAAATGAGATAGATACTTACCCAAGGAGAGGGAAGGCGCTGGGTCCTATAGAGCCTTCCCACTCCTCTCCTGGTCCCCTTGTTCCAGTGCTGGCTCGCCCGGTAGCAGTATTTGACTAAATAAGTCAAATACTGCTTTTACCGGACCGAAGGAGGCTTCAGAAGTCTTCAGGGAGCCCAAGTGCTCCTGAAGAAGGGCGGCCCTGTACTGCGACTGCGCAAGCACGCTCACGCCTGTGCAGTACGGAGCCGCACGTCTTCGGGAGGACACGGCTCCCGAAGACTTCCAAATACCCTTTCGGCGGAGGATTGAAACAGGGGGGAGCTAGCACAGGATAGAGAGCACCGAGAGAGGAGACGGAAGGCTCTATATGACCCAGAGCCTTCCCTCTCCTTAGGTAAGTATTTGCTTCATTTTTTTAAAAATGCGGTTCCCATTAAGAGGAACTTTACAAGATAGTAAGTAGTAGGGGTAACAAAATAAATCAATACATTGCAAAGCGTGAGGAGGTAAAGGGACCCTGAGCTGTATTTAAAAACGGAATGTGAACTTACCTGAGGCTTCCCCCAGCCCCCTGTAGCTCTCGAGGTCCTCCGGCATTCTCTTCTTCCTTCTCCCAGTCCCGCTGGCTGCTCCAGTAATTAGCGACTTCAGATGAAGTTGCACGTGCGCGGCATGACCGTGCGCTCGTCGCGTCATCACGTCAGTTGCTGTAAGCCTCCTGCGCATGCACAGCTCAGTCTTTAGAGAACTGCGCATGCGCAGGAGGCTTACAGAGACCAACGTGATTGTGTGATGGGTGCGCGCATGTGTGACTTCATCCGAAGTTGCCGATTACTGGAGCCGCCAGCATCCCGTGGAGAAGAAGGAAGAGGATTCCGAAGGACCTCGCGGGCTACGGTGAGCTGGAGGAAGCTCCAGGTAAGTCCAAATTCCGTTTTTAGTCACAGTTTAGGGCCCCTTTAAAAAATATAAGAAATGCTTAAGAAAGGATTGATACTTGCAGTGCAATTCGTTCTTATTTTGTGAGTCCGTCGGTGATCATTTTTTTAGGCCTGGTTCACACATAAATCTGCACCAGTACTGGTCTGTTCTGTCAGTTGTGCATCTGTTTTCTATCAGTTTTATTTGACTGAACCAGAAATGTACACATTTAGCGTGTGAGCACACCCATGCAAAACGGATACAAAACTGACAAGACTGGACAGAACAGGAATGTACACCTTTTATGTGTGAACACATCCATAGAAACACATGCAAAACTGATGCCAACTGTCAATTGAACCCAGGTCTCAGTGTGTGGTAGGTAACTGACTTAACCACTATACCACCAACACTACATGCTGAAGCCAGCCTAGCATGTACCATTATGATCAATCCAAGAGAAAAATTAGCTTGCTTAAGGATTTGTAGCCAGGAGCTGACACAAACTGTTGCTGTTTAATACAAATGCATCCTCTGTATTCCAACACATCTCTATTATTCCCAGAATTTAAACTTTGCAAAAATCCCTATATTACCACTTTCCATATTTAGATCTGCAACACTGATAAGATTTAGTGTATTGTGTCATTTGCTGCAGTTTAGTTTCCCCAGTGGTCTTCTCGTCACTAGAATTAAACCTATTAAAATGAATGCGTCGTGTTCCAGAACTCTTGGAAAAGCAGCGATTTGGTAATGAGAGAAGGTAGAATATTTTTAGCCCAGTATGTTAATGATTAAATTAATGATTCCGCGTGATAATTAGCTAATTCTGGGAGCCTTTATGTTGGATAATTCCGGGTAGCTTTCTGACACAATTTCACTGTCAACAGACGTTACCTCCAGAAATCATAAATTGCAGCTTTTTCACGGCTCCAGAAAGTAGCAAAATATTCAGGATTCCCACCTAGTTAATTGTCCAGGATTCAGCATCAGAAATGCTTCCTATATCTAAATATTGAGTATATTTATATGTAACCCCTCCCCCTCCCATTGATATGTAGCCTAGGCTATTTAGTTTCTGCCACAGTGCATTTCAGGAGACCAGGGGCCATATGCAATTAACCTTTTCTCCTGGGTTCTCTCCCAGGTGATATTTTCAACCCTTGTCAATAAAATGCCTTTTAAACCACCAGCAAGCAAGAAAATAGTCAAAATCATTTTTAACCTCCCCGGCAGTATGATTACTTCTAGTTTTTAAAGGATACCCGAAGTGACATGTGACATGATGAGATAGACATGTGTATTTACAGTGCCTAGCACACAAATAACTATGCTGTGTTCCTTTTTTTCTTTCTCTGCCTAAAAGAGTTAAAAATCTGGTATGCAAGTGGCTGACTCAGACAGAAAGTGACTACAGTGTGACCCTCACTGATAAGAAATTCCCCTTTTTTATCTCTTTCTTGCTCCCAGAAGCCATTTTCTGCTAGGAAAGTGTTTTATAGTTGGAATTTCTTATCAGTGAGGGTCACACTGTAGTTACTTCCTGTCTGAGTCAGGACTGAGTCAGCCACTTGCATACCTGATATTTAACTCTTTCAGGCAGAGAAAGAAAAAAAGAAACACAGCAGTTATTTGTGTGCCTGGCACTGTACATACACATGTCTATCTGATCATGTCACATGTCAGTTCGGGTCTCCTTTAAGGGTGCAATTTTTTTCACAAGCTTTTATGCCTAGTACACACCATACAATTTTTCTGTTCGATTTTTCTGTTTGATTTTCTGTAAGATTTTCTGTAATTCGATTATTTTCTGTAAAGTACAGGTAGAGACTGGTCATTATCTCTGGTGCATTGTCTGGTTATCTCCTGCTGAGTAGAACAATGCTTAATTGCTAGGCAGATAGATGGTTAGATAGATAATTTCCAACATGTTGGAAATTATCTATCTGGCAGGTAAATCTAACAGAAAATCTTACAGAAAATTGTATGGTGTGTACTAGACATTATGCTGGGCATACACAGTAAGATAATGCGGTGGAATCGAGCCAGCAGCTCGATGCCGGCGCGTCACCGCTCGTCCGCGCGGATCCGATTCCCGCTCATCCCCGCGGGCACTTCCTTATCTGCCCTTCGTTTCTTCTATTGTCCGCCGGCGGGGATCGAT
The DNA here is from genome assembly GCF_040937935.1 of Hyperolius riggenbachi. Classification (NCBI taxonomy): domain Eukaryota; kingdom Metazoa; phylum Chordata; class Amphibia; order Anura; family Hyperoliidae; genus Hyperolius; species Hyperolius riggenbachi. The sequence continues at coordinate 106,518,198 of NC_090649.1, forward strand.
CGCGGTATCGATCCGGCGCGGTGATCGGACACGTCGGATATAATCAATCGAGCCATCAGCGGCTCGATTGATAATATGAAACGAGCCGTTTATGCCCAGCATTATGCTGGGAATACACGGGTCGATCCGGCGGCCGATTAGCCGCCGGATCGACCCCAGCCGCATCCCCACTCGTCTGCGCGTGTGCGCGGATCGATTACCGCTCGTCCCCGCCGGTGCTTCCTTATCAGCTCTCAATTCCTTGCCATTGTCCGCCGGCGGGGATCGAGCGGGCAGGGGTCGAGCGGCTTGATCGGGCCAGCTGAATATTATCAGCTGGCCGGATCAGCTGGTCGATACACGGTACAGAAACGTACCGTGTATCCCCAGCATTAGACCCTAATGTTGGGAATACACCATACAATTTTCTGTTAGATTTACCTGCCAGATAGATAAAGTTCAACATGTTGGAAATTATCTATCTAACCATCTATCTGCCTAGCAATTAGGCATCGTTCTACTCAGCAGGAGATAAACAGAAGTCAATGCACCAGAGATAATGACCATTCTCTACAGAAAATAATCTAATTATGCATTCTAACAGAAAATCTAACAGAAAAATCTAAAGGGGCCCATACACCTAACAATTTTCCCGCCGATAATACAGCAGATTCGATCACTGTGATCGAATCTGCTGTGAAATCGTTGCGCAAACGCTGACAGAACGATCTATTTCCATCCAAAATCAATCGTTCCCGTCAATTCCCATCGAGCCGTCCATGCGGAAGATTTTGCTCGATCGCCGGCGGGTCGGAAGTGCGTCGATAGCAGCGTTCGAATGCCCGATGACTGACGCTAGAGGCAATACATTACCTGCTCCGCCGGCGCGAGTCCCCTGGTCTCCGCTGTCTTCTTCTCCGCTGGGCTCCGGGTTCCGGCTGGCTTCAGTTCCTGTCCCGGCAGGAAGTTTGAACAGTAGAGCGCCCTCTACTGTTTAAACTTCCCTCGGCAGGAAGTTCAGTGAAGCTGGAGCCGAGCGCGGAGAAGAAGACAGTGAAGACCGGGGGACTCGCGCCGGCCTGATCAGGTAATGTATGCAGGGGGGGCAGCGGCAGCTCCACAGATATGGAATCGATTTCATGCTGAAATCCATTCACAATCTGTTTGCAGTAAAGGCAGCCATACGATCCCTCTCTGATCAGATTCGATCAGAGAGGGATCTATCTGTTGGTCAATCTGATGGCAAACCGACCAGTGTATGGCCACCTTAACAGAAGAATCTAACAGAAAATTGTATGGTGTATTCCCAGCATTAAAGCAGGAAAAAAAAATCATACCACTATACTGTAGATCTGCGGCAGGCCTGTACTTACTCCCCCTCCTCCTACTCCTTCCCTGGATTAAGCACTGCAATTTTCCCTTCATCCTCCAGGTGGCACTCTACCCCTAGAGTGAGATTGATGTCTGTCGCCATGTGACAAATGGCAATTTCGCCAGAGGGATCGAGAGCCTCCGAGGACCGGAAGAAGAATGTCTGCCAGCGTTTGGATCCCGGGGAGCTGAGTTACAAATGCCTGCTACTTGCAGGCTCTGCATATACTGTGCCTCCCGGGGGCTACCCCAAGTCAGGCTCGGGGTTACCGCTCTGAGGGGCGGTTTTCCAGCCTGAGCCCGACTTCGGATTACTGCTAAGAGGTTAAGGTACTTTTGGTACTTTTTCAAATTGCTGAAGGTTATTTTAAAAAGATGTTGAAAAATTATCTCCTTTGAGAAAACTCAGGAGAAAAAGTTAATTGCATACAGGCCAAGGTGTTGGGTTTTATCACTTTAGAACATACAACAAACAAATATTCTGCTGTAATGCACCTGCCAGAAGTAATGATGTTGCCACCTGTGATAAATTTAACCACTTGAGGGCCGCAGTGTTATACCCCCCTAAAGACTAGGCCAATTTTAACTAAATGGGCCACTGCAGCCACTCCAAGCTGCAGGGCCACACGACACAGCACACAAGTGATCCCCCCCTTTTCTCCCCACCAACAGAGCTTTTTGTTGGTGGGGTCTGATGAATCTGATGTCCCCAGTACAGCGCTGCTGCTGATCGCATCGCTGTACATGTAAATAGACGGCGGTCTCGCCGTCTAACAGTCTTCTGAGCGGCAGTCGCCGCTCGGAGACTGAAGGCGGGGCTCCGCTCCGCTCCTCAAAGCAGGAGATGCGCGTGCAGCCTGCGCACGATCTCCTGCAAACTTCAGCCCCAGGACTTGACGCCAATTGGCGTTAGGCAGTCCTGGGGCTGCCGCCGTGGTCACGCCCATGGGCGTTACCCGGTCGTCAGGTAGTTAAAGTGAACCAGAGATGAAAATAAACTAATGAGATAAACAATTGGATCTGTCCTCCTACTCCTAAAATAACTCTTTTAGATATCTCAAGGTTTTATTTTATGTATAAACATTAACAAAGCAGATGTAATATTGTATAGTCTCTGCTCAGTTGCAGTGTCTCAAGAGTCCCAGAGTGAAAATACATAAACTATTGACCTTTTTATCTTTTTCTCTCACAGAGAAGGCCCAAGTATCTGCCTAGGAAAGTGTTTTATAGCTGTAATTTGTTATCAGAGAGCCGACTAGGTCCTGATTGGAGAAAAACTGTCAGTTCCATAGCTAATGATTAACTCTTTCAGGCAGGGGGGAAAAAGGAGCACAACATAAGTGTCTGTATGATTGCCACTGTATATACACATCTATCTCACCATGCCACATGTTATCTTTGGTACACTTTAAAGCAAATCTGAAGCTGAAAAAAAAAAAAAGCAGATACTCACCTCAGGTTTGGGAAGGCTCTGGGTCCTATCGAGCCTTCCCGCTCTCCTCCCAGTGGCCCCGTTCCCCCACAGGCTCCTCCGTTTGAATCTCCAGCTGCGGGAGACTTCAGCAGTCTTTGGAATCACTTGGGCTTCCGAAAGACTGGCGGCTCTGTACTGCGCACGGCTGAGTATGCTAGAAAGGGCACTCGTACGTGCGCAGAACGGAGCATCTTCATAAGCCCGAGCGTTTCCAAAGACTGCCTAAGCCCACCAAACACAGAAGAGAGCAGTCCACGACCGAACAGTCATAGACTGCTAACGGGAAAGCCTGTAAGGTAACGCAGAGACCGGAAGCAGAACGGAAGGATCTATAGGACCCAGAGCCTTCCCTCTCCTTAGGTGAGTATCTGTTTTTCATTTTTAATTTCACTTCAGACCTTTGAGAAAGTAAATATTTTACAATGAGCAAACATTGACTAAATAATATTATTAAATAATAATTTTAAAAATTAGCAATCTATTCATTAGGTTATATTCAGCTAAGTTCCAGGTAAGGCCCCGTTCACACTTGCGGTTCGAGTCCGCAAGTGTCCGGAGGCCGCAAAGAGACCGTACGGGTCTCTGCGGTGGCCCCCGAAAACCACAAGTTGCGGATCCGGAATGTATCAGTTCCGGCTACAATAAAGTAGCCGGAACTAGATACATTGCAGTGCAGGAAAGGCACCGCAAGCATGGGGGATACCGGTGTGTAGTCTGGGCCCCCCAAGTGGCATAGGACCGGCGCTGGAAGCATCCGGTCCTATTGCCAGTGTGATGAGAAACATCCGTTTCTCATTGCACAGCTTGGCCGCATGTTCGGGTCAGGATCCGGCCCGGCTCCACAGCCGCACGGGGACGGACGACAAAAATGCAGCAAATTGGAAAAAGCCGATCCGTCCCCGGGGCTGCGTTCCTGGATTGGATCCGGACGGTCGCACGATTGATTAACAATGTATCCATTCACCATCCGCTGTGCACGGAGCGTTCCGGGTCCGGGGAAGCCGGACCTGGAACGCTAATGTGAACCGGGCCTTACACAATTATGGATGCTGTCCTCCAGTCACCAAAACAATAATATTTGACATTCCTGAAGCCCAGGTTTAGACAACATTTTCATATGCATTCAATAGAACTGATAATGATTATGCAAAAAACCTGGCAGCTCTTTATCTCCTCCTCAATCTCTACTGTCTACTAATGACTCTCCCCAGTCAGTCTGAAGATTGATAGGCTGTCAGTCATTAGGGAGGTGTGGCTTCAGCTCCCAGTGCAATCACTCTGCTACCTTCCATGCCCATGTGACTGAAGGGGGTGTGTTTTGGACTCATGGAGGATCTTTACACTTGTGCAGCAGGTAGTTTCAGTTAGCAGCAGTTGTGTAATTACAGTCCCAAGCAGACACTTGTTTGTGAGCTGCTCATCACTGGAGCCTGGGAGATGAGTAAAGGCTGCTGGCAATACAGGGGACACCTGGCTACACTGGGGACAACATACCTAGCTATCTATAGTGGGGATCCGGCTGTCTGACTCCCCCAAACACCCCACCATGTAAAATGGCCTGGTCCTTAAGGGGAGGGGGGGGGGGGTTAGGTAGCCGGTCCCCAGAGGGTTAAGGCAGGATTCACAATGTACCAGATAAAAAACGTATCCTCTGGAAACTGATCCGTTTTCCATTTAGATGGATCAGTTTTTAACAATAGCTTCAGTTTTTCATCTGCTACCTTCTGTTCTTTTTCCAAGTCAACACCCGCTTGGTACCTGTCGCCATCATGTTTGCGTTCATCTTCCACCACTGCGGCCAGAAATCCTCTGCATGCTAGAAATGCCGGTATACCCATCCCAGAGCCCCATCAGAATCATCAGGCTCCCACTGGTTTGCAAAAGACCAACTGGAATCCTCGCTGAGCACCAGGGAGAATTTCATTGGTTCACCACTCAGTGAGCAAGAAACCCGCTAATGTAGCCCAGCAAGTATACAGGTATTTACACACTTCCCTGCCAACCTCTGCATTAATGCTGAATGCAAAGGGCATCTGCTGGGCCTTCCTCCATCCGGCCCTTTATAGAGCTCAGAAGCCTGGGAAATTACCCACCATGCATGCCTCTACGGAAATGCTGTGACTGTCCCTGCTGCCAGGTTGTATGGTCCCTGAATTAAACTTTAAAGAGAAACCGTAACCAAGAATTGAACTTCATCCCAATCAGTAGCGGATGCCCCCTTTCCCATGAGAAATATTTTCCTTTTCACAAACCGATCATCAGGGGGCTTTGTATGACTGATATTGTGGTGTACAACTCCTCCCTCAGTGTGATGTCAGGACCATGGTTCTGACATCACACCGTGGGAGCCTTGTTGCATTGTGGGAAATAACAGCTGTTTACAGTTGTTTCCAACTGCCAAAAAAAGCAAGCAGCGTCTCCTTCCACTGACATCATCTGCCAGCAGTAAAAATGTCACCACGTGATAAATGTCAGAATGTAAATCAGGGAGAGGAAAAATTTTACAATGGGCAAACACCGACTACAACATTTATACTTAATTATTGTAAAAACGAAGCACTTTTTATTACATTATTTTCACTGGAGTTCCTCTTTAAGACAATATTGCGTCATACCTCAAAAATACATTCTTTTTGGCATGCAATTGTCTCATAAATCTTTTAATATAGGAATACGGTTTTCCTGAAACGGACATGCTGGTTGAACACAATGATATTTTGGCAAAAGAATTATAATGTATGGCTAGAAGTGTGAAATAGGTTTAGTTCTGTAGCATATGGCTGCAGCTGCTAGCGTGAGCTCTTCGGTTTATTTCAGTTCACACAGTGGGAGATGTGAGGGCAGATGATGTCTGATTGCTTGCAATACCTGCTTTTCCTCACATAATAAGAACCCTGGTGTTCAGCATCACATAACAGCAATTAAAGGCAAGTAGAAATATTCAGTCATTTTCCCTTCTTCCTGCAGGGGGCGTCTACAAGCCTCGAGACGGAAGTCCAAATCACCAAGCGAACGGTCTGTCTGGACTGTCCGCAGACTTTGGTTATTTCTTTTACAATTTTAGGATTGTATTTTCTATTTACTACTTTGCATATACTCAATTGATATTTACTCTCCAGTTTAGAACCTCACTGTTATGACTGTAGTGAAGCTTCAACCAGTATGTACTGTTTATCTTCACTTTCAATAAGGATGTTTGATGAGCTGTTATTTACCTTGATTAACCAGCGCCAAACAAAAATGTTTAGGTTGAGAGCACACTTGTCCCTTTGTTTTTGCAGGTGATGTATTGAAGGTTATATTTTAGTCTATATAGTTGACGCTTAGGTACTCTTAGGGCATAACTACAGGGGTGCAGCCTCTTCAATCACAAGGGGGGGGGGGCCTAGAGCTGTGGGGAGCCCCAACTACTAACCGTCCTTTTCTCCAATAAAGGAGTTCATCCCTCAGATCAGGTGTTTTTGTGGCTACACCGTCATAGGCAGACCAGGACTGGTGCAGTGTCTGGGGACAGGCACAAGTTGAGACACCAGAATATCTGCAGCTCACAGCACTGCCCCCTTTCTTTCCTGGCTACAGTTGACTTTGGATGGAGCAGCAGTGTGTGTACAGAGCATGGAGCAGCAGTGTGTGTACAGAATATAGTGCAGCAGCGTGTGTACAGAGCATAGTGCAGCAGTGTGTGTACAGAGCATGGAGCAGCAGTGTGTGTACAGAGCATAGTGCAGCAGTGTGTGTACAGAGCATGAAGCAGCAGTGTGTGTACAGAGCATGGAGCAGCAGTGTGTGTACAGAGCATGGAGCAGCAGCGTGTGTGCAGAGCATGGAGCAGCAGCGTGTGTACAGAATATAGTGTAGCAGCGTGTGTACAGAGCCTAGTGTAGCAGTGTGTGTACAGAGCATGAAGCAGCAGTGTGTGTACAGAGAATGAAGCAGCAGTGTGTGTACAGAGCATGGAGCAGCAGCATATGTACAGAGCATGGAGCAGCAGAGTGTGTACAGAGCATAGTGCAGCAGTGTGTGTACAGAGCATGAAGCAGCAGTGTGTATACAGAGCATGGAGCAGCAGCGTGTGTACAGAGCGTGGAGCAGCAGCGTGTGTACAGAGTGTGGAGCAGCAGCGTGTGTACAGAGCATACAGAGCATGGAGCAGCAGCGTGTGTACAGAGCATGGAGAAGCAGCGTGTGTACAGAGCGTGGAGCAGCAGCGTGTGTACAGAGCAAGGAGCAGCAGCGTGTGTACAGAGCACGGAGCAGCAGCGTGTGTATAGAGCGTGAAGCAGCAGCGTGTGTATAGAGCGTGAAGCAGCAGCGTGTGTACAGAGCGTGAAGCAGCAGCGTGTGTACAGAGCATGGAGCAGCAGTGTGTGTACAGAGCATGGAGCAGCAGTGTGTGTACAGAGCATGGAGCAGCAGTGTGTGTACAGAGCATGGAGCAGCAGTGTGTGTACAGAGCATGGAGCAGCAGCGTGTGTACAGAGCATGGAGCAGCAGCGTGTGTACAGAGCATGGAGCAGCTCTGGGGAACTTAACAGAGTCAGGCATGAGCACAGCCCTCTGCCCTGGTGTGTGAATGCTTCACTTTCCCCTTTTATTACCAATGTCGGCTGTCAGAATCAGAATCTTTATTATCGCCAAGCACGACTGGGTCGTGCCCGGAATTGGGCTTGGCACGTACAGGGTACTGATACAGGATATAGATACAGATACAGGACAAATCAAGCAGTTAGAAAGGAACACAACATTTGCAAAGAGAGACAATGTAGCATAAGTAACAACACAAAGACATTCAAAAAAACAGCCCAAAAGTCAGCTTGAGCTAGAGCGCCGTCTATCTGTGTGTAGAGTGCCTCCGTGCCGGCATGGTGTTGTGGGGATGGGCAGTTACGTGGAGAGAGTTCAGAAGGTTGACAGCCGAGGGAAAGAAACTGTTTTTATGCCTTGAGGTCTTGGTGAAGATGGACCGGAACTGAAGTCTCCGGCTCGAGGGGAGCTGACTAAAGAAGCGATGGCCTGGGTGAGAGGGGTCGTTGGTGATCTTTAATGCTCTGGAGTACAGCCTGGAATGGTAAAGAAGGTCCAGAGAGGGAAGGGATCTCCCGATGATCCTCTCCGCTGATCTGATGACCCTCTGTAGTTTGAGTCTGTCGCTGGCAGAGGAGCTGACATACCAAACCAGGATGGAAGAGCATAGGACAGATTCGATTGTAGCGGAGTAAAAGTTTGTCAGAAGTTTTTGGGCCATACCAAATTTTTTTAGTTGGCGGAGAAAGAAAAGTCTCTGTTGGGCTTTCCTCTGTGTGGAGGCAGTGTTGGCCTTCCACTTCAGGTCATTAGCGATGGTTGTGCCCAGAAGGCGGACGCTGGGGACTCTTTCCACCTCCTTGCCATCGATGCAGATTGGGGGCGGGGTGGAGGCGCATCTCCAAAAACAATCATCTCCACAGTTTTCGCTGTGTTTAGGACCAATCCGTTCTCTCTGCACCAGTGACAGACACCTTCAACCTGGTGGCGGTACTCTTTCTCATCATTATTGGTGATGAGACCGACAACGGTCGTGTCGTCAGCAAATTTGATTACTTTTACTGAGTCTGACGTGGATTTGCAGTTATTTGTATACAGAGAGAACAGAAATGGCGACAGGACGCAGCCTTGTGGGGCTCCTGTGTTGGTGGTCCTAGGTTGCGAGGAGATGGTGCCCAGCCTAACAACCTGGGACCTGTTGGTGAGGAAGTCCGTGATCCACAGGCGTAGGGTGGGGTGGACTCCTATTTCAGCAAGATTGTTTTGCACATTATTATCTGTATCCAAACTACTCCTGATTGATCCTGTTGTTGATCGGGAGTATATCTGACATTTAGGAACTAATTGTCAGATCCTGTCAGTCGGACGGGAAATTGCATTATGTGTACCCAGCATGATGTCCTACCATACTATTATACTGTATTGTGCGTGGTGGAGGGAGACCTTTCAGGAATTCCCTCCCCCCCCCCTTCCCCCTTGAAAATCCTGAGTTTGCCCCTGTGCCTGTCATGGGTATGAAGATAATGATGGCTACACTTGTTTTATGACCCTAGCAAGATGGGCCCCCAGGCTGTGAGAGTAGGCAAGGGAAATGGTGTGATCAATGTGGGGGGCCTCATCAAAGTTTTGCTGGCGGGGGCCCGTGATTTGCAGTAATGCCCCTGCTTGTGACATATTGCGTCCCCTTATACCCACATTTCGGCTTGCGTTGCAACTTTTGCAGTTGTTTCCCAGGTTTCCAGCACCCTGCGATTGCATTTGTGATTACATTTTCCACGTGCGCTTTTCCGGGTTTATTCATGATTTTCCAAATTATGGCAAAATATGTTGTACCAGACAGCATGCTTCAGGGTGTTCTAATAGATTCCGATGCACTGCACTGCTAATGCGCTGATGTGAAAGTACAATTACCAAATAATTGGATCATGTTAGCAATACGATTCTACTGTCAGACACAATGCACCTCAGCGCTCTAATGTGAAAGTAGCTTCACCCAAATTTCATTAACCTCCTTGGCGGTAATCCTGAGCTAAAGTCGGGGCGGAGAACCACAGCTCAAAGCGGTAACCCCGATCCCCGACCTGCACTCAGGGTAGCCGCCGGAGGTTCTATGCAGAGCAATGCGCGCAGCGGGCTTTTAACTCACCTCCCGGGGATCCCGACGACGGCCGCCATTCTTCTTCCGCTACTCTGAGGCTCTGCTTCCCCCTGGTGAGATCACCGCCTGTTATCATGACAGCCGGTAATCTCACTATAGGGTTACAGCGCCACCCGGAGGACGGAGGGGAAACTGCATCGCTGGAGCCCACGGAGGTGAGTAAGTGCTAGGGCTGCTGCAGACTTTCATGCTTTTTAGGGTCTAAAAGCACATGAAAAATTGTACCGCTTTCAGACCCTAAAAGCAGAAGGAATCATACCGCCAGGGAGGTTAATATGGTGGCACTCATTTCACCGAAAGTGCTGCAGGCCCCCCTAATAACCTGCGTCGCCTCAGAGGGGCTCACAGCCTTATATCCTTACCATAGTCATACTGTATGTCCATCATAGGCTAGGGTCAATTTAGAAGGAAGTTAATGAACTTATCTGTATGTTTTTGAGATGTGGGACGAAACTGGAGTGCCTGGAGGAAACCCATGCAGACACGGAGAACATACAAACTCTGTGCATTATTCGAAACCAGGGTCACTGTGCTACAAGGCAAGAGAGCTAAATATATCCCAACTTTTTGAGATAAGAATGAAGGACACACCCCTGCCATATCTCTAACCACGCCCCCCCCACCCCACCACCACCACCACCACCACCACCACCACCACCACCAGCACCACACCCCAGGCATATCGCAAATAATTCAGAATCAAAATTTGTAGTTTTATCATTCAAAACACACTGGTACTCTCGATAACTGTTCATTTTTTCTTCATTTTAACATTAGAAAACAAGAAATATTTCAATTGAATTGATGCAAATAAAGTTTAGTGTATATTAAACACATTTTCAGTAGAAAAATACATATATTTACACTGATCTGTGCATCTTGTCCTGAAAGAGGGACGAATAAGAAGAAAGAGGTACAGAGGGACAGGGTTCCCAAAGAGGGACTGTCCCCCCAAAAAGAGGGACAGTTGGGCGCTATGGGGCTATCCACTACACCACTGTGCAACTATTGCTATTCTGGTTACAAGTCAAAGTGCTCCAAGGCCAAATCAAACAAATGTATGGATAATTCTTCCAGTTTTTACAAGAACCTACCTGATCACATGACAGAATAGTGCAGTCAGATATTCCACTTAGCTCCTCCCATTACCCTTATTTGGTCATTGTTGCAGCATGCAATGAAGCTGACGCTATTCAAAGAAAATAAAAAAGATGTATAGGAAATCTTATGTTTTTCTTTTAACACTGCTGTAACTATTCTATATGACAGGATGCTTTCTTTACACTATCTTACTATTGCTTTATAATATATGGTTTATTGCATATTGTGTATAGGCTATAGCTTCTAAAAACATTTATATACAGATCAATATCCAGGGCTGTGGAGTCGGTCCAAAAATCCACCGACTCCTCAGTTTAGGATTCCATCGACTCCGACTCCTCTAATTTGCATATTACAATTTTGTTGGTTAAAAGTATGTAACATGAAATTCGTCTCTTAACTGCCAACGCTTAGGAATTTTACAAGACAACTGAAGTGAGAAGGATATGTAGACTACTATATTTATTCCCTTTAGACTAAAACTAGTCCTTGGTAAGAGTACTTGTAAAAGGTACAAACCGGAACAAAGAACATCTATCAGGCCCTAGGCAATGTGACTGTGGGTACATGTAAGAATGATGTGCAGGTACTCTGCAGGGGAATGAGGAGATTCTTCTTCTATTATACATTCTTCATGCACAATCTGAACAAGGTTTATGGGTGACAAACAACCCCTCTGTGTTCAATGTGCACAGCATTCTCAGTGGATTCCTTGCAGCTCTGTGGGAAGTGCATATGTAGAGTATAGTACTACTGTGTAACAAAGTAAACCTGAGACAGATGAAATTAAAGTTTTATACATACCTGGGGCTTCCTCCAGCCGCCTTCAGGATAATCAGTCCCTCGTTGTCCTCCTCCACCACCTGGATCTTCTGCTATGAGTCCAGGTACTTGAGCCAGTCGGGCGTAGTGCGCATGCACACACTCCGCCGCCAGGAGCATACTACACCTGTGCAGCACTATTGCGCAGGTGCAGAATGTTCCTGGCTGTGGGAGCGGCATGCGGCCGGACAGCGCTGACTGGCTGAATTACCAGGACTCATAACAGAAGATCCAGGTGGTGGAGGTGGACAGCGAGGGACTGATTAGCCTGAAGGGGGCTGGAGGAAGCCCCAGGTATGTATAAAACTTTACTTTTCATCCGTCTCAGGTACCCTTTAATTTGTAGTCACCAAACCAAATTTTAACAACATATCAAATTATTTGATTTCATCAGCAAAGGGAGTGCATACATTTGCATAAATCAGCATCAATGCAGAATTATTTCCATCTGATTGACCATCTCTATTAACTACACATCAGGCTTTATTCTTACAGCATAGATGTTATTTAGTATATATAAGAGATTCCTGTGTACACATCATATATACAGTCACAATCAGATATGTATATCTGACCTTAAAAATACGGGGACTGCTTTATTGAAGCAGCACAAGTAACTAATTTTGATTGGTTTATTTTATTTTTGTGGACTAAGCACAGCTATTACTGTATATATACATTATTTTTAATTACTATTATCTGAGAAATAGAACATTTTATCATATTTTCTATTTTAATTACAGTTACAAATTCATTAGGAGTCGGAGTCGGTGCATTTTTTCCCGACTCCGACTCCAGGCACCCAAAATTGCCCGACTCCACGACTCCGACTCCACGACTCCGACTCCACAGCCCTGTCAATATCAATGGAGAACATAGTGCAAATGGAATAAAAGCGACGATGACCGTGACTTTCAGAGCTTCTAATCTAGTGTGGAACAGAGAGATACAAAAGGCATATTAAAATCTTGAAGGAGAAGCAGAAGCTGAACTCTATCAGAATTTTACATGCTTGGAATAGCTGATAATGGACTTTCTATGCGAGTCTTATTGTAAGAAAGCCTTCTCAGATTTATCAGACGCCAGTGATCTCGCTCAGCCAAGCATCATCAGCCTTTTTGCATCCAGGATGACCTTTATAACTGTTTGCCTTGATTCAGGCTACGTGGGAAACCTACTAAGTGAACAACGGGCAAAAAATTAGCATCCAATGTGCGTGTTGTGTGAATTTACTGATATAAAGCAGCAGGAAATAACACCTAACATGCCAGTCTACATTCCCTATTGGACTGTAGACTGTACACTGTATTGGACCCCCCCCCCCATTCTAATCTTAGATTAAAAAAAAAAAAAAAAAAAAAAAAAAAACAGATACTCACCTAAGGAGAGGGACGGCTCTGGATCCTATAGAGCCTCCCCGCTCTCCTGACTTCAGCAATCTTTGGAAGCACTCAGGCTTCCGAAGACCGGCGGCTCTGTACTGCACACGTGCTAGTGCTTGATAAGGAGACTGCTTCTGAAGACTGTCGAAGGCCACCCAACGCAGAAGAGAGCAGTCGACAACCAAACAGTCGTGGACTGCTAACGGGGGAAGAACGGGAAGGCTCTATAGGACGCAGAGCTTTCCCTCTCCTTAGGTGACTATGTCACAGATTGTCCCAGATCAGGGCCGGTTCTAGACTTTTTTTCTGCCTGAGCCAAACTTGTGAGGATGCGCCCCCTCCCGAGCTGAAATGATCGTACAGCACACGAAAATTTGCACCGCATGTTATAGCTGCGGTGAGCCCCCCAAACCCCAGGAATAGGTTCCCCCAGTATTGGTAGCTAGGTACAGTTGCCCCCAGTATGGGTTAGCCAGGTACACTTGCCCCCAGTATAGGTTGGCCAGGCACTTTCTTCACTTCCTGTTTCTGCCTGGTGCTGTCCCCAGACTTCTGCCGGCTGAGGAAGTTGCCTCACTTGGCCTCATGGGCGGACCGGGCCTGTCCCAGATCACTCCCGGCCGGTGAATAGTGCTCTTCCTAACCTCACCCCAGTCGTACCTATCTAAGCTCTGTTTCTACTGCTGCTGCGGCCCTTTGACTGATCTTCAGAGAATAGGGCTCTCAATGTGGTGAAGTCCGCCATGTATCGACTAACACTGGACATGCGCCTTGTAGTTCTGGAACATCATGTCATCTACTAATTATTACCACCTTAACGGAGCTCAGTGCTCCTCACAGGTTACTGAGCAAAGAGGTCATCTGTTACTATGTTACTCAAGTCAAGTACTATGTGCCAGAATACTAAAGCGATAAGGGGGTTTTCTTTGGTGTTTCTTGTAGGGACCAAGAATACCTAGGCAAGAAGTATGGAGAGACTGGGAGCTCAATGGTGCAGTATCATCAGTTATATGGAGGATAAAACATATATATATATATATATATATATGTATATATATATATGTATATATATATATATATATATATATATATATATATATATATATATATATATATATGTATGTATGTATGTATGTATACATACATACATACATACATACATACATACATACATATACATATATATATATATATATATATATATATATATATATATATATATATATATATATATATATACTCTGTACAGCGCTGCATAAGATGTCGGCGCTATATAAATAATTATAATAATAGGCCTGTGGGGAATTAACCGTCCCTGCTCGGTACTCCAGGTCCTGCTGGATACTGGGCGGTCGCTCTCCTGTAGTACGATACACTTTCCAGAAAAACTGCAGGTAATCACTTACCTCTCCGGAAGATATAAACACCAGTTCAACTGGAACAATCTTTATTCAAAAGGCAATCTGAGAACAGGTCATGGCCCGCTTCTTTAGGTCAATACAAAATGCCTTGATAGCATAGTTGATGTAGGCGCCTCTAGTTAGCAATATCGGCTGAGGGATCAGGTCCTGAACCCTGATGGACAACATCAGTCAAAGGTGTGAACGCACCTTAAAGCATGCAGAGACTATCCCCCAAACTGACCTCCTGGATGTGATAAGAAAAACTATCTCCCCTAGATACACCATTCTTTTAAATTAATGTTTGGATATCGTTTTCCCTTGTCTATAACAAGCTTTGAAAAAGTGCTTAACACCATTCCTGACATAGAAAACAATGTGTATCATGAAGTGAGATGAATGGACTTTTTCACACCTTCTGTAGTGATAACACTAATAATACTCTCAGGCACCCTTTGTGTTTGTATTTAAAGATAACACTTTTGTCCTTGTAGCTTTAATGCAAATAACCTGTTTCTCTTGTTATCACCAGACAAATTCAGATTGGTGAGTCTACCAGCTGGAGTCAGGAGAGAGAGAGGGAGAGAGAGAACAAAACAATTTTTAAAAGTACATCCAGAAAAGTTATCCAGAAGGTAACAGCCCTTTGCTTATATCAGCCACTTTGTGAGAAAATGCGGAAAAGCCGCCGCAAGTACTCCGCGTCCAACGTGGCATCTGGCGTGCATGGGCACGCGTCTACTAGTCTGTCGCAACGCGGAGAAACCGCCTCATGCCCTATGGACAAAGCGGTGGAATCCGCGTCCAATGCGGCGGTTTGCTCGCATAAGCTTGCTACTGACAGTGTAGCTGAACGCTGGGAAGCCGCCGCATGCTCGGACAGCGGTGCGGCAGGCCCCGCGTTCAAACCAGCAGATACATTACAACACATGTCTGGTATGGCTGGGACTGATAGTCCACACAGGTTCAGAAGGACACGCGCGCGCTGAGAGACAGAGCTTATATGACAGCCAGAAGGGTGTCAGCTGACCAAGCCGGTCAGCTTGAATTCTAGCAGTTGTCATTGGTCCAGCACTTAGGGGAGGCGCTGAGGAGCGCTTTAGTATATATACTGAGTGCTGGTCATTTCTCTGGTGTCTGGCGTTGCGATCACTACGTGGTAGCACTCAGACCTTTTGTCAGTATCTGTGTTATTATCTAGATCAGTTTCCAAGGTGTTGATGACCAAGGACCTCACACCTTAGTCTAGGAATTCTGTTACTATCTGTATTATTATCTAGACCAGTTCCAGGGTGTTGATGATCAAGGATCTCACACCCAAGTCTAGGCATTGTTGATTATTTGTTATGACCTTCTGCTTTCCTGACCACTCTCCTGATCTCTGATTCTGTACCTTTGTTAGTCTGATACTCTGTTGCCAAACTCTGCTTGTCTTAGGATTCCGCATCTGTCTCCTGATTCTGTACCTTTGTTATTCTGATACTCTGTTGCCAAACTCTGCAACCTCTGTTCCCAAGAAACTCTTACAAATAGATTCTGCTTTGATTACCCCTCTAAAATCCTTTGGGATTCTCAAGAAAACAAGGCGGGGGAAGAGGGGAGGACGTGCAGGCACCCATAAATCAAAGCCAAAGCAATCCTCACATATCTATAAATCAGCTGTATCAGTAAAGGACCCAGATAACAGAGACAGCTGCCACACTCCTGATTACAACCCCCAGCCAGGAGCTAGGAACACAGACCTCAAAGTTAAGGCAAACAACATTAAAGCAGTACTCTGCAATGCCAGGTCCATAAACAACAAAACAGCAGTTATTCATGATCTAATAGAGGCTTCAGATCTAGCTTTAATTACAGAGACATGGTTGGATCAGAACTCAGGACCCACTCTCGCAGCTGCGGTACCAGACAATTACTCATTTTTACACTGTGAAAGGCAAAACCGCAAGGGCGGAGGATTAGCTCTGTGCTTCAAATCCAGTTTGAATATTAAACCCCTTGCTGTAGCCCCCACCCACTCTTTTGAATGTCTAGCAGCCCAGCTGTCAGCTGGAAAAAAAATAAACATACTGCTTGTCTACCGACCCCCTGACGCTGGCTCAGCTTTTCTCAAGGAAATAGCAGAACTTGTATCTTGCATAACACTGAAACACCCTAGGTGGATAATTCTTGGAGACTTTAACGCACGGGTCGTCGATACACACTCTTCCCAATTTGGAACTAAGCTACTTCTCTCCATGAATGAACTGGGCTTCTCTCAAGCCGTCAACCTCCCTACCCACAAAAAAGGACACACTTTGGACCTCATTTTCCATTCAGAACTCCTAATATCCAATGTGGAAATTGATCCAGTAGTTTGGTCAGACCACCACACTGTCCACTTCTCCTTTACAGCACCGGCTACAAAACACCGAATGAAAGAACTAATAAAATATCGTTCCTTGAAAGGTTTGACACCCCAACACCTTCAGAACAGCCTCAATCTAGGTGGACTGACAGATCACAACTTCGGCCTTGAATCCATGGTCCTTAAATATAACCACGATGTCTCAGCCGCTTTTGACGCCATAGCTCCCTTAAAAATTAAACGTTCCGCACCATTACATCATGCTCGCTGGTTTGACAACTCTATAAAGGAACTAAAGAAACAGGGACGCAGACTGGAACGAAGGTGGCGCAAACATCAGTCTCCTGATGACAAACTTTCCCTAATTGCTCACCTGAAAAAATATCAAACGATGATTAACAAAAAGAAGTCCTTATTCCTGTCTCACGAAATTGCAAATGCAGCCAACAGACCTGCCCAACTCTTCCGCACGGTTGACAGTCTCTGCAATCCATCTTGCAGGAAATCCAGCATCAGACCTTCACAGGAACTGTGCGAGAAATTTGCCCACTTCTTCTCAGACAAAGTTTCCTCCATACGATCTGCCATTCAATTCACAGCCCCAGAAACCCATGCAGAGCCATATAACAGGTGCAAAAATAGCCTACCACCATGGTCTGATTTTAAGGTAATCACTGAAAAAGACATCTTGGATATCCTCTCAAACCTTCGCCAGACTACCTGCGATCTGGACCCTGGCCCCACTAAGTTCATGTTGAAATGCCCTGAACTATTTACACCGGCATTCCACAAAATAGTCAACGGCTCCTTACAAGAAGGGTGGTTTCCCTCTACTCTGAAAGAAGCAATCGTCAGGCCTCTACTCAAGAAACCATCCTTAGACCCAGGTGCTCTAAACAGCTACAGACCTGTCTCAAACCTCCCCTTTCTGGGAAAAGTTATTGAAAAGGCTGTATACCTCCAACTTGAAGCCAGGCTCTCCAGAAACAACATCCTTGACCCTCTTCAATCTGGTTTCAGGAAATATCACAGCTGTGAAACAGCCCTCACCCAGATTTGCAATGATCTGCTCATTGCAAGAGACAAGGGTCAATGTTCCATCCTGATTTTGCTCGACCTCTCAGCGGCTTTTGACACAGTCGATCATGAAATCTTACTCAACAGGCTACAAGAGTACTGTGGCATAGATGGCATTGTTCTCCGGTGGTTCAACTCCTTCCTGGCTGGCAGAACTAGAGTTGAGCTGAAATTTTCGAAATTTCGCATTACTATAATTACGCATGCGAAATTCGCGATTACGATGCGAAATTGCGGTAGCGTAATTGCCATTAAAATCGTAATTGAAAATACCGTAAGTGTAATTTTCAATGCGAAATTTCGCGTTTCGTTCATGCCGTAATTTCGCATTAAACGCTACCGTAATTTCGCGTTAAACCGTAACGCTCCGTATAATATAAAAAAGCCGCCGACTTTAAGGGTTAATAGCAAAGCCCCCTTAAGTGCTAAGAGCCTCAAATTTGGAGAATATATTAAGGAGATCAGGAGGAATAAGAGGAAAAAAATTTTTTTCAAAAAGACCTTATAGTTTTTGAGAAAATCGATGTTAAAGTTTCAAAGGAAAAATGTAAACATTTAAAAACCCGCCGACTTTAACGGTTAATAGCAAAGCCT
The DNA here is from genome assembly GCF_040937935.1 of Hyperolius riggenbachi. Taxonomy (NCBI): domain Eukaryota; kingdom Metazoa; phylum Chordata; class Amphibia; order Anura; family Hyperoliidae; genus Hyperolius; species Hyperolius riggenbachi. The sequence continues at coordinate 106,536,427 of NC_090649.1, forward strand.
GCTTAAAGTTTAGGAACACCAAATTCCCAGGGTATATTAGGGGGATCAGTGGGAATAAGAGGAAAAAATTTTTTTTTCAAAAAGACCTTATAGTTTTTGAGAAAATCGATTTTTAAGTTTCAAGGGCGAAAATGTCTTTTAAATTCGGAAAATGTCAGTTTTTTTTGCACAGGTAACAATAGTGTATTATTTTCATAGATTCCCCCAAGTGGGAAGAGTTTTACTTACTTCGTTCTGAGTGTGGGAAATATAAAAATAAAACGACGTGGGGTCCCCCCTCCCAGACCTCTTTAACCCCTTGTCCCCCATGCAGGCTGGGATAGCCAGAATGCGGAGCACCGGCCGCGTGGGGCTCCGCACCCTGACTAAATCAGAAGGAACCCCATTGGTCTGCTAAGGACCAATGGGGCTCCTTGGAGCCCAAATACAAAGATGCTTACAGAGCTCTGAGCTATATAGCTCAGAGCTCTGTCGGGTGCGTGCGGGACGCTAAGTCCCCGCCGCCTCCCGCTGTCCACCCCGCCTCTCCCACATGTCACCCACATGTCACCCACATGTGGGTGACATGTGGGTGACAGATGTGGGCGGGGTGGACAGCGGGAGGCGGCGGGGACTTAGCGTCCCGCACGCACCCGACAGAGCTCTGAGCTATATAGCTCAGAGCTCTGTAAGCATCTTTGTATTTGGGCTCCAAGGAGCCCCATTGGTCCTTAGCAGACCAATAGGGTTCCTTCTGATTTAAAGGAACCCCATTGGTCTGCTAAGGACCAATGGGGCTCCTTGGAGCCCAAATACAAAGATGCTTACGGAGCTCTGAGCTATATAGCTCAGAGCTCTGTCGGGTGCGTGCGGGTGCGGCGGCTGAGCGGCGAGTGGCGTCGGGTGCGGCGTAGTTACAATGTAACAAAGTTGTTACATTGTAATAACTTTGTTATATTGTAACTGATTAGTATATTTCCGAGGATATTGCGTGGGAACTGGCTTTTAAAGGGACAGGTAAGTATTAATGGTTAATTAAGAATATTAAAGGACTTTTTTCGTGGTTATGTTTTTTGTTCAATTAAAATACTTTTTCTAAGTGTCTGTGTGTTTATTTACTTTTAACTCTTAAAGGAAATGGGTAAGGGGTACAAGTACCTCTATACTCATTTCTCCTGGGAGGGGGGGTGGGCATCTGGGGGACCCCTTTTTAAAGGGGACTCCCAGATTCCATCATGAACCCCCCCCCCAGGAAATCGCGGCCTCCACCTCCACCGCCCATCGGAGGTGGAGAAGAGCCCCTTGTCCTTGGATTGGACAAGGGCTCGGAGGGGGAGGGGAAAGCTTGGCTGCCCCTCCCCTTCCGAGACCCCCCAATCCATGGACCATGCGGGCTGGTATAGTCAGGGTGCGGAGCCCCACGCGGCCGGTGCTCCGCATTCTGGCTATCCCAGCCTGCATGGGGGACAAGGGGTTAAAGAGGTCTGGGAGGGGGGACCCCACGTCGTTTTTTTTTTATATTTCCCACACTCAGAACGAAGTAAGTAAAACTCTTCCCACTTGGGGGAATCTATGAAAATAATACACTATTGTTACCTGTGCAAAAAAAACTGACATTTTCCGAATTTAAAAGACATTTTCGCCCTTGAAACTTAAAAATCGATTTTCTCAAAAACTATAAGGTCTTTTTGAAAAAAAAAATTTTCCTCTTATTCCCACTGATCCCCCTAATATACCCTGGGAATTTGGTGTTCCTAAACTTTAAGCAGGCTTTGCTATTAACCGTTAAAGTCGGCGGGTTTTTAAATGTTTACATTTTTCCTTTGAAACTTTAACATCGATTTTCTCAAAAACTATAAGGTCTTTTTGAAAAAAATTTTTTCCTCTTATTCCTCCTGATCTCCTTAATATATTCTCCAAATTTGAGGCTCTTAGCACTTAAGGGGGCTTTGCTATTAACCCTTAAAGTCGGCGGCTTTTTTATATTATATGGAGCGTTACGGTTTAACGCGAAATTATGGTAGCGTTTAATGCGAAATTACGGCATGAACCCACTGCAATGCGAAAATTACGCGAAAATTGCGCTTACGCGAAATTTCGCGAAATCCTTCTTCATTACGATTATGTACTTACGGCCATGATCGTAATTACACTAATTACGCGAAATTTCGCGAAATCGTAATTAGGTCATTACGCTCATCTCTAGGCAGAACACAAAGGGTAGCCTTAGGGCCCTTCCTCTCCAACCCTGTACCACTAAAATACGGTGTACCGCAGGGCGCAATATTATCCCCTTTACTGTTCACCATATACATGCTGCCACTTGGAGAAATCATACAAAAACATGGCCTGACATATCATTGCTATGCTGATGACACCCAGCTATATTTGTCATTCAAACCTGACGTCACAGACCCTACTCCACAAATAAACGCATGCTTAGCTGAGCTTCAGGAGTGGATGAATAATAATTGGCTAAAACTTAATGCTGACAAAACTGAGGTTCTTGTTATCGAGGGCCAGGGCTCAACAGCAAAGCAGCTCCAGTCTCAACCAACACCGCTAAGGATAGGGAGCTCAGACCTGAACAACTCAGACTGTGTGCGCAGCCTGGGAGTACTGATTGATGGGAAATTAAGCTTCAGGAATCAAATCTCAGCTGTTGTGAAACATTCCTTCTTTCACCTAAGGAATATTGCAAGGATTAAACACCTAATTCCTTCAGAGGATCTTCCAACCCTAGTTCATGCCTTTGTCACATCAAGGTTAGACTACTGCAACGTCCTCTACACAGGCCTGCATAAGAAAGACTTACGCCGCCTGCAATTAGTACAGAATGCCGCCGCAAGGCTGTTAACGAGCCAACCCCGCCATTGCCACATAACACCAACCCTGAGCTCACTCCACTGGCTACCGATAAAATGGAGAATTGTGTTTAAGATTGGCTTACTGACATTCAAATCCTTGCACAATCTGGGCCCTGGATACCTGAAGGACTTGTTGCAACTACATCACACCCCCCACAATCTTAGATCAAAAGGACGTAACACCTTGGTCACCCCCAGAGTCCACCTCAAAACCTTTGGAGACAGAGCCTTTTGTCATGCTGCCCCTACACTTTGGAACTCCCTGCCACACTCAATCAGGACAGCCCCATCCCTGGAAACATTTAAGTCTAAACTGAAAACCTACCTTTTCAGTCTGGCATTCATGAACATCTGACTATCTCCTCTGTAACACAACCCAGCCTGAAACCCTGTATTAATCTGAGACACAGCTATGCGCTTTGAGTCCTATGGGAGAAAAGCGCTTTACAAATGTTATTGTATTATTGTATTGCTTGTCTTAGGATTCTGCATCTGTCTCCTGATTCTGTACCTTATCTGTCTGTGTGTTAACGACCTGGCCTGCCCGACCTCAAGAACTATCTTCCCTGTTAAAGATAGTTCACAGATCTGTCAGTGACACTTCCTCATTGGTGTCATTCATGTTCTGTCCTTCCTACGCTCAGCTTGACTCCTCCCCCGGGAGAGTCTAGGCTAACGGAAGGAACTTGCATTTGTGCAGTACTCCTTACTGCCCTGTACCTGCTCTTGAGGTGCAGTCCTCAAAGTATTACTGTTGCACCAAACACTCTTACTACTCAGGTGTCCAGAGGTTAGAGATATATCTGATTATCGGTGATACTGCAGATCATCAATAATCGGGTATATATCTGCATTCTCGGTGATACTGCAGATCACCGGCAATCAGACCCTCTCTGTGTTACACCGATCGTTACAGAACACCAGACCAAAACACTATGGACGCACACACGGACCGTCTGGGCGCACTTACCACTTCGGTGGACAACATCAACCAAGTGCTGGGCAGCCATCAGACATTAATAGACGCTTTGTCTGGGTCTTTACAAACCCTCCAGACGGCTGTGGATGAAGTGCGATCTCCTCCTAGCACAGACATACGTATGCCTGTACCTGAAAAATTTTCTGGTCACAGATCTGACTTCCGAAATTTTAGGAGTAGAGTGTTATCTTACTTTGAGTTGAGACCTAGATCTTCAGGAACGATGGCCCAAAGGGTCACATTTATTAAAACTTTGTTATCAGGCGATTCTCAGACCTGGGCGTACAGTTTACCCACCGGAGATTCAGCCCTTACCTCTGTAGATGTATTTTTTAAAGCTATGGCAATAATTTACGACGATCCAGACATTGCCTCGACTTCTGAGCGGAAGCTCAAGTTGTTGCGTCAAGGCAAGAGTCCGGTCGAGGAGTATGCTGCTGAATTTAGGAGGTGGTCAGTTTCAGCCAGGTGGGACACCTATGCCCTTTTAGACTGTTTCTTATCAGGGTTATCAGATGAGGTCTCTGATCTTATGTTAAGTCAGCCTGAACCTAAAACCATCGATGAAGCCATTTCATCGGCCATTAAGATTGACCGCAGGTTACGCTATCAAAGGCAGACCCAGGGTAGAACCCATGTTAAGATGGTGTCCTACGCTGCGCCTCCTGTGACTCCACCTCCTCCCGTCTCGCCTCCACCCGAGCCAATGCAGATTGGCCGGTCAAGATTGTCTCAAGTGGAGCGGAGACGCAGGATGTCTGAGCAGTTGTGTCTTTATTGCGCAGAGGGGGGTCATAGAGTACGGAATTGCCCTAAGAAGTCGGGAATGCTACTGCCTAGGAGTAGTTGGGGGTAATACCCTAGGCGTACGACTTTTACCCCTAGAGGATAAACGGTTGCTCCTCCCTTGTACGATTACATGGGAAGATAAATCTGAAGTCTCTGAGGCCTTCGTTGATTCGGGCTCAGCGGCTAATTTTATGGATTACGAATTTGCAAAGAGATTGGGTATTCCGCTCACCCCGGTAAAACCACCCATCCAGGTTACGGCAGTGGATGATTCCCCCTTGCAACGTAACCGTCCTCTGTCTCAGACACCAGAGGTGGTAGTCACTATAGGGGTGCTGCATAGAGAGAAATTGCAGTTTTTTGTGTTACACATGACAACCTCCACAGTCATCCTTGGCATGCCGTGGTTACACCTTCACTCTCCTCAGATTTATTGGGCCACTGGTCAGCTAACGAGCTGGTCAGCCCATTGTTTTCATCATTGTTTAGTGAAGGTGACCCTGGGCCAGACCAGGATTCAGTTGGAGGGAGTACCGGAACAATATTCAGAATTTTCAGATGTGTTTTGTCCCAAAGCTGCTGATAAATTACCTCCACATCGCCCTTTCGATTGCCCCATCGATCTCCGTTCTGGTTGTATGCCCCCTAGAGGTCATCTCTACAATTTATCTGGGCCAGAAAAGGTGGCCATGCAGGAATACATCCGTGAAAACTTAGCTAAGGGATTCATTCGTCCTTCCCGATCGCCTGCTGGAGCAGGTTTCTTTTTTGTAAAGAAAAAAGACGGAGGCCTTCGACCATGCATTGATTACCGGGGTCTGAATAAGATCACGGTAAAAAAAAATCGCTATCCATTACCTTTGATAGACGATTTATTCACTCAGGTCACCAATGCTAAGATTTTTTCGAAATTGGATTTGCGGGGTGCATACAACCTGGTGCGGATCAGAGAGGGCGATGAGTGAAATACGGCCTTTAACACACCCGATGGGCATTACGAGTACCTGGTGATGCCCTTTGGGTTGTGTAACGCCCCGGCCGTTTTCCAGGAACTCATTAACAAAGTATTCAGGGAGGTGTTGGGTAAATTTGTCTTGGTATATCTAGATGATATACTTATTTTCTCAGACAACCTCTCTGAGCACAGGGCTCACGTCAAACTTGTGCTGAGCAAGTTAAGACAGAATATGCTTTATGCCAAATTGGAGAAATGCATTTTCGAGGTAACATCTGTCACTTTTTTGGGGTACATAATCTCCACTTCGGGCCTTTCTATGGATCCTGCCAAAGTCTCTGCTGTTCTGGAATGGCCTCAGCCAGTGGGGCTGAAATCTCTCCAGAGATTTTTGGGTTTTGCTAATTACTATAGAAGGTTCATAAAGGGGTACTCCACAGTCATAGCACCCCTCACCAGTCTCACAAAGAAAGGGGCAGATACTAACCACTGGTCCCCCGAAGCTCTGGCTGCTTTCTCCACTTTGAAAGAATTGTTTTGCTCTGCACCCATTTTGAGACACGTTGACACTTTCTATCCCTTTATTGTAGAGGTGGACGCCTCGGAGGTCGGGGTAGGGGCTGTGCTGTCTCAGCGCTCTGGGTTGCAGGGAAGATTGCACCTGTGTGCCTATTTCTCTCGTAGGTTTTCACCAGCAGAATAAAACTACGATATAGGCAACAGGGAGCTTTTAGCCATTAAATTGGCCTTTGAAGAGTGGCGTCATTGGCTAGAAGGAGCAGAACATACGATTACAGTTTACACTGATCACAAAAATTTGGAATACATTGAGGGGGCTAAAAGGTTAAGCCCCCGTCATGCTCGATGGTAATTGTTTTTCTCGAGATTCAGATTTATAATTACGTACACTCCGGGTAGTAAAAACATTAAAGCGGATGCCCTGTCCAGATGCTTTGAGCCGGAGACAGCACAGCCCTCAGACCCAGAGACCATTATCCCGCAGAAAGTAGTGTTGGCGGCCACAGAGACTTGGAAAGACTGGACGGAGACTTTAAGGCCCTTCCAGCAGGATGTCCCTGAGGGAAAGCCTGAAGGGGTTATGTTTGTACCACTGCCATTCCGTCTCCAGATATTACAGATGTGTCACTCACACAAGAATGCTGGGCATCCTGGGGCCTCCAGAACACAGGACCTTGTTGCTAGGTGTGCCTGGTGGCCTTCTTTGGCAACAGACTGCAAGGAGTATGTTAGGGAGTGTGCAGTATGTGCGAAAAGCAAACCCTCCCGTCTAGCACCTGTGGGATAGAGATGTCGCGAACCTCCGATTTTCGGTTCGCGAACCCCGTTCGCAAACCTTCACGGAAGGTTCGGTTCGCATAAAAGTTCGCGAACAATAGACTTCAATGGGGAGGCGAACTTTGAAAACTAAAAACATTTATGCTGGCCAGAAAAGTGATGGAAAAGATGTTTCAAGGTGTCTAACACCTGAGATCTTTCAGTGTCTACAAGAGGGGGGAAAAAAATTCAAAAATACCTTCTGACCGTGGGAAAATTAATTAATTTAGCAGTTAATAACAAAGCCGCTATAAAAGCTAGAAACCCCAAACTTGCAGAAAATGTTAAGAAGAACAGTGGGAATAAGAGGAAAAAATTTTTTTTTCAAAAAGACCTTATAGTTTTTGAGAAAATCAATTTTAAAGTTTCAATGCAAATTCTCCTTCTGACCGTGGGAAAATATACCCCCGCCGACTTTAACCACTTGAGCCTTTTTCTCCATTCAGACCACTGCAGCTTTCACGGTTTATTGCTCGGTCATACAACCTACCACCTAAATGAATTTTACCTCCTTTTCTTCTCACTAATACAGCTTTCTTTTGGTGCTATTTGATTGCTGCTGCGAGTTTTACTTTTTATTATATTCATCAAAAAAGACATGAATTTTGTCAAAAAAATTACTCTTAACTTTCTGTGCTGACATTTTTCAAATAAAGTAAAATTTCCTATACATTTGAGCGCGAAAGTTATTCTGCTACATGTCTTTGATAAAAAAAAAAAAACCATTCAGTGTATGTTTATTGGATTGGGTAAAAGTTATAGCGTTTACAAACTATGGTGCCAAAAGTGAATTTTCCCATTTTCAAGCATCTCTGACTTTTCTGCCCACCTGTCATGTTTCATGAGGTGCTAAAATTCCAGGATAGTATAAATACCCCCCAAATGACCCCATTTTGGAAAGAAGACATCCCAAAGTATTCACTGAGAGGCATGGTGAGTTCATAGAAGATTTTATTTTTTGTCACAAGTTAGCGGAAAATGACACTTTGTGACAAAAAAAAAAAAAAGTTTCCATTTCTTCTAACTTGCGACAAAAAAAAATGAAATCTGCCACGGACTCACTATGCTCCTCTCTGAATACCTTGAAGGGTCTACTTTCTAAAATGGGGTCATTTGTGGGGTGTGTTTACTGTCCTGGCATTTTGGGGGGTGCTAAATTGTAAGCACCCCTGTAAAGCCTAAAGGTGCTCATTGGACTTTGGGCCCCTTAGCGCAGTTAGGCTGCAAAAAAGTGCCACACATGTGGTATTGCCGTACTCAGGAGAAGTAGTGTAATGTGTTTTGGGGTGTATTTTTACACATACCCATGCTGGGTGGGAGAAATATCTCTGTAAATGACAATTTTTTTATTTTTTTTTTACACACAATTGTCCATTTACAGAGATATTTCTCCCACTCAGCATGGGTATGTGTAAAAATACACCCCAAAACACATTATACTACTTCTCTTGAGTACGGCGATACCACATGTGTGGCACTTTTTTGCACCCTAACTGCGCTAAGGGGCCCAAAGTCCAATGAGTACCTTTAGGATTTCACAGGTCATTTTTGTTTCAAGACTACTCCTCACGGTTTAGGGCCCCTAAAATGCCAGGGCAGTATAGGAACCCCACTAATGACCCCATTTTAGAAAGAAGACACCCCAAGGTATTCTGTTAGGAGTATGGTGAGTTCATAGAAGATTTTATTTTTTGCCCCAAGTTAGCGGAAATTGATTTGAATTGTTTTTCTTCACAAAGTGTCATATTCCGCTAACTTGTGACAAAAAATAAAATCTTCTATGAACTCACCATACTCCTAACGGAATACCTTTGGGTGTCTTCTTTCTAGAATGGGGTCATTTGTGGGGTTCCTATACTGCCCTGGCATTTTAGGGGCCCTAAACCGTGAGGAGTAGTCTTGAAACCAAATGTCGCAAAATGACCTGTGAAATCCTAAAGGTACTCATTGGACTTTGGGCCCCTTAGCGCACTTAGGGTGTAAAAAAGTGCCACACATGTGGTACCGCCGTACTCAGGAGAAGTAGTATAATGTGTTTTGTGGTGTATTTTTACACATACCCATGCTGGGTGGTAGAAATATCTCTGTACATGACAATTGTTTGATTTTTTTTACACACAATTGTCCATTTACAGAGAGATTTCTCCCACCCAGCATGGGTATGTGTAAAAATACACCCCAAAACACATTATACTACTTCTCCTGAGTACGGCGATACCACATGTGTGACACTTTTTTTGCAGCCTAGGTGCGCTAAGGGGCCCAACGTCCTATTCACAGGTCATTTTGAGGCATTTGTTTTCTAGACTACTCCTCACGGTTTAGGGCCCCTAAAATGCCAGGGCAGTATAGGAACCCCACAAGTGACCCCATTTTAGAAAGAAGACACCCCAAGGTATTCCGTTAGGTGTATGGCGAGTTCATAGAAGACTTTATTTTTTGTCACAAGTTAGTGAAAAATGACACTTTGTGAAAAAAAAACAATAAAAATCAATTTCCGCTAACTTGTGACAAAAAATAAAATCTTCTATGAACTCGTCATACACCTAACAGAATACCTTGGGGTGTCTTTTTTCTAAAATGGGGTCACTTGTGGGGTTCCTATACCGCCCTGGCATTTTACGGGCCCAAAACCGTGAGTAGTCTGGAAACCAAATGTCTCAAAATGACTGTTCAGGGGTATAAGCATCTGCAAATTTTGATGACAGGTGGTCTATGAGGGGCCGAATTTTGTGGAACCGGTCATAAGCAGGGTGGCCTTTTAGATGACAGGTTGTATTGGGCCTGATCTGATGGATAGGAGTGCTAGGGGGGTGACAGGAGGTGATTGATGGGTGTTAAGCTTGGAGGTGTAATCTCCACAGTCAGCATGCAACACATAAGCTGACGTGAAGGAGGTACACACACCAGCACAAGGAATCAGGATATCCCCAGTTTAGTGGAGGAGAGGACTGACTCCAATAGGAGATTGTGGTGCACAGAGCCGGTGCAGATCCGAACAGCCACAAACAACACTTTCGTAATAACGTCTCAGCGCAAAGTAGCGCTGAGCGCATAAACCAGGACTGAGGAGACCAGGACAGGTAGACAGAATGAACGCTTGCTTAACTAGCCACTACTTAGTGACAGCAAGCGTCCACAATAAAACAGACTGGAATAAGGTAGCCAATGCGTTTGCAGCGATGGCGTGCCTCACCAAGACAGGACAGGATAGTCAGGAAATAGCAGGATCAAGATAGATGAACGTAACACAGATAAATATACAATAAGTATGATTTCCTAGCGTATTACAATTACAGCTATCAATGAAACTATTTGTAACGTCTGACTAACATATGTATATATCGGCAATGAACCGATATATGACATAAGCAGGAACTCTGACTAAGACTGGAGTAATACAGGGAACAGGACTCAGAAGGATTCGCTATCTCTACGCAGAGATGAACGCAATCCACAAACAGGACCAGGAACAGGATAACTAGCTCAGCGTGCTGGAACGCTGACTAACGGAACACAGGATATAAACAGTTTGTGTACGTATATATCAGCGACACTGATGTATCAACGTAACACGAATACAAGGAAAATAATAAACGTGCAAGTATGCGTATATATTGGCGATGAACCAATATATGACACAAGACAAGCAAAGTAACAACTTCTAGAAACAAGAGCAGAACTAGGAGGACTCGCTGACCCCTTCGCAGGAGTCAGCGCAGTCCACACGGACTAGGAACAAGGTGGGGCACGAGCAGAGTAACAGACAGAATCTGAGACTATGGTAGCCCATGAGGCATTGCAGGAAGCAGTTCTTTATACTGAGGTCATCCAATGGGAGCAGACCTGCAGATTCCCACACAAGTGAATGGTAATTAATCACAGGCTGACAGCAGGAAAAGGCAGACAATGATATGCAGCCTGCAGGAAAGGGATTGCCCCTCCATTGCAGCAGACAATGTTTGTTTACACAAAAGCATATTAAACTGTCATTAACTTCAGAGCGACTGCAGATGGAATCGGCAACTAGTTTAAGTGCAAACCAAACTATGCAAGCAAATGCATGTAATGACAATAGAACTGCTTGGTTTGCAATACCACTGCAGTCAGCAGTAAACGCTGCAGAAGCGATCATAACAATGGGTGTCTCAGGGGGTGATTAGAGGGGAAAATAGATGCACTCAATGCACTGGGGAGGTGATCGGAAGGGGGTCTGAGGGGGATCTGAGGGTTTGGCCAAGTGATCAGGAGCCCACACGGGGCAAATTAGGGCCTGATCTGATGGGTAGGTGTGCTAGGGGGTGACAGGTGGTGACAGGAGGTGATTGATGGGTGTCTCAAGGTGTGATTAGTGGGGGGAATAGATGCAAGTAATGCACTGGCGAGGTGATCAGGGCTAGGGTCTGAGGGTGTGGGCGGGTGATTGGGTGCCCTAGGGGCAGATGGGGGTCTAATCTGATGGGTAGCAGTGACAGGGGGTGATTGATGGGTAATTAGTGGGTGTTTAGAGGAGAGAACAGATGCAATGCACTTGGGAGGTGATCTGACTGCGGGTCTGCAGGCGATCGGATGGTGTGGGTGGGTGATCAGATTACCCGCAAGGGGCAGGTTAGGGACTGATTGATGGGTGGCAGTGACAGGGGCTGATTGATGGGTGGCAGTGACAGGGGGTGATTGATGGGTGATAGGTGATTGGCAGGTGATTGACAGGTGATCAGTGGGTTACTACAGGGAAGAACAGATGTAATTAAGGAAACAGTAAATTCGGGCGCCTGAGGCTAGTGGACAAATCGGGCGCCGCCATTCACTCCTATAATAAATATCGTTTAATGGGTGCCCGATAGGAAAAAAGGGCGCCGGAGAAAACTAACGTTTTAAAAGCGGCGCACTGAGACTTAATGTTTTATTACTGTTTCTCATGATTACACATTATTTAATGATTTATACATTTTTAAATATTATTTTTAAACGAAAAACAGTACAATATTTTTTTCCAAACATTATTTTTAAACGAAAAACAGTACTTTTTTTTTTTTTTTTTTTTACATTATTTTTAAACGAAAAAACCAACAGGGGGGTCTTAGGTTTAGGCACCAACAGGGGGGTCTTAGGTTTAGGCACCAACAGGGGGTCTTAGGTTTAGGCACCAACAGGGGGGTCTTAGGTTTAGGCACCAACAGGGGGTCTTAGGTTTAGGCACCAACAGGGGGGTCTTAGGTTTAGGCACCAACAGGGGAGTCTTAGGTTTAGGCACTAACAGGGGGGTCTAGGGGTTAGGGGTAGGTACAGGGAGGGTTACTTAGGCACCAACAGGGGGGGTCTTAGGTTTAGGCATCAACAGGGGGGTCTAGGGGTTAGGGGTAGGTACAGGGAGGGTTACTTAGTAATTTTTTTTTAAACGTTATTATACGTTTCACTATTTAAACGTAAGATTAACGTTTTTACAATTGCCGATTTATTGCACATTATTTAATGATTTATAACGTTAAAAAACATTAATTTTAAACGAAATACAGTACAATACATTTTTAAACGTTATCCATGCTTATCGTTAAAAACCCGGCGCCCTTTTTTCCCAGCGCCCCTTTTTAACGTACGCTGTAATTAATGCACTGGTGAATTGATAAGGAGGGGTCAGAGGGCAATCTGAGCGTGTGGGCGGGTGATTGGGTGCCCGCAAGGGGCAGATTAGGGTCTGATCTGATAGGTAACAGTGACAGGTGGTGATAGGGGGTGATTGATGGGTGATTGATGGGTAATTAGTGGGTGTTTAGAGAAGTTAACAGATGTAAACAATACATTTGGGAGGTAATCTGACGGCGGGTTTGCGGGCGATCTAATGGTGTGGGTGGGTAATCAGATTGCCCGCAAGGGGCAGGTTAGGGGCTGATTGATGGGTGGCAGTGACAGGGGGTGATTGATGGGTGATAGGGGATTGGCAGGTGATTGACAGGTGATCAGTGGGTTATTACAGGGAAGAACAGATGTAATTAATGCACTGGTGAATTGATAAGGGGGGGTCAGAGGGCAATCTGAGCGTGTGGGCGGGTGATTGGGTGCCCGCAAGGGGCAGATTAGGGTCTGATCTGATAGGTAAAAGTGACAGGTGGTGATAGGGGGTGATTGATGGGTAATTAGTGGGTGTTTAGAGGAGAGAATAGATGTAAACAATGGATTTGGGAGGTGATCTGATGTCGGATCTGCGGGCGATCTATTGGTGTGGGTGGGTGATCAGATTGCCCGCAAGGGGCAGGTTAGGGGCTGATTGTTGGGTGGCAGTGACAGGAAGTGATTGATGGGTGATTGATGGGTGATTGACAGGTGATTGACAGGTGATCAGGGGGGATAGATGCATACAGTACACAGGGGGGGGGGGGGTGATCAGGAGGGGACAGGGGGCAGGGGGGGGATAAAAAAAAAGTAGTGTTGACAGATAGTGACAGGGAGTGATTGACGGGTTATTAGGGGGGTGATTGGGTGCAAACAGTGGTCTGGGGGCTGGGCAGGGGGGGTCTGAGGGGTGCTGTGGGCGATCAGGGGGCGGGGGGGGGCAGATCAGTTTGTTTGGGTGCAGACTAGGGTGGCTGCAGCCTGCCCTGGTGGTCCCTCGGACACTGGGACCACCAGGGCAGGATGCAGCTTGTATAATACACTTTGTATACATTACAAAGTGTATTATACACTTTGTAGCGGCGATCGCGGGGTTAACATCCCGCCGGCGCTTCCGTATGGCCTGCGGGATGTTGCGGCGGGTGGGCGGAGCCAGTTGCCGGGGGAAGCGCGCGTCATCAATGACGCGATCGCTCCCCCGGCATGCGAAAAGGACGCAACGCCCTTGGGCGTATTGAGGTCCTTTAGGGATCCACTTTGCCGCCGCCCATCGGCTGTGGGCGGTCGGCAAGTGGTTAATGGTTAATTGCAAAGCCCCTTTAAAAGATAGCAACACCAAAATTATTGGGAATGTTAAGAAGAACAGTGGGAACAAGAGGAAATTTTTTTTTTCAAAATGACCTTATAGTTTTTGAGAAAATCGATTTTAAAGTAAAAAAAAAAAAGTCGATTCATAAAAAAAGAACCGATTCATTAAAAAGATCCGGCTCATTCATGAGCCGTTAGTATAGCAGAGAATGCGTCCTCGGAAGGACGTGAAGCTGCTGGCTCCCGCTGCTGTCTCTCCCCACCTGCCTGCACCTGTCAACCCCCACCTAGGCTGGCACAAGGGGTTACAGAGGCTCGGGAGGGGGGACCCCACGTCATTTTTTTTTCAGATTTCCCACACTCCGCACATAAAAATAATAAAAAAAATAAAATAAAAAAAAATATATATACACATTTATTTTTTTTTTATTTTTTTTTAAAGGACTTACGAGGCCACAAGTATGAAAAAAGTTAAATACCATTTCATAATCCAGATCCATGGAGGACGCCATCTGCGCCCCCCGTTCATTCCGCCATGGCACCCGCAGTAATACCGGCCCTGGTCGGGTCCCGACCCCTCCAAACGGGTCGGGTTCTCATTCCCCCCTCAATATGGCCGCCACAGATTGCCGTGGCTGCGCAGTCCGCATAGATGCGATTGCGGCTGCACAGCTCTAGGTCCTCCTCCCGATGTGTCCGATGTATGCACGCATATTGATGACGCGGCAGGAGGAGGCCCTAGAGCTGCGCAGGTGCAATCGCGTCTGTGCGGACTGCGCAGCCGTGGCAATCTGTGGCGGCCATATTGAGGAGGGAATGAGAACCCGACCTGTTCGGAGGGGTCGGGAGTCGGGACCCGACCGGGGCCGGTATTACTGCGGGAGCCATGGGGGAATGAACGGGAGGGCGCGGATGGCGTCCTCCATGGATCTGGATTATGAAAAGGTATTAAACTTTTTTCACATTTGTGGCCTAGGAAGTCCATTAAATATTGTTTCCTGCTATCTTTTTAACATATCCTGCAAATTTGGTGTTGCTAGGATGTAAGGGGCCTTTGCTATTAACTGCTAAAGTCGGCGGGTGATGATAACCAACCAGAATTATAGGGGTGCAAAAGTGCTGAATTCTGCTAAGGCTTCCATTAGGCTCCCTATTTCACTTTCCAAAATCTCACATCTTTTCAAAGGGCAATTGCTTAGCAGTGGCAAATTTTCTAGCATTGTAGGGACCCTTAGGGGGAACATGACTGGTGAGTTTCGGGCCCCTAGGCCAAAGAGGTCATAGCCTAGGGTCACAAAAACCTGTTTATTTGGGCAATTTCAATGGTGGCGAGTCTGACGTACATAAATCGCAGCCATGGCCGTTAGCAACGTCTGAATCTCACGAAATGTCTCATGCAGGTAGAAGACATATTGTTAGACTTGGGCTCCAAAGATGGGTTCCATACATCTCTGCAAACCAGAGTTACAGGGGTCCAAAATTGGTAAAATCCCCCATAGGCTTTCATTGGGCCTCCTATTTACAGTTCCAAAATCTCACATCTTTTCAAAGGGCAATTGCTCAGCAGTGGCAAATTTTCTAGCATTGTAGGGACTGTTAGGGGGATCATAACTGGTGAGTTTCGGGCCCCTAGGTCGAAGAGGTCATAGCCTAGGGTCACAAAAACCTGTTTATTTTGGGCAATTTCAATGGTGGCGAGTCTGACGTACATAAATCGCAGCCATGGCCGTTAGCAACGTCTGAATCTCACGAAATGTCTCATGCAGGTAAAAGACATATTGCTAGACTTGGACTCCAAAGATGGGTTCCATACATCTCTGCAAACCAGAGTTACAGGGGTCCAAAATTGGTAAAATCCCCCATAGGCTTTCATTGGCTCCCTATTTCACTTTCTAAAATCTCACATCTTTTCAAAGGGCAATTTCTCAGCAGTGGCAAATTTTCTAGCATTGTAGGGACCCTGAGGGGGAACATGACTGGTGAGTTTCGGGCCCCTAGGCCGAAGAGGTCATAGCCTAGGGTCACAAAAACCTGTTTATTTGGGCAATTTCAATGGTGGCGAGTCTGACGTACATAAATCGCAGCCATGGCCGTTAGCAACGTCTGAATCTCATGTCTCATGCAGGTAGAAGACATATTGTTAGACTTGAACTCCAAAGATGGGTTCCATACATCTCTGCAAACCAGAGTTACAGGGGTCCAAAACTGGTAAAATCTCCCATAGGCTTTTATTGGGCCTCCTATTTACAGTTCCAAAATCTCACATCTTTTCAAAGGGCAATTGCTCAGCAGTGGCAAATTTTCTAGCATTGTAGGAACTGTTAGGGGGATCATAATTGGTGAGTTTCGGGCCCCTAGGCCGAAGAGGTCATAGCCTAGGGTCACAAAAACCTGTTTATTTGGGCAATTTCAATGGTGGCGAGTTTGACGTACATAAATCGCAGCCATGGCCGTTAGCAACGTCTGAATCTCACGAAATGTCTCATGCAGGTAGAAGACATATTGTTAGACTTGGGCTCCAAAGATGGGTTCCATACATCTCTGCAAACCAGAGTTACAGGGGTCCAAAATTGGTAAAATCCCCCATAGGCTTTCATTGGCTCCCTATTTCACTTTCCAAAATCTCACATCTTTTCAAATGGCAATTGCTCAGCAGTGGCAAATTTTCTAGCATTGTAGGGACCCTTAGGGGGAACATGACTGGTGAGTTTCGGGCCCCTAGGCCGAAGAGGTCATAGCCTAGGGTCACAAAAACCTGTTTATTTGGGCAATTTCAATGGTGGCAATTCTGAGGTACATAAATCGCAGCCATGGCCGTTAGCAACGTCTGAATCTCATGTCTCATGCAGGTAGAAGACATATTGTTAGACTTGGACTCCAAAGATGGGTTCCATACATCTCTGCAAACTAGAGTTACAGGGGTCCAAAACTGGTAAAATCTCCCATAGGCTTTCATTGGGCCTCCTATTTACAGTTCCAAAATCTCACATCTTTTCAAAGGGCAATTGCTCAGCAGTGGCAAATTTTTTAGCATTGTAGGAACTGTTAGGGGGATCATAATTGGTGAGTTTCGGGCCCCTAGGCCGAAGAGGTCATAGCCTAGGGTCACAAAAACCTGTTTATTTGGGCAATTTCAATGGTGGCGAGTCTGACGTACATAAATCACAGCCATGGCCGTTAGCAACGTCTGAATCTCACAAAATGTCTCATGCAGGTAGAAGACATATTGTTAGACTTGGACTCCAAAGATGGGGTCTCTACATCTCTGCAAACCAGAGTTACAGGGGTCCAAAATTGGTAAAATCCCCCGTAGGCTTTCATTGGGCCTCCTAATTACAGTTCCAAAATCTCAAATTTTTTCAAAGGGCAATTGCTCAGCAGTGGCAAATTTTCTAGCATTGTAGGAACTGTTAGGGGGATCATAACTGGTGAGTTTCGGGCCCCTAGGCCGAAGAGGTCATAGCCTAGGGTCACAAAAACCTGTTTATTTGGGCAATTTCAATGTGTGAGGCTTGGTGGTGTATTCTCCACAGTCAGCATGCAACGCATGAGCTGACGTGGAGGAGGTACACACACTAGCACCAGGAAACAGGCTATCCCTAGTATAGTGGAGGGGAGGACTGACTCCAATAGGAGATTGTGGCGCACAGAGCCGGTGCAGATCTGACAGCCACAAACAATGCTTTCGTTATAACGTCTCAGCGCAAAGTAGCGCTGAGCGCATAAACCAGAACTGAGGAGATCAGGACAGGTAGACAGAATGAACGCTTGCTAGCTAGCGGCTACTTAGCGACAGCAAGCGTCCAAAACCAGACAGACTGGAATGAGGCAGCCAATGCGTTGCGGCGATGGCGTGCCTCACAAAGACAGGACAGGATAGTCAGGAAATAGCAGGATCAAGATAGATGAACGTAACACAGATAAATATACAATAAGTATGTTTTCCTAGCGTATTACAATTACAGCTATCAATGAAACTATTTGTAACGTCTGACTAACATATGTATATATCGGCAATGAATCGATATATGACATAAGCAGGAACGCTGACTAGGACTGGAGTAATACAGGGAACAGGACTCAGAAGGATTCGCTATCTCTTTGCAGAGATGAACGCAATCCACAAACGGTAACAGAACAGGATTCAGAAGGATTCGTTATCTCTTTGCAGAGATGAACGCAATCCACAAACAGTAACAGAACAGGATTCAGAAGGATTCGTTATCTCTTCGCAGAGATGAACGCAATCCACAAACAGGACCAGGAACAGGATAACTAGCTCAGCACGGGTGCTCATGGTACGCGCAAACTACCAAAACGTGCTGGAAAGCTGACTAACTGCACACAGGATATAAACAGTTCGTGTACGTATACATCAGCGACACTGATGTATCAACGTAACACAAATACAAGGAAAATAATAAACGTGCTGGTATGCATATATATTGGCAATGAACCAATATATGATGCAAAGACCAGCAAAGTATCTTTAGAACAAGAAACACGATCGAGGGCTGAAGCGACAGCAAGACAGGCTTAACTGAAGCTATGAAAACCCAAGGAAACCCTGCAGGAAGCAGATCTTTATACTGAGGTCATCCAATGGGAGCAGACATGCAGATTCCCACACAGGTGAATGATAATCAGTCACAAGCTGACAGCAGGGAAAGGCAGACAAAGCTATGCAGCTTGCATGTAAAGAGATGAGAACTAGCTGAGCTGCAGCACTACTACTTCCAGCAATGCCTGCTGCAGCAGCGATCATTACAGTACCCCCTCCCTTAAAAGCGGATTCCAGACGCTTTTCAAAACTGAAATTCCCAACAAAACAGTCTGACTGATAATTCATGATGACCGGCACAGCCCGGCAAGACCGAATTCCAGAATCAGTCCCCACAAGACTTGACCCATCAGAACCAGAACCTACAGAACCATGCCCATCCGTACTACAAGCCCCAGTGTGACACCCATCAGAACCATGATTTCCAGAAGAAAGCCCTCCGAAACTCCCTGAGCGATACCCACCGCCTTCCAGGAACCGTTCAGAAACGCCAAAGCCTTTGCAATGCCCACCGGGACTGTCTTTACCAACACAAAACCCACTGTTGAACCAGTCCAAGGCACCAGGACAAGTTTTCTCAGAGACCTCCCAGAACACCTTGAAGCTCCAAAGAGATCCCCATAGGTCAGAACGCCCCTTAGGCTCACATGGAGAACTATCAAGAACCCCTATGGAACCTAGGGCAATTCCCGAGTCAGGGCCACAAGGACAAACATCAAGATCAGGGCTTTCAGGGACCAGAACCATCTCTGGGCATGCAGGCAGACTGGCAACATCAGAACATGTTCCCACTAAGGAAGCATCAGAGCACGCTAACACCTTAGACACACTTGGGCATTCTGGCACACAAAGAACATCTGGGCACACTGGCACAAGAGAAACCTCTGGGCATGTCAAGGAACTGTGAGCCTCAGGGTCAGCCAAGACAGGACCAAAACCAGGACTGGCCAAAAAAAAAATCATCATGACTAGACTTCGCAACTACTGGACTTTTACACGAGAATGCAGGATCAGACTTAGATGTCGCTGATTCCAGCAAAGTCAGTAACAAATCAGATTCAGGGGCACTAACAAGACAGGACAAATCTTCTGATGTATGCACTGAACCAGATAGGGACTCCACAACTACCTCTGGACTGGACAGAGACTCATCTAATACACTGGATTGGAGCTCATGAGGCGCTGCAGAACAAGTCAGTATTGCAGCAGCCCCCACTGGACTAGGCAAAACTGAGGAATTCCCTGGACAGGAAGGGGACTCTGGAACCTCTGCCACAGCGGCCAGAGAACCAGAATCTTTCAGGATACAGGGCTGGATTTCAGGAACACTCATCAGACCGGACTGAAATTCTGAGATTTCTATTATTTTGACCAGAGAATCAGAATTATCCATGTTACAGGGCAAGACTTCTGAAACATTCAGAGGACAGGGCTGGAGTTCCTCGGCTGTTAAAACACTGGAGAGGGACTCAACAACATTGGTTAAATCAGACTGT
Source organism: Hyperolius riggenbachi (assembly GCF_040937935.1). NCBI lineage: Eukaryota > Metazoa > Chordata > Amphibia > Anura > Hyperoliidae > Hyperolius > Hyperolius riggenbachi. Next base: position 106,556,306 of record NC_090649.1, read on the forward strand.
ATACAGGGCAAGGTATCTAACACACTTGCTGACGAGGACAGTATTTCAATGGCTTCTGCTTTGCTGGGCAGAAATTCATCAAGTTTTATTAGAGCAGACTGTAATTCCAAAACAGCTGCTAGACAAGTGAATATTACTGCAACACCAACTGAGGTAAGCAGTGCCTCAGACTCCTCTGCTAGAGGGTTTGAAGTATCCAAAGTACTGGGTGAAGCATAAGACTCTGCGACCACAGCTTCACTGGACATGATCACTGAACAGTCCATATTGCAGGGCAAAACCATGGAAGCACCTGCTGGACAGCATAATGATTCTGTGACCTGAGTTTCATTTGAGAGATCTACTGCACAATTCATGGTACAGGGCAAATTTATTGGAACATTTTCTGAACAAGGTAATAATTCTGCAATTTCAGGTTCACATAGCAGATGCTCTGAGCTATTCACGAAACTAGAGCGAGGTGTAGAAACAGGAAGATTAAGACACAATGTTTGCGCATCTGAATCACCATTCAATTGTAAAATTGGAAAATTCAGATGCTGGGGTTCTGAGGTTTCTGGACAGGATTGCTGGGACTCGGAAACTGATGTAGTGCATCTATTGGCATCTGCTGGATCAGACAGGAGTTGAACTTTATTAACACAGGTAATTTCTGCAGAAGTGTTTGCAGAGACAGGCAAGATTTTTCTGGTGTCTGTTTCACTGAACAAAGAGTCATGAGTACTGGCTAGGCTGGACTCGGAAGTCAGCAGGACCTCTGGATTCTCTGCTGAGAAATTTGCGCAGGGCAAGGTTAAGAATGTATCAGTGGCTTCTGTTTTACTGATAAGTAACACTGAGTTATCCATGGTACAGGGTGGAATTGCAGGAACTTCAATTTCACACAAAAAGAGCTCCGAATCACCTGCTGAATCAGCCAAAGGTGCTGAAGCAGGCGGGTCAGAACGCCAAATTTGCGAATTCGGAGTCACATAAAAATCATCCAAAATCAGTTCCCACACATCAATCAATGGAGCCACAAAGTCATACCCACACACACCAGTTTTTATTAGGTTATAGGCAGACTTAATGCATGCATTCAATACTAATTCACTTTTTGCACTGTAAAATTGACAAAATGAACTTGAATCATTCTTCCATTCATTGACCAGAGCTTCCATCTCTCCTTTCTCAAATGGAGGATTCCAAGCATACTTAACAGGCAGATCATGGTTTGCAGATATGATTGTAGCAGGGACATATATTGGGTTAATTAGCAGGTGATTGGCAGATTTCTTATTCCTAAGAATCTCCAATACCTGTAGCAAGTGCTGAACTGTAGTGTATGCAAACTTTCCTTGCTTCACAAATAAGTTGATTTGTTCAATACTCTGTAATATCTCCTCATAATCATACTCAGATAATTCTTTTAAACAAAAATCTTTATTTTCCCTAGCCAGGGAGGAAAGTTCATTAGTAGTTTCATAAGTCCATTTAACTCCCCTGAAAGACAATTGCATTTCATTATCTGTTAATGGCAGAATCTCATTATAGGTCTCAGTCGCTAAGGATAACGACTCTGCAGATCGGACACGTTTCTTAGAACGTTTCCGTTTTGCCTTAGACCCTGCTGTTTTTGGTGATTTATTCAAGGCTGCAGGAAAATTATCAGTAACACTTTCTACTTGCTGAACATTTTTGCAAGCAATTGAAGGAGAAGCTGATTGGCCTGCTGCCAGGAGTTCATTAAGAGGAAAAGGCAATGGATCTATGCGCAACCAGTTATGGATCACAAACGCTAGAAATTCCAGCGGTCTCTCTTTCAAATCGGAATGATTGAGAACATCAAATGCCCACTGGAATAATTCCCCTTTAAACAAAATATAACTTAGTTGGAGTGCCCAGGTTGAAACAGGAGTCGCTTGGAGATCGGGATTGGCCAGGAACCTGGCACATTCAGAGAAAAACTCATTTTCTGTTTCAGAGTTAAGTTCTTCAAATTTCTTAAAGGAACAGGAACCATAATTAACAGTGTCATACTTTCTGGGAATCCCCCACAATGGGGATTGGTAATGGGGTTTTCATAATGTGAGGCTTGGTGGTGTATTCTCCACAGTCAGCATGCAACGCATGAGCTGACGTGGAGGAGGTACACACACTAGCACCAGGAAACAGGCTATCCCTAGTATAGTGGAGGGGAGGACTGACTCCAATAGGAGATTGTGGCGCACAGAGCCAGTGCAGATCTGACAGCCACAAACAATGCTTTCGTTATAACGTCTCAGCGCAAAGTAGCGCTGAGCGCATAAACCAGAACTGAGGAGATCAGGACAGGTAGACAGAATGAACGCTTGCTAGCTAGCGGCTACTTAGCGACAGCAAGCGTCCAAAACCAGACAGACTGGAATGAGGCAGCCAATGCGTTGCGGCGATGGCGTGCCTCACAAAGACAGGACAGGATAGTCAGGAAATAGCAGGATCAAGATAGATGAACGTAACACAGATAAATATACAATAAGTATGTTTTCCTAGCGTATTACAATTACAGCTATCAATGAAACTATTTGTAACGTCTGACTAACATATGTATATATCGGCAATGAACCGATATATGACATAAGCAGGAACGCTGACTAGGACTGGAGTAATACAGGGAACAGGACTCAGAAGGATTCGCTATCTCTTTGCAGAGATGAACGCAATCCACAAACGGTAACAGAACAGGATTCAGAAGGATTCGTTATCTCTTCGCAGAGATGAACGCAATCCACAAACAGTAACAGAACAGGATTCAGAAGGATTCGTTATCTCTTCGCAGAGATGAACGCAATCCACAAACAGGACCAGGAACAGGATAACTAGCTCAGCACGGGTGCTCATGGTACGCGCAAACTACCAAAACGTGCTGGAAAGCTGACTAACTGCACACAGGATATAAACAGTTCGTGTACGTATACATCAGCGACACTGATGTATCAACATAACACAAATACAAGGAAAATAATAAACGTGCTGGTATGCATATATATTGGCAATGAACCAATATATGATGCAAAGACCAGCAAAGTATCTTTAGAACAAGAAACACGATCGAGGGCTGAAGCAACAGCAAGACAGGCTTAACTGAAGCTATGAAAACCCAAGGAAACCCTGCAGGAAGCAGATCTTTATACTGAGGTCATCCAATGGGAGCAGACATGCAGATTCCCACACAGGTGAATGATAATCAGTCACAAGCTGACAGCAGGGAAAGGCAGACAAAGCTATGCAGCTTGCATGTAAAGAGATGAGAACTAGCTGAGCTGCAGCACTACTACTTCCAGCAATGCCTGCTGCAGCAGCGATCATTACACAATGGTGGCGAGTCTGACGTACATAAATCGCAGCCATGGCCGTTAGCAACGTCTGAATCTCACGAAATGTCTCATGCAGGTAGAAGACATATTGTTAGACTTGGGCTCCAAAGATGGGTTCCATACATCTCTGCAAACCAGAGTTACAGGGGTGCAAAAGTAGTAAAATCCCCCATAGGCTTTCATTGGCTCCCTATTTCACTTTCCAAAATCTCACATCTTTTCAAAGGGCAATTGCTCAGCAGTGGCAAATTTTCTAGCTGTTAGGGGGATCATGACTGGTGAGTTTTGCCACCGCTAAGTCATTGCCCTTTGAAATGTTGTGAGATTTTGGAACGTGAATTAGGAGACCCAATGAAAGCCTATGGAGGATTTTACCACTTTTGCACCCCTGTCGGCCGCTAGCCAATCGGAAGAGGCAGAGAGGAGAGGGGCGGCGCAGCGGGAATGGAGGACACCGCAATGTCATAGCTGGGGGCGGTGCTGGGCACAATGCGTCGGCGCACGCTGCCTGCCGCCCCCTTCGCTCGCCGGAGTCTTCTTCTATGCCGCGCATCTGCACTGACTCTAGCCAGCGCGGCCGATGGAGGGGAGACCAGGAGGAGCCCCAGACACCACCGCTGGAACTGGAGGGAGGTGAGTGGCACCTACATCTAACTACTCTATACCTGGCTAACTATACTGAAGGTCCCTACACCTAACTACTACACTATACCTGGCTAACCATACTGAAGGCACCCACACCTAACTACTCTATACCTGGCTAACTATACTGAAGGTCCCTAAACCTAACTACACTATACCTGGCTAACTATACTGAAGGCACGTATACCTAGCTACCTAAATGTTGGTAGATCTCCTGGGCTTGGCAAATTTTAAAGTAGCTCGCGAGCCGAAAAAGTGTGGGCACCCCTGCCCTAGGCTATGACCTCTTTGGCCTAGGGGCCCGAAACTCACCAGTCATGATCCCCCTAAGAGTCCCTAAAATGCTAGAAAATTTGCCACTGCTGAGCCACAGCCCTTTGAAAAGATTTGAGATTTTTGAAAGTGAAATAGGGAGCCTAATGGAAGCCTATGGCAGAATTCAGCACTTTTGCACCCCTATAATTCTGGTTGGTTATCATCATCACCCGCCGACTTTAACAGTTAATAGCAAAGGCCCCTTACATCCTAGCAACACCAAATTTGCAGGATATGTTAAAAAGATAGTAGGAAACAATATTTAACGGACTTCCTAGGCCACAAATGTGAAAAAAGTTTTCATAATCCAGATCCGTGGAGGACGCCATCCACGCCCTCCCGTTCATTCCCCCATGGCTCCCGCAGTAATACCGGCCCCGGTCGGGCCCCGACCCCTCCAAACGGGTCGGGTTCTCATTCCCTCCTCAATATGGCCGCCACAGATTGCCGCTGCTGCGCAGCCTGCATAGGCGCGATTGCGGCTGCGCAGCTCCAGGCCCTCCTCCCACCGCGTCATCAATATGCGTGTATACATCAAGCGCATCGGGAGGAAGTGCTAGAGCTGCGCAGCCGCAATCGCGTCTATGCGGACTGCGCAGCCGCGGCAATCTGTGGCGGCCATATTGAGGGGGGAATGAGTTGAGAACCTGACCCGTTCAGAGGGGTCGGGACTCGACCAGGGCCATTATTAGTGCTGGAGCCATGGCGGAATTAACGGGAGGGTGCGGATGGCGTCCTCAATGGATATGGATTATGAAAAGGTATTTAACTTTTTTTCACATTTGTGGCCTCGGAAGTCCTTTAAAAATGTTTTTATTTTTTTTTATTTGCTGTGTGTGGGAAATCTGAAAAAAAAAAATGGCGTGGGGTCCCCCCTCCCGAGCCTCTGTAACCCCTTGTCCCCCATGCAGGCTGGGATAGCCAGAATGCGGAGCCCCGGCCGACTGGGGCTTCGCACCCTGAGCTATACCAGCCCGCATGGTCCATGGTATGGGGGGCTCCGGGGGGGGGGGAGGGGCGGCCAAGCCTTCCCCTCCCCCCCCCCGGAGCCCTTGTCCAATCCATGGACAAGGGGCTCTTCCCCACCTCCGGTGCCCCAGGAGGAGGTGGGGGTGACGACTCCCTGGGGGGGGGGTTCATGGTGGCATCTGGGAGTCCCCTTTAAGAAGGGGACCCCAGATGCTCACCCCCCTTCCCAGGAGAAATGAGTATAGGGGTACAAAGTACCCCTTACACATTTCCACAAAGGGTTAAATGAAATAAAAACACAACCACGAGAAAAGTATTTTATTATTCTAAATTAACCATAAATACTTACCTGTACCTTTAAAAAAAAATTCCCACGCCAATATCCACGGTAAATGATCCAACGAACTGTATCCTCTTATGTTGCGATCTTCAATTAAGTTGATTGAAGATCTCCGATGCCTCCCACATAGCAGAGAATGCGTCCTTTTGGATGCATAGCTGCCGACTCCTGCTGTCTCTCCCCACCTCCTCACCTGTCACTCTCACCTAGCCTGGCACCCATGGGTGCGCTGGCTGCCAGGCTAGGTGAGGGTGACAGGTGCAGGCAGGTGGGGAGAGACAGCAGCGGAGCCGGCAGCTTCACGTCCTGCTCAGGACGCATTCTCTGCTATACTAACGGTTCTTGAATCATCCGGCTCTTTTTAATGAATCGGTTCCTTTTTTTTATGAATCGGCTCATTTTACTCTGAAACTTTAAAATTAATTTTCTCAAAAAGTATAAGGTCTTTTTGAAAAAATTTTTTTTCCTCTTGTTCCCACTATTCCACTTAACATTCCCAACAATTTTGGTGTTTCTACTATGTAAGTGGACTTTGCTATTAACCGTTAAAGTCGGCGGCCATTAAAGTCTATGGGCGAATCGAACTTCCGCAAAAGTTCGCCTGGTGCAGGCGAACGCGAACCCCCAACGTTCGCCTGGAACCGTTCACCGGCGAACCGTTCGCTACATCTCTATTGTGGGAACGTTGCAGCCTTTGCCCACCCCAAGTGAACCGTGGACCCATTTGTCCATGGATTTTGTGGGTGAGCTTCCGAGGTCTGAAGGCATGTCGGTTATTTGGGTGGTAGTCGACCGTTTCAGTAAAATGGCCCATTTTGTGCCCTTGAAAGGACTCCCCTCGGTCCAGGAGTTGGCCGATCTTTTCATCATCCACGTTTTCCGACTACATGGTATTCCAGAAAACATAGTGTCAGATCGAGGAGTCCAATTTGTTTCTAGATTTTGGAGGGCATTTTGTCATCAAATGGGCATGGAACTGTCATTTTCGTCGGGCTACCACCCACAGACCAATGGTCAGACTGAGAGAGTTAATCAGTCATTGGAACAGTTTTTAAGGTGTTATGTTGCGGATGCGCAAAACGATTGGGTCAAGTTCTTGCCATTTGCAGAATTTGCGCACAATAATTTAAAAAGCTCTTCCTCTGGATTTTCCCCATTTCAGGTGGTAACTGGAAAGTTGCCTAAGTTCTCCCCATTGCCAGTAGCCTCCACTCCGTTTCCAGCTTTGGAGGCTTGGCAAAAGTCATTTACAGACATTTGGGGGATCGTGAAAAATAATTTGGAGAAGGCTTTTCAAAGTCAAAAAGGTCAAGCTGACAAGAAACGATCCTTAGAGTGGAAGTTCCGACCAGGAGACTTGGTCTGGGTGTCCACACGTCATTTGACCCTGAAACAGCCCTCGGCCAAGTTAGGTCCCAGGTATCTGGGCCCTTTTCCAGTAACCAGGAAGATCAACAATGTTACTTATGCCATTGATCTTCCTGCCAGCATGCGTGGTGTAAGATCCTTTCATGTGTCCCTGCTTAAGCCAGCAGTCCATGTAGGTTCCACTCCTCCTCCTCCTGAGATGGTAGATGACCAACCTGAGTACGAAGTAGAACATTTTTTAGACTCACGTGTAGTACAGAACTCAGTACAGTATCTAGTTCACTGGAAAGGGTATGGTATTGAGGAGAGATCTTGGGTACCTGAGTGTCGCATGCATGCGGACAAATTAAGAAGGGAATTCCACGCTTTATATCCTGAGAAACCGGGTAGGAGCTGTCCGGAGTCCACTCCTCAGGGGGGGGGGGTACTGTGAGAAAACGCGGAAAAGCCGCCGCAAGTACTCAGAGCAAGGCGGCTGATTCCGCGTCCAACGTGGCGTCTGGCGTGCATGGGCACGCGTCTACTAGTCTGTCGCAACGTGGCATAAGCTTGCTACTGACAGTGTGGCTGAACGCTGGGAAGCCGCCGCATGCTCGGACAGCGGTGCGGCAGGCCCCGCGTTCAAACCAGCAGATACATTACAACACATGTCTGGTATGGCTGGGACTGATAGTCCACACAGGTTCAGAAGGACGCGCGCGCGCTGAGAGACAGAGCTTATATGACAGCCAGAAGGGTGTCAGCTGACCAAGCCGGTCAGCTGACAATTCTAGCAGTTGTCATTGGTCCAGCACTTAGGGGAGGCGCAGAGGAGCGCTTTAGTATATATACTGGGTGCTCGTCATTTCTCTGGTGTCTGGCGTTGCGATCACTACGTGGTAGCACTCAGACCTCTTGTCAGTATCTGTGTTATTATCTAGATCAGTTTCCAAGGTGTTGATGACCAAGGACCTCACACCTTAGTCTAGGGATTCTGTTATTATCTAGATCAGTTTCCAAGGTGTTGATGACTAAAGACCTCACACCTTAGTCTAGGAATTCTGTTACCATCTGTATTATTATCTAGACCAGTTCCAGGGTGTTGATGATCAAGGAGCTCACACCCAAGTCTAGGCATTGTTGAATATTTGTTATGACCTTCTGCTTTCCTGACCACTCTCCTGATCTCTGATTCTGTACCTTTGTTAGTCTGATACTCTGTTGCCAAACTCTGCTTGTCTTAGGATTCCGCATCTGTCTCCTGATTCTGTACCTTATCTGTCTGTGTGTTAACGACCTGGCCTGCCCGACCTCGAGAACTATCTTCCCTGTTAAAGATAGTTCACACATCTGTCAGTGACACTTCCTCATTGGTGTCATTCACGTTCTGTCCTTCCTACACTTAGCTTGACTCCTCCCCCAGGAGAGTCTAGGCTAACGGAAGGAACTTGCATTTGTGCAGTACTCCTTACTGCCCTGTACCTGCTCTTGAGGTGCAGTCCTCAAAGTATTACTGTTGCACCAAACACTCTTACTACTCAGGTGTCCAGAGGTTAGAGATATATCTGATTATCGGTGATACTGCAGATCATCAATAATCGGGTATATATCTGCATTCTCGGTGATACTGCAGATCACCGGTAATCAGACCCTCTCTGTGTTACACCGATCGTTACACACTTAAGGTATTATTTCAGTGTGATTTAACTTACATCTTTCAGGTTAACCTCTGTTCTCCCTGAACCGATTCTCATGTACCTGCAGAATGACGGTAACTGTTTGTCTAGTAGCATTAACATGAAGCCCCCCAATCCCTCCAACCTGTAGGTGAGGTGTGTGAAGCTACCACCACAAAGGGATTTACAACCTTTATTGATCTCCAGATCCCCTGCAGTATTCCCTGCTTGTCTATTGGTCCCTCCACCACCCCACAGTATTCCCTGGTAATCTAATTGTCCCCCACCTCTCAGAGTATTTCTTGGTGATCTAGTGTCATCCATCCACTCACAATATCCCCTGGTGGTCAAGTAGTGATCCCATCCCCATACAGATTTCCCTGGTAGTCTAGTGGTCCTCCCCCCCTCTCCCCCCCATATTATAGTGGTCCTCTGATTCCCCCCCCCCCACACACACACACACACTTCATTCCCTCCCCTCCCTACACCATCAAGTCTCTGCACTCACAAGCTGGCGCATGTCGACCCTCTGCCTTTGCCCAACCTTTTTTGTATTTGAAAATAAAGACTTAAATTTGATTGAAAAAATCAGTCTTGAGTTGCAAATTGTGCCCCCCATTCGCCCATTACAATGGTGCTCCACTAGCCAGTTGGTGCTAGACCAAAGTCCACTGATCTTGACACCAATATCACATAACTAAAGAGGATGACATCTGGTAGCAGCTAAGAAAGGCGGGAACTGATTGATCTAAAATCTCTGGTCCCTCTACAGTGGCGTAGCTAAAGAGTGTTGGGCTCCAGGTCTAGTTTTACATTGCCCCCACAAGCATTCTATACATAACAATTTGTATGACTCAACAAAACCTGCCAAGGATATCCACAGTATTAGAGGCATAAGCAGAAAAGTAGAGCATCCCCTATATGTAACACCGCTGTCCCTAAATTAAGTGATGCAAAATGCCACACCCCACCCCTCCCGAAATCACCAAGAACTGTACCTGCACAGTGATGATAGGCAGTGCAGACAAAAAACTGATAACAAGAGAAGGAAAGACATGGTAAAAGCAACGCGGAAGATGTTAGAATAACAAACAGGGATAAGCACAGTGATACATCTACAGTGCTATGGGCAGAGCTGGGACAAGCTCCTCCAGCACCCAAGGCTGAGACACCAAAGTGCGCCCCTCCATCCCTGCCACCCCAGCCTTCACACACTGATTGCTATTAGACTAAGAAGCGCCACAGGGCCCACAACCTACCCAACACCTTAATATCTAGTTATCTGGCTTGCAGTCACTGCCATGTATCCCCTTTTCTTATTTATTTCTGCTTCAAACACAATTAGGAATGACAGCTGAATGAATTGTGCGCCCCCTCCTACACTGCGCCCTGAGGCTGGAGCCTCTTCAGCCTATGCCTTGGCCCGGCCCTGGGTATGGGAATAGTGCAAACTTTACATTGAACCCTCTCCCCTTTCTTGCTAGCAGTACAGGTATTGTATCTTCACAGACTGCTCAGCAGTTGGCTGATGGTGTAATGGTTAAGGGCTCTGCCTCTGACACAGGAGACCTGGGTTCGAATCTCGGCTCTGCCTGTTCAGTAAGCCAGCACTAATTCAGTAGGAGACCTTTGGCAAGTCTCCCTTACACTCCTACTGCCAATAGAGCGCGCCCTAGTGGCTGCTGCTCTGCTCTGGCGCTTTGAGTCCGCAAGGAGAAAAGCGCAATATAAATGTTATTTGTCTTGTCTTGTCTTGCCTCCTTTTTATGTTTTCCTCTTGTGCCACCATAACTGCAATTCCACAAAGCGCCACACGGTGTCTCTATGAGCAGCAAGTGATGCAGGGCAGGCAATGGCTAACCTGCAGAATACAGAAACTGATAGGCATTAATAAAATATGATTTCTTTTCTGCCATAAATCACAGAGTAAACAGCCATGTTCAATATGGAACTGAAATAAAATCACCTCTCCTTTTGTCAGGTGACGGGAAATGTGAGCACTAAGTAGACTGTGAGATAGGACTGTGTTTGCATTCCAGGCTTCTTATCTGATGGTCTTTCTCCATACAGCATGTATATACTTTCCTCCCACCACATTCAGCTTTATTACCTAAAGGGAAAGCCAGTTCTTCTTTTGAAATGCTATACCTGGCCCTGTATGCGGTTTGCCTGTCTGCTTCATTATCCTTTGAAACAGGAAATGGATACGGCTTCATATAGCATGTTGGTATAGCAGAGACATGGGAGATTCTGTCACTGACATAATGACATATATATTTTACTCAGTTTATTAAAGAACTGAACTCTCCGTCTAAACAAAACCTGTTCTGTGGTTTCTAATGGCAGGGCTGTTTAGATCTTTAACGCCAACGTTTGGCCAGATGCCATTCACAATCGATGCTCTCCAATCAAAATACAGAGCAAGCAGCAGGAAACGATCCACAGTGCTGAATCATGGCCGACCTTCTGGCTCTAGGCGACCTCTGTATAATGTGAACTCGGTATAATTAAAGTGGCCCTGAACTTTTGCACTGGACAAGAGGAAAACAGAGAAATGCACCCTGTGTGTTTTTAGAGAGAAGAGCCTGTCTAATTTCCCTCCTCAACTTCAAGCAATCACAAGTGTAATTTGATCTCTCAGCTGTGTCAGCACAGAAATTCGGGAGTCCTCAGCAGACCGGTAGCAAATTATTTCCCAGATTCCTATGCAGTTGCAGTGGTAGTTTGGCCACACACAATACAAACTTCAGTTTTACCTCATCTATGGTGTATATGGGTCAAAAAGTTGAGAAACTTTGAAAAGGTCAACTAAGCCTGGGGAAAAAAAGTTGACTTTAACTTACCTGAGGCTCCTTCTAGCCACCCGTAGTCATTGAGGTCCCGCAGTGTCCTTTGGGTTCCCTCCATTGTTCTGCTATCATCCCAATTAAAGGGCACGCCCCGGCTAGGTTGTGCAATAAGGCGCATGCACTGTGCTGGCCGCGCACATACTCAGTCGTGCTCCCATACCCGGGACCGGGAATATTTTTAGAATGCACAGTTACAAGTGTCTACGAACTGCACAAGTGCAGAACTCTCCCGTCAATGGGAGGGAAATTGAGGAGGCACATGGCTGGGACAGCGCATGCACCATTGTGCACTACCCAGTCAGCTGCCCTAAATGTGCACTAGGTCCTAGCTACGGCACTGGTAACTCAATATTTGACTGGAATATGCCATTGTGGTCATTGTACCCCATATTCATTTTCTGCCACAAATGTGATGCTTGCAGTGCCATACCTTGCACCAAGCACTCGCCCTGCCACACATACCTTCTCACAATGTATGTGAGCAGACAGAGACGCCAGAAGAATAAAATATGCTAAAAATGTTAAAACGAGAGGAGGCAGTGGTGGACTTACCTCCTCCAAGCAGACACATACAAATGTTGTGTAAATTCAAACCACAAAAGATTTATTTGTATACTCCAGAAAGTGCAAGTGCAACGCGTTACGTGGGCATCTCCAGCTTCATCAGGCAATACAAAAGGAGCATAAAACTCAAACAGGTCTGGTACAAATCTCAGCGCCTCTGTGTCACGAAACGCGTTGCACTTGCACTTTCTGGAGTATACAAATAAATCTTTGTGGTTTGAATGTACACAACATTCATATGTGTCTGCTTGGAGGAGGTAACTACACCACTGCCTCTTCTCGTTTTAACATTTTTAGCATATTTTATTCTTCTGGCGCCTCTGTCTGCTCACATAGTTCCTGAGTCCACCCTTGGTAGAGGGGTGTTGCCCTTACTTCCTATCTACAGAGAGCGACTTCTTAATCCTGAGTGGGGACAGGTCTAATCTCCCCACCTGCTGAAATAGTGGTTACCTGGACGTTAACCCAAGTTTGTGAGTGTAAATACATACTTACTCGTCATATCCATTTACCAGTACTTACTACACTATATTGGGCTCTCGGTGTCTCCATTTTGTTGTTCTTTCTGCAAGCTTCTCACATCATTTCAGTCAAGTTATGTGAGGACACATTTACAATCAGCGACAACAGCTCCATTTACAATGTACTCATAAGCACTAATGAGGAGACTGCTGCAATGACTGTGTGAGGCTACGGTGCCCATACAGTGTCTAATAGAAGCCAGGCTGCAGAGTATAAGGGTTTTGCAGCTGCTGGTCACAGATGGTACCTCAGCAGATGGACTTTTTATTTTGTCAGTGTTTCAGGTACTATTTTGGACTAGCACAGACTGCAGACATATAAACCCAGCAGTCTGTGTAGAAATGGCTCATCCTGAACTGCTCTGGCACCTGACATCAGCAATAAATCAAGGTATTTCAAGTATTTCAGACAGAATCCTTAAGAAGAGGTTTTTGCCAAGAAACATTTCCATATGGGTGGTTTTGTGGAATTATTACTGGAACAGCTACGTAGGAGGTAACAGCTGTCTCCTTGAACGTGACAAAGGTAGCCATTTTGTTAGGCACTAGACAATGATGAGACCGTGGCCTATAAATCGCTGATAGAGTCACATTACTAATACTTGATGGACATTTAGGTGGCATTACTGCGGGGACAGTAATGTAGGTTGCACCTGCTGTCTGTCTCCTAAGCAAGACAGAATAAGCTATTTTGTGAGACCCTAAAATTTCATGAGTTGGCCTGTCGGTCAACAGACAGAACCACATCACCAGGCTGTTGCATGACATAATGATGTAGGTATTTGTGCAATGCATATCTGTACGAAGGACTACCGGTAACTAGTGGACAAAAATTGGTGTTAACTTTTGGAATCAGAATAGTAGAAGATGCTAGTAGAAGACCTCCCTGGTAGTGCCTGACCCTAATTTAAAAATCTAGGCGCCCGGAGTCGCCGCTGCGATTTGCGACAGAGGTAAATTTCTATGCCTGGAGGCATGCGGATATGCGCCTTGGCGCCCACGATTCTATCGGGTACCTCCAGGCACTGAAAGTTACCTTTTTTGGCCATCATAAAACCCATGATTTGCGGCAAAGAAGATACATTTCCCTTCTCATCAATTTGCGACTTTTATAATAGGCGCCTATGGCAGTGCCCTTTTTTCCCATAAGGGCTTCTGCGCCCTTTTATCCTGATTCAAATAGGCAGTGCTATTATGAATGGCATAAAATGGGTACACTACAAAGCAGGAACATCGAATGGGATAAAGGACTAAAAGGGGAGTTCGTTAAAGTTCAAGAAAAAAAAAGTTGAACCACACCTACTTTAAAGAGAATCTGTATTGTTAAAATCGCACAAAAGTAAACATACCAGTGCGTTAGGGGACATCTCCTATTACCCTCTGTCACAATTTCGCCGCTCCTCGCCGCATTAAAAGTGGTTAAAAACAGTTTTAAAAAGTTTGTTTATAAACAAACAAAATGGCCACCAAAACAGGAAGTAGGTTGATGTACAGTATGTCCACACATAGAAAATACATCCATACACAAGCAGGCTGTATACACCCCTCCTTTTGAATCTCAAGAGATCATTTGTGTGTTTCTTTCCCCCTGCAGCTATCTTCCACTGAAGTGTCAGTCAGGCTGTTTCTTCCTGCAGAGTGCAGACAGCTCTGCCTGTATGTAATTCCTCAGTATGTGAAAGCCCAGCCAGCTCAGAGGAGGATTTATCCAGCTTGTAAAAGATAAGAGAGAAGAGAGAAGCTGCCCTAATCTAAATAATACACAGACAGTGTGCAGAGAGGGGCCTGGAGGGTGGAGATGCATCACAGAACCACAACACTGAAGAACTTGGCAGCCTTCCAGACACAGGCTGACAAGTCTGACAAGAGAGAGATAAGTTGATTTATTACAGAGATGGTGATAGTAGAACGTGCTGCAGTAAGCCAGAGCACATTAGAATAGCTTTTGGAACTTGTAGGATGATAAAAAACAGGATGCAATTTTTGTTACAGAGTCCCTTTTTATAGGAAACCAGAGCTGAAGATTACTCAAAGTTTTATACTTACCTGGGGCTTCCTCCAGCCCAATCCGCTCCCATGCCGCCGTCCTTAGCCTTCTCTGTTGCCGGTACCAGGTCCAGTAACTTCTGTCAGTTGCGGCCAGTCTGCGCAAGAGAAGTGCGCCCTCTACGTTTCTCTCCGGCGGCTGCTGGAGAGATACGTAAAGAGCGCACTTCTCTTACGTCAGACTGGCCGCGACTGACAGAAGTTACAGGACTCGGTACCGGCAATAGAGAAGGCTAAGGACGGCGGTGTGGGAGCGATCCGTGCAGATGGGACTGACGGAAGCCCCAGGTATGTATAAAACTTTGAGTAATCTTCAGCTCTGGTACACTTTAATGACCTGTAAAATGAGTCCTCCCACCCCTCACTTATGTATAACTTTTATGCAGGGGCTCCCTGAGATCGAAAAAATATTTAAAGGGTTCCTCCAGGTTACATAAAATATAAACCATTAATTAATAATCAGTCCACCACAAAGAGGTTAGTAGGTATGAAAGCCGAGGAGACAGACCAGGTTACCTCATCTAATTCACAAGGTGCCGATGACAGGGTCTCTTGAAATGTGGCGTGTTTGGAGACCACAGCTGTAACCCAGCACATAGTTTCTTTGATAACCACATTTGTGAACATGACTTTCAAAACAGCATTCTTCTGCATTTTAAGTCCCAGTGATATAATCTTTTGTTTGGGGTTACTACCCATTAGTATAAATAAGTCCATCTGCTGCAAAGCAGATGAAGCAGACAAGTTAATAATCGAGGTGTACACAGTGTGACATATTACTGCTAGAAACATAACAGTCATCACTCAGCACTGATATGAGCATTGACTGCTCAGAAAATCTTTGCTTTGTTCTCTACCAGTGAAAGGGCCTCGCATATCAAGGGCTGTAAAGGGATTAGTATCGCCAAATGAACTGACAGAGACTCTGCACTCTCTTCTGTGGGCTTCTGTGCATTAAATTGGATTGCTTCCCACCAGCACTGTCTATGCAGCCAGGGCTTCTCAAACAGAAGCTTTGTGGCCATGGAGTTAAGCTTGCTAGCCATATGCTGCAGGAATTGTGCTATGCACGATAAAATAAAGTGTTCTTATAGGAGTAACATCATCTCTACTGTGGGAAAACTAAAAGTAATTAAAGGGAACCTGAAGTGAAACGAATACGGAGGTTGCCATCTTCATTCGATTATAAACAATGGCTGTCATGCGAAGCTTTTGGCTTTAGTCGTGTTTGAGTCACACGCCTGCTACAAGCATGCAGCCAGTGGAGTCACACCAGGGTGAAGCTTCTGATCTGTATGCTCATTATGGGCCAGTGACTTAAACAGGAACTCCAGTGAAAATAACGTAATATTTAGTTTAGTCAGTGTTTGCCCATTGTAAAATCTTTCCTCTCCCTGATTTACATTCTGACATGTATCACACGGTGACAGTGGCGTAGCTAGAGATCATGGGGCCCCATAGCAAATTTTTTATGGGGCCCTCAGATGTAGCCACTTTTGAGCAATGGCACCTGCTCCTACCCTATAGATACAAATTGATTGGGCAATTTACATTCCCATGCAAACAACACTGCATATAGATCATGGGCACTGATACAAAGTCATAGGGTTGAGAAACACAAGAAAGTTAATGGTGAATACCTAAAGTACCACCTGGGCCCCCTATGCTCCAGGGCCCCATAGCAGCTGCTATGGTTTCTATGGCTATTGCTACGCCCCTGCACGGTGACATTTTTACTGCTGGCAGGTGGTGTCAGTGGAAATAGCTGCTGCTTGCTTTTTTAGCAGTTGGAAACAGCTGTTATTTCCCACAATGCAACAAGGCTACCACAGTGTGATGTCAGCACCATGGTCCTGACACCACACTGAGGGAGGAGTCTCACCACAATATCAGCCATACAGAGCCCCCTGATGATCCGTTTGAGAAAAGGGAAAAGATTTCTCATGGGAAATGGGGTATCAGTTACTGATTGGAATGAAGTGTAATCCTTGGTTACGGACTGGTTATCCGAGGCGATAGATAAAAACTAGCTTTACTTACCTGGGGTTTCTTCCAGCCCCTAGATGAGTTGGCATCTTCTGCAAATGTGCCCATGTCATCGGGAGCATACTGCACCTGCGCAAGTGTAGTACGCTCTTGGTGACGTGGCCCATTGGGATTCAGCGATCCTTCAGAGGCTGCCAGCGGCACCTGGGAGAAGATTGGAGCTATGGCGAGGGACACACGTGACCTCTAGGAACTAGAAGAAGCGCCAGGTAAGTGAAGCTAGTTTTTATCCATCGGCTCGGATATCCTTTAAAGAGTAGAACAATTGTACATTTGGCGGGGATTGGCGGGTGGCAGTTACTCAACCACTTGACCATGAATCATTCCTATTTTAAAACTCTACTCCCGCATTGGCATAACTACTGCGACAGAACTACTGCGCCTGTGCAGTACATAAATGATGACGTCGGCTAGACCACGTGACCCGCACGGTGCAGCGCACAGGATGCCGACCCAGAAGCCGACCTGGCGAGGTCGGCTTCTGCAGCGAAGGACACCGGGAGCCACCGGAGCTGCGGCGAGGGCACAGGACAGCTGCCAGGGGCTGGAGGAAGCCTCAGGTAAGTGGATTTTGTGTATTATTTTAGCCTGGATGTATCCTTTAAAGTGGACCCGAACTCTTGCACAGGACAGAAGGAAAACATAGAGAAATCCACCCTGTATGTATTTAGAGAGTTGAGGCTGGCTACCCCCCCCCCCCCCCTCTCATTTGTGTGTAATCACATGTTGGAATTTGATCTCTCCTCTGTGTCAACTGACTGCCAAGGCAGATAAGCTCATTTGAAAGCACAGGATGTTAGCTGTTTGTCGGCTTCCATTAAAGCAGGATGTAGAAATACTGGACATTTATTTTAGGATTCCTATCAGCTGTAACAGAGAAAGGATACCTTAGTGCTAATTGATGCCAAACTGACATTCACATCACACATGGGCAGTGTGATCCGATCCTTTGAAGCTCTGCCCCCACAGACCCCCCCCCGAGCCCCATCTGCCAACCATTGTGCCCCCTATGAGCCTCCCCAAAAATCTGAAGCTGGAGCCGCCGCTGCCCCCACACCATTACACCACCACCACCAGCCTGCACAGTGGTAACAAGGCATGATGGATCCATGTTCTCATTCTGTTTACACCAAATTCTGACTCTATCGAGACTCATCAGACCAGGCAACATTTTTCCAGTCTTCAACTGTCCAATTTTGGTGAGCTCGTGCAATTTGTAGCCTCTTTAGCATATTTGTAGTGGAGATGAGTGGTACCCGGTGGGGTCTTCTGCTGTTGTAGACCATCCGCCTCAAGGTTGTGCATTTTGTGGCTTCACAAATGCTTTGCTGTATACCTCAGAGGTATTCAGAGCTGCCGAGTGTTGTTTGTTTTGTAGATGCTGTAACTCCTTTTTCTATTGCCTGAGGAAGCGGGCGCTGACCCGTGAAACGCGTTGCTTTGTTTTATCTGGAGTTCGTTAATAAATAGACTGAATGTACAGTCGTACTGCCTCCTCTAATTACCAAATGTTTGGCTTTTAAGCTCTTTTAAAACCCCTTTTATCATTTTGGCGCCTTTGTTCTCTCCTATATAATAATTGCTGTATACCTCGGTTGTAATGAGGTTGCCCTTCTATCATTCTTTGTAAACCCTAGAAATGGTTGTGCGTGAAAATCCCAGTAACTGAGCAGATTGTGAAATACTCAGACCGGCCCCTCTGGCACCAACAACCATGCCATGCTCAAAATTGCTTAAATTACCTTTCTTTCCCATTCTGACATTCAGTTTTGAGTTCAGGAGATTGTCTTGACCAGGACCACACCCCTAAATGCATTGAAGAAACTGCCATGTGACTTTTTAAGATGAGAAAAAGGGACACTTAAGCCACACCCCTGCCACACCCCTGGCCACACCCTCACCACACCTCTAGTCACGCATACCATAAAGATTTCATAAGAAACATATGTTGTTTTATAATTCAAACCACACTGGTCCTTTCTATCCTGGTTCATTTTCCTTCATAGTAACATTTTAAAATTAGTAATATATCAATTTAAAGGTTGGGAATAAAGTTTAGAGTCAATCAAACACATTTTTAGTATAGAAATATATGTAGTTACATAGAAAGAAGGACAAAGTCCTGAAAGAGGGACAAAAGAGGGTGAAAGAGGGACAGGTCTCCCAAAAAGGGACTGTCCCTCCGAAAAAGGGACAGTTGGGAGCTATGTAATTGCATTAATGAGAAATTGAACAGGTGTTCCTAATAATCCTTTAGGTGAGTGTATTTCTACACTCGTCAAGTGGACAAGTGAACTACTGAGAAAGGTTGTGTGAATGAGCCCTGACACATCCAGAGACAGAGAATTATGGCAGTGGGTTTGCCAAAAATAATCTAGTTCAAACTTCTAACCATAACTTATAAAGCCCTTTCCGACTTTTCTCCTCCTTCCATACATCTCTTCAGTGGAATACCTACCATAGGGCTGCAGGTGCTCACAGCTCCGGGTGTAGCCATGGCTAGGAGTGCCGCTGTGGTGCTCAGCCAGTGTGCTCTTCTACCTGGGACCTTTTCTCATAGTTTGGGCAACTTTCGGGAAAATAGCAGCAGGCAGTGCAGGGGATTGTACTACTTCCTGCACACTGGTACCTTTTCTCATAGCTTGGGAAACATTTGGGAAAATAGCAGCAGACAGTGCAGGGGACTGTACTACTTCCTGCACTAGATGTAGCACCCCTCCCCCTTCCTGTCGTGTTGCCAATGTGTCTCCTTGCTCGCTACACACAGCCTGCAGTGAGTGAATGTGCAGAGCAGCGAGGTGAGTAGAGAGAATGATTGCTGTGCTGCAGCTGGGACATTAGCAGGAGGAAGTGGCAGGATGTGTTTAGAGTTTCAGAAGTTGCCTGTCATTAGTAGCCATGAGCACTGGCCGCTGTAATACCAGAGTGCCCTGGACTATTGATTAGTTATCCTGATCAGAGTAATTAATCAATAATGGAGGGCAGTCTGCTGTTGCAGAAGCCAGTGATACATGTGCTGACAGCTGACTTCTATAGTGACCAGAGAAGCAAGCTCTAGGCAATTTAGATGAGCTGGATTGCAGGTAATCTTATCTCTTTCCCCAGCTCCCCCTCCCACCCTGTTGTCTTCCCCATGGCCCTTTCCCCTCTTCAGATTTTAGTGGCTTCTTTTAACAGCATGTCCCTGCCAAACAGCACTGGTGAGTCTGCAGTCCTGGCGAGAGGTCTTCCTGCCATTTATCCTCTCTCACCAGGCTCTCTGTCTTGTGCCTCTACCTCTTTATCCCCCCTCCTTCTATGCATCCCCCTCTTTTTTATGTCCCTCTTTTCTGACTGTCCTCAGAGGAGATCACAATCTAATCCTACCATAGTCATAGTCAATGTCCTACCATATTATTATTGTGTATTTATCTAGCATGGACATCTTTGCAGCACTGTATAGAGTACAGAGTTTCATAACGGTTAGCTCCATCCACATCCTGACGACTCCTTTTTCACAAAAATCCCCCAAAATTTGTAGCGACATGTAAATAATTTAGCACTGGGTGTCACATTCCCTAGATACGCCAATTTTCAAGTTAAGTAAATAAACTCTGCATCAACTCAGAATTATTTGCATCTCAATGACCATCCCTAGCCGCAAAAGCAATGAAAGTCCATGAAGACTTTCACACTTTCTGTGGTCCCTTGTGGTGCACAGGAAGTATGCAAGGCAATGCAAGGGCAACAGCGTGTTACCGCAAGCATTGTGCTTAATGCACGTTTCTTGAGGTAATGGCAGTCTATGGGCCACGCGCGTAGTGTAAACTACGGAGGCTGGTGCGTTGCGGCGCTCATTTGCAGACCGATGTGAATCCCAGTGACCGGGGGACGGCGCGATGCATATGACCCTGTCGGCGCACTTTGCTGCAAAGGTCATATGTTTGTCATTTTTTGCATTGCGGTGGAATGTGCCAGGAGCATGGCATCGCACCGCCAGACAAAAAATAGATGTAAAAATGGCCTTTGAAGTGTGTGAAATATTTATTTCAGAGCTGTGAAATAAAGACTCACCCACGGCTTCCTCCAGCAGCATAAGCTCGTCTGAGTCCCTCGCCGTTCTCCCATGGTCTGCTGTTCAGCCGCGATCAGCCCCGGTAAGTTACGGTAACTGTCTTGGTCACAGTCTTCTGTGCATGCACGGACCTCTCAGAGGACAGCGTGGCCGGTAACTGTCTCAGTCGCAGTCTTCTGTGCATGCACGGAACTCTCAGAGGACAGCGTGGCCGGTAACTGTCTCAGTCGCAGTCTTCTGCGCATGCACGGACCTCCCAGAGGACAGCGTGGCCGGTAACTGTCTCAGTCGCAGTCTTCTGCGCATGCACGGACCTCCCAGAGGACAGTGTGGCCGGTAACTGTCTCAGTCGCAGTCTTCTGCGCATGCACGACCTCTCAGAGGACAGCGTGGCCGGTAACTGTCTCAGTCGCAGTCTTCTGCGCATGCACGGACCTCTCAGAGGACAGCGTGGCCGGTAACTGTCTCAGTCGCAGTCTTCTGCGCATGCACGGACCTCTCAGTGGACAGCGTGGCCGGAAACTGTCTCAGTCACAGTCTTCTGCGCATGCACGGACCTCCCAGAGGACAGCGTGGCCGGTAACTGTCTCAGTCGCAGTCTTCTGCGCATGCACGGACCTCTCAGTGGACAGCGTGGCCGGAAACTGTCTCAGTCGCAGTCTTCTGCGCATGCACGGACCTCCCAGAGGACAGCGTGGCCGGTAACTGTCTCAGTCGCAGTCTTCTGCGCATGCACGACCTCTCAGAGGACAGCGTGGCCGGTAACTGTCTCAGTCGCAGTCTTCTGCGCATGCACGGACCTCTCAGAGGACAGCGTGGCTGGTAACTGTCTCAGTCGCAGTCTTCTGCGCATGCACGGACCTCTCAGTGGACAGCGTGGCCGGAAACTGTCTCAGTCACAGTCTTCTGCGCATGCACGGACCTCCCAGAGGCTCAAAATCGAGGCGTGTAATCCCAGCATTAGGCTTGGTTTATACTGAACCAGATCACAAATGGCCCATTCAGAGCAGACAGTGATTCATGTCCGTTTTGAGTCCAGTGCAGATGTGTGTGCACCAGAGGATTTCTGTTGGAAACACATCCACTATCCTGAAAAATGGTGCAGGTTGCATTTTTGCACTCTGTTTACCAGTACGGACTAAACGCATCGATCCTGGACTGACAGTCAGTGTGAACAGATCCTATTAATAGCATGGGATCATCTGTCGACTGGCCACAAACGATACAATCTTTTTCATCCAATTTTACCAAATCTATGTAGTATAAGGGCAAACTGAGTGAATATATTGAATGGATAATTTAGGCAGTTACCTTATATTACATAGAAATGGTAAGATTGGATGAAAAAGATTGTATTATTAGTGGCCAGCTTTAGTTTTGCGATCTTTTGCAATCCGGCAAAATAGCCAGTTTTCCTTTGCAGTGTGAACTGAGCCTTATGCACCTATGTCTTCTAATAATAATGTGCAGTGCTACGAAAAGATGAATGCGCAATATAAATCAATAATAATAATGATAATGCCCTGGTGCTAACGATATGAGCAAAGAGATATAATCTATGTAAACATTTTTAAGGGCTTCAAAGATAAATGAATCAAATGTAATTGTTTTACTGATTACATGTAAAAGACATTATCATCACAAGACATAGCAGCTAATATTTGGCAGAGTACAAGGCTCAACAGCAGGGAATCTTAAAATAATTATTACAGTACATGATTGTTAATTCAACAGCAAAAAAATAAAAATAAAAAAAAATATTAATCATTATTATTATCAATAGTAATATTAATAAATATTGCTATTCTGCTGTAATAAAACAGCACAACAACAACAACAACATTAATCATTATTGTTATTGGTAGTATTAATATTATTAATGCCAGTGAGAACAATAATAAAGTATCAATGCCAGATCAAAAAAATAATGTAAATATAATATACACTTTATTAAAATATAATAATAACAATAACAATAATAATAATTATTCCATATAGTATATACTGTAGTACTATATATGGACATTTCTATACTGTGACCTCTCCTACTGGCAATCGCGTTACAGTACTGGCAGGAAGAAATCTATCTATGCGTAATAATGATTTAAATTACGTTACAAAAAGGCGTTGTAGATTAGTTACGGTCTGCAACGGGTTAAAATGAATCAGCACAGAAAAATCGTGCGGGCGGCGACAACACCCATAGAAATGGGTGAAAGAAAAAGTGTATGCAAATGAGGTGTGTAGTAGGAGCAGGCGCTGTGCATGCTGGGCTGTGATCATGGTGGTGTACGGACAGGAAGGAGGCTGGAAGGCAGCCGGGCGCCCCAGATCTCCGTAGATCTCCTGGAGGTCACCACCGGTGATGGCCGGGCGGTGGTGAGGAGTGTCTAGGAGGTCCTATAAGAGCCCCTGAAGGTCTCCAGCGTCCTCCTGGTCCTCAGCTGCTCCTCTGCTGGCTGCACTGGGGGGGCACCTAGGCTGAGGATCACACAGGTTCTATAACAGCCCCGACTTCTGGAACGTTGAGGATCTCGTGGTGGCTACGCTGTACCATCCTGGAGAAGCCAGCAACCAGGGAGGACCGTTGCCTGGAAACCCTGGGAGATGGTGACATGTGAATTGTGTTGGAAGGACCATGGTTGAGAGGACCAGCAAATTTTTGCTGATCTTGGCTGGCTCCGTGTTTGTCATGCTGATCTTGTACCAGTATGTGGGGCCGGTGATGAATTTGGGATCTCCTAGCAGATATTATCAAGAAGACCAGGACATCTTCCCCACTGCAGACCCACACTATGTCAAAAAGTACTTTTTCCCTGTGAGGGATCTGGATCGATCCCTGACCTTTGACATGAAGGGGGACGATGTGATCGTGTTCCTGCACATTCAGAAGACTGGGGGCACCACTTTTGGACGGCACCTAGTGCAGAACGTCAGGTTGGAGGTGCCCTGTGACTGTAGACCTGGCCAGAAGAAGTGTACCTGCTACAGACCCAACAGGAAGGAGACCTGGCTGTTTTCTCGATTCTCCACTGGTTGGAGCTGTGGACTACATGCAGACTGGACCGAACTTACCAACTGTGTGCCAGGGGTATTGGACAAAAAGGAGACCTCCATGAAGAACAGGAGGTGGGTTAGACCAAGTGATGCTCTTGGGCATTCTATATGTAGGTTCAGAGATGACCACCTCTGGTACCTTATGTGTGGTTTATGAAGGTTGGACAACCTATGGTTGATGTTGATAGGCTTGATGCTGTTGGTAGAGCACAGTGGTACTTATGTAGTAGATCTTTACTCTAGACTGCATTCCTCCTTTTATTAGTTTCTTATTTCAACCCTGGCCATTTACATTGGTATTTAAAACTGAAACAGAGTTTCTTAATTTATGGGTCTTGCTGACAGTCCCGTCCCCCCCCCCCCCCCCCCCCCCATGCTCAGTTTTTATTTTCCTAGGTTCAGGTAATTAGCTGGCCTCAGAGGTCATAACTGAATGACCCTTCCTTCCTCCCTCTGGTTCTGGTATGCTTACAAGAGTATCCTGGACAGTGTCTGTTTAGTTTCTTGTTATTAACCAGAACCTGGCTTGGTTAGATTTTTAATTAGTTCCTTCTTCCTTTTTAAAACAAAAACAAACAAGCCTTGATTCTTCTGTAAATTAGGAAAACCTAAAATTGGTTTTCTGTAGCAGAATTCAGTGTAATTGAGACGAAGAAACCTCAGTGTGGGCTTTAATATTAAGGGTGGTTATTTCTGGGACAAAGTGTCTCCCTCCCATTCAAAGGGAGATGAGTCACTGATCTGCAGAAGATTCTTTGATTACATTTTGCAGAAAATTTTTCTTTTTGACATATAACCACAAACTCAAGTGCAGAAGTCTCGCTTTTTTTTGGGGAGGGGAGGGGGGGGGGAGGTGGGGGGGGGGTTACTCTCTTATCATATAGCCTTTTATTATTATTATTATTATTATTATTATTATTATTATTATTATTATTATTTAGTATTTATATAGTGCCAACATCTTCCAAAGCGTTTTACAGAGTATATGGTCTTGTCACTTGACTGTCCCTCAGAGCTCACAATCTAATCCCATACCATAGTCCTATGTCCATCGTAGTCTGAGACAATTTTTTGTTTTGTGGGCAAGCCAATTAATCTGAATGTTTTTGAGTTGTGGGAGGGAAAACTGCCTGGAGGAAACCCATGCAGACACAGGGAGAATATACAAGCTCCATGTGGATAGTGCACTGGCTGGGATTTGAACCAGGGATCCAGTGCTGCAAGGTGAGAGTGCTTTCCACTACGCCGCCCCACTATAATTATATAGCCTGAGAAAAGACTACAGATAGAGCTGTAGCATCCAGTGACAAGTTCTTTCACAGGGCTTGGGGCCCAGGGCTTTCCAGATACGTTTTTCCGTAATTTACATCTCAGGGCCTCATCTATATAATACCACAACATAAAACCATCCTTGTTTCAGTACCTGGCTGATGACATTCCACTTGGGGCAGAAGTGATTACAGGGGAATTTTGGCACAGCATACGGGAGATTTACTAAAGGAGAAGAGAATCAGTGTTCACTAGAGAGACATACCAGGGGGTGCATAGATGCTTCATTTATTATTATTTTTTATCGTTGTATGTGTTTATCAGTGGACTCTTAAAGTGAACACCATTTTACTGATGTTGGAGAATTAGGGAGGCTTCTGTCGCTGCCGCTTTTCTTGCCTGTCTGACTGGGCTTTTGGCTACATAGTAGTTGTTGTTGTCGCACACCTGAAGCAAGCATGCCTGTTGTCTGTCGCACACCTGAAGCAAGCATGCCTGTTGTCTGTCGCACACCTGAAGCAAGCATGCCTGTTGTCTGTCGCACACCTGAAGCAAGCTTGCCTGTTGTCTGTCGCCCACCTGAAGCAAGCTTGCCTGTTGTCTGTCGCCCACCTGAAGCAAGCTTGCCTGTTGTCTGTCGCCCACCTGAAGCAAGCTTGCCTGTTGTCTGTCGCCCACCTGAAGCAAGCTTGCCTGTTGTCTGTCGCCCACCTGAAGCAAGCTTGCCTGTTGTCTGTCGCCCACCTGAAGCAAGCTTGCCTGTTGTCTGTCGCCCACCTGAAGCAAGCTTGCCTGTTGTCTGTCGCCCACCTGAAGCAAGCTTGCCTGTTGTCTGTCGCCCACCTGAAGCAAGCTTGCCTGTTGTCTGTCGCCCACCTGAAGCAAGCTTGCCTGTTGTCTGTCGCCCACCTGAAGCAAGCTTGCCTGTTGTCTGTCGCCCACCTGAAGCAAGCTTGCCTGTTGTCTGTCGCCCACCTGAAGCAAGCTTGCCTGTTGTCTGTCACACACCTGAAGCAAGCTTGCCTGTTGTTGCACACCTGAGGGCTCTTTCACGCTAAAAATCGCAAAACTCTTGAAGTGAACACCTTTTCACTTATGTTGGAGAATTGGGGAGGCTTTTTGCATTTATGCATTTTTTTTTTCACTATGTTGGTCTCCATCGAAACGCAGCAGAACTAGGATTACCTTTTTAGAAAATTGTAAATGCATTCCCATGATTCCAGTTGTAACTTTAGTGTACTTGCGTTTAGTAAATCGCAGGCCTTTTCAAAAATGAAAAGCAACACAGCTGGTGTGAAAGGGCCCTGAAACAAGCATGCCTGTTGTTGCGTCGCACCCCCAAAGCCAGCTTGCCAGTTGTTGCACCCCCAAAGCCAGCTTGCCAGTTGTTGCACCCCCAAAGCCAGCTTGCCAGTTGTTGCACCCCCAAAGCCAGCTTGCCAGTTGTTGCACCCCCCCCCCCCAAAGCCTGCGTGGCTGTTGTCGCTCCCCCGCAAAGCCAGCATGCTACCGCCGGGTGGAATCAAGACACCTGATTGTTTTCTTAAACACACAAAAATGTAAGGTGAGGAGGCTGCTGCTGTGTTTTTAATTTTAACAAAAATCTGCTTGGCTTTTATGCTGATCCTTTTTGTTTTGGTAGTGTCTGATTCTCTCATAGAACAACCATGCCACCTATGGACTGGTGTGAGAACACCTGATCTGCATACATACGCATCAGTGATTATTAGGACACCTAGGGCGCCTCTGAGCGCTTTGAAAAGCGCTTGGCTAATGTATTTTTATGGGATAGATTGCATCAGGGTTTTTTTTTTTTTTTATCATCCCCAAACATAAACACAGGTACTGCAGCATTTCTGAGGTGATTCAGCCTCTCTATGTTAAGTAAGAAGGTCAGCGAGACAGTTAAAGCCTTCAAATTGAAAGAAGTGGAATGTAGGATTATTTCTGTAGAGAAGCAGTTGTTTCTCATTAGGCTATTATCACTTCTACCTTTTTTTTATAGGGCAGAAGAATCTCAAGGTTTGCAAACACTATACTTATAAAAGTGAGTCTGCAGCCGCCTCCATATTCCCCACCTCAGGTTTTTTTGTGACATCGGGACAACAGTCTGGCACCTTTAGGTTGGGCGCACACTTGAGTGTACGACATCATGGCTGTTTTTTGCATTGCAGTGAGATCTCATCGTTTGCAGTTTCCACTGACAATTGTTTTTCTATTTTATTTTATTTTTCTGTTTATGTACGGTACTTTGTTTAGGTACGGTAAGAGATGCCCCACCTGTAGTAGTTTGGTGTCTTCAGATACCCAGGGGATGACAGCTGAACACCATGCACATGTGTTTTTTTTTGTTTTGTTTTTTATTGGTTTGTGTGCTAGGCAGAGGATGCCAGCTGTGCCACTATCACACTTATACCAGACTGGGCAAAGACTGCCACACGTGATGAGGGGGACAATCAGCTTAGGCATCTTTTCCGCTGGTGGCTGATCCGCTGGTTCTCGGGCAGTTCAACCTCTCAACTGCCGGTTACAAGCGCTATTCGGCTGCAGTTTCATGCAGCTCAGCTGAATGGCAGAGTTTGGTAACACTCTGTGCCATGTTTTACACACAGTGGCTTCACGTGTCAGTAAAATGTCTTATGTCACATCTGAGGATTGCACCTGCTGTGCTCGAATGAAACTTCATGGGGGGGGGGGGGTGCACCTGTACATCGCCTATGTGGACCGCTATTAAGCACCCGGCTGGTGCACGGTTTTTCAACTGCCTGTGGAAAAGAGGACTAAATACAATACAATAACAATTCTATAGCGCTTTTCTCCAATAGGACTCAAAGCGCTTAGGCTCTCTCAGATTCAGTAATTGGTAGTAGGATGAACTATTCACACAACAAAAGTTATATTTCTGCAAATGCCAAACTGAACAGGTGGGTTTTCAGTCTAGATTTAAACACCTCTAGAGATGGAGCTGTCCTGATCAGTTGAGGTAAGGAGTTCCAAAACGTAGGGACAGCATGACAGAAGGCTCTGGGACCAACAGTTTCCAAGTGAACTCTGGGTATGACTAGATTATTACAACCTGTGGATCTGAGAATGCAGCTGCATAGCAATCCCCGCAACATTTCTTTCATGTATCCAGGGCCCAGATTATTCAGTAATTTAAATGTCAGTAGGCCGATCTTGAATAGAACCCTCCATTCTATAGGTAGCCAGTGAAGGGAGTGCAGGACTTAAGGTGCCTGCACGATCTATCGATGTGATTTTTATGATCGCATTATACAGAAAACTGCCCAGTGTGTGGTGAAAATCAATTTAAATCATTCTATGGTGAATTGGAACAGAAAATGTAATCCGAATGTAGGATTTTTACCATAGAATCGGAAGGGAGAAAATGCTCTAATCAACTTGTTTATGTGAACAATCGATAATAACCTTCCGATTTACTTTTGATTGCAAAGGTACATAGAAAGATTGTATATCATGAAAAAAAAAATTGTACCGTTAATGGGCATCTTTAGGCAGATTGATCTCAGATGTGTAGTGCGCCGACTTAAACCCATGTACAGTGCTATGAGGTAATCTGTCCACTGCCATTTCTCCCACTGAAACATGGAGAATTTATTGCCTGTGCCCGCGCTCTTTCCATCGATAAATTGTGCAAGATCAACTGATTGTCAATTTGATATGTTGGTCAGTAGATCCTAGGCAAATTCAACTGACTCTGCAGTATCTGATTGGTCTTGCCGGGATTCTGTAATGTCAATCTTGCAGTCTGGTTGGTCAGTAGATCATAGGCAAATTCAACTGACTCTGCAGTATCTGATTGGTCTTGCCGGGATTCTGTAATGTCAATCTTGCAGTCTGTGGTTACTTAACAAACAAATGCAGAACATGTATATCGCGTTTTTCTCCTGGCGGACTCAAAGCGCTAGAGCTGCAGCCACTAGGACGCGCTCTATAGGCAGTAGCAGTGTTGGGGAGATTTGCCCAAAGTCTACTACTGAATAGGTGCTGGATTACTGAACAGGCAGAGCCAAGATTCGAGGCAGAGCCCTTAACCATTACACTGTCCAGCCACCACTACTACTTCCCTGATGCAGTGCATAGTTGGTTAGAACTGGTTAGAACTTTTGAGGCATGCTGAGATGCCCTGGCACATACCAGCCTGGGATTGCCCAATACATGGACAATCAGGTTTTCTCATTCTGTGCAGTCCTAATGGGTGAAGTATGGGGTTGTGCACAGATCTGCAGCATTCAGGCATGCCCATGTTCCGGAGACCTAGAAGCTCGGCATTCACCTGGAGCGTGTCTGCCGGCTGGATCCGAGGGATTCGCCTGTCTTGCTGTATCTGATGCGAATGTTTAATGATTTATGCAGACTAAAAAAGAAAGTCTCATAATAACTTAACTGGAAAGTACAGTTAACTCAAAAGTAACACTACTGCCGGAAAGGGGAAACTGCCACTACATTGGCTTAATGGGGGGGGGGGGGGGGGGGGTTGGTGGTTTATGGTCGGCACATGCTGTGTGGTCAGGTGTGTTTTTTTTTTTTTTTTTTTTTTTTTTTTTTTTTTTTTATTAGGTGCACTGCTCATTTAGTGGGTTTCATTGTACCGTACTTAAAAATCTTTCTTTTGTAAAAATAAAAAAGGGGAAAAAAAATGCACCTCTCCACTTCAAAGGCCTACAGCTGCCTGCTCTTACCCAGGCAGTCTAAATCTCTCTCTCGCTCGCTCGCTCGCGCGCGCGCGCGCGTCACATGGGCATCACAGAAGTCCGCACATAGGGGAAAAATGTAGCGGACATCAGCCCACCCCCCCCCCCCCCCCCCTTCCCATATGTCCCTGCTACCGAAGTGCCAGCCCAGCGTTGATCAGCCGGCGACCAGTGAGTGCAGGCGCCAGGACCTCATCCACATCACTGGCAGCTGATTCTGAGGTCTGGCGCTAGGCTGGCTGCTGGGACGACAGTAAGTGGGAGTCCCTGTCCCTAAACACGGGCGGGGGTAACACCTGTCACTACTTATAACTGGGGGTACCTGTCGTCACCTAAGCTGGGGGGGTCCTGTCACTACCTAAACTGGGGGACACCTGTGTCTGAGGCGCTCACAATCTAATTCCTACTATAGTCCTACAATTGCTAAGTTCATATAAATTTGGCTCCACCCATGACCACAACCACATCACGGTCCACGGCCATGCCCATTTTTTGGCACAGAGCATACGCTGTTGCCCTCAATTTTCGGCTTTTCCCATATTTCGGTGCGGTATGCACACCTTGACTTCCCCTTCCTTTTTTTTTTTTTTTTTTTTTTTTTTTTTTTTTTGCCCCCTTCCAAACTCCCCCAAGCCGATCACTATCAGTCTATCGGGGGAGTCATGGCTTTAGAGCAGCTGGGAGAGTGAAACGATGTACACACATGGTGATCGTTTTAGCCGACAATTGTTGTGTGTACAGTGGTCTTTGTTAGCCACTTCGGTACCAGCAGCCTCTGCCTCCTAATGGACCAGAGGCTGCTGGTACAGTAAAATGCCGCTTCACGACGAATCGCTGCAAAAATCCGCTGGTTTGCCATTCCTCATTGGCTCCTAACCCTGTCAATCAATGGAAACAAATGGGATTGGCTTACAGTGATGACGGGGCCAGGAGCCAATGAAAACGGCTCCTGACCGGCTCACAGTGCTCTGCCGTCATAGAGATGGCATGGTGAGCGAATTGCAGCGGGGTTAAAGTGGCGATCGGCGGGGATGCGCGGTTAATGGGATGTTGAATCTACATCCAGTCAGGGCCGCAGCGCCACCTGGTGGACGTAGATTCAACCTACGTCGGTCTGGAAGCAGTTAAAGATCCATCCTGTCGAATTCTTCACAACCCCTGATGCCCGAGCAACTGTTATTGTTAAAAGGAAATGCAAATCTCTCTTACTTCAGGTGTCCTTTCAATGCTTATAAAAACCTATGGCTGAACTTGGCTTTAATAGAACCGCTGTGATTGGATGGTGGTTAAATAGTTCCGTACTAGTTGCTTTTTGCCAGATGCACACACTTTTTTAACTGCCTCTCTACTTCAGTTCACTCTGCTAGGCTTACTCAGTAGTGCAAAAAGTAGGGAAGAAAGGTCGGCACTACAGTTCTCTCTGCATATGGATATGAGAGGGTGGCAGGATTCTCAGCCTCCTAACCCTTTGGCACAGCCAGCGTGCTCTGGCTTCAAGTATACAGTCAATGGATGTGGGAGGAAGAAGGGAGAAAAGTCGGCACTGCTGTACGCTGTCTTTATTCCAACAGGCGGTTGAACATTTTACAACAAGTGAAGAAAAAATGCACATACCATTATGGGGGAGGCTGTGAGCGGGTGGTGGGTGCTGGGCACAGATTAGCCTTACGGCCGTTTCGCGCTATATATGTGCTTCTACGTAGGCTGTACCTCTGATCAGCCGGCGACCAGTGAGTGCAGGCGCTAGGACCTCATCCACATCACTGGCAGCTGATTCTGAGGTCTGGCTCTGGGCTGGCTGCTGGGACGACGGTAAGTGGGAGTCCTTGTCACTAAACATGGGGGCACCTGTCACTACGGAGGCGGTACAGCCTCCATAGAAGCGCATATATAGCGTGAAACGGCCTTAAAGCTAATTGTGCCCAGCACCCACCACCCGCTCACAGCCTCTACCATAATGGTATGTGCATTTTTTTTCTTTACTTGTTCAACCACCCGTTGGAATAAAGACAGCGTACAGCAGTGCCGACTTTTCTCGCTTCTTCCTACCACATCCATTTACTCAGTAGTGCAAAGGGCCAGAGCTTCCAGCAACAATCTGCTTTTTCACTGCTGTCGCCAGATTAGTGAAAGTTCACCTCTGGATCCTGCAATCTCCACTAAGCATTTTTCCCTCGCCATACGTTAAAACAATAATTACAATCAGCCGTTAATGGTGATAAACTAAACAAGTAATTCAGCTAAAGCTGGAAAAGAACTCGGGCCTTGGGGATTATATTTTGAATGAAATATTGGTCAGAACTCAATTGTTTTGTTTTTTTGTGGAGGTTTGATCAACAGTTCTGAAATATGAACAGAATTCAATGGTGCAGGGTTGCTAAATCATCAGATTCTCCAGTTGCTTTCCATTTTGGTATGCCATGATCATTTGTCAGTAAGCAGAGTACCCGAATGTTACCGTATTCCGAGGTGTATGATAGACTCCCTGAGGTGTGTGTGTGTGTCTCTGTGTGTGTGTCTGTGTGTGTGTCTCTGTGTGTGTGTCTCTGTGTCTATCTATCTATCTATCTATCTATATCTATGTGTATCTCTATCATCGCCTAAAAAGCTAGTGACGCATCTGTGTTGCCTCAGACCCGAACCGTCTTCCAAGAGCGAGAGTCCCGTCCCTACTAGGCGACACTCTTGTACATGCTCTACAGTTGCTAGATTTTCATAGTGAGAGGAGATTGTTCTCTGTTTCACCTAAGTTGTCTGTACAACTGCCCAACAAGTCGAACGATACCGATCGCATTGCCCTTCCACTGCTGGCTTCTCTGCTGATTGCTATGCCCTCTCTCTTGTGGCTGGATAGCATACTGGTTAAGGTGGACCTGAACTCTTGCACAGGACAAAAGGAAAACCTATAGAAATGCACCCTGTATGTATTTATAGAGTTTATCCTGCCCAATTCCTCCTCATCTGGGACTAAGCACGAGTTGTAATTTGTTCTCTCAACTGACTGCCACAGCAGAGAGTTAATTGGTTAACAATATGTCTGCTTCCATGAAAGCAGGAAGTAGAAACACTGCAGATTTCTTGCGAGTTTTGTATCGGCTGTAACCAAGAAATGTTTTTCTTTAAAGGTTATTATGCTGTTGCGTATCTTATAGAGCAGAGAGGACGTTCTGAGTTCAGGTCCGCTTTAAGGGCTCTGACTGGGACCTGGGTTCAAATCTTGGCTCTTCCTGTTAAAGGGGCACTTTGGCGAAAAATTGAAACATTTAAAATATGTACAAACATAGACAAATAAGTACATTTTTTTTCCAGAGTAAAATGAACCATAAATTACTTTTCTCCTATGTTGCTGTCACTTACAGTAGGTAGTAGAAATCTGACAGAAGCGACAGGTTTTGGACTAGTCCATCTCTTCATAGGGGATTCTCAGCAAGGCTTTTATTCTTTATAAAGTTATTCCCTAAAAAGTATTTAAACAATAATGCAGGCCACCTTCCCTGCACGCTAAACAGTTTTTTGGCAGTTGGACAGTGCAACTGCCATTCACTAAGTACTTTTGAAAATAAATTATTCCCTGAGAATCCCCTATGAAGAGATGGGCTATTCCAAAACCTGTCACTTCTGTCAAATTTCTACTACCTACTGTAAGTGACAGCAACATAGGAGAAATGTAATGTATGGCTTATTTTACTCTGGAAAAAATGTACTTCTTATTTGTCTATGTTTGCACATATTTTAATTTTTACAAATTTTTTACCATAGTGCCCCTTTAAGCCAGCACCTATTCAGTAGGAGACCGCTTTGAGTCCACCAGTAAAAAAGTGCGATTAGCAAACATATGTTCGGAACAGTACATATTTCCTGTCTATCGTAGATGCTTTACAAATGTGAGAGATTTTCATTGCAAACATAATGTGGTCGGGACACCACAAGCTATAGAATGCAGAAGAGCATGGGATGGGCCTGGCACCAAGACAACCATTCCCCAGGATCTATATAACAGCCAGGCCATGGGAATTGCCGAGATGTTGCAAGACTCTCCCATACCCAGACACTGTAACCTGGCTCCTCACAATTTGCTCCTGTTTACTTTAGTGAGGCTGTGGGCCTGTTTGTTTGTTTTCAGGTTTTAATTAGGGGAGGAACACATCAGCCTGTCTCCTGCAGCATTTCCATCTGAAGAGGGGACATACCTGGAACCACAAGCAAGCTAAAGGCTTCAGGGCACAATACCTGCCAAAGAAAACTCCTCATTCCAGCACACTTATGCTGGATACACACACCATGCGTTTCCGCGTCGAATGCGTCCGTTGATATGCGTTGATTCGATTATTTCCGAGCATTTCTGAACGCATTTCGATGATTTTTAGGTCGATTGCCATGTAAAGTATGGCAAATCGACCTAACGATCCATCGAAGCTTGAATCGGACATGTCGGAAATAATTGAATCGATGCGTATCGACGGACGCATCGAACGCGGAAACGCATGGTGTGTATCCAGCATTAGATATTAATGCAACTGGAGTCAGATCTAATTAGATGGCCCTCAAATACCTTTCATTCATTTTATCTCTGCTGGCCAAAAGATATACTGTATTTTGTGTGTGTATTTATACTAGCTACGTACTACTTCACACTGGAAGCAATGAAGTAAAGCTAGCACTGACTGCCATTTTTTTACGGCGTATATAGTCTTGTCACTAAAGCTGAGTACTCTCTACCTTGTCCAGCGACACCCCTTGACGGGGAGCGTTCAGAGTTTCCTCTTCCTGCTCACGATGGCACATGATGGGCGCGAATGTGAAGTCAAGCAATGAAGGTAGTTTGCGCAGAGTTGTCAGGGATCTTAAAGATGGCATTCGCTGTGACTGTTAGTATCGGCGCGTGTCGCTAAATGCCCATGTGATTGCATGCCTGTACCTTGGTTGCGAGATCGCGAAAATGACCACTCGTTACTCAAATCGCAGGTCGACGGGAAAAATCATGTGGTGGGTACGATCCTTAAGCACCCTTTTCCACTAGAGCGTTTGCGATTGCTTAATCGCAAAAACCGCAAACTGCTAGTGATTTTAAAATCGCTACAGTTTGATTTTTAACATAGGAATCGCGGTAGGTAATTTCCACTACCACGATTCGTTTTTTTACTCAATGGCGATCGCGCCATGGAACGATTTTTGCCGTGATTTTGCTATGCAGTGCATAGCAAAATCGCGATCGCAAACGTCGGGAAATCGCTGCGAAATTTTGTACATTTGCTGAATCGCAATCGCTAGCATTCAGCGTGAACGCTAGCAACTGCTAGGGGAAAAGGGCCCTAAAGGGAACCTAAACTGAGAAGGATGTGGATTTTTCCTTTTAAAATAATACCAGTTGCCTGACTCTCCTGCTGATCCTGTGTCTCTAATGCTGGGAATACACGGGTCGATCCGGCGGGCGATTAACTGCTGGATTGACCCCAGCCGCGTCCCCGCGGATCGATTGCCACTCGTCCCCGCCGGCGCTTCCTAATCAGCTGCTCGATTCCCTGCCATTGTCCGCCGGCGGGGATCGAGCGGGCAGGAGTCGAGCGGCATGATCGGGCCAGCTGAATATTATCAGCTGGCCGGATCAGCTGGTCGATACACGGTACAGAAACGTACCGTGTATCCCCAGCATAATACATTTAGCCACATCCCCTGTACAAGCGTGCAGATCAGGTGCTCTGACTGAAGTCAGACTGGATTAGCTGCCGCCTTGTTTCATGTGTGATTCAACCACTACTGCAGCCAAAGAGATCAGCAGGACTGCCAAGCAACTGGTATTGTTTAAAAGGAAACATCCATATCTCTCTGTTAAGGTTCCCTTTAAAGGCTCATGCCTAACTAAAGTCGGCTGAGGGAAAGCCGATAACCAGGCTTGTGTACATCGGCTCCAACCCTCAAGCGATATGTTCAGCAGATCAACACCGCCACCCAGCAATGGCTGATCACACTGTTCATGCTGCTCCTCCACGGCCTGTGACATCACGCATACGCCACTCCATCATTCTTCCTCCTCCCTGCATCACAGCTTGTCATCAGCTGCATGCATGTGTGTAGCCCGGCCCAGCGATGTCGCCCGAGGGGATTGGGCGTCCTGATCCTCGATGGGTGACTTTACTCTAAGGTGTGTACACACCTTAAAGGGCAACTGAAGTGAGAGGGATATGAAGGCTGACATATTTATTTCCTTTATACAATACCAGTTGCCTGGCTATGCTGCTGATCCTCTGCCTCTAATACTTTTAATCATCGACCCTGAACAAGCATTCAGCATATCAGGTATTTCTGGCATTATCAGATCTGACAAGATTAGCTGCATGCTTGTTTCTGGTGTTATTCAGACACTACTGCAGCCACACAGAGCAGCAGGGCTGCCAGATAACTGATATTGTTTAAAGGGAACCTAAACTGAGAAGGATATGGATTTTTCCTTTTTGAACAATACCAGTTGCCTGACTCCTGCTGATCCTGTGTATCAAAAGCCCCATCTACACGATACGATTCTTTGCACGATTCTATTTACGATCCGATTAAATCCGACATGTCCGATCAGGATTCGATTCAATTCGATTTGCCATTGTTTTGCAATGGCAAATCAAATTTAATCAAATCCCAATCGGACATGCCGGATTTAATCGGATCGTAAATAGAATCGTAATCGAATCGTACAAAGAATCGTATCGTGTAGATGGGGCTTAATACTCTTAGCAATAGCTCCTGAACAAGCATGCAGATAAGATGCTCTGACTGAAGTCAGACTGGATTAGCTGTATGCTTGTTTCAGGTGTTATTCAGCCAAAGAGATCAGGACTGCCAGGCAACTGGTATTGTTTAAATGAAATATCCATTTCCCTCTCAGTTTAGGTTCCCTTTAAACGGAAATAAATATGGCAGCCTCCATACTTTTGTCACTTCAGTTGCTGCTAATGACTGCATCTAGCTTGGTTACAGCATCTAGCAATCAGCCCTGTGTACAGATTCGGACGATTGCTGGCTGAGAGCATTGCTTCCGCCACTCACCCTGACCATTGCTTTAGTCACTCGTGTGCTGCTCCGCCCCCCACCACATAGCAACAGAACATGTTGCATGCCTGCAGGCTAACACGTCTGTACAGCCTCGACCCTTGCATTGTGATCTGAGGGATGTACTCTAGTCCTATGTCCATTGGATTTGCAATAATGGTTACTCATCATAGCTCAGCCTTTCCTGATGTTTCATGCAATATTTCTTTGGAAAACCTCCTCCTCAGTTATCTGCTGATCATTCTCTTCTGCTTTATAGGGAGGGGAAGGTGAGTGGGAGCAATCTGACAATCTGACCAATGTTTATTTTTTTTTTAATTTTTTTTTTTTTTTATGCTTTATGACAAAAAAAAAACAAACGTTTCATTCACTAATGTGTATCAGCAAGCATTGAGCCATCTGTAAACACTTGGTAAGGGCCCATTCACACTAGAGCGTTTTGCCGCGATTTTGGCAAAATGCTCAAACGCTAGCGCTTTTTAAAAGCGCTAGTGTAATGAAACCCTATGGGCCTGTTCTTACTTGAGCAATTTGCGCAAATCGCCCAAAAACGCGAAACGCATATGCGTCGCCTACACCATTTTCAGGCGATTTCCCGGCGATCGTGTTTCAGTGCTATAGAAGCGCTAAACGCGATCATGGCAAAATCGCTGCAGTGTTCAGTTTTTATTATAATTTTATTTTTTTTCCCCGCGTGAAATGGCGGAAAAATCACTCCTGCAAGACGCTGTCAAAAATCGCTGGCATTTTGCATTTTGTAAGTGTGAATGGGGCCTAAAGGTGCCATGAATGATCATTGTGGGTGTCCTACATTGCAAGTATGGGGGCCTCCAAGAGAAGTTACAGGCGCTGACAGAACACTTTAAAACTCTGCCTGTTCCTAGCCATTTCACTACAACACACAGCCTAATAAAATTTTTATATATACACACACGCACACACGCGCGCGCTGATGGCTCAGCGTTGCCCGGGTATCTATTTATTTGGCTGGTGTCGGCTCCGCCCACTTTTTCTAACCTAATACACAATTACTCAATGACCAAGTCTGTGAGCTTTGGCATCAATACTTTGCATTGAAATGAAACAAATCTGATTGGCTGTTTGTGGCCCCACCCCTTTTCTGAATTTGGACACCAGTTACCCAATGACCAACTGTACCCGGTTTGAAGCTTGTGCCATTAACTGTGCAAGAAAGGCAGCAATTAAATATTCCCCTTGAAAATCAATAGGTGAATTTTGATTGGCTTTTGTAGGCTCCACCCACTTTTCTGAATATTAATTCCTGTCACCCAGTGATCAGCTGTGCAAAGTTTGAGAACCCTGCAATTAACAATGTAAGAATGGCTGCAGTTTACATTTTCCCAGATACAAATTTCACTGGTAAAATATATTTGTCTCTGCCCACTTTTTGGTGATGGGGATACAAAGTATCATATATGTTCCAGGTAATGTACTATGCGTGTGCCAAATTTCATCCACATCCGTTCAGATATCTATCTCTCTATTTCTCTCTATCGATCTCAGTCCAGCCCAGCCAAGCTACATCTGACATTCACACAGGAATTGCATTGCAAACCTGGGCCTACCAGGTAATGGGAAAATGGTTCATGTGCAGAACATTGAGAACATAAGCTGTGAACTAGGGCTTTTGTAATATCTGTCATAGATTACATATCTCTACATATTTGTCATTTTTGAAGGCATCTGTCGCACTCTGCAGATTGTTGAACATTTTGGGTGTTCAGGGTGCTATCAGCATAATGACACAGATCTGTATCGGAATTGTCTTTGTCATTCTGTCATTTGGATCTACATGACTCGGTTTCAGCCATATGGTGACTTTGTGACTTTGCTGAACATGTAGGCACAGCCACTCATCTGTGTGGAGTCATAGCCATGTTTATTGTATTCCTCAGATTATTATTATTTACAGTAGTTATCCAGCCACAAAATATTATTCAGTGCTAGATAGAGCACATAATTATAATAATGAATCAATCAGCTGCCGCAACATTTTTTTTTTTTTCCCCCCTGACCAGTGATCCTGAAAATACATTTGCTGAGCTGTGATTAGCCGACGATTGATTGATCTGTGAATTACTAGCTGGCATCAGCAGTAAAGTGTACATGGACTCCAGCTGCAGATAGGAGGGGCATTAGGAAAATGTGTGTAACTCAGATTGTATATCATTTACAGGCCAGCTATACCTGTTCTCTTGAAATTGTCAAAGTGTACCAGAGCTGAAGAAATAAGAAAAATCGATACTTACCCGCCGTTTCCTCCTGCAGCATAAACAAGTGTGAGTCTCGCGGTCTGCCGATCAGCCCCGGTAACTGTCTCAGTCGTGTCCAGTCTGGGTCTCCTACGCATGCACAGATTTCCTGGCTGAATGGCAGACCGCGGGAGGATGGTGAGGGACTCGCACCTGTTTATGCTACTGGAGGAAGCAGCAGGTAATTACTTTTTTTTTTTTTTTTTTTTTTTTTTTTTTTTTGTCCAGCTCTGGTTTACTATAACTTGTTTTGTATTTGCTGCCTCAAAGAGTTCATTTGTAGGCATGGAAGTGACAGCTTCTTTCTGTCTTTTCAGGAATATAGTAAACATCACTGATAAACATATTACAGCCATACATTTTCCTGGTAGAATGCAACTTCTGAGGGCAGGGAGAGATAAAATACATGAACAATTCACTCCCCCCCCCCCCCCCCAACTCTGGGATACTGTAAGCGGAACTGAATATTTAAAAAAAAAAAAAAAAAAAAAAAAGTTTCACTTGCCTTCTGCCAGCCCCTTGCAGCCTTCCTGTCCCATGCCAGTCCTCCATGATCCTCCATTCCCCGGCCGCCAGCTAGTTTCGTTAGTGTTGTACCGTTGACTTGTAAGTTGATGGCAACTGCGCCTGTGCGACCCGAGCCACTTGTAACTTTCTTCGCATTCCTGCCCGCAATAGCGTCCTCCACTATTAGCGTAGGATGCTATTGCAGGCAGGAATGCGAAGATAAGCATTCCCGCTGGTGCAGGAGGCTATCGCGGACATTAACAAGTACATTTTTACACATTAGGGTTGCAATGCGTAAAAATGTAAGCATTGCAACCGTAACGCGTACAAATGTACTTGTTAATGTCTGCGATAGCTTCCTGCACCA
Organism: Hyperolius riggenbachi; assembly: GCF_040937935.1. Taxonomy (NCBI): domain Eukaryota; kingdom Metazoa; phylum Chordata; class Amphibia; order Anura; family Hyperoliidae; genus Hyperolius; species Hyperolius riggenbachi. The sequence goes on from NC_090649.1 coordinate 106,596,239, forward strand.
GCGGGAATGCGTAAAAGCTCCCAGTCGGCAAAAAACGAAACTAGCTGACAGCGGGGGACCGGAGGAGCCATGAGTGACGCGAGGGCACAGGATGGCTGCAGGGGGCTAGTAGATGCTCCAGGTAAGTGAAACTCATGTTTTTGTTTTGAGTTAAGGTTCCCTTTAAATATAAAATAAAACCCTGGGATAGTTAATCATTTTTAGGAGTAGGAGGATAAATATAATTGTTTATCTCATCAGTTTATGTTCACCTCAGGCTCACCTAAGGCTTACAGGCAAACAGCCTTACTTTTCCACTAGGAAACACTGCTAATATCTAGTAAAACCACTTTATATGGGTTTCATGGAGCAATTCCAATAAAGAGTTTTTTATTGTAAAGTGGTGCTAACCTGCTCTTGGCTAAGTCAGCACACTACATAAAGGCTGGTAATACCTGTAACAGCAGCTCTCATAATTCATTATTCATTGCGTTTAATCCTTCTGGCTGCTGAAGCACTTTTCCTGCTGCACCTAAGACCACCTGGAGCTGTGCTATTTTCTTGTGGTTATGACCCCATTAGTTTATGCTGAATTCCACGCACCTGATAATCTCTGGGAGCCAGGAACGCAGGGCACAATAGGGCATCAATGGCTAACCTTGGCACTCCAGCTGTGACAAAACTGCAAATCCCATCATGCCTCTGCCTCCTTGATTTATGCTTAGAGCTTTCAGAGTATTGCAAGGCCTCATGGGACTTGTAGTTCCACCACAGCTGGAGTGCCAAGGTTAGCCATCACTGCAATAGGAGGTGTGGGCGCTCCTGAGATAGGCAGAGAAATCTTCCCCATTGGAGAGTATTAGTCCATGTTTTGGCATTTTAGTGTCTGCAGGTATATTCTTTGAGAAGATCCTCCTCACTTCCTGTTTAGAATGACACCAATAACAAGAAGTAAGGCCCCTTTCAGACGGATGGCTGAACCAAGCATTTGCCGAGCAGTTCAGCCTCCCGTCTGCCACCCGCCAGTGTAACTTGGGTGCGATTTAAATATAGCGGACATGCAGTGGTTGTATCGTCACACGTGTCAAGCGGTGACACGCAGTGGTGTTACTGACAGGGCTGTGGAGTCGGTACAAAAATCATCTGACTTCTCAGTTTATGAAACCTCTGACTCCAGGTACCCAAAATTGCTCTGTCCTCGACTCCGATTCCACAGCCCTGATTACTGGGCAGTGTAGAACCGCGACATGTCGTGTCTGAGCGGCAGGAGAGCAGCTGACCACTTGTCAGCTGCCCGTGTGAAAAGGCCCTAATGGCTCATACACACGGGGTACGGCTGTCGCCGCAACCACGTGGCACGCGCGTGTTGCGGCGACAGGTCGCCCGTGTGTATGACGCGCGCGCCCCGAACCGTCGCCCGTCGGAGCTGTCGTCGCCAGACGATTGCCATGTTCAATCGCCGGCTACACCTGTCGCCGCAACTGTCGCTAGTTTGCGCGTGTATGCGGACTAGCGACAGGAAACACAATGCAAGTGAATGGAGCATCCGGCCGGGGGATGCTCCATTCACAGACAGCTTCTGCCGCATCTCTGCCTTTCTGGCGAGACGTGTGGATAGCTGTCGCCGCCAGGGAGCTGTCGCTCCCTGCTCTCTTGTAGCCATGCAACGGGGGACAATTGTCCCCTGTGTGTATGTAGCTTAAGAGGAAATCAGGGGAGAGAGCAATTAAAAAAAAAACCTGAAATGTCCTGCCTTTCTGCTAGCTGCTATGTGGGTGATGGCTATAAATTGGAAGACTCCCTCCCTGTACCACAATTCGAAAGTTGAGGAGACACAATCATGAAAACCGATAAGTTGGCCCACAACATTTCGGGTACCTTTCCAAAATTCCAGTTTGGGAATGATCTGTCTATAGAAATCCTTCCTCTGTTGGGTAGGGTCAGGTTTGCTCTGTAAGATGAGGAGGCCAGGCAGCTGATGTGGGTGTTTTATGTTCTGTTAAGAATTTATTCTACACTTTTATTTCTGTGCTAGTTGGTATTGCCTGATGGTTAGGTTATTTCTTACATAGGTGTTTTGAATTAACTTTTTTATAATTATCATTTTATTTTTTTCAATCCTCTGTCGATTTACTTTGAAGTTTTACTTATTGTACAATAAACTTAGTAAACTAAAAACTTGACAGACAGGTGTTCGTTAATGATAGTCTTACCAAATCTATGTATTAGAAGGGTAAGTTTAGTAAGTACATGTTGAACAGATGGTTTAGGTAGTCTCTTGTATTAGATAGATGTGGTAATATATATTTTTTTTTTTTATTTTTTTTTTTTTACAATCAAGATTGTATAATCGATGGACACCTTAACCCTTCCCCAAATCTGTATAGAGCTATGAAGTGTTTAAAGTGAGATAAAACTCTAACATAACCTTGAATAAATGTCTTCCTACACTTTTTTTTTTTTTTTTTTTTTTTTTTATTACCGATCCAGTTACCATATTTGCTTTTGTGCATAAGTAATATTGTCTTTTTACAAATTACAAGTTCCCAAAGTACAGTGTATTTGTTCTGAAAGTTGCCATTACATTTTCTTGCATAGCTGCTGTATTTATTAAAATCTATCTAGTGATCACTTCTCAACTCTCTCTGCTTCTACAGCAGAGAGCGCTAATTTTCAGCACAGCTGGGAATGTAGCAGACAAAGGAATGTTAACAAAAGATAAGGTTATCACCTCTTCCGCATGGGGCCAGAAACTGCCCATTGAAGCAAGGAACTTTCCACTGAAGAACAAAGTGATGTGTTCAACTGTTTGAATGCTGTTCTGCTACAATTTTTTTTTCTTTTGTGGTAATAGATTTTATGCTAAATCTTTTAGAACAGAAATGCTGAGTTACATACCACTTTCATTCCACAAAGTGCCATTGGACTAGGAATTATTAGTAGGCATAACATTTTGTTTTTAAAGCAAATCTGTAGCCTGAAAAAGTCTACTTGCCTACACAGTACGGAGCCACCTGTGTTTGTGAGAACTTGGGGACACGAATGCTCCAGAAGCCTTCTGCTGGTCCCCAAAGGTGTATTCGACCAGTTGGTCAAATATGTGGGAGGAGGGGCCAGGGAATAAGAATTTTTTTTTTTTTTTTCCTGTTGAGCCTTACTTGTAAAGAAGCCCTGTGGTGACATAGTAGAATGCAGTAAATTATTTAGGATACCCACAATTTTCGCGTCCCCCTGTTTCGCGAGGGAGTTATCATACATTTTCTCTGCTGTCTTTGACCAGTGTTGTCCATAGGCTCCCTGCAACAATGGCTGGGGTTGGTATATTGGAAACCCTTATCTGATCATCGGGCCACCATTGTTTCTTCCTCCAGTAAGCCAGTTCTGGTGATTGAAGTGCCCTGAGGCGCTGGGCAGCAGATGCGGGCTCTTCACCTGCCTGTGATAACGTTACATAAGTACAGCAAGGCAGGCGTGAATATTGTATTACCTCTGCTAGTCTCTGATCAGACAGGGAGGCAGACTGTCTCCCTGCAGTGCTGCCAGCACAGCTCTGTGGGCTTTCAGTGAAAAGGAAATGTGCTGAGACCTGGGTCAGCCTGAGAGGAAGGATGGAGGAAAGTGCAATGCTGGGTGCTGATTCATTAGTGTGGCGGTAATAACAGCCTAAGCTGCTCTCCCAGGAGGCTTCAGCATGTAACTGCAAGCATGAAATGGCATCTTTCTCCTCAGCCTGGTCGCCTCCAATATATTCCTCACAGAAGATCAGGGAGGGATCTGTGAGCTGCTGATAGCTTACTGTCTACATCCAGCATCCTCATCACAGCGCTCGCTAGTTCTTTTGTTCATAAAAGCTATAATTTAGTCTCTAAAATAATTGCACTACGCTAGTATGGCTTTTGCTGTTAATATTATTATTGTACTATATTTCCATAGCTAATCCTGTGTGAGGCAATTTGTGTGTGTGTGTGTGTGTCAGAAAGTGTGCTAAATTCTCCATTACAGTGTCCAGTGTTGCCTGTACCATTTTTGAGGCGTTTTTGCTATAATGGAAGGTATAGGGAAAACGCAAAATGCTCACAAAAACGCTTTGTATTTATTTTCCGGGTCAAAGAGTTCACTTCCTGACTTGCATCAGGGAGTGAATTACCAAACCGCTATGAAAAAGTGCTTAGAAAAACGCCTTTTACAAAACCGCAGCGTGGTGTTCTGGGAGGGGGAAAAAAACTGCACAAACGCTTGCGTTTTCGTTTTTAGGTGTGAATGGGGCCTCACTCACTAATGTGCGCACACATGCACACTCATATATACTCACTTGCTCACTCACTGATACATTTGTGCGGAGCTGTGTTAAATAGAACATAAACAGTCTTGTATGTCTGAATTTGATGCTAAACTACCATAAATTGTTCTTGTTCCATTGAATTCATCCGCTGCCCACACAAACTTCAAAAAGCGTTATTCATATTTTTTTGTCAAAACTGGCACTTCATGCTATACTAAAGATTTAGCGAGACCCTGTAGTGGATCCAAGTGTATGAATCCACTACAGCATTCTGCAGGAGGATGATTACACAAAATGTACGCTTTTTGTTCCTTACAGGAAATGCACTAAGGGGTGGTTCCTACTCTTGCTACGCTTTTTTTTGAAGACATTCAGCGCTTTGGTGATCATGGGTGTTCAGGAAAGCACTGTGTGCACTTTATCCCTAAGAGATCATGCTCACTGCAGCGCTTGCTATTTGTGTAAATCGCAAACGCATTGCATGTAGCCTTAGAGCAATCGCGATGCGATTCTCAGAATCGCAAAGCACAATAGTAAAATCAACACCCCAAAATTGGCGATTGTGATAGCAAAGGGCAAAAACAAACAAGTGTGTTCCCGGTCTGTCTAATCCGATACCTAATCTAACCGCTGAGATGACTGATAATTTGATTTCCAGAAATGTAGGATATTCTAGCAAGTGCCTGAGCACAAGGACATTTTGGCACCCGAGTTCCAGTCTCTGATACTGTAGTCTTCAGCTTGCCTGGATTCTGCCTTGCTTCATTGTCAGTTTGAGCATCCTTGTACCATTTTTTTTTCTGACCCCGATGACCCTAAACTCTTTTACACATCTGTTTTGTTCCTTTGCTTGTCCCGCCAGACTGGTAAGCTGTCACCTGCATGGCTTTTATGGTGACCTAGTAGGGACACTTCTCCAACTGGCAACTGTGACATTAGTTGTGGGCAGGTCTATCCAAACACTCTCGCCCCCTATAACTCTTGGTGTAGTCTGCTACACTCATTAATTAGATCTGGTCTCAACAAAGGTTCAGTTCATTGTTCTGGAAGTCCTGACAAAGCAGATGTGGGCAGCACGGTGGCGTAGTGGTTAGCACTCTCGCTTTGCAGCATGGGGTCCCTGGTTTGAATACAGCAAGGGCACTATCTGCATGGAGTCTGTATGTTCTCCCCCTGTCTGTGTGGGTTTCCTCTGGGCGCACTCCATTTCCTCCCACATTCCATAAACCTACAGATAAGATAATTGGCTTTCTTCTAATTTGCCTTCAATGTTTTTATAGGTCCTGTTTCCACTGAGCCTGTGTGCGTTCTTCAGGATGCGTGCTGTCACTTGCAAAGGTGCGACTTTGCATCTGAGTACCTTAAGCCGGGCCATGCATGGCTATAGGGATTTGGATGCGTGAAACAAAATACTATTGCTGGAATAACCAGCATTTCCCCGTGTGACTTATGTGTGGAAACGCTGTGTATTCTGCTCAAGTGGAAATGGCCTGTAAGGCCTCTCTCACACTATACGCTGAAAAACTGAAGCAATTTGATTTTCCGTAGCAGTGCATTGTGAAAAAGCTTTCAGTTAAAACGCGTATAGTGGGAACTGAGCCGCAGGAAAACATGGACATTCCGTTGCACATCCTTTCAGTTATAACTGACAGCATCTTCTAGTGTAACATGACTTTCCTTTTACACTACATCAGTTACTGTCAGTTGTAACTAAAAGGACAACTGATGTGCAGTCCAGTGTCCATGTTTCCCTATGGCCTCTTTCACAATATTCGCTGAAAACTGAAGCTTTATCACAATGTACTACTATGGAGAGAGAAAGAAAAGCATTAAGTGTAAAAGGGCCCTAAGGGTCATTTTACACTTAATCAGTTGCTGTCAGTTATAACTGAAAGGACAACTGATTTTCAAAGAAATGTCCATGTTTTCCTATGGCTCAGGTAACACTATAATAGTTTTTTTAAGAATGCCCTTCTATGGAAAGTTAAAGGACAACCGAGGTGACATATAACATTATGAGATAGACATGGGTATGTACAGCGCCTAGCACACAAATAACTTTGCTGTTTCTTTTTCTTTTTTTTTTTTTTTTTTTTCTTTCTTTCTCTGCCTGAAAGAGTTAAACATCAGGTATGCAAGTGACCGTTTCTGTCCGGGTCGGACTGGCTCAGACTATAGTATAACCCTCACCGATAAGTAATTATAGCCATAAAACACTTTCCTGTGAGTAAATGGCTTCTGAGAGCAGAAAAGAGATGAAAAAGAGTCAGCAAATCATAGATTTGAGCTCTTGCATACTTCAGTGAAGGGGTCATTGAGCAGAGGCCATGAAACAGTAAAAACTTACAACTAGATTGAAATGTACAATAAAGCTGTGGTATGTCTAAAAAAAAAAAAATAAATAAAATAAAAAAAACATTTTTAGGAGGATAATTTTTTTTTTTATTTTTTTTTTATATATCAGATTATTTTCACCTTGGATGTCCTTTTGAAGCCCATCAGTTTTTCAGTGTATAGTGTAAAAGCGGCCTAAATCTAACTTTTTTTTAATCTGCCGTGCCACTTTAACGGCAGCCACAATGATACTCTGAACATGCAGCAGTTTGTCACATGCTCTTGTTTAGTTACTGTGCAGTGTTGTCAGAAGTGTTTGTATTGAGCAGAGCACTGACACTCTGTATAGCCACTTGGAGGCATTTGCTTGTCAGTGGAGTGCACATGCATTGTCTGCAGACTGGCACAGTTGTGTTCTGTATGGCTGTTATAATAGAACTCCTCCATAGCCCTCCATTCATTAGGAGTGGCATTGCTCTTTGTCTGTAACCACCTGATCGGCACTCGCAGTGTTTGAGTCACGGCACCTATTGTGGCATTATAATGGCTGAGTGTTTGTACACAGGAATCGCATCTCTGCTCTCCTTTTTGCAGCTTGCTTTTTACTGATTAATACCACAATACAGCACAGCCAAACTGTGTTTCCATTGTGCAGTATCTCTGCATATAAAGCTGTGGCATAACCATGCCAGGATGTTGGTAGCTATGATTGGGCGAGGCGGTTATAGCCAATATGATGAACAGAAGATACATGATGCTGGTTTGTTAAAGAGAACCTGTACTGAGTAAAAATATTTAAAATAAACACATGCGGTAACTTCAAATGAACATTACATAGTTACCTTGCCATCGGTTCCTCTCAGAAGCTCACCATTTTCGTCTGACAATAATCCCTTCCAGTTCTGACAATATTTTGTCAGATCTGAAATATATCAGTTGCTGTCAATAAAATATCAGTTGCTGTCAGTTATAGCTGAGAGGAGAACTGATGTACAAGGTAATGTCCATGTTTCCCTATGGCTCAAGTGGGCGATGTTACAGTTTAACTGTGCTGACTAGAAAGCTGTTATGGGTAATGGCCATTTTCAAAATGGAGGACGGAAAATTCCCTTGATCACAGTGAACAAATAGGACGCAGGACAGGAAAAAGACACTGAGGAGTAGACTAGACGGGAGGTAAGTATGACTAGTGTATGCTTATTTTGACTTTTACATTTTCAGTTCAGGTTTTCTTTAAAGGGGACTTGAAGTGAGAGGAATACAGGGGCTGCCATCTTCATTATCTAAGTAATGCCAGTTGCCTGACCTCTGTGCTGATGCCTGTAATACTATGTCACTGACCCAGAATGGGCATGCAGATCAGATGCTCTAAATCCCAATCTACACCATATGATTTTTTTTGTGCGATTCGATAACTATTCTATTTACTATCCAGAAAAATCCGACATGTCCGGAATTCGATTCATCTCAATTCGATTTGCCATTGCAAAACAATGGCAAATCGAATTGAATCGAATCCCGATCGGACATGTCGGATTTAATTGGATCGTAAATAGAATCGTAATAGAATCGCACAAAGAATCGTATGGTGTAGATTGGACTTTACTCTGGTCTGACTCCATTGGCTGCATCGTTGTTGCAGGATTGAACCTCAATAGCCACATACAGGCCAGGCAACTAGAATTGTTTATAAGGGAATGAAGATGGCACTGGCAGCCTCCGTAAAGGTTTCCCACGCTGTCATTTTGTAAAGGAAACAAGCATACTGATTGGTTGCTCTGGGCAGCTGTACCAATGGAGTTTGTTTTTGTTTGCAGTTCATAACATTAGGCCCATAGACCTTCCCCTACTTACAAATGACTCTTGTTACAAAGTTTCATGCATACAAAGTTGCCTTTATGTTCAAAATATATACTACTGTTTTTGTTTATACATATTTTTATTACCTGTTACAATGTTGTATAAACTGTTTGTTTGTAAGTAGTGGCTTGCCTTCTTAAAGCGGAACTGTAAGTTCGTGTAAACCAAACAGTAGCTTGCGCAGGAGAACTGAGGCCTTGGGCAGGACCAGCGAGGGCACAGGACAGCTGCTGGGGGCTTGGGGAAGCCCCAGGTAAGTGAAACTGTTTGGTTTACATGAATTTACAGTTCCGATTTTAAAACAGAAGAAATTTGCGAATATTCAGCATAAAGTGAACATCTGTGGTTCAGATCCTTCTGTTTTAAGAAGGCAAACCACATTTAGCATTGCTTTTTGTTCGAGGGCTTTTCCGTCTCTTTAACCACTTTATCCACAAGTCAGTAGATACATGTCCTCTATCACTTCATCTAAGCCACAAGTCAGTAGATATACGTCTTGTAGCAGAAGCAGTGCTGTGCAGGATTGGGCTTGCTCCTGTGCACATTTCTGGTACTATCTGATGCAGCACTAATTGGTGAATGGGAATATATGTTTCCTGAGCTAATGAGATTGATTTTTACTATTAAAAATACTTTTATTTTCTCATTTCATAGTGAAAAATGCACTCTGTAGCATTATTTCAGACTCAAATATCTTCACCATAAATTGTGACCGGAACATAATCTAAGTTTTTTTGTGAAAAGCAGTAAGAATAGCCAAACAAAATTTGTGTTTTTTATCTTCAGTAGCACTTTTTATTTTTAAACTGGAATTGGTAAAACTGAGAAATGTTTTTTCTATTTTTTTTTCTTTGTTTTCCCATTAAAATTCATAGAAAACAAAATTTTTCTAAGGGAAAAAAATGGAATAAAATGAAAGCCTAGATTGTCTTGAAAAAAACAATATATATTTCTGTGTCGTGAGTAGGGATAAAGTTATTTCTGATTAAATAAGGACATAGCTAAACGGTCAAAACTGCTCTGGTCCATAAGTGGGGGGAAAAAAGGTCTGTATGCAAATTGGTTAAAGGACAACTGAAGTGAGAAGAATATGGAGGCTGCCATATTTCATTTCTTTTTAAACAATACCAGTTGCCTGGCAGCACTTCTGATCTATTTGGCTGCAGTAGTGTCTGAATAACACCAGAAACAAGCATGCAGCTTATCTCGTCGGATCTGACAATAATGTCTGAATCACCTGAGCTGCTGCATGCTTTCCAACTGCCAAACTGTGTAATTAGTTGCTTTCCAACTGTGTAAGTAGTTTAAAACACATTAGTAGCACAGTAAAAACTACCTGGGCTGTCGTTAGAGGGCTGCATTCCGCTCCTCTCCGCCTTCTCCCTCTCGCCACTTGTTAAAAAATATGTGCAGTGCATGTTCAAAAAGTCACTCACGTATTCCAGCAGCGATTTCCATGGCAACGGGGGTGTCATGTGACCTGCCGTCACATGATTCCGCTGTCGCCATGGAGATCGCTGTTGGAATAAGCGATTTGGTGAGTTGCAGCCAATCACTCTTGGCCACAGAAGGAGGATGACATGGACTCTATGGAGCCCACAGCTGGTATGGGGCTGGAGGAAGGCCCATGTAAGTGTGTGTGTGTATATCCTATCTATCTATCTATCTATCTATCTATCTATCTTGCGATTTTTCTTGCAATTTCCTTTTTTTTTTTGGAAATGGAACTTCAGAAAAACGCAAGCAAATGGTAATGCAAAATTGCTCCGAAATGTATATTAAAAAGCGCTTTGTGTAATATGCAAGAAGTCTCATCACCGTGCTTTTTGTTATTGCGATATTCAGTGGAAAAGGGTCTGAAGTACACTTTTTTTATTTTTTTTAGGTAGCTGAATGTTGCTTCTCCACACCCCTGACTATTACAGTTGTGCTTCTTGTAAAATGATCACACTGTACAGACAGGTCTCTTTTTAATCTCTTGTGATTTTGCTACAAAATCCCAGCACCTGAGTGCACTTAGAACAATTAATTACCCTTAATTTGTAAAGCCTGTAATTTCAGCCCTGTGATGGGTTTGATTTCCCAAGACAGATCCCTTGTGTGTCATGTCACCGCATGCTCAGCAATATTGTCTTCTTCAGAGCCCCCCCCCCTCCATACTGGCAGCTCCTCACAAGGAGGATACATGTTTATTGTTTTTGAAGGTTAGCCTGTTTACCAGTGGTACACACTTAAGGTGGGAATACACGGGTCGACCCCAGCTGCGTCTCAGCCGCTGCCCCGCTTGTCCCTGCCATTGTCCGCCGGCGAGGGTCGAGCGGCTTGATCGGGCCAGCTGAATATTAGCTTGTTGATACACGGTACAGAAACGTACCGTGTATCCCCAGCATAACATGTACTCGGGCATGTATTTCTGATCATAGAGCTTACCAATGGGTAGAACTTTTATATCCTCTTTTTCTTCTTCCTTTTGTATTACCAGAACATAATTGCTATTCAAAAAGCAAACGCAGCAGAAACACAATGCAAATGCAGTCAGTGGAAATAGGACCTAAAGAGGAACTTTAACCCAGGATTGAACTTCATCCCAATCAGTAGCTGATACCCCCTTTCCCATGAGATATCTTTTCCTTTTTCACAAACGGATCATCAGGGGGCTCTGTATGGCTGATCTTGTGGGGAAACCCCTCCCACAGTGTGATGTTAGGACCATGGTTCTGACATCACACTGTGGGAGTCTTGTTGCATTGTAAGAAATAACAGCTGTTTCCAACTGCCAAAAAGGCAAGCAGCATCTCCTTCCAGTGACATTACCTGCCAGCAGTAAACATGTCACCATGAGATAAATGTCAGAATGTAAATCAGGGAGAGGAAAGATTTTACAGTGGGCAAACACTGACTAAATCATTATTAATAATGTAAAAATTAAGCACTTTTTATTACATTTATTTCAGTGCTGCGTAATATGTTGTTGCTTTATAAATACAATAAATAAATAAAATTACATTATTTTCACTGGAGTTCCTCTTTAAGTGGCTAAAAGGAATATCCAAGCTCATTTTAAAAAAACTTACATAGTGCTTCCTCTAGACCAGCCTTTCTCAACCTTTTTACCCTGGAGTAACCCTTCAAATACTTTTTGGATCTCAAGGAACCTCTGCAAGTAGTTTTCGGATCTCGAGAAACCCCTAACATGGTCTTTAAAGGCTGTTGTGGCTGTTTGTCACTACCGCCTATTACAGTACCCTTCATTTCATTATTTTTCTTATTCTGGTGCTTATTATTAATGTGCTCATTATTATTCTAACCCCCAATTTAGTGCTTCTTTTTACAGTACCCCCTATTATGTGCTTTCGATCATACTTCCCCCCCCCCCCCCCAACCCCCACAATGGACAAAAATGCCAGGGAACCCCTGCAAAGTACTCAAGAAACCCTGGTTGAGAATGCCTGCTCTAGGCCCTTGCAGCCGACATGTCCCACTATGCAGCTCCGCTCTCAGCCGCTGGCTCGGGGTCCCTGTATGTGCAGAGGCCGTCCTCTACTTCACCTACCCGAGCGCCGCTGTCAAAGTCCATGTTGTCCAGAGTGTACTGCGCAGTACACTCTGGACAACGTGGACTTGATTGACAACGGCGCTTGTGCAGACGAAGACTGCTGAGAGCAGAGGTGTGGCGTGGGACATGCTGGCTTCAAGGGGCTGGAGGAACCCCCAGGTAAGTAGAAGTGTGTGTTTAAATTGAGATTGGATATTCCCTTTAAAGGGAACTTTAACTGAACGGGGGGTAAAGAGTTTCTTACCTGGGGCTATTACCAGCCCCCTGCAGCAGTCCTGTGCCCTCGGCGCCGCTCTGGAATCCTCTGGTCCCCCGCTGTCACTTAGTTTCGTTTTTGACGACTCACCAGTCGCCAGCCGCCATGCGTATTATTGGACGCATTCACCAATGCAATTAGCGCTATTGCGGACCGCAACACATAAAAAATACGCGTTGCCGCATTCCGCACGCGTAGATATGCGGCAACGCGTATTTTTGTACGCCTTGCGGTCCGCAATAGCGCTAATTGCATTGGTGAATGCGTCCAATAATACGCATGGCGGCCGGCGACTGGTGAGTCGTCAAAAACGAAACTAAGTGACAGCGGGGGACCAGAGGATTCCAGAGCGGCGCCGAGGGCACAGGACTGCTGCAGGGGGCTGGTAATAGCCCCAGGTAAGTGAAACTCTTTACCCCCCGTTCAGTTAAGGTTCCCTTTAAAGCATACCTGAAGTGAAATGGTGGTGGTAATAATAATAATAATAATAATAATAATAATAATAATAATAATAATAATAATAATAATAATAATAATAATAATAATAATAATAATAAGTACTTATCCGTTAGCCGGGCGCATCCTCTAGGTGGCGACAAAACTCCACCAGAGTTACATCTTTCCCTACTATCCATGTCGGCCTGGAGGGGGAATAGTAATTAGCGCCACCTGCCGGATGCGCCCGGCTAACGGATAAGTACCTAATAATAATAGTAATAGTAAAAAGTCTCTTAGTAGGAAGTATCTGGATAGTGCAGAGGATTCCCTCATCCTTTTTACATCCCACTGTTCCAGCACTAGGACCCAGTAGACATATTTGCCAAGAGCTTGGGATATATGCTTCTTGTGGCTGCACACCTGCTGTGTACCAGCTTATCCATACTGGGCATACACAAGCACAGTCCACGCATACCCAGGTAAGTGAAGCCTCTAGTGCATGGCTTTTTTTTTTTTTCCACCATGCACAGGCGCTTTGTTCTGTTGGGCATGCATAGAGCTTACTTGCTCAGGAATGCCCAGTCGGGATGCACTCGCACACTGGCAGGAGTGGGGCCACAAGAACAGGATCCTGGGCAGCAGGGCTAGAAGAGGATCTGAGAAACCTGTGGACCAAGACTCCTGTAGGTTCAGCTCACTTAAAATGTCCACGATAGAGATGACAGTTGCACACAACTGCAAGATCCATGGAAAGCACAACTGGCAGCAATGGGGGTGTACGCTAAAACAGCTCTTACTATGGCGCAGTTCCTACAGTAAAAATTTCCGTCAGGTGAGAACTATCCATTCTTCATCACTATAAGAGAGGCCGATTATGCCAGGCACCAGTATACAAGTCATATTCTGGCCCATGGGCAAAATCTGGCCTACAGAGCCATTCCAAAGCCCGAGATCACTAGGGAAGCCATATGGGGGAGGCAGGGGGAAGCCCTAGATACCAGGGAATTGTATGAGGGAAGGAGGGGAAAGCCCTAGACACCAGGGAACTGTATAGGGGGAAGGAGGGAGGCACTAGAAACCAGGGAACTGTATAGGGAAGGGATGACCACTAAACACCAGGGAACTGTACAGGGGAGGAAGGTTGGCCCACAACTTGCGACCTGCTTGCGTTTCAGCCTGAACCATCACGGGTGATCATAATGCATTACAAAGCTGTCACCGACATGCTCACTTTTGTCCCCACCACCCGCTATTCTACTAGTATCACTGAATGATACATTTGATCAAATATGGATTGAAGGTGCCCTGGTTTATAATGCATTTTTCTTGCATTAGAATCTCGTTATAGTAAACCTCTGGATAAAGTAAACGCATTTCTCAGGTACCAGCAACTGTCTGTATAAATATACAATGTATGACCAACTCTGATATAGTAAACTACATTTCCTGGTCCCTTGGAGTTTACTATCAAGTGATTCTACTGTATTAGTTGTTACTTACCAATATGTACAATCTAAAACCTAATCAACTAAAAACGTGACTGTCTCTACCTAGCTTTACGATTTTGGTCTCTAGTTGCTTGCGTGGATTGCCTGCTTTGGTTAATGGCTAACAAGAAACCTTCCAAGTGGATATGTAATGTCTAAGCCTAGCTCTGTCCTGGTCTGTTTTTATCAAGGTTATCACATTTCGGAATACAATGTCCACATGAAATATGGGTAAAGTTGCGGCTAAGCTGATCTCTTTATTGGTGCATAATGATGTGCAGCTTGTGTGCTTTTTGAATAAAGCCAGGTACTCTCCTCTTATCTGGACTTGGCCACATCTGCTGGCACTATTCACCCCTATTTGTAAAGCTTTTTGGAGACAAATGAATTTTGCGGCCCCCAAAAAATAAATCTAGTTTCTTTATAGCTTTACGGTGTGACCTCTTTAAATTGGACCTGAACTCTTGCACAGGACAGAAGGAAAATATAAAGAAATGCACCCTGTATGTATTTAGAGAATTCAGCCTAATTCCCCCTTATCTGTGACTAATGACAACTGTTGAGGCTCATGCACACGCTCAACAAAAGTCTTTTAAAGAGAAACTCCAACCTAGAATTGAACTTTATCCCAATCAGTAGCTGATACCCCCTTTTACATGAGAAATAGAATGCTTTTCACAAACAGACCATCAGGGGGCGCTGTATGACTGATTTTGTGCTGAAACCCCTCCCACAAGAAGCTCTGGGACTGCGGTACTCTGGGCAAACTGCCACAATGTAACAAGGTTCACAGACAGGAATTGGCTGTTTACAGCTGTCTCTAACAGCCAAAACAGCTAGCAGCAGCTACATAACCTGCCCACAGTAACAATGTCACCATGTGATACATGTCAGAATGTAAATCGGGGAGAGGAAAGATTTTACAATGAGCAAACACTGACTAAATCATTTATACATAATTATGGTAAAAAATGAAGCACTTTTTTTACTACATTATTTTCGCTGGAGTTCCTCTTTAAATGCATTGTTATCAAACTATTGTTGTTGAAACAAACCAAAAAAGTTGTTTGCTATTGTCCAACTGTTGGATTGACTTGAGCAGCGTCTTATCAGTTGTTTGTACAATAGCAAACCACTTTTTTGGTTTGTTTCAACAACAAAAGTTAATTGTGCATTCAAAAGACTATTGTTGAGCGTATGTATGAGCCTTTAGTTTATCTTAGCTAGGGATGATCAGATATGCAAATTCTTCCGAGTTGATGCAGATGTATGCAATTTATGTTTGTAAATATATGCAGTTTGAAAATGGACCAATTAATTTAAACCCAGGTTTAAATTGATTGGTCCCTTTTCAAGCTGTATACATTTGCATAAATATTTGCATAATTTCAGAAGAATTTGCATCTCATTGATCATCTTTAGTGTCAGCTGGCTGCCTCTGCAGATCAGCTAATTTGTAAATGCCCTTATGTGCTGTGTGCAATAAAATGTGTTGCTTTAATACGCAGCTGTTAATGACCTAATTTCCTAACATTGGGGGGAAAGGGGGAATTATTGTTCTTTAGTCATCTATCCTTCACACCTACCTACACAGGAATTTAGCTTACTGATGAGGTTTGCATTGCCAGATTGGGTTTTAGCTTGATTCTGGCAAATGATTGTCCCGCTCACAGTGCAGGGTATATGTATGGAAGCAAGTACGTGGGTATTCATGATGACCTGTAATTTTGTTGGAATGCATCATGTTCCACCTGATGATCGCGGTTACAGGACAGTGATCACCTGACACAGCAGTGTGCACTTCAAACATGTAGAAGGGATTCGGTGGTTCGTAGAGCACTTAAACAAGAAGTAGAGAGAGACCAGGAGCCCATTGGTGCAGTATGGTAAGGTATAAGGGAACAATAGTCTATAAGATTATATACTCACAAAGGTGGGTTGCAGTTCCTGCAACCACTGTATAATCTTGCAGGGAATTCACCGTCCCTGCTTGGTGCACCAGGTCCTGCTGGATACAAGACTGTCTCTCTCCTGTGGTTCAATACACTTTCCAGAAAACTGTAAATCTATTACCGCCAAAGGAGATCCAGCTGATAAAAAGGTGGTGTGGAGTCGCCCAAAACATATGGGTGTTGAAACGTAACGTGTAAACAAGAAGTAATCACTTACCTCTCCAGAAGATAGACACCAGTTCAACTGGAAAATATGTATTAAAAAAAATTGAGTGTTTCAGCGGTCATGGCCTGCTTCCTCAGGTCAATACAAAAAAAATGTCTCAGCAGCATAAGGAGTGTAGGTGCCTCTGCACTACAAATACTGCAGCAACCATGCTGTGCAGAAGAGGACCTGCGGTAGATTATTTTCCAACCAAAGTAATGGAGAAACCGTTACCAACTTCTGCCTGGAATCAGTTTGGACACACAGGTATAAATCTACCTCCTAGTCATAGTCATAGTCATGAAGTGATCAATGGTAATAAAATTGAATTACATCACACCCATTCATTACATCAACACAAATTCATTACATCACACCCTTGCATCATAAGTACCCCCCCAAATTAATGTATGAGATGTTTCACTTGATAAGACATTATAAAAAAATGAATTAAATGAAAGTAAATTAAGACTTGTATCAGTTTGAATTCCTATCGATCATAATTTAATCGTAAAGGCAGTCATTTTTAACAGGGCTGTGGAGTCGGTACAAAAATCATCCGACTCCAACTCTGACTCCTCGGTTTTTGAAACCGACTCCAGCTCCGGGTACCCAAAATGGCTCGACTCCGACTCCTCGACTCCGACTCCTTAGTCTAATACTTACCAAGGCAGTGGATTTTGTACAAAAATATCGTACTCCGACTCCTTAGTTTATGAAACCACGACTCTGACTCCAGGTACCCAAAATTGCTCAGACTCCGACACTCCGACTCCAAGCTACAAAACACAGACTGCCTTGTAGCTTAATATGTCATCAATTGGTTCAAAGCTTGTAGTGGCACTACTGTTATCAATCATTGACCAGATTACTTTTGAACCATGAGGTCCATCTGGGTAAAGATGACCATTGCCACCCTTGCTCGCCCCCAGCACCCTAACAGGAGGCTATGCTTAGGGTCGCCGCTTCTATTGAGGCAACCTGGGAAATTCCCCCTGGTCCCTCGAGCACTGCTGGGGACCCTGTACAGTTTTCAGTAACGTAGCGACTCACCTGTCCGGGCCGACACGCTCCAACATTGCTCCATGAACTCAGATCTTCATCCAGGCTGGCTGTATCTTCTCAGTGACCCTCCCAGCTGCATGTTACTATGTAATAACATGTGCTGGGCAACAGAGGAGAGTATGAAGACTGGCATGCACAGCGTATCACACTGGCCCGGAGAGGGGAGTAAAAACTCTGCTGGGACCCCGCAGACCACTATTTAGTTGGGGAGATATGGGGGGCCCATTAGCCAAGCTGGGGATTTAAGAAATAGAGGCTTAACCCTTCAATGCTGCTTTTGGGGGCCAACGGGTTAATTTTGCCCTGGGGCCTTGTTGTCCTTAGAACCAGCCCTCGGTATACTGAGAGGCCAGTGGTCCAGTAGATAGTCGTCTGGGCTTCCATGCAAGGCATTCCAGTCAGGGCTCCTAATGTTCCTAACCACAACCTCTCCAGTCACATCCTGTATGACATTTGGATCAGTGGAGTGGCCAAGCAGTGGCCATAGTGTGTGGAATTCATTTTTGTCTTGGACCTCCTGCTGGGTGGCTCGCCACACTCTCCATTTAAGAGCACTGATGAGTTGGTAAGACTTGCTGCCTAGAATGGAACATTTCCTCCAGTGTTTTGACTCTCTGCTTTATTGGTGTGACTACAAATGTGGTCCTAGATCGGCCCCTGATCTCGTGCATGTAGATTTCTGCAGATGACTTCTCAGACGTAGGCTTGTCTAGATCTTCTTCTATCCCAAAGCCAGATGCCGTAGGACAGTGTGTGGAAGTGGGGGCACTTGTGGGTGTCTGCCTTTAGTTTATCTTTCAGATTTGAATGGAATAACCCTTTACATAGGGCCTCATCCAATATTTATACATGGTCTTGTAGTAGTTGACATGGTTTATTCATTTAATTGCCTGTGAATTATTTACAGTATGCATGTCAAGCCATACACAAGCAGCCTTCACCTTGTCACGAGGGGAGCCTCCAGTAATACATGGGAAGGAATCCCAGTTATATTGCTTGGAAGACTGTGCACAGAATTGTTTTAAAGTGGACCTGAACTCTTGCACAGGATAGAAGGTAAATGGAGAGAAATGTGCCCTGAATGTATTTGGAGAGTTTAGCCTGTCTAATTCCCCCTTTATCTGTGACTAATCACAAGTTTTAAGTTGATCTCTCAGCTGTCAGTTGGCTGCCTCGGCAGAGCAGCTAATTTAAGACAGGATGTCCATGAAAGCAGGAAGTAGACACACTGCAGAATTATTGTAGGGTTTGTATCTGCTGTAACAAATGTTTTTTTTTTTTTTTTTTTTTTTTAATTTTTTTTTTTTTTTTTTATAAAGGTTACTATGCGGTTGCAAATCTTTTAGAGCAGAGAGGAAGTTCTGACTTCAGGTCCGCGTTAAGTCCATCTAATTAAACCGGTTAAATAGATTAGTAATTGGGCTTAGCAAATGTTACTTTTCTGTGTGCAGTGATGTTTCTGCAACTAACAATCCTGACTTGAAATTTAGGGACTACGATGACGACTTTTCAAGCTCTGTGGGTGGAGCTGTGGCTGCTTGGATTGCATCACCTTGCTGTTCACACTTCCAGGAGGAAAGCACAGACTGAATCTCTCATAGAAGATTCCAGATTATGATGGTGAAATGCTGGGGTGCGGGAAATTAAACCTAACTGCAGCCCACAAAAGACATTTCTACCTAAAGACACCTGTATACATAGTATGCTGTCACCTGACATGATCAGATTTTGTTTGTTTTCTTCCATACATTATTCTATACTGCCCATACAGTACTTGTGGGCCCATTAAGAATTTTATCCAATGATAATTATTGCCGGCTTGCCGCAACTTCTCTACCTTCTGGTTGAGATTTCTGGTTGTAAGAATCAATTGGGTGTGGCGGCAAAGCTCAGTCTGAGGATCTGGATTGGATGTGCAGCGTTAATGGCGTTTTGACTTCCTGATGACCAATAGACCCCCACCACCCAATTCTATTGTAAACCTGTCTGCAGTGTGTGGCAGCAATAGATGCCTCTATGGTCAGACAGGGATCTATCTTACTTTCGATCTGGTGGCAGATCGACAGGTGTATGGGCATATTTACCATGACCAACCACATCCCTGGTCCCCCGATAACTGCAGGGGCTGTTCCTCCTATAGTTCTACCACTCTTTGTATTGATGTGTGCGTTTGCCACTCAGAGCCCTTCAAACACTCTAGCGCGGGGTTTTTCAACCTTTTCACTAACTGTACCACTTTTATTGCCTGAAAATTTTCAAGTACCACCAGTGTGCCTGGTGGTAGATCAGACCCGATCAGGCTCAGCTGTTTCTGCCGGAGCCCTAGTGGAGGGCCACTGCTGCGCATGCGCACACACTGACAAGCCCTGAGAAGGTGATCTATATTGGGCCTCAGCACTGGATCACCTCTACCGTAGAGGAAGGAGGAAACCTCTTTATGATCCAGAGCTTCAATATCGGTAGTCTCCAACTCACCACAAAATTTGCCTCCCTTTCGCTCGCTCCTCACTGTGCTGCCCTGAGGAATAGTTCAGACATCAGGTCAGCGGTAACCCAGTCACGGTGAAGAGACAGCCAGGCTAACGGTGCACAGTGACGGTGCTTTTACATCAAATGCAGGAAGTGGCCAGTGACGTCTGGTCTCTTCTCCGATAATATGAGGTTTGAAGTATGCAGCAGCAACAGCGAGGAGTGAGCCAAACTTTGTGGAGGCAGGACGGGACCAAGACATGCGCAGGTGGGCAATTAAGTTGCAGGCAAACCTGATGTGTACCACTTGGCCAACAGCAAAGTACCACTGGTGGTACGCGTACCACAGGTTGAACATCCCTGCTCTAGCGTATACTAATGCATTGACGTGTAATATTAGGCCTTAGAGGAACTATAGCGAAAAAGGGGAAAAAATTATCAATGCATTGCAAATTGAGAAGTGAAAAAATTGAAGAGCGATCAAACTTTTTTTTTTTTTTTTTTTTTTTTAAATAGCTACTGTAGACTCTTGTTATAGTAAGCGCTGATATAGTTAACCTCTGGATATAGTAAACACAGTCCTCAGGTCCCAGCAAATGCCTCTGTATACACATACAATGTATGACAAATTTTGATATAGTAAACTACTTTCCCTGGTCCTTTGGAGTTTACTGAAAAGGGATTTTACTGTATTCTGTATGCACAGAGTGAGATACTGGATGCTTGGCAGTTTTAAACAGCCTTTATTTCCCACAAAGCAACAAGGCTCACAGACTGGAAACTGTCAGGACTTAGGTCCTGACATCACACTGTGGGAGGGCTTTCACCAAAATATCAGCCATACAGACTACCCAATGATGTATTTGAGAAAAGGTAAAGACTTCTTGTGGGAAAGGGGGTATCAGCCACTGATTGGGATGAAGTTTAATCCATGATTACAGTTCCTCTTTAATTCTGGTGTAGATCTGGTGTAGATTAGGATGTGGCCAACCTGCAGGCAGAAGAATGGCTCAGTCTTACTTATTATCTCCAAGCGTTGGCCATTTTCTTTGCTGAACCATTCTGGGCCTTCCTTGTAGCATCTCACTGTGTGACTTGATCATTTGTAACATGTAACCAGCAAGATGGGTAATTCCATTTCTCACAATACAATTTCCTCCACTCAGCCTGGGCTCTGGAGGCTGGACAGATGCAGCTATACCAGCTGTGCATGGAAACGTCAATTAGTATCATCTTGTTACATGGTGTTTTAGGATCTCTGTGCCATGGAAACTGGTTTATCACAGTGCTTACCAGATGGCTCCTGGTCTGCAGGGACAGCTCAGGAAGAGCTGCTAAGATTTCAACTCTCTCAGCGATACATTTCACCTTCCTAAAGGGGAATTTAATGTACAGGACCCAACTTGTCCGCAGCAAACAGCCGTACCCATTTCACAGGCACAGTGTTCAGTGTCTCTCAGTGATCTCCCATTCAGAGAGAGAAGGAATGGGTAATCGCAACAAAGGCGCTTATTCACTCATCTGCTTGGAGGAACTAAAGGACCTGCAGCCGATTTATGGCGTGGCCTGCTCAGGTTCCAAACATTAAAGGAATAGTGAGGTGAAAATAAATGGAAGAGATGAAAAATGTATCTCTTCTCCTTCTAAAAATGACTTTTTTTTTTTTTATAGATATGCCACATTTTTTTTTATTTTATATTTAAATCTTTGTGTTTCCTGTTTCATTACCTCTGCTCAATGACACATTCATTGAAGTGTGCCAGAGCTAAAATCTATGAACTAATGAACCTTTTTATCTATACCCTGCTCTCAGAAGCCATTTTCTGCCAAGAAAGTGTTTTATGGCTGTAATTCCTTATCATTGAGGGTTACATTATATTCAGTCCAGGTCCCACTGGACAGAAACTGTCACTTGCATTCCTGATGTTTAACTCTTTCAGGCAGAGAAACACATAAAGGAACACAGCCTAGTGATTTGTGTACTAGCGCTGTACATTTACATGTCTATCTCATCATGTCACCTTGGTATTCCTTTAAAGAGACTCTGTAACAAAATGTTCAGACTTATTTCTTCTATAAGTTCCTATACCTGTTCTAATGTGATCTGTCTTACTGCAGCCTTTCATAGTTGCACAGTGGCTGTATTATCTCTGTTATATGATCTAATCATCTTTCCTCTGACGGCTTTGTCGGACTCAGGCAGGAATCTGCTGCTCTGCTGTGATAGGATAGAAGCTATACACACCCTCTCCACGCCCCCTGCAGGCTCTGTGTGAGTCACAGACAGAGCTTCTCAGAGCCTATCACAAGCTTTTAGCAGCCATGTCTTTTGTTTGTAAACACTGCCTAAAACTGGCAATTACAAGCCAGGATTGCAGCAGGGAGTGGCAGAAACAGCACAGAGGGGCCCAGGAGAACACAATGAATAGAATGGTATGCTTTTTATTGTAAGAATTTCAGAGTACATATTCTCTTTAAGGAAAAACTCAGGACTGGATGAAATAGTGTGCAGTTTCTTGTGGAACAACTAACTCGACTTGGGTTGATCATTCCCAATCTTTACTGCCTTCCATTCAGTGCTATTTTCCAGTCGTCACCACTTGCATCCAAGGACATGCTTTATTACAGTAGTGTGACGCCACATCATTGGCATTTTCAAAGTGGCGCTAATGAACAATTTTAAGATTGGACACTAAAGTTTTATATATTGCTGTTTAGACCAGAATTTATGATGATTTAATTGCTCCGTTTTGTTATTCTATAACCTGAGTGTATTTGCGAAATTGATGTATGTAGGTCAAAGTACATACAGACCTGTGAAAAATGATACCAATTGTTATACAGAGCAACCAGGCATGTAACTACAAAGGCACATCAAAACTATAACTCTCCACCTTGCCTGATCACTGCAGAGAAGGCTGATGACCTCTAAAGGGGAAAAACAGAATGTGTGTGTGTGTGTGTATAAGATAAGTTTATTGCTAGCTAGCACGCTGTTAAAGCACACCTGAACTCAAAACTTCCCCTCTCCTCTAAAAGATAGGCAACAGCATAATGACCTTTAAAGAAAACCATCTCTTTGTTACAGTTAATACAAATCCTGCAATACATCTGCAGTGTCTACTTCCTGCTTTCATGAAAGCAGATACAGGGTTAACATCCTGTGTTTAAAAATTGTCTGCGCTGCCGAGATTCCTGAGCTGACACAACTGAGAGATCAAATTACCCTTGTGATTAGACACAGATGAGGGGTAATTAGACAGGCTAAACTCTAAATACATACAGGATGGATTTCTGTGGCCTAAGGTAGCCATACACCGGTCGATTTGCCATCAGATTCGACCAACAGATAGATCCCTCTCTGATCGAATCTGATCAGAGAGGGATCGTATGGCTACCTTTACTGCAAACAGATTGTGAACCGATTTCAGCATGAAACCATTCACAATCTGTGGTGGTGGTGCTGCCGCCGCTCCCCCCCCCCCCCATGCCCGCATACATTACCTGCTCCGCCGGTGCGACTCCAGTCCCCAGGTCTCCGCTGTCTTCTCCGCTCTGGTCTCCAGGTCCAGCATGCTTTACTTCTTCCTGCCCGGCAGGAAGTTTAAACAGTAGAGCGCCCTCTACTGTTTAAACTTCCTGCCGGGCAGGAGGAACTGAAGCATGCCGGAGACCAGCGCGGACACGGAGCAGCGGTGAACGGGGGTAGTCGTGCCGGCGGAGCAGGTAATGTATGCGGCTCTATTGCGTCAGTCTCGGGCACTCGAACGCCACTAGCGATGCGCTCCCTACCCGCGGGCGATCAACACTAATTTTCCGCACGGAGCGATCGACGGGATCGGATGAAATGGATCGAAATTCGGCGTGTAGCGCGAACGATTGGCAGCAGATTCGATCCCAGTGATCGAATCTGCTGTCGAAACGGCGGCAAATCGGGCCAGAGTATGGCCAGCTTAATGGTTTTCCATTGTTGTAGTGCAGGATGGAGAGTTGTTCCCACCACCACGTTTTCTATAAAGCCGCTAACTGACTGCCCAACCATGTGAAAAGCTTTCACCTGCTTGGTAAACATGTGCTCTGATGCAATCACTTCAGCCTTGCTAGAAGGTTACTTTGGCAGATCATTGTCTGGGTTGTTTGTATGCAGTTAAATTGTGATAAAATTCTTCATCACCTGGATTGTCTGTCTACAGCTGTCACACCTTATTCACTTCATTGTTCAAAAAGGAGCTGTAGTGAACTGACATGATGACTAAAATTGCCTATTTTTTACAATGTAGAATCCCTTTTTATAGTAAATTCCAAGAGACCAGGAAAAGTAGTTAACTGTATCAGATGTTTACTATATCAGAATTGGTCATACATTGTATATTTATACAAATACATTTGCTGCGATCTGAGGACTGACTTGACTATATCCAGAAGCTTACTAGATTAGAGTTTACTATAATGAGATTCTACTGTACTCATTCATAGATGTAGTCAGTGTTTGTTCATTTGTAAAACCTTTCCTCTTTCTGTTTTTACATAGTGAAACTTATCAGGGCCCGTTTCTGCTTGTGCGGTGGGAATCACTGCGGTAAAAATTTGCATGCGGATGCGAATTTCGCATGCGAATGTATGCGAATTATCATGTGAATTCGCATGGATGACAATGTATGCGAATGTAATCATGGCAGTGTCTGTGCTTTTCCATCGATTCCATGCGAATTCGCATGAAAATTCGCATTCCAAAACCTCATGCGAATTTCCTATTAAATACATTGTATGCGAAACGCATAGCGGTATGCGAATACTGATTGCTCTGCCGTGCAGATTTTTTCTGCACAGAAACGGTCCCATCCACTTGTATTGTCTATGCGAATCTGCATGCAGGAAACGCATGCAGATTCGCTCTAGTGGAAACGGGCCCTCACTGTTTGTGACATCTTTCGTTCTGCCAGGTGTACTGTATGGAATGTTCGTTAGTTCTATGTACAGAGGGAAATATTGCTTGCTTAGCAGTTGTAAATGCCCCTTTATTTCCCACAATGCAGTGAGGTTCACAGGAACCTGACAAGACCATGGTCAGGACATCACACTGTGGCAGGGGTTTCGCCACAATATCAATAATATGGTGACCTCTTTGAGAAAAGGTTACGTTTTTTTCTTGTGGTAAACTGGGTTTCAGTTACTGATTGGGATGACTGATTCTGGGTTAAAGTTCCTCTTTAAAGTGCAAGTGGGAGGCTCCCCAAAGCAGGCAAGAGCAAAGCTATTGGCCCTTTTACTCACCAATACACACCAAACAGGTGTATATGAAATATTTGATCCCTTATGGTGGGTCCAATATGAAAG
This sequence comes from Hyperolius riggenbachi, assembly GCF_040937935.1. Classification (NCBI taxonomy): domain Eukaryota; kingdom Metazoa; phylum Chordata; class Amphibia; order Anura; family Hyperoliidae; genus Hyperolius; species Hyperolius riggenbachi. The sequence goes on from NC_090649.1 coordinate 106,621,459, forward strand.
CAGATGCGGCTGGAATGAAAAACTTGGTGGAGAAACAGTCTAAATATCATTATGTGAAATGTTGTAATGTAGAGGACCGTCTTTATTCAGGCTCCTCGGATGAGATGAGGAAACATCAGGAAACGGCCTGATCAGGTGGCATCTCATGTACGTTCTCTATCTGAAGAGAATCTGGCTAGGACGCATTATCCAGTCACCAATCATTATGCAGCAGCAATCTGTATGTGTTTGTGTGGAGAGGATGCTGTGGAGGCACAAGTGCCTGTGAAGAGGATGAGGTTGTGAGGTACAATAGCTCCTCACAGGCAGCTCATCAGCTGTGCATGTGTGCCATGTTTGCTGCAGATAATTAGCTGCCTAATTGCTTGAGAAACATAGCGCTTGCCATACTCCCATCTGCATCCACATTACTGCTACCGAGTGATAGAGGCAAACAGGAGATATTCTATAGGAAATCACGTGCTTGTCACGTGTCTTCCCATTCTTTCTTGGTTCTAGCCATTTGCCATTTATATTTACCTACAGAGACTGGTTTCATTAAAATTCTCTTTTTTTTTTTTTTTTTTTTTTTTACAAAAAAACAAACAAAAAAAACTTCCAAGGTTGTCCCCAACCGAGGTTTCTTTCTCTGTATAGCAAGGAAGACTGGAATTTGGGGGTGTTCTGTATACAGCAGTCTGCCCGTGTACCTGAAGGGGGAAAAGTGCCTTATGCTGGGAATACACGGTTAGTTTTTGAGATGGCTCGATAGATAATTTCGGACATGTCCGATCTCTCGCCCGATCATTTCGCTGCTCGTCTTCACATTGAACACAATGGAAAAAGATAAGAAAAACGAGCGGAATCGAGTGGGGAATCGATTGAGCGGGTGAATCGAGCCGTGTATGCCCAGCATTATTTGCTTACCTCACAACTTTTTGAGATGAGAAAGAGGGACACTTTAAGGCGTGCCCCTGCCACACCTCTAACCACGCCCTGCCACGCCTTCTCACCATGCGTATCACAAAGAATGTAGAAGCCAAAGATGCAGTTTTATCATTCAAACAATATTGGTCTTTTTATAGCATACAGTTTTCCTTAATTTTAAAGAGAACCTGAACTGGAAATTAAAAAGTCAAAATAACCATACATCGGTCATACTTGCCTCCTGTGTAGTCTACTCCTCAATCTCCTTCTCCTCTCCTGCGTCCCATTTGTCCACTGTGATCAATGGAATTCTCTGTCCTCCATTTTAAAAATGGCCATAACCCCATAACAGCTTCCTGGTCTGCACACTGTTAAACTGTAACATCGCCCACTTGAACCGTAGGGAAACATGGACATTACTTTGCACATTCAGTTGTAACTGACAGCTGCTGATGTATAACTGACAGCAACTGGTATATTTCAGTTCTGACAAAATATTGTCAGAACTGGAAGGGATCTCTGTAAGAAGAGAATGGTGAGCTTCTGAGAGGAACTGCTGGTGAGGTTAGTATGTAATATTCATTTGCAGCTACGTTGTGTTTATTTAAAATAATTTTTCTCGCTTCAGGTTCCCTTTAAAGAGAACCAGAGATCCTGTAAAGAAAAGAAGTTATACATATCTGGGGCTTCCTCCAGCCCCATACGCGCTGATCTATCCCACTCCGCTGTCCATTGCTGCCCGCAGCTATGGGAACCAGGACCCCGCTCTGCCGCCAGTCGGAGCCAGTCTAGCGTAGCAGAGGTGCACTCTTTGCGTATCTCTGCAGCAGTGTATGGAGAGCTACGTAGAGGGCGCATTTCTCCTGCGTAGCCCGGCTCAGATGACGTCAGACGGGAGCCGGTTCTCGTAGTTGCGGGCAGTGATGGATAGCGGCGTGGGATCAATCAGCGCGTATGGGGCTGGAGGAAGCCTCAGGTATGTATAACTTCTTTTCTTAACAGGATCTCTGGTTCCCTTTTAAGGTTTAAATAGAAATCTATCAATTTTTAAAAGATGGGAATAAAGTTTTTATGTACTTAAGTCAATTAAGCACATTTCAGTAGAAAAATACATATGTCCACAGATTTGTACATCGGTCCTGAAAGACACACATGAGGAAGAAGGAAGGACAGGAGGATTTGATTCCCAAAGAGGGACTGTCCCTCTGAAAAAGAAACAGTTGGGAGCTATGCTTATTTGAATACAATAACTAACCCTTTGTAAGGCCCTTTTCTCCCGTAGCACCCAAAGCACATAAGCTTGCCTCAGATCAGTACATAGGCCTCAATTCACTAAGTTTTATCGAACACTTTATCAAACGTTTGATAATTTACTTCATGGGTATAATCTAATTTTTAATTAACTAACATGTTATATATTTATCAAATGTTTTATCGATAAAACGTTCAATATATCTATAACACCTTAGTGAATTCAAAATTAGATTTTACCTGTGAGGTAAATTATCAAACGTTTGATAAAGTGTTTGATAAAGCTTAGTGAATTGAGGCCATAGTGATGTGTACAGGGGGAAATGTTGTGTGATCAGAAATGCCAGACTAAACAGGTGGCTTTTCAGGATACTTCCCAGTCTCCCTGCCCCTCGCCATTTCAGTACTGGGACCCCCAAATTTAGTAGACAAGCCTTTGTGGAGGGTGCATGGCCACACTGCTCCATAGCAGTTGGCTGATGGTGTAATGGTTAAGGGCTCTGCCTCTGACACAGGAGACCAGGGTTCAAATCTCGGCTCTGCCTGTTCAGTAAGCCAGCACTAATTCAGTAGGAGACCTTTGGCAAGTCTCCCTTACACTGCTACTGCCAATAGAGCGCGCCCTAGTGGCTGCTGCTCTGCTCTGGCGTTTTGAGTCCGCAAGGAGAAAAGCGCAATATAAATGTTATTTGTCTTTTTGTCTAGTACTGCGGGGGTTTTTTTTTTTCCCTCACCAAGCTTGAGTGGTGGCTCAGTGGTGCAGCGCGGGCGTGAGTCTTTCTGCACAGTGCGGCTGCACTCATCCACTTACATTTTTTTTCTTTTTTTTTCTTTACATAACTTTAAGGGAACCTGAGCAGTAAACAAAAACCGAAATTTGGACTGACCTGGGGCTTCCTCCAGCCTCCCGCAGCCTGCTAGGTCCCCCGGCACCTTCTTCTGCTCGCTCCTGCAGGCGGCTCCGGTAATCTGCGACTCGCCTCCGCCACATACCCGTCATCATGCCGGTCGCAGTAAGCATCCTGTGCATGCGCGGTTCTCTGAAGACTGAACCGTGCAGGGTGCTTATGGCAACTGGCGTCATGACGCGACGGTGGGCGCGGATGTGCGACTTAACACGAAGCTGTCTGGGGAACCAAAAGCAAGCAAAAGAGGATGCTGGGGGACCTTGTGGGCTACGGGGGCTGGAGGAAGCCCCAGGTAAGTCCAAATTATTATTTTATTTATTTATTTTTTATTATTATTATTATTATTATTATTATTATAAGGAACTACTTTCAAGGTAGAATTTCTTTCATACATTGGTTTCACCCCTTATCACTGGCACAATGTTCTCAGCACTTCTCTGAACAAGATCTATAATGTGTATAAATATAGAAGTTTAGACCTTTTCTGTTGTTAGTGGTTTGTTGTATGTTGAGTCGTGTCTTGCTTTGTGATAAATCTATACTTTTTTTTTTTTTTTTTTTTTTTTCCCGTCTGGCAGGCTGAACTCTCTGTCCCTTGGACCCCATGAACTGTTATTTGAGCCTGCGATTGTATTCTTGCATATTAAATGCTCGCTGTTGTATGGAAAACATCCATAGTGGCTATTGAGTATGGTGTGTTTGATGAAATGCTCATAAACCAAACCTTCCATGATGTCATTCTTCCTCTGCTAATGCATTCCTAGGGTTAATGGTATCTGGGGGCCTGATATGGCAAGCTTTGAAATCTTGTACTCCTTCTGTGCCTCAAGCATTTTGCCATTCTGACCCTTATGTATTAGATAAGCTGCCTGTAATGATCAGTTACCTAAACAACTGTCTGCCTAGGAGCCATTGACCTGCCAAAAATCCTTACAGATAAAGTTTTTAGAAAGAGAATTATAGCGGAGTCTTTGGCTTGGTAACCGAAAACATTTTGCTGAAGTCACTAAAGGTGCCCATACACTCGTCAGATTGGCAGCAGATAGATAAGAAATGCATCTGATGATCTATCTGATGCGTTTTTAGAACATTTTTTTACCAGGATAGAATTCCAATAGATTTCATTATTTTTGCCATCAGATTTCCATTAAGGCCAATGCAAACTGATAAGCAATCTCATCAGATCGACCTAAATTTTCCATCCTGCCTGGTCGACGGAAATCCATCGAAATCGATCGAAATCGGCCATTGATCGGTCGATTGGCCAACCGATTTGCGATCGATCGGTCGGCCAGAAAATCGGCTGAGTGTATGGGCCCCTTTAACGGTATATTCCTAAAAGAGGAACTCCAGTGAAAATAATGTAATAAAAAAGTGCTTCATTTTTACTATAATTATGTATAAATGATTTAGTCAGGTTTGCCCATTGTAAAAGCTTTCCTCTCCCTGATTTACATTCTGACGTTTATCACATGGTGACATTTTTACTGCTGGCAGGTGATGTCACTGGAATGAGATGCTGCTTGGTTTTTGGCAGTTGTAAACAACTATTTCCCACAATGCAACAAGGTTCGCAGACTGGAAACTTCCAGGACCATGGTCCTCACAGTTCCTGTGGAAGGGGTTCCACCACAATATCAGCCATACAGAGCCCCCTGATGATCCGTTTGAGAAAAGGATATAAAAATATTTCTCATGTAAAAGGGGGTATCGGCTGCTGTTTGGGATGAAGTTCAAATCTTGGTCATGTTTCTCTTTAAATGACCACTATTGTGACTATTGTAAAATTTAAAATACATGTAAGCACATTTTAAATAAGAAATGCATTTCTTCCAAAGTAAAATGAGCCATAAATTACTTTTCTCCTTTGTCGCAGTCACTTATAGTCGGTAGTAGAAATCTGACAGATCCGACAGGTTTTGGAGTAGTCCATCTTCCCATGGGGGGTTCTCAGAGTTTTCTTTAATTTCAAAAGCACAGCTTGTGCGACTGGTGCATGGAATGATCTTTAAAGATCATTTGGATGACCGTTTGTGAATAAGCACTGTGAAGATGCTTTGCAATCCTGCAGTTCAAATTAACTACCAAGTATTCAAGTCACCTGACCTTGATGACTCACACATGATCTCTTCTCTCCCCTCCCTTCTGATGACTCATGCTGTCTAGGTAGAGAAAAGACAGCATGAGTCATTGGAAGGGAGGGGCTAAGGAGTGATTTCATGACAGTACATAAAGGCCTCAAGTGACCTGTAGGATTTTTTTGGGGGGAATTGCTGGAAAATACAGGAGGAAAAGTATTCAGATCAAGACATTGCACCTGTGCTTTGAATCTGAGTGAGTAAGGGGCACCTTGTATTATGTAGCTGAGCCATGCATACCAGCACAGCAAGCAGCAGGGGTGGGTAAGTTGCACCCAGAGGTCGGCTATTATGCAGCCAAACTCTGGATATTGGCAATTGCGTGCAGCCGGGGTGAAGAACCAGCACTTGGGGGTTCAGCGGACATATAGCCATACACTGGATGGTCTGCGGCACTTTGCTATCAGGTTAGTAATGGACCTAGGTGGTGGGGTTAGTTTAAAGTATAGGTAAGGGAAGCTAATAGGAGGTGGCTGTTAATATTACCGATAACAGTCAGGTGCCCATTATAACCAGATTTTTTTTTTTTTTTTATGTACACCTAGATAACTGCTGCCAGCTTGATGTTACAGACCTCTATGGTTTTTGTAACTCTGTTGTCCATCTTTGGCTCTGGGAAAACAAGTAGAAGTGAGGAATCCTGTCACACATTACCGGGTAATTTTAGTGTGAAATAAAGTTTGCAGCGTGAGGCGTTTCAAAGTGGACACTCTCCAGCTGGTGCTGTTCCGTAACCAACTCACACTGAAGATGAAAAGCAGCTGGAGGAATGATTGTCAGCCCAATATGAAAAGACATCAAGTGGAGCGCTCATTCCAAACCGGCCTTCCCGCTTGCCAGCAGATGCCTGTGCCGCTGTCCCAGCTGCTGCTGCCGCAAATGTATGGAAAATGTTTGCCGGCTGACACCTTGATAACAAATTGATGCAGCTGTCAGTGGCGCTCTGATGGCGCAGGCAGCTATAAATCATCTGCTGTGTGGGAATATTAAAGTGCTAACAGATATGGAGGGATTGCAGGCCAGATTCTTGTTTTTTTTTTCCCCTTACAGACATTATGAGTGATAAGTGGAAAAGGAAGCAGGTTTTCCATTTGTCATCTTTAGAGGAATGGGTTCCGGCGCGGAGCATTGGAAGGCTGCACTGGCCATATGGTGCCATCATTTGGGATTTTTGAGAGGAATGGCGGGTGTGAAATCGCAGCATTTAAAATTAAGTTTTTTTTTTTTTGTTTTTTTTTTAATTTATTTATAATGTGGCAACATTCTGTGGCGCTGTACAAAGTAAGAAACCATCATGAGGTAATACAGACATTGGTATGCACCAGAGATGTCAAACCGGTCCTATGAGGGCCGAGCTCCTCACACATTTTTGATACAGCTCAAATGAATTGATGGGTCTGAATCCGGAAAGGTGTGGTCCATCAGGTAGAGCACATCTCTTTCTCAGTCTATCCTAAACACTGGCATGGATCTGGCCCTCCAGGCCTGGAGATCGACACATGTGGTATACACCAATAAACAAAATGCAGAATTGGAACAAAATACAAAATCAATGCAAATGACAGAATTGGTAATTCTAGTGACAAAAGTAACCTGATCAATAAAATGCTGCCTATCTGTAGCAAGGCGTGCTGTCCAGATTGCACTTCAGTGCATATCTAGATGGCATGCTGCAGAGTAATGCAGCACACGGCCGTATTCTAAGTGCATGGCTCGGCGTAACTATGGTATTCAGGTGACGGCTACGCAGCAGAACGGGAGCCGCGGCCAAAATGGAAACTGCTGCTCGCAGTGAAAATGGGCCTGAAACCACACACCTGAACCAAGCATGGGGCTAATCTCCTCAGACTTCCATCAGAAACATCTAATCTACAGTATTAAAGAACCACAATCGCGAAAAAAGTAGATTTGTATACCTGATAGAACCGACAGTTTAACTGCCAAAGTAGTAAGATACCAGCCAGCCTCCATAATCACTTGCACACTATTTTGTCAGTTAAACTTTTCAACTGCTGTTCAGGAAATGCTGTTGAAAACAAAGAAAACCCTGAAAATTCTACATGAGGAGATGGACTGGCCCAAAACCTGTCAGTTCTGTCAGATTTTTATTTGCCTACTTTTTTTTGCGATAGTGGTCCTTTAAAATGTAGTAAGCTGAATAATGACCTGCCAATGGACTGGGAGACCTCATAGCGATGCCTCCCAATGAACGAGGTTCCCCCGATCCATCTTCCTGCCCGCAGGAACACGGGATGTGGGATTTTGTGATGGAGTCGTAGATCTTAAAGATCCGATCTGCCGCAACAGTTATCGCCGCATGTCTCAAATCGTCGTCCTTCTAATCGTGCACTCGTACCCACCTCGTGAGATCGCAGAAACAACCGCTTGTCGCTCAAAAACATTGCCGGTCGTCAGAATCATGTAAGGAATCGCAAGGTGGGTAGGAGCCTTTAGATGCAGAGGATCAGCAGGACAGCCAGGCAATGTGCATTGTTTAAATAAAAAAAAAAGTCAGCTTTCCTATTTCTCACCTCCAGGTTACCTTTAAATTAAGCAACTGTACCTCTCTCTCCCCACAAACACTGCAGCGTGACCATTGTGATCAGTGGAGCATCCTGTACACAGTGTGAATACTACTCCGAGAAATTACTGAATAAGCCAGTAATTAAAAATTTACCTACCTCTGTGGGCCTCGTAGTTTAAGAATAACTGGTTTAGAGGAAAAGCATTCCACTAATTGTAGGGAAAAACTGGTGTATTCTCCTGCAAGTGAAGAGTGAATGTTTGAAACACTGTCCACAAAAACACCCAAAAAATGAGATGGCCATCAGAGCAACTTTTTTTTGTTTGTTTGTTTGTTTGTTTGTTTGTTTATAAGTTAGACCATTGACATCAGATAAAAATAGAAATTCTTTCTAGCGTTGGAGGTGCTCTCTAACCGTCTGGTTATTGGACCTTTCAGACTTTAGTTTCGGAACTGCTTATCTCGATGGTTGTTTGCATTTTTATGTCAAGGTCATTTTGGTTTTAAAATAACTGCATTGTTCTAGAAAAGAGATAATGTTCAGTGAAACTGTCAACAGGATTGTGTAGGAGGCCATAACCTTGTATGTGTTATCCAAATTCTGTGAGGGGAAAAAAGGATATTACTAGTTGTGATGCTCAGTGTGGATCCTTGCAGTCCGGAGTACACAAGTCAGTGTTTTTCTTCTCCCTCAGAAGGGTCACACCGTATCAGCTTGCCTGAGGGTAGATGCGCTTGTCTGTGTTGCCCATCATAATAACCAGTTGCCTTCACTGCAGTCAGGAGGACATTTTTTAATTAATAGTTTTATTGCCCAGTCTGGCCTTCAAGCAGAATCGCAGGTTCTCTGATTGAAACCTGCTCTATCTCTGTTTAGACAGCATGTATATTTAACATTTCTTCCAGCATGCCAGATGGATGACAGCGGACCTGTGCTGATGACCATTATGGCATCATGGCCACAAGAGGCCTTGCTTGGCTGCTTGGAAGAACTCATTATTGTGTGTGTCTTTTCATTTGTCTCGTTACTTGCCTTGAGCCCGGTAGCCCATCATTGGGACCATTTCGGTCAAGTGAAACTGTTAATTACATCCTATATATAGTTTGTAAAGTTACATGACCATGCCAATATTTTATTTACATTTAAACAAAAGTGACAAAAGGGGCTTTACAATCACTCTGCACAGAAGAAAAAAACTTGGTGGATTTACTGAAGTATTTAAACAGGAACTGTAACCAAGTAGTGAACTTCATCCCAATCAGTAGCTGATATTCCCTTTCCCATGAGAAATCTTTACCTTTTCTCATATAGAGCATCAGGGGGGGTCTGTATGGGCGGTGTTGTGGTGAAACCCCTCCCACAGTGTGATGTCAGCACCTAAGTACTGACATTATACTTGGGAGCCTTGTTGCACTGTGGGGAAATAATGGTTGTTCCCAGCTCCCTGGCAACCAGCATTTCTCTGTCCATATGCAGATCTATTGCATTGTTAGGGGGTGTGGCTATAGATAATGGATTTTGATGCAGTCTGTGTGTGTGTGGTTTTTTTTTTTTTTTTTTTTCCTCCCATGTCTGCAAGTCGTAAAGATGATTACTTGCAGGCTGATTGTGCATCAAGCAATATGAACAAATAACATTTCATTTCTTAATCTCTATTCTATTTTTTTTTTTTTTAACCTCTCACTTTGCAATGTATTCATGTATTTTTTTTCCCCACCTGTTAAGCTACAGTTCCCCTTTAGAGTCAGCATTCTGTAGCAAGAACCACTTTCAGCTGAATTTCTCCTACAGTGAAACATTTAGATTGGCTTCCGTGAGATACCCAAGCGAAAAGCAATTCACTACCATGGTCCCGGACAAAAACTATTCATCTCCATTCTCTGCATCTGGTGTCCGATTTTCCTGGTGAAATGACTTTGAATGTTGGTGTTGATGAGCAAAGTTTAGTATTGCTTTGTGGGTAATGGGATTACATTATGGGTCATTTTTTCAGCATCTTGCATTCTAGTGTGCTTAAAGCGGAACTAAGGCCTAGTGCACACCGAGCGGTTTTTGGAGCGATCCGCTGGCCGCATCCGCCTGTAAAAACGCTTGGCTAATGTATTGCAATGGGATGGTGCACACCGGCGGTTTGAGGGATTTGCCAAGCCGCAAACGCGCCTCCTGCTGCACGTTTGCGGTTTTCGGAAGCGTTTCGTCCTCAAATGTAAAGTATAGGAAAAACGCAAACCGCTCTGAAAAACGCTACTTCAGAGCGGTTTGCCAGGCGTTTCTGTTACAGAAGCTGTTCAGTAACAGCTTTTACTGTAACACTATGTGTAATCTGCTACCCAAAAAACGCACCCAAAACCGCTAGGTGTGTTTAGAAAACGTCTCTAAACATACCTAGAATCGCTCTGAAATCAGCTCCAAAAACCGTTAGCGTTTTGTGGATCTGTTAGCGGTTTTGGTGTGCACTGGGCCTAACTCAGAACTTTCTCTCTGCTCTAAAAGCAACAGCATTATAACCTTTTAAAGAGAATCTGTACTCTGAAATTCTTACAATAAAAAGCCTACCATTCTATTCATTATGTTCTCCTGGGCCCCTCTGTGCTGTTTCTGCCACTCCCTGCTGCAATCCTGGCCTGTAATTGCCAGTTTTAGGCAGTGTTTACAAACAAGACATGGCATGTGATAGGCTGAGAGGAGCTCAGTCTGTGACTCACACAGAGCCTGGAGGGGGCGTGGAGAGGGTGTGTATAGCTTCTCCCTATCACAAGCAGTGCCTGAGCCCGACAAAGCTGTCAGAGGAAAGAAGATTAGATTATATAACAGAGATAATACAGCCACTGTGCAACTAGGAAAGGCTGCAATAAGACAGACCACATTAGAACAGGTTTAGGAACTTATAGGATAGAAGAAATAAGGCTGAACGTTTTGTTACAGTGTCTCTTTAAAGAAAAAACATTTTTTGTTACAGCTGATACAAATCCTGCAATAAATGTGCAGTGTCTACTTCCTGCTTTCATTGAAGCAGACATGGGGTTAACATCCTATTACAAATTAGCTGCTCTGCCAAGGCTGCCAGTTGACTCAGCTGAGAGATCAAATTACGGTTGTGATTAGTCACAGATGAGGGGGGAATTAGAAAGGCTAAACTCTCTAATTACATACAGGGTGCATTTCTTGCTCACTCTCTCATGCAGCCTTGGCTAACACTACTGTGGCCTCCCTGTAGGAGTGTAAATCATTTTCTTTGTTTCAGTGCCCGCTCTGACTTCGTCTATGTGAACAAGTGAAGCTTAGCTGTGACCTCACTTCTGCTCTGCCTGTGTAGCCTTCCTTTCTCATTCATCTTTATCATCCTACAGAGAACTACAAATCCCACAATGCAGTGGGCCACTTCACTTCCGGTTTAAGTATTCTGATCAGAAATGATTATAATATTTAAAATGGGCCTTTTAACACAAACCTAAGACTCCCACTTGCCCAAGAGTAAAATGCACTATACATTCCTTTTTTAGGTTGTTAAAATCTGGTAAATCTGACTGGTTTTGGACTAGTCCATCTCCACATGGGTGATTCTCAGTAGTTCGTTTAGCCTTTACAAAGGCATGCCCTGACAAAGTCTCACTAAGCAACTGCTTTCAGTACCTGCTTTTGAAAATAAAGGCAACCCTGAGAATTCCCCGTATGGAGATAGATCAGTCACAGATGGGAATCGCAGCTTTGGAAACGTAGCCTTAGGGATGATCCACACTGCGTTGTGAAAAATGCATTCACTTGAATGAGAATCACAGAACATCGATTGCAACGATTTTGTGGCATTCTCATTTAAGTGAATGAGAATGCTTTTTTTTCTTATATGCAGACGCAGTGCAAAACGCAGCCATGTATCGTGTGTATCGACCTCGATGGTTCTTGAATGTGATCTTATTGTGTCATTCTCAGGCCTGAGTGTGGAATTTCCAAAGTATTTCAGCAGTTCATTTTCCATTAGTGCCATTTTTTTTTCCCTCTGAATTTGCAATTGCCGGCCTGCGTGATTCTTGGTGTAATGCTGGGTGATTGCACTTGCGATCTCGCTTCCCAGTGGAAAAGGGCCCTAAGGCCTGCGAACCTCTAGCGACACTATTCTGAGTACTTGTGACTTGAAAAGCTGTTGCTATAATGTAAAGAGGCCCATACACTAGTCTATTTCAGCCATCGATCGATTCTATGAAATCAATCCTATCAAATTGATCGATTTGCGGCCAATTTTGATCTGACAGGATGAAAAATCTAGGTTGATCTATTTAGCAGATCAATGGCAGCAGATCAATGGCCCATAGAGTTGCATTGGATCTAATGGTGCAGTCAGGGCTGTGGAGTCGAGGAGTCGGAGCAATTTTGGGTACCCGGAGTCGGAGTCAGTGATTTCATAAACTGAGCAGTCTGAGTCAGATGATTTTGTACAAAATCCACAGCCCTGGCAAGTTTTAGACTAAGGAGTCGGAGTTGAGTAGTCTGAGTCGGAGCCATTTTGGGTACCTGGAGTTGGAGTCGGTGGGTTCATAAACTGAGGAGTTGGAGTCGGAAGATTTTTGTACCGACTCCACAGCCCTGGGTGCAATAATGCATTTTGATCGATTTTCCAATGGATTTCATTTTGAAATCTATTGGAAATCTGTTCCTAGTGTGTGGCACACATCAGATCGATTCCTGTCAGGTTGGACTTGACAGGCATCTGACAGAAATCTATCTGATGGACAAATCTGCTGCAAATCTATGTGTATGGCTACCTTAATGCTATTTATGTGATGTGAAAATCCACTGTGTATGGCAAGCACCAATGGGGGAATCAAAAAACAGGCGTGCTGTACCTCCTATGGTCTGTGCACCTCAGACCAAACGTATATCAAAGTCCAAAATCGAGTCAGCACCGCCTTCAGTAGAAAAATAGCTCTTTTATTAATTAAAAAGCATGATGTCAAAGTAGCCGCTACTTTGACATCATGCTTTTTAATTAATAAAAGAGCTATTTTTCTACTGAAGGCGGTGCTGACTCGATTTTGGACTTTGATTTATGTGATGTGATCGCCTCAAAAATCCCCCATAGTATTACATTAGTAAGCACTTTAGAAAGCACAAGCACTTAGAAAATCCCTGCTAGTGGGTCCCAGGCCTAATGCATAGAGCAGGTATGGAGGAAATTGGTGTCACTCACTTTAGGGTTGGTTGCTCAAATCATTTTGAGATTGTTTCTTTGTTTCTTTGTGTGTGCTTGAAAATCATTTTCTTGGTATGAAATAAAGGTATCTCTAATATTCCCCACCTCATCCGGAGATAAGCTTATCCCATTCTTGCTTGTGCTGTGACATTCCCAAGGTGCCTTTAGTGTGTAACATCGCGGAGATGCATTCTCCCAGAATCCCGCACTCCTCCTTGACTGTTTCCCCCTTGGCTGTGCTTGCAGCTGTCCAGATGTATAACCTAATTCTTGGTTGGGCTGGTTGCATAATTCCGTGCATCTTTCATGAGGAATAGGTGGCGGATGTGACACACGGAATCAACTAATAAATTATGTCTTAATGTCTCCTTCTATTGACTCTTAAGTGGTAATAATGGTTGCGTATACTTGTCAATCAGCTCATTGTCTTGCTGCACTTGTGAATCCCTCAGCCTGTTACTTTCTCTTCTCCCATAATGTTGTATTGTGGCTGGGTGACAGAGGGGAGGGTGGCCCTGAGTGCTCTGCAAGAGGGGAGACCGCATCTTTTTTGTTTCAGGGAAGGAGTCAAAGGCCTTGGAATGGAATCGAATCTGTAGCTCTTGTTCTATTCTTCTGCCATTTCATAGGTTTAGGTTTATACTGTGAAATTTTACTTTAATTCTGCAAATAAGAATAATTCCTGTTATGCCATTTGTGTCAACCGCCTGGTTCTCCAGTGGAAAAGAATGGCACACCACACGTGTTGCACACTCCCGGGTGCAGGTGTAGGGAACACTCCCCGGTGCATTGCATACTGCCATGGTCTGCACCAACAGAGTGGCCCAGGATATCTGTGCCATACAAATGTGCTGCCATTGTGATATTGTGTAAACCAACCCTCTACACTATTCCCATTTGCACAGCTCTGTAAAGCTCTGTTCTCTGCTGAGAATCTAGCCTGTGTATGGTGGCCCAGATGCATCAAAGGGTGTGTACATATTCCCTAGTGATGTTGCCCGTCAGATCAGGAGCTGATCCCCATTGGATGACCTCACTGGGCTGAGCTGCACACATGCTTGTCAGCTGTATAGCTGATGATGCGCTGTGTTGCTATTCGGGGGAGATGGAGGGATTGAATATCATAGCTAGCCTGAGGACCTTCGGGGAGTGGCACGAACAACCGGATGGGGGGGTATGGTGGGTGGTCACTGGGGTTGAGTAGATCAGTCCAGTGGATCGCTCGCAGGTTGGGCATCGGGGTCTTCAGGTACCGTACATGTACCTGATTGTCGGCTAAGGCAGTTATCGGCCGCTCCAGCCCACTTAAGTCAGGTGTGATTACGAGGCTAAAGAGAGATCCAGAGTGATGGCCAAGTCAATTGTTGTTCTCCTCAACTCTCACTCTCCATTGTGTGCTGTGCTTCCTTCCCCCTCATAGGAACATAACACGTTGCTAGCCTATAGGCTATCAACTTTTCTGTGTACAACTTGGCCCCAATTTGACACTCAAGGGATGGGGTCCTGATTCTTTTAAGTAACAAGGTTTTTTTAATTTTTTTTGTTGCTGTGTGCATTTTTTTTCCCCCCATTTATAAACCCTTTTCTCTGCACCTTATCTCTGTTCCTTTTGGGTTTGATTACCTAATTAACTTGTGGATGAGGCCAAAAGATAAAATAAAGGTGGGAATTATTGCTAAGGAAAATATTTATTGGTATCTTGAAGCATTGGAGAGGACTTGTGACACTTGCAGAAAAAACCTTTGACTGGGATACCTGGCAGTCGCGTGTGTGGACCAGAAGAAATAAACTTTCATGTTCTTGAGTGCCACAGACTTGAGTGACTACATTCACCAGGTGAATGTTTTTAGAACTGTCCCCCTCTGTTTCCATGATGATGGTTTATGTCTGGGTGCTTCCTGGAAAGGTGAAACCTCTTGGGAATCGCCATCCCCAGTGAGATGAAAACTTTGTTTCCCTTGTCTCTCGCAACAAGCAATATGCCTTGTATCCTCTTCAAACCAATCTTTTCAAACTAACAGTTGTAAGCAGGACAAACCTTTCAAAGGAACAGTCATTCTCATACATGGAGGAAGGTAAATGTAGAGACGTTTCATGTGAACAGATAGAGTCGGAGATTTCAAACACAGTTTCAAAATCTTCCAGGCCTAAAAAACGAAAATTGACAGCAGGTGTCTCTTAGGCCTTGTTTGTTTTTTTTGTTAGGCGTCTTCTTTTTCCGATTCCCGGCGCTTGGGTGGGCGATTTTTCTTTTTGTGCCTATCGGTTTTCTAAGCGTTTTTTTCAAATGGTTTTGTAATTCACTCCCTGACGCATGTAAGGAAGTAAACTCTTTGTCCCGGAAAAGAATAAATACAATGGCCTCAATTCACTAAGCTTATCTCCTGTCTTTAATAACTCTTCTAGAGTTGTTACCATGGTGATAAGGCATGTTGTATTCAGGAAACATTTTACCTCAGGCAAGCCTAAAGTTAACTCTTCTGTCTTTTTAAATTAACTCTCCAATCCTTAAAATAACTCCAGAGTTAAAGACAGGCTGTTAATTAGCTGCGTACGAAAATAACTACAGAGGAGGTAAATTAACTACAGGAGAGGTAACTAAAGGAATGAAGAGGTAAGATAACTCTCTCACGTGTGGAGGTAAGTTTTCTCTTGCTTTATTATCTCTAGCATGCTCTTAGTGAATTGAGGCCAATGTGTTTATTCTTAACCTCCCTGGCGGTTAATTTTTTTTTCCAAATGGAAAAAATCCTTTTTTTTTTTTTTTTAATTTTTTTTTTGTTTCATGTAAAGCTACCAGAGTGGTAGCTACATGAAACACCACTAGAGGGCGCATGTGGCCCTCTAGTCCGTTCGTCGCCGGCATCTATAGCAAACAGGGGAACGCGTATATAACGCGTTCGGCTTCTCCTGTCGCCATGGCGACGATCGGGATGACGTCATGGACGTCAACCGACGTCCTGACGTCAGGCACACCCGATCCAGCCCATAGCGCTGCCCGGAACTCATTGATCCGGGCAGCGCAGGGCTCTGGCGGGGGGGGGGGGGGGGGGCATCTTCAGCCGCTGCGTGCGGCTGATCGCCGCAGAGCGGCGGCGATCAAGCTGTGCGCGCGG
This sequence comes from Hyperolius riggenbachi, assembly GCF_040937935.1. Classification (NCBI taxonomy): domain Eukaryota; kingdom Metazoa; phylum Chordata; class Amphibia; order Anura; family Hyperoliidae; genus Hyperolius; species Hyperolius riggenbachi. The sequence continues at coordinate 106,637,491 of NC_090649.1, forward strand.
CTAGCAAAGTGCTGGCTGCGCGCACAGCAATTTACAGCATGTAAATCGCCCCACCAGGGGCTGAGATCTCCCCCTGCGCGGCATAGCCCGAGCTCAGCTCGGGCTTACCGCCAGGGAGGTTAAAGCGAGCACAATCGTCTTAATGCACATTTTTGTACGCGTTCAACAATTTTCCTATACCTTCCATTGAGACGGTATGGCCCCGAAAATGGAACACGCACCGTTTCCCTAGCCACACCGCGCACGACCCTCGCTGATATGAACCTTCTCATAGACATTTATTGGCCACGCGGTCAGGGGATGTTTTTAAAAACCGCAGGCGGGCGAAAAAAGCCGAAAACTCCTGCAGTATGGACAAGCCCTCACTATCACGAATACCTTAACATGCTTTTAGCTTTCCAAGCTCAATTTTGGTATACTTTATAGTGTTTGATTGGGCTGTCTACTCCCCCCTCCTCAATATTCACCCTGATTATCTAGCTTTCAGCTAACTGAAAAAATCACTAAACTACATGTAACTGGTTCGGGCGTGTCATGTCCTGGTTTACTTCATGCAAATGAGCTCTACCTTGTTCTGATTCAGCTCTTGTGGTAACTTCTTCCCTCTTGGCTCCATGCTGACTCACTGACACTGATTCTTATAGCAAATACAGGAACTGAAACGTTATGAGCAGATATTTTACAGTGTCTTACTTATGATGATTAGAGGAGGAAGTGAAAGTAGATATTATTTTTTGGTTCTCCCAGAAACTGAACTGATTAGTGAAAGGACAATTTCCCACAAGCTCTGCTCTGTTCCAGTGTAAAGCCCCAGTTCAGCTTCCCATTTTCTGATGTAAGTAATGGGGGAATTTGCATCACAATGCACAATACTGTGTGTTGCTTTTGCAATAAATAGAAAGTACCTGGCTGCCTGGATTATGTAGTTCATGTTCCTGTTGAAATGACCTTGCAGTTTTATTGGGCAGACCAAGTCCAGGAGGGGGACACCAGCAAATCTATTTGCGCGAGCATAAATCACTTGACACCCCCCCCCCCCTCCCCTCCCTCTGCTGGTGTGGGATGTGGCTAGTACTTCAGCACTACAGTTTGGCAGAGTCTTCTCTTCCATATGCTGGGCACACACTGAGATTTTCTGGCCGGTTTACTGTCAGATCGATTATTTCCAACATGTCAGATTTGCTTTCCGATCGATTTCCTATTGAAGTGAACAGAAACGATCGGAAAATGCTCAGATTGATCGGCAAGCAAATCGGACATGTTGGAAATGATTGATCTGACAGTAAATCGTCCAAAAAATCTCATAGTGTGTACCCAGCATAAAGGTGGCCATACACTCGTTAGATTAGCAGAAGATAGATCATCAGATTTCTGATCTATCTGATGTGTTTAGGAACATTTTTTACTAGGAACAGATTTCCAATAGATTTCAGTGTGAAATCTATTGAAAATCGATCTAATGGCATTTTTTTGCCATCAGATTTCCATTAGGTCCAATGCAAATTGATAAGCAGTCTCAACAGATTGACCTAGATTTTCCAGCATGTCAGATCAATTGAAATCGATCAAAATCTGCCGCAAATCGATCAATTGGTCAATCGATGATTGATCGGCTGCTAATCGGCTCAGTGTATGGGCACCTTAACACCTGAGGAAGATCTCTGCCTGAAGTGTCTTCTAGCTTCTAACAAATACCGGATTCATTAAAGCGGAACCAAACTTTTTTTTTTTTTTTTTTATTAATTCAAAATATTTCGTTGCACCACTTTAACACATACAAAGATAAATATACACTCCTTCAAGCCTATGAGCATTTCAGTGCTTGCTTTTCACCCTTCTCTTTTCATAACTAGGGTTATACAGGTGGCAGCCATTACTTCTGAGCTTAGTAGGAGGTTTTAGATCATGGGTGTGTTTATCATCAGCTACCCTCCCTCACATGGGCGTCGTCTATGTGAAATCTCACACAAGCTGAGATCACCTCCCCTGTGACATCATCAGTAGCAGCCTGTGTTTTGTTTTTGTTTTGTATCTCCTCCACCAGTCTGCCAGATTCTGTCCCGGCAATATGAAAGGAAGGGAGGGGTTCCTCCACTAAATGTAATATATTTTATATTTGTCATCATGCAGCTGAAAAAAGGCTGCTATTTATTATTATAAGTTAGAAAATAGATTTTACTTCTGAAATCTTGTATTTTTAATTTGGGTCCACTTTAAGCTTGTGGATTTCCATCTCCATTCTTGCTCAGTGTGAAAAAGCATTAAACATTTAGTAGTCAGAGGAGCCGCAGAGCAAGGGCATGGCTAGATTGTGCTGGGCTCCCCCGCTGAGATCTGTTGGGGGGGGGGGGGGGGGTGCTCCTGTACATAATGCAGAGCAGCAGTGGGACATTCTAGTACAAGTCCACTAAGTACCTCTTAAGTGTACAAGCACCGTACAGCCAATCACTATGGAGCTTCTGCCCTTGCATGTCATGTGATAGGGATGGAAGTTGCATGATTGGCTGTATGGTACCTGTATTCTAAAGGGGGACCTGTTCTGTCCTGCCGGCTGCCAGAAGCAGGTAAAGTATAACCTGCTGCTCTGCATTACTTACAGGAGCGTGCCCTCCCCCTAGCCCTCAGGGCCCCACCCCACATACATGGGGTGGAGGTTGGGGGTGTTACACCCATGCGGTGGAGGCAGACCTAAACCTCTAGTGCCTGATGTAGATGTCACTCAGGAGCATCACCTCAACAGGTAAGGTAGTCTCCAAGTTTTCCAGAAAACAAGATGGCAGCCCCCATGAAATGAACAGCAAAGTGTGCTACTCTAGACCGTAAGATTAGATAACACTGTTGATCTATGAGCAGTGTTTTTTGTATTGTGAATAACTGGAAATGAGCAGGCAGCTCTCCACTGGAAACTTCTGTGGGGATTTTCCATCTGTTTCTATGATGACATTGTCAGACTTCAATAGAAAGTCACAGGTAAGGGGAAGATCAGAATTGTGTAAGAGAAGCCATTATTAAACCATTGTAAAGAAGATCTGAAGAATTAGGGGGATTCCTTATTTAATGCAGCAGTCTCTTCCTCTTACCAGATTGCCAGCAATCAATGCAAATGCATATAGGTGCCAAGGTGTGGTCTCAAGCAGGTGCAAGATTGTATGGTGTGTGTTGCCCTTAAAGCGTATCTGAAGTGAGGGGTATAGAGGCTGCCACATTTCCTTTTAAACAATGCAAATTGCATAAGATATAATTCACTGCATGTACTTCCATTGTGCAAAAGTGGATAAAGGGAACCTGAAGTGCCAGGGATATGAAGGCTGCCATTTTTATTACCTTTTCAAACAATACCAGTTGCCTGGCAACCTGCTGCTAATTCATGTGTCAGTAGTGTCTGAATCCATATCTGAAACAAGCATGCAGCTTAATCTTTTCCGAAACCTCCTGATCTATACACTTTCTCAGGGTCTACGGCTAAAAGTATTATGGCAGCCAGACCTCTAGCGATGATGGGCAGATTCAACCAAGAGACCAATCCCTCTCTTAAAGCGGATCTGAGATGAAAAACTATAATAAGTAACTTGTCTATATATCTTATCTAAAGTTTAGATGGTTTACACAGCAAATCTAGCAGCAAACGGTTTTAATAGAATATGATTATTTATTCCTGCGATACAATGACAGCAGCCATGTTGTTTTGTAAACATTACACAGAGGCAGGCTTGTCTGTATCTTGAGCCATCAGCCTAATCCCCTCACCTCCTCCCTCCTCCCCTCTGCCTCTGAAATCAATGGCTAGTAACCTCCTCCTCCTGCCCAGACTGAGCTCCCATGAGCCCTTGCTACTGCCAAGGCTCTCTGAAAACCTGTAGGCGTGGCTTTTTAAGTTTATAGGGAATTAGAGTATTAAAAGGATTTGGCTTGAGGAATGCCCTATAAACAATAGGAAAGGAACACAATTATGCAATGTGTAAAAGTTCACCTCGGATCCACTTTAATCAAATCTGATCTGCGAGAGATCTGTCAGCAGCAAACCCCCCCACTGGTGCCCTGTGCATGTTGTACATTACCTGCATTACCTGTCTGCAACCTCCACTGCTTCCTGGGAGGTTTCTCCAGCAAATGGGCTTAGACCCTGAAACGCATTGCCAGTGCTTAATAAATCTCATTGCTATAGGAGGTTATCATTATTGACATAAGCTACCTCTTATTTTAGTTGTTTTAACTTCATTTCCTATACCTCTTGGCGCCACTTACTCCAATATGATGGAACAGCGCCCAGTTCTTCGCAGCCACACCATCATATCAAAATGAAGGACAGTAATTTGCAAATCCTTTGCTTTAGTAAATCGGGCTCAATGTGTTTGTTATGTTTAATAGCAAAAGAACTCGCCCACATCTCAACAAATGTACGTTTTTGTAATTATTTTCACATGTCAGTGACATATTACATTATAAATAAGGCATAAAATGTCCAATGATTAATTTAAAGCCCAAGAATAAATCTTGTTTATCCAGCGTAATTCTCCAACAAATGACCAAATCTCTCCTCCCTGAATGGCAGTAAGATCAATGGAGCTGTTAAGGCGAAGAATTAATTAGTCATTTAGGAGTTTTTTTTTCTCTTCTATCCCTTGTTGCTCTGAATTGAATTTTCTGTTCTGTGTAATACTGACTTTATGGAGTCTATTGGAAAGAGAATTTAGACTGGCTACCTAATCTGTCACTTGCTAATAGGCTGAACTCCCATGATCCCTTTAGTAATTGATTTTGTCTTTTTCCCCTTATACTTCTGATAAGATAGAAAAACAAAGCTGGCACTGCATTATCTGCTGGAGCGATGGTGCATCCAGCAGATAATGCAGAGAGTGGGTCAGAATAACCACAGTCCCACAAATGGCTTCTGTTCATTTTGATTGTTTTGTAATTTCCCAGCATGCTCGACCGATACTTCCAACCACTTTTAAGCCTGAAATTGGGCGTGCTTGTTGTGGGACCGGTTTTTATTTTTTATATTTTTTTTTCCCTCCATTTTATAAAATTTTTGGAATCGGATGGTTGATTGGGCCGCAAAGTCGATGGATGTGTGGCCACCTTTTATATACTCTCCTATGTAGAGGGAAGGCTGTGAATCCCATAGAGCAGTAGTGGCGAAACTATGGCACGCGTGCCAGAGATGACACTTCGAGCTCGCTCTCTGGGCACTGCACCATCAGCTGCCACTACGTCAAAGCACAGATTGCAGAGAGGTGATGCGAGTATTCCATGAGGTATTCACTCACCCACCCACCAACAGGAGGCTAATTACTGCATTTCATATGTGAGGTTATCGATGCAATTCAAATGTGGGGGTAATGTGCTGCTAGGAATTGTGGGGTAGCTGCTGCATTTTATTTGTGGGCGTAATTGCTGCAATTAGTGTGGGTAATTGCTGCTATGCATGTGTGGAGTGATTGCTGAATTTCAAATGTGGGGTGGTTGCTGCATTCGAAATGTGGGGGTAATTGCTACATTTTTAAATGTAGGGTGTCATTGAACAAAACCTAAGTATTCCTTAATAATTGCTGTTAGCGCTTTGTGATGAGTTTTTTTTGGGTTGCAGTTTGGACACTGGATCTCTAAAAGGTCCAACATCACTGCCATAGAGCCTTCCTGGTCTGCTCTCCATGTCCACGGTCCACAGAGGAAATTACGTGACTTTGGGACTCCTCGAAATGCTTCAGATACACTTGCGACCCCGAGTGCTTCCAAAGATTGGCGGCTCTGTACTGTGTATACGTGAGCTCGGACTCGTCAAGTCATAGGGACCTAGTTCTAAAGATGTGTTCAGATTTCTGGTTGCAGCTTTTAAATTGCTATATTTATAAAAGGGCAGTCTGGTTATAATTATGGTGACAATCAGTACTGACTGCATGCAAAAAAACAAGGCATGCAATTCAGGAAGCAGCTGATCCGTAGAAACATTATGATCAGCAAATTGTCATAACAGATCCTCCTTCCTGCATCAATAGCTTTACTTGTATATCGTCACATTTATGAGTGGGCCCCTTAATTAATATCTGTGCCTAGTTTGTCGTCTACTACATTCAGAGTCACACAAACAGGCCCCATTACTGTGGCCAGGTTGTTCTGAAGCCAATGAACTTGTTGACATGACTGATATTTGGTGTGGGGAATCTGAGAACACCCAAGCAAGATGTATGGATAACCTGGGCACTGAATTCTGTAGACCTGCAGAAGCCTAATGTTTGCATACCGCAGCCCATCTATGCATGAGCTAGACTGACTCTCAGCCCTCAGAGCTTTTCTATGCATCAAAAATAGCCTCACACAGAATATTTTGTCACTTGAGCTCTCCTGGAGAAGGCATCAGCTTAGCAGTTAGCGAGCTGGTAGTATGGAAATCAGGCTGTTGCAGACCTCCATGCAAATCATGTCCTTGGTGGAATATAAAGCAGAACTAGTTTTCCAACAAACAAGCACCACAAGAAAATAGTACTATATATTGTCAGAAGCCGTTCTTAGGCTTGGTCCACACTAGGCATGATTGCAGTACAGAGCCTGCGGTTCGTGATCCTGGCCAACCTGAATGCAAACGGATCCATGCCGCCCTTTTGAAGCATATGTTTTTGATACGTTTGCATGCATTTTTATTTTTTGCCTAAAAACTAATAGGGGGTAGCAGGCAGGATGGGGATGGCAGCGGGGAGGAGAGACGTTCAACCCCCCCCAACCAGGGTCCCCTGTCCCAGTCACCCCCTCCAGCTACATGCTGCAAAACTGTAATGTATAGCAGCGGGGAGCTTACCTCCTTCTCCTACTATTTCCTTAGCTCGCCGCATCACTGCCTCCAATGCCGCCCTCTATACTTTGGAGGGCGGCATTGCAGGAAGTGACGCGCGGGCAGCGGAAGGAGGAGGTAAGCTACCCGCTCGCCACTGCTATACATTAGTTTTTTGGCATGTAGCTGGAGGGGGTAGCGGGAACGGGGGACCCAGGTGAGGGGGTTGTCCCCGCTGCCACCCCCATCCTGCCTGCTATCGCCCTCCAGCATGGCGGCCCCCTCTCTCCCCACAGGCTGTGACACACAAACTGATTCGTTTCTGTGTCCAAAACTGCCTGTGTAGAGGGAAATCTGTTTTCCTATTGCCTGCCATTACCCCTCTGTGTATCCGGATGACCGGATCCATATGCGTTGCAGGAAAATGCAGCAGATCCGGACCTTCCGTTCAGGTTTTAAAAACGCGTCCCCGCAAAAGCAGACTGATCCGTGTGTTTTTTGTTTGGGTGAAGACAGCTGCTATTTTTAACATTGCTATCCGTGGCTCCGGGTTTGATTAGGTTTTAAAACCAGAGACACGGACGTTTCCAGACCTAGTGTGAACCAGTTCTTATTGTCTTTGTGAGGAACCTGGCGTCAGCTTAGGGTAGTGAACTGAACTCTTACAACTGCTCAGTTCACACAGTGTATAGGGTCATCTGCTGGAGGACATCTGTAGCACCATTCTAGTGCAAGGGTCCCTCTATACATATTAAAAATTGAACAGTTTTTCTTTCTGGTTGCAAGAACGACCCTGGATGAGCGTATCTGGACTGGGCATGCGCAAGTAAGGTCTGTACATGCCCAGTCGAACAAAGTTCCTTGTGGATGTGCCAGTGAGTTGCACGTAGTATGTGCCAATGTGTTGTACATTATATTCTATATCCGTGATGCCCACTTCCTGAAATATAACTCCTCGCTCTGCAGTCGCCCTCTAGTTGAGACCTGAGTGATGTTCTGTCACTGTAACGGCCCTTTTACAGAATTTAAAGCAATCCTTTCAGACAAAGAACAGATTGAATCTGGCTCCCTCTCTATTGTGCTAATGTGCCTTTAAGGAAAGCATATCAAAGGGAGTTTTGAATTTTAGCAGGTAGCGGGCGGCACTTTCATTGGATCAAATGCTTTTTATCTGTTGTCAGACTCGTTTTCTCTGGTACATATCTTACAGATGGAGTCCCTGCGGTATTTGCTCAGTGATCCGTGCATTTGATTTTTTTTTCATCTCACCCCCCCCCCCCCCCCCTCCGGTTTCTTCTGCATTAATAAGACCCCCGAGGTGGCAGTGAGTGTCTTGGGAACATCTGAGACAGGTTGACACCTGCACACCCTTAAGATGTCTCATGGGTGATCCTCTCTTGCTAGTTCTTTCATTGCCCAAATGTTGCAGATTGTTATTAGCCACAGCCAGAGAAACCAAAACCGCAGGAAGCCAGACAGAGATCTTACAGTTCCTGAGTATCCCGTGTATTCCTGTGTGTATGGATGTATTTCAAGTGTTGGCTGTTGGATCAGCAGGACAGCTAGGCAGTCAGCATTGAGAATGAAATATGGCAGCCTCCATATCACTCTTGCTGCACAGTCACTTTATAAAAAGTAGATTTTTTTCGTAATTATTTTCAGTTCCTCTCCGGTTGATTTTAAAGAGGAACTCCAGTGAAAATAATGTAATAAAGTGTCATTTTTACAATCATTATGTATAAATGATTTATTCAGTGTTTGCCCATTGTAAAATCTTTCCTCTCTGATTTACATTGTGACATTTACCACATGGTGACAGGAAACTGCCAGGAGTACCACGGTCCTCAGAGTTTCTTGTGGGAGGGGTTTCACCACAATATCAGCCATACAGAGCTCCCTGGTGATCCATTTGTGAAAAGGAAAAGATTTCTCATGTAAAAGGGTCATGTAAAACCAGCTACTGATTGGGATGAAGTTCAATTCTTGGTTCTCTTGGTTCTCTGTAAGCAGTTTGAGGACAGGGAGCATGATTGGGAGCAGCGGCAAACTTTCATGAAACTGGCAGCAGGTGAGACAACTGAATACACTTGTTCTCCATTTGGCACTGGGAAACAAGCAGGGCAGCAAGGCAGCCTATTATTATTATTATTATTATTATTATTATTATTATTATTAAAATTATTTTTTTTTGGGGGGGGGGGGGGGGGGGCACTTGAAGATCTGAGTGAAATGGAATGCTGCTGTGTAGTGAATCAATTGCTTCTTCACCAGTTGCTTTTTTAGCCAGGGAGAATCAATCATTTCTATTATCGGGACACAGTCAGCCGATGTATGTGCCACTTTAAGAGTAGCTGTCCCTAAATGTAATTAAATGTCAGAAAGGAGGCCTAATTCAAGGCGTCTCTGTTATCGGAGTTCCCTAGACCTTGCTTCCTATACATCCCTGGAAATGTGCAACGGAGATCTGTGCTTTGATTACATTTAGTGACAGGTAGTGATGATCTGCTGAGATGGTTCTGGAGAGCCACTTTTTTCTTGTTCTTGGTAGGCCTAACATAACCAAACATTATGTGCCTGTAGGTATTCATCTTGTTCAGCTCAAAGCAAAATGATGAGACTTAAGCAAATACTGGGAAATGTGTTCTGTAGGTTTTTTGCCTGATCTGGGAAATGGTTGTCAGTAGGATGAACTGTCAATAGCTCATCAGGCACAAGCCGCTGTATTGTTTTTAGAAGGCTAGGTGTTCATTCCCAAATTTTTGTTTCTGGCGTGTGAAGTTGTTTATCCTAAAATGTACCAACAGGTCCTTGCAGGGCTGTGGAGTCGGAGCAATTTTGGGTACCTGGAGTCAGTCGGTGGTTTCATAAACTGAGTCGGATGATTTTTGTACCGACTCCACAGCCCTGGGTCCTTGGTGAACTTATGTACGGCTGGACAGTGCACTGGTAAACGCATGACAATTAACATATTGGGCTTTTCTCCTGGCAGACTCAAAGCGCTTGACCTGCAGCCACTCTAGTATGCTCAGTAGGTAGTAGCAGTGTTGGAGAATCTTGCCCAATGACTCCTTGCTGACTAGGTCCTGGCTTAACCATTGCACTATCCAGCCGTTAAAAGGCCCCTACTTTGACGTAACGTTTTGAATACTGGCTGGAGCCAATAACCTATTCAGTAGTGGGCAAGTCCCAATGCTCCAGAGTGTTCCACTGAGTGTGTCCTTAGTGGCTGCAGCTCTGAAGTGTTTGATTTCAACAGCAGAAAAGCGCTATACAGATGTTAGCATTATTGATCTAAAGAGCCCTATCAGTTCACAACCGTTTAAAACAATTGTGTCTCTGATGTTTCGTGGCTGTTTAAGTGCTTCTGAAAATATTACTTGAACTCATAGAAGCTCTTTTGCATAGATACCATTTATTTATCTAGTGCCGACATCTTCCGTAGTGCTGTACAGAGTATATTGTCTGGTCACTTAATTGTACCTCGGAGGGGCTCACAATCTAATCCTTACCAAAGTCATATGTCTGTATGTATCGTGTAGTGCATGTATCATAGTCTAGGGCCAATTTAGGGAAAGCCAATTAACTTATCTGTGTGTTTTGGGCATGTGGGAGAAAAACAGAGTGTCTGGAGGAAACCCACATCAATGGGAGGGGGCATACAAACTCTGCAGATAGTAATCTGGCTGGAATTCGAACCGGGGACCTAACGCTGCAAGGTGAGAGCACTAACCACTACGCCACCGTGCTGCCCAACAACTGAAGTTTTAACTCTTCTTGTACTGGAAACCATAGGAGACTTGTTCCTTTTCTGCTAAGGTTTTGTTTCTTAGCTGTACTACACATACAATTCATTATCTCATAAGTTTATTTTTGCTTCAAGTTTGCTTTAAGACCATTTCTTTTGCAATCCAGAACATTCAGAAGTTGTAGGCTTTGATTCCGGCACTGCTGCTTCCATGGACTGCGGGAGGCACATAAATGCAAGATGAGGTTTTCATATCCTAATGTTGAGAGGTTCAGGTCTTCTCCACCAGGGTCTCTGCTACTGCAATATTTTAGCGGGTGACTTCTTTGATTTGTCCTTCAGTGTCCTTTCATGTAAAAATCAGTTTGCCTCTCATGTGGATAAAATCAGGAATGCTATTGAGATTGGGTGAAATGGAGTGCCCCTTCATTCTTGGAGTATTATAGCGAGATTCAGCATGGAGACCCGTGAGTCTATTGTTCTTTTATAGCGGACAAAAGATATTGTCACATGTTATTTATAACCTCCGTTTTATAATCCCCGAAGTCCCCTCTCCGAGTCCTCGAGGGAAGCAGGGGGCCATTGTTAGGCTTTCAAAATTGAAACCCAGAAGTTCACAGTTCATCTTGAAACATCTCAGACTGAATGGTGGGGAAGGAGCAGATGAAAGACATGCCAGGAAGGTAGAAGGCTCTACATGAAATGGAAAATGATATGGAAATAGTTTTGTCTCGTATGTCCATTGTCTTTTAGGGGGGAAGGGGCAGCTAGTTCTGAAGCAACGTAGATTACCATTCATTATCGGGACATAGAAGCGGTAAACGCAAAAATGTAGCTTATACGAAGCCTCCTGCATACATTCTTGATCTGTCTGATTAGGTCTGTCTTAAAGGAAACCAGAGACGATGTAAAACAAGTTTTATACATACCTAGGGCTTCCTCCAGCCCCATGCGCTTAGATCGCTCCCACGCCGCCATCTTCAGCCTGCTGTATCGCCGGTACCTTGTTCCGTAACTTTAGCCAGTCTGCACACTTCTCTTGTGCAGACTGGCTTAAGTTACAGGATCTTGTACCGGTGATGCAGAAGGCTGAGGACAGCGGCGTGGGAGCGATCCGTGCGCATGGGGCTGAAGGAAGCCCTAGGTATGTATAAAACGTTTATTTTAGATAGTCTCTGGTACACTTTAAGACATTTTATAAAATTTAAGCATGAAAATGTCTTTGAAATGTATTTTGAATGTCTATTACATCATTGTTCTTTTCTCACTGTGACAAATGGGACAATTGAAAGGGGTTAATGCCTAACTCCTGTATCAATGGTTTGTTGTAAACACTACATTTTCCATGAATTAACACTTTATTTACCTCCTTCAATAGTTATCAGCTAGGGCCAGTTCACACTTGAGTGGATGCAGAACGGAAATGGTAAGCGCATCCGCTCTGATTCTGCAAGCAACAAATACACCCGACCATTCCGTGTCCACACCTCATCTGTTCGCCGTCCGCATGCATCGATTACGCATAGTCTCTCTCTCGCCTGTCTCCGTCGCTCGCCGCTCAGTCTCTTCAACAGTCTAGAGCAGTGATGGCTAACCTTGGCACTCCAGCTGTGACAAAACTACAAATCCCATCATGCCTCTGCCTCCTAGAGTTATGCTGAGAGCTGTCAGAGTATTGCAGTGCCTCATGGGACTTGTAGTTCCACCACAGATGGAATGCCAAGGTTAGCCATAACTGGTCTAGAGTCTGGCTAAAGCATGCGGCTCTCCATAGGCTGCAGCAGGCCAAGTCTCCCTAGCAACAGGGAGAATTTTCATTGGTCCAACATAAACCAATGAGAATTCTCTCTGCTGTGAGGATTCCCAATGGTCTGTTGCAGCCCAATGGAGAATCCCCCAGCCACCGGGCTGTTCTGAAGAGACCGAGCAGCGGCGATGGGTGGCAGGACACGTGAGTATGACGTCACGGCGGCGATGTGGATGCGGCAACTAGCCTAGTGAGAATGGACAGTGTCTTTTCCCATCTGCTTTCATTACACATTCTGCCATCTGGCCTGGGAAAATGTGTCAAGTTGGGACTCTGCGTTGTTTCCCGGCACACTGATCCGTTAAGTATCTGTTTTGTAACAAGTGGAAGCAGATCCAATTTTTTAACATAGGATCCGCTTCCTGTATTTAAGTGGAGCTTTAAAAACGTATCCGTGAGATTGTGAACTGGCCCTTACTCAATATTTAGGCACTTCTCTGTAACTAGCAGTTAGGGCTTTTTTCCACTGTGAAATGCAATGATACTTCAATGCGATTAAGTTTCCATCTAATTTCCACTATTGTGATTGAGTTAATATGTACACACCTCAAGCTCCTTGGGTATTCTATTTTTCTGGCCTAAACCCAATCCCATAGATCCACATCAATCCCTGCCATGCACTCAGAAGGACCAGAAAGTCAGAAACCAGCTGTCTGCATGCGGGGTTGATGTCCATTTTATAAGCTATAGGCTTTCTTTACACCAGCGGTTTTGTATGTAAGCCTGGCTTCAGGGGCCTAAAGAGATGATTTACATATTCAGCAGTGATGCATTGTGGGAGTCGCTCACTTAGGCCCAGTTTACACTGACTATCGCAAAACTCTTGAGATTAATGCTAGCGTTTTGCCGTGCCGTTTTTGTTATTGTTTTTTTGTTTTTTTTAAGCAATAAACTGGGACAAAAAATCACTGTACATTTTTGCGATTTTTAAACGATCGCAATGCGCATTTAAAAATGCATTGCAATCACGCTCGCTCTAAAATTGCAAAAAAAATGCTGCATGTAGTGCTTTTGCGTTTACTGTGAAACACCAGCAATCGCGGCAGTGAGATCACTGCCAAATGGTTAACATTGCACTAGCGCTTTAAAAAGCACTAGTGATCTTCGGCGATTAGCGGTAAACGGTCGATAATTGCCCCAGGGTAAATGGGCCCTAAGCTGAATTATCGCAGGTACTTTTGGTTTTAAGAAGGCAACCTACACTGAGCGTTGGCTTTTTAGTTGGAGGGCTTTTTGATCTCTCTTGGTCCTCAATACTTTCCTAGTAGTTTTGGGTCGCCCGAGCTGCTTAGGGATTCTGTTATACTTAGTATAGGATCTGAATCGCACCCAAAACGCGGCAGGACAACAATTTGGCTTGGGACAAAAGCAGTGCAATCTGATCGCACTAAGGGAAAGGCATCCTGCCATTCCCATTAGTTTTTACTATACCATGCATTTTGTGATCCATCAGCGCTCTGAATTGGATTGCAAAACACATCGTAGTCACCCACAGCGATCATGTCGCTATTGTGAGTGCAGCCGCTAAGGGCGCAAGCATTTTACAGAAATGTTGTGCTGTGTCCTGCAGGCTGTAATCTTCTCTGAGAAATTCAGGTCGTTTCGGTCCCCTTTCAGTCCATCCTGTTGGGATGATGCAATTCAGTTATCAGCCACACCCCCCACCCACAGAGCCTGCAATACTCCTCTGCTTCTGGTCATGTGATCAGAACTTAAAGGATACCCGAACTGAAATGTGACATAATGAGATAGACATGTGTATGTACAGTGCCTAGCACACAAATAACTATGTTGTGTTCGTTTTTTTATCTGCCTGAAAGAGTTAAATATAAGGTATGCAAGTGGCTGACTCAGTCCTGACTCAGACAGGAAGTGACTACAGTGTGACCCTCACTGACAAGAAATTCCAACTATAAAACACTTTCCTAGCAGAAAATTGCTTCTGAGAGCAAGAAAGGGGTAAAAAAGGGGAATTTATTATCAGTGAGGGTTACACTGTAGTCACTTCCTGTCTGAGTCAGTACTGAGTCAGCCACTTACATACCTGATATTTAACTCTTTCAGGCAGAGAAAGAAAAAAAGAAATACAGCATAGTTATTTGTGTGCTAGGCACTGTACATACACATGTCTATGTCATTATGTCACATTTCAGTTCGGGTATCCTTTAAAGATATGATTTTCAACCGCAGAAGCTGCATTCCTAAAATAGATTAAAAAATACATTAGAACGTTTCCATTACCAAGCTATTAGCTTATATGTAGTGTTCTTCTTTAGTTGCCAGTATCCAGCTGACAGTGTTGCTGTTAGATAGTTGTACTGGCTATCCAGTGGCAACAGGAATAGAATAACTGTTACTCCCTCCCATTGTCCTCAGAAAGCAGGAAGTGCAGTATATTAATTTCTTTTTCTTTTCAGGTTTAGGCAGACGCAAGAGACAACGGACAGGCTAGAGAACAATAATAATTATTTATTTTGTTTCATTAACTCGGAGATCCTCTTTACACATGCAAACATTGAATTAAAGTACAAAAGCCAACTGATTGGGCCGGTGGGAAATGTTAATCTGCAAGAGGTGTTGCCTTTTAAAGCAGACCTGTTAATCCAATACAAACTCTGGTTACACTGAGAAAAGCCCTCTGTGTATATGAGCTGTTTAATCTGCCCCTTGTGGTCAAGCAGCAGGATGCTGAGAGCTGAAGTACCGCCAAGCTGTACAATAGCATGAAACCCAAGTGTGATGTCACTGGGGAGCTGGGTGTATCCATGCTTCACTCATCTCAGCAGCCTCTCTATGGATCCCTGCTGACTAATCCACTGCTAGCCTTACAATCCACATTTAGCTGATTTGCCACAATTCCATACCCTCTAGGGCACAGTTAACAACCTTTATGAGTCGATTTGCCACCCTCTTTCCCTTACAAACCCGATGCTGCTCTTATAGGAACTCATTTATGGTGGCTTTTCTGTGATTGGCTCAAATAAATCAAGTATCTGTGTTGGAAGCCAGACATCTGCCACTGCTTCCACCACGGACTACCATTGCTATAGACTGCGGTGTTCCCTGAGATTTAGTCTGTGCCTGCCCCCCTGCTGGCTGGACAGCTGGATGATGCAATCCAAACCGCAGCAGCTCTACCCACAGTCTGACTTTCTCAGCCTGCCTGTTTCTGATCTTGTGATCTAACATTTATGACAGAATTTTTAGCTGCATAAGTGGAGAGTCGCACAAAAACAGGATTACTGAGCTACTAACCTTATTTTAGATCTTTACCTGGAGATGGGGCTTTTCATTCAGTGACAGTACTGCATTGCATGTGGGGTTTGCACATCGCACATACTGTATATTAGGAGCGTGGATGCATTCTAACTATATTAGTACTGCATTGCAAGCGCTGACAGGAAATTCAACAGAAATAAGTGGT
The DNA here is from genome assembly GCF_040937935.1 of Hyperolius riggenbachi. NCBI lineage: Eukaryota > Metazoa > Chordata > Amphibia > Anura > Hyperoliidae > Hyperolius > Hyperolius riggenbachi. Next base: position 106,653,236 of record NC_090649.1, read on the forward strand.
CAAAGGCCCCTCTTATGTCAAGTGCACAGGGAGCCACAAGTAGGGAGCGTTCTAAAGCAGACTGCACCACATTTTTTTTAAAAGAGCTCTATGAAGTGCCATTGGAATGTGATTCGAATAGGTTTAAAATGAGTAATTTAGCATCTGCAGTACTTTACAAGGGAATGACATAGCCCCTGTGTAAACTTGCATACTATGACTAGGGATGATCACAGATATGCAAATTATTCAGAGTTGATGCAAATGTATGTAAATGCTTATGCAAATATATGCAGCTTGAAAATGGACCAATAAATTTACATCCTGGGTTTAAATTGATCGGTCCATTTTCAAACTGCATATATTTGCATACACATTTGCCTAATTTCAGAAAAATTTGCATCTCATTGATCCCTAACTGACAAGTCCCCTTTAGGGACACCAGTGTTCGGATCTAGGCACTTGGTGGCAGTGAAGGTCAACCATGATCTCCTGGCCCCCGTTGCAGCCAGAAGTGCTCTCCTTAGCAGTGTGCCAGGCTGTAGACATTGGCAGTGAGCATGCATGAACGTTCTTGCTTGTACATTTCCTCCTGCTTCAGCCTTCCTGAACCACTAAACCATCTTGGATATTACTGGTAAGCAGCAGAGGGGCAGTGGCAGCAGGTCGTGGGATGACATTTTTCGGTGATTGGTGTGATTATCTGATGCCTGAAGAGCTACCAAGATCACCTCTAAACAGGTAACATGCTTTTATCAGCTGATGCCATCATAATCTTGCTTTAACTCTCTGACAGCCATTATGAGGTGAATCCTTGACAGGGCTGCCACAGGATTAGACCGATGTTGCTTGCCTGGCTGTTGTGCTGAACCACTGCCTGGCTGCTGGCTGTGATATTGCTGATGCCCATAGATCAGTGTGACTAGCATGTTGGGGAAGCAGTAGAATGGCGGCCTTTAAATCCCTCATTATAAGCTTCCTTTCACAGGTAATCTGAATTGGTGTAAACTCTGATGCTAGCACAATTTACAAAGGTAGGTGGTAGAAAGTCCCACGTAAAAAACATTTGTTTGCTGGCCTGGATAGATTAGGCCTGGTTAACACAGCTGGTTTTCAAAAAAAAAAAAAAAAAAGCTTGAAAAGCACATACTACATCTGTGTGTTTATCCAGGCGTGTTTCATATATCCTGTTGTAAAATAGTGCATACCCCACTGTTGGTATGTTTTTGATTTATGCATGTGCATGCTTTATGTGAATGGCAAGTGGTCCCTTGATTACACATGCCGCCACACTTGCCTACCTGGACACCATCACCAGTCACGCCCCACAAGGCCTCACGTGAGCGCTGCCACACTGCCATAAATGGACAGTACACTTCATAAAATAGCTGCATACCAACAACCCAAGTATCAGCAAGTTCACCAGCTACAGTTCCCCTTCAAGTCATGCTAGCAATGGTTTCCTGCAATACAACACGCAAGGGACACGCCTTCAGTTCATTCCCAAAATGCAGGTTTCCAAGTCTTTATATATGACAACTATGATCTCCATCAGCAAAAATAGCGAACACATTGCTTTTAAAAAGCAAGGAATGAAATGATTTGATATTTTGCATGAGGCTTTCACACTTTTATTAAATAACACACTTTAGCCCTGTAGACCTACTACATGTAACTCAGCCAAGGTGGCCATGTCTAGGTATAACTAGGCCAAAGTGACCAGTCATTTGTTTCCATCTCGGCTGAGAACCTAGTTACAGCTGTCCCCTTGTTTAAAGATCCAGGAGCTTGAAGTGAGAATACAGAAGCCATATTATTCCCTTATAAACCATACTGGCTGTCTTGCTGAACCTTTGGCCTTAGTCGTGTTTGATGCACACACCTGTAATAAACATACAGCCAGTGGGGATCAGACCTGAGTCACCATATTTGATCTGCATGCTTATTCCGGGCCAGCAACTTGTACTATTAGAAGCAGAGCATCACCTAATAAGGGGGTCAAATCTGCTATCTACATGGGGTGTGGGTTTTTTTGAGAGGAGGGCACCTAATATTGGAGACACTACTCAGGGGGCACATCTGGCTACCTATACTGGGTTACCTAATGTCTGCTGCCTATACTTGGTGGTGGAGGAAGGGGTGGGAGGACCCACTCAATATTGGAAGCACACCTGCTACCTATACTGCAGGGGCACCTAGTACTGGGGACATATTTTTGGCTGGCTGCCATTTATTGGGGGGCACACATCTGGGCACATTTCCTACCAATGGTGGGGACAGAAAGATATACTACCTATAACGAGAAAGGATCACATCTGATACCCATGCTGGGCAGGCAGACCAATTCCTTTCTTGTCATTTGTCACAATGGGCCTACTCGCCATTGTGCCACCCCAGTGTTCTCCCCAGGCTCTTTTAGCCGGGTGCTCCACCCGGCTAGATTTGGTGACCACCCGGCTGTCATCAGCTCACCTCCTCACTTCCTCCTATGCTGTAAGCAGAGTTGCCCTGCATTTTCACCTCGCCCCACCCGGCTGCTTTTCATGCCACCCGGCTACTATTTCATGCCACCCGGCTGCAAAAAAATTCTGGGGAGAACACTGCACCCATTAAGCTGATGCTGACACTGTTCTATTTTCCCAGTTCATACTTCTACTCTTCTATTCTTACAGAACACTCCCATGTTCCTTTCCACTGACCAGCCTGTGGCAGAAGCACAAGTGTCTTATCACTGGAAGAGAGTTTCCACTTAAGCACTTGGGAAGGGCTGAGTGCAGAGCACTCCTAACAAAGTAATCTCTGAAGAACTCTCACACTTGAGTGTGTGCCCTGCCTGCATTAGATTAGCCACTCATAGTTAAAGAAAAACAAATTACAGAATAAGGGAATGTTTCCTTGGAACAGCTTTTTTCGCAAATTCACAAGTAATATTAATAAAATCGAAACCCGATCGAACATGTCGGAAATAATCGAATGATCGAGTAGGAAATTGCAACGTGTGTACCCAGCATTAGGGCCTCATCACACTTGCTCTACAAAACGTATCCGTGGCTCAGTGTTTCAGCCCGGATCAAAACCGGAGCCCCGGATAGCAATGTTAAAAATAGCAGCTGTCTTCACCCAACCAAAACTGAGCCACCTGCGTTCAGGGGGATCAGTTTTAAAAACCTGAATGGACGGTCTGGATGTGCAACATTTTTCAGGACCGCACATAGATCTGGATACACGGAGGGGTGGTGGCAGGCAATGGAAAAACAGATCCTCCTCTACACAGGCAATTTTGGATGCAGAAACTGATCCGTTTCTGTGTCAGTCTGTGGGTGGGGAGGGGGCAACCATGCTGGAGGTGATGGCAGCCAGGACGGGGGTGACAGCGGTCGGCGGTGACCCCCTACCTGGGTCCCCAGTCCCCGCTCCCCCTCCAGCTATTTGTGCAAAATTAGTTAAAATGTAAAGTATGTGGTAAGCAGGGAGCTTACCTTCTCTCCACTTCCTCCGCTCGGTTCGTCACTTCCTGCAATGCCGCCCTCCAAAGTATAGAGGGCGACATTGCAGGAAATCGAGCGGTGGAACGCAAGAGAGGAAAGTAAGCGCCACATAGTTTACATTTTAACTAATGTTTCACAAATAGCTGGAGGGGAGCGGGGACTGGGGACCCAGGTGTCAGGGAGGGGGGGTAAGGCGACCCGCTGACCTTTGTCACCCCCGTCCTGGCTGCTTCCCCTTCAGTTCGCAACCCCCCCAGGCATACGTTTCCATGGACTGGAAACGTATGCTCCAAACATGCATAGAAAGTTGAAAAACGAAGAAAAATTAATTACCAAACTGGATCCGTTTAAAACTGATCCAATCTGTCACAGACAGTTCATATGAAAATATGTCCCTCTTGCTTTCCCCTGCTGGATGTGATTCTGCCACACCTTGAGAGATGATTTATGGTATTTGGCACAGGAGCAAGGACATTTCTAGACTTTCTGCTGCTTGAAGCAAACTGTCAGATATCCCTGCTACTGATCGAGTGCAGTGATTGGCCCAATGACTGCGCCGTAGTCCCACCCGTGAGACCATTGGAACCAATTATCAAAAGGAGCAGTGGGCAACTGTTTGACCGTTCTGGTGCCAGCACCCCCGCTGGATTGGTCACATAACCAAGCTTCTCTTCTGACTGGCCATGATGAGCTCTCACTCGTGATGGGATTTTACCATAACATGACTCGATAAGAGGCATAGATCGACCCCTCACCTGCTTATTTATATCTTCGGGAAGGTCGGCAGGTACCACCGGTTGAATGGGGATACGTGTGTGTGTGTGTGTGTGTGTGTGTGTGTGTGTGTGTGTGTTTTCCAGTTGTGGAGGTGGTGGTTCTATCAGCAGAGGGCATTCTGTAATCTGTTTACTAGAACAACCTGCAATAATGGTGCTGTGCATTTATGGTCACCTAGTAATGAATAGAAAGACACCAGCTGAATAGAATACTGGTTAAAGGACATCCATCCTCCTTCTCCTAAAAATGTTTTTTTTTTTTTTTTTTTTTTTTGACATACCACAGGTTTATTTTATATTTAAATCTAGTTATTAAGTTTTTACTGTTTCACTGTCTCTGCTCAATGACACCTTCACTGAAGTATGCCAGAGCTCAAATCTATAAATTATTGACCCTTTTACTCTTTCCTGCTCTCAGAAGCAATTTACTCACAGAAAAGTATTTTATGGCTGTAATTACTTATGCTATAGTCTGACCCAGTCCGACCCGGGCAGAAACTGTCACTTGCATACCTGATTTTTGACTCTTTCAGGCAGAGAAAGGAAAAGGAACACAGACTAGTTATTTGTGTGCTTGGCACTATACATACTCATGTCTATCTCATGCCACATCATCTCGGCTTTTGCCTTTGATGTAGGGTTTGAGCCTTTGACCAGAGTTCAAATCCTAACTCGAGCCAGTGTGTAAAACATTAAGGAGTCTTTGGGCAAGACTCCCTAATGATCTTGGTCGCCTGTGGAGCGTTCTAAATGGCTGCAGCCGTGAAGTGCTTTGAGTCTGCCAGGAAAAAAGAGCGATAGAATTTTTATTTACCTTTTTTGAGGTGAGAATTTGACCTCATGGAAACAGTGGTGTGTAATACACTCTGCTTCGCTTTACTCTAAACCTCCACCTTGCTGTGCAGCCCCATTTAACATGGCTGAAGAGGGTTCTGTGTGCACTGCACCAAAATGCTGCCAGACAGACTTATTCATATTTTGTGCTGATGCAGTATTTTCCTAAACCAGTAAGCCCAGCGAGGCAGCAGTAGTTGTAGTGTGACGTTCTGCAGTGTGTCTTACTTCTGTTGTGAATCCATCTCCAGGTCCTGATATGGGCCATTGTGGCCGACCAGGGAATCAGGTCTATATAGTTTACCTTCTGTGGAACCTCAGGGTGCAGGAGATAAATGTCAGAATAGAACCTCTGGCTGGTGCCTGTAATTGTTTCATCCTTTTTTATGGCTGTTCCTAGTTACTAATTCAGTAGGCGACCCTTTCCCAGTCTCTAGGTAGCTATACATAGTGCAATAACGGCCTGATGGTGCCAGTGATAGCTCATTCCCCAATCAAATATGGATAAGGCTGTAGTGATGGAAGGTTGATTGCTCTGGCGGTACTGTGGGTACATTAGATCCCTGGGATATTGGATGTGTATGTCACTGGCTGCTTGTGCTGTACATGGGCGTACAGCACTGTCAGTAGGGTTAATATCTGCTGCTTCTTACACTGATGAGGCAGCAGAGAGGTTTGGTCTCACCCTGCTCCTGCTGAGTGCAGTTGAACTTTTTACCTCCTCTGCTTGGCTATCTGCTTGCTCTGGTGGGCTAGAAAACCCGCTTCAGAGCTTGATTAGATTTTTTACATGACGGATTAACTCATTTGCAGCTGGCTTCAGCATTGGTAAACACAGGCACTGAGACTCTGACCTGATGTATATGCTGTTTATGTAGGTCTGACGATCCAGCAGGAAAGCATTCTGAAATATTCATGTCTCTGGTAATCAACATCCAAAATCAATGCTCAGGCCTGCATGAAGCTCAGTCAGAAATCTCTGATGCTCCCAGCTTGCCATTATTTCATATTTATTCTACACTTAACATGGCGCCAGCATATTTCTCATGCTTGTGTCTCTGGATTAGAGCGGCGTGGATGGTGTGTCGCTTAAAGGGGCAGTCCACCACAACATGACTTTCATTTCTGGAAGTTGCTGGAGGTTGTAAAAAAAAAATAAAAAATAAGAAAATGCTGCTAGAACACAATCCCTTAACCGCACAAGCTGGGCTTTCAGATTGGGCAGCCTATAGCCCCCTGGGTATTTTCCTTCAGCCCGCCACTAGAGGGAGCTAGCTAGAGATGTGGACAACGGTTTTATTGAAAAGAGTGAATCTGTGAATCCGCTGAATGGAGGCCATCGCTGTTGGTCTTGGCAGTGCAGGCAGATCTCTTAAAGCGGGATTGTCACCTTTAAAAATCGAATTTCAACAGCAATTGGTCTGAGTGTATTAAGTGATAAAGATGCTAATCCTGCATTCAAAACTTTCAAAACTTTTTCTGCTGTTATGGTTTGGAGTTATCACATACCTTAGGAGCTCTGGCCCTTCAAGTGCCATTGCCATCGGCTGGCAAAACAGTTGCATGCTGGGGGATCTTTTTATCTATAATATAATCCTCCTCTTCCCTTTATTTCCCCCCTCCTTCTAATGATATAAGACAGTGCACTTCCTAGGATAGACCTCAGTGGGAGTGTCTGAAGACTCTGGGAGGAGGGCGGGTAACGAATACACAATTAGCAAGAGGAGAAAAAAGCGTGAGGGGGAAATGTCAGGATTAGCTTCATTCATAGGTAACCAAGATGAAAAACTGTCTAGAATAGGATTCTCTACTTTTCCTTTTATAAAATTCAAAGGAATCGTAACATGGACAGTGCAATACATCTGTTATGTTAGTAGAACTAGTATTTATCTACTTATATATGTGTTTTTTTTATTTCTAGGTTAGTATGGGTGTCACTTAAACTGATGTATGTATGGGCACCTTAAAGAGGAACTCCGGTGAAAATAATGTAATAAAAAGTGCCTAATTTTTACAATAATTATGTATAAATGATTTAGTCAGTTTGCCCATTGCAAAATCTTTTAAATCCCTGATTTACATTCAGACATTTATTACATGGTGACATTTTTACTGTTGGCAGGTGATGTAGCTGCTGCATGCTTTTTTGGCAGTTGGAAACAGCTGTAAACAGCTATTTCCCACAATGCAGCAAGGTTCACAGACCAGAAACTGCCAGGAGTACGTACTCCGAGTTTCTTGTGGGAGGGGTTCAACCACAATATCAGTCATACAGCGCCCCCTGATGGTCTGTTTCTGAAAAGATATAGATTTCTCATGTAAAAAATCGGCTAAAAGATAGATCTTGCGCTGATTGAAGAGAAATGTGCTGCCTGTCCATGCACTGCAGGCCAATTCCCAATCTATTTCCGCTGCTTTGCTGCCCCTGGCATTGCCCCCCCCCCCCCCCCACCTCGTGTAAAATGTGCCCCATGCAGTATACTTTACCTGTCGGTGTCCACCGCTGCCTGCCCCAGGTGCTGGCCAATCTGCATGTGACCTTGATACCGCTGCCAGCATGTGCACAACGTAGTCGTGATGTCATGTGCATGCGCAGAACGCTCCCACCTACGGGTGCATGATCAAGGACAGGAGGAGAACGGGGGGAGCGGTGGGCATGAGTACTGCTTCCTGTACAAGCCTACTCCCCCTGTTTTTACAATTGGTTTCAACTCTGGTATGCTTTAACCAAGACAATTCAACCAATTACTGGCCAATGGATCAGAGGCTGCTATACACACGCTAGATCTTTGACCCTTAGCGCTACTTTGGCTGAGAACAATTTGACGTTTGCATAAGGTTCTAGGCTCAAGTTATATGCTGTTTGTCTCTTCCTTCATCCCATCCTGAGGTCAAAAGGAAGCAAAGCTGCCCACATCTGCAGCAGAAATATAAAGCTAGTGGTTGGGCATGGTTTTACCGACTGTCTCGTCCCAAACCAGCCGTGGCAGGGGTTGGGGCACCTGTCCACTCTCTGAAAAGCTTGCCTGAAGTGATCATGAATGGTAAGTGTGTGTATGGATAAGACTCTCCTGGGATTGAGTTAATTTAAGAACAGAAGTGATCCTCAAACTTGTCCTGGAGTTACTAAAACCTGCAGCTCTGACCTGCCGACAGAATCTCGTGTGTGTGATCTCTGTCTAGCTCTTGGGCTATTTCCAGCTCTGGCAATATGCATTGGTGGTGTAATGCTTCCTCAAATCCATTTAGTGGTGTTCTCCAGTTACTGTAGAATATTGAATGGTGATGTCTTGATTTCATATTAGGCAGACACAAATCTGACACCTGTATTTGTTTTAATTGCTGGAATATGGCTCCATTCCTGCGCGGCACTCCGAGTGCCAAGTATCTCTCTCGGTGACATCAGTAGACTTCAAACGGCCTTCTCATAGGAGCTGACTATAAGAGCTTGTGCAGTTTGGAAGCGTAGAATCCTGTCCTAAATTTCAGGATTATTCCCCTTGGCTTGCTGTTTGGTGAACCAGAAATATATTCTTTCTCCCTCAAATTCACAGCCAGCGGGTTAAGTGATATAATGAATCACCCGTCTCCGCTCTCAGCCTCCAGGGCTTGTAAATGCAGATTACCAGCCTCTGTAGGGGAATGGCTGCTAAGAAAGAGCAAGATAGTGGGAACAGAATGGGACTGGCCTCTTCCATTCACTGGCAAGCTGGCTACAGTTCTTTAGCATGCAGATGAGCGTGCTCTGAATAATGCAGTGTGCTACACATGTCACTTCCCCTGACGGGCTCCCTCTAGACACCTCATTACACGCAACCCCCCCACCCCTCACTGAAAAAATGCCCCGTTTTATTTCATTCCTAACATCAATCGTGATCCACTGCAGACTGCAGGAGGCCAAACTCCACCCCAATGACTTGATGTCATCCTATCTGCAGAGCTGAGGCTACCACTTTAACATGTCCTCTATATCAAAAGATGATGATTAAAATACATTGGATTGTGCATGTGTGTAAATATTCATATTGCTGTTTAAAGAGGAACTGTAGTGAAAATAACATAATAATGTGTGGTTATTTAGTCAGTGTTTGCCCATTGTAAACTCTCTTTCCTCTCCCTGATTTACATCCTGGAATTTATCATTAGTGGTGACCTCTTTAGATCTGCCAGGTGATCTGTACAGAATGTTTAATTAGTTCTATGCCCTCTTGGCAGTTGGAAACAGCTGTTGTTTCCCACAATGCAACAAGGTTCACAAACCTGCAAACTGTCTGGACCTTGGTGACTGATATTGTAGTGAATGCCCTCCCACAGGGTGATGTCATGACCAAGACTGATGATCTATTCGAGAAACGGTAAAGATTTCTCATGGGAAAGGGGATATAAGCTACTGATTGGAATGAGGTTCAATTCTTGGTTAAAGTTCCTCTTTTAAAAAAAGCCCTTTTTTACTTCCAGTTCTTTTTGCATAGTTTTTCAAGAGGCTGCTTAATGTTCTCCTTGTTTTTTAGATTCTTGTTGCCTGCTTAATTGTGCTGATCCTTTGGCTTCAGTGTTGTCTCTAAATCTCTGAAAAATGCATGCAAAGCGAAGCCAGACCTCCTGGTATGTACACTTGCTCTGGGGTGACCCGGAGGATCAGCGCAATATAAAAATGGACAAGCCCCGTACTAAATATATAACAAAATTCGAAAACTTGGATGTGCCAAGCATATAAGAACTGATAAACAGACCAAGAAACAAAGCCGTTCCACAAAGCAACCAGAGACTATATTATTTTAAAAAGTTATAATGGCATCTTTTACTATTTCACCAAACAATCAAAAACACTAATTCTGTGTAATTGATTGCATGTTTCTGGGTTGGCGCTTTTTCGGACAGGTTTGTTTCTTGGATTTGTTTATTAGCGCAATATAAACACAAACACCAATTTTTATAAGGTCAAAAAGATGTCGGCCTCTGCATGTCCTGTTTTGTTCTGCTTTGTGACATTTCTAGACAGCCAACGTATGCTAGAATCCTACAAGGCTGCCCGTATCCATGTGAGGTCAACAATGAGACCTCGAGTTATGCTCATTACAACATGGACACAGGTCAAGCTTGGATGTGGAATGAAAGTCTTCATTCAGAGACAATGTTGTTGACCACAGCCAAAGACTTTCTCCATTAAACAAGTGCTTAGTATTTATCTTGGATTGGTCACAACCATGGTGAATACCTCTTGAAGTATAGGCGATACACACTCATATGCCAGCTACTACAATATCGGGAGGCCATGTATACACCAGGAGCCATCACAAGCCAAATTCAAGAACTACAGAAGATATTTGTGTCTTAAAAGTGTTCAAATAGTACTACTGTGATGTATTCAACAGGGGTAATTTGCACCATAGCCAGATGCATTACTGCTGTAGCATGTTGTCCTTTTGACAGACTTCAGCATGCCGAAATGCAGGGCTTTTTGTCAGCCTGACACAAAACAAAAATGTAAAATGAATGTGTACCTTATAGTTGTGTTTTTTTCTTTCCTTACATTTTGGCTGCAGCAGACAGAACGATTTTTGTGCAGAATAAGTGTGAGGTGATTCAAAGTGATAAAACGTCAGCTTAAAGAGTAACTGTCAGGCTGCAGAAGCTAATTTAAACCTCTATTCTCCTGTGTTAAACAGTTTAGAAGGAAGCCCAAAAGCAATTAGTGAAGATAAAAATCTCAGTTACCTTTGATGTGTGCTTATCAGCAAGTCTGTTATTCTTAAGAAGACGCAAGCCGCATACCATACTGCAAAGCATTCTGGGGCTCTCCCCTCGGCTGCTAATGAGACGTTACAGCAGCTTGTAATCGCGTAGCACTGATAAATCTCGGGCAGAGTACACTGCAGGAGTCAGCTTTTGTTCCTAGCCACATGGCTCATTAATATTCACTGCACACTGTGTTATTTAGTACCAGCTTATCTGTGATCAGGAAGCAGGCAGGACATGACGACACATTTGACAGAAAAACATGGAGCCTGCCATGAGCTGTCAGGAGCATCTATCTCTGCATATACTATATACAAATTCTGTGAAATCCAAACGTGGACAGTGAAATGCATATGTAATGTAAGTACAGCCAATCTTTAGCTACTGATATATGTGTTTATTTTCTCTGAGACCTTATACCTAACAGCTCCTCTTTAAAGCACACCTGAAGTTAAATGGATATGGAGGCAGCCATATTTATGACTGAACTGTGATGTTAGGAAGTTTAGCCATCCATTCTAATTGATGCAATTGCCTGGCTTTCCTGCTGATCCGCTGCCAATAATACTCCCAGCCATAGACCCTGTACAAGCATGCATGGTCACGTGCTCTGAGTGAAGTCTGACTGGATAAGCCAAATGTTTGTTTCAGGTGCGTGATTCAGGCACTACTGCAGCATGACTGCCGAGGAATTTGCATGGTTTAAAAGGAAACAAATATGACATCCCTCTTTAGTTTCCTTTAAAGTGTAACTGTTGGGCATAAAATCAAAAATCAATTTTTTATATTTATCTGGTAAACAAGTAAGAAGGCTGCTAACCAGGCAATCCAAAAGTTAAAATAACTATTACTTTTCTTGTTGATAAATGATCATTCCCCTGTTTACCTGACTCTTATTTGGTACACTCAAAATTTGGTACACAAAATCACATATAGAAGTAGATAAATACTTGCTCTACTTACATAACATATGTATTGCACTGTCCAACTTTGATTTTGGTGATTTTTCTACAGTAAAAAAGAGAAAATCCTCCTTAGCATTTCCCGTTTTAAGTGTGGCTATTTTGAAGCCAATCCTGATGTCCTTTCCTCCCTTACTCTCCTCTGCCTGATTTGCCCGCCCTTCACTATAGAAAGTGCATTGTCTCAGCATGAGAAATATTGGCCAACCAGAGGAACAGAGATGTGGGAGGAGAAAACAGGAGGGAAAGATGCTTCAGCCAATCAGGCTGCATTAGTTAAAGGGAACCTAAACGGAGAAGGGTATGGATTTTTCCTTTTAAAATAATACCAGTTGCCTGACTCTCCTGCTGATCCTGTGTCTCTAATACATTTAGCCACAGCCCCTCAACAAGCATGCAGATCAGGTGCTCTGACTGAAGTCAGACTGGATTAGCTGCATGCTTGTTTCAGGTGTGTAATTCACCCACTAGATCAGCAGGGCTGCTAGGCAACTGGTATTGTTTAAAAGGAAAAGTCCATATCCCTCTGTTAAGGTTCCCTGAGGGGAAATAGAGAAGCGAAAAAGGACAACCCAGCATGCCCTGCAACTTCTTTTTTTTTTTTTTCTGAGATAGTTTGGCTGACAGCTCCTCTTTAAAGAAACTCTCCTAAATATCTTGGGCCTGGGTTACATTAGAGCGCTTTTTTTGAACAATTTTGGAATCTGAGAATCACCGTCGCTTTTTAAAAAATGCTTTGCTAATGAAATTATATAGAGCTGAGTCCACTAGAGCAACTGCAATTTTGAAAATCGCAATCCTACAACATGCAGCAATTTTGTGAGCATTTTTGCTTCAATGCTAAGTGTAGGAGCGTGGGCAAAGTGCACAAAAAATCTAGAAGAATCACAAACGCCTCTAAATCGCTTACACACTTTACAAAACCCTGCTTTAATCACCAGAAATGGTAGTTACAATTGCCTTACACAAGACACTGGCAGTTGGGATAGCGTTTTGCTATTTCTGGAGTGTCCCAGCCCTCAGTGAACTCTTCTTTCTTGAGATGTGTGCAGGTGAGATGGCTTTGTCTCGCAGCTTCTTCCCATGCAAACATTGACGTTCTCCTCCATCTGCGCCACCCTTCAGAAGGGGTTACAGCACTGAGCTTTTACGGCTTGTGTGGAATGAGATTATTAATTTAGCAGGACCATCTGGCTTGGTTCAACACATTCAGCACATGCAGTTTATGAATGTAGATCACATGCAATGAACAATAGTAGGAAATCGAATCACAGTAATGGGTAGAACATAACTAGAGGTAAGGTTAGGACCCGCGGGGCATCATTTCCACGTACCCCGGAGAGCCCTCTAATTCAATTTCCTTCATCTGCAGCGGGTGATCTGCAGCCCAGGGTGTCCACAAAGATAGATGAGTGTAGATTACAGTCGCGGATTGTAGATGATTATCCATGTCTATGAGGATGTTGTGCCATGCATGAATCGCCATCTTCAGGTCTTCAAAAGGTTTTAAAGTTTGAACTTTTGTAACCCCTTCTTCCCATAACGACTTCTAATTCCGATGAAAACAAATAATTGAAGGTGAATACCTTACATTAAATTCAAAAGTGGCAGCTGAATAGGGGTGGTTGAATCTATCTTAAGAGGACCACTATTGCCAAAAATATGAAATGTAAAATACTGTACATGTAAACACAAACATTTCTTTCAGAGTAAGGTGAGCCATAAATTTAGTTTTCTTCTATGTTGCTGTCAACCTACTGTAGGTAGTAGAAATCTGTCAGAACCACCAGGCTTTGGGCTAGTCCATCTCCTTGTGGGGGATTCTCAGCATAGCCTGTAGTCTTTATAAAGACACTCCCTGAAAATGATTTGTATAAATATACTGGTCCCTGCACACTTTTTTGGCAGTTGGACGGAGCAACTGCCACTCCCTAAGTACTTTTATATATATATATATATATATATATATATATATATATATATATATATATATATATATATATATATATATATATATATATATATATATATATATATATATCCCTGAGAACCCCCCCAAGCCCCCCCCCCCCCCCCCCCAAGGAGGAGATGGGCTAGTCTAAAACCTGTTGGTTCTGTCGGATTTCTCCTACCTACTGTAAGGATAGCAACATAGGAGAAGAGTAATGTATGGCTTATGTTTTACTCTGGAAGAAAAGTACGGTACTTCTTATTTGTATGTGTTTAATTAAATGGTCCTTTAAAAAAGAATTGTCACAAAGCACCTCTTTGCGGCAGGAAGTGCATGTTTTATGCATTTATTTTGTTTGCTCTTCTGTACCAGAGAGAAGGCTGTCAGAACATTCACATGGATGCATGTCCTTCATCCGTTTTTAGATCTGGCTTTATTTTTTATTTGATTTATGTAGAGAAGGAGAGCATTATCATGGGACTGTGGCCATTGTTCAGAGTTGGGTCTGACACCGTAACCTACAGGGCTGAGTTTGTTCAGAAGTGAGATGGTCACTTCCTGATAAGTTTTATCTGATTCATCTATAAAGCTGGGTACACACGATATCATTGTCTCTCTCCAGGCTAGCAACACGTTCTGTTACTATGGAGAGGGCAGAGGGACGACTAGTTGGGCACGATGGGGGAGGGGGGCACAGGGTGAAACCGAAAAACTACTCATCCTGCTCCTGCAAAACTCTGTGCTGTTAGTTACTGTTGCTCTTTCAGGCCGCCATAGACTTATGCCGGGAATACACGATGCGTTTTTGCGTTCGTTTTTGCCTTCGCTTTCGATAGATTCTACTCTCGATTCACTGCTCGATTCCCCTCTCGATTCCTTATCTTTTCTTATCAATTACATTCACTTGAATGAGGATAATCGAAACGAAAGTAGAATCGACCAGATCCGACAGGTTGGAATTTATCTATCGAACCCATCTATCTAAAGTAAAAACTTAACGTGTATTCCCAGCATAAGACCTAATTCAGCTGTCACCTATTTTTCTCGACTGCACCCAAATTACTGCAGGAGCGCTGCTATAACCGTAATTCCCATTACGGCCTATGGCGGTGCCTGGTGTGCACACATTTCCACATGAAGTGGCCTGTCACGTGATGAAACATGCCATGTTGCTGAGGTAAGTCTACCTCCTATGAATATTTTATTCATTTCCCTAGTTTTTCCCCTGGGCACTTAGTGCTGATATTTTTTTATTGTTTTGAAAACTAAATGTGCACTCGCACACAAACTAATCTGCAGTGTCAGTGCTCAGATCTGCTCCATAAACTGAAATGGAACAGGACAGTTGAAAGCCCAATTAGTCTGGAAGCGAGGGGTTGTCTTGATCAATCAATAACCTTTAGTAATTTATAAGTTTCCATACTCTTCCTCTGTATGCCTTCCCAGAAGCCTCCTGGCTGTGGATTCTTGCTGTAATATGCCTGGCACTGCAGCTGTGCTGTATAGAGGACTATATTTGACTTTCCCTGCATCCTTCTGCCCTGTACCGTATATAAGTAATGCATGGGCAGGACTGTGAGGGGGGGAATAACACTGGTAAGAGCATCAATTATGTAAGGGAGAGGTTCACCAAGCTAAAATATAGATAACTGATGTGGTGATGAGCAAGCTGTGATCCATCTCTGCTCAGTCTCCTATTATACAAGGCAGAGTGTTATTCTGTAAAGTGGTCAGAATTAAAACAAGATGGGTTCATTTCTTGGTCATGACCCACTTAGTTGGGAGGCGCGATTCCGTCCTGGGAGCAATTAATGGAGTGAACCGCAGGCCAGCATTAAGATGTGTTGAAACAGCACTCTGTGTAACACCGCTGATGAATCTCCTGTGTCATCACTGACGGTTTGGAAAAACACGTTTTGTATTTAAGGCTGTTTTGTGGTTTCAAGAGTACTTTAAGATGTAGGACTTTACGAAGTGTTGTTGTAAAGGTAATTTACGATTCGGCATGGCAGGGAACGTTACTGCATCGTTTTTCACTGATATTTTGATTTATAAAATCTCTGAATTTGCATTGTAATGGTTTCATGCCTAAATGTTTAAAGGCCACCTTGAGGCACAAAGCTCTTCCTAGTCCTGTGTAGGCACTCGGTGACATAGCTTTCATAATAGCTGCACAGGAGCCCCTGCCTACACTAACCATGAACTGTACAACTGACCTCCACGGCTACAGGTGCAATAGGGTTGTCTGTGGCCGGCCCCTTTTGCAGTCTTATTAGCAGTTCAGCAGCAGCTGCATTAAAGGTATCACCTAAACAACTTTTGTTAGGTCTATGGAGCAACTGCACTGCCCTGGCTTTTAATGACATTGCATTGGTTATAGGAAATAACCCACAAACCAATGTGCTATTGGCTTTTAGGCTTTCTTCCAAACATTTCTGTACAGCAAACCAATGGACTATTGGCATTCTCTCAACTTTTCTCAAACTAATGCACTGTTGGCTTTCAGGCTTCCTCCTGAACAGTTCTCATTACCTTAGTCTTCCTCCTTGAACAATTCCCATAAACCATTGCTCTAGCGGTAAAAACACCAAGGCACTTTTCTCAATGAAAGCAAACAACGGGTGGGGCAATCGGGTGAAAACACAACGCAATAGCCACTGTGAACCTGACAGCAGGAACGCAATGCAACAGAGCAGGAAAGCGGCACCTCCGCGTGTTGCGTCGCAGGCAGTGAAAGAAAAGTATGTTTTACTGTTAACGGGCGTTTTGCAGTGATGCACTGGATACACAATGCGGTTATAACTCAAAACACCCTGTGCGCTGTGTACAGTGCATAGCTGGTGTATTGCAGTGCGGCAAGCTGCGTTACAATGCAGCCATTATGCCTCACCGCAGCACATCACTGTAAACTTCACCTAAGATTGTACAGGATCTTCTCAAAAAATTAGCATATTGTGATAAAGTTCATTATTTTCTGTAATGTACTGATAATTACAGAAAATAATTACAGATAATTACAGAAAATATATTTTCGATTCATTACACACAACTGAAGTAGTTCAAGCCTTTTATTTTTCTTATTGATGATTTTGGCATACAGCTCATGAAAACTCAAATTTCCGATCTCAAAAAATTAGCATATTTCATCTGACCAATAAAAGAAAAGTGTTTTTAAAACAGTCAACCTTCAAATAATGATGTTCAGTTGTGCACTCAATACTTGTTCGGGAATCCTTTTGCAGAAATGACTGCTTCAATGCGGCGTGGCATGGAGGCAATCAGCCTGTGGCACTGCTCAGGTGTTATGGAGGCCCAGGATGCTTCGATAGCGGCCTTAAGCTCATCCAGAGTGTTGGGTCTTGCGTCTCTCAACTTTCTCTTCACAATATCCCACAGATTCTCTATGGGGTTCAGGTCAGGAGAGTTGGCAGGCCAATTGAGCACAGTAATACCATGGTCAGTAAACCATTTACCAGTGGTTTTGGCACTGTGAGCAGGTGCCAGGTCGTGCTGAAAATGAAATCCTCTCCATAAAGCTTTTCAGCAGATGGAAGCATGAAGTGTTCCAAAATCTCTTGATAGCTAGCTGCATTGAACCTGCCCTTGATAAAAACACAGTGGACCAACACCAGCAGCTGACATGGCACCCCAGACCATCACTGACTGTGGGTACTTGACACTGGACTTCAGGCACTTTGGCATTTCCCTCTCCCCAGTTTTCCTCCAGACTCTGGCACCTTGATTTCCAAATGACATGTAAAAGTTGCTTTCATCCGAAAAAAGTACTTTGGACTACTGAGCTACAGTCCAGTGCTGCTTCTCTGTAGCCTAGGTCAGGCGCTTCTGCCGCTGTTTCTGGTTCAAAAGTGGGTTCATGCTTCCATCTGCTGAAAAGCTTTATGGAGACCTGGCACCTGCTCACAGTGCCAAAACCACTGGTAAATGGTTTACTGACCATGGTATTACTGTGCTCAATTGGCCTGCCAACTCTCCTGACCTGAACCCCATAGAGAATCTGTGGGATATTGTGAAGAGAAAGTTGAGACGCAAGACCCAACACTCTGGATGAGTTTAAGGCCGCTATCGAAGCATTCTGGGCCTCCATAACACCTGAGCAGTGCCACAGGCTGATTGCCTCCATGCCACGCCGCATTGAAGCGGTCATTTCTGCAAAAGGATTCCCGTCCAAGTATTGGGTGCATAACTGAACATAATTATTTGAAGGTTGACTTTTTTCGTTTTAAAAACACTTTTTTCTTTTATTGGTTGGATGAAATATGCTAATTTTCTGAGATAGGGAATTTGGGTTTTCATGAGCTGTATGCCAAAATCATCAATAAGAAAAACAAAGGCTTGAACTACTTCAGTTGTGTGTAATGAATCTAAAATATATGAACGTCTATTGTTTATCAGTACATTACAGAAAATAATGAACTTTATCACAATATGCTAATTTTTTTGAGCAGATCCTGTATATATGCTGAAGTTTTGTTTAAAATCCCATGCCTAACTGAACTACATGATTTATAGTTGCCTTTTTAAAGAGTAACTCCAGTGAAAATGTAATAAAGTGCTTCATTTTTACAGTAGTTATGTATAAATGATTTAGTCAGTTTTTGCCCATTGTAAAATCTTTTCAATCCTTGATTTACATTCTGACGTTTATTACATGGTGGCATTTTTTACTGTTTGCAGGTGATATAGCTGCTGCATGCTTTTTTGGCAGTTGGAAACGGCTGTAAACAGCGATTTCCCACAATGCAAAAAGGTTCACAGACTAGAAATTGCCAGGAGTACCACGGTCCTCAGAGCTTCTTGTGGGAGGGGTTTCACCACAATATCAGCCATACAGAGCTCCCTGGTGATCCATTTGTGAAAAGGAATAGATTTCTCATGTAAAAGGGGGTATCAGCTACTGATTGGGATAAAGTTCAATTCTTGGTCGGAGTTTCTCTTTAAGTGCGTGCTGATTGTCAGTTGAGCTCTGCTGCTAACCACATTTAATATTACAATCCTAATGACCATTTCTCAGGACCACTTCTCCTCAACAAGATCTAGGGTAGATCTTTGTGGTCTGCATAACAGGAAGTCCAGAATTATTTAGCTGTAGCGAGGGTCAGTGGGCCCGATTCACAAACTTTTCTGTTAAATTCTCACCTTAATTATTACCTCCTAATTTATCTCTCCTTATCTATTTATCTCATGAATTATCTCTCCTTATTTGTTTATCTCCTGAATTGGCACTCCTTACAGTTAAGGTGAAAAATATGTAAGCTTTGTGAATCAATTCCAATGAGCGCAATCAGAATAACTTTAATGTCAATTTTTATTGGCCCAAGTTCAAGCTGCATAACATTTACATAAAATTTTGAATGCAAGTATAAAATATTTGCATTGCATTGATTATCCCCAGTTTCTAACCTCCATGGTCGTTAGGACGAGTCTGGCTCATTCATAGAAAAGTTACAATTAGCGGTAAGGATGAGCCAGGCGTGTCCTGCTTTTCCTAATACTTACCACATCCACACTCCCTCCAGCCACAGGGGATACTCCACTGGATCTTGGTCCAGGGAGTCATGATGCGATATGTGCGCCCCCTGCTGGTCGGCACACATAATGCATCATGAGCGTGAAGAAGAAAATAAAACATTCAAAAGTGTTTGTATTAAATTCAATACAAAAACCTGAATTGAATCTAATACTATAAAAAAAAAATGTGAAAATTACAGTTTATTGCCATGCTGGTCTGAACTTGGCCTTGGTGGATTATAACGACCCCCATGGCCTAAAATTGTCAGACCAATTTGTGTACAGCGGCCACACAATGATCACTAAAGATCCAACTTTGTCACAAAATAACATTTGGGCATTTCTGCTTTCCATAAGATCAGCTGGCATAGTTAGACCTAGGCCTATGCTTGAAAATGCTTTGAGTGATTGCTGTAGTTGTGCTTGGTGTTCATGTGAAAGGGGATAAAGAGGAAATAAGACACGACCACAATATTTAGAAGCCCCAGCTTGAATAGGGATGGTGTTCCAGAACAGGAACGTGCCTACAAGTGGGTCTTTTTCTTCCCCTCTGCCTTGGTGACACATTGACCTTGGAGCTCCCTGAGGGGTTTGTCAAGGTCAAATGATCCATGATCATTTTAATTACAACATCCTGCAGACAACCTGTCTCTCTCACGGTTAACCCTCCGCGCCTCCCTCCCTTGTGGCTCACCTCTTCATCTCCCCGTTATTGATGGCAGCAATTGATGTATGACAGAAAGAAGATGAGGCTTATTCCTCTGTTGCCAGCCATGCTCCATTGCAGACTTTTTTGTGTGTGTTTCAGAGGAAAAATTGTATGTAATTCTATATCTTTATCAATAACCGTATCGATTTCTTAATGGCCTTGTTACAATATTTGTAGAATGTACGGAGTTTAATTTTTTGCCTCTTCTCTTTTTTTGCATGGGTATTGGTGACGTTCTTCTGCATCATCTTCATTATTTCTGCCTACAGGTAAGTGAATTATTGAACTTCTCATTGACTATATACAGCTATTGTGGAGAATGGAAATAGTTTATTACCCTTTAGCAGCCAATTTATTTAGAGGCTTGCTAGTGCTCCAGGTCAATTTTTATTTTAGCACATTTTTTTTTATTTATTTCTTGTTATATTTCCTTCCTTCTAATTAGTACTGCTGTAATGTGTACTTGTGGCCACTTGTCAGTAGAGTGCAGTGTGAGGCGATAACCGAGGACTTCTGCTTTCAGTTTATTATTTTCTGCTAGCAGAGAGACATCAAAGCATTCCAAGAAGCAAAAGCGGTGCATTTATCTCAAACGACATAATTATATAGAAGCTTCTAATGGGTTAAAGGACTGAAAACTGCAGGGATGCTTAATCTTGGGCTAGTTTCACAGTGAGAGTTGCGTGGCATTCCCTGTAACAGCGGAACGCAACGGAACAGGAAATTTGTGCAGAACATTGCATACAGTGGAGCATGCAGTCAGTGAAAAGTATGCATCACTTTACTCTGGCGTTATGCGGTAAACACCCTGCATGCAGTGTGTTGTAAAAACCACATTCTTGTCAGACTTGAAGACAAGCCAAACCACAGAATGCTATATCGCACTTTTCTCATGGCGGACTCAAAGCGCCAGAGCTGCAGCCACTAGGGAGCGCTTAGTAGGCAGTAGCTGTGTTAGGGAGACTTGCCCAAGGTCTCTTCATTGAATAGGTGTTGGCTTACTAGAAGAGCTGAGATTCAAACCCAGGTCTCCTGTGTCAGAGGCATTGCTGTGCAAGGCTCTACATTACAATGCTACCATTACGACACACTGCAATAGACAAGACAAATAACACTTATAGCGCGCTTTTCTCCTGGCGGACTCAAAGCGCCAGAGCTGCAGCCACTAGGACGCGCTCTATAGGCAGTAGCAGCATTAGGGAGACTTGCCTAAGGTCTCCTACTGAATAGGCGCTGGCTTACTGAATAGGCAGAGCCGAGCTGTAGATCGGCGGTGAGTGGCGGCGATCGCGTCCAACACGCAGCTAGCAAAGTGCTAGCTGCGTGTTTAAAAAAAAAAAAAAACAATTGTGAAAATAGGCCTAGCAGGGCCTGAGAAATCCACTGTGGCAGTAATGGACGAGCTGAGCTCGTCATTACCGCCAAGGTGGTTAAAGTCCAGTAGGTACACAAATTGTTTGTAGAAGAAAAATTGTTCATACATTTTTAAGGCAAGCAAAAGGGTATATGCAGACTCCCTTAAACTTTGGATTAATTTATAAACTTTGTCTTTAAAGCCCAACTCCAGATAAACCTTTTTGCTGTGGGTGGGGATTTTATTGCTTTCTGATTGTATTGCTATTTGTGTTTATGATGGGGAGTGGTCCTCTCAAATTTTACTCCAGTGACCACTTTGGCTTTGAGCACCACTGAATCCCACTGTCTATTAAGTCAATGGCCTCAATTCACAAAGCTTAAAGAAAACCTGAACTGAAATTTAAAAGTCAAAATAAGCATACACAAGTCATACTTACCTTCCATGTAGTCTACTCCTCAGTGTCATTCTCCTGTCCCGCGACCTGTTTGTTCACTGTGATCAAGGGAATTTTCCGTCCTCCATTTTGAAAATGGCCATTACCCATAACAGCTTTCTGGTCAGCACACAGTTAAACTGTAACATCGCCCACTTGAGCCATAGGGAAACATGGACATTACCTGGTACATCAGTTTTCCTCTCAGCTATAACTGACAGCAACTGATATTTTACTGACAGCAACTGATATATTTCAGATCTGACAAAATATTGTCAGAACTGGAAGGGATTATTGTCAGAAGAAAATGGTGAGCTTCTGAGAGGAACTGATGACAAGGTAACTATGTAATGTTCATTTGAAGTTACCTCATGTGTTTATTTTAAATATTTTTACTCAGTACAGGTTCTCTTTAACTCCTGTCTTTAATAACTCTTCTGAGCTGTTTTACAGTTATCACCATGGTGATGTAATTGTAATAACTGTAAAACAGCTCAGAGGAGTTATTAAAGACAGGAGTTAAGCTTTGTGAATTGAGGCCAATGTATTCACATTGTAAGCAGTCTGTTACAAGTCGCACAGTACAGGTTTGGTGCTGCTGTTAGTATGTGTAGCAAGACATGTGGCCAGGTTGCTTTAGCTGAGACCTGTTTAAAGTGTAGTGTGGTGTAGTTACACTCGTAGAACTGGGGCAGTGCTTATTGCAGTCGGTTTAGCTAGATAGTATTGTTCTTTCTATTGTGGTTGCAATGTTGTTGTTTTTTTTTTGTTGTTGTTTTTTTTCTATCTCGGCTCCTCTTTAAAAGTCTTGTTTTCCCTGTTCAGGCCATGTGGCAGTGATGAATGTATTCATTCATTCTATGGACTCCTCCTTCCCTATTACACACATATATACAGAGCGTGAAAAGGCAAAGGGGGACATGTGAGGGAAACGGACGTAGTGCTAGTAGTTCAGAAAAAACTGATTGAAGTAAGCCAAGAGCAGTGTCCTAAATGCAATAAGCCGTAGCAGTCTGAATAAATTCATCTTCTGTGGTAAAGTGCCATCTGATTGCATTGAGCTGCTGAAGTTCTTTCGTCAGTACGCTCCATAGTGCCAGGTTTATAGGGCTGTATTCATAGGCCTATTAATGTTCCCATCTCGGCATTCCTCAGATATTTTTCTAGAAGCTGTGTGCCTGCTTGTTATTCACATGAGGTAAAAGCACAAATCTGAGCTCCCCATAAATATCTCCCTCCTTTGTTGTCACAGAGCAGATAAATGGATCAGCGCGGATTGTGGGCCTGGGATTTCCTGATGTGTTTCTAGGAACCCCCCTGTCTCTGTTGTGCATTTGGAAAATATTCCAGCAATGTGCGGCTGGTTGAGCCGGAGAGGCCGGGATCACGCCACACTTGATTCCATTTGTGCTGGCCCCGATTGTGAACAGGTGCAATAATAGAGGCCGCTTAATGAACATTCTATATTTATATCTGACAGAGGCGGCCTAATACCAGAACCGTCGCTCTGCTCAGCAGCCAGCAGGAAGATCTAATCACATGTTCAAAGCGGGGAAAGCATTGCAGACCACTATCATCAGTCATGCCACATTCTTCTCTGGCGTACATTGATCATCTGGTGGTGGAGAGCACACAGAGGTCATCAGATCGGTTTTCCTGAAGGTGGCCCATGTGCGGAGAGAATTATTGTGCAATTGAGAGGCTTTATCGCTGTGTATTACACATGTGTAATTATACTGGCAGACCTCAGGAGGCTGGCATAGGCGTGTTATATGCGCCAAGTCTGAGGATTGGAGAAGACACTAAGGGCTGGGACCCACTACAGGCGCTTTGCAGCAATTGCATTGCGCACCCAATTTGCTAAATTAAGTGTCGCAAGCTCACACACATTCTTGAAACATTCATGATTCGGCTACTGTAGCAAATGATGCCTTCTTTATGGAATCGCTGACAACCCTGCTTGTGGGACCACCCCCATAGGGACCCATATCGCTTTGCTAATTGTCAGTGATCGGCAAGCGCAGCAAAAGTGTTCCTAGTGTGTCGTTGCACTACTGTCCCCCGTTCGAAGTTGGCGCTAGACTATGGCTTTGGCTCGCCCCGGACAGGCTCTGGTCCTAGAATACCATCGAAGTCTACCCAAGGAGGACCAAAGTCTCATGCGATCTGCAAGTCTAATAACTTTACTGTAGGAACAGCAGGGGAAGGGAGGGAGGATTGGGAAGGCACTATGGAATCCAGAACCTTCCCTCTCCATAGGTGACTAACATTATTTATTTATTTTTTTAAATAGCTCACTTCAGGGTCACTTTTAAGTGCACATAAAAACTGCTAAAATGTTCCTTTATTCAATTCATGCCAGGTTTTCAGGATCACTTAGGTTCTGCAGTCTCCTCCAGGTTGGACGTTAGTAGATATTGTCCGTAGTTAGCAGCCTACATCTTGCCTGATCACCGGATCCTCTGAGGTCTGCACAAGGCTGTGGAGGCGGTACACAAATCATCCGATTCCAACTCATCAGTTTGTGAAACCTCCGACTCCAGGTACCCAAAATTGCTCCGACTCCAACTCCTTAGTTTAATTTTTACAAAGGCTATGGATTTGGTTCAAAAATCATCCCACTCCAACTCCTCAGTTTAGTGAAACCACTGGCTCCAACTCCAGGTACCCAAAATTGCTCCGACTCCGACTGCCTCCCTCCCTGCGTCTGCATAGCTGCTTCTTCCACACTCGCGTTGTATTTCATAGAGTGAAATGATCATCTCAGTACACTGCATGAGACTATAATTTTTTTTTTCAATTCCTGTATCCATTTTAGCATAGCAAAGGCCAAGAAGCCGAGGGCTGCATCTAATTATTAAACTGTAAAATGGAATTTTAGCTCTGCTTGAAAATAAATGTACTTCAAGGAGTGTATTTTTCCCTCTATTCCTACCTCTGTTCCGGAGTTGATACAGACACTCTATTTTCCATGATTAAACCTTTTGGAGGGAGGAGGAGGTCAGCGCACAGCTTGTCAGTCATTATAGCAAACCAACCACATGTCTGTTCCTCTGAC
This sequence comes from Hyperolius riggenbachi, assembly GCF_040937935.1. Classification (NCBI taxonomy): domain Eukaryota; kingdom Metazoa; phylum Chordata; class Amphibia; order Anura; family Hyperoliidae; genus Hyperolius; species Hyperolius riggenbachi. Next base: position 106,678,051 of record NC_090649.1, read on the forward strand.
TAATGCCTCATCTGCCTAGCACAGGAGAGGATAGGAATGTGGGGGCTGCCCTTGTTGCATTTTTTTTATTTTTTTTTAATGATCTCCTGACTTCATGAAGTTCTGAATGGGGATGACACCATATATTGGCTGATTTAAAAGCGAGTAAGGCTAATGGCCTACAGGAATAGAGTGAAGAAGGCTTAACACTGTACAATACATAACTCTTCTCCTGTCTTCAGTTGCCTTTTAAAGAGAAACTGTAACCAAAAATTATACTTCATCCCAATCAGTAGCTGATATCCCTTTTTACATCAGAAATCCGTACCTTTTCTAAATCAGGGGGGTCTTTGTGGCTGATAATTGTGGAGACCACCACTGTGTGGTGTGATGTCATGGCCATGGTCCTGACCGTTTCCTTTCTGTGAGCCTTGTGGCATTGCATTGCGGGAAATAACTCCACTGCCAAACAACCAGTATCTCCCTCTGCGTATATGTATATCTATAAAACAGCCTTTTAGCCTATCGCATTGCTGGGGGTGGGATATAGATAATGGCAGTTGGTGCTGTCTGGGTTTTTTTTATGTCTGCCAGTAGTAAAAATGATCATGTGCAGGATGATTGGGGATCAAACACTATGCACAAATTACATAGCGAATATAAATCATTTCTTTACCTCTTCTTTTCTTTTCTCTTTTTTTTTTTTTTTTTTTTTTTTACACATCTAACTTTTCAATATATTGATCCCCCCCCCCCTTTTTTGCTGAATTTTCCCTTAAAGTCACACACGCACAACAAACATGCAACCAGCAGGTCATAGTTAGACCAGGACCCCTTATCTGCATTCATGCCAGGTGATTGGTGTGTTATGCTGGGAATACACGGTTCGTTTTTGCCTTCGTTTAAACCTTCGATTCGTTCGGTAAACGAATCGAGTGTTGAAAACGTATGTGAAAATAGTCATAATCTCATTATAGTTTCGATTAATAGACCCCAAAAACGAACGACTAGTGATCGAACATGTTTGATATTATCTCTCTTTATCCATCTAATCGAGCCATTGGTAGGCTTGATGGCTGTTCAGATCGATTATATGTTCGTTTATGCTAGTCCGTCCCTGTAAAAAGGGATTTTCGTTTCGTTTCTTTGCAGCCTTCGATCATTGGAAAAACGAAACCATCAGAATCGAAAAAAAAAACGAAACCGTGGGTGGTGATATTAACCGTATGACCGATTATTTCGGGATCGAAAAGGACAAAAGGCACAATCGAAACGAAGGTTTAAACGAAGGCAAAAACGAACCGTGTATTCCCAGCATTAGAGCCTAGGTTCTCAACGTGTGGTACGTGTACCCCAGGGGGTACTTCTGATGGTTCCAGGGGGTACTCGGCCTTGTTATACTTAACCAAGAACAACAAATTTAGAGTTTTTTTAGAAAATTATAAATCTTATTTAAACACCAAATTAGTATTTTAGCTAATTAAAAGCAATAGTAAATGCTTGGAAATTGTTTAGAACCAATTATCATGTACTACGATTAAATGTATATCTATCAAGGGGTACTTGTGATAATGTTTACTATGCTAGGGGGTACTTGGTGAGTACAGGGTTTTCAAAGGGGTACTTACTGATAAAATGTTGAGAAACACTGTGTTAGAGGACTCTGTTAACTTGTAGTGAATCAGAAGGAACCAGGATGCCCGCCGTCCCTTACTATTATAAAGTATTTATGAAATGAAATGGTCCCTTTATTTGTAACATCACATGGCTATATTTAGCAGATCAGAACAGCACACAAGCCATTTTAATTTAAATGTTTCCTCCATGTTGTCAGTGTCAGGTTTCCTTAAAGCAAGTCTAAGGGGAAAAAATTAAATACTTACCTACGAAGAGGGAAGCGCCGGGTTCCTCCAGAGGCTTCCAGTCTCCGCCTTCATTCCCTCCTGAAGTTGGCTCCTCGCTGTGCACCTGGGAGTACGGCTGTACCTGTGCAGTAGCATGGAGCTGCTCGTTGACTCTTGTCCGATTATGTTCTGGGGGTCCATGCATGACAATGGAGGAGGACATGGGAAGCATTACCTTTTCCGTCAAGTATCTAATTTTTTTTTCTTTCCATTAGGTTTGCCTCTGGTAAATTTTTTTTTTTTTTTTTTTTTTTTTTTTTTTTTTCTTATATGGAGCTGCTCAGAGGAAGAGTTGGTTGACTCTAGGTCCCCCTGCTGGACCGTTTTATGGATTGGAAGGCAGTAGACCAATGAACACCGAAAACGGGCTCATGCTTTTCTGTGGGATTGTTCGCCAAATCGGCTTCCATCAAATTTGGGTTTTTCTGTTCCAGTATTGCGACAGACCTACCCAAGCTGCATGAGTTTTAACAGATAGTGGACAAATTGCTATAACCAATATAAAGGCCCATACACACGTCGGATTTCTGTGAACGACGGGTCGTTTGAACGTCCCGTTATTGCTCGATCTCGCGTGGCTGAACGCCACTTGTCCCTCTAAGAAGTTAGACGCGGACCGCCGGGAATCGCGAAGCTAGTTAGCATGGGGGAGTCTCGTTCGTTCCGTCGTTCGCCCGCTAAATCGGGCGTGTGTACACTGTCGTTCGCTTGATAAGAGTGAGTTTGAGCGATCCGCCGGACGGATCGCTCAAACTCACTCTTATCAAGCGAACAACAGTCTGTACACACGCCCGATTTAGCGGTGCGAACGACGGGACGTTCAAACGACCCGTCCACGGAAATCTGACGTGTGTATGGGCCTTAAGGCTCTGCAGACAGTGCAAACATTTCAGCAGACCATCTAGAGCGGGTACAATGTACCAGGTGCACTACCTGCTCTGGTTGGTCTGCCATAGTGTAAACTGATTGTAAAGCATACTGAGAGATACTTTATTACAGAAGGTAACATAAGCTATTATAAAAATTTCTACATATACCCCCTACAGTCCTTCGAAGCTAATGTACGGACTCCTCCTCTTGGGGCCCTTTATGTGTAGAATTGCAGAACACTTTCTGTTCCTGTTGGCAACCAATATTTCTTGTCCCTGTCTGGCTACTTGGGCAGGTTACAGCACGCATGGAGAAGTGTTTGCTAGAGTAGTAACTGAAACTGCTCTATAGTCAGATGCATCCTATATTTCCCCGCTGATCACTATTTGCATAGGCACCCACCTGACTACTAGAGTCTTTTAGTTGCTGTGTTACATGAAGGCAAAGGGCATGTAAACACATTGCTCTGTCTTTGCTGCCGTTAGTTGTGACGCTGGAGATGGCAACACACTGCAGCATGCAGGAAATTACCAGCAAGAGCCAAGTGTTTTTTTTTCCCCCCTCCCACCCAAGTTTAATACCATTTAACCACTGTGGTCGTCTGCCTGTCCTGCGCATTCCCTCAGCGACCTGTAATCTATTAATGTGCTCAAAGGTGGCCATGCGCTTTTAAAAATTTCCACCCGATGTAACAAAACAATTACTCTTTGATTACAATCTGATTAGAGAGCAATCAATTTCTTTCACATTTGGCGCATCAATTTTCAATAGATCTTTGCAGTAATCAATTTGTCTGGAAGCTCCCTGTAATGGAAATCCGAGGTGAAAATAAAATGAGAAAAACAATTGTATCTGTCCTCATTCTCCTAATTTTTTTTTTTTTATATATTCCACAGTTTTATTTTATATTTAAATCTAGTTTTTATGTTTTTACTATTTTATTTTCTCTGTTTAATGACACCTTCATTGAAGTATAACAGAGCTCAAATCTATGAATTATCCTTTACTGCTCTCAGAAGCCATTTACTGACCAGAAAGGGTTTTATGGCTGTAATTTCTTATCAGTGAGGGTTATGCTACAGTCTGACCCAGTCCGACCTGGACAGAAACTGTCACTTGCATACCTGATGTTTAACTCTTTCAGGCAGAGAAAGGAAAAGAGGAACACCGCCTAGTAAGTTGTGTGTTTGGCACTGTACGTACGTATGTCTAACTCATCATGTCACATGTCACCTCTGTTGTCCTTTAAGCTGGCTAATGTAAAATGGATAGCTTGTAAAATACCTGATCAGGAGACCAAGCACAGACCATTTCCTTCACTACTGATAGTCTGTGCTAAAGGCTGCAGTCTTTTCAGACTGATTCAGTATGTGCCTTTCTCCCCAGCAGTCTGAACTCTAAATGTTGCAACCCAGGCATTAGCTGCAGCCCCAACCACGGAGCCTGAACTCAGTGCAGTGTGCAGGGCGCTAGTGTTCCTTTGTTCGTCTTTGTCTCATGTACTTGGCATGTTTTAGGGCCAGTTTGGGGGCGCAAAGCTGCTTAACCTACCTGTATGTTTTTGCCCTGTATTCATTTCCTCCTTGAGCTGCAGTTTTCACCCAAAACTCCATGCAGGTAGTGTCCTAGGGAAGATCCGGACCTGGAACTCTATCACTGCAAGGTAAGAGTGCTAACCACTTGGCATTTCCCACATAACAGCCAGCGCCTTGCCGTTTCTCTGATCCGGTCATGCCACATTCTGCCCTTGGTCCAGTTATCACAACAAGCCTCAGATCTGCCGCATTATTCGTGTTTCTTTTCAGACCTCTGTTTAGCAAGAACAAGTCTAAAAGTTTGGAAACTTTTTTTTCCCTTCTTCTTGCTTTGTGAGTTCATTTCTTGGGTGCGGGTGGTCCTCTTTTCAGTGGCTTCGTTTTAAGTATATTGGTCGTTTTCCCATGGACATCGGGTGAGCAGAGACTGCGAAGAGCAGCACAATAATGGAGCGTAGAATGAACCCACAATGCACAGCAGGCGTCCCCATCCGTCCTCTGACAGGTTTAATGGCCGCAGGACAGGAGCCAGCATTAGAAGTAACACTGAAAAATGTATGTAGCGTTTGGGATGCATATAGCATTACAATGAGGCCTGCTTGCTGTGCATTCCTTTGTGTGGTACCAGCCTTGGCAAAGAAATATATATCGCTGCTGCTTGACTGGGTTCATTACTTTCCATACGCTGAATAACTGGCACTGTACTGGGATACAATTTGTTGTTTGGTTTTTACAGTGACCATACACGATTCAACCAAAGTGCCTGCACCCCCCACCCCCAATGTCAATAAAAAAAATTGTATTTTTATATCTAACAGAAAAATCTGTTGGATTTCCAGAGTTTTTGATTCATCGAACAGGGTTTTTTTGTGTGTGTGCAGAAAATTGAATACTGGACAGTGGATTGGTTTGATTTCAAAATCAAAAGTCAATTCTTTATATTTATCTGGTAAACTAGTAATAAGGATGTTAACCAGGCAAGCCAAAATTTAAAATCACCGTTCATTTTCTTGTTGATAAATAATCATTCACCAGTTTACCTGACTCTTATTTGGTACACACAAAATTTGGTACACAAAAAGGAAGTTGCAGGGCATGCTGGGTTGTCCTTTTTTGCTTCTCTATTTCCCCTCAGACTTAACTAATGCAGCCTGATTGGCTGAAGCCTCTTCTTCCTCCCGTTTTCCCATCCCACACCTCTGTTCCTCTCTGGCCAATATTTTATCATGCTGAGGCAATGCACTTTCTATAGTGAAGGGCAGGCAATGCATACACTATCAGGCAGAGGAGACTAAGGGAGGAAATTACAACAGTATTGGCTTCAAAATAGCCACACTTAAAAGTGAAAATCTTTCTTAGCATTTCCCATTTTGTTTACTTTAGTAAAATCACTTAAATCAAAACGTAATACATGTTATGTAAGTAGAGCAAGTTTTTGTCTACTTATATTTTTTTTTTCTGAGATAGTATGGCTGACCACTCCTCTTTAAGGGCTAGTGTGCCAGGCATGATCAAATCCAGAATGGCCAATATGCCAACACAGAGCTGTACATACATGCAGAGCACATGGCAGGAAACTCTGATAATAACCACCTTGTGGCCCACAACACCATGTTCTGTATTACTTGAGCTTTCGCTAAGGAAAGCCAGGAATGAGTAAAGCACACTTCCTGATGTATGCTTTGCCTGATGTAGTGTAAGCCTAATACCCCCTCCCTTCAAACTATGCTGCTAGATTTCAGTACAAATTGGGGTGGATGCAGGTTAAGAAAAATTAATATTAAAAAAAGGCTGGAGGTTACATGCAAGACAGAGGAAAAGGTTTATTTATGTGTAAATAGTTGATTATGAAAGCAACTATTGCCAAATAAGCAGCCTTGCAAACAGAGCACCATGTCTGGTAACCAGTAGCAACCAATCAGATTGGACTTTGTGGCCAGCTCTGCCCAATACCGTACATTCTCATTGGTTGTGCTGTACTGCACTTTAAGCGTCCCGTTTCTCTTTGCTCTGCTTTATTATACAGGTGCAAAAGTGTATTTGAAAATCTAATGACTTGCATTAAATTAAACGTGAAGGATCATTAATTACTGCTCTTCATCAGCCTTCAGTCTGGTACACTGAATGAGAGATGCCTAGGCAATTTATCAGGCGCACTTATACCCAGCTAATAATAATTGCCGGGGAGGAATGTGGATGGAGTGCCTTGTCCGAATGGCGGAGGAGGTCTCCCAGCATGCACTGAGGCTCTATCCCGTCTCCCTGAGGGGAGGCCTGCAGCCAGCCATCGCATGTGTTTATAGCCGGATTGACTGCAAACGTTAGACTTCAGGAGCCAGACGGGTATAAAACGCGAGCGGCCCCCACCGCTGAAACAAACGCCGTGCTGTTGGATTGTAAAAACCTATTAAAAAGGCAGCTTTCATTAAAAACCGTGTATACAATAAGCGTTTTCAAAAGCTATTTTTCCCCATTTCCTGTTTAGTCTAGAATGGCTGCTTTGCTGTGATCGATCCGCAGCGATAAAGCTGGGGAAATAATGCTAGGCTGTGTGGGATAAGTGCGATTGCACAGGAAAGCACAGCTGTCTATCATTTTCTCCTGACCCCCACTAAATCATAACTGCTTCATATTAACAGGCAGGCGTGACATGACGCCGCACTCTGAAGTGCAATTATCAGACAGCGTGTTTGTAAAGGGAAGTACGGGGCTACACACTTGTGGAAGACTGGTAGTACATCCTCGGTAACACTGAACCGCAGTGCGTTTATTTACAAATTGCTTTCAAGTGAAACGCCACCTGTCAAATGACTCAATCCACAGGTTTCCCATGTATAAAATGCCATGGCATGAGCTATATCACTAAACTGCCATTCACAGCCTTTTTGTACTAATGTGGTTGATGTAAGTGTTACTCAACAACAGTGTAATCTAGAATATCACTGTACGATGTCTTCTGTAACAATTTATTTTTTTCAGTTTATTAGGCAAGGAAGTATTCCACTGGGAAGGGGGCTAAGGATCCTTTACTTGTTCACATGTTAAAAATTACTGTCCTAATATCAGAAAATGGCATACATTTTTGAAGTTAGAAAAGTCAAGGTAACTCTGGGTAGAGGGAGTTATTTTATGGTGGTGGGGTCCAGGGCTGTTGAGTTGGACTCTGAGTTGGAGCAATTTTGGGTCCTTGGAGTCAGTCGGAGTCGGATAATTTTTGTTTGAAATCCACAGCCCTGGTAAGTATTAGACTAAGGAATCTGAGTTGAGGTGTCTGAGTCATTTTGTGTACCTGGAGTCGGAGTCGGTGGTTTCATGAACTGAGGAGTCTGATAAATTTTGTACAGACTACACAGCCCTGGTGCGGTCTGTTAGGGTTAAGCTGCACCCACCAGTTAAAGGACCACTTCAGTGAAAAAAGTAAGAAGACGGAACCTACAGGTTTTGAACTGGTCCATCTCCTCATGGGGGTTCTCAGTTTTCTTTGTTTTCAAAACCATTCCCTGAACGGTAGTTGCTCTGTTTAACTGCCAAAGTAGTGTCCTAGTGAGTAGGAAGGCTGGCTGGTATCTTACTGCTTTGGCAGTTAAACTGCCATTCAGGGAATGCTTTTGAAAACAAAGAAAACCCAGAGAATCCCCCATGAGGAAATGGACTAGTCCAAAACCTGTCGGTTCTGCTAGATTTTAACTGCTTATATTTCTGCTGCAGTGATCCCTTGAAGAGGAACTTAAGTGCAAATGGGAAAACAATCAAAACATTGGAAAGTGAGAAGTAAAACAAAAAATAGAAGAGAGATGAAGAAATGATTGATATTCACCATGTTATTTGTTCATGTTGTTTTATCCACTACTGGCAGACAAGAAAGAAAACACAGCACCAACTGCCATTCTTTATAACCACACCCACTAACCTTGCCAAAGGCTTTTACATGTTTTTTTTTTTTTATAGATATACAATCCTCCTTTCACAAAACCTCAAAGAGGAACTGTAACTAAGTGGGTTAGGTTTCCCTAGGGGTCATTTAAAGGGTGGAGTTAGGGTTATGCATGTGTGAAAGGTCAGGCTTGGTATTGGCCATCAGGCAGAGAATGAATTGAGGATATGTGCAACTTCAAACTTTCAGCTATCAAGTACAAGCTTAGGATAGGATTGAAAGACTGTGTATATGGTAACTTATTAATGGAGAGGGTGGATTAAAGTTGGGCTCAAAGCAGAGAAAAAGCGAAGTTTAGCCTCAGTGAAGCGTTGTCTCTGGAGACCCCTACAGCAAAATTCACACTTGAATACTCACATACAGAGTGCACGACTATAGAAGTGTCTGTGTATGGCCATAGGTTTATATAGAGTGTAGTACTATAGAAGTGTATTGGTAGGTGAACAGAGGCGCCAGAAGGATAAAAGTACATAACATTTTTAAAAAATTGCTTTGAGGAAGTGGTGGACTCGCCTCCATTAAAGCAGACACCAAGGACTGTAAATGTATAGATATACACATTTATTGAAAATACCCCAAAGATGCAGCGCGTTTCGCGATAAACAGCAATTCAGTTATAGCAAGCAGAGCACATCCCAGAGGTGCTCTGCTTGCTATAACTGAATTGCTGTTGTTTATCCCCTGCTTATTGCCTGAAGAAGTGGGCTGTGCCCGCGAAAAGCGTTGCATCTTTGGGGTATTTTCAATAAATGTGTATATCTATACATTTACAGTCCTTGGTGTCTGCTTTAACGGAGGCGAGTCCACCACTTCCTCCCAGCAATTTTTTAAAAATTTTATGTACTTTTATCCTTCTGGCGCCTCTGTTCACCTACCAATATATTTGAGTCCACCCCAGGTGGAGGGGTGATCTACCCCCTTTCTTCCTATCTACAGAGAGCGACTTCTTAATCCTGAGTGAGGACAGGTCTAATCTCCTCACCTGCCTAATGAGTGGTTACCTAGGTGGTAACCCGTGTTTGTGAGTATTACCATCTCACTGTTTCATTTATCCAATCAATTTTGACATACTACACCATATTGGGCTCTCGATTTCTCTTCAACTTTACTATAGAAGTGTCTTTGTGTAGGCCCATAGGTTTATATAGAGTGCAGTACGAGAAGTGTCTTTGTGTAGGCCCATAGGTTTATACAGAGTGCAGTACTATAGAAGTGTCCTTGTGTAGGCCCTTAGGTTTATACAGAGTGCAGTACTAGAAGTGTCTTTGTGTAGGGCCATAGGTTTATACAGAGTGCAGTACTAGAAGTGTCTTTGTGTAGGCCCATAGGTTTATACAGACTGCAGTACTAGAAGTGTCTTTGTGTAGGGCCATAGGTTTATACAGACTGCAGTACTAGAAGTGTCTTTGTGTAGGGCCATAGGTTTATACAGACTGCAGTACTAGAAGTGTCTTTGTGTAGGGCCATAGGTTTATACAGAGTGCAGTACTATAGAAGTGTCCTTGTGTAGGCCCATAGGTTTGTACAGACTGCAGTACTAGAAGTGTCTTTGTGTAGGGCCATAGGTTTATACAGACTGCAGTACTAGAAGTGTCTTTGTGTAGGGCCATAGGTTTATACAGACTGCAGTACTAGAAGTGTCTTTGTGTAGGCCCATAGGTTTATACAGAGTGCAGTACTGTAGAAGTGTCCTTGTGTAGGGCCATAGGTTTATACAGGCCGCAGTACTAGAAGTGTCTTTGTGTAGGGCCATAGGTTTATACAGCGTGCAGTACTATAGAAGTGTCCTTGTGTAGGCCCTTAGGTTTAGACAGAGTGCAGTACTATAGAAGTGCCTTTGTGTATGGCCCATAGACTTATACAGAGTGCAGTACTAGAAGTGTCCTTGTGTAGGCCCATAGGTTTATACAGAGTGCAGTACTATAGAAGTGTTCTTGTGTAGGCCCTTAGGTTTATACAGAGTGCAGTACTATAGAAGTGTCCTTGTGTATGGCCCATAGGTTTATATAGAGTGCAGTACTATAGAAGTGTCTGTGTAGGCCCTTAGGTTTATACAGAGTGCAGTACTAGAAGCATATTTGTGTAGGGCCATAGGTTTATACAGAGTGCAGTACTAGAAGTGTCTTTGTGTAGGGCCTTAGGTTTATACAGAGTGCCGTACTAGAAGTGTCTTTGTGTAGGGCCATAGGTTTATGCAGAGTGCAGTACTAGAAATGCCTTTGTGTAGGCCCATGGGTTTATACAGAGTGCAGTACTATAGAAGTATCTTTGTGTATGTCCATAAGTTTATACAGAGTGCAATACTAGAAATGTCCTTGTGTAGGGCCATAGGTTTATGCAGAGTGCAGTACTAGAAGTGTCTTTGTGTAGGGCCATAGGTTTATGCAGAGTGCAGTACTAGAAGTGTCTTTGTGTAGGCCCATAGGTTTATACAGACTGCAGTACTAGAAGTGTCCTTGTGTAGGGCCATAGGTTTATACAGACTGCAGTACTAGAAGTGTCCTTGTGTAGGGCCATAGGTTTATACAGAGTGCAGTACTAGAAGTGTCTTTGTGTAGGCCCATAGGTTTATGCATAGTGCAGTACTAGAAGTGTCTTTGTGTAGGCCCATAGGTTTATACAGAGTGCAGTACTAGAAGTGTCTTTTTGTGTAGGGCCATAGCTTTACACAGAGTGCAGTACTAGAAGTGAATGAAAACCAATAAAAAAGCATGAAATACCAGATGCAGAAACCCAATAGGGCAACTGTCCCTTTAAATGAATCATGCATGCATTACCCTCACTTGCATCCTCACTGCAGTGAGTAGAGGTATAAGGGGAAAAATAGGGCCCAGTTCAAAAAAATCTTTCACGTCACCTAGATGCAACAAATATATGCAGTCACTAGAGCAGTGACAGTCTGCAGCAATCTGTGATATCTAACAACTTCTTCCTGAAAACCTCCATGTTTCCAAAGCTAGTAAATCTTCTACTGTTATTATATGGAGAGATCTCTCAAAAAGTCAATGCAAGCGCAGTGCATAATGCGCAGAAACAGTGTTCATAATCGTGGCTAGGCAATGAAGGCATTAGACTTCATTTGAATTCCGAATTCGACTCCTTCGGGACTCAAAAGATCATCTCTGAACACAAGGAAGGAAGAATTTATTTATTCGCCAAGTGCGGTGGAGCCATACTCTGAATTGCTTGTGGTACACAACTAAGGCCTCTTTTCCACAAACTGTTTCTAGGCAGTGAAATGCCTCTCAAACTCTCACAACTGCTCACTGCTGCCTGGTAACTGCTCACTGCTGCCTGGCAACTGCTTGCTGAGCACACAGCTCAACAGCTCGTGGAAAAGAGGCCTAAGTATCTGGAGATCCCTTGTCTCCCTATACTCTGCGACCAAATGGATGGAAGCTCAGTTTATCAGCATCTGCACTATATCCACACATCTACAACAGAAACTGCTAGTTTACTTTAAAGTTTGCTTAATGGTCATTTAGTAGTAGTTTTCCTCACCTAACATGTTTGTTCTTTTTTTTTTTTTTTTTCTTTTTTTTTTTTTCTTTTTTTTTCCCCTCACCTCTCACTCACCCCCTTTTTTGTTCGAAGACATAACAAAAGTTATTTAGGTGATACCTTTAATGACTAACTACATAATTTATTTGCAAGTTTTCAAAACGTCATGTTTCTTCTTCATGCATGAGTGGATTCTCTCCATGACTAACACCAGACAACACGCAACACCTTTTTGTAGGCCTCCTTCTCTCTCTCTCCTCCATTCTCAACCCCCCCAACTGAGACTGAGGTCTCCCACAATGCATCACTACTGAATATGCAAATTATCGCTTTTTAGTAGGAGAGCTTTTTGGTCTCTCTTAGTCCCCTATACTTTACTAGTAGTTTTGGGTCACCCCGAGCTGCTTTGGGTATTCTGCTGTTCTGGTCCAAGGCTCTATCCCATAGAGCCATATCAGTCCCTGCCATGCATTGAGGAGGACCGACAGTCCGAAACAGGCTGTTTGCATGATGGGTTTATGTGGCTCTGTAAATGTTATGATCTTTAGGCTTGCTATAAACCAGTGGTTCTGGATGGAAGCCTGGCTTCAGGGGCATAAAGAGATAATTTATACATTCGGTAGCGGTGCATTGTGGGTAACCACAGATGTTCACTTAAAACAGAAGGTATTTGTGATTATTCAGCTTTAAGAAGGCAAACTACGAGTGTTTGGCTTTTTAGTAGGAGGGCTTTTCAGTTACTTTAATGCTGGGTACACTCCATAAGTTTTTTCTCTCGATAGATGGATTCTATAGATAATTTCCGACATGTCCAATATTGCTTCCGATCGATTCTGCGCTCAATTTCTCATAGAAGTGAATGGAAAAAGATAAGAAAAACAAGCAGAAGATGGGAGAATCGAGCGGAAAAAACTATCAAGTGGAAAATCGAGCGGAAAAACGTATTGTTTACCCAGCGTTAGTCCTCTATACTTTCCTACTAGTTTTGGGTCACCCTGAGCTGCTTGGGTATTCTGTCTCTCTCTTTGTATCTCTTTTTCTCTCTCTGGTTAGAAGGCTTCAGAAATGCCCACAGCAGTAATCACTTAAAAGCAAGATATCCCCTAGCACAGCACCTTAACACAGCCACTGGCACAGCCTGAGAAGTCACTCTGTCATATCTTGAACAGGCTTGGAAACAGATGCATCTGTGGAGATTGAGGACAATTCATCTCATACAGTAAAAGTTTAGATACCACAGCCTGGGGGATTGGCGCGATTTCACATTTATTTATATATTCCGGTGTGTTTTGGAAGCTGGCTATATTTTGCTGGCTGCTTTACTTTGTAGTGAGCTATTGTGGTCCAGGATGCTTTCTCCGAGACCCCACTGGGACTGCAGTATTAAATTGGTGCAGCTCGGAGAATACAGATCACTGGCGCTGCTTTCCAAGGCTTAGCTGAGCTTTTGAATGAATGCGAGCATTAAAGAGAGTTTGTCAGCGATAGCGCACGACCTTCAGCTTGCCCTTCACAGTATGAGGCTGAGCAATGAAAGCAGCAGCCCATGAGTAAGTTTTGCGGGCATTCTTCTCTAGCTTAGCCTGTGCTTTCTCCTGACGTATTGTTCTCTGTTCCCTCCTATATGGTTTGATGGGAGCTGAATGAGACGTTGGCTTCTTCCTCCGCTGCGTGATCATATTGTTGATGCTGAACAACTGAGACATTGTGCGTGTCTGTAGGTGGAGTGTATGTCTGAAACCTGTGTCTTTTCGGTGAGGCAGAAATACTTTGGTAGGTAACAGAAGACAACTACCTATTTAGTATGGCAAAATAGTGTATATTTTTATTCTTTCTTATACCGATCATGCTCTGTAAGTCATTGCTGACTAACCCCCTCCGTTACCCTCCTGGACTTTTCATTGTTCGTAAAGGTTTACAAAAGAATTGTCCATGACGTATACAATTTTCATATTTGATGCAGTGGTGCCAGACAATTTCCCTTTGGAAAAGTTAGTCACATGAGCCAGTAGTTTGTGCACCACGTACAGAACTGCCAGCAGAGTTGGATTTTTTTTCCTCTGCACACAGTCACCATCTAACATCATTATTTGATACAGGTAATGAGGATAACCATATATGCTATAAGGAGTTGGATTATTGATTTGTATTTTTTACCATGTTATTTTACTAGGGATTGCAGATAGATGTAAGCAGCCGTGACGTGTTTATGGCAGTTTTAGAATTAACTAGTGCACTTTTTTTTTCTTTTAACATCCTTGGTGGTATTCCCGAGTGTAGCTCAAACGCTGCAGAGTTGTAATGTCACTCACCTTGACAATATGCAGCGGCAGCAGCTTGTGCTCTCCCGCCCTTCCAGGGCTCCAACACTATGGTGAGGTCGTCATCTGTCACATGACAACATAGGGCGATCTCAGCATAGAGATGCAGCGTCCCCTGCTGGACAGCAGTTAGACTTGCAGGATGTGGCTGGTGATTGATCCTGGGATATGCTGGGATACTGGATGGGAAGGGGGCACTATCTAGCAGCCTGAATGGGCGAATGGTACCCACTTGCTACCTTTACTGAAAGGCGGGGGGGGCACTTTGGAAGCAATCTCTGGCTACCTGCACAGGTGGAGGCTCTGTCTGCCTATAACTGGGGGAGCACTTCCTGTCTACTTAAAATGGGGAGTCTGGAAGAAACTACTGCCGGGCTACCTATAAAAGAGGGTGGGGCACTCTCTGCATACCTATACTTTGGGGACCACTCTGCCTATCTTTACGGAGGGTGGGGCAAACTCTGGGTACCAGGACATTGCTCACTCTCTGGCTACTTATACTTTGGGGTATGATTCCTTCTAGTGAAAGAATTTGCATTGCTTTTAGAAATGATCTTGAAGAAGCATGCCATCGAGGAAGTTAAATATGGACTTTGTTTACCATATTCTCATTAACCAATGAAGGTTGGTTGGGTAATGAAGCAGACATTTCCTCACCGGCATTTGATTGGTGCTTTAATTTTGGAGATGACGATCGGTCTCCATTTTCCTCCAGTGAGGATATCTTCTTATCTTCCAGATGATCTCATTGTAGTAGGATAAACTGGAGCTACGATGGTAGACTGTATCTAAATATGTCTGTGGCAGGCTTATGAAGCCCAGGCTTAAATTCCATGCTTTGTATACAGCTGTCCTATAAACCAAGACCCCCGGGAGTGTGATTCTTTTATTGAAGCGTCTGCGCTCTGTTCCTGCCGCAACTTAATCTTCTTTATTTTTAGGAGGGTATGTCCTGGAATTTGTGGCTAATGAAAAGTGACACTCTTGGTGTGCAGTCTCTGTGTGACACTCTTGGTGTGTTGCATTTCCCACAATCCCCGGCTTTATCAAAGGCACGTGAGCTTTGTAGGACAGGTGCAGGCAGCCTTCGCAGAGTCTGTTTTGTAGACCTCGTACATGGCAAATATGATCTTGCGTGCTTACCTGACTGTCGTATTCGTCCATTTTTATCACAGCTCTTAGTGACTGTCATCACTGATTAGGTGCAACAAGATCACTTTACAGGAGAATTCATCGGGGATGGGATTAAATAGAACACCAAACGTTGAAGAAATGTCTTGCTTGACCTGTAATGCTCTCCATGAACTTGGCAAATTGTGTAGAGGCCTCTTTCAGTGCTTCTGGGTAGAGCTTCTTTGCTAGTCAAAAAGTATCACTAGTTACCCATGTATTTTTTTCTTCTTTATTGATGAAAGATGGGTCCATTCTTCACAAACTACAACGTAGTTAATAAAAATATATATATATATGTGTGTGTATGTGTATGTATGTGTATGTATGTGTATGTATATGTGTATATGTGTATATGTGTATATGTATATATGTATATGTATGTATATGTATATGTATGTATATGTATATGTATGTATATGTGTATGTATATATGTATATGTATATATGTGTATGTGTGTATATATGTGTATATGTATATGTATATATGTGTATGTATATATGTGTATGTGTATGTGTATGTATATGTATGTATATGTATATATGTATATATGTATTTGTATATGTGTATATGTATATATGTATATATGTATATATGTATATGTATATATGTGTATATGTATATATGTGTATGTATATATGTGTATATATATATGTATATATATATATATGTATATATGTATATATATATGTATATATGTATATATGTATATGTATATATGTATATATGTATATGTATATATGTATATGTATGTATATGTATGTATATGTATATATGTATGTATATGTATATATGTATGTGTATGTATATATGTATATGTATGTATATATGTATATGTATATATGTGTATATATATATGTGTATATATGTGTGTGTGTGTGTGTGTGTGTGTGTGTGTGTGTGTGTGTGGGGGGGGGGGCAGAGGTAACAAGCAGCAGAGGGGACATCTGAGCTCTGTTCTCCTCTCACTGACTGCCTTTTTTTCTAAGTAATGTTCTTTACATTCCAGGCAGTCAGAGATGGGAATTATTTCTGGTATGTAATGCTACCCATATATCCTGGAATTCCAGGCTGAACAGAAAAAAAGAAATACATTGCTGACGCACTGGGAGCGGACTTCACATTTCTATATAGGCCAGATCTTGTCCACAATCATTCAACCACTTAGGGAATTGGCCGGCCAAGTTGGGAAGTGGCCAGTGGCATCAGGAGCAGGAAGGGGATTGGCTGTATGGAGTGATCCTAGCCTGTATGGCTATTGTTACGCCACTGGTATGTGCAGCTGTCCCCTGAGCTTGTTTAAAGAACCAGCACGCTGGAATTTTAAGAGACTGCGACACCCCCCCCCCCCCCCGAGAGCTTTGTTCCGCCCCTTTCCCCACCCACTAAGATCTGCTCAATTTTCCCCCTCGACATAGCAACAGTAAGCAGTGTAGAGGAGCAACAGTTTTGTTCAGTGCTTGTGCCCTGCATTACCACCTGCAGGATAGAGCTTTATCCTGACAGACGTGTGTGTGTGTGTGTGTGTGTGTGTGTGTGTGTGTGTGTTGCTATGGCCGAGAGCATTGTTCTTCCCACTTACACCACCAATGTGTGACATCACAAATGCCCCCTTCTCCCCACGTAGTAACAGTACATGTTTCTAGCCTGTAGGCTAGTGGCGTGTGTACGAGGCCTTAACGCTGCGTGTGGATGTACCTTATCTGGCTGTGTTCAGGTTTAATTGTCCAGTGTGATATCACTGCATTTGTAGTCTACTATATGTAAGATTGGATTTGAGGCCGATGGTCAAATAATAACAGATAGGATCAGCTGTCTATGTTGACCCAGTCATCCTCTATTCCTGTTTTTAGGAACTTGTTGCCGAGATCAACACTTTGCCTGTTTCCATGAATGTTCATTGGAAGGCACTCTGCCTTTTCTGTTTGTAGGAAGTGATTGGAGAAGCCAGGCCTGTGTGCCATATTTCATCCTTGTTTAGTTATTAGCAACGTGTCACGTAGAATTATGTGTTCATACATCATGCGGAGCGCTAGCTCTTTTCTCTCCAGACGTGTCCTATTCCCGTGGCCCTTGTGCCTCTCCCGTTGGCTCTGGAATCTCGTGGCGTTTCATCATGGAGAAGAAGCAGAGCAGTGAAATCAGCTGCCGGTTAATTACCATGGCTGTGTTTAGAGGAAACCATCTGTTTGGTCATTAGTCCCGATCAGCAGTCATTAATTGAGTCATGTCTCATTAAGGATTCTGTATTATCTTGTCATGGACCTGCGAAGGGAACATTATCCCGCTAATACTGTGGTCCTGTTTCCGTCAGAGATATGCAGATGTTTGGTAAACACTTTCTGATCCAAATGCGCTCTGGATTTCCTGCTGCACGCAATAAAAAAAAACATTTCTGGCATCAGACCTGGGTTGTGCAACATGCAGGTTTCCTGCTATTATCTGTTTATGTCTTTTATATAGCTCTGTTACATTATGCGGTGCTTTGGAGTCCATGCTTCATGCTCCTCTGACACGGCAAAAGATCTCGCAGTCTGAAGCTGAATGCTCACCTCAAGATGGATTGGGGAACCTCACAGCGACGGCTCTCAACAAATGAGGCTCCCCGATCTTCCTAATCGCAGGAATGCGCGACTGCACATGACAGGCGTGAATGGGAAGTCAAACAATTGCGGTACTTTGCACAGGAGTTGTAAAAGATCTAAAAGATCTGGTCATTATCACCACGCATAGCCAAACTTCATTTGTGTAATTGCACGCCTGTAACAAGAACGCGAAACGCTCGTAGCTCAAAAGCTCGCCAGTCATCGGAAAAATTGCAGTACAAATCACATAGTGGGTATGGACCGGTCAGTGTTCTCTCCTGAAATTTTTTCCAGCCGGATAGCATGAAAAAGTATCTGGGTGGGGCGCGGCGGGGGAATGCTGGTCCGGCACAAATCTGCCTACAGCATAGGAGGAGAATGAAGAGGTGAGCCGATGACAGCCGGGTGGTCACCAAAATTAGCTGGGTGGAGGATCTGTATTGGGAAGATGTCTGCAACACTAGCAATGCAAATAGTGTGCTAGGGTCCAAGATAAGTAATCCAGGAATTGGACAAAAGATCCATAAGAACAGCACCACTCAAATTCATCAAAAAGTGTAGAACATCTTTATTCAATGTAATGTGTGTGTGTGTGTGTGTGTGTGTGCGTGCGTGCGTGCGTGCGTGCGTGCGTGCGTGCGTTCCAACCAAATGGGTATCAATATAGAGCCCACAGGTGGATGAACCCTGGTTCAGTAAAAGTATAATCGTGCATGTGTCCTTCACATATAGTAGCTCAAAAATACAAATACATATACAGTACATACAAATGAATACAAACATGATTGAAAGTGCTAGTGCAAAACAATAAGAATACAAATACATTAGCCAAGTACTTTTCAAAGCGCTAGTGTTTTAAAAAGCACGCCCAGATGCGCTCTTGGTGTGCACCAGCCCTAATTGTTTAAGTGTAAAATTGCATTCAACTACCGTAATCAAAATTCTTTTGCTTCTACACCAGATAAGAATAGCTTTTGGTTGATCATATTTGAAGTTGTGCAGTTGGTTTGATGAAATAATCAAATAGACTGCTCAGTCAGATGGAGAGATAGACATCCGGTAGCCAAGACAAGCCTGGCATCCGTGAGTCAGACACTTGTCCATCCTCCTCGGTCCACAGTAAATGGTGCATGATGTGCCTCCAACCACACAGCTAATAATAGAGATGCCTAGTAGCTATTCTGTATTATTGGTGGGTCATACAGAGCTTATCGCTCTCCACTTAGGTCAGTGCTGCATTGGAATGATCAGGGATATCCATGTTTTCATGTAAGTGGATTGAGTAACGTGCTGCTTTCTGACCGATAGGACATGTGATATTGTGGCATTAGAACTGCTTTTATAGAACAGTGTAGGGAGAAAGCAATCCTCCACATTAGTGTTATCTGCAGCCACTGGATCCGCAGTGCTCGGTAGCCCACAGGGACTAACTGCAATGTTTCCAGGTGCTGCAATGCAGGTTATTAGACATGTGTTGGAACTGAAATACCTCTCTAGTTGGAATTGTGCCTGAACAGGCAACTATTACAGAAATATATATGTTACGGCCAGAACCCGAAGTGTGGCCACTTCGCGTTCTGGCCAGCCAATGTGCGAAGTGGCCATTGGCCGCAGCGCAGCGGCCAATGTTAGAAATGTAAAGTTTAAATGTATTGCTCAATTTCAAGAGAGAGGGGGGGGGGGGGGTGAAGGAGGAGGAGAGGAGGAGGCAGTGCGAAAGCCGGCGGCTTCATCTATTACATTGCCACCGGCTATATTTCATGAGATTAAGCAGGTTTTAATACATTGAAACATTAAATTTCTAACATTGGCCGTTGCGCTGCGGCCACTTCGCACATTGGCCGGCCAGAACGCGGAGTGGCCAAACTTCGGGTTCTGGCCGTAACAGATATATATATCGGACCTGAACCCAGAACTTCCTCTCGTTTCTAAAATATAAGCGACAGCATAATAACCTTTTTTTAAAAAAAAAAAAAAAAATGTCTTTGTTACAGCTGATACAAATCCTTTAATAAGTCTGCAGTTTCTACTTCCTGCTCTAATGGAAGCAGACATGTTGTTAACGTTCTTTGCTTTCAAATGAGCTTATCTGCCATGGCAGTCATCTGACACAGCTGAGGGATCAAATTACAACTTGGGCTTAAGCACAGATGAGGGGGAATTAGACAGTCTAAATAAACTCCCTAAATACATACAGGGTGCATTTCTCTGTTTTCCTTCTGCAAGAGTTCAGGTCCACTTTAAAGATAAGCTCTGGGCAAAAACTAAAACCCTTCGACAGACAGTATTGCTACATATAACATAAGCCATAGATGTGCTGGAATTTGTAATTTAGTAGTGAGAACGGTAAAGCTAGTCCTACACAGCACAATCCGGGAAGTGATTTGAAATCTACCTGATAGGCCCAGCGCACACCAAAACCACTAGCAGATCCTCAAAACGCTAGAGGTTTTTTGAGCAGATTTCAGACCGATTCTAGGCATGTTTAGAGACGTTTTCTAAACATGCCTAGCATTTTTGGGAGCGTTTTTGTGTAGCAGATTACAAATATTGTTACAGTAAAAGCTGTTACTGAACAGCTTCTGTAACAAAAACGCCTGGAGAACCGCTCTGATCTAGCGTTTTCCAGAGTGGTTTGCGTTTCTCCTATACTTTACATTGAGGCAGAAACGCTTCTACAAACCGCAAACGTGCAGCAGGAGGCACGTTTGCGGTTTGCTAAAAACCTCAAACCGCTGGTGTGCACCATCCCATTGAAATACATTAGCCAAGCGTTTTCACTGGCGGAAGCGGTTTGCGGATCGCTGCAAAAACCGTTCGGTGTGCACCAGGCCATACTGATAGTTTGCTACCTTGAACCACTTGCTATTGGTAGAGATGGCAAGAGGTGTGAACACGGCCTTATAAACTATTCATGTCTTCTTCTCATGCAATGATCTTGCATTAGAAGAGATTGTGCTCTCTGCATTGCCTCCCATATACAGGCAGTAAGCTGGAATGCTGCTGCTGCAATGTGATGATCAGCCAGGAATGTGTGCATTTTACAGCTGACCTTTCCTCTAACCTTATTAAAGAAATGAATGGATTACTTCTCTATGGGGTCACCTGCAAAGGTCAGCGGTTCAGCCCTGCTAATGGCTGGAAATCTAGCCTATGATCTGCAATTAATTAGCCTTTGCTTAATTGCAGGGGAAATAATTCCACATAATGCAGGACCTTTCAACTCCTGATACGCCAAGGAATGTACCCATTTCATGTCTGTAGCAGTGTTCAGGTCTGGCCACAGATTGTCAGAGGGTCAAGAAACTTGCATACACAAGAGAGAGAGAGACACTCTTACACACTACAACAGGAAGACCACTGTCGCGAAAATCTTAAAAATGTAAAATGTTAACACATACAAGTAAGAAGTGTTTCTTCCTGCGTAAAATGAGCCATTGATTACTTCTTGCCTAAGTTGCTGTCACTTACAGTAGCTAGTAGAAATCTGACATTACTGACAGGTTTTGAACTAGCCCATCTCCTCATGGTGGATTCTCAGCATGGCCTTTATTCTTTATGAAGGCACTCCCTGAAAAAGCTTTATACAAAGATGCTGGCCAGCCTCTCTGCTCACATTGGCACGTTAAACATCCCGAACCGTAACAAAGGTGAAAGGATCCTGTGTTAATCAATAGGACCTGTTCACATTGCTACATTAGAACGGATCCATTCGGCACATTACTCCAAATGGACGGCAAGTTTGCGTCGGTGGCGATAATTCCAGAGCGATGGATGTGTTGCTTTGATCGAGCGCTAATGGAACGGATCAAAAACTGATCTGACCCCCGGAACAGTTTTTTTACATGGATCAGTTTTTGATCTGTCCAGTGTGAACTGGGCCTTCCACATGTACAGAACTTTGTTTTATCCAGTTAGTTATTAGATCACCGTAGCTGAGGTAGATACTGACTCCATAACTGGTCATCTGCTAGTGCAGTTATCCCACTTTTGCCCCCCACAAAACCTCTCTAAAAAGCAGAATGTCTTATCTTTGTTACTGCCATGTGCAGGTATATACTGAATCATGGGATCTAATAGATCTATAGCATGGACAGCAGGGGCGTAACTAAGATCCACCGGGACCCCCTGCAGAAATTTTAAGCGGGCCCCCAAAGACCTGCCCCCCCGGTCCGCTCGGGGCCATTTTGGGGGGCTGGAGGGGTCGCAGCATGAGGGGAAAGCTATGGCCACACTCGGCCCCCCTCCCTCACCTCGGGCTCTCCCCACTGCGCTCCCCTCCAGCTTCAATAACCATATAGATGCAGTGGCGGGCAGCGGCAGCTACATACCTTCCGTGCGCTCCAGCCCCTATTGTTACGCCCATGATGGCCAGAAAGGGTACAAGATAATCTACTGATACTGAGAAGCAAATGACCTCTTATCTGCTATATGCAGAGCTGACAGGCCTCTATTCATGTACACAACACAGCCATTTCATCCATAGCCAGGACCATGAGAACCAATCCTCTTCCTGTTCACTTTACTGAAAACCTGAAGTGGCTTCTTATGAAGAACACACACACACCTACACACCTACACACACACCTACACACACCTACACACCCCTATAAAGATGGATAGGCTTCATACCCTTTCTATGACTTGTGTATGTATGGTATGAATGAAGAAAATACAAAGTGTGTAATCTAATGACATTGTCGCTCTCCTCTGAAATGTATATAAAGTGCTTGCAGCATTTAGGATGCAATCTCATTCAATGGCTGCAGAGTCAAACTGCGGTTGATCCGGGAATCATGGTCAAAATTGCGGGACTTCTGCATAGCGGGAAACCACAAGCCTTTTGTGATTTCTGAAAAGCGCTGCCAGTGGGCAATTTGAAAAGTTCAGTTCTAAAAGTAATCTGTCCAATTTACCCTATTAAGCAGGATTGTGTTTAGTATTTGACTTGTTAAATTTTGACTTAATTGCAGCAGGGACAGCCATACTATCTCTCAGGGGAAAAAACATATATAAGTAGATAAAATACTTGTTCTACTTGCAATAACATATGTATGTTATACATGTGTCCACCTTTTTGATTTCATTGAATTTTATATAGTAAAAATAGAGAAAACTGTTCAGGCATTTCTATCTTTACTGCTTCTGACTGAAACCAATCCTGATGTCATTTCCTCCCTTACACTTTTTTTTCTCCTAGAAACTGCACTGTCATATCTAGCTTGCTATGTGTAAATACATGTGAGCACCGCATTTCTTGTATTTCAGCAACTTCTGGGCTGAGGTGTATTTCTCTTCTCAGCCTGTCACGCTGAACTGCCCTCAGCTAGTCAGTGAGGAGCAGGAATGTGGAAGGGGAGATAACAAAGCTTCCTTCTCCTCGGCAATGTACTAAATAGAGCCAATCTGACTGAGATATAATTCATTATAGCAGGAACATTTATGATTTAAATTAGAATTCTTGCAATGCAGGGTCAGGCAGTAGACTGCATAATAAACACAGAGCAGTGGGTAAATGGAATTTGATTTTATGGCTGACGATCCTGCTTTAAGGTTTAAGTCTTGCTGCACCATCACATCCTGAAAAGTTGTAAAATGTATAAATTATTGAAATAATTTTTAAAATGGATCACAAGTCACAATCCTACTTTCCTGTTCCCATTTGTCCATGAGGTAATTATAGTTATTAGTTGGGATTGCAGAATAGCAGAGGTATTTGACCCCTGATCCAACCCAGATCCCCGTCAAGGTCTCTGCTCAGATGCACTTGTTGCTTTGTTCTTGTACATATGCAGAGTGTGGCGGTGAAAGGAGTGCAGTCCATTAAACATTAGATGTGCCTGTCACACCTCAGAGCCAGGAAGAATACACAATGGAGTGATCTGCATTCACTGGCTGTAGCTATTATTTGCTGGATCCCGCTGACTGAATAGCTGGAGAACACTAATGCTGCGGCCACTGCTTGTCTGCTTGTAAAATGGCCTGTATTTCAGAAACCAGCTCAGGCCTATTTAGTGATGATTAGGACTCATTAGATTGTGCCATTCTCTTAGCTAAGAGCCGCACAATATTCAGGTCATGGAAATGAGAAGGGTTTGCCTATTCAGCGATTGTATTTGGAATGGATCAGATTTTAGTTTCTTCCCCCTGCCAGTCAGCGTTCTGAGGGGGATTTTATTTTAAAGGCGATGTCACCGATTGAAAGCTATTTTTAACGTTGGATTTTATCTAATATTAAGGTGCCCACTAATGACACAATCTTAATTGTACAATCTCACCACTTTGCATGGATAGTTTAGGTAGTCCCTCCTATTACAGAAAAGTATATGATATGTTTACCCTTTTATACCTGGTACCCTTCATGCATTCTCTTGTCAAACTGATTATTTCCGATTGTTAAGCCACATACACGATACGATTCTTTGTGCGATTCAATTACGATTCTATTTACGATCCGATTAAATCCGACATGTCTGATCGGGATTTGATTTCGATTCAAAAGGCAAATCGAATTGAATCGAATCCCGATCAGACATGTCGGATTTAATTGGACCGTAAATAGAATCGTAATCGTATCGCACAAAGAATCGTATCGTGTAGATTGGGCTTTAATCTGATTTTGTATAGAAATGATTGGAAAATCGGTCAATAAAGATCGGAAATCAGACTAGACCTGTCAGAAATAATCGATTTGACCCGTCTATCTGATGGGAAAATGCGGGGAGTGTACCAGGCATAACTACATAGATTTGGTAAGTTTGCAGGATCAAGATTGTATCATTAAGTTGCCCATTTATGGTACAATTTTTTTCCACAGATGCGATAATTCAGTCAGATTTTTACAATCAAATTGTATAGAAAAACGCTGTATGTGGAAAAAAATCAACGTGAAACGATTCTATAATCTATTGGAATACAGAATTTAGTCAATTGGAATGTTGGCTTTTACGATTGTATCTGAAGAGGGAAAATGATTGAATTCATCCATTTATGGGAGCTATTGATAATTTCCTTTTGGTTACTTAGGATCCCACAAGTAAATATTTTGTTATTGCTCTAAGAGTCGGTCCACACTTGTTTTAAAACCGTATTCGTGGCTCCGTTTTTTTTTTGCCGTGGACAAAAAACGGAGACACTGATACCAATATTAAAAATAGCGGCCGTCTTCACACACTTCAAAAAACTGATCCCGTTCAGTTTACTAAAACGGAGCCCACGGGAATCCGGATTTGCCACATTTTCACAAAGCCCGGATACCCGCAGAGGCAATGAAAGGCAACACAAAAACGGATCTCCCTCTACACAGAGAACTTTTGCACACAAAACGGATGCCAAAGCAGATTGCCTACTGCCTGCTCCTCCCCTCTGCATCATCTTTGCAGACCTCTTTATCCAGTAGAAACACACAGGAAGGAAGGACGTGTTTTTGACATATGACTGGAAAAGTGTCCTGCAAAAGCACAACATTTTGAAAAACGATCGATTTTTAGAAAAACTTATGTTTAAAAGGCATTCCGATCTGCAACCTGACAAGTGTGGGCCGACCCTTACTCAGGGGTGTCAAACTCCAATACAAAGCAGGCCGAAAATTGTACACTGGGGACCTAGTTACGGGCCAACCTCAATGTCTATTGGCCACCTTCCTCCCTTATAAAGTTCCCAGGTTTCTAATGGCCCACCTCCGTCCCCTACACAGTTCCAGTATTTGTATAGCACTTTTCTCTGGTTGAACTCAAAGCGTTTCAGAGGCAGCCACAAGAGCGCACACGGTAGTAGCAGTGTTAGGGAGTCTTGCCCAAGAAACTCCTTACTGAATAGGTGCAGCTTACTGAACAGGCAGAGCTGGACAGGCAAACCAGTTCCCTGTTTTCTGGTGGTCTTCCTTCTCCTATACAGTTCCCTGGTGTTTTTGAGGCCTCCACCCTCCCCTATACAGCTCCCTGGAGTCTAGAGGCCCCCACGGTCCCCCATACAGTTCCCTAGTGTTTAGTGCTTCTCCCCACCTCCCCCATATGACTTCCTTGGAGGTCTGGAGTGGGCCAAATATAATGGTGTGGAAAACACTTTTGGGCCAAATTTAATGGCTCTGAGGGCCAGATTTGGCCCATGGTCTGGAGATTGACATGCATTGCTCTGAAAAACTGCATTGTGTTCAGTGTAAAGAGTGGTTTTCCCCTCACACCTTCTCATTGGTTACACCCCAAGGGTGATGAGATAGAGGGCGGAGTTTGGACAAGTTCAGACTGCTATTTAGTCTAATCATGGTGCATCGGACATTCACACAGTAAGACCTTTGAAAACCCAGCAAGCCGGGTACTTAAAAATAAATTATGCCAAATTACTTTGTGAATGGTAAAATATATATTCCACAGAATATTCATTAAATTAACGTGAGGTTGACTGAGGACTTTTAGGAAGAGTTTGTTTCCTTATATAAACCTTAAGATTTTTTGCCATAGTTTCCATAATTCTCCTTCCCCGGCTGTACATACATTAGATGAGTCACTGAGCCCCCAGCAAGGGTCCCTCCCACTTAAGAGAGGTCACAAGCACTTTAGCGAGTGGGTGGCAGGAATATGCCAGGCACATCAAGCAAGAAGAACCAGCAGGTGATGTACAGAAAACTTGTTTGGCTGCGTAATGAAATGTCTGAACATAATTATTGCGTTCCCCCATGGCTTTCTAGGCTGCTCGGGAAGTTGTTTTTCTTTATTCAAAGGATGTTCCGAGGAATGACTGCTATAATTCATGTTTATGGTGTTTACAATCACTACGTGACTAAAGCGCTAGTTTCTCTTCAATCGCTTGGATGTTCAACTCCATAAACACATCAAATGAAGATAAAAATAAATCAAAAAGTATCATTGCAGTTAAAATATCAAGCAAAAGTTAATTGGGGCGTAATACAAAGAAGGAATGGTGGGGAAATAACAGCTGTGTAGCTTTGTACTTTGTCGAGTAATACATGGAGGGAATGGTGGGGAAATAACTGCTGCATAGATTTGTACTGCATCCAGTAATACAAACAGGAATGGTGGGGAAATAACTGCTGCAAAGCTTTGTACTGCATCCAGTAATACAAGGGGGGAATGGTGGGGAAATTAACTGCTGCATAGCTTTGTACTGCATCCAGTAATACAAGGGGGGGTTGGTGGGGAAATAACTGCTGCATAGCTTTGTACTGCATCCAGTAATACAAGGGGGAATGGTGGGGAAATAACTGCTGCATAGCTTTGTACTGCATCCAGTAATACAAGGGGGGGTTGGTGGGGAAATAACTGCTGCATAGCTTTGTACTGCATCCAGTAATACAAGGGGGAATGGTGGGGAAATAAATGCTGCATAGCTTTGTACTGCATCCAGTAATACAAGGGGGGATGGTGGGGAAATAACTGCTGCATAGATTTGTACTGCATCCAGTAATACAAGGGGGGAATGGTGGGGAAATAACTGCTGCATAGCTTTGTACTGCATCCAGTAATACAAGGGGGGGTTGGTGGGGAAATAACTGCTGCATAGCTTTGTACTGCATCCAGTAATACATGGAGGGAATGTGGGGAAATAACTGCTGCAAAGCTTTGTACTGCATCCAGTAATACAAGGGAGGAATGGTGGGGAAATAACTGCTGCAAAGCTTTGTACTGCATCCAGTAATACAAGCGGGGAATGGTGGGGAAATAACTGCTGCATAGCTTTGTACTGTATCCAGTAATACAAGGGGGGAATGGTGGGGAAATAACTGCTGCAAAGCTTAGTACTGCATCCAGTAATACAAGGGGGGAATGGTGGGGAAATAACTGCTGCAAAGCTTAGTACTGCATCCAGTAATACAAGGGGGGAATGGTGGGGAAATAACTGCTGCATAGCTTTGTACTGTATCCAGTAATACAAGGGGGGAATGGTGGGGAAATAACTGCTGCATAGCTTAGTACTGCATCCAGTAATACAAGGGGGGAATGGTGGGGAAATAACTGCTGCATAGCTTTGTACTGTATCCAGTAATACAAGGGGGGAATGGTGGGGAAATAACTGCTGCAAAGCTTTGTACTGCATCCAGTAATACAAGGAGGGAATGGTGGGGAAATAACTGCTGCAAAGCTTTGTACTGCATCCAGTAATACAAGCGGGGAATGGTGGGGAAATAACTGCTGAATAGATTTGTACTGTATCCAGTAATACAAGGAGGGAATGGTGGGGAAATAACTGCTGCAAAGCTTTGTACTGCATCCAGTAATACAAGGGGGGAATGGTGGGAAAATAACTGCTGCAAAGCTTTGTACTGTATCCAGTAATACAAGGGGGGAATGGTGGGGAAATAACTGCTGCAAAGCTTTGTATGGATTCGAGTTATACAAGGATGGTGGCGATATAACAGCTGCATGGCTTTGTACTGCATCAAGCACTGCATGTACTGCATTGAATACGATTCCAAAGCACGGCTGAAAAGGATCCTGTGGGTCTCGGCCCTCAATAGGCTTTTGAAAATTTTTCTGCTGTAATTTGGTCAAACTAAAGTTAGGTTAAAAAAAAAAAAAAAATCTGTGTCTATCTCTGTCCCCAATCAATTTCCAATCAGGGAGTTATCAGCAATGACCTTTCTGCTGGCCATACATGCTTCGGGTGCAATTGTGTCACTGCCCTTTTTATTAATCAAATGATTGTATCTAGGCATGAATGATTTAATTGAGAAGGTCTAATCACTACTGTGTAAAGAAGAGAACATTTTTTTTTTTTTACAACAAAACATATAATCCCCTTGTAAATACAGCGTGTAAAGATGGGCAGACAAAGAAAAATGATCTGTTAGTAGATCCCCACGTTTTTAAAAATAGGCCACTTTTAGCAGAAATTGAATTCTAATTCAGTTTGAACACTTCGAATGTAACTTTTTATTTTTTGTTTTGTTTTTTTGTCTGCACATTACCGACATGTCCTATATTTAGCCTGTGCTATTTCTGTTTTAAAACGTAAGCGTTAGTAATTAGTCCAAATATTTTTTTTTAATTAGCAGCAAATCATGTAGTAACAACTTTAATCTTTTTGGTGCCAGAGCGGAGTTAGTCTGGCGTTTCCTGTAAACACAGCTGTACGTGGTATAAGGTAGCTGCAGGGGATGTACAAATGATAATTACATCTGCTAATTTTATCTGCTGCGCTCAATAACCCCTCATCTTCCAGCAGGGCACTACGGGCGACATGGTTACTCGCTATTCTCTTTACAGCATCACATGCGTATGCTGGTGGTGCTGGCACAACATAAGCGGACACGGTGTATGTGTGCGCTAGTGCACGGTCTAGCTACACTCATAAACATGTTACCTCTCCATTACATATTAACTCTTCTCTTACACTAAAGTGCTTACTTAAAGGGGTTCTGTGGTTCTTTATAAAAGCAAAAACTGACACTTACCTGGGGCATCTACCGAACCCCTGCAGCTGTCCTGTCCCCTGCCGTCCTCTACGATCCTCTGTTCCACGCAGCTGGTTACCGTCTGGATTGCCGAGAATCCAGAGGATGGGGAAGCCAGAGGTTTTTTTTTTTTTTTTATTACAGATCCTCTTTAAACAACTTACAAGAGCGAAAACCACAATACTGTAAAATACAAAAACCAGTCTGGCACATTTTGTAACATAGGGCAGCTTTGTATGTAATGTTGGTATGTATGAGATGTTTCTAACTTGAGTGTCTATAAGTAGGCAACTATTGGTACTTGCATTTTATTCTCTATCTAGTCTCACCTTGTATTGTCATGTTTGGTTGAGAAGGCTCCAGGGAACCTGTTTTCTGGGTGTGGTTTGGGGTTGTGAAGGAAATTTCTATTTTCTCTTCTTGCATGGCACACATCCTTTCCGTTTTTATGGCTCCTCATTCAGTTTCTTTATGCAGTCCTAACAAGCCATAATAAAGCTGTGATGATAAATGGATAGGTCTGATTTATTGGCTGGAATTTCACAGGTAATATCCTTCATTCAGGCTGCTGATCTATATTTTGCAATCTCATTGCTGAGATATTTGACCTTGGCTTGTAAATCTATCAGCACCTTATCCGTCACTATATGACTGATCCCTTGGCTAGATATTATTTTACAGGGTTATGGTATAGCCATCAGCTCTGTGCAGAAAGCAAAGAGCCGCTATGATGTGCCAAGTCAGCAGCCCACCGCAACAGTCAGGTATAGAGTATGTGTTGGTTCCACAAGGATTTTCTCTTCTGACCCTCCCCAGACCTCTTATATACAGGAAGCTGCAGTGCAGAGCCTTGTCTTCATTTCATGCAGCAACCCTCGTATGAAATAAACTGAGAACAAAGAGGGGACAGGGAGAAACAGGCCCTTCCAGCAGGATCAACATAACACCCAAATTCTGTTGTGGCCAATTGCCACCCCCCTAATAGTTGACACCTGCAGGAGACTGGAGGTACCTGTACAGACATTTGACTGAGGCTGCATTTCCACTTGTGCGGTGCGAATCGCCGCGGTAAAAATTCGCATGCGGATGCGAAATTTGCATGCGGGCCCATGTGAATTTTCATGCGTATTCGCACGCGAATTCGCATGGATGACGATGTATGCGAATTTAACCATGGCAGTGCTGGTGTGCTTTTCCATTGTTTCTATGCGAATTCGCATACCCAAACCTCATGCGAATTTCCTATTACATACATTGTATGCGATTCGCATAGCGGTATGCGGTATGCGAATTCTGATGGCTCCGCCATTCGAATTTTTTCTGCACAGAAAAACGTAAAGGAATCCTGACAAGTGGAAACCGTCCCATTCACTTGTATTGCTATGCGAATTTGCATGCGAAAAACACATGCGAATTCGCGATAGTGGAAATGAGCCCTGACAGTCAAAATGGTTACAACTTACAAACAACCATTTTGGCACCCTTACATAATGTCAGTATGGGACTTAACAACCAGTATGACAATTCACCTGCCTGGATACCAGGGACTCAGAATAGGATGCTGTGCTTTAGGGGAAGTCATTTGATAGTGGAATGGAGATATGGAAATGCACACAGGTCAGCTGTTCTGAGGTTTGCATGCTGTAGTGACCTGCATAGTGTGCATACATGGGCGTAGCCATCACCCCTGCAACCCCTGCCATTGCAGGGGGGGCCATAGGCTTTGGGGGCCCCGCCTCCCTCTCCCCAACCGCAAGTGCAGCCAACTTTTTTCCTAATTCTAGACACTGCTTCACGGCAGAACACTCTCTGCTGCAATTCGCCGGCTCCCAAATTCATATTCCTCATGCGGTTCAGGAACCAAGGGAGCCCCATGCTGTCATTTTTGCCAGGGGCCCTATTAAGTCTAGTTACGCCCCTAGGTGCTTATATACATCCAATTTTAATTTGTCCAATTTCACCACTTTCATGTGATATTCGGGTCAACAAATTTTAAAGTGCATCTGAGGTGGGGGATATAAAAACAATTATATATACCTAGGCTTCCACCAGCCCCCTCCAGGTTCCTCGCGCCCTCCTGCGCCGCCTGGATACTCTGCTCATTAGCTTGTAAAGTTCTTCAGTCGGGGCCAGTTGCATGTGCAGTTCAGCTGCACGGAGTGCCCATCACTGGAAGCCTTCTGGGCCTGCGCAGTAAGCTCCTGGCAATGGTACTGAAGGACTTTACTGACCGAATAGCGGAGGAGCCAGGCAGCGCAGGAGGATGGCGAGGGAGCCATCGGCCTGGAGGGGGGCTAGAAGAAGCCACAGGTATGTATAACTTCTTTTCTATATACCCCCAGTCTCCAGGTATCCTTTAAATAAGATTGTGTAGGTAAACTCTTATGCTGGGACTACACGGTACGGTTTTGAGGCTCGATTATCCCACCCGATCGTTTTCCCGCTCGATATCGTGCCAGATTCCCTTATCTTCCATTTGTTTTTCTTATCTTTTCCCATTGTTCCCCATACAAAATCGAGCGCAGAAAGCAATCAGGCGCGAGATTCGGAAATTATTTATCGAGCCATCTAAATGGCTCAAAATCTAACCATGTATTTCCAGCATTATAGTAGATGCTAAAATTGGCAAATCATTGGTCAAAACAAATTGGATGTGTATGCACCTTACAGTTTCTCTGTAATCCGTGTGATACAATGGAGCAACAGCATGATATCCATTTACACCAGGATACTACAGACCTAAGTGATTAGATTGGTTGCTATAGCCATTGTACACGTGAGCTCTGTGTTTTAAGGGAACCTAAACTGAGAAGGAAATGGATTTTTCCTTTTAAAATAACACCAGTTGCCTGACTCTGCTGTTGATCCTGTGTCTAATACTTTTAGCCACAGCCCCTCAACAAGCATGCAGATCAGGTGCTCTGACTGAAGCCAGACTGGATTAGCTGCATGCTTGTTTCAGGGTGTGATTCAGGCACTACACTACTGCAGCCAAAGAAATCAGCAGGACTGCCAGGCAACTGGTATTGTTTAAAAGGAAACCTCCATATCCCTCTCAGTCTAGGTTCCCTTTAAGACCAGCGACCAATTGGGAGGTCTATCTGAACGATTGATTGCCCAAATAGATCTACGTGTGTATGAGGCTCTCATACACCTGATGTATTGTGCTGGGTATAGCTGCCCCTCTCTAGGCATGGCCTCTGTCAGTGGCATAGGTGGCTGGGTAGTTCAGCACACGCACATCTTTGTATTCAGAATGTGCGGGTCCTCTGACCCCAATCTGAGAGAAATCTGCCAAGGTAGGCTTTAGCTGCTAATTAGCAGATGGCATTTCTGCTGACTGCTATTATCACTCAGGATGTGGAAGTCGGCTCAGTTCATGTATGAAGGACACGTAAGGAAGGGGCTTTCATATATAATCTGATTACAATGTCTCCCCTTCTATGAGGAAGATGGATGACCGTCTCATACTTGGGATTCCTGGAGCTGCTAATTGATGGTCTGCATGCCGGGACACATTGAGACATGTACCTCCTCCGGTACTGCATGTGCCAGGGATTATGGCAGAGCGCTCCTCCGCTTGTTACACTTTTGCGCCTGTCATAAGATCTCAGCCTCCATTTGTTTAGTCTTCGGAGACCTGCTTGTCCCCACATCTTTAAAATATTCAGAAACGCAGCCGCATAGCCAGCATTGCTGGAGCCGTGTGGTCTCGCTGGGAAAGTTTGCCGCAAAAAGACCAAAGTGATTCCATCGCACGTTTGAAGTGATGGCCCCCGACAAATCCGTTTCCGACCTGCTGCAAGTGTCTCTTTACTCTTGTGCCGTGTCGATCATTTTCTCATATACTGTACTTGTAATCTGCTCATTAGTGATGTTACTTGCCCTGCCGCAGCATGCGCCAACAGGGCAATTGGTGTGGCTCCACCCACGTGCTTCCTTCTGGACAGGAAGTACGTAAATATGGAAGCCTCCATATCCCTTTAGCTTCGTGTTTGGAGCGTCTAATATTTGTTACAGCTGATAAAAAACAGAAAACTGAAGGGGCCCATACACTGGTCGATTTCAGCCATCGATCGACTGATCGATTCTATGGAATCGATTGGTCGTTTGGAAATCGATTCTTTCAAATCAGCCGACCGATCGATTTGTGGCTGATTTTGTTCGATTTGCTCGATGGGTCCAGACGGAAAATCAGGGTCAATCGGCTACTGGCTGCCGATTGATGGTTCGTAGGGTTGCATTGGATCGAACGGTGCAACGCTGCATTTCGTTCAAATTTCAATAGATTTCATTCTGAAATCTGCTGGAATTCTGTTCCTAGTGTGTGTGGCACACATCACATACATTCCTGTCAGATTCGATTTGATAGGCATCTGACAGAAATCTTTCTGATGGTCGAATCTGCTGCAATTCCATAAGTGTATGGCCACCTTTAGAAGTGTTTTTCTTTAAAGGTTGTTTTGCTGTTGCTTATCTTTTAAAGCTGAGATAAAGGTCCAGGTTCAGGTCTGCTTTAAAGGAGTACTGTAGGGGGATAAAGAGTTGAACTTACCTGGGGCTTCTAACGGTCCCCCGCAGGCGTCCTGTGCCCGCGCAGCCACTCACTGATGCTCCGGTCCCCGCCGCCGGTTCACTTCCGGAATTTCCAACTCTAAAGTCAGAAAACCACTGCGCCTATGCATCCACGTCCTCGCCTCCGCTGACCTCACCGGGAGTGTACTGCGCCGGCACAGTACGATCTGCCACTGTGCAGTACGCTCCCGGTGATAGCGGGAGCGAGGACGCAGCCGTGCAGGCGCAGTGGATTTCCGACTTTAACCACTTTGCCACCACGGTACTGTATATCTACGCCCCTTTTTAACATGATTTCCCCACCCAAGGCGTAGATATACGCAGCCCCGCCGTTGACCGTGCTCCCGCTCGCTCGTGTGTTCGCCCCCGTGCTCGTGCATGCCGCCGGCCGCTTGCCTGGAGATCAATGAACAGGAAAACTGTTCTCGTTCGTTGATCTAACTCCCCGCAGCAATGATTGGCATGCTTCCGTGAGAAGCTGCTCGGTTATTGTGAAAAAAAGTTTCCCAGCCCCATTACACTTCCTGTAAGCGTACTTCCTACGCTTACAGGACGCATTCGCAAAAAATTACTGTGGCCAAATAGTAAAACTACATCCAAAAGCATTTTTCATATATAAATACATAGTATTACATAATAAATTAACTCATTACCTCCCACACTCCCCAATTTTTTGTTATTTTTTTTTTAATAAAAAAAATACAATTAAAAAAATACATAAATAGTTACTTTAGGGACTGAACTTTTTAAATATTTATGTCAAGAGGGTATAACACTGTTACTTTATAAACTATGGGCTTGTAATTAGGGATGGACGCAAAACTGAAAAAAAAATGCACCTTTATTTCCAAATAAAATATTGGCGCCAAACATTGTGATAGGGACATAATTTAAATGGGGTAATAACCGGGACAAACGGGCAAATTTCATGGATTTTAATTACAGTAGCATGCATTATTTAACAACTATAATGGCCGAAAACTGAAAAATTATTTTTTCCCCCAAATGTTTTCCTATTTTCCAATTAAAACACATTTAGAATAAAATAATTCTTGGCATAATGTCCCACCTAAAGAAAGTCTAATTGGTGGTGAAAAAAACAAGATATATAGTTCATTTAATTGTGATAAGTAATGATTAAGTTATAGACGAATGAATGGAAGGAGCGCTGAAAAGTGAAAATTGCTCGGATGCTGAAGGGGTAAAACCCTTCAGTTGTGAAGTGGTTAAAGTCGGAAATTCCGGTAGTGAACCGGTGGCGGGGACCGGAGCATCAGTGAGCGGGCACAGGACCTCTGCGCGCGACCGTTAGGTGCCCCAGGTAAGTTTTCATAACACTTTTTTTTCCTGTAACGTGCCAAAATGTGTCAAGCAAGGGTCTAGTATACAGTGCAGGAGAGCATTAACGTGTGTACGCGTCAATACTGTTCGCAGCATGTTTTGTTTTGACTTGTATAACCGTCAATACCGCTAGGGAGGTTTGTCTTTGCTTACATGAACAGTTTCAGTGCAACAATTAGTTTTGGTTCTATCCTGTCCCCAGCAGGGGGCATAAGTCTTTAGGCTGGCTTTGTTTGGTGTCCTGACAAGTCCTTTCTGTAGGTGACAGTCTTGGGACACACACTCACTCACTCACTCACCATTTGGAAGTGTAACATCCTTGCGTTAAAGTAACATTCAATTAACCTGGGGATGCCGTAATGACCATAACCTCTGCACCGAATGGTATTAACATACATAATAAGCGAAGTGAAAATATGTGTCTTGCCTCTGCTGGTTGTGATAGTGGAGGTGTCAGTCTGTCAGTGGCGGTGTATACATTAGTCAGGAATTGCTAATATGTTTATTAGCAGCTGAAGTAGAGAATTGGCATGGTATGTCTGGCGTGGCTATATATTGTGTCTCTGTGTCATTATATTGCACGGCATGCTCCCTCTCTCAGCCTGTCATTATATAGCTTTGGGTTTCAGACCGGCAATAACTTGCAGAGAGGTTTTCTATCATGCTCGGCTCGCCGCGGGTCGCCCAGCTTTGTTAGCTTGCCAATTTACATGATAATATAGCGAGCGGCTTCATTTTAATATATATGATTGGCCTTTATCGCAGTGGTATGTTCCGCTGAGGATCACCTCTGCCTGGTGCTGTGATCTGTGTAGTGGCTTTATGGCGGTGTGTTATGGTATGTTCCGCTGAGAATTGCCTCTGCCTGGTGCTGTGATCCGTGTAGTGGCTTTATGGCGGTGTGTTATGGTATGTTCCTCTGAGGATCACCTCTGCCTGGTGCTGTGATCTGTGTAGTGGGTATATGGCAGTGTGTTATGGTATGTTCTGCTAAGGATTGCCTCTGCCTGGTGCTGTGATCCGTGTAGTGGCTTTATGGCGGTGTGTTATGGTATGTTCCTCTGAGGATCACCTCTGCCTGGTGCTGTGATCTGTGTAGTGGGTATATGGCGGTGTATTATGGTATGTTCCGCTGAAGATTCCCTCTGCCTTGTGCTGAGATCTGTGTAGTGGGTATATGGCGGTGTATTATGGTATGTTCCGCTGAAGATTCCCTCTGCCTGGTGCTGAGATCTGTGTAGTGGGTATATGGCGGTGTTTTATGGTATGTTCCGCTGAAGATTCCCTCTGCCTGGTGCTGAGATCTGTGTAGTGGGTATATGGCGGTGTATTATGGTATGTTCCGCTGAAGATTCCCTCTGCCTGGTGCTGTGATCTGTGTAGTGGGTATATGGCGGTGTATTATGGTATGTTCCGCTGAAGATTCCCTCTGCCTGGTGCTGAGATCTGTGTAGTGGGTATATGGCGGTGTTTTATGGAATGTTCCGCTGAAGATTCCCTCTGCCTGGTGCTGAGATCTGTGTAGTGGGTATATGGCGGTGTATTATGGTATGTTCCGCTGAAGATTCCCTCTGCCTGGTGCTGAGATCTGTGTAGTGGGTATATGGCGGTGTATTATGGTATGTTCCGCTGAAGATTCCCTCTGCCTGGTGCTGTGATCTGTGTAGTGGGTATATGGCGGTGTATTATGGTATGTTCCGCTGAAGATTCCCTCTGCCTGGTGCTGAGATCTGTGTAGTGGGTATATGGCGGTGTATTATGGTATGTTCCGCTGGGGATCACCTCTGCCTGGTGCTGTGATCTGTGTAGTGGGTATATGGCGGTGTATTATGGTATGTTCCGCTGAAGATTCCCTCTGCCTGGTGCTGAGATCTGTGTAGTGGGTATATGGCGGTGTATTATGGTATGTTCCGCTGGGGATCACCTCTGCCTGGTGCTGTGATCTGTGTAGTGGGTATATGGCGGTGTATTATGGTATGTTCCGCTGGGGATCACCTCTGCCTGGTGCTGTGATCTGTGTAGTGGGTATATGGCGGTGTATTATGGTATGTTCCGCTGGGGATCACCTCTGCCTGGTGCTGTGATCTGTGTAGTGGGGTATATGGCAGTGGGTTATGGTATGTTCCGCTGAAGATTCCCTCTGCCTGGTGCTGAGATCTGTGTAGTGGGTATATGGCGGTGTATTATGGTATGTTCCGCTGGGGATCACCTCTGCCTGGTGCTGTGATCTGTGTAGTGGGTATATGGCGGTGTATTATGGTATGTTCCGCTGGGGATCACCTCTGCCTGGTGCTGTGATCTGTGTAGTGGGGTATATGGCAGTGGGTTATGGTATGTTCCGCTGAAGATTCCCTCTGCCTGGTGCTGAGATCTGTGTAGTGGGTATATGGCGGTGTATTATGGTATGTTCCGCTGGGGATCACCTCTGCCTGGTGCTGTGATCTGTGTAGTGGGTATATGGCGGTGTATTATGGTATGTTCCGCTGGGGATCACCTCTGCCTGGTGCTGTGATCTGTGTAGTGGGTATATGGCGGTGTATTATGGTATGTTCCGCTGGGGATCACCTCTGCCTGGTGCTGTGATCTGTGTAGTGGGTATATGGCGGTGTGTTATGGAATGTTTCGCTGGGGATCACCTCTGCCTGGTGCTGTGATCTGTGTAGTGGGGTATATGGCGGTGTGTTATGGTGTATGTTCCGCTGAGGATCACCTCTGTCTGGTGCTGTGATCTGTGTAGTGGGTATATGGCTGTGTATTATGGAATGTTCCGCTGGGGATCACCTCTGCCTGGTGCTGAGATCTGTGTAGTAGGATTTATGCCAGTGTGTTATGGTATGTTCCGCTGAGGATCACCTCTGTCTGGTGCTGTGATCTGTGTAGTGGGGTTTATGACAGTGTGTTATGGAATGTTCTGCTGAGGATTGCCTCTGCCTGGTGCTGTGATCTGTGTAGTGGGTATATGGCGGTGTGTTATGGAATGTTCTGCTGAGGATTACCTCTGCCTGGTGCTGTGATCTGTGTAGTGGGTTTATGGTGGTGTGTTATGGAATGTTCTGCTGAGGATTACCTCTGCCTGGTGGTTTATGGCGGTGTTAATGGTATGTTCCGCTGGGGATCACCTCTGCCTGGTGCTGTGATCTGTGTAGTGTCCTGTATCCAGGCCTCAAGCTCATCCCTCTTCAGCCAACTGGCTATAGTTGTTCTTGTTTTTTAAGACACGCTTCAGTCTTTTTTTTTTTTTTTTTTTTTTTTAAGTTAGAAAATTATCTAATCTCACAACTATGTTTGACATCTGGCTTTTGCTAAATCCGTAATTAGAATTTAGGGTGTGAACGTCTCCGTGGGATCTTTCTTGTAAATCTCTGAAAACATTACCGCATCTGACTGATCAGTAGATTTTGTTCATTGCTCGCTGCTTTATCTGCACAGAGCAAACTTTCTGCTGTTTGGTTTCCTATTCTAGTTCTCCTCCTGCCCCTCTGCACACCCTTCAGAAACGGAATG
The DNA here is from genome assembly GCF_040937935.1 of Hyperolius riggenbachi. Lineage (NCBI taxonomy): Eukaryota > Metazoa > Chordata > Amphibia > Anura > Hyperoliidae > Hyperolius > Hyperolius riggenbachi. The sequence continues at coordinate 106,716,681 of NC_090649.1, forward strand.
GTGCCTTTATAAAGCCAAATACGTCTCTGTCTGTCTGTCTAGGCAGATTTATGCATAATATCTGTTTACTGAAAGCTTGAAGCGAACCTGAATCTCAAATCTACCTCTCTGCTCTAAGATAAGCAACAGCATAATAGCCATACAGGAAAACATTTCTTTTTTACAGCTGATACAAATCTACAATACATCTGCAGTGTCTACTTCCTGCTTTAATGGAAGCAGACATAAGGGTTAACATCCTGTGTTTACAAATTAGCTGCTCGGCCGAGGCAGCCAGCTAACAAAGCTGAGAGATCAAATTACAATTTGTGATTAGGCACAGATGATGGGGATTTAGACAGGCTAAACACTCTAAATACATGCAGGGTGCATTTCTCTGTGTCTGTTTATGCAACAGTTCAGGTCCACAAAAGAGGCACAGGAGACCTGGACATATAGTAGAATGCAATAAACACTGTACAGCAGAGGTGCCCACATGTTTCGGCTTGTGAGCTACTTTCAAAAATTAGCAAGTCAAAATGATCTACCTATATACAATTTTAGGAACATATTTGTATATACAGGATGGAAACTACCTTTACGATCTACCTAATGGGCACCCCTGCTATACAGTATCTATATATTGCTGTATCTTGGTATGTAACTCCACCCACTAGTGATGTGTAGCCTAGGCTATTCTGTTGCAGCTTTCTCCTTCCAGTGCACTCTGGGAGAGCAGGTGTTATTCCCAATCACTTTGGAAAACACAACAAACTACTATAACTGTATATGTTTCTCTTTTTTTTTTTTTTCTTTATCCCTTTTCTCCTTTCTCCTAAAGTTTTCGGTTCATCTTGCATATGTTAGCTTTATTTATGTTTTTGTCTCTTCTTCTGTGCCCCGCTATAAAGAGCTATAGTAAATGTGAATATATTAACTGTGAAATTTAAAGGACTACTGTAGGGGGAATAAAGAGTTGATCTTACCCGGGGCTTCTAATGGTCCCCTGCAGACATCCTGTGCCCGCGCAGCCACTCACCGATGCTCCAGCCCCGCCACCGGATCACTTCTGGAATTTCCGACTTGAGTCTGAAAACCACTGCGCCTGCACGGCTGTGTCCTCACTCCTGCTGACGTCGCGGGGGGTGTACTGCGCAGGCACAGACTGTACTTGCCCTGCACAATACACTCCTGGTGACGTCAGCGGGAGCGAGGACACGGCAACGCAGGTGCAGTGGTTTTCAGATTTTCAAGTCTGAAGTTTCAGAAGTGAACCGAAGGCGGTGGCCAGAGCATTGGGGAGTGGCTGCGTGGGCACAGGATGTCTGCGGGGGACCATTAGAAGCCCCGGGTAAGTTCAACTCTTTTTATCCCCCTATAGTAGTCCTTTAAACATACTATGATCATAATGTTACCGGTATGTGTATTTTATCGTTATGACCAGTGTCATTTCCTTTTTCTCTTTTTGGTAATCTATGGATGGTTCCAGAAATACTTTTCCTTCTGGGAAGATTTTTTTTTTTTGTGTTTGAGGTTACTATGTGACAGATGTTTGTATACTTGTTAAAAAAAAATATACTGGAAAATTAAAATAAAGATTATAAACAAAAAACAAACAAACATTCTGCAGTGACATAACTACCAGCAGTAAAAGTCACCACCTGTGATCTAACTAGAAATGTAAATCAGGTGAGGAAAGATTTTATAATGGGCAAAGACTTACTAGTTTATTGAGGTAAAAAAAAAAAAAAAAAGCTCAAACTTATTTTAAATTGCGTGTGTTTTTTAAATATGCTAAAACACATTTGCTACACATCTAATAAGTCAGTGGAAGATCGCATTTCTGCAAAAATTCATGTTTTCGCATGCGTGAAAAAAGTACTGCTTGCACATCGCATGCGATTTCCCATAGACTTTCATTAGCTGCATGCAAAAATGTTCATAGGAATGGAAATTTTAATGCGAAAAATGAAAGATTCACTTTAAAGTGTACCAGAGATGGTACACTATCGCTGATTTATGCTTACCCGGGGCTTTCTCCAGCCCCACAAGCACTGTTGCTTCCCTTGCAGTCTTCTTCAGCCTCTCCGTTCTGGTGGTATAACTCCCGGTAATCCGGTCAGTCTCCGCCAGTCATTGGATTCTGCAGGTGCAGAATGCTCCAAGGGACAGGAGTGTGACGAGGGGTGCACGTCGCCCAGCCACGCATGCGCAGAAGCCCGCAACTGCCTAGATTTCTGGAGTCGTATCAGCTGAACGGGAGGGGTCTAAGAGCACGGCGAAGGACTCGGTGCTGCTCATGGGGCTGGAGGAAGCCCCGGGTAAGTATAAATTAGTGATAGTGTACCATCTCAGGTTCACTTTAATCTGTACACACATGCATAGTAACTGTCATCCATAGCAATCGTGCATTGAAGTCAAGTTGCATGGAGTGTTTGTGGAGAGGGATAGAATGACAGCGTGGTGCAGGAGCAAGCGGCTTCTAGCCAGAGAGCGAAAGCAGAACAATGTGTGAATTTTGTCAGTTAGCTTAAAATTGTCTGGCGTATGCGCGAGGCATTACTCGGAGTCGTTTAAAGGAAACCTGAACTGAGTAAAATTATTTAAAATAAAAACATGACGGAGCTGCAATTGAATATTACATACTAACCTCGCTGTCAGTTCCTCTAAGAAGGTCACCATTTTCTTCTTACAGTGATACCTTCCAGTTCTGACAATATTTTGTCAGAACTGACATGTACCAGTTGCTGTCACTTAAATATCAGCTGCTGTCAGTAACAACTGAATGTGCAAGGTAATTTCCATGTTTCCCTATGGCTCGAGTGGGTAGTATTACAGTTTAACAGTGTGCTGACCAGGAACCTGTTATTGGGTAATGGTTATTTTTATAATGGAGGACGGAGAATTCCCTTGATCACAGTGGACAAACGGGACGCAGGAGAGGAGAAAGATATTGAGGAATAGACTACACAGGAGGTAAATTATGACCGGTTTATGTTTATTTTGACTTTCAATTTTCAGTTCAGGTTCTCTTTAAGGCCCGAGTACAGTGCCGCATGACACAGTACATAGACAGTGTGATGCGCAAAGACATCATAAATGGGGGAGCGCTGCAACTGTGACACACAGCCGCTTGTTGCTGAGCGAAGCGCATTGACGTTGCCCAATAAATGGTTCCATGCTGATACAAAATTTCCAGCCTAGTATTCCTTCTTTGATCAGGGAAACAAATGTACACATGGGGCACTTAGCCTGGATGCCAGTGCCCCAACCACTATAATTCCAGGCTTATAATATTTTATATATAATAATTGGTGCTAAAAGAGATCATTTTTAATCAACTGAAATATGAGACCTGTCTCAACAGTATTTCATGTGTTCAACTTGGAGCTAATGTTTGGCGCAGAGACTGATGGTCATTAGTTCATTGCCTTATGGCCCACTGTAAAATCCTATTTGAAAGAGTAGCTAGTGTACAGACACAGTGCTAATGATGATTAAAGTCTTGACTTTTCAAAATGACCACATACAGAACATAATGTTGATAAGGATGTTGGGAAACCGGCTTATCTGTCTAGCTTAGAATAACCTCCGAAATTCCGAGTAGTTGGGGGTCATCCAGCTATTGCACAATTTGTGTTTACATGGTGCCTTTTCCCCCACCTCTCTGCAACAGAGTGAACGTTTCTGAGGAGCATTACTGTAATGTACTGTTTTTGTTGCTACATACTTTCATTGCATGTAACAGCATTGTATAAACTGTACAGTGTTGAAAAGCACATTGAAAAGAACTGAACATTGAGAAAAACTAAAAAAACATTCTTTGCACTGGATGTCCAAATCCAGAGTTGTCCAAAAGGAAGGCAGAAAGCTGGCGCATCCAATATATTTCTTTATTAATTTCATTTAAGAGTAAAAGCTAATTTTTCAGAGCCGCGTTGGGCCCTTTTATCAAGGCAAGATTTGCTAGTAGGCAGCCATCTGTCTGCCGCAATGCAACACTCATATTGGAGAAGGTGGGAGTGAGAACTCCTCTTAACACTCAAATGCGATACGTATCAAGCAAGTGGCTGCTGCTTGCGGCAAACAGATGGTTGCTTACGAACAAATCTTGCCTTGATAAAGGGGCCCTACGCTTTCTGCTGGCATGAAGGGGAGAAGAGGGCAGATGTCCTAGTGCATGATGGAGTGGCATGGAACGGGTGGGGTCAGTAGAACTACGCCCTTGGCCTGTGTTCAGTGATCCACCAGGCAGATCGCTTGCCGATGCACAAAGGTGATCGGAGGCTGCTGTACGCAAGCTACCGGTACCTTCTCAGCAGAGGTGGCCCCCGGCCGGTTGCCTTGGCTGAAAACAATCTAGCCTGTGTACAAGGTTTTAAACCCAATTGAAACTGTGGCACAGTTTGGGAATACAATCTTAGAATTCAGGTACTCTTGAACAGTTCTGTGAAGAAGAGTGTGCAATCTATGTGTGTAAAGGTGATAAAGCAGCAGTACTCCAACAGACTCAAAGGTAGTTCGAACGCAGAGTACGAACACACCTCATCCATCTCAGTTAGGGCCTGAGCCCACTAACGCAGTTGTTCCCTTTTCAGCATCTGTAACATTGATGCAGAGCCGGATTTAGGCTAAATGGGGCCCTAAGCAAAGTAACTGATTTGGGCCCCCCATCATGTTGTAATGGAATCAGAAGATGCAGCTGCACAGCAACATGCCGCACACACCGGGGCAGCCGAGCTACTGGTTGCTATGGGCAACAGCCCGCTTTCCTCTGTGGGTGCACAATGCAGGGAATAGCAGTGGCAAAATGCAGAGTGAGAGATGAATGACTGGGACATTTGCACTCAGGGGCTGGGGCACCCCTGTGAAGAGGGCGCCAGATATCACAGCAGCAGCACTTTCCCCTGCATCTCCAGCCTGGCAATAGCAGAAAGCTCTGGACACCGCCAAACCAGAAGCCATTCCCAAGACAGAATTACATAACCACCTCCACCACCGAACAACTGATTTCATCCCAAACTAGACAGCCACCATGCAGCCTCCATCCCAGTGAATACGATAGTCCAGCAGAGAAGGCAGCTGCAGCGGGGGAGAATGACAGCACCAGATGACTCACATTCATCTATTGCGATCCAAGCAATAGAGGTCCCGTCATCTGGAGCCCATCTGTCTCCTCTAGAGTGCTGCCGCTCTGTTACTACTACTATTACTACTTCCTACTTCCTGTCTGATCTGAGAATCAGGAAGTTCAGAGCGAGCGGCTGCACTGTAGAAGAGACAGATGGGTTTCAGATGACGGGATCTCTATCGCTTGGATCATGGATAGGTGAGTGAGCGTTTGCCATCTGCTGCTATCATTCTTGCTGCAGCTGTGGTTCTCTGTGGGAAGGGAGGGAGGAGTGGGCAGCAGCAGAACACACAGTAGCAGGAGGGGGACCTAGGAGGAGAGCCTGGCTCTGAAGACAATCAGCAGCACACGGCATCATTTGACAAGACAAGACAAATAACATTTATATTGCGCTTTTCTCCTGGCGGACTCAAAGCGCCAGAGCTGCAGCCACTAGGACGCGCCCTATAGGCAGTAGCAGTGTTAGAGAGACTTGCCTAAGGTCTCCTACTGAATAGGTGCTGGCTTACTGAACAGGCAGAGCAGAGATTCGAACCCTGGGCTCCTGTGTCAGAGGCAGAGCCCTTAAAGTGACTCTGAGCAGTGCCTGTGGGTATGCCTTTAAGCATACCCACAACTAATTAATTACATCCTCACACCTACCAGCATGATGTTTGTAATTATATCCCCCTGGGTTCCTTATATTTCATTGCATTGTGCTAAATCGAGCTGCCGACTTTGGAGAAAAGTCATCCCGTGTAATACAATGTAACTATGGAAAGATGCATATCATTTTGAAGCTCTCTTTCTCCTCTTTCAATGATAGATAAACTGCCACCCTATGCCTTTTAGTTTTCTCTATTATCGCGATCAAAATTGTCATGGCCGAAATTTCGATCGCGAAAATAGCGAAAACTAAAAGGCATAGGGCGGCGGTTTATATATCATTGGAAAGAGGAGAAAGAGAGCTTTAAAATGATATGCATCTTTCCATAGTTACTGCACTGCTCAGAGTCCCTTTAACCATTATACCATCCAGCCACCGCTGACAGGATGGCGAGGGCTGGTTTATGTGCTGATGGGGCCCCTTTGACTCTAAATGGGGCCCCAAGCGACTGCTTTTGTTGCCTGGTCGGTAATCCGGCTCTGCATTGATGAGTTACTGAAAAGACAGAATAAGGGCCTGAGCCCACTAAGTTGTATTTTTTTTTTCTGAACTTTTGCTATTGTATCTTTCACTTGGCTGTTATAAGCTGCATCGGGTAAATACAGCTGGAAGTGTGTGTGTCTTTATGTCCGCCTGCAAAGCAACAAAATGTGAGTATTTTGAAGGAAGCTATTCTTTGTTGTGCACACTGTAAGCTTTATCATTTACCTGTATGGTTTAGTTTACTATAAATAAAGTAGATGTAGTCTCAGAAGGAATGTTAATGTGCAGGTATTCCTTCAAAAACATAATAAACAGTTGAACTTTAATCTTTATTCAAGAACCATCCCTTGACAGCTGTAACTGCTTTACATAGTCTGCTCAGACAGTGTCAGGATTTCAAAACATTCAGCTGAAACACTTCAGCTTGTTTCTTGAAAGACTCTTTCACAAATCCTCTTGGCTGTTCAGACATTTTTCTTATGCCTGGTATACACCATGCAATTTCCGTCAGACAGACGAGTTGAATCCATTATTTCTTACAGGTCCGATTTAATTTCCAATCGTTTTTCTGATAAATTTTGTATAGACTTGATCGGAAAATCAATCAGAAAAACGATCGGAAATCATATTGGACCTGTCGAAAATAATTGATTCAACCTATCTGGCGGGAAATGGCATGGTGTGTACCAGGCATACAATTTGACAATCCAAAATTTCTTAGAGTAACTCCAGATAATCAGTCATCTGGAGACCTATCTTATAGGTGCCTTGTAGGAACAATGTGGAGAGACCCAGGACCGTCTTGCAAAATTGTATTACTTTATTTCAACTTAGTTCCAAAGATTGATTTACATGAAAATAGAAATCAAAAGGCTGGATGAAATAGGTGATGTTTTGAGAGGAACACCCTCTGTTTTTTTTAAGCTGCTCTGCCATTAACTGCATTACAATCTGCATAGAACATATCAGAAAGTTTAAACAAAAAACAGTCCTGATTTTCAAGCAGGGTTGCACCGACAAATTAGAAATGGATTGGCAGTAACGGAGGTGGAGTCAGCTCCTGGCTAATAGTGGACCTGATATGGAAAGCAGAAGTGTATATATGAACGTGTTATGTCGGCAATACCCCCCGTACCTGATGGGAGACTTTCTGCTCACAGAACTTCCTACTAGCTTGAATGCAGGCTTGAAAAAGAGAGAATGTTCCTCTTGAAACATCACTATTTTGTCCAGTTATGGAACTCAATTTGAAATAAAGTAATAGAAATTTGCAAGACGGTGCTGGGTCTCTCCAAGTTGTTCCTTTCCTCTCTCCTCCTTGGGAAAAGTGGGACTTGACCTGAAGTAAGTCCATTACTTCTGGTGGATGCTGGCTACTCCTTGCCTGCTGTATAGATGCCTTGTGCACAACTAGGAAGTGGGTTTGGGAACATCCTCTTGTTGGAGAATAACCACTTACATATTTTGCTCTTCATGAGAACTTTTACCACATCCTTTTTTCTGTTCTGCATACTACAAAATGTTCCTCCAGCTAGAAACTTTCAACTCTACATCCTTTGTTCATACAACTTTCATTTTTCTTGCCCCCAGTTCTTGCATGTCTTTGTCCACTGTAGTCTGTGCTGTCAAAACCACCTCTCTTGATGTTGTTTAACATTGTTTATATTTTTGTAATGGAATATTCCAGTTCCCCTGCTGAATTTAGCTAGTTAGTATGTTCCAATGGTCACTCCCTGCACAGGAGCCATTTTGTTAATGTTATGGATTTGAGTCAGTGAGGTACTCTAATTGTACCTTGCAGACGCATCATTTTTTTTTTACTTATGGAAAAGCTCTAAAAAAAAAATCCTGTCTACTTTTAATGCAAGTAAAGAGCCTTTGGATTCTACTTGGAGTCTTTTTTTCATCAAGTAAAACGGCCTGTGGAGATTTCTGAATCAGTGGGGAGACAGATTGGGTCTTCTGGAGTGGGCCATAAATGAGAATCCAGACAGAACAAGTCATTTTTCATTTACTGGACAGAAATTGCCTATTATTGTAAATAAACAACAAAAAACAGATACTTATGTTAAATGAATGTGATTTTTTTTCCAAACTTAAAACAAATGGTGCACCTTTTTAACTTTTTTTTTTTTTTTTTTTTCCTTGGAAGTTCTTTAGTGATATAGTTACATTTTTTTATTTGACACCAGTTTTTTTTTTTTGTTTTGTTTTTTTTCCAGTGTTGTCTTGATGGTTCAAATTTTACAAGCAGCTGAAGAAAAAGCTGTCAACTAACAGACCTCAACTGTTTGAGTTGGACAACCTGGGGCTAATTTGCTAATGGATTTTCCACTGGCGCAAACTTTGTGCTGTAAGCACTTTAGAACTCTGGCTTACAAGTTCTCGTTCCTCCAGTGTCATGTCCATGATCTCTCCTGAACGAGAATGATGCATTTTAAAAATAACTTGCCGAGAGAGGTCGCGATAACCATTCTTCGGCACAAGGTTGTAGGCTGTCGCACACGAGAGCTAATTAACTTTGGAAAATTGACCTCCATCCCTCCTTACTGTTTATTACCATCCATAAGAATTCACAGCAAAGCCACATAGATTGTGGGCAGTAGGCTCAGAATATCTCTCCTGCCATCTGTTCTTCTTGACTGTCTGGAACTTGACAAGGTCTGTTGAGTCAAATAGGATAATTAGCACCTACTGTGATAGGCTGGATGTGACAGTGAATAAGAAATGGGTAATCATGGAAGCTGTAAAGTCCTTGCTTATTCCAAGAAAATACAGTCCATTATGCAAGGCTGACAGCTCCGATGACTTACGGGCATTGTTGCCTAAAGGTTGTCTTCTGACGCATTCTCATTCATCAGCTTGAACCTCTGTTATGATCAGAGCTTGTTGTCTTGGTTTTGCAGCACTTTTTAGAGAATATTGAACCATTACCCATTGTACCCCTACGGCTGTGCCCCGTCCCTGCTTGCTTCTTTTGAGCTCTTATTATTATTTAGTATTTATATAGCGCTGGCATCTTACGCAGCGCTGTACAGAGTATATTGTCTTGTCACTTAACTGTCCCTCAGAGGGGCTCACAATCTAGTCCCTGCCATAGTCCTATGTCTATGTATGTATCATGTAGTGTATGTATCGTAGTCTAGGGCCAATTTAGGCCAATAAACTTATCAATGTGTTTTTGGTATGTAGGAGGAAACTGGAGGATTAGGAGCAAACCCACGCAGACACAGGAAGAACATACAAAGTCCTTGCAGATATTGTCCTGGCTGAGATTCTAACCGGGGACCCAGCACTGCAAGGCGAGAGCTCTAACCACTATGCCACCGTGCAGCTCTTATGCTAGACTATGCCATTGTGCCATCACAGGGGAGCATGGTGGCCCCCCAGAGGCTGGTCTAATCAAATCAAAGATAGCTTTATTGGCATGACCAAGATTCATTACAGGTATTGCCAAAGCAAGGGGAAAAAGGGGGACATGGGAGGGGGTGGGGTAGAGAGGCAATGGCTAAGCAGTCTGTGGGCATTTTTTAGGTTTACAGTTCCGTTATGCTCCTCTCAGTCTGTGGCATGCTGTGACATAGTGTGCAGCGATCGTCACTGTGGATTCCTCTTCTCCTAGTAGGATATATGTTTTTCTCTCGTCTTCTAGTGTGAGAAAGTCTGGGAATAGTTCCAACAATCTCTTGAAGCAAGTGTCCCTGGTTGCAGTATATTTGGGGCAGTGCAATAGGAAGTGGCTTTCATCCTCAAGGCTCTTCTCTGGTCTCTTCTGCCTGGCTGCACTAATGCAGGGGCTAAAGGGCCCATTTCCACCAGGCCCGAATCTAAGCCATTTTCCATACACCAAAAGTGCATTAGAACTGTCTGCTCCTGTACAATCAATGGGCATTTCCATTGATTCCATTTAAAAAAAAAACTGTGTGCAGGTTACTTTTTTCCCCCATTTATTTGTGCTTTGAAGAACATTATGTGGCTATGGAGAACATGGACGTTTAATACTTTCCTTATGTCGAAGGGTTATTGAGGTTGGCCCCAGCATGTGACCTGGAAGTGTTGCATTGTGCATGATAACCAAGGCATGGAGATTTTGGCACCCAAGGAATTGGGACATGGCCAGAAAGCATGATACTTTTATGAGGACTTTTGTGCACAAACAGTGGAATGGTGAAACATATTGGGCTTGATACACAAGAGTGCTAACTGTTAGCATGGCCGTTTTTTGCAGGAATTTTCGCGTTTGCGCGCGATCGTGAATTTTCACGCGCAATTAAATGTTTTTATGAGAAAATTCGCGTTTGCGTTCAAAACCGTTTAATTGTGCGCGAAAATTTGCGATCGCGCGGAAACGTGAACATTTGCGCGAAAACGCCCGTGCTAACAGTTAGCACTCTTTTGTGAATCAAGCCCATTGTGTGTCTTCACTGAGCGATATTTTCATACAGTAATGCATTGCATTTTATTATGCTAAGAAACACTACTGCCGGCTTGGCTGTGCAGCCGCATTGGTTGCATCAGTTGGTGAATTTCTTGTTGGAAGTACTGGTCATTGATGAATATGAGTACATTGGGCCCAATGAACAGACGAACAAATACTTTACCGAGGAGCCATGCAAACTGTTTGTACTAAATTGAAATTTCAGAGTGCTTATTTGTGTTTGTAAGGTTTTAGTGCTTCGTTGTTTTTTTTTCCTGTATTTTTGCCCTTGTACTGAAAATAGTTCTATATATCAGGTTTTGTAGATTTAGGAACTGAGCTCATGTGTGGCCACCTTGTAGGTAACAATCCTCTTGTAGTAATACAATTAAAATTTGATGCCAGTTAACAGAAGTATCAGCTTGATATGTAGTGAAAAAAAATGGACATCCCTTTTAAAGTCCTGCAAGGTGCTCCTACCGATCTAGTTCACAAGGGTCATAAAACTGCCATGAAACCTGGGGGAACAGACAACAATGCCCTCTGTTCTTCTACAAGTTGGCTACGAGGGGTGAGTGTGTTGCCAAGTTCGGGAGATCAGCAGAGTCCTGTGTCATTACCGTGACCTTGGATGGCTCTCGGGTCACCGTGCAGCTGTTCCCCTGACATGTGTAAAGCAGTTTGCTGGCCGGTGCTCTATGAAGCAGACAGGTGTTCTCTAGGACTGATTCCAACTGGCATTAGAATCCTGGGAAACTGTCAGGACCACTTCACTGCATGTAATAGTGGTATGTCTGCTAACCCTACCATAAGCTTCAACATGATCACACTGATCTTTGAACCATATAAACAAAAATCCGATACTCAACAACAGGCTTCCAATGAAAACATGTTCTCCTTCCTTATTTAATATATTATATGCTTCCTTAAAGGGAATCTGAAGTGAAAATAAGCTTATGAGATGATTTTGTATGTGTGGTGCCGCTATGAAATAGAACATTATTAGCACAGATATGAGTCTCATATTGTTTCCAGTACAGGAAGAGTTAAACTTCAGTTGTTCTCTATGCAAAAGAGCTTCTCTGAGCTCTCTGACCCAACTTGGGTCGCGAAAGTGCCATTTTCTGAAGCACTTATCTCAACCGGTCTCTCACTATTCCTTGCTTGTTTAAGGTTTTTCTGCCAGGAAGTTCAACGGGTCATTAGCTCTGCTCTGTTTCAAGATTTAAAATACAGAGTGTAATTTGTAACTTTAGAACTGAAAATAAAAATGACTCTTTTCTTTGCTACTAATGTTCTATTAATTATCCGTACCACACATACAATTCATTATCGCATAAGGTTTTTTTTTTTCACTTCAGTGTCAATTTAAAACAAAGGATTTGTGATAGTCCAGCATTAAAGGGGTTCTGTGGGGGTGCCTGAGGATAAAAAAAGCCACTTACCTGGGTCTTCTATCAGCCCCCTGTAGCAGTAATGTCCCACGTTGTCCTCCTACGATCGTCCGTTCCCCGCCGCCGGCACCGGGCATTATTCGTCTGTCATAGCCGAATAATGTGCGCTGCCGTTCGCGTCATTGGAAGCTTACGAAGTTTTCTTGTACTTTGCCTGCACAGTAAGCTTCTGATGACGCAGGCAGGAGCGAGCAGGACACAGCTGCAGTTGGACGGCGTGCTGCGCTAGACCGGGGCCGGCGGCGGCGGGGAGCAGCGGATCGGAGGAGGACGGCGTGGGACATTACTGCTACATGGGGCTGATAGAAGCCCCAGATAAGTGGTGTTTTTTATCCTCAGGGACCCCCTACAGAACCCCTCTAAGTGAGTTAGGGCCCTGTCACGATCCAGGCAATTTTGCTGCAATTTTAATGCAAGTCAATGGGAATTTTGTTTTATTTTTTTGAAAATAACCCGAAAAACTCTTTGGTTATACCCCTGACTCGTCTTTTTATATCCCTGAAGCCAGGCTCACAACCTGAACTACTATAGTGTATAACAAGCTTATAAGAAAGAAAAGGAAGACTGGGTTTCCACCTGGATTTTAAGCAGCAATGCTATCATTTATTATACTATAGTTACAAAACACAGAACGTTTCGGCCTGATGCCTTTATCAAGTGTTCAGTGTATAGCAAGCTTATATCCAGCTTATAACTAATACACATTACAGAGCTCCATCAACCCAACATACAGACAGCCTGTTTCAGAACTTCTGATCCTTTTCATGTGACTCTGGAATAGGACGAGAAATCCTAAAATAGGCTTGTCTGCATGTTGGCTTGATGTGGCTCTGTCAAATTTACAAGTTATAGTTTTGCTATGCACCAGCGGGTCTGGTGCCCCCGTTTGATGAATCTACCGCCCTGTGACCAATGATATGCAATAAAATCACCAGAAAACCTGCAAGTGATGCATTCAGAAGTCTGACATCACCATTTCCAATACACAGCTAAATGTTTCATGATGATAACAAACTATGACAAAAATAATCTTCGCAATTGGCCAGAGGATTTGGTAGTAAACGATCGGTACAGTAGACTATGCCATAGATTTTTGTATCTGCAAGACAAGTGGAGACCTGGAACTCTAGTGTGTGTGTGTGTGTGTGTGTGTGTGTGTGTGTGTGTGTGTGTGTGCGCTGTATGCGTGTGTGTGTGTGTGCGCTGTATGCGTGTGTGTGTGTGTGTGTGCGCTGTATGCGTGTGTGTGTGTGTGTGTGTGTGTGTGTGTGTGTGTGTGTGTGTGTGTATGCGTGTGCTGTATGCGTGTGTGTGTGTGTGTGTGTGTGTGTGTGTGTGCTGTATGCGTGTGTGTGTGCTGTATGCGTGTGTGTGTGTGTGCTGCGTGTGTGTGTGTGTGCTGTATGCGTGTGTGTGTGTGTGTGCTGTATGCGTGTGTGTGTGCTGTATGCGTGTGTGTGTGTGTGTGTGTGTGTGTGTGTGTGCTGTATGCGTGTGTGTGTGCTGTATGCGTGTGTGTGTGTGTGCTGTGTGTGTGTGCTGTGTGTGTGTGTGTGCTGCGTGTGTGTGCTGCGTGTGTGTGTGTGTGCTGTATGCGTGTGTGTGTGTGTGTGCTGTATGCTTGCAAGATATGGGCAAGGTCCATAAGCTCACACATCTGTTGCCATTTGTTTCAGTTCCTAACATCTTGCTGCCATCATATTTCCTGAGAAAGATTGACCGTGAGCTGGAGACCGTATTTCATAGCACAAGGCACAATTACTGGCTCATTTAGGTTGCTTCCGACCTATTTTTCCAATGCTTGACATGCTCATGGAAAGTTTATCAGCCGCATATGTACCAGCAAGCACTTCCAATAATTCAAACATTAGGCTTATAAAGTTTATAAATATCCTTCATAGCCAGCATTTCAGAACTATTGCGTCCCTCTTTCTCAAGACAAGACAAACCTCCGTCTAGGGTATATAAATGCTCACACTACGACGGCCTGTGTTCTCGGGCCATGTGCTGCATTATAAAAAATACAACTCCCATCCTTGTCGTCATCCACTCAACCCTGATCCGGGCTGGAGGGGGACATAGAAATAGCGCAGACATTGTGCAATGCTGCCCAAACTTGTAAACACCAGGTAGTCTGACCAGAGTACTCATGTGCAGGCTGTTTTTCCCGTAGCTGCACAGGGTAAATTATAATCTTGTCCATGCCTGTAATGGTTTGGAGAAGCAATCTGTTGTTTACATATTTGAGTGGTGTTACATAGTGTTTCTATTGTACAAAGCCCTTCCTAGTGGTTCCAGGCATTTGGGTGTGTTTCATAATTTTCCAGTATGAGGATTTTTTTTTTAATCAGTTCATAGTACTTTGCTAACGCCTTTGTGCAACACGGACAGATCGCGTTTCATGTGATGTGACACCCTCTCTTCGTGTCCTTGCAGTTATTACTCTGCTGCTGGAATTGTTATTGAACAAACACTAGAGCAAATTAGGTGGTGGGGAGAATGGCTCCGCTAACTCACAATTCGTTTTACCTTAATGCCCGCTGGATATTGCTTTCAGAAGGTGTTAATTGGTTTGAGTACATAAACTCCCCTGCCAGCAGCCTGACTGAGTTCTGCAATGGGGTTTTCTTTGATTTTGCACTTACTTACTTTGAACGTTAGCAGAACAAATAATCTCTATTAGCATTTGTTTCCCAGCTCCATTTTATTTTGTTTTCCAAAAGGCTGATAATATGCAGCTGCTTAAAATCGTTTATTTTGCTTTCCCATTTTTAAATCTCTCACTCGTAGCGACTACTTGATAGGATACCCTTATTGGGTGGTATATACAGACCTAAATCACCCATAGAAGTGTAAATAGCTGAATCGGTCAACAATCTCATGTCGGTGGTTGGATTGGATGGGCCTTGGAAAGCCAATGCTGCTAGACACGCCCTCTTCATTTAATCAGTAGGAACACACAACTTCTTACTGATTGGCTAACCCAATTCCACTTAGGTCATTTACACACTATTTATCAGGGCTGTGGAGTCGGAGCAATTTTAGGGTACCTGGAGTCGGAGGTTTCATAAACTGAGGAGTTGGAGTCGAATGATTTTTGTACCGACTCCACAGCCCTGCTATTTATGTCACCTCTCAGGGATCAGGACCTGATCTCCTTGGGCAACATTGCTGACATCATTGTGCTGTTGTGCACTCGCGTAGAGCGCTCCTGGCCACGCGCACTAACGCCTTACTCCGGCGACCTGGACTGTGCTGCGGTGGAGGATTTACGGAATAAAGGAGAGGGACAGAGAACAGGAGGAGCAGTAAACATGAGGTAGGCACCTAATACATGCCTGCTCCCCCCATTTTAAATATATCATTCGGCTCTGTTATCCTTTAAAAGGAGATACATGTCAGCCTCCATATTCCTCAGTTCAGGTGTACTTTAAGCTTTTGCCAGCTGAAAAGATCTCTGTTGACTTTTTGTCTGTCAGACTGATGTCTTCAGTCATCCACTGGCTGATTCATTCATCGAAACACAAGCAGTCAACCACAGTGGATTTTTTTCTGTTTTTAAACAACCTGGGATAGTTATTTATTTATACTGAAACACTGTGAGTTCGGATTGGATCCCGGGGATCACTGTGTGGTAACTGCTTTGTTACAAGCTAATTTAGTGGGAAAACCACCCTCATTAGCTGAGGTAGCTGTATGCTGCTTATTGACATGTGAGGGGAATACATATTTTATGAGGTCAGCGGGTCGCAGAAGCCACGAATACATGTCACTTTGCTCGCTACACGGTGACATGTTGTGGGAATGAGCGACATGATTGGCAGCTTGAACTGACAGAACCCTGTGAGAAGTGACGTTTGTCACAAGGCCCCCTGTTAACCTGCTGACTTAGTTTTTGATATAGCGGGTGCAGATTGCTGCTGGATTGCTCTGCTTGCTGGCTGGCTTGGTCTGGATATCTGCAGTTGCAGATTTCATTTTCTCCTCCTTGACAAAGGCATGAAGAACAAAATGTTTCAGGTGTCAGATCTTAGGGGGGCTGTTTGCCACAGAACAGGGCGGCCCTTGACCTTGTTACCGGCTGACTCTCATTTGGAAGCAGCAGAGAGGCTGAGGTTAGATGAAATAAAGGAAGGCATAATGAGCTCCAACTTGGTGTAAACAGCCATATAGTCAGCAACAGAACAATAAAATGACTCGGGAGTCCTATTAAGAAATACATTTATAGTCTGAATTGCCTCATTGTAGTTTCATAATGTTTCCTTCCTATTTAAAACAAAACAAAAAATAAAAACACTGCTTACATTACCTTTTTTTTTAAAGAATATTGCTACATATGAGACGGTATGGCTTTAGAATAATAGTCTTATTTAGGCAGAACTTGAGACAGAGCTGCGGAATGCATAGTGACGTTATTATCCTGTATAATAAAACCCCTGTGTCTCTGCGTCCTCCTGTGTCCATGCTTCCAGACCTGAGTTTTCTGTCTGAGAACCCCGTTGCATTGTGGGAAATAACAGCTTTTCCAACTGCCAAGTAAGCAACATCTCCCTGTGTACATTTACTTCGGACAGCGGTGGGGGACGGGAGAGCGGGATGCATCAGTGCACGTGTTGGGGGGGGGGGGGGTGGGGGTGGGGGGGGGATGGCAGACGTGGCCTAGCCCGTTTTTAACTGGCGGGCATTTTTACTAGTTGATTTATAAAGCGCCAACATGTTCCATGGTACTGTACAAAGTAAAGAAACAAGCATGAGGTACATAATACAGACAAATAGGATGCACCAATATACAAAATACAGAATTGGTAATTACAGTGCCAAAAATAAATATGAATGTGTAATAAATTCCAAGACACAAAAGGGTGAGAGAGCCCCGCCTTTGCGAGCTTATATGCTTGACCTTGTTTTTTTCTGAAAATGGTGAGTCGTTACGATGGCTTGCCTTGCAGACCACTAGTGAGAAGTGGGGCCAAGCACAACTACGCAAGAAAATGTACAATTTATGTAAATGCCAAAGGATTGGGGTCATTTCCTGCCTACGTGTCAACTGCACATTGCGCTGTTTGGAAGTGTTAAAGGGAACTTGAAGTGAGAGAAATATGGAGGCTGACATTTAATTTTAAACTATACTAGTTGCCTGGCTGTCCTGCTGATCCACACCATGAAAAACCATACAGATCAGATGTTTCTGACGCACCTATGACTGGATTAGCTGCATGCTTGTTTCAGGCGTATGATTCAGACACTACTGCAGCCAGATAGATTGGCAGGACTGCCAGGCAATTGGTACTGTTTAAAAGGAAAGCAATATGGCAGCCTCCACATACCTTTGTATTTTAAGGACAACCGTTTTTGTGTGTTTCACCAACTTCAAGAAATGGAGAACTCCACCCACTGGGTGGTGTGTGCTGGAATGCCTCCGACTGACTCTATTCAACAGTCAGCAGATGACTTGTGGAATAAAGTCCGTTCTTTCCTTTCCCACAGACATGAGAAAATGTATTCCTGAGGTTTTGTTTTTTTATCATATTGATCATTTCTCAGGTGCAAATACAACCTGCCACCCTAAGGCTTTCTAGAAATATTTATGTTCTACATTGTGTGGGATGCAAGTGCAGGCCAGGAGGGGTACTGTAACAGTGCCCAGGGCTTTGTTGCCCTCGGGGCCCTCTGAAAGAAATCTAAACATTCAGATACCGGTCTCCTTAATACATATGTATCCTGTCACTTTTAAAGGGAATTTGAAGTGAGAGGGATATGGAGGCTGACATTAACTTCATTTTAAACAATGCACATTGCCTGCTGATTTTCTACGTCTAAAGCTCGGTACATACGTGCCGATGTAACTTATCAATCGAGCCGCACCAGCCAGATGCGACAGGTCCGATCTCGCCGCCGCTCGATTCCCCGCGAGCGGACAATAGCGCGGAATCAAGCGGAAGTTAAGCGGGGACGCGGCGGGTACGAGCGGTTATCGAATCTGGCGGAGGAGCGGGGACACGCTGGGTACGCGCAGGGGTGCGGAAGAGGCGATCCGGCGGCTAATCGAGCCGCCGGATCGCTCCGTCTAGATTAGGCTTAAGGGTGGCCATTAACCATCCAATCTTTTTTATCCAATTTTACCAAATCTATGTAATAATGGTAAATTGAGTGAATATATGGAATGGATAATTTAGGCAGTTCCTTTATATTACATAGAAATGGTAAGATTGGATGAAAAAGATTGGATCGTTAGTGGCCACCTTAATGCCTTGTACACACCATGCAATTTCCCATCATACGGGTCGAATTGATTATTTCAGACATGTCCAATCTGATTTCCAGTCGTTTTTCTGATCGATTTTGCAAATGGATTGGAAAATCGATCAGAAATCAGATTGGACCTGTTGGAAATAATCGATTAGACGCATCAATCTGACAGGAAATTAAATGGTGTGTACTAGGCATTATGCTTTTAGCCATAGACCCTGAAAGAGCATGCAGCAGATCTGATGTTTCTGACAAGATTAGCTGCAGGCTTGTTTCAGGTGTGTAATTCAGACACTACTGTGGGCCAAAGAGATCAGCAGGACTGCCAGATAACTGGTATGGTGCCCCCTACCTCTGCCAGGGAGCCTTGCAGAGATGTGGCTTTCCGCTCGTGTTTGTCCGCTCTTCATCGCCAATGAATGAAGCATGATTCGCAAAGCGTTTTTGGTGCTTGAGTGAGTCCAGCGTGGCTTGGGGCTGGGAACATTCATTATCAGTGACAGTCAGGATCCAGCACAGAGCCAGGGACATGATCACTTCTGTGTGGTGATATCAAAGCTCCTCACTTGAAACCTGAATCCTGCTGTCAATTATTCATTATCCAGCTCCTTTATATAGAGCTGATTCTGTGTCTGCAACGTTTCATTACAGAGGGAACATTTCCCATCAGCCCCTGCTGTGGAAGGAGCTCACATTCGACGTTTCCCCCACAGTCCTGGGAGCGGAGCATGGCCAGTGTGGGGGAAGCCAATTAACCTACAAGCGTGTTTTCCTGTTGTGTGAGGAACTTGCAGAAACTCATGCCAACATGGGCAGAACATGCATATATCATACAGTTTCCATTAGGCTACGTTTCCACTGTAGTGGGTAATTTTCCTGTCCAAAAAAATCGTATGCTACTTTTCTGATTGGTGAAAATTTGCATGTAAATTTGCACGCGGTTTATGCAAATTTTCATATGTGAGAATTCGCATTAGTTAAAATTAACAATCTACCTAGTAACAGCTTAGTTATGACTGCTGACCTCCTCCTGTAAAAATGCATTTAATACGAATTTACATGCACATAACGCAGAAATTTGCATTACTATGCGATGCCATTGCAAAGCATTATACGCGAATCTCAGACCATTCGCGTAAAATGTCCAAAACGGTGAAGAGGGACCTCAGATTTTTTTTTTTCACAGGTACGAAAATACGCATTAAATGGAAACGGCCACATTAACTACCATTTGTTGCCAAATCAACGCAAATTTTTTTCATGCGAAAAATCTTTAGCAAAATGCACAAGTGGTAACCTAGCCTAAGGCCTGGTGCACACCAGAGGAGTTTTTCGGAGCGTTTTAATTTTTTAAATCTGCTGCTAATGTTATCCTATGTGTCTGTGCACACTGGAGCAATGAGGTTTTGTAAAAAAACCCATAGCATTACATTGGGAAGAGCTTTTGAAACCTCTAGCGTCCAAACGCTAGAGGTTTTAAAAGCTCTTCCCAATGTAATGCTATGGGGTTTTTTTTTTTACAAAACCTCATTGCTCCAGTGTGCACAGACACATAGGATAACATTAGCAGCAGATTTAAAAACTCAAACGCTCAGAAAAATTCCTCTGGTGTGCACTATTCCTAAGACTGAATCTAGCGGGCCTCAGGTGGCTTTTATGCTGGGAATACAGCATACAATTTTCCGTTAGATAGATGAGTCAATAGGCAATGATTTGAAATCAGATTGGACCTGTTGGAAATTATCTATCGGCTTAAAGGGGAACTGAAGTAAGAGGTATATGGAGGCTGCCATATTTATTTCCTTTTAATCAATACCAGTTGCCTGGCAGCCCTGCTGGTCTATTTCTCTGCAGTAGTATCTGAATAACACCAGAAACAAGCATGCAGCTAGTGTTGTCAGATCTGACTTTAAAGTCTGAAACACCTGATCTGCTGCATGCTTGTTCAGAGGCTATGGCTAATTGTATTAGAGGCAGAGGATCAGCAGGGCTGCCAGGCAACTGGTATTTCTTAGAGGGAAATAAACATGGCAGCCTCCATATACCACTCTCTTCAGTTCCCCTTTAACTATCTGACAGGAAATTGCATGGTGTATTCCCAGCATTACACTTGTGCGGCGATCCCATGGCATGCTAGTTTGCCATGGGATCACCTTGAACCAGTATTTTAAATGCAGCAGTCATATGCATAGGCCCGCCCTCATTTAGGGACCTACTTCCTGCTGGTCAGGAAGTACATCACCGGGATTCCTGTCAGTCCGTGCATGCAAGCAGTGTCACACTGCGCTACGTTTCCACTTACTGCATCGCCATAGACTTGCATTATCCATGCAATAGTGCATTGTTGACTTTGCCTTAGGACTGTGACGATTTGACTACTTCCGTCGTACTGCACACATTGGGTATGAAAGTCTCCATAGACTTTCATTGACTTAGCACCCTCTTGCTCTAAAATGGCTTACCGCAGTGCTATAGTGTAAAAGAGAGCCCTCAGAACCACTTACCATAATAAGGTGTGAGTCTTTGTATTGGCTTACATTGTGCGAAGCTGTCAGTTTCTCTACTGTCTTGCTGTTTTATGCTTTAATGAGGAAGGATGACATTTCCAGCAGATAATAAGCCTGATGGACTGAGGCATCTCTGGAGATGTCCTCCTGTGGGGATATTATAGAGATCCTGCAAACCTGGACTGAAATAACTATTGTCAATCTGTCGTTGGCCACTTTTTACCATTAGGTGGTAAAAAAAAATGTATCTCTTGCCTGGGTTATATTGCAACAAAGTGGAGGTTGCTGATATTAAAACAGGGTTTCTCTGTCTATCTAATCATGCGATCATTCAGCCACCATTTTGCACACCCTCCCAGCATCATTTTAATGAATCCCGTCCATGCATGATTGCTGGATCTCTTCTATCCTCTCAGGAGGTGTCTTAAGTGAATCAGGCTCAAAGATTATTGTAGACAGTGTTATTCTATAGCATCATTGTGGAGATCATGATTTACCGGTAGATCCCAGTAGTAATCACTGATGGACTGCAGCTCTGCATGTGCTGCAGTTGTGGCTTGTAGTAACCACTGATGGACTGCCGCTGTGCATGTGCTGCAGTTGTGGCTTGTGGTAACCACTGATGGACTGCCGCTGTGCATGTGCTGCAGTTGTGGCTTGTAGTAAACACTGATGGACTGCCGCTGTGCATGTGCTGCAGTTGTGGCTTGTAGTAACCACTGATGGACTGCCGCTGTGCATGTGCTGCAGTTGTGGCTTGTAGTAACCACTGATGGACTGCCGTTCTGCATGTGCTGCAGTTGTGGCTTGTGGTAATCACTGATGGACTGCTGCTGTGCATGTGCTGCAGTTGTGGCTTGTGGTAACCACTGATGGACTGCCGCTGTGCATGTGCTGCAGTTGTGGCTTGTGGTAACCACTGATGGACTGCCGCTGTGCATGTGCTGCAGTTGTGGCTTGTAGTAACCACTGATGGACTGCAGCTCTGCATGTGCTGCAGTTGTGGCTTGTAGTAACCACTGATGGACTGCAGCTCTGCATGTGCTGCAGTTGTGGCTTGTAGTAACCACTGATGGACTGCCGCTGTGCATGTGCTGCAGTTGTGGCTTGTGGTAACCACTGATGGACTGCCGCTGTGCATGTGCTGCAGTTGTGGCTTGTAGTAACCACTGATGGACTGCCGCTGTGCATGTGCTGCAGTTGTGGCTTGTGGTAACCACTGATGGACTGCCGCTGTGCATGTGCTGCAGTTGTGGCTTGTAGTAACCACTGATGGACTGCCGCTCTGCATGTGCTGCAGTTGTGGCTTGTGGTAACCACTGATGGACTGCCGCTGTGCATGTGCTGCAGTTGTGGCTTGTAGTAATCACTGATGGACTGCCGCTGTGCATGTGCTGCAGTTGTGGCTTGTAGTAATCACTGATGGACTGCCGCTGTGCATGTGCTGCAGTTGTGGCTTGTAGTGATCACTGATGGACTGCCGCTGTGCATGTGCTGCAGTTGTGGCTTGTAGTAATCACTGATGGACTGCCGCTGTGCATGTGCTGCAGTTGTGGCTTGTAGTAACCACTGATGGACTGCTGCTGTGTATGTGCTGCAGTTGTGGCTTGTGGTAATCACTGATGGGCTGTCGCTGTGCATGTGCTGCAGTTGTGGCTTGTAGTAACCACTGATGGACTGCTGCTGTGCATGTGCTGCAGTTGTGGCTTGTAGTAATCACTGATGGACTGCCGCTGTGCATGTGCTGCAGGTGTGGCTTGTGGTAATCACTGATATACTGCCGCTCTGCATGTGCTGCAGTTGTGGCTTGTAGTAACCACTGATGGGCTGCCGCTGTGCATGTGCTGCAGTTGTGGCTTGTAGTAACCACTGATGGACTGCCGCTGTGCATGTGCTGCAGTTGTGGCTTGTAGTGATCACTGATGGACTGCCGCTGTGCATGTGCTGCAGTTGTGGCTTGTAGTAATCACTGATGGACTGCCGCTGTGCATGTGCTGCAGTTGTGGCTTGTAGTGATCACTGATGGACTGCCGCTGTGCATGTGCTGCAGTTGTGGCTTGTAGTAATCACTGATGGACTGCCGCTGTGCATGTGCTGCAGTTGTGGCTTGTAGTAACCACTGATGGACTGCCGCTGTGCATGTGCTGCAGTTGTGGCTTGTAGTAATCACTGATGGACTGCCGCTGTGCATGTGCTGCAGTTGTGGCTTGTAGTAATCACTGATGGACTGCCGCTGTGCATGTGCTGCAGTTGTGGCTTGTAGTAATCACTGATGGACTGCCGCTGTGCATGTGCTGCAGTTGTGGCTTGTAGTAATCACTGATGGACTGCCGCTGTGCATGTGCTGCAGTTGTGGCTTGTAGTAATCACTGATGGACTGCCGCTGTGCATGTGCTGCAGTTGTGGCTTGTAGTAACCACTGATGGACTGCCGCTGTGCATGTGCTGCAGTTGTAGATTCTGCTGGATAGATTATTCTCAATTTGTAATTTTGGAAGTAACTCGCATGCTGAAAAAGCTTGGGCACCTCTGCTATATAGTAAGCATTGCTGGGCGGCATAACATGGACATAACATGTCTTTTTTTCAAGTGATGAGAATATTTTCGGAAAATAGTATTTTTGAGACTCCTCAATAGATGGGCAAACCTATAACAATGCGGAATGTGCTGAACAAGCGTTTCACTACACATGTGCGTTACCATGGAAAATTGTGCAAATAAGTAATGTAAATATTTGTTTTTTATCTAGATGGCATGCTCATCTTCCATAGTGCTGTAATATTAATGTGCTGGATAAATGAAGTTTTCATGGATAATTCAGTTAGCACACAGTGGTAGAGTACATCTTGTCATATATGAATGAGAGCAGTAAGCATATACAGCAATACCAACACAGACTAGGAACGCAAGAGTTCTGCCCATATTGGCTACACCCGTCTCT
This sequence comes from Hyperolius riggenbachi, assembly GCF_040937935.1. NCBI lineage: Eukaryota > Metazoa > Chordata > Amphibia > Anura > Hyperoliidae > Hyperolius > Hyperolius riggenbachi. The sequence goes on from NC_090649.1 coordinate 106,740,487, forward strand.
GTACAGCTTATTCCCTTTAGACGCCTCTAGGTGGTATTTTGTAGTTGCCACATATGAATCCTTCATGCTTATTTCAGGTGACACGTTTGCTTTAACATTGATAGAACAAGAACTTTCTGCATTGCCCTAAAGCAGTGGTGGCGAACGTATGGCACGCGTGCCACAGAAAGCACTTCAAGCTCTCTCTGGGTACGCACACAACCATCCACCACTACTTTAAATCACGGATTGCAGAGAGGTGATATGCATATTCCATGAGCAGGAGACTAATTACTGCATTTCATTTGTGGGGGGTAATTGCTGCATTTCATATGCGAGTTGACTGATGCAGGTACTAGGGGTGGTGGGTAATTTCGGCTATTCATGTGTGGGGTGTGATTGCTGAATTTTAAAGATTAGTGTGTCTTTGAATGTATAGTTTTTTTTCCAACTATTCAGAATAAATTGCTGTGTTGGTGCTTTGTGATAAATCAGTGAGTTTTGGGGTGCAGTTTGGGCACTTGGTCTCTAAAAAGTTTGACGTCACTTCCTTAGAGCAATAGATAAAACTACACATTAGAAAATAGAGTGAATGTTTGAGGTTTACAAACTGTTTCTCTGGAAGATACTGTCCTAAATTAAAGCATTTGTTTAAAAATGAAAATTTGGGGTCAAGAAAGGCTGATCTGGAGTCACAACATTGACTGTACAGCTGTCTGTATGGCCAGGCTGGGATCCAAAAATCCAATAGTCTAAGTACATATAATTGTCTTAATTAGATCCTGCAATTGTCTAAAAAGTGCTGCTGACAGGTCCTGTGTGATATCCTCTGAAGCTGAGCTACAGCCTTTGAAGTCCCTGGAATGCAGACCAGGAAATCTTCCCTCCCCATCCAGACATACCTGGATAGCTTGTGTTGAGATAGGCCTCTTAGCTGAGCTGGATGTACCCCCCACTCCAAAAATGCAGACTCTCAACAGTTGTCTGCACTACAAGTGGCCTGCAGGGGAGCTGCTGGAGACGTTAATCAAATGGGGGAGGAGGGAATGGGTAACAGTGGTAGTTGGAAGCTGCCCTTGGAAGAGGGGAGCAGCTGCGCGTGGGAGGCTGCGCACGGAGGAGGGGGAGCAGCTGCGCGTGGGAGGCGGCGCACGGAGGAGGGGGAGCAGCTGCGCGTGGGAGGCGGTGCACGGAGGAGGGGGAGCAGCTGCGCGTGGGAGGCGGCGCACGGAGGAGGGGGAGCAGCTGCACACGGAGGAGGGGAGCAGCTGCGCGTGGGAGGCAGCGCACGGAGGAGGGGAGCAGCTGCGCGTGGAAGGCGGCGCACGGAGGAGGCTGTTGTATGAAAAAGTGCAGCTGTTGTAATTATACAGAAGAAAATATGAGGACTGTTTAACTTTGATTTTTCAACACGCAGTAAACTAATTTAGTGCTAGGGACACGAGTCCTAATTTAACTTGGTTGACAAAGGTTAATTCTTTTTGTCTATCATTGCTTGTAGCACAGATTTAAGTAAATGTTATGTTAATTAAGTACTGATGCCGGTTCTTGAACCTTTTCAAGATTTCAAATTTTTCTGTTCTTCTTTTCAGGAAATTTTATTACATCACGTTGCTGAGAGATCCTGTTTCACGGTACCTCAGCGAGTGGCGACACGTGCAACGCGGGGCCACCTGGAAGACGTCACTGCACATGTGCGACGGGAGGACGCCAACGCCCGAGGAGTTGCCGTCCTGCTATGAAGGAACAGACTGGTCAGGGTGCACACTACCAGAGTTTATGGAATGTCCTTACAACCTGGCCAACAATCGCCAGGTCAGAATGTTAGCGGACCTCAGCCTTGTTGGATGCTACAACATGTCTTTTATTCCAGACAACAAGCGAGCTCAATTACTCCTGGAGAGCGCCAAAAAGAACTTGAAGGACATGGCATTTTTTGGCCTTACAGAGTTCCAGCGAAAGACTCAATATCTCTTTGAGAGAACTTTTAATCTGAAGTTCATAAGGCCTTTCATGCAATACAACAACACGCGGGCAGGTGGGGTAGACTTGGACAATGGCACTATCCAAAGGATTGAGGAACTCAACGACTTAGACATGCAACTGTACGACTATGCAAAGGACCTCTTTCAGCAGCGCTACCAGTTCAAGAGGCAGGTGGAGAGAATGGAGCAGCGCAAGAAGAACCGGGTAGAGAGACTTCTCCAAAGGTCCAATGAGGCTTTTAGCAAGGAGGAGAGTGAGGACCAAGTGCGCTGGCCCACGGAAGACTACATGAGCCATATTATAGAAAAATGGTAGTCCAAAATAGACTTTTATACTACTGGAGAAAACTGGTTTCACATTTTTCATTCTGTCTTGTATGAATAACTGAACATTATATACTGAGGACCTTTTTATTTAATATTTGTAGCAAAGAGCTCAAAGCTTCAGCAACTCTTTATGTTTAGGACAGTGTTCATCCATTTAAAGGGCCAGTCCTCTTTTAGACAAACCCGTCTTTATTGCCTACTGCTCATATAAACTGTTGTAGGTAGCGTCTTTGGAGCTTTATTGCTCTTAGTTGCCTTGTACAGCTGTTTACTACAAATAGCTTAGCGCTAGCTGACCAGCGGTTGTGCCTCTAGTGTGGAATATTGTGGGCGGAGCCACTGTAAGCTAGCAGATGAGAAAATGGTTTGTTTAAAACTGGTCTGCCCCTTTTCATGTTGGTGAGAAAGCGACCACACAGTGTCCGTCATGCTGTACGGTTTGTTCACTCTGGGGAATCATTAAGGCATTGTTAAGTGTGTTGATTAACTTGCGTCTCCAATTCCCAACGGGAACGTAAACTAATAACAGTGGTATGTTTAATAGCTTAAAACACATTCTTGCTTTTATAGCCCTTAAAGAAACCCACATGTTAGCAAAATTTCCACTGGAGAATGTCTGACTTTTTTTTTTTTTTTTTTTTTTTTTTTACAAAGTTCATGTGAAAATATATTTTAAATTTCTGTACATGCATGGGAATTTTTATTTTTATAGAATACTGTTATTTAACGTGATTTGATTTTTCATTTATACTAAAGCTAATGACTCGATGAAAGTGAGCAGGTTTATGTTAAGTCGTTGTGACAGTTCTGTTTGTGTCCCGGTATTTAAGTTCGATCTATGCAAAGTATAACGATGCAAGCTTAGCTATGCGAACCTTAATCCGACCAGAGACTATGAACTAAGCCATTGTATATGTCCTACAAAATCTCCCATTGCAGGTTTGTCTAAAGTGTAATTAAAATAAAAACCTGTAAGGGCCGTTAGCTATTTCTTATATTGTGTATATATTGTATAACTTTTTTGCAGTTTTGCAGATTGTGAGCATTTTATGTTATATAAGGCTGAGGAGAGGATTACGGCTGCGGATCGTTTGCTTATGCCTGAGCGTGCTTATAAGTGTGGCTCTGATCAATAACGCAGTGTACTCCTATTTTAGATTTTGCTTGTGTGCTAAAATAGAGGCTTGTCACTGCCACTGTTTACCTTACAAAAATGCCTAATGAGCGGTTCATACTTCTATACTCATTGTTTGCATGTGTAGGCACGTGAATGCAGGAATCCTAATGAGTGTAGGAGTCAATTTACAACCGTGAAAGCAGCGTGGGACAAAATAAAAAAAACAGATTATTCAAGCAGGTTCTGGCTTATTAAAGATTGGCACGATCTCAGTGTGACAGCTTAAGCTGTACACACTGGGGGTTATATGCCGGGATCATAAAAAGGGGTCAAATAATACTAGTACATTCCATTAATGATCAGTGCACCATTTTAAGTTATTTGCAGCATACTTAATGGAACAACTGAAGTGAGAAGTACGGTATATGGAGGCTGCCATATTTATTTTAAGCAATACCAGTTACCTGGCAGCCCTGCTGGTCTATTTGGCTACAGTAGGGCCTGAATCAAATCAGAAACAAGCATGCAGCTAATCTTGTCATATCTGACAATAATGCCAGAAACGCCTGATCTGATGCATGCTTGTTCAGGGTCTATGGCTAAAAGTATTAGAGGCAGAGGATCAACATGACAGCCAGGCAACTGGTATTGCTTAAAAGGAAATAAATATGGCAGCCTCCATATCCCTCTCACTTCAGTTGTCCTTTAAAGCATTCTGACAAATTAAAGTGAAATCTGCCCCAAACGTAGTTTGTATAGTGCACAGAGAGATTAGAGCCTCTGTTATATTTTTATTGTTGTCTTGTGTCTCCATCGGACAGATTTTCTCACTTCCTGTTCTTTTGGCAGGCGGTCACCAAGATGGGAAGTGAGTGAATTCAGTTGCAGCTGTCGCTGGAGCAGGGGTGGGGAGATAAAACTTGGCTGGGATACCGAAGATGCCCATACACTATGAGACAATCTTTGGCAGATAAGACCACCGTGATCGATTCTACTGATTATTAGTGCCGAATTGCATTTTCAGTCAATTTCTAACAAAGGGACAGACATTGCCAGTCACACAGGACTTTTTTGCAGGTTAATTTGTGGCGGAGTGCGGTGGTATCTATGAGAGGAGGCCTAGAGCCGGTGACACACAACACCCCCCCCCCCCCCCCCCACACACACACACGCTAATGCAGCTCTACCCGGGGCCATATGCAGAGTATTAGCACAGCAAAGGGCTCTGACGTTCACTGACACAGTTTGTGTAATCTCTCCTCTGTGCTGCCGTCATTTTCCGGTGCCGTAGTGAAGCAGTGATGTACATGAGTGCTTGCATGCCGCCAGATCATGGGGTACGGACGCCAGGAGATGACAGCAGCACAGTATATAGCAGCTGTAATATTTACAAATCGATGTGCAACACTGGCAGCAATAGATTGCCTTCTGATCAGGTGTTGATCAGAGTAGGTTATAAAAAAACACAAAGTCCAGGCTCCTCACCTCGAGCTAGGACATTTAAACACTTGCAGATGTAATAGGAAGGTGCTGGAAGGGGAGTGGCAGGCGAACAGGCTTTATCCTAGTGACAACTGACAGCTGAGATTTCCTCTAAATTGTTGTGTTTGTAGCAGGAAGTTTAATGTCCGCAGGGAAGATGGACAGCAATAAAAATCTAACAAAATGCAACCCCACCCCAGTGTATTTCATATTTGAAAAAGGCAAAAGAAATAGTCAGACTTCCACTTTAAATGCTACCTATGCAGAAACTTGCATGTTGGTAAGAAATGTGCAGCATGCAAGAGCACTTCATTTCAGTCATTCATTGTACAATCTCTGCATCAGTTGGGATTTTGGTGGCACAGCCAATGCAGTTTATTTCTTACTGCTGCCGGGTGTCAGGATTTTGAAGTTACTGGACAGGAAGTCAACTGTGTGTAAACAAATCTGTTTCCTCCAGTCAGGTGATGAAATCTTATGGCCATCTTAGAACTCTTCATGGCCGATCTTTCACATTTTTAAAACATGTATTCTTTTGTCAATCTAAGTTATTTTAGCTGACAGATCTGTAAGGGCACTTGTAGTGCTGTCTAGTGATGGTTATGTCTAGCAAAACTCATGGAGAAGCATGTGATCAGTTTCATTAGGTGATATGTATGCAAGTCTCTGATTTGCTAGTCATAATCATGTGCTAAAGCAGGATGTGACTGATCACAGCAAATCAGAGCTTTGCAAATCTATCAGCTGATCAAACAAATGACATGCTTCTAGTTCTCCTAGACATGACCATCACTAGTGCTGTCATATGTTCAGTACATACTGTAATATCACTGGATTTGCAGGCATACTCCCCCATTGTTAAGCAGTTTTTATATAAAGAAGCTTCTAGCAGAGTCTGTGCAGGTTATTCTTTTTATTTCCTGCCACTATATTGTGCTGACCTATTAGACATAGCTGTACGGAGTAGATCTGTTCTGGCCTTGATGGCTTTCACAGTCTAATACAGAACGACTTAGATTCTCCAGGCTCTGCAGCACACAGAGAGCAGAACACGCCTCATACACAGCCAGGAAATACACGTGTTAAACTTTACTGAGAGTTTTCAATAAAGTTTCATTGAATGGCCAGGCGTGTCTGACTTTGCACTGAGAGGTGGTGATGCATACATACCACAGGGAGCAACCTACAGCGTGTATAACGTCTTCTTTCCATCACACTGCTGATAGCGTTAGAGATTACATGTAGCAACTCTGGATGAGGAGACAGGTACAGATCATAGTGGGCTGCCAAATGTTCTGCAGAGAAGATGGAGTCAAGCTGGCCAGTCTGTGGGTGTGTAAAGATCAGGCCTGGGCAAACTTTACATGGCCTGGGCCGAATTCCTTAAAGGACAACTGAGGTGACATGATGAGATAGACATGTGTATGTACAGCGCCTAGCACACAAATAACTATGCTGTTCCTTTTTTTTTTCTCTACCTGAAAGAGTTAAACATCAGGTATGCAAGTGACAGTTTCTGTCCGGGTCAGGACTGGGTCAGACTATAGTATAACCCTCACTGATGAGTAATTACTGCTATAAAACACTTTCCTGTCAGTAAATGGCTTCCTGGAACGGAAAAGAGATAAAAAGGGTGAATAATTCATGGATTTTAGCTCTGGCATACTTCAATAAATGTGTCATTGAGCAGAGACAATGAAACCATAAAAACTTTAAAAACTAGACTCAAATATAAAATAAAACTGTGGCATATCTAAAAGTCATTTTTAGGAGAAGGAGGATAGATGCATTTGTTTTTCTCATCAGTTTATTTTTACCTCTGATGTCCTTTACATTCCAACATCCCCCCCTGCAAAGTTGCGAGCAGGCATCGGGGATTTGACATCACATGAAGTGTCGTCAGAACGTGCACTCTGACGCAAGCTGACGTCCTGCCATGTGACACCCTGTTGCCATGGAGATGCAACATGGGATATCGGTGAGCGAGGTGAGTTTCAAATCCCCCGTTGTCCGCTCGCAACTTTGCAGGGAGTGAGGGGGGAAGGAGGGGAATCTGGCCGCCTGTCGTAGTTTTTCCAGCACTGGTATAGACTTTTTATGGCCAAACTATTATAAGGAAATTCCACTTTTTGTTAAGAAAACCGATTGCTTTCTGTTTCAGCTCCATGTATTGCAAAGATGAATGGGAAACCTCTCTGCTTGATTTCTAATGTTTGTTTTATGGGCACCGTAGTGACATATAGTAGAATGTAGTAAATTATTCAGGATACCCACTTTTCCATTCTTTTTCCTGGTCTCCGCATCAGAAACCCTTCCTATATATGGATGGATATTGTGTATCCCCGCCCTCCCAGTGATAATCGGCCTATAGAGGTGGTCAGTGAGATGCAAATAAGTTTGTCTAAAATTCAAATTTCATGTGAATTACGTGCAGCTTGAAACTGGACCAATACAAATTGGCAGGAAGTTATTCTGATTGGTCCAATTTCAAGCTGCATATAACGTGCATGAAATGTGATTTTTTTTTTTTTTTTTGGGTGAACTTCTTTGCATCTTATTGACCATCTCTATCATCTTAACCACTTAACGACCGCCTAACGCCGATAGGCGTCGGCAGGTCGTTAGTGGTATAGCATGGAAACTGCTGCTCGTACGAGCGGCCTTTCCATGCCAGTTCACGGAGGGTGTCTCCGTGAACAGTGTGCGAGCCGCCGATCGCGGTTCGCACGCATAATGTAAACACGCGGGGAAGAAATCCCCGCTGTTTACATCATACGGCGCCGTAAAGGAGATCGGCGATCCCCGGCCTCTGATTGGCCAGGGATCGTCGGCATCTGATAGGCTAAAGCCTATCCTAAGAGGCAAAGGACGGATATCCGTCCTGCGCAGTTATGGGTAAGAGGGAGAGGGAGGGAACTGTGGATAGGGCGGAAAATGCTGTGGAGGGGGGCTTTGAGGAGCCCCCCCGGCAAATCTGTAATAGCCGGCGGTGATCAGACCCTCCCAGCAGGACATCCCCCTAGTGGGAAAAAAAAGGGGGGGGGAAGTCTGATCGCCCTGCATGCCTGCTGATCTATGATGTGGGCTGGAGAGCCCACGCAGCAACGATCACTGCAAAATGCCTTGGTCCTTATGTTTATGCATAATTCTCCTCCCATAGTATTCTGAGACCTGGGCCCATATGCAATTCAATTTTTCTCCTGAGTTTTCTCCTAGGAGATAATTTTTAATCTTCTCTTGATAATACATTTTTAAGCTTTTTGACATCTGTAAAGTATCAAATTGGTGAAAAAGTACTGCCAAATTATTCTGAATATTTTCTTGCTTGCTGGTGGCTTAAAGCGGGATTGTCACCATAAAATCAAATTTCAACAGCAACTGGTCTGAGTGTATTACGTGATAAAGATGCTAATCCTGCATTCAAAACTTTTTCTGCTGTTATGGTTTTGGACAGGGCTGGATTTACCATAAGGCACCATAAGGCACTGTAGGCACTTGCCTGATGATGGAAAGACGGCTCACTCCTCTCCCTGATTGCCTCCCTCCTTCCCTATGCAGAGTTCTAATGAGAGTGTAAATGAGGCTACTCACCCAGCTCTCTGCATTCCACTGAAGATATCTTCCTTCAGTCCTCTAGCTATCTAATACTTGGGGGTACCTCTAGCTACTTAATACTGAGGTTAGCTATGGCTATCAAATACTAAGGGGCACCTGTAGCTACCTATGATGGGCAAAGGAAGTGAGGTAGAAGTGACATCTGGGCCAGCCAGCACATTTGTGGTGCGGTTCGGTGGGGGTTTTTAGGTTCATGGAGGGGAAAGTCTTAAGGTGGCAGGAAATCTGTGCCTATAGGCTCCTGTGAGGTAAATCCGGACCTGGTTTTGGAGTTATCACATACCTTAGGAGCACTGGCCCTTTTATTGCCATCGCCATTTACTGGCGAACAGTTGCATGCTGGGGGGTCTTTTTATCAATAATATATTCCTCCTCTTCCCCTTATTCCCCCCCCCTACTAATGACATTAGACAGTGCACTTCCTAGTGTAGACCTCAGTGGGAGTGTCTGAAGACTCTGGGAGGAGGGCAGGTAACGAATACACAATTAGCAAGAGGAGAAAAAAAGAGTGAGGGAGGAATTTGTCATTCAAAGGTAACCAAGATGGAAACTGTCTAGAATAGGATTCTCTGCTTTTCCTTTATAAAATTCACAGGAATCATAATGTGGACAGGGCAATACATCTGTTATGTATGTAGAACTAGTATTTATCTACTTATATATGTGTTTTTATTCTAGGTTAGCATTGTTCTTTAAAGTGTATTTTATTGTTAAACTAATGTAACCCCGTTAAAAAAAAAAAAAAAAGCAGATACTCAATTAAGGAGAGGGAAGGCTCGGTCCTAAGGAGCCTTCACTCTCCTCTCCCGGTGCCCCTGGTGCTGTGCTGGCTCCCCCGTTCGCATCCGCCGCCGAGGGGACTTTGAAAGTCTTCGGGAGCCGAGTACTCCCGAAGACAGGCGGTGCACACGCAAATGCGTCATAGAGGGCGCATGCGCAGTGTAGAGCGGCCCGTCTCCGGGAGCACTCGGGCTCTCGAAGCATTTCCGAAGCCTACCTTCGGCCGGGAGACAGCGGTATTTGACCGAAACGGTCGAATACTGCTACGGGGGAGCCAGGACAGCAGCGGGCACCGGGAGAGGAGAGGGAATGCTCTATGCTATGGGACCCAGAGCCTCCCTCTCCTTAGGTGAATATTTGACTTTTTTTTTTTTTAAAGCCAGTTCCCATTAGCTTTAAGGACTAAAAATATCACCTATCTTAGATCACACCTTAATAATAAAATGCCTTTTAAGCCACCAGCAAGCAAGAAAATACTCAAATTAATTTTGATAGTACTTTTTCACCTACTTTCTGGTACTTTTTCCATTGCAAAGTGCTAAAAAGTTATTTTAAATCAAATAAATTATATATGCTCAGCGCAGAGTCCAAAAACAAAAGACGAGTCTTCAACAAAGGATAAAAGCAGGCAAATCTCCACCACAATAAATATTGGGTTCACGGCACAGCTCTGCAATCATGGATACCCAAAAAAGGAAAGAGGCTTACCAGCTGGTGACAACCCACATTATAAGGTTGTATCAAGGCTTTGGTAGGACATCAGGAAGCAACAGTCTGTCCAGGATCCACCAATTCAGCAATGGTTCCTCTCACGAATGGATATCAGTAAACATCATAAAAAACAAACAAACGGCAAGTCTAAGTGTAAACCGTTTAATATAGGATTTTCATAGTAAAAACAGCTTAAAAATAGCATAAAAACAAAACTTACATAACTTAGAATCCCCTGATGACGCTAGTTTGCGAAACCGGTCGGGAAGGAGACAGGCAGCACCTTCATACTGTCCTTTACTGCTGACCCATACACGCGTGCAACTTTCTCGGGGTTCCCATTGCATGGGCCTCGTATGTAAGTTTTGTTTTTATGCTTTTTTTAAGCTGTTTTTACTATGAAAACTCTATATTAAACGGTTTACACTTAGAGTTGCCGTTTGTTTGTTTTTTATGATGTTTACTGATATCCATTCGTGAGAGGAACCATTGCTGAATTGGTGGATCCTGGACAGACTGTTGCTTCCTGATGTCCTACCAAAGCCTTGATACAACCTTATAATGTGGGTTGTCACCAGCTGGTAAGCCTCTTTCCTTTTTTGGGTATCCATGATTGCAGAGCTGTGCCGTGAACCCAATATTTATTGTGGTGGAGATTTGCCTGCTTTTATCCTTTGTTGAAGACTCGTCTTTTGTTTTTGGACTCTGCGCTGAGCATATATAATTTATCTATTTGTGAACTCTGGACATTGTTCTTCTCTCGGCAGCGGCCACTTTGTTTCCTTGGCGCTGATACACATATGCAAACTTATTTTAAATCAAAGATGAAAAAGTATCCCCTAGGAGAAAACTCAGTAGAAAACGGATTGCATATGGCCCCAGGTGTTTCTACTGATTTCAGAACACTTAACAAATATTCTGCAGTGATGCACCTACCAGCAGTAAAGAGGTCACCATCTATGATAAATCGGGGAGAGGAAAATTTTACAATGGTCAAAAAAAGACTAAATTATTTTTGTAAAGTAATATAGTTAAAAATTCAGTAAAGTTCCTTCTCAAGTCATTGACCTTGCACTTGGACTCGTGGCATTGTAGCTAAGTGTGATAAACACTTTCTTCATTTATATTACAGTTTAATGACAAAAGTGAAATTTCCCTGTTATTTCGTATATCAAGGACTCAATGGATAGCAATTCTTTAAAAAGAAAAAAAAAAAGCGCTAAAGCTTCAGTAGTTGAATGGGTTACAAGGATGTGCAGAAAGCAATATCTCATCGGCTAATTTGAATTCACTTCACTGTACTTTGTTATTGCACTCTTATTTTATTGCTATTTTTTTGTACTGCCTTATCTCCATCTAGGAAACTGTAACCTCCAATGGAAAAGGGGCCTTACTTACATACCTCCCCCTCGCAATACTGCTCCGGGCTGAATTACTTTCAGTCTATCTGAATACAATAGTTGGCACACAGGGCCAGTGCACACCAATAACCGCTAGCGGATCCGCAAATGGTAATGGTTTTTGAAGAGGTTTTTCAGAGCGATTCTAGGCATGTGTAGAACGATTTTCTAAACATGCTTAGCATTTTTTGGAGCGTTTCTGTGAGGCAGATTTTATATTTTGTTACAGTAAAGCTGTAACTGAACAGCTACTGCAACAAAAACGTTTGGAAAAATCGCTCTGAAAAATGCTAGATCAGAGTGATTTTCCACTTTCCTATACTTTACATTGAGGCAGAAACGTCTCAGGAAACCTGCAAAAATGCTGCAAGACCCGAGTTTGCGGTTGGGGAAAAAACAAACCGCTCTGGTGTGCACCATCCCATTCACATTCATTAGCCAAGCGGTTCTAAAAATTGCACAGAACTGCTCTTGGTGTGCACCAGCCCTGAGATGGAGAATCAGTAATGCAAAATCCGTGTGGAACTATGGCACTTTGATTTCAGAGGTCTGGACTGCTAAACACATTTTTGCCATAAAGTAAATAAAAACTGACCACCGTGCTTCAGAGTTGACACCATAAGGCTCTACTATTTACAAGGCCTATCCCTGTCACCAGCTGTGGCCATCCTGGCAGACTTGTTATGTAGGAGTAAAACACCCTGGAAATGGCCACAGTGTGACCTGCGATAGAGTACGGTCACATGGGGGATATTTCTCTAAGCTGAGATGTGTACAGGAAATAGTAGGCGTAGACAAATGCTGTACGGTGCCCAGCTTGGGCCTTATCCCCACTTTCACATTGTGTGTAAGGCCGGCAGGCATAGCAAGTCACGGCCCTTGCGTTGCTCTGCAATACTCTGCCATGCATTCCCATTTATAATGTATGGAATCTCACTGCATTAGGCAATAAATGCATGCAGCCTTGCCTTGCAATTCTGCACTAAATCGCAATGCATGTGTGGTTACATCAGACAGTGCGGTCTATGGACCTCTGTTGTCCTTGTGTATTGCATCACTGTGTGCTGCTGAAAACCTGATTAGCAATGCATAGATGGGAACAGGCCTTCATGCCTGGTACACACCATGCAATTTCCCGTCAAATTGATTTCCAACAGGTTTAGGCCTCTTGCACACTACATGCGATATTAATGTGATTCTGATTTGCGGTTTTTTTATTATTATTTTTTAAATTTTTTTTTTAATCGGTACTGCATGCTGTTTTTTCTGCTTTTTTTCTTTTGATCGCATCCAGGGAAAATTGGAATCGCAAATCGGATTTGCAGTGTGCAGGGAGCCTGAATCTGATTTCTGATTGGTCTTCTGATTGATTTTCCAATCACTTCTATACAAAATTGATCAGAAAAACGGAAATCAGATCGGCCCTGTCTGAATTTATCTGTTCAACTCGTCTGACGGGAAATTGCATTGTGTGTACCCAGCATTGTGCTTGTACTGCGTGGTTATCTCTCCTATTTGTAGCTGCATGCTGAACGTTTGCCTCTTTACATAGTTGTGAGTTGTAATCAGTCAGCATCCGACTCTGCTGTCCACATTATCCACACTGTCCATTATGTTCCTTATTTACTTCTATCAGCTTGAGACTACATTACCCAAATTAGCCATTGCTATCTGCACAAGATGACATCCTTATCTGATTGCTCCAAAATCCTAATGGTCCTATCTCACCCCGTCATCAGCCATTTAGCAGCCGAAATGTTCCCGTCTACATAAGACCGAAGTAGTCATTTAATAATGTTGAATGCCAACAACCACCACTGTTCGTTGTATTAAACATATCACTGTTTCTAGTGTTTGTTGGGACAACTGCTTGCAATATCCGTTCTGGTCAGGGTGACAGTGCCACCTAGTGGCATAGAGTGGAGTTGCAAATTAAGGCACTTCTCTGGGAACTAATAGTGTGTTGTTATTTTGAAGCTGCAAGTCAGCAATCCTGTACATCAACATAGACTTCTGCTAACTTAAAGAGCTGCATTTTATTAGAGCAGTGATCTGCCTATTTAATTTTTATTTTCTGTTGTATCATAGAAGCAATGAGACGTTTGCTCGATGTAATAAATCAAAATCTTTTCATTGAAATAAGCATGACTGAGTATTTGTGTATTTAAAGGGCCATAGAAACACATCCTCTGGTTTCTGAATGCCTCCATTAGGAGTTGTTATATCGCTTATGGCTGTATGTCTGTCCCAGGCCCATCTTGCCACTGTTTCTAATGTTGCACACAGTACGTTTCAAGCCATTTCTATCACTGTGAAGAAAACACTTGTCATGTTGCTTTAATAAACTAAAGATTTCTGCATAGCTGTGGGTGTTTTTCAGTTGAAATAAAAGTTTGAGTTTTCACTGAGGCAAGGTTCACAGTGGTGCATTGCAGTGCATCTTACTGCACCACCTAAGCAGTGCAGCCTGTGCATTGCGGTATAACTGCGTGTGACACACACGTGCATTAGCAGTGACTGCGATGCATACTTTTCATTGACTATGCTTCACTGTATGCGACACAACATGCGGTACCACTTTCCCCACTGCATTGTGTTCCTGCTGTTTCAGGGAATGCAACACCCACTGTGAACCTAGCCTAAAAAGCGAACCCAACCTGTGTTCAAAAGGAGATATTTACCTAAACAGAGGTAAGCTTCAGGTTTCTATCGAGGCTTTCCTCCTTGCTCCTATGTCTCCCCTTACTCAGCAGCGCGGCCCCCTTGACATCGGGGATGCACTCTTCTCCTGTTACGAACACGGCCGTGTATGCGCAACAGCATGGAGCTGGCTTACTGCGCATGCACGGCCGTGCTGATGGAAAAGTAGGTGCACGGCCCTGATATGACTGCAGATAATGCTTTGTCACCAATTTTCTGGGAAGCTGAACTCAGCGATGGCGGATTTCAGAGCTCTGAGGGAAGCTTCAATAGGATCTTGAAGCTTCCCTTGCTTAAAGGGATACTGTAGGGGGGTCGGGGGAAAATGAGTTGAACTTACCCGGGGCTTCTAATGGTCCCCCGCAGGCATTCTGTGCCCGCGTAGCCGCTCACCGATGCTCTGGCCCCGCCTCCGGTTCACTTTTGAAATTTCAGACTTTAAAGTCAGAAAACCCCTGCGCCTGCGTTGCCGTGTCCTCAATCCCGCTGATGTCACCAGGAGCGTACTGCGCAGGCACAGACCATACTGGGCTTGTGCTATACACTCCTGGTGACATCAGCGGGAACGAGGACACGGCAACGCAGGCGCAGGGGTTTTCTGACTTTAAAGTTGGAAATTCCAGAAGTTAGCCAGAGGCGGGGCTGGAGCATCGGTGAGTGTCTGCGCGGGCACAGGATGTCTGCGGGGGACCATTAGAAGCCCCGGGTAAGTTCAACTCATTTTCCCCTGACCCCCCCCCCCCCCCCCCTACAGTATTCCTTTAGGTAAATATCTCATTTTGTACCCAAGCTTTGGCTTGAAGGTGACCTGACTGCATTGTCTTTGTTGCTCTAAAGGAGGACACCATGAAATTGTATTGGCTATATTAAAAAGCAAGTATGGGCACAGACATTATTGTGGAAAGTGCATGCTGACCATTGTCTTTCATGGCATACAGTGGCCAGTATGGCCAATAATTCCTCCATCAGTCTGGGAGTGCTGTGGTAGATGAATGATGACTTTACACAGTTCCCTTTGGTCATTTTCTTTCTTCTGCAATTTTATTATATGTGAGCAATAACTATTCCTTGATTCATGTTCACCCTGTTAACACTTGAATATACCACTTAATACAGTAATTGTACACAGATGATATTGTACCATTGCATCTCTATTTCTGAACTTTATAACACATATGATAATGTTTACGGTTTTTTAGTGCCATTTGAAATCTATGGTTTTATACGTTATCTTTATCTGGCACGCAAAACCCCAATGTTTATGTATTATTATTATTTATTGTATTTATAAAGCGCCAACATATTACGCAGCGCTGGACATTAGTTTAGGTTACAGACAATATTTAGGGGTGACATACAGCAATACGACAATGCAGGAAAACAAGAAAAACCAGATTACGCAGCACAGTATGAGAACAAGGTAATGCTTAGTCAGTCACTGGATGGGAGCATGGAGTTTAGGCAAGTTGAGTTCACTCAGATGCATAGCATGGGTGCACAGTAATGGAGGTGCATGATCAGGTAGGACATAAAAGGAGGAGGACCCTGCCCAAAGGCTTACAATCTAGAGGGAGGGGAAGGGAGACGAAAGGTGGGGGACCAGAGTTCGGCTGTGGGTTTAGAGCACTTGTGAGGGGTGGTAGGCCAGAGTGAAAAGGTGAGTTTTGACGGCCTTCTTGAAGGGGTTGAAGGAGGGGGCTGCCCTAATGGGTGGAGGTAGGGAGTTCCATAGTGTTGGAGCGGCTCTTGAGAAGTCCTGGAGGCGTGCATGGGACTGGGTGTCTATTCAAGTTTTATTGTAATGCTTCTGCTGTGACAGTAATATCCTCCACTCAGCTTCCAGGCTGGTCTTCTAAGGCGCTAGCAACAATAGTATAGCTGAGGTGAGCCAGCGTGAAAGTCCATAGGGAAATTCCAATAACCTCATTGGGCGGACAGCACCCTCTCTCAAACGACTATGTTTCAGATAGTTTGTAGCAATAATACGCCCACACAATTTGGCCAATTAGAATGCTTCAAGTTGTTCACGTTGCTGTGATTGGAGAACTGTTCCCTACGGACTTTCAAGCTGGCTCATCTCAAAGATACTAGCTCCCCAACTTCATGCTGCCTAGTCAAACATTTGGTACTCTGAGAAGGTAAGAAGGGCTTCTTTGATAGTTACCTTTCCTATTGACACTGCTCAGAAGATTGAGGGGACATCTGCTGAATTAGAGGCGGCCTTTGGGGGTGGCAAGTGGGGCGATCGCCCCAGGCCCCGCACATGAAGAGGGCCCCGCATGTCATACCTGCCATACCATGCTCATTTTGGTGGTGGTGAAGGAAATGTCTACAGAAGTCTAGCTGTTTGTGTTCTGAGCAGTGTGTCATTTACAAATACTCAGATTTTCCTATTTTGTTTTACACACCTTGGGCCTGATTCACAAAGCAGTGCTAACAGTTAGCACGCTGGTGAAAAGCCCTTTATCATGCCTAAACTCAGTTTAGGCATGATAAGTTTAGGTGTGATAAGTTTAGGTGTGATAAGTTTAGGCATGATAAGTTTAGGTGTGATAAGTTTAGGCATGATAAGTTTAAGCGCCAACTGGGTTAGCACCGCAGTGCACAGCTGATCAATAGTTTTACGCTAGCAAAGTCTGGTGCACTTCGTATAAAGTTTAATGGCACTGCTTTGCGTGCGGGACTTTGCAAGCGATCTAAACTTATCTAAACTTATCATGCCTAAACTTATCACACCTAAACTGGCTTTTCACCAGCATGGTGCAATGGTTATCATGCCTAAAGTCTCTAACTGGGTTAGCACCGATTTGTGAATCGAGCCCCTTATATTTTGCACCGCCCCCCTTTTATTGCTTAGGTTTTCGTCTTCAGCATGCTTTTATGTACTATGCCGTTTGCATTTTTGTAATGAATTTCTGCACTGACATGAAGCTTGCCAAATGTCAGATTAAGGTAACGTGCAAGAGCCTCAGCCTGAGGGCCCCAGGGGCATTTAGGTCAGTCAAGCATGGACTGGAGCTAGAGGGGGCTCAGGATGGAGCTTCCAGACTGGCTGGAGATTGGTGCTAGGTTTCATGGGGAGCTAGGCATAGGTAGAGGCTGGCTGGGGAGCTAGGGACAGGTACAGTTTGATTACATTACGTATTGTAATTGTTCCTGTATTGGTTGGCTTAGGGGCCTTTAACAAGTTGTTAAATAATAAGGCATACTGCTTTTGAGGTGGACAAGTCCGTGACTGTGGTGGTACGGTACATGGCCTTCACTTATGCCTCTAGGCCCCACATATGACACTCGCCCCAGGCCCCGCGTACTCTAAGACCGGCTCTGTGCTGAATGTTCATCACACCAGGAGCGGAGATATCTGCTGAAGGCTCATCATACCAGAGGAGGAGACATCTGCTAAATGTTTGCACAACAAAGGAGGAGACATCTGTGGGACATGACTGGAGACAATTGGTACACCTCTTAGCTACTTTTACTGCTTGTAAATATTTTAATATTGGAGATTAATCTTTCACCCAAACTGACTATAAACAACCAGATCTTAGGCCTAGTTCACACTACAAAATGCAATTGCAAAGCGATTTTTTAAAGGAATGTGCATATCGAACTATAGCATTGCGCTGTTTGATCCAGTGCAATGCTATGAGCTGTGAATCTAGCGCTGCTGATCGACCTAGATTTTCTGTTTGGACCGCCCACTGAATTGATGTCTTGCCAATTCAATTAGATTGTCTGAATCTGTTAGGTATCAACGGGAGAGATCGATAAGTTGGCCCCCTTAAATGTCTTTTCAGGGTTATTTGGTGATTTCCTGATAATGGTCCAAGTAAGTTTTTTTTTTTTTTAAATTTAAAAAAAAAAAATATTTAGTGACTTAAATTGAGGGGTACATTACTTTTTATTTGTGAGAACATTTAATGGTTGATTTTGTCTGATGCTTTGACAGCAGGAATATGCAGTTCAGCTTCCAGGAGAGTGACTAATCTGCTCGGTAACACCAGATAAGCTCTGTACGGTTTCTCTCTGACATCTTCAAAGCAATTGGACTTTACCTGGCCTTGTGGCTTCCTTACATCACAATAGTTCTTGCCACGCCAGGTGTATTGGATGGGTGGACAGGTTGGATCATGGTAAGCAGCCACTCCTTCCCTATGTGATACACACAGGTGAGGAGATGCAGTCCCTGTAATCCTTCTCTAATCGCTCTTAAAGGGAAACCATCACAAAAAACACCCAGATGATTTTAGTGCAAGAAATTACTATTCAGAGCAGCCAGAATCAAATCGGCTTGAGGGTTCAAACATGGACAGACAGACATGGAGCAGCATGTGTAGTGTTCTCACAGGGTTTGGACACTGTCACTTTAAGTGATGCAGAACCACAAATTGTTAGCTGAAAGGCTGGATCTGTGTTACCCACTCCACAGAAACTGGAGCTAGGGAGTAGGTCACTAAACACAGGGAGAATATACAAACTCCATGCAGATACTATCCCCGGAGTATCCCTCTTATCTTTTAAAGTGTACTTGAGATCTAAAAATAAATTTAAAAAAAAACATACATACCCGGGGCTTCCTCCAGCCCCGTTCAGGCTCATCGGGTGCATGGCGTACTCCTCCGCGATTCTCTCCACAATTTAGCCCTGGAATTAAACCAGTTGGCGCAGGCACAGTCCGCCCATGCTCTCCCATCACTGGGAGTGTTCTGTGCCTGCAGTAGTACCGTGCAGGCACAGAAACCTTGTGGCAATTGGAGTGCAATAGGGGGCATGCATGCGCAGTTCCCGCTGATTGGCCAAATTACAGATAATCTGCAGAGTATCTGCAGGTTGGACTCCACATTCTGGCTACCCCAGCCTGCATGTGGGACAAGGGGATAAAAAATGTTCAGGAGGGGGGACCCTACATAATTAAAAAAAAAAAAAAATTCCCACACTCTAAACATAAAAAAAAAATTGAGAAAATAGGAAAAAATGCCAGGGATCTTCATACAGCCATATTGCGGCTGTATAGCGATCCCTGGCCAAAGCGCTGCGTCTGCGTATGGGCCCCCTGCAAACCCCATCAGGAAATATATTGCTCTCTCTCTTTTGATGCATGTAAAATTACACTACCGTTAGGTTTGCTACTAAAAGTGACATTTACCGCATTTAAAAGTATACTTTTTTCCTTTGAAACTTTAAAATCGATTTTCTCAAAAACTATAAGGTCTTTTTGAAAAATAGTTTTTTCCTCTTATTCCCAAGGATCCTGTTTTGTAAAAAAAAAAAAAAAACATAAAAAAAGTTAGATACCTGTGTCTGTTTGTAAGGCACGGAGGACGCCGACGGCGTCCTCCGTGCTGTGCCGCTGGGTCCCCGCTGCACAATATCCCCCCGAACGTCCCCCGACCGCGCGGCCCGGGTCGGGCTCTCCATCCTGTACAAAGATGGCGGCCGCGCAGTACGCATAGCCGCGAGTGCGGCTGCGCAGCTCTAAGGCCAACCCCCCCCGATCCATTCTACCTCCGGCCGCCATCTTTGTACAGGCTGGAGAGCCCGACCCGGGCCGCGCGGTCGGGGGACGTTCGGGGGGATATTTTACAGCGGGGACCCGGCGGAATGGCACGGAGGGCGCGGACAGCGTCCTCCGTGCCTTACAAACAGACACAGGTATCTAACTTTTTTTTTTTTTTTTTACAAAACAGGCCTCGTAAGTCCTTTAACATATCCTGCAAATTTAGGGTTTCTAGCATTTTGCTATTAACCATTAAAGTCGGCAGATTTTTAAATGTGTATTTTTTTTCCTTTGAAACTTTAAAATCGATTTTCTCAAAAACTATAAGGTCGATTTGAAATTTTTTTTTCCTCTTGTAGCCACTGGGGGCCCCTAGAAGCTCTGGGGCCTTGGGGCAGTTGCCTCCTTTGCCTCTATGGCAGCGCCGGCCCTGGCTGGCTCCCCCGAAGTGTCCCGGAATCCTCCCTCGACAAGGCTGATAAGCGCTGATTTATTTACCTTTCCTGGCTCCAGCGGGGGTGCTGCTGCGGCTCTCTGCACAGATTGGCGAAAAATGGCCGATCTCCGTCGGGTCTGCTCTACTGCGCAGGCCCAGGAGACTTGCGCCTGCGCAGTAGAGCGGCCCGACAGCAATCGCCTATTTCCGCCTATCTCCGAAGCCGGAGAGCCGATACTGCGCCTGCGCTGGAGCCCGGGAGGTAAATATTTACATACCGCTGTTTGGGGAGCTTTTTTGCCGCTGTCGTGGGACCGAGGAGGACGGGGGAAGCCTCAATAGGATCCGGAGGCTTCCCACACCCGAGGTGAGTACCCCCCAGGGGAGGTTTTTCTCAATACAGGTTTTCTTTAAAGTTGCGTTAAAAAAAATGTTGCGTTGTGATAACTCACTGCTTGCAGTGTGTTACCTCTTAACGCAGACATGTTGCGACTTTGTCACATTAAACTGCAACGTCTTACTGTGAATACAGCCTTAGACCCTACTGACCACAAAGATCAGCAGGACTGCCAGGCAACTGGTATTGTTTCAAAGAAAATAAATATGGCAGCCTCCATAGTCTCACACCTATCTTCTGCATAACCGCCACAAATCTAATCTGGTGGGATCCATATTTCTCAGTGATTTTCCTATAGTGGTAGTGCGGCCTTTTCCTTCATCCTCTACAGAAGCGATCACTCATGTGCTGTCACTGGTGACCTTTTGCCTGTATCAGAGAAATGTTCATATGTGCAAGAATGACGCATGTAATAAAGTCAGTCCAGATGTGCCATTAATCAGGCTGAAATGAAACATGGTCAATAAGACCATATTACTGCAAGCTTTAAACTTAAAGGGATCCCGAGCTGAGAGGGATATAGAGGGTGCCATATTTATTTCCTTGTAAAAAATGCCAGTTGCCTAGCAGCCCTGTTGATCATCTGGCATAATTTGTGTCTGAGTCAAAACCCTGGAGCAAGCATATGGCTAATCCAGTAAAACGTGAGTCAGCTGAGTCAGAGTACTTGATCTGCTGCATGCTTGTTCAGGGTCTACGGCTAAAAGTATTATAGACCCAAGATCAGCAGGACTGCCAGGCAACTGGTATTGTTCAAAAGGAAATAAATATGTCAGCCTCCATATACCTCTCACCTCGGGTTCCCTGTAAAGGATGATGAAAACTCTTGTACCTATTGCTAGGTACAGTAAAGTCCCCTCATAATAAACTTCAAGAGACCTACAGAGAGCTTCCTTTTTGTATGAAGACACTGCGGAGGTGTGTGTGTGTGTGTGTGTGTGTGTGTGTGTGTGTGTGTGTGTGTGTGTGTGTGTGTGTGTGTGTGTGTGTGTGTGTGTGTGTGTGTGTGTGTGTGTGTGTGTGTGTGTGTGTGTGTGTGTGTGTGTGTGTGTGTGTGTGTGTGTGTGTGTGTGTGTACGTGTGTGTGTGTGTGTACGTGTGTGTGTGTGTGTGTGTACGTGTGTGTGTGTGTGTGTGTACGTGTGTGTGTACGTGTGTACGTGTACGTGTGTGTGTGTGTGTGTGTGTACGTGTGTGTGTGTGTGTGTGTGTGTGTGTACGTGTGTACGTGTGTGTGTGTGTAGTGTGTGTGTGTAGTGTGTGTGTGTGTGTACGTGTGTACGTGTACGTGTGTGTGTGTGTACGTGTGTGTGTGTGTACGTGTGTGTGTGTGTGTGTGTGTGTACGTGTGTACGTGTACGTGTGTACGTGTACGTGTGTGTGTGTGTGTACGTGTGTGTGTGTGTGTGTACGTGTGTACGTGTGTGTGTGTACGTGTGTGTGTGTGTACGTGTGTGTGTGTGTACGTGTACGTGTGTGTACGTGTACGTGTGTGTGTGTGTGTGTACGTGTGTACGTGTGTACGTGTACGTGTGTGTGTGTGTACGTGTGTGTGTGTGTACGTGTGTGTGTGTGTGTGTGTGTACACGTGTGTGTGTGTGTACGTGTGTACGTGTACGTGTGTGTGTGTGTACGTGTGTACGTGTACGTGTGTGTGTGTGTACGTGTGTGTGTGTGTGTGTGTGTGTACGTGTGTACGTGTGTGTGTGTGTGTGTGTACGTGTGTACGTGTGTGTGTGTGTGTGTGTGTACGTGTGTACGTGTACGTGTGTGTGTGTGTACGTGTGTACACAGTACAGACCAAAAGTTTGGACACACCTCATTCATAGAGTTTTCTTTATTTTAATGACTATGAACATTGTAGATTCACACTGAAGGCATCCAAACTATGAATTAGCACATGTGGAAGTATAGTACATTACCAAAAAGTGTGAAACAACTGAAAATATGTCATATTGTAGGTTCTTCAAAGTAGCCACCTTTTGCATTGATTACTGCTTTGCACACTCTTGGCATTCTCTTGATGAGCTTCAAGAGGTAGTCACCTGAAATGGTCTTCCAACAGTCTTGAAGGAGTTCCCAGAGATGCTTAGCACTTGTTGGCTCTTTTGCCTACACTCTGCGGTCCAGCTCACCCCAAACCATCTCGATTGGGTTCAGGTCTGGTGACAGTGGAGGCCAGGTCATATGGCACAGCACCCCATCACTCTCCTTCCTGGTCAAATAGCCCTTACACAGCCTGGAGGTGTGTTTGTCCAACTAAACGCAAACCGGATGAAATAGCATGCCGCAGCAAGATGCTGTGGTAGCCATGCTTGTTCAGTATGCCTTCAATTTTGAATAAATCCCCAACAGTGTCACCAGCAAAGCACCCCACACCATCACACCTCCTCCTCCATGCTTCACGGTGGGAACCAGGCATGTAGAGACCCTACGTTCACCTTTTCTGTGTTGCACAGAGACACGGTGCTTGGAGCCACAAATCTCAAATTCGGACTCCTCAGACCAAAGCACAGATTTACACTGGTCTAATGTCCATTCCTTGTGTTCTTTTGCCCAAACAAGTCTCTTCTGCTTGTTGACTGTCCTTAGCAGTGATTTCTGAGGCTGGTGACTCGGATGAACTTATCCTCAGCAGCAGAGGTGACTCTTGGTCTTCCTTTCCTGGGGCGGTCCGCATGTGAGCTAGTTTCTTTGTAGCGTTTGATGGTTTTTGAGACTGCACTTGGGGACACTTTCAAAGTTTTCCCAATTTTTCGGACTCACTGACCTTCATTTCCTAAAGTAATGATGGCCACTCGTTTTTCTTTACTTAGTTGCTTTTGTCTTGCCATAATACAAATTCTGACAGTCTATTCAGTCGGACTATCAGCTGTGTATCCACCTGACTTCTCCACAACGCAACTGATGGTCCCAACCCCATTTATAAGGCAAGAAATCCCACAAACCTGACAGGGCACACCTGTGAAGTGAAAACCATTTCAGGTGACTACCTCTTGAAGCTCATCAAGAGAATGCCAAGAGTGTGCAAAGCGGTAATCAAAGCAAAAGGTGGCTACTTTTAAGAACCTAGAATATGACATATTTTCAGTTGTTTCACACGTTTTGGTTATATACTATACTTCCACGTGTTAATTCATAGTTTGGATTCCTTCAGTGTGAATCTACAATGTTCATAGTCATGAAATATATTATAGGAACTATGTTCGGATAATATTTATTTATTATTGTATTTTATAAAGTGCCAACATATTACGCAGCGCTGTACATTAGTTAAGGTTACAGACAATATTTAGGGGTGACTGTAATGGATTGCGGAGATGCCGCCGCACGGTCTGGCAGCGGAGCGGCTGTCTCCGCATTCAGACCGGCGGTTTCCGCACAGCAGCGTGCGTCTGGTTTGTCTGAGCCTTCTAGTGCACACAGATGGAGAGCTACGTGCGCGCGCTGGGAGGCAGGACCTTTATGCCAGTAGGAGAGGGATCAGGTCCCAGCGCAGCTGTTGATTGGCTGAGTGGCGCTGAGGAGTGCTGCACTATATATAGATCTCGCTGGTCAGTCTCAGGCTGTCTGCCGTTGCGAATACTTACGTGTGAGCACTCAGACCTCAGTCAGATCCCACAGTGTGTTAGAACCAGGTGGACCTGGGAATTCAATCACACTTAGCCAGATTACGCTTGTGTTATACTTTAGACCAGTTCCGGGGTGTTGTGACCAAGGACCTCACACCCAAGCTTAGGATTACTGTGTCATTGCTGTGTTATACTTTAGACCAGTTCCGGGGTGTTGTGACCAAGGACCTCACACCCAAGCTTAGGATTACTGTGTCATTGCTGTGTTATACTTTAGACCAGTTCCTGGGTGTCGAGACCACGGACCTCACACCTCAGACTAGGACTCTGCTCTATTTCTGTTATGACTATTTGCTCTGTCGACCTCTCTATTGCTTTCTGATTCGGTACCTCTGCATATCTGCCTACCTGTTGCCAGACCCTGCCTGTACCCGGTTACCGAATCAGCCTTCTGTCTCTGTAAAGAAAGGGAGAACCGAGAGCCCAATATAGTGTAGTAAGTCAAGGCAAGTTGGTATAATGAAAGGAGTAAATATATACTCACAAACCCGGGTTACCTCCAGGTAACCACTGAATAAGCAGGTGAGGAGTTTGACCTGTCCCCACTCAGGATTAAGAAGTCGCTCTCTGTAGACGTAGGAAAAAAAGGGGGTATCCCCCTCCACCAAGGGTGGATATATGGTATAGTATGAGCTGAACAGAGGCGCCAAAAGAGTAAAAACAATATTTAAAATGTTAAAAATAGTAAGGGGGTGAGGGGGGCAGTATACTACACAGTATTTGTGTGTCTGCTTGAAGGGGGTGAGTCCACCACTGCCCCCTTAGCATTTTTAACATTTTAAATATTGTTTTTACTCTTTTGGCGCCTCTGTTCAGCTCATACTATAGCCTTCTGTCTCTGTACCTTATCTGCTCGTGTTGCCGACCTGGCCTGCCCGACCTTCCAGGCTGTCACTCACCCATTGAGTGCTCAGTCTATCTGTACTAGCAGTGACACAATTCCACCAAGTGTCAGTTGCAACTGGGACTCCTGCTCCTCAGAGAGTCCGGCCGGTTAGCAGCCAGTGGCCTCTTCCCTTGGAGTCCCCTGGCTGCAGTACAGTCTATATCTGATATCCAGACATCCCTGGTTTCCAGGTTCTCACTATTCCCTCTCTCAAGGAGATAGTTCCTGCACTTCCCAGAGCCACCTGCCCCTCAGGTGCTTCTCGGCCAAGCTGCCTGTATCTCCCGCCTCACGGGAGATAGCCTACAGTTACACCAAACACTTACATTTTATTAGGTGTCCAGAGGTTAGTCATACTTGTATTATTGGTGATTCTGCAGATCATCCATAATCAAGTATACATCTGTATTATTGATGATTCTGCAGATCATCAATGATCAGATTCTCTCTGTGTGCTGACACCGATCGTTACAGTGACATACAACAATAAGACAATCAGGGGAGGACTGGGACCTTTTGGCCTGGAGGGAAAACACAAACTAGAGGCCCGGTTTCACGGCAGCCCCAGCACAAATGACGTCACACGCACCCCACGTGCTATATACCGGTAGTCACATAGGTCGCCAATGCAGAAATACAGCAAGGATACTCGAGGGACAGCATGACAGGTAAAGTATAAATGCACAGGCACCACGGGGCACATAATACATTTTGAGGGACAACGGCCGGGGTTTCCAATCATGTTCATAGTTTATTATCGCACTTCACGACCACATCGGTCTGAGATTTCCCAGCATTTTAGATTGATACATTCAACTACTTTCCACCCAAAATAAGTCAAATTGTTGATTGGGCATGCTTGTGGCGGCACAGATTTTCATCCGATTGGATAATAATTATCAAAGTGGTTGGTGGATCGGCCAGCCCTAAATCATTAAATGAGAGCAGCCTGGGGGGAAATCTCCCCCCTTCCCCCCTGGCCAGTCCTCCCCTGAAGACAATACAGGAATACATGCAAACCAGATCACGCAGCACAATAGGAGTACAAGGTAATGCTTAGTCGGTCACTGGATGAAAGCATGGAGATTAGGCAAGTAGAGTGCATGGAGACATAGACCCTGCCGAAGGCTTAAGGTGCATACACACATCAGACTATAGTCTTTGGAAAATGAAAGCTCACAGACTAATCTTACCACCCTTCATGTAGTATGAGAGCCATACCTTCACAGTCTTTTCTATGGAGCTGAACTCCACATCAGAAAAACATCTTTGCAAGATGCTGCACACAAATATGCTGTACAGACACAAAAGATCAGTATCTGCAAAAGATCTGTTCCTGCAAAAGATCCGTTCCAGCAAATTGCATTCATAGTCTATGAGATCTGCAGATCATCATACACACCTTGTTTAACTGACATTCATCTGCAGATCTGAAAATCCATCCTGGTGGATCTGATCTGCAGATGAATGTCAGTCAAACAAGGTGTGTATGATGATCTGCAGATCTCATAGACTATGAATGCTATTTGCAGGAACGGATCTTTTGTGTCTGTACAGCATGTTTGTGTGCAGCATCTTGCAAAGATTTTTTTCTGATGGGGAGTTCAGCTCCATAGAATAGACTGTGTAGAAACGCTCTCATACTACATAGAAAGGGGTAAGGCCACATACACACATCAGACCATAGTCTTTGGAAAATGAAAGATCACAGACCAATTTTACCCCCTTCCATGTAGTATGAGAGCCATACCTACACAGTCTATTTTATGGAGCTGAACTCCCCATCAGACAGAAATCTTTGCAAGATGCTGCACACAAAGATGCTGTAGACATTCAAAAGATCAGTATCTGCAAAAGATCTGTTCCTGTAAAAGATCCGTTTCTGCAAAATGCATTCATAGTTTATGTCTCTATGATATCTGCAGATCATCATACACACCTTGTTTAACAGACATTCATCTGCAGATCAGATCCACCAGGATGGATTTTCAGATCTGCAGATGATTGTCTGATCTGCAGATGAATGTCAGTTAAACAAGGTGTGTATGATGATTTGCAGATCTCATAGACTATGAATGCAATTTGCAGGAACGGATCTTTGGCAGGAACTGATCTTTAGCAGATACTGATCTTTTGTGTCTGTACAGCATCTGTGTGTGCAGCATCTTGCAAAGATTTTTTTTCTGATGGGGAGTTCAGCTCCATAGAAAAGACTGTGAAGGGATGGCTCTCATACTACATGAAGGGTGGTAAGTTTGGTCTGTGATCTTTCATTTTCCAAAGACTATAGTCTGATGTGTGTATGAGCCTTAAGATTGGTCTGTGATCTTTCATTTTCCAAAGACTATAGTCTGATGTGTGTATGCACCTTTACAATCTAGAGGGAGAGGTAGGGGACCAGAGTTCAGCTGCAGGTTTAGAGCACCAATGAGGCGGGGTAGGCCAGAGTGAAAAGGTGCATTTTGAGGGCCTTCTTGAAGATGTTGGAGGGGGAATCCCTAATGGGGGAGGAAGGGAGTTTCATAGTGTTGGAGCAACTCGTTTTGAGAAGTCCTGGAGGTGTCCATGGGACTAAGTGATGCGGGAGCGGTCAGGCGAATTTCATTGGAAGAGTGGAGCGAGCTACAATCATTTGTACTTAGAAATAGGTACAAGAGATTTTGAAGTCCAGTTTCATCCCCCTTTAAAGGGAAAGTAACTTTGCAGCTTAAAAAGAAGGTCCGAGCTATTAAAAAAAAATGAAATCTACTTAACCGGTGCTGAGGACAACCTCACAAGGCCGTCCTCTACTGCGCTACGCTCTGGACAACGTGGATATGATTGACAGCGGCGCTCACGCATGCGCAGTAGAGGACAGCCTGGTGAGGCGCCGTCGGGTCAGAGAGCCAGTGGCAGAGAGTGAAACTGTGGCGTGGGACAGATCAGTTGCTAGGGGCTGGAGGAAGCCCCGGGTAAGTAGATTTCATTTATTTTTTATTACAACTCGTATGTGTCCTTCAATGATGCACTGACAAGTATTTCCTCCAGACACTCTGGTTTCCTCCCACATCCCAAAAACATTGTAAGGTTAATTGGCGTCCTCCCAGATTCCCCCTGGCTTATAGTAGAACATTAGACTGTGAATATGCTAGGCGTATTAGATTGGGAGCTCCTCTGAGTGATAGTTATATGAATTATTCAGAGCACTCTGTAAAGCACTGCAGAAGATGTCAGTGCTATATAAATAAATAACTCAAAATAAGTGTGCAGCTAGCTCATGCTTGTTCAATAGGTGATGTTTACGTCTCCAGGTCAGAGAATTACTAAGTAAGAAAAGAAGACAGTAGACTTTTTGTCTTAAGGCCGATACACACAATGCGGTTTTCCCGTCAGATCAGTGGATAATTTCGGGCATGTCCGATCTGCTTCTGATTGAGAAAGGGATTGATTTTCAGTACTGCACAAAATCGATCCCTTTCTCAAGCAGTAGTAGATCGGACAGGCTGGAGAATTATCGATTGACCCTTCGATCTGATGGGAAAATTGCATCATGTGTACCAGGCATTACAGGTACATGGACCGTTTCCCAACCTTACAACTGACAGCTCAAATTTGACTTTTTTATGTGCAACAGTAGTCAGGTGTAATTAGCTGCACAGCGCAGTGCAGGAGCCCTTGTTACTACTTTTCATCAGCTGCACTGATCCCACTGGTTGCAAACAAATGTTAAATGAGTTACAATTAAAAAGGCAGATACTTACCTATGGACTGAGAAGGCTCTGGATCAGGGCTGGATTTACCATAAGGCACTGTAGGCACGTGTCTACAGGCGCCTGATAATGGAAAGGCGGCTCACCCTCCTCCCCGAGTGACTCCCTCCCTCCTTCCCTATGCAGAGTCCTGAGCAGAGTGTAAATGAGAGGTTACTCACCCTGCTCTCTGCATTCCACTGATGAGATCTCCCTTAAGTCGGGGACAACTTAATACTGAGAGTTACCTAATACTCAGGGGCACCTGTAGCTACCTATGAAGGGCAAAGGGAGTAAGAAGTGACAGCTGGGCCAGCCAGCACACTTGTGGTGCAGTTTGGCAGGAGTTGGTAGGTTCATGCAGGGTAAAGTCTAGGGTGCCAGAACATCTGTGACTATAGGCTCCTGTGATGTAAATCCGGGCCTGCTCTGGATCCTATAGAGGCTTCCCTGTCCTCCCTTGTTCCCGTCGTTCCAGCAGCGCCGTCACCGACATTTAAATTTGCCACCTTAGGAGGCTTCTAAAGCAATTGTGTCACCAAGGGCTTCCGAAGATGGACAGCTCCATACTGCGCATGTGCGAGTGCGCATGCATGCACAATATGGGTTCGCCCGTCTTCGGAATGCACTCTGGGACACACATGCTTCTGAAACCTCCCCCGGGCTTATGGACGGTTGGTCAAATAAACACAACAAGGGTGACAACGTTGGATGGAGGGGAGCAAGACTGGAAAGGAAATGCTCTCAATTCTTAAAGTGAACCTCCGGACTAAAAATCGACTCAGCAGCACTGAAAAGGCTTTGTGTTTCTTTAACATTTTCACAGCATCAGAACTTTGTTTCTCTTATACAAGCCTCATTTTTAGCTGCACAGAAGAAA
This sequence comes from Hyperolius riggenbachi, assembly GCF_040937935.1. Classification (NCBI taxonomy): domain Eukaryota; kingdom Metazoa; phylum Chordata; class Amphibia; order Anura; family Hyperoliidae; genus Hyperolius; species Hyperolius riggenbachi. Next base: position 106,770,039 of record NC_090649.1, read on the forward strand.
ACTGCCCGGGCTTTTTTCCCCTGATGCTGTGCAAAGCATGATGGGAATTATGATTTTGTTGTTCTCGTTCTGCTGTTTTGGTGCAATTTTTTTTTTTTTTACATTTTGAATTTCACATTTGAAGCCTAGCGTGTGCAGCTGGGAGGGGTAATCAGGACACAGGATAGTTGGAACTGTGTCTCCTGCTCCTTGTCACCTCCTTTCAACCAAAAAGATGGCTGCCCCCATGACAAAGATGGCAGCCCCCATAAATCACAAACATTTGCCTGTTCTTTTAAAACAGGGTGGGTAAGATATTATATTACCTATCTATTCTAATTAACATAACTAATGTAACTTGATGACAGTATGTTTGTTTAGGCTGAAGTTCCCCTTTAAGGTAAGAATCTGCCTTATATTTTACAACTCACTAAATATTTATTTCAACCAAGTAAACCAGAGGGACTTGTGTGGTTTCTCTGCTATACACAGGTGCACTCAGGCATGTAGACTAGACAGCAGCAGGCCTTCTTGTAGAAAAATCCTCATGCTTTGCATACTGAGAACCACAAATGCTGAATGTTTATCTTTATAACCAAAGTGTCTATACAAATAACTCAAAAATATAAAACACCAGTATATAAACAAAAAAATAAAAAAAAAATCCCTAAAACCACAATACATTCCAGCTAAATTACTACATACATTTCCTCAGATGGAGAAAACATCTTTGTTATGTTTACAGCAGAGGCCATGTGAAAGTCATTTCCTTCATTTTTACTCTATTGTTACTTTCCCAGTATGAATTTCCCTGTCCTTCACAGGGTACCTGTTTAAAGGGCAACTGAAGTGAGATAGATATGGAGGCTGCCATATTTATTTCCTCTTAAGTAATACCGGTTGCCTGGCTATCCTCCTGATCCTCTGCCTCTAATACTTTTAGCCATAAACCCTGAACAAGCATGCAGCAGATCAGGTGTTTCTTACATTATTGTCAGATCTGAAAGATTAGATTCATGCTTCTTTCTGACATTATTCAGACACTGCTGAATCCTAATAGACCAGCAGGACTGCCAGACAACTGGTATTGTATAAAATGAAATAAATATGGCAGCCTCCATATATTTCTCACTTCGGTTGTCCTTTAAGTTCTGGAGAAGCAGAACTACTAGGATTTCATGCAGAATCTACAAGCCCCCTTCTGAAAATACGCCACAAAATAGAGAATCAATATTTCACAAAACCAAACATCTTAGTTTAAAGTGTACCTATGATGAAAGCCATCTCAGGTTCCATACTTACCTAGGGCTTAGTCCCTCGCTGTCTCCTGTCACCCGCAATATTGCCTGAAAGCCTAGCCGAGTCATGCATGCCTGCTCTCCCATAGCGCTCCTGTCCCTGGGAGCATTCTGTGCCTTCCAGCCAGGGGAACATGCATGTGTGACGAAGCGCTACTTGGCCAGGATTTTGGGCTGCATTGCGGGTGACTGACTGAGCGGCCTCAAGGGGGCTTAAAGAGGAACTTCAGACTAAACAAACATACTGTCATTAAGTTACATTCATTATGTTAATTAAAATAGATAGGTAATATAATCTCTTACCCACCTTGTTTTAAAAGAACAGGCAAATGTTTGTGATTTCATAAGGGCAGCCATCTTTTTGGTTGAAAGGAGGTGTCAGTGTGAATGAGACACAGTTCCAACTGTCCTGTGTGCTGATCACCCGTCCCAGCTGCTAGGCAATGAGAACATCAGAAATCCCATCATGCTTTGCACAGCATCAGGGGGAAAATGCCCGGGCAGTTTTCTTTGATGGGGCAGAGCTTAGCTTCTAAGCAGCTAAAAATTAGGCTTGGGTAAGAAAAACAAAGTTCTGATGCTGTAAGCCTGTTAAAGAAACGCCAAGCCTTTTCAGTGCTGCTGAGTAGCTTTTTAGCCTGGAGGTTCACTTTAAGGAAGCCCCAGGTAAGTATGGAACCTAAGATTTCTTGCATCTTGGGTACACTTTAAGCTGGCATTGTTGTTTCTGTAATATTTTTCTTTATTGTTGCTGGGAAATTGGTATACAAGCACACCCAGACTAGACCTTATTAGCTTACCTCAATCTGCTGATCTAACTGTACCATCTGATTGCTTAGCATAGAGAGTGATGAAATGTTACAGCTGTTTAGGGATAAAGTCGGTTCCCACTAATAAAAAAAATACCCATTTGTGTTTTTTGTTTTTTTTTTATGCTCCGATCAACGCAAGAAGCTGATGTTAAATATGGGTTCCGTTTCCACTTGTTAAAAAAACTGATCTGTTTGCTGTGTAATGCTAGGTAAACACATTACGATTTTCCATACGATAGATGCATCCGATAGTTAAATTCCCTCATGTCCGAAATTACTCCCGATCGATTCTGCGCTCAATTTCTCATAGAAGTGAATGGAAAAAGATAAGAAAAACGAGCGAAGATAAGAGAATCGAGCGCAGAATCGAGAAGAAAAATGTTCGGGTGGGAAAATCGAGTGGAAAAACGTAACGCGTGTACCCAGCATTGCAGTAAACGGAACGCAGAGTCTGAACTTGCTGCATTTTTCCAGAACAGCCATCCGCTTCGATCACCGCCATCATGCAAATCATGCAAATACTCACGTGTCTTGTTCTGCTGCTGACTCCAACACTCGATCTCAGGACACAGATCGGTGCCAGGCAGAAGCATGAGGATCTCCATTAGGTTGCCATAAACCAATGGGAAACCTTCGAAATGGTAGGATTCTCATTGGTTCATGGTGGACCAATGAAAATTCTCCTTGTTGCTAGGTAGAATTGGTCTATTATAATCCTATGGAGAGCCCCATGCTCCTGCCAGACTCCAGTCTGTTTACCGGTGTTGTGTCTGATTAAGCTGCTTGTTGATTTGTGCTGCCCCGCATACTAGTGATGGGAATTCCGGCTCTTCTTGGAGAATCAGCTCTTCTGAATCGGCTCCCACTAAAGAGCCGGCTCTTACGGCTCTCAATCGGCTCTTCATTAAATATCACTAGACGCCACTCAGAATCGGAGTAAAAGCCCCGCCCCCATCTCCATGACAACTCCAGACTGCTTCTCTCGCTCAGGCAATCCCTCCTGCTGCTGCTCTGCTCTGCCCCATACACTCCTACAAGCTGCACGAGGAGGACTACATCTCCCAGCATGCCTCAGCGCCCTTTATTACACGGCAAATCAGAGCTGTGTGGGGCGGCTGAGGCATCGGCTCTTTCAAAACTGAGAGCCGGCTCTTGTCGTTCGCCGCAAAGAGCCGGCTCGTTCGCGAACGACACATCACTACCGCATACGCAGTACGGGACTGTGCGGCCACATTTCCTATTGAATGCTTCTGCTGGTGGTAAAATACTAAATATCTCCTCTCCCACACCTCTTACACTCCCCAAATTTTCAGGGTAGGGAGGGAACCCCCAGAACAACCTCTATGCCAAATTGGAGACCCGCTGGTTTCTGTAATCTATTTCCTGAACCAGTGGGCCTCGGGGGCTGCAATTTGGCATATAGGTCATTCGGGGGGTCCCCTCCATACCCTGAAAATTTGGGGAGTGTAAGAGATGTGGAAGTGAAGATATTTAGTATTTTACCACCAGCAGCATCATTAACTTCACACTGAGCATGCGTGCTACTCAGTGTGGAAGGAAGCTTCCGGACAGCACAATCAGACATTACACTGGCTTTGGGAGGAAGTGTCAGAAGTCGGGGACATGTGAGTATCGGCGATCACAACGGATGTAAACTGATAGCATGGATGTGTGACAGAGGAAAGCACATTGTTCTATTTTGCATCCACTGAAAGTGAGAACCGAGCTTACTGAGGCTCTGGAGCTCGTATGGTTGAGGTGAGCCAGCCTGAAGGTTCCTAGTGAACAATTCTCCAGCCACAGAAACCTCTAGAGCCTGAGCTCCATCTCTGGGTGTGTTTAAAGCCAACCTGAGCTTAAAGAGAAACTCCAACCAAGAATTTAACTTTATCCCAATCAGTAGCTGATGCCTCCTTTTACATGAGAAATCTATTGCTTTTCACAAACAGACCATCAGGGGGCGCTGTATGACTGATATTGTGGTGAAACCCCTCCCACAAGAAGCTCTGAGGACCGCGGTACTTTTGACAGTTTGCCACAATGTAACAAGGTTCACAGACAGGAAATAGCTGCTTACAGCTGTCTCCCATGGCCAAAACAGCTAGCAGCAGCTACATAACCTGCCCACAGTAAAAAGGTCACCATGTAATAAATGTCAGAATGTAAATCAGGGAGAGGAAAGATTTTACAATGAGCAAACCCTGACTAAATCATTTATACATAATTATTGTAAAAATGAAGCACTTTTTTTATTACACTATTTTCACTGGAGTTCCTCTTTAAACTCTGGTTTAAAATACACTTTCTTCTCAGGATCCTAATGAGGCTTCCCTTGGTTGTTCCAAGCCCCCCGTTGCAGAGTGCAGCCCCCGCATCGAGGCCATGCAGCTCCACTTCCTGGTTTAAGAGCATGCAATGATGGCCGCGCGAGCCCCTCCCCCCCCCTGCATGCGCGTTAGCACGGAGCCCGCAGCTCCATGCTACTGCACATGCAGGCTCAGTCGGCCATTGCGCATACTTAAACCAGGAAGAAGAGCTGCGCGGCCCCTGTCGCTAATCTTCCGGGGGGCTGCGCTCAGCAACAGGGGACCACGGAGGAGCGACGGAAGCCTCCCTCTCTTAAGGTATCTGATTTTGTGTAAATGAGCTTCGGCTCGGGTACACTTTAAGTCCAGACTGAATACCCACCTGTTTGGTTTGGCATTTGCAATATATAATTTTATCCTGCTCTGTGTAAATACTTCATCCTTCTCCCAATTACTGAATCTGAGTGAGCCTAAGCACTTGGAGTCCCATGGAAGAAAAGCGCTATAGAAAGGTTATTGTTGTTGTTACACAGGCAGTTAGACTTAGCAACTGTTGTTCAGGAAATGCTTTCGAAGAAAAAGAAAATCCTGAGAATCCCCCATGAGCAGATGGACTAGTACAAAACCTGTTGGTTCTATCAGACTTTAACTGCTTACTGTTTTGGCTGGAGTTGTCCTTTAATATGTACGTCCAAATGTAATGACACCATAAATGCAATGCATGCCTTGAAAAGCAGATAGTGATCACTACTCTGTAGCTAAACTGGAACATCTCCCCAAGGACACAAGTTTTCAGCGGGCTACACAAGTACCATTGAGAGATAGACTTGGCAGAGCAGCTATCCTGGATACAAGACAATAGATTGTTTGCCACACTCGATACAACAATAACCTGTCAGCAACAGATCCATTTCCCCATATGGTGCCAGAATTAAGACACAAAACCCTTTTGTCTGGCAGGTTGACAAGCCCATATATTTGCAGACAAAGCAGGCAGGCAGCATTCTCCGGCTCCTAATAGAGCTGTGAGCTGCAGCAGAGTCCCTGTAGAAATCATGTGCGCACAGAGTCAGATAATTCCAAGATGCCTCAGTCTGACCCTGTTTTTCTGCTTGTTTCCTTTCTGTTCAGCTTGAATGAGTTTTCGCCTCTGGATGCGGAGCCAGGGGACTGCGGCCGCACGCTGCGCCTTTCAGAAGCACAAGCTGAAATCTGATTGTTATCTTGTACCTACAGGTGAAGGGGAAGAGGGCACTGGAACAGCTAAGGGAGCAACTCCCCCCCCCCCCCCCTTAATTTCTTGTATGAAATTCTACACAGGTACGTGCACTGCCTGGAATGGGAATGAATATGAAGGCAAGCAGAAATGGAAGCTAGCGCCTATCCTACTCAAATCGCCTTTTGACTTATTTGTCAAGTGATTTGCAATGTTTGCTGTGAATAATTATTGTGCAAGCAGCAGAGCTACATGAGATCAGGGTCGGACTGGGCCACAGTAGTACAGTTTTTTCCCTCGGTGGGCCCTACCTCCAGGTCTCTGGTGCCCCCCCCCCTCCTTGTCTGACAGACCGCCAATTGCTGCCTGCAGCACAACCATTCTCTTCTCCGTGCTGTAATCACTCATGCTGAGAGCAGTGGCGTAGCTAAGGAGCTGTGGGCCTCGATGCAAATTTTACATTGGGCCCCCCCAAGCACTCTATACATAACAATTGATACGACGCACCAAAACCTGCCAATGGCAACTACAGTGTCAGAGGTGCAAGAAGGGGATGGGAAATAGCTTGTTAATGATTACCACTGTTCAAAGTATCTACAGAAGTGATTATTATGAGCACAGGACCAATAGAGAGGTAATACTGTAGTTGAGGGAGGGCCCTTCAGGGCCCCTTTGGCCCAAGGGCCCCGATGCGGTCACAACCTCTGCAACCTCTGCGGTCGCAACCTCTGCAAAGTAGGACATTACTTTATATTGAAGGAGGGGCTCTATGCAAAGTTTTGCTGGGCAGCAGTGTCTCTGAATTACAATGCTGCTAAGATCATGTACATTTGGCCCTGTCCATAATACATCATGACCACGCCCACCTTCCAGTGCATGGTCACGCCCTTTTTTCACCGCAATCATGGGATGTGTGGGCCCCAGGTTGAAATTTCTTTGGTGGGCCCCCAGTGTCCCAGTCCGACCCTGCGTGAGATAGATGGACGTCTTGATTCTCCATTTGTTCTTCCTGGGCCTGGCACTTGTTGAATATTGAACACTACATGTGGCAATGTTAGCCTGTTCTCTTGTCCACTGTGGCAAAATGCCATTTATCACCTTTGTCCCAATTGCCCGTCGAAAGATAAGTGGCTATTGTTTTTTTTTTTAAGAACCACTTTTCTGAATTGCATATGCTCAATGTAAATATAGTACTTTGAGAAATCCATATACAGTATATTATTATTATAATTACTATTATACGTTTGTAGGTTAGTTGATAGTATGGCTTCCCCGTGGAGCCCTTCATAGTACTTCTGGACTGTAGAGCAGAGGTGTGTGGGTAAATGATCCTGCCCGTGTGATCTTACCATTCCCATTCATTCAGCTGTCCCCATCAATAGCTTCCGTTGTCACTCCCTCCTCATCAAATCTTTATCTTTCCCTACCCCAAGTAAATGAAGATGCATAAACAGATTGATCAACGATAACAAGGTTTAAAGAGAATCTGTATTGTTAAAATCGCACAAAAGTAAACATACCAGTGCGTTAGGGGACATCTCCTATTACCCTCTGTCACAATTTCGCCGCTCCCCGCCGCATTAAAAGTGGTTAAAAACAGTTTTAAAAAGTTTGTTTATAAACAAACAAAATGGCCACCAAAACAGGAAGTAGGTTGATGTACAGTATGTCCACACATAGAAAATACATCCATACACAAGCAGGCTGTATACAGCATTCCTTTTGAATCTCAAGAGATCATTTGTGTGCTTCTTTCCCCCTGCATCTCTCATGCACTGAAGTTTCAGGCTGCTCTTTTCTTCCTGCAAACAGCTTTGCCCTTGTCTGTAATTCCTCACTTTGTGAAAGCCCAGCCAGCTCAGAGGACGATTTATCCAGCTTGTAAAAGATAAGAGAGAAGAGAGAAGCTGCTCTTATCTAAATAACACACAGGCAGTGTGCAGAGAGGGGCCTGGAAGGGGGAGTTCATAGCAGAACCACAACACTGAAGAACTTGGCAGCCTTCCAGACACAGGCTGACAAGTCTGACAAGAGAGAGATAAGTTGATCTATTACAGAGATGGTGATAGTAGAACGTGCTGCAGTAAGCCAGAACACATTAGAATAGCTTTTGGAACTTGTAGGATGATAAAAAACAGGATGCAATTTTTGTTACGGAGTCTCTTTAAGGTCCGTACACACGCCTGATCAAAGGCAACGACGGGTCCGTCGTCACCTGCTGCTGGGCGTGTTTTCAGCAGACAGTACAGCGTGTGTAGTCTGTCGGTGGACTGATAAGGCTGTTTCTGAGCGATCCACCAGTCATAAAAGGTTTGGGAATACTGTCTCAGAAGCGGCATAGCAATAAGGGGTGCAAAGGTTGCAACCACAAAGGAGCCCCTGGACCAGAGAAAGCCACTAGGGCCCCTCCTTCATCTTATTAGCTTTTCATTGGTGCTATGCTGGTAATGAACATCTCTATATGTGCATTGCATAGTGGTAATCTTTAAAGGACAACTGTAATGAGATGTATATGGAGGCTGCCATATTTATTTCCTTTTCAACAAAATCAGTTGCCTGGCAGCCCTGCTGGTCTAATTGGCTGCAGTAGTGTCTGAATCCCACCAGAAAAGAGCATGCAGCTGATCTTGTCAGATCTGACAATGTCAGAAACACCTGATATGCTATATGGTTATTCAGGGTCTATGGCTAAAAGTATTAGAGGCAGAGGATCAGCAGGATACTTCTGGTCAGGGTCGGACTGGGCCACCAGGAACATGGAATTCCCGGTAGGCCTAGTCCCTTTACTTTGAATGGGCCCTCCCAGGCCCCGTCGAGCAGCAGGAGGGGGTAACAGCGCAGGAAAGGGGGGCTTGGGCATACAGCGGTGGGGAGGGGGCCCAACTCCTCCCTCCCTCACCTGGGGCCCCCCTTTCTGCACTCCCCACTCCAGAATGGCAAATGCCAGCGATCGGGCAGGGAACTACTTACTACTTTCGCATTCCAGGAGCCGGGATCTGCGTCTCAGCGTGTCACATGTCTTCTGTCTCCATTGCATCTCACTGTACTTCCTGATTAGCGGAATTACAGTGAGAGGCTCTGTGACACAGCTCTGGAACCAGGACAAGATGAGTGGTTCCCCACCCGCTGCCACCACTGCGCTAAAAACTCAGGGGGGAGCGCAGAAGGAGGGGGGGGGGGAGGCTAGGTAAGGGAGGAGTTGGGCTTCCTTTCCACTGCTTTGTGCCAGCAAGTTCCCCCTTCCAGCCTACCTATACGCATACCTCCCAACTTTTTGCGATGAGAAAATGAGAAATAGGGACACTTAAGCCACACTCCTGCCACACCCCTGATCACGCCCCACCACGCCCCTAGTCATGCATACCATAAAGATTACATAAGAAAAATAAATTGTTTTATAATTCAAACCACACTGGTCCTTTCTATCCTGGTTAATTTTCCTTTATAGTAACATTTTAAAATTAGTAATATAGCTATTTAAAGGATGGGAATAAAGTTTAGAGTCAATCAAACACATTTTAGTATAGAAATATATAGATTTTGTAATGATCTGCTCAGCTGGCTGCACAGGCAGACAGCTGTTTGACCATTCCTTAAGTCTGTGGGATGCAGGTCTCTGGATAAGAGACCTGTCTTTGCTTTGCAAGCTTCAGACCTGCTCTGCTGAGGAATTTGCATATACTGATTATGCAAATTTCCTAGTCGCCCCCCTTGAAGGCTTGCAGCATAAATACCATGTGATCCCACAATCCTTTGCTGGTCATGGTTTGTTACTGTTGAAACACTCCTGGAGTCTCAGCCTTGCTATTGTTTGCTAAAGTTTATCTTAGAGTATTCCTGGGGACTGCATTAGGCATCCCCCTAGCACAGTCAGGTTGTATTATTGTATTGCCTGTTCTGTCTTCTGTTTGTCCTTGCGATTGCACTGTCGCCAGCGGTTGGCGATGGTGAATCATTTGTTTCTGTACTTGGATCACACTTGCTCTGGCGAAAAGAGCAGTGGATCCTGCTAGCCTGTTTCTGTACTTGGTTCACACTCGCTCTGGCGGAAAGAGCAGTGGATCTTTCCTGTCCTGTCCCTGAACCTAGATCGCACTCGCTCTGGCGGAAGAGCGGTGGGTCTTATCCAGGGGCGTAGCAATAGGGCTTGCAGAGGTTGCGACCGCATTGGGGCCCTTGGGCCAGAGGGGCCCCGAAAGACCCTCGCTTAACTGCAGTTTTAGCTCTCTATTGGTCCTGTGTTCATAATAATGACTTCTATAGATAATTTGAATAGTGGTAATCGTTAACAAACTGTTCCCCATCCCCTTCTTGCACCTCTGACACTATAGCTGCCATTGGCAGGTTTCGGTGCGCCATATCAATTGTTATGTATAGAGTGTTTGGGGGTCCTAATGTAAGACTTGCATCAGGGCTCACAGCTCCTTAGCTACGCCACTGGTCTTATCTGACCTATTCCTGTTTCTTTGTCTGTCTGGATTGCACTCGCTCTAACGGTAGCAGCGGTGGTTCCTTTTGGTACTCTGTCTGGGAGTGTAGGCCAGAACTGCGGTTGCTGCTGGCTGCTCCTTCTCTCTGTCTTGTCTGATACGAACGCTTGCTGTAGGCTCGGTGGGGTAACCGTTAAGCAAGCGTTCGCGTTCTCTGTTTCGTGTTTGTGTGGCATTGGTTAGTTAGGGTGGCGTGCTTGTCTCTGTTGCGCTTTTCCTGCGGACACCGCGCTGTAAACGCGTTCGCTGTTGCGAATGAGTGCGGAGTTCGCGTTTAGCTAGCGTTTGTTATTTTCCTTATCTCCTCATTGTTGATTGCTGTGCCTTTGCTACTCTCGTGCTTTGTCTTGCTCAGTCTTGTGTCACTTCTTGCAATCGCCTCTCTCGCAATTGCGTTCCTACTTTGTTTCTGCTGTTGTGTGTTCACCGTCGCGGGTTGGCGACTAGATTGGTGCACACACATACACTCTGTCGCTGTGCTCTCTCTCTTTGAGGGCTATCTTGCCCTGCATTGCTTCCCTTCGTACAATTCCTATCCGGCATCGGTGGCTGTGCAGAGGATCTGTTCCTCCATCTGCCGGCAGGAATTCCCCTCTACAGGTGCGTTGCACCTTTTGCTGAGTTCTCTCAGATTATTCGCTTGTGGAGGATTTCCGCAGTGTCAGCGCGCGTCCTGTGTGCTGACAACGGAAAGTATTCCACAATCATTAGGCCCGGTTCACATTAGCGGTCCCTGTCCGGATCCGCCTGATCGGATCCGGACCGTATACTGTACAAACGGAACGTACGTTCTGCATAGCAATGCAAAGGCTATGCGGACGTTCACACGCGTCCGTTCCGTACAGTACGGAGCCGGACCGGATCCGGACTCCAGACACTTTTCCAACATGCGCTATTTTTTGGTCCGGCTCATCCGGCCCACACCCGGACCAGAGCCTGACTGCACCATCCGGATATAGAAAACCAATGGGAAACGGAAGCACAGAACACACTGGAGACAACACCGGATGTTCTACCCCACTTCCTATGAGGATTTATAGCGGCCATTTCGGATGGGGACACATGGGCCCAGCATATCTGGAGTGGAGCAGCAGTGACACACGTGCTGGAGCTGTTTTGGCAGTATGTCGGAGGTGGAGGTGAGGCCTACAGCGGAGGACCTGATTCTACAGGTGCACCAGGTGCACCTTCTGCAGACCCCAACAAATTTTAAGGTATTTTGTTGTTGTTTTTTTTTTTTCCTCCCACGGATCCGGATGGCAGCCTGAAACAGTCCTGATGCAAACGGACCGGATCCAGATCGGAACCGTACGATTCCAATCCGGATCAGGTCCTGATACGATCCGGATCCGGTCCGTTTGCATGCCAAAACGCAAGTGTGAACGGGGCCTTAAAGATTCATACAGAAAGAGGGACAAATGAGGATGAAAGAGGGACAAATGAGGATGAAAGAGGGACAGGGCTCCCAAAGAGGGACTGTCCCACTGAAACAGGGACAGTTGGGAGCTATGCTATACGTGGCACACCTATAGCTAACTACCTATACTGGCGACACCTGTAACTTGCTACCTATACTGGGTGGGGACACCTATAGTTAACTATCTATACTGGGGACATTTTGATAGTAGAGAAGGGATAGGATCGCTACCACCACCGATGCATAACCCAAGGGAGCAGGGATCATGGGTCTCGGTACAGGCAAACAAAGCAAGGATGTCCCGCTACACCGTGGGTTGGGTATAAAAGGTTCTTCAATTTTATTAGCACATCAGTAGATAGACAAAAGGCTCATGCGTATCGGAGCTCGAAATTGCTCCATAATCATAGACCGGCTATGATTAAGGAGCCATTTCGAGCTCCGATACGCATTAGCCTTTTGTCTATCTACTGATGTGCTAATAAAATTGAAGAACCTTTTATACCCAACCCACGGTGTAGCGGGACATCCTTGCTTTGTTTGCCTATACTGGGGACACCTATAGCTAGCTACCTATACTGGGTGGGGACACCTATAGCTAGCTACCTATACTGGGTGGGGACACCTATAGCTAGAGATGGCTCGAACAGTTCACCTGCGAGCAGTATTCTGCGAACATCGACTGTTCGTATTTGCGGATAACAGCGAACATTTGGTGTGTTCGATTCGCCCCCTATACATCATCATTGAGCTAAACTGTGATCCCTTACCTCACAGTCAGCAGACACATGGCAGCCAATCAGCTAGCACCCCTTCCTGGACCCCCCCATCAAAAAGCAGTAGTGGTGGCCATATTGGATTCATTCTCTGCTGGCTGCTGACTGTTAGTGAGAGCAGAGTCAGACTTGCTGCATACAGGTAGGGAAAGTATTAGCTAGGCCCGTGTTCTTGTTCCTTACTTGCCGTGAAATCACTCCAAACAGCCCTTTTGAGGGCCAGCACATTGGTCTCCTGTGTTTTTTTTTTTTTTTTGTGTGTGACACTCCACAGCTGTTGCCTCATTAAGTTGCAGGCACAGTACCACTCCAGTGCATTATTATTTCACTGCATTTTGATAGTACTATTGCATTTCTCTGTGTGAGACACTCCACAGCCCACTGACACCCAGAGCTGTGCATAATGTGATTTCTGCCCTTTAGGGATTAAAACCTGACTCTGCGTCAGCTCTGTAATTTTTGGTGGGACTTTTGGCTTGGATCCCCCTCTGGCATTCTATGTTTGTGACATCTCTACCCATAGCTAACTACCTATTCTGGGGACACCTGTAACTTGCTACCTATACTGGGGACACCTCTAGTTAACTACCTGTACTAGGGACACCTATAACTTGCTACCTATAATGGGGACACTTATAGTTAACTACCTATACTGGGGACACCTATAGCTAACTACCTATACTGGGGACACCTATAGCTAACTACCTATACTGGGGGCACCTATAACTTGCTACCCATACTGGGGACACCCATAGTTAACGACCTATACTGGGGACACCTATAGGTAACTACCTATACTGGGGACACCTATAACTTGCTACCTATATGGCACCGCATGTAGCCACCTCCCTATCATGGACTGTCCTCAGGAGAGCTCACAATATATTCCCTACCATAGTCTAATGTCCTACCAAATTATGTATTTATATAGCACTGTCATCTGCACAAAATTTCTAGAGTACATGCGTATGTAAGCCCAAAATGGGGGGGAATGGGCCCCTGGCTGAAACTTTCCTGGTGGGCCCTAAGTGTCCCAGTCCAACCCTGCTGCTGGTATTGTTTAAAAGGAAATAAATATGGCAGCCTCCATATTTATACTCAAACTCATATCTTACTGCAGATGTCCTTGGTAGATTTTGGGGCTCCATATCAATAGAGTGCCCGGGGCCCAATGTAAAGCTCACACAGGGGCCCCATCCTCCTTAGTTATGCCACTGCCTCTCAGCCTGCATAATAATTTACTGTACTGTGAACAAAAATGATAAGGGTCTTTAATTTCCTAGAAATCTCTGCGTATTTGGGGGTTTCTGAACAAAGATTTTTAGAGAAGCAGCATTTATTTGTATGAAATTAAATGGAATGTGAAAACTGGCTGTGCAAAACTGTGGGTACCTTTGTAATTTGACTGAGTTGAATGCATGCTCAATACTGATTACTTGACACACAAATTGTTTGGATTAGCTTGTTAAGCCTTGAACATCATAGACAATCATGAGAAAAGGTATTTACGGTGGCCAATTGTGCTTCTCATTGACTTTCGTCTGAAGAGTGACGACATGGGATCCTCAAAGCAACTTTACAAAGATCTGAAAAAAAATATTGTTCAGTGTCATGGTTTGGAGGAAAGCTACAGAAAGTCATCTCCGAGATTTAAACTGTCAGTCATCTGCAAGGAATGTAATCAGGAAATGGAAGGCCGCATGCACCATTGCTGTATAAATACAGGAGCGGCCTATGCGGAGAATTGTGAGAATGGTTACAAACAACCCACAGATCATCTCCAAGAACCTGCAAGAACATCTTCTTGCTGATCATGTGTATGCCAATTGTTATACAATTCATAACAATTTTCACAAATAACATCTGTATAGTAGGGTGATGAAAAGAAGCCCTATCCGTATTCATGCCACAAACAAAGTTGCTTGTTGTAAGCAAAAAGCTCATTTGCACAAGCCAGACTTGAAGTCAGATTCATTTTAGAACAGGGGTGTCAATCTCAAATACAAAGTGGGCCGAAATTGAGCTCTGGGACTAATGCTGGATGCACACCATGAGTTTCCGCATCGAATGCGTCCGTCGATACGCGTCGATTCGATTATTTCCGAGCATTTCCAAACGAATTTCGATGATTTTTAGGTCGATTGCCATGTAAAGTATGGCAAATCGACCTAACGATCCATCGAAGCTTGAATCGGACATGTCGGAAATAATCGAATCGACGCGTATCGACGGACGCATTGAATGCGGAAACGCATGGTGTGTATCCAGCATTAGTCACGGGCCAAGCTCAATGTCTAGTAGCCACCTCTCTCCCCTATAAAGTTCCATGGTGTCTAATAGCCCCCTCCTTCCCCTATATGGTTCCCTGGTGTCTGGTGGCTCTCCTCCCTCTATACAGTTCACTGGTGTTAGTGGTCCTTCCTCCCTCATCTATACAGTTCCCTGATGTTTAGTTGTCCTCTCTTCAACCTCTATTGTTTCCTAGTGTCTAGTGGCCCTCTCCTTTCCCTATACAATTCCCTGGTGTCTAGTGCCCACCTCCCTCTCCAATACAGTTCCCTGGTATCCAGTGCTTTCTCTATGTAGCTTCCCTGGTGATCTAGGGCTAACCCTCCAATATAGCTTCTCTGGTGGTCTAGACTAGAGTCCAAAACCTAATGCAAAGTGGGAAAACCACCTGAGGGCCAACTCTAAAGGCTCCGAGGGCCAGATTGGCCCACGGGCCGGTGTTTGACATGTATGTTTTAGAACAAAGTACTTTGGATTGATGAGGCAAACATTTTGGTCATAACAAAAAGCGCTTTGCATGGCAGAAGAACATTGCACTCTAAGAACACCTGCTGCCTAATTTGGTGGAGATTCCATCATGCTGGAAGGCTGTGTGACTAGTTCGGGGACTGGGGCCCATGTTAATGTTGAGCATAGCTCCCAACTGTCCCTCTTTTGGAGGTACAATCCCTCTTTGGGAGCTCTGTCCCTCTTTCCTCCTCATTTGTCCCTCTTTAAGGACTGTGTCCCTCTTTCTGTGTAAATATATATATTTCTCTGCTAAAAAATGTGTTTGACTCTTTATTCCCATCTTTTAAATTGATATAAAACAAATTGTAAAATGTTAATATGAAGGAAAATGAACCAAGATAGAAAGGACCAGTGTGGTTTGTATTATAAAATAACATCTTTTTCTTATGAAATCTTTATGGTATGTGTGACTGGGGATGTGATCAGGGGTGTGGCAGGGCGTGGCTTAAGTGTCCCTCTTTCTCATCTCAAAAAGTTGGGAGGTGTGGTTGAGGATCTGATGAATTCAGCACAATATCAACAGATTCTGCAGGATAACGTTCAAGAATTAGTCACGATCCCCGGCCTCTGATTGGCTGGGGATCGTCGATCTCCTTTACGGCGCTGCTGTGACAGCAGCGCCGTGTGACGTAAACACCAGGGATTTCTTCCCTGCGTGTTTACATTTCGCCTGCGAGCTGCGATCGGAGGCTTGCAGGCTGTTCACGGAGACTCCCTCCATGAACTGACATGGAACGGCCGCTCGAACAAGCGTCCGTTTCCATGGAAATACCACTGTGACCAGCCGCCACCTATCGGCGTTGGCTGGTCGTTAAGTGGTTAAGAAGTTGACGAATACCGATGAATCACTGCACATACTTGTTGTAACCGCCATCCACGTTAGGAACCTTAGCCACCCACTCTACGGTCTGTATGACGGCAGAGTTCCTGTGAGCTGGTCAGGACCTGCTTTCATTGGCTCTTGATGGTGTCTATTAATGTAAGCCAATAGGAGTTGCTTACATTGATAGATAGGGTCAGGAGCCAATGAAATCGGCCGTTATAGAGATACGTCAGCGAAAGAGCGGCGAGAATGTGTGGCGTCAGTGAGTTTAAATCTATGCCCTGCCAGCCAGATCAGCATCAAAACAGGTCGTAGATTTAAATTAGAGTCGTCCGTAACTGGTTAAGAAAACATCTACAGTACAACAAAACTATACAACAAGCATGGATTCATCATTTTTTTTTCTACTGATCGACAAACACAAGTCTATGCCATGTTTAACTCCTGTGGGAGGCCAGGCTCCAATTAATGTGCTGGGGATGAGGTCAGCAAGACCCCTCACCGCAAACATTTACCAGGAAACCATAAGGGATTCCTGTCATCCTCCTATGTATACAGTATATAGGAGCCTATATTTAAATGGAAAATTAAAATGTACCTCACAAACTTCCAGTGAGTCAGAGGTCGGTCTTGTTAAAGGGAACCTGAAGATTGTTCGAATCCTGCCAGCCCCCTGCAACTGCCTTGTGCCCAGGGCCGCGCCTGGGCGGGTGCTGCGGGTGCATTGCACCCGCCGCTCACCCCCTCTGGCCGCCGCTCCCCCCCCTCTAGCCGCTGCTCCCTCCCCCCCCTCTAGCACGTCAGACCTTAATCAGGCGGCGACTAATAGTGCGGGCGCTAGGACCTAGCACACCGCACTGATATGCGGAAGTGACATCACTTCCGCATATAGAGCGGGTGCGTCCGGCGCCCGCTCTTACTGGTCGGTCGCCGCTGATCTTGAGGTCTGACACTGCAAGGTGAGGGGGGGAGCGGCGGCGGCTAGAGGCAGGGTCCCTGTCACTCACTGCCTAAAGGGGTTCCCTGTCACTCACTACCTAAAGGGGTCCCTGCCACTCACTACCTAAAAGGCTCCCTGTCACTCACTGCCTAAAGGGGTCCCTGTCACTCACTGCCTAAATGGGTCCCTGTCACTCACTACCTAAAGGGGTCCCTGTCACTCACTGCCTAAAGGGGTCCCTGTCACTCACTGCCTAAAGGGGTCCCTGTCACTCACTGCCTAAAGGGATCCCTGTCACTCGCTACCTAAAGGGGTCCCTGTCACTCGCTACCTAAAGGGCTTCCTGTCACTCGCTACTTAAAGGGCTCCCTGTCACTCACTGCCTAAAGGGGTCCCTGTCACTCACTGCCTAAAGGGGTCCCTTTCACTCACTGCCTAAAGGGGTCCCTGTCACTCACTGCCTAAAGGGGTCCCTGTCACTCACTGCCTAAAGGGGGTCCCTGTCACTCGCTACCTAAAGGGGTCCCTGTCAATCGCTACCTAAAGGGGTCCCTGTCACTCGCTGCCTAAAGGGCTCCCTGTCACTCACTACCTGAAGGGCTCCCTGTCACTCACTACCTAAAGGGGTCCCTGTCACTCACTGCCTAAAGGGGTCCCTGTCACTCACTACCTAAAGGGGGTCCAGGCTGGCTACATATACTGGGGACACTGGCTGTTTGTCATTATGTGCATTTACTGGTGAAAAGCTGTCTCTTATTATATGCATTTGCTGGTGAAAAGCTGTCTCTTATTATGTGCATTTACTGGTGAAAAGTGGTTTCTTATTATGTGCATTTACTGGTGAAAAGCGGTCTCTTATGTGCATTTACTGGTGAAAAGCGGTCTCTTATGTGCATTTACTGGTGAAAAGCTGTCTCTTATTATGTGCATTTACTGGTGAAAAGCTGTCTCTTATTATGTGCATTTACTGGTGAAAAGCGGTTTCTTATTATGTGCATTTACTGGTGAAAAGCAGTCTCTTATTATGTGCATTTACTGGTGAAAAGCGGTCTCTTATTATGTGCATTTACTGGTGAAAAGCGGTCTCTTATTATGTGCATTTACTGGTGAAAAGCTGTCTCTTATTATGTGTATTTACTGGTGAAAAGCTGTCTCTTATTAAGTGCATTTACTGGTGAAAAGCTGTCTCTTATTATGTGCATTTACTGGGGAAAAACTGTCTCTCATTATGTGCATTTACTGATGAAAGGTTGTCTGTCATTACGTGCATTTACTGGTGAAACGCTGTCTCTTATGTGCATTTAACGGGGGAAATTTTGTCAGTAAAAATAATCTTTTGTCAGTAAATATTTAGGTATTTGTCAGTAAAAAATAACGTGAAAGGTTGGCAACACTGGCAGGCTGCGCGGCGCAACGGGAAAGATACAGGCAGCCCACTTCACGTTTGGGCTTGGCGGGGGGAGGAGCCGACGACAGCGAGCGAGAGTAGGGTGGCCACAGGCAGCCATAAATACGCAGTGTGTGAGTCAGTCCAGAGACTAGCAGACTCGCAGGCAGCCAAAGCCAGACAGGAGCAAGCCCATGAAAGAGGGGTAGGAATGGGGTATCACATGCATGCGTAAAGAGGTGGAAGGTGTGGTGTGATTAGGCAGGACATGGGTGTGGTTATGTGGTTAGGCACGGTTAATTTAACCACTCCCATAGGCACCAGAGAAAATCTTGCACCCAGGTGCTAGTCCTCAAACTCAAAGATCCTCCGTTCCCCCCCACAGCGCAGTTTTGGTATCGCCGACTTGCAAGTCGATGGCCACTGCACCTGCCCAGGTCACGCGTCCTCGTTCGTGCTCCCATCGCTGTGAGCATCATGTGCAGGCGCAGCACGAGAAAATCTCTACTGCACCTGTGCAAGGCGCTCCCGGCGACGGGAGTGCGAATGAGTACACCAGGGCCACGCAGGCGCAGTGGACAGAGACTCAACAAAGCAAAACTGAGCTGCTGCAGGGGACCGGAAGATCGCTCAGGACTGGCCCAGGCACAGGTCAGCTGCAGGGGGCTGGCAGAAGCCCCAGGTAAGTGGAACTTTTTTTTTTACTATCTTAAAAAAACCTGTAACTTTAAAAATCTCCCCTGGGGGGTACTCACCTCGGGTGGGGGAAGCCTCTGGATCCTATTGAGGCTTCCCCCGTCCTCCTCGGTCCCACGGCGGCAGCAATAAAGCTCCCAGAACAGCGGGGATGTAAATATTTACCTTCCCAGCTCCAGTGCAGGTGCAGTATTGGCTCTCCGCTCGGAGATAGGCGGAAATAGCCGATCGCTCAGTGTTCTCCCCAGGCTCTTTTAGCCGGGTGCTCCACCCGGCTAGTTTTGGTGACCACCCGGCTAGTTTTGGTGACCACCCGGCTGTCATCGGCTCACCTCCTCCTATGCTGTAAACAGAGTTGCTCACAGAAGCACTGGCCCTGCATTCTCATCTCGCCCCATCCGGCTACCTTTTCATGCCACCCGGCTGGAAAAAATTTCTGGGGAGAACACTGCGCTGTCGGCCCGCTCTACTGCACAGGCGTAAGTCTCCTGCACCTGAGCAGTAGAGCGGACCCGACAGAGATCGGCTATTTAAAGGGGAGCTGAAGAGAGAGGTATATGGAGGCTGCCATGTTTATTTCCTTTTAAAGGGAAGGTCCAAGCAAAATAAAAAAATGAGTTTCACTTACCTGGGGCTTCTACCAGCCCCATGCAGCCATCCTGTGCCCTCGTAGTCACTCACTGCTGCTCCAGTCCCCCGCTGGCAGCATGCCGACCTCGGAGGTCGGCGGGCCGCATTGCGTACATTTTTACGCATTCCCGCTAGTGCAGGAACATTAACACATACATTTTTACGCGTTAGTGGTTCAATGCGTAAAATTTTTACGCATTAAACCACTAACGCGTAAAAATGTAAGTGTTAATGTTCCTGCACTAGCGGGAATGCGTAAAAATGTACGCAATGCGGCCTGCCGACCTCTGAGGTCGGCATGCTGCCAGCGGGGGACTGGAGCAGCAGTGAGTGACTACGAGGGCACAGGATGGCTGCATGGGGCTGGTAGAAGCCCCAGGTAAGTTAAACTAATTTTTCTATTTTGCTTGGACCTTCCCTTTAGGCAATACCAGTT
The DNA here is from genome assembly GCF_040937935.1 of Hyperolius riggenbachi. Taxonomy (NCBI): domain Eukaryota; kingdom Metazoa; phylum Chordata; class Amphibia; order Anura; family Hyperoliidae; genus Hyperolius; species Hyperolius riggenbachi. The sequence goes on from NC_090649.1 coordinate 106,790,044, forward strand.
GCCTGGCAGCCCTGCTGATCCTCTTCCTCTAATACTATTAGCCATAGCCCCTAAACAAGCATGCAGCAGATCAGGTGTTTCAGACTTTAAAGTCAGATCTGACAAGACTAGCTGCATGCTTGTTTCTGGTGTTTTTCAGATACTACTGCAGAGAAATAGACCAGCAGGGCTGCCAGGCAACTGGTATTGATTAAAAGGAAATAAATATGGCAGCCTCCGTATACCTCTTACTTCAGTTCCCCTTTAAGCCTATCTCCGTGCTCAGAGCCGCAACAGCGCCCCCGCTGGAGCCAGGAAAGGTAAATAAATCAGCGCTTGTCAAGGGAGGATTGCTGGACACTTCAGGTGAGCCAGCGCTGGATTGCCTGCAGCTACAGGGGAGTGGGAAGCCTCATTGGGACCCTGAGGTTTCACCCTCTTGAGGTGAGTACCCCCCAGGGGAACTTTTTTTTGTTACAGGTTCTCTTTAAGGTTTCTCTCTTCCATGAGCAGCTGAAGGGGGTGAATTTACTGCCCCCAAGCAGATAAAAAACAGACTGCAGTGAAGCACTGCAGGCATTTCCTCTATCAATTACATTAGCTTCTGTGATGAAACGTGCATGTTTTCACACATACAGACACTCGTGGTGTGCAGAAAACGCATGCGGAAAACCGACAGATGAGTGTACTCCCAGCCTCAGGTTATTACACTCACTCTGTCCATCTCTGATGGAGTAGAACTGGCTCTGCAGACTTCTTCAGCATCACTACAGTGCAGAGCACTTGCGGAGGGGTAGAGAGGTTGGGGGCTGAGCGCTGTACACAAGAGCCTGCTGAACACTGAATAGGGACTGTCTACAAATCTTTGTATGATTTCTTATCAGTGGCTGAGCAGATGCAGTCATTAGAACAATTGTGCAAAGAGCAGAAGGTTTTTTTCCTCTCCGTGCCTTTAGTTGTCAGTTTCTCAGGACAGGGAAAAGAAACTCCCCCCCCCCCCAGGCCCTGTTGGTTCTGGGCCTCCCTGCGGCTGCATCCGTTGCAGGGCCTGATGTTAGGTAGAGTTGGGCCGAACGGTTCGCCTGCGAACGGTTCCATGCGAACTTCCGTGGTTCGCGTCCCGCAGGCGAACCTTTGCGGAAGTTCGGTTCGCCCCATAATGCACATGGAGGGTCAACTTTGACCCTCTACATCACAGTCAGCAGGCCCAGTGTAGCCAATTAGGCTACACTAGCCCCTGGAGCCCCACCCCCCTTATATAAGGCAGGCAGCGGCGGCCATTACGGTCACTCGTGTGCCTGCATTAGTGAGAGTAGGGCGAGCTGCTGCAGACTGTCTCTCATAGGGAAAGATTAGTTAGGCTTAGCTTGTTCCTGGCTGCATACCTGTTCTGTGAACCCACCACTGCATACCTGTACTGTGAACCCACCACTGCATACCTGTTCTGTGAACCCAACACTGCATACCTGTTCTGTGAACCCACCACTGCATACCTGTACTGTGAACCCACCACTGCATACCTGTACTGTGAACCCAACACTGCATACCTGTTCTGTGAACCCACCACTGCATACCTGTTCTGTGAACCCACCACTGCATACCTGTTCAGTGAACCCGCCACTGCATACCTGTTCAGTGAACCTGCCACTGCATACCTGTTCTGTGAACCCGCCACTGCATACCTGTTCTGTGAACCCACCACTGCATACCTGTTGTGTTCAGTGAACCTGCCACTGCATACCTGTTCTGTTCAGTGGACCCGCCACTGTATACCTGTTCAGTGAACCCGCCACTGCATACCTGTTGTGTTCAGCGAACCTGCCACTGCATACCTGTTCTGTGAACCCGCCACTGCATACCTGTTCTGTTCAGTGGACCCGCCACTGTATACCTGTTCTGTTCAGTGAACACGCCACTGTATACCTGTTCAGTGAACCCGCCACTGCATACCTGTTCTGTTCAGTGAACCTGCCACTGCATACCTGTTCTGTGAACCCGCCACTGCATACCTGTTCTGTTCAGTGGAGCCGCTACTGTATACCGGTTCTGTTCAGTGAACCCGCCACTGCATACCTGTTGTGTTCAGTGAACCCGCCACTGTATACCTGTACTGTTCAGTGAACCCGCCACTGCATACCTGTACTGTTCAGTGAACCCGCCACTGCATACCTGTACTGTTCAGTGCAGTACAGGCACAAAGTGGCGGACCTGTTACCAACTCACCTGAAGGTGGAAAGGATGCAGCACATGCAGAACCAGCTGTCAACTATGCTTTACAATGCCTTTAAGGGTGATGTGACAGCACAACGCCAGCAAGGTACCACTGCCACTAATCCTCCTCCCGTGTCCACGCAGTCAAAGACAGGACGCTCCAGCGATCTCATGGTGATGTCGGACATGCGGACGTTCTTTAGTCCAACGCCTCGCCGTAGCCCTTCCGGATCCACCCTCCACCAACGCCTGGAACGGCAGGTAGCCGACTACCTGGCCTTAAGTGTGGATGTAGACACTGCTGTGAACAGCGATGAGGAACCCTTGAACTACTGGGTGCGCAGGCTTGACCTGCGGCCAGAGCTGTCCCAATTTGCCATCCAACTTCTCTCCTGCCCTGCCGCAAGCGTCCTGTCAGAAAGGACCTTCAGCGCAGCTGGAGGCATTGTCACTGAGAAGAGAAGTCGCCTAAGTCACAAAAGTGTTAAGTACCTCACCTTTATCAAAATGAATGAGGCATGGATCCCGGAGGGCTGCTGCTCGCCCCAAGACTAAGTCAGTCCCCGCACACACAGCATCTCTGCCTGCACGCCGTGTGACTGGCTGCCTGGCCTGCCCCAAGAAGACTAAGTCGCTCCCAGTCCCTCCACACAGCATGTCTGCCTGCAGGCCGCTTGACTACCTTCTCCGCCACCACCAACAGGGTCCGGGACTCCAGGTGGATTGCTGAATTTTTTAGGCCGCTGCTAGCAGCGGCCGCTGTAATAATTTTTCTGGTGCGTGTACATGACCGCCTAATTTTTCTGGCTGCACTGCGGGCAGCTGCAACAACAAAAGAAAAGGCATGTACATGCGCCCATTCCCCTTCGTGATCATTACCTTGCCGTGGTGAAGGGGCTTGCGTATCACAATGAAGCAATGACCGGCGCCTAGATGAGTGTCTCGGGGGGCACACAAAAGATAATAAGGTCGTTGCTTCATTGTGGTCAGACCAAATTTGATCAGCTGGACAGTCACTGTTCTGTCATTCAGCTACATCAGCCAGGCGACCATATGGGCTGAAAAGCCACCAAAACCTGCACTCTCGCCATGGTGCGCACCAGTCCAGCACGGCCGTCACTACACAAACAGTTGTTTGCGGTGCGTTACACGGTGAGTTTGGTGTGTCAGTGTGAAGCAGTACCTTAATTACACTACCTGATTGATGTATACACATGCAAGATGTTTTAAAGCACTTTAGGCCTGTCATTTAGCATTCAATGTGATTTCTGCCCTTAAAACGCTGCTTTGCGTCAAATCCAGATTTTTCCCGGGGACTTTTGGCGTGTATCCCACTCCGCCATGCCCCCCTCCAGGTGTTAGACCCCTTGAAACATCTTTTCCATCACTTTTGTGGCCAGCATAATTTTTTTTTTTCAAAGTTCGCATCCCCATTGAAGTCTATTGCGGTTCGCGAACTTTAACGCGAACCAAACCTTCCGCGGAAGTTCGCGAACCCGGTTCGCGAACCTAAAATCGGAGGTTCGGCCCAACTCTAATGTTAGGCCCCCGAGTCACTGAATGTCCTCAGAGGCGCTCACAATCTAATCCTACCATAGTCATAGTTCAACATCTTATCATATTATTATTATCGTGTATTTATATAGTATTAACCTCATGTTTCTTTTATGCGGAAACTGTTTTTTTTTTTTTTTTTGAGGGGCGGGGGCAGAAGGGGCAATTTTTTTTTATGTTGTACCATGTCCGACATTGGGAGTATGCAGGCAAAGGCCAAGTCAACATAGGAGCAGAAAGTGTTAATTTAACTGTTAGGTGGGGTTCACACTTATTATTTTATTTATTACTTTTATTTATTTGTTGTATTTATAAAGCTCCAACATATTACGCAGCGCTGGACATTAGTTTAGGTTACAGACAATATTTAGGGGTGACATACAGCAATATGACAATACAGGAATACATGCAAACCAGCAGGGCCGGATTTGTGCTTTTTGCCGCCCTAGGCCGATCATCACCAGCCGCCCCCCCCCCCCCCCTCCCTCCCTCCCCCCACCGACCAACAGCACCCCTCACACACGCACATAATTTATATGCACCTTTTCATCAGATTACATAATTTAATAACCACTATGCCCCTAGATAAAATAAATAAGTAGTTATTAAGAAGTGTAGCAGAGCTCAGTAAAAGGCAAAAATGTATACATACCTGGGGCTTCCTCCAGCTCCATACGCTCCAATCGGTCCCACGCCGCTGTCCTCAGTCTTCTGCAGCGCCGGTACCGGGTCCCTGCATTCCGTGAGTCTGAGCTAGTCTCACGTAAGAGAAGTTCGCTCTCTACGTATCTCTCCGGCAACTGCTGGAGAGATACGCGAAGAGCCCACATCTCCTGCATAGACTGGAGCCGACTGACGGCAGAGCGGGGAACCAGTGCCGGCGCTGCAGAAGGTCGAGGACAGCGGCGTGGGATCGATTGGAGCGTATGGGGCCTGGAGGAAGCCCCAGGTATGTATACATTTTTGCCCTTTACTGAGCTCTGAGTCCCTTTAAGTAGCCATGGCTACAGGATGATTAGGATGCCCTGACCTGTGTAATAGAGTAAAAAGCTAAAGGCCCGTATCCACTACACTATTTTTTCGACAACTGGCAATTTTTTTGAGCGACAAGTGATTGTTTCGGTATCACAACATTGGTGCAGTTGCACGATTACATAAACGTTTGAGATGCGCTGCGACAATGTCTGTCACGGAGGATCAGATCTTTAAGCTTCAACAACTTCTGCGCAAAGTACACAGATCTATTGAACTCTTGTTCGCGTTCGTGTGCCATCGTCGCATGTACCAGCCAGCAGGAAGATGGATTGGAGAATGCTCGTGGACGTCTTTGTGAGCCATCTTCCTATGTAGTTAGGTGAGTATTCAGCTTAAGATCAGCAGTGGAAGGGTTACAAGACAAGGAGGGATGCAGCTGGTGGGAGCAGAGATAAGAGCAGCAGAGATCAAAGCTGGTCAGTGAGAAAATGACAAGGGGGGAGGAAGAGGGGGCCGTTTACCTGGCATACCGCTGGTGTCTGCAGGATGTCACTTGTCCCTGTTAAGGCCCGTACTCACGGGCTGCAAAACTCGCCTGTCGCCAGCACACGTGAGCGTGTGGGCGACAGGCCGGCGACAGCTTCTCGCCAGGTCCCTCCGCGTACACATGCGGAAGAGGGACCAGCGGCAAGGCGGAAGCTGTCGCTGACGTTCCTCCTCCCCCCGCCGGAAGCTCACCGGAAGGTCTGTGAACCTCAATGGAGGTTGCTGTCGCTAGTCCGCGTACTCACGCGGACTAGCGACAGTTGCGGCGGGGGGTCAGCGGCGACTGTCGCCATGCGATTGAAAGTTTCAATCGCATGGCGACATAGCGACGGGCGACAGTTCGGGGGCGCGCGCGCGTGCGACGGCCCATACTCACGGGCGACCTGTCGCCGCAACACGCGCGCGCCGCGTGTTGAGGCGACAAAAGTCCCTCGTGAGTATGGGCCATTAGTGTGCTTCAGAGAGGGAAAGGCAAACTGCAGCTGTTGCCGACAACCAGAGATGCTAGCCTGGGAGTGAAAGGGTGGTTGGAGCTTCTGCACAGCCCACTACATAATAGACTGTCTGTCATGCAGCTAGCTACTGTCTGAATCTGGCGCCGGGGAAAAGGGGGCGGCAACTCACGGAGACAGCACCAGTATTGCCTAATTGTGTACAAGCACACTGAAAATGCTGAATATATACAGGCACATTTGCCATCTGGAGGGCTGAGCCGTGACTCACCTGACCCCTGTATGATAGCAGCTTCCCTGGTCTGCTGCCCCACTCGCTGGTGGCTGTCCGCTTCCTTCTCTCCCGCATCTTCCTGTATTAGCTCTGCTGTCACTGCCCGCTTACTCCCTGCTTTCACCTCCACTTGTCTGCCTTTAATTGAGACCCAAACTTCCCCTTGCTCGCTGCCCGGGATTTCCTCTATCAGACCTGCAGCAATCAGCGTGGCCCTCAGTGATGAGTCAGGCGAGTGGTGACCAATGAGGGCGCTGCATACTTCACATAAAGGAAGTGTGAAGTATACAGTGCTGTGATTGGTCACCACTCGCCTGACTCATCACTGGGGGCCACGCTGATTGCTGCAGGTCTGATATCGGCAGCGGAGTAAGGGGAAGTTGCGTCTCACACATAGACAGACAAGCGGGGGTGAAAGTGGGGAGCAAGCGGGCAGTAACGGTACATAGCTAGGTTGCATAGCAGGCGCCCCAGCTGCCCCTTCCGCCCTAGGCCTCTGCCTCGGAGGCCTTCCCACAAATCCGGCCCTGCAAACCAGATCACGCAGCACAGTATGAGTACCAGGTAATGCTTAGTCAGTCACTGGAGGGGAGCATGGAGATTAGGCAAGTTAAGTTCACTCAGATGCATAGCATGGGTTCACAGTAATGGAGGTGCATGATCAGGTAGGACATAAAAGGAGAAGGACCCTGTAGAAAGGCTTACAATCTAGAGGGAGAGGTAGGGACACGAAAGGTAGGGGACCAGAGTTCAGCTGCGGGTTTAGAACACTTGTGACGGGTGCTAGGCCAGAGTGAAAAGGTGAGTTTTGAGGGCCTTCTTGAAGATGTTGAAGGAGGAAGCTGCCCTAATGGGTGTAGGTAGGGAGTTCCATAGTGTTGGAGCAGCTCTGGAAAAGTCCTGGAGGCTAAATAAGTGAACTCGTATGTTTTTTTACACTCATTTTTTCAGAATAGCTACTGGAGGTCAATGAGAATTTGCAAGCAATATGTGAATTGATGCTGCAAGATGTTTTTTTTTTGCGCATGCTATTTTTAATTAGAAGTGTGATTCTCCATTGGCTTTCAATAGATGAGCAGCAAACAAGTGGGAACCCTGACATACATCCTTTTAAAGGACCACTATCGTAAAAAAAAGTAGGCAGTTAAAATCTGACAGAACCGACAGGTTTTGGGCCAGTCCATCTCCTCACAGGGGATTCTCAGGGTTTTCTTTGTTTTCAACAGCAGTTTAACTGCCAAAATAGTAAGATACTAGCCAGCTTCCACAATAACGTGCACACTATTTTGTCAGTTAGGGCTGGTTCAGACGGATGCTTGCGGAGCGTTTACTGCAAGCGTTCGGAACGTCGCGGTAAACGCTCCCATTCAAGTGAATGGGAGCATTTACACCTAGCTTTTGCGAGCATTTGCACGATCATGGCGTTCGGGTCTCGATTTTCGCTAGCGTTCGAGCTGCCCCTGGAAGCGACATGTAGCTTCCAGGGGGCGGCCAATCACGATGGCTAATGTCCCCTAGGGGAAGAAAGAATGCGACTGCATCGGAACGCGACGCGAAGGCTACTGAAAGCCTGACCGCGCAGCAGCCCCCAAACGCGACGCCACGCAGACGTCCGTCTGAACCAGCCCTTAGACTTTGCAACTACTGTTCAAGAAATGCTGTTGAAAACAAAGAAAACCCTGAGCATCCCCCATGAGGAAATGGGACTGGCCCAAAACCTGTCACTTCTGTCAAGATTTTAATTGCCTACTTTTTTCTCGATAGTTGTCCTTTAAAATTTCAATCACTTGTCCAGGATTTGCACTTCCCTCCTGTAGCGACTGACACCGTATGAGCCAGTCATCACTATGATGCACGGCGCCATGTTTAGTGTGGGCACTCTCCTATCGTTTAGTTTCCTCAACCTAAAATCACACGAACGAGACCGCTCTGGCCGTCAAAACTCCGAAAACCGCCAGACCCGCCTCAGCGTGTAGAAATATCTCTAGCGTCTACAAGACACCTGACAGCTACCCGTGCTTCATGACGTCACAGTAAAACTGCAAAAGCGGAAGTGACCCTTGTAGGCGTGGGGCTTCTAGGAAACCGAACCATGAGATTCTGTATCCACTGTTTTCCCTACATGCGTGCACAACAACACAAGCGCGTTCTGGCGACGCTCCGCTGTACTGCACATGCGCAATGCAGTGCACTACTCATAGCAGAGCTATCACTAGGCCCCACCCACCTACTTGGTGAGCAGCAGCATAGGTAGGAGGTGGGCGGAATCAAATTGCACTTTGCAGTGGTCTAAGCGTATCTGTGTATTGCGCATGCGTAGTACAGAGGCGCGCTACCGGAACTTACTCGGCTCGTGCACGCTGGTAGGGGATACAGTGTGGATACAGATAACACCGGTAAGGGTGAGCAGCGTGTGCCATGTGCTTGCTATATAAGGGACATATGGGGTGGGCAAGGTTATAGTGCCATTATATCCTGTCTGTGTGGTTGCTTCATTCATTCTTTGCATGAGGGTGCAGCTGGTAGAGCAGTGCTGTAGCTGTGAGGGAGGAAGGAAGAGAGCTCTGCAATGCTGGACACAGGAAGAGGTGTCTGATCAGCCTGCAGTGCCAGTTTCCCAGCTTGTAGCAAAGCTTCTAAGAGATGCTGGGTGTGGATAGGGTGCAGTGGGGCATTATCAGGACAGTTGCAAAGGAAACTGGAGCAAAAGTGGTGCAGTTGCTATGAGCAACCCAATAAAATCCTTGCAGTGAAGTTACTACTGGACAAGAATCCCCTGGAGAGTACCCAACTTCAGTTATCCCTCTACCTCATGCGGAGAAGCATGTGGTCCGGTATCACCTAAACGACTTTTGTTGTTATGTCTTTGGTAAGGCTCTGGGTTAGTGATGGGAATTCCGGCTCTTCCTGGAGAATCGGCTCTTCTGAATCGGCTCCCATCAAAGAGCCGGCTCTTACGGCTCTGAATCGGCTCTTCATTACATATCACAAGACACCACTCAGAATTGGAGTAAAAGCTCCGCCCCCGTCTCCATGACAACTCCAGACTGCTTCTCGGAATGGGGCAATCCCTCCTGCTACTGCTCTGCTCTGCCCCATACACTCCTACAAGCTGGAAGAGGAGGACTACATCTCCCAGCATGCCTCAGCGCCCTTTATTACAGAGCAAATCAGAGCTCTGTGGGGCGGCTGAGGCATCGGCTCTTTTAAAACTGAGAGCCGGCTCTTGTCGTTCGCAGCAAAGAGCCGGCTCGTTCGCGAACGACACATCACTACTCTGGGTCCTATAGAGCCTTCCTGCTCTTCTTCTCATGGTCCCCTAGTTCTAGTACTGTCACCCTTTGTAGCAGTCTTCGACCAGTTGAATACTGCTTTGTGCTGCTGCAAAAGGCTTTCAGAAGTCTCTGGGTGCCCCAGTGCTCCCAAAGATGGGCGTCTCCGTACTGTGCTAGCGTACTCACAAATGTGCAGTATGGAGCCGCCCATCTTCAGGGGCACTCGGGCTCCTAAAGACTTCTGAGGCCTCCTACTGTGGCCTATTGTGACGGCGCTGGAATGAGGGGACTGGGAGAGGAGTGGAAAGGCTCTGTAGGACCCAGAGCCTTCCCTCTCCATAGGTAAGTATCTGTTTGTTTTGTTTTCAATTTACATTGGCTTCTGCCTGCCTCAGTGGGCACCTGGGGCTTTAAAGGTAGCCATACACTGGTCGATTTACCATCAGATCGACCAACAGATAGATCCCTATCTGATCAGAGAGGGATCGTATGGCTGCCTTTACTGCAAACAGATTGTGATCAGTTTCATAGTGAAATCGATTCACAATCTGTGGAGCTGCTGCCAGCTATACATTACCTGCTCTGGCTGGTGCTAGTCCCCACTATCACCGCTGCTCCTTCTCCTGCTGAGCTCCAGGTTCTGGCTGGCTTCACTTCTTTCTGTGACTCAGTCCTGACAAAAAGTGACTACAGTGTGACACTCACTGATAAGAAATTCCAACTATAAAACACTTTCCTAGCTGAAAATGGCTTTTGAGAGCAAGAAAGAGGTAAAAAGGGGAATTTCTTATCAGTGAGGGTCACACTGTAGTCACTTCTTGTCAGGCCTGAGTCAGCCACTTACATAGCTGATATTTAACGCTTTCAGGCAGAGAAAGGAAAAAAAGGAACACAGCATAGTTATTTGTGTGCTGGGCACTGTACATACACATGTCTAACTCATCATGTCACATGTCACTTCGGGTATCTTTTAAGGCCTCGTTCACATCCTAAATCGCTGACGCCAGCATTTTGTGATTTTGTGGGTGATCTATTTTTAGTGCCTCCCGGCGATTACCTGCACGGTAGTCTTTTTTTTTTTTTTTTTTTCACTTCCTGATGCGTGAACTCTTTGACATTAAATACATTCTATTTATTCTTAAAAGCGCTTGGGAAATCGATATACAAAGTGCTTTTTCAAGCGTTTTGCGATTTCCTTATACCTGCCATTATAGACAAATCGCCCTGAAAATGGTACAGCGAGTGCTTTAGTGAGCGGACCGTAATCGAATCGCTCAGATGTGAACACCCTCATAGGGAATCATTGCACAATCGCTTTTAGGGCGATTTTCAAAATCACCCGCGCTTAAAAACTTTTAAGATTTTTTTAAGCGCCCTTAGTGTGAACAAGCCCTAAGGCTGGTTTCACAGTGGGACGTTACAGGCGCACGTTAGAGCAGCCTGTAACGCACACCCACCGCACAGCAATGATAAATCAATGGGCTGTTCAGTGCCCATGTTGCGTTACAGTGTAACGCTGCGCCATAATATAACGTACTGCATGCAGTACTTTAGACGCGGCAGAGCCGCGTTAGACTGTTTGCACATGCTCAGTAACGTTGGGGAGGAGCGGAGAGCGGCCAGGCACATGGCTAATTAATATTCACTGCACTCAGTGACGTGCAGTGCTTACTTCCTGGAGCGGCCGCTCTGTGCGGCGATTGGCCGGGCGGGACCACGTGATGCTGCATGCGTCCAAGAGTGCACATCACGGACGCCAGAGTGAGCTGCACAACGCGGCTCACTCTGACGTCCAAAGCAGAGAGCACCAGGCGTTGCGTTAGGGGCACGTTGTGCGACCATAACGTCCCCTAAAACGCAACGTCCTGGTGTGAAACCAGCCTAAAGGTTTTCTCAAGTTTCCTAATGACAATAACAATCCTGAATAAATTGTCTCTATGGCCCTTATGTGATTATCTTTTTCTCATGAGTTTTCTCCTAGGTGATATTTTCTTACTTTTCATTTAAGTCCACTTTAAAGGGACTCTGAGCTCTAAAAAGAAACAAAGTTGGTACTCACCTGGGGCTTTCTGCAGCCCACTGTAGGTCGGGAGGTCCCTCGGCATGGTCTTGGCTCCTCTCCCAGTCCCTCCGCCGCATACCGCACCGCCGACACCCGGGCCGAGTGTCAGGCTCCCACTTCCTGAACGGGGACGCTCTTCGTCATTACGCCGGCCGTTGAGCGTCATCACGGTGGCCGGCGTGACAGTACCGCGCATGCGCAGTACTGTCACGCCGCGATGACGAAGAGCGTCTCCGTTCAGGAAGTGGGAGCTCGATACCCGGCGCGGGTGTCCCTGGTGCGGTATGCGGCGGAGGGACCAGGAGAGGAGCCAGGACCATGCCGGGGGACCTCCCGACCTCCCGACCTACAGTGGGCTGCAGTAAGACCCAGGTGAGTACCAATTTTGTTTATTTTTAGAGGTCAGAGGCCCTTTTAATAAAATGCTTTTTGAACCACCAACTAGCAAGAAAATACTCCATAATAATTTTGATAGTACCTTCTCGTCTACATTTTAAAAACTCTCTCCTAGCTCAAAACTCATAAGAAAAAGTTAAATGCATATGGGCCTATGTATTTCAAGCATAGTAACAAGTTGCAGTAAGTACAGTGACATACACATGCATTCTCCACGGTTTCTTGTGTTTCCAAAACTCCCCATATAATTCACAGTGAGGCTCTGGGAAAGCTGCCTTGCGTGGCTGTCATCTGTTAGGCTAATAACCCACTAGGAGCGATTTTCTTAACGGTTTGCGATTTGAAAACTCTTGCTAATGTAATGCTATGGGTGTGATCCCACTTGAGCGATTTGATTTTATAAAAATCCCCCATTGCATTGCATTAGCAAGAGCTTTTTCAAATCGCTAGTGATTAGAAATCGCTCCTAGTGGGTTTCTGGCCTTAGGCTGGTTACAATCAGTTGCTGTCAGCTATAACGAAACGGGCAACTGATGGAATTTCCCATGTTTCCCGATGGGTCAGTGTTATAACATAGTTGTAAAATGACTCATATTGGGAAACATGGAAAATACCTGCTTACTAGTTTTCTGTTACATTAAAGCTGACAGCAACGGATTCAGTATTACCCCAGACTTAGGGCTGGGACTAACTAGGGCGATTTTTGGCAGCTTTTTATGATCACCGACAATACCCCCCCCCCCTCCCACTCATACACACACAAATATGTTGGGAAACCCACTGGTGCGACTGTGATTAGGGTTCATCGCAATTGAAGAACATGCAGCATTTAGAGTACTAAATGCTAAAATGATTTTTCAGCGATTTGGGGGCCGAGTGTTTAGAATTTTAAATATGGTTAATTACAGTGGGTTGCAAAAGTATTCTGCCCCCTTGACGGTTTCCACATTTTGACACATTACTGCAACAAACATGCATCAATTTTATTGGAATTCCACGTGAAAGACCAATACAAAGTGGTGTACATGTGAGAAGTGGATCGAAAATCATACGTCATTCCAAACATTTTTTACAAATCAATAACTGCAAAGTGGGGTGTGCGTAATTATTCGCCCCCCTGAGTCAATACTTTGTAGAACCACCTTTTGCTGCAATTACAGCTGCCTGTCTTTTAGGGTATGTCTCTACCAGCTTTGCACATCTAGAGACTGAAATCCTTGCCCATTCCTCTTTGCAAAACAGCTCCAGCTCAGTCAGATTAGATGGACAGCGTTTGTGAACAGCAGTTTTCAGATCTTGCCACAGATTCTTGATTGGATTTAGATCTGGATTTTGACTGGGCCATTCTAACACATAGATATGTTTTGTTTTAAACCATTCCATTGTTGCCCTGGCTTTATGTTTAGGGTCATTGTCCTGCTGGAAGGTGAACCTCCGTCCCAGTCTCAAGTCTTTTGCAGTTTCCAAGAGGTTTTATTCCAAGTTTGCCCTGTATTTGGCTCCATCCATCTTCCCATCAACTCTGACCAGCTTCCCTGTCCCTGCTGAAGAGATGCACCCCCTGAGCATAATGCTGCCACCACCATATTTGACAGTGGGGATGGTGTGTTCAGAGTGATGTGCAGTGTTAGTTTTCTGCCACACATAGCGTTTTGCATTTTGGCCAAAAAGTTGCATTTTGGTCTCATCTGACCAGAGCACCTTCTTCCACATGGTTGCAGTGTCCCCCACATGGCTTGTGGCAAACTGCAAACGGGACTTCTTATGCTTTCTGTTAACAATGCCTTCCTTCTTGCCACTCTTCCATAAAGGCCAACTTTGTACAGTGCATGATTAATAGATGTCCTATGGACAGAGTCTCCCACCTGAGTTGTAGATCTCTGCAGCTCGTCCAGAGTCACCATGGGCCTCTGGACTGCATTTCTGATCAGCGCTCTCCTTGTTCGGCCTGTGAGTTTAGGTGGACGCCCTTGTCTTGGTAGGTTTACAGTTGTGCCATACTCTTTCCATTTCTGAATGATCGCTTGAACAGTGCTCTGTGGGATGTTCAAGGCTTTGGAAATCATTTTGTAGCCTAAGCCTGCTTTAAATTTCTCAATAACTTGATCCCCGACCTGTCTGGTGTGTTCTTTGCACTTCACGGTGTTGTTTCCAATATTCTCTTAGACAACCTCTGATGCCCTCACAGGGCAGCTGTATTTGTACTGATATTATATTACACACAGGTGCACTCTATTTAGTCATTAGCACTCATTAGGCAATGTCTATAGGCACCTGACTGCACTCAGATCAAAGGGAGCTGAATAATTATGCACACACCACTTTGCAGTTACCGGTATTTATTTGTAAAAAATGTTTGGAATCATGTATGATTTTCGTTCCACTTCTCACATGTACACCACTTTGTGTTGGTCTTTCATGTGAAATTCCAATAAAATTGATTCAGGTTTGTGGCAGTAATATGACAAAATGTGGAAAACTTCAAGGGGGCCGAATACTTTTGCAACCCACTGTATACTTACTGAGTGTCCTGATATCTGGCTTCTGTCCGTAGCCCCGCCCCCTGGCAGAAGAGGTCACATGTGCTTCTCTGATTGGTCCAAGAGAAGTATCTATGACCGCTTGCCTTAAGTGGCGGGGCTAGGGACGGAAGGCAGACATCGGGCACCTGGTAAGTATAATAAAGTTTCTTTAAAAAACTGCTAATCGGAAGTACAGAGCTTCCAAATTGGAGCCAAACACTATTGCAATCAGACTAGGAATCGCTGCACACAGCGTTTGCGCGTTTTAAAAGCTCTGCAGTGATTTTTAGTAGGTTCCAGCCCTTACTAAGATGAGGGTTATGACTCCAAACTGCTTCCTATACAAAAACAGCATCTTATGGATTTTAGGATGCCTTGTCCTGTCCCTGTTGAATGAATCATTGCAGTAAACCTAGCAAAACTGAGGTTGAGAAGAGAGCAATAGAGTTTCCTTACTTATTTTTGTTTGACTTGTAAACCAATGAAAAAAAGAGTAGCATTTTGGGTATATTTAACACCAGGCCATGTATTGTTGTCATTGTTATAGCAGGTGCAGACTGAATATTAATGGTATCCAGGTCCAAAATGATTTTTGTTGATACATCTCATATGTATTTTTACACTTAAAGCACACCTGAAGAGACATGATGAGATAAACTTACTACTACTAAAGTGACACTGAAGCTGAAAAAAACCTTATGATAAAATGAATTGTATGTGTAGTACGGATAATTAATAGAACATTAGCAGCAAAGAAAAGAGTCTCATATCTTTTTCAGTTTTATAGCTTTATTTTTTGTATTTATAACATTGCATTCAGCGCTACGTAATATGTTGGCGCTTTATAAATACAACAAATAAATAAAATAAATAAATAAAATTGCATAATTTTCTAATATTTGCAGTTTAGAAACTACACTAAACTATGAAGCAGAGCAGAGCTAATGACCATTTGAACTCCCCTGCAGTAAAATCTTATCTGAAGTTGTCTTTTAGGGCTCGTTCACGCTAAGAGCGTTTTTGCCCTTTTTTCAAGCGCAGGCGATTTTCAAAATCGCCCTAAAAACGCTTGTGCAATGATTCCCTATGAGAGAGTTCACATCTGAGCGGTTTGTTTCCGATCCGCTCAGCAAAGCGGTGTCTTTACCATTTTTGTGGTGAATTTGCCTCAATGGAAGGTATAGGAAAAACGCAAATGTTCACAAAATTGCTTTGTGCATCGATTGCGTTCCCGTTTTTAAGAATAAATACATTGTATTTATTATTTTCCGGGTCAAAGAGTTCACTTCCTGACTTGCGCCAGGGAGTGAATTAAAAAACGATCTCGAAAAGCGCTTAGGAAAGCCCTTTTAACAAAAACACTCACCCACCCAAGCGCCGGGAATCGCAAAAAAAAAAAAGCGGCCAAAAACGCCCAACGCCTTACGCGATCGGAACGCAATGTGAACAAGGCCTAACTGACTGTTTGACTTATAAGTGCTTCAGAAAATAGCACTGCTCTCTGACTAAATTAGTCATTGAGCTCAGAGAAGCTCTTTTGCATCGATAACAAGTAATGTTTCTTAACTCTTCCTGCACTGGAAACAATATCTTTGCTACTAATGTTCTATTTCTTGGAGCGGCCTGCCTGGCTGCCCAGGTCTTCCAAACCCCCCCCTTCCCTTCCCCCAGCAGAGCTCTTACCTGTCCCGCTGGTGCTTAACCTTCAATGTTTTCCGGTGGTTTACTTCATGCCACGGGTCTCTGTCTTCCCATGTCTTCTTCTCTTCCCCGTCTTGTGACACAAGCTTAGGTTCAAACACTAGGGGTCCGGTGTGTATGCTGCTGGGCCAGCAGGGCAAGTGAGAGTACTGCCAACACTGTGTGATCTGGTGAGTCTGCTGGTGTCCCCCATTGTCTTGCCTTCCCTCGTCTACTGCTTTGGAAGTCAACTGCTATTCCTACTCCTGTTCTCTTAAGGGCTCGTTTCCACTTGTGCGGCGTGCGTCTCGCAGACGCACGCCGCACTGAGCGGGTGGGCGGGATCGCAGGCGAATCCCATGAGCCGTGCCATGCACGGCTATGGGATTCGCAGCCTCCGCTGCGAATTCTGCGGGGTATTCCGGGCGAATCGCTCCCACGAGCGATTCCGCAGCGGCCCCGTCATCCCCTATGGCAGAGTTTCCCCGTGCGAATCATGTGCGGGGAAACTCTGCAGAATCGGCGGCGAAATCGCCGCAGTGGAAACGGGCCCTTATAGAGCAGAAGCTGCTGCTCACATGCTCGCATAAAATTGCCATAGTGGTATTCAGGTGTGTGGACTGGCTAGACATGTGATTTATCAAACAAGCTGCTGGTACCTGCAATCCCTTCATTGGCTACCTATAAAATGGAGGAGCATATTCAAGAACGGCCTACTGGAATTTAAATCACTACATAATCTGGGCCCTGGATACATGAAAGAAATGTTGCAGCTGCGTAGCAATCCCTGCAGTCTCAGATCCACAGGTTCTAATAATCTAGTCATACCCAGAGTCCACCTGAAAACTTTTGGTCCCAGAGCCTTCTGTCATGCTGCTCCCACGTTATGGAACTCCTTACCTCAGCAGATCAGGACAGCTCTATCTCTGGACTGAAAACCCACCTGTTCAGTTTGGCATTTCTAGAAATATCATTTTATTGTGTTAATACCTTATCCTACTACTAATTACTGAATCTGAGAGAGCCTAAGCGCTTTGAGTCCTACAGAAGAAAAGCACTATAAAAATGTTATTGTTATTTACTGAAAAAACTAAAGTTGCGTACACTTGCATAATTTCCCCCAGTTTCTGTTGCCCAGCAGGCTTGAACTTGAGCCTGTGTGTGATGCTGCGGAGCCCCAATGCTGTATAGTTGTGTCATGTGTGTCTATGGGGAGGGGAGGAGGTTATGTAGGTAGCAACAGGGGTGGGGTAAGGACAGGAAGATAGGACTTGGCCACCTATAGTCTTTTAAAGATCCGACATGCCAGATCGTTAAGCAGCCTCAGGAAACACCTGTACACGTGCTAGAGTCTCGATCGAGACAGCTCACTTTTAAATATGATTATTTTTGTATTATAAACAATCATGGACATTCTTGCTGTGATGTGTATGTATGTTTGCATCTAATAATGATATGTCTTTTCTGCAGACACAGGCTGGAAGATGGATTTCCTGTTACACGTCCTAGTACTGGGCCTATGTCTGTCTTCTGTAAATGCAGATTCAAAGGCTGTGACCATGTCCCTCACCACCAAGTGGTCTTCTACATCCCTGCTGCTGGAAGCCAGGTGAGACCTTGTCACTGTGCAGAACCCATCAAGAGTATTGCAGACAGGAACACTGCTGGTTGCTAGTAGTCACTCAGTCACCCCATGTCAGTCTTGTGTATCCAGTGTTATTTGTTGAACATATAGTCTCTTGCAAATTATTGAATACTACACTTTGTTGAAAGGCTTCCAATGTGGATATAGTCTCAATTCCTGGTGAGGTAGAGCAATAAAAATTACTCTCTACTACCATTCTTTATTCATGTCTATGTTCTTAGGCAAAATTGTGAGTAAGCACTTTCATGGATGAGACGCAGCCCCACACATGAACGGTCTCAGGATGCTTTACCGTTGGCATAAGACAGGACTGATGGTCGTGCTCAAATTTTCTTCCCCGGACAATTGCCTTGCCAGATGCTCCAAGCATTTGGAAAGGAGCTTCATCAGACAAAAAGACTGTACCTTAGTCCTCAGCACTGTAGTTTTCAGCCCTTCTCTGATGTTTTTCTTGGAGAGAAGTGGCGTCTTTGTTGCCCTTCTTGACACCAGGCAGTCCTCAAAAAGTCACCAGCTCACTATTCATGCAGATGCACTCATACTTGCCTACTGCCATTCCTGAGCAAGCACTGTACTGGTGGAACCTTTTATCCTGCAGCTGAATCACCTTTAGGAGATGGACCTGGTGCTTGCTGGACTTTCTTTGGTGCCCCGAATCCTTCTTTAAAACAATTGAACCTCTCTCCGTAAAATTGATGATCTGATTAAATGGTTGATTTAAAGAGAACCTGAGATGGGAATGAAGAGAAAAAATATACGGTACATACCTGGGGCTTCCTCCAGCCCTTTCCAGGCTTATCGCTCCCTCGTCGCCGTCGTCCTCCGCCTCCTGGTTCTTCTGCAATTGGCCCTGAAAAGTCCTTCGGTCTGGGGCCAATTGAGCATGTGCGTCCCACTGCCGGGAGAGTTCTGCGTCAGCGCAGTACTACTGCGTAGTCGTTGGGTGCTCCCGGCGAAGGGAGCACGCAAACCGGACTGAGCTTGCGCCGACTGGAGGAATTTCCGGGGGCGAGTTGTGGACAAACCAGGCAGTGGAGGAGGATGGCGAATTTGCGATTAAGCTTGGAGGGAGCTGGAGGAAGCCCCAGGTATGTATATTTTTTTTTCTTTCCATTCCCATCTCAGGTACACTTTACAAACAGGACAGGGAGGCTTATGTGAATATTTAAGCTGCTTCAGCGTATGTCTCTCTTTCGCTAACCTGAGAGACAGGATTGACATCTTATCAGTCTCATCAGTTGTGTGAACAATAGCAAGCAACTTTTTTTTTTGGTTGTTACAACTTGTTCCACAACAAAAGTTGTTTGATAATTGTGCTGCATAAAAGACAGCTGTTGAGTGTGTGTATGGGGCTTTGAAGGTGCGTATACACGCAATACTGTAATGAACGAGTGGTCCGTCAGACCCTCCCACTGGGCGCCAGTAGAGTGTGTGTGTACAGTCTGTCAGCAGACTGATAAGGCTGTTTCTGAATGATCCGTCGGCGGATCAGTCAAAAACAGTCTTATCAGTCTGCCGACAGCTTGTACTCGCGTGCAACTGTCGTCAGAAATACTGCCCCGCTAGACGGTCTGGCGGACCAGTTGATTGAAAAAGTATGGCTTGTGTACGCGCCTTTACACACATCCTAACAATCTGCCCAACTATCTTCTAAACTTGGTGTATTGGAAGACCAACTGATAACATGTAGTTTGTCAGATCCAACTAGTGGCGCAACCTGCCCAACTATCACGCAGGTTGGAATGCGTCTACAAGTCTTTTGAACAACTTTGTTGTTTTTGAATGCAGGCTTGTTGTACAGTTTTTTGATTTAGCTCGTGCGTTCAGTATTTAAGTGAGTTGGTTATTAGTTGGTTGGCGTGTGTGTGTACTTGTATACAACTTGTTGTAGTTGTTTTCTTGTTTAGAAATCGGCTCAGTTAGAAAAACCTAGAAGAATGTATGTACTCCCTGTGTCTGTGTGGGTTTCCTCCGGGCATTCCATTTTCCTACCACATCCCAAAAATATACAGATAAGTTAATTGGCTTCCCTCTAAATTGTCCCTAGATTACGATGGGCATATGAATATGGTAGAGATTAGATTGTGAGCCCCTCTTAGGGACAGTTAGTGACAAGACAATATACTCATTACAGCGTTACGGGAGATGTTGAAGCTATATAAATAATAATTGATAATAATGTAATACCTTTTCATTGGACCTGACTGCGTCTGCAGGAGCTAGAAGGAGTTGGGAATAGTTCCAGTTCAGTGTAATGCTGGGCATACATGGGTCGACTCGGTGGCTCGATTAGCCGCCGGATCGACACCCGCCGCGTCCCCGCGGGCGCGGAACAGTGCTTTTCAGCGCTGCTAGATTTGGGTGCAGCCAGCGCCGCCATAGACTACAATCGGAATCATTCCTATTGCAGCGCTCAGTGAGTAACGTCGGCTCCGTCAGAAGACGGAGCCGAGGATGCTTAAAAAACACAATAATATGGCCTCCAGCAATCGCTGGAAGCCGAATTATTTCATTCCCCCACTATCCATGGCGGCCTGGAGGGGGAATAGTAATTAAAACGGCCCGGACTTGTGCAGAAGCAGGATCAGCTATATAACGCTGTATCCTGCGCCCAAGTCTACCGGCGCCGATTTCAAATGTACTCCGCGGGCGCTCCTTATCTTCCACTCGATTCCCGCTATTGTCCGCCCGCGGGGATAAAAAATAAAAATCAATTTCCACTTACCTGGGGCTTCCTCCAGCCCGTGGCAGGCAGGAGGTGCCCTCGCCGCCGCTCCGCAGGCTCCCGGTGGTCTCCGGTATCCGACCTGGCCAGGCCGGCTGCCAGGTCGGGCTCTTCTGCGCTCCAAGGCCCGGAACTTCTGCGTCCCACACCGGCGCTCTGACGTCATCGGACGTCCTCCGGGCTCTACTGCGCAGGCGCAGAACTACTGCGCATGCGCAGTAGAGCCCGGAGGACGTCCGATGACGTCAGCGCGCCGGCGTGGGACGCAGAAGTTCCGGGCCTTGGAGCGCAGAAGAGCCCGACCTGGCAGCCAGCCTGGCCAGGTCGGGTCGGCCACCGGAGACCACCGGGAGCCTGCGGAGCGGCGGCGAGGGCACCTCCTGCCTGCCTCGGGCTGGAGGAAGCCCCAGGTAAGTGGAAATTGATTTTTATTTTTTACCCACCCTCCCTGAACCTTTCCTTTAAGTCAAACAAAGCATAGAGTTTGGCTGAAGAGACATCCCTGGCTGTGTTTACTTCTGTGCAGCAAGGTCTATCTGCCTCTGTGCCTTCTCTGTATTGCAGCAGAGGATCTATCCATTCCAGTCACTTAGCAGTGCTGCTGTCTGAGGGCTCCCCTGTGCACTTTTAGTTTTTGTATTTATAAAGCGCCAACATATTACGCAGCGCTGGACATTAGTTTAGGTTACAGACAATATTTAGGGGTGACATACAGCAATACGACAATGCAGGAAAACAAGAAAAACCAGATTACGCAGCACAGTATGAGAACAAGGTAATGCTTAGTCAGTCACTGGATGGAGCATGGAGTTTAGGCAAGTTGAGTTCACTCAGATGCATAGCATGGGTGCACAGTAATGGAGGTGCATGATCAGGTAGGACATAAAAGGAGGGGGACCCTGCCCAAAGGCTTAAAATCTAGAGGGAGGGGAAGGGAGACGAAAGGTGGGGGACCAGAGTTCAGCTGTGGGTTTAGAGCACTTGTGAGGGGTGGTAGGCCAGAGTGAAAAGGTGAGTTTTGAGGGCCTTCTTGAAGATGTTTAAAGAGGATCCGAGGTGAACTTTTACTCATTGCATAATTGTGTTCCTTTCCTATTGTTTATAGGGCATTCCTCAAGCCAAATACTTTTTTGTTTTAATACTCTAATTCCCTATAAACTAAATAAACCACGCCCACAGGTTTTCAGAGAGCCTTGGCAGTAGCAAGGGCTTATGGGAGCTCAGTTTGGGCAGGAGGAGGAAGAGGAGGTGTTACTAGCCATTGATTTTAGAGG
The DNA here is from genome assembly GCF_040937935.1 of Hyperolius riggenbachi. Taxonomy (NCBI): domain Eukaryota; kingdom Metazoa; phylum Chordata; class Amphibia; order Anura; family Hyperoliidae; genus Hyperolius; species Hyperolius riggenbachi. Next base: position 106,811,614 of record NC_090649.1, read on the forward strand.
CAGAGGGGAGGAGGGGGGATTAGGTTTTTTTTCACAGGCTGAGTGCTCGAGATACAGATAAGCCAGCCTCTGTGTAATGTTTACAAACAACGTGGTTGCTGTCGTATCACAGGAAGAAATAATCATTTTCTATTAAAGCTGATCATAAATTCCGTTTTGTCTACTGTAGATTTAGTTTCAGGAACCTAGCAGACATCCAGGAGGAGATGGCTGATAGGCAGGAGGAGACCTTGTCCATGGTAGTGATGGATATGTCAGGGGTGTGGAGGTAGATCTGGGTGTCGTCTACATACAGATGATAGTTAAAACCCATGACGGAGATAACCTTGCCAATGGAGGATGTGTATAGGTTGAACAGTAGGGGGCCAAGGATCAGAAGGGATGTGGTCAAGGGGGGAGGTAGTGGTATGAGAAGTCTGCAGTAGGTGGTTGACTTCCTCAGTGGTAGTAGGAGTGAAGGAGGTGAGCGGAGCATAGAGTGGAGGAGGAGCACTTTATTAACAAGTGTTTATTTGCCATAGTTGCATATCTGGTAATAGACTAGGGGTGCCATTGGAAGAAGCAGGAGATGGAGCCAGATGGCAGACATCACTAATGCTCTGCGTCACTTACAGAAAACAAACACAGAAGATGCAGAACGAGTTCTTCACAGATGTGGCCTAATATAATAGTATTTAGCCCATTCTACTTGATGTGTTGGAAAAATTCGCATAGTGTGACAGGGTGTCACTGGTTTTGCAAAGAATGGTGATGGATGGTGTCTGTGTCGCACCTTGTTTCAGGTATCTTGCAAAATAAAGCTCCAGGGGAAAAAAATGCAGTTTGATCTGTGATTTGGGCTCTTTTAAGAGCTGGCTGAAGGGTCCTGGAGCTGGTCAGAGGAAGAGTGGGTGGGTTCCCTGGCCACCTGGCCCAGTCCAGGTATTACCTTGAGCAGAGTGTGGTCATGCTGTTGAATAAAGATGAGCTCGGCTGACCAGGAAGTAGCTCAGTGTTCCTACACACAGGAGCAAACAGATCTCTGACCAGAGGCTTTGGGGAAAAGGAAAGCCCCTTGTTCAAATTGTTATGTGAGTTGCATACTATTGAATGGACTATTACCTGCTGTACTACTCTATTAGTGAGTTAGGGAAATTGCAGTGAGTCAGCTAGTTGCTCAGTCGAGCCAGTGTTTTGTTTACTTTATTGCAGTGTTTTTGTTTGCTGACTATTTCTGATTTAATAAACCAGACAGGAGCCTGAGTTTTACAAAGACTGAACGTTTGCTGTCTCTTACATGAACATGCCCCAGTGTGTCGGGGCCCCGCTACAATAGTCTGTCATGCATGGTGACTGTTGCCTGTGGCAACCTTCTGACAGCTGATGGTAGCGCACAGCTTATGGTACCTGGCCATTCTGCACTGTCACTTCACAGCCAGATAGTGTGCTGAGTTCTTCTTTTCTTCAGTTCATTCAGTGCTAAGCTTGCCAGAAATGCTCTGTGAAGCCCCTTATATGCCTTTGAAAAAGCAGAGGTTGAAAATGGGATCAGACCAGGGGGTACTAACACAAGCACTGCAGTGAGTATGGTCCTATACAGAAACATTGTACATGGCGCTTTGCTGATCACCAGCTGAAACGCTACCAAAAAACACCCCAGTGTGAATGAGACCTTAAAGGGAATCTGAAGTGAAAATAAACTTATGATATTTGTATGTGTAGTACAGCTAAGACTATTTTTATAACACTGCTGTTTTGCTTGTGTGCTGCCTTGCGGTGAGCTGGTGTAGTCTTGCTCAATTCTTCTCTGGGGAGAGAGTACACCAGGCTAAACAGGCCAGCTGCAGCAGCACTACAAGTCCCGGCATGCTGGGAACGGTATATCCTTAACAGCTGTAGGGTTGCAGCTTCCCAATACCGGCCACACATGGACAAACGTTTCCAGATGCAGCACTAGATCTGACCTCTGCCCAACCATTCATGGAAACCTGACTTTAGAGAAAACCAGAGATGACCACTGCTCTATTGCCTGTGGTTATTACTTGTTTGGAACTAGAATGCAGCTCAGGTATTTCCTGCATACTTGTTCCTGGGGAAGGCGTTAGGGCCATTGCACACCAAAAAGCGTTAGCATAATTGTGATCATTGTGATTTTCCCAACGACCAACGATTTTTTTGTTGCTTAGTGTCGCGCTGCAATAATGACCATCGGATCCCTATGATCCTAGACGACTCCCGCGCAAAGTACTGCGATCGCTTGAAGTCACATTCCCTCCCGGTGCTTAGCGTCACGTGACGTCATGCTCACCCGCCGGCAGGAAGAGGCGTCGCTGATGACCGTCCTCAAGGGGACTCCGCATATAAATATGATAAAATGTTCTTTTTCTCAAATAGTCATCATAAATTATTTATATATACAGTAATAGTTCTGCTTAGTCCATAAACATGAAATAAACCAATCAAAAAATAGTTACTTGTGCTGCTTCAATAAAGCAGTCCCCGTATTTTTAAAGTCAGATACACATCTGATTGTGACTGTATATATGATGTGTACACAGGAATCTCTTATATATACTAAATAACATCTATGCTGTAAGACTAAAGCCTGATGTGTAGCCATGTCACTAATAGAGATGGTCAATGAGATGGAAATCTGCGTTGATGCTGGTTTATGCAAATTTATGCACTCCCTTTGCTTATGAAATCAAATAATTTGATAAGTTGTTAAAATTTGGTTTGGTGATTACGAATTAAAGGGTACCTGAGACGGATGAAAAAAGATTTATACATACCTGGGGCTTCCTCCAGCCCCCTTCAGGCTAATCAGTCCCTCGCTGTCCTCCTCCGCCACCTGGATCTTCTGCTATGAGTCCCGGTAATTCAGCCAGTCAGCGCAGTCTGGCCACGTGCCGCTCCTACAGCCAGGAGCGTTCTGCATCTGCACAATAGTAATGTGCAGGTGTAGTACGCTCCCTGTGGCGGAGTGTGTGCATGCGCATTACGTCCGACTGGCTCAATGGCCTGGACCAATAGCAGAAGATCCAGGTGGCGGAGGAGGACAGCGAGGGACTGATTAGCCTGAAGGGGGCCGAAGGAAGTCTCATGTATGTATAAAACTTTAATTTCATCTGTCTAAGGTTTACTTTGTTACACAGTAGTACTATACTCTACATATGCACTCCCCACAGAGCTGCAGGGAATCCATTGCGAATGTTGTGCACGTTGAACACAGAGATGTTGAACACAGATGTTGTCCATCACCCATAAACCTGGTTAAAATTGTACATGAAGAATGTGTAATAGAGGAAGAATCTACTCATTCCCCTGCAAAGCACCTGCACATCACTCTAAAGCCCCATCTACACGATACAATTCTTTGTGCGAGTCGATTACGATTCTATTTATGATCTGATTAAATCTAATATGTCCGATGCGGATTCAATTTGATTTGCCATTGTTTTGCAATGGCAAATCGAATTGAATCGAATCCCGATCGGACATGTTGGATTTAATCGGATCGTAAATAGAATCGTATTGTGTAGATTGGGCTTTACATGTACTCTTATATGTACCCACAGTCAAATTGCCTAGGGCCTGATAGGGCCTACCACGCTGAGCTGGGTAGATTCCCACTACTGCTTGAGATACAGAAGAGAGTGTTGTCCTTCTGGGCCCATCTACAGAGCAGCAGGCCTGACTCACCCCACTACAAAGCCATGCTGCACAATGAAGACCAAGAAAAGCCATGTGCCTGAAAGAAGTTGTCAACTCTCTGGTCCCTCCAAACTCAGACCCACAAGTCCCATCAAGAGCCCAAATAAAGCACACCACAGCCAAGAGCAAAGAGGACTATGTAGATAAATGGAGGAATGAAATAAAACAGTCACAAAAGCTAACCATATACCAGTCTCTACAGAGAGAATATAAAATAGCCCCATTCCTGGAAAAGCTGCAAAACTCTCAAGAGAGGAAAATCCTGAGCATCTACAGACTAAGGCTCCCTGCACACTGCAAATCCGTTTTCCGATTCCGTTTCCGATTTTCAATTCCGATTTTCCCTGAATACATTCAACAGAAAAACGGATCAAAAAACGCAGCATGCAGTAAAGATTAAAAATCGGAATCGGATGTAAAAACAGATTAAAAAGCGGAATCGGAATCGGAAATGTATGCAGTGTGCAAGAGGCCTAAGGCCCAGTGCACACCAAACCCGCTAGCAGATCCGCAATACGCTAGCGGGTTTGGGAGCTGATTTCAGAGCGATTCTAGGTATGTTTAGAGAGGTTTTATAAACATACCTAGCGGTTTTGGGTGCGTTTTTGTGTAGCAGATCACACATATTGTTACAGTAAAAGCTGTTACTGAACAGCTACTGTAACAAAAATGCCTGGCAAACCGCTCTGAACTAGCGTTTTTCAGAGCGGTTTGCGTTTTTCCTATACTTTACATTGAGGACGAAACGCTTCCGAAAACCGCAAATGCGCAGCAGGAGGCGCGTTTGCGGCTTGGCAAAAACCGCAAACCGCCGGTGTGCACCATCCCATTGCAATACATTAGACAAGCGTTTTTAGAGGCGGATGCGACCGGCGGATCGCTCCAAAAACCGCTCGGTGTGCACTGGGCCTGAGTGTTCACAACCTCAAAATAGTCTGGGAGACACAGACAGACCTACAAACCCAGGGTGGAGAGACTGTGCCAACATTGTGAGCAGAAGACCCTCAGGGATGAAAATCACTTCCTGCTGCACTGCCCCAAATATACCGCTACCAGGGAAACCTTCTTTAATAAACTGATGGGACTATTTCCAGACTTTCACACATTAGAGGATGAGAGAAAACACTGCATTCTACTAGGAGAAGAGAAATCCACTGTGACAATCACTGCACACTATGTCACAGCATGCCACAGACTGAGAGGAGCATAAATGTAAACTCCTCCCCCCCCCCTCCCCAAATGTCCACGAACTGCTAACTCACTGCCCCCCATCCCATCTCCCATGTCCCTCATTCCCCCTGCTTTGGCAATGCCTGTATTGAAGCTTGGTCATGCCAATAAAGCTATATTTGATTTGATTTGATGTTTTTTGTTCCTGTCTGTACCTTTTTACAGGTACTCTTACCAAGGACTAGTTTTAGTCTATGACTAATAGTATTAGAGGCAGAAGATCTGACGGATATCCAGGTAACTGGTATTGTTTAAAAGGGAATAAATATGGCAGCCTCTATATCCCTCTCCCTTCAGTTGTATTTTAAAATTCCTAAGCGTTGGCAGTTAAAGGGGAACTGAAGAGAGAGGTATATGGAGGCTGTCATGTTTATTTCCTTTTAGACAATACCAGTTGCCTGGCAGCCCTGCTGATCCTCTGCCTCTAATACTATTAGCCATAGCCCCTGAACAAGCATGCAGCAGATCAGGTGTTTCAGTGGTTTAAACTTATAAGTCTAATCTGACAAGACTAGCTGCATGCTTGTTTCTGGTTTTAATCAGATACTACTGGAGAGAAATAGACCAGCAGGGCCGCCAGGTAACTGGTATTGATTAAAAGATAATAAACATGACAGCCTCCATATACCTCTCTCTTCAGTTCCCCTTTAAGAGATGCGTTTCATGTTACATACTTTCAATCAACAAAATTGTAATATCAAATTGTCGGAGTCGGTGAAATCCTAACCGTCGGAGTGGGTGGATTTTTGTACCGACTCCACAGCCCTGGCAGAGAGTACACAGCTTTACACAAAGCCTCTGAGAGGCCCCTGGGAATATAAACAGTGGTGCTAATTGACCAGAGATAATGGTCAATTAGAGTTGAACCCTGAGCCACTCTATCATAGGGGTAACCTCTTTGGCTATTCAAGCCTTTGTTTATCTCTAATTAACCACTTTTACATATAAAGTATTTAAATGGTGCTGATTATTGGGTTGTTTACAGGTAGGGCTATGTGCTGATTGCAGGCTTTCCATATCAACTGGGAGGAGCTGGCCATGGCCTTTTGTTCACAATTTTACATAATATCTTTTTTGAAAAATTTTAGTAGAATTCATAACGACCCTGAATTTGAAAGGTTTGAACGCTTTTGCACCTACCATACAGCGTCAGAGCACAGTTGGATTAAGAGACAGTACACTGATCAGATCATTAGCAGGTGCAAAAATGAGGTCCTGGAAGTATGTAATGTCATATGACATGGGGGGAGATCAAATTACAATTAGTGATTAGACAGAAATGAGGGGAATTACACAGGCTAAACTCTTTAAATACATACAGGGTGCATTTCTGTTATGTTTTCCTTGTGTCCTGTGCAAGAGTTCAGGTCCACTTTAAAGGAATACTAGCAATACCCAAGTGTTCTAAAATGACAATGTACAAATAATGTCTAAGTAGCTGTGTAAACATTTTCCTACTTTTCATGTTAAATATCAGAGGCAAAAGCTGTAATTTATTGAGTATAGGATTTAGCTATATTGGAACAAATCAATTGCAGAAGGGGTGTCTGCTTCAATGCACAGCTAGAGTTGCATATCAGACTACAGAAAGCAAATATCAAACATATCAAACTCTGAAAGCAAAAACAGTATGAAAAGCTGTGACAATTAGTTATATTTCCTCTGCTCTCTTCAGACACATCAGTCAGAAACACAGGACACAGAAGCTGCAGCTGTTAGGAGCTCTCTCTCTCTCTCTCTGTCACGCACAGAGTTACACATAGAGTTAACTGATCAAGTGTGATGGGAATTTCCCCTCTCCTCATGGCTCAGTCAGCCGTCAGGTTTGGCTTCAGTAAAGTTTGAAAGTATTTTGATAACAGTAAACAAAGATGTTGCTACTAAAATTAATACACCAGTACTTAGCAGCACTTCCCACACAATTCCTGTGTCAATTGAAAAAAATACGTGAATCGATAGTATTCCTTTAACTACTTGCAGACCAAGTGGGTATGATTCTACGGCGGGCAGAGGGGCGCTGCGGTCTTGACCGGACGTGAACGCTACGGCCCATTCACCGCGTGTCCCCGTCGCTCGGTCCGCTCTGCTCCTGCCGCAATGTGCTGCCCTGCCGCCTCTATAACGGCAGAGCACTGTGAGCCGGGCAGGAGCCGTTTTCATTGGCTCCTGGCCCTGTCATTCATGTAAGCCGTTCCCATTGGCTTACATTGAGTTACAGGGTCAGGAGCCAATGAAAGCGGCTCCTGACCGGCGCACAGCGCTCTGCCGTCATAGCGATGGCAGAGAGAGCAGCCTGCGGCAAGGACAGAGCGGCGTGTCCGGCGGGAGCGACGGTAACTTGCGGCGATTCGTCGAAGCGGCGGTTTGCTGGACCAGCACCCTCTGGTCCTTAACCACTTCCCGACCGCCCACTACACAGGGGCGGCGGGGAAGTGGAGCCCTTCAGGACGGCCTCACCCACAGAGGCGGCGGTCCATTTAAGGGCATGGGCGGAGCGATCGCGTCATCCGTGACGCGATCCTCCGCCGGCGCCTGTCACCGCTCGCTCGCCGCAACATCCCGCCGGCTATACGGAAGCGCCGGCGGGATGTTAACCCCGCGATCGCCGCATACAAAGTGTATAATACACTTTGTAATGTTTACAAAGTGTATTATACAGGCTGCCTCCTGCCCTGGTGGTCCCAGTGTCCGAGGGACCACCAGGGCAGGCTGCAGCCACCCTAGTCTGCACCCAAGCACACTGATTTCTCCCCCCCCCTGCCCCAGATCGCCCACAGCACCCATCAGACCCCCCCCCCCTGCCCACCCCCCAGACCCCTGTTTGCACCCAATCACCCCCCTAATCACCCATCAATCACTCCCTGTCACTATCTGTCAACGCTATTTTTTTTTTTATCCCCCCCCCTGCTCCCTGCCCCCTCCTGATCACCCCCCACCCCTCAGATTCTCCCCAGACCCCCCCCCCCAGACCACCCCCCCCCCTGTTTACTGTATGCATCTATCCCCCTGATCACCTGTCAATCACCTGTCAATCACCCGTCAATCACCCGTCAATCACCCCCTGTCACTGCCACCCATCAATCAGCCCCTAACCTGCCCCTTGCGGGCAATCTGATCACCCCCCCACACCAATTGATCGCCCACAGATCCGACATCAGATCACCTCCCAAATCCATTGTTTACATCTATTCTCTCCTCTAAACACCCACTAATTACCCATCAATCACCCCCTATCACCACCTGTCACTTTTACCTATCAGATCAGACCCTAATCTGCCCCTTGCGGGCACCCAATCACCCGCCCACACGCTCAGATTGCCCTCTGACCCCCCCTTATCAATTCACCAGTGCATTAATTACATCTGTTCTTCCCTGTAATAACCCACTGATCACCTGTCAATCACCTGCCAATCACCTATCACCCATCAATCACCCCCTGTCACTGCCACCCATCAATCAGCCCCTAACCTGCCCCTTGCGGGCAATTTGATCACCCACCCACACCATTAGATCGCCCGCAAACCCGCCGTCAGATTACCTCCCAAATGTATCGTTTACATCTGTTATCTTCTCTAATTACCCATCAATCACCCATCAATCACCCCCTATCACCACCTGTCACTGTTACCTATCAGATCAGACCCTAATCTGCCCCTTGCGGGCACCCAATCACCCGCCCACACGCTCAGATTGCCCTCAGACCCCCCCCCCCTTATCAATTCGCCAGTGCATTAATTACATCTGTCCTTCCCTGTAATAACCCACTGATCACCTGTCAATCACCTGCCAATCACCTATCACCCATCAATCACCCCCTGTCACCCCCTGTCACTGCCACCCATCAATCAGCCCCTAACCTGCCCCTTGCGGGCAATCTGATCACCCACCCACACCAATAGATCGCCCGCAGATCCGACATCAGATCACCACCCAAGCGCAGTGTTTCCATCTATTCTCTCCTCTAAACACCCACTAATTACCCATCAATCACCCATCAATCACTCCCTATCACCACCTGTCACTGTTACCTATCAGATCAGACCCTAATCTGCCCCTTGCGGGCACCCAATCGCCCGCCTACACGCTCAGATTGCCCTCAGACCCCCCCTTATCAATTCGCCAGTGCAATATTTACATCTGTTCTCCCCTGTAATAACCCACTGATTACCTGTCAATCACCTATCAATCACCCATCAATCACCCCCTGTCACTGCCACCCATCAATCACCCCCTGTCACTGCCACCCATCAATCACCCGCTGTCACTGCCACCCATCAATCAGCCCCTAACCTGCCCCTTGCGGGCAAACTGATCACCCACCCACACCAATAGATCGCCCGCAGATCCGACATCAGATCACCACCCAAGCGCAGTGTTTCCATCTATTCTCTACCCTAAACACCCACTAATTACCCATCAATCACCCCCTGTCACTGCTACCTATCAGATTAGACCCCTATCTGCCCCTAGGGCACTCAATCACCCGCCCACACCCTCAGAATGCCCTCAGACCCCAGCCCTGATCACCTCGCCAGTGCATTGCTTGCATCTATTCCCCCCTCTAATCACACCTTGAGACACCCATCAATCACCTCCTGTCACCCCCTAGCACACCTACCCATCAGATCAGGCCCCAATTTGCCCCGTGTGGGCTCCTGATCACTCGGCCAAACCCTCAGACCCCCTTCCGATCACCTCCCCAGTGCATGGATTGCATCTATTTTCCCCTCTAACCACCCCCTGAGACACCCATCAATCACCTTCTGTCACCCCCCTAGCACTTCTATCCATCAGATCAGGCCCAATACAACCTGTCATCTAAAAGGCCACCCTGCTTATGACCGGTTCCACAAAATTCGCCCCCTCATAGACCACCTGTCATCAAAATTTGCAGATGCTTATACCCCTGAACAGTCATTTTGAGACATTTGGTTTCCAGACTACTCACGGTTTTGGGCCTGTAAAATGCCAGGGCGGTATAGGAACCCCACAAGTGACCCCATTTTAGAAAAAAAAGACACCCCAAGGTATTCTGTTAGGTGTATGACGAGTTCATAGAAGATTTTATTTTTTGTCAAAAGTTAGCGGAAATTAATTTTTATTGTTTTTTTTTTCACAAAGTGTCATTTTTCACTAACTTGTGACAAAAAATAAAATCTTCTATGAACTCGCCATATACCTAACGGAATACCTTGGGGTGTCTTCTTTCTAAAATGGGGTCACTTGTGGGGTTCCTATACTGCCCTGGCATTTTAGGGGCCCTAAACCGCGAGGAGTAGTCTAGAAAACAAATGCTTCAAAATGACCTGTGAATAGGACGTTGGGCCCCTTAGCGCACCTAGGCTGCAAAAAAGTGTCACACATGTGGTACCGCCGTACTCAGGAAAAGTAGTATAATGTGTTTTGGGGTGTATTTTTACACATACCCATGCTGGGTGGGAGAAATTTCTATGTAAATGGACAATTGTGTGTAAAAAAATCAAACAATTGTCATTTACAGAGATATTTCTCCCACTTAGCATGGGTATGTGTAAAAATACACCCCAAAACGCATTATACTACTTCTCCTGAGTACAGCGGTACCACATGTGTGGCACTTTTTTACACCCTAAGTACGCTAAGGGGCCCAAAGTCCAATGAGTACCTTTAGGATTTCACAGGTCATTTTGCGACATTTGGTTTCAAGACTACTCCTCACGGTTTAGGGCCCCTAAAATGCCAGGGCAGTATAGGAACCCCACAAATGACCCCATTCTAGAAAGAAGACACCCAAAGGTATTCCGTACGGAGTATGGCGAGTTCATAGAAGATTTTATTTTTTGTCACAAGTTAGCGGAAAATGACACTTTGTGAAAAAAAACTATTAAAATCAATTTCCGCTAACTTGTGACAAAAAAATAAAAACTTCTATGAACTCACCATACTCCTAACGGAATACCTTGGGGTGTCTTCTTTCTAAAATGGGGTCATTAGTGGGGTTCCTATACTGCCCTGGCATTTTAGGGGCCCTAAACCGTGAGGAGTAGTCTTGAAACAAAAATGACCTGTGAAATCCTAAAGGTACTCATTGGACTTTGGGCCCCTTAGTGCAGTTAGGGTGCAAAAAAGTGCCACACATGTGGTATCGCCGTACTCGGGAGAAGTAGTACAATGTGTTTTGGGGTGTATTTTTACACATACCCATGCTGGGTGGGAGAAATACCTCTGTAAATGACAATCTTTTGATTTTTTTACACACAATTGTCCATTTACAGAGGTATTTCTCCCACCCAGCATGGGTATGTGTAAAAATACACCCCAAAACACATTGTACTACTTCTCCCGAGTATGGCGATACCACATGTGTGGCACTTTTTTGCACCCTAACTGCGCTAAAGGGCCCAAAGTCCAATGAGTACCTTTAGGATTTCACAGGTCATTTTGAGAAATTTCGTTTCAAGACTACTCCTCACGGTTTAGGGCCCCTAAAATGCCAGGGCAGTATAGGAACCCCACAAATGACCCCATTTTAGAAAGAAGACACCCCAAGGTATTCCGTTAGGAGTATGGTGAGTTCATAGAAGATTTTATTTTTTGTCAAAAGTTAGCGGAAATTGATTTTAATTGTGTTTTTTCACAAAGTGTCATTTTCCGCTAACTTGTGACAAAAAATAAAATCTTCTATGAACTCGCCATACTCCTAACGGAATACCTTGGGGTGTCTTCTTTCTAAAATGGGGTCATTTGTGGGGTTCCTATACTGCCCTGGCATTTTAGGGGCCCTAAACCGTGAGGAGTAGTCTTGAAACGAAATTTCTCAAAATGACCTGTGAAATCCTAAAGGTACTCATTGGACTTTGGGCCCTTTAGCGCAGTTAGGGTGCAAAAAAGTGCCACACATGTGGTATCGCCGTACTCAGGAGAAGTAGTATAATGTGTTTTGTGGTGTATTTTTACACATACCCATGCTGAGTGGGAGAAATATCTCTGTAAATGGACAATTGTGTGTAAAAAAAATTAACAAATTGTCATTTACAGAGATATTTCTCCCACCCAGCATGGGTATGTGTAAAAATACACCCCAAAACACATTACACTACTTCTCCTGAGTACGGCAATACCACATGTGTGGCACTTTTTTGCAGCCTAACTGCGCTAAGGGGTCCAAAGTCCAATGAGCACCTTTAGGCTTTACAGGGGTGCTTACAATTTAGCACCCCCCAAAATGTCAGGACAGTAAACACACCCCACAAATGACCCCATTTTGGAAAGTAGACCCTTCAAGGTATTCAGAGAGGGGTATGGTGAGTCTGTGGCAGATTTCATTTTTTTTTGGTGCAAGTTAGAAGAAATGGAAACTTTTTTTTTCTTTTTTTTTTCCTCACAAAGTGTCATTTTCCGCTTACTTGTGACAAAAAATAATATCTTCTATGAACTCACTATGCCTCTCAGTGAATACTTTGGGATGTCTTCTTTCCAAAATGGGGTCATTTGGGAGGTATTTATACTATCCTGGAATTCTAGCCCCTCATGAAACATGACAGGGGGTCAGAAAAGTCATAGATGCTTGAAAATGGGAAAATTCACTTTTTGCACCATAGTTTGTAAACGCTATAACTTTTACCCAAACCAATAAATATACGCTGAATGGTTTTTTTTTTATCAAAAACATGTTTGTCCACATTTTTCGCGCTGCATGTATACAGAAATTTTACTTTATTTGAAAACTGTCAGCACAGAAAGTTAAAAAAATCATTTTTTTGCCAAAATTCATGTCTTTTTTGCTGAATATAATAAAAAGTAAAAATCGCAGGAGCAATTAAATAGCACCAAAAGAAAGCTTTATTAGTGACAAGAAAAGGAGCCAAAATTCATTTAGGTGGTAGGTTGTATGAGCGAGCAATAAACCGTGAAAGCTGCAGTGGTCTGAATGGAAAAAAAGTGGCCGGTCCTTAAGGGGTAGAAAGCCCTAGGTCCTCAAGTGGTTAAGGGGGCAGAGGGTGCTGGTCCCGAAAGGGTTAAAGAAAAACATTTATTTGTTATATCTGATATAAAACCTGCAATAAATTTGCAGTGAGTCTACTTCCTGCTTTCATGGAAGCAGACATATTGTTAACATCCTGTGCATACAAATGAGCTGCTCTGCCATGCAGGGGAGATTCCTCAGCTGACACAGCAGAGAGATTAAATTACAGTTGTGATTTCACAGATGAGGGGGAATTAGACACGCTAAACTCTCTAAATACATACAGGGTGCATTTTTCAATGTTTTCCTTCTGTCCTGTGCAAGAGTTCAGGTCTACTCTAACCTAATAAAAGTTGTACGCCAAAGCTGTGACTCCTCACAACCCACAAGGCACACTTCAACAATCCACAGCTGTCTGCTTACTACTGCACCTCTGTCAGTAGGGAGATTTGACTTTAACCCCTTCTGCACCACTGCTACACATATCTACGCCCCTTAAAACTTCACTTGTGCACCAGGGGCATAGATATGAATACCTGTTTATTTACCTCGCCGCTCACGATCGCCAGCACACTCCCATTCATTTTCGTCACCATTCCACTGATCTGTGATCGGTGAATGGGAACAGTTGTTCCCAAAGCCAATCACAGTGCCTGTATTGAATGAAAGCCTGCGTTAGCGAGATGCTGACATTCATTCATAAAGTGAAAGCAAAGAACACATACACAACACTTCCTGTGTGTACTGGTAACATCAGTTTGTCTTCACATCAGATCATGTGGGAAATTTGAAAGATCAAGCGTAGAAGGATCATTCATTGGTTGTTTCACACAATCTGTCTTTCAGTGTTTCTGTAGCTTTATGCCTCGATCACATCTGGGCTGTTTCTGTGCACTTTTTACAGCGCATTGCCCTGTGCGTTCTGCAAGGTATTGATTTTCCCATGTAATTAATGTGCCTGGTTCACATCTATGCGCAGTGTTTTGCATTTCTGTGCGTTGAGCTGTAAAGCGCACATCAATGCAAGTGAATGGGTGCATTTTTTTAGCACATAGAAGCGCATGCGTTTTCTACCCCTAATTGAAAAAACAAAACCTTTTCATATGAAAACAAAGCTTTATTGGCTACTGCTACAATAAGCTAAACATGCTTAAACAAAGCGCACTGCAAAGCACTGAAACGCACACTAAAGCGCGCACAAATACATGCGTTTTTTTTAAACATGCGCTTTTTACACATTTCTCAACGCACCCAATGTGAATGAGGCCTTAGCGTAATCAACCCCCCACATAACCATCATGTGTGGTTCATGTGGGCTGGCCATCAGTCCATGAGAATCTCTGAACTGGTGGAGCACATACTCCTTTTTTATTTTACAGCCATATAATTTTTTTATTTTTTTTTAACAAAACTTTATGCATGAGGGCTGGTTCACACCAAGAACGATTTGAAGTCCTTTTTAAAGCAACAGTATTTTAAAAAGCGCTTGGCTAATATAACTTTGAGGCTGTTCTCACTGTAGTGTTGTGATTTTGTTAAAATCGCAAACGAGCTGCATGTAGCATTTTTTGGGGAGCGATCCAACTTGAATGAATGTTCAAAAACATTCTTTCAAAAATTGATCTGAAGATCCCTTTACAAAATCACAGTCGCTAAGCACTAGCAATTGCGAATATTTTTTTTTTTTTTTTTTTAGTGCGAATAAGCCTTAAAGAGACTCCGTAACAAAAATTGCATCCTGTTTTTTATCATCCTACAAGTTCCAAAAGCTATTCTAATGTGTTCTGGCTTACTGCAGCACTTTATACTATCACTGTCTCTGTAATAAATCAACTTATCTCTCTCTTGTCAGACTTGTCAGCCTGTGTCTGGAAGGCTGCCAAGTTCTTCAGTGTTGTGGTTCTGTGATGCATCTCCCCCCTCCAGGCCCCTCTCTGCACACTGCCTGTGTGTTATTTAGATTATGGCAGGTTCTCTCTGCTCTATTATCTTTTACAAGCTGGATAAATCCTCCTCTGAGCTGGCTGGGCTTTCACATACTGAGGAATTACATACAGGCACAGCTGTCTGCACTCTGCAGGAAGAAAAACCCTGACACTTCAGTGGAAGATAACTGCAGGGGGAAAGAAACACACAAATGATGTCTTGAGATTAAAAAGGAAGGCTGTATACAGCCTGCTTGTGTATGGTTGTATTTTCTATGTGTGGACATACTGTACATCAACCTACTTCCTGTTTTGGTGGCCATTTTGTTTGTTTATAAACAAACTTTTTAAAACTGTTTTTAACCACTTTTAATGCGGCGAGGAGCGGCGAAATTGTGACAGAGGGTAATAGGAGATGTCCCCTAACGCACTGGTATGTTTACTTTTGTGCGATTTTAACAATACAGATTCTCTTTAAGTAAAGTTTTAAGCTTAACCACTTCACCACTGAGGGGTTTTACCCCTTGAACACCAGAGCAATTTTCACCTTTCAGCGCTCCTTCCATTCATTCGTCTATAACTTTATTATTACTTATCGCAATGAAATGAACTATATCTTGTTTTTTTTCGCCACCAATTAGGCTTTCTTTAGGTGGGACATTATGCCAAGAATTATTTTATTCTAAATGTGTTTTAATGGGAAAATAGGAAAAAATGTGGGAAAAAATTATTTTTCAGTTTTCGGCCATTATAGTTTTTAAATAATGCATGCTACTGTAATTAAAACCCATGAAATGTATTTGCCCATTTGTCCCGGTTATAAAACCGTTTAAATTATGTCCCTATCACAATGTTTGGCGCCAATATTTTATTTGGAAATAAAGGTGCATTTTTTTCAGTTTTGCATCCATCCCTAATTACAAGCCCGTAGTTTATAAAGTAACAGTGTTATACCCTCTTGACATAAATATTTAAAAAGTTCAGTCCCTAAGGTAACTATTTATGTTTTTTTTTTTTTTTTTTTTATTGTATTTTTTTTTTTTTAATTACAAAAAAAAAAATAAAAAAAAAATTGGGGAGTGTGGGAGGTGAGGAGTTAATTTATTGTGCAAAACTAATGTGTTTGTATATGTAATATTCTTTAAGGTGTAGTTTTACTATTTGGCCACAAGATGGCCACATTGTGTTTGTTTACATGCGACCTGTAAGTGTCCGGAAGAACGCTTACAAGAAGCAGTAGGAGGATGGGTAAATCACAATGAACGCTGTTTCTCAAAGAAGCAGCAGATCATTGCGGGGGCTTAAATCAACGAACGGGAATGGATTTTCCCGTTCATTGATCTCCGGGCGGGCGGCGCGGTGCACGAGCGACGGGAGCGCGGACAGCGGCGGTAGTGCGGAAGGTACGGATTTCTCCGTCCCTGGGTTTTTAGGGGGGAAAAAAGGGATGGAGAAATTCGTACCGCGGGGGGTAAAGTCATTTAAAATAATGTTCTGTGAAACGCATATGAAAATGGAGCTTGAGTTTATTTATTTATTGTATTTATAAAGCGCCAACATATTACGCAGCGCTCAACATTAATTTAGGTTACATACAATATTTAGGGGTGACATACAGCAATAAGACAACACAGGAGTACATGCAATTCAGATCACGCAGCACAGTATGAGTACAAGGTAATGCTTAGTCAGTCACTGGAAGGGAGCATGGAGATTAGGCAAGTTAGGTTCACTCAGATCCATAGGATGGGTTCACAGTAATGGATGTGCGTGAACAGGTAGGAGACACAAGGAGGAGGACCCTGCTGAAGACTTACAATCTAGAGCAGGGGTGCCCATTAGGTAGATCCCGACCCCACTACATTTTCCATTCAGTATATACAAGTGTGCTCTTAAAATTGTACATGGGTAGATCATTTTGACTTGAAGGTAGGTGACCAGAGTTCAGCTGCGGTTGGGACTTTGATTAAAGCTGAAACTAAACCATGTCCTCTCCATTTACTCTTACAGTGAGTTTCTTGCTGATGAAGGGCCGGATAAGTTCTGGAAGTTTGTGGATGAAAATCAGCAATTGGAAGATCAAGGTATTTTATGAATTTCAGCTATGCTATGCCTACTGTGAGCGGACGTTCAGCTTCTGTAGCAGAGAGGACATTCATGGTGCTCAACCGCTCAGGAAAAAGGAGCAGAAATGATTTATTCCAATAAATTTGTATAGACCTCACCTACCTCAGCATGCTTGCTTTCATAAATTAGTAAGACCGCGTATAAAGTCAAATTAATAATGTATAGCAGATCTCACCTAGGTAGGAAAGGGTCAGTGACACTGAGTGTTTCAGTGCCATGGTGGCGGTGGTGTCATGTGACTCAGAGTAGGGGGCCTGGGTATACAAGTAGGAGGTACATGTAGAGGCAACAGGCAGATGGGTGGTGGGGAACCTGTAAGGAGGAAGATGGCGGTTTATGACAGGGACCTGGCCACCTGTGACTTGTAGCAGTAAAGGTGCCCACACACCTCTCAATCAGCCACCAGATCAACCATCAGGTACATCCCTCTCATATCGAATCTGATCAGAGAGGGATCTATTGCCTGCCTGCATACTGCAGACAGTCTATTGGAAATCGTCCTAGCACCGCCTCCACCCGCCGGGCCTCTCCCCCATGTCATTTTGAATTGTGACCATATGCGCCTGTACCACACGACTTGCGCATGTAGTGGTGGCACTTCATACTACAATGTCGTGGTAATTTTTGAATTGTGACCATGAGTGCCTTTACTTCATGATACCAGCGCATGTAAAGACATCTCAACATGTGGCGGTGCTGCGTGGTACAGATGCTTGTGGCGGCACAGGACTGGCACCCGTGTGACAAGTGAACCTAAACACTCACCACAGGCCTGGGGGTTGTACATACAGTAAGGGGGGAGACTGGTCATCGGGAAGTGGAACGCTATTGTGCACCTGATCCGACCCTTTCAAACAGGATTTTCGAACATGCTCGATCAATAAGGGCGTGAAACGATTGATCGGGTGGCCACATTGCGGCATCAATCTCTGCCAGATTCGATCAAAAAACACATAGTGTGCAGAAAAAAATGCGAGCAGAAAACTGAAAGACAAGTGTGACCCCTGCCTATGAGTCCAAAAAGCCCTCTTACCAAAAAACAATGCTGAATATAATTTTGCCTTCTAAGGCCTCTTTCACACCAAGGTGTTGCGTTTTAGGGGACGTTAAGATCGCATAATGTGCCCCTAACGCAACGCATGGTGGTGTTGAAGTTGGACGTCAGATTGAGCCGCGTTATGCAGCTCTTGGTGCGCTGTTTTCGTTCTATCTATACTGATAGAACAGCCGCTCCAGGATAGTGATGGGAAGTCCGGAACTTTTCAAGGATTAGGATGATTCGAATCGGATCATTGAAAAGATCCGGATCTTTGAACCAAATCATTTGAATCATTTTACTAGGGAAGCAGACTGTGGGTGAAATGACTAGCAGGACAGGACTTTCCCTGCACTGTACATTCTGTATGTTCTGGTTTCTTCCAGACCGACATCCACTGTGAACGGAATCGTTCATTGTGATGTTCCGGATGATTCGACTCACAAAAAAGATCCGGATCAAATGAACGATTCATTTATGATCGGACAACACTACGAGTACAGGTTAGGTCACCACAGTGCAGTGAATATTAATTAGCCATGTGGCTAGTCACTGAGCATGTGCAAGCAGTCTAATGCAGCTAAAGCCCAGTATAACGCACAGCATGCTGCACTTTCCCAGAACATGCAGCGTTACAATGTAACGCAATGTGAGCACTGAACAGCCCATTGATTTTTCATTACTGTGCGGTGGGCTGCGTTACAGGCTGATCTAACATGCACCTGTAACGTCCCACTGTGAAAGCAGCCTTAAAGTGTACCTGTTAGTACCCTAAATGGCTTCATACCTTAGTAGAGCGAAGCCTCTGGATAATCTATAGGCTTTCCCTGTCCCCCTCCACCAATCTAGCACTGGGACCCCCCAGACCTCTTCTACGGGGCTTTTCGAGAGGTGTGCGAGGCCTCGCTTCAGTCGGTGGCCAAGCAGGGCTGCACTGTATCGGCACATGACGCCCGTGCAGTACCTCAGAGCCACTTGGGATTGACTGTTACCACCGAGCCTGAGTTGCTCCATGCTGTCGTGCTTGTTCATGGGCGGGAGCGCAGCTGCAAACTCCCAGAGGGTTCCAGCACTGGGTCAGTGATCTTCAGGAGGACGTGGGAAGCCTCCGGAGTATGTAGAAGCTTTCCTGAGTAAGTAACTCACGTTCTCACCTTTTTAAAGTCCCAGGTTTGCTTTAACCACTTAAAGACTGCAGTCTTAAAGTGAACCTTAAGCCAGAAAAAAAAATGAGTTTTACTCACCTGGGGCTTCTACCAGCCCCCTGCAGCAGTCCTGTGCCCTCGCAGCCATTCACTAATCCTCTGGTCCCCCCGCTGCCAGCTAGTTTCATTTTTGCCAACAGGCCCGTCAGGACTGGCCATGTGTAGCTTTTTCTGCATTCCCGACTGTAATTAGCACTATTGCGGGCCGCAACGCGTACAAAATACGCCGCATATCTATGCGTTCGTAATGCGGCAACGTGTATTTTTGTACGCATTGCGGCCCGCAATAGCGCTAATTACAGTCAGGAATGCGGAAAAAGCTACGCATGGCCAGTCCTGACGGGCCTGTCGGCAAAAACGAAACTAGCTGGCATCGGTAGACCAGAGGATTAGTGAGTGGCTGCGAGGGCACAGGACTGCTGCAGGGGGCTGGGAGAAGCCCCAGGTGAGTAAAACTCATTTTTTTTTTCTGGCTTAAAGAGACACTGAAGCAAAAAAAAAATGATGATATTATGATTTGTATGTGTAGCACAGCTAAGAAATAAAACATTAAGATCAGATACATCAGTGTAATTTGTTTCCAGTACAGGAAGAGTTGAGAAACTCCAGTTGTTATCTCTATGCAAACAAGCCATTAAGCTCTCCGACTAAGTTAGTCATGGAGAGGGCTGTTATCTGACTTTTATTATCTCAACTGTTCCTGGACTATTTACTTTTCCTCTGCTAGAGGAGAGGTCATTACTTCACAGACTGCTCTGAAAGACTCATTTTGATTGCTGAGTGTTGTGTAATCTACACATATTATAGAATGATGCAATGTTAGAAAAAACACTATATACCTGAAAATAAAAGTATGAGAATATTTTCTTTGCTGCTAATCTTCTAGTAATTATTCATAGTACACAACCAATTCACTATATCATATTTTTTTTTCCGCTTCAGTGTCTCTTTAAGGCCTGGTGCACACAAAATACCGCTAGCAGATCCGCAAAATGCTAACAGATTTTGAAACGCTTTTTCTTATTTTTCTGCAGCGTTTCAGCTAGCGTTTTGCGCTTTTGTGTAGCGGTTTTGGTATAGTAGATTTCATGTATTGTTACAGTAAAGCTGTTACTGAACAGCTACTGTAACAAAAAACGCCTGGCAAACCGCTCTGAAGTCCCGTTTTTCAGAGCGGTTTGCATTTTTCCTATACTTAACATTGAGGCAGAAACGCATCCGCAATCCAAAATCTGCAGCAGCCTGGGAGTATGCGTTTCTGTAAACCGCCTCCCGCTCTGGTGTGCACCAGCCCATTGAAATACATTACCCAAGCGGATCCGCACCCGCAAGCAGATCGCAAACCGCAGCAGAACCGCTCTGGTGTGCACTAGGCCATAGTGTCTCTTTAACCACTTGAGGACCCACCCTTTACCCCCCCTTAAGGACCAGCGCTGTGCTGAGTGATCTGTGCTGGGTGGGCTCTGCAGCCCCCAGCACAGATCATGTAGCAGGCAGAGAGATCAGATCACCCCCCTTTTTTCCCCACTAGGGGGATGATGTGCTGGGGGGGTCCGATCTCTCATGCCTGCATGTGGCTGGCGGGGGGGGCAGCTCAAAGCCCCCCTCCGCGGCGAAATTCCCCCCTCCCTCTCCTACCTGCTCCCCCCCCCCCCGGAGATCAGGGCTGCACAGGACGCTATCCGTCCTGTGCAGCCAGTGACGGGACGTCCCCTGTCACATGGCGGCGATCCCCGGCCGCTGATTGGCCGGGGATCGCCGATCTGCCTTACGGCGCTGCTGCGCAGCAGCGCCGTACAAATGTAAACAAAGCGGATTATTTCCGCTTGTGTTTACATTTAGCCTGCGAGCCGCCATCGGCGGCCCGCAGGCTATTCACGGAGCCCCCCGCCGTGAATTGACAGGAAGCAGCCGCTCGCCCGAGCGGCTGCTTCCTGATTAATCAGCCTGCAGCTGGCGACGCAATACTGCGTCGCTGGTCCTGCAGCTGCCACTTTGCCGACGCGCGGTATGAGTGCGCGGTCGGCAAGTGGTTAAAGGGGAACTGAAGAGAGAGGTATATGGAGGCTGCCATGTGTATTTCCTTTTAAGCAATACCAGTTGACTGGCAGCCCTGCTGATCCTCTGCCTCTCATACTATTAGCCATAGCCCCTGAACAAGCATGCAGCAGATCAGGTGTTTTAAACTTTAAAGTCAGATCTGACAAGACTAGCTGCATGCTTGTTTCTGGTGTTATTCAGATACTACTGCCAGGCAACTGGTATTGATTAAAAGGAAATAAATATGGCAGTCTCTGTATACCTCTTACTTTAGTTCCCCTGGATCAGACACTTTTTCCATTCTGACCACTGCAGCTTTAACGGTTTATTGCTGGGTCATACAACCTATCACCTAAATGAATTTTACCTCCTTTTCTTGTCACTAATACAGCTTTCTTTTGGTGCTATTTGATTGCTGCTGTGATTTTTAGTTTTTATTATATTCATCAAAAAAAGACATACATTTTGTCAAATAATGATTTTTTTTTTTTACTTTCTGTGCTGACCTTTTTAAAATAAAGTAAACTTTCTATATACATTTTTGTCTAAATTTATTGTGCTACATGTCTTTAATCAATAAATAGACACTTATTGGATTTTTTTTTTGTTTGGGTAAAAGTTTTATAGCGTTTACAAACTATGGTGCAAAATGTCCCCAGTTTGAAGCATCTCTGACTTTTATGAGCACCTGTCATGTTTCAGGAGGTGCTAGAATTCCAGGATAGTATAAATACCCCCAAATGACCCCATGTTGGAAAGAAGACATCGTAAAGTATTCACTAAGAGGCATGGTGAGTTCATAGAAGATTTTATTTTTTGTCACATGTTAGCGGGCAATGACACTTTGTGACAAAACAAAAAAGGAAGTTTCCATTTCTGCTAACTTGTGACCAAAAAAAAAAATGAAATCTGCCACGGACTCACCATGCCCCTCTCTGAAAACTTTGGGGTGTCTACTTTCAAAAATGGGTTCATTTGTGGGGTGTGCTTACTGTCCTGGCATTATGGGCGATGCTAAATTTCAAGCACCCATGTAAAGCCTAATGGAGCTCATAGGATTTTGGCCCTTTAGCGCACCAAAGCTTCAAAAAAGTGTCACACGTGGTATCGCCGTACTCAGTAGAAATAGTATAATGTGTTTTGGGGTGTATTTTTACACATACCCATGCTGGGTGGGAGAAATCTCTTTGTAAATGAGAATGTTTTGATTTTTTTTTTTTTTTTTTTTTTTTTTACACACAATTGTCCATTTACAGAGATATTTCTACCACCCAGCATGGGTATGTGTAAAAATGCACCCTTTGTGGGGTGGGGTTCCTATACTGCCCTGGCATTTTAGGGGCCCAAAGCCGTGAGGAGTAGTCTGGAAACCAAATGCCTCAAAATGACTGTTCAGGGGTATAAGCATCTGCAAATTTTGATGACAGGTGATCTATGAGGGGCTGAATTTTGTGGAACCGGTCATAAGCAGGGTGGCCTCTTAGATGACAGGTTGTATTGACACTGAAGTGCATGAAGCGCAGGATGCTCTCAAATCGTGACCTGGACATGGCAGCAGAGAACATGGGCATGTGATGTATTGGGTGTGTAGACCAATAAGACCGCAATACATTATTTTTGACTAGACCCATGTTAAGGAGAAGGCCCCAAAAAATGTTACATTTGGAAACTTGGAGTGGTTTCCACAGAAAAGGCTGGGCATGGTAGCTTCTTGGATTGGCGGTTGCGTATGGTGTGGCATAACGGTTGGTCTCAGCCACAATTAAGTCGTAGAGACCAGCAGTGATCAGGAAAAAAAATTGTCACTGCGGTGGGGTGGGTGAGGGTTTGGCCGGGTGATCAGAAGCCTGCAGGGGGCACATTAGGGCCTGATCTGATGGATAGGAGTGCTAGGGGGTGACAGGAGGTGATTGTTGGGTGTCTCAGGGGGTGATTAGAGGGGAGAATAGATGCAATCAAGGCACTGGGGAGGTGATCGGAAGGGGGTCTGTGGGCGATCTGAGGGTGTGGGCGGGTAATTGGGTGTCCGCAAGGGGCAGATTAGGGTCTGATGGTTAGCAGTGACAGGTGGTGGTGACCAGGGGTGATTGATGGGTGATCAGTGGGTGATTAGAGGGGAGAACAGATGTAAACAATGCACTTGGGAGGTGATCTGAGGGTGGGTCTGCAGGCAATCTGAGGAAGTGGGCGGGTGATCAGGTGCCCGCAAGGGGCAGGTTAGGGTCTGATCTGATGGGTGGCAGTGACAGAGGCTGATTGATGGGTGATTGAGAGGTGGTCAGTGGGTCATTACAGGGGAGAATAGATGTATACAGTACACGGAGAGGGGTCTGGGCAGGATCCCCGGCTGATCAGTCCCCCAGGTCCCGCTGCCGATCGGCGTTACGCGGCCCTGGGGGTGCCACTTTGCCGCCGCCTATTGGTAATGGGCGGTCGGCAAGTGGTTAAAGGACAGCTCTGATGTCCCGGGGTACCCTCCGTTGCAGATGCCGACCTTGACAGGCACCAGTGGCCAGGAGCGTTCTGCACAGGTGCAGTAGTTCTGCGCCTGTGCACAACGCTACAGGCCATGTGAGCACAATCCTTAGCAGCACGCTTGCGCAGGCACAGAAGATGCCGACCTCACAAGGTCGGCATCTGCAACGGAGGGGATACCAGAGCTGAGGCGAGGGACATATCGTCCGCCATGGGGCTTGAGGAAGTCAAGGGTATGTAGATCTTGTTTGGTTTTGGGGTTTTTTTGTTGGACCTGTCCTTTAAGAGATAGAGATAGACATGCATGTACAGTGCCAAGCATACAAATAACTATGGTGTGTTCCTTTTTTACTTTCTCTGCCTGAAAAGCTTAAAAATGCAGGTTTCTGAGAGCAGAAAAGAGATAAATAGGACCAATAATTCACTGATTTTTATTCTGGCATACTTCAATGCATGTGTCATTGAGCGGAGACAATGACATTTTTTTAACATCATGTTTCTTTTAAGTAAGCAACTGTGATTTCCCATGATGCATCACTCCCGAGTATGCAAATCATCTGTTTATGCCCTAAAGCCAGGTTCGCATCCAGTGGTGTATTGTGAGCCACTGTATGCTTTATAAGCTCTCTAGGCTCACTACACACCAGCTGTTCTGGATTTGTGCCTGGCTTTAGGGGCATAAATAAATAATTTGCATATTCAGGTGCGATGCATTATGGGAAACCACCGTTGCGCACTTAAAATGTTCCTGAGATGGCTAAAAATTATACATACCTTGGACTTCCTCCAGCCCCTTCAGGCTGATCGGTTCCCCACCCTCTTCACAGGTCGCCTGGATCCTCCGCTAGGCATCCTGGTAATTCCGCCAGCCGGCTCAGTCTAGCCACGCGCGCTCCCGTGGCACTCCAGTGGCCAGCAGCTATCTGCACCTGTTCAGTAGTGCTGTGAAGGCGCAGAATGCTCCTGGCGACGGGGTGTGCGGTGAGGCTGCGCATTCGCAGTACGCCCCTGGTTTGCGGAGTCAGTGGGGCAAATAGAGGAGGATCCAGGTGGCAGAGGAAGACGGTGATGGACTGATTAGCCTGATGAAGGCTGGAGGAAGCCACGGGTAGGTGTGTATATATATATATATATATATATATATATATATATATATATATATATATATATATATATATATATATATATATATATATATATATATATATATATATATATATATATATATATATATATATATATAATTTTTTTTTTTTTTTTTTTTTTTTGCCATCTCAGGTTTACTTAAAGGATACCCAAGGTGACATGTGCATGTACAGTGCCTAGCACACAAATAACTATGTTGTGTTCCTTTTATGGTGTGACCCTCACTTATAAGAAATTACAGCTATAAAACACTTTATTAGCAGAAAATAGCTTCTGGATTTCGGCCGCATCCACCTGTAAATCCGCTTGGCTAATGTATTTCAATGGGCTGCTGCACACCAGAGCGGTAGGCATTTTGCAGAAATGCATACTCCCGGGCTGCAGCATTTTTTGGATTTCGGAGGCGTTTCTGCCTCGAAAAACGCAAAACGCTTGAAAAAACGCCAGATCCGAGCGGTTTTCCAGGCGTTTTTGTTACAGTAGCTGTTCAGTAACAGCTTTACTGTAACAATATCTGTAATCTGCTACACAAAAAAAGCTACACAAATCTACAAAACGCTAGCAACACGCTTTATAATAAGAAAAAACGCATCAAAATCTGCTAACGTTTTGCGGATCTGCTAGCGGTTTTTGGTGTGCACTAGACCTGAGAGCAGGAAACCGATAAAAATGGTCAATAGTTCATAGATTTTAGCTCTGCCATACTTCAATGAACGTGTCATTGAGCAAAAACACTAAAACAGTAAAAACGTAAAAAGTAGATTTAAATATAAAATAAAACTGTGGAATATCTTAAAAAGTCATTTTAGGAGGAGGGTGATAGATACAATTGTTTATTTTCACCTCGGGTGTCCTTTAAAGCTTAATTAATCACAAATACCTGCTGTTTTAAGAAGGCAAAATTATATTCTGTTGTGATCTGCTGTTGCTATTGGAGCATGATATATGCATTATATAGTAAGCCTGGGAGATCCCTGTGCCAGACTCTCCTCTAGACTGTCCATACATCTGTGTAATGCATCAGACATTGCTCCAGAAGGAATCTATAGCAATGCTGTGCTTTTCTAATGCTGGATTCATATTACTGAAGATTACATTTTAATAAGCCAGTTGTGTAAGGAGGTCACAGTGCTCTGTCTCCACAGCCTCCCTGTGCATTCCAATATCATTACTTGTACATCGCATGGGACACATTCTCTCCATGCTTTGCTGAATTCCAGGGCTGTTATTTCATCTGTCTACCTCGCTAATAAATATACATTTCTTTCAGATAGTGGGCTGTTTTCTTAAAGGGACCATCATCACTTTTTTTTTAATTACAAAACATCAAAGTGTGGTGTCTGCGCCAATGGTCCATTCTGGTCTGGCTGGAGTCCAGGGCAGATGTGCTTCTCCTGTCTTTAATAACTCTTCTGTGCTGTTTCTACAGTTATCACTATGGCGATAACTGTAAAAACAGCTCAGAAGAGTTATTAAAGACAGGAGATAAGCTTAGTGAATTGGGGCCATGGCTCCGATGGATTAGTTGCAGACTAGGAAGTGTGAACAGATCCTATTTATTAAGTTGAATCTGTTCACTGTCAGTTAGTTTAGTTGATAGCACACTGATGACCAGCAGAAAGAGTGTTGTGGCACTTTCTCATATTTACTGAATTTGGTATCTGCAGATTGCAGTAACGGCACAGCATTTGAAGTAGAAAGAATCCAGGCACCAGACCAAAGGTTCCAGGATCAACAACACCTTTAATACATCCTCAGAAAACTGACAGACAGCATAAGGAGTGTAGCCTAATGCGTCGTTTCCATGCAGCGCAGAGCAATGTGGTTCCAGGCGAGGAGCGGGGCTTTCTTTCATTATACTGAATGAGATCGCGGGCTGAGAGCGCGGCTTGCTTTCATTATACTGAGTGAGAGCGCGGCTTGCTTTCATTATACTGAGTGAGAGCGTGGGCTGAGAGCGCGGCTTGCTTTCATTATACTGAGTGAGAGCGTGGCTTGCTTTCACTATACTGAGTGAGAGCGCGACTTGCTTTCATTATACTGAATGGGATCGCGGGCTGAGAGTGCGGCTTGCTTTCATTATACTGAATGGCATCGCAGGCTGAGAGCGCGGCTTGCTTTCATTATACTGAATGGGATCGCGGGCTGAAGCGCCCCAAAATGCAGGCAACTATGCGCGGCGATTCAGCGGTGAATCGCCGTGCATGGATGGAAACGGCAGACAGTGCAGTCTATGCACTCTCTGATGTCCCTGTGATCGCGTTTCCATAAGCGCGATATACAGAAACGAGCCCTAACGGCTGTTTCACAGGTTATTCCCGCTTCATCATTGATGTGTTTTTTGCCTCTGACGTAGAGGGTAAAATGCAATGGTAACTTTAAAAATGAAAGAAAAAGTTGTGTAAATACTTTTTATTTCTTTAGCGCTAGCCTTCATTCTGTGTCGCAGGAAAACAGCTGGTAGAGAGGCACCTGACTGAATACTTTAGAGGTTTATTACGGGTTTATATACAGATGAGAACAACAAGCTCTGCTACTGACAGTCTGCACAACATTAGGGAAACGTTTGTCCCCAGAGTTGGGCTTTAAGGAATACCTTATGTGCTCTGCCGATTGCTCTGACTTTTAGTGCTGTAGTGGAAACAGTTGTAAGTGTTGACAGTTTGTCTCCTTCCTTGTTCCAAATACAGGATCTGACTCTGCCAACTATAACCTGCTGCTGAGCCGTGCCAGCCGTCATCTGTCTCCTGTGCAACAGAACCTGCTGAAGTTTGCCCTGTCTCTTCGCTCCTACTCAGCAACTGTGCAGACATTCCAGCAGGTTTGTATTGCCTGGAATCCCATCTGTGATGTACTGCAAGAATGCCATTACTCTGATGAGGAGGGGGGTCTATAAGTGCTTGCAGATGTTTCTTTCTCTGCTTGGGAGCTGTTGTGTTTTTAATAACGATTCTCTGCTGCAGTGAAATGTTGTAATCTTCAACTTTTAAAAGGAAAGTTGTAATCTTAACACATTTACCTTCATCCATCTTGTCATCAAAATAAGGGACAGTTTTTCTTGTGTTATTCTGTTACAGAGGAACTTTACCTGAATATTACCTAGTCTAAATACAATATTAAGCAGTAGCCTTGTTTTAGGCTGGCCTTGACTGACTAGATGGAATTTCTGGCTGTACTGCACTGGCTCTAAGCCCCAGCTGGCTGTCCTTCCTGATCAGGCTGTCTGGTCTGCCTATACTGCACTGGCTCTATGCCCCAGCCGGCTGCCCTTCCTGATCATGCTGTCTGGTCTGGCTGCACTGCACTGGCTCTATGCCTCAGCT
This sequence comes from Hyperolius riggenbachi, assembly GCF_040937935.1. Classification (NCBI taxonomy): domain Eukaryota; kingdom Metazoa; phylum Chordata; class Amphibia; order Anura; family Hyperoliidae; genus Hyperolius; species Hyperolius riggenbachi. Next base: position 106,839,759 of record NC_090649.1, read on the forward strand.
AGCTGTCCTTCCTGATCATGCTGTCTGGTCTGCCTATACTGCACTGGCTCTATGCCCCAGCCGGCTGCCCTTCCTGATCATGCTGTCTGGTCTGGCTGCACTGCACTGGCTCTATGCCTCAGCTAGCTGTCCTTCCTGATCAGGCTGTCTGGTCTGGCTGTACTGCACTGGCTCTATGCCTCAGCTAGCTGTCATCAGGCTGTCTGGTCTGGCTGTACTGCACTGGCTCTATGCCTCAGCTAGCTGTCCTTCCTGATCAGGCTGTCTGGTCTGGCTGTACTACACTGGCTCTATGCCTCAGCTAGCTGTCCTTCCTGATCAGGCTGCCTGGTCTGCCTATACTGCGCTGGCTCTATGCCTCAGCTGGCGGTTTTTCCTGATCAGGTAGTCTGGTCTGGCTGTACTGCACTGGCTCTATGCCTCAGCTGGCGTTTTTTCCTGATCAGGTAGTCTGGTCTGGCTGTACTGCACTGGCTCTATGCCTCAGCTAGCTGTCCTTCCTGATCAGGCAGTCTGGTCTGGCTGTACTGCACTGGCTCTATGCCTCAGCTGGCGTTTTTTCCTGATCAGGTAGTCTGGTCTGGCTGTACTGCACTGGCTCTATGCCTCAGCTAGCTGTCCTTCCTGATCAGGCAGTCTGGTCTGGCTGTACTGCACTGGTTCTATGCCTCAGCTGGCTGTCCTTCCTGATCAGGCAGTCTGGTCTGGCTGTACTGCACTGGCTCTATGCCTCAGCTAGCTGTCCTTCCTGATCAGGCACAAGAATTGCCAGAGAAAGCACCCAAAATATGCAGCACCAGACCAATTAAGTCTCAAAAATATTACAAACTTTATTAGGGAATAGCAAACCAATTAAAAACCAATTAAAATCACCAAACCGTGACTGCAGCGGTATACAATCAATATAATAATTATATAAATAATAATAAAGTCCAAAAAAATCGTAAAGTTCCTCATACAAAAACCTCAAATACTAATGATCATAAATTTTGCATTCAATGCCATATAAATAAATAAATATCCAGACCCTTATAAATATAAACAAATGTCCGTGCACAAAACGGTCCTATAGCTATGTTGCACAATCAACAGTAATTTATTGAACGGAAAAAAGCACCTATTAGTCCAGAAAAGGATGAATAAATGAGTAATATTAAGGGGTTAGGCACCCAAAAATAAGTGCAGACAAAATTAAATCTAGTGAGGAAAAAGGGAAGAAAAAACTCTTCCTGAAGTGGGTTGATCCCGCGAGATGCATTAAAGAGAATCTGTATTGTTTAAATCGCTCAAAAGTAAACATACCAGTGCGTTAGGGGACATCTCCTATTACCCTCTGTCACAATTTCGCCGCTCCTCGCCGCATTATAAAGTGGTTAAAAACAGTTTTTAAAAGTTTGTTTGTAAACAAACAAAATGGCCACCAAAACAGGAAGTAGGTTGATGTACAGCATGTCCACACATAGAAAATACATCCATACACAAGCAGGCTGTATACAGCATTCCTTTTGAATCTCAAGAGATCATTTGTGTGTTTCTTTCCCCCATGCACTGAAGTTTCAGGCTGCTCTTTTCTTCCTGCAAACAGCTTTGCCCTTGTTTGTAATTCCTCAGTATGTGAAAGCCCAGCCAGCTCAGAGGACGATTTATCCAGCTTGTAAAAGATAAGAGAGAGAAGAGAGAAGCTGCTCTAATCCTAAATAACACACAGGCAGTGTGCATAAAGGGGAGTTCATAGCAGAACCACAACACTGAAGAACTTGGCAGCCTTCCAGACACAGGCCGACAAGTCTGACAGGGGAAAGATACATTGATTTCTTACAGAGACTGTGATAGCAGAAAGTGCTGCAGTAAGCCAGAACACATTAGAATAGCTTTTGGAACGTGTAGGATGATAAAAAACAGGATGCAATTTTTGTTACGGAGTCTCTTTAAGGCGTGCGGCGGCCATACATCTGTTCCTCCCACCTCCTTCATGTAAGTCCTTTTTTCTTCCCTTTTTCCTCACTAGATTTGATTTTGTCTGCACGTATTTTTGGGTGCCTAACCCCTTAATATTAGGTAGTCTGGTCTGGCTGTACTGCACTGGCTCTATGCCCCAGCCAGCTTTCCTTCCTGATCAGGTGGTCTGGCTGTACTGCACTGGCTCTATGCCTCAGCTGGCTATCCTTCCTGATCAGGCTGTGTGGTCTGGCTGCACTGCACTGGCTCTATGCCCCAGCCAGCTTTCCTTCCTGATCAGGCAGTCTGGTCTGGCTGTACTGCACTGGCTCTATATAGCTCTGTAAAATTATAAGCTATAGGCTCGCTATACATCAGCGGTTCTAGATGCAAAATGTGAAAAAGACGTGCAATCTTGTGCTGCTAGGGCAGTATCCAAGGGTTGCTGTTGGCGATCACACTTTAGCTGCTCCTTATTAGCCCGGCTGTTAAGAGGCACTTTTGGTTCTAGATGCAAGCCTGGCTTCAGGGGCATAAAGAGACAATTTGCATATTCAGTAGTGATGCATTGTTGGAAACCACAGTTGCTATCTTAAAGTTGAATTATCGCAAGTACCTTCTGTTTTAAGAGGGCAAACCACACTAAGCTTTGCTTTTTAGTAGGAGGGCTTTTCAGTTCAGTCTCCCCCCCCCCCCCCCTATACTTTCCTTGTGGATTTGGGTCACCCCGAGCTGCTTGGGGTATGATGTTGTTTCTTTCTTCAGTAGCACAGCTATCTTCTATCCACAAACTGAAAATTTTGGTAAACTGCAATGCTGTAGGATATTAGCTCACACTAATTTAGAGTCATGTATTTCAGATTGCTATTGATGAGGCTCCTCCTGCAGAATGTACAGCCTTTGTTGTGGTCCATGGACAGAAGACTTGTCATCTGGATGAGCTGCCGGCCCTGCTCAGTAATGCGCTGGAAAGGTATATAGACTGCTTACATTGATTGAGGTGTGGCTGTTTTGTGTTTGTATTGCTGAACAGTTATGGTTATTAAGCCATTTGTTGCTGGACTGTGTCAAGTCAAAGTGATACTTTTGTTGTCATTTGTCCAGGCCAAAACCTTTCATGTTCAAGGGGGATCACCAGTATCCCGGTACACTGCCAGAGAGGCCGTTTGCAATACTTTATGCTGAAATTGGCTCTGAAGGCTTCTCCACGTGGCACCAGCACCTGTCAGAGGCGGCCCGAGCGGGGAAGGTTTCCTATGTGCTCAGACACTATGATGCGGTAAGAGTTCTCATTATATTCTGAGTATTTGCAACATTTTCTGCCATAAAAGTTATTTCTCTCCTTAAGATCTTCATCTTCATATCACTAGTACCTCTGGACAACAGCCAATAGAAAATGTTTCAGAGTGCTTTGTGTGTGTGTTTTTTTTTTTCTTTTTTTCGTGTTTATTTATTTTTTTGTACAGCCTTAAAGTGACCTTGAAACAATCTGTAAAAAAAAGTTACGGTACTTACCTATTTAGAGGGAAGGTTCTGGATTCCATAGAACCTCCCAGTCCTCTCTCTTTCTCCTTATTACACCACTGTCACCCCGTTGAAGCCATTTGATCTGCTATTCGAATAGCTCTTTGGGACTGTTTGTAAAGGCATTGGAAGTGTTCATATCGCTGAGTACAAAGACGAGCGGCTCTGTTCTGCGCAGTGCGGAGCCATCCATCTCCTAAAGCACTCTGGGGACATCAGGGCCTCCAAATCCCGCACACAGAGTCCCAAAGGCGGGAAATTTGAATGGGGTACAGCGGTGGAACGAGGTAACGGAGACAGGACTAGGAAGGCTCTTGGCAGGGGTTGTCACATAATGTGGCAGAGTTTCCCCAAAATACACATAATGCCGCATTGTTCCACCTAAAAATACACATAATGTGGCAGCATTTCCCCCATAACCTCCCCCCACCCCCCCAAAAAAATGTAAGGCAGCTTTTCTTCCTTAAAGGGATCCTTAACTGGGAGGGATATGGATGTGTCCTTTTAAACAATACCAGCTGCTTGTCAGTCCTGCTGATCTCTGGTTGCAGTGGTGGCGTAATCACACATCTGAAACAAGCATGCAGCTAATCCAGTCTGACTTCAGTCAGAGCACCTGATCTGCATGCTTGTTCAGGGGCTGTGGCTAAAAGTATTAGAGCAGCCTTTCTCAACCTTTCTACCCTGGAGGAACCCTGCAAATAGCTTTTGGATCTCAAGGAATCCCTGCAAACAATTTTTTGATCTCGAGGAACCCCTGTATTAATTTTGCAGGAGGAATGGTCTTTAAAAGTATGTGTGGCTGTTTATTTCACTACCCTTATTACACTGCCACTCATTATACTGTCTCCTAAGCCCCTAATTTAGTGCTTCTTGTTACAGTACCACCTATTATAGTGAGCTCCATTATACATCCCCACGATGGGGGAAAATGCCAAGGAACCCCTGCAGAGTACTCAAGGAACCCTGGGGTTCCAGGGAACCCTGGTTGAGAAAGCCTGTATTAGAGACACAGGATAAGCAGGGGAGTCAGGCAACTGGTATTGTTTTAAAAGGAAAACTCCTTCTCCATCTCAGTTTAGGTTCACTTTACAAAGAAACAATAGGCAAGGTCTACCCCATAAAACCATAAAATACTAGGCAGAGTTCCCCCAGGTTTATTTTTCAGGGGTAGGGTGTGACCAGCCAGCACAACCTCCCCAAACAGGAGAAGAATACCAGTAAATCTTTCTTCATTTTATATTGCAAAATGGAAAACCCATTTATTTACAAAAATGCATGCAGATTCCTTTTTTAATTAGGGAAACCTATTATATTAATGAATAATTCCTGAGCCTGAACTAAGGATTTCAGCTCTTTGTCAGCCCTCTTCTGTTATATTTGACTATGCCTGCATAAATACCTGCGTACATTTCTTCTTTTCTCTTCAGGATCCCGGATCGGAGAAGGTTTTCCTGTCTGGTTATGGTGTGGAGTTGGTGATTAAGAGTACAGAGTATAAAGCTAAAGATGACACGCAGGTTCAAGGTAACCTGTTACCATCTTTGTTCCTTATGTTATTGGTCTTTGCCATGTGTTGAAACATGTTGGCCCTCTCCATTGGTCTGTAAGGCTGACTTATTTTTTTGCCTAATTTGATCTTTTTTCTTCAAATCTGCTGGTCATCATTTGTTCCCAACATGCTTGATCATTTAGACTTTCATTGATTTCAGGCACTTTATCTATTAAAAGAATGATCAGGCATGTTGGAAAATCTCATATACAAAAGATGAAGCACTTCCCTGCCAATCATGAGAACTACCAATAGATCAGCGTACTTATGTCACACCCACTTACTGATATTCATGATATGTTGAAGTGGGATCATAGACCTACAATTACTCAAGCTTCCAAGGACTGGCTTAAGATAGATCACAATGGCTATCATTCATAAAAGCAGTGCGGTAAAAAAAATCTGTGCGGGAAAATACCACATTAGTTTAGACTTCTGTGTGCTCATTCATAAAAATGTTTACAGTTGCGATACAAGTTCGGTATTTTCCCGAACTAGGCAGGTGGTAGGCTGGCGGTATGTTTGTGTAACATGAGAAGCTGCCGAGTTGATACATTGGCTTCAATTCTTCAAGCATTACCGCATTCGGTAATGCTGAAAACAGCTGACTTTACGGAGCACTTAGTAAGATGCTAATTCATCAAAGCTGTTACCGCATGAAAAGCTGACATTCCCGAGCAGAGAGATAAATTACCGACTTGTTCAGTGATTACCTCAACACATGTCAGTAAAATGTCAGCAAATGTTAATTCATCAGGCTTACAGCATTCGATAACATGTGCGGTGATTATCTCCAGCTCTCCCCTGTCGATAACAAGCTTGGAATGCCTTCAGTGTGGATGTCTCTGTGTTTGACACTAGCAGGCAGCTAATAGAAACCTCCCCTGCAAGTGCTGCTGATAGGTTGGCCAGGCTTCTCGGGTGGAACAGACCCCCCAGGCAGCAAACGGAGAGAAAAGAATAAAAGCTATTTTCCAGGCACCCTTCTTTTCCAGGCACCCTTCGGTAGTGTAACCTCTTGAGTGCCTGTTTAAATTTGCAGGGATGCAAGTGGGAGCTCGTGGCAAAATGACCTAAACAGGGAATATGTAATGTTTCTCAGCAGTTCATCTAAGTGTGGCAAGTAAATAGAAACTTAAGACTAATGAGACAGATTCAGCAAGAGCAGAGGCAGCACAACATGTATAAAGTGCACATCTATAGGGATGTCAGTCCTGCCTCTTTCCTATTGTAATGCCCTTACTGCATGGACTTCTTCGGTAACTTACCGAACATCTACCACATGTGTGAAAATATTGACGAATTAGCACACACAAGTGTAAAATACCGAATGCGGTATTTTAAGGACTTGGTTATTGTTATCGAACAGCCCTTGATGAATTGAAGCCATTTTCTCCTCCAGAGACAGCTTTACTACAGAAGAGGCAGCCCCAGCATCCCTTTACACGTGCATTTTTTAAAAACTGCCTCTCCTTGCCCTGAATCTGTCCATTAGTCTTTCTAAACAATCTATTTAATTGCCACAACTTAGAGGAACTTCAAAAAAATGTTACACATGCAGGCTTTCTAATGTGAAATTTTATCTGAAAACAGGTTCCCAAGGGGTTAAAAACACATCCTTGGTATTCAGGAATGCCTTTTTTTGCTCTGCTCTCACTGCAGCTGCTGCTTGGGAGGTCTGTCTCATTAGCTTAGCTGTTCTCCGCATGGTTATCGCTACTTCAAAGGGAGCAGTAATCTCCGTGCTGACACCGCTTGCTCTAATCTTTATGAATTGACATATGGTGACATTTAACATAATCACCGCACAAGGCGGTAATGGATCGCTCTGCTCTGGAATGTCAGCTTTTCATGCGGAAACAGCTTTTATGAATAAACACTTTGCTAAGTGCTCTGTAAATTCAGCTGTTTTCAGCATTTCCGCACGCGGAAATGCTTTATGAATGATAGCCATTACCTTCCCAAAGAAAGAAGACCAGTCAATAGGATAGACTCAAAAACCTCCTATTATTGGTGGCTGGATAGTGTAAAGGTTAAGGGCTCTACCTCTGACACAGGGGACCTGGGTTCAAATCTCGGGTCTGCCTGTTCAGTAAGCCAGCACCTATTCAGTAAGAGACCTAGGGCAAGACTCCTTAACACTGCTACTACCTACTGAGTGCGCTCTAGTGGCTGCCTCACAAGCGCTTTAGTCAGACAGGAGATATACAAATATAGGAATTATTATTATGGCATGCTCATTTAAACTTGTGAGCATGCATACTCCGTGCCACACATCCAAGATAGCATGTTTGTAAAGGCTATAAATTGAATACAACGTAAAATATGGCATAGGGGCATCAACTTGTCAAGTTCTATTAATCCCAAGGTAAAGTATGTTCATTACAGAGGAGGCTTTCCCACATCAGGATATAGCTTGGTATGCCTCCTTATATTTGGAGCATCATTCATTTCAACAGTTCATGTGATATGACAAATGAGTGCTCCAGAACAGCGTTTTTATAGCATATCTCAGCATTAGAATTTGTTTGTTAATGTTGCGTGGATAATGTTATACTTGCTCTTACATTGCATACAGTAATCTGCCTGTACATAGATAGAAGTTGCAGTGTGGCACCACCTGTACATATCAGATTGACTTGCTTGTACACCACAACATTGTGGGGATCAGCATGCAAAATTGATGTAATCTGAGTGCTCCAAATCTATTGCTCTTTTCCACCTGCGCATTTTGCCTTATGCCAGGGCTTCGTCATGATGTGGCTACTAGGTGGACTGGGAGGCCCTTATATACAGGGAGTGCAGAATTATTAGGTAAATGTGTATTTTGAGCACATCATCCTCTTTATGCATGTTGTCTTACTCCAAGCTGTATAGGCTCGAAAGCCTACTACCAATTAAGCATATTAGGTGATGTGCATCTCTGTAATGAGAAGAGGTGTGGTCTAATGACATCAACACCCTATATCAGGTGTGCATAATTATTAGGCAACTTCCTTTCCTTTGGCAAAATGGGTCAAAAGAAGGACTTGAAAAGGCTCAGAAAAGTCAAAAATAGTGAGATATCTTGCAAAGGGATGCAGCACTCTTAAAATTGCAAAGCTTCTGAAGCGTGATCATCGAACAATCAAGCATTTCATTCAAAATAGTCAAAAGGTTGCAAGAAGCGTGTGGAAAAGCCAAGGCGCAAAATAACTGCCCATGAACTGAGAAAAGTCAAGCGTGCAGCTGCCAAGATGCCACTTGCCACCAGTTTGGCCATATTTCAGAGCTGCAACATCACTGGAGTACCCAAAAGCACAAGGTGTGCAATACTCAGAGACATGGCCAAGGTAAGAAAGGCTGAAAGACGACCACCACTGAACAAGACACACAAGCTGAAACGTCAAGACTGGGCCAAGAAATATCTCAAGACTGATTTTTCTAAGGTTTTATGGACTGATGAAATGAGAGTGAGTATTGATGGGCCAGATGGATTGGCCCGTGGCTGGATTGGTAAAGGGCAGAGAGCTCCAGTCCGACTCAGACGCCAGCAAGGTGGAGGTGGAGTACTGGTTTGGGCTGGTATCATCAAAGATGAGCTTGTGGGGCCTTTTCGGGTTGAGGATGGAGTCAAGCTCAACTCCCAGTCTTACTGCCAGTTTCTGGAAGACACCTTCTTCAAGCAGTGGTACAGGAAGAAGTCTGCATCCTTCAAGAAAAACAAGATTTTCATGCAGGACAATGCGCCATCACACGCGTCCAAGTACTCCACAGCGTGGCTGGCAAGAAAGGGTATAAAAGAAGAAAAACTAATGACATGGCCTCCTTGTTCACCTGATCTGAACCCCATTGAGAACCTGTGGTCCATCATAAAATGTGAGATTTACAAGGAGGGAAAACAGTACACCTCTCCGAACAGTGTCTGGGAGGCTGTGGTTGCTGCTGCACACAATGTTGATGGTGAACAGAGCAAAACACTGACAGAATCCGTGGATGGCAGGCTTTTGAGTGTCCTTGCAAAGAAAGGTAGCTATATTGGTCACTGATTTGTTTTGTTTTGGTTTTTGAATGTCAGAAATGTATATTTGTGAATGTAAGTAATAAATCTAGGCAGCGCTAAGTAATGAGAATATTTAATCGTAATTAGCTCAGTTATAAAATTTATAAAATTTACAATAAAATAACTCAATAGACATATCCATTTGCCAGCAATTAAATGCAACAAATGTCATACACATCCACGCACCAATCACCTCCACACACCTACTGCAGTAGAAAAAATTGGTGAGTGCACTGGTATAAAAATATGTAAAAAATAAAAATACAAAATATAGATAAAAATATAGATAGATATGGATTCACAAATTATAGCAGCAAACTATTTGATTGTATCATAATTGATTGGTCATCAAAATTGGTTGGTTGAAATTATCTTCAGTGTGTACAGCGTAAACAATCCTTATAGATTCCACATAGATTGATATAAAGTGTCTCTAATGGAAATTTCCACACTTAGTAGCGGTTAAGAAGAAGTATTATGTAAGGCAGATAATCTCCGTGGTGAATATGGATCTTCGTAAGGTAATACTCACGATCCCTCAGATGGATAAAGTGATGGTATCCGGAGCCGCTCAATCCAGTGTGTCCCGGCCGGTGACTACACAGGAGAGTCTGAGACCCACTGAAGGTGGATTAACAGCGGTGTCGGGCTGACTTGCCCGGCTCCAGCGCGGGTGATGCAACGTCCCTTTGCCTGCTTCAGGAACGGCTCCCCGGATCTCCGTGGTGTGTTAGTGAGACACACCTCCTTCCTCAATGGGCGCTATACTAGCTATACTGGGGCACTATACTGGGGTAACTATACTAACCATACTGGGGCAACTAAACTCCCTATACTGGGGCAACTATGCTAGCTATGCAGCCGCCCCCCCCCCCCCCCAATAGCACGGCACTGTCCACTAGGTCGCGCAAACACCCGCGCCGCCGCCCCCCCCCCCCCCCCCCCCCGCCGCCGTTCCCCGGAGAAAAATATGGTCAGAAAGTGTTCCCCGGCCCAGAAAAGGTTGGGAACCACTGATCTAGAGGGTAGTGGGGAGGAAACAAAGGGGAAGGAAACACCAGGATAAGTGGGTGAGCCAGTGTGCCTTCAGTGCTGCCTATATCAAATTATAGGCTTTTCTGAACAGGTGTGTTTTCAGAGTACGTTTGAAGGTTTCCAGACTCGTGGCATGACGAACCGGCTGAGGGAGAGAGATTGAAATAAAGTGTCTCTAATGGAAATTTCCACACTTAGTAGCGGTTAAGAAGAAGTATTATGTAAGGCAGATAATATCCGTGGTGAATATGGATCTTTGTAAGGTAATACTCACGATCCCTCAGATGGATAAAGTGATGGTATCCGGAGCCGCTCAATCCAGTGTGTCCCGGCCGGTGACTACACAGGAGAGTCTGAGACCCACTGAAGGTGGATTAACAGCGGTGTCGGGCTGACTTGCCCGGCTCCAGCGCGGGTGATGCAACGTCCCTTTGTCCGCTTCAGGAACGGCTCCCCGGATCTCCGTGGTGTGTTAGTGAGACACACCTCCTTCCTCAATGGGCGTGACGTCACTAGAGGTTAGCCAATCGCTGACGCGTTTCGAAGGTAGCGTCCTTCTTTCTCAAAGCTGGCTGCTGGTTGGAGGGGTCTATCTTTTAAAGGGATTGTGATGTCACCAGAAGTTCAGAATGTTTATTCAAAATTTATTCAAAAGCATACAGTTCCAAGTCTTTATTCAAACCAGCCGGCACCAGGGTATTAAGGTTATAGATCCAGTTCGTTTCGTGTCTGGACATCTCAAGGATATAATCTCCTCCCCTCCATGGTCTCTTCACTATTTCTATAGTGCAAAATCTAATGCCATTAATCTTGCAATTGTGTTGCTGTTTAAAGTGTTCAGAAAGCGGATGCTTCTTGTTCCCTTTTTTAATATTAGCACAGTGTTCTCCTAAGCGTTCTTTGAGGGGGCGTTTCGTCCTCCCCACATATTGCTTTTGGCATGAGCAAATAATAACATAAATGACACCCTTGGTGTCACAGTTCATGATGTCCTTAATAGAAAAACTGTTACCTTCTGTACTGGAGACGATCTCACTCACTCGTTCAACTGGCATACGTGATTCCCTACACATCCTGCAAAATCCACAATTCCTAAAATAACCCCCCTTAGTTTTCCCCCTAATTTCTTTAACTGTAGGAGCTATAATATTGCCTAAATTTCGTGATTTCTTGAATATCACTCCTGGGTTCTCTGGAAGTATATCACTAAGTAGGAAATCCTCCTTCAATATTTCCCAATGTTTCCCTACAATCTTCCGTAGCTTCATAGCTTGTGAGGAGTAATTAAATATAAGTTTGGGGTCCGGATCATATCCTGTATCTACCTCTGTTTTCTCTTTCAACAGGTTCTCCCTTCCAGTGCTTCTTGCAGATTCTCTTGCCTGATCAATAATCCCCGAACAGTAACCTTTGCCCTCAAATCTCTCTTGCATCTTGTCAGCTTCTTCCTCAAAGTCACTCAATCTAGTACAGTTTTTTCTTAAGCGAAGAAATTGCCCTTGTGGAATGTTTGACAGCCACCTCAAATGATGGCAACTATCCACATTGATATAACTGTTTATATCTACTTCCTTGCGATATGTTTTAGTAGTGATAACATTGTTCTCCACAAACACCGTCAGATCCAGAAAGTTGACCCTAATTTTACTGAAATCTCCTGTGAAGGTTAAATTATAATCATTGGTATTGATCCAGGCTAGGAAATCCTCCAGGCTATCCCTAGTGCCCTTCCAAATGAAGAAGGCATCGTCAATAAACCTCCTCCAGAGCACCAGTGCGGCTCCGGGGCCGTGTGGCTCACCGAGTATAAATCGTTCCCAGTGGGCCATATAAAAAAAGGGAACAAGAAGCATCCGCTTTCTGAACACTTTAAACAGCAACACAATTGCAAGATTAATGGCATTAGATTTTGCGCTATAGAAATAGTGAAGAGACCATGGAGGGGAGGAGATTATATGCTTGAGATGTCCAGACACGAAACGAACTGGATCTATAACCTTAATACCCTGGTGCCGTCTGGTTTGAATAAAGACTTAAAACTGTATGCTTTTGAATAAATTTTGAATAAACATTCTGAACTTCTGGTGACATCACAATCCCTTTAAAAGATAGACCCCTCCAACCAGCAGCCAGCTTTGAGAAAGAAGGACGCTACCTTCGAAACGCGTCAGCGATTGGCTAACCTCTAGTGACGTCACGCCCATTGAGGAAGGAGGTGTGTCTCACTAACACACCACGGAGATCCGGGGAGCCGTTCCTGAAGCAGGCAAAGGGACGTTGCATCACCCGCGCTGGAGCCGGGCAAGTCAGCCCGACACCGCTGTTAATCCACCTTCAGTGGGTCTCAGACTCTCCTGTGTAGTCGCCGGCCGGGACACACTGGATTGAGCGGCTCCGGATACCATCACTTTATCCATCTGAGGGATCGTGAGTATTCCCTTACGAAGATCCATATTCACCACGGAGATTATCTGCCTTACATAATACTTCTTCTTAACCGCTACTAAGTGTGGAAATTTCCATTAGAGACACTTTATATCTATCTATGTGGAATCTATAAGGATTGTTTACGCTGTACACACTGAAGATAATTTCAACCAACCAATTTTGATGACCAATCAATTATGATACAATCAAATGGTTTGCTGCTATAATTTGTGAATCCATATCTATTATATTTTTATCTATATTTTGTATTTTTATTTTTTACATATATTTATACCAGTGCACTCACCAATTTTTTCTACTGCAGTAGGTGTGTGGAGGTGATTGGTGCGTGGATGTGTATGACATTTGTTGCATTTAATTGCTGGCAAATGGATATGTCTATTGAGTTATTTTATTGTAAATTTTATAACTGAGCTAATTACGATTAAATATTCTCATTACTTAGCGTTGCCTAGATTTATTACTTACATATATCTATCTGATAGGGGTTCTGGGGACACCCCATTTAGGCGAGCTGCTGATTAGTAACAGGCGCACTACTGACAATTTGTTGTATATTTGTGAATGTTGAGATGTTATATTGGTTTCACTGGTAAAAATAAATAATTGAAATGGGTATATATTTGTTTTTTGTTAAGTTGCCTAATAATTATGCACAGTAATAGTCACCTGCACACACAGATATCCCTCTAAAATAGCTAAAAATAAAAACAAACTAAAAACTACTTTAAAAAATATTCAGCTTTGATATTAATTGTAGTTTTTTTGGGTTCATTGCGAACATGGTTGTTGTTCAATAATAAAATTATTCCTCAAAAATACAACTTGCCTAATAATTATGCACTCCCTGTATATATATATCCATAGATTGGGCAGCACAGTGGTGTAGTGGTTAGCGCTCTTGCCTTGCAGTGCTGAGTTCCCGATTCCCATCCCAGCCAGGTCAACATCTGCAAGGAGTTTGTATGTTCTCCCCGTGTCTGCGTGGGTTTCCTCCCACATCCCAAAAACATACAGATAAGTTAATTGGCTTCCCCCTAAATTGGCCCTAGACTATGATAGATACACTACACAATACATACGTAGACATATGACTCTGGTAGGGACTAGATTGTGAGCCTCTCTGAGGGACAGTTAGTGACAAGACGATATACTTACAGCGCTGTGTATTATATCGGCGCTATATAAATGAATAAAAAAAATCTGTCCCTAGCCATCACTCATCGGTCACCTTTAGTGTTGGAGCATTTGATGTCCCTGCACATCACACACTGAGACAAGTTGCTGAAATCAGCTCATTAACGCAGCAGAGTGTCCGGTCCCTAGAGGAGTCCTAAAATAAGGAAAAGGAGAGGAGTCATTGGTAAATTCCTTTTTCAAATACTACTTGTCCAGCTATTGTTCTGATGCTCTGCCTTTATTCCTTCCTGAATCACTGACCTGGAACAAGGATTAGAGGTGTGATTATTATTCACTAGCTGCATGTTTGCTTATTAAGACAGGTAACTGCCATTTAAAAAAAAATAATCTGGCAGCTTATATACCGGTATGCCTCTCATATAAGGTACACTTTAATCTTTCCAGGTGCAACTGTAGTATTCCTTTATTGGGGAAACTGGCCCTTAAAAAGAAACACGAGGTGAAAATAAACTTATGAGATAAACAATTGTATCTTTCCTCCTCCTCCTAAAAATGACTTTTTAGATATCCCATGGTTTTATTATTATATAAATCTACTTTTTAAGTTTTTAGTTTTTCAAAGTCTCCGCTCAATGACACAGTCATTGAAGTATGTCAGAGCTAAAATCTATGAACTATTGACCTTTTTAATCTATTTCTTGCTCTCAGAAGCCATTTTCTGCCAGGGAAAAGTTTTATGGCTGTAGGTCCTTATCAGTGAGGGTAACACTATAGTCCGACCTGGTTCCAACCCAGACAGACGCTGTCAATTGCATACTTGATGTTGAACTCTTTCACGCAGAGAAAGAAAAAAAGGAACACAGACTAGTTGTGTGTGCTTGGCACTATACATACACATGTCTATCTCATCATGTCACATCACCTTATGCATACTAAAGGCTTATACACTAGCCAGATGGTTCTTGGCTGAAAGCTGCTATTCAATGCCACCTCTACCAAGAATGTAGCATGTACGGTATACGGTGGTGCCTGATTGTCCTGATATTCCTGGCTGTTCCTGGTGGCACACATTAATGTCCACCACTCTGAGTATGTAGATCTATTGAGGTAGATGCAGTCATGCAAGGTTGCACAGCTAAGAGGTCATGTTGCCTTTTTTGCCTCAGTCTTTAGCCCTGAATATGTTTCTACTGAGGACATCAGTAACATGGTTTATGTGTGGTAGAAAATGTACCAAAATCATTTTACATTTCAAAGCCACAGCTTACAGAAGCAGGTTTACATGGATGTTTCTGGTCATTTTGATGTTCCCCGCCCCAATCTTGTAAATAGGAAGATCATAGCCTACTTAATTAGTTTTGCAGGCACCAGTAAGAAATGGATGAGATTTGTACATACATATTTTTCCTCAAACAAGTCTATAAAAGAAGCACAAATTCTTACTAGGTCAGATGCACTTGCTGGTCCAAATTCATAGAATCCACATAACAAAACATTTCTATACTTGTTATGAGGCGCGTGTAGACCCTTTATGGTGGCCATACATGGTACAATAAAAACGTTCGATTATCCCGTTTTTCGATCTAAATGATTGAATCAAATGAAAGTTGAAAATATTTTTTTTTTCGATCAAGAAATTCGAACGATTATCCCGTTTTTTCGAGTAAAATCAGATTGGACATGCTGGAAAAATCTTTATATTCGATCTAACAGAATAATCGAACTAAATTATCTAATCGAAAAAAAAATTAAAAATTGTACCATGTATGGCCACCCTAACACACACAAAAAAAATATAAAAAAAATAATTGTACTGCTTATGTACAGCCTGGGTCTTTACAGGTTGAAATATTCCAGCTGCAACAATCAATACAGGCCAAATCTAAAACAATTACAGTGTTATTAGACCATTAGTACTTGTCATTTAATTGTAATGCTAATCAGATCTCCTTTGTTATGCTATCAGCAGCGTCCATTTTGGTGCCGGTCAAACTCAGAATCACAATCACGATTTTGCATTGGTGTGTTCCGCGATTTTACAGTGATTGCGTTTTGCAATTCTCATTCCAGTGAATGAGAATCACAACGTAATCGCCGGGAAAATGCTACATGCAGCACATTTCCTAATTCCATAGGATCACTTGTGCAGCATCGCTTTGCTGATTGCTGCTGATCGGCAAATCGTGAATCATGGGCAGAAAGCGTCATGTCACTGAGGCCTTAGGTGTTAAAATACTCACCCATCCCTGTCTTAATGAAACTAGCAGCTGTGTATACATTTCTTAAAGCACAATATGCCAAGAAGTGTGTGTGTGTGTGTGTCTGTCTGTCTGTCTGTCTGGTGTGTGTGCCCCAATCTTCCTCCCTTATAAAGTTCCCAGGTGTCTTATGGTCCCCTTCCCTCCCCTGTACAGTTCCCTGGTGTCTAGTGGTCCTCCCTCGCCCATACAGTTCCCTGGTGACTATAGGCGTCCACTCTCCTCTATATAGTTTCCTAGTATTTACTGCTTTACTGCTTTCCCCCTACCTCCCCATGTGGCTTCACATTCAATATAGCTTCCCTGATGATCTAGAGTGCGCAGACCCAGACTCCATGGTCCTGATGTACAACCATGCAGTGTCATCTGCCTATGACGCCCTTGCTCCAGTTCGCATTAAACGGTCTACACCACTTCACCATGCACAGTGGTTTGACAGCTCACTAAAGGACCTAAAGAAAGAAGTGTGCAGACTAGAAAGGAAGTGGCGAAAATCTCAGAATTCAAAAGATAAACACACCCTTGTCTCTCACCTGGCAAGCTACCAAAATGCGATCACCAAGAAAAAATCCTCCTACCTATCACAGGAGATCGCAAAGGCCGCCAACAGACCAGCCCAACTATTCCGCACAGTTGATAGACTATGTAACCCATCCTGCCTAAACCCTACTATAACTCCCTCAAAGGAGCTATGTGAGAAATTTGCTTGCTACTTTGCTGACAAAGTATCCTCTATTCGGTCTCTCATTCAGTCCACAGCACCCAAGACTCATGCAACTCCTGGAAATAGCTGCAAAAACAACCTAACACCCTGGACTGACTTCAAAAGTATTAGTGAGGAAGAGATCTCAGACATCCTCTGTCGTCTCCGCCAGACAACCTGCGACCTGGACCAACTAAACATATGCTGAAATGTCCTGACCTGCTTGGTCCAGCATTTCACAAAATAGTAAATTGCTCTCTGCAAGCAGGGAGGTTTCCTACCTCTTTAAAAGAAGGAATCATCAAGCCCCTTCTTAAAAAACCTTCCATGGATCCAGATGCCGTGAGCAGCTACAGACCTGTCTCCAACCTCCCCTTCTTAGGTAAAGTTATTGAAAAGGCTGTCTATCTGATACTTGAAACCAGGCTGTCAGTAAACAACATCCTGGACCCTCTACAATTTGGCTTTAGGAAACACCACAGCTTTGAAACAGCCCTCATGCAAGTCTGCAACGATCTGCTCATGGCAAGGGACAGGGGAATGTTCCATCCTAATCCTGTTGGATCTCTCAGCGGCTTTTGATTCAGTTGACCATGAAATCCTGCTTAACAGGCTGCAGGAGTACTGTGGCATCAGTGGATCAGTCCTCCAGTGGTTCAGATAATTCCTGACTGACAGAACACAGAGAGTATCCCTAGGACCTATAATGTCCAAACCTGCACCTCTACAATTCGGAGTGCCACAAGGATCAATCCTATCCCCTCTGCTGTTTGCAATCTGCATGTTGCCACTCGGTACACTTATCCAACGACATGGCCTGACGTACCACTGCTACGCCGATGACACACAGCTATACCTGTCCTTCAAACCTGGTGGAACAGACCCTACTCCAAAAATAAACTCTTGCTTAGCTGAGCTACAGGCATGGATGAATGATAACTGGTTGAAACTGAATGCTGACAAAACTGAGGTCCTCTTTGTTCAAAGCCAGTGCTCGCCATCAAAACAGCTCTATCCTAAAGCAACACCAATCAGGATTGGGAATTCAGACATAAACCGCTCCAACCTTGTGCGCAGCCTTGGCGTACTAATCGATGGGGATTTAAGTTTCAGAAACCAAATTTCATCTGTAGTTAAATCTTCCTACTTTCATCTGAAGAACATTGCAAAGATTAAACATCTGATTCCCCCAGAGGATCTTCCAACCCTACATCATGGCTGGATTACTGCAATGCCCTTTATGCTGGCCTCCCCAAAAAGGACCTGCGTCGCCTGCAATTAGTGCAGAATGCTGCTGCCAGATTACTAACAAACCAGCCTCGCCACTGTCACATTACACCGATTCTTCGCTCACTGCACTGGCTACCAGTAGAATGGATAATACTCTTCAAGATTGGACTGCTGACATTCAAATCCCTGCACAATCTGGGCCCTGGATACATGAAGGACTTGCTGAAGCTGCACCACACCTCTCACAACCTCAGATCAGCAAGTTCTATAAACTTGGTCACTCCTAGAGTGCACCTCAAAAAATCTGGAGATAGAGCCTTCTGTCATGCTGCCCCTACTCTTTGGAACTCTCTGCCACACCCAGTAAAGACAGCACCATCCCTGGAGCTATTCAAATCCAGACTGAAAAGCCACCTGTTTAGCTTGGCATTTCCGGACTTACAAAATTCTTCCTCTGTACCACGATGGTCTGAGCCATGCTTATGCGCTTTGAGTCCTATGGGAGAAAAGCGCTCTACAAATGTTATTTGTTGTTGTTGTTGTAGAGTGGGCCAAACATAATAAAAAGTGGGGAAACCACCTGAGGGCCAAATTTGGCCCGCGGGGCAGAGTTTGACATGTATGGTTTAACTTTACTTTCATAATTATAATGTTCCTATGAGAAGTGTAGATGTAAATCAACCTACTCCCTATTCTATGAAATAAGTGCCTTTTTTCATTTCTCTTGTACTGTAATAGAAGTGCACAACAGAAAGAACTGAACTGAATGCAGTTTGATGAAGTCACCTCATTTATTATAACTAAGCACGGAGGACCAAAAAAAATGGCTTAATAACTATACCGTTTTTCGTTTCTTTCTTGCTTATTTGTCTGTTTTTATATTTTCACTTGGGCCCTCCAGTCATCTGCCTGTTGTATCGTATTGCATCTTTTACAATCTTGATTGTCTCACCAGTATTTTCAGTAATTCCCCTCTTCAGTCTGCTCAGAGAACATGTGGTGACATTATTTCTGCTCTTGTGTCAGGCGGTGACGTGAATGCCACAGTGGTCGGTGATGATGATCCCCTGGATGAGGTGCAAGGATTTCTGTTCGGAAAGCTCAGGTAAACTGAAGCTTCTTATATGTTAAGCTACCTTCAAAAACTTGCTGCGTCACTGAACCCAACTTGTATACCCTAACATTTCATCAGCAAGGGCGGCTTCTCACGGATGGTTCCCTCATCATTGTTGTCGACTTCACTTTTTTACAGAACTGCTTCCATTTAAAATGAATGGAAGCAGTTCCATTCAGCAGGTGGTGCGCACATTTGTTATCGTTTCCTGTCCGTGTGATTGCCACATTTGCGCGCCCCCGATCACTAGAGATGGCCCAAAGTTTTCTACAGCGAACAGTCCATAGGGAATGACCTCGGGGTCACTTCCTTGCTCGCCTGCCTCCGCATTACCTGCGCAGACGCTTTCCAGACGGCAGCGCGTCCTCGCTCACGCGGCCGCAGTCGGGAGCGCTGTTGCGCATGCGCGTGACGTTATGCACATGCGCAGAGCACTCCCGGCTGCTGGCGTGCGATGGAGGATGTGCGGTAATGCAGAAGCAGGCGAACAAGGAAGCGACCCCGAGGTCATTCCCAAAGGACTGTTCGCTCTAGAACACTTCAGGCCATCTCTAGTGATCACTGAAATCGCTGTTCTTTCCAGACTCTGCATGCTGGCACCAGAAACGACGTGAACCACCTGCTGCCGGAGGACGCCCATGTGAACAGGGTCTAATACTGTAGTGCATAGTCACAATAGATATGGTTAGACTTGATGGACTAGTTTTTTTTTTTTTATCTAACTATAATGGCAATATACACATTTGTAATACAAACAGAGCTGCTCTGCACTAGTTAAGTAATGGCCATTTCATCAGTTCTGAGTTCCATATACTTGTACAATGTAACGAGCACAGGAGGTAAAGGTACGTATACACGCGCAATGCTTGTCACTGGAAGGGATCATGAATCCCTTGGCTGACAGTGTGGAAGCTGAGCACAGTATAGCTGCTAAAGCAGAGTGATGGGTGGGAAGAACAATGAACAATGCACAATAGAGCAGCTTGCAACAGGAGCAGAACAATAGACTCGGCCAACCACTGTACCACTGTACCCTCTGACATGCTGAATCATTAAAGGGAATGTCCAAACAAAATAAAAAAAATGAGTTTTACTTACCTGGGGCTTCTACCAACCCCATGCAGCCATCCTGTGCCCTCGTAGTCACTCACTGCTGCTCCAGTCCCCCGCTGGCAGCATGCCGACCTCGGAGGTCAGTGGGCCGCATTGCGTACATTTTTATGCATTCCGATAGTGCAGGAACATTAACACATACATTTTTACGCATTACTGGTTCAATGCGTACATTTTTACGCATTGAACCAGTAATGCGTAAAAATGTATGTGTTAATGTTCCTGCACTAGCGGGAATGCGTAAAAATGTACGCAATACGGCCTGCCGACCTCCGAGGTCGGCATGCTGCCAGCGGGGGACTGGAGCAGCAGTGAGTGACTACGAGGGCACAGGATGGCTGCATGGGGCTGGTAGAAGCCCCAGGTAAGTAAAACTCATTTTTTTTTTATTTTGTTTGGACATTCCCTATAAAGTGACACTGGAGCTGAAAAAAAACTTGTGATCTAATGAATTGTATGTGTAGTACTGATAATTAGTAGCAAAGAAAATAGTCTAAAATTTTTATTTATATATATATATATATATATATATATATATATATATATATATATATATATATATATATATATATATATATATATATATATATATATATATATATATATATATATATATATATATATATATATATATACATACTCGCATATAAGCCGACCCGCATATAAGCCGACCCGCATATAAGCCGACGCCCCAACTTTTCCCTGAAAAAACAGGGAAAAATGATTGACCCCCATATAAGCCGGGGTAGGAAATTCTGGATTGGTGCAGCCCCCCAGTGTGTCCCAGTATAGCTAGTATAGTGCCCAGTATAGGTAGGTAGTGTCCAGTATAGCTAGTATAGTGCCCAGTATAGCTAGTAAAGTGCCCAGTATAGCCAGTATAGTGCCCAGTATAGCCAGTATAGCGCCCAATATGGGTAGGTAGTGCCTCAGTTTAGCTAGTATAGTGCCCAGTTTATCTAGTATAGTGCCCCAGTATGGCTAGTATAGTGCCCAGTTTAGCCAGTATAGTGCCCAGTTTAGCCAGTATAGTGCCCAGTTTAGCTAGTATAGTGCCCAGTTTAGCCAGTATAGTGCCCAGTTTAGCTAGTATAGTGCCCAGTTTAGCCAGTATAGTGCCCAGTTTAGCCAGTATAGTGCCCAGTTTAGCCAGTATAGTGCCCAGTTTAGCCAGTATAGTGCCCAGTTTAGCTAGTATAGTGCCCCAGTATGGCTAGTAAAGTGTCCAGTTTAGCCAGTATAGTGCCCAGTTTAGCCAGTATAGTGCCCAGTTTAGCCAGTATAGTGCCCAGTTTAGCTAGTATAGTGCCCCAGTATGGCTAGTATAGTGCCCAGTTTAGCCAGTATAGTGCCCAGTTTAGCTAGTATAGTGCCCAGTTTAGCTAGTATAGTGCCCAGTTTAGCTAGTATAGTGCCCAGTTCAGCCAGTATAGTGCCCAGTTTAGCCAGTATAGTGCCCAGTTTAGCTAGTATAGTGCCCCAGTATGGCTAGTATAGTGCCCAGTTTAGCCAGTATAGTGCCCAGTTTAGCCAGTATAGTGCCCAGTTTAGCTAGTATAGTGCCCAGTTTAGCCAGTATATTGCCCAGTTTAGCCAGTATAGTGCCCAGTTTAGCTAGTATAGTGCCCAGTTTAGCTAGTATAGTGCCCAGTTTAGCTAGTATAGTGCCCCAGTATGGCCAGTATAGTGCCCAGTTTAGCCAGTATAGTGCCCAGTTTAGCCAGTATAGTGCCCAGTTTAGCTAGTATAGTGCATACTTAATAGAGTACTCGGGGGATTTGTATAGGATACGTGTTCCCTGAACAGGGTTAGGCCCCTAGCGCACTAAAACATAACTTTTATTAGTTCTATTAAAATCAGGTATATCAAAGGTACAGCATTTATAAAACATAAACAGCTGCGTTGGTGTTTGACACTAATGTGTCACATATGTATCATATCACTGGGATGGATCACTTTCAGGTAGATAAAGATTGTACATCTATGTGCATGTGTCATGGAGAGGAAAAGGCTCTCCTCTCCAGCACCTATGCACAGCTAGTACATGCACAAATAGGACCTGCTGATCACACCCTCTTGCACCAAACACAGGTATAATGGACAGTAGGGGATCACACCATGCAAACAGTGTACAAAATTACAAATAACTCGACATGTTTCGGCTAAACGCCTTCGTCCGGAGTGAATACATATATACAGTGCTGTGCATCAAACATATACAGTGCCCCTGCCCCACATAACTGTCAGCATATATAGCCCCTATCAGAGCTGAATGCCGCCCTTAACTCACAGTCTTATATACTGAGCATTTCCTCTCTCCCCTGGGCGTCGCCCAGCAGGGTGTGTCCTACCTGTCCATCATGTAGTATATCTCATTCATTATCCAGGGTTCTCCTATCTCCTCATAGTTCCTCCATATCCCCCCTATTATCTGTGCATATGGCTGCATGTTAAAGCAATCTGATCAGCGCATTTGTCACCTATAAATCATGATCAGGCGTGCATAACTGTTAGACATTCGCCCCGATTTTTTCCTCGGGAGTCCCTCTTTTTGCTCTGTCTCATGCACCTTCATCTGCGCATATGGCTGCATGCTAAAGCGGCCTCAGCGGCCCATTTGTCCCCTATAAATCATGATCAGGCGTGCATAACTGTTAGACATTCGCCCCGATTTTTTCCTCGGGAGTCCCTCTTTTTGCTCTGTCTCATGCACCTTCATCTGCGCATATGGCTGCATGCTAAAGCGGCCTCAGCGGCCCATTTGTCCCCTATAAATCATGATCAGGCGTGCATAACTGTTAGATATTTGCCACGATTTTTACCTCGGGAGTCCCTCTTTTTGCTCTGTCTCATGCAACCTTATCTGCGCATATGGCTGTGTGCTACAGCGGCCTGATCGGTGCATTTGTCACCTATAAATCGTGATCAGGCATGCATAACTGTTAGGTATTCGCCCCAATTCTTTCCTCGGGAGTCCCTCTTTTTGCTCTGTCTCATGCGGCCTTATCTGCGCATATGGCTGTATGCTAAAGCGGCCTGATCGGTGCATTTGTCACTTATAGATCATGATCAGGCATGCATAACTGTAGGTATTCGCCCCGATTTTTGCTTTGGGAGTCCCTCTTTTTGCTCTGTCTCATGCGACCTTATCTGCGCATATGGTTGTGTGCTACAGCGGCCTCAGCGGCGCATTTGTCACCTATAAATCGTGATCAGGCATGCATACCTGTAGGTATTCGCCCCGAGTTTTACCTCGGGAGTCCCACTTTTTGCTCTGTCTCATGCGACCTCATCTGCGCATATGGCTGTATGCTAAAGCCACTTGGCCGGCGCATTTGTTACCTATAACTCACGGTTAGGCATGCATATTGGTTCATCCCGATTTTAACCTCGGGAGTCCCTCTTTTTGCTCTGTCTCATGCGGCCTTATCTGCGCATATGGCTGTATGCTAAAGCGGCCTAATCGGTGCATTTGTCACTTATAAATCGTGATCAGGCATGCATAACTGTTAGGTATTCGCCCCAATTCTTTCCTCGGGAGTCCCTCTTTTTGCTCTGTCTCATGCGGCCTTATCTGCGCATATGGCTGTATGCTAAAGCGGCCTGATCGGTGCATTTGTCACTTATAGATCATGATCAGGCATGCATAACTGTAGGTATTCGCCCCGATTTTTGCTTTGGGAGTCCCTCTTTTTGCTCTGTCTCATGCGACCTTATCTGCGCAGATAAGGTCGCATGAGACAGAGCAAAAAGAGGGACTCCCAAAGCAAAAATCGGGGCGAATACCTACAGTTATGCATGCCTGATCATGATCTATAAGTGACAAATGCACCGATCAGGCCGCTTTAGCATACAGCCATATGCGCAGATAAGGCCGCATGAGACAGAGCAAAAAGAGGGACTCCCGAGGTTAAAATCGGGATGAACCAATATGCATGCCTAACCGTGAGTTATAGGTAACAAATGCGCCGGCCAAGTGGCTTTAGCATACAGCCATATGCGCAGATGAGGTCGCATGAGACAGAGCAAAAAGTGGGACTCCCGAGGTAAAACTCGGGGCGAATACCTACAGGTATGCATGCCTGATCACGATTTATAGGTGACAAATGCGCCGCTGAGGCCGCTGTAGCACACAACCATATGCGCAGATAAGGTCGCATGAGACAGAGCAAAAAGAGGGACTCCCAAAGCAAAAATCGGGGCGAATACCTACAGTTATGCATGCCTGATCATGATCTATAAGTGACAAATGCACCGATCAGGCCGCTTTAGCATACAGCCATATGCGCAGATAAGGCCGCATGAGACAGAGCAAAAAGAGGGACTCCCGAGGAAAGAATTGGGGCGAATACCTAACAGTTATGCATGCCTGATCACGATTTATAGGTGACAAATGCACCGATCAGGCCGCTGTAGCACACAGCCATATGCGCAGATAAGGTTGCATGAGACAGAGCAAAAAGAGGGACTCCCGAGGTAAAAATCGTGGCAAATATCTAACAGTTATGCACGCCTGATCATGATTTATAGGGGACAAATGGGCCGCTGAGGCCGCTTTAGCATGCAGCCATATGCGCAGATGAAGGTGCATGAGACAGAGCAAAAAGAGGGACTCCCGAGGAAAAAATCGGGGCGAATGTCTAACAGTTATGCACGCCTGATCATGATTTATAGGTGACAAATGCGCTGATCAGATTGCTTTAACATGCAGCCATATGCACAGATAATAGGGGGGATATGGAGGAACTATGAGGAGATAGGAGAACCCTGGATAATGAATGAGATATACTACATGATGGACAGGTAGGACACACCCTGCTGGGCGACGCCCAGGGGAGAGAGGAAATGCTCAGTATATAAGACTGTGAGTTAAGGGCGGCATTCAGCTCTGATAGGGGCTATATATGCTGACAGTTATGTGGGGCAGGGGCACTGTATATGTTTGATGCACAGCACTGTATATATGTATTCACTCCGGACGAAGGCGTTTAGCCGAAACATGTCGAGTTATTTGTAATTTTGTACACTGTTTGCATGGTGTGATCCCCTACTGTCCATTATACCTGTGTTTGGTGCAAGAGGGTGTGATCAGCAGGTCCTATTTGTGCATGTACTAGCTGTGCATAGGTGCTGGAGAGGAGAGCCTTTTCCTCTCCATGACACATGCACATAGATGTACAATCTTTATCTACCTGAAAGTGATCCATCCCAGTGATATGATACATATGTGACACATTAGTGTCAAACACCAACGCAGCTGTTTATGTTTTATAAATGCTGTACCTTTGATATACCTGATTTTAATAGAACTAATAAAAGTTATGTTTTAGTGCGCTAGGGGCCTAACCCTGTTCAGGGAACACGTATCCTAGCTAGTATAGTGCCCAGTTTAGCCAGTATAGTGCCCAGCATAGGTAGGTAGTGCCGCCCCCCCCCCCCTCCCCCCGCGGCCGCCGCTGCTATTACCTGCTTAGGCAGCGGCCGCTTCCTAATCCGCGTTCCTCTTCTGAACTTCCAGCGTGTATCACAGCAGCGCGCCCGGCGCTGCTGCTGTGACGATGCAGAGTGCAGGAAAGAGCGCGGCTCCCTATAGCGGCGATGTGTATCGCCGTTACCAAGGGATCCG
The DNA here is from genome assembly GCF_040937935.1 of Hyperolius riggenbachi. Lineage (NCBI taxonomy): Eukaryota > Metazoa > Chordata > Amphibia > Anura > Hyperoliidae > Hyperolius > Hyperolius riggenbachi. Next base: position 106,865,482 of record NC_090649.1, read on the forward strand.
CTCTTTCCTGCCCCCTGCATCGTTACAGCAGCAGCGCCGGGCGCGCTGCTGTGATACACGCTGAAAAGTTTCAGAAGAGGAACGCGGATTAGGAAGCGGCCGCTGCCTAAGCAGGTAATAGCAGCCGCGGTGGGAGGGGGGAGCGGGGCGCGGACCACCCACCACTAGACCACCAGGGAAGACTCGCATACAAGCCGACCCCCCCTAACTTTTGACCCCCTTTTTGGGGGTCAAAAATTCGGCTTGTATGCGAGTATATACGGTGTGTGTTATATATATATATATATATATATATATATATATATAATTTGTTTTTTTTAATATTGCATAATTCTGTCATATTTGCAGTTAAAAGCCACATATAGAATGCTTCCAGTGAAAAAGACAGAGCATGTCATGTAAGGCTCTGTCTTAATGCTGCCAGGATCGGTGGGTCTCAGGGTTAATAACTCACCCACTGGCGCGTAACTCATTAGACACTCATTTTTTACAAAGCTTTTGCCACTCCCACCTGCATTGCCACAGCCTGCCCCCAGCTCGGCAACTACCAATTAGGCTACGGCTGACAAGCTGGGGGCGGGCTGTCGGAACGCTAGTGGCGATGACCAGTGCTTTGGGAAAACAGAAAAAAAAAAAAACCACCACTGCGGCTTTGCTGAGGAGGGAGCAGATTTTGTGACATTGATGAATTACGGGCGAGTGGGGAAGTTATCTACTCTTAGACCCACCTTGCCTGGCAGCATTAAGACAGAGCATTAAATGACAAGCTCGGTCTTTATTGCTGGAAGTACTCTTTAAGCAGCCTTGGTGGATTTCAGGGGACACCTGTACACACTAGATTCTTGGCTGAGACATCCCTAACAGGCTACCTCGGAGTAGTCCCACCTGAAGCTTTTGTCACAATGCCATGAGAGACGCTTTGACTACTACAATCGCGCTCAGGGGCGTAACAATAGACCCTGCAAGGGATGCAGCCGCAGGGGGTCCCAGAAGCCACACGGGGCCCTCGTCCTGAGAGACTGACAACTAAGGGCAAGGAGAGGAAAAAAAAAACTTTCTTCTCTCTGCACAATTGTTCTAATGACTGCATTTGCTCAGTCACTGAGGTTTTGCAGACAAAATCTGTAGACAGTCCCTATTCAGTGTACAGCAGGGTATTGTGTACAGCACTGCTCTACCCCTCACCAAGTACTGTGTCCTGTAGTGATGCTTGAGGAGTTTGGGCATGGAGAGAAAAAACTTTCTGCTCTCTGTACAATTGTTCTAATGACTGCATCTGCCACGGATAACGAATTGCAAAGTTTTGTAGGTGGGGGGGGGGGGGGGGGGGGGGGTAGCCATAGGGGACCCCATCCAAAGTTTTGCAGGGGGCCCAGTCATTTCTAGTTAGGCCCTTGATCACGCTGCAAACAATGAACTTGCTTCGTGAGTAAAAAATATGTAAACAACAATATTAATTCATACTAAGTGGACATTTCCACCTGCAGTGCTTTTTTGTTGTTAAGTGGTAATTCTGCTATAACATACAACACTTAAAGGTACCCTGAAATAACTTTAAAAAACAAAGTTTCACTTTCCTGGGGCTTCTACCAGCCCCGTGCAGCCGCCCTGTGCCCGTGCCATCAATCAAAGATCCTCCAGTCCCCCGCCACTACTCACTTTCGGTACCGCTGACTTAAAAGTCGACGGCCACTGCGCCGTCGCAGTCCTGTCCGCATGTCCTTGTTCGCGCTCCCGTGGCCAGGAGCATCCTGCGCAGGCGCAGTACAAGAAAATCTCTACTGTGCCTGCGCAGGACACTCCTGGCTATGGAAGCGCAAACGAGGGCGCAGTGGCCATTGACTGGCAGAAATGAAAATGAACCGCAGTGGGGGACCAGAGGATCGTTGAGTACCAGCGGGGGAACAGGGCGGCTGCAGGGGGCTGGTAGAAGACCCAGGTAAGTGAAGCTTTTAAGGTATTTTAGGTTCCCTTTAAGGTAATCAGAGCATGACTGGTTGTCCATACACCTTAGCTGATGGTGCCTGCATGTCTGCCTGTCATCTGATTTCTCTGATATACGTTTCCTGTCACCAGCATCCTCATATAGTTATCTGTAAAAGCAATCAGTTGACATTTCTTAGCTGCCTTGGGTTGTTTTGGTTTTGATTCCTTTCAACCAAAAATACACTCAACATCATTTGAACTTCTGAGGAAATGAATATGAGAGCTGCTTGTTAATTTTTTTTTCCAGGCTCCACAGTAGTTGAGGCTGCCCTTTCCTCAACCCTTTTAATTAAAAATACTTCTAAATGCTTTAATTAGGTTGTCTATGAAGGTTCTCTTTTATCCAGGTTATGGTTTATTGTAAGATAAAATAAAAACAGTTTCAGTTGGACACCAATTTGTGCTCTAGAAGTCATTTTTGCTGCTGCCTCATATGAAGTGAAGAGGAAATAGCTAGTTACTTTGTATGCACGTCATGTCAGTCCACAGTAAGTCAACAAAGGCAGAATGATGCTCATTACGAGATTGTCGAAGCGTACCTGAAGAAACATGTGACATGATGAGAAAAACATGGCTACATATTGTACTAATCCTACCAAGAACTTGCCTGTTTTCCCCCTTTTTTTCCATGATTAGGTTAATAAACCAGTACTTTAGCTATGCTTTTAGGCCCAGTTCACATTGGCATGGATGGAAAACCGATCCATGTAAAAACCGATCCATGGAACAGATCCGTTTTTAGAGACCTCAGTTTTCCATCCATGACCCTCCATTCCGTTTGCGTGCGGTCAATGCAATGCATCTGTCGATCTGAAAAAATTGCTGCAGACCCAGACTTGTGCAGTGCAGTGGAAAGTCATAATTTCTCTCTGGCAGCTGAATGAACCAGATTTAAACACGCTGAGGGCCAGTGCACATCTAAAAGCACTAGCGTAATCGCAAACGCTCAGCGCTTTTAGAAGTGATTTTCCTAAACTATTCTAGCTATGTGCCTAGCGATTTTCTATTTAGACCTAGTGATTTTTGGAGTGTTTTTATGTAGTATTTTTTTTTTATGTACAGTAGAACTACAAGTGCAATGGTTTTGTAAAAATCGCTCTATTCTACCGCTTTTCAGAGCGATTTTCCACTTTCCTATACTTAACATTGAGGCTGAATCGCCTCAGAAATGCTGCAGGACCCGCGTTTGAGTTTTGGGAAAATTCACATCGCTCTGGTGTGATCTATCACATAGGAAAACATTAGCCAAGCGCTTCTGAAAGAGCTAGTGTTTTAAAAAGTGCTCAGAAGCGCTCTTGGTGAGTAAGGCTGTATAGTATAAGTATACAGTCTTTCTACTTCCACAACTTTGGCAGCTGCTGCAAATGGGGCTTTGTTCCGTCCCAATAAATACTCATAGGACACTGCCACTATAACCCCCATGTGTTTACTGATACATAGGCCAGGAAATTGTGTCACTAAGGGTTTAAGAAAAGGCATAGTCAATGTGGGTGAGTGTGTGTTGGTGGAAGTATGGCAAGGGTTGGGAAAAGCCATGGCGGCCGTGGGAGGGGTCAGTGCTGAGGTAGCATCAGGTCTCAACAGAGCCTTGTTAGCTACTGCAGCCTGTTGTGTGGCATGTGCAAGACTGTATACTAAATAACACTATCTCCTGCATCAGGCAAACCTCTACAGGCATGTGCTGCAATTGTGCCATGCTATCCCTGTGTTCACTTGTCCACTAATTCATTATTACAAGTCCAAAATAAGAACCTACATGCTTGGTCCATGACAATGCCAGGGCTGAGCTGTGGCAGCTGATATATTTTGTGTCCTCTCATGTTTTCTGGAGCCTTTCATACTGGTGATAAGCTTTTATGTTTGTTTTCTTTACAGACAGATTTATCCAGAACTCAAAGAGCAGCTGAAGGAACTGAGGAAACATTTAGTAGAAAGCACCAATGAGATGGCTCCTCTCAAAGTATGGGAGTTACAAGGTGGGTCGCTCTGGACATGTTGGGCTTTTGATTCTTCCAGATATTTTCTTACGCCAGATCAAGCATGCATCTCATAGTGATTGCTCACCTTAAAGCGGAATAAAACCCAGCATCTTCTTTGCTCTAATAGATTAGTTACAGCATATAATATACAACCAGCATTTTTTTTTTTACTAGAACAGCATTCAAAGGGTTACACACAGGACTTAGAAGTTGCCTGCCAGCAAAGCTGGACGCATCTGAAGTGGAGATAATGTTATCTTGTATTTTAATTTTTATTTTTTACTAGAACAGCATTCAAAGGGTTACACACAGGACTTAGAAGTTGCCTGCCAGCAAAGCTGGACGCATCTGAAGTGGAGATAATGTTATCTTGTATTTTAATTGTATCAAGTGAGGAATGTAAATAAACACTTCTCTGACACTGCAGGCTCTGCTGAACAAAGTCAGACAATCAGAAAGCATTTCTGCTTATGTTAGAACACGAATAAAGCAGTTATAAATAAAATGAAATGTGTATAATTTCTAAATGAATAATAATACTTATGCACAAAAGCAAATATGATAACCATATGGCATATAAAAAGTAGGAAAACATGTTTTTGTTGAATATTATGTCAGGGTTTTATACCGCTTTAAGGAAATGTTTTCACCCTTTGTGAATGAACTGACTGTAAATTTGCTTCACAATTTGGTAAATGCTTTTATTGGTAATTTATTTGTATTTGGACTTGTATAGGTAAGCTGATCTGGCCTGGAAATCAGTTTGTTTGTTTTTTTTTTTTACCCTAAGCTTTCAGTTGAATTGAGATAGTCACTTTGTGACTCTAAGACGTATGTCCCCTCGGAGGCTCTGCTGTAGCTGGTGGAAGCAGCCCAACTGGGAAAAGGAATAGATCCAGAGATCCCTAAAGTCTTTAGTTCTTCCACCTAGTCTGGGAACACCTTGGAAATGGAATGGAATCCTTTCAAATTTTAGTAAACGGACCGACTGTTAAAGCACAACTGAATTGTAACAGAAAAGTAGATTGTGACTTAGACCCCCCCATGCCACCCCCCCCCCCCCAGTTTTGCAGCTGTTTTCTCTGAAAGATCTGTGCTGCTGTTGTCTGGGGCATTCAGCAGGAAGGTGCATGGACAGAACCATGCATGTGCAGTAGCCGCGACTGGAGTTCCAATCACAGATCTTTCAGAGGGGGCAGCTGCACAATGGAGCGGACCCAGAGCACACTGAGGGACCTGAATGACTGCTGGGGGCTGGAAGAAGCCCTAGGTAAGTAAAAATCTACCCTACATTGTTTTTCTAATTCAGGTGTGCTTTTAGATGGGAAAACTGTCAAAATGTAGCTAATAACAGTCATAAAATTAGGCTAATGCCTCATCTACTCGTGTAGATGAGGCGGCGATCCGGCAGCTCGATTAGCCACCGGATCGCCTCTTCCGCGTCCCCGCTCGCCGCGCGTGCGCTGGAATCAATACCCGCTCGATTCCCACTTGTCCCCGCGTTGCTTATCTTCCGCTCGATTCCCTGCCATTGTCCCCTCACGGGGCGTGAGCAGGGAATCAGCGGTGGGGAGATCCGTCCTGTCGGATCTTATCAATCGAGCCGCATCAGCGGCTTGATTGATAAGGAACATCGTGGCCGCATCTACACGTGTAGATGCGGCTTAAAAGAAGCTTTGGGTCTTTCAGTTAAGTCCCCTTTCACACATGTCACATTCCTTCATCACGGTACTCTGCATCTTGTTGCAGTGGCCATTAGTCTCTGAGACTGGCCACAGTACCTGCAGTGCGATATAATATGATGGAAGTGCTTTCAGCTATGCAGTGGTGATGCACACTCTGTAGTGCATTGAAGTCAACGGCAACGCAAAAATCTATTCAGATGTTGCAGTGCAGCTCGCATGCACTAATCATTCAAAATTCAGTAATGTATTAAGAAAAAGAGAAAGGAGCAGTTTGGCACTTGCATTCCACTAAAAAAGCTTTATTCTTGCGGCTTCAAAGTTACTCATAATCATGTACAAATGTATTAAATATCATGGTAAAAAAGTCCTACCAGGTCCTTTAAACGCTGTGGGGTATGGTGGGAGCAGTGTGGGGCCTGACGACCGTTTCGCTCACTAAGCGTCCTCAGAGGCTCTCTCAGAGGTGCAGAGATGCATGCTGTTGTTTTGGTTTTGAGCACGCATGAACCACATTGATCCAACCTGGTCTTTACTCCGGACGCCCTCAATGTTGTTTATATACCCTTATAGAAACACACTAGCGGTGTAGTGCCCGTCTACTTTTTTCTATCAATCATCATCTGAAATTCAGTAATGTACTTCCTGTCCAGCAGAGAGCGCATCACTGAGCGGGAGGCGGAGCTACACAAATCACACTGTCGGTGCAGGGTGATGTAAATGTGAAATGGTGCAATTGTTGTGCATTGGGCTCCCCTGCCGCAGGAAAATCTCACTGCACCATGTGTGAATTTAGCCTGAACAAAGACCAAAAATGGAATTTGAACTTATGTATAAATGAAGGAGGCACTCAATTGGCGTATAAACTTGCATTTATCAATTCAGTAGCAATTGATAAACGCTACTCCCCCCCCCCCCCCCCCCCCCAAGTCCCTCGGCTTCCTCTGGATCCCCTCCGTTCTCCCTCTGGTGGCCTCAGTGGCGCGTGACTTCACCTGGAGTAGTGCGCAACTGCACATGCATGGCCCCTCGGTGTGCCTGGTTAAATCAAGCGGCTGTCACCACAAGCGTTCTGCGCAAGCGTGGTTCATTCTTTCGAGATTCGCGCAGAATGCTTATGGCGAAAGACGGGCCACACATGCACACTTGTGCACAACTCCGGACGAAGTCGCACGATACCGGGCTCTGGTATTGTGTGACTTTGTCCAGAGTTGTGCACAAGTGTGCATGTGCGGCCCGTCTTTCGGCATAAGCGTTCTGCGCGAATCTCAAAAGAATGAACCACGTTTGCGCAGAACGCCAGCGGGGACCCAGATGATGCCGAGGGACTTCGAAGGCTATGGGTGGCTGGAGGAAGCCCCAAGTAAGTACAAATTCCATTTTTAGTCTCTGTTCGGGGTCCTTTTAATGTTTCTATAAATATTTTCATAATTCTTTGTAATTACACTTTTCTCTGCAATGCACAGGAATGAAAGATAACTACATTTTTTGCTTACTTCTTATTGTAAACTAGTTACCACTTTGTCCTTTGAAAATGAGTATTGTATTTGTTTCTTCCTAATGATGTAAATTAATGTGGATTCTTCTTGTACCCTGTAAGATCTAAGTTACCAGACAGCGGCCCGGATCTTGGCGGCGCCCTCCTCTGATGCGCTGATGGTCATGAGAGATCTCAGTCAGAACTTCCCTACTAAGGCCAGGTAATTGTTATGAAACTACCAGATTGCTGGAGGAGGGGAAAGCCCCATTATAGCCCATTGCAATTTGAGAGATTCCAGATGACGTTTGACCGTTATACATTACAATGATTTGGGAGAATCTGATTGGTTGCTGTGGGGTGCAGGAGACCAACCGTATGACAAGCAGAGAGAGATTATTCTAATGAATTAAAATAAAATGTGCTTGAGGCGGTAAGGTGACAATAAATAGAATCAATATTTGATAGATTGTCACTTTTGGCCCGGTTCACACTGTCATGGATGGAAAACTCCATTTAGTGTGATCCGTTCAGTGGATCAGTTTATAAAGGTATCAGTTTTTCATCCTTGACCCTTAGTTAGTTAGTTATGTTCCAATGCGTTGCATATGTTGATCGGGAAAATACGCTGCATACCCAAACCTGCGGTCCATGTGCTTTAACAGACTGAATCAATCTTTTTGAACGGACCAATGTGAACACGTGACACTATTTTCAGGGTCAATATTGTCGTATCTCTCCTCTCTGGGAGGCTATAATCGTTCTCTACTCTTAAATGCCTCCTTTAAGTTCACCCCTTCTTTATGTGTAACCTTACTTCATCCTTAAAGCACACCTGAACTGAGGAGGATATGGAGGCTGACATACAGTATAGATTTCCCTTTTAAACAATATAAATTGCCTGGCTGTCCTGCTTATCCTCTTCCTCCAATACTTTTAAACTCTGAACAAGCGTGCAGAAGAGGAGTTTCCGACTGGATTGGCCACAGGCTTGTTTCAGGTGGGTGATTCAGACACTTCTGCAATCAAAGAGATCAGCAGGGCTGCCAGGCAACTGATATTGTTTAAAAGAAAATACATATGGCAGTCAGGTACACTTTAATATCAATGGCAAACAAACCTGAGTGGCAATTGAATGGCGTATGGCAAGCTGAAGTTGAAATGTAAGCAGACTGCCATCTCTGATCACAATAGTGTCTGCTAGGCAGAGTTGCAGTTGTTCTGCCAGTAGTTGCACGAAGCTAAGGTAATCAAGAAAGTGTTGTTAATATTTCATTGCCCTTTTTTATTTATTCAGAGCTTTAACAAAGACTGCTGTAGACTCGGCTTTGAGAAAGGAGGTAGAAGACAACCAGAAAGTGAGTATCATGCATACCACTCTGCTTTATAGTAAGGGAGATGAATATGGAAGATGTTATTGCTAACTTTCTTTTGAAGCCCTGGTCTAAACACATATATTAATAACTATTATTATACCATGAATGTTGTTGCTTTAACATGATGATTTTTATGCATTTCAAAGCAAAAAGTATCTGTTGCAGCAGTTCATGGGTGCTCAGTGCCTGCTTACCAATGTGCAGGTTACTAGTCGCTTGCACAAGCCCACCCACCGCTTCCATCAGTTGTAGCCCACTTTGTTGCCCTGGAGCCCTCTCTGTATTAGTGAACCTTCAGTTTCTAGCTTTAACTGGGCAGTGCGATTGTTACTAAGTAGTTCTCTCACTATGCAGCACTAAATATAATTTTGCCTTCTTAAAGGACATCCGTGGTGAAAATAAACTGATGAGAAAAACAATTGTATCCATCCTCTGTCTCCTAAAAATGACTTTTTTAGATATCCCACGGTTTTATTTTATATTTATATCTAGTTTTTAAGTTTACTGTTTCATTGTCTCTGCTCAATGGCACCTTCATTGAAGTATGCTAGAGCGCAAATCTATGAATTATTGACCCTTTTTATCTCTTTCCTGCTCTCAGAAGCCATTTACTGACAGGAAAGTATTTTATGGCTGTAATTACTAATCAGTGAGGATTATGATATAGTCTGACCCAGTCGGTCCCGGCCCAGACAGAAACTGTCACTTGCATACCTGATTTTTAACTCTTTCAGGCAGAGAAAGAAAAAAAGGAACACAGCCTAGTTATTTGTGTGCTTAGCACTATACATAAATATGTCTATCTCAACAGAAGTATTGGGTTTGCTTTTTGGCCTATTTTAGCCCCTTTTACGTTCCTAGTAGTTCTGGGTCACCAAGAGCTATCTGTTTGCCGCACTAGAGGCCCATCTAAAAATCCCAGCTTGGAACTATCTGAATGAGATTTGTCTGTTTTAATGTTTGTCTGTAATAATGGGTCACTGAATATGTATAACATTTCTGTTCCTTTAAAAGGGTACCTTGAAGTGAGGAGGAGTACGGAGGCTGCCATCTTTATTCTCTAATACACTATGCCCGTTGCCTGACTTATCTGATGCTGCTCTGCTTCTAATTTTTAGTCACTGGCCCAGAATAAACATCCAGATCAGATGCTGTGACTCTGCGTTAAACGCGCCATTTATCCGCTAATTCCTAAGGGTTAAAGTGAACCTCCGGACTAACCATCTACTCTGCAGCACTGAAAAGGCTTGGTGTTTCTTTAACAGTTCACAGCATCAGAACTTAATTTTTCTTATCCAAGCCTTATTTTTAGCTGCACAGAAGCTAAGCTCCACCCCATCAAAGAAATCTGCCCAGGCATTTTTCCCCTGATGCTGAGCAAAGCATGATGGGATTTCTGGTGGTGTGGTTTTCCTTCTGCTGTTTAGGCACAAATTAGTTTTATTACATTTTGAGTTTGAGATTTGAAGTTTAGCGCGCACAGCTGGGAGGGGTGATCAGGACACAGGACAGTTGGAACCGTGTCTCATGCTTCCTGTC